>NC_083229.1:136046410-138561410 GCF_032191835.1 Heteronotia binoei
GGCGCTCCTCTCCTTCTAGGTCTGCCTCTGAGGCCAAGCGCTCCTTTGGTGGTAACCCTGGGGTCTCTGTCTTTTTCCCTGAACGGGTGGTGACCCCTCCTGCTACTGCTGAGGGGGGGATGAGGGAATCGATCACTTCCTCCCGCTGGCTCTCGTGCTGGGGCATGCGTGATAGTGCGTCAGCCAAAAAGTTTTTAGTGCCCGGGATATGTTTTAGCACGAAGTCGAATTTAGCGAAAAAACCCGCCCACCGGATTTGTTTGGCAGTCAATTTGCGGCGGCCCGTGAGGGCTTCTAGATTCTTGTGGTCAGTCCAGATCTCAAACGGGACTCGGGCTCCCTCTAACCATGACCTCCAGGTTTTCAAGGCAAACATTACTGCGAAGGCCTCTTTGTCCCACACCGACCAGTTCCTTTGCTCATTGGAAAACTTGTGAGAGATATACGCGCAGGGACGCAGTTCCCCCTCTTCGTTCCTCTGCATCAATATGGCTCCTACGGCGATGTCGGAAGCGTCGCATTGAACCACGAAGGGTTTTAATTCATTGGGGTGAGCCAGTATTGGTTCAGAAGTGAAGAGCTGTTTGAGTTCTTGGAAAGCTCTGTGACACTCAGGCGTCCAGACTAGGCGCGCCCCGGGCTTTTTCGCTGTCTCCCCTCTCCCCTTCATCTTTAGAAGTTCTGTGAGGGGGAGCATCACCCGGGCGAACCCCTGAATGAATCTGCGGTAAAAATTTGCGAACCCGAGAAAAGATTGTAACTGCCGTCGAGTTCGTGGTGGTTCCCAATCTAGAACCGCTTGGATTTTTGCTGGATCCATTGCCAGTCCCTCCCCCGACACTCGGAATCCCAAGTAGTCTAGTTCCGTTTTGTGGAACTCACATTTGGATAGTTTGGTGTACAATTTGTTTTTACACAGCGTAGTTAACACTTTTCGCACCAGGGGTACATGGGACTCAAGGTCCTTTGAATAAATAATGATGTCATCAAGGTACACCACCACCCCCTTAAACAGAAACTCTCTTAACACTTCATTTATAAAATTCATAAAACCCCCCGGTGCGCCCTGGAGTCCGAATGGCATCACCAGGTATTCGAACTGTCCCATAGGGGTGTTGAACGCAGTCTTCCACTCGTCTCCCTCCTTAATCCGTACACGGAAGTACGCGTCCCGGAGGTCGAGTTTAGTGAAGATTTTACCCTCGGCCACCGTGTTCAAAAGGTCTCTTATCAACGGGATCGGGTAAGCATTTGACATAGAAATCCCGTTTATCCCGCGAAAATCTGTGCAAAGCCTAAGCCCCCCGTCCTTCTTCTTACGGAAGAGCACAGGGGCTGCGTGGGGGGCCGTGGCTGGCCGAATGAAGCCCCGTTTCAAATTTTTGTCAATGAATTTTCTCAGCTCCGCTTTCTCTGCCCAGCCCATGGAATACAGTTTCGCCTTTGGTAGCGTCTGCCCTGGGATTAGTTCGATGGCACAGTCCGTAGGGCGATGCGGGGGGAGCTCATCCGCTTCCCGCTCACTAAATGCCTTTTTCAAGTCCCTGTATTCTTTGGGGATCAAACCTATCTCCTCGAGTGTAAGGCAGAGTCTCTCATTCTGGGGGGGTGCTTTCGGGCCCCATTCAGGTTTCCAGTGGTGGTGCTCACACCGCCAGTCCGGGAACCGCACGATTTGCTCAGCCCAGCGGATGTCCGGTTGGTGCCTGGCTAGCCATCCCGACCCCACCACTACATCGAAAGAGCACGATGGGGCTATGACGAAAGTTTCTATGCCCCAATGCTCTTCTGTTCCCACTGGGGTTGCCTGGGTCTCTAGGGTGCATGGTTCCCCCCTCATGGTTGACCCGTCCATCTGTTCGAATTGGATGGGGTGGGGCAGGGGGGACGTGGCTAACCCGAGCGCTTCGACTAAGCGTGGGGTGATAATGTCTCTCGTGCACCCGGAATCAATCAGGGCCCGGGCGTGCATGAATCTTTTTAAATTGGGGTTCAAAAGGGTGACCGCCGTGAACAAAAGCCCCCCGGTAACTCTCACCGTTAGTAGTGCCGGCGTTTTGTCGACCTGCCTCGCGGCACTGATTAAAGCAGGTCGCTGTCGTTTCCCGCCGACTCTTGGTCCCAGGACTCCTCACTGGATTCTTCTATGGTGGTAACATCCTCGTCAATCGCCAAGGAAGTGGCGACGGTGCCCCGACTGGGCTCCTTCGCACGCTTGCCTTTCTTCTTCGGTGCGGTGGGTGTTTGTTTGGTCGGTGTCGGAGTTGGTGTTGGCTTTACCGGGCAGTTCGTGGCCAGGTGATTTGGATCTCCGCACCTGAAGCACTTTCGGGTGGTGGTGGAGGGGGTCGAGGTTGTGGGGCCTCGCTTGCCCTCTGCTTTGCTCGGGGAGGGGCTCGACTTTACTCCCTTCTTGCCCTGTTGTTGGCGCCGCATCCCAACATGCTGGAGGTCGGTCTCCACCTCTCCAGCTAGTTGGATCCATCCCACCAGGGTGTCTGGCCTCCCTTGGTGGTAGCACCGGTCTAAGATGTTCGCGTTCAGGCCATTTTTGAACGCGGTGTACTTCATCACTTCATTCCAGCCCCTGAAAGCCGCGCAGTGGCCCATGAACTCGGTAGCGTACTCGCGTGTGGAGCGGTTGCCTTGTTCTATTCTTTGGAGGGCCGCGACGGCTTTCTCCTCGCGTAGGGGATCTCCGTACTGGCGGAGCATCGCCTGCAGGAAATCTGCCACCGTGGCCAGTTCGGGTTTCCGACCTGTGTAGAGCCCCACATACCACTTCTGGGCCGGTCCCCTCAATCTGGATGCGATGTGGGCTACACGGCTGGCTTCTGTGGGGTAACCCGCTCCCCAGTGCGTGAAAAACGTGTTGCACTGGATGGTGAAGTACTCCACCGCTTCTCCGTCTCCGTCGAAAGTGATTTTCAGTTCCCGGTGCCCCCCCCGTCTCCCCCGGCGGGGGCGGCAGGGACCGGGATCACTGGAGCGACCGGACCACCAGCCGGTGGAGCCGGGGGCCCTACTGGAGGGCCGGCGGGAGGTCCAGCCGGGGGCCCCGCTGGAGGGCCTGCTGGAGGCCCAGCTGGCTATCCGGCTGAAGGGCCAGCCGGAGGGCCCGCTGGAGGGCCGGCCGGGGGGCCTGCTGGTGCGCCGCCTGGGGGGGGCCGCCGGCCCTCCTTCTGGGATCTGTCCCGCGGCCACGGCTCCCTGGAGCGTACATATCTGGTCTCGAATCGCCCCTATGTTCTGCTGCATCTCTTCCGCCATCAGGGTTCGGGAGGTGTGGACCTCGTCGTGGATCTCTCTCACCCAATCGAACAATTCGTTGCGTAGTGTTCGGATCGGGTCCCCTCCGCCATAGGTGCCGAGCCCCTCGTCTCTGGGCTCGTCCTCGCCCCCTTCTCCTGCGCCCGCTGGGAGGGCTCGGTAGCGCTGTTCCGCGGCCTCCATAGCGGCCGTAGACTTTCTCGGACTCCAGGTTCGCTGAGGAAAGGCGTCCACGGAAAATGGCGCGGGGACTTTAATCTTCCTCCTCGCCCCGGTTACCTTTGGGTCGAGGGGTTCTTCGTCTGGTGGGAGGTTAGGCTCTCCGTTGTCTGGGGCCAGTGCCGCCATCGGGCCAGGTTGCCAGCACAGATGAGTCCAAACAAAAGGATTACTGTTATAATGTCAGAACTTGGATGAACTTCAGACGAGTCCAATACTTGTTGCAAGTTAGGATCTTTATTGAAGAACGACAGTACTATAGTAACGAAATAACAGTAATGGCGAGTCTGGGCAGTTGGTTACATTTTATGCCCACAGCAAAGCATAATAAAACAATAATTCACACGGTCTCAAGCGGTTGTCTCTTCTTCCCAGCCTTCGTTATCAGCGAAGGAGGATGCCCCCCTGTTGCGAAGGCCAAACGGCCTGGCTTCAAAGGGCACCTGTGGATGTTAAGCAGAGACTCTCTGCCGCCTGTCTCTCTGCCCTAAATATTTGGCATAGCAGAGGGGCTTGGGTCAATGACCGCTGTCAGGCACCTTAAGTTACAACATGGAGTCAGTTTAGTCAAGCAAAGCATTTAAAGTTACAAGTTCTGACACTGTGTGGTCCACACACAGTCTTCTTATAGTCCTACTAGCCAGTCCTGGCTGTGCACTGTCATGCTGACTCAGCAGGTTTCTTCTCTTGGCTTCTGCCGGCTCAAACCGGCCTGCTGATAAGGTCATTGTGACCTAGCATGCCTGCTAGATCACCAGCTGTCAAAACATAGCTGTCAGACTGGGTGCAGATAGATTCATTACACCAACACATATTTCCTCCTCACACATGGTGAGCCAGGGTCTTCTCTCAGGTGGTTGCCTGTCTGTCCTCTTCAGGTGACCTTTGTGGGCTTGAATGCCACTTGACCCACCCTCATCAGTGTATACAGGTTTTCTGTGTTTTGTAAGGAGCTGCAGCAAAGCATTCAGTAGGATTTCATTTTTGGTACTTTAATTTAATTGTTAATTGATTTTAATTTAGTTAGTGCCCCACAAAGCGAAGGCACTCACCTAAAAAAAAAAAATCCTGGCTACAGGACTGGTTGGGAAACTCCTGGTCAGGCCAGGCTCTCAGCAGCATGAGGTTTGCAGCAGGTGGGGAACGAGGGGTCAGCCTGAGAGTGAAGGAACTCCCAGGTCTTGTTCTCTCCTCCCTCTTTCTCACATGGGTCCTTTCTTTCATTCATCCTTTCCTCATCTGGTATGGAGGCTACTTTGCAAGTGCCTTTGGGAACACAAAGGCTTGTTTCCTTCAAGGAGAGGTGACCTCGTGAGGAAGTGGGTGATGCCTGGAGGCTGCCTCCTCTCTGTGGGGGTGGAGCCATGGCTCTGCCATAATAACACAGGGGGAGGTTGTCATACCAGTGAGGCAGGTCTCAGAGATGCCACTCTGTAGAGCTGCCTAAGCTGGGAGTCCATCCATCCATCCATCCATCCACCCACCCACCCACCTTTTCCCTTTCTGCTTCCCCTCTGCTAATCTGAAAACTGCCCTCACCCCCAGTCTCTTCCCAGTCAGCAATGAATTCTGCGACATTGTCTCTGATACCACAATGGCCAATTTCTAGTCTCTGTGGGGACAGACCAGTATATCAGCATCTGCACAGACCCACAAGCTCTGACAACTACTTCCGCCATCAGCCTCTTTCCAGTCAGCAGTGTATTCTGTGACATCACCTCTGATGTCACTTTAGTGGTGTTCAGTGCAGTATATCTCTGTGCGCCGGATGCTGGGGACAAAAGCAGAAGGGCACTCACCTTCATGGAGGCCTTGGCCTGGGATGAACACCATTGGGAGACTCAACAGATCTTGTGTGAGATGCCTTGTATGAATTTGGTGCAGGCAAAGGAACTTTGTAATTTCAGTTGGACTCTTCATTCAGAGGAGCACTATATTTTCCTAGGTAGCTTTCAAAATTACAGTGCATTGATTTTGCTATTTTCACTGCATATTGACCAGAAGAGGAGACAGGTTATTCCCATTTGCTTGCATTAGTAACACTGTATTGATTGGTGCTGAGCTTTCAGGGTACTGTATAGCCATAATCCTTACAACTCATGTATACATCTCGCCAAAACAGCACAGGAAATAATAATAGTGTGTGATTACTTGATTAATCAGAGCACATACAAGGGGTGTAATTAGTCTAGAAGGTGACAAGAGGAAAAGTAAGGGAAACAGACCTTCTATTGACAGAGAGAATGCATTGTTAGTACAGCTAGAGGGGGAGGAGATGAGATAAATGAAAATATATAGCCCAACTGCACCATTTAGAATCCTTCATAATGTATTTTGTATTCTAGTTTCACGATAAAATCTTGTGTGAAATAACAAGAAGGAATTTCATAGAGACATAGAAACAGAGCTGAAAGGGACTCCAAGGATCATATAGTCCAACCTCTTGCACAATGCAGGGAATTCACAGCTCCCTCCCCCCACTCCCCCAGTGACCCCTGCTCTATGTCCAGAGGAAGGCAGAAAACCTCTATAATCCCTAGGCCAACCTTGTCTGGAGGAAAATTCTTTCCTGACCCCACCGAAGTGGTGATTGACATCATTCTGGGCATATATGAAAGGCCATGAGAGCCAAGCACTGGCTAATGCCTTCCTGCCCTCCCTCTTATTATCTGCCTATATCAGTAGAATCAGTATTGCTGTCAGATGGTTTTCTAGCCTCTGCTTAAAAACTAACAATGGGCACAAACTGGGAAAAAAATAGTTGAACCACAAACCAAACCACAAACTGAATCAAACCAGTTCATGGACTCACAAACCCCAATAAACAGCCGAGTGGCGGGGAACAGGCCACCCTGCCCCACACTGCTCCGCTATTTTTGTGGCTTTCATGGGAAACAGAAAACTGTGATTAAAGAGAGTCCCTTTCAATTCCTGCTTTCTGCTCTGTCCATGAACTGCCACACACCACCATGAACTGCTTTAAAAGTTTGTGGAAGTTCATGATGGTAGACCTATCATGAACTTCTGTTCACAAACAGCAAAATTCATGACAAATTTTGCTTTTTAGTTTGGTTTATATGCATCCAAATTAAAAACCTACAAAAAAGAAGAGCTTGCTACCTCCCAAGGAAGGTCATTCCACTGTAGGCACTCTGTCAGGAAGTTTTTCCTAATCTATAGCCAAAAACTTATTGATTTAATTTTGACTTGTTGGTTCTGTTCAACTAAAAAATCTCGCATGGAGTTTTCCCCTTTTCTCTATGTGCCCTTTAACAATTGGTGTCAACAAGAATATCATGTGGAACTATCATGTGGAACTTACTGAAGTCTAGATCAACTATGTCCACGGCAATCCCTGATCCAGCAAAGTAGAAGAATTACAGATTTATACCCTGCCCTTCTCCCTGAATCAGAGACTCAGAGAGGCTTACCATCTCCCATGTCTTCTCCTCCCACAACAGACACCCTGTGAGGTGGGTGGGGCTGAGAGGGCTCTCACAGCAGCTGCCCTTTTAAGGACAAGTCCTGAGATAGCTATGGCTAACCCAAGGCCATTCCAGCAGGTGCAAATGGAGGAGTGGGGAATCAAACTCGGTTCTCCCAGATAAGAGTCCGCACACTTAACCACTACACCAAACTGGCTCTCAAAAAAGGAGATAAGGTTAGTCTGACGTGACTTGTTCTTGAGGAACTCATCTGGCTCTTAGTAATCACTGTCATCTTTTCTAGATGCTAGGGGACTGATTGATGATTTGTTCTAAAACCTTTCCAGATATGGATGCCAAGTTGACAAGTTGGTAGTTACCCAGATCCTCTTTATTCCTCCCCTTGAAGATGGAGGATGCCTTCCTCTACGTTTCTGCCAGCTTTCCTGTTGTCTAAGAATTCAGATGCTATCTTGTAGCTGGATAACAAAAATATGTAGCCAGCATGGTGATACAGTTTCAGACTAGGATTTGTGAGATCTGGATTCAAGTATCCATCCTGTAATGGAAGCTCATGGGATGAACTTGGACCCGCTACTCAGTCTCAGCTCAACCTACCTTCTTGGGATGATTTTTGTGAGGATAAAATGGAGGAAGGGAAAACCCTGTTGTAATTAATTTTTATAGTATTTATAGCCTATTTTTTGGGGGGGGGACACAAAGAGGAATTGGGTCCCTATAAAACAGAAAAGTGGGATATATAATTATCTAAATAAATAATAAATATAGCAGGAAGAAATATTGACTAATCTGTCTCTCCTACTTCACAATCAATGTCTGTGTGTATCACCTAAGGATGCAAAAGAAATCTCACTTTCTTTAGCTTATCTCAAAGTATGGTGTTCTTTGAGAAAGCACAACTGATTTTTTCAATTTTCAAAATAAAGGAATTTCAATTGTAAATTTCAATTTCAATCTTGATTTATTATATTTTTAATCTGTTTTCCCCACCCAAACATTCCTCCACTGTCTAGATTCCTTCCTTTTGTGTCTTGAAGGGTCATAATGTCAAGGGCCTTGTCATTAATATTGTTGGTCTCTGTGTTTGTTGTAACTTTAAAGCCAACTCCTCCTCCCCCCCAGCTTGCAGCTCCCACAAAAAATGCTGCTAGTGTGATGCAAAACCAAGTGATGCTGCTGGAGCTTGCTCACTCGCTTCCTTCCTGCTGCCACAGCAAATTTTTTGCTTCCTGTGTGCAATCTGAGCACCCCACATGACAGGAGAGAGGAAACCTTAAAGGGGATGGGCAGGGCGGGGCGGGGGAGGAAGGGTGTGGGTGGTGGGGCAGGAAGTTGGGGCGGGGGGCTTTCCTAGGGCACCAAAAACCCTGGCACCAGCCCTGGTCTCTCCCAGCCTCTTGACCCAGGGCTTATCTGAGCCAGGCAACCAACCCAGAGGCAGCATCCTAAGGCTTGGCACACAAACATGCAGAAGAAATTAGAATAAGGAGAAAGTTGGGATAGTTCATCTCTTCTGGTTCCGTCTCTCTGAATCCGAGCTCTGTTTGAAACCACAGCCAGGCACCAGAATGACAAATGCTATTAATTAATGTTCATTTTCATAGTAACAACAAGAAGAAATATAACTTTTAAAATTTATTTTTCACTGTTAATAAATGAGTTTTCATCCTTAATACAAACCTTCTTTCTTCTGAGACCACCCATTGGTTTATCTAGTCCAACATTGTCAACCCTGACTTGGCAGATGGTCATCCCTTTCTCCTTAGAAAAACTCCAAACTATGTCCGAGTAGTTTTTTGCAGCCAGTTCCCCCCCCCCCCCCCCAGTTGCTGCACAAGGGCCTGCACGCCACAGTGGCTCCCTGTTTCAGTTTAAGTGGAGGCAATGCAATCTGATTTCCAGTGTCACTCCAGTGGCCAAGGCTGGGTTCAAACCACTCAAGTAGGAAGCTGAGCTGGTCAGAAGCAGGATTTAAAACATTTCAGGTTGGTTCCTGGGGCAAGTAGCCTACCTGGAGTAGGCCTATGTTAATTCCTTCCAGGTGGTTGAGCATAAACACATCAGACAGTGTTGGTTTATCCATACCTTTCTTCTCTCCCCCCCCCCGCCTTCCCCCTCTCACTCCTCTCTCCCCCCCACCCCCGTGAATTACAGGCCAGTCAGTCTGACTTCAATACCGGGAAAGTTGGTAGAAACCATTATCAAAGACAGAATGAGTAGGCACATTGATGAACACGGGTTATTGAGGAAGACTCAGCATGGGTTCTGCAAGGGAAAATCTTGCCTCACTAACCTGTTACATTTTTTTGAGGGGGTGGACAAAAATGTGGACAAAGGCGACCTGATAGATGTTGTTTACCTTGACTTCCAGAAAGCTTTTGATAAAGTTCCTCATCAAAGGCTTGAGAGTCATGGAGTAAAGCTTGAGAGTCATGGAGTAAAAGGACAGGTCCTCTTGTGGATCAAAAACTGGCTGAGTAATAGGAAGCAGAGAGTGAGTATAAATGGGCAGTCTTCGCAGTAGAGGACAGTAAGCAGTGGGGTACCGCAGGGCTCGGTACTGGGTCCCATGCTCTTTAACTTATTCATAAATGATTTAGAGTTGGGAGTGAGCAGTGAAGTGGCCAAGTTTGCGGATGACACTAAATTGTTCAGGGTGGTGAGAACCAGAGAGGATTGTGAGGAACTCCAAAGGGATCTGTTGAGGCTGGGTGAGTGGGCGTCAACGTGGCAGATGCGATTCAATGTGGCCAAGTGCAAAGTAATGCACATTGGGGCCAAGAATCCCAGCTACAAATACAAGTTGATGGGGTGTGAACTGGCAGAGACTGACCAAGAGAGAGATCTTGGGGTTGTGGTAGATAACTCACTGAAAATGTCAAGACAATGTGCGTTTGCAATAAAAAAGGCCAACGCCATGCTGGGAATTATTAGGAAGGGAATTGAAAACAAATCAGCCAGTATCATAACGCCCCTGTATAAATCGATGGTGCGGTCTCATTTGGAGTACTGTGTGCAGTTCTGGTCGCCGCACCTCAAAAAGGATATTATAGCATTGGAGAAAGTCCAGAAAAGGGCAACTAGAATGATTAAAGGGCTGGAGCACTTTCCCTATGAAGAAAGGTTGAAACGCTTGGGGCTCTTTAGCTTGGAGAAACATCGACTGTGGGGTGACATGATAGAGGTTTACAAGATAATGCATGGGATGGAGAAAGTAGAGGAAGAAGTACTTTTCTCCCTTTCTCACAATACAAGAACTCGTGGGCATTTGATGAAATTGCTGAGCAGACAGGTTAAAACGGATAAAAGGAAGTACTTCTTCACCCAAAGGGTGATTAACATGTGGAATTCACTGCCACAGGAGGTGGTGGCGGCCACAAGTATAGCCACCTTCAAGAGGGGTTTAGGTAAAAATATGGAGCACAGGTCCATCAGTGGCTATTAGCCACAGTGTGTGTGTATATATAATTTTTTTTGCCACTGTGTGACACAGAGTGTTGGACTGGATGGGCCGTTGGCCTGATCCAACATGGCTTCTCTTATGTTCTTATGTGAATGCATAATAAAACCTTCTCTTCTCAGGATGTGTAGCGTAACCTTGTATTAAACGGTGTAAAGTGCCTCTCCCCCAGATTCACACCGCTATGCCTTATCAGCTAGCCGTGAATGTGTGAGAAATGGAGATGGGAACATTCCTTAGCCATAAAGAGATAGTAGTGAGTAGCCTTTGAACCTTCAACCCCATTTGCATCTATGTTATTCTTTTGAAGCTATCTGTAACCCTGCCTTTTGAACTAGTCTGTGCAACATTGTATTCAGTATTACTTCCAATGTATCTGTCTTCGGAGCAAGTCCTAGAGTTTCAATAAAACAAGTCTTTGATTCAAAACAAAAGCTTGATTATTTCGAAATATCAATGCTTGACACCAGGACAGGTCTGTGTGTTGTCTTCACATGGGGGGGGGGGGGGAATGGCCTGCTCCGGCAGGATCTCTGAGCAGGGGACCAGGGCTGCCCAGGGACAGAAGAAGTCCTCCAAGAAGTCCTCATTCACCCTCACAGGGGATTTTTTTGGACATGACACAGGAGGAATTTGGTAGTTCATGCTGGCAAGATTTCTCTCTTAGAACCTCAGCAAGAGATCGGTTTGTGCAAATGAAAGGATCACCTGGATCCCACCCCTTTTCTTCAGCCATCCATGTCATGAGGTGGATCCTGCCCCTGTCCTGCCATTCCTCGCCCACCTTTCTGCTTGTGATTCATCCTCTTGGTCACCTGTCTCAGATGGCCTAAGCTCTGCTGCCACTCCTTCCTCTCAGTTGCCTGGCTGCCTGTAATCCCCTCTGCCATGGCCTCTTCCCCAGCTGCCTCTGCTCTCCTCAGCTCCTTCTGCCATCTTTCTTCATCTTCCAAACCTCTGCTCCTGACTCTCCGGCTGCCTCTCCTCCCTCTTAAAGTTCCTGATGGCCTGTTTGGACCCTGCCTTTTCTCTGGCAGTTGGCACGCACCCTCCGTGGGGTGTTATGAACTCCTTCCACCCCATGGGAGAGTCCCAGCCACCATGCAGGCCCATCAAGCTTCATCAGTCACAATCCTCCTTTGGATGCCTTGCCCATATGATTCTATTCCAGTGCAGAAGCTTGAGATGGAACCAGTTTGGTGTAGTGGTTAAGTGTGTGGACTCTTATCTGGGAGAACCGGGTTTGATTCCCCACTCCTCCACTTGCAGCTGCTGGAATGGCCTTGGGTCAGCCATAGCTCTCAAAGGAGTTGTCCTTGAATGGGCAGCTGCTGTAAGAGCTCTCTCAGCCCCACCTACCTCACAGGGTGTCTGTTGTGGGGGGTGGGGAGGTAAAGGAGATTGTGAATGCTCTGAGACTCTGAGATTGAGAGTATAGAGCGGGATATAAATCCAGTATCATCCAATATCATCATCAACAACCACAGGAGAGTGGCACTCAAGCCTCCTAGGAGCCTGGCCACAGTGATCCAGCTCCAAGTTAAAACTACTGGACTGTGTTGTAAAGATGGGTGCTGGGAATGGAGATTCTTAGGGATCAGACCAGTGGATTCCCAAACCAGTAAAGGTCCAGCACCAGAATTCAGATCCATAAATTTACCAGTCTCATAGATGTTCCATTCACTAGAAGTGTGGCAATAAATTCAAAAAATCAACACAGTGTTTAAACATGTAACCATAACTAATTCCTGCAATGGTGCCACAATATCCCAGTGGGAAGGCAAGGGAGAAAATGTTATACTACCTTCTGATGTCTTCTTAGCCAGTAGCTGTTCTGTCCTTTTCTATCACTCATTCTCCTTCTCTTTTGTGTTCTCCTCTCATGTGCCCAGTCAATATTGGTTTTTGCACTTCTAATCCAAGAACTCCCTCCTACTCTGCATGTAAACCAAGGTACTACATTTTCCCTGAGTATTTGTGGAGTTCTGCTGGGCTAATCTAAGCATTCTTCTGTGTTGCCATAGTCCATTTCAGTGGTGCCACAGACAGCAGGGCCATTTTGTTGTAGTACTATCACCATTCTATCACCATTTTTCTTGCTTATTGTGCCTGCTATCTAAGATCTGTGGGTTCATGCATGTTTCAGCTGACAGGGAACTCTGGTTGCATAATACTTTAATCTTTGACAGTTAATTGGGACTGTTACAGGAAAAAAAGATTAGTTGCTTTTTAATAAGATTTAGAGTTAAAATTGGCCTTCTTATCTTGCTTTTAAAAAGATAATGAGAGCAATTTGGATGCATATGTTGATTCTCATACATAGTTAAAAACTAATCACTTATCTGAATAGCAATCACATGATTAAGATAAAAGTGATATGGACTAAGATAAGACTGATATTTTCCTGTAAAAATGCACTACTATTATAGGCAAATGGGGTTTCTCTGGACGGAAGGTGAGATTTCAGGTGGGGATGTGGGCTTCTTCTTCTTCTTCTTCATGTTGTCACACTCTAGCTTTTGCTTTGCACACTCTTCCTGGAGCTGTGGCTTTGTCATCTTCAGGATGTCCCATCTCTTGGCACGCTCCATCCTAACTAAACTAAACTTTCCCTACTCCATTTGACCCGAAAATAAAACAAAACCTCTGTTGCATCCTCTGGGTGCTTGCACGTATCAAATTCAAAATGCCAAATTAAAAAAAAAATGCCTGGCCAATCAAGTTCTCTGTTTGTTCTTATCCCACCACTGCTGCCAAATGTGACGGAACCAGCTCGATTCTGCCTTCGGACCCGGTCCCATCAACTCCCTATTGAGTCGCCAACTCCTGGAGGGAGCTATTTCTCCTCTGGCCACTTGGGCTCGCTGCCACCACCTGCTCAGTCTAGGGGTTCAGATTGAGAGGAACAGGACTCCCAATCAACCTCTCCAGCTCTGAGGCCAGGCCTCAAGGTCCTCTGCCACCCTGTACTTGGGTATCACAGAGACCACAGCTCTTCTTCGGGGAACCCCTGGAGGATTGGCACCTTATCCAACTGCATGCCTTCCCCCTTTCCCGGGGCCCCCTTCATAAAGCAGCGTGGTCTAAAGCGGTTGGGGATCTATGTGGTACAGAGTTTGACTGCCAACATTCAAAACAGTAAAAATGTTTAATAAGAAGAGAAAGAAAAAAAAATAAAAACAAAAACAGTTACATGTAAAAGTTTAGCACAGCACCTGAACAGCAACCAGAGGGACAAATAAAGGTGGATATAAACGCATCCTCTCATCCCTGGTGTAAACTTGCCCTACCTTGTGAATGACTACCTGGGTCCACTCCGCCTCTCCCACAGGCAGGAGCCCACAGACTGGCAACCTCTCTCCTTGAGCGCCAGCTGAGGACTCCCTTTTTCTGCCTAACTCAAATAAAAAAAAACAAAAGAACTTCCTGCCCCTCTAGGAGGCTTTCCCCCTAGAGTTGCTGGTTTAACTCCAGAAGGGAGGAAGGAATGAAGGGAAGGCTAAAGAACTTCCTGCCCCTCTAGGAGGCTTTCCCCCTAGAGGCGCTGGTTTAACTCTGGAAGGGAGGGGGGGATGAAGGGAAGGCTAGGCCACAAAGCCTGCTTTAGAAGTTTCATGTTCCCCTCCAACCAAGCACCAACATTACCTAAGATATATTGTGGAGAAACGCCATCTTAGGTAATGTTGGTGCTTGGTATATATATGCACACACACACACATACTGTGGCTAATAGTCACTGATGGACCTCTGTTCCATATTTTTATCCAATCCCCTCTTGAAGTTGGCTATGTTTGTAGCCACCACCACCTCCTGTGGCAGTGAATTCCACATGTTAATCACCCTTCTTTTTATCCGTTTTACTTAAAAATTACTTCCTTTTATCCATTTTAACCTGACTGCTCAGCAATTTTATTGAATGCCCACAAGTTGTATTGTGAGAAAGGGAGAAAAGGACTTCTTTCTCTGCTTTCTTCATCCCATGCATAATCTTATAAGCCTCTATCATGTCACCCCGCAGTCGACGTTTCTCCAAGCTAAAGAGCCCCAAACGTTTTAACCTTTCTTCAAAGGGAAAGTGTTCCAAACCTTTAATCATTCTAGTTGCCCTTTTCTGCACTTTTTCCAGTGTTATAATATCCTTTTTGAGGAAAATCCCAACAAGCGTTTGAGAGAAGAACCATAAACCTGCTTTGCGTTTAAAATATCTCTGACTATAATATACTTCAGGAATGTTATTAACTTTGCTAATTTTAGCTCTCGCTTGTATAACTGCAGAGTTAATCTTCACATACTTGTACTTTCTAATGTCTTGCTTAATAAAGAACTATTTCTTTTTTTCAATAAAAGGATTTTAATCGAGTTTCCTGGTTTTCATTTGAAGAATGGATATCACACCTCATTTATTTATATTATCAGATTTAAAGTCTGATAAACAGCCTTCAATAGATACGTCCTGGAGTTATCTGCTGCTAAATGCTGTGAAGAGGCAAAGTCCTGCAGGAACTGTTTAGTCCAGACTGAGCAAACCTAGAAGGAGAGAAGAAAGCAGGGAAAGGGAAGAGGCTATGGGGGCTCTCAGGAAAGGGAAAGGAGGGGGGAGAGGAAATGAGATGGCTCCCACAATCAGTGCCTGTTCTCACATGTGTATAGATGTATATTTGGTGTCAAGTCACAGCTGAGCTACAGTGCCCCCTGGTGGGGTTTTCAAGGCAAGAGACATTCAGAGGTCGTTTGCCCTGGCCTGCCTCTTGTTGAGAGCCTGCTGTTCCTTGGCGGTCTCCCATCCAAATCTTGGCCAAGGCCCACCCTGCTTAGCTTCCGAGATCCTATGAATTCAGGCTCGCCTGGGATAAGCAAGTCAGGGCATCCCCATTCCTTGAACAAGAACTCTGGACACCCCTAAGGGTTACCCTTCAGCCGTGGGGCAAGGATTTTGTTGTTCTTCAGTCGCACAGTCGAGTCTGACTCTTTGCGACCCCAAGGACCAAGTCAAGCCAGGCCCTTCTGTCTTCCACCATTCTCTGAATAGTGAAATAATAAAGGTCAAGGTAGACCCCTGCGCAAGCACCGAGTCATTACTAACCCAGGGGGTGATGTCACATCATGAGATTTTCTTGACAAATTTTTTATGGGGTGGTTTGCCATTGCCTTCCCCACTCACCTACACGAATAGTACTGGGACTAAAAAGAGATGTGAGGTAAAGTTTAGCTCCTGCGGATCAGTTGTGCCTCTTCTGTTCATTTTCTTCTGTAACAGCCACAGTTGCCATCCACCAAGTGGGGTCTGCAGTTCTCTCGCAATTACAGCTGATCAGTTCCCCTGGGCAAAATGGCAGCTTCAGAGGGCAAACTCCATGATATCACATCCTTTCTGAGTTCCCAATGTATATTTTTATTATTATTATACATTATCCATTTCTCTACATGGTTTCTGATATCCATTTTACATTTCCCCCCCAGCCCACCCCCCTTAGTCTATACATCCTTTTCTTCTTCCAGCCAGGGACAAAGGACTTGAAGCTTCCACTGAATGTCCACTCTCCTTTCTTCCTTCACCCATTTCAGGTAGGTCTGCCACTTTTCTTTGATTCTTGATCTTCTTTCCTCCCATGAGTCTTCTTGCGACATTATAGCAGCTATATCTGACTGGACAAAATCAAAGAGATAGTTATGCCAAGTTCTTTCCTTCCATTTACTTTTATCCTTCCATCCTGCCGCTATTACCGCTTTACCCGCTGATATCATTGCTTTTAGTAAATCTTGATTATTCTTCCCTATTTTTTCATTCCCTAATAAACTCATCTGCATTAGTTCAAAGTTAATTCTCAGCTCTACCTGAAAGAATTTCTTTATCATTCCCACTACCATATCCCATAGTTTCTTGGCCTCAGGGCACTCCCACCACATATGGGTGTACCATCCCTTCTCTTTCTTACAGTGCCAACACTTAGGGCTCAATCCAGGAAACATATTGGCTAAAGTAGCCAGAGTTCTATACCATTTGGTGAAAAATTTCAATTCCATTTCTCTAACCTTATGTATCTTAACTTTTTTTAAACCTTCCATTATCTTCTCCCTGTTCGTTTCGTTATTTGGCCTTCTAAACTCCATGACCGTTGAAGGTAGCTTATTGCTCCTTCGTTGCCTGAATTCATACTCCTGTATAGGATGCCTACTAATCCTTTTTTTGTTTTACCCATTAATTTGTAAAACTTTTCCATAGGTTCTTCTTCATTTAAATTACTCTTCTCCACTTCTTCTTAACTTTAGTAGACAATCCTGTAGCCTTAAGCCAGTATTGTATTCCTACGACTTCTTGTAACTCATGTAATGGTTTTAACCTATCTAATATTAACAAATTTTCTACCCTTCTAAATCCTTTAGCCTTAAGTAGTTCGCTCCACCTATGCTCCTTATCTCCTTCCATCAACATTTCTAATGGCGTCCATCTAGATACCCGATTCAGCCATTTCAGTTGCCATTTCTTCCAAACATTTAACCCATTTTTCCTTGGTCCCACGTTTAAATTAAGTTCCTTCGCCCCCATGTTCGTGAAGATGCCATGTTTTCCTACCCCATTGTTAGCTTCATTCTCAAACCTTATCCATTTCTGAACCCCTTCATTCTCTATCTCTAATAATGCCTTAAGCTGAAATGCTTCATAATAATTGACTATATCTGGGACTCCCCATCCAAGTTCCGATTTATGATTGTATGCTAATTTTTTATTTCCTCCTTTCCCATTCTACAGCCTTCTATTCTCCCTGAATTCCTGATCCTTTCTGCTAATTGCTCTATCGCCATTATAAACAGGGATGGGGAAAGTGGACACCCCTGCCTCACACCTCTCCCAATTGGGAGCTGATCCGTATGTTCGTTATTTACTCTTACCACTGCTGACCCCTCCCTATAGACCTCTTGAATGGCTTTTAAGAATAGTGGCCCAATCCCACACTTCTTCATTACGGACCATAAGAATTCATGGGACAGCGTATCAAATGCCTTGTATACATCTAATTTAAGCAAAGCAAGTTGCCCAGAATATTTATGGTACAATACATTTAATATATTCCTTATAGGATGTGCAATACTCCTATTCTTCACAAAACCATATTGATCCTCTTTTATTATATAAGGTAATATGTTCCTTAGCCTATTTGCTAAAACTTTAGCGAATATTTTGTAGTCCTGGTTAAGTAGACTTATTGGTCTATATGAACCCACTTCCCGAGGATCTTTCTGGGGTTTTAATATTACGGTTATTTCAGCCATTCTCCAAGAGTTGGGAGCTTTCCCTCCCCTCAATATAGCATTAAACACTTGTTGTAATTCGGGGATCAGTAACTCCTTCATCTCCCTATAAAAATCCGCAGTAAAGCCGTCTGGCCCTGGGGATTTACCCACTTTTAAATTGTTCACAACTTCCTCTATTTCTTGAACTGTTATTTCCTTCTCCAAACTCTCTTTATCTATGTCTTCCAACACTTCTCCACTTTCTTCAATATGTTCTGTTATATCCCTCCTGGCGTATAACTCTTTATAGAATTCTTGAAACGCTTGCCTAATTTCTCTCGGGTTCTGCGTGACCTTTCCTTGTCTCTTTATACTTTCCACCTTTTGCTTTTCTTTCCTAGTCTTGAGATAATTAGCCAGTCTCCTAACAGAGTTTATTGAATCTCTTTGAAACTCATTTCTTACCATGGTTTGTTTTTTCCATAATGCCCTCGAGTCCATAAAGTCCAATTGTTTCCTAATCTCTTCGATCTTTTTTTTCCCTATCAGGGCAGAATCTAATACCTTGACTGCTCTGCAGTGCACCTAATTCCTGGAGTTTCTGTGTCTTGTTAGCATACCATTCTTTTTTTATTTCTTTCTCCTTCATCATACAATGACCTCTTAACACTGCCTTTGCCGCTTCCCACAAGATATTTGTGGCCACTGTTCCCTTATTTTCTCTAAAATATTGT
The DNA here is from genome assembly GCF_032191835.1 of Heteronotia binoei. NCBI lineage: Eukaryota > Metazoa > Chordata > Lepidosauria > Squamata > Gekkonidae > Heteronotia > Heteronotia binoei. The sequence goes on from NC_083229.1 coordinate 136,064,773, forward strand.
TTTACTTGATTTTCCATATATTGTCTATTTTCTTTTTTTAATAAAACCATACTGTTAAATCTTTAGGTCCTTCCAATTTGCTTGTTTTTTATCACCAGTTCTATATTCAGTGGAGCATAATCTGAAATCCATATTGGATGGGTTGTTACTTTCCTCAACTTCCAATTATTTGATTTTTTAAGAAATATATAATCTATACAAGAAGCTGTCTTGTGTCTACTTGATAAATGTGTCGGCTTTGGAACCAAGCCTAAGGCTTCATGCGCTTCTACCAAATTCCTTTTCCACCTAGCCTCCTTCTCCTTGGTCATATCTATGTTAAAATCTCCTGCTATAATAACTTCTCCCTCTGAGAATTTCTGAACTTTTTGCATAACTTTATTCAAAAATCTCCTCTGTCCTGTATTTGGGGCATATATATTTATCAGCATTATTACTCTATTTTGAAACCTACCTTTAATGAACAAATATCTCCCTTCCCTATCACTAATGAGATCTAATATCCTAATATCAATCCTTGTGTGTACTAAAATTGCTACTCCTCTCGTCTTAGTTCCACTTCTTGCTTCAGCCAATACTTTCCACCCTGGGTGTTTAATCAACGGTTTAATGTCATCCTTTGCCTTATGTGTTTCCTGTAAATACATTATATCTATATTTTGTTGTTTTACCATTCTTGTTAATCTATATCTTTTCAGGTCTGAACTTAGCCCATTGACATTCAGTGAGAGCATTTTCAAAGTTTTAGCCATAATCATTCGCCTCCCCTCCCTTCCCTGGCTGGATAACAAGATCTATTATGCTTCTCCCCTTTCTCCCTTTTCCCCTCCCACACCCTTTCCCCCCACTCTTCCCCATCATCCCCCCTCCCCTCTTCTGGTATAGGGCTCGCGTTTGGGTTGATCTCTCCACCCTCCCTACACCTTTAGGTGGGCACACACACCCCTCCTGGATCTTTTATTGTTTCCTTCCTTCACTTAAGACTGTAATATCCCCTCCCTCTTATTTATGAGGTACTTTCCTTTTTTTAGAAGTTCCTCCTTCTCCTTAGATGTCTTATAGTCTCGTCCTCTGTCATTTCTCCTGACATGTAGAGGGCTCCTCCGCTGGTTCATCGACATTAAACTCTTCCTCTGGTTGAGTTCCTGTTTCCCCTGGGTCCAAACCCATCTTCTCCAAGAGTTTCTTTGCCTCAGCTGGGTTCCTTGCTGTGAGTCTTTTGCCTTCTTTATATATTACAATAGTGGCTGGGTAAGCCCATGTAAACAATATCATGTTCTGAAAGAGTTTATCTGCAAATGGCTTCATTTGTCTTTTTTCTTCCAGTGTCTCACTGCAAAAGTCTTGTCTCACATATACCCTTTTCCCTTTAAATTCCAGTCCCTTCTTTTTCTTCAAAGCCAGAAACACTTGCTGCTGCACTTTTTCTCTTGTGAATTTAACAATCACTGGTCTAGGATCTCCTCCTGATCGTCTGGTTCTAAGCCTGTGAACTCTTTCAACCTGGTCAGCATTAATCATAACACCTGTTTGCTGTTCTGAAAGCCAATTTATTATCCCGTCTTCCAGGAGTCGTGAGTCAATGTCTTCTGAAATACCATGGATAAGGTTTGCCCTTCTTGCTCTGTCAGAGAGGCTCTTAATCTGTTCCTTTAAATGAACTATATCCTTCTTATTTGTTGAAGCTGTCTTATCTGCCTTGTTGGCCAGCTGCCTAATATCTTGCAGTTCCTTGTTTATCTGACTAACTTCATTTTTTATTTCAGCAACAGTTTTCTCTATCTTGTTCTGAGATTGCATCATTAAAGCCTGAAATTGTGCTATTTGTTCTGAAAGCTGTTTCACTGTAGTGGCAGCCATTTCTATGCTGCTAATCACTGCCTCCGTTTCTTATCTGTTTAGCCAAAATACTCCCTTTTTCTCACTGCTAGCTCTCTTCTGAGCACACCTTTTACCTCTTTGACTCTCTAGCCTCACTGCCAAATATTATGACCTCAAAAACTTCAATATTTACTTATCTTTCGGTCCTAATCTCTTTTCTTATCCGGAGAGGGGCAAGCCGAGGCTTCTTCTCTTTAGAGCGTGTGCATTCCACCTGTCCTTTCTGAGTTCCCTCATTCACAGACTCAGCTCTACCCAGAAACCACCCCTAGATCTCAAGGAATTTACAAGCTGGTGGCAACCATACCTAAAAACCCATGTAAAATCCTGTTGAGCCAAATTTCTTTCTCTCCCCAATTTATTAACCCACCAGCTATATTGTTCCTTCCCCATGCCAGTTCAAATAAAGAACATAAGAGAAGCCATGTTGGATCAGGCCAATGGCCCATCCAGTCCAACACTCTGTGTCACACAGTGGCCAAAAATTTTATACACACACACACACACTGTGGCTAATAGCCACTGATGGACCTCTGTGTCAGAACTTGTAACTTTCCTGTGTGCTGAATTTAGTGCTGTTAGCTTGACTGACTCCATGTTGGAGATATTTACTAATCAACTGCTTTTGCCTTTGTACCCACTAAACAAATGCCTTTGCATTTCAAACAAACTCACACCATTGAAGGGCGACTGATAGGCTATGGGAAGCATCTGCAGGTGTCCTTTGAAGCTGGCTTGCCAGAGCAAAGCAACAGGGTTCCTTCCTCCGCCTAGGAGATAAGGGGCCTGGGAACAGACAACTGTCTCCCTAAGTGTGAGAAAAGGTTTTATTGTTTCTGTTACCCCTGTATAAAGAATGTGCCGATAACCGTCCCGGTTATCAGAGTCAATTTGCTTCCTTGCTGAATGTAGTTCTCAATAAACGCCTTGGCTTTTGAAACAAAGTAACGCGTCTCATTTGAAGTTCTCCAGTTCTGACATTTTGACTCTGATCCCTTGGAGCTTATCCGAACTGGTAACTTAGCTGGATGGCAGCAAAGGCTCCAGATAACGAAGAGCCCGACACCCCACCTAAGGAGCAGCCGGTCGATCCGGGAGTGACGGTGGTGAGGCGCAAGGTGAAAGACCCGATGCACTTCTCCACGCTCCTCCACACCCCGAAGAGTTATACGCCACGCAAGTCGACGGTACTCATGGACCAGGCAGCAGACCGGTACGCGGCACTGATACCGGGCACCGGAGCGGAGGCCGGGGCGGCCCCAACGGCCCTAGACCGAGAGAGGGAAGAGGCCCTGATCCCCAGCGGGGAAGAGGATGCCCGCATGCTACGAGACGAGATGTTCTTTTGGGCGAGAGAGCTCAACGATGAGGTCCAGGCGAGCCACACGCAACTCGCCGGGGAGATGCGTCGCCAACTGGATGCCATTCGGGAGCAAATCCAGGCGCTACAGGGGGGCGGGGTCCCCGGAAGGGGGGCACTGGCCGGACCTCCCGGCGCAGCACAGGGCCAGCTGGCGGCGCCGCCCGGGGGGATACCGGGCCAACCGGCAGCACCACCCGGAGGAGAAGAAGGATGGAAGCTTGAGACTTTGCACTGATTTTCACGGGATAAACGGGATTTCGATGTCCAACGCCTACCCGATCCCGCTGATAAAAGACCTGTTGAGCACGGTGGCCGAGGGCAAGGTGTTTGCAAAACTCGACCTCCGGGATGCGCACTTTAGGGTGCGGATCAAGGAACGGGACAAGTGGAAAATGGCGTTCAACACCCCCATGGGTCAATTTGAGTACTTAGTGATGCCATTTGGGCTGCAGGGGGCTCCGGGGGTGTTCATGAACTTTATAAATGAAGTGTTGAGGGAGTACCTGTACAAAGGGGTGGTGGTGTACCTGGATGACATCATTATTTATTCAAAGACTTAGAGTCACACGTCCCCCTGGTCAGGAAAGTGTTAACCACCCTATACCAGAACAAGCTGTATGCAAAACTGAGCAAATGCGAGTAACATCAGACGGAACTAGATTACCTCGGGTTTCGAGTGTCCAGGGAAGGCTTGGTGATGGACCCCGCCAAAATACAAGCAGTATTAGATTGGGAGCCCCCCCGAACCCGACAGCAGCTACAATCTTTCTTGGGGTTCGCAAATTTTATAGGGGATTTATACAGGGGTTCGCCCGGGTGATGCTGCCGCTCACAGAACTACTCAAAACCAAAGGGAAGGGGGAGGAGGCGAAAAAACCCGGCGCGCGCCTAGACTGGACGCCTAAGTGCCAAGCGGCGTTCGACGAGTTGAAAAGACTATTTACCAGTGAACCCGTGCTAGCCCACCCAAACGAGCTCAAGCCGTTCGTGGTGCAATGCGACGCCTCCGACGTCGCGGTGGGGGCAATATTAATGCAGAAAGACGAAGAGAGAGGGTTAAGACCCTGCACATACATTTCCCGCAAATTCACAAATGAACAAAGGAATTGGTCGGTGTGGGACAAAGAGGCGTTCGCCGTCACGTACGCGCTCAAAACCTGGCGCTCCTGGTTAGAGGGGGCGCGGGTCCCATTCGAAATTTGGACGGACCACAAAAACCTAGAGGCGCTGACCGGCCGACGCAAACTGACGGCCAAACAAATCCGGCGGGCAGGATTCTTCGCCAAATTTGACTTTGTGCTGAAGCACATACCCGAAACTAAAAACTTTTTAGCCGACGCCCTCTTGCGCATACCCCAGCACGAGAGCCAGAGGGAGGATGTAGTAGACTCAGTCATTCCCCCGTCCCAGATCGCGGGGGGGGGGGGTCACTACCCGATCCGGGAAGCGCACCGGCCTCCCCAACCCTGAAATGAAAAGGCGCTTAGAAATGGAAACAGAAAAGGAAGGGGGGAGTGGCCGGAAGGCGTGGAAAAGGGGGAAGGAGGACTGTGGTGTTACCATGGGAAAATATATATACCGAAGTGCTTGAGAGGGGAGATTCTGGAGCAGTGCCACTCAAGCCGATTGGCCGGGCACTTCGGGTATGTGAAAACGGTGCACCTAGTAGCACGCCAATTTTGGTGACCGCAAATGAAAAAAAGACATTTCTGAGTTTGTGAGTTCCTGCCCCACCTGCATCATGGCCAAACAGAGGGGGGGGAAGCCTCCCGGACTCTTACAGCCGCTGCCCACCGCCGCGAGGCCATGGGCAGTAGTTTCTATGGACTTTATAGTAGAATTGCCACCTTCTTAAGGGAAAACCATGATCCTGGTGGTAGTTGACACTTTTTCAAAACAAGCCATTTCATCCCATGCAAAAAACTACCCACGGCCAGGAAACTGGCCCATTTGTTCTTCCATCACGTGGTTCGCCTTCACTCGTTCCCCGACAAGGTGATTAGTGACCGCGGGCCACAATTCGTTGCCAACTTCTGGTGGGAGTTCTGTAAAATCACTGGCATGGAGCAAGAGTTGAGCTCCGCCTACCACCCCCAGACTGACGGACAGACAGAGAGGGTGAACGGGCTGTTGGAGCAATATTTAAGGTGCTACGTCAACTATCAGCAAACCAATTGGGTGAAACTACTGCCTTTTGCAGAATATGGATATAACAACAGCCTGCATAGCTCCACCAAAGCCTCCCCCTTCCAAATTGTCAATGGTTACGAAGGAAAACCTTTCCCCTTACTGCCGACCCCAAAAGAGGGCCCAGCAGCAACCTCATGTCAGCAATGGTGGGAGGGGATCAGAGAGGGATGGAAGGTGATCCAAGAAAACTTGGAGAGTGCCAAAGAGGACTATAAAAAACATTTCGACCGGAAGCCCTCCCCCCAGTGGACATTCAAGGAGGGGGAGAGTGTGTTCCTGTCAACTAAGAACCTTCCCCTCCCTCAGGCGTGTCGTAAACTAACGTACAAGTCCCTTTGCCCATTCAGAATAAAGAGAGTGATCAACGAGGTTACTGTGGAGTTGGAGCTACCTAAGATGTTTAGTAAGATCCACCCTGTTTTTCATTGCAGCCTTCTTCGCAAAGATCCTGGAGCTACATCTTGGCACCCTCGCCCTCCAGAGCCACCACCTATTCAAGTGAAGGGCCAGAGCCACCAGGAGGTGCAGGAAATTTTGGACTCTAGGGTCCAACGGGGGGTATTGTACTACCTCATAAGATGGAAATACTTTCCCCCTAGCTGTGACGAATGGGTTAAGGCCAGTGATGTGTCTGCTCCTCAATTGCCCAAGAAATTCCACCTACTGTACCCGCACAAGCCCAGGGCGAAAGCTTGGGGGGGCAATATGTCAGAACTTGTAACTTTCCTGTGTGCTGAATTTAGTGCTGTTAGCTTGACTGACTCCATGTTGGAGATATTTACTAACCAACTGCTTTTGCCTTTGTACTCACTAACCAAATGCCTTTGCATTTCAAACAAACTCACACCATTGAAGGGCGACTGATAGGCTATGGGAAGCATCTGCAGGTGTCCTTTGAAGCCGGCTTGCCAGAGCAAAGCAACAGGGTTCCTTCCTCCGCCTAGGAGATAAGGGGCCTGGGAACAGACAACTGTCTCCCTAAGTGTGAGAAAAGGTTTTATTGTTTCTGTTACCCCTGTATAAAGAATGTGCCGATAACCGTCCCGGTTATCAGAGTCAATTTGCTTCCTTGCTGAATGTAGTTCTCAATAAACGCCTTGGCTTTTGAAACAAAAGCGTCTCATTTGAAGTTCTCCAGTTCTGACACTCTGCTCCGTATTTTTATCTAAACCCCTCTTGAAGGTGGCCATGCTTATGGCCGCCACCACCTCCTGTGGCAGTGAATTCCACATTTTAATCACCCTTTGGGTGAAGTACTTCCTTTTATCCATTTTAACCTGTCTGCTCAGCAATTTCATCGAATGCCCACGAGTTCTTGTATTGTGAGAAAGGGAGAAAAGTGCCTCTTTCTCTACTTTCTCCATCCCATGCATTATCTTGTAAACCTCTATCATGTCACCCTGCAGTCGACGTTTCTCCAAGCTAAAGAGTCCTTTAAATAAAATTCCTTTGAAAAAAGAATTATATTGTGTTGAGGCAGTGATGTATCTTTTTTAAAAAGGATGTGTAATTTGGCAGCAATTTTTGCCATGTTATTTAAGTGGGATATTATATTGCATTTTAACTGTGCGTTTTTTAATTGAGCAATTTTAATCGGTGAAATGTAAGCATAGTTTTTACTCCATTGCTGCATGTTTTAGCTATCTATTATGCATAAGGTATTATTTACATGTGTTGTTTATATTTTGGGTGGAATATATTACAAGCTGTTTTCTATTTGGTTCTTTCCCAACACCCACCATTTGGAGCTGAGGATGAAGGACAATTTCCCAATAAAATATGTATTGAATTTAAATATTAATCAAACAAATAGTCAGCAGGCTCAAAAGCAAATTTCCTCAGCTCACAAGAAACCAAACAATGATGTTTTGCCACTGGAGGGAAATGATCCCTCCTGTCAGACAGCCCAAACATTGCTTCTGGGGTTGTGGGTGGTGGGGAGTTGCATACAAGTCAAAGAGTGCTATTGGACAGTGTCTGTGATGCTGCTAATCATGACTAATCTTAATATTGTTAATTACAATTTTTGAAAATATATTAACCCTTTGGATGATCCATCAAACTTTATCTTAAGCAAACAGGTTATTTTCCCATAGCAAAACTCCACTGTTCTCAGGTCTACCACAGGAAATGGCTTGGTTTGCATGCTGGGACTGCAGATTAGAAGAAAAAGAAGAAGACATTCTTCTGAAGAGTCTCAGAGAGGCTCACAATCTCCTTTACCTTCCTCCCCCACAACAGACACCCTGTGAGGTGGGTGGGCTGGAGAGGGCTCTCCCAGCAGCTGCCCTTTCAAGGAGCTATGTAATAATTAATGTAATAATGGCTGACCAAAGGCCATGCTAGCAGGTGCAAGTGGAGGAGTGGGGAATCAAACCCGGTTCTCCCAGATAAGAGTCCGCACACTTAACCAATACACCAAATTGGCTAGAGGCCAAAAAGGGCAGGAGGCCAAAAAGGGCAGGAGTAACCTCAGGATTAGCACACCATTTCCAGAGAGCTCATTCGTTTTCCTTGAACATTTCCTTGAAAACTTCCTAGCCAGGGCTGGATCTTTACCTGCAAACAGTCCAAACTGAACTTTGTCTAACTTGTCATCTTGGATCTACTTCCTAGAGATCAAAGGGTGATTAACACATTGAATTCACTGCCACAAGTGGTGGTGGTGGCTACAAGCATAGACAGCTCCAAGAGGGGATTGGATAGACATATGAAGCAGAGGTCCAGCAGTGGCTATTAGCCACAGTGTATTGTTGGAACTCTCTGTCTGGGGCAATGATGCTCTGTATTCTTGGTGCTGTGGGGGAGGCCAATAGTGGGAGAGTTCTAGAGTCCTGGCCTCACTGACGGACCTCCTGATGGCACTTGTATGTGGGTTTTTTTGGCCACTGTGTGACACAGAGAGTTGGACTGGATGGGCCTTTCTTCTGGGCTGTTGCAGCAACAGTGGCCCTTGATCCTCAATGTACCCTATTACAAACTATTATTATGATATTATGATAATTTTATTAATTTCTTAAAAATTATATCACAATGTTGCAGATTAGCATGGCCAATATTCTTTTTTCATTATTGATATTGCATGCGAGCTTTATTTACTAACTGCATTTATTCCCTGCCTCTCTCCCCAGTGGAGACTTAAAGAGGCTTAGATCATTTTCCTCTTTCCATTTTATACTCACATCCACCCTGTGAAGTAGATTAGAGTGAGAGAAGTTGCAAACAAGCATGGTGGGCCATATTGGAAAGTGAGTTCCCAGGATCTAGTCTGGCACTCAGACTGCGATACCACACTTGCTTTCTGCTGTCTTCGCCAGATCACACGCAGTGCTAAGAAACTTCAGTGACATCTCTTCTCTCAGACTCAGATTGTCCTTTCAGCAGCCATGCAATTAGGACACAATGTCAATTAAATTGTTTTTAATCAAAGATTTGTTTTATTGAAAATCCATGACTTGCTCCAAGGACGGATCCTTTGAAAGTAATGATTGATACCGTACTGAATAGTATCTTATAGACTACTTCAAAAGGCAGGGTTACAGATAACTTCAAAAGAATAACATAAAGATGCAAATGTAGTTGAAGGTTCAAAGGCTACTTGCTAGTATCTCTATCATGACTAAAGAATGTTAACATCTCCATTTCTCACACATTCTCTGTTAGCTGATAAGACATGGCTGTGTGAATCTGGGGGAGAGGCACTTTACAACGTTAATACAAGGTTTCCCTAAACATCCTGCATTCAGAGGGTTTTACTATGCCTCCACAGGGGGGAAGGGAGAGAAGGGGGGGAAAGAGAAGAAAGGCATGGAAAAACTAGCATTTAGAAATAGCATGCCTGACACACATCTTACAGGGTTAGGTAGATGTTAAGAAGGTAGATGGACATATTCACCCATGTTCATGTTTTGGAACTCTGGCTTGCACTCTAAGCCTTTGTTCTAGGTGTATTTTTTTCTCCAGCCATGGTGGAGGCAGTCATCTTCTGTGGACTGTATTCTTCTCATGCTAGGCATTTTTAGAATCCCTGAAAAACACTGGCCTTGTGCAAGAAGAAGTGCCTAGAATGAGATGAAGCAGGGCTTTTTTTGAGCAGGAACGCAATTCTGGCTGACTTGATATCATGGGGTTGCAGCCTAATATGCAGATGAGGTCCTGCTGGGCTTTTTCAACCACTATACCCTGTGCAAAACAAATGGTGACACCAGGAGGTGTGGCCTAATATGTAAATGAGTTCCTGCTGGGGGGTTTTCTGAGAGGAAGCATGTGCCCCAGAGGAAGACACTTTTCCTAATGGCCCACATGGAATGAAAGCATAAGATCTAAACCACAGTGTCAAGAAAAAGTTCTAAAAAACTTGGGCCATAAGTGAAAAGAGAAAGCCTTTATGTTATCTACATAGTCCTCCAAGAAAAGCATGAGAAAAATAAAATTATTGGGTCCAAGTGCATGCCTTTTTAAAAAAAAATTCTTTGCTCTCTTGGACTATGTAACAAGTTCTGTTGATCATCTAGGCTAAGGAAAATGTTCAGTTATCATTGGAAAAAAATCACAATTAATAAAGTGTTAATGTTTGACAGAGGGTCCAGCTGCTTCCAGTTGGAGTCTGAGAAAAAGAACCAGCAGTTAGTCAAGAACATCAGAAGAGCCCTGCTGGATCAATTCAGTGGTCCATCTAGTCCAGCATCCTGGTCAACCACTTCCTCTGCAGGGCCAACAAGAGGGTACAGAGGCTGAGGCCTTCCCCTGATGTTGCCTCCTGGCTCTGGGATTCAGAGCTTTAGTGCCTCTGAATGTGGAGGTTCCCCTCAGCCACATGGCTGGTCACCACTGATAGACCTCTCCTTCATGAATCTATCTCATCCCCTTTTAAAGCTGTCTATTCCTCTGGCCATCATTACATCCTCTGGCAGCAAATTCCACATTCTAATCACTCTTTCTGTAAAGGAGTATTTCATTTTGTCCATCTTGAACCTAATGCCCATCAGCTTAACTAGATGCCCTCGAGGTCTTGTATTTTGGTTGTTGTAAAATGGCTGATGAAATTGCTACAGTTGTGTATCTGCAAGTTCAAGTTGTGTATTCTGCAAACCAACATTGACTTCCTTCATAAGAGGCTAGGATGAGTATTTGGGGGGGCCTGGAAAACATTTCTCATTATAACTGTTAGCAATGTCTGCAATGGTTCCTGTTGAAGATGGGTTGATGATGGAGTTATGACAAATCCTTGGGCTAGGCAGATTTTTCTGAATGATGACTGTATTATCTCAGTTACAACAATGAAATCAGTCGTAAATGAAAAATGGGAGAATTTTTCTATCATTCCTTATATCTTCAGAAGACCCATCTCTTTTGCTTATCCTAATCTCCTCTCTAGAGACCAGCAAGTGAGCCTGACACAACTTTTCATGGAGTGGACTACTAGACCTGACTTCCAGGAAAACACTGAAGCAGCACCAAGGTTTTGCTATTAGAAAGTAATCCCTTAATAGAAAAAAAAAATGCTTCCTTGACATCACAGGTGGACGAAAGAGTCTTTTATATTGAACTGCTACATTTTGTGAGGATTTGCAGTTAGAGAAATACATACTTAACAGGTTAGGTTAGAAGGTTAATTAATTTGAAATTGTAACAGTTTCCCTATAACCTGGTGAAGAATTAGCTCCTGTGACTTCACTTAGCTTTGTTCCAGCTCAGTGTCTGGGAAGTCCAGATTGTTCATAAATTTTCTAACTATGGAGATGAAAGAGTCATAGACAGGATGTTGACATGCAATATCTACAAAAGAATCAAAAGGTCAGAGGCACAGGTGGTGGAAGAACTGAGAGAAAGCTGTCCAGAAGACCTGGAGATGGAGATGGAGGAACTTGGGTAGCAGCAGAGAAGTGAGAGAAGAATGGATAGAATAGGCAGAAGGGGCAGGGAATTGGTGGGAAGGGGCCTTATTCTGGGTCTAGAAATGGAAATGATTGCACACTGGAGGTGGGCTAAATGGGAATCATGCATGCATCAGTATAACCAATGCTTATGCATGCATGTCTGCTTTGCACTGCTATGTCTCTGAATCAATGTTATAAGTTCTTTCTCTGCCTTGGCTAAAGAAAGGCCTCTCTGAGACTGTGAGACATTCCTTGGTGCAGCTGTGAAGGTTGCCTGTTATCTTTTAACCAGAGACTCTAACTTTTGATTCTTTGGAAAGCAAGTTTGAACCGGGGGGGGGGGGGGGTCCCTGTCTGGGAATAATTATTTAATTACCGTATATGCTTTGTGACTTTTCTTTTGCACCTAATTGCTTGTGTGATTAACAGCCACAGTAAGATATAAATGTAATGCTTGGCCTTGAGGAGTCAATTCTAACAAAAGACATTGTAATATAGTGGGTTCAAAGCATTGCAGAGACGAGATCATAGTGAGGACAGCTCTTTATTAGGGAAAGCATGGTGTAGGCTGCTCCAGCAAAGACTGACTAAGGGTCTGTGGGCCAAACCTATATACAACTCTAATCTCCTGCACTAGCCTGCCATTGATTCATTCAAACAGGCAGGGGTCTGTGATAGGTGCAGGGCGGCAGGTATTTGGATCCCACTACCCATTGTCCCCAAGCTCTGCTTTCCTGGCTCCAATGAGCTGGCAGGAAGTACACACTTTAAGGCACATACATAACATCCCTCCCCCCTAAGTTTGCAAACCCTATTGTATGTAGTTCTGTAGGTACGCTGACTTGTGCCACTCGCGTGTTGACCTTCTGAGTTCTGGGGCCACAGACGGGGAGGTTGCGCCTTGGGTGAAGTGGGCTGGGGGCCTGGTAGTGTTGTAGCCTCGGCCAATGGTTCAGGGTCTTCCTGATGCTTGGCCTCGGCTGGATATTCCGATTCCTCTTGTGGCATGAGTGTCTGTTGAGCCGCGGCCACCAGGGCCATCACTTCATCCATCTCCACTTCCGGACTGTCGGCCAGTGAGGTATCGAGGCTTGCTACCTCGTCCCCTGGTGCCTCGCGGGGCCGTAACTGGTCTATGTGTCACCTCATTGTGAATCCCTCTTCTGAAGTGACCTCAAACATTACAGCCCCCAGTACCCTGGAGACTCAGGCAGGTATCCATGCCGCTCCCCCTTCAAAGTTTTTAGCAAATGCCAGTTCCCCTGTGTCAAACCCTCTGGGTGCCCGGACAGTCTCCAGTACCTCCTGTAGGTTTGGGGCACGGTCCGGGTGCATGCGGGCTAGTCATGTGCTAAGCCTCCTACCCATGAGTAGTTCTGCTAGGCTTCGGCCAGTTACCTTACTAGGGTGTAGTATTGGGTGAGCAGGCATTCGGCTAGGCGGGCTTCCCAGTCACCCTGGACGATGCGGTTAAATGATTCTTTGGTAGCCTGCATCATCTGCTCCGCTTGGCCATTTGTGGCGGAATGGAAGGGGGCCAACCTTTTATGCTTATATTTCAGCCACAAAAGTCTTGGAACTTGGCCAAAGTGAATGCCATCCCGTTGTCTGAGACAAGGTTGTCTGGCAACCCATGTGTGGCGAAAACCCTTTGGAGCTCCCCTAGCATTGCCCTGGTGGAAGTGGATGCTACCGGGATTACCTCTAGCCACTTGGAGTGGGAATCTATGATCAGGAAGAATACCTGTCCCTAGAAGGGCCCCACAAAATCTAAATGCAGGCAGGACCAGGAGTTTCGTGTGTGTTCCCACTGTGGACCTGGGGCTCTAGGTGGAACTGGCCAAGTCTCCTGGCATGGCTGGCAACGAGCTACCCAGGACTCAATGGCATCATAATCCCTGGTCACCAGACATAACTGCGGGTGTCAGACACTGGAAAGCTTTACTGTTATGATATAAGGCTGTGCTGAAACTGTAATGAGATGCTTGACCTAACCGACTCCATTTTCTAACATTTGCTACTAACCCCAAATAGAAGTCTTGCATATCAAAGTAGAAGTGAAATTGTTGCTAGTCCTGCTGTGAATTCCTGTCCTTGATACTAACAAAGACAACAACCCTTTGAAGATAAAATGCCTCAGGGGCAGCTAGCAGAGCTGTCCCTGTGAGAGAGGGAACCACAATAGATAAGAGGAAGAAACGTGTGAAATGTATCACTGTAGTGTGGGAATGTACACTAGAAAAGCCTTTGATGTATTCCTAGTTAAAATATCTATGTTCCAAGGAGAGGGCATCAGTTCCAATGTATCCTTGCTCAGAACCTTTGGATTATCAAATAAAGTCTTAACATTGTAACCAATGGAAGTCCGTTTACTTTGAAATTCCACTGTCTGACATTTTGGATAGACTTTACCGATCGACGGTGCACCCACCACCACTGGCAGGGGCGATGGGGGCCAACGCCCCCCCCCCCCAAGAATGAGAGGATGTGTGTATCGGTGGAAGAGGTTCGATCCATCCCAAAGGAGTACAGGAGCCTCCGCAAAGTGTTTAGCGAGAAAGAGGCTAACGAGCTGCCGCCCCACAGGGACACTGACTGTGCTATCGAGTTGATCCCGGGGCAGGAGCTACCAAAAGCAAAGCTGTACTCCATGGAGTGGGCAGAAAAAGTAGAATTGCGGAAGTTTATCGACAAAAACTTAAAGCGGGGGTTCATTAGGCCAGCGACCGCCCCGCATGCCGCCCCAGTCCTCTTCTGGAAGAAGGACGGGAGTCTGAGACTTTGCACAGACTTTTGCGGGATAAACGGGATTTCCATGTCAAACGCCTACCCTATCCCGCTAATCAAAGACTTACTGAGCACGGTGTCAGAGGGGTCCGTGTTCACGAAGCTAGACTTGAGGGACGCTTACTTTCGAGACAGAATCAAGGAGGGGGATGAGTGGAAAACGGCGTTCAATATGCCCATGGGATAGTTCGAGTACCTCGTAATGCCATTCGGGCTGCAAGGGGCACCCGGGGTCTTTATGAACTTTATAAACGAGGTGCTCAGAGAATACCTGTACAAGGGGTTGGTTGTGTACCTGGATGACATCATTATCTATTCGAAAGAGCTAGCCTCCCATGTGCCGTTAGTCAGAAAAGTGCTCTCCACTCTGTATCAGCACAAACTGTATGCAAAGTTGTCAAAATGTGAATTCCATCAAACGGAACTAGACTACTTGGGATTTTGTGTATCTGGAAAGGGATTGGCGATGGACCCAGCCAAGATACAAGCAGTACTGGATTGAGAACCCCCAAGGACACATAAACAACTCCAATCCTTCCTCGGGTTCACCAATTTTTATAGGGGGTTCATTCAGGGGTTTGCCCAAGTAATGCTGCCCCTGACAGATTTGCTAAAAACTAAGGTCGGAAGCCCAGAAACCAGGGGCCAAGCTGCTGTGGACGCCTAAGTGCCAAGTGGCTTTCGATGAACTCAAAAGACTGTTCACTAGTGAACCGGTGCTCGCCCACACCGATGAGCTAAAACCCTTCATGGTCCAATGTGACGCCTCCAATGTAGCCGTCGGAGCCATATTAATGCAGAAAGATGAGGAAGGGAGGTTGAGACCTTGCACATATATCTTCCGCAAGTTCTCGCACGAGCAGCGCAACTGATCGGTCTGGGACAAGGAGGCGTTCGCAGTAATGTATGCCCTAAAGACTTGGAGGTCCTGGTTAGAGGGGGCGAGAGTGCCATTTGAAATATGGACCAACCATAAAAATCTGGAAACACTCAGGGGCCGGAGGAAATTGATGGCTAAGCAAATCTGGTGGGCAGGATTTTTTGCGAAATTTGACTGTTCTTCGGCATATCCCTGGTTCGAAGAATTTCTTAGCAGACACCCTCTCATGCTTGCCGCAGCATGAGAGCCAAAGAGAGGAGGTCATAGACTCTATCATCCCTCCCTCCGCAGTCGCTGGTGGGGTGACCACTTGCTCTGGGAAAAAGACAGGGCAGTCGGAGCTTTGGGGAGGCAGCCGGCTGATCGAAGAGACTGAGAAAGAGGGGGAGGGGAGGCCGGAGGGAATTGTTAAAGGAGAAGGGGGGTTCTGTTACTATGAGGGGAAACTATATGTACCCAAAACCCTCCAATCCGAAGTACTACAGCACTGCCACTGCAGCAAACTGGTCGGCCACTTTGGCTGTGTAAAGACACTGCATCTAGTGAATCGCCAGTTCTGGTGGCCACAAATGAAAAAAGACATTTCTGAATTTGTGGGATCGTGCTCCATTTGCGTCACGGCCAAACGGAGGGGGGGGGAAACCGCTGGGACTACTTCAACCCACCCCCACAGCCGCCAGGCCATGGTCAGTGGTCTCAATGGACTTTATAGTGGAGCTCCCGGTTTCACAGGGGAAAACAGTAATCTTGGTGGTGGTGGACACGTTCTCAAAACAAGCACACTGCAAGCAGCTCCCCACGGCTAAGAAGCTGGCTTACTTGTTTTTCCAGCATGTGGTTAGACTACACTCATTCCCTGACAAGGTCATTAGTGACCGCAGGCCACAGTTCATTGCCAACTTCTGGCGGGAGTTTTGCAAAATGGCAGGCATAGAGCAAGGATTAAGTTCCGCCTACCACCCTCAGACAGACAGACAGAACGCGTAAACAGTCTTTTCGAACAGTATTTAAGGTGCTATGTAAACTACCAACAATCTAACTGGGTGGAGCTACTCCCGTTTGCAGAATACGGGTACAATAACAGCTTGCACAGCTCCACCAAAGCCTTGCCGTTTCAGATTGTGAATGGCTACGAAGGAAAGCCTTTTCCCTTGTTACCTAGTCCTGAGGGAACAGCGCCACCTACCTTATGCCAGCAATGGTGGGAAGGCATGAGGAAAGGCTGGACAGCCATCCAAGAAAACTTAGAAATGGCCAAAAAAGATTGTAGTTCCGCTTTGTTCCTGGGGGCCGGTGCATCACAAATCACCCTGATTTTGTCCCTAGCTGGGTGAATCACTTGTTCATCCACCCTGTACCCCAGTAAGTCAATGCTGGTCACCTCCAGTTCACATTTCTCTCTCTTGACCTTCAACGCTGCCCCATTGAAACACTGCAAAACTGCTCGGAGGCAGAATGCGAATCCCTCTTCCGTGGCTGTGGCGATCAGCACATCATCGAAGAATGGCTGGACCCTGGGAATGCCTTTAAGGTGAGAGTCCATTAAGTTCTGGAAGATCCCCGGGGCCACGCTGACGCCAAACTGCAGCCTGAAAGCCCCCCCGTGTGTGACAATAGTCTGTGCATTTGCAATGGCGGCGTCTACTGGAAGCTGCTGATAAGCCTGGGCCAAATCGAGCTTCCCAAAAATCTTAGCTCCTGCCAGCGAGGCCAACATGTGACCCACCACTGACACCAGAAAAGCATGGCCTTGCAATGCCTTGTTTATCATACATTTGTAATCTGCACAAATGCACACGCTGCCATTGGGCTTAACTGGAGTGACTATGGGGGTTTCCCATTTGGCGATCGCCACCGGCTCCAGTACCCCTTGAGCCACGAGGCAGTCCAACTCCTCCTCTGTCTTGGGCTTTAACACCAGGGGCACCCACCGGACCTTCAATCTAATAGGCTGCACATTGGGGTCTAGTTGTAGGGTCACTGGTTCTCCCACGTAGGTACCCAGGCTGCTGTCAAAAACAGTGGGGAATTCTTCGCACACCCTCTGGAAATTGGTCTGGGAGGGTGCAGGCGCGTGATGCATGCCGGTTACCCGGATTCCCAGGGCCTTGAACCAGGACCACCCCAGTAGACTGCAAAGGTTCCCCTCAACTACAATCAGGGGCAGCCAGCCGGAAAATTGGCTGTACATGGAAAATTGTACTTTACATGGACATTTCCTACTACCAGTACTGTGACCTCCTTCTTCTGAAAGTCCTGGACTACGAAGGGGGATGGGCTCAACTGTGCTTCCCTCCCTGGGCACAGTTCCCTGGATTTTTGGGCCAATATTACTGTCTGGCCCGCCCCCCCCCCCGAATCGACTTCCATCTGGCAGGGCCTGCCCACTATGAGCACAGTCACCTTGTACTTTTCTGGGGAGGGAATGGGAAATTGGCATACCTGGTCCCTCGCCTTGGTAAGTGCCTGGATGTCCTCCATGAATGCGACCTCATGGTGGTGGCCATCTTTCTGTCTTGGTTTTCTGCCAGGGCGCAGCAACTTCGACCGACAGACCCGTGTGAGGTGCCCTGTTTTTTCACATGCGTGGCAGACAGCATTCTGGAATTTGCAGGAATGGCACTCGTGGGCTTCCCCACAGCTGGTGCAACCTCCCATCAAGGTAGGGTTAGTGGCACGTGGCTGTTGGTGCTTCGGGCCTTGGCGTGTCCACAGGGCATCTTCCTCGCTGGAGTCTTCCGAGTTGGACCCGCTGGCGACCTGGTTCATTGCAGTGGCCCGTTGCTCCTTATGCAACTTCTTGTACACAGCTGCCTCATCTAGGGCGTCCACTAGCGTAAGTTTCTTGTGCCTCGTCAGTTTGGCCTGTATCTTCTCATCGCGGAGGCCCGCCACGATACAGCACAGCAGTGCTTTGTCGAGGCTCGAGAAATCACAATCTCGGGCCAGGCGGCGCAGCTCCCCTAAGAAGGTCAAAGCAGTCTCGCCGGCCTTCTGTACCCTCTTGTGGTATTCTAGGCGCAGGGCCGTGAGCGTCGGCCTGGGTGAGAAATGCTCAGTGAGCCTCTCCGTAATGGCTTTGTATGTGGCGGCGTCATCGATCAGCAGCACCGGCAACATCAGGCACTCTGCCAGCGCTAGCATGTCTTCTTCGCAGAGACTGAGCAAAAGCTGTTTCTGCTTCCGCTCGTTTTCAACGTCATGGTAGAGGAGATAGAAGTTGAGTCGCTTCACCCATCGGTCCCATCTTTCGGGTTGATTGGGGTTGAACTTCGGCAGTTGCCCATGGGGGCCAGGCACCGCAGCCTGGTCAGGGTTGGCCCTTGGAGAAGTTGTTTCTCCAGCGCTAGTAGAGCCAGAAGCTTGGCTCTAACTCATCTCCTGTCCTGGCATGGCAACCCTTGTGAGCAATGGCAGTGCGATGCATGGAGTGGGAGCTTGCTGTGAGGCGTGATGCATAGCCATTTGCTACATCGCCTACCAGGTTCCCACCTTCGTCGCCACTGTAATATAGAGGGTTCAAAGCATTGCAGAGACAAGATCATAGTGAGGACAGCTCTTTATTGGGGAAAGCATGGTGTAGGCTACTCCAACAAAGACTGACTAAGGGCCTGTGGGCCAAACCTATATACAACTTTAGTCTCCCGCACTAGCCTGCCATTGGTTCATTCAAACAGGCAGGGGTCTTTGATAGGTGCAGGGCGGCAGGTATTTGAATCCCACTACCCATTGTTATACAGTCCCCAGTCTGCCTGTTCATTGCTTTCCTGGCTCCAATGAACAGGCAGGAAGTACATACTTTAAGGCACATACATAACAGACATCTTGACTGTGAACATGATTCTTATTTAATAAAAGCTTTATTTGACATAAAGTGATTAATACCCCACCAGTTGCTGTGCGAGTGCATTTTGATCCGCAGCTCCCTCCAGTTTCCCTCACAGCTTCCAGATCTCTAAAAAACAAGACCAGGAAGCCACAAGGGAAATTGAAAAGAGCCTTGGACAGCAACTGGTGGGGAACTGATCGCTTGAGCTGGGGAAAGCAGAAGTCCAGGGACAGAACAACAGCTAGTAAATAATCGGTCAGAGAATTCATTTTAAAAATGATAATTTTGAGTGGCCTGGTCTTCAGAAACAGCCTGGATCCTTTAACACTGATGTGTAAAGAATGAACAGTGCAATCCTGAAACACGTCTGCATGGAAGTTCCACTGCATCCACCTGGCTAGGAGTGTGAGAGGACCTGCTTGGGATTCCTCTCAGAAGAGAGGAGGAGATGAGAGATCCTGAACCCCCAATGCAAGGAGATCCAGGAAGAAGATGGTCTGCAACAGTAGGTGGAGCAGAGAGCCAGCCTTCGTGATGCTGCCTTCTTTGTGGGGCCGTTGGGAGTGGAGGCCAAAGGCCATGCAAGAGATGGCACCAGCCCTGGATTAACTATAAGCAAAAGGCTAAGCATGTGCTTCAGGCACTAAGGAAAGGGGGCACCACAGAGGGGTCCCCCCTATATTGCTTACTGTCATTATGTTTTAAATAAACAATTTTGTGAAGTTTATATTCAATACAATTTTGGGGTCTGGCTTGGGGGATGTCTGGACAAAAACTGGATTTTTAACCTCTTACTTCACCTTCAGAGCTTTTTGAGTCTTAATGTCTTGTCAGTGATGTCAAGTCTGTCTGTAAACTCTGGCTCAGTCAGAGAGCATTCTGGGTAGAACAAAAGTATAACCAAATGCTGCTAGCTCAAACCTTTCCCATCCCCTCCTTCCTGTAGTGGATAGTTTTGCTTTGAAATGGAAATATGTGAAAGCCTTATTTGTGCCTTCTCAGGCTTGGCTCTCAGGAGGGAGTTGAGAGCTCGGGACGATCAAGGCCATCAGCCTGGGAACGAATTGGTAACATCAATGTATGAATGTGCCCTGCATAATCCCCCCTCCCTTAGGAATTCCTCAGAAGTACCCCCTGCAATGTATCAAGGTATATTCTTTAGTCTTTCAATGCTGGCTTTGCCTCAAGTACTGTAGCAATAAACTAGTTTCTTTGTATCAACAAACGACTGGTTATTGATTCTGCCGACTTGACAAGTGAAACAACAGAAGGGCCAAGGGGCACCACGGCTGGGCTGTGCTCAGAGCACCAGCTGGCCTTCCTCTGGCCCTGGACAGCCCATGCCCCACTCCCTTCTCTTTTTGACCTCAACAGGGGAGACAGAGGACAGCAGCACTAACAGAGCAGGGGCACATCTGGTGGAACAAGTAGATGGAGAGGACATTTAGTGTGGAGGAATTTTCACATCACTCTCCCTCCCCAGAAGACCCTTCCTTTGTCTCTCTTCTGCAGTTGGCTCCTTCACATCTGGCAATATGGAAGCCAGTCTCTCCTTCCCCCTTTTGCCCCAGCAGGCAGAGAAGGGCAGAGGAGGAGGAGAAGCTCTCCCTGCATTTTGGGAGTTATTAGTTCACCGGTTCTAACCCCCTCCAAGCCAAAAAAGCCTCCAAGTTACTTAATTAGCTCAGCACCAGTGAGATGAGTCTTGCCTGTCCTCCTGTACTTTCTTGCTCAGTCTGCTCCTGCTGGGCTGTAGGCTTGTTTTTCTTCTGAATATTTCTCCATCCCTCTTTGGTGTCTATCCCAGCTGGGACACCAGGGCTCAGGTTTCTCCAGGGCTGTGGGAGGAGGGAACTGGGGAGGGGAAAGGCCAGTTCTGGCTAATCAGATCTCCCATAGATCAATGTCCATCTTACTGGAGGGACCATGCTGCGGTTTCAGGTGATCGTGAAGTCTGCATCCCAAGCTACACTCTTGGTTACACACAAGAGTGAGCCGGCTTGAATCTTTCAGTTCTTGAAATATTGGGTCTTGTACGTCTGCACTTAAGGCTAATGGAAAAATAAAAATTGGTAAGCGGCCCAGAAACCAAAACCACCAAATATATGTATATGATTAGGTTTGTTTAATCCACAATATTCCTTCTCAATAGTAGACAAATGTCTCTCCCTTGGCTGAAGCTTCTTACTCAAGAACACTATAGGGTGCAGCTCCCCATCAGCACCTCTTTGCAAGAGCACACATCCAATTCCAGTATGAGAAGCATCCGTTTGAACCACATATGGTTGGGTAGGGTCAGGAGCCTGCAGAGCAGGTGATTGCAACAAAGCACGCTTCAGGCCCACAAAAGCTTTCTGACATTCAGGTGTCAACTTCACTCAGTAAGGGGAACTGCCAGGTAGGGATGTGCATTCGGCTCGGCCAAGTTGAAAATACAGCCGAATCAACGCTGATTCGGCATTGCCCGCAGCCGAATGCCCTTGCCGCCAAAAATGCGGCTCTCGAATGCGACTCGCCGCATTCGTCCGAACTGCTATTCGGGAGAATACGGTACGGCTGTCAAAAGGCCGCTGTCAATTGTCAAATTCCATAGAAAAGGCGGGAAGCGGATTCTGCAGCCTCAATGGAGCTGCTTGCTTAGCTTCCCGCCTTTAGTGCCCTCTTCCCGCCTCTCCTATAGCCTCCCTGGGGTCAGGGGGGGGGAGGGGGAAGAGGAGCCCCAGCAGCCAATCCAAAGCATGCATTTGCAAAATGCATTGCAAATGCATGCTTTGCACTGGGCTGTTGTTGTGTACCGTGTAGCTGATGGCCCAGCCATCAGCTACATTGTTATTTTGATCTTTTGCTTACTTGAGTATCCAAGTAAGCAATGTTCTCTGGCCAATCAGAGAGAGCAGTGCTTTTTTTTGAAATTGCTCTCTGTAGGGCCAGAGAACCTTTTTAAGGAGTCTTCCTGCTGGACTCCTCCATTGCTGTGTGTATGTGGCTGGGTTGGTGTGAGAGAGATTGTGCTGCTGCTGGTGGCTGGCCCTTGGCTTCAGCTCCTGCCTGCTGCTCTCTCACTGCCTTACCAGAGACCTCCCTGGACTCAGAGAAGACAAGGTAAGACAGTTTTGGGGTTCTTGTTTTAGTTTTTGTTGGTAAAAGGACTAGAGTCCCTTTACTTGTTCAGATTTGGGTGGGTGAGTACTGGGTGGGTAGGGTAACCTATTTGGGGTTGGGGTTAGGTTCTGCTGGGGGTGTGGGCCTGGGGTGGGGGGTTTTTGCTAATTTGCCCATATCTTAATTTAGTGAGAGGACTTTTTAAAGTGCAGTGTCCTTTTACTTCTCCTGATTTGGGTGGCTTGGATTTCTTGGGGTTAGGGTGAAGGGTTTTTTTTTTTTGGGGGGGGGGGAGTTCCTGTATTATTAAAAGTTGAGTTTTTTACTGTTTCATTGTTTGATTTGTTGCTGCTGTGTTGTGTTGCTGCTGTGTTACTTTTATCTTCAGGTTATTGGGGGGGGGTGCTGTTTGGCCTAATTTTCATTGTTTTGTCCCCCTTTTCTGGTTCTGGTTTTAGGGGTGGGGGTGTTGTTGTTGACTGATTTGGCCTGAGTTTTCTTATTGGTGAAAGGCCACTTTTTAAAATCTTGAGTTGCTTTGCTTGGCCTTTTTTTCCTGTTGTCACTTTCTTGGTGTGGGGTTGGGGGGGGGGCTGGGGGGGTGTTGTTGACTGATTTGGCTTAATTTTCCTTATTGGTGAAAGGCCACTTTTTAAAATCTTGAGTTGCTTTGCTTGGCCTCTTGTGATTCTCTGGTTTTGTTTTGTTTTTTTTAAATCTTGAGTTGGTTTGCTTGGCCTCTTGTGATTCTCTGGTTTTGTTTTGGTTTTTTAAAATCTGTTGTTTTAAAATGTGTTGTTTGGGGCAGGGAAGCTGGCACCTGGGTGAGAGACCCAGAGGCAGCAGGCTTTTTGTGGTTGTCCAGCTCTCCCCGTGTTGTTTGGGGCAGGGCTGGAGAGCTGGCACCTGTAGATTGTGTTGTTTGGGGCAAGGAAGCTGGCACCTGGGTGAGAGACCCAGAACCAGCAAGCTTTTTGTGGTTTGCCAGCTCTCCCCGTGTTGTTTGGGGCAGGGCTGGAGAGCTGGCACCTGTAGATTGTGTTGTTTGGGGCAGGGAAGCTGGCATCTGGGTGAGAGACCCAGAGGCAGCAGGCTTTTTGTGGTTTGCCAGCTCTCCCCGTGTTGTTTGGGGCAGGGCTGGAGAGCTGGCACCTGTAGATTGTGTTGTTTGGGGCAGGGAAGCTGGCACCTGGGTGAGAGACCCGGAACCAGCAGGCTTTTTGTGGTTTGCCAGCTCTCCCCGTGTTGTTTGGGGCAGGGCTGGAGAGCTGGCATCTGGGTTTGCTGCAGCCAGGTCTGCAGAGCAGACCTTGAGCAGATTGTGTTTTGTACTGCCACGACGTTGGCAACTGGGTTTTTATTGGTGCCAGGCCTGCAGGGTTCATAGATTAGATAGAGGGATGTAGTGCATTTGGGGCCTATAGAGATTCTCTGGTGTGAAGTTAGGTTTGGCTTTGGGTGCCCCTGGAATGGGACCCCCTGGTCCAATCTTTTTGGGACGTGGGGGGGTTGTAGGGGAGAGTCCCCTGCAGGCCCCCTGCAAATTTGGGGGCTCTCCCTCAAACCCCCTCCCCTCCAGGCGGCTTCAATTATACCCTATTTGCCATTGATTTCAATGGCCCATAGGGTATAATGATGGAATAGGGGCATCCTCTTTGGGTGCCCCTGGAATGGGATCCCCTGGCCCAATCTTTTTGGGACTTGGGGGGTTTGGAGGGGAGAGTCCCCTGCAGGTCCCCTGCAAATTTGGGGGCTCTCCCTCAACCCCCCCCCTCCAGGCGGCTTCAAATATACCCTATTTGCCATTGATTTCAATGGCCCATAGGGTATAATAGGGCCGTATATTCGGAAATAGCCGCGCATCACCGTATATGCGGCTATTCCGAATACGGCATTCAGCAGTACAAGGGGAATCCGAATTTTTTTCCCCGTGTACTTCCGAATCCGTGTACTTCCGAATTTTTTTTTTTTTGCACATCCCTACTGCCAGGGTACTGAAATGGGCCACAAATTTTCTATAATAACCTATCAATCCTAAGTAGGCTTGAACTTGTTTCTTTGTAGTAGGTACAGGCCAGTCAACAATGCACTGCACTTTGGCCTGCAGAGGCTTGATGGTACCAGATCCCACTCTGTATCCCAGGTAATCTACTGTAGCCCAAACTGACACTTAGACAGCTTGATGGTTAAATTGGCCTTCTTAATACGATGAAGCACACTTTGCATATGTTCCAGATGTTGTTCCCAACTATCAGAAAAAACAGCAATATCATCTAAGTAAGCACAGCAGTACTCAGACAGACCACTAATCATAATGTTAACCAAACGTTGAAAGATTGCAGGGCTATTACGCATCCCAAAAGGCATTACTTTAAACTGATATAATCCCTGGTGGGTTACAAAAGCAGATCTTAGGGCAGCTTCCGGAGTCAAAGGTACCTGCCAATAACCTTTGGTCAAATCAAAAACAGAAATAAACCTTGCTTTTCCTAGGCGTTCTACTAACGAATCAATGTGAGGGAGAGGAAAAGAATCGGCCACTGTTAAAGCATTTAGTTTATGATAATCCACACAGAATCTTATGCTTTGATCTCTCTTTGGGACTAATACCACAGGTGATAACCATAGTGACTGACTAGGTTTGATCACACCCAGTTCAAGCATTTCAGCTATTTCCTTAGCCACATCCTGTACATGAGCATCATTTACCCAATAAGATCTACTTGAAACTGTCAAGTCTGGCTTTAACTCTGGCTCAACCAAAGAGCATGCTGGGTAGAACCAAAGTAGAACCAAATGCTGCTAGCATCCTCCTCCTGTTCCCCCCTCCCTTCCTGTTAGAGAATCTCCCTGCTCTGAAATGGTGATGTGTGAAAAGTCTTATCTGAACCTTCTCAGCTCAGGCCCGGGGGAGTCCTAGGAGCCTGGAAAACATCAAGGCCAGCACGCCTAATCAACATGAGAATGTATTTGTATAATCTATGTGTGAATGTTCCCTGCACAATTTCCCAGCCTGTAGGAATGCCTTTGAAGTACCCCTTATATGCAATGTATCTATTGTATGTTTTCAGTCTTTTCAAGCCCTGGCTTAGGCCACAAGTATCCAGTATCAATAAACTAGATTCTTTGTATCTACATCGACTCGTTATTGAATCTGCAGACTTGACATTTTGAAAAGACTCCTTTGGAATTCATCCACCCTGGCACCTTTGTAACCTGATGGCCGAAGAGGTTCCAAAAGACGGAGAACTTCCCTACTTGGAGGAAGAGCCAGCGGCACCTTGGCACGTACTAAATGCCAGACGAGCCACGGTTTCCCCTCCACACTTCCAACTCATAATCACTCCCCAGCAATACCAGCCGCATACCTCAACTACCACAATGGACGAGGCCCCTGCCCAGAGGGACGTGATCCTGACCCGCCACATGAGGAGGGTGAGGTTGACCAAGACGGAATCTGCCAACTCGGGTTCCCTGGAGTCAGGTGAAGCAGAAGCCGCCCTCAATGTCCAAGAGCAGGAGGAAAACCCCCAAGGGTGCGGAGAAAGGGGGAGAGGAATCACTGCTAAAGGACATGCATGAGGACGATGGCCGCATGTTTCGGGCTATGGTCCGAAAAGAAGAAGATGGAGCGATCAAGGGCCTGAAAGACGAGATGCAGGCTATGACCGCCCAGATCTCCCGTGCCCTAGGACTACCAGGGCCACGGAGACCCTCTCAACCTCCACCGGCTCGACCCCTCCCGGCCCCACTACAAGCCCCGGCGCCGCCAGCGGCAGGGCAAGCGCCATGGCCGGGAGCGCTGGCTGGCCCAAGAGATGGAGGGCGAGGCAGGGAGTTGGATGCCACCTTTGACGGGGACCCAGATGAGGTGGAATACTTTGCCATCCAAGCCAACAGCTACATGTACTATTGGGGGAACACCTTCCCCGATGAATTCAGCCGAGTGGACTATCTGGGGTCAAAGCTGAAGGGAGCTGCCAAAAGGTGGTACGTGAGCCTCTACGAAGCCATGAGCCCGGAACTGGACTATGCACAAACTTTCCTTCAGGCTCTGTTGGCCCAGTATGAGGACCCACTTCAGGAGACGTGCAACAGGATTCCCGGACCATTCGCGAATACGCCGCGGAGTTCCGAACCAACGCAGCCAAGGTGAGAGAGTGGAGTGAGCTGATGAAAATCAAGCACTTCACCAGGGGGCTGAATGCTGGCATCCTGGATCGGGTCCTCACCCAGGCTAGACCTACCATTCTAGTAGGATGGATACAACTGGCAGGAGAAGTTGAGACCAACATGAAGCGGGTGGCGATGCAGCGTCAACACCAATCCGGGAAGGAGCCATAGAAAACACCCCCCCGAAGGCCGAACCTAAAAAAGCCGTAGGGGGGGGGGCGCCTGCGGGACGTCGCAAGTACTTCCGTTGCGGTGACCCAAATCATCTCGCCTCCAGCCACCCGGCCCCCCCCTAAGGTCCCACAAGGGGGGCAGAAGACAGGCCCCCCGGCCGCCAAGAAACCGACCAGCCACCCAAGGAAGCGGTGAAGAGCAGCCTTGCGGTGGTCAAGGAACTGGAGGAGGACGTGCTGCTGTCGGCGGAGCTGAGCGACTTGGCTTTGGCGTCCAAGCCAGTGGGAAATGAGAATGACCTGCTCTAAAGGGTGCTAACCAGCAGGTCGAGGAGGAGCCAGCACCACTTAGGGTGAGTGTGACGGGACGGTTGTATTTTGTGGTAGTGAAACTGCCGAACCCTAAACTGAAAAGGTTCATGCAGGTGCAGGCCCTAACAGAGTCAGGGTGTAATTGGGAGCTGATCACCCCCAACCTAGTAGAAGCTCTGGGACTCAAAAGCTCTCCACTACCCTGTCCGATGCAGTTCAAGAAAATGGATGGGTCGGTGAGGCGAGGGGAGCCATGCAGACTAGAGACCCAGGTCTTGCCGATGGGGATTGAGGAACACTGGGACCAGGAGTCCTTCATCATTGCCCCCTCATGCTCCTACCCTGTGGTCCTGGGGGTGGGTTGGCTAGAGAAGCACAAACCCCGCATAAGGTGGGGGGCACAGACAATTAGGTTCATAAACCCCCTTTGCAAGATGCACCTCTGGAACCCTGCTTGGGGCCCGCGGGCTCCGGTGGCCAAGGAGAGGGCGTGTATGTTGGTGGAGGAGACCCACACCATCCCGAAGGCCTACTGGGACCTGATGGGGGTATTTAGCGAACAAGGGGCAAACCAACTGCCCCCCCCCCCCCGGAACACAGACTGTGCCATAGGACTAATCCCGGGGGAAACTCTGCCCAGAGCCAAATTATATCCCATGGGCTGGGCAGAGAAGGAGCTCCGCAAATTCTTAGACCCGAATTTGGAGAGATGATTTATCAGGCCGGCAACTGCCCCCCGTGCGGATCCGGTACTGTTTAGGAAGAATAAGGATGGCTCGCTTAGACTTTGCAACTGCCCCCCGTGCGGATCCGGTACTGTTTAGGAAGAAGAAGGATGGCTCGCTTAGACTTTGCACAGACTTTTGCGGGATTAACGCGATTTCCACAACCAATGCCTACCCCATCCCCCTCATCTGAGACTTACTAAGCACGGTATCTGAGGGCAAGATCTTCACCAAGCTGGACTTGAGAGATGTGTACTTTCGAGTGCGCATTAAGGAGGGGGACGAGTGGAAGACTGCATTTAACACGCCTATGGGACAGTTTGAATACCTAGTCATGCCCTTTGGACTACAGGGGGCCCTGGGAGTACTCATGAACTTTATAAATGATGTACTAAGGAAGTTTTTATTCAAGGGGGTGGTGGTGTACCTGGATGACATCATTATTTATTCACAAGATGAACAGTCTCATGTGAAGTTAGTGAGAGAGGTGCTAAGCACACTGTTGAAACATCAGTTGTATGCCAAGCTGTCTAAATGTGAATTCCATAAGACCGAATTGGATTATTTGGGATTCCGGGTATTGGGGAAGGGATTGGCAATGGACCCGGCCAAAGTGCAGGCAGTATTAAAATGGGCTCCCCCGATAAGACGTAGACAGCTCTAATCATTTCTCAGTTAAGCAAATTTCTACAGGACCTTCATAGAGGGGTTCGCCCAGATCGCCCTCCCCCTGACTGAGTTGCTAAAAACCAAAGGAAAGGGGCCAGAGGTGAAGCGACCGGGAGCCCGACTTAATTGGAGCCCAAAGTGCCAAACAGCCTTCAATAAACTGAAATGCTTGTTCATGTCAGAACTTAAGAACTCCAGGCAGATCCCATACTTAGTTTCCAAGCTAGGATTTTATTAGAGAGAACTAAGAACTGTTAGATACAAGGTACAAGATAACAGTGATGGCGAGAGCCAGCACTGGCCCAGTTTTATATAGTAAAACAAACAACCCACAAAGCTTTAATTCACACCGTTACAGGCACATCTGTCTTCCCACCAGTGCTATCAGCAAAGACGTTGCCTCCTTACTCTGAAGGCCACACGATTCGGCTTCAAAGGGTGTCAGTGTGAGAAAGTACAGAGATACAACATTATTCAGTCTACAGCCCCCAAATACTTTGGATACCATCGGGGCAGGGTTAACTACTACTCAGGCACTTCAGGTTAAGAAAGGTTACAATATGGGGTCGGTCTGGTTCAACGCTCAGGTCCACTCTATGCATACTTGCCAACCATCAATTATACTGGTTCTACATTAAGCTAGCAATAATAAAGTTACAAGTTCTGACATACTGCCCCCCCTAAGCGCCCTCCCCCGGGGGGTGGCGGCTTGGGCTTGTGCGGGTACAGCAGGTGAAACTTTTTTAACAATTGCGGCGCAGCTACGTTCTGAGACTCGACCCATTCATCACAGCTCGGGGGGAAGTGCTTCCACCTGATTAAGTAATACAGTTTTCCCCGTTTGACTTTGGAGTCCAGGATTTCGTGGACTTCATGGTGACTCTGACCCCTCACTGTCGTCGGAGGGGGCGGCGGAGCCCTGGGATGGAAGGACGTGGCACCAGGGTCTTTCCGGAGTAAGCTGCAATGAAAAACAGGATGGATTTTGCTTAGAGACTTGGGCAGCTCGAGTTCTGCAGTCACCTTATTGATTACTCGTTTGATCCTAAAAGGCCCAAGAAACTTCAACGCAAGTTTGCGGCAGGGCTGAGGAAGGGGGAGGTTTTTTGTGGACAAAAAGACAGTGTCTCCCACTCTCAATTCCCATTCAGGAGAGTGTTTTTTATCAAACTGTTTTTTGTAAGCCTTTTTCGCTTCCTCCAGGTTCTCCTGAATTCCCTTCCAGCTCTCCCGAAGGCCCTCCCACCATTGTTGGCACGATGTGGGTTCTGAGGGGGTGGCAGGGAGGGGAAGCGTTGGGAAAGGCTTGCCCTCATAGCCATTTATGATTTGGAAAGGAGAGGTTTTCGTAGAGCTGTGAAGGCTGTTGTTGTAGCCGTATTCAGCGAATGGGAGTAGGTCCACCCAGTTGGACTGTTGGAAGTTAATGAAACAGCGGAGGTACTGTTCTAGAAGGCTATTAACCCTCTCCGTCTGTCCGTCCGACTGGGGGTGGTAGGCTGAGCTGAGGCCCTGCTCAATACCCGCAAGTTTGCAAAACTCCCGCCAGAAGTTGGCAACGAACTGCGTCCCGCGGTCGCTAATGACCTTGTCTGGGAACGAGTGTAGGCGTACAATGTGTGTAAAGAAAAGTTGGGCAAGTTTTTTAGCCGTGGGGAGCTGCTTGCAGGGGATGAAGTGGGCTTGTTTGGAGAATGTATCGACCACTACCAAAACAACAGTTTTGCCCTGCGACGGCGGGAGCTCCACAATGAAATCCATAGACACTACCGACCAAGGCCGGGTGGCTGTTGGGAGGGGCACTAGGTGGCCGGGAGGTTTACCCCCTCTTCGTTTAGCCATCAGACAGGTGGGACATGAGAGGACGAATTCGGAGACGTCTCTTTTGAGCCTAGGCCACCAAAACTGTCGGGTAAGGAGGTTGAGGGTTTTGACATAGCCGAAATGGCCCGCCAGGCGGCTGGAATGACAATGCTCTAAAATCTGCTTGCGGAGGGAGGAGGGCACATAGATCTTTTCGTTGTGCAACAGGAGGCCGTCCTCGCTTTTACGGAGGTTCGGTGGTTGGTCTGCTTCCCGAGCAGTCTCCGCAACTAACTTAGACAAGAGGTCTGGCTCCGGGGGGCCGATCCTCTTCCCGACGGCGGCGTCGGAAGCATCACATTGAACCACGAAAGGTTTTAACTCGTCAGGGTGGGCCAACACGGGCTCCGAGGTGAAGAGGCGTTTCAATTCTGTAAAGGCTTTTTGACACTCGGGCGTCCACGTTAGGCGCGCGCCCGGCTTTTTTGCCTCTGCCCCCTTCCCCTTTGTTTTAAGGAGCTCCGTAAGGGGTAACATGATGGTGGCGAACCCCTTTATGAAGTCGCGGTAAAAATTTGCGAACCCGAGAAAACTTTGGAGCTGTTTGCGGGTTCGTGGGGGCTCCCAGTCTAGCACCGCTTGAACCTTTGCTGGGTCCATTGACAACCCTTCCCCCGATACTCGGAAGCCTAGATAGTCTAGTTCAGTCTTGTGAAATTCACATTTTGATAGTTTGGCATACAACTTGTGCTTGCACAGGGTGCTCAACACTTTTCTGACTAGTGGTACATGTGATTTGAGATCTGGCGAATAGATAATGATGTCATCAAGGTACACCACCACCCCCTTAAACAGGAACTCTCGCGGAACCTCGTTGATAAAGTTCATGAATACCCCAGGGGCCCCCTGTGGCCCGAAAGGCATAACCAAGTACTCAAATTGTCCTAGCGGGGTATTGAACGCGGTCTTCCACTCGTCCCCCTCCCTGATGCGGACTCGGAAGTACGCGTCTCGGAGGTCGAGTTTTGTGAATATTTTCCCTGTGGCCACAGTATTCAATAGGTCCTTAATCAATGGGATCGGGTAGGCATTAGACATCGAAATCCCGTTTATCGAGCGAAAATCTGTGCAAAGTCTAAGCGACCCATCCTTTTTCTTTCTGAAGAGGACGGGGGCGGCATGGGGGGCTGTTGCCGGTCGTATGAACCCCCGCTTCAGGTTTTTGTCCAAAAATTTGCGGAGTTCCGCTTTCTCCGCCCAACCCATGGAGTACAGTTTCGCTTTTGGCAGTTGCTGCCCCGGGATCAGTTCGATTGCACAGTCCGTGGGGCGGTGAGGTGGTAACTCATCCGCCTCCTTCTCACTAAAGGCCAGTTTTAAGTCCCGGTATTCTTTGGGGATCGAGGCGACCTCCTCGAGGGTGAGGCAGGCTCGCTCATTCCGGGGAGGCGGATGCGGCCCCCATTCGGGGCGCCAATGGTGGTGTTCGCACCTCCAGTCCGGGAATCGGACGATCTGCTCCTCCCACCTTATGTCTGGCTGGTGGCGGGCGAGCCAACCCGAGCCCATCACCACATCAAACGAGCAAGAGGGGGCAATTACAAAAGTTTCGATCCCCCAATGCTCTTCGGTCCCAACGGGGACCGCCTGCGTTTCTAGCTTACATGGTTCTCCCCTCATGGGCCCCCCGTCCATCTGCTGGAAAAGCATGGGTAGCGGGAGGGGGGACGTGGCTAATCCTAGCGCCTCCACTAGGCGGGGGGTGATTAAGTCCCGGTTGCACCCCGAGTCGATTAGTGCTCGGGCATGCATGAACCGTTTTAGGTTCGGGTTGAGAAGGGTTACGGCCATAAACAATAAACCCCCAGTGGCTCTCACCGTGAGGAGTGCCGGCTGTTGCTGGACCTGCTTCGCGGCACCCATTAAAGCAGGTCGTTGTCGTTTCCCGCCGACTCGGTGTCGTCCGACTCCCCGGTCGATTCTTCCACTGTTTCTGGTTCGGCGGTAAAATCCTCGTCAGTCGCCAAGGTGGTGGCGACGGAGCCCCGTCCGGGCTCTTTCGGCCGATTACTCTTTTTCTTCTTGGGCCCCGATGCGGTTGGCCTGGCTGTCGGCGGGGTGGACCCCGCTTTGGCTGGGCAGTTGGAGGCGAGGTGGTCCGGGTCGCCGCACCGGTAACACTTTCGGGCAGTGGTGGGGGTCGAGGTTGTCGGGGCCCGTCGCCCCTCCGCCTTGGTGGGTGTGGATTTCAACCCCTTCTTCGCCAGTTGCTGTCGGCGAAGCCCCACGTGCTGGATGTTGGTCTCGACCTCTCCGGCTAGCTGGATCCACCCGACCAAGGTGTCGGGTCGCCCGTGGCTGTAGCAGCGGTCGAGGACGTTCGGGTTCAGCCCGTTACAAAAAGCAGTATATTTCATAATCTCGTTCCACCCTCTCACTGCCGCGCAGTAGCCCAGGAACTCCGTGGCATACTCGCGAATGGATCGGTTGCCTTGTTCGATGCGCTGGAGGGCTGCGATGGCTTTCTCCTCGCGGAGCGGGTCGCCGTACTGGCGGAGCATGGCGTGCAGGAACCCCGCTACGGTTGCTAGCTCGGGCTTCCTCGCGGTGAACAGCCCGACGTACCATTTGCGGGCTGGACCTCTCAGTCGGGACGCAATGTGGTACACTCGGCTGGCTTCGGTCGGGTAGTCCGCACCCCAGTGGGTAAAGAACGTGTCGCACTGTATGGTGAAGTACTCCACGTCCTCTGGGCTCCCGTCGAATGTAATTTTCAGCTCTCTCCCCCCCCCTGCGACCGGGGGTGCCGCGGGTTGGGGCACCGGGGCCGGCAGGGCCGGTAGGGCTGGTGCAGCTGGGGCCGGCGGCGCTGGCGGTGCGGGCACGGGGACCGCCGGGGGCGCCGGAACTGGCGGCGCCGGAGGCGCTGGGACCGGCGGCGCGGGGGCCCCCGGGGCCGGAGGCGCCACTGGTTGTGGGGCCGGTGGGGCTGGAGCGGGCACCACCGGCGGCGCGGGAGCCAGCGGGGCCGGTGGAGCCACGGGCGGTTGCCCCAGCGGCAGCCCTCCCACGGGGATCCCCAGGACCGCCGTCTGCAAGGTGCGGAGCTGGTCGTAGATCGCGCCTAGGTTCTGTTGCATCTCCTCGGCCATCATAACTCGGGAGGCGTGTACGTCGTTGTGAATTTCCCGTACATAGTCGAACAGGTCGTTGCGGAGGCTCCGGACCGGGTCGTCCCCGCCTCGCGGTTCTGGACCTTCGCCCTGGTCGTCGTCTCCGTCTCCGCTTGCCCCGTCGCCCAGCATACTTCTGTACCGCTGCTCCGCCGCGTCGATCGCCGCCGTGGACTTCCGCGGGCTCCAGGATCGGGGTGCGGCGAACGCGTCCACCGAGAAAGGTGCGGGCACCTTAATCTTGCGCCTCACCCCCGTCACCTTCGGGTCGAGCGGCGGGTCCTCCGTTGGAGTGGTGGGCTCTCCGTTGTCTGGAACCTTTGCAGCCATCGGGCCGGGTTTCCAGTTCAGATAAGCTCCGAAACAATGGGATCACTGTTATAATGTCAGAACTTAAGAACTCCAGGCAGATCCCATACTTAGTTTCCAAGCTAGGATTTTATTAGAGAGAACTAAGAACTGTTAGATACAAGGTACAAGATAACAGTGATGGCGAGAGCCAGCACTGGCCCAGTTTTATATAGTAAAACAAACAACCCACAAAGCTTTAATTCACACCGTTACAGGCACATCTGTCTTCCCACCAGTGCTATCAGCAAAGACGTTGCCTCCTTACTCTGAAGGCCACACGATTCGGCTTCAAAGGGTGTCAGTGTGAGAAAGTACAGAGATACAACATTATTCAGTCTACAGCCCCCAAATACTTTGGATACCATCGGGGCAGGGTTAACTACTACTCAGGCACTTCAGGTTAAGAAAGGTTACAATATGGGGTCGGTCTGGTTCAACGCTCAGGTCCACTCTATGCATACTTGCCAACCATCAATTATACTGGTTCTACATTAAGCTAGCAATAATAAAGTTACAAGTTCTGACAGTTCACTAGTGAGCTGGTCCTGAGCCATCCCGATGAACAACGGCCCTTCATTGTGCAATGTGACGCTTCCGATGTGGTCATCGGAGCCATATGTGAGATCAGCGCCTCAGACTCAGACCAAGACACCTGCACTTTATAGACACTACCGCACTTTAAATCAAGATCAACTGCACTCCATTGTCACCAGCACCTTAAAACATCTGGACTTAAAACAGCAGCACTTTAGCCAAATAAGACTACTAAGAACACTTGCACTTTATTGCCCCCGGCACTTTAGCTGGTACAAACTGTTCCCTCCTACCCACTGGATCCTATCTCCCAAATTATTAAGATTGGTGTAATTTTACTGGTTATTTAAATTGTAATTTTATTGGTTATTTAAATTGTTAAGATTGGACTGATTATTGGTTATTTAAAATTGGTTATTGACTAGCTAATTTAATGGAATTATTTATGGCAAATTAATTGGAGAAAAGGGATAAGGACTGTAGAGTTTAATTAAGAAGCCAATTGGAATTATAAATTATTATTGTTAGCTAGTGAATTGGATTGGATGGGGGGGTAGATTAAATAACTATTAGATTAAGTAACTATTAGATATTAGTGGGTATTTATTGATAGGCCAATCGGAGGTGGGAGGGCTGAGAAGAGACAAAACCAAGTATCTGTCAGTAGAAGGGCTGGTGGCACCAGTGAGAGATGATTGGCCTGGGGATTCCGGTACTCCTGGGGAGGGGAAGGTATGACGGTGGGAACAGGCAGAAATGGAAGGGAAGGAGATCGAGACAAGATAGTGCTCGACCACCTTCCAGCCTGCGTCCCATCCCGATGGTGACAGGTAGCGGGGCAAGGCGAAATTACTCGCCTCCGTCACTGGTGTTATGTAATGCCAGGTCCATTAATAATAAGACCTCTATCCTCAGGGAATTCCTGCTTGAGCAGGATATGGACCTGGCATGCGTGACCGAGACCTGGGTCCGCGATGGGGAGACCGTAGCTCTCTCCCAGATGGCGCCCCCAGGATACTCGGTCTTTCACCAGTCGCGGACTAGCGGGCGGGGGGGAGGGGTGGCCCTGTTCATTCGAGAGGCTTACTCCTTCCGGGCCCTCCCGGCTCCGGAGATCAAGGGCATTGAATGTGCCGGCCTGGCGTGGGATGTTGGGGAGGGGTTGGCGATCTGGCTGGTGTACCGACCGCCTAACGCACCGGCCAGCGCCTTACTATCACTGATGGAGGCCGCAGCGGGATGGGCATTGGAGCACCCGAGGCTTTTGATCCTGGGTGACTTCAATGTTCATGCCGATGACGTGACCTCCAATCAGGCGATGGACCTAGTGTCTTCCATGGCGACACTAGGACTCTCCCAAGTAGTTACGACACCCACTCACCAGGCCGGTCACATGTTAGACCTGATCTTCGCGTCGGGAGTTTTAGTGAACGATCTTGCTTCTATAGCAGTGCCATGGTCGGATCACTATGCCCTCAAGGCTCGTGTGGACGTCCCACCCCAACCCCGTTTGGGCGGCGAGCTTATTTTAGCTCGCCCGCGGAGCCTGATGGACCCGGAACGGTTCCTGACGGCTCTGCGGGATCCCTGGCCCCCTGGCGATTCCCTCGATGACCTGGTGGAGTCTTGGAATAATAGGCTTACCGGGGCCATCAATGAGATCGCGCCTAGGCGTCCTCTGCGCCCTCGTTCAAGGCCGACACCCTGGTATAACCAGGGGTTGCGGCGGTTGAAACAAGGACTCAGACGGCTAGAGAGGCAATGGCGGCGTACTCGAGACGAAGCGACTCGAACATCTTATAGAGAGGTTATGAAGTCCTATGAGATGGCAGTCAAGGCTGCAAAGAAAACTTACTTTGCGGCAGAGATTGCGTCCGCAATTTCGCGCCCGGCACAACTGTTCAATACAATTCGGACCCTTACTACGCTGCCACAGGGCAGACCAAATATTAATGAATTGGAAATTGGCTGTGAGGCTTTTGCGGATTTTTTTTGCGGATAAAATCGCATCGCTCCGTTCCGACTTCCCTGCCACATTGGATACAGCTAGTGGACCTGAGGCTCCGTGCCTGTCTTCGGATTGTGTCCTGGACGGCTTCGGCGCGCTCAGCCTGGAAGAAGTTGACAGGATTCTCCTATCTGCACGCCCAACAACTTGTAAATTGGACCCATGCCCCTCCTGGCTTATTAAGACCTGCCAGAGGGAGCTAAGATATCCTATACGGGATATCATAAATAGATCCCTATTGGAGGGACATTTTCCATCAGCGCTCAAAGAGGCGGTGGTCCGTCCCCTCTTGAAGAAAACAACGTTAGATCCGACCGAATTGGCACACTATCGGCCGGTATCGAATTTGCCCTTTTTGGGCAAACTTATAGAGAGGGCAGCGGCGTTGCAGCTACAGGGTTTCCTGGAGGATGCTTCTGTCCTTGACCCCTACCAGTCTGGTTTCCGCCCGGGCCACGGGACGGAGGCGGTGCTGGTCGCCCTAGTGGATGACCTTCGGCGACATCTGGATCAAGGCGGCTCGGCGGTGCTGATGCTGTTGGACCTATCGGCAGCGTTCGATATGGTCGACCATCGGCTTCTGGCGTGCCGCCTTGCCGACGCAGGGATCCAGGGGTTGGCCTTGCAATGGCTTTCCTCTTTCCTTGACGGTCGGGGACAAAGGGTGGCGATTGGGGAGGAACTGTCCCGGAGACACACGCTTGATTGCGGGGTGCCTCAAGGGGCGGTTCTTTCCCCGATGTTATTTAACATCTATATGCGCCCCCTTGCCCAGATGGCCCGAGGGTATGGGCTGGGTTGCCATCAATATGCTGATGACACCCAGCTCTATCTGCTTATGGACGGCCGGCCCGCCTGCGCCCCAGAAAATCTGGACCGGGCGTTACAGGCAGTGGCTAGGTGGCTTAGGCTGAGCGGGCTGAAGCTGAACCCGGCGAAGACAGAGGTCCTTTGCTTAGGTCGCTGCGGCCCGGGAAGGGAAATCCCCCTGCCAGTTTTTGACGGCGCTCCGTTAACAGCGTCGGGCAGGGTCAAGAGCCTGGGGGTGCTGTTGGAGCCTTCACTGACGATGGAGGCTCAGATAGCAGCCACTGCCAAATCCGCTTTTTTTCATCTTAGGCGGGCAAGGCAGTTGGCCCCCTTCCTGGAACGTGATGACCTGGCAACAGTGATTCATGCTACGGTCACCTCGAGGCTGGACTACTGTAATGCCCTCTACATGGGGCTACCCTTGTGCCGGACCCGGAAACTGCAGTTGGTGCAGAACGCTGCTGCCCGGCTGTTATTAGGGCTCCCAAGATGGGAGCACATTCGGCCGGGGCTCCAGGGTCTGCACTGGCTGCCAGTAATATTCCGAGTCCGGTACAAGGTGTTGGTCATTACCTTTAAAGCCCTATATGGCCTAGGACCTGCCTACCTTAAGGACCGTCTCTCCCCACACGTTCCCCAGAGAGTACTACGCTCAGGTTCACAAAACCTGTTGGTAGTCCCCGGGCCAAAGGAGGCCCGCCTAAAATCCACCAGGGACCGGGCCTTCTCAACAACGGCACCTTATTGGTGGAATCAGCTGCCGGAAGAGGTGCGGGCCCTGCGGGATCTAGGGCAATTCCGCAGGGCCTGTAAGACAGTCCTCTTCCGGCAGGCCTATGACATCAACTGACAATGGAAACATCATGGATGGAACAAAATGTATTTATAGGCCGCCGGTTCTATTTTATCTTATTTTATCTTGTCTTTATTAATTTATGGTTTGATTGTATTTTTAAATGTTTTAAGCTGAAGTTGTTGAATTATCATGTTGTAAGCCGCCCTGAGACACTTAGGTGAGAAGGGCGGGGTATAAATCTTAATATAAATAAAAATAAATAAAATAAATAATGCAGAAAGATGGGGAGGGGCGACTGAGGCCTTGTGCCTATATCTCTACCCCCTCAAGCAGCTCCACAAAGGGATCCGCCACCCGCAGATGCTATCGGTGTGGTGACCCGGGGCACCTAGTTGGGGAATGCCCCGAGAAAACTTGAGCCCCCTCCTCTGCACTGAAGACGGCAGGTCCCAAGGCAAAGAAGACACTGGGGAGACCAAAGGAGCCCAGTCAGGGCAACACTGCACTGTCGGCGGTGCTTGATGAGGATTTTACCAGGGAGAACGAGTCGGGAGACGAGGCGGAGCCATCGGGAAATGAGCACGACCTGCCCTAAGTGGTGCCAAAAGGCAAGTCGATAGCACACCGGCACCACTGTGGGTGAGAATATCCGGAGAACTATTTTTCGTCCCCTTGACTCTATTAAATCCCAATTCCAAATGTTTTATGCACACCCGGGCACTAATCGACTCCGGGTGTACTAGAGAGATCATCACCCCAAGGTTAGTCAAAGCACTAGGGTGAGCCAGGACACCCCTATCCCGCCTGCTACAATTTGAGCAGATGGATGGGACAGTAATGAGGGGGGAACCGTGCGTAGAAGAAACCCAATTCTTTCCAGTAGGGATCAAAGAGCACTGGGACATGGAAGTGTT
The DNA here is from genome assembly GCF_032191835.1 of Heteronotia binoei. Classification (NCBI taxonomy): domain Eukaryota; kingdom Metazoa; phylum Chordata; class Lepidosauria; order Squamata; family Gekkonidae; genus Heteronotia; species Heteronotia binoei. Next base: position 136,103,125 of record NC_083229.1, read on the forward strand.
TGTAATTGCCCCCTCATCGTCCTTCGACGTAGTAGTGGGGGTAGGATGGCTGGCGAGGCATCAACCAAATATCCAGTGGGCCGAGCAAACCATAGACTTTGACAGCAAAAAATGCACCCACCGCCACTGGTCGGTAAAATGGGGCCCCTCGCCTCCCCCTCAGAATGAGAGACTATGCTTAACCATAGAAGAAGTACAGTCCATCCCACAGGAGTATCAAGACTTATGTAAAGTGTTTAGCGAGAAGGAAGCAGACAAACTTCCCCCCCACAGAAGCACAGACTGTGCTATTGAGCTCATCCCGGGGCAAGAGTTACCCAAAGCGAAACTGTATTCAATGGGATGTGCAGAGAAAGCTGAATTGAAGAAGTTCTTGGACAAAAACTTAAACCGGGGGTTCATCTGACCAGCCACAGCACCGCACCCGGCCCCAGTGCTATTCAGAAAAAAGAAGGATGAAGGGCTTAAACTTTGCACAGATTTTCGTGGGATAAATGCCATATCCATGTCAAATGCCTACCCCATCCCCCTGATCAAAGACTTATTGAGCACAGTATCAGAGGGGTGCATCTTTACGAAACTAGATCTGAGGGGCTCTTACTTCCGAGTCAGAATTAAGGAAGGAGATGAATGGAAGACAGCGTTCAACACCCCCTTGGGACAATTCGAGTACTTAGTGATGCCCTTTGGGCTACAGGGGGCCCTGGGAGTGTTTATGAATTTCATTAACGAAGTACTGAGAGAATACCTGTACAAAGGGGTGGTGGTGTACCTGGATGACATCATTATCTATTCGAAAGATCTACCCTCCCACATAAAGTTGGTGAGGAAAGTGCTCAACACCCTACTAGAGCACAAACTCTATGCTAAGTTGTCAAAATGTGAATTTCACCAGAAGGAACTAGACTACTTGGGTTTCAGGGTGCTGGGAAAAGGCTTAGCCATGGACCCAGTAAAAATCCAAGCAGTATTGGACTGGGAACCCCCAAGAACACGTAGACAGCTCCAATCTTTCATCGGATTCACAAATTTTTACCTTGGGTTCATAGAGGGGTTTGCTAAAGTGATGTTACCGCTCACAGACTTACTAAAGACTAAGGGGCGGGGACCCGAGGTGAAAAAACCAAGTTCGAAACTAGCATGGTCCCCCGAATGTCAGAAAGCATTTGAAAAATTAAAACAACTGTTTACCAGTGAGCCAATCTTAGCGCACCCCAATGAACTGAAATCCTTCATGGTGCAATGTGACGCCTCCGATGTAGCCGTCAGAGCCATACTGATGCAAAAGGACCCTGAAGGCAGATTAAAACCTTGCACCTATATATCTAAAAATTTTTCCAATGAGCAACATAATTGCTCAGTCTGGGACAAAGTAGCATTCGCAGTAACATTCTCCCTAAAGACCTGGTGGTCCTGGCTGAAAGGGGCAAGAGTACCATTTGAAATATGGACAGACCACAAAAACCTAGAGGCGCTTACCGTGCACTGAAAACTAACCGCCAAACAGATTAGGTGGGCGGGGGTTTTCGCCAAATTTGATTTCACATTACGACACATACCAGGCTCGAAAAACTTCTTAGCTGACACCCTCTCTCAGCTGCCGCAACACGAAAGCCAGAGGGAGGAGACCATAGACTCCCTCATTCCGCCTTCCAATGTCGCAGGAGGTGTGACCACTCGGTCAGGGAAAAAGACCGGGAAACCAGAACCGTGGGAGAGGGGGATAAACTAATCACAGAAGCAGAACAAGAAGGGGAGGAGCGGCCAGAAGGGCTAATAAAGGGAGAAGGAGGATTTTGGTATCGGGAAGGGAAATTGTACGTTCCTAAAAGCCTCTGCCAGGAAGTACTGCAGCACTGCCATAGCAGCAAATTAGCCAGGCATTTCGGCTATGTAAAAACGCTACATCTGGTGAGCAGACAGTTCTGGTGGCCACAAATGAAAAAGGATATTTCAGAATTTGTGACGTCTTGTCCAACTTGCATAATGATTAAAAGGAGGGGAGGGAAAACACCCGGTTTACTTCGTCCCACCCCACAGCAGAACGACCGTTGTCGGTGGTGTCTATGGACTTTATAGTAGAACTACCCGTGTCACAGGGACGGACAGTGATCCTAGTGGTGGTTGACACGTTCTCAAAACAAGCCCACTTTATCCTGTGCAAGCAACTCCCCACTGCTAAGAAACTAGCACAGCTATTTTTCCAACACGTTGTGAAACTACACTCATTCCCAGACAAGGTCATTAGTGACCGCGGCCCACAGTTCGTTGCCAACGTCTGGCAGGAGTTTTGTAAATTAACAGGGATTGAGCAGGGACTGAGTTCCGCCTACCACCCACAAACGGACGGACAGACAGAACGTGTGAACTCTCTTCTCAAACAGTATCTCAGGTGCTTTATTAATTACCAACAAGACAATTGGGTGGAGCTATTGCCATTTGCAGAATATGGTTACAACAATCGCCTACATAGCTCAACAAAAACCACTCCCTTTCAGATTGTGAATGGATACGAAGGGAAACCCTTCCCCAATTTACCAGTCACCAACAACACCAGTTCCTCCACATCGTGTCAGCAATGGTGGGAATCATTAGTCAAAGGGTGGGAACTAATTCAAGAAAACCTGGAAGCAGCCAAAAAGGATTACAAAGCACAATTCGACAAAAAACACTCGCTCGAATGGGACTTCAGAGTGGGGGATACTGTGTTCCTCTCAACTAAGAATCTACCTTTGCCACAGTCGTCCAGGAAACTAGCGTACAAATATTTGGGACCTTTCAAAATAAAGAGAATAATAAATGCAGTGACTGTTGAATTAGAGCTACCTAAAATGTTTAGTAAAATTCACCCTGTTTTCCATTGCAGTCTTCTGAAAAAAGAACCTGGAGCTACATCTTGGCATCCACGCCCTACAACACCCACCCCTATTCAAGTAGGCATCAGTCATCATGAAGTGCAAGAAATACTGGATGCCAAGCTCAAGCGAGGAAACTTGCATTTTTTAGTCCGATGGAAATATTTCCCCCCCTCGTGCAACGAGTGGGTTAAGTTAACTGATCTAAGGGCACCTCTTCTTCTAAAAAGATTTTACCTACTGCACCCAGACAAACCCCGAGCGCAAGCTGGGGGGGGGGGGCAGTATGTCAGGCTGTGTAACTTTATCATTTAGAAATTATGGAATACTAACCAAATGGACTCTCCATACTAACCCACAACCTTTTATATTGTAGCTAGCATGTTATATCAACTGTTATATTGTAGTTAGCATGCATATCAAAGGGGGGGATGTTTGAAGTGCTAACTTTGTTTAGGTTGTAAAAGGAGCAAAAGAATGTGACCGTTAATAGATACCACCACTGGCCAGCATCTTCCCAGAGGCAAAGAGATAAGCAGAAACTCTCATGTGAAAGTTTGCATCTTCACTCCCTGTTGTTTTGAGAATGGTGTCTTTGTTTAGATATTGCTTTGATGTAGATTCCATAAGACTAAGAGACACCCATTCCCAGGTATTAGTCTCAACTTTTGTTTCCAGCTATGAGTTTCCAATAAAGTATTACATTGTCTCAATGAATACAGCCTTGAGTCTCCATCACCTGACAAACTGGAGCAGCAGCCCCAGTAATAACATGATGAGTTATTAAAGAAGTTCTTCCAGGCCATTCACAAATAACACTCTCATCGTTTTTTAACAAACTATATAGTTGAGCAGCCTGCACTTCAGACAAGCTGGAATTAGACAAAACATTATCAAGGCAGCATGAAGTTTGATACTCTGCCAATAAATCATGGGGACCCTGAAACAGATCCTCTTCCTCTGATTGTAAACTCACAACATTAACAGTTCTCTCATAATATTTTTAAGTGAGTTCCCATGATACTCTCAGGGCTTGGAATGCAATTCTGGACAGGCCACTGAATAACGCACTGAACTTAGTCTCTGAACAATAGTTCCAGGTCCCAGTCACTTTGGACTCAATTTATGTGGCTTAACTGGCTTCAAAATCAGCACCTTTTCATTAGGGAAAAAATCTGGAGAGCAGGGTTATCCCCCGGTAGTTGGAGCAGTCTGACTTTTCCCCTTTGTTCTTGTACAGGGTGATGATGATTGCATCGCGAAAGTCCTGTGGTAATTTGCCTTGTTCCCAGCAGGTGACAAGTACTTTGTGAAGTGAGCTATGTAGTACTGTGCCCCCATGCTTCCAGACCTCTGGTGGGATTCCATCAACTCCTGCTGCCTTGCCATTTTTCAGTTGCTTGATGGCTTTAACAGTCTCTTCTAGGGTGGGGATCTCATCCAACTCTGTTTTCACTGGTTGAAGTGGGGTGAGGTGGATTGCTGAATCTTGAACTACGCGGTTGGCACTGAAGAGAACCTGAAAATACTCTGACCACCAGTTCAGTATGGATGCCTTGTCTGTGAGGAGCACTTGGCCGTCTGCACTACGCAAGGGACTCTGAGCCTGATACGATGGACCATATACTGCCTTCAGGGCTTCGTAGAACCCTCTTAAATCACCAGTGTATGCACACAGCTGGGTTCTCTCTGCAAGCTTGGTCCACCAATCGTTCTGAATGTCTCGAAGCTTGCGCTGGAGGTTGCTACATGCAGCGCGAAAGGTTGCTTTTTTCCCAGGACACAGGGCTGAGCAAGATGTGCTTGGTAGGCAGATCTCTTTTTCGCCAGTAAATCTTGGATCTCTTGATTGTTCTCATCAAACCAGTCCTTGTTCTTCCTTGTGGAGAACCCAAGGACTTCTTCAGAGATCTGCAGGATGGTAGTTTTTAGGTGTTCCCAGAGTGCTTCTGGAAAAGGGTCTGTGGGGCAACTGGGGTCCTCAATTCTTGACTGGAGTTTTGCCTGGAAGGCAGCTTTAACTTCGGCTGACTGGAGACTGCCAACCTGAAACTTCCTCCGAGGGATACCTCCTCTCCTGGGTGTGGGTTTAAAGTGAAGACGGAGATTGCAGCGTACAAGACGATGATCCGTATGACATTCCGCACTGGGCATTACTCGGGTGTGTAAGACATCTCGAAGGTCTCTCTGGCGCACCAGAATGTAGTCGATAAGGTGCCAATGCTTGGACCGTGGGTGCATCCAGGTTGTCTTCAGACTGTTCTTCTGCTGGAAGATAGTGTTGGTGATGGTGAGCTGGTGCTCCATGCAGAATTCTAGCAGGAGGCGCCCGTTGTCATTGCAGTTGCCAATGCCGTGTTTGCCAAGTACTCCTTTCCAGGCTTCCGAGTCTTTACCTACTCTGGCATTGAAGTCGCCAAGGATGATCACCTTGTCCTCTGTAGGGGTCTTCCGTATGAGGTTGTGTAGATCAGCATAGAACTTGTTCTTTTCTGCAGGATCTGCTTGAAGGGTTGGGGCATACACACTGAAGAGTGTTGCATGCTGCTTGTTTTGAAGTGGGAGGCGCATGGACATGATGCGATCTGAGTGACCTGTTGGCAGGTTTTCGAGTTGGGAGGCAATGGAGTTCCTGACCATGAAGCCAACGCCAGAAAGGCGGCTCTCAGCCTTTGACTTACCTGACCAGTAGAGGGTATAGCCAGCACCGTGTTCTTGAAGACTACCTTCCTCAGGGAAACGGACCTCACTGAGAGCTGCTATGTCGATATTCAACCTGAGAAGTTCGTGGGCAACTAGAGCAGAGCGTCGTTCAGGGCGACCACTGTCTACTGTGTCGAGCATGGTTCTGATGTTCCAACACGCAAGCTTTAGTCTTTGCACACTTTGTGAGGCAGGTGCATGACTTTTCTTTGTTGTTATTTTTCGACCGCAAGTAAGGATGCCCGTTGACCGCGGCTAGCCAACTGGGGTGGAGGAGACGAGCTTTGTTTAGGCCACCTTTTCTAGGCCCCTCTCCGTGTGGAGCAAGCAGTGCTGTCCCTAGATAACCAGAGAGTGCTGAACTGCAGTGACATCACTTCCTGAGTTCCGAAATGCAATAACAGGTATATTATTAATCCTTATCTCTCTTGAAAACTGTAGAGTTGCCCAATTCACACTGGGTGGAACAGAATTAACTCCTCCTAAACTAGATGCTTCTGTCGAACTGGTAGCAAATGTAAAAGTCCTAGGCTCAGCCACTAATTCAGTAGTGACTGGAGCAATAGTTAAAGCACCTGGCAATATTTCTTCTTCCTTCCAGCCCTCAGTTGAGAGAGGGTCCTGGGAAATAATCTGAACTGCTGGACTGCTAGTACTGGGAGATTTCTTAACTGGTTTTTTAGCTTTTAAAATAAGAATATAAGAGAAGCCATGTTGGATCAGGCCAATCGCCCATCCAGTCCAACACTCTGTGTCACACAGTGGCCAATATATGTGTGTTTGTGTATATATACATACACACATACATACACACATCTCTCTCTCGGCTTGACTTCGCGAACAAAGATTTAAGATAGGTGCAGTAGTCCACGTCTGCTGCAGGCTCGCTGGTAGATGACAAGACCAATGTGGGACAGGCAGGTCCAGCCACAGTGGCTGCAGGGAAAAGTCTGATTTGGGGTTGGTGCTGTAGCAGTACGATTCTTCCTCAATCTCCTTTTGTCCTCAAGACCAGCTATGCGTGCGTTCTCAAAGGAAGAGACAGCCTGGTGGATGGTGTGCCTCCATGCTTTGCGATCTGAGGCTAGGTCAGACCACTGGTGATGGTTAATGCAACAGGTACCAAGGGATTTCTTCAAGGAGTCCTTGTACCTCTTCTTTGGTGCCCCTCTATTTCGATGGCCAGCGGAAAGTTCGCCATTCAGGGCAATCTTGGGAAGGCGGTGGTTTTCCATCCTGGAGATATGCCCTGCCCAGCGCAGCTGCGTCTTCAACAACAATGCCTCGATGCTTGTAACCTCCGCCCGCTTGAGGACTTCAGTGTTGGTCACAAAGTCACTCCAGTGGATGTTGAGGATGGTGCGAAGGCAGCGCTGATGAAAGCGCTCAAGGAGTCGCAGGTGATGACGGTATAAAACCCACAATTTGGAGCCGTAGATGAGGGTTGTCATCACAACCGCTTTGTAAACATTGATCTTTGTGCCTTTTTTCAGATGCTTGTTGCTCCACACTCTTTTATGCAGTCGGCCAAATGCACGGTTTGCCTTTGCCAGGCTATTGTCAATCTCCTTGTCGATCTTGGTGTCTGAGGAGATGATGCACCCCAGGTAGCTGAACTGCTGGACTGTCTTCAAAACTGATTCACCCACAGTGATGCAAGGAGGGTGATAATCTTCCTGGGGTGCAGGCTGGTGGAGAACTTCTGTCTTCTTCAGACTAACTTCTAGGCCGAATAGCTTGGCAGCCTCTGCAAAGCAGGACGTCATATGCTGCAGAGCTGATACCGAGTGGGAGACGAGTGCAGCATCACCAGCAAACAGTAGCTCTCGGATAAGTTTTTCCATTGTCTTGGAGTGGGCCTTTAGTCGCCTCAGGTTGAATAGGCTGCCATCGGTGCGATAGCGGATGTAGACACCATTGTCATCATCTAAATCTACTGTGGCTCTTTGACGCATCATGCTAAAGAAGATCGTAAAGAGAGTTGGCGCGGGAACACAGCCTTGCTTTACACCTGTGCCTGTTGGGATGGGCTCCGAGAGATCGTTGCAGTGTCTGACTTGCCTCGCTGGTCTTCATGTAGCTGGATGATCATGCTGAGGAACCTTGGGGGACATCCTAAATGTTCCAAGATGTGCCACAGGCCGTTCCTGCTAACAGTATTGAAAGCTTTGGTAAGGTTGACAAAAGTCACATATAGACCCTTCTTCTGTTCCCTGCATTTCTCTTGGAGCTGCCTGAGAACAAATACCATGTCAGTGGTGCTCCTGTTAGCTCTGAAGCCACACTGGCTCTCTGGGAGGAGTTCTTCTGCAATGGTGGGCACCAGTCTGTTCAGGAGTATTCTAGCAAGGATTTTGCCTGCGACAGAGAGCAGGGTTATCCCCCGGTAGTTGGAGCAGTCTGACTTTTCCCCTTTGTTCTTATGTAGAGTAATGATGATTGCATCGCGAAAGTCCTGTGGTAATTTGCCTTGTTCCCAGCAGGTGACAAGTACTTTGTGAAGTGTGCTATGTGGTACAATGGCCCCATGCTTCCAGATCTCTGGTGGGATTCCATCAACTCCCGCTGCCTTGCCACTTTTCAGTTGCTTGATGGCTTTAACAGTCTCTTCTAGGGTGGGGATCTCATCCAACTGTGTTTTCACTGGTTGAAGTGGGGTGAGGTGGATTGCTGAATCTTGAACTACGCGATTGGCACTGAAGAGAACCTGAAAATACTCCGACCACCGGTTCAGCATGGATGCCTTCTGTGAGGAGCACTTGGCCGTCGGCACTACGCAAGGGACTCTGAGCCTGATACGATGGACCATATACTGCCTTCAGGGCTTCGTAGAACCCTCTTAAATCACCAGTGTCTGCACAAAGCTGGGTTCTCTCTGCAAGCTTGGTCCACCACTCGTTCTGAATGTCTCGAAGCTTGCGCTGGAGGTTGCTACATACAGCGCGAAAGGTTGCTTTTTTCCTGGGACAGGAAGGCTGAGCAAGATGTGCTTGGTAGGCAGATCTCTTTTTCGCCAGTAATTCTTGGATCTCTTGATTGTTCTTGTCAAACCAGTCCTTGTTCTTCCTTGTGGAGAACCCGAGGACTTCTTCAGAGGTCAACAGGATGGTAGTTTTTAGGTGTTCCCAGAGTACTTCTGGAGAAGGATCTGTGAGGCAACTGGGGTCCTCAATTCTTGTCTGGAGTTTTGCCTGGAAGGCAGCTCTAACTTCGGCTGACTTAAGGCCGCCGACCTGAAACTTCCTCCGGGGGATACCGCCTCTCCTGGGTGTAGATTTAAAGTGAAGACAGAGATTGCAGCATACAAGACGATGATCCTTATGGCATTCCACACTGGGCATTACTCGGGTGTGTAAGACATCTCGAAGGTCTCTCTGGTGCACCAGAATGTAGTCAATAAGGTGCCAATGCTTGGACCGTGGGTGCATCCAGGTTGTCTTCAGACTGTTCTTCAGCTGGAAGATAGCGTTGGTAATGGTGAGCTGATGCTCCATGCAGAATTCTAGCAGGAGGTGCCCATTATCATTGCAGTTGCCAATGCCATGTTTGCCAAGTACTCCTTTCCAGGCTTCTGAGTCTTTACCTACTCTGGCATTGAAGTCGCCAAGGATGATCACCTTGTCCTCTTTAGGTGTCTTCCATACGAGGTTACGTAGATCAGCATAGAACTTGTTCTTTTCTGCAGGATCTGCTTGAACACACTGAAGAGTGTTGCATGCTGCTTGTTTTGAAGTGGGAGGCGCATAAACATGATGCGATCTGAGTGACCTGTTGGCAGGTTTTCGAGTTTAGAGGCAATGGAGTTCCTGACCATGAAGCCAACGCCAGAAATGCGGCTCTCAGCCTTTGACTTACCCGACCAGTAGAGGGTATAGCCAGCACCGTGTTCTTGAACGGTAGTTCTTGGGACTACCTTCCTCAGGGAAACGGACCTCACTGAGAGCTGCTATGTTGATATTCAACCTGAGAAGTTCGTGGGCAACTAGAGCAGAGCGTCGTTCAGGGTGACCACTGTCTACTGTGTCAAGCATGGTTCTGATGTTCTAACATGCAAGCTTTAGTCTTTGCACACTTTGTGAGGCAGGTGCATGCCTTTTCTTTGTTGTTATTTTTTGACCGCAGGTAAGGATGCCTGTTGACCGCAGCTAGCCAACTGGTGGGGGGAGGAGACGAGCTTTGTTTAGGCCACCTTTTCCAGGCCCTTCTCCATACGGAGCAAGCAGTGCTATCCCTAAATAAGGCTGCTTGGTCGTTCAGGGTGCTGCCGAAAAATGCTTTCTTCTCCGGGTCAGCATCAGGCGACCAATACCCTGAACCGCCTACATGCAGGATCAGGACTGCGGCTTCCAGTGGCATCTTCCACCTGCCGTTTCGCCCCTTGCTCATCGCTGCAGGACTTGGTATGTTGTGAGTTGTTGATGTGCCAGGCATAGCCAGACAGTGACCACGCAGCGTTCACTACACCGGGAAAGGAGAGGTGATGTATTGCGCATGCACTTTCCCTGGGGGGGACAGGACACCCAGAGGGAGCCCACCCTCCCACCCCCCCACATACACACATACATACACACATACATATACTGTGGCTAATAGCCACTGATGGACCTCTGCTCCATATTTTTATCCAATTCCCTCTTGAAGCTGGCTATGCTTGTAGCTGCCACCACCTCCTGTGGCTGTGAATTCCACATGTTAATCACCCTTTGGGTGAAGAAGTACTTACTTTTATCTGTTTTAACCCGACTACTCAGCAATTTCATCAAATGCCCACGAATTCTTGTATTGTGAGAAAGGGAGAAAAGTACTTCTTTCTCTTCTTTCTCCATCCCATGCATTATCTTGTAAACCTCTATCATGTCACAGTCTCTACGTAAACGGCCAGATTTCCTACAGAAAAAAACAGATTCCACTAGAAGGGCCCACCTTAGAATGAAATTCAGCTGTTAGGGAAGAGCTCATCTCCTGGGGGGGTGGAGGATTTACTCCCCTCCCCACCTTTCCTCAGCCTATCCATCTCTGTCACAGCAGAGCGACTGCTAACTCCTCCAGCTGAAAGCTGCTTTCCAAATCCACACTGCCTATTTAGTTTTAATTTAGCTCTGCTAGGCCCGCTGCATACTCTACTGTAACAGGGGCTCTGTCAAGGACCAATGGGGCAATTTCATCTGGCAATAATTTCTGGAATTGCTCCTTCAGAATCAAAACTACTAATCCCTTCAGCTGCTAGCCAATAATCCAGATTCTGCCCCAATTTGGCTGCAACCAAATGGAGGCTTCCAGTCCATAAGGTACAGTCCACCCTTCTAAATGTTCTCCTATATGTTTCAGCATTCAGTGCAAAACGCTGCCTAGCCAAAACTTTAAACTTGTCATAAGACAGAGCATCTTGGGGAGGTAACTGTCTCATAAGTTCCAAAAGATCCCCAGACAACAAAGATCTCAAAATAATCATATAAAATTGTTGGGGAACCTGCATCTCTACACAGGTATGTTCAAAAAGAGAAAAATAAGTGAATATCCATAGGTGGCTTATACGATGGAACCGTTTTCCTATCATAACACCAAGGACTCTGTTCTCTCTAGTATTGCCACTGTCAAGCATAGGAGCTTCAAAAGAACCAAGCTATGATTTGGATACAAAGTCTTAGTTTATTGATAATCCATTGTGCTCATGGAAGGAACAGGTTGAAAGTGATAAAGTATAACACATAGCAGCTGGCTTTAAGGGATACATCAAAGAGATATTAGAGATAACTAGGAATTCTAACACAGGCGTGTGAAAGACTACAATTGTGCGTATGGCTATCTCTTGCGGTTAGCAACATCCTGAGTCCCAGGCTCAGGCCTGGGAATTGTCCTGGGAGGCACTATCTTCAAAGCAGGCATTCTTGCATCTGTTACAAGAGGTGTGAACTAGAGAATGGGTTACATAGCTTTGATATGCACCAGCAAAGTAAGAGACTAAACAATACAGTTTTACAGTAAGAATAACTTGTATGCTTGACAGCCACATTGGGTTATCATGCCTTTGTCTTTGCCATGGCAACCTGTCCTCTCAGTGCCTCTGCCAATTCCAACATGGAGAGTTGTTATCTCCAAATCTCTTCCTGGGTGGACTGGCTGCTTGAGACCATTGTCTAAAGGGAGAGAGAGGTGAAGCTGCAACACTCCTTTGCCCAAGCTCCATCTCTACATACTTCTCATCCCTCTGTCTGGGTAAATGTTGTGGTAATTGTAAGCCCTTAGCCTCTTGTGGCTGAGACACCCCATCTTGATCTCCTGTTGGTGCCCAAAAAGCAGGTTCCCATGGTTGTGGCAGCCATCAGTTCCCAACCCCAAAGCGTCTATCTGGTTCAATCTCCTGAAATTCCAAATCAGAATGTCTCTGAGGGGGGAGCTCAATCAATCTCTGCTCCTCTCACCATGCCAAAAACTCAGGTGTATGCCTGGGAATTTCTTCTTGCCATAAATCCCTGCCGTGGAAATCTCTCCGCATGGGCTTAATATGGCTTCACTCTAATGAAGGGTCAGGGCAAAATTCTGATCTTCCTTGTACATCCCGGGGAGAGACAAACAAGTCAGGTCTTCTTGTTACATCCACTGTCTGCAATGAATGGAATTTAAATTCCTCTGTTCCATTCACAAAAGGGTTTAAGCTCTCAGCCATCCTGACTATCTATCAAAAATAACAAACAGATCACAGTCCTCGTCAACCACCTGCACAGCCTCAAAATCCTTGCCTTGAATGCCACACTAAATCACATATCCCAGCGCTGCTCACCATGTAACAACCTATACTCCCCTCACACCGAGGCAGAGCAAGGTGTTTTCTTTACAGTGACAGACAAGGCAGCACAACTCAAAGAGAAACAAAAATATTACTTTATTGAGCTGGCGGTTTCAGAATAGACAGGTGAAAACAAAATAACAACATTATAAAATATAACTAACTAATACTACTTACGTAGTCCCATAATCACCAGTCAGTAAGCAGGATGGCTTTTGCCAAAAAACCCCAACAATGACTAAGTGGTTTTGGGAAACAGTATAAATCCCCCTCAGTTGACTGAGGACAACCAAAAATGGGCATCCCGGAAGAACCAATCAACCCAAGCTGACTCTCCTAGTGCAGCTGAGAGTAACTATTAATTAGAAGGAGATTAAGACAATTCCTTTCAAGGTCACACATAACCAAAACACTGCTGGAAAAATAAAACATTGGTAAGCAGCTCAGAAACCAAAACCACCAAATATATGTATATGATTAGGTTTTTAAAATCCACAATACCCTTTAAAAGAAATCTTCATTACACGTGCAACCAGTGATTAGGAAAAGAGTTTGAAGCCTTCCTTGTTCTATTGAGTCTGCAGATGGTTTGTCTTCTGTCCAGGTGGAGAGGCAGCCTGCAGAGCACCACAGCCACACACACCTCCAACAGAGGTGGCAAGGCAAGGGGAGAACCCAGAGATTCAGGAATGTCTCAGGCATCACAGCCTTCGTGGATATCCAAGCCTAGTTTTTGCACATTTTCAAGCTGGACCTTTCATGATAGATTTGATTGGAAATAAACACCCAAATAACAAAACTGATTTACTTGCTCCAAAACTTGTTCTCCAGTTTTCCATGTAAATTTGAGGGTATGTAACCTAGAAAAAAACCAGCATTTTTTTACTTATCGTAATTAATGATAAGCCCCTCCTTGTCAGCAAAGGGTTTTACTAAGTGTCGCAACCCCACAGATGTCCTGACACCCAAAACAGCACCAGCAGCATAGCTGGAAACAGATATTTGGGGGGGGGGGCGGTGTTTGACAGCATAGGAACATATGAATTAACTTTATTCAAAGAGCTCACCCTATCAGATAAATATTAATGGAACAACGTAAGAGCCGAAAAGCATCCCTTGTACATTTGTGTATTTGAAAAGTGACCTTCTTGGGTACATCTCACCTGGGCTACAGTAGATTCTTATGACTGGTAAATCAGCCAAAGTAATTTAGGGCCTATGGCCAATTTGGAATTGTACATATGAGGCAGCCCACAACTCAGACTCCACCGGGTGACACTGCCCTTCAACCCAGGTAAAATTTTTATCCCACTGGATATGCTTAAGACCTTTCAAGAATGGTGGGCACCTGTGCTGGCCACTTTATTCACTAATATTGATAGGTCTGGTGGACTTCCTAAAGAATGGACTTCTTCCATCATTGTCCCAATTTATAAAAAAGGTGAACATACTAATCCAGCTAACTATCGACCAATAAGCTTGCTAGACATGATAGGGAAACTCTATGCCAGACATGTTCTATCCAAGCTGGAAACGTGGGTAACTGAGAACAATTTAATTGCACCACAACAAATTGGATTTAGGCAGGGCCATTCTACTCTTGATCACTGGCTTCTATTACAACACCTTATAAATAAATATACAAGTGGACCTTCAAAAAAACTATTTGTGGCATTTATCAATCTTAAAGCTGCATTTGACTCTATTTCATGATACCCACTCCTTTTTAATCTATATTTCATATTGTTGATCATCTCTTGGGTCTCCATTTTTTTCCAGTTAAAGTAGGCGAGAAATTTATCTCTACCCTACTTTGTGTCAAGTCGGCAGATTCAATAACGAGTCGTTGTTGATACAAAGAAACTATTTTATTGATACTGATACTTGAGGCTTGGCCAGTATTGAAAGACTAAAGAACATACTGTAGATACATTGCATATAAGGGATACTTCAAAGGAATTCCTAGGGGGGGATTATGCAGGGAACATTTACACATTGATGTTACCAATTCGTTCTCAGGCCTGCTTGGCCTTGATCATAGTGAGATCCTGACTCCCTTCCGAGCCAGGCCTGAGAAGGCACAGATAAGACTTTCACATCTCTCCATTTCAAAGCAAAACTACACAATACAGGAAAGGGGGGTAGGAAGAGTATGAGCTAGCAGCATTTGAATATACTTTGGTTCTACCCAGAATGCTCTTTGACTGAGCCAGAGTTACGGACTTGACATACTGCCCCCCCTAAGCCACCTCCACAGCCCTGTTGGAACATTTTTGATGAAATCTTTTGATTAGATCTGGTGCTGAGATATCTTCCTCAGCCACCCATTCATTTTTGCTGGCTGGGAAGTGCTTCCATTTGATTAGGTAATACCGGACCCCTCTTTTGACTCTAGAGTCCAGGATTTCTTGGACCTCATGATGGCTTTGGTTTCCAATTATTACAGGCTGGGGGGCTGGTGCTCGAGGATCCCAGGCCGAAGCCCCAGGGTCCTGACAGAGAAGGCTGCAATGAAATACAGGGTGTATTTTACTCAGTGCCTTTGGCAGCTCTAGTTCCACTGTCACCTGGTTTATGACCCTCTTGATCTTAAAGGGCCCAAGAAACTTATAGGCTAGTTTCCTCGAAGGCTGACTGATTGGCAGATTCTTAGTGGATACAAATACAGAATCCCCCACCTTGAAATCCCACGCGGGGGCATGGGACTTGTCATATTGCTTCTTGTAGGACTCTTTAGCAGCCTCCAGGTTCTCCTGGATAGTTTTCCAACTCCCGCACGGCCCCTGCCACAATTGTGCTGTAGGATCCGAGGAGGGTTCCCCTCCTGGCAGTAGGGGCATGGGCTTTCCCTCATACCCATATATCGTGCAGAAGGGGGAAGCCTTGGTGGAACTATGCACACTATTATTGTACCCATACTCAGCAAACAGGAGTAGGTCAACCCAGTCGGACCGTCGGTGGTTAATAAAACAGTGTAGGTACTGCTCTAGAACCCCGTTTACCCTCTCGGTCTGTCTGTCCATCTGGGGATGGTAGGCGGAACTTAAGCCTTGTTCAATTCCCACCAATTTACAGAACTCCCACCAGAAGGTGGCAACCAACTGTGGCCCGTGGTCACTAATGACCTTATCCAGGAATGAGTGGAGTAACCACGTGATTAAAGAACAGTGTGGCCAGTTTCTTTGCGGTGGGTAACTGAGCACAAGGAATAAATTGAGCTTGTTTGGAGAAGGTGTCTACCACCACTAGGATCACTGTCTTCCCATGGGAGGGGGGCAGCTCCACAATGAAATCCAAAGACACCACTGACCAGGGGCGTTTCGCCATTTCTAAGGGCTTGAGGAGTCCTGGGATCTTCCCACCCCGCCTTTTGGCCATGATGCAAATGGGGCAAAAAGCCACATATTCAGACACGTCCTTGTTTAGGGATGGCCACCAGAATTGCCTACTAATTAGGTGCAGGGTTTTTATGTAGCCGAAGTGCCCCGCCAGCTTATTTGAGTGACAGAACTGCAGCACCTCTGCTCTTAGGCTTTTCGGGACGTATAGTTTCTCCCCTTTGTACCACAGCCCATCTCTCCCCTTCTGCACTCTGTCTGTTTATTGATAATCCATTGTGCTCATGGAAGGAACAGGTTGAAAGTGATAAAGTGTAACACATAGCAGCTGGCTTTAAGGGATACATTAAATCCATCTGCAACGTGCCTGTATTATAATCTGCACAACCAATTTTCCAATCAAACAACAGCCAGGCTCCCGTTCTATCCCATGTGGGTCCCGTCGCTGGTCAATCAGATTGCTCTACTGGACCTCGTTTCATGAGACGTGAATCTGCATTAGCACAGGCGCAGTGATGCCTGCTATCTGCAGTGCATCGCTTTTAAATGGGTCAGATCACTAAAGTTTTGCTAGTCCGTTGGCACTACTTTTCCAGCACGAGCACTACGCGTGCAGAAAAGAACCCAGGAATTCAAATCAGTTCACATCTAGTTCACATCTACTTTCAAAAGTGATTTTTGTTTCCGGACATAAGGGCGGGTAAATGATTTATCGAGCCAACATTCACTCGCTCATTCACTGGCGCAGTGATATCACTTGCAGGGGCTTTGGGAGGGAAGTGGTGGTGCGCTTCTGACGTGTCGCCAACGATGGAGCGTTCAAACAGAGAAACTCCACTCAGGAACCGTCAGAAAGATTTTGTTCCTGATTTAAAACAGTATCAAATTAGTCCGCGCCCCAGTCGTCTCAACGCGGGACTCGAACGAGCTAACCACCATTCGCAGATGCTGAGGTTTGGACAACCGCTTAAAATCCGACATGCTTCCGGACTTCACTCATGCTCGTAGCGGGATTTTATGAACGTCTGACCTCACCCTTACTGTAGTATTCACAATTTGACATAAATCTATTTATTTATTTATTTATTCGGTAACTTATACCCCGCCCTTCCCACAGAGTGGCTCAGGGCGGCTCACAGCAAACGATAAAACAATAAAACAGGAGCAAAGTTATTACAATTTAAAAATAAGCATTTAAAAACCTAAAAACCTTAAAATTTCAATATTAAACTATACTGTATAAATCACAAAAATCTAGTAAGCTACATTTATCCAGTCAGGCGTAGGCTAACCGGAAGAGGGTTGTCTTACAGGCCCTGCGGAACTGAGTAAGATCCCGCAGGGCCCTCACCTCTTCCGGCAGCTGGTTCCACCATGTTGGGGCCATTGTGGAGAAGGCCCTGTCTCTGGTTGTCTTGAGACGAACTTCCTTAGGCCCGGGGATGGTGAGAAGATTTTGAGTCCCAGACCTCAGTACTCTCTGGGGAACATATGGGGAGAGACGGTCCCTCAGGTAGGCAGGTCCCAGGCCATATAGGGCTTTAAAGGTGATGACCAGCACCTTGTACCGGACTCGGTATGTTATTGGGAGCCAGTGCAGAGCCCGAAGACCCGGCCGGATGTGCCCCCACCTTGGGAGGCCCAGTAACAGCCGGGCCGCGGCATTCTGCACCAGCTGCAATTTCCGGGTCCGGCACAGGGGCAGCCCCATGTAGAGGGCGTTGCAGTAATCCAACCTCGAGGTGACCGTAGCGTGGATCACTGTTGCTAGGTCGTCGCGGTCCAGGAAGGGGGCCAACTGCCTTGCCCATCTAAGATGAAAAAACGCGGACTTGGCAGTGATTGCTATCTGAGCCTCCATCTTTAGGGACGGCTCTAGTAGCACCCCCAGGCTCTTGACCCTGTCCGCCGGTATCAGCAGTACACCGTCAAAAGCTGGCAGGGGGATTTCCCCTCCCGGTCCTCGACGGCCCAAACAAAGGACCTCTGTCTTCGCAGGATTCAGTGTCAATCCGCTCAGTCTGAGCCACTCAGCCACGGCCTGTAATGCCCGATCTAGGTTTTCTGGGGCGCAGACCGGTCGGCCATCCATAAGTAGATAGAGCTGGGTGTCATCAGCATACTGGTGACATCCCAGCCCATACCTTCGGGCGATCTGGGCAAGAGGTCGCATATAGATGTTAAATAACATCGGGGAGAGAACCGCTCCCTGGGGCACTCCACAGTTGAGTGTGCGCCTCTGGGATAGTTCCCCCCCAATCGCGACCCTTTGTCTCCGACCTTCAAGGAAAGAGGAAAGCCACTGCAAGGCCAGCCCCTGAATCCCCGCGTCGGCGAGGTGGCAAGTCAGCAACCGATGGTCGACCGTATCGAACGCCACCAATAGGTCCAACAGCATCAGTACTGCCGAGCCACCCCGATCCAGATGCCATTGAAGGTCATCTACCAGGGCAACCAACACCGTCTCCATCCCATGACCTGGGCGAAAGCCGGACTGAAGTGGGTCAAGGATGGAAGCGTCCTCCAGGAAAGTCTGTAGCTGCATCGCCACTGCCCTCTCAATAAGTTTGCCCAAGAAGGGCAAATTTGAGACCGGCCTATAGTGTGCCAATTGGGCCGGGTCTAGAGATGGTTTTTTTAGGAAGGGACGGACCACAGCCTCTTTAAGTGGCGCTGGAAAAAGCCCTTCCATCAGGGATCTGTTTATGATATCCCGTACAGGATATCTGAGATCCCCCTGGCAGGATTTAATAAGCCAGGAAGGGCATGGGTCCAATTTACAAGTTGTTGGGCGGGCAGATAAGAGAATCCTGTCAACTTCCTCCAGGCTGAGGGGGCTGAAACTGTCCAGAATATAATCCGAAGACATGCTCGGGGCCTCGGTTGCATTAACTGCCTCAAAGTTAAGCATTCTTATTGCATTTCCATTAGCAAAAGCTCAATCCAAGGTAGCATTCTCTGAAATACTACCTATTGCACATGTGAGGCCATCTAGGAACAGCTTGAGAGTATGGTTTAGAGAGGGGGGCTTTAATTAGGCATGGGGGGCATTTTTGTAGAAGCTGGGCCTGTACAAACGGGCTGAGCTCCACTTGAACCAGAATGGAACCAAATTGCTGGCACATGACTTTAAAAGGTGGCAGAGCAGATCTTAAGCGGAACCTGGGGGTAAGATGACATGAGAGAAGAAGAAGAAAAAGAAGATATTGGATTTATATCCCACCCTCCACTCCGAAGAGTCTCAGAGTGGCTCACAATCTCCTTTACCTTCCTCCCCCACAACAGAGGTGGGTGGGGCTGGAGAGGGCTCTCACAGCAGCTGCCCTTTCAAGGACAACCTCTGACAGAACTATGGCTGACCCAAGGCCATGCTAGCAGGTGCAAGTGGAGGAGTGGGGAATCAAATCTGGTTCTCCCAGATAAGAGTCCGCACACTTAACCACTACACCAAACTGGCTCTCCACACCAAGGAGAGGAGAAGCATCCCATCTGCAGAGATTTGTCCCAAAGGGGGAAATGCTTCCAATTGCACAAATGGGGATTGGGCAGACAAGGAAAGTGAGGATGAAATAAAGCAGGAGAACCAGTTCAAGTAGTTAAAGAGTCAGAGTGGAAAAGGCACACACCAGAGATGTCTAGAGAGAAACACAGGGGGTTCCAGAAGCCTCTGACCTATAAGGGGTGGAATTGGAGTGTTCAGTTTTAAGGGAAAACAAGATAAAGTGAACATAACAGAAACCTGGTGGAAGGAAGAGAACCAGTGGGACACATTCATCCCTAGATATAGACTCTATAGGAGTGGCAGGAAAGAGTGTATTGATGGATAAGGATTATTAAAGATAAAGGTAAATAGATGGGAAGGATTATTAAAGATAAAATCATCAAGTATATAGAAGGACAAGCCCTGCTGAACATGGCTTCTACAAAGGCAAGTCCTGCTTCATTGATTTTTTTAAAAGTTCTTTGAAGGTGTCAATCAACATGTGGGTCTGAATAAATCAGTAGACTTTTTTTCTCTTTTTTTACATCACCAAAGACTCCTGAGAAAACCTCAGAGTCCTGGGATAAGAGGACAAGTATTTTTATGGATTGGAAACTGACTAAAAAAACAGGAAGCAGAGAGTAGGAGTAAATGGTCAGTTCTCTCCATGGAGGGATGTGAGCAACAGGGTCCCTCAGGGATCTGTATTTGTACCGTTGTTTTTCACTTAGCTTGTAAATGACCTAGAGTTAGGGGGTGACCAGTAAGTTGGCCTTGTTTGCAAATGATACAGATTTTGTTTTTGTTTTTTAGGGTAAAGACAAAATTGGATTGCAAAGAGTTTCAAAAGAATATCTTCAAACTGGGAGAATGGGTGTTAAAATAGAAAATGAGATTCGATGTGAGCAAGTGTAAAGTGATGTATATTGGAGCAAATAATCCTGCTTCACATACACACTGATGGGATCTAAACAACGGAAAAGGACTGCGGGGTGGTAATGGAGAGCTCTATGAAAATGGCGACCCAGCATGCAGCTGCAGCACCATGGCATTGCATCCCATCCCACCTGAGCTCTTTTGCCTTCAATAATTCTACGTTCCACAGGCTTTCCCTAAAACCTGCAGGAATTTCTCAAGCTGGAACTGGAGTTAGGAATTCTAGTCACAAGTAAGCTTGCTAGATGCTTGCATATGGTGGGCCAACTACTGGCATTTTTGGCCATTGCCCACCAATGCTTAGCTTGTTGACAAGTGACAAGTCAGTCAAATGGAGGGGGGGGCAGCAATTGTTGTCACTGCACGATGCCATCACTTATGGTGTGACCAGGAAATGTGGGCATTGCACTGGGGTAATGCTTGAGCACTAGGCCCCAAACTCTATGGTTGCTACAGATTTTTTAGGCATGTGCTCAAGTGTGTCCCTGGCCTGATGTGTCAAGCTAGAAGAGACATCATCACATGGCAATGGCAATTTCTCCCCACCCACCTCCCCCATTTCCTGTTGTTTGCTTGGCGACCCTAGTCATGAGGGTCATTGTTTGTTTTTAAAAATATATCTTTTAGACCCGTGTATATAATTTTTAAAATATGTTTTTCCACCATCCCATGGCACTGTACAAAAGAGATGGGGGGAGCTGAAAAGAAAAGCTGCTGCATTTGGCTTGCTTTGATTTTTGTTATTTGAGAAGAAGAGCGTCTGATGCTTTCCTTTCAATGGATGTAAATAGTATTTCTGCAGTTTAAAATCCTTCCTTTGTACACATAGTAAGCAAACAGGCTTAAACTGTGATGGCTATTTTATGAGAGATGTTCAAATTCTGGTTATACCTCTGCTTATACAAAGCAAAAACGTGTGATCCTTCCCTAATCCACTCATCAGTGTTTTTTCCTCCTGCTTTCATTTTCTTGTTGTGGACTCACTAGACTGTGGACGTTTGTCAAGTACTGGCTTAATTTTGCCAGCTGTTATCTCAATGAAACCTATTCCTGCATTTGCTCCAGGGACTCCTGACATGAAGACATGAGACAACAGCTCAGATTTAAGGAGTGTATCTAATAATTCAGCAGATCTGTGTAATGATATTGGAGGGAGGGTGGCTGGGCATAGCTTGATCTGGTCACTTCTTGGGAGACTGACCAGCAAGGAAGTGGCTGCAGAGGAAGGCCATGGCAAACAGCCTCTGCTTCTCACTTGCAGCCCCAGCCTCCCTGCTGCAGAAGTGTCTCCTATTCAGAACAAATGGGTCCCAAAGTCACTCACTGGCAACCCTCCTTCAGTGAGGATCTGCTGTGTAACAGCCCCAAACTGATACTTAGTCAAAACCAACCTGCCATTTCGCTGAAACAGGCAACCTGGGCCACAGCCCATGTTCTCACAAAGGCCCTGAGTGCCTAAAGGACTGGGCAATGCTGAGGGTCCCTGGTGGTCCCTAGAACCACATGAGGCTCCTTGGCTGCTTGGACCACCTGAGGCTTATGGATAACTAGCCATGCCTTATCTGGCAGAAGTCTGAGGTCATAGACCTACAGGACTGTACATGATCTATCCCAGCCAGAGGCAGCCAACAATTCACTCATGTGGAGGACAGCATCAAAGGCAGTCAAGGCAAGAGCACAAAACAGATTCCGCCCCCCCCCCCCAACTCTCCTCTGCATCCAGACATCACACTCCAGACCCCTGAACTGGACGTCTCCTGAGGTCAGGAGCCCATGAGTGCCTCCGAGCATCCCTTGGAGGTGGTGCTCATGCAAACAGCCCTTGAGCATTTTCTGAATCCCAGATCCAGATGTGTTCTCTCTGGAACCCACAGACTGCCCTTTGTAGTCACAACTGAAGAAGAAGAAGAATTGCAGATTTATACCCCACCCTTCTCTCTGAATCAGAGACTCAGAGTGGTTTACAATCTCCTATATCTTCTCCCCCCACAACAGACACCCTGTGAGGTGGGTGGGGCTGAGAGGGCTCTCACAGCAGTTGCCCTTTCAAGGACAACCTCTGCCAGAGCTATGGCTGACCCAAGGCCATCCCAGCAGCTGCAGGTGGAGGAGTGGGGAATCAAACCCGGCTCTCCCAGATAAGAGTCTGCACACTTAACCACCACACCAAACTGGCTCAGCCCTTGACCTTCAGGGTCACCCAAAACATGAGCAAGCAGGCCCGGCCAACCATGTTCTAAGGTTTCCTCTTCTCTAAATTTCAAAAACTCCTTGCATTGCTTGGTGTAAGCTACCCTCATTCCTAAACATAAGATGCCATCGTTGCTTGCTGTGCCTCAACACTCCCAACCCACCAAAACTCTGCCAAAGGGCTAACGGGTCCTTCAAAATATCCACCAAAATGTGCATTGCTGCCACTATACAAAACATCTCCAAAAAAGTAAAACCCTAAGAAAATTCTTCTTATTCCCACATCCTAGGCCAACACTGGACACACCACTGCCTTTAGAAATAAATACTAAAGCCATGGGTGCCTGCTGCACTGGACTGAGCATGGAAATCCTGACCAGCAAGACAACGGTTCCTCCAAAAAGACAAGACATTAAAATCCCATGAGAAATCCAGCCAGACATCTGCATCTGCCTTTATTTGGTTCTTAACTCTGAACTTATGGGCTGCCCTCAGCTGTGCATTTATATTTGACATAGCCATGGATGCCTGTTGGATTTAAAGTGCATATACAGACAGCAACAAACCCATCCTGCCCGGACTCAGTTCCAGACTTATTTGGCAGTGCATAAAGTCTGGTACTAAATGCTTGATGATGGGCCACAAATGGGTCTTCTTTGTCTGATGGCTCCAGCATTATCAGGTCATCCCAACTTACATCCCTGTCAATCCTGAATTGGCGCCACTTTTAAAAATTTTAGTGATCTGTGCATAACAGCATAATTGGTGGAAGGCAGCAGGGACCCACGGGCACCTTAATTTATTTATTTATTATTTATTACTTTCCATTTATATACCGCCCTCTCCGCAAGCAGACTCAGGCCGGCTTACAACATCATAAAAACAATCAATTCAATAAAACATATAAAACCATAATTTACTTATATCAATTTTAAAACCATTCTATAGCGCTGTTTCAATCCCATATAGGTGGTATTGACTTCCCGACTATGATCGCCAGCATTCTGTAGGATGTCCGGTGGCAGCCCTTTTTCAATCAAACCGCAAAAGCCTGTTTAAACAATTCGGTCTTACAGGCCCTGCAGAACGCAGACAAATCCCGCAGGGCCCTTATAGCTTCTGGGAGGGCGTTCCAAAGTTCTGGTGCTGCCACCGAAAAAGCCCTGGATCTCGTTATACATAGCCTGGCTTCTTTTGGGCTTCTTAAGTGCCTCAAGAGATGAATTCCAAGCAACTGCAAATGCCTGTCGCACCCCGGGTGCCCCTCTCGGTCTCCCGGTGCTGCCGTCACCCCTCTATCCCGGGCGACCCCCCTCGGGCACTCTGTGGGCGTTCCCCGGAGGTCTCAGAATCAGGGGTGGGAGCCAGGTTACTTCACCACAAGCCCCCGTTCCCCTCCTGGCTGTACAGTGGCTCCTGTCACTCTCTCTCGCGAGGCAGCCTCAATAAGCACTGGCCATTTTCCTCTCTGACCTCCTGCCTCCCTCCCTTTTATCCTCCCATCCCAGTCCTCCCCTTTCCTGCTTTCTGCCCCTCCCTGGCTCCTCCCCCCTTCAAAGCCCCAGATGCCCGGGAGAGCGTGCCGGGGCTGGGCTGCCTGGGCATGCCTCAAGCGTCCTAGACCTCTGCAGTGTGCTGGGGTGTGGCGTCTCTCACCGCCACGGGTCAGGCGTCTCTCCTCCTCTTTGCCTGGCGCTGGGCTTGGCTTCTCCCTTCTGCTCCCTGATGTCTCACTCCGGCCAGGCTCCTCGGACCCTGAGACAAGCACGTTGGCTGTGGGGCATTGCTCGGGCGGCTGTCGGCGCTCCGTCAGCCCAGGTGAGCGGTGGGGCCATCGGGGGGGCTTGGGAAGGTGTGGGAGGCTCTCAGGGCGGCGATGGGGGGTGGGAACTGCTGGCAGGCATCGGGGGGTCCCCCTCGCGCAGTCCTCGTCCGGGCTGGGCGGGACATGCCTGTCAGGCAATGCTTCATTGAAGTCTTTTTGCTTTATGCATGTATTCAATCCATGCTTACTAACATCATCACTAAATAAAATGCTATATTACTAACCTATGTGCCCTGCAAGAAAGGAAGGAGGGGTGGGAATGGAGGCTGCCAAAACTCCAGAGGCCAGTAGGGCCTTTGAAGTGCAAAATGCTCAGCTAGCCACCCTGGCGCCTCCCAAGCAAAGCAAGGACATCAACAGGGGGGAGAATGTAACCTTCACCGGTGGGAGATAAGCTGGCATGTGAAAGTGTTACTTGCAGGAGCAACTGTAGTTTTATTATGAGAAGTAGTTTAAAGCCCAAAGCCTTTGAAGTGTATACATAAATGCCAATGGTTCAAGCTATCTGTTATCAGTTTCAATGAATCCATGTAGAGAGAAACATTGTTGTAATCAATAAATGAAACTTAGTTTTTAACAAAGACAAGTCTGATCATTTTGAAACTTCAATGAACCCTTTGCTGACAATGCCTTTTTAAGGTTTTATTTTTAAGTTGAAATTTGTGAGTAACACAACCATTGTTTAGTCCACACTCCTAGAAAATAGTCCCTATGTGTTCGAGCCAATCAGCGGCATCACTTGTACGCATGCACAAAGACCATGTTGTCTAATCAGTCAATGACAGGACAGGCACATGGCGAGGCAGATTACAGTTGAGGTCTGATTAAGTGACTCTGATTCAAATACAGATGGACAGAAACAGGAGCACCTCATTGAGGGGTTAAATGGTGCATAGCCATGGTGAACCAACTTGCCAGTGTTGGCTGAGTCAGCCATGCATCAACAAAAGGCCCTCCCTGTGGCTTGCCCTTTACAAGCAAAATTCAGCAGAGCCAAAACTACCTGCATCAGATGCAGGATCACTCCTCTCCCCACCCCACCCCCAGCCGCCACACAATTCTTCTAAAAGGACCTCACACCTCTCCATTCCTTCTGCTGAACAGCAGCATTCCTCTCATCCAGTGTCACTTTCAGTTCCAAGAAATGCCAGACATTGAGCTTGGCCCTGTTTTCGCCTCCACTTATGGAACACAGAGCTCCAAAGGCAAGTCTGTAGAGGCAGCCAGGAGCCAAAGGCAGACCCCAGAACTTCCAGGGCCCACCAAGAAGAAATCATCTCAGGAGTGTGTAATGTTGTCAGGCCCTGCCTTTCCCTTAACTGCACATTAAGGCATTGCTCTAAAACACACAAAGCTGCAACAGGATATGGAGTATCCTTTACCAAAATAGAACTGACCCTCAGACCAAAATCCCAGGAGGAAAAAAATCCTCTGAGTGCCCCAGCAAGAAGCCTAAGAGCAGATGTTATGTCATACTTTTCTAAGATTGTGCCCTTGCCAAGTCTCCCCATATCTGTGGCTTCATCAAAGGAAGCATAGCAGACTGAGCATAGCTCATCCAGTATCCCAGTGTTAACTGCCTCACCCCTGGGATGAGAGAAATGAGGAACCATCTATACTCCCCTGGTGCCTTCTTTGGACCCCTGCTGGGGCACTCAGGTTCCTCAATGGGACAACTGAAAGTGCAATTCTACCCTGTTTCTGGAGTTTTTAAAGAATTAGGTGTGTCAAAGTGAATTCAAGACTGACTTGAAGTCTTTTAGTGGAAAAGCACACCCCTAGCTGTTCAAAGATACGGAAATGTAAAGCATAAACTGGAAGGAAAAGAACTTTATCTGAATATTGACTTCATATTCGCAGTATTAAATGAGAAGAGTGATTGCCAAATGTCAAAGCTAATTCAAGATTGACTTGAAGTTTTTTAGTGGAAAACCAGAGTGGAGTTTTAAAATTTGGAAATAAATAAAGGGATTTCATCTATTCCTAAATTGTAACTGAACATCATCTGAAGAAAAAGTTGAGCCTAACTTTGAGGTTCCTGTGTGGGCAAAACGTCAGAGGCATTTCAAGGAAGCTAAAAGGGTTTTGAGAAGAGGAGGGAAGTTTTCCTCTGGGGAGTTTTCTACATTCTTCTTCTATATGGATGTGAAACATGGCCAACAGCAAAAAAGGAAGAAAGGAAACATGAAGCTTTTGAAATGTTCTACTGGGGAAGGACGTGTACAGTGAGTTGGGCTGAAAGATAATCAATAAATCCTGAAGAGCGTTGGAGAAGGATGAGGTTGGCTGTAGAGTGTGAAGAGGAGGTGGCTGAGCTGAGCTGGGCTGGGCATGATGGAGCACATGGTAAATGGGTGCCCAATCTGAGAGACAACTGAGGGCAGACAAAAGGAAAGAGGAAACCCCAGAGATAACTACAGGAACCCCAGGAAGGGAGACCAGGTGGCCACGACAAGGGTGGTCATCTCAGCAATCTCTTTGTCTACAAGTTTTAAAGGGGCCTTCTTGGATATGTTGCATTGCAAAAAAAAAAAAAAAGTCTTCACTTAGATACTTCTGGTGAACTTCTTGAATCACTATAAAAACTTTGACCTCGGTGGCAGAACAATACAGATATTTAATCTCAGCAGGAGAAATCCAGGTTTCTGTTTCCCACTGAAAGAGTTTTTTCCTAGGAAAAAAATGATATAACTGTAATATAATATTATTGACCGGCAGGCCCTGGATTATTATTTTCTGAGCTGGGAATGTATCAAAATTGTCTGTTTTAAAGCAGTGATTCTCAAGCAGCCACTGCTTTCCTTTGGGATCACAAGTTGTGGTCAGCACTGGCAAACATTTGGAAATGATCGACATGGATGAGCTTGGCAGAGGTTCTGTCAGTAAAACAAACGAAGGCAAGTGCTCAGGCAGTTCCCTCCTCCACTACCCCCCCTCCCAGGCCTTAAGTACGCAGAACATGGACAGGGAGTATGAAGATTCACAGATGGGAGCTGTCTTCCTCCGACTCTTATTGATGCCTGACTGGCAAAGGCCAGCAAATGGTCCAGATGTAGAATCCATCCATGCATGCTCATCATGGGAATGCTCATATTTTGTACACTTCCCACACACACATTTTTAGGTCACTTCTGATGCAATCCTAAAACCATTGAATCCCCCTGCATAGGATTCTGAATGGACCCGATTGCTCTATGAAATGATGCAGGAGCAAAAAGGGGGGGAACGAAATGTGATCTGTGCTCAAAAGGCTGGGAGTGGGAGGTTATGCCCTGCCTCCAGGGATTGTGAAGGTTCTGTCCAGCACAAAAGCTACAGCCAGCTGCAACACAAATATTGGCTACCTGTTGGTGATCTTGGGACATGGGACACAAGGCGTGCCTGCAGAAATGGCTGCCGGGCAGATGGCAAAACTTCTTGACATGGAGTTCAATTCAGATTCCAAGCCGAAATGTTGGGAAAATCTGGGGAGGGAGTTGAATTGGATACTGAGAAGTGCTTCAGTCATGGTGAGGCTGAAAGTTGATTGCATTTTGCATTTTGGTGAACTTTGTAGCATCTTAGTATATGCTTTCAAAGTTGTGGTTTTTGAAGTCACTATGTATTCATGAATGCTTTGGACTTCCTGCTGCCACATTTTGGCTTGCTTAGGAGGAGTTCATTCATGATTTTCCCATCTCCCACATCATAGTGAAATTCCCCAGCTACTTGGGGCCCCCTCTGCTCCCCAGGACAGAATTGGGGGAGGGGAATCTCAGGCTGCCACAGGAGGGGGAGGCAAAGAAAAGTTGCACTCTGTGAGTAGATCTCTGTGCACAGTGGAAGCCCCAGTCTGGAGCCCTGCTCAGCAGTGCTGAGTGTTCTTCCATGTCTGCATGAAAAACAGGACCTTGGTTTGCATAAGACCTAATTGGAAACTGGGAATCCTCTATTAAGGCAACAATAATTAGAATGTTAATGATAACCTGCAACATTTCACTGATGAAGTTAGGAATACCCTTGGTGCATGTAAAACTCTGATTCTCAAATGGCTGTGTGCTCTCACCTGCACACTATTTGTTTCATATTGTCAAAAGATGTTTTCAGTCTACAATAAGTGCCATATTCATTTACCCTGCCACTTTGCACCTATAGCTTCTGAAGCAATGTTTGTGCTTGTACCCTATAAGAGCTTCATACTTCTTTTTCTCATGTATTTGGTTCTCGATTTTGCCCTCATTTTCCATCCCTCATTTATGAACTGTACGAATGTTTATTCAGACAACTGCTCTGGTTGTGCTTGTCATATACTAGCTGTTACAACTCAGCCACACTTAGCAATTACAACAACTGTATCCAGGGAGGCAATGATAGTGCAGAACAAAATGGAAAGGACATAGGACATGCTCAGTAAGAACACTAACACATTTTTAAAAGTGTTCCATGAATCTGATGTTTCATGTACATGTCTGTTTAAATCCAAAATAAAAAGCAACCCTCCAATCCCCTCCAAAAGGCAGAGTAAGGGGGGAGGACTGCCCCTTGTAAACATGGTGCACAAGAGAAGGTTTTTCTTTCTTGAGTTTTACCCAGAACAAGAAGAACTGCAGGACTGATGTCTGATGTTCACTTCTTCCCTCTCTCCCAAAGAAAACAATATAAATAAATCTCTAACACTTCTTGGAGTTCAAAAAAGCTTTGCAGTAACCTTTGAAGCAGAGTCTTTACACTATGCCTTCTCTCATCCATGGCCCTCATGTGGGGTCCCAGCTCTGGCCTGGCCATTCATCTGCCTGCTCAGCGTTCTGTGGCTTCCCCCGCTGTGAAAGGGGCAAAGCAGCAGATCCAGATTCAGCATCCTGTGTATCCCTTGAACATGCATCACAATGCCGTATGTAGCCATTTGTTTGTGTCTTGTATACTGTGTACCCTCTATAGAGGAAGAAGCTATATATTGCCGAGCAGCCAGTTTCTTCAGTTAGACCACTGTTTTATTGGTCTGTGTCAAGCATGGTGAAATTCCATTGATAATTGATTGTTTAGGGGTCTTGCCTAACCTGGTCTGTGCAGTATCATGGAGGATCCAGCTTTGCTAGCTTGTTATTCTTTCCCCCCCGCCTTGCTTTATGGCTTATAATTAGAAGTAGTCAGAACTGAAAGTAAGGAATCAGCACCTTTATTTATTTGTTTGTTTGTTTGTTTGTTTGTTTGTTTTATTCGATTTATATCCCGCCCTACCCCACCGAGGTGGGCTCAGGGCGGCTTACAACATAAAAACCAACAGAATCCATTTAAATACATTCATGATAGATTAATAATTATAATTATACAATAAAATATATAAAATACATATAAAATACATAAAAACACATAGAACTTACTACAATATGTACTATGCTAACCTTCCTTAAATCAATTCTTCAATATTCCAGTATTAAATAATCTGGTGTTATAGATTGGAGTGTTCAGGCATTCTGATAGCAATTAATTATATGCCAGCCGGAAGAGGACTGTTCTGCAGGCCCTGCGGAACTGTTCAAGGCTCCGCAGGGCCCTCACCTCTTCCGGGAGCTGATTCCACCAACAGGGAGCTGCAATCGAGAAGGCCCTGTCTCTGGTCACTTTCAGACGGGCCTCCTTTGGCCCAGGGATTGTAAGGAGGTTTTGGGACCCCGATCTCAGCACTCTCTGGGGAACATGTGGGGAGAGACGGTCCCTAAGGTAGGCAGGTCCCAGGCCATAAAGGGCTTTAAAGGTCATAACCAGCACCTTGTACCGAACTCGATATGTTATCGGCAGCCAGTGCAGTCCCCGAAGCCCCGGCTGAATGTGCTCCCATCTAGGGAGCCCTAATAACAGCCGGGCAGCAGCATTCTGCACTAGCTGCAACTTCCGGGTTCGGCACAGGGGCAGCCCCATGTAGAGGGCATTGCAGTAGTCTAACCTCGAGGTGACCGTTGCATGGATCACTGTTGCCAGGTCGTCGTCCTCCAGGAAAGGAGCCAACTGCCTTGCCCGCCTAAGATGAAAAAATGCGGACTTGGCAGTGGCCGCTATCTGGGCCTCCATAGTTAAGGTAGGCTCCAATAGCACCCCCAGGCTCCTAACCCTGTGCGCCGCTGACAGAGGCACACCATCAAGGGCCGGTAAGGGAATCTCCCTCCCCGGACCACGGCGACCCAGGCAGAGGACCTCTGTCTTCGATGGATTTAACTTCAGCCCGCTCAGCCTGAGCCATCTAGATACAGCCTGCAATGCCAGGTCCAGGTTTTCTGGGACACAGGCAGGCCGGCCGTCCATAAGTAGATAGAGCTGGGTGTCATCTGCATACTGGTGACAACCCAGCCCATATCTCCGGGCAATATGGGCAAGAGGGCGCATGTAGATGTTAAACAACATCGGGGAGAGAACTGCCCCCTGAGGGACTCCGCAGTCCAGCGGGTACCTCTGGGACAGTTCACCCCCAATCGCCACTCTTTGTCCCCGACCCTTGAGGAAAGAGGTAAGCCATTGTAAAGCCAACCCCTGAATCCCCACGTCGGCGAGACGGCAAGTCAGCACCCGATGGTCGACCGTATCGAACGCTGCCGATAGGTCTAACAACATCAGTACTGCCGAGCCGCCTCGGTCCAGATGCCGCTGGAGATCATCCACTAGGGCAACCAGCACTGTCTCCGTCCCATGACCCGGGCAGAAGCCCGACTGATGGGCATCAAGGACGGAAGCATCCTCCAGGAAGCTCTGTAATTGCAACGCCACTGCCCTTTCAATAAGTTTACCCAAAAAGGGTAAATTCGAGACCGGCCGATAATGTGCCAATTCGGCCGGATCCAGTGTTGGTTTTTTTAAAAGGGGGCGGACCACTGCCTCCTTAAGAGGTGTTGGAAATTGCCCTTCCATGAGGGATCTATTTATGATATCCTGTATAGGATACCTGAGCTCCCTCTGGCAGGATTTAATAAGCCAGGAGGGGCACGGGTCCGAATTGCAAGTTGTGGGGCGTGCAGATAAGACCTTCCCATACATTCTTGTAAGGGAGTGAGAGACATCTGGGGAAAGCAAGGACACGGTCCTGATAACGCTATGGGAATGTAGACATTTATGATAGTTTATGTGTGAATGCTACCCCGCAACCCCATCCCTTGGAATCCCTTTGAAGCAGGCCTTAAAAGTATTGTATCAATGTGTATTCAGCATTACTCTCAAGAACCTATTACCAAAGTATCGGTCTATCAATAAATGCAGTCTTTGTATCAACTTCAACTCGTCATTGAACCTGCATGTTTGACATTTTGAGAGTAATCCTCAAGAAGTTTAATCGCCCTGGCAACTTTATAGCCGAATGGCTGAAAAGATTCCAGTAAGCAGTGAACTTCCCGAACCTGAAGAAGGGGTGAGAGCACTCACCCCACCGTGGCACATGCTGGATGTGCAGAGAGTAGCTGGACCGAGTTCCCCTATCCACATCCAACAACTATTGGTCACCCCACGGCAGTGGCAGCCTCGGACTTCCACCACCATGATGGACGAGGCCCCAGCATGCTGAGAAGCCATCCTGACCACGCACATACATAAGGTAAAGGTGGCCAATAAAGGGGGTGATAACCCCGGACCCGGAGAAGAAGAGGGCGCTACAGCCGTGGTAGTGACTGTGGTGGAGGCTGACCCTCCTCTGGGTGCAGGACTTGGGAACCCCGACGCACCGGGGCCAAGAGACGAGGAAGACGAGATGGCTCAGGAATTCCGAGCAATGATTCGCAAAGAGGTCGAGGAGGTCACCAAGGGATTGCAGGACGAGATGCAGGTGATGACCACCATGATGGCTGGAGAGTTCAACAGGCAGATCAACCAAGTCCTAGGAGCACCCGGGTCGAGGGGAGCTCCGCCACCGTCCGCGGCTAGACCTCTGACCGCACCACTGCAGCCACAACTGGCGGCACCCCCAGCTCCGCGAGAAGGGGGACGCGGAAGAGAACTGGATGCCACCTTCGACGGGGACCCTGAGGAAGTGGAGTATTTCATGATCCAGGTGAATACCTACATGCATTACTGGGGGAACACCTTCCCTGATGAGTTTAGTCGTGTGGACTACTTGGGGTCGAAACTGAAGGGGGCTGTGAAGAGGTGGTACATGAGCCTATACGAAGCCATGAGCCCAGAGCTGGACTTTGTATCCACCTTCCTACAAGCTCTGCTGGCCCAGTACGAAGACCCGCTGCAAGAGACCCGTGCCTTGGCCACACTGAGGGACATGCAGCAGGGCTCTAAGTCAATTTGGGAGTACGCGGCTGAGTTCCGCACTAATGCGGCTAAGGTGAGAGGGTGGAGTGAGCTGATGAAGATTGAACACTTCACCGTGGGCTGAATGCGAGCATCTTGGATCGGGCCCCGCAGCAGGCCAGACCCACCACCCTAGTGGATGGATCCAGCTGGCTCGGGAGGTGGAGACGAACATGAAGAGAGTGGCCATGCAACGCCAGCATCAGAGCAGTAAGTCGGGCCGTGACCAGAAGCCTGGGGGAAAAGTGGAGGCGAAGAAAACCCCGGGGGGGGGGGGGAGCCAGCAGGAAAGCCACGGCAACCCGCAAATGCTTCCGGTGCTGGGACCCAAATCACCTGGCTTGCAGCTGTCCAAACCCCCCGCGACCACCATCAAGTGCCTCCAAGACAAGTACTCCGACTCCAAAGAAACAGGTCAGCTGCCCTAAGGAACCGGAAGAGCAGCGCAGTTGCGAGCTCGGCGGCAGACGACAATATCATCATCACAGACGAGCTGAGTGAGATGTCCTGGGCCGACGAGCCATAGGGAAACGAGGATGACCTGCTCTAAATGGTGCCAGCCAGCAGGTCGCTGCCAAGGAACCAGCATTGCTCAGAGTGAGAGTAACAGGGTCGCTGTATTTTGTGCCAGTAATTTTGCTAAACAGCAAACTCAAGAGGTTCGTGCAAGTGAAAGTCTTGATTGACTCAGGCTGCACCAGAGACATAATCACCCCTAAACTGGTGGACACATTGGGGCTCCCCACGATGGCCTTGCCACACCCCATCCAGTTTGAACAGATGAATGGGTCAGTGATGAGGGGGGAACTCTGTGTGTTAGAGACTCAGTTAGTGCTGGTGGGCATCAAAGACCACTGAGACCAGGAGGCCTTTGTAATTGCTCCCTCCTCCTCCTACGATGTGGTTTTGGGAGTGGGTTGGTTGGCCAAGTATGAGCCAGACATTCGGTGGGGGGACCAGACAATAGAATTCAATGACCCAAGATGCAAAACCCACCACTGGACTAAAGAGTGGGGTCCCAGTCTACCGCCCCGAAATGAGATAGTCTGCTTGACGATGGAGGAGGTCCAGGTGATCCCCAAAGCTTATAGAGACTTGAGGGGGGTGTTCAGCGAACAGGGGGCCAATGAGCTACTGCCCCATTGGGACACGGACTGCGCCATAGAACTGATCCCCGGGCAGGCCTTACCTAAGGCCAAACTGTACTCAATGGGGTGGGAAGAAAAGGTGGAACTGCAGAAGTTCCTCAATAAGAACTTGAAGTGAGGTTTCATCTGACCTGCCACAGCCCCCCATGAAGCCCCCATCCTTTTTAGGAAGAAGAAGGACGGCTCGCTTAGACTTTGTACTGATTTTTGGAGGATTAATGGGATCTCCACCTCCAATGCCTACCCAATCCCCCTCATCAAGGATCTGCTCAGTACGGTGTCGGAGCGGAAGGTGTTTACCAAGTTGGACTTGAGGGATGCGTATTTTAGAGTGTGCATCAAAGAGGGGGATGAATGGAAAACGGCATTCAACACATCCATGGGACAATTTGAGTATCTAGTGATGCCATTTGGGTTGCAAAGGGCACCGGGGGTGTTCAAGAACTTTATCAATGAAGTGTTGAGAGAATATTTGTTCAAGGGGGTGGTGGTGTATGTGGATGACATAATTATCTACTCACAAGATCTCAAATCGCATGTAAAATTAGTGAGGGAGGTTCTTAGCACCCTGTTGAAGCACAAGCTGTATGCTAAATTGTCAAAATGTGAGTTCCATAAGACCGAACTAGACTACTTGGGCTTCCGGGTGTCAGCACAAGGGCTAGCCATGGACCCAAGTAAGGTTCAAGCGATACTGGATTGGGCTCCCCCGAGGACACGTAGACAGCTCCAATTATTCCTCGGGTTCGCCAATTTTTACCGAACCTTCATACCGGGATTCGCCCAAATTATGTTACCCCTCACGGAGTTGCTAAAAACAAGGGGGAAGAGTCCAGACACCAAAAAACCAGGGGCAAAACTGAATTGGACACCGAGGTGCCAAGAGGCATTCACTAAGCTCAAACGATTGTTCACGAGTGAACCCGTTTTAACCCATCCTAATGAGCTTAAGTCCTTCATTGTGCAATGTGACGCCTCCGATGTCGCCGTTGGAGCTATCCTCATGTAAAAGGATGAGGAGGGGAGGCTAAAGCCCTGTGCCTATATTTCTAAAAAGTTCTCCCAAGAGCAGAGGAATTGGTCAGTCTGGGATAAGGAGGCTTTTGCTGTGACTTATGCGCTAAAAACTTGGAGGTCATGGTTAGAAGGCTCTAAGGTTCCATTTGAGATCTGGACCGGCTGGCCGGCGCAAACTCAGCGAAAAACAGATCTGGTGGGTGGGGTTTTTCTCTAAATTCGACTTTGTGCTGAAGCACATCCCTGGGCCGAAAATCTTTTTGGCGGACGCCCTTTCGTGCCTTCCTCAACATAACCATCAAAAGGAGGAGGATGTAGACTCTCTAATCCCTCCCTCCCAAGTAGCCACCATGGTAACCACCCGGTCCAAAACACAGCAGAATCTGCAGCCCAATAAGTGGGGGGGGGGGGAGAGCACCTGGCCACAGAAACTGAAAAGGAGGGAGCTGACAGACTGGGGGAGGTACAGAAAGGGGAGGATGGGTTTTGGTATAAAGGTGACAAGCTGTAAGTCCCTAAGAGCCTACGGTCCAAAGTCCTGCAGTTCTGCCACTCTAACAAATTAGCTGGCCACTTTGGATATGTGAAGACATTGCATTTAATTAATTGACAGTTTTGGTGGCCTTCCATGAAAAAGGACATTACTGAGTTTGTTGCATCCTGCCCAATTTGCTTAATGGCAAAAAGAAGGGGAGGGAAGCCCCCCAGGCTGTTAAAACCTCTAGAGACAGCCACCCACCCTTGGTCTGTGGTGTCAAGCATGCGGGTTCAATGACGAGTCGAAGTTGATACAAAGACTACGTTTATTGATAGACGGATACTTTAGTCAAAGGCATTTATTTTTTCTTTTTTTTTAAACTAAAATGCTTTATTGATATGAAATACATGGTACAAATACAGAAATAAATCAGTGGGTGTGCACCAAGTACCAATATAGAACGAGGAAGTAGGTGTGTACAACATTAGCTATCAAAAAACAAAATTACAACAGCAATTGACATGACATCAATATAGCATGGTATGAGTTGTTGGGATTTCTGTTGTCAGCTGACACTTTGTCAATAAAGGGACGCCATTTTTCCATGAAACTCAAGGAAGCAGTTTGTTGGGGACGATGGGGATCTAAATCATAAGTGAGCTTATCCAGAACAAAATAGTCCCACAGTTTCAACCACCAAGTCTGTCGTGAGGGAGGAGATTACTGCTTCCAGACCAAAGCTATTGCAAGTTTAGCAGCCACAAACATATGCGAGATCAATTCCTCTGCAGGTTCGGGAATGTTCGAGGTGCCTACAAGATTTAAAAGAGCATATTCCGGCGTAAATGGTGGAGAGTGTAATGTGAGAGCTTGTACTTTGTGATAAATTTGCCTCCAAAGTTATTTATGATAGGGCAAAGCCACCAAGAATGAAGAAATGTGTCCCTCTGACCACAATTCTTGAAACAGAGGGGTGAGATAGAGAATGAGTGCGCTAACTGTACCGGGGTCTTGTACTATCGTATAAGAACTTTGAGGGTTTGAAGTTGTATGTTCATCGCCTTAGCCAAAGGCATTTCTTGAGAGTAATGAAACTGATACATTGATACAAATCTTTTAAGGCATACTTCAAAGGGATTCCAAGGGAGGGGGCTGCGGGGAAGCATTCACACCTAAACTATCAGACTGTATACTTTCCCTGAACTTTGTCCTTGCTTTCGCCAGATGTCTCATCCTCCCTCCGGAGGATATATGGGAAGATGCTGATTACTTTGTTCCCTTCACACTACTCTAAATTAACAGCCATAAAGCAGGAAAAGAAAAGGGAAAGAATAACAAACAAATGAACTGGGGTCCTTCATGACAATTCACAGACCAGATATAGGCAGGACCCTAAAGCAATCAATTGGCAATAATGTTCAACCATGCTTGACATACTGCCCCCCCTAAGATCAACCCCAGGGTTTGTTCGGGAAAGCTTGATGAAATTTATTAACCAATTCGGGGGCCAACACATCTTTCTTAGCTACCCATTCCTTTTTACTGTCTGGAAAGTGTTTCAACTTAATCAAATAATACAGAGTCCCATTTTTCAATTTCAAGTCTGATATCTCCTGCAACTCATAATGACTCTGATTCCCAATCTGGATAGGATGTGGAGCTGACAGTCGAGGGTGCCTGGGCAAAGCCCCGGGGTCTCTTTGTAAAAGACTGCAATGAAAAACAGGATGGACTTTACTAAACATTTTGGGCAATTCTAACTCCATGGTTACTTTGTTTATCACTCTTTTAATTTTGAAAGGTCCAAAGAATCTATAGGCCAGTTTTTTGGAGGGTTGATTCAGTGGGAGGTTTTTCGTTGACACAAATACAGAATCTCCCATTTTGAAATCCCACGCTGGCACATGAGATTTATCATATTGCTTTTTATATGCTTCCTTGGCCAATTCTAGATTCTCTTGAATCTCTTTCCAACTACTCCCCAACTTCCCCCACCATTGCTCGAACGAGGTGGGTTCCCGAGTTAACTCCCCGCCCGGCAATAACGAAACCAGCTTGCCCTCATACCCATTTACAATCATGAAGGGGGAAGCTTTGGTTGAGCTGTGCACACTGTTGTTATAGCCATACTCGGCAAATGGTAATAGATCCACCCCATTAGACTGCTGGTGGTTCACATAGCACCGCAAGTACTGCTCCAACGACGCGTTCACGCGTTCCGTCTGTCCGTCCGTCTGAGGATGATAGGCAGAGCTCAGCCCCTGCTCAATCCCGGATAGTTTGCAGAACTTCCACCAGAAGTTGGCAACCAACTGTGGCCCCCTATCACTGATTACCTTGTCCGGGAATGAGTGGAGTTTTACTACGTGATGGAAAAAAAGATAAGCCAATCGTTTCGCGGTCGGCAGTTGCGCCCAGGGAATAAAGTGCGCCTGTTTGGAAAAAGTGTCTACTACTACCAGAATTACGGTTTTCCCCTGTGAGGGTGGTAGTTCGACTATAAAATCCATTGACGCTACCGACCACAGGCGATTAGCCGTTTCTAATGGCTTTAATAGTCCAGGGGTTTTTCCCCCTCTCCTTTTCGCCATCACGCAGATAGGGCATGAGGCTACGAATTCGGATACGTCCTTCTTCATGGACAGCCACCAGAATCGCCTACTTATTAGGTGGAACGTTTTCACGTATCCGAAGGGACCAGCCAGCTTGTTGAAATGACAGTACTGTAAGACTTCTAGCCATAAACTTTTGGAACGTAAAGCTTCTCACTCTTGTACCACAATCCGTCTCCTTTTTTCTATATTTCCCCAGGTTGATCCTCCCCCTCTTTTTCCGTTTCTGAAGCCAGACGCTCCCTCCCCCAAGTGGTAGGATCGAGCTTCGCTTTAGACCGGGTGGTTACCATCGCCGCCACTTGGGAGGGGGGAATTAAAGAATCTACTAGTGCCTCCTTTTGACTGTTATGCTGCGGGAGGCAGAAAAGAGCATCCGCCAAAAAGTTTTTGGTTCCAGGGATATGCCGAAGTACAAAGTCAAACTTGGAGAACCCTGCCCACCTGATTTGCTTTTCACTCAATTTCCTCCTCCCTATGAGTGCCTCCAAATTTTTGTGATCGGTCCAGATTTCGAAAGGGACCTTGGTGCCTTCTAGCCAGGACCTCTGTGTTTTCAAAGCATAAGTTACAGCGAATGCTTCCTTGTCCCACACTGATCAATTCCTTTACTCCTGGGAGAATTTCTTTGAAATGTACACATAAGGTCGCAACCTCCCTTCCTCATCTTTCTTCATGAGGATGGCTCCTACAGCCACATCGGAGGCATCACATTACACAAAGGGCCTTAGCTCATTGGGATGGCTCAGGACTGGCTCGCTAGTAAACAGCTGCTTGATTTTATCAAAGGCCGCTTGGCACTTAGGTGTCCAATTTAAATGCGCCCAAAAGGTTACTTTGCATGCGAGAATTTTCCCAATGCTTCTCCCCCCTTATCTCTTCCATTGGTGGTTACAATTCTCAGCGCCAGTGTCCTTGGGGCCTCCAGAGAGGAGGTGAGAATCTGGCACACAGTGTCTACTTCAAAGGGACCTTGGCAACCTTTGATATTCTTGGGAAGCTATTTTCTACTCTTCCCCCCTCCCTCCTTGTTCCCCCCGTTTCTATGTTAGTAGGCTTTTCTAGCAGCATTGAATATGATTAGTAACAGTATTGATTGGCATCATAAATGAACAGAGCCTGACATACTACCCCCCTAAGCTCTTGCTCGGGGTTTGTCTGGGTGCAGTAGGTAAAATTATTTAAACAGTTGTGGAGCGTTTAGATCGGAGGCTTTGACCCATTCATCGCAGCTGGGCGGGAAGTAGTGCCAGCGCACTAAATAGGAGAGCACCCCCTTCTGGATTTTAGAGTCCAGGATCTCCTTGACTTTGTGGTGCTTCTGCCCTTTCACCAAGATGGGCTTGGGCTCCAGCCCACAAGGGTGCCACCTCGACCCACCCGGATCGTGATGCAAAAGGCTGCAATGGAAAACAGGGTGAACTTTACTAAACAGTTTGGACAAGTCCAGTTCTACAGTCACTTGGTTGATCACCCTTTTTATTTTGAAGGGTCCCAGGAATTTGTAAGCTAGCTTCCTGGATGCTTGGGGTAGCGGTAAGTTCTTAGTTGATAGGAACACAGTCTCCCCCACTTTGAAGTCCAAACTTGGACTGTGATTTTTATCGAATTGGGCTTTGTAGTCCTTCTTGGCCAGTTCTAGGTTTTCCTGGATCACCTTCCAGGTTTTCTCCAGGCGGCCCCACCACTGCTGACAGTCTGTCTGACAGTCTGTGGGCTTGGAATCGCCCGCCCCTCCTGGCAACGATGCGAACGGCTTCCCCTCATTGTCATTAACCGCCTGAAAGGGAGTCATTTTGGTGGAGCTGTGAAGGCTATTGTTATATCCATACTCTGCAAAAGGTAGCAGCTCCACCCAATTGGATTGTTGAAAGTTTATGTAGCACCTCAAATACTGTTCTAGAAGCCCGTTCACTCGCTCGCTTTGCACGTCGGTTTGCGGGTGATAGGCTGAGCTCAGTCCTTGCTCTATTCCGGCCAGCTTGCAAAACTCCCGCCAAAAGTTGGCAACGAACTGTGGCCCACGGTCGCTAATGACCTTATCAGGGAATGAGTGGACCCGGAGCATGTGCAGGAAGAACAAGTACGCTAGTTCTTTGGCCATGGGCAGTTTGCAGCATGGGA
This sequence comes from Heteronotia binoei, assembly GCF_032191835.1. Taxonomy (NCBI): domain Eukaryota; kingdom Metazoa; phylum Chordata; class Lepidosauria; order Squamata; family Gekkonidae; genus Heteronotia; species Heteronotia binoei. The sequence goes on from NC_083229.1 coordinate 136,142,878, forward strand.
CGAAGTGAGCTTGCTTAGAGAAGGTGTCCACCAGGACCAGGATCACCGTCCGCCCTTGGGAGGGGGGTAATTCTACAATAAAGTCCATTGACACTACTGACCAGGGCCTCTCTGCTGTAGGGAGGGGCTGCAGTTGCCCCGGCACCTTGCCTCCCCTTCTCTTGGCCATGAGGCAAGTTGGGCAGGTCTGCACAAAGTCGGAAATGTCTTTTTTCATTTGGGGCCACCAAAATTGCCGATTCACTAGGTGGAGGGTTTTCACGTAACCGAAGTGACCGGAGAGCTTGTTAGTGTGGCAGTGTTATAAAACCTCCAGCCGCAAGCTCTTGGGGACGTACAGTTTCCCTTCATAGTACCAGAACCCCACCTTGCCTTTCAGCAATCCAACAGGGCATCCCTCCCCCTCCTTCTCGCCTTCCACTATCAGTCTGTTCCCCCCCCCAAGGGTCCGGTTCCTTTAGTTTTGCTTTTGACCGGGTTTGCACTACCCCAGCCTCCGCTTCCGAGGGCATTAGAGAGTCTATCACTTCTTCTCACTGGCTCTCATGTTGTGGAAGCCTCGAGAGGGCATCGGCTAGAAAATTCTTTGCTCCGGGGATGTGCCGTAGGGTAAAGTCAAACTTGGCGAAGAAGCCCGCCCACCGGATTTGCTTTCCCGTTAACTTATGGCGCCCCATGAGTGCTTCCAAATTTTTGTGGTCTGTCCAAATTTCAAAAGGCACTCGCGCCCCTCCAACCAGGACCTCCAAGTTTTTTACGCAAAAGTCACTGCAAAGGCTTCTTTGTCCCACAACGACCAGTTGCGCTGCTCTTGTGAAAATTTATTAGAGATGTAGGCACATGGCTGTAGTTGACCCCCCCTCGTCCTTCTGCATTAATAAGGCTCCTACGGCCATGTCGGAAGCGTCAGATTGAACCACGAAAGGCTTAAGTTCGTCGGAGTGCACTAGCACTGGCTCGCTCGTGAACAGTCTCTTAAGCATGTCGAACGCCCGCTGGCATTCCCGGGTCCAGGCTAGTTTGGCGCCCGGTTTGTTAGCATCCAGCCCCTTCCCCTTCATCTTGAGGAGGTCGGTGAGGGGCAAGGCCACCTTGGCGAACCCCTGAATGAACAACCTATAGAAATTTGCGAACCCGAGAAATGATTGGAGCTTTCTACATGTCCTCGGAGGTTCCCAATCTAGCACGGCTTGTATCTTAGCTGGTCCATGGCTAAGCCTTTTTTGGACACTCTGAACCCTAGGTAATCCAGCTCCTGTTTGTGAAATTCGCACTTGGACAGCTTAGCGTACAGTTTATTCTGATACAGGGTGGTGAGGACCTTCCGCACTAGTTTTACATGCGAGGGGAGGTCTTAGAGTAAAATAATGATGTCATCCAGGTACACCACCACCCCCTGGTACAGGTCTTCTCGCAGCACATCATTGATGAAGTTCATAAATACCCTTGGGGCCCCTTGCAGTCCGAATGGCATCACTAGGTATTCAAACTGGCCCATCGGGGTATTAAACACCATTTCCACTCGTCCCCCTCCTTGATTCTCACTCGGAAGTAAGCGTCTCATAAGTCCAGCTTGGTAAAATTGACCCCTCTGAGACGTTGCTTAACAAGTCTTTGAGGGGGATCGGGTAGGCGTTGGACATGGAAATCCCGTTTATCCAACGAAAGTCAGTACAAAGTCTAAGGCTCCCGTCCTTCTTCTTTCTGAAGAGGACCGGGGCGGCGTGAGGTGCCGTGGCGGAGCGGATGAAGACTCGCTTGAGGCTTTTCTCCAAGAACTTCCTGAGCTCCGCTTTCTCCGCCCACCCCACGGAGTACAGCTTCACTTTGGGGAGGGATTGGCCTGCGATTAGTTCGATGGCACAATCCGTGTCTCGGTGGGGGGGAAGTTCATCAGCCTCAACCTCGCTAAACGCCCCCCATAGGATAATCTTCCTCAACTGACACGCACAGCCTCTCGTTCTTCGGCGGGGCTTTAGGGCCCCATTGCTCCCACCAGAGGTGAGATTTGCAATGCCTGTCAGTGAAGTTTATAGTCTGCTCCCCCCATTGGATGTCCAGTTGGTGCCGGGCTAGCCACCCTACTCCAAGTACTAGGTCGAAGGGAGAGGACGGGGCAATCACAAAAATCTCCAAGTCCCAGTAATCGTCAATCCCCACCGGAATCCTCTGGGTCTCTTCTACACAGGGTTCGCCCTTCATCACCATCCCGTCTATTTGCTCGAATTGGATCGGGCGGGGGAGGGGTTCCCGGGGCAGTTCTAGCATCTCTACCAGTTGAGGGGTGATGATTTCCCTGCTGCACCCTGAATCTATAAGCGCTCTGGCATGCACGAACCTCTTCAACTTCACATTCAACAAAGTCAATGGGACAAACAAAAGGGAGCCAGATATGCTCACCCTCAGCGGTGCCGTGACTTCAACGACCTGCCATCCGGCACCCATCAGTGCAGGTTGCTCCCGTTTCCCGCCGACTCCACTTCCCAGGCGTCTTCTCCCAGGTCTTCCATCATTATAGAATCCTCGTCTAGCACCATCGATAGGGCGGTACTGCTCCTTAGGCCTCGTTGGCTTCTTAGTCCCCGCTTTTCCAGGCTTGGGGGTTCCGGTGGGCCCATGGAGCGGGGACTCAGGACAGTTGGCTGCTAGATGGCCTGGGTCCCCACACCGGTAGCACTTGCGGGTCGAGGGGGAGGTTTTGCTGCCCCCCCACCCCCCGGAGCTTTCTTGGGCTTGGGCTTCGTGCTTGATCTAGACTCTCGCACAGGCTTGCCCCCCTGTTGCTGCTGGTGTTGGAGGGCCACCATTTTCATGTTGATCTTGACCTCGCCCGCCAACTGTATTCACCCGATCAGCATGGTGGGTCTTGCTTACCCCAGAGCCTGGTTGAGCAGTTTGCCATTCAGGCCTTTTCGGTACGCGGTTATTTTCATCATCTCACTCCATCCTTGGATTTTCGCGTAGTGGGTCCGGAACTCAGCGGTATAGTCCCGGATTGACATCGCTCCCTGCTGTAAGTTCTGGATCGCGGTGATGGCCCTCGTCTCTTGCAGGGGGTCTTCGTACTGCCCCAGTAGTGCCTGGAAGAAGCCCCCCACGGTATCTAGTTCCGGCCCCCTAGTCTCGTACAGGCTCACATACCATCTTTGGGCGGCCCCTTTCATCTTCGACCCCAAATAATCCACTCGGCTGAATTCGTCGGGGAAAGTATCCCCCCAACAGTGCAGGTAGCTGGTGGCCTGGATTATGAAGTATTCCACCCCCTCAGGGTTCCCATCGAACGTGGCATCCAGTTCGCGGGACTTTGCTCGCCTCCCTGCCCCGACCAGGGCTGCCGGCACGGTTGGGGCAGCTGGTGCCACTGGGGCCGCCAGGGCTGCTGGCAGCGGTCTGGTCAGTCTCGCGAGACCCTCAGTCAAGGTTTGGTCGATCTGCTTCTGGACCTCTTGCAGCATCAGGGCCATGTTCTCCTTCATCTCCCATCTCAGGTCTCGAGCTAGGGCGATCATCTTCCCCCGTAACGTCTCCACGGGCTCTGGGCCCCGGGGGGAGGGTCCTTTGTCCTTGTCCTCTGACTCTGATCCCCGCCGCCGGTCCTCCGGGGTGAGGGATCGCTCCCTCCGGTATGCGCCAGTAGGCAAGCTGCTGCCGCTCCCCGGGTTCCCCTTCGGTACAGGTCGGTTGAGGATGGCCTTGTGCCGGAGCGGGGCCTCGTCCATCAGGGTCGTTGAGGTGCGGGTGTACCACGCTTTTGGGGTGATAAAGAGTTCTTGTACGTGTCGCATCCCCCCTAGTTTGACTACCCTCCTCTCGGTGACGTGCCACACCGGAGATTTCGTATCTTGTTCTGTAAGCCGCCCTGAGCCTGCCTTGACGGGGAGGGCGGGGTATAAATAAAAATTTACTTACTTACTTACCCCGGGATATCTATTGGTTCCGATGGTTCTCGGTCACCGGGTGCTTTTTCAGCCATCCACTACAAAGTTACCCGCACTGATAAACCTTCTGCGGGATCAGTTCCAAATTGTCAGGCGTGGGTTCATTGAAGCTCACAAGAAAGCAGACTTAGTAATTTAAAACAAAGTTGCATTTATTGGATACTTCAGAGTTACTCCAGCATGATGGGTATTGGAACTGATGGAGATCAGCTCTAACTATTGGCATTTATTCTTCTACATCAAAGCAATGGTTTCTACCCCCTCATTCCCAAAACAAAAGGTTACTTTGTATGTGAGAATTTTCCCAATGCTTCTCCCCTCTTATCTCTTCCATTGGTGGTTACAATTCTCAGTGCCAGTGTCCTTGGGGCCTCCGGGGAGGAGGTGAGAATCTGGCGCACAGTGTCTACTTCAAAGGGACCTTGGCAACCTTTGATATTCTTGGGAAGCTGTTTTCTACTCTTCCCCCCTCCCTCCTTGTTTCCCCCGTTTCTATGTTAGAAAAGGGAAAGGGAAAGGGAAAGAATAACAAACAAATGAACTGGCGTCCTTCGTGACAATTCACAGACCAGATATAGGCAGGACCCTAAAGCAATCAATTGGCAATAATGTTCAACCATGCTTGACATGTGGTGTCAATGGATTTCAATGGATTTCATAGTCGAACTACCAGTCTCTCAGGGCAAAACCATAATTCTGGTAGTAGTGGACACCTTTTCTAAACAAGCACATTTCATTCCCTGCACGCAGCTGCCAACAGCTAAGAAGCTAGCTTATCTGTTTTTTCATCACATTGTGAAACTACACTCATTCCTTGATAAGATCATTAGTGACAGGGGGCCACAGTTGCCAACTTCTGGCGGGAGTTCTGCAAATTATCAGGCATAGAACAAGGGTTGAGCTCAGCCTACCATCCCCAGACAGATGGACAGACGGAATGCGTGAATGCATTGTAGAACAATATTTATGGTACTATGTGAATCACCAAAATCTAACTGGGTGGATCTCTTGCCATTTGCCGAGTATGGTTACAATAACAGGGTTCACAGATCAACCAAGGCTTCCCCGTTTCATATTGTAAATGGGTATGAGGGGAAGCCTGTTCCACTGTTGCCAGGGGGAGAGCGAACCTGGGACCCCACCTCGTTCGAACAATGGTGGGGAAAGCTAGGAAACAGCTGGAAGGAAATTCAAGAGAATTTGGAAGCTGCTAAGGAGGCATACAAAAAACAATATGACAAATCTCATGTACCCACTTGGGATTTTAAAGTGGAAGATTCGGTATTTGTATTGACTAAGAACCTCCCATTAAATCAACCCTCCAAGAAGTTAGCATATAGATTTTTGGGTCCTTTTAGGATCAAGAGGGTGATTAACAAAGTGACCGTAGAATTGGAGTTGCCCAAAATGTTTAGTAAAATACACCGTCTTTCATTGCAGTCTTCTGCAAAGAGATCTGGGTGGTTCTTCTTGGCACCCTCGACCACCAGCTCCACAACCTATCCAGATTGGGAAACAGAGTCACCATGAAGTACAGGATATATTAGATTCAAAGATGAAACGTGGGATTTTGTATTATTTAATTAAGTGGAAACACTTCCCAGCCAGTGAAAATGAATGGGTAGCAGAAAAAGATGTGTTAGCCCCCGATTTGGTAAACAAGTTTCACAGAACGTTTCCTCAGAAACCCCGAGGTTGATTTTAGGGGGAGCAGTATAGTGAAATTCCATTGATAATTGATTGTTTAGGGGTCCTGCCTAACCTGGTCTGTGGAGTATCATGGAGGATACAGCTTTTCTAGCTTGTTATTCTTTCCCTTCCCACCACCTTGCTTTATGGCTTATAATTAGAAATAGTGAGAACTGAAACCAAGTAATCAGCACCTTCCCATACATTCTTGTAAGGGAGTGAGAGACATCTGGGGAAAGCAAGGACACGGTCCTGATAACGCTATGGGAATGTAGACATTTATGATAGTATATGTGTGAATGCTACCCCGCAACCCCATCCCTTGGAATTCCTTTGAAGTAGGCCTTAAAAGTATTGTATCAATGTGTATTCAGCATTACTCTCAAGAACCTATTACCAACATATCGGTCTATCAATAAACGCAGTCTTTCTATCAACTTCGACTCGTCATTGAACCTGCATGCTTGACAGTCTGACCAGAAAGCTACATTTTGCTAGGAAAATGGCTGGACAGTCTGGGGGAAAGAACAGGAAAAGACATATCTGCCTCCCCCCTCCTCCCCCCACTATACACTAAATAAATAAATGGAAGTTATAGGCTGGAGAAATCACAATGATTCACAAATGTGCAAGCAGTGATCACAGCAAATGAAGCCAAATAATTTACAATGTAATTATAAATGCATATGAAATAAAAACAAAGCACAAGAAAGATAATACCAAATTCATATTGGTAGAAACAACCCAATAAGAAAGACCATTCCAAAATTGGGAAAAGTCAAAAAGGATTTGGTTGTTCCAAGCAATATATTAAAATTTCCACTGCTCAGTGATAGGCTGAAATCTATTTCTTAGGACATGACACCTTTTCTCTTGTTTTTTGTTTAGTTTAGGGCCTATTATGCACAGATGTTTTCACTCATTTTCACCATGGATATCCATTGAGTTTCCTTTGTTCTGCATTGATTTTCCTCCCTTCAACACTCAGGTCGTTTTCGCACTCACCTTCTGCCGGCGCGACCCCCCTCTTCACCGCGCAGGATCTGCGCGGATTTTGCACTAAACGCTGCGGAGCAGCCAGAAAAGCTGGAAGCTCCCATCGCAAAAGCCGCGCAAACGCCAAACTGCTTTTTGACGGTTTCAGTTTGAGCGGCTTTTGCGCCGGGAGCTTCTGGCTTTTCTGGCTGCTCCGCAGCGTTTAGTGTGAAATCCGCGCAGATCCTGCGCGGTGAAGACGGGGGTCGCGCCGGCGGAAGGTGAGTGCGAAAACGACCACTGTTTGCTTTCTGGTTGCTGTTTCTCCAGGTTTTCTGAGAGTGCTTTTGTGCTGATTTTCCCCTGGTTTCCCTTTTAAGTCAAAGATAATTCAAAAGTGTGCACATTCCCTCAGATTCCCCACCCCACCCTTTTGCTGGCCTTTGAAGGTAACTCCCTGCCCACATCAAGGTCATTCTGCCTGCTCTTCACCTGCCACACCCCCCCCCACTTCATCAGTGCACAAGCTCCATTTCCCCCTCATTTTTAAATTTTTATTTTTTGACAAGCAGCATGAATCTAGCAATATGAGACTATTGCTAGTCTCTGATCACAAAATTTTAAAGATTAAAATGAGGGGGGGGGAGTTTAAAAGGAGCTGTGTGAGGTTTAGTTCCCTGCTTGTATTGACTTGAAAGGGGGATTGGAGAGGAGGCAAATGACAACACCCCTAGTGCAAAAAAGGGGGAGGGTTAGTGCTGCATGCAAGCAAAATAAATGGAGGGGGATTGTCAGTGTGGAATGAAATTGACATGACATGTAAAGAGAGACACTGGGATGGGAAGCCTAAACCTTTGAAAACATTTTTTTCTCTCCTTTCATGCTTTAGTGAACAAAGTTTTCTTGGGGGAACCATTTTGGCAGTCTCTGGAAGCCTAACATTAAAATGGCAGCTGAGCCACAAGGACCTTCTGTGAACCATTAAACTTTAGCTTGGGATGGATCCATCTGTAGGAAGCGTGAAATCTGCACTGAATAGGCTTTACAAAACTGCTAAGATTACAATCACTGTGCAGGATCGATTTAGAGAATCACAAAGAGAAATCCACACAAATTTGCAAGGAAGGGTAGGAAATTAGCATTACTATGCAGCTGCACTAGGCATCAGTGAAAATATCCATATTTTTTTCAGTTTAGTGGCACACGGAAAAAAAAAGGTCTGCAGAGCTTCTGCCAGAGGACTCTGCCCTTATACGAATTTCAGCCCTGTTCAAAGAATGGCACATGCATACACACTCTTGTTGCCAATTATCACATGCCAGTGTCAGTGGGTTCTACCACACATTCAGTACACACAACATTTCCCCCCATATTATGAGATTGTGTGATTCTCTCCTATTTTTCACTGATAACAGAGCAGAAAATTCTCTAGAGCTTGGCAATATGGAGAACAAGGCTTTGCAGCTGCTCAACAGTTTTAGAAAAAGCCCGGTCAGTTTCAACAGTGAGTTTTCCCCCTTTGCTTGCATTCCTTTCTGTTTCCTTTCATTCAATGAACTTATGCTAAAATGCATGTGCAAAACCTGAACAAGAAGTTAAATGGAAGGTGCTTGATGGGTGCTGCTACACAGCTGCAATAGGGCAATGACATAAATATTTTTTTAAAAAAAAAAACTTTGGAGGCCAGCCCCTTATGTCACAAGTGACAGTCCTCCCCAATTTTAAAAACTGTAGCTGCAGAATAAATACACCAGAGGAAAAAGAATGGTGCATAAGGTTGGCACAGAATCTGAAGTCAGGATTAAAGGTTTACTGCTCTGAAAATCTGCAGTAAAATGTGCCTTCATAATGTACCTAATAAGAATGTGAAAAGCCCATAAATTTCAAAATCAACCCAACAAAATCTGCTATAACACATGTAGTGGTAAGGTAGGATATAAATTCCCTGAATGGATATGTTTTTGTTTTTTGTTGCCCAGGTCCCAAAAATTACAAATCCATCTCATCAGTATCAACTCTAATCCCCTCATGTGCTGTCAAATTTCACCCCTTGTCCCACCATACAATCCAAATGTAGCCAGCTGCATATTACAATATTTGGTGTGTTGAGAGAAGCTTGACAATTGTGATACAATGGCCAGTACGGCAACAGACACTACCCAAATTAGGGAATGTGGAGTGGTGAGTGACCACCTCTGAGGGTAAAGCACATGTTGTTCTTATAGAAGGTCACAAGTTCACCATACAATAACTGGGTAGCAACTGTAATTATTAAATAAAGCCATTTCCAAAAGGGGAGAATCTACTGTCAAAGCTAAAGCAGAACTGGTCTTTTTTTTTGTTCTCCCAAGCTATTTCTCCCCAGATTCATATTTATCCATTTGGTATTGTTTTAGTTAGGACAGAAGGCATAGCCCAGTCTCATCAGAGGCTAAACAGGGTCAGTACTTGGAAGGGAGACCACCAAGGAAGAGTCTGCCAAGGGCTCTGCTTCTCACTTGCCTGGAAAGCCCCTTGCCCACATCCTCAACAGGAGCAGAAGCAAGCATGCGGGTTTTAAGTCAATCAACCGCCTCTCCTTCCAGATATGCATTTCCAGCACTGAATCTTCTGTCTTCAGTTAATGTGTGTGTATGTATTATTGCAAGTGGGCAGGATTGCTTTAAAACTGAGAGTCAATTTTATGGTGAGTGTGAAATAACAATTCATTACATTGTGGGTTGCTTTAGCGTACGTTCTTGTGGGCAACATGACAATAGCAGGTTGGATTCTGGTGCATATTAAATATGCTTTCTAATTGGTATTGATAATCACTTAATAGGTTAGCAAAACTGCTCATTGTTCCTTCACTTCTGTGACCTGGAGCTGTACTTTGTGAGCCCTTAATGACTCAACTATTTTGAAAATGACAAAGCTACACATATTGATTGTTCTGAAAAATAAAAGATTAACCTCATGCAGTTGCTAGAGCATCAACATTTTCATCAGGGAGTTTACATTATAGCTTTTTAAAAAGTATTCGTTCCAAATATGACCAAAGGAGTATGTATGTAATGATGTAATTATAGAGATTGTAGCAAATTGGTAGTTTGCAAGTATGAAAGTCACACTGGGTTGGTTCTAGCAAGCTTTTAAAACTTAGTCTTCTCTAATCATAGAATCATAGAGTTGGAAGGGACCTCCAGGGTCATCTAGTCCAACCTCCTGTACAATGCAGGAAACTCACAAACAGCTCCCCCTCAATTCACAAAATTTTCATTGCAGTCAGATGGCCATCTAGCCTCTGTTTAAGAACCTCCAAGGAAGGAGAGCCCACCACTTCCTGAGGAAGCCTGTTCCACTGAGGAATCTCTCTAACAGTCAGGAACTTAATAGAATCCTAGAGTTGGAAGGGACCTCCAGGCTCATCTAGTCCAACCCCCTGCCTCTCTCTCTCTCGGCTTGACTTCACGAACGAAGATTTAAGAAGGGTGCAGTAATCCACGTCTGCTGCAGGCTCGCTGGTGGATGACAAGACCAATGCGGGACAGGCAGGTCCGGCCACAGTGGCTGCAGGGAAAAGTCTGATTTGGGGTTGGTGCTGTAGCAGTACGATTCTTCCTCAATCTCCTTTTGTCCTCAAGACCAGCTATGCATGCGTTCTCAAAGGAAGAGACAGCCTGGTGGATGGTGTGCTTCCATGCTTTGTGATCTGAGGCTAGGTCAGACCACTGGTGATGGTTAATGCAACAGGTACCAAGGGATTTCTTCAAGGAGTCCTTGTACCTCTTCTTTGGTACCCCTCTATTTCGATGGTCGGTGGAAAGTTCGCCATACAGGGCAATCTTGGGAAGGCGGTGGTTTTCCATCCTGGAGATATGCCCCGCCAAGCGCAGCTGCATCTTCAAAAACAATGCCTCAATGCTTGTAACCTCCGCGCACTTGAGGACTTCAGTGTTGGTCACAAAGTCACTCCAGTGGATGTTGAGGATGGTACGAAGGCAGCGCTGATGAAAGCGCTCAAGGAGTCGCAGGTGATGACGGTATAATACCGATGATTCGGAGCCATAGATGAGGGTTGTCATCATAACCGCTTTGTAAACATTGATCTTTGTGCCTTTTTTCAGATGCTTGTTGCTCCACACACTTTTATGCAGTCGGCCAAATGCACGGTTTGCCTTTGCCAGTCTATTGTCAATCTCCTTGTCGATCTTGGCGTCTGAGGAGATGATGCACCCCAGGTAGCTGAACTGCTGGACTGTCTTCAGAACTGATTCACCCACAGTGATGCAGGGAGGGTGATAATCTTCCTGGGGTGCAGGCTGGTGGAGAACTTCTGTCTTTTTCAGACTAACTTCTAGGCCGAATAGCTTGGCAGCCTCTGCAAAGCAGGATGTCATATGCTGCAGAGCTGATACCAAGTCGGAGACAAGTGCAGCATCACCAGCAAACAGTAGCTCTCGGATAAGTTTTTCCATTGTCTTGGAGTGGGCCTTTAGTCGCCTCAGGTTGAACAGGCTGTCATCGGTGCGATAGCGGATGTAGACACCATTGTCATCATCTAAATCTACTGCGGCTCTTTGAAGCATCATGCTAAAGAAGATCGTAAAGAGAGTTGGCGCGAGAACACAGCCTTGCTTTACACCTGTGCCTATTGGGAAGGGCTCCGAGAGATCGTTGCAGTGTCTGACTTGCCTCGCTGGTCTTCATGTAGCTGGATGACCATACTGAGGAACCTTGGGGGACATATAGGCCCTTGTTCTGTTCCCTGCATTTCTCTTGGAGCTGAGAACAAATACCATGTATGTGGTGCTCCTGTTAGCTCTGAAGCCACACTGGCTCTCTGGGAGGAGTTCTTCTGCAATGGTGGGCACCAGTCTGTTCAGGAGTATTCTAGCAAGGATTTTGCCTGCGACGGAGAGCAGGGTTATCAGCCGGTTGTTGGAGCAGTCTGACTTTTCCCCTTTGTTCTTATGTAAAGTAATGATGATTGCATCGCGAAAGTCCTGTGGTAGTTTGCCTTGTTCCCAGCAGGTGACAAGTACTTTGTGAAGTGTGCTATGTAGTATTATGTCCCCATGCTTCCAGATCTCTGGTGGGATTCCATCAACTCCCGCTGCCTTCCCACTTTTCAGTTGCTTGATGGCTTTAACAGTCTCTTCTTGGGTGGGGATCTCATCCAACTCTGTTTTCACTGGTTGAAGTGGGGTGAGGTGGATTGCTGAATCTTGAACTACGCGATTGGCACTGAAGAGAACCTAAAAATACTTCCACCACTGGTTCAGTATGGATGCCTTGTCTGTGAGGAGCACTTGGCCGTCTGCACTATGCAAGGGACTCTGAGCCTGATATGATGGACCATATACTGCCTTCAGGGCTTCGTAGAACCCTCTTAAATCACCAGTGTCTGCACACAGCTGGGTTCTCTCTGCAAGCTTGGTCCACCACTTGTTCTGAATGTCTCAAAGCTTGCGCTGGAGGTTGCTTTTTTCCCGGGACAGGAAGGCTGAGCAAGATGTGCTTGGTAGGCAGATCTCTTTTTCGCCAGTAATTCTTGGATCTCTTGATTGTTCTCGTCAAACCAGTCCTTGTTCTTCCTTGTGGAGAACCCGAGGACTTCTTCAGAGGTCAACAGGATGGTAGTTTTTAGGTGTTCCCAGAGTGCTTCTGGAGAAGGATCTGTGAGACAACTGGGGTCCTCAATTCTTGACTGGAGTTTTGCCTGGAAGGCAGCTTTAACTTTGGCTGACTGAAGGCTGCCAACCTGAATCTTCCTCCGGGGGATACCGCCTCTTCTGGGTGTAGATTTAAAGTGAAGACGGAGATTGCAGCATACAAGACGATGATCCGTATGACATTCTGCACTGGGCATTACTCGGGTGTGTAAGACATCTTGAAGGTCTCTCTGGCACACCAGAATGTAGTCAATAAGGTGCCAATGCTTGGAAGATAGTGTTGGTGATGGTGAGCTGATGCTCCGTGCAGAATTCTAGCAGGAGGAGCCCGTTATCATTGCAGTTGCCAATGCCGTGTTTGCCAAGTACTCCTTTCCAGGCTTCCAAGTCTTTACCTACTCTGGCATTGAAGTCGCCAGGGATGATCACCTTGTCCTCTGTAGGGGTCTTCCGTACGAGGTTGCGTAGATCAGCATAGAACTTGTTCTTTTCTGCAGGATCTGCTTGAAGGGTTGGGGCATAAACACTAAAGAGGGTTGCATGCTTCTTGTTTTGAAGTGGAAGGCGCATAGACATGATGTGATCTGAGTGACCTGTTGGCAGGTTTTCGAGTTTAGAGGCAATGGAGTTCATGATCATGAAGGCAACGCCAGAAAGGTGGCTCTCAGCCTTTGACTTACCCGACCAGTAGAGGGTGTAGCCAGCACCGTGTTCTTGAAGACTACCTTCCTCAGGGAAACGGATCTCACTGAGAGCTGCTATGTCGATATTCAATCTGAGAAGTTCATGGGCAACTAGAGCAGTGCATCATTTAGGATGACCACTGCCTACTGCGTCAAGCATTGTTCTGATGTTCCAACACGCAAGCTTTAGTCTTTGCACGCTTTGTGAGGCAGGTGCTTGCCTTTTCTTTGTTGTTATTTTTCGACCGCAAGTAAGGATGCTTGTTGACCGCAGCTAGCCAACTGGGGGGGAGGAGACGAGTTTTGTTTAGGCCTCCTTTTCTAGGCCCCTCTCCATACGGAGCAAGCAGTGCTGTCCCTAAATAGGGCTGCTTGGTCGTTTAGGGTGCTGCCGATAAATGCTTTCATCTCCGGGTCAGCATCAGGCGACAAATACCCTGAACCGCCTACATGCAGGATCGGGACTGCGGCTTCCAGTGGCATCTTCCACCTGCCGTTTTGCCCCTTGCCCATCGCTGCGGGACTTGGTATGTTGTGGGTTGTGGATATGGATACCCTTCAGGCCTGCGCAGAGGAATTTTTAGGTGAAGCGCAGTGTGCGCAGTACTGGCTCCACCCTTTCACCATGGGGTCATCTGCCATGGCCCAGTAAGCCGGGACGCCGGCAGCGAGTCCTCCAGGTGGTAGATTTTACATTAACGAGCTCTGTCTGCCCGAGCTTGATGTTAGAGTTTTCCTTTTCTTGGCTGGCGAGGTTGGTGAGCCCAACCTGCCCATCTGGTTATACCGCTGGACATTCAGTCGCACCATGACATGGCAAACTCTGTGTAAATGGGGGGGACCAGCGAGAAGGTGTTGCCACGGATGCAGTAATGTAGGAGAGGCCATTGCAGTGACCATCCAGGCATAGCCAGACAGTGAACACGCAGCGTTCACTACACCAGGAAAGGAGAGGCGATGTATTGCGCATGCACTTTCCCTAGGGGGGGGGGCAGGACACCCAGAGGGAGCCCACCCCCCACCAACCCCCTGCACAATGCAGGAAACTCACAAACACCTCTGCCTAAATTCACAGGATCCGCATTGCTTTCAGATGGCCATCTATCCTCTGCTTAAAAACCTCCAAGGAAGGAGAGCCCACCACCTCCTGAGAAAGCCTGTTCCACTGAGGAACTGCTATAATGGTCAGGAAGTTCTTCCTAATGTTGAGCTGGAAACTCTTTTGATTTAATTTCAACCCATTGGTTCTGGTCCTACCTTCTGGAGCCAGAGAAAACAATTCCACACCATCCTCTATAGGACAGCCCTTCAACTACTTGAAGATGGTGATCATATCACCTCTCAACTGCCTCCTCTCCAGGCTAAACATGCCCAGCTCCTTCAACCTTTCTTCATAGGACTTGGTCTCATGTGGACAGGTGCAGTTCTGGATCCAGTATCCTTCCATCACCCACCTGCCTCCCCATAAAGTGCAACCTGTAGGAAGATACCAAGCTACTGCTGCACCTTCCAGCAAGCAAGGGCTTCACCTCAGCCACCGTGCTCAGCAGGTGTTGCCAGCTTCAGGGAGCTTTGGGTATTTGTTTCTCACTCATTCTCCTGGGCAGGCTATCCAACTGAGTAGCTGCCATTTCCTTAGCCCTAGTTGTAGATCTTCTCCCAGTTGCTGCCTCCTCCTCCTGCGAGGGATGCACGCTGCCTTTCTGGAGGTGCCTGATCTACCTGGGTGGCCTCCCCAGGGCTATGGGGGTGGGGGGTAATGAGCCAAATTAATTGTCTCCATTTCCTCATCTCTGGCCCTTCCCCTGGGGAGCCACTTCTCTCCCCCACCAGAAAAAGCAAAGAGACTGAGCAGGAAAACAGCCCATAAATCTCCCCTGCCAGGAGCCTCCAATACGCGGCACTTGCAACCAATATTGGAAGCTGCAGCCAAGGATCGGTTGGCCCCAGGATCATTACAAAGCACCCTGAGAGTGGCTCTTGCTGGGGCCCAAGAACAGGCAGCCCCTGCCCAAGAACCACTGAGCCCTGACTGATGCACCCCAGCAGCTCCAAACGCAACACTAGAGGTGTGGAAGCCGGCCATGGAAATGGAGAGGGGAGGTTGGTTCAGTCCGGTGATGCATCAGAGGATGGGGGGACTTTAGACTTTCTGAAAGAGGAGTGGGGGGGGGGCTTGAAGGAAGGGGAGAAGTAGCCCAAGGAGTTAGGAGAGGGGGGCCATGCTAGAATGCGGGGGGGTGGAGGAATCTTAGTGGTGGTGGGAAGTGTCCTCAAGTCACAGCCAACTTGCAGCAGGCAACCCGGCAGCGTTTTCAAGACAAGAGGATACAGGATGCAGACTTGCCATGGCTCATCTCTGCCTGGCCAGTCTGCACTTCTTTGATGCTGGTGGTCGCCCTTGCTTAGCTTCCAAGCTTGCATGAGATGAGGCTAGCCTGGGCTGCTGAGGTCAAGGCAAGAGACAAGCAGAGGTGGTTTCCCATTGCCTGCCTCTGGACAGCAGCCCTGGCCTTCCTTGGGGGTCTCCCTTCAAAGTACTAACTAGGGCTGGCCCTGTTTAACTTTCAAAACAGGATGAGAACAATCTCTGTCATCTGGAGATCTGTTTAATTTCAGGAGGTCTTCAGGCCCCATCTGGAGGCTGGTAACCCTAAAATTGAAGCAGTGAAAAGCCACAAAGTGCCATGCACAGTGCCTCAGTTGCCTTTGGGTCACAAAGAAGGAGAGTTTTCCTATCTACTGGGGAAGTCAATGCTTCCCAGGCATTGACAATTATCTGGGAGAACCTGTTTGGATTCGCCACTCCTCCAGTTGCAGCTGCTGGAATGGCCTTGGGTCAGCCAGAGCTCTCAAAGGAGATGTCCTAGAAAGGGCAGTTTCTGGGAGAGCTCTCTCAGCCCCACCCCCCTCACAGAGTGTCTGTTGTGGGGGGAGAAGGTATAGGAGATTGTAAGCCGCTCTGAGGCTTTGATTCAGAGAGAAGGGCGGGGCATAAATCTGCAATTCTTCTTCTTCTTATGCTGGGGGAAACAGACGCCTGGGGGTGGAGCAACAGTATTGAGAAATCAGTTGTACATTTAAATTGAAAAAATAAATGCGAATAACAAAAAATAACAAAAAAGTGTTGAAAACAGAATCCAGGAAATTTTCACAAAAGGAAGCAAAACTGAAATGGGGATTTGGGTGTCAAACAGCAAGGGTGAACATTTCAAAATCATCCCTACCATATTCTAACAGAAGCTGAAGCAACAAAAAGTGTGAGGGCAATGAAACTTTTTACAATTATAATATGAATGATGGGCAGAATAAATGCAAAGAGAACAGAAATAAATATTCATATTTGCAATTTACATATGACTTTTCTTTCCCAGTTGTATACTAGTTTTCATACTGTGAAACAAATCAAATAAATAATCCTGGAGCAGGAGATCTGTGAACATTTATCTGTTTATAAATTATTGTCAGTGCCTGGGAAGCTGAAGAGTATTTGCATGAGATACTCCTGCTTTCAAGGGGTGGAACTTTTTTCTCAACAAATTATCATAAAGTGTAATCATGAAGTGTTCTGAGTCAATACTAAATAACAATGACCGGGGACAACTTCATCTTCCACAAAAACAATCCAGTTCAACTGCCTAATGTAGAAATGTTAACATACAATCCCACACTTAAAAATGCTTATGCCTAAAATCTATAGAATCAGAAAGCTGGATGGAAAAGGACAGACTCAACTCTATGCCACAAATTATCAACATATTAGAGATTCCAAAACAACCACTAGAAAATGGAAACTTTTCTTAAGACTTTCATGCTCCCTCCTTGGTGTGCACAGCTGGTGAGGGTAAGAGTGAAAATATAAATGCACTTGATGAAAAGATTCAAAGTGGAGAAGGTCTGGCTGATGAGACCATTAAACGAACAAGAAACTTTCAGGGTGGGGTTGCTTTCTTTGCTTCCTTCCCCCTCCTCCCTGCCTTCTGCCTCCCCTCCCCTCCCAGGCTTTAGCAGGCTTGGCAGTGAGGACTCCTCCACCCCATCCCATTCTGCCTGCCACTTGGCCAGCTTGGTGGAGGCAACATGCACATTGTTAGATTAGTTCATAGACATTTGGGGACTGGACGATGCAAACTTCTCTATAGAAGAAGGCCAACTTCTCCATTAGGTCCAGCAGGCCCAGGGCCTGTGTCAGCTGATGTAACTTCTTTGAAATAAAAGCCTTAGCTGAACTGTTGCCATCTTGAAACGCTGTTACTAACCATGAGAAAGGCCTTGCATATCAAAGCAGAGAGTTGTAGATTGTTGCTAATGCTTGGTGAGAATATTTCTTCTCCTTGATACTAACAAAGGCAGAAATTCCCCTTTGAAGATAAAGCGCCTCCAGGGACAGCCGCTTGGCCGTCCCCGGAAGACTAACCATAACAATAAGAGAAGAGAAGGAGACCGTGTGAATCTTTGCCCCTCAGCTCCGCAATGTTTAGAATTGTGGCTTTGTATAGTTCCTTTTATAGCCTGCTTCCTACTGATACAATGTATCAGTCTCAATTTTCCTTCATGCTGATGCTTATGGATTATCAAATAAAACCTAACTTTGCAACAATTCAAGGTCTGGTTAATTTGAGATCCCATCGTCTGACAGCCTGGGGCCCAGGACACTTTTAGGGGCCCATGGAAATGTTTTGATTTCTTTTAAAATCAGAAGAAGAAAAATGAACTTTTAGGGTCAAAGGAAATGTTTTATTTTTATTTTTCTCACATCAGAAAAAAATGAAATGTTTAAGGCCCATGAAAATCTATTAAATTTATCCTGAAACAGAAAAAGTTATTTTTGATATTTAAACTCATATCAAAAATCATTTCAATATTGATATTATGGTTGGAGAGGCCCACAAAAGCAAAAGTGCCCACAAAAGTCAGCATGTGACCCTGCCAGTTAATTTACCCTTAATAGGATATTTATTTATACATATAAACTTGTATATATATAATAATAATAATAATAATAATAATAATAATAATAATAATAATAATAATAATAATAATAATAATAATAATAATAATAATAATAATAAGTTTTTATTTATACCCCGCCCTCCCCGCCGAGGCAGTATTTAGTTATTTATTGGAGAGCTGGATGATATCTTAAATGCTAAATAAGATGTTATATAAGGTTAAATATATTATGCACACTAGAATTTTATTACATGTGGAATTAATTTACCTGATACTACTTCATTCAATAAAGTTCTGTATAACTTGGAAATTTCAATAAACTTATATGTTAAAAAAATAATGTGGCCCTGCTATGGAACTATGGGAATGTTCTCATACTTCTCATGAAAATGTCTTAGAAAAACGTCTTAGAAAAACAAGAGGCTCTTATTTTCTGAAACATGGGCTCAGATTCTTCACTGAAGTCCAGTTAAAGTCAAGCTCAAATGATGGAAGGTCACAGAGCACAGAATGAGAATGAAAATGTTGTTCCACAAATCTTTGGCCTGTGTCTCACAATATGAAGAACTGAAAGTTCTGGATGGCTAAACAGCCCAACTAGAATGGGAGTTTTTCAGCGCTAACACCATTCCTGTAAGAGAAACCCAGTGTGGCCACTGGCCCAAAACATCAAACTATAAGTACAATGGGGGAAAACAAAATCTGATGATAATAATAATATCAAAGCAAACAATATCATTAAAACAAATGCAGCTGTGCTCCGGTGGGTTCAGATCAAGTCAAATGTGCAGAAATCCAAAGGGCTTAATTTGCCTTCTAAAAGAACACTGAGGCTGGGTGGGGCCTTCCCAGTGAAAAAGGAAACCACCCAACACTCCATAGCTGCGCACGTCTTGACTGCTCAGGACAACAGTTTCGCTCTCTCTGTGTGTTTTCTTTTTTTAACTGGGTGGCCCTGCACAACTCACACACTCTCAATGAACATACCTCACAGGGTAGTTATGAGAAGGAAACGGAGGAGAAAAGAAATAAGGCAGGGCAAAGAAAACAAATGAAG
Organism: Heteronotia binoei; assembly: GCF_032191835.1. Lineage (NCBI taxonomy): Eukaryota > Metazoa > Chordata > Lepidosauria > Squamata > Gekkonidae > Heteronotia > Heteronotia binoei. Next base: position 136,161,827 of record NC_083229.1, read on the forward strand.
CATATTATAAGTCAGGGCTGAAGCAATACTTTGAAAGCTACTAATTCCTCTATCAATATTTCATAATGATGAACTTCCAAATTAGCAATTAGGATGTTTCAAAATATCAAATGCAGATGATCAAAAGTAGGTTGAAGCCCACCCATGCTTCACTGTAGCACAGAAATAGCAATTTATTGAAATGCAATTTTTGTTAAAATCTTCCTTCAATTAGCTCTGACCTGGTTCGCCCAAGCAAGCCTGATCTCATCAGCTCTTGGAAGCTAAGCAGGGTCGACTCTGGCAAATACTTGGATGTGGGACCTCCAAGGAATACCAGCTGCTGGGAGGTGGGGGCAGGCTTTATTCAGACATCTCCCAGAATATCCTCCAGGACCCCAGTAGATGTCTGTCACCAGAGGTCGCCATGATTTCCAGGTACAAACACACAAACATGCATGTACATAAAATACAAAACAAAAGAAAAGATTAGGGTTTGTAGAATCTTTCGGGATCAAGTGCCGTGTTCTACTGGAGAAAGTTTTCCTTCCAGACGTTTCGTTCTCAGCTGCGGAGAACATCCTCAGTGGCATTGCAGCCGGAGCATTGACTCAATGCACAGCAGCCAAGAAGGTCTGAGCGCCTGCTCCGGCTGCAACGCCACTGAGGATGTTCTCCGCAGCTGAGAACGAAACGTCTGGAAGAAAAACTTTCTCCAGTAGAACATGGCACTTGATCCCGAAAGATTCTACAAACCCTAATGATGTTACCAGCCATGAAAACCTGAAATCTTTGATAAAAGAAAAGATCTTCCTTCAATTGCAATTTTATAAGAATCCAGAACACCGAAACTCGATCCATTTAAATGAACACTTAAATCTATTTCATCTGATTTACAGATGGAAGCATTTTTATTTATAACGTCTGGATTCAAGCTTGTTTTATATATTTGCCTGACTAAACTATTTGATGTTATCCTCAAATATTTTGACACCAAAGCTCTTCTTGATGAATATCGTTACCCACATTACTATATCCATGCAGGTCCTGTTGCTGGCAAAAGAGTCCCCTTGCTAGTGCAGAGCAAACCTGCATGGTTAAGAAACAAAGTAATAGAAGCTGTAAAAGGTAAGAAGGACTCCTTTAAGTGGTGGAAAGCTAGTCCAAGTGAGATTAATAAAAGGGAACACAGGCTGTGGCAAATCAAATGGAGGAAGTTGACAGGATCCTCTTAGCTGCTCGCCCAACTACCTGTAAATTGGACCCATGCCCTTCCTGGCTTATTAAATCTTGCCGGGGTGACCTTAGATATCCTATACGGGATATCATAAATAGATCCCTGAGGGAAGGGCACTTTCCAACGCCGCTCAAAGAGGCTGTGGTCCGTCCCCTCTTAAAGAAACCATCTTTAGACCCGGCCCAATTGGCACACTATCGGCCGGTCTCAAATTTGCCCTTTTGGGGCAAACTTATTGAGAGGGCAGTGGCGATGCAGCTGCAGACTTTCCTGGAGGATGCTTCCATCCTTGACCCATTTCAGTCCGGCTTTCGCCCGGGACATGGGACGGAGACGGTGCTGGTCACCCTAGTGGATGACCTTCAACGGCATCTGGATCGGGGCGGCTCGGCGGTGCTGATGCTGTTAGACCTGTTGGCTGCGTTCGACACGGTCGACCATCGGCTACTGAAGGGTCGCCTCGCCGACGCAGGGATTCAGGGGTTGGCTTTACAGTGGCTTTCCTCTTTCCTTGAAGGTCGGGGACAAAGGGTCGCAGTTGGGGGGGAGCTGTCCCGGAGGTGCACACTTGACTGCGGTGTGCCCCAAGGGGCGGTTCTCTCCCCGATGTTATTTAACATCTATATGCGACCTCTTGCCCAGATTGCCCGAAGGTACGGGCTAGGATGTCATCAGTATGCTGATGACACCCAGCTCTATCTACTGATGGACGGCCAGCCGACCTGCGTCCCGGAAAATCTAGATCGAGCACTATATGCCGTGGCTGAATGGCTCAGACTGAGCGGGCTGAAGCTTAACCCTGCGAAGACAGAGGTCCTTTGCTTGGGTCGCCGCGGTCCGGAAAGGGGAATCCCCCTACCAGCCTTTGACGGTGCGCCGCTGATAGCGGCGGACAGGGTCAGGAGCTTGGGGGTGCTGTTGGAGCCTTCCTTAAAGATGGAGGCTCAGATAGCAGCCGCTGCCAAGTCCGCGTTTTTTCATCTTAGGCGGGCAAGGCAGTTGGCCCCCTTTTTGGAGTGCGACGACCTAGCAACAGTGATCCATGCCACGGTCACCTCGAGGTTGGACTACTGTAATGCCCTCTACATGGGGCTGCCCCTGTCCCAAACTCGGAAATTGCAGCTGGTGCAGAATGCCGCGGCCCGGCTGTTATTGGGTCTCCCAAAGTGGGAACACATTCAGCCGGGTCTTCGGACCCTGCACTGGCTTCCAGTAATATACCGAGTCCGGTACAAGGTGCTGGTTATCACCTTTAAAGCCCTATATGGCTTGGGACCTGTCTACCTGAAGGACCGTCTTTCCCCGCACGTTCCCCAGAGAGTACTGAGGTCGGGAACACAAAACCTCCTTACTATCCCTGGGCCGAAGGAAGCCTGTTTGAAATCCACCAGAGAAAGGGCTTTCTCTGTTATGGCCCCTACATGGTGGAATCAGCTGCCGGAAGAGGTGAGGGCCCTGCGGGACCTTGTACAGTTCCGCAGGGCCTGTAAGACGACCCTCTTCCGGCTAGCCTATACCTAGCTTGAGAATTTTAATGTAACTTGCCGGATTTCCTTTTATATACAGTTGAAATATTTGTTAATATTTATTAATATTTATTGATAACCATGGTTTTATCTGTTTTTATCTGTTTTAAATGCTGATCCCTTTATATGTTTAAATACTGTAATTTTGTTGGATCTATCACTGGAAGCCGCCCTGAGCCACTTGTGGGAAGGGCGGGATATAAATCCCAAATAAATAAATAAATAAATAAAAATGCAAGACTGATCAGACAGGCAAAAAGGGACTATGAGTGTCAAGTCGGCAGATTCAATAACAAGTTGTTGATACAAAGAAACTAGTTTATTGATACTGTTACTTGAGGTTAGTCCGAGATTGAAAGACTGAAGAGCATACAGTAGATACGAGCATATATGGGACACTTCAAAGGGATTCCTACGGGGGGCGGGGTTATGCAGGGAACATTCACACATTGATGTTACCATTTCGTTCTCAGGCCTACTTTGGCCTTGATCGTAAACGGCTGCTGACTCCCTTCTGAGCCAGGTCTGAGAAGGCGCAGATAAGGCTTTCACGTCTTTCCATTTCAAAGCAAAACTACGTAACAAAAGGAAGGGGGGAATGGAGAGTTTAGCTAGCAGCATTTGAATACACTTTGGTTCTACCCAGAATGCTCTTTGACTGAGCCATAGCTATACACAGACTTGACATACTGCTCCCCCTAAGCTGCCTCTACAGCCCTGTGTGTTTGACTTTGGTGGAATCTTTTAATCAGGTCTGGTGCTGAGATGTCTCTTTCCACTACCCATTCATTTTCGCTGACTGGGAAATGAACATATATGAACATATGAAGCTGCCTTATACTGAATCAGACCCTCGGTCCATCAAAGTCAGTATTGTCTTCTCAGACTGGCAGCGGCTCTCCAGGGTCTCAAGCTGAGGTTTTTCACACCTATTTGCCTGGACCCTTTTTTGGAGATGCCAGGGATTGAACCTGGGACCTTCTGCTTCCCAAGCAGATGCTCTACCACTGAGCCACCATCCCTCCCCTAATGCTTCCATTTTACTAAGTAATACAAGATTCTTCTTTTGATTTTAGAGTCCAGGATTTCTTGGACCTCGTGATGGCTCTGGTTCCCAATTGGTACAGGTTGGGGGGCTGGTACTCGAGGATGCCAATCCAAAGCCCCGGGGTCTCGACGAAGCAGGCTGCAATGAAATACAGGGTGTATTTTACTAAGTGCCTTTGGCAGCTCTAGTTCCATAGTCACCTGGTTAATGACCCTTTTGTTTTTGAAGGGTCCCAGAAATTTATAGGCCAGCTTCCTGGAGGGTTGACTGAGGGGCAGGTTTTTGGTATCCCACTTTGAAATCCCAAGCGGGAGCATGGGACTTGTCATAGTATTTCTTATAGGTTTCTTTGGCTGCCTCCAGGTTCTCCTGGATGGCTTTCCAGCTCCCACTCGGTCCCTGCCACCATTGCTCGAATGCAGTGGGATCCGAGGGAGGTTCCCCCCCTGGTAGCAAGGGCATTGGCTTGCCTTCATACCCGTGCATGGTGGAGCTGTGCACACTGTTATTGTATCCATACTCTGCGAATGGGAGCAGGTCGACCAAGTCGGATTGGCGGTGGTTTATAAAGCAGCGGAGGTACTGCTCTAGAACCCCATTCACTCTCTCTGTCTGTCCGTCCGTCTGGGGGTGATAGGCTGAACTCAAACCCCCTTCTATCCCCACAAGTTTGCAAAACTCCCGCCAGAAGGTGGCAACGAACTGCGGCCCACGGTCGCTATTGACCTTGTCTGGGAATGAGTGGAGTTTCACCACATGATTAAAGAAGAGGGTGGCTAATTTCTTTGCTGTGGGTAGTTGGGCGCATGGGATGAAGTGGGCTTGTTTGGAGAATGTGTCCACCACCACTAGGATTACTGTCTTCCCATGAGAAGGGGGCAACTTCACAATGAAATCCATAGATACCACTGACCAGGAGCGTTTTGCTATTTCCAGGGGCTGTAACAGTCCTGGCGTTTTCCCACCCCTTCTCTTTGCCATGATGCAAATGGGGCAGCCCGCTACATACTCTGACACGTCCTTTTTTAGGGATGGCCACCAGAATTGCCTGCTGATGAGGTGCAGGGTTTTTACGTAGCCAAAGAGCCCCAATAGTTTGTTGGAGTGGCAGAACTGTAGTACTTCCATTCTTAAGCTCTTGGGGACGTACAGCTTTACCCCCTTGTACCACAGTCCGTCGCTCCCTTTCAGCACTCCCTCTGGCCATCCCTCCTCTTCCTTCTCTGTCCTGGCGGCCAGTTTTTCTTTTTTCAGCCCCTCTAACTCTCTTTTCTTTTGGGATCGAGGAGTGACCATGGCCGCCACCTGAGAAGGCGGGACGAACAAGTCCACTACTTCTTCCCTTTGACTTTCGTGCTGTGGAAGCCGCGAGAGGGCGTCCGCTAAGAAATTTCTCATCCCGGGGATGTGCCTCAGCGTAAAATCGAACTTGGAAAAGAACCCCGCCCACCGAATTTGCTTTTCGCTCAGTTTTCTCTTCCCTGTGAGGGCTTCTAAGTTTTTGTGGTAGGTCCAAATTTCAAACGGTACTTTGGCTCCCTCTAGCCAGAACCGCCACGTTTTTAGAGCAAACATGACAGCGAAAGCCTCTTTGTCCCACACGGACTGTCAGGCTCTGTTCATTTATGATGCCAATCAATACTGTTACTAATCATATTCAATGCTGCTAGAAAAGCCTACTAACATAGAAACGGGGGGAACAAGGAGGGAGGGGGGAAGAGTAGAAAACAGCTTCCCAAGAAAATCAAAGTTTGCCAAGGTCCCTTTGAAGTAGACACTGTGTGCCAGATTCTCACCTCCTCCCCGGAGGCCCCAAGGACACTGGTACTGAGAATTGTAACCACCAACGGAAGAGATAAGGGGGAAGAAGCATTGGGAAAATTCTCACATGCAAAGTAACCTTTTGTTTTGGGAATAAGGGGGTAGAAACCATTGCTTTGATGTAGAAGAATAAATGCCATAGTTAGAGCTCATCTCCATCAGTTCCAATACCCATCGTGCTGGAGTAACTCTGAAGTATCCAATAAACGCAACTTTGTTTTAAATTACTAAGTCTGCTTTCTTGCGAGCTTCAATGAACCCACACCTGACATTTTGGAACTGATCCCGCAGAAGGTTTATCAGCGCGGGTAACTTTGTAGCGGATGGCTGAAAAACCACCCGGCAACCGAGAACCTTCAGAACCAATTGACATCTCGGGGTCTCCAGTGAAGAACGTCACCGAGAGGAGGGCAGTCAAACTAGGGGGGGCGCGGCATGTACAAGAACTCTTTATCACCCCAAAAGCATGGTACCCCCACAACTCAACGACCCTGATGGATGATGCCCCGCTCCAGCACGAGGCCATCCTCAACCAACATGTACCAAAGGGGAACCCGGGGAGCGGCAGCAGCTCGCCTACCGGCGAGCTGGAGGGAGTGATCCCTCACCACTGAGGACCGGCAGCAGGGATTGCAGTCGGAAAACGAGGACAAAGGACCCTCCCCCCAGGGCCCAGAGCCTGTGGAGATGTTACGGGGGGAGATGTCTGCCCTAGCTTGAGACCTGAGACGGGAGATGAAGGAAAACATGGCCCTGATGCTGCAAGAGGTCCAGAAGCAGATCGATCGAAACTTGACTGAGGGTATCGGGAGACTAACCAGACCGCTGCCAGCAGCCCCGCCGGCGGTTCGGCGGCCCCGGCGGCACCAGTGGCACCAGCTGCCCCAGCCATGCTGGCGGCCCCGGTCGGGGCAGGGAGGCGAGCAAAGTCCCAAGAACTAGATGCCACGCTCGATGGGAACCCTGAGGGGGTGGTATACTTCATAATCCAGGCCACCAGCTACCTGCGCTGTTGTGGGGATACTTTCCCCGATGAATTCAGCCGAGTGGATTATTTGGGGTCGAAGATGAAAGGGGCCGCCGAAAGATGGTATGTGAGCCTGTACAAGACCAGGGGGCCCGAACTAGATACCGTGGGGGGGCTTCCTCCAGGCACTACTGGTGCAGTATGAAGACCCCCTGCAAGAGACGAGGGCCATCGCCATGATCCAGAACTTACAGCAGGGAGCGATGTCCATCCGAGACTACACCGCCGAGTTCCAGACCCACTGCGCGAAAATCCAAGGATGGAGTGAGATGATGAAAATAACGGCGTACCGAAAAGGCCTGAATGCCAACCTGCTCGACCGGGCCCCGGGGCAGGCGAGATCCACCACACTGATCGGGTGGGTACAGTTGGCGGGCGAGGTCGAGACCAACATGAAAATGGTGGCCCTCCAACGCCAGCAGCAACAGGGGGGCAAGCCTGCGCAAGAGTCTAGATCAAGCGTGAAGCCCGAGCCCACGAAAGCTCCGGGGGGTGGGGGGAGCGGCAAAACCTCCCCCCTCGACCCGCAAGTGCTACTGGTGTGGAGACCCAGGCCATCTAGCAGCCAACTGCCCTGAGCCCCTGCTCCGCAGGCCCACCGGAACTCCCAAGTCGGGACCGGCGGGGACTAAGAAGCTGACCAGGCCTAAGGAGCAAAGCCGGAGCAGCACCGCCCTATCGATGGTGCTAGACGAGGATTCTATAATGATGGAAGACCTGGGAGAAGATGCCTGGGAAGCCGAGCTGGCAAGAAATGGGAGCAACCTGCACTGATGGGTGCCGGATGGCAGGTCGTTGAAGTCACGGCACCGCTGAGGGTGAGCATATCTGGCTCCCTTTTGTTTGTCCCATTGACTTTGTTGAATGTAAAGTTGAAGAGGTTCGTGCATGCCAGAGCCCTTATACATTCAGGGTGCACCAGGGAAATCATCAACCCCCGACTGGTAGAGATGCTAGAACTGCCCCAGGAGCCCCTCCCCCACCCAATCCAATTTGAGCAAATGGATGGGATGGTGATGAAGGGCAAACCCTGTGTAGAAGAGACCCAGAGGATTCCGGTGGGGATTGACAATCACTGGGACTTGGAGATTTTTGTGATCGCCCCCTCCTCTTCCTTCGACCTAGTGCTCGGAGTAGGGTGGCTATCCCGGCACCAACCGGACATCCAATGGGGGGAGCAGACTTCACCGACAGGCGTTGCAAATCTCACCTCTGGTGGGAGCAATGGGGCCCTAAAGCCCCGCCAAAGAACGAGAGGCTGTGCATGTCAGTTGAGGAAGTACAGAGCATCCCTCATGAGTACCGGGACCTACAGGGGGTGTTTAGCAAGGTGGAGGCTGATGAACTACCCCCCACCAAGACACGGATTGTGCCATCGAACTAATACTGGGCCAATCCCTCCCTAAAGCGAAGCTGTACTCCATGGGGTAGGCGGAGAAAGTGGAGCTCAGGAAGTTCTTGGAGAAAAACCTCAAGCAAGGCTTCATCCGCCCCGCCACGGCGCCTTACGCCACCCCGGTCCTCTTCAGAAAGAAGAAGGACAGGAGCCTTAGACTTTGTACTGACTTTCGTGGGATAAACGGGATTTTCATGTCCAACGCCTACCCGATCCCCCTAATCAAAGACTTGTTAAGCACCGTCTCAGAGGGGTCCATCTTTACCAAGCATGACTTACGAGACACTTACTTCCAAGTGAGAATCAAGGAAGGGGATGAGTGGAAGACGGCGTTTAATACCCCGATGGGCCAGTTCGAATACATAGTGATGCCGTTCGGACTGCAAGGGCCCCGGGGGTATTTATGAACTTCATCAATGATGTGCTGCGAGAATACCTGTACCAGGGAGTGGTGGTGTTCCTGGATGACATCATTATTTACTCTAAGGACCTCCCCTCGCATGTAAAATGAGTGCGGAAGGTCCTGACCACCCTGTATCAGAATAAGCTGTACGCTAAGCTGTCTAAGTGCGAATTTCACAAAGAGGAACTTGAGTACCTAGGGTTCAGAGTGTCCGGAAGAAGCTTAGCCATGGACCCAGCTAAGATACACGCCGTACTAGACTGGGAACCCCCGAGGACACGTAGAAAGATCTAATCATTTCTTGGGTTCACAAATTTCTATAGGTCGTTCATTCAGGGGTTCGCCAAGGTGGCCTTGCCCCTCACCGACCTCAAGACATAGGGGAAGGGGCTGGACACTAAGAATGCCACTGGGCATTCAACACCCTTAAGAGACTGTTCACAAACGAGCCAGTGCTAGTGCACCCCAACGAACTTAAGCCTATCGTGGTTCAATGTGACACTTCCGATGTGGCTGTAGGAGCCATATTAATGCAGAAGAACGAGGGGGGTCAACTACGGCCATGCGCCTACATCTCTAAAAAAGTTTCGCAAGAGCAGCGCAACTGGTCGGTGTGGGACAAAGAAGACTTTGCAGTGACTTTTGCGTTAAAAACTTGGAGGTCCTGGTTGGAGGGGCGCGAGTGCCTTTTGAAATTTGGACAGACCACAAAAATTTGGAAGCACTCACGGGGCACCATAAGTTAACGAGAAAGCAAATCCGGTGGGCGGGCTTCTTCACCAAGTTTGACTTCACCCTACGGCACATCCCCGGAGCAACGAATTTTCTAGCCGACGCCCTCTCGCGGCTTCTGCAACATGAAAGCCAATGAGAAGAAGTGATAGACTCTCTAATGCCACCAGAAGTGGTGGCTGGGGTGGTGCAAACCCCGTCAAAAGCAAAACTAAAGGAACCGGACCCTTGGGGGGGGAACAGGCTGATAGTGGAAGGCGAGAAGGAGGGGGAGGGACGCCCTGATGGACTGCTGAAAGGCGAGGGGGGGTTCTGGTACTACGAAGGGAAACTGTACGTCCCCAAAAGCTTGCGGCGGGAGGTTTTACAACACTGCTACACTAACAAGCTCTCCGGTCACTTTGGTTACGTGAAAACCCTCCACCTAGTGAATCGGCAATTTTGGTGGCCCCAAATGAAAAAAGACATTTCTGACTTTGTGCAGACCTGCCCAACTTGCCTCATGGCCAAGAGAAGGGGAGGCAAGGTGCCGGGGCAACTGCAGCCCCTCCCTACAGCAGAGAGGCCCTGGTCAGTAGTGTTAATGGACTTTATTGTAGAATTACCCCCCTCCCAAGGGCGGACGGTGATCCTGGTCCTGGTGGACACCTTCTCTAAGCAAGCTCACTTCGTCCCATGCCGCAAACTGCCCATGGCCAAAGAACAAGCACACTTGTTCTTCCTGCACGTGGTCCGGATCCACTCATTCCCTGATAAGGTCATTAGCGACCCCGGGCTGCAGTTCATTGCCAACTTCTGGCAGGAGTTTTGCAAGCTAGCCGGAATGGAGCAAGGACTGAGCTCAGCCTATCACCCGCAAACCGACAGGCAAAGCGAGCGGGTGAACAGGCTTCTAGAACAGTATTTGAGGTGCTACATAAACTTTCAGCAATCCAATTGGGTGGAGCTGCTACCTTTTGCAGAGTATGGATATAACAATAGCCTTCACAGTTCCACCAAAATGACTCCCTTCCAGGCGGTTAATGGCTATGAGGGGAAGCCGTTCCCATCATTGCCAAGAGGGGTGGGCGATTCCAAGCCCACAGACTGTCAGCAGTGGTGGGGCCGCCTGGAGAAAACCTGGAAGGTGATCCAGGAAAACCTAGAACTGGCCAAGAAGGACTTCAAAGCCCAATTTGATAAAAAGCACAGCCCAAGTTTGGACTTCAAAGTGGTGGAGACTGTGTTTCTGTCAACTAAGAACTTACCGCTACCCCAAGCATCCAGGAAGCTAGCTTACAAATTCCTGGGACCCTTCAAAATAAAAAGGGTGATCAACCAAGTGACTGTAGAACTGGACTTGCCCAAACTGTTTAGTAAAGTGCACCCTGTTTTCCATTGCAGCCTTTTGTGTCAAGATCTGGGTGGGTGGAGGTGGCACCCTCATGGGCCGGAGCCCAAGCCCATCTTGGTAAAAGGGCAGAAGCACCATGAAGTCAAGGAGATCCTGGACTCTAAAATCCAGAAGGGGGTGCTCTACTATTTAGTGCGCTGGCACTACTTCCCGCCCAGCTGCGATGAATGGGTCAAAGCCTCCGATCTAAACGCTCCGCAACTGCTTAAGCAATTTTACCCACTGCACCCAGACAAACCCCGATGAAGAGCTTAGGGGGGGCAGTATGTCAGGCTCTGTTCATTAATGATTCTGATCAATACTGTTACTAATCATATTCAATGCTGCTAGAAAAGCCTACTAACATAGAAACAGGGGGAACAAGGAGGGAGGGGGGAAGAGTAGAAAACAGCTTCCCAAGAATATCAAAGGTTGCCAAGGTCCCTTTGAAGTAGACACTGTGCGCCAGATTCTCACCTCCTCCCCGGAGGCCCCAAGGACACTGACGCTGAGAATTGTAACCACCAACGAAAGAGATAAGGGGGGAGAAGCATTGGGAAAATTCTCGCATGCAAAGTAACCTTTTGTTTTGGGAATGAGGGGGTAGAAACCATTGCTTTGATGTAGAAGAATAAATGCCAATAGTTAGAGCTGATCTCCATCAGTTCCAATACCCATCATGCTGGATTAACTCTGCAGTATCCAATAAACGCAACTTTGTTTTAAATTACTAAGTCTGCTTTCTTGCGAGCTTCAATGAACCCACTCCTGACACCGACCAGTTCCTTTGTTCTCCCAAGAATTTCCGGGAGATGTAAGCACAGGGTCTCAGCTTCCCTCCCACATCCCTTTGCATGAGAATGGCTCTGATGGCCACATCGGAGGCGTCATATTGCACAACGAAGCCCCACTGATCGTCGGGGTGGCTCAGGACCGGCTCACTAGTGAATGTCAGAACTTGTAATTGTTGAACCTTATGACTGTTGTGCCTGCTTAGCCTAGCTGAGTCCATATTGTAACTGTTAAAAAAATAGCCAGCTCTGTATCTAGCATCGTGTACAAATGCTTTGCATTCCAAGCGAACTGTGATCACCGGAGGGTGACGGGGAGTCCCTGGGAAACATCTGCCAGTGCCCTTTGACGCTCTGCCTCCCCTTCTCCTCTCCCGACGATAAGGAGCCTTGGAAACCGAACAGGGCCTCCTGAAGGGTGGGAACCAGTTTGTTATTGTAACTAGAATAGCTTAAAGAATCTAACCACTGCTGAAATCGTTATCAGAATCAACTCGTCTTCTACCTGAACACAGTTCTCAATAAACGCTTAGACTTTAACCAGAGTTATGAGCCTCGTATGAAGTTCTTCAAGTTATGACATTTTGATTCTGATCCAGTGTAGACAACACCTTTCTGACCAGGGGCACATGTGACTCGAGGTCCCTTGAGTAAATAATGATGTCATCCAGGTACACCACCACCCCCTTATACAAGTATTCCCGCAGGACCTCATTAATAAAGTTCATGAACACTCCAGGCGCTCCCTGCAGCCCGAACGGCATCACCAAGTACTCGAATTGTCCCATCGGCGTATTGAACGCCGTCTTCCATTCATCTCCCTCCTTGATTCGGACGCGGAAATACGCGTCACGCAAGTCGAGTTTGGTGAACACCTTGCCCTCGGCCACAGTGCTTAACAGGTCTTTTATCAGCGGGATCGGGTAGGCGTTAGACATGGAAATCCCATTAATCCCACGAAAATCTGTGCAAAGTCTCAAACTTCCATCCTTCTTCTTCCAGAACAATACGGGGGCTGCGTGGGGGGGCTGTAGCGGGGCGGATGAAGCCTCGCTTTAAGTTTTTGTCTATGAACTTTTTCAGTTCCGCCTTCTCCGCCCACCCCATTGAGTACAGTTTCGCTTTCGGCAGCTCCTGCCCCGGTATTAGCTCAATAGCACAGTCGGTGGGGCGGTGCAGGGGGAGTTCGTCCGCTTCCCGCTCACTAAAAGCCCCTTTTAGGTCTCGGTATTCCTTGGGGATCGATTTCACCTCTTCTATGGTCAGGCATAGCCGCTCGTTTCGTGGCGGGGCTTTGGGCCCCCACTCCTCCCTCCAGTGGTGGTGCTCGCATCGCCAGTCGGGGAAGCGAACGATCTGGGCCTGCCATTGTATGTCTGGCTGGTGCCTCGCTAGCCAGCCCGCCCCCACTACCAAATCGAACGAGGATGAGGGGGCAACTACGAACACCTCTATCCCCCAGTGGTCCTCGGTCCCCATGGGCACCGCTTGGGTCTCTTCGGTGCAGGGCTCGCCCTTCATCACCGACCCATCCATCTGTTCAAATTGGATGGGGCGAGGCAGGGGGGATCTGGTCAACCCTAGGGCCTCCACTAGGTGAGGGGACATGATGTCTCTCGTGCACCCCGAATCAATCAGGGCGCGGGCGTGCATGAAGCGTGCATGAAGGTCACTCCCATAAACAAAAGTTCCCCTGTTACTCTCACCGTGACTAGTGCCGACGATTCCCTGACCTGCTTCGCGGCACCCCTTAAAGCAGGTCGTTGTCGTTTCCCGTCGGCTCGGTGACCCGGGGCTTTTCGCCCGACTCCACGGTCGTTATAATATCCTCGTCACTCGCCAGGGACATGGCGATGGTGCCCCGACTGGGCTCCGCTGCTCTCCCCCCGGTTCTCTTCGGGGTGGCGATGAGTGGTTTGAGCGGCGGGGTCGCGGCAGCCGGCCTCCCCGAGCAGCTGGCTGCCAGGTGTCCCGGGTCCCCGCATCTGAAGCACTTCCTTTCGCCCGGTGCCCCCTTCTTGTCGGGCTTGCTCGGGTTAGGGCGTGGCTCCCCCCCTTTCTTGGTCTGTTGCTGCTGGCGGCGGAGTCTTACGTGCTCGAGGTTCATCTCCACTTCCCCTGCCAGCTGGATCCACCCCACCAGCGTGTCGGGTCTCCCCTGGTGGTAGCACCGGTCAAGGATGTTAGCGTTCAGCCCGTTCTTGAAGGCGGTATACTTCATTAGTTCGCTCCATCCTCTCACTGCGGCGCAATGGGCCACGAACTCGGTGGCATACTCTCGGACCGTGCGGTTCCCCTGTTCCATGTACTGGAGGGCATTCATGGCTTTCACCTCTTTCAGGGGGTCGCCGTACTGTCGTAGCATGGCCTGCAGGAATTCCGCCACGGTTGTCAGCTCCTGTCGTCCCCCGGTATACAGGCCCACGTACCACTTTCTCGCAGCCCCTTCCAGCCTGGACGCTATGTGGTCCACCCGACTCGCCTCTGATGGGAAGTTTGCCCCGCAGTGGGTCATGAAGTTGTGGCACTGAATGGTGAAGTATTCCACCTCCTCCGGGTCGCCATCGAAGGAGATCTGGAGCTCTCCCCCTCTCGAGCCATCCCCCAGAGCCAGCGCTGGTGGCGGACCCAGGGGTGGTGGTGGCGCCGCCGGCGGAGGTGGCGGGGCCGGCGCGCCCCGCGGTCCCGCTCGGGGGTCTCCCCGCCGCGCCCCGGTCTGTCTTCGGATCGCGTCCAGCTGTTCCCAGATCTCCCGGGTGATCTGGACGTGGCTGGCCTGGATCTCATCCATTAAGGCCCAGAGGTCCGCCACGTCTGGCGGTGGTCGCACCCCGTCGTCCTGCCGGGGCCGCCCTTCTTTTTCCATCGGTTTGGTGGGCTCTCCGTTATCTGGCACCCTTTCAGCCATCTAGCCGAAGTTCCCAGTTCGGATAAGCTCCAAAGGGATCAGAATCAACTCGTCTTCTACCTGAACACAGTTCTCAATAAACGCTTAGACTTTAACCAGAGTTATGAGCCTTGTTTGAAGTTCTTCAAGTTCTGACAGTGAACAGGTATTTCAGCTTATCGAAGGGCGCTTGGCACTTCGGAGTCCAATTTAGCCTGGCCGCTAGCCGCTTCGCCTTGGGCCCTTTCCCTTTGGTCTTTAGGAGCTCGGTCAGGGGCAGGGCGATCTGGGTGAACCCCTCAATGAAGGTCCTGTAAAAATTTACGAACCTGAGGAATGATTGGAGCTGTCTACATGTCCTCGGAGGAGTCCAGTCTAATACTGCCTGCACCTTAGCCGGGTCCATTGCCAACCCCTTTTCAGAGACACGGAAGCCTAAATAGTCTAGCTCTGTCTGATGGAATTCACACTTAGACAGTTTGGCGTACAGTTTGTGCTCTAACAGGGTGCTGAGCACCTCCCTCACCAACTTTACATGCGACTTTTTGTCTTGTGAGTAAATAATGATGTCATCCATGTACACCACCACCCCCTTAAACAAAAACTTTCTGAGCACGCCATTGACAAAGTTCATGAACACTCCCGGAGCCCCCTGCAGTCCAAAAGACATGACCAAGTACTCAAACTGTCCCATAGGTGAATTGAACGCCGTCTTCCACTCATCCCCCTCTTTGATGCGCACCCGGAAGTACCCATCCCTTAAGTCCAGCTTGGTGAAAATCTTGCCTCCCGAAACTGTACTCAGGAGGTCCCGAATGGGATGGGATAGGCGTTGGACGTGGAAATCGCGTTTATTCCATGAAAATCTGTGCAAAGTCTAAGTGAGCCATCCTTCTTCCTAAAGAGGACCGGGGAGGCATGGGGGGCCGTGGCTGGCCTAATGAAGCCCTGCTCCAGGTTGTGATCTAGGAACTTGCGGAGCTCTTTCTTTTCTGCCTACCCCATTGGCTAAAGCTTTGCCTTGGGTAGGGTCTCCCCTGGGATTAGTTCTATGGCGCAGTCAGTGTCGAGATGGGGGGGCGGGGTAGCTTGTTAGTGTCAGAACTGGAAGAACTCCAAACAAGGCCCAAGACTTTGTTACAAAAGTATAGGCATTTATTGAGAACTACAGAGCTAAAGGCACAGGATAACACTGATACCGAAACTTAGCATTGGTTACATTTTATGTGGTTATGGTGACAACAATAAAATGATCTTTCACACGGCTAGAGACAACTGTCTGTTTCTCAGGGTCTGTTATCAGTAAGGGAGGATGGAGTCCTGCTGAGAAAGCTCGGCCGGCCTGGCTTCAAAGGCCACCTGCAGATGTTAACCAGAGGCTATCTGCCACCCTTCAGTGATCACAGTTTGTTTGAAATGCACAAGAATGCTGGTTAGTTACTGAAGCAAGGTTGCATGGGTTAGTGTCTGGTTACAATATGGAGTCACATATGCTAACAGCACATAGGAAAGTTACAAGTTCTGACAGTTAGCTCCCTGCTTGCTAAATACCCCCATCAAGTCCCGGTAGACTTTTGGGACCGTGTGAACCTCTTCAATCGACATGCACGCCCTCTCCTTGGCCACTGGAGCGCGTGGGCCCCAGGCAGGTTTCCACAGGTGGCTCACACAAAGAGGGTCTATGAACCGGATGGTTTGTGCCCCCCATCTAATGTGGGGCTCGTGTTTCTCTAGCCAACCTACTCCCAGGACCACCGGGTAGGAGCAGGATGGGGCAATAACGAAGGTTTCCTGGTCCCAGTGTTCTTCGATCCCCATCGGAAGGGGTTGGGTCTCTAATTTGCATGGCTCCCCTCGCATTACCGACCTGTCCATCTGTTCAAACTGCATGGGGCAAGGTAACGGCGAGCTCTCGAGCCATAGCGCCTCGACTATCTTGGGGGATATCAGTTCTCTGTTGCACCCCGAGTCTATTAGGGCCCGGACCTGCATGAACCTTTTCAAGTTAGGGTTCAGGAGTTTCACTGTTACAAAGTATAAGCGTCCCGTTACTCTCACCCTCACTTGTGCCTCTTCCTCATCGACCTGCTGGCTGGCACCCTTCAAAGTAGGTCAGTCTCGTTTTCCGCCAGCTCGGACACCCAGACCAAGTCACCTAGCTCGGCTGACAGCAGTACCTCCTCGTCTGGCTCCTCGGTCACCGCGACGCTGCTCTTCGCCGCTTCCTTAGGGCGGCTGGTTGGCTTCTTTGGGGTCGGCGTGTTGGTTTTCACACACCCCCCCGCGGGGTCTTGGGGGCCGGGGGTTTCGGGCAGTTGGAGGCCAGGTGGTTTGGGTCCCCACACCTGAAGCACTGGCAGGGCCCCGCTGTCACTTCCCCCTCCCCCTGCGGGCTTTTTTGGCATCAGGCTTAGGGAGGTAGGTTTCTGCTGGCCTTTCCCCGACTGGTGCTGGCGTTGCATCATGACCCGCTTCATGTTCGTCTCGACCTCTCCCACCAGCTGGATCCAGCCCACCAGGGTGTTGGGCCTGGCTTGGGTAAGGGCCTGATCCAGGATACTGGCGTTCAGGCCCTGGGTGAAGTGCTCGATCTTCATTAGCTCACTCCACCCCCGGACCTTGGCCGCATTCGCCCGGAACTCCGCAGCGTATTCGTGGATGGATTTGGACCCTTGCTGCATGTCTCGGAGAGCGGCCAGGGTGTGCGTCTCCTGCAGGGGATCCTCGTATTGGGCCATCAGAGCCTGGAGGAATGTTTGCACATAGTCCAGCTCAGGGCTCATGGCTTCGTACAGGCTCACGTACCATCTCTTTGCGGCCCCTTTCAGCTTCGAGCCCAAATAGTCCACTCTGTTAAACTCATCGGGGAAGGTGCTCCCCCAGAAGTACATGTAGCTGTTCGTGTGGATGGCAAAGTAATCCACCTCCTCCGGGTCCCCGTCGAAGGTGGCTTCCAGCTCCCTGCCTCGCACCCCGTCTCTCAGGGCTGTGGGGCCCGCTGGCCTCGGCATCGGCCCTCTCGCTGGGGGAGCTGGCGGTGCTGGTGGCGGCGCTGTAGGGGCCCGAGCCTGCGGAGCCGGTTGGGGACTCTGGGATCCGGCCAAACCCAAAGCACGGGAGAGTTGGGTGGTCATCACGTGCATCTCATCTTTTAGCCCTTTGATTGCCCCATCCACCTCTTTTCGAGCCATGGCTTGGAACATGTGGGCGTCCTCCTCATGCATGTCTTTCGGCAACAGTTCCTATTCCCCCTCTCTGGTGCATTCCGCATCGTCCTCCAGCACCTGGACGACTATGATGCTGTCCACCTCGCCCGGCTCGATGGTGCCTGGGTTGGTGGCCTCTGGCTCGTCCATCCATACCTTTCTCATGTGGCGGGTCATGATGGCATCCCGGCGGATTGGTGCCTCATCCATTGTAGTGGTTGAGGTCCTCTGGTGGTACTGCCGGGGTGTGATCACCAGCTGGAACTGCGGAGGGGAAGCAGCCGCTCTCCTGGTGTCTAGGACGTGCCAAGGTGCCTCCTGCTCCCCTTCCTTGATGGGAAGCTCCCCGTCTCCCAGAATCTTTTCAGCCATTTGGTTACAAAGTTGCCAGGATGGTTGAGCTTCAGATTGGTAGTCTTTCAAAATGTCAAGTTGGCAGATTCAATAATGAATCATTGTTGATACAAAGAAACTAGTTTATTGATACTGTTACTTGAGGTTAGTCTGAGATTGAAAGACTGAAGAGCATACAGTAGATACGAGCATATAAGGGACACTTCAAAGGGATTCCTACGGGGGGGGGGTTATGCAGGGAACATTCACACATTGATGTTACCATTTCGTTCTCAGGCCTACTTTGGCCTTGATCGTAAACGGCTGCTGACTCCCTTCTGAGCCAGGCCTGAGAAGGCGCAGATAAGGCTTTCACATCTTTCCATTTCAAAGCAAAACTACATAACAAAAGGAAGGGGGGAATGGAGAGTTTAGCTAGCAGCATTTGAATACACTTTGGTTCTACCCAGAATGCTCTTTGACTGAGCCAGAGTTATACACAGGTTTGACATAGAGGAGCATATTGCAAAAAACATAAAGACCAACAATAAAAATTTCTTCAAATATATTAGAAGCAGGAAACCAGCCAGGGAGGTAATGGGGCCCTTGGATGACCAAGGGGTAAAGGATTACTGGAGGATAGGGAAATGGCTGAGAAGCTGAATGCATTTTTTGCCTCCGTCTTCGCTTTGGAAGATGAGAAGTGTTTGCCTGCTCCAGAACCACTAATTTTAGAAAGGGTGTTGAAAGACCTGAGTCAGATTGAGGTGACAAGAGAGGAGGTTTTACAACTGATTGACGAATTAAAAACTAATAAGTCACCAGGTCCGCATGGCATACATCCAAGAGTTCTGAAAGAACTCAAAGTTGAACTTGTGGAACTCCTGACAAAAATATGTAATCTTTCAATGAAATCTGCCTCTGTTCCTGAAGACTGGAAGGTAGCAAATGTCACCCCCATCTTTAAAAAGGTTCCAGAGGAGATCCGGAAAATTACAGGCCAGTCAGTCTGACTTCAATACCAGGAAAGTTGGTAGAAACCATTATCAAGGACAGAATGAGTAGGCACATTGATGAACACGGGTTATTGAGGAAGACTCAGATGGGTTCTGTAAGGGAAGATCTTGCCTCACTAACCTGTTACAGTTCTTTGAGGGGGTGAACATTCATGTGGACAAAGGGGACTCAATAGATGTTATTTACCTTGACTTCCAGAAAGCTTTTGATAAAGTTACTCATCAAAGACTCCTTAGAAGGCTCGAGAGTCATGGAGTAAAAGGACAGGTTCTCTTGTGGATCAAAAACTGGCTAATTAATAGGAAACAGAGAGTGAGTATAAATGGGCAATCTTTGCAGTGGAAGACGGTAAGCAGTGGGGTGCTGCAGGGCTCAGTACTGGGTCCCATGCTCTTTAACTTGTTCATTAATGAGTTGGAATTGGGAGTAAGCAGTGAAGTGGCTAAGTTTGCAGATGAAAACCAGAGAGGATTGTGAGGCACTCCAAAGGGATCTGTTGAGGCTGGGTGAGCTATTAGCCACAGCATATTATTGGAACTGTCTGGGGCAGTGATGCTCTGTATTCTTGGTGCTTGGGGAGGGCATATGGAAGGGCTTCTAGACCCACTTGTGAACTTCCTGATGGCACTTGTTTTTTTGGGGGGGGGGGGTTGCCATTGTGTGACAGAGTGTTGGACTGGATGGGCCATTGGCCTGATTCAACATGGCTTCTCTTATGTTCTTAGGAGGTATCTTGGGCTCTCCAGCAGGAGTGATGGGCTCAGTGTGGTGCTAAGAATATGGAGCATTACCATCTGCTATTTTATTTGGCAGATTTAACAGGATTGATTACTCTGCCAGACATTGTCTTTGTAATCCCAAATGTATCGAAACTATTTCCCATGTATTATTGAATTGTCCCCTTTATGATGATATTCGCCGTATATATTTGAAAGATATTTTAGCAGATATGTTTGTCAGACTGTGTTTCATTGAAGTTACCTTTGCTTTCTGGACTTATTAATCACTGCTTACTAACATGAATGTTTATTAAATTCCTATGCTACTAACCCAGGCGCCCTGCAGGGAAAAGGGGGGTGGTGAGAATGGATGTTACCAAAAGTTCCAAAGGCTAGCAAGGCCTTTGAAGTGCAGAGTGCTCAGCTAACCTTCCTGGTGCCTCCCGAGCAGAGCAAGGACATCACCGGGGGGGGGGGGGGATGTGAACATCAACTGTAAGAGATAAGCGGGCATGTGAAAGTGTTACTTGCAGGGGCAAACTGTAGTTTTATTATGGGAAGTAGTTTAAAGCCCTACTCCTTTGAAGTGTACTCATAAATGCCAATGGTTCAAGCTATCTGTTATCAGTTCCAATGAATCCATGCTAAGAGTAACATTGTAGTTTTCAATAAATGCAACTTAGTTTTTAACAAAGACAAGTCTGATCATTTTGAAACTTCAATGAACCCTTTGCTGACATTTTGGAACTGATCCCTACAAGGGCTTATCAGCGCGAGTTACTTTGTAGCGGATGGCTGCAAAAGCACCCAACGACCGAGAGCCTTCAGAGCCTATTGATATACCCGGGACGCCGGCGTGGCACATACTCGAGCACCGGAAACTGCAGTGAGTGAGGCAAGAGCTATTCCTCACCCCAAAAGCGTGGTATCCCCGCAGCTCAATGACCCTGATGGACGAGGCAGCGCTCCAGCACGTGAACATCCTCTGGCAGCCGGGAGAGGAAGGGAACCCGGGAAACCCAAGGGACCGGGAGGATTCCCTCTTGGGGGAAGAGGATGACCGAGGGGCCCCGAAGTCAGACGACATACTATCGGAGTCCGAGTCGGAGGAGGGGGACAAGTCAAAATCCCCCCCCCCAAAAACATGACCAGGTGGACAACCTGAGGCGGGAGATGGCAGCCATGAAACGCGACATGAGGAGCAAGATGAAGGCGAACCTATTGCTGATGGTGCAAGAGATGCAGAAGCAGATAGACCGGGCCCTGACTCGGGCCCCCGGGGGATTACTGTGGGCCCAGCCGCAAGTCCCTGCTCAACCGGCAGCACCAGCGGCCCCGGCAGGACCTGCGGCCCCAGTGGCGCCGGGAAGAAGGGTGAAGACCCGCAAGCTGGACGCCACCTTCGACGGGAGCTTGGAGGGGGTAGAGTACTTCATCATCCAGGCCAACAGCACATGCACTACTGGGGGAACTCCTTCCCAGATGAACGCAGCCGGGTGGACTATCTAGGGACGAAAATGCGGGGGGAAGCCCAGCGGTGGTAAGTGAGCCTGCATGAGACCAGAGGGCCTGAAGTGGCCACCATAGGGGGTTTCCTGCAAGCCCTGCTTTCCCAATTCGAAGACCCACTGCAGGAGACCCAGGCCATCGCAGCCCTGCAAAACTTACGACAGGGGGGCAAGTCGATTCAAGAGTACATCACTGAATTCTGCACCCACTGCACCAAAATACAGGGGTGGAATGAGGCGATGAAGATCCTTGCGTATCAGCAGGGGCTAAACGCCGGGCTACTGGATCGGGCCCTGGGGCAGGCAAGACCAGCGACTCTAGTGGGGTGGATCCAGCTGGTGGGGGAAGTCAAAACCAACATAAAGATGGTGGCCCTCCAGCGCCAGCAACACCAGGGGGGCAGGACGAGCCACGAGCCAAAGGCCTCCCCGAAAGCAGAGGCGAGAAAGGCCCCGGGGGAAGGGAGCGCGCCCAGAACCTTCCCCCCCACCCGTAAGTGCTACCAGTGTGGCGATCCAAACCACCTGGCCGCCAACTGCCCCGAGAGGACCCGAGCCGCCACCCCAGCCCAAAAGGGAGGGCCATCGGGCCCCAAGAAGACGACCAAGCCGAAAGAGTCGGGCTGGAGCAGCACCGCCCTATTGATGGTGCTTGACGAGGATACTATAATGCTGGAAGAGCTGGGGGAAGACCTGTGGGAGGCTGAGCCGACGGGAAATGGGAACGACCTGCACTAATGGATGCCCGGCGGCAGGTCGTGGAGAAAGCGGCACCACTGAGGGTGAGAATATCGGGGGAATTGATGTTTGTTCCATTGACTTTATTAAATGTGAAACTGAAGAGGTTTGTGCACGCGAGAGCCCTCATAGACTCAGGGTGCACCCGGGAAATTTTCACCCCTAGGCTAGTAGAAATGCTAGAGCTGAGTAAGGAGCTACTACCCCACCCCATCCAATTTGAACAGATGGATGGCATGAGAATGAGAGGGGAACCATGCGTAGAGCAAACCCAGGAGGTCCCCATGAGCATGGAGGATCACTGGGACTTAGAAGTATTTGTGATCGCCCCCTCCTCCTCATTCGATATAGTCTTAGGCATGGGGTGGCTAGCGAGGCACCAGCCAGACATCCAGTGGGGGGAGCACACGATCGACTTCCTCGACAGACGGTGCACCTCCCATCTCTGGAGGGAACTGTGGGGGCCCAAACCACCACCCAAAAACATGTGTCACGATAGAGGAGATTAAAACCATTCCCCGGAGTACCGGGATCTGAAGGGGGCATTCAGTGAAACCGAAGCCGATCAGCTGCCCCCTCACCGAAACACAGACTGTGCCATAGAACTCATCTTGGGCCAATTGCTACCCAAAGCTAAACTCTACTCGATGGGGTGGGCAGAGAAAGCGGAGCTGCGGAAATTCTTAAGATAAAAACTTGCGCCGGGGCTTCATTCGCCTGGCCACGGCTCCTCATGCAGCCCCGGTGCTGTTCCACAAGAAGAAGGATGGAAGCCTTAGGCTTTGCACTGACTTTCGCGGGATTAATGGGATCTACATTTCGAACGCCTACCCCATCCCCTTGATCAAAGACTTGCTGAGCGCAGTGTCGGAGGGGTCCATATTCACCAAACTCGATCTGCGTGACGCATACTTCCGGGTTAGGATCAAGGAAGGGGACGAGTGGAAAACGGCGTTCAACACGCCGATGGGGCAGTTTGAGTACCTGGTGATGCCGTTCGGGCTGCAGGAGGCCCCGGGGGTCTTCATGAACTTTATTAATGATGTGCTTAGAAAATACTTGTTCCGAGGGGTGGTGGTGTACCTGGATGACATCATTATTTACTCCAAGGACCTCCCCTCCCATGTAAAACTAGTGAGGGAAGTCCTGACGACCCTGTACCAGAACAAACTCTATGCTAAGCTGTCCAAATACGAGTTCCATAAAGAGGAACTGTCAAGTCTGATGTTTCAATAACGAGACCTTCTTGATAAAAAAGTTTCTAGTTTATTGTAACATGTTGCAAGACAGTAGTAGCAGATTGAGAGACTGGCGAGCATGCACAAAGAGCAAACATTTAAAGTATATATCAAAGGGATTCCTGAAGGTGGGGACACTCTATGCAGGGCACATTCACACATTGTTATTGTTTTATCGTTCTCAAGCACCAGCTGGCCTTGGGCGCTTTCTTTGCACCGGCTATCACTGAGAAGGCACCACGATCTTGTTCCCATATTCCCATTTCCAAGCATTGCTACATAACAAAGGAGGGAGGGGGGGAAGGAAAGTTCGAGCCAGCAGCATCTGAATACAGAGTGATTTTACCCAGGATCCTTTTCCTGAACCAAAGTTTGGCACTAAACTACTCAGACATTATAGCAGACTTGACAGGAACTGGACTACCTGGGGTTCAGGGTGTCGGGCAAGGGGCTGGCCATCGACCCAGCCAAAATGCAGGCCGTGCTGGAGTGGGAACCCCCGAGAACACGTAGACAGCTCCAATCCTTTCTCGGATTTGCAAATTTCTATAGATCGTTCATACAGGGGTTCGCCAAAGCGGCCCTACCCCTAACCACCCTCCTACAAACCAAAGGAAGGGGACCTGAAGCGAAAAAACCGAAAAGCCAAACTAAAATGGACTAAAGCATGCCGAGAGGCATTCGATACTTTTAAACGGTTGTTCACCAGTGAGCCGGTGCTGGTGCACCCCAATGAGCTCAAGCTCTTCATGGTCCATTGCGACGCCTCCGACACGGCGGTGGGGGCAATATTGATGCAAAAGGACGAGGGGGGCCAATTAAGACCATGCTCCTATATCTCCCGAAAATTCTCAAACAAGCAAAGAAACTGGTCAGTGTGGGACAAGGAAGCGTACGCAGTGACTTTTGCCTTGAAAACATGGAGATCTTGGTTAGAGGGTGCCAGGGTGCCATTCGAAATCTGGACAGATCACAAAAACTTAGAGGCGCTCATCGGGCGTCGCAAATTGACCGGGAAGCAAATCCGGTGGGCGGGATTCTTTGCCAAATTCGATTTCACGCTATGTCACATCCCTGGCTCCAAAAACTTTTTGGCAGACGCCCTGTGCCGACTGCCGCTGTCAAGTCTGCTTCAACTCTGGTCAAGTCTGTATTCCATCTTTGGTTCAGGGGGAAGCATTCTGGGTAAAAGCCACACTGTATGCCAATGCTGCTAGCTCAAACTTTCATCTCCCCCCTCCCTTCCTTTGTTATGTAGTTTTGCTTTGAAATGGGAATATGTGAAAGAGATTGTGGTGCCTTCTCAGGCTGGGCACTGGGGGAGGTTTCTCGCCCAAGGCCAACAGGCCTGAGAATGAAATTGTAACATCAATGTGTGAATGTGCCCTGCATAGTACCCCCTCCCTAAAGAATCCCTTTGAAGTATACCTTATATGATTACACTTTGCTGTATGTTCCTTAGTCTTCCAATCTCTCTGAGTAGTCGAGAACAATGATATCAATAAACTAGAAACTTTTATCAAGAAGGTCTCATTATTGAATCAGCCGACTTGAAAGCCGCAGCACAAGAGCGAATGGGAGGAGGTGATAGACTCCCTAATACCCCCAGAAGCTGTGGCCGGAGTAGCGCAGACTCGGTCCAAGACCGCCTCCCAAAAGAACGATCCCTGGGGTGGAAATAAACTGATAGTGGAGGGGGAGAAGGAGGGGAAAGACCGGCCAGAAGGGTTAGTAAAAGGAGAAGGAGGGTTTTGGTACCATGAGGGGAAACTCTACATCCCGAGGTCCCTAAGGGTGGAAGTACTGCAGCACTGCCACATTAACAAGCTGGCTGGCCACTTCGGGTACGTCAAGACCCTCCACCTAGTGCATCGACAGTTCTGGTGGCCACAGATGAAAAGGGACATTTCTGAGTTTGTGCAAACTTGCACTACCTGCCTCATGGCCAAGCGGAGGGGGGGGAGGTGCCTGGACTCTTACAGCCCCTCTCCACAGCCGAGCGGCCCTGGTCAGTAGTCTCAATGGACTTTATCATAGAACTGCCGCCCTCCAGAGGACGGATGGTGATACTGGTAGTAGTGGACACTTTTTCAAAACAAGCCCACTTCATCCCCTGCCGCAAACTCCCCACCGCGAAAGTGCTGGCCTATTTATTTTTCCTAACGTGGTCCGGGTCCACTCATTCCCAGACAAGGTCATTAGTGACCATGGGCCACAGTTCGTTGCCAACTTCTGGCGGGAGTTCTGTAAGCTCATGGGAATGGAGCAGGGGTTGAGCTTAGCCTATCACCCGCAAACGGATGGCCAGAGTGAGTGGGTGAACGGGCTTCTAGAACAATATTTGTGGTGCTACATAAACTTCCAACAGTCCAATTGGGAGGAACTCCTGCCCTTTGCCGAATATGGATACAATAACAGCCTGCATAGCTCAACCAAAGTATCTCCCTTCCAAGCAGTGCATGGCTATGAAGGGAAGCCATTCCCCTCCCTTCCTGGAGGTGGGAGCGACTCCCCCTCCACAGATTGCCAGCAATGGTGGGGAAAGCTCGAGAAATCTTGGAAAATTATCCAGGAGAATCTGGAAGAGGCAAAAAAGGATTACAAAGCCCAATTTGACAAAAAGCACAGCCTGGGGTGGGATTTCAAAGAAGGAGAGACTGTATTTTTATCAACCAAGAACCTCCCGCTACCTCAGACTTCCCGAAAACTGGCTTACAAGTTCTTGGGACCTTTCAAAATCAAACAGGTGATTAATAAAGTGACTGTGGAACTTGAACTGCCCAAATTGTTTAGTAAAATACACCCTGTTTTCCATTGCAGTCTTATCCGTCAGGATCCGGGTGGTTCGAGGTGGCACCCTCGGGGCCCGGAACCGGAGCCTATTCTGGTGAAGGGTCAGAAACATCACAAAGTGAAGGAGATCCTCGATGCTAGAGTTCAAAGAGGAGTCCTGCAATACTTGGTCCATTGGTGCTACTTCCCACCCAGCTGTGACGAATGGGTGAAGTCCTCTGACCTCAAAGCTCCACAATTACTTAAGCAATTTTACCTACTGCACCCAGACAAACCCCGAGCAAGAGCTTAGGGGGGGGGGCAGTATGTCAGACTGTGTTTCATTGAAGTTACCTTTGCTTTCTGGACTTATTAATCACTGCTTACTAACATGAATGTTTATTAAATTCCTATGCTACTAACCCAGGCGCCCTGCAGGGAAAAGGGGGGTGGTGAGAATGGATGTTACCAAAAGTTCCAAAGGCTAGCAAGGCCTTTGAAGTGCAGAGTGCTCAGCTAACCTTCCTGGCGCCTCATGAGCAGAGCAAGGACACACCAGGGGGGGGATGTGAACATCAACTGTAAGAGATAAGCAGGCATGTGAAAGTGTTACTTGCAGGGGCGAACTGTAGTTTTATTATGGGAAGAAGTTTAAAGCCCTACTCCTTTGAAGTGTACTCATAAATGCCAATGGTTCAAGCTATTTGTTATCAGTTCCAATGAATCCATGCTAAGAGTAACATTGTAGTTATCAATAAATGCAACTTAGTTTTTAACAAAGACAAGTCTGATCATTTTGAAACTTCAATGAACCCTTTGCTGACATTGTTGAGCTGTGCTGATTCAGGCAAAGTCTCTCTCTCAGCTTGACTTTGCGAACGAAGATTTAAGAAAGGTGCAGTAGTCCACGTCTGCTGCAGGCTCGTTGGTGGCTGACAAGACCAATGCGGGACAGGCAGGTTCGGCCACAGTGGCTGCAGGGAAAAGTCTGATTTGGGATTGGTGCTTTAGCAGTACGATTTTTATCCTCAAGATCAGCTATGCGTGCGTTCTCAAAGGAAGAGACAGCCTGGTGGATGGTGTGCCTCCATGCTTTGCGATCTGAGGCTAGGACAGACCACTGGTGATGGTTTATGCAACAGGTACCAAGGGATTTCTTCAAGGAGTCCTTGTACCTCTTCTTTGGTGCCCCTCTATTTCGATGGCCAGTGGAAAGTTCGCCATACAGGGCAATTTTGGGAAGGCGGTGGTTTTCCATCCTGGAGATATGCCCTGCCCAGCGCAGCTGCGTCTTCAACAACAATGCCTCGATGCTTGTAACCTCCGCCCGCTTGAGGACTTCAGTGTTGGTCACAAAGTCACTCCAGTGGATGTTGAGGATGGTGCGAAGGCAGCGCTGATGAAAGCGCTCAAAGAGTCGCAGGCAAAGTCTACAGACTTTTAAATGACACCTGCTCTGAGTTAACTTTAACAGGCCATGGAAATCCGACAGAGATTGGCTCTGGAATGACCATATCTCATTTGTTTTATTCATTTAATTTTGTCAAACTTGAAATTACATATATTTTACTCATTTTATGTACATTAGCTCCCCTGTGTACTCTATTTTCCAGGATTTTATATTACTTACATAGTTATTTGTACTGCTAAATCTGTTTTATGCCAATAAAGGCTTGTTGTTGTTGTTGACAGGTCCTCTTGTGAATCAAAAACTGGCTAATTAATAGGAAGCAGAGAATGAGTATAAATGAGCAGTCTTCACAATGGAGGACGGTAAGCAGTGGCTTAGTACTGGGTCCCATGCTCTTTAACTTGTTAATTAATGGTTTGGAGTTGGAAGTAAGCAGTGAATTGACTAAGTTTGCAGATGACACTACATTGTTCAGAGTGGTGAGAACCAAAGAGGATTGTGAGGAACTCCAAAGGGATCTGTTGAGGCTGGGTGAGTGGGCGTTAACATGGCAGATGAGGTTCAATGTGGCCAACTGCAAAGTAATGCACATTGTGGCCAAGAATCCCAGCTACAAATGCAAGTTGATGAGGTGTGAACTGGCAGAGACTGACCAAGAGAGAGATCTTGGGGCCGTGGTAGATTACTCACTGAAAATGTCGAGACAGTGTGCGGCCAGGTGGGAGATAGTGTTGCAAAGTGGGTAGAGAAGCAGAGCGGGTGCCTGGGGGGGGGGGGCGGGGTCACTGGATGGAATCCCAGACTGGCTCCCAATTGGAGGGGCCGAGGGGGGACTTTTTATACACTTTGTGCTGTATTGAGAAAATGGGAGAGTGACTCCACTGTGATGGGACTGGGTTCCAGCTGGAAACTTTGAATCCTACTAGAAGGCTTGGATTTTAAGGGAGTTGGAGGCAGAAGGAACTCCCAATACAGGAAGGAGAACTATGTCAACCAGGGGTGAGTGGGTTACCTGCCCAGAATATCAGTTCAGCCTGGTTGATCGACTGGGCAGCACTGAATGGCCAGTGGGCTAGATAGCAAGAAAGTCTCACTTAGCATTATAGATGGGAGTTTTCCTTATTTACAGAACAATATGGGAAATATTCTTTGGGGGAGACTGAGGGGTTAGATATCGGCTGGGTCGTTCACTGTATTGACTCAAGGAACATAAGAACATAAGAGAAGTCATGTTGGATCAGGCCAACGGCCCATCAAGTCCAACACTCTGTGTCACACAGTGGCAAAAAATGTTATATACACACATACACTGTGGCTAATAGCCACTGATGGACCTCTGCTCCATATTTTTATCTAAACCCCTCTTGAAGGTGGCTATACTTGTGGCCGCCACCACCTCCTGTGGCAGTGAATTCCACATGTTAATCACCCTTTGGGTGAAGAAGTACTTCCTTTTATCCGTTTTAACCTGTCTGCTCAGCAATTTCATCGAATGCCCACGAGTTCTTGTATTGTGAGAAAGGGAGAAAAGTACTTCTTTCTCTACTTTCTCCATTCCATGCATTATCTTGTAAACCTCTATCATGTCACCCCGCAGTCGACGTTTCTCCAAGCTAAAGAGTCCCAAGCGTTTCAACCTTTCTTCATAGGGAAAGTGCTCCAGCCCTTCAATCATTCTAGTTGCCCTTCTCTGCACCTTCTCTAAAGCTATAATATCCTTTTTGAGGTGCGGCGACCAGAACTGCACACAGTACTCCAAATGAGACCGCACCATCGATTTATACAGGGGCATTATGATACTGGCTGATTTGTTTTCAATTCCCTTCCTAATAATTCCCAGCATGGCATTGGCCTTTTTTATTGCAAACGCACACTGTCTTGACACTTTCAGTGAGTTATCTATCATGACCCCAAGATCTCTCTCTTGATCAGTCTCTGCCAGTTCACACCCCATCAACTTGTATTTGTAGCTGGGATTCTTAGCCCCAATGTGCATTACTTTGCACTTGGCCAGATTGAACCGCATCTGCCACGTTGACGCCCACTCACCCAGCCTCAACAGATCCCTTTGGAGTTCCTCACAATCCTCTCTGGTTCTCACCACCCTGAACAATTTAGTGTCATCCGCAAACTTGGCCACTTCACTGCTCACTCCCAACTCTAAATCATTTATGAACAAGTTAAAGAGCATGGGACCCAGTACCGAGCCCTGCGGCACCCCACTGCTTACCGTCCTCCACTGCGAAGACTGCCCATTTATACTCACTCTCTGCTTCCTAATACTCAGCCAGTTTTTGATCCACAAGAGGACCTGTCCTTTTACTCCATGATTCTCAAGCTTTCTAAGGAGCCTTTAATGAGGAACTTTATCAAAAGCTTTCTGGAAGTCAAGGTAAACAACATCTATCGGGTCTCCTTTGTCCACATGTTT
Source organism: Heteronotia binoei (assembly GCF_032191835.1). Taxonomy (NCBI): domain Eukaryota; kingdom Metazoa; phylum Chordata; class Lepidosauria; order Squamata; family Gekkonidae; genus Heteronotia; species Heteronotia binoei. Next base: position 136,191,419 of record NC_083229.1, read on the forward strand.
GTTCACCCCCTCAAAGAAATGCAACAGGTTAGTGAGGCAAGATCTTCCCTTGCAGAACCCATGCTGAGTCTTCCTCAATAACCCGTGTTCATCAATGTGCCTACTCATTCTGTCCTTGATAATGGTTTCTACCAACTTTCCCGGTATTGAAGTCAGACTGACTGGCCTGTAATTTCCCGGATCTCCTCTGGAACCTTTTTTAAAGATGGGGGTGACATTTGCTACCTTCCAGTCCTCAGGAATGGAGGCAGATTTCAATGAAAGATTACAGATTTTTGTTAGAAGATCCACAAGTTCAACTTTGAGTTCCTTCAGAACTCTCGGATGTATGCCATCCGGACCCGGTGACTTATTAGTTTTTAATTTGTCTATCAGTTGTAGGACCTCCTCATTTGTCACCTCAATCTGACTCAGGTCTTTCAACACCCCTTCCAAAATTAGTGGTTCTGGGGCGGGCAAAAAGTTCTCGTCTTCTACAGTGAAGACGGAGGCAAAAAATTCATTTAGCTTCTCAGCCATTTCCCTATCCTCCTTCAGTAATCCTTTTACCCCATGGTCATCCAAGGGCCCCACTGCCTCCCTGGCTGGTTTCCTACTTCTAATATATTTGAAGAAAGTTTTATTGTTGGTCTTTATGTTTTTTGCAATATGCTCCTCATAGTCCCTTTTTGCCTGCCTGATCACAGTCTTGCATTTGATTTGCCACAGCCTGTGTTCCCTTTTACTAATCTCACTTGGACTGGTTTTCCACCGCTTAAAGGAGTCCTTCTTACCTTTTACAGCTTCCATTACTTTGTTTGTTAACCACGCAGGCCTTTTCTTATGCCTGTTTGTGAAAAGGCCTAAGGAAGAAACCTTCCTTCCCAGCTGTTAGGATGAGGAAATAGGTGGGAACAGCCTGTTGTTCCAGATGTTCAGGAGGTTGGACTAGATCAACTGATCACACCCTCAGTGTGACTCACTGCCATTTTTATAAAAGTTTGATACAGACTCCGTCTCTCATCGCTAGGCCCATGCTAAGATATGCTCATATAGTGCAGGGCCATAGCTAGTGGGGGCACATTTGTGGCACCCCCAACCCAATCCTCCCCCAGCTTCTGAGGAGAATGAGAATGTCATGGGAAACCACAAATCTTCTCGATCTGAGGGGAAACCATGAAAGTCCTCTGTCTGTCAGCCTGTCATGCAGGGTACTTCCTCCAAAGCACGTCACATATCCTCCTCACATACAGCGAGCCCAGGGTCTTCCCTCAGATGCTTACCTGCCTAACCTCTGTGGGCTTGGCTGCCACTTGACCTGTCCCACAGAGGGGGTTTCCCTCCATAAGGCATTGGCTTGCCTCTAGGGTTGGCAATCCCCAGGTGGGGGAAGGGAATCCCCCGGTTTGGAGACCCTCCCCCCGCTTCAGGGTCATCAGAAAGCAGGGGGAGGGGAGGGAAATGTCTGCTGGGAACTCTATTATTCCCTATGAAGATTTATTCCCATAGAAAATCATGGAGAATTGATCTGCAGGTATCTGGGGCTCTGGGGGGGGGCTGTTTTTTGGGGTAGAGGTACCAAATTTTCAGTATAGCATCTAGTGCCTCTCCCCAAAATACCCCCCAAGTTTCAAAAAGTTTGGACCAGGGGGTCCAATTCTATGAGCCCCAAAAGAAGGTGCCCGTATCCTTCATTATTTCCTATGGAAGGAAGGAATTGAAAAGGTCCCTTTAAATGTGATGGCCAGAACTCCCTTTGGATTTCAATTATGCTTGTCACAGCCTTGATCTTGGCTCCACCCCTAATGTCTCCTGGCTCCAGCCCCAAAGTCCCCAGATATTTCTTGAATTGGACTTGGCAACCCTACTTGCCTCCCAGCGCATCCTGGGAACCAGGGCTAAAGGCTCCAGTGATCACAGAGCTGCTGCAGGGAGATTTCTGATTCTGCTCCACTCTCTCCTCCCTCCCACAAACTCGAGGGAAGAAATAGCTTCCAAGCTCCAGGTTGGTGCATATGGATTCTCAGCTTTCTGTAAGGAACTGTGGCAAGGCACTCAGTATGTTTTCGTTCTTGGTAATTTAATTTTAATGGGTTTTAATTAAATTGGCACCCCCAAGACACCCTGCCCCTCAAAAAATCCTGGCTATGGGACTGGTGTACTGGAGTCCAAATTGGGTGTCTGAAGTCTTTCCAACAGTCTTTCTTACTGAAGTCTTTCTAATAGATAATACCTCCAAAACTCTGTTCCTGCAGTGCGTGTGTGGGGGAGTTCAACCATCCTCTTTTCTCTAGCTAGACCTATTAGCATTTCTTTAAAAGGTGACTGAGGTGAGGCTGGAAAGCAATTGAACTGATTTTCTTCCTCTTGCCAGAAAAAGTGACTTTTACAAGGTTTTGCTGAAGGTTTTGCTCAGTTCAAACCTCCAAGGGAAAAAAATGCATTTCTTCACACACTGCAGAAATCATGTGTCAGAAAGGAGCCATAGTGAAGAAGGCCATGTATAGAGTCAGGTGAGTAGTTGTGTTGGTCTGAAGCAACAGAAGAATGTTTGAGTCCATGGTACCTTGAAGTCCAACAAAATTTAATTCTGGATATCTGAAGAATGCCTGCACACAAAAGCTTATACCAAGAATTAATCTTTGTTGATCTTAATGGTGCCCCTGGACTCAGACTTTGTTTGATGGCTATGCATGTAAGCTTCCCTATCATCACTGGCATCACAGCCAAGCTGCTAACACTTCAAGGGCCACAGCTTTGCCTACTCCTGGCCACGAGTGGCCCTCCAAGAATATTCCCAGAAACATAAAGGGTCAATCTCCAAACTACAGAGATGGAGAAAACAGAAGTTTAGGAATGTGGAGTCTATGGCATTCCACCATACTGAGGTCCCACCCCTCCTTAAAAACCCCCTCCCCAGACTCCACCCCCAAATATCCAGGAATTTCCCAGCCCAGAGTATCTGCTGGTGCTCTGCCAGCTCAACCCAGTCCTTCTTCCCTCTGGGGCTGGTCTTTGGCCTTCTGAGGCCTGGAGGATGGAGTTGACTTCTACATGGCCTTCACTTGTTGCCTTGCTCCTGGCCCACATTTTGGTAGGCCAGCTGTGGCTGAGCCCTGACGTGGCATGGACCTGACAGGTTTCCTTCCACTGGCTGTTTTCTAAAACGTGCCATTTGTGAAGTGGTGAAAACTGAACGCATACAAATATTGCTAACAAAAGAAAACTTAAAAGGCAACAACCAAACCCTTTCAAATAACAAGAAAAATATGATAAACCCTCATTCCTCATAATCTCAGTTATTACATATTACTTATTTTTGTGAGGCCTACATTTTTTGTATTTATTTGGTTTATGTGTGAGTTGTGCCTTAAGGTTATTTGTAATTTTTAATAAAAAGAAGAGGCTTTGCATTATGACTTGCTATTTGCAGAGAAGTGAAAGAGAATAATACCTTCAGTTTCATAAGATATGAGCAGCGGTGCTGTCATTTTATGACCTTACTTATCTATAAATGTAATGAAGTAACAAAAATGTGCATTATCAAAGTGATCCATCACTTCTGATATGGTGCTAAATGAAGCAATATTTGCTCGGCTGCTGAAGTTTGGCGGCATCAGGTTAAGCTCATGTTTAGTAATAGAATGTGCACATTATCTGCCCAGCAAAGATGGAACAAAATTGACCTGCAGCTCAGCACAGCTATCTCCGGCAAACGTAGAGGATATTAAGTTGAAAGTATAAAGATTTTATTAACCAGCTTCCAAATTTTATGATATCTGTGATACAACTTACCCTGAGCAGCCTGTGGTGCCCCAGAAGCTATTCATGGCAGATTACTTAACAGCCCTGCATTTACAGGTCAAAGGCTCTTCCAAGGGCTTATAAAATTTGTGTTGCTAAGTTACACTATTGCAGTGTGCCTGTGCTTGCTTTCTCCACAAACCTTTTGTCAGAGTAGGAGTCAAGTTGCACCTTTAAGACCAACTTAGTTTTATTCAGAATGTAAGCTTTCGTGTACTCTCTAAGCACACTTCATAAGACGAGGAATCCGGTACAGTGAGCAAAGCCACATGTAGCTGGTAGTCAGTGGCTCAGAATGTAGCTCATGCTACTCAGATCAAAGGTTTGCTCAATTTGTTAATTTTACTATTCTGTCATTGAATCTTAATTTTTTTAACCATTTTTTTTCTAAACCACTCCCTACCAGATAATATTATTATACTGTCATTGGTTCTTAAATTTGTACCAGTTTGCATTCTGAGCCACTGACTACCAGCTACGTGTGGCTTTGCTCACTGTACCGGATACCTCATCTGATGAAGTGCGCTTAGAGAGTACACAAAGGCATACATTCTGAATAAAACTAAGTTGGTCTTAAAGGTGCAACTTGCCTTCTATTTTGTTCTACTACTTCAGACCGACACGGCTGACTACTTGAATAAACCTTTTGTCAGTTTACCAAGTTTCCCTGAAGAAAAAAAAAATAAGTAGACAAGAAAATGATTCTAGCTTTAATGGACTGAAGTAAAAAAACAACACTGCAAAGATCAGGATCACTATGTTTTGGGGTTCATTTGTGTTCTGGACACATTTTTGTATACCAAAAGAGAACTGTAAGAGATAAGTGACTGTCTCTTGTGGCACATCATTTGCCAATGTGCAGGGACTGTGTCCCAGATAGAAAAAAGCTGTAGAACCACTTTTCTGCACTCTGTCCAAAAAAGTGGGATTGTGGTAGGAGACTAAAATCATCTCGCAGTGCTACTGAGCAGAGGTGATTGGCTGGCCTGAGTCACACCACAATCCTGTATATCTATCCTAAATCTAAAAGGATCTCACATAGTCCTGTCTTAATTCATCAGAGAGAAACACCAAAGAGAATACTTGTATGCTGGGGATCCAGGGGGGTTTAGTGGTTCGGCTTTTGGACGAGGGTCTCGGATACCCAGGTCTGAATCCGCACCCGGCCATGGAAGTTTCCTGGGTGACTTTCAGCCAGGCCTACCAAACAGGGTTGTTGTCAGGATAAAATGGAGGAAGGAAGGACAAGGTAAGTTTTTTTGGGCCACTATTAGGGTTTCCAATCCCCAGGTGGGGCAGGTATAAAGCACACAGCATCCACAAAAAACCAGCCTCAAATATGAAAAATGTTCAAAGGTTTATCACAAATAAATAATTTGGACAAAAGTGCATCAGTCACACCCGACCCAAAGTCCTTCTTGTAAGTCAAAGTCCTTATGCTTTAAAGTGGAGGTCCAGGGTAATAGACAAGCCATGAAGTAAGAGTCCAACGCTCCCAAACTTCTTTCAGTAATAGCCAGTGTAGAGATGACTAGCAGCAAAGTGCAAATCCGCAACAGGGATGCACATATTGCCCTGTTTAATCGAGGCTTCTACACGCTTCCAAACCAAATCCTTCATACATGGTTCACATCAACGGCTGCTGATATTCTGCAGAAATTTTGAGCTATATGCCATGTATGAAGGATTTGAATTGTTTGGAAGCGTGTAGAAGCCTCGGTGAAACAGGGCAATATGTGGATCCTTGTTGTGGATTTGCACTTTGCTGCTAGTCATCTCTACACTGGCTATTATTGAAAGAAGCTTAGAAGTGATGGACTATTACTTCACGGCTCGTCTAAAGTGGACCTTATGCTTTAAAGTGGACCTCCACTTTAAAGCATAAGGACTTTGACTTACAAGAAAGGACTTTGGGCCGGATGTGACTGATGCCAAATCTAAATCCAAATACCTTTATTGGCATAAAGATAAAAAGTACAGCATAGCAAATTTACATGGAGTTTCAGCTATAAAAACCAGTCAAACATCAAGAAGGGGAGCTAGTCTTTTGCTCCCTGATTGTTATGGCAGCCAAAAGGTACTTTGCAACCAGGCTTGTGATATGGGAACATTGGTCAGATAGTAGAAAAAAAACTAACTCTGCTTCAGGTAATCCATAAAAATTAGGTTTGATTATGCAGTCCTGCACTTCCCCATAAAATCACAATAAAATAAGACATGGGTGACCGTTTCAAGGTGCCTTCCATTACATGAGCAGACTCTTTCCTGATAAGGGATGTTGGCAAACCTCCCAGACAATACTGCTGAGAGTAGAACATTGATACCGTTTTCGCACACAGCTTACCATGCGGTCACGTTCCTGTTCTCTCTGCAGCGTCTGTCGGATTTCCCATTATCTGCGCTGGAGTTACAGGAAGTTCCACGGCTTTTGTGTAGCAAACATAAACTGGGTTTTAGCGGTTTACGTTTGCTACGCAAAAGCCGTGGCACTTCCTGTAACTTTGGAGCAGATAGTGGGAAATCCGACGGACGCTGCAGAGAGAACAGGAACGTGACCCCATGGAAAGCTGTGTGCAAAAACGGTGTAGGTCTTGCTAACATAAAAGAGCGGCATAACTGGGGTGAAGTAATCTGGGAAAGGTAGGCAGCAGGCAGCCCATGATCTGGGAAGATACCAAATGCTAAAGGGGAACAAGTTTTATGATGTGACTGATGCACTTTTGTCTAAATTATTTATGTGTGATAAACCTTTGAATATTTTTCATATTTGAGGCTGGGTTTTCATGGATGCTGTGTGCTTTATACCTGCTTCTCTTTTCCACGTTACTCTTTGGGTTGCTAAATCCCTAGGTGGGAGCAGGGGATCCCCCAGTTTGGAGGCTTTCTCCCTGATTCAGGGACATCAGAAAGTAGGGGAGGGGGAGGAAAATGCCTGCTGTGCACTTCATTATACTCTATGGAGACTGATTCCCAAAGGGTATAATGGAGAGTTGATCCATGGCTATCTGGGGCTATGGGGGTGTTTTTTAAGGTAGGGACACCAAATTTTTAGCAGTGCATCCAGTGCCTCTCCTCAAACCACCCCCCAAATTTCAAAAATATTGGACCAGGGGATCCAATTCTATGAGTCCCAAAAGAAGGTGCTCCTATCCTTCATAATTTCCAAATGGAGGGAAGGCATTTAAAAGGTGTGCACTCCCTTTAAAGGTGATGGCCAGAACTTCCTTCATAGTTCAGTTGCGCTTGTCATGCCCTTGCTTCTGGGTCCACCTCCAAAGTCTCCTGGCTTCACCCCCCAAAGTCCCCAGATATTTCTTGAGTTGGACATGGCAACCCTAGTCAGTATTGGAGAGAAAGTCAAGCTATAGACTTCCAAGTTATCTCTACTGTTCCCTTTGATGTATTCCTTAAAAGCCAGATGCCATACACTGAAATGTATCACTTTCAAGTTGTTCCATCTATGAGCACAATGGATTATCAATAAACTAAGACTTTGTTTCCAATCATCGCTTGTTTTTTTTTAAACTTCCATGCTTGACATTTTGAAAGTGATCCACGTTAAAATTCAGCTGACCTGGCAACTTTCAAACCGGCTAAGAGAGCTCCAGATAACAGTGAACATATTAATCCACTGGAGAGAGGACTGGAAGACAGAGTAGAGGTGCGGACCCCCCGTGGCATGTCTTGGACGTGAGGAGAGTCATGGGGCGCGGGTCCCCTCTGCACATACAGCAACTCTTCGTCACCACGGAAGTGGGAGCCACGGACTTCGACCACCCTGATGCAAGAAGCCCCAGCCCGCAGGGATGCCATCCTGACGAGGCACGCATGTGGGGGAAAGGTTGGCGGAGCCCCGGGAGGCGAGCAGGCATGCAACCCACCCGGGGAAGAAGATGAACAAAGGGAACCCCGACCTGACGGTGGTGGTGGGGTGCTGGAGCCCTCTGACCCCGAGGAGGAAGATGGAGGTAAAGGACCGGATGAGCCGGACGTCCTCAAGATGATGAGGGGTGAGATGGCTAACATGGTGAGGGGCTTGAGAGACGAGATCCATGCCAACGCTGCCTTTATGGCCCAGGAGATGCGAAGGCAAATTGACCACTTGCTGAGATTCAGGGATTCAAGAGGGGCACCAGGGATCCCAGGGGGAAGGCCCCCATTAGCCCTGCAGCTCCCAGCACTGCCAGTGATCCCACCATCTCCAATCCTGGCCCCGCAGCTTCCAGTGCCACTGATAATTCCGGCCCCACCACTGGTGATTCCAGCCCCCTGCAACTACGGGAGGGGGGGAGAACTTGATGCAATCTTCAATGGAGACCCCGAAGAAGTGGAATACTTTTCCATGTAAGCCAATAGCTACATGCACTATTGGGGGAATACTTTTCCAGACGAATTTAGCAAAGTAGACTACCTGGGTTCAAAACTCAAAGGGGCTGCTAAGAGATGGTACGTGAACTGTACGAGACCAGAAGCCCGGAACTGGACATGGTAGCTGTGTTCCTGCAAGCACTGCTCACCCAATATGAGGAGCTGCTACAAGAAACCCGAGCGTTGACCACCCTGCGGGACATGCAACAGGGATCAAAATCGGTGCATGAGTATGCGGCCGAATTTAGAGCCAACACCGCAAAAGTCAGGGGTTGGAATGAGCTGATGAAAATAGAGCAGTTCCAAAGGGGCCTGAACGCAAGCGTGCTGGATTGGGCCTTACAGCAGGCGCACCCCACCACCCTGGTGGGGTAAGTGCAGCTAGCGGGAGAGGTAGAAACCAACATGAAGAGAGTGGCCCTGCAACATCAACAGCAGCAAGGGGGAAAGGGGGGACGTGAGTCTCAGTCGGGAGCAAAAACCGAAGGGAGGAAGGCCCCACAGGTGAGAGGAACAGCTAAATGACCGCTAGCCCGCACGTGCTTTCGATGTGGGGACCCAAATCACTTAGCCGTCAACTGCCCGGAGAGACCTCGAAGCCTCCCCCCCCGACTCTGAAGTCCATCACATTGGCACCCAAGAAGGCACCAGTGTGTGCAAAGGAGTCGGTTAAAGGGAGAACCATCACCCCAACCATCACAGAGGAGGAGACTATCATCCTGGATGAGCTGAGTGAGATGTCATTGGAGGAAGAGCAGGCAGAAAATGAGGACGGCCTGCACTGAAAGGTGCCGAGCAGCAGGTCATGGATCTAACAGCACCACTGAGGGTGAGAATAACTGGATCTTTGTTTTTTGTCCCATTGACTTTATTGAACCCAAGGCTAAAGAGATTTGTACATGTGAGAGCCCTAATTGACTCTGGGTGTATGAGGGAAATAATCACCCCCAAGCTGGTGGAAGCCCTTGGCCTCTTGTGAACCCCATTGCCCCACCCCATCCAGTTTGAACAGATGGATGACTCAGTAATGAAGGGAGAGCCATGCGTAGAACAAACCCAGGCAGTGCCCATGGGCACAGAGAATCATTGGGACTTAGAACTTTTTGTAATCACCCCCTCTGCATCATTTGATGTGGTCCTGGGAGTCGGCTGGCTAGCCAAACATGAACTGGAGCACAGATTGCGCAATCGAACTCATCCCCAGCCAGGAGTTGCCCAAGGAGAAATTATACTCCATGGGGTGGGCTGAGAAAGCAGAGCTGAGGAAATTTATGGACAAAAATCTAAAGAGGGGCTTTATTAGACCAACAACCGCCCTGCACGCCACCCTGGTGCTCTTCAGGAAAAAGAAAGACAGAAGTCTAAGGTTGTGCACGGACTTCCCGCTAATTAAAGACCTACTGAGCACCATCTCAGAAGGGAAAATTTTCACTAAGCTGGATCTGAGAGATGTGTACTTTAGAGTACGAATTAAGGAGGGCAATGAGTGGAAATCTGCCTTCAATACACCGATGGGTCAGTTTGAATATTTAGTCATGCCATTTAAATTACAAGGGGCCCCCGGGGTATTTATGAATTTCATCAATGAAGTACTGAGGGAACACCTGTACCAGGGAGTGGTGGTGTACCTGGATGATATAATTATTTATTCAAAGGACATGGACTCACATGTAAAATTGGTGAGAAAAGTACTCACGACCCTGTACGAACACAAACTGTATGCCAAATTATCAAAATGTGAATTCCATAAAAAAGAATTGGATTATTTGGGATTTGGGGTGTCCAGGAAAGGGCTAGCCATGGACCCAGCCAAAATCCAGGTGGTGTTATACTGGGAACCCCCGAGGAAATGTAGACAGTTACAATTATTCCTTGGATTCACGAATTTTTACCATAATTTCATTCAAGGATTTGCCCAAACATTGCTACCCGTGACTGATCTTTTAAAGACAAAAGGGAAGGGTCAAGAGGAGAAAAAACCAGGGGCAAAATTAAAGTGGATGCCTGAGTGCCAAGAGGCATTCAGCCAGTTAAAAAGACTATTTACCAGAGAGCCCATTCTAAGTCACCCTGATGAGCTACAGCCCTTCGTGGTCTAATGTGACGCCTCTGGCATGGCCGTAGGGGCAATATTAATGCAGACCGATGAGGAAGGGAAGTTATGGCCCTGCACTTACATTTCTAAGAAATTTTCCCAGGAACAACGGAATTGGTCTGTTGGGGACAAAGAAGCGTTTGCTGTAACTTTTGCCCTAAAAACGTGGAGGTCCTGGTTGGAAGAAACCAGGGTTCCGTTTGCAATTTGGACAGATCACAAGAATTTGGAAGCCCTCACGGGACGTAGGAAACTGACTGAGAAACAAATTAGGTGGGCGGGATTCTTTGCTAAATTCGATTTCACCCTGAAACACATACCGGGCTGAAAGAACTTTTTAGCAGACACACTTTCCAGACTTCCCTAGCATGATAGCCAGAGAGAAGAGGTAATAGACTTGATAATATCCCCCAACCATTTAACCGGGATGGTCACCACCAGATCAAAAAAGAATAAAGTGGGGGATAGTTGGGGAGGACAACATCTGATTGAGAAAGTGGATGCGGAAGGAGAGGCAAAACCAGAGGAAGTAAAGAAAGGAGAAGGGGGTTTTGGTACCGCAAGGGAAAGTTCTACGTACCAGAGAGCCTCCGGAAGGAAGTGCTGCAGTTTTGCCATAACAGTAAAATTTCTGGATATTTTGGGTATGAAAAAACATTGCATTTAGTCAACAGACAATTTTGGTGGCCACAAATGAAAAAAGACATCTCGGAATACGTTTCCACTTGCCCTGTGTGCATCATGGCAAAAAAAAGGGGAGGGAAACCCCCCAGCCTGCTACAGCCAATAGAAACAGCAAGGAGGCCGTGGTCAGTAGTGTCCATGGACTTTATTGTGGAACTACCCATATCCGAAGGGAAAAACGTAATTCTGGTAATAGTGGACACCTTCTCCAAACAAGCTCACTTTATCCCCTGCACTAAATTACCCAATGCAAAGAAATTAGCGTACTTATTCTTTCAGCACGTGGTCAAAGTACACTCATTCCCTGACAAGGTCATTAGTGACAGAGGCCTGCAGATCGTTGCCAACTTCTGGCGGGTGTTTTGTAAATTGACAGGAATGGAACAGGGTTTGAGTTCTACGTATCACCCCCCCCAAACAGACGGACAGACGGAGAGGATGAACGTGCTCCTTGAACAATATTTAAGGTGTTATGTGAACCACCAGCAGTCAAACTGGGTAGAACTGCTGCCCTTCACTGAATATGGATATAATAACAGCATCCACAATTCGACCAAAACCTCCCCTTTCAAAATAGTGAATGGCTATGAGGGGAAGCCTTTCCCTTTACTGCCGGGGGGTGACCCCCACCGAGACCCCCTCTTCATTTGAACAATGGTGGGGGTCCCTAGGGAAGGAATGGAAAGTAATACAGGAGAAGTTAGAAGCAGCCAAAGAGACTTACAAAAAACACAATGACAAGAAGCACACTCCTGTATGGGATTTCAAAGTGGGGGAGACTGTGTTTTTGTCCACGAAGAACTTACCCTTGCCACAAACATCGAAATAGTTGGCTTATAAATACCTGGGACCGTTCAAAATAAAAAAGGTTATAAATAAAGTAACTGTGGAATTAGAGTTACCAAAGTTGTTTAGTAAAATTCACCCTGTCTTTCATTACAGCCTTTTGCACCGGGACCTGGGGGCTATAAATTGGCACCCTTGCCTGCCAGCGCCACAACCGATTCAAGTGGAGGAGCAGAGTCACCATGAGGTGCAGGAAATACTGGATGCGAGGTTGAAAAGAGGAGTGCTCTACTTTTTAATAAGGTGGAAACATTTTCCCCCAAGTCACGATGAATGGGTAGAAGCATCCAATGTGAGGGTGTGTAGGTTATTGAAGAAGTTTTACCTACTGCATCCAGAAAAACCCCGGAGTAATGTTTAGGGGGGGGGGCAGTATGTCAAGCATGCAATTTATTCTTAATATAAAGCTGTATTAGTTAGACTGTTACTTTACCACTAATGCATATCAAAGCTATGTAAACCCTTCCTTAGTTCTCACCTTCTGTAACAAATGCAGGAATGCCTGCTTTGAAGATAGTGCCTCTCAAGACAGTTCCCAAGCTCAAGCCTGGGACTCAGGATGTTTCTACCCGCAAAAGTTAGTCAAATGCATAGTTGTAGTAATTCACATGCTCATGATAGAATTCCAAGTTATCTCTACTGTTCCCTTTGATGTATTCCTTAAAGCCAGATGCCACACACTGAAATGTATCACTTTCAAGTTGTCCCATCTATGAGCACAATGGATTATCAATAAACTAAGACTTTGTTTCCAATCATCGGTTGGTTCTTTTGAAATTTCCATGCTTGACACAACCCACTTCCCAGTCAGATCCCATCCTGACCAGTTAAATTTTCCACCACAGGTCTTCATAGGCGGTTAACATCTGTCCCTTACAGTCAGGTGACCCACAGTTTCCCGCAGCTCACCTCAGCATGCACAGCCACACTGTGTTGTAATTTCTGGGACTGAAATGCAAGACACAACAGAAGATCTCTTGTCCTTGAAGCAAGGAACTATAAGATTCACTCAGGCATATGTATACTCCATTGTATCCTGCCTTCGTCAGGACACACCTGGAATACCGTGTGAAGTTCTGGAGGCCTCACTTCAAAAAAGATGTGGACAAAATCGAGCAGGTGCAGAAGAGAGCAATGAGGATGATCAGGGGTGTGGAGGAAGAACTCTCTGAGGAAAGGCTGAGGGCCTTGGGAATGTTCAGTCTGGAGAAGAGGAGACTGAGGGGGGAAAGGATTGCTCTCTTTCGATATCTGAAAGGTTGTCAGTTGGAGGAGGGCAAGGAGCTGTTCCATTTGGCAGCCGAGGATAGGACCGAAGCAATGGGCTCAAATTACAAGCAGAAAAGTACCGGCTGGATATTAGGAAAAATTTTTTACAGTCAGAGTAGTTCAGAGGTGGAACCAGCTGCCTAGGAAGGTGATGAGCTCCCTTTCATCGGCAGTCTTCAAAACGAGGCTGGATGATTATTTGTTGGAGATGCTTTAGGCTGACCCTGCATGGAGCAGGGGTTGGACTAGGTGGTCTCTATGGCCCCTGCCAACTCTATGTCTATGTGGGAAACAGGAAGGGAGGAGGGGGAATAGTATCATATTTTCAAGAGATCCTAAGTTGCTTTGAGGAGTTCATAGTTGAAAAGTGGGACATAAATTTGATTTAAAAATTAATAGCAAAGTCATAATTGTGGAAATATTTAAATAATTAACCTTCACCCCCTCCCAGCACACAGTTCATGCTCTTAACTGCTATATTAAATTAGCTGTCTTTTATTAACTATTTTTCTGGAGAAATATATAAGGTTGTGGGCCTTAACCTATCAGTCAAGAAATTCCTTTCCAGGGTTGGTGCCTCTAAATACACAGCATCCTGGCTCTTTTGACAATTCTGTATCTCTTCCATGAGTGACTAAACTAGAACTAAGATGTGGATTTGTTCTTCTTTGTCATTTACACAAAAATCATGTTCTTGAGAGTTATGCAGAATTCAAATGCACGAGCAGAATATATTCATTCCACGTATGCTTCCATCAACGCAGAAAGAAATCATTCATTTCTTCAGTCTAAAAAGCTTCTGACAATGCAGAGGTCATGAGGATATCATCTTTTATAACCGCACATCAAAGACTGCATTGCTTATCTCCAATGCAGAGAATAATTTCTTTTTTAAAAGGTAGAACATTTCCTCTGAGTTTTGCCAGCAGCAAAAGGTAGAATTAGAGAGAGGTGTGGAGGGAAGTTTGAAACTCCTAGAGAAATTTTACTTGTGTTACTGAAAGTCTCTGCCATCAAATTGCCCGCTCACCCCTCGGATGAAACATGACATAGGTTATGGGCTAAACTGGGAAATTTATTTACATATAAGCTGATCTACACTGGTCAGTTAACAAGTTAAAGCATGAGTTGTATCACACTTGCAATACTAACAGGGCAAAACCACCCCAGCTCACAGCCAGACCCAGAATCCCTCTGAACCTTTCTCCTCATGGCCTGCACATGAGTGCGTAGAGATGGAGGGGCCCAGCCTCACCTATGACTGCTATGCTTTAAGGCTCATTGTGTGTTCCCCCAACCCAGAAGAGGTCCCCCATGGAGTCACCCAGACTGCCCACCCAATAGGCATTCAGTTTGAGGAACACCCCCCCTCCCAAATTGCTGATATCTTGGGGTGTTTGCCAACTCTAAATCTCTTCAGACTATGCTCTTCCAGTTGGGGCCTAATCAGTTTTTCCAGGCCTGTTTGTACCTCATCCCTTCAGACCATATGAAGCGGGTGAAAAAAGGGCCCCCTTTTGGCCAATCTGAGTGAGACCTCAAAATTCCTGCTTGGCCCTGAAACCAGCAACCAGCTAATCCTACATGGTTGTAAAACTGGGTTGGAGGGTAGGGAGTTTGCTTCAGGCTGAAATGGCTAAGGAGGTGGCTGCTGCCTGACTTGGCCAGTGAGCCAGCCTCCTATTGGCCAGCGTTCCCATGCCAAGCCTCCATTGACTCCCCTCACCCTCATGTTCATTTGAAAGAAGTGGGGAGTGGGCAAACACTGTCTCCCATTCCATCCATCTGGCACCAGTCATTTGTGGCTTTTCTTTTCTGGAGCAATGATTACATATATGAAGTTAGTAGTGTGTCTCAAGTAAACAGCTATATGTGTTATTGGGTGCCTAATAGGACTCCCAAGTTCCTGCTAGGGATGGGGGATCCTTTGGGGGATTCCTGGCCCCCAAAGAGCCCATCGTCGCATGGTTTGATGACATCACTGGAAGTGACATATTATGCTGGGCACATTGCGGGGGACACTCTAGAAATTGACTTGAAACTCTTTGGTTTTGCATGGGGATGCTGCAGCAATATGGGGGACTTGGCAACCCTAGTGGCTAGTCAGCTGCAGTCTCTCAAAATCTGGCTGAGGGACTAGAGGCCATGGTGGGCTGGCTAAGAAAGAGCAGGTTGAAGCAGAACCCATCAAAGATGGAGTTCCCATGGCTGGGGGGGGGGGGGGGGACCAGGACTGGAGCTGGAGCTGGAGTGCAGTTACCAACCCTTGACAGGATTCCATTGTCACCGGCACAGTCTGTCAAGAGTCTGGGTGTGACACTGGATGCTGCCCTTTCAGTGGAGGCCCAGGTCACACAGATTGCCAAAGTAACTTTTTCCCATCTATGTCAAGGCTGGCAACTGGCTCCCCTCCTGTCCCATTTGGACCTAACCATAGTGATCCATGTGAAAGTCACCTCCAGATCAGACTACTGTAACTCACTCTACACTGGCCTACCCTTGAGACTGACCCAGAAACTCCAGTGGGTCCAGAATGCGTTGGTGTGAGTCCTTTCAGGAATGCCATGGACAGCACGTATGTGACTTGTGCTGCACCAGCTATGCTGGTTTCTGGTTGAGTACCAAGTTAGGTCCAAGGTTTTGGTGCTGGCCTTTAAGGTCAAGAGTAGTCTGGGACCAACATATCTGAGGGATCGTCTTATCTGCTATGTCCCTGGTAGGTCATTGGGCTCTGCCGGTAACAACTCGCTAGTAATTCCACACCCCAAAGAAGCTCACCTGTCCTCAACTAGGGACAGGGCTTTTTTAATCCTGGCCCCTACTTGGTGGAACTCTCTGCCAGATGATGTCTGGGCCCTGAAGGATCTTTTACAATTCCGCAGGCCCTGTAAGGCAGAGATGTTCCACCAGGCTTTTGACAGAGATTCTTGATTGAGGCAGTGATATCTGGCACCTCGTCTTTTGTCCACCCCCTTCAGAAGTGCTTCCTCCCCCCCCCACCGCATATGCTCCAACATTTTGATAAAAATGAGTATAATTAGCCAACCACCATTAGAGGTTGGAATTCTTATTGCCGTTGTTTAATTGTACTAAATTATGTATTTGTTTTATTTTATGCATTTTTATTTGATGTACATTACTCAGAGCCCAGCCTGGCTGAGATGGGATGATAAATCCAATTGAGGTGGTGGTGGTGGTGATGGTGATGATGATGATGCAAAATATTTGATTCAGTAATTTCCCCTCCACTTTCTTCCTGATCAATGAGCACCAGGGGCATTTAAAACAATATTAGACTGAATAAGTACAAAATGTCAGTAAAATCAAAACAATAATGTACCACTAAATCAGTAAAAATAACAATAAAAGTAATAAAATGCCCCTAAGCCAATAAAAGCATCACATTACCAACACACCAGAAACCCCAGAGAAGTCAACGAACTTGAGCAGAGCACAATTCAGTTCCAGACTATTACATGCCCTTCAGAAAATGCTTTTAATTGATGTTCAGAATCAATAAAATAATAAAAGCCTTTTTGTCTTGGCAAAACTGAACAACCTGATTGGTTGGGACTGGGTCGGACTGTGGTGCATCAACCTTCAGCCTATCAAACTATCAATCAAGAATACTTGGTTGCCATTGGTTGAGTCCTCCCCTCTCTCCTGCCCAAGTGGCTGTTGCTACCCAGCAAAACTGATTCTGTCAATATAGGCAATCAACCTTAGTTCTGACAGTTACTACCTCTCCCTACTCTCCCACACACACACACTGTGGAGAAAGACTGTGCTTTTCCTATGTAGAGGCTGCAGAAAGGGGGAAGGTGATGGAAAGCTGAAGTCAGAGGGGCAGATAAAGGGAAGGATATAGGGTTGCCAACTCCAGGTTAGAAAATTCTTGGAAATTTAAGGGGTGGAGCCTAGAGAGGGTGGCGTTTGAGGAGGGGTGGGACCTCAGATACGCCATTTCCTCCTGAGGGACCACTGTTCCCAATCTCCAAGTGAGGTCTGGAGATCACTCAGAATTGCAACTGTTCTCCAGATGGCAGCGATCAGCTCTCCTTGAAGTGTGGAGGGAGTGAATGCCTTCACTTTGGTGGGTGGGCAGTTACCCAGAGCCTCTTTCTAGAGCCCGTTGTGTTTGTCTCCATTGTGTGTGAGGAATAAATCAGGTTTCATGGAGTAGAAAATTTCAGATGTTCAGGGACACCACTGAAGAAGTTGTGTCCCAGAGGCCTATGACTTCCATCTCTGTTAATGCAGAGTAGGGACCTTGGATCTCAGGTTCATATGAACAAACACAGCCCTGCAGATAGATATTTGGGAGGAAGAAGGAAACAGGCCTGCATGCACTAAAGCCAGTTAAGCACAGAATTAGGGAAGAGGCACCATCACTTGGGTTCCCAGTGTACACTTGGGCAGAACACAAAGATAAATATTCCTGAGCCTATCCAACTTTGTCTGCCCTTCTCTTAGGAAAACCTCAAAAACAGGAAAAGGCTGTGTTGCAATAGGAAGACCCATCTAAGGTCAGGATGAGTCCCAGTTTGTAGGTTATGATGACTCCCCAAATGAAAACCAGCACTATCCCCATTGCATGCAGAGCTGTCTGATTTCCTTAGAGTTGTTGGGAAAAAATTGTTGTAGGGTGACAGGTTTGTGTCTATTTGTAATGCTGGGACTGACAACTGGAAAAATGAGGACCCGCACAATGCTGCATAGATTAAAGACTAGGTGATGTCAAAGTATTGAAGGTATGTACACCACCTGCTGTCATAAATAATCCTTGGCAGCAGAAGTGCAGAAGAAATATGTTTGCTTCATCCTGGCCTCAAGAAAAGACATTTTTAAGTGTCAGTCACCAATACGCTCTTGTTCTTGCATTGCAGATGTACTTCTGTGACGTGCCTGGCTAGAGAGCAGCAATTATCTTGCAGTGATTGTTTCTGGAGTAAAGTAGAAAGGTCTACTCCTGCCAAATGAAAAAAGAGAGAAAACGCCTACGAGCAGCATTTGCAAGCAAACATAAAAGGGAACGAGCATGGAAATGCAATCCGGGGGGAGGTGCAAATCCTCGGGATGAGACTGGAAGTCTAGACCTGTCATGGCTTGGGGGAAAAATATCCATCAAGAAAGTATCATTTATTTAGAGAGGAGAGTTAACAGAATAGTGTCTATGATGGGGGGATATAAAGAATTCAGAATGTTGAGGAAAAACATTTCCAGGTAATCTTAGCAAGATTTAAAAATGCATTTTTAATGCACTTATCCATTTGGGGACCTCTACTTTTTTGTTGCCTTTCCTTTCCAGCCTAGTTATTGAAGGTAATGGCTTTTAAACTTGCTTCCTTTTGAGAATACTTCCCCCATTTACCAAGGGCCCTTGTATGTTATGGTGTAATCCAAAGCAGAATTACACCAGGACTGCCGGATGGCAGCCAGAAACCCTTGGGAGCCATTGGGGGCAATGTGCTGGTGCACTTATGTCACTTTGGTTTAAACTGGAATTGACATGGACACTCTGGCTCTCTCAGCTTGACTTCGCGAACGAAGATTTAAGAAAGGTGCAGTAGTCCACGTCTGTTGCAGGCTCGCTGGTGGCTGACAAGACCAATGCGGGACAGGCAGGTCCAGCCACAGTGGCTGCAGGGAAAAGTCTGATTTGGGGTTGGTGCTGTAGCAGTACGATTCTTCCTCAATCTCCTTTTGTCCTCAAGACCAGCTATGCGTGCGTTCTCAAAGGAAGAGACAGCCTAGTGGATGGTGTGCCTCCATGCTTTGCGATCTGAGGCTAGGTCAGACCACTGGTGATGGCCTCATGTTAGCTGGGGGCTGGTGCCAGAGTTGGCTGCCAGCTGGGTGGAATGTCCATCCTCAGAAATGGCAGCTGGTGAGTGGGAGGAGTCGGAATTGTGTGAGCCCATTGCTAGCATTTCATTAGGTTTGGGGACAGGGCTAATAGTGGCATTTCTGTTTAATGAAACTGGATTCTCTTTGGGTGGATTTTCTTCCATATCTGGTTTAAGTGCATAAGTTCTGCTCTTCACATTCATACAAACTACCAAGTGACCTGAACTTTAAGTTCTGCAAGGACCCTGCACTACCTGCACATTTCCCCGGTCTCCTCCCAAGTATTTGCATTGCCAGAACTGCCAACTACCTTCTGCCCATTCTGCTCTCCTTCCTTCCCCAAAAACATATTTTCCTTGGAGGAGCAGATCTCTCCCACTGAAGGGACTCAACTGATAGAAGAAGGAAGCTGCTTCTTGGACTTCAGGGCACCACAGCCTTACTGGGCTCCATCTCTCCTCCCAAATCCACCCTCCCCCAGGCTATACCCCCCCCCAAGTTGCCAGGAACTTCCCAACGTGGAGTTGGCCACCATATGTGTGTGCTGCTGCCTCCTGATACATTTTGTTGCTTTTGTTGCTTTTTAAAAATTGCTGCAGATATTTCTGAAGCAGAAACCTCCAAATCTGCCTCATTTTTTCCTTTAGGAAAAACTCACAAGCAGTGCGGTGTAGTGGATCCCGAAGACCCAACGAGTCCCAACTCTTCTGCAGAAGCTGGCTGGGTGATCTGGGGCCATTCACACACTCTCGGCTCCACTGATGACCCTGCAGGATTGTTGTGAGGATAAAATGGAGGTGAGAAGGACGATGGAAGGTGTTTGGGTCCGCACCCCCCAGAAAGGCAGCCCACAACAGGAATAAACAAGCCATCAGCATTTTTCACCACCCTCCTCTAGAATGCAGAATTCAACATGATGGGGAGTTTGTGCTTTGGGAGCTGAGTCACGCAAGGTGGACTGGCCACAGCTGAGACACCAGATGGAGATGTATCCATCCTGTTCATGGATCAGGGCCCACATCAGCAGAAGAGAACGGACCATTCCAGTGGTGATGGGGGGGGAGGAATCCTCAAAGGATGGCTACTGGTGGGGGAGCTCTCATAGACAATGGTGATGCCACTTCAGCTAACCCTGGTCAGTACTGAGCAGAAGAAGGATCTTTTTTTAAACTCTGAAATCCTATGTTGAGACAATCCAGAATGGAAACTGATATAGTGCTGGAAGATGGAACATCCAGGTCAGAGAGCACTCGGTCAGCTATTGGGGAAGAGTCGGGAAGAGCTACAAGCAGGGTTGCTTTTAATGACACAACTGGACTAAAGCTGAAAGGAAGTCCGGTTGGTGATGCAAAAGGAAAGTCTGAAGCTTTTCAATGCATGTAATAGGAACATGGAACATGGTTAAGTAGTAAGTAGT
This sequence comes from Heteronotia binoei, assembly GCF_032191835.1. Lineage (NCBI taxonomy): Eukaryota > Metazoa > Chordata > Lepidosauria > Squamata > Gekkonidae > Heteronotia > Heteronotia binoei. The sequence continues at coordinate 136,211,728 of NC_083229.1, forward strand.
ATGAATTAAGGTCAGCTTGAAATAATAAAATGAGAAATGGAACATTTAAAAATTGCAACATTCCTGGAGAGTTAAAAGGTCATGTAAAAAACAGATTTCCATTACTAAGTTCAATCAAAGATGAACTGGAAGAACTATGGGTTCTTCTGGAATACTAGGAATTGTAGGGTAATCACATCCAACTCCTTCTTTTCCCCCTCAGAATTCACAGATGTCTCTACTGAATAGCAATTTCCCGATTTGATTCTAGATGAACTTTTGTGCCCGCCCCAAACACATTTCCTCTTGTGAGGCTGAGACTGAAAGAAAAGAGTTGAATGGCCACATAATCAGCCTCAGGAAGTCTTAAATTCCCTAGTGACAAGCAGGTATATTTTTAAACTGTGCTGTTAAGTACCACTTCCTGTACATAAAATTCAGACTGCAAAAGGCCTTCATCACAACTCCTCTATAATCACTTTTGACACAGACCAGTTGATGAAGATTATAGTCTTTCAGTAGTTCTGAAGTACGGCTCCTATATCCTATCAAATGGGAAAAGCCACAAAGAGTTCTGGAAAATGACAATAATGCACTCATTTTTTGGTTTTGTTTATCCTTCTTAAACTGTAATCTCTTTGTCCCCCTCCCGCTCTCCAGCCACTCTTCAAGTGGTTCTGTTATCATGTCGACTGGAGGACTCTTTGCCCTTCATCAGCAGAGAAAGTAGCAGTTAAAGGCACACAGGAAAATTAGAAAAAACGAAAGGCAGCACCCAGTGATACTTGTCTTAAAGTAAATAATTGTTCTGAACCTACATCATGAAATCTGTCCTTCCTTGAACTGTGAGATGCACAATTTCTGTTCCAAAGAAAACTCCAATTTCCCAACTGTTTATCCCAGGAAAAGTGGCTCTCTGGTCAACCAAGCAAAATGAGAGCCAAGAAATCCTGAGGGCAGGCAGGGCCCATGAGATGGAAGCATCCAGCTGGCCTGCAAAAGAGCTCAGGTTCAACCCCCACATCTCGGATTCAGAGGACCAAGCAGCAAAGGATGTGAAAGGCCTGCTGAGACCCGGGAGGGCTGCTGTCTGAACAGACAATACTGACCTTGACAGAGCTTATTTAACATAAGGCAGCTTCATGTGTTCAGCTGCATTCAGTGAGGCTCCTTCATGGACTGATGTTGGGCTGGTCCCATGGCATGCACCTCACTTGACAACCAGCCACAATGAACAGCACTGTCTCTGTCTGAGATAACATGCAAGAACAGTTGGGGTTTTAAAATCTGTGGCTCCTTCATTCACACATGCAAGTCACCACTGACTGCACCAATAATCACATAGCTATCTAACTGCTACACTTTTAACTCACCTGTCCTCCAAAGAGCTCATTTTGGCATATACAATTCTGCCATCCTCTGCTTTATCCTCACAGGAATCTTATGAGGTAGCTTATTTATTTAGCAACTGTGTATACAGTCTCTCCAGGGAACCTCCCTAAGGTGATTAAGCATATAAGAAGAGTCCTGCTGGGTCAACCAGTGGTCCATCCAGTCCAGCATCATCTTTCATTCCATGGCCAAAATGGTAGCCCTGGAGGGCCAACAAACAGGGTGGAGATGCTGTGACCTTCCCCTGATGCTTACTCATTGCCTGAGGATGCAGAGGTTTGATGTATCTTTGCTCACCATGGCTAGTAGCCATTGATGGACCTCTCCTCAACTAATCAAATTCCTGCCTAAAGTTTAAGCTGAAAAAGAATGATTGGCTCAGAGCTCCCCAGTGAACTTCCATGTCAGAGAGCCAAAAGAGACAGGACAGATTTCTCCAGGATCCAACCAAAAAACAGGCCCTCTTGGGATCAGGGCCATGTGCAAAGAGGAGAGGGTGTTTAACTCTCTCACTCCTGTTCAGTTTCACTCTCCAAGTCATGCTTCCAGTGCTATTGTTACTGTTTAAAGGGCGGGGAATGTCTGTTAAAAACCTATAACTGAGCAGTTTCTGAAGGGTAAAATCTCTTCTCCCTGATCGGAACAATTCCTGCGCAACACAGAGCTTACAGGCTGACTGAGATCCATGGTCTCTATCACATCTGCTCTAACCCTGAATGAGGATCTGAACCCGAGTTAATGATAATTTGTCTAGTCTGTTTTAGGGGGGAAGTAAATCTGCTTAGTCCCAGTGTGTATGTGTATGGGTTGGGGGCTACATGACTGAATGTTCCTTGAAATTGGGGGGGGGGGGGGAGACCTTCCACATAGAAAGCTAGAGGACAGGAGGAAGGCGAGGTCTTTCTCCCTGACAGCTAACTTCCTGACTGCAGGGGGTTTGCTTGAATAGAGGAAATCTTTGACCACAGAAGCTCCTCTCTCCTCAAAGAGATCACAAGCCCAGATACAGGTTTGCCATTTCAGAGAAAAGTTAACAGATGACCATTTCAAGTGCGCCATTTCACTGACAGCTCATTTTTTGTACCATTTTTCTTTGTTGTTGGCTATGTAAAACTTAAGTTTATGAGAGACACAGGGCTCTGAGTGTCAAGTACTGCAACGTCTTCATCAATTAACACACCTGAGTTTCAGCAAAGGTGTTTATTGATAAGCAAGACATGACAGTCAGACAGGGTCTTGCTAAAGCTGATGTTGTAGGTATTTGCCCATATAGATATAGCCAGGGTTCATCTGTTATATAGTCCAAATATAGAAGTGCCAAATACTACCAATCACCTTTCTCCCCTTCCCAACATGTCATCAAACCCCCTTACTACTGAAGCAAGCTATGAGCATCTCTGAGAACTAGATAACACAACCTTGAGTGTCTAGTTTTAGGGTGGAGAGATGCATGGCATGGTAACGGCACAGGAATGCTTTGTGTGAGACCAAAGAGATATCAGCAAAGCTGAACCCTCAGATGTTATTACAGAGCATGAGCAAGCATTCCCCCTCCCACAATTCCCCATGGCACTCTTGACATTCTGCTCCCTCCAAATCACTCCCTCCCCCCCAGGACCTCCAGATGTGGATAATGTTGATGAAAAGATTCAATAAGCCTGGAGGCATTCATGTCCGATTTTTTCACCCATTCAGCCTCACTGATGGGGAAGTGCATCCAATTAACCAAGTAATATACTTCTCCTCACTTCAGCTTGGAGTCTAGGATGTCTTTGACCTCATGATGAATCTGACCTTGGATCAGGATCGGGGAGGGAGTTGTCGCTGGGAGTCTTCAAAGTGATGGTCCAGGGTCTTTCTTCAGGAGGCTGCAATGGAATGTGGGGTGGACATGTTTTAGAGATTTAGGCAAGATAAGTTCTACGGTCACTTTATTGGTCACTCTCTTTAATGGAAAAAGGGCCCAGGGATTTAAGCCTCAATTTTCCCCTGGCTCGATGGTACCCGGGTTGGTGGCCTCTGTTTCGGCCATTCGGACCCTCTGGGTGTGGCGGGTCATGATGGCTTCTCGGCGGATCGGGGCCTCGTCCATGGTAGTGGTTGAGGTCTGCGTTTGGTACTGCCAGGGCATAATCACCAGCTGGAACTGTGGAGGGGACGCTGCTGTCCTCCTGGAGTCAAGGATATGCCACGGCGTCTCGGTCTCCCTGTCCTCGTTGGGAAGCTCTCCGTTGTCCAGAATCTTTTCTGCCATCAGGTTTTAAAGTTGCCGGAAAAGTTGAGCTTCGAAGGGGAGTCTTTCAAAATGTCAAGTCGGTAGATTCAATAACAAGTCTTTGTTGATAACAAAGTAGCTAGTTTATTGATATCATGGTTCTCGACTACAGGGAGATTGAAAGACTAAAGATCATACAGTAGAATGCAATCATATAAGGTATACTTCAAAGGGATTCTTGAGGGAGGGGTACTATGCAGGGCACATTCACACATTGATGTTACAATTTCTTTCTCAGGCCTGCTTTGGCCTTGAGCATCTTTTGGCTCCAACCTCCCCTGATGCCCAGCCTGAGAAGGCCCGATAATCTCTTTCACATATTCCCATTTCAAAGCACAACTACGTAACAAAGGAAAGGAGGGGGGTGAGGAGAGTTCAAGCTAGCAGCATTGGCATACAGTATGGCTTTACCCAGGATGCTTCTCTCCTGAACCAAAGATTGAGTGCAGGCTTGACCAGAGTTAAAGCAGACTTGACAGCCTGCACCACATAAGACTCCTCCTGGGGAGAAGGAAGGAAAGAGGGAAAGTTGTAGATGGGGCAAATGAAGGTAGGCTGGCTGGGGGATGGGATAAGAAGGAGAAAAGAAAGCAGGGGAAGGGAGAGGCTGTTGTGGCTTTCAGGAAAGGGAAAGAGAAAACAGTGGGAGAGGAGGAAATGAGATGAGCTCCCCAAGTCCCTGAAGGTCTTTACACCAGACACAATGAGTTCTTCATGGGGATGCAGTCTGTGTAGAAGGGACATCTATTATTTTTATTTCCATTGAAATTAAAGAGGGAAGAATTACTGGTCATCTCTCTGGTGGTAGTTCTTCTGCTACAACCGCAGGTGCTTCAAATGATTGGACATAATTGTGCTTGGAAATCGGGGGCAGGGGGAGAAAGCTGTGATGGAAACATCATTAATTGGTGATGGGTAGAAAAATGAGAAGACATCTTCAGGGAATTGCCTTGACTTCAATCTGAGGTTGGAAGGCCACTGGAGTATCCAACACAAACAGGTACGATCCATGGAGACATGAGCAGGCCTTGAACATGGCAAGCCGTTGGACCATGTTGGGGAGGGACGGTGGCTCAGTGGTAGAGCATCTGCTTGGGAAGCAGAAGGTCCCAGGTTCAATCCCTGGCATCTCCAACTAAAAAGGGTCGAGGCAAATAGGTGTGAAAAACCTCAGCTTGAGACCCTAGAGAGCCGCTGCCAGTCTGAGAAGACAATACTGACTTTGATGGACCAAAGGTCTGATTCAGTATAAGGCAGCTTCATATGTTCATATGTTCACCAAGCAGCAAACTGGTTTGTCTTGTGGACATGGGAGCATTCTGGGTTGCTTGAATGAGCTCCAAAGGCCGTTGTCCTCCAGCTCTGACGGAAATATACACATCAGTCGGCAATGACCTGAATGCCGGGCTCCATTGTCCAAAGTACCATCTCCTAAAGAATCCATCCTGTGGACACTTTGAATCTCTCATTTCTTTGATTCACACAGTCCCTTTGATTTGGGTTCATTTGAGTAATACTGGAAATGACAGCTATTTCCAAGTGGGAATCATTAACGTATTCAGGCTTAATTTCTACATCAAGCCAAAACAAAACAAAACAAAAACACCTTCAGTCATTTATCAGGCTAAAAGAGAAATGAGCTGTTCCCTTGAGGCATTTTATCTGAGATCAGAACTCAAATGAGCCCTGGGTTCAGCCATCCTAAACAAATCTAAATACTTCTAAATACTATGCAAAATCTCACTTATATTACAGCCCAACTCAATGCATATCACTAGGAGCCACACACTGCAAAGAATCACTTTTCTATTTCTGGCGTATTTTTCATTGAGTGGCTTTGCTCAAGAGGCAAATCCATTAGGTGCTGAAGTAGAAATGTTTTTTGTGGGTCTTGTCAAGGTGTCACTATGGAGATGAGTGGCATTTCTAGAGTCAAGTCTGAAAGAGAGCATTAAAGTGCTGTAATTTTGATCCCAAATACAGCCATACCTCTACAGGTTTCAAAGTGATGTTTGTGGACCCGAACCATTTGATGCATATTAGATGGGAGAACTCCCAGCCAAAAAAGAAATCAAGTACTCCACGTTGCTATGAAATAGTCCTCAAAATGTGACACTCTAGAGAGGCTTTCCTGGGGGGGGGGGGGGGGGGGTCCTTCTGTGGTGCCTCTTGCCAGACCTGCAAAGAACAGGAAAGAGAACATTGCACTTTATAGGCACTACCACTTTAAAACTATTGCACTTTATTCACCCCATTTATGTCCCTTGTTTTAACCCTTACCTCAGCAGATCTAAAATTGCCAATTTAACAATATGGATTGTGGTTAAATTGTTAGTTATTTAAATCAGATGTTGATTATTAATTAATTAGCTAAACTGAGAAAGCTTTATCTGTGGCAAATTAATTTGGGAAGAATATTTATTTATTGGTAGGGTTTTACAATTAAGGAGCTTTTAGAACTAGATAATAAATTAATTTTTAGCTAATGATTTATTGGGAAGATTTGGGGTGGGGCTTTTAATTAAATAACTATTAGAGCGATTGGCAGATTAGCTTTTATAAATAGATCGGCTGAGAAGAGGAGGGTTGAGGAGGGGACAGTTTCAACTTCAACTATTCCATCAGTTGGAGCGGACACAACCAGGAGATGACTGGCCTGGGGATTCCAGTACTCCTGGGGAGGGGAAGGTATGACGGTGGGACTAGGCGGAATTATAAGGAAAGGAGGCTGAGACATGACAGGGCTCGACCCCCTTCCAACCTACGTCCCATCCCAATGGTGGCAGGTAGTAGGGCCAGAGTAAATTAGTTGCCTCCGTCACTGGTGTTATGCAATGCCAGGTCCATCAATAATAAGACTTCTACCCTTCGGGAGTTCCTGTCTGAACAGGATATGGACCTGGCATGCGTGACCGAGACCTTGGTGCGCGAGGGGGAGACTGTAGTTCTCTCCCAGTTGGCTCTCCCAGGATTCTTGGTCTTTCACCAGTCCCGGACTAGCGGGCGGGGGGGAGGGGCTGCTATACTCATACAAGAGGTTTACTCCTTTCGGGCTCTCCCACCCCCCGGAGATCAAGGGCATTGAATGTGCCGGTTTGGCGTGGGACATTGCGGAGGGGTTGGCGGTTTGGCTGGTGTACCGACCGCCTAACGCACCGGCCGACGCCTTACCATCCCTGATGGAGGCCGTAGCAGGCTGGGCATTGGAGTACCCAAGGCTTTTGATCCTGGGTGACTTCAATGTCCATGCCGATGACATGTCCTCTAGTCAGGCGACGGACCTAGTGTCATCCATGGCGACGCTAGGACTCTCCCAGGTTGTTACAATGCCTACCCACCAGGCGGGGCACATGTTAGACTTGATCTTCGTGGCGGGAATTTTAGTGGACGATATTACTGCTCGGACAGTGCCATGGTCGGACCACTATGCCCTTAAGGCTCGTGTGGATATTCCACTCCAAGCCTGTTTAGGCGGCGAGCGTATTTTAGCTCGCCCGTGGAGCCAGATGGACCCTGAACAGTTCCAGATGGCTCTACGGGATCCCTGGCTCTCTGGTAATTCCCTCGATGACCTGGTGGAGTCCTGGAATGATAGGCTCTCCAGGGCCATCGACGAGATTGCACCTAGATGTCCTCTGCGCCCTCGCCTAAAGCTAGCACCCTGGTATAACCAGGAGTTGCGGCAATTAAAGCGAGGACTCAGATGACTAGAGAGGCAATGGCGGTGTACTTGAGACGAAGTGACTAGAGCATCTTATAGAGAGTGTATGAAGTCCTATGAGATGGCAGTCAAACCCGCAAAGAAAACATACTTCCCGGCTAGGATTGCGTCTGCAACTTCGCGCCCGGCACAACTGTTTAACACAATTCGGACTCTTATAATGCTGCCACAGGGCAGCCCAAACGCTAGTCAATTGAAAATCGGCTGTGAGGCTTTTGCAAAAAATTTTGCAGATAAAGTCGCGTCGCTCCGCCGCGACGGCCCCGCCATATTGGAGACAGTATGCGAACCCGAGGCTCCTTGCCTGTCTTCAGATTGTGTCCTGGATGGTTTCAGCGCTCTCAGCCTGGAGGAAGTTGACAGGATCCTCTTGTCTGCACGCCCTACAACTTGCAATTCGGACCCTTGCCCCTCCTGGCTTATTAAATCTTGCCAGAGGGAGCTTAGGTATCCTGTACGGGATATCATATATAGATCCCTGATGGAAGGGCAATTTCCAACACCTCTTAAGGAGGCAGTGGTCCGCCCCCTCTTAAAAAAAACCAACATTAGACCCGGCCGAATTGGCACACTATTGGCCGGTCTCGAATTTACCCTTCTTGGGTAAACTCGTTGAGAGGGCAGTGGCATTGCAACTACAGAGTTTCCTGGAGGATGCTTCCGTCCTTGACTCCCATCAGTCGGGCTTCCGCCCGGGTCATGGGACGGAGACAGTGCTGTTTGCCTTGGTAGATGATCTCCAGCGGCATCTGGACCGAGGCGGCTCGGTGGTACTGATGTTGCTAGACCTATCGACAGCATTCGATACAGTCGACCATCGGTTGCTGACCTGCCGTCTCACCGACGTGGGGATTCAGGGGTTGGCTCTACAATGGCTTGCCTCTTTCCTCAAGGGTCGGGGACAAAGAGTGGCAATTGGGAGTGAACTGTCCTGGAGGTACCCGCTTGATTGCGGGGTCCCTCAGGGAGCAGTTCTTTCCCCGATGTTGTTTAATATCTACATGCGCCCTCTTGCCCAGATTGCCCGGAGATATGGGCTGGGTTGCCACCAGTACGCTGATGACACCCAGCTCTATCTGCTTATGGACGGCCGGCCTGCCTGCGTCCCAGAAAACCTGGACCTGGCATTGCAAGCCATGTCTAGATGGCTCAGGCTGAGTGGGCTGAAACTAAATCCAGCAAAGACAGAGGTCCTTTGCTTGGGTCGCCGTGGTCCAGGGAAGGAGATTCCTTTACCAGCCCTTGATGGTGTGCCTCTGACAGCGGCGCACAGGGTTAGGAGCCTGGGGGTGCTATTGGAGCCTACTCTAACTATGGTGGCCCAGATAGCAGCCACGACCAAGTCCGCATTTTTTCATCTTAGGCGGGCAAGGCAGCTGGCCCCTTTCCTGCCTTTCCTGGTGCTGCCCCTGTGCCAAACCCGGAAGTTACAGCTAGTGCAGAATGCCGCTGCCTGGATGTTGTTAGGGCTCCCTAGACGGGAGCACATTCAGCCGGGGCTCCAGGGACTGCATTGGCTGCCGATAACATACCGAGTTTGGTACAAGGTGCTGGTTATGACCTTTAAAGCCCTTTATGGCCTGGGACCTACCTACCTTAGGGACCGTCTCTCCCCACATGTTCCCCAGAGAGTGCTGAGATCGGGGTCTCAGAACCTCCTTATAATCCCTGGGCCAAAGGAGGCCCATCTGAAAGCGACCAGAGACAGGGCCTTTTCGATTGCAGCCCCCTGTTGGTGGAACCAGCTCCCAGAGGAGGTGAGGGCCCTGCAAAACCTTGAACAGTTCCGCAGGGCCTGTAAAACAGCCCTCTTCTGGTTGGCATACAATTAATTGATATCGGGATGCCTGAATATTTAAACTTTGAACATCAAAATATTGAACACTGGAATACTTGAAGAATTGATTTAAGGAAAAGGTAGCATAGTGCATATTGATGTGAGTTTTATGTATTTTTATGTATTTTATTGTATAATTATTAATGTATTTTAAACTGATTTTTGTTAGCTTTTTGTATTGTAAGCCGCTCTGAACCCACCTTGGTGGGGTAGGGCAGGATATAAATTGAACAAATAAATAAATAAATAAAATAAAGGGAAAAACTGTGACTTTGGTACCCTCTAATCTAGAGAAAAACTGAATAGTGAATCTTTACTTGCCTTTACTTGATATTCAAAATTAACAACGTAAAAATTAAAACAGATATTGCTATTTTCCTCCTTATCATTAAATTCATCTTTTTTTCTGGTTTGGTGGTGGTGGGAAGTGCTATCAAGTAGCAGCCAACATCTGGTCAAGGAAAGAGACATTCAGAGGAGATTTGCTTTTCCCTGCCTCTGCATTGTGATCCTGGCATTCGCTGATAGTCTTCCACCAACTACTGACCAGGGCTGAGCCTGTTTAGCTCCCAAGATCTGATGAGACTGGGCTAGCCTGGGCTATTCAGGTCTAATTTGGCCCCCCTTAAATCCTACTAGTAGAATAAAGCAATAGTAGAATAACAGCCCAATACCCAGACTGGCTTGATCTTAAAGGTAAAGGTAGTCCCCTGTGCAAGCACCAGTCATTTCTGACTCTGGGGTGATGTTGCTTTCACATCAAGTCATGGCAGACAAACTGGGAGAGCCAGTTTGGTGTAGTGGTGAAGTGCGCGGACTCTTATCTGGGAGAACCGGGTTTGATTCCCCACTCCTCCACTTGCACCTGCTAGCATGGCCTTGGGTCAGCCATAGCTCTGGCAGAGGTTGTCCTTGGAAGGGCAGCTGCTGTGAGAGCCCTCTCCAGCCCCACCCACCTCACAGGGTGTCTGTTGTGGAAGAGGAAGGTAAAGGAGATTGTGAGCTGCTCTGAGACTCTTCAGAGTGGAGGGCGGGATATAAATCCACTATCTTCCTCTTCTTCTTTTTACGGGGTGGTTTGCCATTGCCTTCCCCAGTCATCTACACTTCCCCCCAGCAAGCTGGGTACTCATTTTACCGACCTCGGAAGGATGGAAGGCTGAGTCAACCTTGAGCCGGCTACCTGAAGCAGCTTCCACCGGGATTGAACTCAGGTCATGAGCAAAGGGCTCCGACTGTAGTACTGCAGCTTTACCACTCCGCGCCACGGGGCTCTTGGCTTGAACTTAGCAGGGTTTAGAAGCTAAGCTTGCTTGGACACAATTAGCACTTGGAGACCACCAAGGATAAGGTGACTGTGCAGAGAAGGGCATTGCAAACCACTGCTGCTCGTTGCTTGCCTTGAAAACCCCCTGAGGTGAAACTTCATAATTTGGTTGCAACTAGATGGCATGGCAATGATGTATCCTAGCACCCTAAGTGACTGCCTGGTTCACCCATCTGTTTGGTCTGGCCAAAGCCCATTGGTTAGCCACTGGGCTTCTTAGAGAACAGATGCATGGGTAGCCTCAACCCCAATGATTTTAAGGTATGTGGGGCTGAATCCTATAAAGCCCTTCTTCTACTACTGAGATGGCAGCTGTGTGGTGGTGGTGGTGGGAGAAATAGTCTGTCCTTCTTTGGGACTGGAGTTGGCCTTTAATCCTCCAGCTGCTGAGCTGTACTAGTGGTAGTCCTGACCCCGTCACTGACCCAGCCCTTGTGGCCCACACTATTCCAGTCCTATCCCACATAAATGGAAGGCAACACCTGCTGCAGAACGTTTTCACTGTCATCCTTCTGTTTAAAAGAAAATTTCCCCCCCTTTTATCTTTACCTTCCACGCAGACAACCTCTTACCAGAGTTTCAAAAGTAACAAAGGTAGAAAGGGGCAGAGGGAATCCCTGGATAGATTCAGACTGAACAAAATTTTAGAGAAAAGGGTTAGCATTTTCGGACTCCTGAGAAGTACAGGCAGAAACTCTTCACTAAGGTCATTGGAAGGAATTCACAATATATCTTTATCATTCATCCTTACCTAGAAATGTGGGCATATTAACAGCTTGCGAATTTGAGCAGATTTCGAAGGATGGTGGAAGACAGGAGGGCCTGGCGTGACTTTGTCCATGGGGTCGCAAAGAGTCGGACTCGACTGTGTGACTGATCAACAACAAATAGTTTCTTTTTCAAAGAAATAATATCTTTATTCTACCTTCTTATTGAAATAATACAATGCACTTCAGAGGGAATGTCATCTTGATATTGTCTCCCAAGAGGGTTGCTCCCAGACTTCTGTTAAAAAAAGAAAAACAGATGAAATCATGAAAGAGAATGTGGGACTCTTCCCACATTGCCTGTGAGATTTACAAACACAGCCTTCATCATTAATGTGGCGCTGAGCAGAAATTTCAGTCTCTGACACACAGGAGAACTTTGATCTTATTCCTTCCTTCTGCTTGTCTGGGACTGTTCTCTGTTGTGCAGTCAGGACTGCATTGTGGGACATGTTCCTTCAGCACTGGCACTTCCTGTTCATGCATCATGCATGAGGAAAAGCCCCTATCTCCAGAGGAACCTGTTCTGCAACAGAGCAGTTCCTGGAAGTGGAAGGAAACTATCAGATCAGAGGTTATATTCCCATTTTCTTCCCCTTGCCATGGAACTATTTCGCTGGTTGCTCCATCACGCCCAGAGTAGCAGGAATCAAGGAGCAGTGAAGAGCAAAGGAACATGCCCAGTATTGGCAGCAGTTCCTTTGACTTATAGCAGAGATTGTAAGAAAGTGTGCAAGCTTTTGTGCAATGCAGCTTATTGCACATTCAAGCCACACAAATTATCCTCATTGATGCCACTTCTGTGCAGGGTGAAGTCAGAGGTGAGGTCTAATTAAACCTGTTGCAGTTGATAATATGCATGTCATGTGCAATGTTGGATCTTCCTTGCAAATACTGAATATCTGCTTCAGCAGGTGAGTGTCCCAAATAGAAAGGTGTGTATTTAGGAAGCCAGAAGTGGAAGGACAGCTTTTCCTTGCTCCCTTCCTGCCTTCCCACTATGAGCCCACTTAGGTGCTTTATGTCTGTTCTCTGATGAATAAAGAATTGATCAATTATGCTGAATAAATTGAAATCCACATTAATTAACCCGGTTGACATCTAAAGTCTCATTTTTAATTAATACTGGAAATTTCTCTAGCTTTTCTTCAGACTGAAATATTAGCATATAACTGATTAACCTTGTGCCATTTCAATTTTTAAAAATTATTTAGGCAATTCTCACAGATTTGCAGTTTATGATTCCCTAAAAGAAATCCCTGCACTGGTGTTCCTTTTTGCCATTTTTACTTTGGCGGGGTGGGGTGGGGTGGGGGCGGGGAAGCACCTGTTAATTGGCAAGGTGCCTTTAAAGAAATGTTCACAGTCACAAAGGGAATGAAAGACACAGGGCAGCCAGCATTGACAGGATCCTGTTATCTGCTTGAACTTGACCCCCCCCACACTACACTAGATACAAACAGAATGTTGTGAGCCAAATGGCTGGGCAGACGAATACTGAAAGGGGACTGGAGTAAAGGCCACTCACCCCCATGCCCTAAACACTAATTTCAATAGCAGTCTATCACCCTTTTTTTTTGCGGGGGGTAAGCTTGAAATGTACTTTCTTGGAAGGCATTCCTTCCCCTAACACCACCTGATAACTGTGTAGAAGGGATATCTATCTATCTTTTCTGGGACAAAATCATGATACCATCCAGAAGGATATAGACATCATCCAGAAGGTTATAGACAAACTGGAATGGATCCAGAGGTGGGTGACGAAGATGGTGAGGGGTCTGGAGACCAAGTCCTATGAAGAAAGGTTGAAGGAGCTGGGCACATTTAGCCTGGAGAGGAGGTGACTGAGAGGTGATATGATCACCGTCTTCAAGTACTTGAAGGGCTGTCATCTAGAGGAAGGTGTGGCATTATTTTCTGTGGCCCCAGAAGGTCAGACCAGAACCAATGGGTTGAAATTAAATCAAAAGAGTTTCCAACTCAACATTAGGAAGAACTTCCTGACTGTTAGAGCAGTTCCTGCATGGTTAACAAACAAAGTAATGGAAGCTATAAAAGGTAAGAAGGACTCCTTTAAGCGGTGGAAAACCAGTCCAAGTGAGATTAATAAAAGGGAACACAGGCTGTGGCAAATCAAATGCAAGACTTTGATCAGGCAGGCAAAAAGGGACTATGAGGAGCATATTGCAAAAAACATAAAGACCAACAATAAAAATTTCTTCAAATATATTAGAAGTAGGAAACCAGCCAGGGAGGCAGTGGGGCCCTTGGATGACCATGGGGTAAAAGGATTACTGAAGGAGGATAGGGAAATGGCTGAGAAGCTGAATGCATTTTTTGCCTCCATCTTCACTGTGGAAGATGAGAACTTTTTGCCTGCTCCAGAACCACTAATTTTGGAAGGGGTGTTGAAAGACCTGAGTCAGATTGAGGTGACAAAAGAGAAGGTCCTACAACAGATAGACGAATTAAAAACTAATAAGTCACCAGGTCCGGATGGCATACATCCAAGAGTTCTGAAAGAACTCAAAGTTGAACTTGTAGATCTTCTAACAAAAATCTGTAATCTTTCATTGAAATCTGCCTCCATTCCTGAGGACAGGAAGGTAGCAAATGTCACCCCCATCTTTAAAAAGGGTTCCAGAGGAGATCCGGGGAATTACAGGCCAGTCAGTCTGACTTCAATACCGGGAAAGTTGGTAGAAACCATTATCAAGGACAGAATGAGTAGCCACATTGATGAACACGGGTTATTGAGGAAGACTCAGCATGGGTTCTGTAGGGGAAGATCTTGCCTCACCTGTTACATTTCTTTGAGGGGGTGAACAAACATGTGGACAAAGGGGACCCGATAGATATTGTTTACCTTGACTTCCAGAAAGCTTTTGATAAAGTTCCTCATCAAAGCCTCCTTAGAAAGCTCGAGAGTCATGGAGTGAAAGGACAAGTCCTCTTGTGGATCAAAAATTGGCTGAGTAATAGGAAGCAGAGAGTGAGTATAAATAGGCAGTCTTCACAGTGGAGGATGGTAAGCAGTGGGGTGCCGCAGGGCTCAGTACTGGGTCCCATGCTCGTTAACTTGTTCATAAATGATTTAGAGTTGGGAGTGAGCAGTGAAGTGGCCAAGTTTGCAAATGACACAAAATTGTTCAGGGTGGTGAGAACCAGAGACGATTGTGAGGAACTCCAAAGGGATCTGTTGAAGCTGGGTGAGTGGGCGTCAATGTGGCAGATGCAGTTCAGTGTGGCCAAGTGTAAAGTAATGCACATTGGGGCCAAGAATCCCAGCTACAAATACAAGTTGATGGGGTGTGAACTGGCAGAGACTGACCAAGAGAGAGATCTTGGGGACATGGTAGATAACTCACTGAAAATGTCAAGACAGTGTGCATTTGCAATAAAAAAGGCCAACACCATGCTGGGAATTATTAGGAAGGGAATTGAAAACAAATCAGCCAGTATCATAATGCCCCTGTATAAATCAATGGTGCGGTCTCATTTGGAGTACTGTGTGCAGTTCTGGTTGCTGCACCTCAAAAAGGATATTATAGCATTGGAGAAAGTCCAGAAAAGAGCAACTAGAATGATTAAAGGGCTGGAACACTTTCCCTATGAAGAAAGGTTGAAAAACGCTTTGGGCTCTTTAGCTTGGAGAAACGTCGACTGTGGGGTGACATGATAGAGGTTTACAAGATAATGCATGGGATGGAGAAAGTAGAGAAAGAAGTACTTTTCTCCCTTTCTCACAATACAAGAACTCGTGGGCATTCAATGAAATTGCTGAGCAGACAGGTTAAAACGGATAAAAGGAAGTACTTCTTCACGCAAAGGGTGATTAACATGTGGAATTCACTGCCACAGGAGGTGGTGGCGGCCACAAGTATAGCCACCTTCAAGAGGGGGTTAGATAAAAATATGGAGCAGAGGTCCATCAGTGGCTAATTTTTTTTTTGGCCATTGTGTGACACAGAGTGTTGGACTGGATGGGCCATTGGCCTGATCTAACATGGCTTCTCTTATGTTCTTATGTTCCTCAGTGGAACAGGCTTCCTTGAGAGGTGGTGGGCTCGCCTTCGCTGGAGGTTTTTAAACAGAGGCTAGATGGCCATCTGACAGCAATGAAGATCTTGTGAATTTAGGGGCAGGTATTTGTGAGTTTCCTGCATTGTTCAGGGGGTTGGACTAGATGACCCTGGAGGTCCCTTCCAATTCTATGATTGTATGTAAAGCAAAGTAGGTGCACCACTCTCAGTTAATTTTGGTGTATGGCAATAATCATCAAAAATTGATGCTATATCATTTAAATGTAAATTAAACAAGAAAGGTGCCAGCAAACATTCCCAGTGAACCCTTTTCAAAATTAAATTGATTTGTTGAATTCCTATTGTACCCACATCATACTTGAGCAGTCAAACCTGAGTATAAAGTCCTAGGAGCTTTTTGTCCATGGTAGTTTGATTAAATTTGTTCCACAATCTGGGGCGATTTATGGAGTCAAAGGCCCCCATGAGGTCTATAAAAGTCACATATAATACCCCCCTTAAAATATGAATATTTTCCAGCCAAATGATAGAAAACTAGACAATGGTCATACGTTGTGGAACCCCACCTAAATCCTGTCTGTTCATGCCCTAGTATGGTTTCTGATTCCATACAATCCAGGAGCTCACAGATCTGTTCCTCTCAAGATTGGTTTCTGTTAGAGCTCTTTCAGCTCTGCCTACCTCACAGGGTGTCTGTTGTGGGGAGGGGGAGGGAAAGGAGATTGGAAGCAACTCTGAGACTCCTTCAGGTAGTGAAGGGTGAGGAATAAATCCAGTCTCTTCTTCTCTCTTCTACTTCTGGATCCCTTTTTAAATGTCAGGACAATAATAGAATGTTTCCAGGAATCAAATATTTGTCCACTGATGTTAATTTGAGTGAAAACTGGGGCCAGGACTGTAGCCCACCATCATGGATCAGCCTTGAATAGCTCATTAGGGATTAGCTCGGAGCTGTTGCATCAAGAGGAATAATAGCAGATGTAGGAGGCCCATTAGCATCAGAGAATAGCCTCTTGAAATAGACTTCCCATGTCAAAGCTGCAGTACAGCATGGGATTTTAGATGCTGGGTTTACAGTAGTATTGAGGATAGACCAGAGGGCTTTATTGTCATTATTATTGATAGCTGAGTTGAGATATTCCCATTGCTTGTTAAGGGCCATCAGTCTCCTTGTCTTAATCAGTTCTCTGTACACTTTCTTCAGTTCCTTCAACTCTGGAGGGCTGCTACTGTATAGGTACTTTTAAATTCATGATGCTTCTGTTGAATGCATCTTTTCATTCTTTTACAACCACAATTAAACCAGCTATTCCTCTTAACTTCCTGTTGAGGCTCTTTTTCATGTAAAGTGATCTAAACAGTTTTAATACCTCATCTAGATTATGCAAACAATTACATATTGAGTCATACTGCAAGACCTTGTTAACAAGGGTGTTACAAGATATGGAACCCATTCTAGTTTGACCCTTATCACTAGAGTTAGAACTCCAGTGTACACAACAGTCTTTATTTTGATATTGTGTGAGAGGGAAACTTTGTACTGGAATAAAATACTGTTCTAAGGCTAGGTCTGTAGATACAAAGACTGGGAAGTCACCGACTTTTAGGACCTTAAAATGGGGAAGATATCTAGGTAGGGTCAGGATATAATCTATTACACTGGCTCCTTTGGGAATCATGTAAGTGAAGTCACCATCTCCATCAATCTTAGAGTAGCCGTTCAGAGAGATAACGTTTCTCCGAATTGCAAATTTAGCCCACTCCAAACTAGCCATTTATTACATCATGCTTATATTTTCTATAATGTCAAGCAGGGCTAAGAAATTCATCATTATCAGAGCATAATAATTTAGAGAAAAGCATATAGTTGTCACTGCCAATCCTTGCATTAAAGTCTCCCACTAGTACTTATGAAGTCTCTGGAAAACGGGCTTGCAGTCATAAACAATTTTACTCAAGTGATTCCATCTCTGGACCAATATACCAGGAGTGGAAGGATAAATGTAAGCAGAAGAAAGGATGACTACTATGCCATCCAACTTTAATAGAAAATCATCTGCCACCAAAATATCGCAAGGTTCAATATTCTAGTTGAGATTAAACAGACTAAACCCCCTTATGGCCTACCCACCCTTAGGCCTATGGTAGCTCTCTGAAAAAGAGTAGAATAACCAGGAAATACAGGTGCATCCATTAGCCAAATCTTCTGAAGGAGTAAAATGTCAAAGGAGGCCATAAATTCTCAAGGTGCAACCAGCAATATTCAAATGCAAAATATGGAGTCCACATGTCCCAGTTAGTTTTTTTGGGGGGGTTGCTATTGAGATGCCTAATGCTGGCAGTTTTGGGGTATTCCCCAGGTTAATTATAATTTTTGGCTCAAGAGGGATAGAAATTTTCTCTCTTGTCAGACTTGGAGCATGTGTCTCCTTACTAGTCAAGGAAAGAGTATTTACATCTAGTGAGCTGACTAAGGATTGATTCAAAGTCTTATCAGGGTACCCATATGGGTCATTTGATGAGTCTTTTTTATTATTATTTCCTGGTTTTGATCCCAGTTTGCCTTGTTCCTCAAAGGGTAAGGAATAAAATGATTGAACAAGATTTGCATCCATTAGGTTCAACTGCTTATCTTTTGAGGGAGAAGGCAAAGGGGGAAAGATGTTAACTTCATCTGATTGGCTAAAACTCTGATAGGTCATCCTGTCAAATAAATCTAATTTATTAACATGGACTTTCTTAGTTGGTGAGAATTCAGTTGAGGATCTATCTTCAATAGAAGGTTGAATTCTCTTTGAGTGAATAGTTTTCCTGTCAAGGGGGCTAGACATAAGTGGCTTTTTGCGCAGATTGAACAAGGGATGTGAGAGTTGGATTTCGTACCTTTTAAAATCAGTGACCCTATTGAACATTATTGCTGGGATCCTAGGTTAGTAGAAAGTTAAAATATATCTCACCTCCCTGAATTGGCCCTTGTAGCTTTTCAGTAAATTTTAAATTAATAGAGGAAAGTGGTATATCCAACATGTAGGACAAATTATTTTTAGTATTTCACTTTCCCCACCAGTCTATCATTTTTCCTTTAAATGGGAAAATAGTCACTGCAATCTGAAGGTTATTCACCTGGAGCTCCTTCTTGTTTTTGGAAAGAGAAGGGGAATAAGACCATTTCTTGTTATACAAAGGCCTTCCATTGGATGTTATGTTCTTTTTAGCCATATCTGAATAAAGGGGCTTCTTTTGTCTTTGTAATGAATGTTCCTGGTCCAGTGGTTTTATCTTGAGAAGATAATCTCTAATGAACTTGAGCCTCTTATAGGTAAGTTTCAATGTGTCTGCTATAAGTGTAGTTTGCGATGATTGCAGACTATGATCTTGGCACCTCTTTCCAACATTCTCATCAGTAATTGCCATATCAACTTTCCCCACTGAGATAAATGAATCATTTTGATTCAAAGAGTGACAACAGTCAAGTTCCTCAGCCTGCACCTGTCTCTGTAGCATTAAAGAATCAACCCTTTTTTTTTAGTGAAACTAGTAAAAAAAAAGTCATATAGCCTGCTTTGCTTTGATTTAATGTTAAAATCCCTGGCAAAAGGGCAGGCCCTCTTTTTACCCATTTCAATTATCAATAATCACTAATATAAATTTATACCCTATAATCAATATACAGATGGTTAGATCGAGATTAAATTGGGGCAACTACGATTGCTTAAAAGAAAGGATCTAAAATGGGTTAAAAGTTAAAAGCAAAAATAAACTTTTAAAATATTTAAAATAAAAGCTAAAGCCAATTAAAACAAAAAGGATAAAACATTATTAAAAATAAAAGCTAAAATCACTATTTAAAATACTATTTAAAACCAATTAAAATCAGCTAAAACAATGCTCATCTGTAGCACAGCACAGCCACTAGATGCCTACTCACACTCACCCACAGGTGAAACCTATTATGTATCCTCCAGCCACAGCACTGTTCTCAGCACGGCAGGAACCAGACCAATTTAACCAAAATTAAAATAGTGGTAACATATGAGATTAAATAGGTTGTTGTTGGAAAAGCTATAGCTGTAGAAATGGAGGAGGGTAAACAACGTTTCTATGCCAGCTCTTTCTCTCTCACACCCAGAGCTAATTAGGCTACACTTGGTCTTATCAATGGGCATAAAGAAAACATCTTGAAAGTAAAAGTAAAAAGGCTTGAGTCTGCTAAAACAGCTGCCTTGAAGCAAAACAAAACAGACCAAAAGTTTGAAAGAACAGATAACAAATGGAAAAGAAAGCTTAGCTCTTCATGGAGCACAGCAGAACACCACCACCCAGCCAGCCAGAAACTGGAAGCCCCTATGGCTTGACATCATTTCCTGCATAAATGTGGAAGTCATGCTGCTGCGTCAGAGTGATACTGTAGGATGTCTCCAAACTCAGGCCCCTGCTTGCCCACTGCAGCATCACAAGCTGGAGGGGGGATGGGAGGTTCTAAGACACTGCGTAACATAGCTTCCAGTGCAAAGCTGGAAGTGACATCACTGTGTCAGAGCAATGCTCTAGGAATAATACAACAATGCTCTGTTGGGATGACATCACTTTTGGTTTTGCACAGGAAGTGACATCACACATCAGTGCAATACCAAAGAAATTGTTTCTGCCCCCCTAAATGCCCTTGTCAAGTTGTCAGCTATGGCTAGCAACCCTGAGAGTCATGCCAGTGGAATGGGGCCCTTTCTGGGTTTATGACAGAAGTAACAGGATATCATTCCCCTCATCTCTACCCCTTCCCTCTCCTGCCAGTTGCCAGTCAATGGCTGTCAACCCTACCTGGGACCTGAAGGAGCACTGCTGGACAGAGTAGGCAATGCTCACCTTGATAGACCAATGGTCTGCCTCAGTAGAAGGAAAAGTGCCTTGATATTGTCATGTGAACTCTGTACTCTGTTCCACATTCTGTGTAAATATTACTGAGAGTCCTATCAGCCTCATGCCATTTTCAAGGCATTTACATACTTAGCTTCCCTTTATTAGAAGGAGGTATCTTCTGCAGCAAAAAGGAGACCTGTAAATCAATTTAGATATAAGACATAAAGGTCTGGTTTTAAAGATCAATTCCCAGGTGGAATATAGGTTTGACCAGGGAACTGTAATGATAGAATGTGTTAATAGAGTCTTATTGCTAAAAACCTATAGAGAATACATATCAGCTATTGCCAATAATGGTTTTGAGAACATGTCCAAATGCGTTAATACAGGCTCAGTAATCAGTTGAGCATCAGCTACTGTTGTCATGGATCAAGCCACCTACAGTCAGATGACTTGGGAAGAGGAATCAGATGAGCTCTGAATCAGGGCTTCTTTCTGGAAAAAGAGGTGCTGGAACTCTCAAGAGGGAAGCGAAGGAGAAACACACGGGTGGCCCCTCATGAACTTTAAACATTTTTTGAGAATTTTGATCCCGCAAAGAGATTCCAGAACTCTGTTCCACTGTACTTCCCCCAGGGGAAAAGAAAAAAAGCCCTGACTCTGATGCCCAGGTGGAAACCTCCAACTGCCAGTGAAACCCCCCCCCCCCCCAGTGATTCTCAGCACCACACTGAGCCCATCAGTCCTGCTGGAGAGCCCAGGATACCTCCTAAGAACATAGGAGAAGCCATGTTGAAATCAGGCCAATGGCCCATTCAGTCCAACACTCTGTGTCACACAATGGCAAAAAAAAACAACCCAAGTGCCATCAGGAAGTTCACAAGTGGATCTAGAAGCCCTTCCATATGCCCCCCCCCAAACACCAAGAATACAGAGCATCACTGCCCCAGACAGTTCCAATAATATGCTGTGGCTAATAGCCACTGATGGACCTTTGCTCCATATGTTTATCCAGTCCCCTCTTGAAGCTGGCTATGCTTGTAGCCGCCACCACCTCCTGTGGCAGTTAATTCCACATGTTAATTACCCTTTGGATGAAGAAGTACTTCCTTTTATCCATTCTAACCCTACTGCTCAGCAATTTCATGGAATGTCCACGAGTTCTTGTATTGTGAGAAAGGAAGAAAAGTAGTTCTTTCTCTACTTTCTCCATCCCATGCATAATCTTGTAAACCTCTATCATGTAACCCCACAGTCCACATTTCTCCAAGCTAAAGAGCTCCAAGTGTTTTAACCTTTCTTCATAGGGAAATTTTCCAACCCTTTAATCATTCTAGTTGCACTTTTCTGGACTTTTTCCAATGCTATGTCCTTTTTGAGGTGTGGTGACCAGAACTGTACACAGTATTCCAAATGAGACCGCACCATCGATTTATACAGGGGCATTATGATACTGGCTGATTTGTTTTCAGTTCCCTTCCTAATAATTCCCAGCATGGCGTTGGCCTTTTTTTATTGCAATCACACACTGTCTTGTCATTTGCAGTGAGTTATCTACCATGACCCCAAGATCTCTCTCTTGCTCAGTCTCTGCCAGTTCACACCCCATCAGCTTGTAATTTGTAGCTGGGATTTTTGGCCCCAATGTGCATTACTTTACACTTGGCCACATTGAACTGCATCTGCCATGTTGATGCCCACTCACCCAGCCTCAACAGATCCCTTTGGAGTGCCTCACAATCCTCTCTGGTTTTCATCTGCAAACTTAGCCACTTCACCACTTACTCCCAACTCCAACTCATTAATGAACAAGTTAAAGAGCATGAGACCCAGTACTGAGCCCTGCAGCACCCCACTGCTTACCATCTTCCATTGCAAAGATTGCCCATTTATACTCACTCTCTGTTTCCTATTAATTAGCCAGTTTTTGATCCACAAGAGGACCTGTCCTTTTACTCCATGACTCTCAAGCTTACTAAGGAGCCTTTGATGAGGAACTTTATCAAAAGCTTTCTCCTACAGGAAATGTTGATCCAGCATCTTCAACAGCTTCAGCTGTTTCCCTTTTTGAATATCTGAGGACTGAAGATTAAAAGGAAAATAAAGCAGCTTCCATTAGAAGAAACAGAGTCTCCCTGGCAACCTGCCAGCTTTCTATTACTAACATCACCTTCCTCCTGTTTTCAGTACCATCAAGATTAGCCCCTTGAAGCGTCACAGGTACTTTAAGGCTAAAGCTCCAGGTTTAAATCTGGGCTGTAACTTCCCTCTTGTCTAGCTCCCTGTTGTATACTTTAGGCCTAAATAATCTGGCTGGATAGATTCCCTCCAATTTCAGTTGACTTTGTTTGGGTCTCTTCTTTGTTGGTTCTGTGTGTCAGCTCCCCTGAATCTTTTGGACTCTGCTTTCTCCAAGTTCTACTGCCTTCCTTGTGTAGGCCGCAACTGTCAGACTGTAAGCTCTACAACTAGGGATGCCAACCTCAAGGTGGGACCTGGGGCTGCCCATAGCTCATCTCCACCCTATGAAGATCAGTTCCCTGAAGAAACTGGGTGTTTTGGAGGGGAGGCTGCATGGCATTGCACCCCACTGAGGTCCCTGCCCTCCTCAGGTTCCACTCCAGGAGTTTCCCAATCTGGATACGGCAAACCTTCCTCCCCAAAGTGTTATTAAAGCTTTTCACAGCTACACCAAAAGGTATCAGGTTTCTTGATATATGACCCAGTTTGGAGTAGTGGTTAAGTGTTTGGACTCTTATCTGGGAGAACCGAGTGTATTCCCCACTTCTCTATTTGCAGCTGCTGGAATGGCCTTGAGTCATTCATAGCTCTTGCAGGAGTTGTCCTTGAAAGGGCAGCTTCTGGGAGAGCTCTCTCAGCCTCACACATCTCACAGGGTGTCTGTTGTGGGGGGGAGAAGATATAGGAGATTGCCAGCCACTCTGAGACTGATTCAGAGAGAAGGGTGGGGTATAAATCTGCTCTCTTCTTCTTCTACACAAGGACATCTACAGCTGTCCAGAAGTATTTTGTGTCTTTTCTAATAATTAATTATTATCATACAGCAGTGTGTGCAGTATAGCCAGAAGATCCAAAGACTGTCTGGCAGCCAGGAGTTCTAGATCTTTTAGCATTATACACCACTAGGTTGTGAGCTAGACTTGTCTTTAATGCAAGAGACATTTCAGAGGCTGCTAACAATTGCCTACCTCTGCATCACAACCCTGGTATTCCTTAGAGGTCTAGAAACTCCAGCTGCTGCAAACCGCCCAGGTTCAGTTAGAATTGGGAGCTCAGTGAAGCATGCATATTACTCCCATTATTCAGTCCTTCCAATGGCTGCCTATAAGTTACAGGGCCCGATTTAAGGTACTGGCATTCATGGTTTTCTCAAGAAGAAGTCATGTCAGACTAACCTGATCTCTTTTTTTGAGAAAGTGACTACCTTGCTGGATCAGGGGAATGTTGTAGACATCGTTTATCTTGATTTCAGTAAGGCTTTTGATAAAGTTCCACATACTATCCTTGTTGACAAGTTGGTAAAATGTGGTTTGGATCCTGTTACCGTTAGGTGGATCTGTAACTGGTTGACAGATCGCACCCAAAGAGTGCTTGTGAATGGTTCCTCATCCTCTTGGAAAGGAGTGACAAGTGGAGTGCCTCAAGGATCTGTCCTGGGACCTGTTTGCTTAACATCTTTATCAGTGATTTGGATGAAGGAATAGAGGGAACACTTATTACATTTGCAGATGATACTAAATTGGGAGGGGTTGCAAACACAGAAGAAAACAGAAACAGGATACAGGATGACCTTGACAGGCTGGAAAACTGGGCTAAAATCAATAAAATGAATTTTAAGAGGGATAAATGTAAAGTTCTGCATTTAGGTAGGGAAAATCCAATGCATGGTTATAGGATGGGGGAGACTTGTCTTAGCAGTAGTATGTACAAAAAGGATCTAGGGGTCTTAGTGGATCATACGCTGAACATGAGTCAACAGTGTGATGCGGTGGCTAAAAAGGCAAATGCAGTTTTGGGCTGTATCAACAGAAGTCTAGTGTCCAGATCATGTGATGTGATGGTATCGCTTTACTCTGCTCTGGTAAGACCTCACCTGGAGTATTGTGTTCAGTTTTGGGCACCACATTTTAAGAAGGATATAGACAAGCTGGAACGGGTCCAGAGGAGGGTGACGAAGATGGTGAGGGGTCTGGAGACCAAGTCCTATGAGGAAAGATTGAAGGAGTTGGGGATGTTTAGCCTGGAGAGGAGGCAGCTGAGAGGTGATATGATCACCATCTTCAAGTACTTGAAGGGCTGTCATAGAGAGGATGGTGTGGAATTGTTTTCTGTGGCCCTAGAAGGTAGGACCAGATCCAATGGGTTGAAATTAAATCAAAAGAGTTTCCGGCTCAACATTAGCAAGAGCTTCCTGACCATTAGAGTGATTCCTAAGCGGAACAGGCTTCCTTGGGAGGTAGTGGGCTCGCCTTCCTTGGAGGTTTTTAAGCAGAGGCTAGATGGCCATCTGACAGCAATGAAGATCCTGTGAATTTAGGGGGAGGGGTTTGTGAGTTTCCTGCATTGTGCAGGAGGTTGGACTAGATGACCCTAGAGGTCCCTTCCAACTCTTCTAGGATTCTATATACAAAGTCCTTAAGGCATTGGACCCTCATATGCACTGCCCCAACAGCCTGCCTTGTCTAAGCAAGGTCTTCTGCAGGTACCAACCTGCAAATGAGCAAAATTGACAACTGCCCACTCACCTGCTTTCTCCGTTGTGGCCCTCACTTTGTAGAGAGGGCCTGCCTGTGGAGGTCAGGAGGGCTTCTTCTCTCCTGTCTTTTCATAAACTGTGAAAAACCGAATTATGCAAGAGGGCTTTTTCTATACAGGCAACAGACTCACACTCTACTAAATTATTCATGAAGTTACTAAGATGAATTACTAAGAGTAGTTCTCTATACTACTGTGTTTAGCTCACTGAAACCGGATTGTACTAAGTAGCTTTTTGTGTATTTTAGTTGTCATGTTAAGACTTACGCTTTGCTTCTGATATGTTTTGACACTTCTGATTGGTTCTGATTGGAAAGACAAGTATATAAGTCTCTTCCCAGTCAGCAACGTATTCTCTAACATTGCCTGTGATGCCACAGTGGCAGTTTCTGGTCTCTCTGGGGACAGACCATTATTATATCAGTATCTTCCCAGTCAGCTCAGTCTCCAGTTTCTTGGCTCATCCTTCATCCTCATCCCCTGACACTGAGGAAATGCAGCTGAAAGGGAAGCTGACATACAATTCAGCTCCAGGGGACAATAGAGCTGCCAATCCCCAGGTGGGGAGCAGGGGATCCCCCGGTTTGGAGGCCCTCTCCCTGCTTCAGGGTCATCAGAAAGTGAGGGAGGGGGAGGGAAATGTCTGCTGGGCACTCTATTATTCTCTATGGAGATCAATTCCCATAGGGTATAATGGATAATAGATACATGAGTATCTGGGGCTCGGGGGCGGGGCTGTTGGTTACAGCATCTGGTGCCTCTCTTCAAAACACCCCCCAGGTTTCAAAAGGATTGGACCAGGGGGTCCACTTCTATGAGTCCCAAAAGAAGGTGGCCCTATCTGTCATTATTCCCAATGGAGGGAAGGCATTTAAAAGGTCTGCGGTCCCATTGAAGTTCAATTATGCTTGTCTTAACCTTGCTCCTGGCTCCACCCCCAAGGTCTCCAGATATTTCTTGAGTCAGACCTGGCAACCCTAAGAGAAAAAGAAGTGTGTGAGCTCAATGGTATGGGTAGGAAGGTTTATGCATCCACTTCATGTTTCAAGCTAGCCAACTATGAGATCATAATGACACCGTGGAATACCAACTCTTTTTGTGGAAGCATAACTCTTCTTGTAAATTCTTCCCAGGGACAAGAGATTGTTAGCCAAGGTTTTTCCTCCCTCGAAGCCCCTCATATCCCAGCACGGTTATCAGGGGCTGCCATGAACCTAGGCCTAGTGTGGCCTACAGACTCCAAGGAAGCCTGTATCAGAGTCGCTGCAGGGCGAACATTTCCCAGGTTCGCTTCTGCCTCTCTGATTGGGTGGAAGCAGTTTGGGAGAGAAAATTTGCCCAGAGGGGTGGGACCTGGGAAGAAAGCATAAATGGGCCTGGCTAAAGAAAGGGAAGGGTTCTTGTAAGCCAAAATGCCCTCAGGTGGGCACCTGGCTTAATCAGGTGGGCACCTGGCTTAATCAGGATCTTTTACCTGTGTATACAGGATTCCATGTCCAGAAATTAATGCTTAAAAATATTAGGGACTCTAATTAAGTAAAACAATTAAAATTTATTCCAGAAAAATATAGGCTTCTCTCTCTCTCTCTCGGCTTGGCTTCGCGAACGAAGATTTAAGAAGGGTGCAATAGTCCACGTTTGCTGCAGGCTCGCTGGTGGCTGACAAGACCAATGTGGGACAGGCAGGTCCGGCCACAGCGGCTGCAGGGAAAAGTCTGATTTAGGGTTGGTCCTGTAGCAGTGCGATTCTTCCTCAATCTCCTTTTGTCCTCAAGACCAGCTATGCGTGCGTTCTCAAAGGAAGAGACAGCCTGGTGGATGGTGTGCCTCCATGCTTTGCGATCTGAGGCTAGGTCAGACCACTGGTGATGGTTGATGTGACAGGTGCTAAGGGATTTCTTCAAGGAGTCCTTGTACCTCTTCTTCGGTGCCCCTCTATTTCGATGACCGGTGGAGAGTTCGCCATACAGGGCAATCTTGGGAAGGCGGTGGTTTTCCATCCTAGAAATATGCCCTGCCCAGCGCAGCTGCGTCTTCAACAGCAGTGCCTCAATGCTGGTAACCTCCGCCCGCTTGAGGACTTCAGTGTTGGTCACAAAGTCACTCCAGTGGATGTTGAGGATGGTGCGAAGGCAGCGCTGATGAAAGCGCTCAAGGAGTCGCAGGTGATGACGGTATAAAACCCACGATTCGGAGCCGTAGATGAGGGTTGTCATCACAACCGCTTTGTAAACATTGATCTTTGTGCCTTTTTTCAGATGCTTGTTGCTCCACACTCTTTTGTGCAGTCGGCCAAAGGCACGGTTTGCCTTTGCCAGCCTGTTGTCAATCTCCTTGTCGATCTTGGCATCTGAGGAGATGATGCACCCCAGGTAGCTGAACTGCTGGACTGTCTTCAGAACTGATTCACCCACAGTGATGCAGGGGGGGGGGGTGATAATCTTCCTGGGGTGCAGGCTGGTGGAGAACTTCTGTCTTCTTCAGACTAACTTCTAGGCCGAATAGCTTGGCAGCCTCTGCAAAGCAGGACATCATATGCTGCAGAGCTGATATCGAGTGGGAGACGAGTGCAGCATCATCAGCAAACAGTAGCTCTCGGATGAGTTTTTCCATTGTCTTGGAGTGTGCCTTTAGTCGCCTCAGGTTGAACAGGCTGCCATCGGTGCGATAGCGGATGTATACACCGTCGTCATCATCTAGATCTACTGTGGCTCTTTGAAGCATCATGCTAAAGAAGATCGTAAAGAGAGTTGGCGCGAGAACGCAGCCTTGCTTTACACCTGTGCCTATTGGGAAGGGCTCTGAGAGGTCGTTGCAGTGTCTGACTTGGCCTCGCTGGTCTTCGTGTAGCTGGATGATCATGCTGAGGAACCTTGGGGGACATCCTAAACGTTCCAAGATTTGCCACAGGCCTTTCCTGCTAACGGTATCGAAAGCTTTGGTAAGGTTTGGTAAGCTTTGGTAGGCTTACATACAAGATAAAATACTCATAAAATCATTCATACAGTCCTAAGAAAAATAAAGAGAGAGATAGAGACAACACATGGGTAGACAAACAGGGTGATAATTACCGATCGTAGTCTTCAAGAAGGCTCCAATGGCGACGATAGAGGATGGGTGAAATGGACCCAAAACTGATCAGGAATCGGGGATGGATCTAGACAGTGGAACTAGGGTACTGCTAGATGCACACCTGTGGGTAGCTAGTCCACCGGTTATAAGGACTACCTTGAGCCCTTAGGTGATGGGAGGTACGAGGGAGGAGAAAGGGGAGGCTCTGCAGCGACCATAAGGGCTGGACTTCTGCAGTAGCCAATAGCAAGTTAATTGGTAGCACCTAATTGGGTGCCCATGATTGACCAATGAACAAGCTTGGTCCAGGGGTACCTGGTTGGACTTTCAGGTTGCAATGGACCAGGGTGAGGCTCCAAAATGACAGTTGGAGAGAAGAATGGGGGAGATTACTGGGTGGGGAGATGCTTAAGACTATTAAACTTATCTAAAAGGGTGACAATAGAGAGCCAAATCATTGCCTAGGTAATACCCGGTTTACACAAAGGAACTTGGCTCTGGCTGAAGATGGTCTTCCTCTTCTTCAGTCTTCTTCTTGCTACCAGTCTTTGTCCTGGGTTTTGTTGGACAAAGGCTTGGGTGGTCTGGCAGGATCCATGCCTGGATAAGCTTGATGGTTCCATGGGTGGCTCACATCTGTTGCGTACGTGTGCCTCCCGCTGTTCTGAAATGGAGTCTTGGTACTGCTGGAAAATAGCTGGTGTTAGCCTCCAAAAGTGGATTCTATGGTCAAGGCTGAAAACCGCTTGGTCTGGATAGCTCCTAACGATGCGCTTTTCTTCCGCTACAAGATAGAGATGGCCTTCACCCAAAGCAACTGGAAACCATCTGCTTTCCTTGCTGGTGCTCTTCCAGGAACACGAAGCGTTGCTTTTAGCGTTGTGGCTGTTAGTAGTCACAAGTCCTTTCCATTCTGGTAGGCGAACCCATATCCTTCTATCAGATGTGTGAGAGCTCCATCTCCAGGCACTCTGGCACCCAGACGGGTGACTCTGGGAAGGCTGCAGCTGTGGAGAGCTCCTTCCTCCAGGGAGGCTGAGTGAATCAATTGGGATTAGAAGGGGAAATGTAGTTAGTTGCATCCGGGCTTTTATTGCTTTGTACTGTTGCTTTCATATTCACTGTTGCATGACAAGTTTTTACAAAACATGTATTGTTTTTGAGTTCTTGTGGCCCTTTCTTACATGTCCAAGGAAATGCTGATAGCCACTTTGGGGTTCAGAAGCAATTTTCTCCAGGCCAGTTTGCAAGGGATTCTGAAGGAATTTTTTTTTTTTTGCGTCTTCTGGGCATGGAGCAGGTGTCACTGGTGGGTGCGGGGTGGGGAGCTATTGGTGAATTTCCTGCATTGTGCATGGGGTTGGACTAGATGAACCTGCAAGTCCCTTCCAACTCTACAATTATATGATTCTATGGTTTTTGCTGTGTGCCTTGGCAGGAGAAAGCAGTAAAAATTACATCTGTCCGCTCCCATCTAAACTCCTCTCAGTTTTTTTTCCTTCTAAAATATTTTATCCACATCTTATTTTGACATCTCTCTTGAGCACGTCTCTCAGTTTTTCAAATGCTTGTAGCTTTCATAGAACCTTCTGCCTTCCTAATCTTCAGAGGCCTAACCTTGAAGTGTCACTCACCAGACCCTCTCCGTCTCCCAGTTGCCAACTCCCTTTCAGCTCCTGCTTCCAGCAGCATCTGCTTCCTTGGCAAGTGGGCTCCTCTGCAGTGAATGGCCCCCTGCTAGGGTAATTAACCCAGATATCAAGGCTGACTTGCCTGACCCTTAAGAGCCTGCAGCACATAAGGAAGCCTTGCTGCTTTGATGCTATTAACAAAGGACTGCAAGCAATTCATTTGAATTCAATAGCACTTTACACTTCCCCTTGTTGTACAAACCTGATCCAAGTGGCTTGCCTGCTTTCTCCTACTACTCATCACTGTTTCCCCTCACTTTCGCCATTGTGTCATGCATCCTTTCAGGTGTCTTGAATTCATTTCCTGACTACTCCCCGCCTCCAGTTTATACTTACTTCCCCCCCACAGAGAGAGAGAGAGGATATGTGGATTAACTGCTATGAGGGATAGCACAGTCAATTCTCTTTTGATCAAAGAGAAATTAAAAGAGAGGAGGAAGCAGGATCAGATATACATATTTTTGAGGGGGGGCAAAATTAAAAAATGGCATCCCTTTATGGGCCCATAGAATAGAATGGATTCCATACCCAATTTGATGCCCCCCCTGGAGGCGCCCAGGGCAAGCACCCCCCTCTGCCCACCCCCCTAGATCTGGCCCTGGGAGGAAGAGAAGTTCTGCCAAACCGCAGGATTTCACTTTGTAGCTGCTCAGAGGCAGGCAGCAGCTTCCCAAATTTCCCTCTGCTCCTGCTAGAGCACCGCCCTCTGGGGCTTCACATAAAGCAATGGCAAGGTCTGAACCATGCACGGATTTCTCTTCAAAGCGTAATGGAAAAGAAATTCCTTTTTAAAAGAGGAGAGAGAGAATAAGAGGGATCAATAAGAGCCCCAATCACCATTTTCACATATTCAGGCAATATGATGCTGTGCAAACTGCAGTGTATTTGGCCATCCTGTGCCTTCTGACCCAGCCTGATAGGAGCCCACTTGCCTCCCGCACCCTCAGAACTGTTGTTCCTGCTGGCTGCTTGGGAGCCTATTGGAAAAAAGAGTGAGCAGATCCATTAACCAGCAGCTCTTACTCTGGGTTTTGTTTAGCTCCGTGTTACTGAGGTTATTTCATGCATGCACAAGTTCCCAGAGATGTTCAACAGGTGGAGTTGTCCCTCACCAGTGTTCCCTCTATGGTGAGTTTTTTACCCTCCAGCTCACACATTTTTGTCTTAGCTCAGGAAGGATGACCCCAGAGCAAACTAATTTATGCAGTAGCTCACAACTTTAATGCCTTTAAAATAGCTTAACAGAGGCTGCAGGCAGGATGGTGGGCCGAAGAAGCCGCTTCTTGAAGGTGGTTGGCTGTGGAAGAACAACTGGGATGAAATTCTGACACAGAGCAAATATTGGGAGTGGGGGGTGGAGGAAAGGTAACCTTGTAGGTACACTTGTGGACCCCCATAGCCTAGGAAGAGAGGCCTAGAAAATTTATAGATTTTTTCATGTCACTTGAAGTCATATTGGGAAGCAGGGAGCTAACACCATGTGATACGTTCATATAGTAGCAGGACTGTCTGGGAAGATGTTTATATACAAGTCTGGGAAGATGCTGAAACACTTGTCTGTCCCCACAGACACCAAAAACCAACCATTGTGGCA
Organism: Heteronotia binoei; assembly: GCF_032191835.1. NCBI lineage: Eukaryota > Metazoa > Chordata > Lepidosauria > Squamata > Gekkonidae > Heteronotia > Heteronotia binoei. The sequence goes on from NC_083229.1 coordinate 136,243,059, forward strand.
TCAGAGGCAATGTCACAGAATTCACTGCTGATTGGGAAGACAGTGGGGGTGAAGGCACTTTTCAGATCAGCAGAGGGGAAGCAGAAAGGGAAAAGGTGGGTGGGTGGATGGACTTCCAACTCAGAGCGTCATCTCTGAGACCTGCCCCACTGGTATGTCCATCTCTCCCTGTGTCATTGTGGCAGAGCCATGGCTCCATCCCCACAAAGAGGAGGCAGCCTCCAGGCATCACCCACTTCCTCATGAGGTCGCCTCTCCTTGAAGAAAACAAGCCTTTGTGCTCCAGAGGCACTTGCAAAGCAGCATCCATCCCAGATGAGGAAAGGATGAATGAATGAATGAATGAATGAATGAATGAATGAATGAATGAATGAATGAAAGGAGAAAGAGGGAGGGCAGAACAAGAACCAGGAGTTCCTTCACTCTCCGGCTGACTCTCCCTTCCCCACCTGCTGCACAGCTTGTGCTGCTGAGAGCCTGGCCTAACCACAAGTTTCCCAACTGACTCTAGCTGAGCCCTGCTGATTTGTTGTTCCTGCGTTAACAACAAAGTGTGGCTCTGTGTTAGAACAACAGCTTTGCTTGTAGAAGGTCTCAGGTTCAACTATGAGCATCTCCACCTAAAAAAGATCTTGCAGAGTGTTGAACCTTACAATTAGGTCCCTGAATTCACAACACAGCGCATGTGTATGCACGCAGAGGTGACCAGTGGGAGACTGCAGGTCACCAGATGTAAGGACATAAATACTCTCCGCCTATGAAGATCTGTGGTGGGAAGTTTAACTGGCCAGGATTGGACCTGGCCAGGTAAGAGGGTTGTTCCAGGAGATGTATATAATCGGGGACCTGGCCTCTTTGTATATAATTGGGGACCATGTTCTCTTTGTGATGTACTCGCCAATAAAGCATGTTGCCTTCTACAAGTCTAGTAACTCAGTACATTACACTGGCGATGAAGGTGGGACTGTCAGACGCTGCCAATCCTATCACAGTGCATCCTGAGGTGGAACCAGTTCCTCAACTCGCACACGTATAAGCTAGTCCACCGACCCGGTAAAGCAATGGGACATGCAGACACCCTCAGCTGCCTTCCGCTGCCTTCGATGGACCCTGACCCAGCCCCTGCCCACCACATGATGCTACTGGAGACTCTACCGGAGAGGCCTCTCCACGCCGCTGAGGTAGCTTGGGCCACGGGCTGAGACCGCATCCTCGCACGTGGTTTCAACTGGGTGGGAAGGGGGTGGCCCACGGGCAAACTGGACGCTGATTTCAGGGCATTTGCATCCTGCCGGGAAGAACTGTCCATACACAAAGGGTGCATTCTCTGGGGTAGCAGGGTGGTGGTCCCCCCCACTTCGGAAGCAAGTGCTCGAAACCTTGTACAAGATGCACCCAGGGATGGTGTGTATGAAGGCTCTGGCACGTAGTTATGCATGGTGGCCGGGGATGGACGAAGAGATAGAGGGGTGGGTCAGAAGGTGCCTACCCTGCCAAAAGTCCCGGCCAGATCTGCCCAGCGCCCCCGTCCACCTCTGGGAGTCCAATCTTGTGCCATAGTCCCGGCTACACCTAGACTTCATGGGGCCATACCAGGGCCAAATATTCCTTATCCTGGAGGACGCCTACACAAAGTGTTTGGAGGTGATCCCCGTAGCTTCAACCTCCACCGCGGCCACAGTCAGAGTCCTATGAAGGGTTTTTTGCACCCACAGGATCCCCAAGACCTTAGTGACGGACAACGGGACCGCTTTTACCTCCCGGGACTTCCAGGAGTTCCTGAATTGGTACCTCATCCAGCACATATGGTCCGCTCCCTTCTATTCAGCCACCAACGACTAAGCAGAGCGCATGGTGCGCACCACCAAGGAGGCCCTGGGTTGCATGGTACAGGGGGATTGGGACCACTGCCTATCAGCCTTCCTATTTGCGAATCAAATCACCCCCACCCCGGTCACCAGTATAAACCCTGCAAAGCTGCTTACAGGGAGGAAGTTGACCACTAGGCTAGATAGGTTGCATCCAGACTGGGCCCCGGACCTCTGCAGCTGTCCCAAGACAGGAGAAGCCACAGGGGGTTCTTTCCAGGGGATCTGGTCTATGCAAAGAGCTTTGCAAGCAGGCGGGAGTGGTTACCAGCCCGGGTGTTGTGGGTCACCGGGTCCCGCTCTTACGAGGTCTCATCAGAGGGGGGCCAGATCCTTAGGAGGCACATTGATCAGCTGTGCCGCCACACCTTGCCGGAAGAACAGGCAGAGACTGGGGGATTAGATAGCAGGGTAATAGTGGCAGCGCCACCAGAAGCCACCCAGCCAGTGCTGGCCACGCTGGCTCTGCGGGCAGAGGAGCTTAGCAGTGGCTGGAGCAACCCCTCCTATGTGGGGGTGCAAGGAGAGGCCCTGGAGCAGCTGCAGGCACCAGACAATACTCTTTTGGTTTCACCCCACAACAAGGAACCAGCGGCCCCCACAGCCACAGCAGCCGCTCCAGTTCTCCAGATAAAGCCTAGGAGGTCGAGTAGGAAACGAAGGGACCAGCTTACTTGAAAGACTATGTTTCTTGAACTAGGAGGAGAGGAGTGTTGTGTCTTGCAATTCAGTCCCTGAATTCACAACACAACGCGTGTGCGTGCATGCAGAGGTGACCAGTGGGAGACCGCAGGTCATCGGATATAAGGACGTAAATACCCTCCGCCTATGAAGATCTGTGACAGGAAGTTTAACTGGCCAGTATTGGACCTGGCCAGGTAAGAGGGTTGTTCCAGGAGATGAATATAATCAGCCTCGCCATGTTCTCTTTGTTTAAAACAATTTTATTCCAGTAACATATGGTAACAATCAATTCTTGCATTATTAATTACTTCTTTTTATCTATCCCATATATCCCATGTATATTCATCTGGCCTAGGTGCCTTTCCAATTTTCATTGCATTGATCACAGCTTCAATCTCTATTCTTTCAATTGGCGCATTTAAAACTTTTTTCATATTTTCTGTTAACGGTGCTATTTTAATATTTTGTAAATACAGTTCCATCTTTTCTTTCTTTATTTTAACACCCTTAAATAGTTTAGCATAATATTTTAAAAATTCTCTTTTTATTCCTTCTTGGTCCACCATCTCTCTTCCATCAGCCACAATCTTACTAATAGTTTTACTTTCTCTCTTTTTTCAATTGCCAGGCCAGGTACTTTCCAGGTTTATTTGCTCCCTCAAAAGACTTTTGCTGTAATTTTTTTCAAATTCCATTCCAGTTCTTTATTTAACAAATGTCTCATTTGTGTCTGCAATATGGTAATCTCCCTCATAATTTTCTTTTTCCCTGGCCTTTTCCTTAATTCACCTTTTTTCTTTATTTCATTTTGAATATCCAACATCTAGCTTTTGCCCTCTTATCTTTATTGTTCAATGTTATCAATATTCCTCTCATTACTGCTTTATAGGCATCCCACACCGTCTGGAATTCAATATCTTCTCTCTCATTTATTTGGAAGAAAGCTTTGGTTTTGTTTTCTAGAGATGTCACTATTTCTTTATTCTGTAGCAAATCTTCATTTAATCTCCATCTTCTTGATTTTTTCAACGAATTTGTAATCCACGTTATTGGGTTATGATCAGCTCCTATTTTAGGTAAAATCTCAATTTTCTTTGTTATAAGGCCCAAATCTTTAGTGCCCCACAACATGTCAATTCTAGAAAAAGAATTATATCTTGCTGAAAAAAAGGTATAGTCCCGTACTTCAGGATTAAATTTCCTCCATATATCTTCCAGATTTTCTTGTTTAACCAATTCAAAAAGAGATTTTGGCAATTTTCCTTCTTTATTATTTTTTTTTTTGTCCAGATCTATCCAATGCATTCTGAATTGTTCCACTAAAGTCCCCCATTATCAAAACTTGATCATATCTCAATTCATCAAGTTGCTGTGTAACATACTTAAAAAATACATCCTTCGCTCCATTTGGAGCGTACAATCCCAATAACAACGTTTTTTTTCCCATTCAAATTTATTTCTACTGCTACAAATCTTGCATTTTCATTTCATTTTTCATTTTATTTTATTTATATCCCACCCTACCCCACCGAAGCGGGCTCAGAGCGGCTTACAACACAGAGATTCTAACAATAAAATTCAAATTTTAAATACAATAACAATTTATATAATTAAAAGATTAAAACATTAAAATACATTAAAAATCAGTACATCAATCCAGCACTACGCTAGCTATCAACTTCCTTCAGTATTTTGGTAGTTTTGGTGGTTTTGGTGCCGGTCAGTTATAGGCCAACCAGAAGAGGACTGTCTTACAGGCCCTGCGGAATTGTCCAATATCCCGCAGGGCCCTGACCTCCTCCGGTAACTGGTTCCACCAGCAAGGGGCTGTTATTGAGAAGGCCCTGTCCCTGGTTGATTTCAACCGGGCCTCCTTTGGCCCAGGGATTACGAGCAGATTTTGGGAGCCAGAACGCAGTACTCTCTGGGGAACATATGGGAAGAGACGGTCCCTACGGTAGGCAGGTCCTAGACCATATAGGGCTTTAAAGGTAATAACCAGCACCTTGTACCGCACTCGGTATATTATTGGCAGCCAGTGCAGTCCCCGAAGGCCCGGCTGAATGTGCTCCCGTCTAGGGAGCCCTAGTAGCAGCCGAGCGGCGGCGTTCTACACTAGCTCCAACTTCTGGGTTCGACACAGGGGCAGCCCCATGTAGAGGGCATTACAGTAATCCAACCTTGAGGTGACCATTGCATGGATCACAGTTGCTAGATCGTCTCGCTCCAGGAAGGGAGCCAACTGCCTCGCCCGCCTAAGATGAAAAAATGCGGACTTAGCAGTGGCTGCTACCTGGGCTTCCATAGTTAAGGCAGGCTCAAGTAGTACCCCCAAGCTCCTGACCCTGTGTGCCGTTGTCAGTGGCACACCGTCAAGAGCTGGAAGGGGAATTCCCCCCCCCCCCAGACTGTGGCAACCCAAGCAAAGGACCTCTGTCTTTGCTGGATTTAGTTTCAGTCTACTCAGCCTGAGCCATCTAGCCACGGCTTGTAATGCCCGGTCCAGGTTTTCTGGGACACAGTCGGGCCGTCAGTCCATGAGTAGATAGAGTTGGGTGTCATCAGTGTACTGGTGGCAACCCAGCCCATGCCTCTGGGCAATCTGGGCAAGGGGGTGCATGTAAATGTTAAATAACATTGGGGAAAGAACTGCCCCCTGAGGCACCCCACAATCCAGCGCGTGCCTCTGGGACAGCTCACCCCCAATTGCCACCCTTTGTCCCCAACCATCAAGGAACGAGGAGAGCCACTGTAAGGCCAACCCTTGAATCCCCACGTCGACGAGACGGCAAGTCAGCAGCCGGTGGTCGACAGTATCGAACGCCGCCAATAGGTCCAACAACACCAGCACCGCCGAGCCGCCTCGATCCAGATGCCGCTGGAGGTCATCCATCAGAGCCACCAGCACCGTCTCCGTCCCATGACCTGGACGGAAACCGGACTGATGGGGGTCGAAACGGCATTCAATACACCCATGGGACAGTTCGAATACCTAGTAATGCCTTTCGGCTTGCAGGCGGCCCCCAGGGTGTTCATGAATTTTATAAATGAAGTGTTGCGGGAATATCTGTACAAGGGGGTGGTGATGTACCTGGATGACATCATTATCTACTCGAAAGATCTAAAGTCCCATGTACCCCTGGTACGAAGGTGCTAACGACCTTGTATCAGCACAAACTGTATGCAAAATTATCGAAATGTGAGTTCCACCAGACGGAACTCGATTACTTAGGGTTTCGAGTGTCTGGAAAGGGATTAGCGATGTACCCAGCCAAAATCCAAGCGGTTTTAGACTGGGAACCCCCGAGGACACGCAGACAGCTCCAATCTTTCCTCGGGTTTGCACATTTTTATAGGGGGTTCATACAGGGGTTCGCCCAGGTGATGCTGCCCTTGACTGATCTCCTGAAAACAAAGGGGAAGGGGCCGGAAGCCAAAAAAACTGGGGGCGAGGCTACCATGGACCCCTAGTTGCCAAGCTGCGTTTGATGCTCCAACGTCTGATACAGTTTGAGTACCTAGTAATGCCATTCGGACTACAAGGGGCCCCCGGGGTCTTTATGAACTTTATAAACGAAGTTCTCAGGGAACACCTGTACAAGGGGGTGGTGCTGTACCTGGATGACAACATTATCTATTTGAAAGATCTAGCATCCCACGTGCCATTAGTCAGAAAAGTGCTTTCCACTCTGTATCAGCACAAACTGTATGCGAAATTGTCCAAATGTGAATTTCACCAAACGGAACTAGACTACTTGGGATTCTGTGTGTCCGGAAAGAGGTTGGCGATGGATCCAGCCAAGATACAAGCAGTGCTGGACTGGGAACCCCCGAGGACACGTAAACAACTTCAATCGTTCCTCGGGTTCGCTAATTTCTATAGGGGGTTCATTCAGAGGTTCTCCCACATAATGCTGCCCTTGACTGATTTGCTGAAAACTAAAGGGAGGGAGCCAGAAGCCCAGAAGTCAGGGGCCAGACTGCCGTGGATGCCTAGGTGCCAAGTGGCTTTCAATGAACTCAAAAGACTGTTCACTAGTGAACCAGTGCTCTCCCACCCCGATGAATTAAGGCCCTTTGTGGTCCAGTGTGACGCTTCCAATGTAGCCGTCGGAGCCATATTGATGTAGAAAGACGAGGAGGGGAGGTTGAGACCTTGCGCCTATATCTCCCGCAAGTGGGGGGGGGATAGTGTCATGGGTGCTGGGAACCCTGCAGAAGAAGCCGAGCCTGTAGAAGAAACTGTGCCCCTGCCACCTGCACCACTGCCCCTGCCTCCTGCTGGAGAAGATCCAAGCCCCCCTGCCTCGCCCTCTCAGGTGGCTCGTGTGCATGACCGCCTTCGTCAGGACCTCAGGGATCGGAGGAGGGTGGCACGCTCACAAGTAAGACGCTCCCTGAGCCCTGAGTTTTGAAAGGATTCTGGCCCTTCTAGGAGTGAGGGTGCTTGAGTCTCAGCAGGATCCTGGCTGTCCTCTGAGTCAGCAATTAGCCCAAATGGGCCACAGACAGCAGAGGGCTATATAGCTGTGGGCTTTGAGAGAAGGCTTTGTGGAAGCAACTAGTCACTTACCTGACGTTCTAGCATCCACTTCGGCTTCTGACTTCGGCTTCTGGACCCCCTGACTCTGGCATTGACTTCTGGACCCCCTGACTTTGGCTTCTGAACCTCTGACCTACGATACCTGGACTGTGATTCGGTTTTGGCACTTTGGACCCTCCTTGCTACCCAGATACAGACCTTGGACTGCCCCTGGACTTCGCCTGGCCTGGCCCCAGCCCGTGACATAGACCATGGTCAGTGATTTCAATGGACTTCATCGTAGAGCCCCCAGCCTCACAGGGGAAAACAGTGGTCTTGGTGGTGGTGGACACTTTCTCCAAACAGGAACATTTCATCCCTTGTAAACAACTCCCTACTGCCAAGAAGCTGGCTTACTTGTTTTTCCAGCATGTTGTTAGACTACACTCATTCCCAGACAAGGTCATTAGTGACCATGGCCCGCAGTTCATTGCAACTTCTGGCGGGAGTTTTGCAAAATGGCGGGCATGGAGCAGGGGTTGAGTTCCACCTACCACCCTCAGACGGACGGTCAGACAAAACGCGTAAACAGTCTTCTCGAACAGTTTTTATGGTGCTATGTAAGCTACCAACAATCCAATTGGGTGGAGCTGCTCCCCTTTGCAGAATACGAGTACAACAACAGCTTGCACAGTACCCCCAAAGCCTCGCCATTTCAAATAGTGAATGGCTACGAAGAGAAGCCCTTCCCATTACTGCCAGATCCTGAGGGAACAGCGCCACCTCCCTCCTGCCAGCAATGGTGGGAAGGCATAAAAAAGGGCTGGACAGCCATCCAGGAAAATTTAGAGATGGCCAAAAAGGAGTATAAAGCTTGCTTTGACAAGAAGCACTCCTCAGAATGGGACTTTAAGGTGGGGGAGAGTGTGTTTCTTTCTACCAAGAACCTACCACTACTGCAGACTTGTAAAGAATTGGCGTACAAATTCCTGGGACCATTTAAAATAAAACGGGTGATAAACAAAGTGACAGTAGAACTGGAACTCCCTAAAATGTTTAGTAAAATTCACCCTGTTTTCCATTGCAGTTTTCTTCGGAAAGACCCTGGAATTACGTCATGGCACCCCTGCCCTCTAGAGCCCACTTCTATTCAAGTGAAGGGTCAGAGTCACCATGAGGTGCAGGAGGTGCTAGACTCAAAAGTAAAAAGGGGAGTGCTGTACTATCTTGTCCACTGGAAATACTTCCCACCAAGCTGCGACGAATGGGTCAAGTAATTGGACCTATGTGCCCCCTCCCTTCTGAAGAAGTTTTACCTGCTGCACCCAGACAAACCCCGAGCAAGAGCTTAGGGGGGGGGGGGCAGTATGTCAGACACTGGAAAGCTTTTATGTTATGATATGATGCTGTGTTCAAACTGCAATGTATTGCTTGACTTAACTGACTCCATTTTCTAACATTTGCTACTAACCCCAAATAGAAACCTTGCATATCAAAGTAGAAGTGAAGCTGTTACTAACCCTACTGTGAATTCCTGTCCTTGATACTAACAAAGGCAACAACCCTATGAAGATAAAATGCCTCAGGGAAAGCCAGCAGAGCTGTTCCTGTGAGAATGGGAACCACAACGAGATAAGGGAAAGCAAATGTGTGAAATGTATCACTATAGTGTGGGAATGTACATTTGTTTAGAAAACCTTTGATGTGCCTCTAGTTAAAACATCTATGCTCTAGGAGAGAGTATCAGTTCCAATGTATCCAAGCTCAGAAACTATGAACTATCAAATAAAGTCAACATTGTAACAAATGTAAGTCTGCCTAATTTGAAGTTCCATTGTCTGACAGAATTCACTCTATACATAGTCATTTTTAGTCTCTTCAGGATCTTCCAAAAATTCTGCAATTATTTTTATTATATATTCTTTCTTATTTTTATTATATATATTTATATTATATATTAGATGAAAATTCTTTCTTTTCAGGTACTCCTCTCAGACGTATCTGAGTCTCCATCAATTTGCAGTCATGGATTGACACTTTTTCTTGTAATTTCAACAAGGTGGAATCATGTACTTTCATTCTCCCTTCTACCTCCTGCACTTTCTTAGAGGTTTCCTCAGTCTCATTTCTGAGACCCCCAATATCTTTTTTAATCTCTTCTATAATTTCTTTCTTAGAGGCAGTTATCATCTCTTTCATACCTTTCATCATTCTAGCCTCCATTGCTTCTAATTGTTCCTGCATTTTCTCCTGAGAAGTAGCCCTTGTACGGGTTTGCTTATGCTCAGAATTTAAAAAGACCGAAAATTTTACTCTAACCAATTTAAAATTTGACTATCAGATTCAAAAGATTAGAGCTTGCTTTTTCCAACAAGCCTAATTTCGCCGTCCTCAGAGCCTCCTAGTGTCAAGCAAGCGGATCTCAAAGTAACCAGTCCTTGAGTTGAAACAAAGTATGGTTTTATTGATAATCCATGTGCTTCTATTGAGCCAAGAATTGGAACTGATACAGAGTAACAGCAGAATGCATACTTAAATGTGGCACATCAAATGTTCCCTAAACATTGCTACAATTACTAAACATTTCTATATTCACGTGTGAAAGTTCACACGGTTCCCTTCTTTATCTCCTCTGTGGTTACTCTTCCAGGGTCCAGGTGCTGCCTGGGAAATTGTCCCCGGAGGCTTTATCTTCAAAGGCACATTCTTGCATTTGTTAGTAAAGCGAAGGAGGTGCGAAAGAGGCGCCGGCTAATTCCCTACTTGGCTATGCCTCAGCTTTGTTTTAGATTTAGTAGCAGTTACAGTATGGCAGTTATATTTTGATAAACATAGAAAGTCATAGTAAGATAAAACATTGCTTGACATACTGCCCCCCCCCCCTAAGCTCCTGCTTGGGGTTTGTCTGGGTGCAGTAGGTAAAATCTTTTGAGAAGGAGGGGGGCCCTAAGGTCGGAGGATTTTACCCATTCATCATAGCTAGGGGGGAAATATTTCCAACGGACTAAGTAATATAGTACCCTCCTCTTCTTCTTGGCATCCAACACCTCCTGGACCTCATGGTGACTCTGACCCTTCATTTGAATAGGTTTGGGTTCTGGAGGTTGTGGGTGCCAGCTCGTTGCCCCTGGATCTTTCCGAAGAAGACTGTAATGGAAAACAGGGTGAATTTTACTAAATAGTTTAGGCAGCTCTAACTTCACTGTTACTTTATTGATCACCCGTTTTATCTTGAACGGCCCCAAGTATTTGTAGGCTAGCTTTTTGGATGTTTGTGGCAATGATAGGTTCTTGGTAGATAAAAATACTGTCTCTCCCACTTTGAATTCCCACTCCAGAGAGTGCTTTTTGTCAAAGTGTGCTTTGTAATCCCTTTTTGCCATTTCCAGGTTGTCTTGGATTACAGCCCATCCTTTTTCCAACGTCTCCCACCACTGCTGGCATGAGGTGGGGGGTTGGGCTCCACTGTTGCTAGGTAACAGTTGGAAGGGTTTCCCCTCATAGCCATTTACAATATTAAACAGTGTTGTTTTGGTGGAGCTGTGGAGGCTGTAATTGTACCCATATTCAGCAAATGGCAGTAACTCCACCCAGTTGGACTGCTGGTAGTTAACATAGCACTGTAAATATTGTTCTAGAAGGGCGTTCACTTGTTCCATCTGTCCGTCCGTCTGGGGGTGGTATGCAGAGCTTAGCCCTTGTTCCATGCCTGTTAGCTTGCAAAACTCCCGCCAGAAGTTGGCAACAAACTGCGGCCCGCGGTCGCTAATGACCTTGTCCGGGAATAAGTGTACTTTAACAATGTGTTGAAAGAACAAATAGGCCAGCTTCTTTGCGGTGGGCAGTTTTTTGCAAGGGATAAAGTGGGCTTGCTTTGAAAAGGTATCCACCACTACTAGTATCATAGTTTGTCCCTGGGACACCGGTAATTCCACTATGAAGTCCATAGAGACTACCGACCAAGGGCGTTCGGCCGTGGGAGTTGGCTGGAGGAGACCTTGTGACCCCCCCCCTTTTCTTTGCCATTATGCACACCAGGAAGGTAGCTACGAATTCTGAAATGTCCTTTTTCATGTGTGGCCACCAGAACTGCCTGTTGACTAAGTGCAGGGTTTTTACGTATCCAAAGTGGCCGGACAGTTTGCTACAGTAGCAGTGCTGTAAAACCTCCCTGCACAAAGTTTTGGGGACATACAGTTTTTCATCATAATACCAAAACCCTCCTGCTCCTTTTGTAAGTCCTTCTGGTCTCCCTTCGCCCTCGTGCTCCGTTTCATTGATTAGTCTATCGCCCTCCCAAGGCTCGGGTGCTATATTCATTTCATTTATATCCCACCCTACCCCACCAAGGCAGGCTCACGGTGGCTCACAACATAACAATTCTAACAATAAGGCTTAAAAAATTAAAATACAATAATAATTTAAATAATTAAAAACAACCAGTATATCAATGTATCAGTCAATGTCAGTTGCTATCTTATTGTCTTCCTTCAGAATATTTCAATGCCGGTCAGTTATAAGCCAACCAGAAGAGGACTGTCTTAAAGGCCCTGCGGAACTGTCCAAAGTCCCGCTGGGCCCTGACCTCTTCCGGTAGCTGGTTCCACCAGCAAGGGGCTGTGATTGAGAAGGCCCTGTCCCTAGTTGATTTCAATCGGGCCTCCTTTGGCCGGGGATTACAAGCAGATTTCGAGAGCCGGATTGCAGCACTCTCTGGGGAGCATATGGGAAGAGACGGTCCCGAAGGTAGGCAGATCCTAGGCCATATAGGGCTTTAAAGGTAATAACCAGCATCTTGTACCGCACTCGGTATATTATTGGCAGCCAGTGCAGTCCCTGGAGCCCCAGCTGAATGTGCTCCCGTCTAGGGAGCCCTAATAACAGCCGAGCGGCGGCGTTCTGCACTAGCTGCAACTTCCGGGTTCTGCACAGGGGCAGCCCTATGTAGAGGGCATTACAGTAATCCAACCTTGAGGTGACCGTTGCATGGATCACTGTTGCTAGATCATCCTGCTCCAGGAAAGGAGCCAACTGCCTTGCCCGCCTAAGATGAAAAAATGCGGTCTTAGCAGTGGCTGCTATTTGGGCCTCCCTAGTTAAGGCTTTAGGCTTTTTCCCCGATCGTGTGGTCACCGTGCCTGCTATGGAGCTAGGGGGAATGATAGAGTCAACCACCTCTTCCTTTTGACTCTCATGCTAGGGCAGCCTCGATAGCACATCAGCTAAAAAGTTTTTTGACCCAGGAATATGCTTGAGAGTAAAGTCAAACTTTGCAAAGAACCCAGCCCACCAGATCTGTTTTTCGGTCAGTTTTCTACGCCTGGTAAGCACTTCTAGGTTCTTGTGGTCAGTCCAGATTTCAAACGGCACCCTTGCTCCTTTGAGCCAGGACTGCCATGTTTTCAATGCAAAAGTCACTGCGAACGCTTCCTTGTCCCACACCGACAAGTTGCGGTGTTCCTGCGAGAACTTTTTAGAGATATAGGTACATGGTCTTAACCTCCCCTCCGAGTCTTTTTGCATTAATATGGCTCCTACGGCTACGTCGGAAGCGTCACATTGGACCATGAAGGGCTTAAGCTCGTCGGGATGAGCTAGCACCAGTTCACTGGTAAATAAGCGTTTTAGTCGTTCAAAGGCTTTTTGGCAAGTAGGGGTCCAAACCAATTTCACCCCCGGTTTTTTCACTTTGGGCCCCTTTCCTTTAGTCTTTAGCAAGTCTGTTAGGGGCAACATCACCTGGGCGAACCCCTGAATGAAGCCCCTATAAAAATTGGCAAACCCGATGAAAGATTGTTGCTGTCTACGTGTCCTCGGGGGTCCCCAATCTAGCACTGCTTGTATCTTGGCAGGGTCCGACCCCTTCCCAGAGACATGAAACCCCAAATAGTCAAGTTCTGATTGGTGGAACTCACACTTCGACAGTTTGCATACAGTTTATGTTCATACAAGGTAGTGAGCACCTTTCTCACCAGTTGTACGTGGGAGTCTAGGTCTTTTGAATAAATAATATTGTCATCCAGGTACACGACCACCCCCTTGTACAAGTACTCTCTTAAGACTTCATTTATAAAGTTCATGAATACTCCCGGGGCCCCTTGTAGTCCAAAAGGCATCACTAAGTGTTAGAGACAATTTGTATGCCTCCCCTGGCCCCTCCAGGAGATGCAAAGAAAAAGAGCTGTCAGTCGGGAGTCTCCTTTGAAGTATACAACTTTATTGATATCAAGAAAGAGGGGAGTCGCTTTTCAACGAGCTCCCTGATTAGTTCCATACATACCCTTTTATCCTTTACTCCCGGCCGAAGAGTCCCTCCTCCTTTCCCCATAGGCTGAGGTACTTAGAGGGTACAGGCTACCCGGCACGCCTACTTCACCCCCTCCTTGATATGTACCCCTCCCGTTACATACATTGCATGTGCATTTAAATTTACTTTTCCCCGAGGTGGGGTGTGTCAGTTAATATTCATTACTTGATTACGCCTGCGTACTTGCTGCTGATTAATTTCTATTGCTATCAATCTTACTGTTGCCATGGCTTGTTCAGCCGTGTTATTTCTTTTCGGTTTCTGCATTTTAACAATGGCTAATACCCCTGTGCTATGGTTACTAAATGTTTGTACCCGGTTCTGCTCCTTGCACCTTAACAATCACTAAGACATTACATTTGGTTCCTCCTGTTTCAGCTCATTTCATTATTTCACTCCTCTCACTAAGTACTCAAACTGTCCCATAGGGGTGTTAAATGCCGTCTTCCACTCGTCTCCCTCTTTGATTTGTACTCTAAAGTAGGCATCCCATAGGTCCAGTTTCGTGAATATGGACCCCTCCGACACCATGCTTAACAGATCTTTGATCAGGGGGATGGGGTAGGCATTGGACATTGAGATCCCATTTATCCCGCAAAAGTCGGTGCAAGGTCTAAGGCTCCTGTCCTTCTTTTTCCAGAACAGGACGGGGGCAGCATGCGGGGCGGTGGCCGGTCTAATGAAGCCTCTTTTTAAATTCTTGTCTATGAATTTCCTTAGTTCCGCTTTTTCTGCCCACCCCATAGAATACAGTTTAGTTTTTGGTAGTTCCTCGCCAGGGATAAGTTCAATAGCGCAGTCAGTGTTCCGGTGGGGGGGGGGACTCATTTGCCACCTCCTCGCTAAACATCCTGCACAGGTCCCGGTACTCCCTGGGGATGGATTGAACCTCTTCCACGGATACACACATTCTTTCATTCCTGGGGGGTGGATTAGGTCCCCAATCCCCCAGCCAATGATGGTGTGTGCACCTTTTGTCAGTAAAGTCTATGGTTTGATCCCCCCATTGTATGTCCAGCTGTTGCTTGGCTAACCATCTGACTCCCAGCACTATATCAAAGGATGAGAAAGGGGTGATCACAAAAACCTCAACATCCCAATGGTCCTCTATTCCTACCGGTATGCCCTGAGCCTCTTCTACACAGGGCTCCCCTCGCATTATGGACCCGTCCATTTGTTCAAACTGGATCGGGTGGGGCAGGGGCTTTCGGGTTAGTCCAAGGGCATCCACTAACTGTGGGGTGATAATTTCCCTCGTGCACCCAGTCAATTAGGGCTCGGGCATGCATGAAGCGTTTGAGCTTCCGATTTAGCTGTTACTCTGTATCAGTTCCAAAATGTCAAGCAAGCGGATCTCAAAGTAACCAGTCCTTGAGTTGAAACGAAGTATGGTTTTATTGATAATTCATGTGCTTCTATTAAGCCAAGAATTGGAACTGATACAGAGTAATAGCAGAATGCATACTTAAATGTGGCACATCAAATGTTCCCTAAACATTGCTACAATTACTAAACATTTCTATATTCACATGTGAAAGTTCACACGGTTCCCTTCTTTATCTCCTCTGTGGTTACTCTTCCTGGGTCCAGGCGCTGCCTGGGAACTTGTCCCTGGAGGCTTTATCTTCAAAGGCACATTCTTGCATTTGTTAGAAAAGCGAAGAAGGAGCAAAAGAGGCGCCTGCTAATTCCCTACTTTGATGTGCCTCAGCTTTGTTTTAGGGTTAGTAGCAGTTACAGTATGGCAGTTATATTTTGATAAACATAGACAGTCATAGTAAGATAAAACATTGTTTGACACCTAGGCTGAGATATTAATTTTTAAAATTTTTAATTCTTTCAAAAATGGCAGTCGCAATTTTCTACTTCCCTTTAAAAAAAAATTCTTTTTTCCTTTAAAAGCTTCTAAAATCCATTATTAACAATAATGTCCAATAGTATTTATCTTTTCATCACCACCTCAATTGTTTCCAACAATTATTAATGACCTGAACACCTTCAAAATATTATTTTAATTTTGACCTCATTGCAATGGCCGCCGATGTCTTTCTATGGTATTATAGTCCTAGAGTAGGCTTTTCAGCTAATGTTTCCTGCTTTACTTGCCACTAAATCCCGTTTTCGCTGGTAGAGAGATCTCACGATACTTGACGTACTTCCTGTGTTGACTATGTATGCTGCAGGTCTGTGACGATGGTGCCCTTTTTTCAAAACCGCAAGTAGACCAAACAATAAATTCCTTCTCATTTTTTAGCACTGTCCTTTAAATTTACATAGTCCAAATTTCACCTCTTCATTCCTTCTTCTTCCAAGCTTTCTAGATTTCCATTTCCCACCTTCTGAATTTATTCTGTTTAACTTTAAATAGTCCCGGAATGAAAGCTAGTAATCTTTACCTTTTCTGCAAGTTATCCAGATCCACACCGGTCTTGTGTAGCTTTAGATGTTTAGTAATGTCCAAGAAGGTTAGGATTCTGTCAAGCTTATGTCAAATCAATGACTCTGGAAACTTCTGCAGATGATGAAAATGCAACTCTTCTCCGGAGACCCCTCAAAGGAGCCCCCCCCCCCGGGACTCCCTTTTAGCCAAGGTAAATCTCCTCAAAGTTTTTTGTGCATATCTTGGACTAATCTCTGACTGAGAAAAGTAGGCAGTAGGCATTAATTTGCCTTCTACTACCCCGAACAGAAGTTCCAGCCTGCTCCCTTTATGAGAAGCAGCTCAGCTCAGCATTTTCTTACCCCGGAAGTCCCCTCCATGTTCTCTTTGTGATATACTTGCCAATAAAGCATGTTGCGTTCTACAAGTCTAGTAACTCAGTACATTACACAGAGCGTCATGGGAAAGGCTGCCTTCTGACCTGAAGTCTGTGTCCAGCATCACCTTGAAGATCGAAAATATTAAATGTTGGATAAAAGCTTAGAGCCAGAATCAAACTTTGTGGCACACACATGGAAGCTTCTACCCAGAATTTAACTTTGTTGGTCTTAAAGGTGCCACTGGACTCCAACTTTATTCTGCACCTGACCTATGCTTACTGAATGATATAAGCTTTGCAGATAGGCAAGAACTGTGAGCAGTACTGTTTCCTTTTGTTTTGGTTCTTATTTTCCCCTTTTATCATAAAATTTTTGCTTGTTAATCCAGTACATTATCATTTTGAATATTTCACATACATTATGACAAAGATACTTAGGACTGCCAAGCTCTTGGGTGGGTTGAGGGTTCTTCTGCCCTGGAGGTCCCCAACCCACCAGTGGGTTGGTGGGGGGATCTCCTCCTGACATCACTCACAAATGTTGTCATCACGCCAGCGATGTCACACGCTGGCTGTTCTAGGAGCTTCCAGGAAAACCATAGAAGCTCCTAGAGCGGCTAGCGCATGATGGCACTGGCATGATGTGCACACAAAAAAAGTCCCCTGCCAGAAGCCGCGGGGGACTTGGCAGCCCTAAAGATACTTTACCCCCAACCTTAAGAAGAAGAAGAAGAAGATATTGGATTTATATCCCGCCCTCCACTCCGAAGAGTCTCAGAGCGGCTCACAATCTCCTTTACCTTCCTCCCCCACAACAGACACCCTGTGAGGTAGATGAAGATATTGGATTTATATCCCGCCCTCCACTCCGAAGAGTCTCAGAGCGGCTCACAATCTCCTTTACCTTCCTCCCCCGCAACAGACACCCGGTGAGGTGGGTGGGGCTGGAGAGGGCTCTCACAGCAGCTGCCCTTTCAAGGACAACCACTGCCAGAGCTATGGCTTACCCAAGGCCATAACAGCAGGTGTGAGTGGAGGAGTGGGGAATCAAATCCGGTCCTCCCAGATAAGAGTCCGCACACTTAACCACTACACCAACCTTACCCTTTTAAAATTATCTTTTGAATCAAAGGATAATAATAATAAAATCATCTAGTGGTCACAATAAAATAAGACTCTAAAATAATGTATAGGAAATTCTTACTGATCCAATATAAGCAATTATAAGACAGTCGTTGCTTTTGCATAATCCCATTTTTATTCCCTCCACATTGTGCAGAAATAGCCTGTTTGGAGTCTCCCATTGATTATAGCTGCCATCTGGGGACCCTCTTGTTTGCCTATCACAGAGGAGCCAGGAACGGCAAGGGCATGGAACTGCTTCTACACCAGGAGTTCACAGACCCTCCTCAGATGGACTCATTCTAGCTGTATCTGAAGAAGTGACTGCAGGAACTCACAGAAGCTTCTCCCCTGCCGCAAATCGAAGGTGCTCCTGAACTCTGGCTCCAAAACTCTAGCCAATACATCTCATTAGCTTTCTACAAAGCTCTGGTAAGCCATTTGTTTATATAAATTCTGGATATAATGTTCTTTTTGATACTGAGACAAAATACAGGGCTACGCACAGATTGTCAAGGTGTGCACGCACACATACATCCCCACACACAATTCAAAGAAGAGTTGCCATGTTTAATGCTTGAATTCCAAACCAAAATCCCTTTATAGGACTTTGACATCCTCACATGCCCGATACATCTCCATGAGATGGCAGCCAGGAAAGCCCGTGGGCAGAAAGCCAGGAGTCAGCTGATGGACACCTGCCAACCTCTGGGCAAGGCACAGATGCCTCCAACTGGCCATGTTGCAAACTGAAGGATGGGAAGAGTGGAAAAGCCCATCTTGAGGCTCAGTCAAAAATGCTGCACTCAACATGGTCTGACAAAGAAATTACAAGCTTCCTCATTAAACAATGTCAAGAAACTGACATTTTCTTAGCAAGAAATTGGCACCAGAAAAATCAAATGATGCTCCAGTAAGTAGCTGTCATCTAGCGATGATGCATGGGAGAGAAACGGATAGGATTCAATATAGGATATTCGCTGATTGGGGGCAAATGGAAACCACTTTACAAACTGTCTTCTCTTAAGATAGCAGTCTTTCTATTTCCTGGCAGTACATGCCTGTATCTAATTAGGGGTGGGTGTCCTACTGCATAAGGAGAGAACACAAATTTCGTATCGGGTGGGTAGAGAGTAGCACAGGGAGTATTACAACTTATGCACTCCTTTCATAATTCATGGACATGACAGTCAAATGTGTGAAATTGTTCCAATTAAAACAATGGGAGAAGTTAAATTTCTGTATATGTGATTTTTTATTCATTCATGAGGCTACCGGCACCAAGTGATAGATTTACTCAGGTGAACCAGCTGACGTTCACCTCACTGTGCCTCACACTAGAAAAACCTTGCAAAAGACTGGAGTCTCATAATATTTTATGTTATTGGGATAGAATTCTGAACCCCAAGTATTATTGCAATGTTTGCCTCTTATTATGGGAGAAATCTTTAAATACTGAAGTGTCAGCAAAGGTGTGTAAGAGCAGCTTGGAGTGCAGTGATTGTTCGTAGCTAGCTTGAACTGTTTTTCAGAAAGGGAGCTTTTATTCTGTAAAACAATAAAAGTTTCCTAATTTAAAATAAATCCTCACAAAGTAGTTATTTTCTTCTGGTAAATATCAATGTCCTTTAATCTTGGGTGCTATTAGATAAGATAATGGGCATGGAATTGTTATCAAGTGCAACCCCATGTCCCTCCCCACCCCCGAGTGCAGGCAGTTCTGTGTCCCAGGAGGCAGAAATGTATGAGGTCAGGCGTTCATTTCAATAGCTGTAGGCTGCAGAATGAGGAGGGGAAACATGAATGCTTTGTTGGTTTTTGGCAGCAACTCCGGACTTCATTGTGTTATCTAGTTCTATCTCTACATATGTAACTCTAGCACAATAATTGCATTCTGTTTCAAATAGCTAGTCAAACATTCAAAAAGGGACTCATAAATAGGGTAGGAAGAGCTCAACATCCTTGTGTTTGTTAGAACCCTGATCAGACACCTCACTGGCTCTGAAGTCGATATTTTCTCCTAAGACCAAGCTGTGAAAATCCAGCTGTGAGTGTCTGAGTTCCTGGAACAGGCTTTGTCCGCCTGCCAGAGCTACCGGCCCTAAGCTGTGGTGGCAGAAGCAGCTGAGTGGTTTTGGAGTATCCTGAGGAATACTCAGAGGAAAACACAGCTGGGCTGAGGAGGATGCTGACATGCTGAAGGAAAGGCAAGCTAATTGGGTCAGATGGAGCATGGTCTGGACACCTGGGAAAGGGGAAAACTCTGCCTAGACTTCCAACAGACCAGTATACATTTACATATATTTAGATGTAACCTTGCCTATTAGAACAACACAAGAAATGGTTTTCAGCCTGCCCAGGAAGGAAAGATGTTGTAGTACATCATTGAAACAGAACCTGGTCAGATAAGTGCTCCACCTTTAACCTGGAAGGCTTGGGAGCCAATCCACCCCAGTGAAGAACCAAGAACTGTCAGTGAGCCCCTGGGAGAGCCCCAGTGGTATCAGTCCCAAAGACAGCTGGATCATTGAGGATGTGGAAAGCCAGTCTGGTGTAGTGGTTAAGTGCATGGACTCTTATCTGGGAGAACCGGGTTTGATTCCCCACTCCTCCACTTGCCGCTGCTGGAATGGCCTTGAGTCAGCCATAGCTCTGACAGAGGTTGTCCTTGAAATGGCAGCTGCTGTAAGAGCTCTTTCAGCCCCACCCACCTCACAGGGTGTCTGTTGTGGGGGAGGAAGATAAAGGAGATTGTGAGCTGCTCTGAGACTCTGAGATTCAGAGTGAAGGGTGGGGTATAAATCCAGTATCACCATATCACGATCACCATGTGTCTAGACTTTAAAGGTGTTGGTAAAATCACCAGTGTCTCAGGTACCTCACCTGTTAGACCAGCTGGGCGAGGCTCAATACCTGACAACATTGAACATGGCAAATGGCTACTGCCAGGTTCTCCTCTGAGCCCCAGGTAAGAAGAAGACAGCCTTTGCAACACCCTGGGGCTCATATAACTTCATGACCCTGCACTTTCAGTTAAATGGAACAGCCACTACATTCCAGCATCCAGTGAATTGATTGTTGGGACTTTTCAGTAATACCCAGTGACATTTGATGACATGGTGGAGCCCTGCCAGACATGGACCAAACACCTCTAGCATCTAGAGAATGTATTCACAGTCATAAAGGAGGCATGGTGACATCTTAATGCATGTAAACGTGCGCTGGCCTATGACAGCATCCAATATTTAGAAATTCTGTCTGCACTGAAAATAGTCGGTATTTCAACTGAAAAGAAATATTTTTGAAAAATGAGATTTGGGGGAAAATACCACCCAAGACCCAGTAAAGACTAGGTAATTATTACAAATAAAAATGTGGAGTTTAATTTTCTCTCAAACTAATTTCTTACTTTATATATTGATCAATATAGTATAGCTTTTACAACCCACAAAATGTTCTGCTTGTTGCCTACATTTTATTACTTTGATATTCTGAAACTGAGATGCAATTAAGTACCCAACAAACTTTCAAATGAATTAATTGCAGTTGTAAAATATTGTGGAATCGGTTAATTTCAGTGAGTTTTAATTCAAGTAAATCTGCATAGTATTGCACTGTTAGAATATCTATTATTATCGGCAAAGTAGAAAGAAACAAATACATTTAGCAAACTCTGCACTTCAATAATGCATGGGAAGACTTCCTCCAATGCTGTCATAAACCTAATAGCTCTATGACATGGTTTCAGAGGCTTGCAATGCAGTCCTGAGGATCAGTTCCTGGAACTAAGCCCCTCTGAGTAGACTTACTTTGGATTACTCCCTAAACTGGTCTGATACCAGAATGCTGACAGGTTGCAAGACCATCTAAAAATTGCAGAAGAATCATTCAAAAAAGAATGCAATGGGGGATATGAGATTTTAAAAGAACTGCAAGGGTCAGAGAGGAGGAGGCCTGGCTTTGTATGTTAGGAAAATGTATGATTGTCAGAAAATGCTGGATAATGAATGTGATAAGCCTGTGGGAACTGTCTGGGTGAGAATAAAGAATGGACAGACCAAGAGAATTGTGGTTGTGGTTGCCGTTGTTACAGACTGACGCATCAGGGAGAAAAAGAGGCTGTTCCCCTCTTGGTACAACTGGCTAATGCATCAAAGGATAAAGCTCTGGGTGGCTTTTGTTTCCCTGATGTGTGTTGGGAGACTTATTCTGCCAAGTGCCCAGGATCACAGAACTTCTTGATTTGTTTGTAGGATAACTTCCTCTTTCAAAAGAGGGAAGGCATTATATGTTGTCAGAATTGTCTCTTTTATGGCATATTGATTTTAGTCAAACAAATATTTTGGATTTTAGTCAAGCTAATTTATTAAATTTAGAGAGATTATGGGAAGGATTCCATGGGAAGAAGCATCAGGAGGGGAAGGGACAAGTGAAGGATGGCACAATTTCGAATAAAGTGATACTGGGATGAGGGTTTCATACAGCAAATTTCCTTCTGCTAATGAGCTGTCTCTGAAGCCCTATGGTCATTTCAAACAATGTTGCTTTCCCTCCACCCTTTTTTGCCGCACAATCTTCTGCAAACTTTTAAAAAGCATTCTAAATTGAGAGCTGCAGTACCAAACCAGTATAGCGCTTCAGTGCTATAGCCGCACCAGCGAGATGTCTTGACTCCCTTGACTCAATGGTGCCACTATATTGGTTTAGAGCTCTAGTGTTCAACTTAGAATGCTTTTAAAAGTCCATGGAAGATTGCATGGTGAAAAGGGGCAGGAGGAAAAGTAGCATTGTAGGAAGTGCTATGGACATTTTAAACAGCTCACCACCGCAGTGATTCAGAAGTGAAACGAAGGGGTAGAAAATGGAAGAAAGACATTTCCTCAAAAGCAATTTGATTACACTTTGCTAACTGAATGCAAATGGGTTTGTATGAACAGGTAAATAAATTCCACTAGCAGTTGTTTACTAAAATGGTTCTGTCTGAAATGACAGGAAAAAATCCATTAGCTAGTTACTAACATGGAATGCAAAGACAGTCTGAAAAGGGCATCAGTGTTACAGGGGCCCCATTGAGATGCCTTTGCACCACTGAGACACACTGAGATTGTGCTGCTGTTACATGGATACAGGAGGAAAGAAGTAGCTCACTGGGCAGTGGATGCTCAGGGCATCAGAGGCTGGTGTTACAGAAGTTGCTAGCAACAGCCACAATCTCTATGTCTCTCAGTGGTGCCAAGGCATCTGAATAGTGCCACAGTAGCATTGAAGTGCTATATTAGTCTAGCAACAGTGCTCAACTTAGAATGTTCCAAAAAGAAGTTTGAGGGAGATCATGCAGTGAAAAAGGGAAATGCCCAGATCACTTCAGAGATTACTCATAAATGTAATGAAATGTGCTGTATGAATCCCTCATCCCTGTATTGCTTTACTTGAACCAGGCCAACAATGGATAACAACCAGTTTAGAATAGTAGTGAAAAGGGCCTTTGTCTAGCAGGGTTGCATATAAGATTTCTTTAGGGAGCACACCTCCCCTGGGGGCCGCAGAACTCAAAGTGCGAGCCACTGGGCACTTGGGAGGGGCGCTGAAGTGGAAGCATGCCCAGGGGAGGTGTTCCTTGCACATAGCAGACACTAGCTTTGAAAAAGACTGGTGGTATGTTTGCTCTGTGCTCCCTAAAGAAATCTTATATGCAACCCTGCTAGACAAAGGCCCTTTTCACTACTATTCTAAACAGCCCTGTGCAGACGAGTAGGCTGTCAGCCTGGGCAGGCTGAGGGGCGGCACCCCCCTCCCCTGTCCACCCATGCGGGGGGTAGCGTGGCGGCTCATAGCCCATTCCCCCCTCCAAGAACCAAGTCTGCCCACCCTCCCAGGCATTCCCTCAGAGAGGCTACTGACGGGGGGAAAGGGGGGTTACCCCAGGAATGTGCAGCAGATGCCAAGCAGGAGAGACAACAGAGGGCACAGCTCGGACTTTATTTTTCCAGAACATAGTGCAACAGTCTCCCTGGAGCATACTGGGCAGTCTTGCCATGGGTGGGGCTCCATTCCGAGTGGCAGGCAGAAGCAGCTGAGGGAGTGGGTGGGGGGTGGTGGAGCAACACATGCGGAAGCCTCTGTGTTGGAGTTCCACCTGCAAAACAGAGACAAAGATCAAGAGCACCTGCAGGGGCGGCAGCTGGAAAAGCAGGCTGCATTTCAGCTGGGTGCTCTCTTAAAGGTACAGTCTCTGACCCACCTCCCCGCATCAGGGCAGCTGCCACACACACACACACCCTTGCCCTTCCAGGGGTTGGGAATCCGGCAGAGGGCAGACCAAGGGAAGGGAGCAGACAGCAGCACAGGGGACTGGGGTCAGCAAATGCCCCTGCTGAAGCCCACTGCCGGGTTCAAGTGCCAGACACACTCGCACACTGAGTGGTCGAGAGCGAGGGAAGGGGGAGAACAGAAGGGGGCACAGTGGAACTTACCCAGCCATGGGTGACAGTCCTCACATACAGATCCACCGGGAGCCCGGAACCTGTGGAGACCTGGCAACAAGAGCAGTTAGCAACCGCACAGTGCAAAACCCATCACCAACGTGCCTGCCTGTCCCTCACTGTATGGCTGGGAGCTCGCCGGCAGAACTTCCCGCCACGTGAACCTGTCCCTAACAACTGAGTTGTGCGAGGCAGAGTGGAAGTATTTCTTGGAGAGGGGGCATGATTGGGCGCCGGGGAGGGGACTCGCCAGACCAAGGCGTGAGGGGATTGGTGAGGAAACACGCCGCTCTCTAAGGGGTTTGTGCACTTCCGCAGTGGAGGAGGCAATCTTAGTTTTTGGTTTCAACGAGTGCCTATGGGACACGCCGCTATTTTTGCAGGTATAACATTGTGCCTCTCGGGGGGACGTGTCATGGGCCAAACTGCTCAGGAAGCCGCCTAAGCCTGGCTGCACCCCCAACTTCACCCCTCTTCCGCCTGAACACAGCGCTCCACCTCACTTCCGCCCGCGCTCGGGTGCAGCCCTCAGGAGCTGCTGCCCTTGGGTGGAACAGCGCTCAGGCGGCCCCCCGCCCACGTAACTCCCCTCCACTGTGGCGGCGCCAGTCATACATTGGCGCAAACCCTTCCTGTGCCCACATAGTGACTCGTCTTCTCCCAAAAGACTTTCCGCCCGCCCCCCCGGATTGTGCTGTGAATCTGTCAAATATCTTCATTATGCTATATGCATATTTACTGCTCACCCTCTCTTTATATGTATGGACTTATAATTTCCATGTCCTTGTAGCTGAAGAAGTGTCCGTGCACACAAAAGCTTATACTTAGCATGAAACTTGGTTGATCTTCAAGGTGTCCCACTGGACTCATACTTTGTTCTGCTGCTTCAGACCAACATGGTGACCCACCTGGATCTTTTATCTTGGAGTGTAATACAATAGATTGTTTTCTTTAAAAATGTTTATTGTTAATTACAATTTAATTAAAAGTTGTTGGGATTTGCAAGTCTGCAACACTTTAGTAATTATAGAGTTAACCCTCTTGTCTAGAGTTAACCCTCTTGTTAGTCAACAGGAAGTCACATGTGTTTAATGTAACCTATCTGTTAGCTAGAGAGAAAGCCGGCAAAAGTCTGTAAGTCTTAGTTAAATGAGCAGTAATTGAGTGCTGTGATTGGAAACCAATGTACTGCCTATTCTGCATTTTATGGCATCTTTTCCTCTCTTTGTCTAAGTTTGGAGAAGAGAAGTCATTCCTAGTTTTGTTCTCAAACTGTAAAGATGTAGGAGTTAGGGTCTGTTATTTTACTCCCAGTTTACCCTTCCCTTGTAGTTTTAAGTAAAGCAATCATATTCTTTTAAACACACAAATGATCCCTGTATGTTCTCTGCTGTGCTACTCATTTCTAACTCTGCTAAATAATATTTTTCTCTAAGAATACCCAATAAAAGTTTATACATATAAGGGACCCTGTGGCGCAGAGTGATAAAGCTGCAGCACTGTGGTCTGAACTTTCTGCTCATGACCTGAGTTCGATTCCAGCAGAAGCTGGATTCAGGTAGCTGGCTCAAGGTTGACTCAGCCTTCCATCTTTCCGAAGTCGGTAAAATCAGGGCTTTTTTGAGCAGGAATGCACAGGAACGCAGTTCTGGCTGGCTTTGTGTCAGGGGTGTGGCCTAATGTGCAACAGAGCTCCTTCTGGGCTTTTGTGAAACAATGGTGACATCAATGGGTGTGGCCTAATATGCAAATTAGTTCCTGCTGGGCTTTTTCTACAAAAAAAGCCCTGGGTAAAATGGGTACCAAGCTTGCTGGGGGGGGGGAAATGTAGATGACTGGGGAAGGCAATGGCAAAGCACCCCGTTAAAAAGTCTGCCGTGAAAACATCGTGATGCGACATCACCCCAGAGTCGGAAACAACTGGTGCTTGCACAGGGGACCTTTCCTTTTTCTTTCTTTTATACATATACACACCTTATTATATAGACTACAGAATTATTGGCTGAGTACATATTGCTGCTTCTGATGTTAGTTTACAGTACATTTAGAGGTTCCAGCATTGCTTTGGCAAATGCTAGGAAATTTTAAGCCAGGTGTACAGGCTTTTATCTGTAAGTTTTAAGACATTAGTTGTTTGGTATTTGTTTTATTTATTTATTTTTTTATTCATTTTTATCAGGACAGGGCTAATTGCCACCCAACAGAACCCTCTTAATGGCATCAGGCAAGCGGCCAAGAGAAGTGGAGGAGGAATCTGCTTCTTTGCCACTTTGCAAACAGTTCAGGATAGAGGACTTTTTTACCTTAAACAATAAGTCCAAATCTGCTCTGCCGTCATTTGCTATTGAAACATCGAATCGCTTCTCCCCTTTAGAAGACGAGGTAGAGCCTGCTGAAAAGGAGGAACCGACTAATGAATTGACTAATGAGTCTGATCACGAGGATGGCGTTGACTCTCAACTCCTATCTGGGGTGGGGGCTTTAAAGGTGCAGCAGAGTCAGCATGATAATGAAGAAAGATCCATGTCTTCTGACGAACTTGCCCCAATTACCCTTATTGCAAGCACAGTGGATTGTATCTTTAAAAAGTTAAAGAGTTTAGAAGACCAAATTCTTGACCTTTCTTTAGAACTAAAGAGACTATCAGTGTCAATGGATAAAGTCTACTTAGCCCAGCTGGATGATACCTCTATTGGTGCTCTAGCCCCTTTAAAGCGATGTCCGTCTGCAACTCAGGAGGTTGATCCCCGGAGCTCCTTTACGGAGTCTAAGGTCAGCGTGGGCCTTAAAAGGAACGTGCAACAATTGGTTCTACAGCCCAATAAGGTTTGCATCACTGTTTGTCCTTATGGCAGGAAGACCCCATGCTGGAGAAGTAAACTTTTAGTTAAATCCCATCTCTGTGAACTTCTTCATCTGAACTATCACAAAATTGACTTGATTACCATTGAATCTCTTAATGATCAGTCTCAAATGCAGAGGTTTCTGCTTACCTTTCAATCCTCTAACATTCCTTCACTAATTTTGAGGCGAAAGAATTACCTATGGTCAAAGGGGGTTTTCCCTGTTCGATCTTTTATTAACTCTCAAACTAATGCTCTGCTGCCTAACCTGTCCGCAGGGGTCAGGACACGAAGTAATCCCCATCTCTTGAAGAACGCATCATCTTCAGCGGCAAAATATAAGGCTGCAATGTGTCTTAAGGTATCCAGATCTGGTCAGTCCCAAGCAAACCCCGAGTTGCATAATGAGTCATCAGTGCAGCCCTCTATGGATGTGACGCATAGTCCCCTTAATGTTTCATTAGAAGATGACCTTTTGCAGTCATTTGGGAGTCTTCCAGCAAAAGATCAACAGGCGATACTCATAAGACTTGAAGGTACTAAGCTGCAGCTGCAAAGGTCTTTAGAGCCGGGGAAATCAGTTCCTTCAATCAACCTAGATCCTGCAGGCAACCCCCTGCCCCCTTGTCCCCCATCAGCTGACTTAATTGATCTGTCTATGGAACTCTCTCTAACTGGCTCAAGGGCACCCCAACATAATGGTTGTATTTTCACTGATGACTCCAGGGTTCTAGAAAGGATATCCATTATCGATTGACTACCAGCTAGGGAAGCCACAAGGAAGATCCACATCATCTCCTGGAACATTGCTGGGTGGAAGAGTAAAGCGAATGACTCAGATTTTTTGGACTTTTTGAAATCCTTTGATTGTGTCTTCCTTCAGGAAACATGGGCAGAAGACAGTTTTAGACTGACGGATTTTAAAGTTTTTAATCTCCCCGCTTATAGATCTCACTCTAAAGGTCGCAGTAAAGCAGGCATGGCTGCTTTGGTGAAATCCAGCTTACCATTTAAGGTGATCCTCTTGGATCCTTGCCCGCCAATTGCCCAGGCTTTATTGCTGTCCTCCCCAGCACTGACCCTAATCATGATTAATGTTTATTTAGCCCCTTCTAATGGTAAGCTGGAGTTTGATGCTGTCTGGGAGAAATTTTCTGACTATGTGACGTCTTTGTCTAGGAAATTCCATACTGCTCAGCTCATGATTTTTGGTGATTTTAATGCTCGGATAGGCAGTAACAATCAGAAATGGATCTCTCATTTTGGCTTTGAAGCGGTTGAATCCCCTCCACTACAACTATGTTTACCCCGTTGTTCTAAAGATACTTTAACCAATAAGGCGGGTCTTAGATTAATTGAATTCTGCATAGCGCACAATGTTATAATATTTAATGGTCTCTCCAAATTTCCAGCTGCAAATGACTTTACTTTTTTTTCCACAAGGGGTTGCAGTGTGATAGATTTTTGTGTGGGCTCATCCAACCTTCTGTCATCTATCGATAACTTTTACATCGATCCGCGCACAGAAAGTGACCACCTGCCCCTAACTCTATCCCTACGATTGGATCTGGAGGTTAATATGGTATCACATTCCCAATCCATGAAGGCCCCTGAGAATGTTCTAAAAAAAATCAAGTGGTCCCCGGCCCTAGAAAGGGAGTTTTCTTCCCTCTTTGGCTCTGAAGCGCTATGCAGATTAAGGGATTCAATCATTAATTCCAATTCAGATGATTCAATCCTTTCAGGATTTTCATTATTAATTGATTATTGTAGTGCCAAAGCTAAACCGGTGATCTTGTCTAGGTCTAGTTTCTCCAGCTGGTTCGACACAGATTGTTTAGCTTGGAAACAAGAACTGAGAGCTCATTTTAAAGAGGCTTGTCACTCCAAAGACCAATCAAAAATTAAGGCCTACATTGCTTACAAGACAGCCTACCTGGAGCTTACTACATCCAAAAAGAAAGCTTTCTTTCAGAATAAATGGGACCAACTTTACCACTCGATAAAATCTAACGATAATAAGGCCTTCTGGAGAATCATTTCAGGTAATCTAAAAAACAATTCTGTTACTGACCCAAATATCTCTGAGCAAACATGGGTTGATTACTTCTCTAACATTTTTGCTGCCCCATGTGTATCCCCTCCCATCTTAGCAAACCCCTCAGTTACTGATATGCCGGTCTGGCCTCCAGTAACTCTAGAGGAAATCAGTGAGTTATTGAAGGATTTAAAAGCGGGTAAAGCACCTGGCCCTGATGGCCTTCCCGCTGAGGTATTCACAAAGTTTGCTGATTGGTGGCTCTTGCCCCTTGCAAAATTGTTCTCTTTTATCGATCTGCATGGCTCCATCCCTGACTCTTGGCTTGACTCTATAATTATCCCAATATACAAAAAGGGGGGGTTGGAGTTACCAGAAAACTTCCGCCCCATTAGTTTATTATCTATAGTGGGCAAATTGTATGCAAAACATTTAGAACTCCGATTAACTGACTGGATGCGCCTAGGCAACATCATAGGTCCTGAACAGATTGGCTTCTCCAAAGGCAAATCTGCTATGGATCACTGCTGCACTCTGGCCTTCCTTGCTGAAAAATATATGCATACCGGGTCAAAAAAATTATATGCTGCCTTCATCGATTTGAAGGGTGCTTTTGATTCAATAGATAGAGCCCAACTATGGATCAAGCTAGGTTACCTGGGAATGGACCCTCGTTTGCTGTTTCTCTTGAGGAAACTTCATTCTAATACCTTTTGCCAAGTGAAATTTTCTTCTAGCAGTGACTTGACTAGTAAAATCCCAGTGTTAAAGGGGGTAAAACAAGGTTGTGTGCTGGCCCCACATCTTTTTAATTTATTTTTAACTGACCTGGCACAATTTTTGACCCCTATCAATGGTCATCCGCCTAAACTTGCAGGCCGAGCGGTCCCCTTATTACTTTATGCCGATGACACTACCATCCTCTCTTGTACAAGAGTGGGCCTGCAAAGGTATTTGAACGCCTTTTATGACTACTGTAATTGTAATTCACTCTCTATCAATTATGCCAAATCTAAAGTAGTTGTCTTTTCAAATTGCTGGGGCCCACAGAGATGGTTTATTGGCAATTCAACAATCGAGCAAACAAAAAATTTTAAATACTTGGGGATCACCTTTAACCACAAGTTAAGCTGGGTTTCACATCGTAACAACACCATCAACTTGGCTAAGTGTTCAGCTGCTCAAATTAAACAGTTTTTCTTTGCAAGGGGCAACCAATTAGTTCCAGCAGCTATTAAAGTATTCAAAGCCAAAACGCTTGCCCAAATCCTCTATGGTATCCCTATATGGATCTCAGCTTTTACCAGGAAAGTGGAGGGCATTCAAGCCTCATTCTTTAGACAAATTCTTGGTTTGCCAAAATGTGTGTCCTACTTTGCTCTCTGCTCTGAAGTGGGTCAGTCTTTGGTGGAGACAAAAGCCTGGATTGCAGTGTTTAAATTCTGGCTCAAAATTCATTTTAGAACAGATCCCAACAGCCTTCTTGATTGTATGAAAAGAGACCCATATATTTCGTCCTGGACAGCACTGCTTCTGTCTAAACTCAATCAATTGGGGTTAGAGGTAGATGATTTTTCTACCTCTGAAGAGTCATATATCTTCAGATGTATTAAACTGAGACTGTGGGAATTGGAGGAAACGAAATTACGGCCAACTCTCCCTTATACTTGCTCTCCAGCTTCCTTAGGTCTTTATGCTTTTTGTGGCAAAATGCCCAATTATCTATCAGACCTAACCACTCCAAGTCATCGCAGGGCATTTATGTTGGCCAGACTAAACGCGTTTCCCTCCAAAGTTTTACAAGGGAGATATCAGCGAGTCCCTTTAGCCGACAGACTTTGCTCCTGTGGAGCGAATACCCCTGACTCAATCCAGCATATATTGCTTGATTGTTCTTTTTACCATAACCTCCGTAAAGATTTATTTGGCAAGCTTTCTTTTTCTCCAGATTTGTCTATTCTGCCACCCTGTTATTATTTATTGAGTGATACTAAGGGGGTGGTTAGTGAGGCTGTGGCAAAATTTCTGGCTGACATCCTTAAATTTAATTCTGACCATGTTTGAATGTATCTGTAAGCTCGGTTTTATTTTGATTTTATCTCCAATGTTTAAATTTTTATATTCTGTGTATTTTTATCTGAATCTATTATGCCATTAAAGGTTTGGTATGGTATGGTATGGTATGACTACAGAATTATTGGCTGAGTACATATTGCTGCTTCTGATGTTAGTTTACAGTACATTTAGAGGTTCCAGCATTGCTTTGGCAAATGCTAGGAAATTTTAAGCCAGGTGCTGTCAGGCGATGGAATCTCAAGGCAGTATTCATTGAAACAATGTATACTTTATTGGATACTCATAGCTGGGTACAGAGATTGAGACTAATGCCTGGAATCAGGCGGTTACTATTCTTAAGGAATCTACATCAAAGGATTTACCAAACAAAGTCCCCATTCCCATAACATGAAAGGAGATGAAGGTGCAAACTTTCACACAAGGGCGTCAGTTTATCGTCTTGCCCTGGGAAGATGCCTGGCGGCCGTGTTATATTCCAACGGTCGCATTCTTTTGTTCTTTGGTAACATAAACAAAGTTTACACATCACTTGCTGCCCCTTTGGTATGCATATTGGTTACAGCATAATGAAAGACTAAGGTTAGTACAAAGAGTTCATATGGTTAGTATTTTACATTGATAATATGTTAGAGTTACAGAGTGTGACATACTGCCCCCCTCCTTAAACTCGTGCTTGGGGTTTGTCTGGGTGCAGTAGGTAAAACTTTTTCAAAAGTAGTGGTGCACATTTGGTCTGGTGATTTGACCCATTTGTCACAAATGGGAGGGAAGTACTTCCAACGAACCAAGTAGTATAACACCCTTCATTTTATTTTGGCATCTAATATCTCCTGCACCTCATGATGACTCTGACCCTTCACTTGAATAGGGGTAGGTGTTGTGGGTTGAGGGTGCCATGATGTAGGACCAGGATCTTTTTTCAGGAGACTGCAATGGAAAACAGGGTGAATTTTACTAAACATTTCTGGTGGGTCTAGTTCTACAGTCACTGAATTTATTACTCGTTTGATTTTGAAGGGTCCCAAATATTTGGTTTGGTGTAGTGGTTAAGTGTGTGGACTCTTATCTGGGAGAACCGGGTTTGATTCCCCACTCCTCCACTTGCACCTGCTGGAATGGCCTTGGGTCAGCCATAGCTCTGGCAGAGGTTGTCCTTGAAAGAGCAGCTGCTGTGAGAGCACTCTCCAGCCCCACCCACCTCACAGGGTGACTGTTGTGGGGGAGGAAGTTAAAGGAGATTGTGAGCCGCTCTGAGACTCTTTGGAGTGGAGGGTGGGATATAAATCTTCTTCTTCTTTTTCTTCTTCTTCTTCTTCTTCTTCTTCTTCTTCTTCTTCTTCTTCTTCTTCTTCTTCTTCTTCTTCTTCTTCTTCTAATTTTCTGGATGTTTGTGGTAATGGTAGGTTCTTGGTTGATAGAAACACTGTATCCCCTGCACTGAAGTCCCACTCAAGTGAGTGTTTTTTATCAAAGTGTGCTTTATAGTCTTTCTTGGCTGCTTCCAGGTTTTCCTGGATTATTTCCCACCCTTTAGTGAGGGATTCCCACCATTGTTGACAAGAGGTGGGTGTGTTGTTGTTGTTCATGACAGGCAAGTTGGGAAAAGGTTTTCCTTCGTACCCATTTACAATTTGAAAAGGGGTGGTCTTTGTTGAGCTGTGTAGGCTATTATTGTAACCATATTCTGCAAACGGTAAAAGGTCCACCCAGTTGGTTTGTTGGTAATTGACAAAGCACCTTAAGTACTGTTCAAGAAGAGAGTTCATGCATTCTGTCTGCCCATCCGTTTGTGGGTGGTAGGCGGAACTCAAGCCCTGCTCGATGCCCACCAATTTACAGAACTCCCGCCAGAAATTGGCAACGAACTGTGGGCCACAGTCACTAATGACCTTATTCGGGAATGAGTGTAATTTAACAACGTGCTGGAAAAATAAGCGGGCCAGCTTCTTGGCGGTGGAAAGTTGTTTGCAAGGAATTAAGTGTGTCTGTTTGGAAAAAGTGTCCACCACCACCAGGATTACTGTTCGCCCCTCAGATGCTGGTAATTCAACTATAAAGTCTATAGATACTACTGACCACGGCCGCTCTGCGGTGGGGGTAGGGCGTAGTAGACCGGGAGGTTTTCCTCCTCTCTTTTTGGCCATGATACACGTGGGGCAGGAGACTACAAATTCTGAGATATCTTTTTTCATTTGGGGCCACCAAAACTGTCTGTTTACTAAGTGCAGCGTTTTTACGTAGCCAAAGTGTCCCACTAATTTACTGTTATGACAGTGCTGCAGTACTTCCTGGCGGAGGGTTTTTGGGACGTACAATTTCCCTTCGTGGTACCAAAACCCTCCTTCTCCTTTTACTAGTCCTTTGGGGCGCTCCTCCCCTTCTTGTTCCATTTTGGTGATCAACTTGCCACCCCCCCCCCCCACGGTTCTGGTTTCCCAGTCTTTTTCCCTGATCGGGTGGTCACTCCCCCTGCTACTGCTGATGGAGGGATGAAGGAGTCTATAGTTTCCTCCCTTTGGCTTTCATGCTGGGGCAGCCGGGAGAGGGCGTCCGCTAAAAAATTCTTAGAGCCTGGTATGTGACGTAGAGTAAAATCAAATTTGGCAAAGAACCCTGCCCACCGAATTTGTTTGGCGGTTAATTTTTGGCACCCAGTAAGTGCCTCTAGGTTTTTGTGATCTGTCCATATTTCAAATGGCACTCTTGCTCCCTCTAGCCAAGAACGCCATGTCTTCAATGCAAAAGTTACTGCAAACGCTTCTTTGTCCCACACCGACCAGTTGTGCTGTTCGTTAGAAAACTTTTTGGCTAAATAAGCACATGGTCTTAATCTGCCTTCAGCATCTTTCTGCATTAATATTGCTCTGATGGCTACAGAGTCCCCATTCCCATAACATGAAAGGAGGTGAAGGTGCAAACCTTCACACAAGGGCTTCAGTTTATCATCTTGCCCTGGGAAGATGCCTGGCGGCCGTGTTATCTTCCAATGGTTGCATTCTTTTGTTCTTTGGTAACATAAACAAAGTTTACACATCACTCGCTGCCCCTTTGGTATGCATATTGGTTACAGCATAATGAAAGACTAGGGTTAGTACAAAGAGTTCATATGGTTAGTATTTTACATTGATAATATGTTAGAGTTACAGAGCCTGACAGGTGCCTGAGGAGGATGTAATTTTGGAAAGGATGAGACACTACTTCTAGGTGATGCTATAGGAATATCCTCTAATCTCTATGGTAAAAAACCTCAGAGAGATGGGGAAATTCCTAGAGCATCAGTATGGAGGCCATTTTCTGGTCATTTTACTTTTTGCTCCTCAGTTTCTTGAGGGCAGAAGATTGTGGGGGTGTTCTCTGCTATGGAAAGACACAGGCCAAGGCACAGTGCACTAACGTAGATTATGGTACTGATAGCAGTGACTTTATAGCATCTGTGGGATTCTGGCTTCATCCTGAGTCAGAATTCTGCCCCTGAAGCAGAAGGAGCAGCGGCTGCAGGGACCATCTGGGACTGAGAATGACCTCCTCTTCTGTTCTTGGCAAGGAGCTCTTTCTTGGAATAGAGGAGAACGGATCTGAATCATTCTCAGATGCTAGATCTGGAACCAGCCATGTGCTCCCACCAAGCTATGAGTGGTGCTTCAGAAGGGCTGAGAATCAAAAACCACACATTCCCTTTCTTAACAACCAGGCTGGGCACATCTAATTTGAAAGCTCGAAGTGTCCAAAGACTTGCAAAAAGATTTGGTAGAAGCATTCCCCCGCCCACACACACACCCACGCACCCACCTGACTGGATTTGAAAGAAAGCTCTATGAAGTGGATTTGCAGTTCTGAATGTAAATAGTTGTCTCTACACCTCTGGTTGACAACTCCCCCAGAGCTTGCTGGGAGTAATCAATAAAACTCTTCTTGTCTTTGGAATACTTTGAAAACTTTATATTCAGATCCACGGGGAAATGGCGACGGCCTGCCCTGGCTGCTGACCCTCTTCTTTCACTCGCAAGGAGACAGTTTGTGTTTTCAGGTGGTGTGAGTCCACTTGTGTTGCTCCACAGCCCATCAGGCTGCTGCACTTAGCTGTCTTGCCAAGCGAGAGATGATCTGTGACTGACACACGGACATGGGCTGTCAACATCATCATGTCAGCAGAGTGCCTTGAGCACCAAGCAGGCCACCTGCACAAAGTGGTCTTGAAGCACTCCTGCCTTGGCAGCCGATAAACAGGCAGGTTGTTTTGCGGGGAGAGCCAGATGCTTTTCACTTGCTGTAGTTAAATCCACACAAAGAGTGCTGGAATGGCATTGTGAAAATCTAATCAGTCATCATTAGTGTTGTCAGCTCTTTAAATGGAACACTGCTACTATGCCTTTAACAACAGGGTAGATAGAGATTAGCAGGTGATAATGTTTATCTCCCCATGCTGTGAAAAGTGTGTGGGGGGGGAGGGGGATAATGCACATTAACTTGCCAATGGACTCAAAATCTGTTCCATTAACTCATTGTTAAGCACAAAAGCAGCCTCTTTTTTCTGGTCAGTCGCCAACTATAAATTCAACAGCTTAAAAAGGAAATAATAGATCTCATGAAATTTAGATTTTTAATGGGTCCTGGATCACCTGTGACATGACAGTTAACATGAGGCTTCAAATGAACTCCCGGTAGATCAGAGAACTCTCAAGGTGCAGATACAAACCTCTCTGCTTGCCACTGGCCAAGTCAAGGCTGAACTAAAACAGGAAGTTGGGCTTCTGTTTAGGTGAAAATAGAGGGAAGGTGTGGGAATGGGGTTCTCCCAGTTCAAAATGAGGTCAGGTAGCCTTGCTCTTTCTGGCTTGGCTTTTGTTGTGGTATTAAGAACCCCAGTCTAATTGGCTATACAGCATAAGACTTCAGTGCTCTAAATGATTCATGATTGGCTGGGCCATCGTGAAAGGAATAAAAACCATCTTCATCTTTTTAAATAGAAAATGGCATTAATGCAGCTCCCAAGAGGAAAGTTTTGTAAACTAGTTGGGAAAAGTATGGTTTTGAGGAATCTTTGGGAGGACATTTTAGACCTCACAAAACTCCTTTTTTACACACAAAACATTTCCTGATGAAACTTCTGCTCCCCCCTTGTTTAAATCAAGTTGGACAGCCAGTAAAGGACATTATATGCATGCATGATTCAGCACTTGCCATATCTGTAATAAGCTACCACGTTTAAAGATATTACTTTTGGGAGTCTCTAACTGTCTGTCCCTACAGGGAACATGTGCCACTCAGGGGATCCTTCCAAAGTATGTGGCCACCATTTTGTCTGAAGCAGGCACTGCAGGCATGGTCCCCTGTTCATACAAATGTTGACCACGAATATTGGGAGGATTGTAGGTCACGTGAGTTCCCAGGATGTGCAGTTGGCTATCCCCAAACAGAATATCTGAACAAGGGCGTAGTTGCTGCTTTATTCCTCCAGAAATCTCATGCCTTTAATGGCCACAGGACAGAGGGGAATGTGAAGAATGTGTCTTTTTCTGTCACTAGCTCTCTGCTATGAAAAGCTGCACCTTGTGAATTTTACCACCTGTGCACCTAATAGAAACGTGAGGGTTCTGCAGGCCAAAACAGGGTCAATTCAATTTCCACAGGAATCTAACCAGAAATAAACAATGGTGCCTGACCCCTGTCTCAAGCCCAGGGGGAGGGGGTGCCCAGCATCCCTGTAGGCCAGGTGATGCCCTAGGTGGCACCTATCTGGCCCACTCCTATGTACCAGCCCTGTGCTTAGGGCACCAACACATTTGGGCCAGCCATGATCAAGCCCATATTCCACTAGAAATGTGTATCATGGCAGGCTTACATATCTAATTGTTAATTATTAGGATTGCTCCTTTCAACAACAACAACAACAAAATTTTATTTGTATCCCGCCCTCCCCGCCGAAGCAGGCTCAGGGTGGCTAACAACACAATTTAGGTTTAGTTATACAGAAATAGATAAAAATACATTTAAACATTGTAAACATTTTAATTAAAATTCTACGTAGGCTTTAAAAGTTGATTAAATTAAAATTAATAAGTGCTAATGCTATGTTTGCTGTTTATGTTTATGATGGCGGTTTCCTTAGCAATTTCCGTTTTCATCAGCGAAAGCCAGTCGGAAGAGGAAGGTCTTGCAGGCCCTGCGGAACTGTTCAAGGTCCCGCAGGGCCCGCATTTCCTCTGGAAGTTGGTTCCATAGGCTCGGGGCTATAGAGGAGAAGGCCCGGTTACGGGTACTTTGCAGCTTCACCTCTCTCAGTCCGGGGATAGTCAGCAAGTTTTTCCCGGCTGACCTCAGTGCTCTCTGGGGTTCATGTGGGGAAAGACGGTCCCTAAGGTAGACAGGTCCTCGACCATATAGGGCTTTAAAGGTAATGACCAGCACTTTGTAACGGACCCGGTATATGACTGGCAGCCAGTGCAGTTCGCGCAGCCCAGGCTGTATGTGCTCCCATTTAGGAAGCCCTAACAACAGTCTAGCTGCTGCGTTCTGCACCAGCTGCAGCTTCCGGGTTCGGT
Source organism: Heteronotia binoei (assembly GCF_032191835.1). NCBI lineage: Eukaryota > Metazoa > Chordata > Lepidosauria > Squamata > Gekkonidae > Heteronotia > Heteronotia binoei. The sequence goes on from NC_083229.1 coordinate 136,280,302, forward strand.
ACAGAGGCAGCCCCATGTAGAGGGCATTACAGTAATCCAGTCTCGAGGTGACCGTTGCATGAAGCACCATTGCCAGATCTTGGCACTCTAGGAAGGGAGCCAACTGCTTTGCCCGCCTTAGATGGAAAAAGGCTGACTTGGCAGTGGCTGCAATCTGGGCCTCCATTGATAATGCAGGCTCCAGTAAAACTCCCAGGCTCCTAACCCGGTGCGCCGCCTTCAGCGGCGCCCCGTCAAAGATCGGGAGAGGTATTTCCCCTCCCCAAGCGCCCCGACCCAGACAGAGGACTTCTGTCTTCGCTGGATTCAGTTTCAGTTGGACTACCCATCTTGGGCTATTTTTGGAGGCTTCTTTTCTGGTGCCTCTCTTTAAATTGAATGTTTTATATCTCATCATTCCTGCAATTTCTGCAGTTAGAGAATTATGGTGTATGATGCCATGACAATATCAATTTGACCCATTTTTCACATACTAAATTAGCACTATGTGTCAATCGAGATTTACAAATAGAGAAGGAATCTTTTTTGTACGGAACATTAGGCAGATAGGGAGATTTTTACTTTGGATCAATTAATAGACTATGATAAGTTTTTGTTATTTTCTAAGCTGAGATCTAGATATGAATCTATGTTGGGTGGTACTATTTACAACTGTGACATCTGTTGCTATCCAAATATGGCCCTGTTTCAAAATTTCCCTTCGTCTTAGAAATTCTCATTCAATCAATACAGAGAATGAAAGCTACAATATTTGTTTATAACCATTTGATGTTGGTAAATAAATATGATGTGCAAATTCCTAAAAATGAATGGCATTAGATTAACTTGCTTTGCCAAAGCAATGGAATATGGCTCTAAATTTTATATCCATTGTTTCTACTAACTTTAACCTGTGAATTCAGCAAAACTTATGTTTAGGATATACTGGATACCACAGCAACTTTCTAGGAAAGGATTACATCAATTAAATAAATTGTGTATGCTGTAACTTACAAGACTCACCTCTTAAACATATATTTTGGGCCTGTCCAGTTATTCAGTTTTTTTTGGCGGGGGAGGAAGGGATAATCCCCCTGTATAAATTGATGGTGTGTCATCATTTGGAGTACTGTGTACAATTCTGGTCACCACACCTCAAGAAAGATATTATAGCATTAGAAAAAGTGCAGAAAAGGGCAACTAGAATGATTAAAGGGTTGGAACACTATATTTATGAAGAAAAGTTAAAGTGCTTGAGGCTCTTTAGCTTGGAGAAGCGTTGACTGAGGGGTGACATGATAGAGGTTTACAAGATCATGCATGTGATAGAGAAGGTAGAGAAAGAAGTACTTTTCTCCCTTTCTCACAATACGAGAACTTGTGAATGAAATTGCTGAGCAGTTGGGTTAGAATGAATAAAAAGGAAGTACTTCTCCCAAAGAGTGATTAACACATGGAATTCACTGCCACAGGAGGTGGTGGCAGCTACAAGCATAGACAGCTTCAAGAGGGGTTTGGATAAACATGGAGCAGAGGTCCATCAGTAGCTATTAAGCCACGTCATATTGTTGGAACACTCTGTCTAGGGCAGTGATGCTCTGTATTCTTGGTACTTGGGGGGGGGGGCAACAGTGAGAGGGCTTCTAGTGTCCTGGCCCCACGGGTGGACCTCCTGATAGCACCTTGGGTTTCTTGGCGATTGCATGACACAGAGTGTTGGACTGGATGGCCCATTGGCCTGAGCCAACATAGCTTCTCTTATGTTCTTATATACTCATATCAATTTTATTTTATGATATTCACTAAGGCCCATTGTAAAGGAAAATACACCTCCAGGCTCCACCCCTCAAACCTCCAGGAATTTCCTAACCTGGAGTTGGCAACTACTAAGTCACACTGGCTGTCACAGGGGGACTGCTTCTGAACAGGAGCAAGCAGCCAGGCCTAGTTAAGTCAAACCAGTCAGGTGGCATCAAGTCACCCAGAGGGTGCTGCCAGGTCTAGGGTAGCCAACCTCCAGGTGGAGCCTGAAGATCTCCTGGGATCACAACTGAACTCCAAGACAACAGATCTCTTTCCCTATCCTGAAGAAAATAACTGCTTTGGAGGGTGGATTCTGTGGCATTATATTCTGCTGAGGGTGCTCCCTTTACCACCTAGCAACAGTCTCTGGCAAGCAGCTTCCCCAGTGGCCCAGTCCTTGTCTGTCCTGGGGCAAGGCTGAGGAGAGGAGAGAGAGAGGAAGTGATGACAGGAAAGAGGCAGCCATCATGGCCTCTGAGGAAATGCTTCATGAGGCCACAGTAGAGCAGCAGCCCTTTCTGAGGTTGGTTGATGGAGAGAACATGGAGAAGGGTTAAGGGGGTGGGGCTTCCCCTGCCAGCCAGCTGGCCTGTGGAGGACTGAAGCCCCCAAAACCAGGGGTTTCCCTGGTGCTCCCGGGGGCATGACAACCCTAGTAAAGACTAACAAAATTTGTGGCAGGATATGAGCTTTCATGAGTCAATTACTCCAGAAAGCTCCCCAACCACAAATTTTGTTAGTCTTTAGGGTGCTACTGGACTCTTGCTCTTTTCTACTGCATATATATATATATATATATATATATATATATATATTGTTATTTTTTATTATTTCTGTTTAGGGCAATTATTTTTTTTAAAAAAAATACTTATCTATAAACATCTCTAATGCTGTCCACCCCATGGCCTCCACCACAAACACAGACCAGTCCCAGGACATTTGCTGAGAAGTCTGACTGATTTACTTCCTGGTAAATGTGCATTCGGAGGATGGTGGAAGACAGGAGGGCCTGGTGGGACTGTCCATGGGGTTGCAAAGAGTCAAACCCAACTGTGCGACTAGGGTTGCCAAGTCCAATTCAAGAAATATCTGGGGACTTTGGGGGTGGAGCCAGAAGACATTGCGGCAAAGCCATAAGCAAAGTTGTGACAAGCACAATTGAATTTTAAAGGGAGTTCTGGTCATCACATTTAAAGGAATCGCACACCTTTTAAATGCCTTCCCTGCATTAGAAATAGTGAAGGATAGGGGCACCTTCTTTCGTGGCTCATAGAATTGGACCCCTGGTGCAATCTTTTGGAAACTTGGAAAGCATTTTGAGGACAGTCATCAGATGCTATGCTGAAAATTTGGTATCTCTGCCTCAAAACACAGCCCCTCCAGAGCCCCAGATACCCCCAAATCAATTCTCCATTATACCCTATGAAAATCAATCTCCATAGGGAATAATGAAGTGCCCAGCAGACATTTCCCTTCCTCACCCCCATTTCTGAAGACTCTGAAGCGAGGAAGGGCCTGCTCCCGCCTGGGGATTGGCATCTCTAATCATGGTTTGCTGAACTTCCAACTACTTCAAAGTCACACAGAGCAACCAAAGGTTCACTTTTCCTATACAAACAACCTCTGAAAAGCTTGTGCAGCCAAGGGAGGATCTGAGCTGCTTTCACAGGCACTGGGAGGAGCCATGTTCTTCTGCCTACTCCCTGCCCCGCCCCCATTCAGCCTTAAAGACACAGACACACCATTCCAAGAGGAAGCCTTGCCTCCAGAGGTGGAAAGTCACATGGTGGCTGTGGGGGCTGTCAAGCATGCATATTTACATGTGCCATGTAGGCCCAACAGACACAGAGCAGAACACCACTCTGACCTGCTCCCCCACCTTTACAACTAAAGGGTGCCTAATAATGCCATCTGGCCCGAGGATGTTTAGGTTAGCCTTGTAGCAATGGTGTAATGCACCTCTCCTCCATATTCACACAGACAGGTCTTATCTACTCTCCAAGAAAGTATGAGAAAGGGAGATGTTTTTATTAGCTTGCATTCCTTAGCAATAAAAGAGATACTAGATGGTAGCCTTTGAACCCATGACTCAAATTGCATCTGTATGTTATCCTTTTGAAGTATTCCTATAAAGTAACTATTCAAATCTGTATACGTCATTACTTCCAAGGATTCTGTCCTTGACTAAGCTATGAAGTTTTACAATAAAGCAACTTTTGATTCAACAACAAAAGCTTGATTATTGAGAAATATCGATGCTTGACAGGGGTGGGGCTTCCCCCACCAGCCAGCTGACTGGGGGCGGGAAGGAGCTTGGGAAAGTGGGAGAACCTCCGCGGGACCCTGGGGATTGGCAAGCCTATGTGCGACTGAACAACAACAAATGTGCATTGTTATTCAGCACTGAAGGACCCTAATGGTATTCTGTCTAACCATGACTAAGTTTTGTGCATCCATGCAGGGATATGATTTCTCTTGTTTCAGACAACATTGTGTTAACAATGTATACACATGTGGCTGGATGCTGTAGCAAAGCATCCCACACCTTGGTTAATATTAATGGAGCTCCTGCAAGTCTTCTTGCTGGGAGAATGTAAAATACACCTCTCAGAAGGCATATCGCTATCCCACTGCAAGCTGCTACATCAGTGGCCTTCTTCACCTTTTCTCAAATTATTTGGGAGCTCCATTAACATGAGGTGACCTGTAGCACAAAGCACAATCGGCATTTCCAGTCCTTTCCCTGTTGGAAATCTTCACTTTAAGCAGTTGCCTGCAGCAGTACAAGATGGGATATCACTTCTGCTCTGACATGTGGGCCGTCTGTCAGCTGGGGATGCCACAGGATGTGGTGCTGCCGGGTAATTGCAGGAAGATTTATGCCTCTATTAGGCAGAACACCCGACCTGCCGTTTTTTGTTTCTGTGTACATTTTGTCATGCTCATAGTGCACAAAAGAAGCACAGAATGGGCTGGACCCTGCAGATTCCTTCTGTAAGCAGAGAGGCTTTCTCCTGCTGTGGAAGGAACTTTCAAATGACACATTCTGTGTAAAAGCACCTTCATTGGCAGACTGGATTTGGAACCGTGTGGTAGATCAGTGTGGCTATCATTCAGAAGGCTTTGAAGGCTTTAAAAGCTCATGTCAGCCTCCCTCAGTGGAATGGGACTTCTCCCCCCCTCCTTCCTGCTTCAGCCCCAAATGCTGCTCCACGGGGGACGGGATTCCCCAAGAAGAGCATGGAGGGGGACTTGGAGGTCTGCCATGGGGAGACCAATGAACACTGCCCATGGAAACAATCATCTGCTGTCTCAGTGTTTTGTCACATAAAACTATTTGGTCTTTTTATTTATTTAAAACATCTTTATGTTGCCTTTCCACCCAAATAGAGTTTTATGTAGCCAACATCAAAACATTTAAAACATTGACACAGCTTTTAAAACAAGGTGCATAAGAACATTTAGACAATTCAATAAAACATATAGGGCGTTTTCGCACTCACCTTCAGCCGGCGCGACCCCCCTCTTCACCACGCAGGATCTGCGCGGATTTCGCACTAAATGCCGCGGAGCAGCCGGAAGAGCCGGAAACTCCCATCGCAAAAGCCGCGCAAACAGAAACTGCTTTTTGGCGGTTTACGTTTGAGCGGCTTTTGCGCCGGGAGTTTCTGGCTCTTCTGGCTGCTCCGCGGCATTTAGTGCGAAATCCGCGCAGATCTTGCGCGGTGAAGAGGGGGGTCGCGCCGGCTGAAGGTGAGTGCAAAAACGCCCATAGATATGCAGTGCATGTAACAACACAATCTGGGAGGGTGGCCAGTAAGAGTTACTCAAGGGACACCAAACCAGCTATGCTGGCCCCAAATCAAGTAGGGTTTTGAATTGCACCCAAAAGCAAGTGGGAGCCAGTGTAGATGCAACAAGACGAGTGCTATGATCCCTGTGACCCACTCCAGACACCATTCTAGCTGAAGCATTCTGTACCAGCTGTAGCTTACGGTGTTCAAGGGCATATTGCAGTAATCTAATCTAGATATTACCAGCAGATGCAGCATAGTGGCAAGATCTTTCTAGTCCATGAAGCAGGTGGAAGCCACCCCTGGCTACTACTGCCACCGGTTTAGCCTACCTTAAAGGTGGTTGCAAGGACTGGTGAAAAGGTCTAAGTGAGGAATGTTGAACACTGAGATAAAACCATCTCAGGAGGACTGTCTTCTAGAAAGAGGACTTCAGTCTGTTAGCCTTTTTAAGGAGGGTGCACTGACTTTGCGTGGGGGAGGGGATGTTTTGTACCATGACCGGGACCAGGCTTTCCTCTGTAAGCTCTTAGATGATTGTCTACATCAGGGGGGAGGGAGGGGGGAATGGCCCAATATACAAAGGAGTTCCTGCTACAAAAAAAATACCTGGAACTGCTCATGCTTCCCATCACATTGCATAGACTATATACATATTTGCTGGTAACACAGACAGCTGATATTTTATAGAGGGGAGGATTCATAGGAGTGCAATAATGCCCATTAATTGGACAATGGCTCCTTGAAAATGCTTGTCAGATGTATACAATTAACCATAGACCCCCTTACAAGTATCCTTAGTGTGCAGCAAGGAAGCAAGTTTCCTGGCAGAGTCTGAAAACCATTGGTCCTTCAAGATGGAAGGAATCTATTCATTCAAAGGTCTTTATGAACCTGTTACTCTGCAGATCATGTTTTGAGTTTAGAGAGCTGTTTAATTTAGACCACATTTCAATATTCCCATCAAATTTATTTATTTATTTATCTGAGATTTATATCCCGCCCTTGTCGGTGCGGGAGTTAGCAGAGTGAGCGTGGTGACCTGCCCAACACAGGGCTCCAGGAAAGAAATCAGCCAGACACCTGCAACTAGTGCCAAAATAGTGTATTTACAGATATATACAATAAGTGCTCACTAGTGCAGTCCAATATCTTACTCTAACAGACAAAATGCTCCGCCTACACACTAACTCTCGGAGAGAGACCTGTGTGGTCCACACACAGTCTACTTATAGTCCAACTAGCCAATCAAGGCTGTGCACTGTCATGCTGACTCAGCAGGTTTCTTCTCTTGGCTTCTGCCGGCTCAAACCGGCCTGCTGATAAGGTCATTGTGACCTAGCATGCCTGCTAGATCACCAGCTGTCAAAACATAGCTGTCAGACTGGGTGCAGATAGATTCATTACTCCAACACACCTCCTAATCTATCGAACCCAGTACACCCAACCACTGTACATAGTTTTCATGTTCACATGCAGACAGTAACATACATTTCCATATTTACACCTTCATCATTACCAGTCCAGGAACTCGTCTGGGTGATAGAAAATATCATCACTGTCCTGGTCAGCCAGTTCCTTCTGGCGTTTGGCTTCAGCCTCCCTATTCTTTGCCTCGCACTCTGCCACCCAGGCCTTCCACTTCTTGGCCTTTTCCTTTAGCATTTCTTCAAACCCAGGTGGGTCTGGTTTAACTGTCAGAGTGACATAGGGTACCTTATACCTGGCAGGAGGTTTGCCTTTTGTGGTTCTAGCAGACACCCGTGGCTCTGTGCTAGGACCGGCCTTATCTTCTTCAGGCTGATCTGTTCCCACCTCCTGACTCTCAAGTTCCACCTCCTGTTGATCTAGAGGTTTCACCTCCTGACTCTCAAGCTCTGCCTCCTGACTTTGCATCTGAGGCTCTGTGCCAGCTTTGGGCTCACCTTTCTCTGCCCCTCGGCTTGCCAACCCCCGGTCGGGAGACTGTTGTTCCTGCTTAATTACCCTGGGCAGGACTCCAGCATCATTGTCAGTAATTGGCAGGAGTACAAATTCTCTCTTATCAGAGTGTAAGTGAGGCCAGCTGGACTGCTCGTTAAACTGGGCAGTTTGACTGAGAATTATTTTCTTTCTCTTATCGCAGAAGCGATAACACCTGGCCTCTGGCTTGTAGCCCAGAAAAGTCAGGCTCACTGCCCGGTCACCTCCTTTCCTTCTATTCTTCAGTGGAATATTCACCCAGGCTTATGTCCCAAAGATTCTCAGAAATTTTAAATCTGGACACTTGTTATACAGCAACCTATAGGGCAAATTATTTACGGGCTTACACCAAACACGATTATGAATGAACACAGCACAGGACATGGCTTCTGCCCAATAGCAAATTGGCAACCTTGCATCCTCAAGCATGCTGTACATTAACGTCTGCAACACAGCTCCTGTGCGCTCCGCTAGCCCATTCTCTTGGGGCGTGGCCGGGTTCGTTAAACGGTGGGCAATGCCCTTGTTCTCCAGCCAACATTTCAATTCATTTGATAAGAATTCCCCACCTCTGTCGGTCTGAATAGCCTGGAGGTTTACACCTAATTGCCTCTCAACTGCTTTGACCCACTTTGTGAACACCTTGTACACTTCAGATTTATGCACCATAGCAAAGACCCAAGAGTACCTCGTATGGTCGTCTGTGGCCACTAAGCAGTACCTCCTCCCCGACAGACTCCTTGGCAATGGGCCAATCACGTCTAAGTGAACTAGCTCTAGGGCACGCTTACTTTCTCTTGCGCTTTCCTTAGACACAGCACGTGCCCTGCTTTTGGTCTTCTTGCAGACCTGACAATCCAAGTAACATTTACAAGGTTTCACTTTTAGACTTGGCACCAATTCCAGGGTTTTTTTCAATGCTCTGAACCTGCAGTGCCCCAGTCTCCGGTGAAGTAAATGTATACACTTATTGTGCACAGGCTCATTTGACACCTGTGCCACCTGGGCACATACATTCTGGACCACATATAGTTTACCTTCTCTTTTTCCAGTTACAAGCACCTTTCCCCCACCTCCCAGGATTTTACAGCAGGTCCTTTCAAACCTCACCTGGTATCCCTGGTCAATTAGCGTGCTAACACTTAGCAGGTTTGACTGTAGTGTGGGTACACATAACACATTTTGCAAAGTGCAATTTAACACAGGAAACTTCACATTGCCTGCGCGAGTTGCATTGGCAAGGGTCCCGTTAGCTAATCTAACATGCCTGTGTTCAGGAATGTCAATATTGTTCAACAACTCCTTCTTGCAGCAGAGATGGCTCGTTGCCCCAGAGTCTAAAATCCAAGCAGACCCTGTGCTCTCTACTGCAGACGTGACCAGCCGGGCTCCTTCCTCACACGGGCTGGTGGTCCTCCGCTCTCGCTGCCTCCATCCACGCCGCTTCTTCCCCCTCTCTGGGCAAGCTCGAAGCAGGTGCTCTGGCGACTCACAGCCATAGCAGCGTCGGACTGCCATTGCAGTCGGCTCCTCTTTCTCAGCCTTTGGCCATCTGCCAGCAGCAAAAGCTGGCTCTCTGTTGGCTGTCTTCCCGGACGAGCCGATAGCCGCACGCTCCTCAACCCCCGGACAGCTCACTGTCGCAATCCTCTCTTGGAAATCAAGCAGGTGGGCACAGACGTACTCCATTGTCAGGGTCGCTACGTCCACTGTCTCCAGGGAAGTTATCAAGGGAGTAAACTCAGGCAGCAACGATGACAGCAAAATGTAAACGCGGTCATCGGGAGCTACAGTCTTGCCTCTAGCCTCAAGCTCAACGAAACAGTCCGTTAGCTTCTTGATGTGGTCTTTCACACACCCTCCAGCTGGCATAACAGTGCGAAACATTTTCCTAGTCAAGGCCATAAGGGAGCCAGCAGTGGTACTAACATGAACCCCACTGAGCGCGTCCCAGGCAGCCTTGGGAGTGTCCTTCCCTCGCACATATACTAGCTGGTCATCTCCTATAGCCAGCACGATGTTTGCCAGTGCCTTATCGGCTAACACAGTCTCGGCAGGAGATAACGCTGCAGGGGGATTACTCACAAACAGCCATTGCCCTTCACGCTTGAGGTAGTGTTCCATTCTCAGGCTCCACACCGCGTAGTTGGCTGAATTGAGCTTCTCAACGGCCACTGCGAGCTGCTGCTGAGCCATGATGCCGACTCCTCCACACAGCTGGCTGCCGTCGTCCCTCTGGCTCTCAAAACGAGATAGCTGGTGCTGCTTTGTCTTTCAACCGGCGTTCCTCGCCTCCAGCCCTTTCCAAACTCTCGGTCAGCTCAACTCTCACGGTGCTCCTCCGCGCAGCGGAAGCGCCCTGGACCCATAACCCTGTCGGTGCGGGAGTTAGCAGAGTGAGCGTGGTGACCTGCCCAACACAGGGCTCCAGGAAAGAAATCAGCCAGACACCTGCAACTAGTGCCAAAATAGTGTATTTACAGATATATACAATAAGTGCTCACTAGTGCAGTCCAATATCTTACTCTAACAGACAAAATGCTCCGCCTACACACCAACTCTCGGAGAGAGACCTGTGTGGTCCACACACAGTCTACTTATAGTCCAACTAGCCAATCAAGGCTGTGCACTGTCATGCTGACTCAGCAGGTTTCTTCTCTTGGCTTCTGCCGGCTCAAACCGGCCTGCTGATAAGGTCATTGTGACCTAGCATGCCTGCTAGATCACCAGCTGTCAAAACATAGCTGTCAGACTGGGTGCAGATAGATTCATTACTCCAACAGCCCTTCCCACTAGGTGGCTCAGGGCGGCTTACATCATGTAAAACTAACATAAAATATAAAATTAAGCATTAAAATTAACATTACATAATTTATAGTTAAAAATCTAAACATTTGTTATATACATAAAACATTAAAATCATTCAGCGGTCTTAAGTTACGCTCAATTCAAATTCGATGTTCAGTGTTCAGTACTCAGTGCCGGTCAGTTGTGGGCCAGCCGGAAGAGGGCTGTCTTACAAGCCCTGCGGAATTGGGTAAGGTCCCGCAGGGCCCTTACCTCTTCCGGCAGCTGGTTCCACCAAGATGGAGCCATTATGGAGAAGGCCCTGTCCCTTGTAGCTTTCAAACGGCTTCTTTTGGCCCGGGGACAACCAGGAGGTTTTGAGTTCCCAATCTCAGTGCTCGCTGGGGAACGTGTGGGAAGAGACGGTCCCTCAGGTAGGCAGGTCCTAGGCCATATAGGGCTTTAAAGGTAATAACCAGCACCTTGTACCAAACTCGGTAGGATATTGGTAGCTAGTGCAGAGCCCGAAGTCCCGGCTGAACGTGCTCCCACCTTGGGAGCCCCAATAACAACCGGGCGGCGGCGTTCTGCACCAGCTGCAATTTCCGGGTTCGGCACAGGGGCAGCCCCATGTAGAGGGCATTGCAGTAGTCCTACCTCGAGGTGACCGTAGCATGGATCACCATTGCTAGATCGTCGTGCTCCAGGAAGGGAGCCAGCTGCCTTGCCCGCCTAAGATAGAAGAATGCGGACTTGGCAGTGGCTGCTATCTGGGCCTCCATTGTTAAGGAAGGCTCCAGAAGTACCCCCAGGCTCCTGACTCTATGCGTCACAATCAGCGGCGCACCATCAAAAACCAGAAGGGGTATTTCCCTTCCCGGACCCCGACGGCCCAAGCAAAGGACCTCTGTCTTTGCCGGATTTAGCCTCAGCCCGCTCTGCCTGAGCCACCCAGCCACAGCCTGTAGTGCCCAGTCCAGATTTTGTGAGGCGCAGACCGGCTGGCCGTCCATAAGCAGATAAAGCTGGGTGTCATCAGCATACTGGTGACAACCCAGCCCGTACCTTCGGGCAATCTGGGCGAGGGGTTAGATGTTAAATAACATCGGGGAAAGAACCGCACCCTGAGGCACCCCGCAATCAAGCGTGTGCCTGCGGGACAGCTCATCCCCAATAGCGACCCTCTGTCCCCGAACTTCAAGGAAAGAGGAAAGCCATTGCAAGGCTAACCCCTGAATCCCCGCGTCGGCCAGCAGCTGATGGTCGACCATATCAAACGCCGCCGATAGGTCCAACAGCATCAGTACCGCCGAGCCGCCCCGATGCCATTGCAGGTCATCTACTAGGGCGACCAGCACCGTCTCCGTCCCATGGCCCGGGTGGAAGCCGGACTGAAGGGGATCAAGGATGGAAGCGTCATCCAGGAAAGTCTGTAGCTGCATCGCCACTGCCCTCTCGATAAGTTTGCCCAAAAAGGGCAAATTCGAGACCGGCCGATAATGTGCCAATTGGGCCGGGTCTAATAATGTTTTTTTCAAGAGGGGACGGACCACCGCCTCTTTAAGCTGTGTTGGAAATTGCCCTTCTGTGAGGGATCTATTTATGATATCCCGTACAGGATATCTAAGCTCCCTCTGGCAGGATTTAATAAGCCAGGAGGGGCACGGGTCCAATTTACAGGTTGTTGGGCGAGCAGATAAGAGGATCCTGTCAACTTCCTCCAGGCTGAGAGGGCTGAAACCATCCAGAACATAATCCAAAGACAGGCCCGGAGCCTCGGTTTCGCTAACTGCCTCCAATGTGGCAGGGAGGTCAAGGCGGAGTGACGCGATCTTGTCCGCAAAGAAATTTGCAAAAGCCTCACAGCCAATCTCAAATTCTTTACAATTTGGTCTGCCCTGCGGCAGTGTTGTTAGGCTCCGAATTATATTAAATAGTTGTGCTGGGCGCGATGTTGCGGACGCAATCTCAGCCGCAAAGTATGTTCTCTTTGCGTTTTGATTGCCACCTCATAGGACTTCATAATCTCTCTATAAGGTGTTCGAGTCGCTTCGTCTCAAGTACACCGCCATTGCCTCTCTAGTCGTCTGAGTTCCCGTTTTAGTTGTCGCAACCCCTGGTTATACCAGGGCGTTGACTTCAAACAGGAGTGCAGAGGACGTCTAGGTGCGATTTCTTCGATAGCTCTGGAGAGTCTATCATTCCAGGACTCCACCAGACCATCCAAGGAATTGCCAGGGGGCCCGGGATCCCGCAGGGCCATTAGGAACCGTTCCAGGTCCATCAGGCTCCGTGGGCGAGCTAAAATACGCTCTCCCCCTAAACAGGTTTGGGGTGGCACACCCACACGAGACTTAAGGGCATAGTGATCCGACCATGGCACTGTTTTGGCAGTAATATCGTTCACTAAAACTCCCGCCGCGAAGACCAGGTCTAACATGTGCCCCGCCTGATGAGTGGGCGTTGTGACAACTTGGGAGAGTCCCAGTGTTGCCATGGATGACACCAGGTCCATCGCCTGACTGGAGGCCGCGTCATCGGCGTGAACATTTATTTATTTATTTATTTATTTATTATTACTTTGCATTTATATCCCTCCCTCTCCGCAAGCGGACTCAGGGCGGCTTACAGTATCATAAAAACAATCAATTCCATAAAACATATAAAACCATAATACATTTATCAGTTTAAAACTATTACGCTATCTCGATCCAGTCTGGCGGTATTGGGTTCTGACTATGACCACCAGCTTCTGTAGGATGTCCGGTGGCAGCTCATTTTCAGTCAACCAGAAATGCCTGTCTAAACAGTTCGGTCTTACAGGCCCTGCGGAACGCCGACAGATCCCGCAGGGCCCTTATAGCTTCTGGGAGGGTGTTCCAGAGTTCTGGTGCTGCCACCGAGAAGGCCCTAGATCTTGTTGCGCATAGCCTGGCTTCTTTTGGGCCAGGGGCAGACAGCAGATTTTTTGTCCCTGATCGCAGTGCCCTCTGGGGGATATATGGGGAAAGGCGGTCCCGTAGATAGGCAGGTCCCTGACCATAAAGGGCTTTAAAGGTTAATACCAACACCTTGAAGCGAACTCGGAACACAACAGGCAACCAGTGTAGCTCTCTCAGCACTGGCTGAATGTGCCCCCGTCGTGGTAGCCCTATTAACAGCCGTGCCGCAGCGTTCTGCACTAGTTGTAGTCTCCGGGTTAGCGTCAGGGGTAGCCCCATGTAGAGTCACCCAAGACCAGCAGCCTTGGCTACTCCAATTGAAGTCACCCAAGACCAGCAGCCTTGGCTACTCCAATGCCCAGCCCGCCGCGGCCTCCATCAGGGATGATAAGGCGCCGGCCTGTGTGTTAGGCGGACGGTACACCAGCCAGATCGCCAACCCCTCCCCAGCGTCCCACATCAGGCCGACACATTCAACACCCCTGATCTCCGGAGCTGGGAGGGCCCTAAAGGAGTAAACCTCTCGTATGAGAAGCGCCACTCCTCCCCCCCCCCGCCCACTAGTGCGGGACTGGTGAAAGACAGAGTATCCCGGGGGCGCCGTCTGAGAGAGGGCTACAGTCTCCCCATCACGCACCCAGGTCTCGGTCATGAATGCCAGGTCCGCCTCCTGTTCCAGTAAGAAATCCCGGAGGACAGCGGTCTTGTTATTAATGGACCTGGCATTACATAACACCAGTGCCGGAGGTGGGTAAGATTGCCTGGCCCCACTACCTGTCACCATCGGGATGGGACGCAGGCAGGAAGGTGGTCGAGCACTGCTATGTCTCGACCTCCTTCCCCTATAGGTCTGCCTGCTCCCACCGTCATACCTTCCCCTCCCCAGGAGCACTGGAATCCCCGGGCCAGCCATCTCCTGCAGGTGGAGACCAGCTCATCAACTGGCAGTGTACAGACCTATTCCTATTCCCTTCAACCCTATTGTTGCCAGCAGCAGTTCACCTTCCACTAGCCAACCACCAACGACCCCTAGTTATTTAATTTAAATCCCACTGCCTAGATCACCAAGAACTCCTTAGCTAACAATAATTTAATTAAACGTCTATTGGCTCCTTAATTTAAAAACCTAACCCACTATCTATCTCCAATTAATTTGCCAGAGAAAAAAGTCCACTTAGCTAATCAATAAATACGAATTAAACAACTAATAATAAATTAATTACAAATTGGTAGTTAACTAATAAATGATCAATCACAAATTGGCAATTAAAATCCTCAGGGTTGAAGAGTAAAGTGCTATAGTTTGGAAAGTAACTGTCAAGTCTGCTGTATTTTTGGGAATATATTTTCTAACTCTGGTTCAGAAGCAAGGGATTCTGGGTCCATACTGAACACCGAATGCTGCTAGCTAACTCTCCTTCCCCCCCCCCTCCTCCTAGCTATGCCTTTGTTGGGTAGTTTACTTTGAAATGCTGATATGGGAATGAAATGTTGGAGCCTTCTCAGACCAAAAAGGCTGTGGGAGTACAGAGCGCCGCGGCTTTGGTGTGAGAATGAGAGATTAACATCCTAGTGTGAAAACCTGTTGTTTAGTGTACCCCGCCCGTAGGAATCCTTTGATCTACACCTTAAAAATGCTTGGTTCATGTTTGGTACCTTAGTCCTTCAATTGTTATCATGGTCTACTTTTCGGCTTTCAATAAACTAGAAGCTTGTTTTCAACCAAGGACTCGTTATTGAATCCAGCTGACTTGACATTTTGAAGGACTCCCTTTATTGGAGTTCAACCTTTCCGGCAACTGAAAAGGCGATGTCCGATCAGCCTCCGGACAACGGGGAACTCCCAGCCAGAGCGGAGGGGGCCGAGACACCCTGGCACATCCACACTGCCAGAAGGACCGCAGCTTCCCCTCCCCAGTTCCAGTTGGTGGGCACCCCCCGGCAATACCAGCCGAGGACCTCGACCACGTTGATGGACCAGGCACCGATCCGCCGAGAGGCGATCATGACCCGCCACACCAAGCGGGTTCAACTGGCCGAAGCCACGGCTACCAACCCGGGAGAGCCGGAGGAAGGAGCCGAGGCGACCGCGACCCAAGCCCCGGGCGGCGGGAGCGAAAGCGTAGAGTGCGGGGAGGAGGACGAAGGGGGGCTGAAACCCAAGGACCCGCACGACGAGGACTTCCAGATGTTCCGGTCAATGGTGCGCCGTGAGGTCGACGGGGCAGTGAGGGACCTCAAGGACCAACTACAGACCCTGACCGCCCAACTGGGAAAAGCGTTGGGAGTAACCGGGACTCGCCAACAGCAGCCGGGGCCAGGGGGGCCACGCGGCCGACCGAGCCAACCCCCACCCGCCGCTGTGGCGGCCACCCAGGCGCCGGCGGCGCCCCAAGCGCCGGCGGGCCCCGCCCCGGTCAGACAGCGAGACCTTGGGGGGAGCCGGGAGCTGGATGCAACATTCGACGGGGATCCGGAGGAGGTGAACTATTTTGCAATCCAAGCGAATAGTTACATGTACTATTGGGGAGATCTGTTCCCCGATGAAGTGAGCCGAGTGGACTATTTGGGCTCGAAGTTGCGGGGGGCCGCCAAGAAGTGGTATGTGAGCCTGTGTGAGACCAACAGTCCGATCCTGCACTTCGTGAACACGTTCGTGCAAGCTCTACTGACCCAATACGAGGACCCCCTGCAAGAGGCCAGGGCGCTTTCGGCGCTACGAAATATGAAGCAAGGGGCCCGATCCATCCGGGAGTATGCGGCGGATTTCCAGGCTAACGCCGCCCGGGCCCGGAATTGGAACGAAGTAATGAAGATTGAACACTTCACCAACGGGCTGAACCCCAGCATCCTGGACCGGGCGCTAACCCAGGCCCACCCAGACACGCTAGTGGTGTGGATCCAGCTCACGGGAGAGGTGGAGACCAACCTGAAGCGGGTGGCAATGCTGCGGCAGGCACTGACTGCCGGAAGAGGCGCACCCAAAACCCCACCCGGAAAGGTCGAGCCTCCCAAAACCAAGAAGCCGCCAGCGGCCGCCCCGGCAGGGCCCCGCCGCTGCTTCCGTTGTGGCGACCCCAAACACCTCGCCTCCAACTGCCCCCAGCCGCCCGCAGGAGCCACCCCGACGCCGGGGCTGAACAGGCAAGGCACCCCGGGTCCGAAGAAAACCACGGGCCGCCCTAAGGACGCGGCGAAAAGCAGCACTCTGATGGGGCAAGAGGAGTTGCAGGAGGAAGAAGTCCGTCTCTCCGCAGAGTTAGCTGACCTCGCGTGGGAGGAGGAGCCGGCGGGAAACGGCGCCGACCTGCTTTGAACGGTGCCAGCCAGCAGGTCGATCGGGAGGAGGCACCATTAACGGTAAAAACCACGGGAAGACTGTACTTTGTAATGGTGAAGCTGCTAAACCCAAAACTGAAAAGGTTCCTGCAGATCCGCGCCCTCATAGACTCGGGGTGCAACCGGGAACTAATTTCCCCCAAGGTGGTGGAGGCCCTGGGACTAGAGCGGTTGCAACTTCCCCACCCCATGCGGTTTGCACAAATGGACGAGTCAGTGATGGGGGGGGAGCCCTGCACGCAGGAAACAGAACCATGCCCCCTGGGGATTGAGAGCCATTGGGACAGGGAAACGTTTGTCATCGCCCCGGCTTGTGGCTACCCCGTGGTGTTGGGAGTGGGATGGTTGGAGAAACACGAGCCCCTTATCCGCTGGAAAGCACAAACCATCCGGTTCCCCGACCCTGATTGCAGCGGGCACTCGTGGGACACGGCGTGGGGACCGCGGGCGCCCGCCGCCCGAGAGAGGGCGTGCGTCCTGGTAGAGGAGGTGCACCAGGTCCCGAGTGTATATCAGGACCTCATGGAAGTGTTTAGTGAGCGGGAAGCCAACCAACTACCCCCCCACCGGAACACGGACTGTGCCATAGAACTGATCCCCGGGGAAACCCTCCCCCGGGCCAAACTTTACCAAATGGGGTGGGCTGAGAAGAAGGAGCTGCGCAAGTTCCTAGACCTGAACCTGGAGAGGGGTTTCATCAGGCCCGCCACGGCGCCCCACGCGGCCCCGGTGCTGTTTAGAAAGAAGGACAATACGCTTAGACTTTGCACTGATTTTCGCGGGATAAACGCGATTTCCATGTCCAACGCTTACCCCATCCCACTCATTAAAGACTTGCTGAGCACGGTGGCGGGGGGGAAGATCTTTACAAAGCTTGATCTGAGAGACGCGTACTTCCGAGTGCGCATCAAAGAGGGGGATGAGTGGAAAACGGCGTTCAACACCCCGATGGGACAATTTGAGTACCTAGTCATGCCATTCGGGCTGCAGGGGGCGCCTGAGGTATTCATGAATTTTATAAATGATGTACTGAGAAAATTTCTGTACAAAGGGGTGGTGGTGTACCTGGATGACATCATTATTTATTCCCCGGACGAACAGTCCCATGTAAAACTAGTGAGGGAGGTGCTAACCACCCTGCTGGAGCACCAACTGTATGCCAAGCTGTCTAAATGCGAGTTTCACCGCACCGAATTAGACTACCTCGGGTTCCGGGTGTCCAAAGATGGACTAGCCATGGATCCCGCGAAGGTGCAGGCAGTCGTAGAATGGGCCCCCCCGAGGACACGTAGACAGCTCCAATCTTTCATCGGATTCTCCAATTTTTACAGAGGATTCATTGAGGGGTTCGCTCAAATCGCCCTGCCCCTGACGGACCTCCTCAAAACAAAGGGGAAGGGGGAAGACGCAAAGCGACCGGGGTCGAAGCTTAACTGGACACCCGCTTGCCAGGCGGCTTTCGACCGGCTCAAGCAACTGTTCACTAGCGAGCCGGTCCTGAGTCACCCAGACGAGCTCAAGGGCTTCGTGGTCCAGTGCGACGCCTCCGATGTCGCCGTAGGAGCCATTCTCATGCAGAGGGATGGGGAGGGGAAATTGCGACCCTGTGCCTACATCTCAAGGAAATTCTCAGATGAGCAGAGGAACTGGTCAGTGTGGGACAAGGAAGCCTTCGCAGTCATGTTTGCGCTAAAGACATGGAGATCGTGGCTGGAGGGGGCTAGAGTGCCATTTGAAATATGGACGGATCACAAAAACCTGGAGGCACTCACGGGGAAAAGAAAGCTCAGTGAGAAACAGATCAGATGGGCGGGGTTCTTTTCCAAGTTCGATTTCATTCTGAAACACATCCCGGGGACACGTAACTTCTTGGCTGATGCCCTGTCCAGGCTCCCGCAGCACGAAAGCCAGAGGGAAGAGGTGGTCGACTCCTTAATTTCCCCCACACAAGTGGCAGCCATGGTCACCACCCGCTCGCAAAAGAGGAGGGAGCTGGACGGAATCAGTCGGGAACGCATCGCTCTAGAGGCCGAGAGGGAGGGAGGCGGGCGGCCTGAGGGGGTGCAGAAGGGGAAGGATGGACTGTGGTATAAAGGGGAGAAACTGTACATCCCGATGAATCTGAGAAAAGAAATCTTGCAGCTTTGCCACTCATCTAAATTGGCGGGCCACTTTGGCTATGTAAAGACGCTGCACCTAGTAAACCGGCAGTTCTGGTGGCCGTCCCTCCAAAGGGACGTGTCGGAATTCGCGACCAGCTGCCCAGTGTGCATAATGGCGAAGAAGAGAGGGGGGAAGCCCCCCGGTCTCCTGCAGCCGCTAGAAACAGCCAAACGCCCCTGGGCCATTGTGTCGATGGATTTTATAGTAGAGCTCCCCTCTTCACGGGGGAAGACGGTCATTTTGGTGGTAGTGGACACGTTTTCCAAGCAAGCCCATTTCATTCCCTGTGCCCAACTACCCACAGCCAGGAAGCTGGCCATCCTATTCTTCGATCACGTGGCCAAACACCATACAATCCCAGACAAAGTAATTAGTGACAGGGGGCCTCAGTTCGTTGCCACCTTCTGGCGGGAGTTCTGCAAACTATTAGGGATGGAGCAGGGGTTAAGTTCAGCATACCACCCCCAGACAGATGGACAGACGGAGAGAGTGAACGGGGTGCTAGAACAGTATTTACGATGCTTTGTGGGCCAACGCCAGGCAGACTGGGTAGACCTCCTCCCGTTTGCAGAGTACGCCTACAACAACAGCGCCCACAGTTCCACCAAAGCCTCCCCCTTCGCCACGGTGTTGGGATATGAGGGAAAGCCAATCCCGCTGCTGCCGGGGGGGGAGAGCCCAGAAACGGGTTCTGCGTTTGAGCAATGGTGGCAAGGACCTAGCCAATACTGGCCCTCCATCCAGGAGAACTTAAAAGCAGCAAAGGAGGCTTACAAGAAGCAATATGATAAGTCTCATGTGCCAGTCTGGGAACTAAAGGTTGGGGACTCAGTGTACCTGTCAACGAAAAATCTACCTCTCTCCCAACCATCCAGAAAGTTGGCCTTTAAGTTCATAGGGCCTTTCAAGATCAAACGAGTGATTAACCCAGTAACTGTGGAGTTAGATTTGCCTCCGGCCCTTGGTAAAGTTCACCCTGTGTTTCATTGCAGCCTGCTGCGTCGAAGCCCAACCTCGACCAATTGGCATCAAACGGAATCAACGCCCCTCTCGGGTCGGGGGAGTGCAGAGCCCCCCCCAGGCTTCAAAGCACGAAAGCATGATCAAGAACAACCTCGAGCCCGCACCGTAGGGGGGGCTTAGGGGGGGCAGTATGTCAAGTCTGCTGTATTTTTGGGAATATATTTTCTAACTCTGGTTCAGAAGCAAGGGATTCTGGGTCCATACTGAACACCGAATGCTGCTAGCTAACTCTCCTTCCCCCTCCCCCTCCTCCTAGCTATGCCTTTGTTGGGTAGTTTACTTTGAAATGCTGATATGGGAATGAAATGTTGGAGCCTTCTCAGACCAAAAGGGCTGTGGGAGTACAGAGCGCCGTGGCTTTGGTGTGAGAATGAGAGATTAACATCCTAGTGTGAAAACCTGTTGTTTAGTGTACCCCGCCCGTAGGAATCCTTTGATCTACACCTTAAAAATGCTTGGTTCATGTTTGGTACCTTAGTCCTTCAATTGTTATCATGGTCTACTTTTCGGCTTTCAATAAACTAGAAGCTTGTTTTCAACCAAGGACTCGTTATTGAATCCAGCTGACTTGACAGTAACAAGCGACAAAGTGCAAGCTCTAGTTCTTGTTGTTGATCGATTTTCAAGTGCATCGGTCTTAAAGTGCATCAGTGTCCGCAGGGTTCCCGTGGGGTGCAAAAAGCACTTACTATTGAGGGAGGGGGGGAGCTGCGCTCTTAGAGTGCAGCGTATTGTCAAACCGTTTTGCTCCTCTGATTGCAGCTCACCCCACTGGCAGTCACAGTTTGTTCCGGCTCCAAGTTCTTTCCCACAGCCCTCATCAGGGGTGGGGAGGAGAAGGGGGTGAGGAGATGGGGGCCGTCGTCCCACTAGCAGCCGTGGTACTTCGCCCCGTCTTTCTCTGCTGCTTCGCCCCGTCCCTCCTTACCGCCGGCCTCGTCAGGTCCACCGACCGCACCCAGCACTCGCTTGCGCCTAATCCCCAGCCAGTGGACTCCAGCTCCAGGCGCCCCGGCATCCAGCCCACGGTCCCAGCCGGTCCCGGTCGGCCTCCGGCCGCGCCGGCTCTCACTCTCAGGCTGCGCCACCCTTCTCCGCTTTGGCGTCAGTCTCGGCGTCGGCTTCAGCGTCGGCCCGGCGTTAGCCCCGGCTGGTAAGAGGTTTTCTTATTGAATTCACTCGTCGGGAAGGCAGGATAGACTCTAAAGTCATCTCGGCTTTCCAGAAGTTGGTTAAATAGAATAGGTGTTTGAAGAAAGTCGTATAGCTTGAGGTTTTTCAATAGTTTGATGTTATGGTGGGAGCTTCAAAACAGAGCTCCGCACCGGGCCGCCATCTTAATGCCGGGCCGCCATCAAAAATTAAGACGTGGTTACCAGATCTCAGAAGCTAAGTGGAGTCAGTATTGGATGGGAGGTTGGGAGGAAGGCTCTGTAAAGGAAGACCAGGGCAACCCCCTCTGTTTCTCACTTGCTTTGAAAGCCCCTTGCTGGAGTCACCATAAATTAGTTGTGACTTGATGGCACTGTGCATCTGTACTATACTTTCCAAACATCCTCTTGAGAGCCAGTTTGGTGTAGTGGTTAAGTGCATGGACTCTTATCTGGAAGAACCAGGCTTGATTCCCCACTCCTCCACTTGCAGCTGCTGGAATGGGCTTGGGTCAGCCATAGCTTTTGCAGAGTTGTCCTTGAAGGGGCAGCTTCTGTGAGAGCTCTCTCAGCTCCACATACCTCACAGGGTGTCTGTTGTGGGGGAAAAAGATATAGGAGGTTGTAAGCCACTTTGAGACTCCGATTCAGAGAGAAGGGTGGAGTATAAATCTACGGTCTTCTTCTTTTGTCAAAAATGTCCCAAAGCAGGTATTTCTTCAAAATATCTTATAGTATGTCCAGCTCACTTTTTGCATCATGCACACCCCCAACAATAGCAGGAACAGATTCTAAGAGGAGAACACCATGGCACCGTTTTACCACTTTAAGGAAAATGCAGTGATTCTTGGGGATAGTTTTCATTATAACTTAGACCAACATTTATGCTCTAATGAGGCATAGTCTGATAGATTCACCACTGCTGATAAAACATTACTCTGGTTGACACATGGAATACTTGCTTCCTGGTTGACAAAGTCAAAGCCTATTAGTAAGCTGTAGACAGTAGAAAGCATACAAAAGCTAGGCTACCTATTAGTCCCTAATAGGTAACAAACTGTAGAAATTCTATGTAGAAGTTCTTCAACCTGCAGTCAGGACCCCAAGAGGTTTTTGGAAATCCACTTGCTGAGTTGTGAACTTCTGTGGAGCTGTCCTTTTTCTTTGCTTCCTTTCAGAATGATCTGATGCCACTGCTCATGGCTAGATAAGAAGGGCTAGATTCAGCCTGTGTTCATTGAAGAGAGGTTGTCTGTTGCACTTTGAACTAAAGCCTCACCAAGGAACATTTCATACTCTGAGTCAAGAGATAAATTTCAGTTTGTGACCATGGAAGAGCTGATGCCAGATGCATTATAAACTAAAGTCTCATTCGCATATTTATTTATTTATTTTTATTTAATTTAGATTTATATCCCACCCTCTCCACAAATGGACTCAGGGCGGCTAACAGACTACCAAAAAAGTTTACATACTAAAATCACAAGAAGAAGAAGAAGAAGATATTGGATTTATATCCAGCCGTCCATTCTGAATCTCAGTCTCAGAGTGGCTCACAATCTCCTTTATCTTCCTCCCCCACAACAGACACCCTGTGAGGTGGATGGGGCTGAGAGGGGTCTCACAACAGCTGCCCTTTCAAGGACAACCTCTGTCAGAGTTGTGGCTGACCCAATGCCATTCCAGCAGGTGCAAGTGAAGGAGTGGGGAATCAAACCCAGTTCTCCCAGATAAGAGTCCGCACACTTAACCACTACACCAAACTGGCTCTCTAAAACTGAAGGCAAAACTAAAACCCATAAAATACAGCATTATGGTGCTATTCACATGGTTTACAACTTCTTCAGTGGGCAAATTCAGTTCCTATTAATTTCTAAAATTGTTCTATCCATTGGTGGTCCTTGAGATGTTACCTAATTGCTCACAGCTAATATTTGCTTAGTTATTAGGGTGGCAGCCCTCTCCCACTCAGATGTCATAGGCAATCGAAATAATTCTGTTTTATATGGCTTACTCTGAGTGAAATTGAATCGTGTGAAGTTGAGTGGAATTATCCCTGATGAAGGAGAATATTGTTCTGAAACACATCTGATATCCGGAATACATGTTGTTATTGTACATTTTATTATATCATAGAATCATAGAGTTGGAAGGGACTTCTAGGGTCATCTAGTCCAACCCGCATCACAATGCAGGAAACTCACAAATACCTCCCCTAAAATTCACAGGATCTTCATTGCTGTCAGATGGCCATTTAGCCTCTGTTTAAAAACCTCCAAGGAAGGAGAGCCCACCACCTTCTGAGGAAGCCTGTTCCACTGAGGAATCGCTCTAATGGTCCGGAAGTTCTTCCTAATGTTGAGCTGGAAACTCTTTTGATTTAATTTCAACCCACTGGATCTGGTCCTACCTTCTAGGGCCACAGAAAACAATTCCACACCATCCTCTATGTGAGAGCCCTTCAAGTACTTGAAGATGGTGATCATATCACCTCTCAGCTGCCTTCGCTCCAGGCTAAACATCCCCAGCTCCTTTCCTCATAGGACTTGGTCTCCAGACCCCTCGCCATCTTCATCGCCCTCCTCTGGACCCATTCCAACTTGTCTATTTCCTTCTTAAAATGTGGTGCCCAAAACTGAACACAATACTCGAGGTGAGGTCTTACCAGAGCAGAGTTAAGTGATACTATCACATCAGTGATCTGGACACTAGACTTCTGTTGATACAGTCCAAAATTGCATTTGCCTTTTTAGCCACCGCATCACACTGTTGACTCATGTTCAGTGTATGATCCACTAAGACC
This sequence comes from Heteronotia binoei, assembly GCF_032191835.1. Lineage (NCBI taxonomy): Eukaryota > Metazoa > Chordata > Lepidosauria > Squamata > Gekkonidae > Heteronotia > Heteronotia binoei. Next base: position 136,304,048 of record NC_083229.1, read on the forward strand.
CCTAGATCCTTTTCGCACAAACTACTGCTAAGACAGGTCTCCCCCATCCTATAACCATGCATTGGATTTTTCCAACCTAAATGCAGAACTTTACATTTATCCCTGTTAAAATTCATTTTTTTGATTTTAGCCCAGTTTTCTAGCCTGTCAAGGTCATCCTGTATCCTGTTTCTGTCTTCTTCTGTGTTTGCAACCCCTCCCAATTTAGTATCATCTGCAAATTTAATAAGCATTCCCTCTATTCCTTTATCCAAATCATTGATAAAGATGTTGAACAAAACAGGTCCCAGGACAGATTCTTGAGGCACTCCACTTGTCACTCCTCTCCAATAGGATGAGGAACCATTCACAAGCACTCTTTGGGTGCGATCTGTCAACCAGTTACAGATCCACCTAATGGTAACAGGATCCAAAACACATTTTACCAACTTGTCAACAAGGATAGTATGTGAAACCTTATCAAAAGCCTTACTGAAATCAAGATTAATGATATCTACAGCTGGTGAGGTCATCCTGCTGACTCTGCCTGTTCCTGTCATGTGACTCCTTTGCCAGTGGGCAGCAGCACTTGAAAGGCATGATACGAAGTATGATGAGAAGTGAAAATTTAGACTCTGGGACAGGAACAAATGGTCTTCTGCATGGAATGTGCTCCAAATGCAGTACCACAACCTGGGCCAGAGGAAACTGGATCAGTAGGGGCAGGGGACTGGTCTTATGGATTCAGCTAATGCACATCAATCTATTTCACATCAGCCGAAAACAAACAAGACTGGTTTTTTTTTTTAATCTAGGCTATTGAGACCCCATACAGCCCCAAGGCATAGACTCCCTCTCCCTCTCCGTCAGAACAGCACACCCAGCATGCTTGACCAGCATACAAATGTGGCTGCTGCCCTCCACCCCACCCCCTGGGGCACTTTGCCTGGCTTGCCAGGCCTACTTTCACCCTGGTCCGAATTTGCCTCCACAGCATCACCTATTAATTGGCAGGCAATCTAGACTTGTGGCTAAAAGCTGAAATAATTTCCTTTTTGCTCTGCTACCATGGAAGTCTCTGTTGAACATTGTAACTCTGCAAGTAAGAGGATCTGGGAGAGAAAGGGTTAAGAGAATTCTCTCACTCAGGTGCACCTGGTAGCCCCCACCCCCAGTTGGTTAGTTGCTGAGCCTCTCTGGCTCTTCCTTGCCTTCTCTTTCATCTTCTCTCTCTCTGACCTGGCCTTGGAACTGTAGCAAGTTAATCTTTTTGAAGTTAATCTATTCACAGTCAGTTAAATGTCATGTAAGACATGCTTCTGCTTTTGTGAGTAAAAATTCTTTATGTTGCTTGCCACTGGAGTTAGATCATCTTTGTAATTTATTTGATTCAGTAATAGGGAACTGCCATTATCAGAGTCAGAAAACTTATGAATGCCTGTGTCAGACAGTGGAACTTCAAAGTAAGCAGGCTTCCATTGGTTACAATGTTAAGACTTTATTTGATAATCCAAAGGTTCTGAGCATAGGTTCATTGGTAAGGTAAGGTAAGGTAAGTTTTATTCTTATATCCTGCCCTCCCCCGCCAAAGGTGGGAACTGATACCTTGTTCCTGAAGCATAGATGCTTTAACTAGGAGCACATCAAAGACTTTCTAAACAAATCTACATTCTCACATAATAGCGATACATTTCACATGTTTGCGTCCCCTTATCTTATGTGGTTCACTTTCCCACAGGAACAGCTCTGCTAGCTGTCCCTGAGGCATTTTATCTTCAAAGGGTTGTTGCCTTTGTTAGTATCAAGGACAGGAATTTACAACAGGGTTAGTAACAGTTTCGTTTCTACTTTGATGGGCAAGGCTTCTATTTGGGGTTAGTAGCAAATGTTAGAAAATGAAGTCAGTTAGGTCAAGCACCTCATTGCATTTTAAGCATAGCATTATATCATAACAGTAAGCTTTCCATTGTCTGACAGCCTGGCCTTTATACCCTGCTCTTGGACCTCCAGACTTTCCTTTCTTGGCTGCTGTGTGAGACAAGGAGCAGGAGGACAAGATGGACCACTGGTGTCATCTAGCAGGTCTATTTTTCTTAGAGAGAATGAGCAAAGCAACCTCAGGGGAAGATCTGGTTTTTGCCCTCCAGAATAACTGGTTGGATACTGTGCAAGAGAGGAAGTTGAGCTAGATGGGCCTAGAATTGTATGTACCTAAAGTTGCACTGGTTCAGAAACACTGGATCAGTCTGATTGGTCAAACATACTCAAACATTAATTCAGTGGCCCTGTAACAAAGAGAATCTCATGATAACAACAGAATCTGTTTGTTTGTAAAACAGGCAATGGAATCCCTACAAAGCTACTCCAGTCCACGTACATTGAACTCAGTTGGCTTGTGATGGAGGAACTCTGCAAAGGATTGTGCTTCACATTATGAAATTCTGAGTGCTTGAAGCTGCCTTATACAGAATCAGACACACACACTCCCCGATCCATCAAGGCAGCCTGGTCTTTCACCTCACCTGGTCCTTTTAACTGGAGATGCTGGAGACTGAGACTGAGGCCTTGGTGATCCATGGAGTTGGTAGGTTCTTGTTTTATTTGGCCTGATGAGGGACAAAAAGGGGCTGTGGTGCAATTTCCATGGTCAAGTTGGAAGAGAAGGACGCAGAGCTGATGCAGGCTCCTGAGGGAGGATGTAAAACAAGAAGTGTTCTATGATCATTCAGGGAGGTCTGACTTTTACTTTTTAACTTTTTAAACCACAAACACTGTATCTAGAAATATGGTGAGGGAAGGGGTTTTTTTTCTTCAACTGTAATCAGAGATATGCATGTGCCCCCCTTTACAGAGATTCAAGTAGGACACCATGTTGATCTGAAGCAGCAGAACAAAGTTTGAGTTGAGTGGCACCTTTAAGACCAACAAAGTATTATTCAAGGTTGTTATGTCTTGAAACATAAGCTGATGTACCACATGGCGATCGCTACAGAGGCGACCCCACGGGTCCCCGGATATAGCTCGCTAGATGCCCTGCCCATCAAGATCTGTGGCTGGTGTCAGGCGTAGGTTCATTGAAGCTCACAAGCAAGCAGACTTTGATATTTTTGAACAAAGTTGTCTTTATTGCATACTTCAGTGTTACTCCAGCATTGTAACTATTGGAACTGATGGAGATCAGCTCAAACTATTGGCATTTATCTTTCTACTTCAAAGCAATGGTTTCTAACCCCTGATTCCCAAAACAAAAGGTTGCTTTGCATGTGACATTTTTCCCAACGCCTCCCCCCCTTATCTTGTATGTTGGTGGTTATAATTCCCAGCGGCAATGTCCTTGGGCCTCCGGAGCAGAGGTGAGAATTTGGCACATACTGTAGGCTTCAAAGGGATCTTGGCAATCTTTGATATTCATGGGAAGTGGCATCTACTCTTCCCCCCGCCCTCCTGGTTGCTACCAGCTTCTATGTTAGTTAGCATTTCTATGCAGCATCAAATATGGCTAGTAACAGCATTACTTAATATCATAAATGAACAGAGCCTGACATACTGCCCCCCCTAAGCTCTTGCTCAGGGTTTGTCTGGGTGCAGTAGGTAAAATTGCTTAAGTAATTGCGGAGCGTTTAGGTCGGAGGCTTTGACCCACTCGTCGCAGCTGGGCGGGAAGTAGCGCCAGCGCACCAAATAGTAAAGCACCCCCCTCTGGATTTTAGAGTCCAGGATCTCTTTGACTTTGTGGTGCTTCTGCCCCTTCACCAAGATGGGCTTCAGCTCCGGCCCACGAGGGTGCCACTTCGACCCACCCGGATCTCGATGCAAAAGGCTGCAATGGAAAACAGGGTGCACTTTACTAAACAGTTTTGGCAAGTCCAGTTCTACAGTCACTTGGTTGATCACTCTTTTTATTTTGAAGGGTCCCAGGAACTTGTAGGCCAGTTTCCTGGACATTTGCGGCAGCGGCAGGTTTTTTGTTGACAGGAACACAGTCTCGCCCACTTTGAAGTCCCAGGCGAGGCTGTGCTTTTTGTCAAATTGGGCTTTGTAATCCCTTTTTGCCAGCTCCAGGTTCTCCTGGATCACCTTCCAGGTTTTTTCCAAGTGGCCCCCCCCATTGCTGACAGTCTGTGGGTTTGGAGTCACCCGCCCCTCCCGGCAGTGAGAGGAACGGCTTCCCCTCGTAGCCATTAACCGCTTGGAAGGGAGTCATTTTGGTGGAGCTGTGAAGGCTATTGTTATATCCATACTCTGCAAACAGCAGCAGTTCCACCCAATTGGACTGTTGGAAGTTTATGTAGCACTGCAAGTATTGTCCTAAAAGCCCATTCACCCACTCACTTTGTCCGTCAGTTTGCTGGTGGTAGGCTGAGCTCAGCCCTTGCTGCATTCCGCCAGATCGCAAAACTCCTGCCAGAAGTTGGCAATGAACTGCGGCCTGCGGTCGCTAATGACCTTGTCTGGGAATGAGTGGACCTGGACCACATGCAAGAAAAATAAATACGCTAGCTCCTTGGCTGTGGGCAGTTTGCGGCACAGGACGAAGTGAGCCTGCTTAGAGAAGGTGTCCACCAGGACCAGGATCACTGTCCGCCCTTGGGAAGGGGGTAATTCTACAATAAAGTCCATTGAAACCACAGACCAGGGTCTTCCCGCTGTAGGGAGGGGTTGCAGCTGCCCTGGCACTTTGCTGCCCCTCCTTTTGGCCATGAGACAGGTGGGGCAGGTTTGCACAAAGTCAGAAATGTCCTTTTTCATGTGGGGCCACCAAAACCGCCGGTTCATCAGGTGGAGGGTTTTTACGTAGCCAAAATGGCCGGAGAGCTTGTTGGAGTGGCAGTGCTGCAAAACGTCCAGCCGCAAGCTCTTTGGGACGTACAGTTTCCCCTCGTGGTACCAAAATCCTCCCTCCCCTTTGAGCAGGCCGTCGGGGCGCCCCTCTCCCTCTTTCTCGCTTTCCTCTATCAGTCTGTTTCCCCCCCACGGATCTGGCCCCTTGAGCTTTGTTTGCGACCGGGTTTGCACTGCTCCGGTCACTGCCTCTGGGGGCACCAAAGAGTCTATCACTTCTTCCTGCTGGCTCTCATGCTGCGGGAGCCTCGAGAGCACGTCGGCTAGAAAATGCTTTGCTCTGGGGATGTGCCGCAGGGTGAAGTCGAATTTGGCAAAGCAGCCCTCCCACCGGATTTGCTTCCCCGTTAGTTTGCAGCGTCCCGTGAGTGCCTCCATGTTTTTGTGGTCCGTCCAAATTTCAAAGGGCACTCGCGCTCCCTCTAACCAGGACCTCCAAGTCTTTAAAGCAAAAGTCACAGCAAACGCCTCCTTGTCCCACACCGACCAGTTGCGCTGCTCTTGCGAGAACTTTTTAGAGATATAGGCGCATGGCCGAAGTTGGCCCCCTTCATCTTCCTGCATTAATATGGCTCCTACAGCCACGTCAAAGGCGTCGCATTGAACCACGAAGCGTTTAAGTTCGTCAGGGTGCACCAGCACCAGCTCACTGGTGAACAGTCTTTTAAGAGTGTCAAACGCCCTCTGGCACTCCCAGGTCCAAGTTAGCTTGGCGCCTGGCTTTTTGGCATCCAGCCCCTTCCCCTTCATCTTTAGGAGGTCGGTGAGGGGCAGGGCTACTCTGGCGAACCCCTGAATGAACGACCTATAGAAATCTGCAAACCCAAGAAATGATTGGAGCTGTCTGCGTGTCCTCGGGGGTTCCCAGTCTAGCACGGCTTGTATTTTAGCTGGATCCATGGCTAAGCCTTTTCCGGACACTCTGAACCCCAGGTAATCCAGTTCCTCCTTGTGAAACTCACACTTAGCGTACAGCTTATTCTGATACAGGGTGGTCAGGACCTTCTGCACTAGTTTTACATGCGAGGGAAGGTCCTTAGAGTAAATAATGATGTCATCCAGGTACACCATCACCCCCTGGTACAAGTATTCTCTCAGCACATCATTGATAAAGTTCATAAACACCCCCGAGGCCCCCTGCAGTCCGAACGGCATCACCAGGTATTCGAACTGGCCCATTGGGGTATTAAACGGCGTCTTCCACTCGTCCCCCTCCTTGATCCGTACTCGGAAGTAAGCGTCACATAGGTCCAGCTTCGTAAAGATGGACCCTTCTGAGACTGTGCTTAGCAAGTCTTTGATTAGGGGGATCGGGTAGGCGTTGGACATGGCTGCAGTACCGATTGGGCGGAAGAGCCGCACCGGGGTGGGGGTGACCCCCCAAGAGTAGGGACACCAGAAGAGCAGCAGGGGGCAGACAACCATAGGCTGGCGCTACTCCCATGCGGGGAAACCGCCGCCCTGTCCGCCATGGCAGCTGTGGCCCCAGCAGCCCCGATGACCGCTCCTACTCCACCAATAACTCCGAGGAGGTCGACCAGGGAACGCAAGGCCCCCGCTTTCTTACAAGACTATGTGTCCTGAACTAGGGGGGGGGAGGAGTGTTATGTCTTGAAACATAAGCTGATGTACCACATGGTGATCGCTACAGAGGTGACCCCATGGGTCCCTGGATGTAGCTCGCTAGACGCCCCACCCATCAAGATCTGTGGTGGGAAGTTTGACTGGTCGGGATTGGACTGGTCATACTGGGGGGCAGTTCCGGGAAATGTATATAAGCGGGACCTGGCCTGCATGGTCCCTCTCTTGCAATGTACCACCGAATAAAGCATGTTGCCTTCAACCCATCTTGCAACTCAGTACATTACAAAGGTAATGTGCAGGCACACTTCTTCAAATGTTGTTGGTATTAAAGGTGCCACTCAACTCAAACATTGTTCCTCAGAATAATAGAGCTGGAAGGGACCTAAAGGGTTATCTAGTCCACCCCTGCACAATGCAATACCTCACTCACCAATACCTACCCCCCCCCCACATACCCTACAATGTAGGGCTAGCCCTACAATGGCTCTCCTCCTTCCTGGAAGGTCGGGGACAAAGGGTGGCAATTGGGGGGGAGCTGTCCCAAAGACACCCACTTCATTGTGGGGTGCCTCAGGGAGCAGTTCTCTCCCCCATGATGTTTAACATCTTTATGCGCCCCCTTGCCCAGATTGTACGGAGGTATGGGCTGGGTTGCCATCAGTATGCAGATGACACCCAGCTCTATCTATTGATGGACGGCCGGGCTGGCAATGTCCCAATAAACCTGGACCGGGCGTTGCAAGCCGTGGCTGACTGGCTCAGGCTGAGCGGGCTGAAGTTGAATCCAGCGAAGACTGAGGTCCTTTGCGTGGGCCGTGGCGGACTGGGAGGGGAGATTACGCTGCCGGCTTTTGACGGTGCGCCAGTGATACCAGTGCGCAAAGTCAAGAGCCTGGGAGTGCTACTGGAATCCTCCTTGTCAATGGAGGCCCAGATAGCTGCCACTGCTAGATCCGCCTTCTTTCACCTCAAGAGGGCGAGGCAGTTGGCTCGCTTCTTGGAGCGCAGCGACCTAGCAACTGTGATCCACGCAACGGTCACCTCGAGACTAGACTACTGCAATGCCCTCTACATGGGGCTGCCCTTATACCGAACACGGAAACTTCAGGTGGTCCAGAACGCGGCGGCCAGGCTGCTATTGGGACTACCATGGTGGGAACATGTGCGGCCTGGGCTGCAGGATCTGCATTGGCTGCCGGTTGTGTACCGTGTTCGCTATAAAGTGCTGGTCATTACCTTTAAAGCCCTATATGGCCAAGGACCTGCCTACCTAAGGGACCGCCTCTCCCCATATGTTCCCCAGAGAGCACTGAGATCTAGCTCGCAAAATCTCCTAATAATCCCTGGGCCAAGAGAGGCTCGATTAAAGGCAACCAGGGAGCAAGCCTTCTCCGCAATGGCCCCTCGATGGTGGAATCATCTACCAGAGATGGTGCGAGCCCTGCGGGACTTGAATCAATTCCGCAGGGCTTGTAAAACATTTCTTTTTCACCTGGCTTTCGAAACAGAACCTGGCTAAACTGATGAAATTGATGTGTAGCCATCCAGCCATCTTGTGGATATTATGACCCATAGTAATGTAGCACCTTTTATCTATTTTAACTAACTTATTTATTATGTTATTGATTTAAAATTGCTGTTGTATTGTATTGTTTTATTGAACCATGGATTTCCATGCTTGTGAGCCGCCCTGAGCCCGCCTTTGGCGGGGGAGGGCGGGATATAAGAATTTATTTATTATTATTATTATTATTATTATTATTATTATTATTATTATTATTATTATTATTATTATACCCCAGTGACATCTGCTCCATGCCCAGAAGATGTTAAACCTCCAGGATCCCTGACCAAACTGGCCTGGAAAAAAATTGCTGACTGACCCCAAAGCGGCAATCAGCATTGCCCTGGGCATGTAAGAAAGGGCCACAAGAACTAAGCTCTGATGCAGCCCTTCTTGCCCTCTTTCTCATGAGCTGCCTAATATAATGATGTAATTACATGGCACAAAAGCTGCAAGCCTAAGGACAATTGCTAGTGAGAAAGCCTCATGGACTTCTGCACCAACAACATGCTTAGGACTGCCCTGCAAATCTCTGTACCCCTCCCCCATCGGACTTCCTTTCCCTCCCCCTCCCCTATTCTATTTGCTTTCCAACATCTAGTCTGTTGAGGAATTCTGAGCAACTTGAACAACTTGCATACTGTACTGGGTTATTCTAGTTGACATTAACAAAGGGCATTGCATAGATTTGGAATTTTTAAAAAGACAATATTTAAAATTTTTCTCATACACACACAGAAGTCTGTGAACTCTTTTCTTTGTAGTCCTTTGGTTTCTTGGGGTTTCTATAGACTTTTATGCTGCTAAATTCCACGTGCACCTGTTTTTAAAATGTGAAAATAATAAAATATTATTTAAAATTATGTTTAGAATACGAAAAACTACTGTTGATGTGTCACATCATGTGGGTCTCCTGCCTTTGCCTCTTGGAATGAGAGGTGACCCCCCACCAGGCCAAATCACAACTCCCCTTTTGAAGCTCCACTCAGCTGCCAAAAAGGTTTGCCATGCAGGGCAGGGACCGGACGGCTGAGGGTTCGGTGTTCAAAGCTCCAGTGTGGGATTTGTTGTGTAGTTCTTTTGGCTCAGCCTGATATTTGAAGATCTTTTGTCATCTTTTCTGCAACAGTAGGCAGGCTTGAAGTCGGCTACTTCATAAAACACAGGTATGTTTTATGGATGGTGTCTTCTGACTTCCTAGACTTAAAAAAACCCCAACTTTGACTGGAGAAAGAATCCTGTCTTCTGGTACAATTTATGCTTCCCATCTGTTGCACAATATTAAAATGTCTCAAAATTTGTTTCACATACAGGATTATGAAGTTTAAATGAGCCCATCTGGCAAACAGCAGAATGTTTGTTTTTCATGGCTGAAAAGATTGCATCTCATGGACTGGGAAGAGAGAAAAATGAAAATGAAATTGTTTGAAGCAGAAAAAGAGACACTAACTAAAAAGGCAGGAGACCTAACCAATTGAAGTCAGTGTTAACTGATCCAAGCTGTTCTTCGGCTACCTGGGATCTCTTCTTGAAAATAAACAAAACTTGACTCTGAAGAAAGGATGCTTTGATGTCCGCCAAGCAGGTGTTTGAGAATCAAACCTATCTTGTTTGCAAGGCCTGTTTATGCAAAGGCAAGCGCTTCACATTTCTGCCAGTGCAGGGTACTGGTTAGAACACGGTCCCCAGGGTGCTGCCAATTGTCAAGTTCTGGACAGTCCACATTAACTCAACTTCATTGACATACATCAAATAAGCCAGTTTGGTGTAGTGGTTAAGTGTGCGGACTCTTATCTGGGAGAACCGGGTTTGATTCCCCACTCCTCCACTTGCACCTGCTAGCATGGCCTTGGGTCAGCCATAGCTCTGGCAGAAGTTGTCCTTGAAAGGGCAGCTGCTGTGAGAGCCGTCTCCAGCCCCACCCACCTCACAGGGTGTCTGTTGTGGGGGAGGAAGGTAAAGGAGATTGTGAGCCGCTCTGAGACTCTTTGGAGTGGAGGGCAGGATATAAATCCAATATCTTCATCTTCATCTTCATAAGGCTTTTATTAAATGAGCTTCATGTTAACAGCCAAGACTTTTCTTGTTAGAACTTCCTGCTTAGGGTCAAGCGTTGCATTTATACTTCACAACTGTTAGCCTCATAATCATTCAGGCAGAAAAAGAAAGGTGCAAAGCAGTTGGGCATAAATATTATTCAAGAAGTTCCCCTGGACAGGTACTCTCCTTCCCCCCGCAAACAATTCACAACCTGCTTTCATGGGAAACAGAAGTCAGAGTCTCTGGCTTTATAGATAACAGTTCTAAGGGTCTTAGTGGACCATACACTGAACATGAGTCAGCAGTATGATGCAGTAACTAAAAAGACAAATGAGATTTTTGGCTATATCAAGAGAAGTATAGTGTCCAGATCACGTGAATTGATGGTATTGCTTTACTCTGCTCTGGTAAGACCTCCCCTGGAGTATTGTGTTCAGTTTTGGGAACCACAGTTTAAGAAGAATATAGAAAAGCTGGAACATGTCCAGAGGATGGCAATGAAGATGGTGAGGGGACTGGAGACCAAATCCTATGAGGAAAGGTTGAAGGAACTGGGGATGTTTAGCCTGGAAAGGAGACATGTGGAGATGGTGTGGAATTGTTTTCTGTGGTCCCAGAAGGTAGGACCAGAACCAGTGAGTTGAAATTAAACTGAAGAGTTTCTGGCTCAACATTAGGAAGAACTTGCTGGCCGATAGAGCCTCAGTGGAACAGGCTTCCTCGGGAGGTGGTGGGCTCTCCTTCCTTGGAGGTTTTTAAGCGGAGGCTAGATGGCCATCTGACAGCAATGCTGATTCTGTGAATTAAGCAGATCATGAGAAGGAAGGCAGAAAGGGTTGCATCAGTGCGTGGTTCTTGAGGCCCTTTCTTACACACCCAGGGAAATGCTGTTTGCCACTTTGGGATCAGTCAGCAACTTTCTCCAGGCTAGTTTGGCCAGGGATCCTGGAGGTTTTTGCCATCTTCTGGGCATGGAGCAGGGGTCACTGGGGATGTGTGTGTGTGTGGGGGGAGGTGTTTGTGAGTTTCCTGCATTGTGCAGGGGGTTGGACGATGACCCTGGAGGTCCCTTCCAACTCTATGATTCTAGGTCAAAAGGACTGGCTGACATTTTCTTAAGAGGCCTGTTTGAGTGGCAGTGGCAGCTTGGAGGAGAGGACCCGTGCCCAGGAAGGGAGGGGAAGGTTTGTCTGGGTGAAGAAAGCACCCAGTGTTGTCTATGTACTTTATTTTATGGTTTTCGATGTTTTTAATCTACTGTTGTACATTGCCCAGAGCCCTGTAGTTAAATTTAAATGAGGAGAAGTAAACAAATAACACATTTTGAATTGTCTGCCACCTTTCAGGAACCAGCTCAAGGCGGTTTAAAGGTGGCTCCAGGACCAGGGGGTTTGAAGGCAAGAGAGGAACAGAGGTGGTCTGCCCTTGCCTGCCTCTGCACAGCAACCCTGGACTTCCATCTAACTATTGACCGTGATGGACCTTTCTTAGGTTCCAGGCCCTGATGAGACTGGGCCAGGTGGGGCTATTTGTGCTGCTGAGCCAGTAAAAACAGGTCAGTTGGAGTGTGGCAGACCATAACGGAAGCATAACACAAGCAGAGCAGGCTAAAATTTATTTATTTATTTACTTTAGATTTATATGCCGCCCTCTCCGCAAGCGGACTTGCAGCTAAGAGTCATGATAAAAACAATTTAAATTACAATTATAAAAGAATAAAAACATATTTAAACAATTTAAAAACCTAAATATTAGGTGCTGTAAGAAAGATTTTATAGCATAGGCAGCTTCTCCATATCTCAGTTCTCTGTTCCTTTGTTACTCTATTAGCGGTCTTACAGATAATATTGTTCAGCAACATAGCAGTGGCAGCCTCCTCCCACATTAGTTATTGTAGGCCTGTCAAAAAAGTTTGGTTTTACAGGCCCTGTGGAATTGGGAGAGGTTCCACAGGGCTCTCGTGGCCTCTGGGAGAGCATTCCATAGCATCGGTGCTGCCACTGAGAAGGCCCTAGCCTGTGTACAGCTTAGTCTGGCCTCCCTCGGTCCGGGGATGAATAACAGATTTTGACCTCCAGAACACAGTGCTCACTGGGGTATATATGGGGAAAGCCGGTTCCTTAGATAGACAGGTCCTTGGCCATATAGGGCTTTAAAGGTCAATACCAACACTTTGAAATGGATTCGGTACACAATAGGCAGCCAGTGCAGCTCTTTTAGCACCTGTTGAATGTGCTCCCATCGGGGGAGTTCCATTAACAACCACGCCACAGCGTTCTGCACTAGCTAAGTTGTGGTGCTCCAAGAAAGGGGCCAACTGCCGTACTTGCTGCAGATGAAAAAAGGCAGACTTGGCAGTAGCTACCACCTGGGCTCTTGACCTTTGGGGCCGGTATTAGTGGCACCCCATCAAAAGCCGACAATAATAATAATAATAATAATAATAATAATAATAATAATAATAATAACTTTTTATTTGTATCCCGCCCTCCCCGCACAGGCAGGCTCAGAGCGGCTCACAACACAGGAATGCAATACAATATGATAAAATCACATAAAACAGTAAAATTAATATGCAGTTACATTAAAATTGACATTAAGGTGCTAATAGATCTTAGTTCAGTAAAAGACAAGAAACATACACAGCGACATTATCTTAGCTCGGTATGGGCGAAGGCTATTTTGAAGAGGTATGTCTTACAGGCCCTGCGAAATTGATTTACACATCGCAGGGCCCGTACCTCCTCCGGGAGTTGGTTCCAGAGTAGTGGGGCCGCAACGGAGAAGGCCCGATCCCGGGTGGTCTTTAATCTGGCCTCCCTTGGCCCAGGGATATTCAGCTGGTACTTACCAGCTGACCTCAGTGCTCTCTGGGGCTCATATGGGGAGAGACGGTCCCTCAGGTAGACAGGCCCTCGGCCATATAGGGCTTTGAAGGTCATGACCAGCACCTTGTAGCGAACTCGGTAGACCACTGGCAGCCAGTGCAGTCCGCGCAGCCCTGGCCGTATGTGCTCCCATCTTGGAAGCCCCAATAGCAGCCTAGCCACCGCGTTCTGCACCAGCTGCAACCGCCGAGTTCGGCACAAGGGCAGCCCCATGTAGAGGGCGTTGCAGTAATCCAGTCTGGAGGTGACCGTAGCACGAATCACCGTTGCCAGGTCCCGGCACTCCAGGAAGGGGGCCAACTGCTTTGCCTGCCGAAGATGAAAAAACGCGGACTTAGCAGTGGCCGCTATCTGTGCCTCCATAGATAGTGAAGGCTCCAGAAGAACCCCCAAGCTCCTGACTCTGTGGGCCACTTTCAGTGGCACACCGTCAAGAGCTGGCAAGGGAATTTCCCCTCCCGGGGCACCGCGACCCAAACAAAGGACCTCCGTCTTCGCCGGATTCAACTTCAGCCCACTCAGCCTGAGCCAGACAGCCACGGCCTGCAATGCAAGGTCCAGGTTTTCTGGGACGCAGTCAGGTCGGCCATCCATTAGTAGATAGAGCTGGGTGTCATCTGCATATTGATGGCACCCAAGCCCAAACCTCCAGGCAATCTGGGCAAGGGGGGCGCATATAGATGTTAAACAACATCGGAGAGAGGACAGCCCCTTGTGGCACTCCACACACTAGTGGGTGCCTCCGGGACAGCTCTCCCCCAATTGCCACCCTTTGTCCCCGACCATCAAGGAAAGAGGAGAGCCACTGTAAGGCCAACCCCCTAATCCCTGCGTCGGCGAGCCGGCGGGTCAGTAACCGATGGTCGACCGTGTCGAACGCAGCCGACAGGTCTAACAGCATCAGCACCGCCACGCCGCCTTGGTCCAGATGCCGCTGGAGGTCATCCACTAAGGCAACCAGCACTGTCTCCGTCCCATGGCCTGGACGAAAGCCAGACTGGCAGGGGTCTAAGGCGGAAGTGTCATCCAAAAAACTCTGTAACTGTAGCACCACTGCCCTCTCAATAACTTTACCTAAAAATGGTAAGTTCGAGACCGGTCGGTAGTTCGCCAATTCGGCCAGGTCTGCTGTACTTTTTTTTGTGTATAAACAATTTTAATTAGTAACATATGGTAGTAGAACTATATCTACAACTTATAAAAAGCTTAAGATAAAAAAAACATCATTCTACCCCACATCTTACTTTTCTCCCACCCCTCCCCCCAATAGTTGACCCCCGCCAGTGTTATTTTTAAAAAAAAAACAGATATTAAAGGTACCTTTAACTATCAAGAAAAAACAAAAATTGATTAAGAAAAAGATCCCCCCTTCAAAAGTTATATTCTTGTCTTAAAGGTCTTAATCTTCAAAAATTGTCCAATGTCCTTTTATTTTCCACTCTTTTTCTACATATCTTCTGAATTTCTTCCACTCCCGATTAAAGAGTTCTAAATCGCAGTCTCTTAGTTTTCTTGTTAGCTTGTCCATTTCACTCCATGACATAACTTTAATAGTCCAGTCCCATTTTTCTGGTATTTTTTCTTGCTTCCACAACTGCGCATACAATGTCCTAGCAGCTGAGAGCAAGTACCATATTAAAGTTCTATCTTCTTTTGGAAATTTTTCCATTTGTAATCCCAGCAGAAAAGTCTCTGCTTCTTTGTTAAATTCATATCCTAGGATCTTAGATATCTCTTGTTGAATCATCTGCCAAAACATTTTAGCTCTTTAACAAGTCCACCACATATGGTAGAAAGAACCTTCATGCTTTTTACATTTCCAACACCTATCTGGCATCTTATTGTTCATCTTTGCTAATTTTTTTGGAGTCATATACCATCTATACATCATCTTAAAACAGTTCTCTTTAATACTATGACATGTTGCGAGTTTCATAGAGTTTTTCCACAGATATTCCCAAGATTCCATCTTTATTTCTTTATTTACATTAATTGCCCATTTTATCATTTGAGATTTCACTACTTCATCTTCTGTAGTCCATTGTAAAAGTAATTTGTACACTTTTGAAATTAATTTCTCATTATCTCCAAGCAGAACTCTTTCCATTTCTGTTTGCTCTTTCCTTATTCCTTCAGCTTTGATATCATTCTCCATCAAGCTTTTTATTTGTTGCATTTGAAACCAATCATATTTATAATTCAATTCTTCTGCAGTTTTCATTTCTATTTTCCCACTTTGTATTTTTAGTAGTTGGTTGTATGATAGTTGTTTTTCCTTAACTGTTTTGGCCGTTAACTTTATCACTTCAGCCGGCACTATCCACACATTTAGTAAGCTGCTCCTTATATAATGGTGAGAGAAAAGACCGTCCATCTTCTTTTTCCCATAATACAAGTATTTATTTATTTATTTATTTATTTATTTATTCTATGACTTATATCCCGCCCTTCCCATAAAATGGCTCAGGGCGGCTCACAACAAACGATAAAACAATACACAAAGTGCAAAATTGTTACAGTTAAAAAGTCAAAACATTTAAAAACCTTAAAATCTTAACATTAAAACTATGCCATATATGTCACTAAAGTCTGATAAGCCACATTAATCTAGTCAGGCGTAGGCTAGCCGGAAGCCAGCCGAATTTTTTCCCATGGCCTTCTAACACTAAAAGTTTTTTTATTTAATAACGTTATCCATTCTTTCAACCAAATTAAACAAATTGCTTCATGATACAGTTTCAAATCTGGTAATTGAAACCCACCTCTCTCTTTTGCATCTATCAGGACTTTCATTTTAATTCTAGGTTTCCTCCCGGCCCACACAAATTCCGAGATTTTTCTTCTCCATTTATCAAATTGCTTAGCATCTTTCACAATGGGGATGGTTTGGAACAAATATATAATCCTTGGTAAGATATTCATTTTTACTGCAGCTATTCTGCCCAACAATGACAAATTGAGCTTGTTCCACTTTAGCATATCTTCTTCTATTTTGCGCCAGAGCTTTTCATAGTTGTTCCTAAACAGATCAATATTTTTCATTGTTATCTCTACCCCTAGGTATTTTACCTTAGAGGTAACTTCACAACCCGTTAGTCTTTGTAGTTCTTGTTGTCTATTTTTCTGCATATTCTTACATAAAATTTTTGATTTTTCTTTGTTTATATAAAGTCCCGCCAACTCCCCAAACTCTTGTATTCTCGTTAACAACAACGGTGTAGCTTGTAAGGGATTTTCATTTATAAACATTATATCATCCGCAAATGCTCTATATTTATAGATATACCCTTTTATTTGTAGTCCTTCTAAATCTTTTTCATCTTGGATCTGCATCAGTAAAATTTCAAGAGTCATTATGAACAACAATGGCGAAAGCGGACAGCCTTGTCTAGTACCTTTACTAATTTTCATTTCGTCTGTAAGATCTGCATTGATGCACAACCTTGCCCTTTGTTCAAAATATATTGCCTTTATCATTCTTATAAAACTTTCTCCAAGCTCCATTTTTTCCATCACTGCAAACATGAAGTCCCAATTTAAGTTGTCAAATGCTTTTTCTGCATCCGCAAAGAATAGTGCTACTTCCTTTTCTGGATGTCTTTCATAGTATTCTACAATATTTACAACAGTTCTAATATTGTCTCTTATTTGTCTTTTAGGAAGAAAACCAGCTTGGTCCTCCTTTATAAAATTTATCAGATATTGCTTAAGTCATTCCGCCAGAATTCTTGTAAATATTTTATAATCGTTGTTCAAAAGTGAAATTGGTCTATAATTTTTCACATTTGTAACGTCTCTTTCTTCTTTAGGTATCAAAGAAATAACAGCTTCCTTCCATGTATTTGGTACCTTCCCTTTAACTCTTATTACATTCATCAGTTTCTGTAATTTTGGTATTAATTCATCTTTAAAAATTTTAAAATACTTAGCTGTATAACCGTCTGGCCCGGGAGCTTTATCATTCTTCATCACGTTAATTGCTGCTTCAATTTCTATTTTTTCAATTGGGTCATTCAAAATTTTTCTCATATTTTCAGTTAAAGGCTCAATTTTTATTTTCTGTAAATATTCATCTATCTTTTTTCTCTTTACTTCAGCACCTTTAAACAACTTGGCATAGTACTTAAAAAATTCTCTTTTTATTCCCTCTTGAGTAACTACATCTCTTCCATCTATCACAATTCTACTAATTGTTTTGTTTTCCCTCTTTTTTTTCAGCTGCCACGCCAAGTATTTCCCCATCTTATTTGCTCCTTCAAACGATTTCTGCTGAAGCCTTTTCAAATTCCATTCCACTTCTTTGTTTAGTAAATGTCTTAATTGAGTTTGCAATATTGATATTTCCCTTAGAATCTTCTTTTTCCCTGGTCTTTTCCTCAACTCTCCTTCTTTTTTCTTTATTTCATTTTGAATGTCCAATAATTGTTTTTCTTTTTCCCTTTTATCTTTGTTGTTCAAAGTGATCAACAACCCTCTCATTACTGCTTTATAAGTATCCCAGACCGTCTGGAAGTCAATATCTTCTTTATCATTCATTTGGAAAAATTCCTTAGTTTCTTTTCCTAGGAAAGTCACTGTTTCTTTGTTCTGTAGCAAATCTTCATTCAGTCTCCATCTTCTCAGTCTTTGGGACAATTTTGTAATCCACATTATTGGGTTATGGTCAGCACCAATTTTAGGCAAAATATCTATCTTCTTTGTTATAAAGCCTAAGTCTCTAGTTCCCCACAGCATGTCAATTCTAGAAAAGGTCTTATGTCTTGCAGAAAAAAAAGTATAGTCCCGCACTTCAGGATTAAACTTTCTCCATATATCTTCCAAGTTTTCCTGTTTAACTAATTCAAAAAAAGACTTTGGCAATTTCCCTTCTTTCCCACTATTTTTTTTCCCTCCGGATCTATCCAATGAGTTCTCAACTGTTCCATTAAAATCTCCCATTAAGAGTATTTGATCGTAGGTCAACTCATCTAGTTGTTGTATAATGTCTTTAAAAAAAACATCTTTTGCACCATTAGGTGCATATAGTCCCAATAACAGCGTTTTTTTTCCCATTTGATGTTATTTCCACTGCTACAAATCTTCCATCTTTATCTTTAAACACCAGTTTTGGCTCCAAGTCCTGTTTAATATAAAAAACTACTCCCCTTTTTTCTGTTCAGCTAATGAAAAAAATTCCCTTCCCAATTGTTTGTTCCATAAAAATTTATAATCCTTTTGTTTGATGTGGACTTCTTGCAAACAAATTATATTACAATTTTGCTTCTTAATCCAATGAAAAGTTGCCCTTCTTTTTTGTGGTGAATTTAGTCCATTAACATTCCAAGACAATAATTTGTAATCCATCATGGTGCAAATTCTTTATTTTCTTCAAAAAATCTCCTCAACTCTCTGGCATTTGTAATTGTTACTCTCTTCCCCTGAAGTTCAAAGCGCAAACCCTCGGGGATTATCCATCTGTACCTTGTGCCATTGTCTTTCAGTTTTTCTGTCAACTTTTTATATGTTCTCCTGTCATTTATCACTTCTTTGGGTAGCTCCTTCATAATTCTCACTCTGCTACCTCTTACTATCAATGACTGTTCAAAGTTTTTCTTCATAATCCTTCCCACCATTTCCTTTGTCATAAATCTTACAACAACATCTCTTGGTAAGTTGTTTTTTTTGGCATATAACGAATTGACTCTATACATATGATCATACATACTCTTAGTCTTGTCAGGGTCTTCTAAGAATTCTGCAATTATGTTTATTATATATCCTTTCAGATCATCATTCTCTTCCTCAGGTACTCCTCTCAGGCGTATCTGATTTTCCATTAATTTGCATTTGTGGATCATCACTTTTTCTTGGACTTTCAGCAAGGTGGTATCATGTATTTTAACTTTCTCCTCCACTTCCTGTACTTTCTTGTCTATTTTCCCAATTTGGTCTTTAAGGTCATCCACTTCTCTTTTAATTACTGTGACAAGTTCTTCCTTCATTTCTTCCATCATTTTCTTAACTCCTTTCATAATCCTGGCTTCCATAGCCTCCATTTGGTCCTGCATTTTTTCTAATGAGAGGGCTCTTGTTCGGGGCTGCCTGGGCTCTGACATTTAGGCAAGGAGCAGGGAGATAAAATAAAAATACCAAAAATTTCCGTCTCACAATTTACAAATTCGGCTACCAAGTTCAAAAGGTCTAAATTTTCTCTCTTATTTAGTCTTTGTTCTGTTCTCTTCTGAGCTTCCCAGGCCCAGATATAGATTTTTTAAGAAATTTTTCCCCTTTAAAAAATGACGAAATTTTTAACTTCACCAATTTGAAATCTGACAGTCAGGTTTCCAGCAAGCCTAATTTCGCTGGTTTCTGAGCCTCCAAAGCCAAGATATTTATCAAAAAAAGTCTTCAAAAATTCCAAAATGGCGGCCGCGATTTTTTCCCCTTTAAAAAGATTTTTTCCCCTTTTAAAGTCACCCCAGGAGCCCACCAGTAATGTAGTCAATAGTTCTTGTCCTCTTACCCTTTTTCCCATTGATTCTGTCAATTTTTAAAGTCCCAAATCTTTTTAAAACAATGTTTTAAATTGGACCTCCCAGCAATGGCTGCCGACGTTTCTCTATGATGTAGAGTAGGCTTTTTCCTTTACTGCTTCCTGTCTCTGTCAGCTTCAACTCTCATGGAAATCTCACGATACTTGACGCACTTCCTGTCTTGCTCAGAAGAGTTACAGAACTGTTCCAGTATATTCCAATGCAACATGGGCTGTTTACTTTCACAAACCACAAACCGCAAGTAGACACAACTATGTTCTCTTTTCAAATTTTAGCAGTTTTTAACACTGTCTTTTGTATTAAAACAGTCCAACCTTCTCAATTTCTTTCTTCTAATTGCAAGCTTTATATTTTCCCCTTCTTCCCACCTTTAATATGTCCCTTTAATCTGTAAATAGCTCCGGAGTGAAAGAAGAGCTTCTGTACCTTTTTTTTCTTCACTTATCCAAGTTCCACTGGTCTTCCAAAACTTTAGTTGTTTAGAATTGTCCCAGAAGGTTAGGATCCTGACGAGCTTATGCCAAATCAATGGCTCTGAAAGATCTTGCAGATGATAACTATGCAAACTTCTGAGACCCCTCAAAGCCTCAAAGGAACCCCCTACAGGGCTCCTTTTCAGCCAAGGTAAATCTCTTCCAAAGTTTTAAGTGCAAGTCTTGGAACTTTCTCTCACTGAGAAAGGTAGGCAGTGGGCTTTGATTTGCCCTCCACTACCCCGAACAAGACCTTCAGCTTGCTCCCGATGTGAGAGACAACTCAGCTCGCCATTTTCCTCCCCGGAAGTCCCCTGGTCTGCTGTACTTTTTTTGAGGAGGGGGCGGACCATAGCCTCTTTCAATGCTGTTGGAAATTGCCCTCCCAAGAGGGATCTATTTATGATATCCCGTATAGGATATCTAAGTTCCCTCTGGCAAGATTTAATTAGCCAGGAGGGACATGGGTCAAGATCGCAAGTTGTAGGGCGCACAGTAGAGAGAATTCCGTCGACTTCCCCTAGGCTGAGTGTGTCGAAGTGGTCCAAGGTAAGACCAGAGGACAGGCACGGAGCCTCGGGTTCTTGTACTGCATTTAATGGGAATCTCCTTTTCTGAACCACCGCAACTCAGATAGAGAACCTCCATCTTCATCAGATTTAACTTCAGTCAACTCAGCCTGAGCCAGGATGTCACAGCTTGTAGTGCCAGGTCCAAGTTGTCTGAGGTGCAATTGGATCGGCCACCTATCAATAGATAGAGCTGGGTGTCATCCGCATATTGTTGGTACCCTAGCCCATACCTTCTGACAATCTGGGCAAGGGGGCCCATGTAAATGTTGAATAACATCAGGGATAGAACCGCCCCTTGCAGTGCACCACATGTAAGTGGGTGCCTCTGGGACGATTCTTCCCCTACCCTGGAGGAAAGAGGTCTTCCCCTACCCTTTGTCCCCGACCCTGGAGGAAAGAGGTCAACCATTGCAGGGTGGACCCCCCGAATCCCCACATCGGTGAGGCATCTAGTCAGTAACTGGTGGTCAACCGTATCAAATGCGGCTGACAGATCTAATAATAGCAGCACTGCTGAGCCACCTCAATCCAGATGGCGCAGGAGGTCATCTATGAGGGCAACCAAAACCATCTCCATCCCGTGACCTGGGCAAAAGCTGGACTGGAATGGATCCAGTGCAGGTGTCATCCAGGAACCCCTGTAACTGAGCTGCTACAGCCCACTCTATGACCTTACCCAAAAAGGGTAGTTTCGACACCAGCCGATAGTTTGCCAGTTGGGTCAAGTTGGTGGATGGTTTTTTTAAGAGGGGGCGAACCACAGCCTCTTTTCATGCAATTCAGTGGGATTTTAGGTCTATTGTATAATGATAATTTACCAATGCCCAAATGATGTTAAAACATACAGAGTGGCTTGTGTCCACTCAGGCAAGTTTGGGAAGTGGTAGCAAATATTTCTGCCGCATTCCATCCATCTTCCTGGGTGTCTGAACACGGGAGCATGCAAGTGAGACAGATAGGTGGTGTGAACCTGCCAATCTGCTCTAGGCCCTCACCAATATTCTTTTTTTAAAAAATTCACTGCCAAAGCTCATGAGCACATGGCTAATAAAAATGTAAGGAAAAAAAGAAACTTAAACTGCATTAAGGGGATGGTGTACAACAACCATGTGAACGTGCCAAAGTGCCCCCTCACAATATACGGGCACATTGCATGGAAGCATCTGATTGGAATGTGGCCACTCCATTTTGGGGTGGTACAGTTTGGGAGGCCTCCGATGCATGCAAACCTGCTCGTCCGTACCCAGCCACTGAGTCTTCCAAATCAATCCCACTCTTCAGTTAGGAGTAGTCTGGCTTAGGCTGCATGGCTTCTAGAAAGATATCCTCATGCTGTCCTGCGGCCAGTAATGGGTGCTCTCTCCTCTCTTGGAATCAGAATTACATTGCAAATCGCAAGCCTCATCCTAAAGTGCTTTGGGGAAAAAATCTTTCCTTTTATCCAGCAGCCAAAATTCTTCTAATCACAAAAATGTTGTGTGTGTACAGTCTTGCACTGCAGCTGACAAATGATTGTATGGGGAAGGTACTAGAATGAAGCTTAGTGAACTGTTCCCTGCCTACTCAGTCTATCCAGAAGAGCTCAGGAAAAAAACTATAATATAGTGGATTCGATGCACTTAAGAGGCGAGGTGGTCATGATAATCAGCTCTTTATTAGATACAGCATGGTGGGTGGCTGCTCTACAAAGATTGGAGAACTGGGCCCACGGGGCCAACTATATACAACTCTGGGTTCCCGTGGAAGCACACTGTTGGATCATTCAAACCAGCAGGCGGCCTGTGATTGGAGCAGGGCAGCAGGGATTTGGATCTTCCTGCCCATTGTTCCCAAGTCCCCAAGCTCAGTCCTTCAGGCTCCAATGAGCCAGGCAGGAATACCACTGATCGATATTAGTTCACATACATAACATACTCAGAAAAGAGAGGTTTTTGTTCTTTGCACTAGTGGTGACTAGAGAAAGCAGGGCACCTTGGATTGAGAACATTTTGTACATGCTTATTCTTGCGCAGCAACTTGAGCACTGTAATCGATGTTGCAGAGAAGGCATTCTGTTGCCTAGGTAACCAAACAATGTTCAGTGTATCTGCTGGGTCCCTCCTGGAAACTGGCATGAGATTTGGGGGGGGGGGGAGACTTACCAATAGAAAGAAGAAGGCCCAGGACACATTGCTGGTGTCACAGAGGAAGTTACATCATCCCGCCAGCAACTTCCAGGCAACATTCTGGTATTTGGTCAAAAAACTATATAGTAAAACTGGCTCCTACCATAGAGTTTTTGCTCAAATACCAGAGCATTGCCTGGAAGTTGCTGGCATGATGACATCACTTCCTGTGTAATGCCAGAAACATGGCCTAGGCCTTCTTCTTTCTACTGGTAAGCCCCCCACCAGCTAGCTGATCAGCTGGTGGGCCCAGCAATCCTAGCTCAAGGGCAATTCTATGGTACCTGCCCCCTCATAGGAAGGAAGCCTTAGTCAAGTGCCCACTTCCCTTCAATAGCTAAAGGGTAAATTTTGCGCACAGAACTGCCACAAACCTTTCTTTGACATCAGGCTTCAGAATGTGAGGGACTACAGAATGCTCATGCCAGACTCAGATAAGATCAACTCCTCTGGCTAATTCATGGCATTTCTCCACTTTCCATGCTCAGCATAAGAATATAAGAGAAGCCATGTTGGATCAGGCCAATGGCCCATCCAGTCTAACACTCTGTGTCACACAGTGGCCAACCCCCCCCCCCCTCCAAGTGCCATCAGAAGGTTCACAAGTGGGTCTAGAAGCCCTTCCACTTTGCCACCCGCCTCCCCAAGCACCAAGAATACAGAGCATCACTGCCCCAGACAGTTCCAATAATATATTGTGGCTAATAGCCACTGACGGACCTCTGCTCCATATTTTTATCCAATCCCCTCTTGAAGCTGTCTATGCTTGTAGCCGCCACCACTTCCTGTGGCAGTGAATCCCACATGTTAATCACCCTTTGGGTGAAGAAGGACTTCCTTTTATCCGTTCTAACCTGACTGCTCAGCAATTTCATTGAATGCCCACATGTTCTTGTATTGTGAGAAAGGGAGAAAAGTACTTCTTTCTCTACTTTCTCCATCCCATGCATAATCTTGTAAACTTCTATCATGTCACCTCGCAGTAGACGTTTCTCCAAGCTAAAAAGCCCTAAGCGTTTTAACCTTTCTTCATAGGGAAAGTGTTCCAAACCTTGAATCATTCTAGTTGCCCTTTTCTGGACTTTTTCCAATGCTATAATATCCTTTTTGAGGTGTGGTGACCAAAATTGTACACAGTATTCCAAATGAGACCGCACCATCGATTTATACAGGGGCATTATGATACTGGCTGATTTGTTTTCAATTCCCTTCCTAATAATTCCCATCATGGTGTTGGCCTTTTTTATTGCAACCGCACACTGTCTTGACATTTTCAGTGAGTTATCTACCATGTCCCCAAGATCTCTCTCTTGGTCAGTCTCTGCCAGTTCACACCCCATCAACTTGTATTTGTAGCTGGGATTCTTGGCCCCAATGTGCATTACTTTGCATTTGGCCACATTGAACCTCATCTGCCACATTGACGCCCACTCACCAAGCCTCAACAGATCCCTTTGGAGTGCCTCACAATCCTCTCTGGTTCTCACCACCCTGAACAATTTAGTGTAATCTGCAAATTTGGCTGATTCACTGCTTACTCCCAACTCCAAATCATTAGATCAGAGTTGCTTTCAGGTCCACCCCTCCAATGGCTCTCACTTCCAACTCTATTGTGCTAAAGTTGGTTGCCAGGCAGCCAAAACCATACCTGATGGATTCCTGCACCTTGTGATGACTCCCCTGGACTTTGTTATCTACTTACTGAAGCAGAGTTTCAAAGTGCCATTCACTTCTCTTCAACACTGGAATTGTTTACAAATGCAAAGGGTAGATCAGGAGCTGAAGTGACTGCAAGAGAAAACAACTGGCATGATCCTGGGTTCTGCTTTACATTTAGAAAACTGGATAGGGGAGCAAGGCCAGGGTCATCCATTGGGAAGGTAGACCTCACTATTCACACTGACTGATTAGAACAGCTTTGGATGTTGTTGTGTATTAAACGTCAGGGGAGGAGAGCAGCTGCCTCTGCCACTCCTCCCTCATGCTTTTCAGCCTCATCGTCCCTCAAGTGGTGGCAGGGGGAGGGAGGGAAGGTTGGAGACCCTGAGCAGGGGCACCCCCCCCCCAAGAGGAAGCCAAGGGCAGGGCCCCCAGAGCCCCCCCCCTTTGTGGCTACGGACCTGGTTAAATCCCTGGTCTCTGTAGTCACATTCCATCATTTCTAGAGGGAAGATAATGAGTGTCATGGCTTCAATGACTTTGTTCAAGGTTGGCTTTTTGAGTTTCCTTTGCATTAATTCATTTAATATTGGATTTAGTGTCTTTCATATTCATGAATACTCCGTTTGTTCTTACTGTTCTTAAATATATGAGTGCAAAACAAAGCCTTCAAAAGAGATGTTTGGATCTCAGAAGCCATAATGCTAGTAAACTATACAATGTCTCAGAAAACTTGCACCTGTGTAATCTCAAGGCATTGATGGGATTCTGGCATTTTAGCAAGGGGCTCTTCAGGAGGAAGCATGTCACGAGCTGGGGCCAGGCCAGGCAAAGTCCAGGGGCAGTCCAAGGTCTGTAGCTGGTGAGCAAAGAGGGTTCAAAGCGCCGAAACCAAATCACAGTCCGGTCACGCACACGAGCCACCCAAGAGGGCAAGGCAGGGGGGCTTGGATCTTCTCCAGTAGGAGGCAGGGGCACTAGTGCCGGTGGCAGGGGCACTGGTGCAGGTGGCAGGGGCACTGGTGCAGGTGGCAGGGGCACAGTTTTTTCTTCAGGCTCAGCTTCTTCTGCAGGGTCCCCAGCACCCATGACACTATCCCCCCCCAAGGCCCCCCTCCGTCGAAGGGCCTGGGAGGTTGGGGTGGTAGTTGTGGAACTGTTGTACCAAGTCTGGTGCATGAAGGTTGTCCACCGGTTCCCAAGACCAACCTTCCGGGCCGTATCCCTCCCAGTCCACAAGGTACTGGAAGCCTCCACGATGGTACCGGGAGTCCAGGATCTGGCGCACCTCATATTCTTCTTCATCATTCATGGTGGTGGTGGTGGGGAAGGAGGCCAAGCTGGGTCAGGGGGTGTAGCTGGAACGAGGAGGGAGCGATGGAACACAGGGTGAATGCGGAGGTGGGGTGGTAACTGGAGCCTGAAGGCAACGGGGTTTATTTGTTCCATGACAGGGTAGGGTCCAATGAACCGTGCATCCAGCTTGTGAGATTGGCCAGGCCTGCGCAGGTAGCGGGTTGAGAGCCACACCTGATCCCCCGGCTGTATTGGGGTGCCTTCTTGCCTCTTCCGGTCCGCAGCCAGTTTATAGGCTTCCTTGGCCTGCTCTAGCTGCTCTCGGAGCACGTCTTGGCCGGCTCGGAGTTCTTGCAGGTAGGCATCAACGGTGGGGACTTTCTGGGTGGCAGAACAGCCGGGAAGAACCGAGGGTGGTACCCATAGGTTGCAGCAAACGGGGTCATTTGGGTGGATGAATGGTCCGTGTTGTTGTATGCAAACTCCGCTAGAGGCAACAGAGTGGACCAGTCATCCTGCTGGTAACAGGTGTAACAGCGGAGATATTGCTCTAGCGTGGCATTGGTGCGCTCTGTCTGACCATCTGTCTGTGGGTGGTAGGCTGAGGACAGGTGCACTTGAGTACCCAGGCTGGAATGGAGGGCTTGCCAGAACCGAGAGGAGAACTGGGGGCCCCGGTATGAGATCAGGTGGGCTGGGAGTCCATGCAGACGAAAGATGTGTTGCAGGTAGAGGTGGGCCGTCTCCTGAGCTGTGGGAAGTTTCGGGCATGGAATGAAGTGGGCCATTTTTGTAAATAGATCGACGACCACCAAGATGCAAGTCTGACCCTTGGATCATGGAAGTTCTGTGATGAAGTCTATCGAGATGGTATCCCAGGGCCCAGAGGCTGTGGGCAAGGGCTGTAACAACCCTGAGGGTTTGGTTGGGATGTCTTTGGCTCATTGGCAGACGTCACAGGAGCTGACATAACGAGCAACATCGGAGCGAACTCGTGGCCACCAGAATTCCTGTGTCAGCAAGTGGGTGGTCTTATACTGTCCAAAGTGTCCGGCGGGTAACGAGTCGTGGGTCAGGCATAGCACTTCTGCCCACAAGGGCCCGGGCGGCACATAGAGGCGTTTGCGGTGTAGCAAGAGGCCGCCTCGAGTCATGAACTCGCCTGTTCAGCCATCTTGGAGTGCCTGCAGGTGTTGCTGGACCCAGGGATCATTGGCCTGGCTAGCACGAATGTCCTCCACAAGTGCTGGGGGAGTGGAGGTGGCTGCAAACACTGAGGGCGGCAGGATGGGAGCAGCAGGCGTGGTCTCAGTTGAAGCAGGGGCGTATTCCGGTTTCCGTGAGAGCACGTCTGCTTTTCGATTCTGGGTATGGGGGATGTAGGTGATCCTGAAGTCGAAGTGGGAGAAGAACAGGGACCACCGGATCTGGCGCTGGTTGAGACGGCGGGTGGTCTGGTGTTGCTCCAGGTTCCGGTGGGCGGTGAGCACTTGAACATGGTAGTGAGCCCCTGCGAGGTAATGTCGCCACGCTTCAAAAGCCGCCTTGAACGCGAGTAACTCCCTCTCCCAGATGGTATAGTTCCTCTCTGCAGCAGTGAGCTGGCGCGAGTAATAGGCACAGGGCTGGAGTGGCTGGGACGGCTCCTCGCGCTGGGACAGCACTGCTCCCAGGGCCACGTTGGAGACATCAGCTTCCACCGTAAAGGGAAGCTGGGGGTTGGGGTATCTCAGGAGCGGCCCAGTGGCAAAGCGGGTCTTCAAGGTGGAGAAGGTGTTATCAGCCTCTGGGGACCAGCGGAAGGGTTCTTTGGGGCGGAGTGGTGCCCCAGGTACCAAATCAATGGCACAGTCATAGGGTCGGTGAGGGGGAAGCTGATCTGCTCCTGTCTCTTCAAAGACATCGGCAAAATCCGCATACTTCTGAGGGAGCTGAGGACCACCACTCGGGATGCCGGCTGCTAGAGTGGTGGGAGGCGTCAGATGGGGGCATGGGTCTCGGAAGCGTAGTTCCTGCTGGGCCCAGTCCAGGATGGGGTTGTGCAGCTCCAGCCAGGAAAGGCCTAGAATCAGCGGGAAGCGGGGCATATGGGCGACATCGAACTGCAGCTGTTCTTGGTGCTGCTGGACGTGGAAGGTGATGGGGCAGGTCTCCTGGGTGACGGGGCCAGAACGGAGGCACCCGTCAATAGCCTCCACCAGCGTCAGAACCTCTTTTGTCCGTACTGGGTTCTGGTGTTGCTTTACAAAGGTGGCATCTACAAAACAGTGGGCTGCTCCAGAGTCCAGCATGGCATACACAAACAGCCAGCGTCCATCGGGCAGACGGAGTCTCACTGGTAGCAGGAACGGGCCTGGGGTGTCGGCCTGTTGTTCGGGGGACCCAGCTAGTCACCCCAGGCTGGAAGGTCCATTTACGCCTGGGGCTGCCCTTTTGGCGGCGGTGGCAACGACGGTCCAGGTATCCGACGCTTAGCGGGGCAGCCAGAGGCATAGTGGCCTGCCATGCCGCAGTAGAAGCACAGATTCTGCGTGCGGTGTCTGGCCTTCTCTTCTGGAGTCAGGCGGGGTCGAGCATCTCCAAGCTGCATAGGCTCACCCTCGTCTTTGGTACTAGCTGGGGATGGGAGAGGAGCCAAGTGGCATGGCGCAGGGAGCCAGCGCCCGCTAGTCTTGGCTTGGCGGCGGCTTTCCAGGCGGCCATCGATGCGGAGGCAAAGGGTGATGAGTTCTTGGAGCGTGGGTGGCTGCTCCACCCTGGCCAGTTCATCCAGGACTTCCTCTGTCAACCCCTCGGTAAACTGGTCTATCTGGGCATCCTTGTT
This sequence comes from Heteronotia binoei, assembly GCF_032191835.1. NCBI lineage: Eukaryota > Metazoa > Chordata > Lepidosauria > Squamata > Gekkonidae > Heteronotia > Heteronotia binoei. The sequence continues at coordinate 136,332,467 of NC_083229.1, forward strand.
CCATGCCAAGTCTTGGGCCAGGAGCTTGAATTTGGTGGCATACTGAGCCACCGAGGATTTGCCTTGTTTCAGGGCCTTGTTTTCCGGTTGGCCGTGGCTGCTTGGACTGGGTTGGCGAAGGCAGCATACAGGTGGGCCTCGAACCCCTGGTAATCTGTCAGTAGGGGAGAGGACCCAACCAGTAGGGGTGTGGCCCACTTGGCCGCCTGCCCCTTTAACAGTCTAATAATGAAACACACCTTTGTTTTGTCATTGGGGAAGTCCCGTGCTCTTAGTTCGAAGTACAGCCGACACTGTGCCAGGAAAGCAGGAAATTCTTCCACAGCACCTCCAAATCTGTCAGGTGGGGGAACTGGGCACTTGGCTGGAGCGCTGGCCGCGGGTTGTTGCTGCAAGTGCACTACTGCCTTTGTCAGCTGTTGTACCTGGGCTTGGAGGGCAGCCAGTAGTCCTGCGGTTCCACTTCCTTCAGCATCGATCCTGTGGAGTGGGTGTTTGGGGTGGTGGAAGCAATCTGTCACGAGCTGGGGCCAGGCCAGGCGAAGTCCAGGGGCAGTCCAAGGTCTGTAGCTGGTGAGCAAAGAGGGTTCAAAGCGCCAAAACCAAATCACAGTCCAGGTATCATAGGTCAGAGGTTCAGAAGCCAAAGTCAGGGGGTCCAGAAGCCAAAGTCAGAAGCCAAAGTGGATACTAGAACATCAGGTAAGTGACTAGTTGCTTCCACAAAGCCTTCTCCCAAAGCCCACAGCTATATAGCCCTCTGCTATCTGTTGCCCATTTGGACTAATTGCTGACTCAGAGGGCGGCCAGGATCCTGCTGAGACTCAAGCATCCTCACTCCTAGAGGGGCCAGGATCCTTTTAGAACCCAGGGCTCAGGGAGTGTCTTGCTCGTGAGCGTGCCACCCTCTTCCGATCCCTGAGGTCCTGACGAAGGCGGTCACGCACACGAGCCACCCGAGAGGGCGAGGCAGGGGGGCTTGGATCTTCTCCAGTAGGAGGCAGGGGCACTGGTGCAGGTGGCAGGGGCACAGTTTCTTCTTCAGGCTCAGCTTCTTCTGCAGGGTCCCCAGCACCCATGACAAAGCAAAGCAATATGCCATCTTGGACACAGTGAAGCTTAAGCTGTTACTTTTAAACATTTGTTTGCATGCCTTGCCGTTTTTTTGCTTGATTGAATGCATTTTACCTCCTGTTTCCCCTCCACAGGTGGCAACCAGGAGTTTTGCTTATATTCATCACCCATTAGATCCTGGTGACTCCCTAATCACCAACATAGACTCTGCAAGAAATTCCACCCGTCCCCAAGCACAGAGGATCAGAATGCCCTGGCACTGTGGATCAGGGTTGACAGGGTCCCACACCTTACTCCCTGTGCCACCTCTGGCATGAGTGAGCCAGCCTACTGAGGCTGGAAGTAACTCACATGACCATTATACCTGTGGCCACTCAAGGAACTGCAGCCTAGATCTAGCTCAGGAGGAATATATGCTGGGGGACCCAGTCAGCAGAGCTGGGTGACTCTTTAGTCCTCCTCATCACTTCCGTTGAGGAAGAACTAGGATTGCCAGGTCCCCCCAGTCAGCCACAGGGGATCGGGAAGGCAGGGTTGGGAAACTCCCGGAGATGTGGGGATGGAGCCTGGGGAGGACAGGAACCAGAGAATTCACCCTTCAACACATCCATGTTCTCCAGAGGAACTGATCTCTGCAGTCTAGGAATGAGCTGGAATCCCAGGGGATCCTCAGGACCCACCTGGACGCTGCTGGCATCCCTAAGAAGCTCTGGTAGGCTTCCTTCTCTGGATGCTGCTGTGCCTATTGGCAAAATCCTGCCACCAACTCTCCAGTTTGCTATGTCAAATCCGGCCCCCAACCTGATTGTAACCATCATTACTTGCTTCTGGCCCAGAGGAGGGGCTCGTTCAGCCTGACCCTCTCCCAACTGACTCTGGCAGATACACAGTTGACCCTCCACTTGTTTGCAAGCAAAGTACAAGACAGAAGAGGGACTCATGGAAAAAACAAGGTTGCGAGTCAGCCCCGGAAAACTCTCTGCTGGTGGAAAAAGGAGGAGGAGAAAAACAATGCTAATGATTATGTGATGTACATGGACAGGTCATGTGTTAGGAGAGCAGCAATAAGGAGGGGTCTTTAATGAGGTGGGAATGGGAAAGTTGGCTTGATTCCACCCAATTATTCCTTGGGAACTGGTGCTTCTCCTGGACTGAGCTATTTTGTTCTTGCAACTGTGTCAATTCCAGCTCTTCATCTTTAGGTGATGCTGTTAAGTCTTCAGCTTCCCTCCCTGTGCTGTTTCTGGTGTGGCAGGTTCAGCTGCCTGTTTGAGTGCTCGTGTTCTCCAGGTGTGGGCAAGTTGCGCTTCCTGCGGAGCTCCCAGGCGAGCCCTTGTACTCTCAGAAGGCAGCCTCCCATCACAAATAGAAACATGAGCCAATCCACTTCAGGATTAAAATAACATTTTTTTTCCCCTGCAGGTTCTTCCTCTTCTTCTTCTAATTAAGATCCAGATTGCATATTATCAACCGTGACCCTATAGGTAGGGTTGCCAGACCAACTCTGGCAACCTGCAGAAGCGTCAGGGAGAGGGTACATGAGGAGTGTGTTATGTTGGCAGCACTGTCACTTCTGGATACACCCTGTGGAGAAATGCATTTCTTCTGGAGGGAGGCTGGCAAGTAGCAAATGGGTATTTTGAAAGTTTTTTCCCCCCTACAGGAAGGGGGGAGGAGAAAATCTGTCAATGGCTTTCCAGGTGCACCTCTTCAGAAATGCTATCGGGACTGGCTAGAGAAAATTTCCTCCTTCCTCCCCCCTTCCCCACTCCCTCTAGTGAGAGGGAGATGAGAATGTCAGATTCTAGCCGGTCTGAGAAAAGGGCTTCCTAGAGCCAACAGGAAAAGATAGCTGTGACCTGGACTGTCTGGGATCAAGAGGTCAAGGGGGAGGAGGAACAGAGAGTATAAATCTTCCTGGCCACAGGAAATCAGCTGGACAGGCCTCTTGTCTGAGGTTGGGAGCAGGTCTCCAATTTGGACCACGCAGCTGGCCTAAAGAGCTGTACGGACCCTCAAGGTAATGGAGGGTCTTTAGAGAACCAGGACACCTAAGATAAAGAACCTGTCCTAATTTTAACATCTACTTAGGGCAGGGGTATCAAACTCATTTGTTATGAGGGCCAGATCTGACCTAAATGAGACTTTGTCGAGCTGGGCCATGTCGAGCGGGGCCATGTGTGTACCTATTTAAGATTAGGTAGCAGAGATATAAACTTTTTGAAGGATACAGACAAACATGACTAAAGATTTTTTTAAAAAAACCCCTTAAAATAAAACATGCTTAAAACATTAGCACTTGTTGGTCTTAAAGGTGCTTTCTTTGTATTTCTCCCATGGGATGCAGGACACTGGGCAAAGGAAGCTCTGGTTCTTTCCCTCCCTCCCCAGGAGACCGGGGGGGGGGGAGCCTCAACCAATGGAGAAAACTGAGGTTTTGCTCTGTAGCTCCAGTGCAATTGAGCAAGCCTTGCGAAGCAAGCTGAGGTGCAGAAGGAAGGAAGGGAGAGGGAGAAGGAAGCAGACAAGAGCCAGTTGCTCGGGGTCTGATAGGAGCCCTCTGGGGGCCTAATTTAGCCCCTGGGTCACATGTTTGACACCCCAGGCTTAGGGAATGTTTCAGAAAGGGGCACAGAGGATTTGTGTTTTACCAATTTCTTAACTTCTTCCTTGCTTCGATCTGGTGTGGTGCTAAAAGTATGCTCATAACAATTTCATAACAAGCAGATGGCAAAGGGCTATTCCCCCAGGGGTACGCAGTCTTAACCTGTCCCTGTGGTAGCCAGGCGAGAACTAGGAGGATACACAGAGGCAAAGCCTCAAATAGAATCATTGAACCATAGAGTTGAAAGGAACCTCTAGGGTCATCTAATCCAACCCCCCGCACAATGCAGGAAACTCACAAACACTTCCCCCTAAAGTCACAGGATCTTCATTGCTGTTAGATGGCCATCTAGCTTCTGTTTAAAAACCTGCAAGGAAGGAGAGCCCACCACCTCCTGAGGAAGCCTGTGTCAAGCATGATATTTCTGAGTATTAAGTAAGTGTGCATTCTGTGATCATACTTCCCCCCTCCTTTCTATTACCCCTCCTTTCCTAATAAAGTTCAAAGTTCCCCCCACCTGTTGACTCTCAAGGATGCAGGATATGCAAGTAATCTTCCTATTGTAAAGCAGAAGTGCCTCTCCCATGAGTTCCCACACATATCAGCGAGTCAGGAATGTGTGGGAAACAAGAGATGTTATAGTATTCAAATGAGTAGTTGATAATATGCTTTGAACCTTCTATGCAATTCACATCTGTTTGAAGTTATCTGAGCTTTGCCTTTGAAGTAGCCTTTAAGATGCCATGCTATGTAACATTCTATATCACTTCCAAGGTATCATTCCTTGGAGCAAGCATTGGATTATCAATAAAACGAGTCTTTGATTTAAACAATAGCTCGATTATTCGAAATACTGATGCTTGACAGCCTGTTCCACTGAGTAATCGCTCTAATGGTCAGGAAGTTCTTCCTAATGTTGAGCCGGGAACTCTTTTGATTTAATTTCACCCCATTGGTTCTGGTCCTACCTTCCGGGGCCACAGAAAACAATTCCACACCATCCTCTATATGACAGCCCCTCAAGTACTTGAAGATGGTGATCATATCACCTCTCAGCCGCCTCCTCTCTAGGCTAAACATCCCCAGCTCCTTCAGCCTTTCCTCATAGGACTTAGTCTCCAAACCCCTCACCATCTTTGTCACACTGCTCTGGACCCGTTCCAGCTTGTCTATATCCTCCTTAAAATGTGGTGTCCAAAACTGAACACAATACTCCAGGTGAGGTCTTACCAGAGCAGAGTAAAGCGATACCATCACATCATGTGATCTGGACACTAGATCTCTGTTGATACAGCCCAAAATTGCATTTGCCTGTTTAGCCACCGCAGCACACTGTTGACTCATGTTCAGTGTATGATCCACTAAGTCCCCTAGATCCTGTTCGCACATACTACTGCTAAGACAAGTTTCCCCCATCCTATAACCATGCATTGGATTTTTCCTACCTAAATGCAGAACTTTACATTTATCCCTCTTAAAATTTATTTTATTTAGCCCAGTTTTCCAGCCTGTCAAGGTCATCCTGTATCCTGTTTCTGTCGTCTTCTGTGTTTACAACTCCTCTCAATTTAGTATCATCTGCAAAATTTAATAAGCATGTCCTCTATTCCTTCATCCAAATCATTGATAAAGATGTTGAACAAAACAGGTCCCAGGACAGATCCCTGAGGCATTCCACTTGTCACTCCTCTCCAAGAGGATGAAGACGTCAAGCTCGACTGATTCTGACCAAAGACTGATGGGTTCTTGGTCTGTCATAAGCAGGCCTGGGTAAAGTCATAATGAACCAAATGCTGCTAGTTTATCACCCTTTCTGGCCCCCCTCTGCTTTATGACTGGTAATTACTGAGACCATACTGAACTGGTGGTCGGAGTATTTTCAGGCTCTCTTCAGTGCCAACCGCGTAGTTCAAGATTCAGCAATCCACCTCACCCCACTTCAACCAGTGAAAACAGAGTTGGATGAGATCCCCACCCTAGAAGAGACTGTTAAAGCCATCAAGCAACTGAAAAGTGGCGAGGCAGCGGGAGTTGATGGAATCCCACCAGAGATCTGGAAGTAGGGTGGCCAGACCGTCCCGGTCTCCCGGGACATTCCCGGATCTGGCCACCCAATCCCGGATCCCGGGCTGCCTATACCGGGACCATTAAAGGTCCCGGTTTAGGCAGCCCAGGAGCCGGTGGGCCGCGGGCGCGGGCGGGGAAGGCGGGGAGTGAGGGAGGGAGCGTCCCTGCGCCTGCGCAGGGCCCCTGCGCACGCGCAGGGACGCTCCCACCCTCACTCCCCGCCTTCCCCGCCCGCGCGCGGGGCCCGGCGGCAGTGGTGGAGGCCTCTCCGTGGCCTCCGCTGGTCGCTGGAAGCCCTCCAGAGACTCTGGAGGGCCTCCAGCGACCAGCGGAGGCCGCGGAGAGGCCGCGGGGCACCCGGCGCTGGTCCCGGAAGGCCTTCCAGAGCCTCTGGAAGGCCTTCGGGGACCAGCGCCGGCCAGCGAAGGCTTCCCCGCGGCCTCCGCTGGTCCCTGGAGGCCCTCCAGAGTCTCTGGAGGGCCTCCAGCGACCAGCGGAGGCCGCGGAGAGGCCGCGGGGCACCCGGCGCTGGTCCCGGAAGGCCTTCCAGAGCCTCTGGAAGGCCTTCGGGGACCAGCGCCGGCCAGCGAAGGCTTCCCCGCGGCCTCCGCTGGTCCCTGGAGGCCCTCCAGAGTCTCTGGAGGGCCTCCAGGGACCAGCGGAGGCCGCGGGGAAGCCGCGGGGCACCCGGCGCTGGTCCCGGAAGGCCTTCCAGAGGCTCTGGAAGGCCTTCCGGGACCAGCGCCGGCCAGCGAAGGCTTCCCCGCGGCCTCCGCTGGTCCCTGGAGGCCCTCCAGAGTCTCTGGAGGGCCTCCAGGGACCAGCGGAGGCCGCGGGGAAGCCGCGGGGCACCCGTCGCTGGTCCCGGAAGGCCTTCCAGAGCCTCTGGAAGGCCTTCCGGGACCAGCGCCGGCCAGCGAAGGCTTCCCCGCGGCCTCCGCTGGTCCCTGGAGGCCCTCCAGAGTCTCTGGAGGGCCTCCAGGGACCAGCGGAGGCCGCGGGGAAGTCGCGGGGCACCCGGCGCTGGTCCCGGAAGGCCTTCCAGAGCCTCTGGAAGGCCTTCGGGGACCAGCGCCGGCCAGCGAAGGCTTCCCCGCGGCCTCCGCTGGTCCCTGGAGGCCCTCCAGAGTCTCTGGAGGGCCTCCAGGGACCAGCGGAGGCCGCGGGGAAGCCGCGGGGCACCCGGCGCTGGTCCCGGAAGGCCTTCCAGAGCCTCTGGAAGGCCTTCGGGGACCAGCGCCGGCCAGCGAAGGCTTCCCCGCGGCCTCCGCTGGTCCCTGGAGGCCCTCCAGAGTCTCTGGAGGGCCTCCAGGGACCAGCGGAGGCCGCGGGGAAGCCGCGGGGCACCCGGCGCTGGTCCCGGAAGGCCTTCCAGAGGCTCTGGAAGGCCTTCCGGGACCAGCGCCGGCCAGCGAAGGCTTCCCCGCGGCCTCCGCTGGTCCCTGGAGGCCCTCCAGAGTCTCTGGAGGGCCTCCAGGGACCAGCGGAGGCCGCGGGGAAGCCGCGGGGCACCCGGCGCTGGTCCCGGAAGGCCTTCCAGAGCCTCTGGAAGGCCTTCGGGGACCAGCGCCGGCCAGCGAAGGCTTCCCCGCGGCCTCCGCTGGTCCCTGGAGGCCCTCCAGAGTCTCTGGAGGGCCTCCAGGGACCAGCGGAGGCCACGGGGAAGCCGCGGGGCACCCGGCGCTGGTCCCGGAAGGCCTTCCAGAGGCTCTGGAAGGCCTTCCGGGACCAGCGCCGGCCAGCGAAGGCTTCCCCGCGGCCTCCGCTGGTCCCTGGAGGCCCTCCAGAGTCTCTGGAGGGCCTCCAGGGACCAGCGGAGGCCGCGGGGAAGCCGCGGGGCACCCGGCGCTGGTCCCGGAAGGCCTTCCAGAGCCTCTGGAAGGCCTTCCGGGACCAGCGCCGGCCAGCGAAGGCTTCCCCGCGGCCTCCGCTGGTCCCTGGAGGCCCTCCAGAGTCTCTGGAGGGCCTCCAGGGACCAGCGGAGGCCGCGGGGAAGCCGCGGAGCAGCCGGCGCTGGTCCCTGGAGGCCTCCAGAGGCCAGCGCCGGTATCGGAGAGGCCCGGCGCTGGTCCCTGGAGGCCTCCAGAGGCCAGCCCCGGCAGCTCCCTCCCTCCCTCGCCGCGAGGCCGCCGGAGGACTCCCCGCCGCCGCCGCCGCTGGATCCGCCGCCCTGGATTAAGGTAAGGGGGCCGAAAGCGGGGGGGGCGGGGGGCGGCCTTCCTTTCTTCCCTCCCTCCTCCCTTCCTTCCTTCCTTTCTTCCTTCCTTCCTTCCTTCCTTCCCTCACTCCCTTCCCTTCCTTCCTTCCTTCCTTCCCTCCCTCCCTCCCTCCCTCCCTCCCTCCTCCCTTTCTTCCTTCCTTTCTTCCTTCCTTCCCTCACTCCCTTCCCTTCCTTCCTTCCCTCCCTCCTCCCTCCCTTCCTTTCTTCCTTCCTTCCCTCCCTCCCTTGCCTTCCTTCCTTCCTTCCCTCCCTCCTCCCTTCCTTTCTTCCTTCCTTCCTTCCCTCCCTCCCTCCCCCCTTCCTTCCTTCCTTCCCTCCCTCCCCCTTCCTTCCTTCCTTCCCTCCCTCCCTCCCCCTTCCTTCCTTCCTTCCTTCCCTCCTTCCTTCCTTCCTTCCTTCCTTCCTTCCTTCCTTCCTTCCTTCCCTCCCTTCCTTCCTTCCTTCCTCCCTCCCTTCCCTCCCTTCCTTCCCTCCCTCCCTTCTTCCTTTCTTCCCTTCTTCCCTTCCTCCCTTTCTCCCTTCCTTCCTTCCTTCCCTCCCTCCCTCCTTATGTTGTTATGTGATGCAGAGTGTTGGACTGGATGGGCCACTGGCCTGATCCAACAGGGCTTCTCTTATGTTCTTATGTGACGCAGAGTGTTGGACTGGATGGGCCACTGGCCTGATCCAACAGGGCTTCTCTTATGTTCTTATGTGATGCAGAGTGTTGGACTGGATGGGCCACTGGCCTGATCCAACAGGGCTTCTCTTATGTTCTTATGTGACGCAGAGTGTTGGACTGGAGGGGCCACTGGCCTGATCCAACAGGGCTTCTCTTATGTTCTTATGTGACGCAGAGTGTTGGACTGGATGGGCCACTGGCCTGATCCAACAGGGCTTCTCTTATGTTGTTATGTGATGCAGAGTGTTGGACTGGATGGGCCACTGGCCTGATCCAACAGGGCTTCTCTTATGTTGTTATGTGACGCAGAGTGTTGGACTGGATGGGCCACTGGCCTGATCCAACAGGGCTTCTCTTATGTTGTTATGTGATGCAGAGTGTTGGACTGGATGGGCCACTGGCCTGATCCAACAGGGCTTCTCTTATGTTGTTATGTGATGCAGAGTGTTGGACTGGATGGGCCACTGGCCTGATCCAACAGGGCTTCTCTTATGTTATTATGTGACGCAGAGTGTTGGACTGGAGGGGCCACTGGCCTGATCCAACAGGGCTTCTCTTATGTGACAATACTGACTTTGGTGGACCCAAGCACTGATTCAGTGTAAGGGAGCTTTGTGTTTGTGTCTTCTAGTGCAATTTTGTTCTCAGATCCTGTATTTACTTCATCAGTATATGGGATAAGGCACTTTCTCAACTGTGCTGCATAATGCAGCCTATTTATTTTGTCCTGTTGGCTCTGTTGGCTCTATCTGCGCCACCTTCATCACTTTCGGGGTGTGGATCCCCCAGTGGAGTGGTCTCCCGACTCCCTCCGCCGGCTGTTTCTGATAGCCCTGCGCCCCCTCTTTCATTTGATATGTGTCCCGTGCGGGTGCCACCCTCCCGCCGGGAGATGCCGCAAAATGAGCCCCCTTGAGGCTTATGGCGGCAGGGCTCGGGGGAAGCGAGCTAGACTGCTGTTCTTTTGAGGGGTTATAGAGTGTTTCGAGCCCGTCCCTGTGGCATCGGTCCCATCATTGTGGGGCCCAGGGGGCCGGCGCAGCGGCACGCTGAAGCAGCCTGTCGGTCACTTCCAGGTTCCTGTCCTGCATCTTGACCGGTGTTATTAGTGACAGGCTGCTTCGGCGTGCCGCTGCGCCGGCCCCCTTGGTCCCACAACGATGGGACCGATGCCACAGGGACGGGCTCGAAACACTCTATAACCCCTCAAAAGAACAGCAGTCTAGCTCGCTTCCCCCGAGCCCTGCCGCCATAAGCCTCAAGGGGGCTCATTTTGCGGCATCTCCCGGCGGGAGGGTGGCACCCGCACGGGACACATATCAAATGAAAGAGGGGGCGCAGGGCTATCAGAAACAGTCAGCGGAGGGAGTCGGGAGACCACCCCACTGGGGGATCCACACCCTGAAAGTGATGAAGGTGGCGCAGATAGAGCCAACAGAGCCAACAGGACAAAATAAATAGGCTGCATTATGCAGCACAGTTGAGAAAGTGCCTTATCCCATATACTGATGAAGTATATACAGGATTTGAGAACAAAATTGTTTCCGGCGGTGATATTTGGGGGATTTTTGGGGACGTCACAGGAAGTGCTGTGAAGTCACTTCCTGTTTCCGGCAGGTGACGCGGGGGAAATGATGTCACAGGAAGTGATGCCACTTCCTGTTTCCGGTGGTGGCATGACATCACCGGAAGTGACGTCACTTCCTGTTTCCGGCGGCGCGCGCGCGCACCCCCCCCCCCCCAGTGTCCCTGGCTGGCCTTCAGACATTATGGTCACCCTATCTGGAAGCATGGGGGCACAGTACTACATACCGCACTTCACAAAGTACTTGTCACCTGCTGGGAACAAGGCAAACTACCACAGGACTTTTGCGATGCAATCATCATCACTCTATACAAGAACAAAGGAGAAAAGTCAGACTGCTCCAACTACCGGGGGATAACCCTGCTCTCCATCGCAGGCAAAATCCTTGCCAGAATACTCCTGAACAGACTGGTGCCCACCATTGCAGAAGAACTCCTCCCAGAGAGCCAGTGCGGCTTCAGAGCTAACAGGAGCACCACTGACATGGTATTTGTTCTCAGGCAGCTCCAAGAGAAATGCAGGGAACAGAACAAGGCTCTGTATGTGACTTTTGTCGACCTTACCAAAGCTTTCGATACCGTTAGCAGGAAAGGCCTGTGGCAAATCTTGGAACGTTTAGGATGTCCCCCAAGATTCCTCAGCATGATCATCCAGCTACATGAAGACCAGCGAGGCCAAGTCAGACACTGCAACGACCTCTCGAAGCCCTTCCCAATAGGCACAGGTGTAAAGCAAGGCTGCGTTCTCGCGCCAACTCTCTTTACGATCTTCTTTAGCATGATGCTTCAAAGAGCTGCAGTAGATCTAGATAATGACAATGGTGTCTACATCTGCTATCACACTGATGGCAGCCTGTTCAACCTGAGGCGACTAAAGGCCCACTCCAAGACAATGGAAAAACTCATCCGAGAGCTACTATTTGCTGATGATGCTGCACTCGTCTCCCACTCGGTATCAGCTCTGCAGCATATGACGTCCTGCTTTGCAGAGGCTGCCAAGCTATTCGGCCTAGAAGTTAGTCTGAAGAAGACAGAAGTTCTCCACCAGCCTGCACCCCAGGAAGATTATCACCCTCCCTGCATCACTGTGGGTGAATCAGTACTGAAGACAGTCCAGCAGTTCAGCTACCTGGGGTGCATCATCTCCTCAGATGCCAAGATCGACAAGCAGATTGACAACAGGCTGGCAAAGGCAAACCATGCATTTGGCCGACTGCACAAAAGAGTGTGGAGCAACAAGCATCTGAAAAAAGACACAAAGATCAATGTTTACAAAGCGGTTGTGATGACAACCCTTATCTACGGCTCCGAATCGTGGGTTTTATACCGTCATCACCTGCGACTCCTTGAGCGCTTTCATCAGCGCTGCCTTCGCACCATCCTCAACATCCACTGGAGTGACTTTGTGACCAACACTGAAGTCCTCAAGAGGGCGGAGGTTACAAGCATCGAAGCACTGCTGCGCTGGGCAGGGCATATTTCTAGGATGGAAAACCACCGCCTTCCCAAGATTGCTCTGTATGGCGAACTTTCCACCGGCCATCGAAATAGAGGGGCACCAAAGAAGAGGTACAAGGACTCCTTGAAGAAATCCCTTGGCACCTGTCGCATCAACCATCACCAGTGGTCTGACCTAGCCTCAGATCGCAAAGCATGGAGGCACACCATCCACCAGGCTGTCTCTTCCTTTGAGAACGCACGCATAGCTGGTTTTGAGGACAAAAGGAGATTGAGGAAGAATCACACTGCTACAGCACCAACCCCAAATCAGACTTTTCCCTGTAGCCACTGTGGCCGGATCTGCCTGTCCCGCATTGGTCTTGTCAGCCACCAGCGAGCCTGCAGCAGACATGGACTACTGCACCCTTCTTAAATCTTCGTTCGCGAAGTCAAGCCGAGAGAGACTAAGAGCAAAGTAATCAGCACCTTCCCAGAGAGCCTTGTGAGGGAGGAAGAACCATCTGGGGAATATAAGGCCAAAATGTCTGATAAACACCCTGGGCTATGTGTGAATGCTCCCCTGCTTCCTCCCCATAAGAATCCCTTTAAAGTGTACCTTAAAACTTATGTATCAATGTATTGGTTTCATTCTTCTCAAGCTAAGGCTTGAGCCAGAGTAATGGTCTATCAATAAACGTAGTCTTTGTAGCAACTTTGACTCATCATTGAATCCGTCTACTTGACATTTTGAGAAGAATCCTTCTGAAGCTTAACCGCCCTGGCTACTTTGTAACCGAATGGCTGAAAAGATTCCAGAAGGTGGTGAGCTTCCCTATGTCGAGGAAGGGCCAGCCATGCCGTGGCACATTCTGGATGCTTGCTGGGCAGCGGGCTCCCCCCCTCAGACCCAACAACTTCTGATCACCCCACGGCAGTGGCAGCTGCGAACCTCCACTACCACGATGGATGAGGCACTGGCCAGGAGGGAAGCCATCGTAACGCGACACATGCGGCGGGTGAGGATGGCCAACGCAGAAGCTGCTAACCCAGGACGGATGGAGCCGGAGGAGATCGACACCATTGTAGTTGTGCCAGTGCCCGATGAAGGCCCCGACCCAAAGGAGAAGAATCTGGAAGCACTGATCCCGAAGGAGGAGGAGGATGAGGTGGCCCGCGAATTCTGAGCGATGGTCCGCAAGGAAGTGGAGGCCACAGTCAAGGGTCTGAGAGAGGAAATGCAGACTATGACCATCACGATGGCGGGAGAGATCACCCAGGAGATCTCCCAATTTTTGGGACTGCCAGGTCCCCGGAGGACCCAAACACCTTCACCAGCGTGCCCGCTGACAGCCCCGGTGGCCCCGGCAGCACCACCTCTGGCGGGCCCAGCACGCAGAGCTGCGGCTCCCCCCGCACTGAAGGACGGGGCCTGGGAGCTGGACGCCACTTTTGATGGTGACCCAGAAGAGGTGGAGTACTTCACAATCCAGGTGAACAGCTACATGCAGTACTGGGGGAACACGTTCCCTGATGAGTTCAGTCAGGTGGACTATCTGGGATCAAAATTAAAGGGGGCTGCCAAAAGGTGGCACATCAGCCTGTATGAAGCCATGAGCCCGGAACTGGACTATGTGGCTACATTCCTCCAAGCTCTGTTGGCCAAGTATGAAGACCCCCTCCAGGAGACTCGAGCATTGGCAGCACTGAGGGACATGCAGCAGGGAGCGAAGTCGATCCGGGAGTATGCCGCAGAATTTTGAGCCAACGCCGCAAAGGTGAGAGGGTGGAGTCAGCTGATGAAAACTGAGCAGTTCACCAGGGGCCTGAACATGGGCATATTGGATCGGGCCCTCACCCAAGCCAGACCCACTATGCTGGTGGGCTGGATCCAGCTAGCAGGTGAGGTGGAAACCAATATGAAGCGCGTGGCTATGCAATGCCAACAGCAGACCGGGAAAGGGAGCTGGGACACGAAGACAATGCCCAAAGCGGAGGCGAAGAAAATGGCGGGAGGAGGCAGCGGCGGGAAAGTGGCGGGGCCCCACAAGTGTTTTCAGTGTAGAGATCCGGGGCACCTGGCTAGTAGCTGCCCCAACCCCCCACGGGCACCGCTGAGCGCCCCCAAACCAAGCACCCCTGCCCCGAAGAAGACACCGGTGAAGGATGTGGTGAAGAGCAGCATGGCAGCCGTCGGGGAGCTGGAGGAGGACGCCTTCCTAGCGGACGAGTTGAGTGAGCTGGTGTGGATGGACGAGCCATCGGGAAATGGGGACGACCTGCTCTGAAGGGTGCCAACCAGCAGGTCGCAGAGGAACCGGCTCCGCTTAGGGTGAGAGTAACGGGGTCCTTATATTTTGTGCCAGTGAAACTGTTGAACCCTAAACTTAAAAGATTTATGCTAGTGAGGGCCCTAGTTGACTCAGGGTGCAATCGGGAATTGATCACCCCGAAACTAGTGGATGCACTGGGACTGACCACCACAGCCCTCCCCTGTCCTATACAATTTGAACAGATGAACAGGTCAGTGATGCGGGGAGAGCCCTGCGTACTAGAAACCCAGTTCCTACCGGTGGGGATCGAGGGACACTGGGACCAAGAGTCATTCGTAATCGGCCCCTTCTGCTCCTATCCGATGGTCCTGGGAGTAGGGTGGCTGGCCAGACATGAGCCTAGCATACGGTGGGAGGACCAAACCATAAAGTTTGTGGAACCACTATGCGAAACCCACATATGGAACCTAGACTGGGGGCCTCAACCCCCGCCGACAAAGGAAAAGGACTGTTTGATAATGGAAGAGGTCCTTGCGGTCCCGAGAGCATATCGGGACCTGATAGGGGTGTTTAGTGAGCAGAGCGCAGACGAACTACCCCCTCACAGGGACACTGACTGAGCGATACAATTAATACCTGGGCAGTCCCTGCCAAAAGCGAAGCTGTACTCTATGGGGTGGGCCAAGAAAGTGGAACTGCGCAAATTCTTAGATCAGAACTTGAAACGGGGTATCATTAGGCCAGCAATGGCCCCCCACGCCACTCCAGTGCTAGGAAAAAGAAGGACAGCTCGCTTAGGCTTTGCACAGACTTTCACGGGATCAACGTGATTTCAATTTCTAATGCCTATCCCATCCCCCTCATCAAAGACTTGTTAAGCACGGTGTCTGAAGGGAAGATTTTCACCAAACTGGACTTGAGGGATACGTACTTCAGGGTGCACATTAAAGAGGGGGATGAATAGAAGATGGCTTTTAACACTCCAATGAGACAATTTGAGTACTTGGTGATGCCTTTCGGAATACAGGGCGCGCCGGTGGTGCTCATGAACTTTATCTATGATGTGTTGAGGGAATTCTTGTGCAAGGGGGTGGTGGTGTACCTGAATGACATCATTATTTACTCTCAGGATGAAAAATCCCATGTAAAATTGGTGCAGGAGGTATTAAGTACCCTGTTGATACACAAGTTATATGCTAAATTGTCAAAATGCGAGTTCCATAAGACTGAACTAGACTACTTGTGGTTTCGGGTGTCCATGAAGGGGTTGGCAATGGACCCGGCCAAAGTGCAGGCAGTATTGGATTGGGCTCCCCCAAGGACACGTGGACAGCTCCAATCATTCCTCAGGTTTGCAAATTTCGATAGAAACTTCATAGCGGGGTTTGCCCAAATCATGCTCCCCCTTACAGAGTTGTTAAAAAATGAAGGGGAAGGGGCCAGAAGCCAAGCGGCCGGGGGCCTGCCTAATCTGGATGCCAAAATGCCAGGAAGCATTTGACAAATTGAAACGGTTGTTTACGAGTAAGCCGGTCCTGAGCCACCCCAATGAGCTGCGGCCCTTCATTGTGCAAAGCAACGCCTCCGATGTGGCCGTAGGAGCCATTCTCTTGCAGAAATACAAGGATGGGAGGTTGAGACCGTGTGCCTATATTTCTAAAAAATTCTCCGCAGAACAAAGAAACTGGTTGGTGTAAGAGAAAGAGGCCTTTGCTGTCACTTTTGCCTTAAAAACCTGGCGGTCATGGTTAGAGGGGGCCAAAGTCCTGTTCGAGATTTGGACCGACCACAAAAACCTCGAAGCCCTAACTGGCAAGAGGAAACTGAGTGAGAAACAGATCAGATGGGCAGGGTTCTTCTCCAAGTTCAGTTTTGTGCTGAAGCACATCCCCGGCACAAAAAAATTCTTGGCTGATGCGCTATCTTACCTGCCTCAGCACAATAGCCAATGGGAGGAAGTAATAGACTCCCTAGTCCCCCCCTCGCAGGTGGCCGCAGTCGTAACAACTCAGTCTCAAACAAAACACAAGCTGGAAGGGTGGGGGACGGAAAAGATGGCAGTGAAAACAGAAAAAGAGGGAGACGACCGGCCAGGAGAGGTTCAAAAAAGGAAGATGGGTTGTGGTATAAGGAGGAGAAACTATATGTCCCCAAGAGCATGAGAGCGGAAGTATTGCAGTTTTGTCATTCAAACAAACTGGCGGGGCACTTTGGGTACGTAAAGACACTCCACTTGATTAGTCAACAATTTTGGTGGCCTTCCCTGAAAAAGGATGTGTCAGAATTTGTTTCTTCCTGTTCCATTTGTATCATGGCAAAGAGGAGCGGGGGGAAACCTCCTGGGTTACTAAAACCGATTGAAACAGCAACTAGACCCTGGTCAGTAGTCTCTATGGACTTCATTGTGGAACTGCCACCCTCTCATGGCAAGACAGTAATATTGGTGGTAGTGGATACATTCTCTAAACAAGCCCACTTCATCCCATGTGCTCAACTCCCCACGGCTAAGAAACTAGCCTATTTGTTTTTCAACCACGTGGTCAAACTCCACTCATTCCCGGACAAAGTAATTAGCGACTGGGGCCCGCAGTTCGTTGCCAACTTCTAGCGGGAGTTTTGTAAGCTAGTGGGGATGGAGCAAGGGTTGAGTTCCGCCTATCACCCCCAGACTGATGGGTTTGATTCCCACTCCTCCACTTGCACCTGCTGGAATGGCCTTGGGTCAGCCATAGCTCTGGCAGAGGTTGTCCTTGAAAGGGCAGCTGCTGTGAGAGCTCTCTCCAGCCACACCCACCTCACAGGGTGTCTGTTGTGGGAGAGGAAGGTAAAGGAGAGAGACTCTTCGGAGTGGAGGGTGGGATATAAATCCAATATCTTCATCTTCTTCTACAGACGGAACGCGTGAATGCCCTATTAGAACAATACCTGAGGTGCTACATAAATCACCAACAATCGAACTGGGTCAACCTCCTCCCTTTTGCTGAGTATGGCTATAATAATAGTGTGCACAGCTCCACAAAAGCCTCCCCTTTTCAAACTGTAAGTGGGTATGAGGGTAAACAGATCCCCCTTCTACCAGGGGGAGATCCAGCCAAAGAACCTAGCTCCTTGGAGCAATGGTGGGGCACGCTGAGTAAGAGCTGGAAAGAAATCCAAGAGAATGTGGAAACTGCCAAAGAGATGTACAAGAAACAGTATGATAAGTCCCACATACCAGCCTGGGACTTCAAGGTGGGGGATTCGGTATTTGTCTCAACAAAAAATCTGCCTTTGAATCAACCCTCAAAGAAACTGGCATATTGATACCTTGGGCCTTTTAAGATCAAGAGGGTGATAAACAAGGTCACTGTTGAGCTGAAATTGCCAAAAATGTTTAGTAAAGTACACCCTGTTTTTCATTGCAGTCTTCTTCGACGGGACCCCGATGCTTCCCCTTGGCACCCTCAACCGAAAGTTCCTCAGCCTATCCTGATTGGGAATCAGAGTCATCATGAGGTCCAGAAGATCCTGGACTCAAAAGTCAAAACACGGGACATTGTACTACTTAATCAAATGGAAACACTTTCTTTCTAGTGAAAATGAATGGGTGGCAGAAAAAGATGCATTAGCTCATGATTTAATTAATAAATTTCACAGAAAGTTCCCTCAGAGACCGAGGGGGTCAGCTTGAGGGGGGCAGTATGTCAAGTTCGACTGATTCTGACCAAAGACTGATGGGTTCTTGGCCTGTCACAAGCAGGCCTGGGTAAAGTAATAATGAACCAAATGCTGCTAGCTTATTACCCTTTCCTGGCCCCCCTCTGCTTTATGACTGGTAATTACTGAGAGCAAAGTAATCAGCACCTTCCCAGAAAGCCTTGTGAGGGAGAAAGAACCATCTGGGGAATACAAAGCCAAAATGTCTGATAAACACCCTGGGAATGTATCTTTGTGGCTATGTGTGAATGCTCCCCTGCTTCCCCTCCCCGTAGGAATCCCTTTGAAGTGTACCTTAAAACTTATGTATCAATGTATTGGTTTCATTCTTCTCAAGCTAAGGCTTGAGCCAAAGTAACAGTCTATCAATAAACGTAGTCTTTGTAGCAACTTTGACTCGCCATTGAATCCATCTACTTGACAGAGGAACCATTCACAAGCACTCTTTGAGTGCGATCTGTCAACCAGTTACAGTTCCACCTAACGGTAAAAGGATACAAACCACGTTTTACCAATGTGTCAACAAGGATAGTATGTGGAACTTTATCAAAAGCCTTACTGAAATCAAGATAAACGATGTCTACAGCATTGCCCTGATCCAGCAAGGTAGTCACTTTCTCAGGTTAGTCTGACATGACTTGTTCTTGAGAAAACCATGCTGGCTCTTAGTAATCATATCCATTTTTTCTAAATGTTCCAGGACCAACTGTTGATGATTTCTTCTAAAACTTTTCCAGGTATAAACGTCAAGCTGACGGGTCAGTAGTTACCCGGATCGTCTTTTTTCCCCTTCTTGAAGATGGGGATAACATTCACCTGCCTCCAATCTTCCGGCACCTCTCCTGTTCTCCAAGAATTCTCAAAAATAATAGCCAGAGGCTCAGAACTTACATTCGCAAGCTCTTTTAGCACCCTTGGGTGCAATTCATCTGGCCCAGAGGACTTAGTTTCATTTAAAGAAACTAGGTGTTTATGTACTACCCCTATGCTGATCCTAGGTTGGAACTTCATACCCTCCTTATATGTTCTGTTTTTGCCATGTTGAGCACTGTTTCCCTCAGAAGAGAAGACTGAGGAAAAGTAGGAATTGAACAGTTCCGCCCTCTCTTCATTATCTGTTACAATTTCACTTTCTTGCCCTCACAATGGACCTACCGTGTCATTGCTCTTTTTCTTACTCTGAACATAAGAAAAGACCCCTTTTTGTTGTTTTTAGCATCTTTGGCAGGCCTAAGCTCATACTGAGTTTTAGCTTTCCTAACTTTTTTCTCTTGGACGGGGAAGCTGAAGGTCCTCCTGAATCTTCAGTGTGTCATGGGTGCTGGGGACCCCACAGAAGAAGCTGAGCCTGCAGAAGAAACTGTGCCCCTGCTACCTGCACCAGTGCCCCTGCCTCCTGTGGGAGAAGACCCAAGCCCCCCTGCCTCGCCCTCCCGGGTGGCTCGGGTGCGTGAATGCCTTCGTCAAGACCTCCGGGATCAGAGGAGGGCGGCACGCTCACGAGCAAGATGCTCCCTGAGCCCTGAGTTTTGAAAGGATCCTGGCTCTTCTAGGAGTAAAGATGCTTGAGTCTCAGCAGGATCCTGGCCGCCCTCTGAGTTAGCACTTAGCCCAAATGGGCAACAGACAGCAGAGGGTTATATAGCTGTGGGCTTTGGGTGGAGGCTTTGTGGAAGCAACTAGTCACTTACCTGATGCTCTAGCATCCACTTCGGCTTCTGGACCCCCTGACTTTGGTTGACCCCCCTCGTCTTTCTTCATTAATATGGCTCCTATGGCCACGTCAGAGGCGTCACATTGAACCACGAAGGGCTTAAGTTCGTTGGGGTGTACTAGCGCTGGCTCACTTGTGAACAGTCTCTTAAGGGTGTCGAACGCCCGCTGGCATTCCCGGATCCAGGCTAGTTTGGCGCCCGGTTTCTTAGCGTCCAGCCCCTTACCCTTCATCTTTAGGAGGTTGGTGAGGAGCAAGGCTACCTTGGCGAACCCTTGAATGAACGGCCTATAGAAATTTGCGAACCCGAGAAATGATTGGAGCTGTCTACATGTCCTCGGGGGTTCCCAGTCTAGCACGACTTGTATTTTAGCTGGGTCCATGGCTAAGCCTTTTCCAGACATTCTGAACCCTAGGTAATCCAGTTCCTCCTTGTGAAACTCGCACTTAGACAGCTTAGCGTACAGCTTATTCTGATACAGGGTGGTCAGGACCTTCCGCACTAGTTTTACATGCGAGGGGAGGTCCTTAGAGTAAATAATGATGTCATCCAGGTACACCACCACCCCCTGGTACAAGTATTCTCTCAGCACATCATTGATGAAGTTCATAAACACCCCCGAGGCCCCCTGCAGTCCGAACGGCATCACCAGGTATTCGAACTGGCCCATCAGGGTATTAAACGCCATCTTCCACTCGTCCCCCTCCTTGATTCTTACTCGGAAGTAAGCGTCTCGTAAGTCCAGCTTGGTAAAGATGGACCCTTCTGAGACTGTGCTTAACAAGTCTTTGATTAGGGAGATCGGGTAGGCGTTGGACATGGAAATCCCGTTTATCCCATGAAAGTCAGTGCAAAGTCTAAGGCTCCCATCCTTCTTCTTTCTGAAGAGGACTGGGGCCACATGAGGCGCCGTGGCGGGACGGATGAAACCTTGCTTGAGGTTTTTCTCCAAGAACTTCCTGATCTCCGCTTTCTCTGCCAAACCTATGGAGTACAGTTTTGCTTTAGTGAGGGATTGGCCCAGGATTAGTTCGATGGCACAATCCGTGTCTCGGTGGGGGAGTAGTTCATCAGCCTCCACTTCGCTAAACGCCCCCCGTAGGTCCCGGTACTCACGAGGGATGCTCTGTAGTTCCTCAACCGACACATACAGCCTCTTGTTCTTTGGCGGGGCTTTGGGGCCCCATTGCTCCTGCCAGAGGTGAGATTTGCAGAACCTGTCGGTGAAGACTATAGTCTGCTCCCCCCACTGGATATCCGGTTGGTGCCAGGCTAGCCACCCTACTCCAAGCACTAGGTCGAAGGAAGAGGAGGGGGCGATCATGAAAATCTCCAAGTCCCAGTGGTCGTCAATCCCCACTGGAATCCTCTGGGTCTCTTCCACACAGGGTTCACCCTTCATCACCGTCCCGTCTATTTGCTCAAATTGGATCAGGCGGTGGAGGGGCTCTCGGGGCAGTTCTAGCATCTCTACCAGTCGGAGGGTGTGTGTGATGATTTCCCTTGTACAGCCTGAATCTATAAGGGCTCTGGCATGCACGAACCTCTTCAACTTTACATTCAATAAAGTCAATGTGACAAACAAAAGGGAGCCAGATATGCTTACCCTCAGCGGTGCCGTGACTTCAACGACCTGCCGTCTGGCACCCATCAGTGCAGGTCGCTCCCGTTTCCCACCGGCTCGGCCTCCCAGGCATCTTCTCCCAGGTCTTCCAACATTGTAGAATCCTCGTCTAGCACCATCGATAGGGCGGTGCTGCTCCGGCTCTGCTCCTTAGGCCTGGTCAGCTTCTTGGTCCCTGCCGGTCCCGGATTGGGGGTTCCGGGGGGTCCACAGAGAGGGGGCTCAGGGCAGTTGGCTGCTAGATGGCCCGGGTCCCCACACCGGTAGCACTTGCAGGTCGAGGGGGAAGGTTTTGCCGCCCCCCTATCCCCCGAAGCTTTCTTGGGCTCGTGCTTTGCTCTGGGTCTAGACTTTCGTGTGGGCTTGCCTCCCTGTTACTTCTGGCGTTGGAGGGCCACCATCTTCATGTTGGTCTCGACCTCACCCGCCAGTTATATCCACCCGATCAGCGTGGTGGGTCTTGCCTGCCCCAGGGCACGGTTGAGCACGTTGGCATTCAGGCCTTTTCGGTACGCCGTTGTTTTCATCATCTCACTCCAATCCCGGATTTTCATGCAGTGGGTCCGGAACTCGACTGTGTAGTCCCGGATGGACATCGCTCCCTGCTGTAAGTTGTGGATCGCGGCAATGGCCCTCGTCTTTTGCAGGGGGTCTTCGTACTGCGCCAGTATCACTGGAGGAAGCCCCCTACGGTATCTAGTTCAGGTCCCCTGGTCTCGTACAGGCTCACGTACCATCTTTGAGCGGCCCCTATCACCTTCGATCCCAAATAGTCTACTCGTCTGAACTCATCGGGGAAAGTATCCCACCAATAGCGCATGTAGCTGGTCACCTGGATTATAAAATACTCCACTCCCTCGGGGTTCCCGTCGAACGTGGCGTCTAGTTCGCGGGATTTCACTCGCCTCCCTCCCCCGGCCGGGGCAGCTGGGGCAGCTGGATCCACCAGGGTGGCCAGAGGAGCTGTCAGCAGCAGTCTGGTCAGCCTCCCAATGCCCTCGACCAGGCTTTGATCAATCTGCTTCTGGACCTCCTGCAGCATCAGGGCCATATTCTCCTTCATCTCCCGTCTCAGGTCTCGGGCTAGGGTGGACATCTCTCCCCACAGCGTTTCCACCGGCTCTGGGCCCTGGGAATGCCCCTTGTACTCCTCCTCCGATTCCAATCCCTGCCGTCGATCCTCGGGGGTAGGGGATTGTTCCTCCCGGTACGTGCCGGTAGGCGAGCTGCTGCCGCTCCCCGGATTCCCCTTCTGTCTGGGGTGGTTTAGGATGGCCTCATGCCGGACCGCAGCCTCGTCCATCAGGGTGGTTGAGGTGCGGGGGTGCCAAGCCCTCGGGGTGATAAAGAGTTCTTGTACGTGCCACGTCCCCCCAAGCTTGACTGCCCTCCTCTCAGTGACGTGCCGCGCCAGAGACTCTGGGATGTCAATCGGTTCTGAAGGTTCTCGGTCGCCAGGTGCTTTTTCAGCCATCCGCTTCAAAGTTACCCGCGCTGATAAACCTTCTGCAGGATCAGTTCCAAAATGTCAGGCGTGGGTTCATTGAAGCTCACAAGAAAGCAAACTTAGTAATTTAAAACAAAGTTGCATTTATTGGATACTTCAGAGTTACTTCAGCATGATAGGTATTGGAACTGATGGAGATCAGCTCTAACTATTGGCATTTATTCTTCTACATCAAAGCAATGGTTTCTACCCCCTCATTCCCAAAACAAAAGGTTACTTTGCATGTGAGATTTTTCCCCATGCTCCCCCCCCCCATTTATCTCTTCCATTGGTGGTTACAATTCCCAGCGCCAATGTCCTTGGGGCCTCCGGGAAGGAGGTGAGAATCTGGCGCACACTGTCTACTTCAAAGGGACCTTGGCAACCTTTGATATTCTTGGGAAGCTGTTTTCTACTCTTCCCCCCTCCCTCCTTGTTATCCCCGCTTCTACGTTAGTAGGCTTTTCTAGTAGCATTGAATATGATTAGTAACAATATTGACTGGCATCATAAATGAACAGAGCCTGACACCAAGACTGTGGAATGTCCACCCTGGGACACTCATCGGTCTCCTTCTGTCACGGTCGTCCACTAGCACATAAAAGCTTTTTTGGTGTTATCTGGCACGCCCTCATTAAATCCCCCTTCCTGCCCTATTTTTTGATATCTGTCTCAATTTTTAAATACTATATGCATTTTAGTTCTCATTTAAAATTTGTTTTTATTATGTATTTTATACTATTCAATTTTTTGGTGCTAGCTGTCTTGGTGGTCCTGATTGGGCTGAAAGGAGGGATATAAATCTTCCCAACAGATAAATACTTATCCAAAGAAGTTGGGCCCAAAGTAGTTCTCCTTCAGGTACTTTGGAGCCAAGCACTTTGCAGGCTGCACTAACAAACTGGTGCAACTGGAGTCAGCGCAGTTGCTAAAGCCTGGTATAACTCTGTTTCATTCTGCTAGACAATCTCCGATGGTAACTCCTAAATGCAGTTTTAGAGGTCACAGCTGAGCATGATACTTATGCAAGAGTTTATTTATTGCGTATAGAAAAGCTGTAGTTCTTTGTGCACATATCAAGCAGAATACAAATCTTCCGTTTGCATATTCTTGTGAGGGTGGAATAGATGCTTGCGTGCTACAAAAGCACACATTTATTCAGCATTCACAAACTATCTCTTATTTCTCTCTGTAGGTATAGAATTGATATATGGATATGTAAACATTCTCACTGCATCACTGATGTGCATTTTAGAAGCACTGTTGTTGGAAGTGAGTTGTCTCTGAATTTGTGCTGGCTGCAAAGGGGTTGTTATTTGTGTGATGAATGGTGGCCCTACACAAATGTTGACAAAGTTATTTTGAAAGGTACACTTGGTGCTCTTTTTGATTGGGTTAAAGAGATGATCTATGCAGAGAAGTCTCCAAATGCCAGGAAGCAATAGAGCAGATTTTTGCAATATAAAATCTTCCATGGCAGGAGAAGGACATAAACATCTCGGCAATCGCCAACAGCACTGTTAGGGTAATGTGTCTATAAACCCATTAAAAGTGCCTGGCAACCACCTAGAAAACATTAACAGCAAAATAAATTCTGGAATAAAAGATGCCAAAGAATAAGTACTGATAGCACCAAGATTCTGAAATAATGCATAAGGAAGCTATGGATTGGTGTGAGCTTGTAAAAAAAAAAACACCTTCATTTAACAGCTACAGTAATAAATGGCACATCTACAGGCATTAACTCAGTGGGATGCAATCTCAAATAATGGGAAGAGTATTGGAAAGTATGAGTACTTTAACAAATATCACTGCCAACAAATCTGAGAAACCAGATGCAGACAAATGATAATCTCTGATATTGCTGGGTATTAGGAGACTATACATTGATGTGCAAGTATGTGAAGGAATGTCACCCAGCCTCATAAAACTGGCTCAAATTGATGCCAAGCAGATGCACAATTATTTATCACATGGTATCCTTACAAGAATCCCGTGAACAAAGGTAGCCCGAAAAAAACACAAGAGCTGGGCCTACGCTAACCAGTGAGCTTTCCTGAAGAGCAGGGTAGAGTGTTCCATTTTTTAGTATTGTGTTTCTTCTGTCCTTTTTGAGATCCAGCATTCAGAGATGGGTTCAAATGTTCATCAGGTATTTTTCCCTCTCTGCATAGACATGAAATAAAATGTCTTACACCCCAGAATTCATATCAAAGTTTGCAGTAATTGTGTATTATAAGAGGATGAACAGGTGTAGATGAGTTACTTCCCAAGCAAAGAGCTATTCAGATATGTAGATGACCCTGTGAGAGCTAAGAGAGAGACTCAGCAGATATGTAGATGACCCTAAACAGGAGAAAACGATGACATCCAAGATGGCACCTGGGTTAGAGTCACCTCCAAGACACAAAGCTTAAGTGGTCTAAAAGGACCAAACAAATATTTCTTTGGGAGACTGCAAAAGATACAATGGCTCACAAGCTGTGGGCAAAGGAGAGATATTTAACCCCTGGACATGAGGGTGTCAGAACTGGGAACTTCAAGAACGACGCATTACTTTGTTTCAAAAGTTAAGACGTTTATTGAGAACTTAGTGTCCAGGAAAGAAGCAGGTTGACTCTGATAGCTTTCAAGGCTATCGGCGCGTTCTTATGCATTGGTAACAGAAACAATAAAACTCTTTCTCACACCCAGAGAGACAGTTGTCTGTTCCCAGGCCCCTTATCTCCCAGCGCAGAGGAAGGAACCCCGCTGTTCCTCTCTGGTATGCCAGCTTCAAAGGCCACCTGTGGATGGTTCCCAGAGGCTATCAGTCACCCTTCAGTGGTTAGTATTTGTTTGAAATGCAAAGTTACAGTGTTAGTACATTTCCAACATGGAGTCAGTTAGGCTAATAACACATTGCTTAGCATATAGGAAAGTTACCTGACAGAGGGAAGAGCTCTTGGAAGGTCGTTTGCCATTTTACTGCAAGCAACTCTAAGTGGGCTTCAATGCCGCTGTGGAATCCATTATCCTGAACAAAAGGAGAAGTCCTCAAGACTGAAAAACTAAGTAATGAATGGTGTCTAAATGCTTCCAACTCTACAAATAGGTGGCCTACCCTAATTAGGGTGTTATCAATTTTTCTTTTTATCCTTCCTCAGTCTGTTGTGTTCACAGACCTGTATGTGTGCTTTCTAGATTTTTATTAATCATCCTTATATTTTGAATGCTGATGGTTTGATCTCTTGTACCCACATTAAGTCGCACTTATGAAGGAGAAGAAAGTGGAAGGGGCAGCAGTCTTCCTTTTCATCCTCAGAGGGCTTGTGGAGATATTGGCCCCTACAAGAGCTAAGAGGGAGACACAGCGGCACAGTAGGGGGTGGGGGTGTTCAGACCACCCAGGTGGAAATTCCCTCCACTCATGGTCAAAAGTGGCAACAGAAATACCCAGAGACAAGAAGGTAAAGCAGGAGTAAGGGGAAGAGGAACCTCACTGGGCAGAAACCCAGGAGAGCTGAAGAATTTTCCAAGCCTCTACAGGGGCAGAAATGGGGCATCTTTCCCCAGTAATTCTAATGTTTGAACCTGATCAATTTTCAATATTCATATCCATGAATTAGCCTCTGGCAAAGACATTTTCACTTAATTCTTTGCCTTGCTGTTTAAGAGATCCTTGCTACTACAGGGCAGAATGACAACTGTCAGTCTCGTCATCAGGCTTTTGTAATTAAGCTACTAGTGGCCCCAAGCCAGAGGAAAACACTGGCAACTTCCTACACTAAGGCATACTTAAACAGATGTCCCTTATGAGTGGTGATTGTGTGTTCCTGAAATAGCAGTTCAAAGAAGTGAATTGACCATGTCTGCATTGCCTGCTCACAATCAAGGCAATCACCTCACACTAATTGCTTGGACAATGTGCTTGCTCTCCAAAATGAGCAGGATTTAAATTAGTTTTCAATCTGCACAGTATAGGAACTTGACATCATGGCTAGTTAAATAACCACTGTTAGTACAAGACTGGATTTGTTGAGAGAGGGCAGGGAAGGCACCATGGTAGTGCCAGATCATGGAAGTTAAACAGGGTGACTCAGCTGGGTTGGAGGAAGGTGCTGGGAGCTAGGACAGAACTGCTGGTGAGGTGAGTATTAATTTTACTTTTCCTAAACTGTTGGGGAGCATTAACAGAGGCACATATTCTTTTGTTGTTGTTCAGTCGCACAGTCGAGTCCGACTCTTTGCAACCCCAAGGACAAAGTCACGCCAGGCCCTCCTGTCTTTTACCATCCTCCGAAGTCTACTCAAATTTGGCACATATTCTAGGTAACATTCAGGTACATACAGAAATGAAAACCTCAGGGTACATAAAACATGGATTCTTTAGCCTCTACACTAATCCACAGATCATGGGAAACAAACAGGAAGAACTAGAAATCCTAATATAGGAAGGGGACTATGACCCAATAGGCATTATTGAAACTTGATGGGATGACACTCACAATTGGAATATTAGGATTCAGGGCTACAATTTATTTAAAAGGGACAGACAAATAAGGAAGGGTGTGTCAAGTCTGCTTAAAACTCTGGTCAAGTCTGTACCTAACATTGGCTCAGGAGAAAAGCATCCTGGGTAAAGCCAAACTGTATTTCATTGCTGCTAGCTTGAACTCTCCCTACCCCCCTCCTTTTCTTTGTTATGTAGTATTGCTTTGAAATGGGAATATGTGAACAGTTTATCTGAGCCTTCTCAGACCTGGCACTGGGGGAGGTTGGAGCCAGAGACGCTCAAGGCCAAACCAGGCCTGAGAACGAAGTAGTAACATCAATGTGTGAATGTACCCTGCATAGTACCCCTCCCTCAAGAATCCCTTTGAAGTGTACCTTATATGATTGTATTCTTCTGCCTGATCTTTAGTCTTTCATTCCCAACGTAGTCGAGAACAAAGATATCAATACACTAGTTATTTTGTTTCAACAAAGAGTTGTTATTGAATCTGTCGACTTGACATTTTGAAAGACTCCCTTTCGAGGCTCCACTGTCCCGGCAACTTTGTAACCAAATTGTCAAGTCAGCTGAATTCAATAACGAGTCTTTGGTTGAAACAAAGTAACTAGTTTATTGAAAGCAGAAATGAAGACCATGATAGAGATTGAAGGACTGGGGTACATGGACATTAACCAAGCATTTAAGGTATAGATCAAAGGATTCCTACGGGCGGGGCACTCTATGCAGTATATTTTCGCACAAGGATGTTACTCCCTCGTTCCCAAGCCAAGGCCTTGGCGCTTAACACTCCCACAGACACCCAGCTTGAGAAGGCTCCACAATCTTGTTCACATATCAGCATTTCAAAGCAGACTACACAACAAAGGCATAGCTAAGAGGAGGAGGGGGGGAGGAGAGGTAGCTAGCAGCATTCGGTGTTCAGTAAGCGCCCAGAATCCCTTGCTTCTGAACCAGAGTTGGACATCATGTTAATAACAATACAGCAGACTTGACATACTGCCCCCCCTAAGCCCCCCCTACGGTGCGGGCTCGAGGTTGCTCCTGATTATGGCTCTGTGTTTCGGAACTGTGCTTCGTTGACTCTGATTGGTGCCAATTGGTCGAGTGCGGGCTTCAACGAAGTAAGCTGCAATGAAATACAGGGTGGATTTTACCAAGGGCCGGAGGCAAATCTAATTCCACCGTTACTGGGTTAATTACCCGCTTGATCTTAAAGGGCCCCACGAATTTAAAAGCCAGCTTTCTAGATGGTTGGGAAAGGGGTAGATTTTTCATTGACAGGTATACTGAGTCCCCACCTTTTAGTTCCCAGACTGGCACGTGAGACTTGTCGTATTGCCTCTTGTAAGCCTCTTTTGCTGTTTTTAAGTTTTCCTGGATAGCTGGCCAGCACTGGCTAGGACCCTGCCACCACTGCTCGAAGGCAGAGCCCGTCCCTGAATCTTCCCCCCCCCCCCCGGCAGCATCGGGATCGGTTTTCCCTCATACCCAAACACTGTGGAGAACGGGGAGGCTTTAGTGGAACTGTGAGCACTGTTGTTATAGGCATATTCTGCAAACGGGAGGAGGTCTACCCAGTCAGACTGGCGTTGACTTACAAAGCATCTCAAATATTGTTCCAGCACCCCGTTCACTCTCTCCGTCTGTCCCTCCGTCTGGGGGTGGTATGCTGAGCTTAGCCCCTGCTCCATTCCTAACAGTTTGCAGAACTCCCGCCAAAAGGTGGCAACGAACTGAGGCCCCCGGTCACTAATAACCTTGTCTGGAATTGAGTGGAGTTTGGCCACGTGATCAAAGAATAGGGCGGCCAGTTTCTTGGCGGTGGGTAGTTGAGCACAG
Organism: Heteronotia binoei; assembly: GCF_032191835.1. NCBI lineage: Eukaryota > Metazoa > Chordata > Lepidosauria > Squamata > Gekkonidae > Heteronotia > Heteronotia binoei. The sequence goes on from NC_083229.1 coordinate 136,361,244, forward strand.
GGAATGAAATGAGCCTGCTTGGAAAACGTGTCTACTACCACTAAAATGACTGTCTTCCCCCATGAAGAAGGAAGCTCTACTATAAAGTCCATAGACACAATGGCCCAGGGGCGTTTGGCTGTTTCTAGTGGTTGCAGCAGGCCGGGGGGCTTCCCCCCTCTCTTTTTTGCCATTATGCATATCGGGCAGCTGGTTACGAATTCCGACACGTCCTTTCTAAGGGACGGCCACCAAAACTGCTGGTTTACTAAGTGCAAGGTTTTTACATAGCCAAAATGCCCGGCCAATTTAGATGAATGGCATAGTTGCAAGATTTCCTTTCTCAGGGTCATCGGGATGTATAGTTTCTCCCCCTTATACCACAGACCATCTTTTCCCTTCTGCACCCCCTCGGGCCGCCCACCTCCCTCCCTTTCGGTCTCCAAGGCGATGCGCTCATGGCTGAGCCCGTCCAGCTCTCTCCGTTTCTGCGAGCGGGTAGTGACCATGGCCGCCACTTGCGTGGGGGAGATTAACGAGTCAACCACCTCTTCCTTCTGGCTCTCATGCTGAGGGAGCCTGGACAGGGCATCGGCGAAGAAGTTCCAGGTCCCTGGGATGTGTTTCAGAGTGAAATCAAACTTGGAAAAGAACCCCGCCCACCTGATTTGTTTCTCACTTAGCTTCCTTTTCCCAGTCAGGGCCTCGAGGTTTTTGTGGTCCGTCCATATCTCGAATGGCACTCTAGCCCCCTCTAGCCACGATCTCCAGGTTTTTAGAGCAAACATGACCGCGAAAGCCTCCTTGTCCCACACTGACCAATTTCTCTGCTCGTCTGAGAATTTTCTCGAGATATAGGCACAGGGTCGCAGCTTCCCTTCCCCATCCCTCTGCATGAGTATGGCTCCTACGGCGACATCGGAGGCGTCACATTGGACCACGAAGCTCTTGAGCTCGTCCGGGTGGCTCAGGACCGGCTCGCTAGTGAACAGTTGCTTGAGCCGGTCAAAAGCCGCCTGGCAAGCGGGCGTCCAGTTTAGCTTCGCCCCGGGTTGCTTCGCGTCCTCCCCTTTCCCTTTTGTCTTTAGGAGGTCTGTCAGGGGCAGGGCGATCTGGGCGAACCCCTCAGTGAATCCTCTGTAAAAATTTGCGAATCCGATGAAAGATTGGAGCTGTCTACGTGTCCTCGGGGGGGCCCACTCTATGACCGCCTGCACTTTCACGGGGTCCATGGCTAGTCCATCTTTAGACACTCGGAACCCGAGGTAGTCTAATTCAGTGCGGTGAAACTCGCATTTAGATAGTTTGGCATACAGTTGGTGCTCCAGCAGGGTGGTTAGCACCTCCCTCACCAATTTTACATGGGACTGCTCATCCTGTGAGTAAATAATGATGTCATCCAGGTACACCACCACCCCCTTATACAGAAATTTTCTCAACACATCATTTATAAAATTCATGAACACCCCAGGCGCCCCCTGCAAACCAAATGGCATGACTAAGTACTCAAATTGGCCCATCGGAGTATTAAACGCCGTCTTCCACTCATCCCCCTCTTTGATGCGCACTCGGAAGTACGCATCTCTCAAATTAAGCTTTGTGAAGATCTCCCCCCCCGCCACCGTGCTCAGCAAGTCTTTGATCAGGGGGATGGGGTAGGCGTTGGACATTGATATCGCGTTTATCCCGTGAAAATCAGTGCAAAGTCTAAGTGTATCGTCCTTCTTCTTTCTAAATAGCACTGGGGCCGCATGGGGGGCCGTGGCGGGCCTAATAAAGCCCCTCTCCAAGTTCAAGTCTAGGAACTTGCACAGTTCTTTTTTCTTGGCCCACCCCATCTGGTAGAGTTTGGCCCGGGGGGAGGCTTTCCCCAGGGATCAGTTCTATGGCACAGTCCGTGTTCCGGTGGGGGGGGTAATTGGTTGGCTTCCCGTTCGCTAAACACTTCCATTAGGTCTCGGTATGCGCTCGGGACCTGGTGCACCTCCTCTACCAGGACGCACGCCCTCTCCCGGGCGGCGGGCGCTCACAGCCCCCAAGCCGGGTTCCATGAGTGCCCGCTACAGTCAGGGTCGGGGAAGCGAATGGTTTGCGCTTTCCAGCAGATGAGGGGCTCGTGTTTCTCCAACCACCCCACTCCCAACACCACGGGGTAGCCGCAAGCCTGGGCGATGACAAAAGTTTCCATGTCCCAATGTCCCTCAACCCCCATGGGGCATGGTTCTGTCTCCTGGGTACAGGGCTCCCCCCCCATCACTGACTCGTCCATCTGCTCGAACAACATGGGGTGGGGAAGCTGCGAGCGCTCTAGTCCCAGAGCCTCCACCACCTTGGGGGAGATTAGTTCTCGGTTACACCCCGAGTCTATGAGGGCTCGAATCTGTAGGAATCTTTTCAGTTTTGGGTTCAGCAGTTTCACCATCACAAAGTACAGCTTTCCTGTGGTTCTCACCGTGAGTGGTGCCTTCTCCCGATCGACCTGCTGGTTGGCACCGTTCAAAGCAGGTCGGAGTCGTTTCCCACCGGCTCCTCTTCCCACGCGAGGTCGGCCAATTCGGCGGAAAGACGGACCTCTTCCTCCTGCAGCTCCTCCTGCACCATCAGCGCGCTGCTTTTCGCCGCATCCTTAGGGCGGCCAGTGGGCTTCTTAGGACCCGGGGTGCTCTGCCTGGTTGACCCTGGCGTCGGGGCGGCCCCCACGGGTGGCTGAGGGCAGTTGGAGGCAAGGTGGTTTGGGTCGCTGCACCGGAAGCAGCGGCGGGGCCCCGCCGGGGCGGCCGCCGGCAGTTTCTTGGCTTTGGGAGGCTCGACCTTCCCGGGGGTGGTCTTGGGTGCTCCTTTGCCCGCTGCCAGTGCTTGGCGCAGCATTGCCACTCTCTTCAGGTTGGTTTCCACCTCTCCTGCGAGCTGAATCCACCCCACTAGCGTATCTGGGCTGGCTTGGGTGAGCGCCCGGTCCAGAATGCTAGGGTTCAGCCCGTTGGTGAAGTTTTCAATCTTCATTATCTCATTCCAATTCCGGGCTCGGGCAGCATTCGCCTGGAAATCTGCGGCGTACTCCCGGATGTATCGGGCCCACTGCTTCATGTTCCGCAGCGCCGATAGCACCCGGGCCTCTTGCAGGGGGTCCTCGTACTGGGTCAGTAGAGCTTGCACGAACGTGTTCACGAAGTGCAGGATTGGGCTGTTGGTCTCACACAGGCTCACATACCACTTTTTAGCAGCGCCCCGCAGTTTCGACCCCAGATAGTCAACTCGGCTCATCTCATCAGGGAACAGGTCTCCCCAATAGTACATGTAGCTATTTGCTTGGATTGCAAAGTAGTTTACTTTCTCCGGGTCCCCCTCGAAAGTTGCATCCAGCTCCCCCCCCCCCCCAGGTCTCGTTGCCTGGCTGGGGCCCGCCGGTGCTTGGGGTGCCACCTGCGCTTGGGGTGCCGCAGGGGCGACGGGTGGAGGTTGGCTCGGGCAGCCCCGCCGAGCCTGGCTGTTGCTGGCGGGCCCCGGTTACCCCCAGCGCTCTCCCCAGCTGCGCGGTTAGGGTCTACATTTGGTCCTTGAGGTCCTTCATTGCCCCGTCAACCTCGCGGCGGACCATCGATTGGAACATCTCGTAGTCCTCATCGTGCGGGTCCTTGGGCTTCGGCCCTCCGTCCTCCGCCCCACACTCCGCACCTTCACTCCCGCTGCCAGGGGCTTGGGCCCCGGTCGCCTCGACTCCCTCGCCCGACTCGCCCGGGTTAGTAGCCGCGGCTTCGGCCAGTTGAACCCACTTGGTGTGGCGGGTCATGATCGCCTCTCGGCGGATCGGTGCCTGGTCCATTAACGTGGCCGAGGTCCTTGGCTGGTATTGCCGGGGGGTGACCACCAGCTGGAACTGGGGAAGGGAGGCCGCGGTCCTTCTGGCAGTATGAATGTGCCAGGGTGTCTCGGCCCCCTCCGCTCTGGTTGGGAGTTCTCCGTTGTCCAGAGGCTGGTCGGTCATCGCCTTTTCTGTTGCCAGAAAGGTTAAACCCCAAGTTAGGGAGTCCTTCAAAATGTCAAGTCAGCTGAATTCAATAACGAGTCTTTGGTTGAAACAAAGTAACTAGTTTATTGAAAGCAGAAATGAAGACCATGATAGAGATTGAAGGACTGGGGTACATGGACATTAACCAAGCATTTAAGGTATAGATCAAAGGATTCCTACGGGCGGGGCACTCTATGCAGTATATTTTCGCACAAGGATGTTACTCCCTCGTTCCCAAGCCAAGGCCTTGGTGCTTAACACTCCCACAGACACCCAGCTTGAGAAGGCTCCACAATCTTGTTCACATATCAGCATTTCAAAGCAGACTACACAACAAAGGCATAGCTAAGAGGAGGAGGGGGGGAGGAGAGGTAGCTAGCAGCATTCGGTGTTCAGTAAGCGTCCAGAATCCTTTGCTTCTGAACCAGAGTTGGACATCATGTTAATAACAATACAGCAGACTTGACACAAATGGCCAAAAAGATTCCGGGCAACGGGGAGTTTCCCAGCGAAAACAGGGAGGCCAAGATGCCCTGGCATGTCCTGGACACCAGAAGAGCAGCTGCGTCCCCTCCACAATTTCAGCTGGTAATCACCCCCCGGCAGTATCAACCGAGAACCTCAACCAGTACCATGGACGAGGCACCGATCCGCCGGGAGACCATCATGACTCGCCACATGAGGAAGATCCGGATGGCCGAGCCAGAAGCCACCAACCCGGGCACCATCGAGCCAGGGGAGGTGGACAGCATCATCGTCATCCAGGTGCCAGAGGACAAGACCGAATGCGTGGAATGCGCTGAGGGTGGCAGAGGAGAGCCACTGCCTAAGGACATGCATGAGGAGGATGCCCGCATGTTCTGGGAGATGGTGCGCCGGGAGGTCGACGGGGCTGTACAGCGGCTGAAGGACGAGATGCGCGCCCTGACCGCCCAACTTGGGCGCGTGCTGGGGGTGACAGGACTCAGAAGGCCGCCGCCAGCCCCACAGGCCCAGGCCCATCCCGCCGGCGCCGGTGGCAATGCCCGCTAGGGGCCCGGCTCCCGCGATACCGCCGGTCCTGTGGGACAGGGGGAGAAGGAGAGAACTGGATGCCACCTTCGACAGGGACCCAGAGGAGGTGGATTACTTTGCTATCCAGGCGAATAGCTACATGTATTATTGGGGGAACACCTTCCCTGATGAGTTCAGCAGGGTGGACTACCTGGGTTCGAAGATGAAAGGGGCCGCCAAGAGATGGTACGTGAGCTTGTGCGAGGCCATGAGCCCCGAACTGGACTATGTGCAGACCTTCCTCCAAGCCCTGCTAACCCACTATGAAGACCCCCTGCAGGAGACCCGTGCAGAGGCGGCCCTCCGTGACATGCAGCAAGGGGCCCAATCCATCTGCGAGTACGCCGCCGAGTTCAGGGCAAACACGGCCAAAGTTCGGGGATGGAGCAAGCTGATGAAGATTGAGCACTTCACCCGGGGCTTGAACATCAGCATCCTGGATCGGGCCCTCACCCAGGCTTGCCCGGACACCCTGGTGGGGTGGATCCAACTAGCGGGGGAAGTAGAGACTAACCTGAAGCGGGTGGCAATGCAATGCGAACACCAGTTGGGGAAGAGCCAGCACAGACCGACCTCCGTGAAGAACGAGGCCAAGAAACCAGGGGGGGGGAGCACAGGCGGGGCCCCGCAAGTGCTTCAGGTGCGGGGACCCGAGTCACCTGGCTTCCAGCTGCCCAAACCCGCCGGCCGCGAAACCTCCGCCGGTGGGGACCAAACCAAGCACCCCGGGGCCCAAGAAGCAGGCCAGACCACTTCTGAAAGCAGTTCAGGGGTTTAGCCCCACCAGAATGTAAATCCTATTCTGAATTTGGGGTAAAGCTGGGTGATCTTGGGAAGAGATGGGTAGAGGAAGAAAAAGCCCAGGATTTTAAGGCTTTGTTTCAGTTGTTGATTTTAGACCAGTTCTACTTCAGACTTCCCAAAGAGTTGAAATGCCTGGTAAAAGATAGGAAACCTAAAACCATTACAGAGGCCTCAGAACTGGTGGACGAGCTGGTGCAGAACAGAGAGGGGTTGGATTGGATCCCTTCCCAGTTGGGAAGGGGACAAAAGGGGTCCCCAAGGGGTGGGAAGGAACACTCGTCACCCAAAAGGGAAGGGAAACCTGCCCCGGAAGAGGGTAGGAAATCTCCTGATTTGACTAATCAGGACCGGCCCCAGATTCGAATGTGCTACAACTGTGGGAAGGCTGGACACCTAAGGTCAGCCTGCCCAGAGCTGCAAGCTGAACCCCCCAAACCCACAACAACAGCACCAGTCACTCCAAAGGTGAAGGAGGAGTATGTGGCCGTGGTAAGCCATGAATGTCTTTTCACCAGAATGGAGCCTGCAGAGACCTGGAGTGATTTTGTTGAACCAGTAAGGCTTAAGGACCGGTTGGTTTTGGGATATGCTGATACTGGCTCTTCAGTCACCCTTGTGAGGGCAGATCTGGTGTCAGAAGCTGACATTGTCCCTGATATGGCATTCAGAATCAAGGGGGTTCTGGGACCACCCGCCAAGATTCCTGTGGCCCGGATGCCAGTGGAATGGCGAGGATCAGCAGGTCTTAGGGAGGTTGGGGTAATGAAGGAACAGACAGTTCCAGTGTTATTGGGCTGGGATTTGTTGGTTGGCCAGTACTGTAACCCGCAGCCAAACCCTCAGAGGAAAGTGGGAGGAGGAAGGCAACTTTAGGGAAGCCACCTCACCACCAGCCAGGGAGGGGGAAATAGCCCAGGTTACTGAGGACGAAGAGAGGTCAGTCACCCAGGAGGGGGAGGACCAGCCTGTCTCAAGCCCTGGAGGAGGGTGTTCCCAAGGGGAAAAGGGGTGTAGCTTTCCCCAAGTGCAGCAAGAGGCTGTAGATGTTCCTAGCGAGGAAAGGAACCTGTCTAGCGTAAAGGATGTGCATGCCGAAGAGACAGAGGTGGAGAGTGGAGATTTCACAGGAGGTTCTGAGAGCAGCAAGGCTAATGTGGGCTCAGAGGAGCACGTAGCTGAAGGCTTGGGGGAATGGGAGTGGTTCCAGAAGGAGGTCCTGAGTGACCTTAGGTTGGAACCGGTTCACCAAGTAGCTGTGGATCAGGAAGTGGGATCTTCCGAGACTCTCTCAGAACAGGTTGTCTCGAAGCAGGGCAGACAGGAGTCCTGGGAAGCTGTGGGACCGTCCAGGCAGGAAGGGGGTCAGTTGGGTAGTGCTGAAAAACCAACTGAGGGGACTGAGAACCCAAGCCAAACCTTTGCTGAGGATTCTGGAAACAGTGGGACTAGGGGTGGCTTGAAGGAACAGATGAAGGAAAGTCTGGGGGAGCCAGAAATGTTCTTGTCTGAGGTTCAAAGTGACCCTAGGCTGGAACTACTGTGTGAGGTGGCAAGGGACCAGAAAGTGGAGTTCTCAGAAGCTGAGACAGGGGATAGGGTGATGGTTTTCCTGCCACTTCATACTGGTGAACAGAAAGCGGAATGGGAGGGACCCCATGTGATTGTGGATGACCTGGACGATGCTACTTATGTGGTGGCTATGGAGAAGACTGGAAAGACAGTTAAAGTGGGGCAGGTGAATATACCACAGCCATTCTCTGCGAGGTCCATGGTGTTGCAGATAAGTAGGAAGGAAGGAGACAAAAAGAAGCTGGAACAACAATTGTTTGGAGCACCAGAGGTGGTTTTCTGGGAGGACAGAGTGGACAGAGGGAACATTCCACCAATGAGGGATAAAGAAGCAACTGTGTGGGAACTGGGCAGTTTCCAACCTCATATGTGGGGCCAGGAATTTCCTCCTTTGATGGATCTCTCATCCCAGCAACAGCAGCAACTGAGGGAGAGCACCAAACTCCAGAGGTGGTCCAGGGAGACGGAGGAGTACATCTTAAAGACCAGACATTCCTTCCGAATGAAGCAATGCGACTTTTTGTCCAGAAAGGACATGGACACCTAGCCTGTTGGATTTTGTGTATTTTTGGGAAAATTCCTAATCTTGGTATATGTTCTGTTTTGATTAATGGGTTTCTCCCTGGTTTGTTTGGATTCTGCTAAGGAGGGGGACGTGTGGAGGAACGCCATCTTAGTTAATGTTGGTGCTTCGTTGGAAGGGAACATTAAACTACTAAAGCAGGCTTTGGCCTAGCCTCCCTTCATCCCCTCCTCCCTTCCAGAGTTAAACTAGCGCCTCTAGGGGGAAAGCCTCCTAGAGGGGCAGGAAGTTCTTTAGCCTTCCCCTCATTGCCTTCCCCCTTCTGGAGTTAAACCAGCAACTCTAGGGGGAAAGCCTCCTAGAGGGGCAGGAAGTTCTTTTGTTTTATTTATTTGAGTTAGGCGGGAAAAGGGCAGTCCGCAGCTGGCCCTCAAAGAGAAAAGTTGTGAGTCTGTGGGCTCCTGACTGTGGGAGAGGCCTACTCAAGAGGAGGAGGACCCCAGGCAGTCAGACCGAGTAAGTAATTCACAAGTTAGACCAAGTTTACACCATGGACGAGAGGATGCGTTTGAATCCACCTTTTATTTGCCCTTCTTGTTGCTGATCAGGTGCTGTGCTAAACTTTTACATGTAAATGTTTTTGTTTTTATTTTTCTTTCTCTTCTTATTAAACATTTTTACTGTTTTGAATGCTGGCAGTCAAACTCTGTACCACATAGATCCCCAACCGCGTTAGACCACGCTGCTTTATGAAGGGGGCCCTGGGGAAGGCATGCAGTTGGATAGGGTGCCAATCCTCCAGGGGTTCCCCGAAGAAGTGCTGGGGTCTCTGTGATACCCAAGTACAGGGTGGCAGAGGACCTTGAGGCCTGGCCTCATAGCTGGAGAGGGGGATTGGGAGTCCTGTTCCTCTCAATCTGAACCCCTAGACTGAGCAGGTGGTGGCAGTGAGCCCAAGTGGCCAGAGGAGAAATAGCTCCCTCCAGGAGTTGGCGACTCAATAGGGAGTTGACGGGACTGGGTCTGAAGACAGAATCGGGCTGGTTCCGTCACAATGTGCTTAGAAAGTTTCTGTACAAGGGGGTGGTGGTGTACCTGGATGACAACATTATTTATTCCCAAGACGAGCAGTCACATGTAAAATTGGTGAGGGAGGTGCTCAGTACTCTGCTTGAGCACCAGTTGTATGCTAAACTCTCCAAGTGTGAGTTCCATCAAACAGAGTTGGATTACCTGGGGTTCCGCGTGTCGGGGAAGGGGTTGGCAATGGACCCGGCCAAAGTGCAGGCGGTGCTAGAGTGGGCTCCCCTGAGGACACGTAGATAGCTACAATCTTTCCTCAGGTTTGCCAACTTTTATAGGACCTTCATTGAGGGGTTCGCCCAGATCACCCTCCCCCTGACTGAGCTCCTAAAGACGAAGGGGAAGGGGCTTGAGGCCAAACGGCCGGGAGCCCGATTGAATTGGACTTCGAAGTGCCAGGAGGCCTTCGACAAATTGAAGCACCTGTTCATGAGTGAGCCGGTTCTGAGCCATCCCGACGAACAGCGGGCCTTCGTGGTACAATGTGATGCCTCCGATGTAGCCATCGGAGCCATTCTCATGCAGAGGGATGGGGAAGGGAAGCTACGGCCGTGTGCCTACATCTCCTGGAAATTCTCCGGGGAGCAAAGGAACTGGTCGGTGTGGGACAAAGAAGTATTTGCGGTCATGTTCACCCTAAAGACCTGGCGGTCATGGTTAGAAGGGGCGAAGGTGCCATTTGAGATATGGACAGACCACAAAAATCTCGAAGCCCTGACCGGGAAGAGAAAGCTGAGTGAGAAACATGTCCGGTGGGCGGGATTCTTTTCCAAATTTGACTTCACCCTACGGCACATCCCGGGGACGACGAATTTCCTAGTGGACGCCCTCTCCCGGCTCCCGCAACACGAGAGCCAGAGGGAGGATGTGGTAGACTCCTTAATTCTGCCCTCCCAGGTAGCGGCCATGGTCACCACTCGCTCGCAAAAAAAGAGAGAGCTAGAAGGGCTCAGCAAGGAAAAAATGGCTGCCAAAACAGAAAGGGAAGGGGACGAGCGGCCAGAGGGGGTGCAAAAATGGAAAGACGGGCTGTGGTACTGGGGCAAGAAACTTTACGTCCCAAAGTCACTGAGGGGGGAGATACTACAACTCTGTCATTCCATCAAACTAGCAGGGCACTTCGGGTATGTGAAAACCCTGCACCTAGTCAACAGGCAGTTCTGGTGGCCATCCTTAAAGAAAGATGTGTCGGAATATGTGGCCGGCTGCCCTGTCTGCATCATGGCCAAGAGAAGAGGGGGGAAGCCGCCAGGCTCCTGCAGCCACTGGAGACTGCCAAGCGGCCTTGGTCAGTAGTGTCTATGGACTTCACAGTAGAATTACCCCCCTCTCGAGGGAAGACAGTAATTCTGGTGGTGGTTGACACGTTCTCGAAGCAGGCTCACTTCATCCCTTGTGCCCAACTGCCCACGGCAAAGAAACTAGCTGCTCTATTCTTTGAACACGTGGTAAAACTCCACTCGTTCCTCGATAAGGTCATCAGCGACCGCAGGCCGCAGTTCGTTGCCACCTTCTGGCGGGAGTTTTGCAAACTGGTAGGGATAGAGCAAGGTTTAAGTTCAGCCTACCACCCCCAGACGGACGGACAGACAGAGAGAGTGAACGGGATTCTTGAACAGTATTTAAGGTGCTTTATAAACCACCGCCAGTCCGACTGGGTTGATCTACTCCCATTCGCAGAATATGGTTACAATAACAGCGTACTCAGTTCCACCAAAGCCTCCCCGTTCTCCACAGTGTTCAGGTATGAGGGCAAGCCCATTCTGCTGTTACCAAGGGGGGAACCCTCCAGGGACCTATCCGCTTTTGAGCAATGGTGGCAGGGACCAAGCGGAAGTTGGCCGACCATCCAAGAAAACCTGGAGGCGGCTAAGGAGACCTATTAAAAGCACTATGATAACTCTCATATCCCCGCTTGGGACTTTAAGGTGGGGAACTCAGTATTCTTGTCAACCAAGAACCTACCTCTCTCCCAGCCCTCCAGGAAGCTGGCTTATAAGTTCCTGGGACCCTTCACGATCAAAAGGGTCATTAATCCAGTGACCGTGGAGTTGGATCTGCCCGCAGCTCTTGGTAAAATCCACCCTATATTTCATTGCAGCCTACGCCGTCGAGACCCCGGCTCTTCGATTTGGCATCCTCGAACATCCCCCCCCCCCAGTCGGCACTAATGGGGAATCCGGGCTGCCGCGAGGCCCACGAAATCCTGGACTCTAAAGCTAACAAACTCCACCAAATGCCTCAGGCAGTGGAGGGGGCTTAGGGGGGGCAGTATGTCAAGTCTGCTTAAAACTCTGGTCAAGGCTGTACCTAACATTGGCTCAGGAGAAAAGCATTCTGGGTAAAGCCAAACTGTATTTCATTGCTGCTAGCTTGAACTCTCCCTACCCCCCTCCTTTTCTTTGTTAAGTAGTATTGCTTTGAAATCGGAATATGTGAACTGTTTATCTGAGCCTTCTCAGACCTGGCACTGGGGGAGGTTGGAGCCAGAGACGCTCAAGGCCAAACCAGGCCTGAGAACGAAGTAGTAACATCAATGTGTGAATGTACCCTGCATAGTACTCCTCCCTCAAGAATCCCTTTGAAGTGTACCTTATATGATTGTATTCTTCTGCCTGATCTTTAGTCTTTCATTCCCAACGTAGTCGAGAACAATGATATCAATACACTAGTTATTTTGTTTCAACAAAGACTTGTTATTGAATCTGTCGACTTGACAGGGTGAAGGTGTAGGATTATATGTGAAGGAGGTATACACTTGTGAGAAAATTTGTGAATCTCAGCATGGCAGCTCCGTTGAGAGTAAGACATAACATTGATACTATGGTGGGAGTCTGCTATAGACCACCAAGCCAGGCAGAGGACTTGGATGAGATATTTTTTCAACAGACTGCAAAGTTCTCAAATAGAAGGGAGACATGGGAGATTTCAATTACCTGGACATCTGTTGGAAGTCCAACTCTGCTAAAAAGGAAAAGGCAAATAAATTCTTGACTTGTCTTGCTGACAACTTCTTTTTCCAGAAAGTGATCTGCTATGATTCTCACCAACAGGGAAGAACTGGTTGATGAGGTGGAAGTAGTGGCCACCCTGGGTAGTAGTGACCATGTGATTTTAGAATTTACTGTCTTGGGGAAGGGAAAAGCTATATGTAGTCAGATTAATAGGTTGGACTTCAGGAAAGCAATTTTTGACAAACTTAGAGTGATGCTGGGTAAAATACCATGGTAAGAAACACTTCAGGATAAGGCAGTTCAAGAGGAGTGGGAGTTTATTAAAAGCAAAATATTGAAGGCACAATTACAAATGATTCCTATGAGAAGGAACAATCGGAGGAGCCTAAAGCAGCCAAGGTGACTCCATAAACAGCTCTATAAAGACTTGAGAAATAAAAAGACTCATTTAGGAAATGGAAGGAGAGTTTTAATGGGTTGAAATTAAATCAAAAGAGTTTCTGGTTCCAAATTCGGAAGAACTTCCTGACAGAGCAGTTCTTCAGTGGAATAGACTTCCTCAGGAGGTGGTGAGCTCTCCTTCTTTGGAGGTTTTTATACAGAGGCTGGATGCCCATCCGACAGCAATGAGGATCCTGTGGATTTTTTTTTTGGGGGGGGATACTTGTGAATTTCCTGCATTGTGCAGGGGGTTGGACTAGGTGACCCTGGAGATCCCTTCCAACTCTATGATTCTATGATTGTTATAACCAGCAATGAATATAAACAAGTAACCAGTACTTGTAGAGAAAGAATTAGGAAAGCTAAACCTCAGTATGAGCTTAGGCTAGCGAGAGATGCTAAAAACAACAACAAAAGTTATTTTCTTATGTACAAAGCAAGAAAAAGAGCAAGGACATGGTAGACCCCTTGTGGGGACAGCAAAATGAAATTGTAACTAGTGATGAAGAATGGGCAGACCTGTACAATTCCTCCTTTTCCTCAGTCTTCTCTTGTGAAGGAAATGGTGCGCAACATGGCAAAAATGGAACATATGATGAGAAAGGGAATTGCAGTGTAGGATCAGCATAGGGGTAGTACATAAACATCTAGTTTCTTTAAATGGAGCTAAGTCCTCGGGGCCAGATGAACTGCATCCAAGGGTACTGAAAGAACTTGCAGATGTAATTTCTGAGCCTCTGGCTATTATTTTTGAGATTTCTTGGAGAATAGGTGAGGTGTGAGAAGCAGGACTGGATCTACATATTTTTTGAGAGGGGGCAAAATTTAAAAATGACACCCTCGTATGGACCCATTCTATCTTATGTCTAAATAAAAGTCTGCTTAAGAACATACGAAAGCTTACATTCTAAATAAAACTTAGTTGTTCTTAAAGGTGCACTTGTCTACTGCTTTGTTCTATACTTAAGAAGTGCTCTTGTGACCTTATGTTCCTTATTATTGAAAAGTCATTTGAAGTCATGGCAACACATATTCCAGAGATTGATAAACTGGAGCAATAGCTACAAGAAAATACTGATATTTGCAGAAGCTTCAAACTAATATAAAGGACTCGGAGAAAAACATTAAGGAAACAAAAAAATTAGGAATTTGATTATGCTGATTATGATAATAGGAGGATATATGTCAGACAGTGGAACTTCAAATTAAGCAGACTTCCATTTGTTACAATGTTAAGACTTTATTTGATAGTCCAAGGTTTCTGAGCATGGATATGTTGGAACTGATACTCTTTCCTTAGAGCATAGATATTTTAATCAGGAGCACATCAAAGGTTTTCTAAACAAAACTACATTCCCACACTACAGTGATACATTTCACACATTTGCTTTCCCTTATCTTGTTGTGGTTCCCATTCTCACAGGAACAGCTCTGCTAGCTGCCCCTGAGGCATTTTATCTTCAAAGGATTGTTGCCTTTGTTAGTACCAAGGACAGGAATTCACAGTGGGGTTAGTAACAGCTTTACTTCTACTTTGATATGCAAGGTTTTTATTTGGGGTTAGTAGCAAATGTTAGAAAATGGATTTAGTTAGATCAAGCAGCTCATTGCAGTTTTAACACAGCATTATATCATAACAGTAAAGCTTTCCAGTGTCTGACAATATATAAATGGAATTCTGTCAACTGCCACTCAACTGTACTTACGTCCCATTGGCTGGGTCTGCTCTTCTTCCCCTGCTGGCCCAGCCACACCTTTTCTGTTCCAAAAAAGTGCCTGTCTCTCCTCAGGTTGCAAAAAAAAAAAAATGTTATCATAAGGGAGAAAGCCGTCAGTAGTTAACACAATATATGCAGTTACAGTTTAATATTAATAGATATTCCATTATAAAAACATTCAAAAACATTCATTTCCTGAGCCCATGGCAGTAGCTCACCCACTGAGATGTGCATGCAAGCACACTATCAACAAATCACACAATAAATAGAATTTTACATGAAATCTACATAGAACTTTTCAAAAGTTCATCCTAGTCAGTCCACAATGGTTTTTAGATATGGATCATGAGGAAAATGTCCAATTTCAATCACCAAAAACCCTGTAACTGCATATATTATGTTAACTACTGACACCTTTCTCCCTGTCTATTACATATTTTGTTTGCTATATTCACACAGGGATTTCTTTTTTTAATGGACTATCCTCAGGTGGCAGCAAGTCTGGCAGGTGGTGACCATCCGGAATAGGCCTGGGACACATGAAGAGCTTGCTCTTGCCACTCCTTCTCCTGCTTGGCTACTGGTAGCTGACTGGCTACTGAAGTGAGCAAACGGGCAGGAATGCCTTTTCTTCCCCTCCTCATGACATGACAGATGAGAACTGGGTCACTGGGGAAGCTGTCTCTGCATCCAATTGGTCTATCTTGCCAGGTCCTCCATTTTCCCTCAGTGCCTGTTGCTAGGCAACCACAATATTCCAAGCTTGGTTCTGTCAGTAAATAGAGGAGGGAGGAGGCCCTTTTGAGCTCTATTTTGGCCTTTGATGGAGAACTCATTGAGACCAGTCCTGACTAGGGTTGCCAGCTCTGGGTGACTTGATGTCTACCTGACTGGCATGACATAACTAGGCCTTCCTGCTTGCTCCTATTCAGCAGCAGCCCCCCTATGATGGCCAGTTTGATGCAGCAGTTAGTACTTCAGAGCAGGGTAAGCCAGACCCAGGTTCTTGCTATAGATGCTGACTGGGTGATTTCAGACTACTCACAGATTTTCAGCCTAACCTACTTCCCAGGGTAGGTTAGACCCAAATCAGGAAGAGGGTTCCTGGAAAAATGTAACCGGAAGGAGAAAGAAAATCAGGAGATATTCTGAGCCCCTGCTGTTCAGCAATAGGTTCCAGGATCTCCCCACAGTAACTGATTCTGAGCCACTAGAACAAGGGCTACTTCCCCAGCCTCCACGAAGCTTGAAGAAAGTTTCTCAGGATCCTGTGGATAAGAAGGCTGGAACTTCTGCTCCCCAATATAGGAAGAGGAAGGTGGTGGTGATTGGAGACTCCTTGCTCAGAAGGGTGGAGCCCAAAGTATGCCGACTGGATGTCATCCCAAGAGGTCTGTTGTCTGCCAGGTGCACGCATCCAACACGTGACAGAAAGGATTGGAAGACTTATCAAGCCCACAGATTACTATCCTTTCATGCTGATTCACATGGGAACGAACGATACTGCCCGTCATAGCCCTGAACGTATTAAAAAGGAGTATATGGCTCTTGGTCAGAAGGTGAAGGAGCTGGGCACACAGGTTGCGTTCTCGTCAGTACTTCCTGTTGAAGGCCGTGGCTTAGGACGAGAAAGAAGAATACTTAAAATAAACGACTGGCTACGTCGATGGTGTCAGGAAAGATTCGGATTTCTGGACCATGGTTTACGTTCGAGATGGTGGTCTATCGGGAGATGGTTTGCACCTTACATCGGTAGGGAAAAGGGTGTTTGGTAACAGCCTTGCTAACCTAATAAGGAGGGCTTAAAACTAAATTGTATGGGGGAGTGAGACAATAATTCAAAGCCTCGTATGATGCCAGAAACTGGGGATAAGAACATTAAAGATTTGCAGAGAGTGGTGCATATGCTAGGTAATGTTAACTTGCAGGCTTGTATGGAAACCAAACCCTTGAGATGCATAAAACGTGGATTCCGATGTCTCTACTCTAATGCACAGAGTATGGGAAACAAACAGGAGGAACTGGAAGTCCTAATAAAGGAAGGAGACAATGACATAATAGGCCTTACTGAAATTTGGTGGGATGATACTCACAACTGGAATATTAGGATTCAGGGATACAACTTATTTAAAAGGGACAGGCAAATGAGAAAGGGCGGAGGCATAGCAGTATATGTGAAGGAGGTATATACTTGTGAGGAAATATGGGAATCTGAGCATGGCAGCTCAGTTGAGAGTCTCTGGGTAAAAATAAAAGGAGTAAGAAATAACAGTGATATTATTGTGGGGGTCTGCTATAGAGGCAGAGGACTTGGATGAGATAATTCTACAGTAAATTGCAAAGTTCTCCAAGAGAAGGGATACAGTGATCATGGGAGATTTCAAAAACCTGGACATCTGTTGGAAGTCCAACTCTGCTAAAAATGAAAAGTCAAATAGATTCCTGACTTGTCTTGCTGACAACTTCCTTTTCCAGAAGGTGAAGAAGGAAACAAGGGGATCTGCTATCTTGGATTTGATTCTCACCAACAAGGAAGAATTGATTGAAGAAGTGGAAATAGTGTGCACCCTGGGCAGTAGTGACCATGTGATTCTGGAATTTACAGTCTTAGGGAAGAAGAAAGCTATACGTAGTCAGACTTATATGTTGGACTTCAGAAAGGCAAACTTCGATAAACTTAGAACAATGCTGGGTAAAATCCCATGGTCAGAAATACTTAGGAGGAAGGGAGTTCAGGAGGGGTGGGAGTTTCTTAAAAGCGAAGTGGCTCCATAAACTGCTCTCTAAAGACTTGAGAAATAAAAAAGACTCCTGTAGAAATTGGAAGGAGGGCTTTATAACCAACGATGAATATAAACAAATCACGAGTGCTTGTAGAGAAAAAGTTAGGAAAGCTAAAGCTGAATATAAGCTTAGGCTGGCCAAAGATGCTAAAAACAACAAAAAAGGGTTCTTTTCGTATGTTCAGAGTAAGAAAAAGAGCAAGGACACGGTAAGCCCATTGTGAGGGCAAGAAAGTGAAATTGTAACAAGTAATGAAGAGAGGGCGGAACTGCTCATTTCCTACTTTTCCTCAGTCTTCTCTTCTGAGGGAAACGGTGCTCAACATGGCAAAAACAGAACATATAAGGAGGGTATGAAGTTCCAACCTAGGATCAGCATAAGGGTAGCACATAAGAGTAGAGAAAGAAGTACTTTTCTCCCTTTCTCACAATACAAGAACTCGTGGCCATTCGATGAAATTGCTGAGCAGACAGGTTAAAACGGATAAAAGGAAGTACTTCTTCACCCAAAGGGTGATTAACATGTGGAATTCACTGCCACAGGAGGTGGTGGCGGCCGCAAGCATAGCCACCTTCAAGAGGGGTTTAGATAAAAATATGGAGCAGAGGTCCATCAGTGGCTATTAGCCACAGAGTGTGTGTGTGTGTGTATGTGTGTATATATATATATATATATATATATAAATTTTTTGCCACTGTGTGACACAGAGTGTTGGACTGGATGGGCCATTGGCCTGATCTAACATGGCTTCTCTTATGTTCTTCTTATGCTTTGGACCGTGTGGTTACCATGACAGCTACTTGAGAGGGGGAGATCAAGGAGTCTACTACCTCCTCTTTTTGGCTATGGTGCTGAGGGAGGCGTGAAAGGGCATCTGCCAAGAAATTTTTTGTCCCCGGGATGTGCTTCAGTACGAAATCGAATTTAGAGAAAAACCCCGCCCACCTAATTTGCTTTTCAGTAAGTTTGCGACAGCCGGTGAGCGCCTCCAAATTTTTGTGATCGGTCCAAATTTCAAATGGCAGTTTGGCGCCCTCCAGCCATGACCTCCATGTTTTTAAAGCATAGGTCACAGCAAAAGCCTCTTTATCCCACACCAACCAATTTCTCTGCTCCTGGGAAAATTTCTTAGAAATATAGGCACAGGGCTTTCGCCTTTCCTCCTCATCCCTTTACATGAGGATGGCTCCGACCGCGACAACGGAAGTGTCACATTGCATAATGAAAGGCTTCAATTCATTGGGGTGGCTTAAGACTGGCTCGCTTGTGAACAGCCTTTTGAGCTTATTAAATGCTTCCTGAGATTTCAGCGTCCAATTTAGCTCCGCTCCCGTTTTTTTGGAGTCTGGCCCCTTCCCCTTTGTTTCAATAACTCAGTGAGGGGCAACTTTATTTGGGCAATCCTCTGTGTGAAGGTATGGTAAAAATTTGCGAACCCGAGAAATGATTGGAGCTGTCTACGTGTCCTCGGGGGAGCCCAATCTAGTACTGCTTGAACCTTACTTGGGTCCATCGCCAACCCCTGCCCGGATACTCTGAAACCCAAGTAGTTGAGTTTGGTCTTGTGGAACTCACATTTTGACAACTTAGCATACAACTTATGCTTTAGTAGCGTACCGAGGACCTCCCTCACTAGTTTCACATGCGATTGGAGGTCTTGTGAATAGATAATTATGTCATCCAGATACACTACCACCCCTTTAAACAAATATTCTCTCAGCACTTCATTGATAAAGTTCATGAACACCCCCGGCGCTCCTTGTAACCCAAATCACTAGGTACTCAAATTGTCCCATTGGTATATTGAATGCTGTTTTCCACTCATCCCCTTCCTTGATGCATACCCTGAAGTACGCATCCCTCAAGTCCAGTTTAGTAAAGACCTTCCCCTCCGACAAAGTACTGAGTAAGTCCTTGATGAGGGGTATTGGATAAGCATTGGAAGTGGAAATCCCGTTGATCCCCCAAAAATCAGTACAAAGTCTAAGCGAGCCTTCTTTCTTTTTCCTAAAGAGGATGGGGGCTGCATGGAGGGCCATGGCGGGTCGTATAAAGCCTCTCTTCAGGTTCTTATCTAGGAACTTCCTCGGTTCCACCTTTTCAGCCCACCCCATTGAGTACAACTTGGCCTTAGGCAGGGTCTGCCCCAGGATCAATTCAATGGGACAGTCCGTGTCCTTATGGGGCGGGAGTTCATCAGCTCCCTGTTCACTGAACACCCCCCTTAAGTCTCGATAAGCCTTAGGGATTGTCTGGACTTCCTCCATTGTCAAGCAAACCTTCTCATTTCGGGGCGGCGGACTGGGGCCCCACTCCTTATTCCAGTGATGGGCCAGACACCTCGTATCATTGGACTCTATCATCTGGTCTCCCCATTGAATGTCTGGCTCGTGCTTGGCTAGCCATCCTACTCTGTTTTGCTGTTTAGCAAAATTACTGGCACAAAATATAGCGACCTCATTACTCTCACCCTGAGTGGTGCCGGTTGGTCAGCTACCTGCTGACTAGCACCGTTTAGAGCAGGTCGTCCTCATTTCCCACCGGCTCGTCCTCCCAGGACATTTCACTCAGCTCATCGATGATGATGGTCTCCTCGTCAGACATCGAGCTCGCGGCCGCACTGCTCTTCCCCGCATCCTTAGGGTGGCTGGTTTGTTTCTTAGGAGCCAGAGTGCTTGTCTTGGTGGTGGTGGATGGTGGCTTAGGGGGTTTCGGGCAGCCACTGGCCAAGTGGTTCGGGTCCCCGCATCAAAAACACTTGCGAGTTGCCGGCGACTTCCCGGCTCCTCCCCCCACCTGGGTCTTCTTCGCCTCTGTCTTCACCCCTGGTTTCTGGTCACGGCCCGACTTGCCGCTCTGCTGCTGGTGCTGCATGGCCACTCTCTTCATGTTGGTCTCCACCTCTCCCGCCAGCTATATCCACCCCACTTGCTGCAGGGCTCGATCCAGGACACTAGCATTCAGCCCCCGGGTGAAATGCTCGATCTTCATCAGCTCACTCCACCCTCTCACTTTAGCCGCATTGGTGCAGAACTCAGCCACATACTCATGGATCAACTTAGAGCCTTGTTGTATATCCCTCAGGGCGGCCAGCGTGTGGCTTTCCTGCAGGGGGGTCCTCATACTGGGCCAGCAAGGCTTGGAGGAAAGTCGCCACGTCGTCCAGTTCCGGGCTCATGGCCTCGTACAGACTCACATACCATCTTTTTGCAGCCCCCTTCAGCTTCGATCCCAGATAGTCCACACAGCTAAACTCATCAGGGAAGGTGTTCCCCCAATAGTGCATGTAGCTATTGGCCTGGATTGTGAAGTACTCCACCTCTTCAGGGTCCCCGTCAAAGCTGGCTTCCAACTCCCTTCCTCATCTGCCTTCTCGAGGGGCTGGGGGTGCCGCCGGTTGCGCCCATGGTGGTATTGTCGAGGGTCTAGCTGCAGGCAGTTGCGGGGCTCTTCTCGGGTCAGTTGTCCTCAGAATCCGGTCGACTTGCCTGTTGAATTCTGCGGCCATCATGGTGGTTATCGCTTGCATCTCATCCCGCAACCCCTTGGCGACCTCTTCGACTTCCTTTCTTACCATCGAGCGGAATTCTCGAGCAATCTCGTCTTTCTCCTCCTTCAGGCCCATTATTTCATGGGTTCCAACCGCTTCCACCTCTGCCAGAGGTGGATCGACTTCCACGCCGGTCACTGCTGTGCTCCCCTCCTCTCCAGGCTCGGCCGCCTCACCGTCTTCGTTGGCCATCTTCACCCGGCGCATGTGCCTGGTTAGAATGGCATCTCTGTGTGCCAGGGCCTCATCCATCGTGGTGGTAGAGGTACGCGGTTGCCACTGGCACGGGGTGACCAAGAGTTGTTGAATATGGAGAGGAGAGCCCTTTTCAGTGAATCTCCGAATGTCCAGCACGTGCCACAGTGGTGTTGGTGCTCTCGCCCCTTCCTCAGGTTCTGGAAGTTCACTGCTCACTGGAATCTTTTCAGCCATTCAGTTATACAGTTGCCAGGGCGGTTAAACTTCTTACAGGATCACTCTCAAAATGTCAAGCATGCGGTTTCAATGACGAGTCGGGTTTGATACAAGACTACATTTATTGATAGACCGATACTTTCAGTGTAACAGATTCTTGAGAGTGATGCTAAAGATACATTGATACAATACTTTTAAGGCTAACTTCAAAACGATTCCAAAAGGTGGGGGCAAGGGATGCACTCTCACACATAAACTATCATAATTGTTTACATTCTCATGGCATTATCAGGACTCCGTCCTTGGTTTCCCCAGATGTGTCGCACTCCCTAACAGGAATGTATGGGAAGGTGCTGATTACTTTTTCTCAAGTTAGTTTCGTTTCGCTCTACTTCTACTTTGCGAGCAATAACTCAAAAAGGGGGAGGGGAAAGAATAACAGAGCTAACAGACCTTGGTCCTCCATGATACTTCACAGACCAGTTTTATGAAGGACCCTAAAACAATCAATTACCAATGGAATTTTACCATGCTTGACATTCTGACTCATTTGTTCTCCTTCAAGAAATGGAAATACCCTTTTTCCATCTCAGAAAACTACTTTTAATATTTCAGGTTAAAATGGTCATGTGAAACATGGCGGGAGTTCAACGAGTGCTGAGTAGCAAATATGCAGCATGTGCAGAAGGAAAAGATACACATTAAGCTGACTGCATCTCTTCACATTGAATATAATTCAGGTTAATTTATGTTCACTAGTTAGGAGCTCAGAATAGCGGGAGTGAATGTTAGGGCACATTTGTAGATTAGCTTCTTCTATCTCCAGTCAGTCTTTTAAAAGTAAGCCAAAATGCCCCCCCCCTTTCCTAAGAACATCTGGAAACCAGATGCTAAGCCTAAATTGGCCATGCTCTAACCTGGATGACTCAGGTTAACCTAATCTCATCAACTCTTGAAAGCTAATCCCTGGTTAGTACATGAATGGGAGACCACCAAAGAAGTCCAGGATTCACATGCACAGGAAGGCACTGGCAAGCCAGCTCTGTCTCTTGCCTTGAGACCCCTTCCAGGTTAGCATAAGTCAACTGCAACTTGATGGCCCTTCCCACAACCATGCTGGTCATGCCTTGAGCTCTCATCTGGGTGGGTCCGAGTGAAACTCTCTCTCTCTATCTGACCTGTGGGTGGTTCAGGAGAGGGAAATACTGGTTTCTAGTGAATAGGAGGAGGCTCACACAGGCACATACATGAAGGAACAACATGGCTATGTGAACAGGCAAAGATAAAACTTTGATAGAACTTTTCACATCATCTTACATTCAACACATGCAGCAATCAATTGTAGACAAGATCAGGTAATGCACCAGCTCCAGTTTTGTTCAGCTGGTATTCAGATTGTGGACGTTTGTCAAACAACTGTGCTGGATTAAAACTGGAGAATCGTAAAGTAGTTCCCATTTACAGAAGGCATGTAGAAAAGTTCCTGAACACATTCTTGTACAGTCACAGATCTCCACTAGCAAGATTTTTCTCTTCTTCACTCCCTCTTAAGTTGAAGGGCCCTTTGCTTGCAAACCTGCAGAAGCAATCGCCTGCCCCACCCGCTCCAATAAGAGCTGTTCTACTGTGATGTGTCAAATGAAAAGATAACCATCTTTCTTATAACATGATTGCTTCCTCTCAAGCAAGTTGAAGATGTTCTGTGTCCAAATGGCATAAAAAACATTGATGTTGGTTAGTGACTACCTACAATGCACTCATCACATGAACAGAAAGGCTGGCAAAGAAGATGAGAGGAAAGGGGAAGTCTCCATTTTGGGCTGGTAGAAAAAGCAGCCCAGAGGATGGGGAGAGGCATTGGGAAGGCATTCTTTGCTGGTTTGCATTGAAATGGGGTTGCTTCAAAGACTATCTGGTATGCTAGTTTGCTCCCCATGCATAACAATTACTTAGAAGCCTACAGTGATCTTGTACATATGTAAATCCCATCAAGTCACAACAGACTTATGTGAGAAGCAGAGGTGGTTTGCACTTGCCTTGCTCTGCAGAGCCTTATTTTGCGGACTCCCATCCAAGTACCCAGTAGGGGTTAGCTTTTATTTTTCCTATTTTTTTCCTATTTGGGGCTATTGGACCCCAAAAATATTGGTATTCCCAACTATTCCCCAAATCCCAGTATCAGTATTGTATTGGGATTCAGGTAAATATTTGGGAAACCCAAATTTATTTGGCTCCATTAAACCTACTAAGGATAAGGTCCATTATGAAATTAATACAACGGGCTATAGAAAGAGGCCACCAAATGAGAAAGGAGCACTCCCTGGAGAAGATCCTGACAGAAGGCAAAAGAAGAAGGGGATGGCAAAAGATGAGATGGCTGGACAGTGTTACTGATGTAACAAACACAAATTTGAGCAGACTTTGGAGGAAGATAGAAGACAGGAGGACCTGGCGTGACTTTGTCCATGCGGTCGCAAAGAGTTGGACTCAACAGCGAGACTGAACAACAAATAGAAAGAGACTCTGGGTGAGTACTCTGGCCTTGGGCATTCAGCATCAATTTGCTGTGGTGTCATAGCATGACAATGATCACACAGATGCTGAAGCTCAGCATTTCTTTAATCAGCACTGCATTGTTGCCACCTTTTCCTGTTGTATTCAGCCTTGTGACTTTTAGCATCAGTGTGAGCTTGTGGCATGATCTGTTGCTTTTGGCCTGGCATGCCTGAGTTATGTTATATCACAGAGTATGCACTTCAAGTCAGCTATTTTCTGTAGGGGAAGTGACCTGACTTCAGTTTCCATCTCCTCCCCCTTCCCTGCAGCCTCTACCTAGGAAAAGTAAAGTATTTCTCCACAATTGGGACCAAAGCAGGAGGTTGTACTCCATATATGCCCAGGAGGTCGTTACGTTCGGCCTCCCAACATCTATTGGCTGTCCCCAGCCCAAGAGATGCCTGCCTCACCTCAACTAGGGCCAGGGCTTTTCAATATGTGATGACATGGTAATCTGAATGCTGTTGAGTTGTCTGTTTACAGAATGTTTTTATTGTATTTTATTGTTTTATCATTTGTTGTACTTCACCCTGGGCCTACGGGGAATGTGCAAAATAGAAATATACTAAAATAAATAAATAATAAATAAATAAATAAATAAATAAATAGGTTAAGAAAAATACCAGCATCTGCCCTACACATGGTAGTACCATAAAGAAGACAAGCAAGCTCTGCACACCTTTGTTAACCAAATGGCAACTGAAGCTAAGCAAAGGAGAGACAGAAATCCTTTTTGCATGAAGTAGGCACAAATACAAAAAAGCTCAGCCCCACTTGCTAATGTTTTTACTGCTACCATGTTATTATTTTCCCAGAACACAATTTAAATTCTGCACACACATGCCAAGAACACATGAACAGTTTTCATGAGGGAATAACTGGTCGGTTATTGGAAGATCCGGTACAATGAAAACAGTACATGGTTTCCTGCCACTGAAATTAAAGGGTGGGGGCACCACAATCGGGCTACCTGATGATCACAAACAGAAGTAGGCTTACCGAAAATGTGAGAATGTAAAGTGGCACCAACATCTCATGAGTAGTGGCCGCCAGTGAGTGTTGGTGGATACAGCAGCTGAACAAAGAAGAACAAAGAAGGGGAGGGAGGGCCTACATTTTACTTATGGGGGCTCAAGATGGGGAAAATTCACCCCTTCATGCAGTGACAAGTGGTGGATACTCAGAAATGCAGAATGGCTGTCAGAAGGGAATAGAACAATAAACCCCCTCACATTTTCACATTCAATTAATCCCATATTGAAAAAAGTCAGGCAACTAACTTATGGAAAACCAGCATTGAGATATCCTGAGGCAAAGGGCGTGTGACACTGGATCTGCCCTGGTTTTGTGTAAAACAAAATTTTGCGCCGGAATAAATGCCAGGGCAAACACAGTTTCAGTATAAAATAAAATTGGGGAACCAGGAGTCACCCAGGTGCATCCTGTCAAAGTGAAAAGGACCATAAAAAGCTGATGGTTTTTACAGGACAAGGCTACAGGATGTAATATTTTAGAAAACTGAGGGGGGAGGACCCAGTTGATAATAGACCACAGTGGTATGCAAAAATGAGCCAGCCAAGATTTATCAAAGGGATGATTCACAGCCCCTTCAGGCTTCTGAAACTGGTGTTCTCTCTACTCTCCCTGCATCCTAAACAGGAGGGGCTGCAGAGGGAAGGTAGAGAATCCAAGCTGTGCTCTGCAGGCAGCCAGTGGAGTGAAAAGCATCCAGTGCCACTTGCACTTTAAATTGGCCTTGCTAGCCCTTGTACTCTCAGTGGAGGTGGGGGGTGGATACAGCTGGCATGGGCATTGTGTCGAAAGGGCTCTTCTGGTGCTGAGTTACCAATGTAATCCACATTTTAACCCAAGCTAAGGTGGCATTCAGCATGGTGGCTAACACACTCTTTCAGTTTACTGGAGTCCACATGCCCCTGGGGGGTCATCATGAACAGGTGCTGCTCCCCTGAACATTAATTACACCAGACCGCATGTAATGCTTTTGTGCCTGCTCAGAACACCAGCTGCATCGCAGTTCCCAGGTGGCCATGGAAGAATGTGTCATTCCAATGAACAGAAGAGGATATGAACATGCTCAGCTTTGGATAGCAAAATAGTTGGTGCTGAGTCACTAGAGCAATAAACCAGCTCCACCGCCCTAGCAAGATTGACAGGGCAATCCTAAACTGAGTTTCACCCAGGGAAGTCCATTGGCTCTAAGGGTTTTAGGAAGTGTAGAACTTGGTCTATGCTTGCACTGGGAGACTAGCAAAGAGATCCACCCCCTCCCTGAGAACAGACAGAGGAGGTGAAGAATTATGGCCAAACGTTGGCAATTGAGCCTCAATGGACATTAAGTCAGCCGAATAGAATGGCCAATAGAAGAGGGAAACCTTCGTAACTGCCCCTATCCTACCCCCATCCAAAGAATTGAAATACTTCTTTTTAATTTTTTTTTTAAATATTGTGGTTGAAGAGCAGGGACTGGGAAAGCCATGTGAGAACAAGCACAAGCAGAACACTTTTGATTCGATTTTCAAATGTTTGCAAAATAATCCAACCCTTGGAGGGTTCTGTTCACCAACTGTAAATGAATTCTGATTGAGCATTCCTGTTCTGGGCAAGATGAGCCTGCGCCCTGGCAAAATGTAAGATTTCAACTTCCTACCAGCAGCCTCAGACTCCACTAAGGGTGACCAGGGAGCGTGATTGCTTGGTAAATTCTCCAGCCCAAGGGCCCATGGAAATGAGTGGGAGCTCTCAGAATGTGTGATCAGGTTTCTACACCATTCTCATGCACGAGAGAATTTTTTGGTGGACAGTGTTAATTAGAGGCAGGGGTAAGTGCCATTAGGATTTTTTTTGCTTTAGGCACATTTCTTGGCCTGCACTGGAGATTTTGCTGTATTATCCAGGAAGAGGCAGTCCCACTTAACAGACCGAGGCAGGTGGCCTTGGCAGGCAGAGGCTGGCTCAGGTGACAGAATGTGCTGCCATGATATTCACCATTGGGCCATCCTCTGTGGAACAATTTGCTCCACTGTAAGTTCAGGACCAATAAGGAGGCTGTGCTGGATGCATCACACTGAGATTTTAGCTGGGGAAATGCTGCCTCTCTTCCCAAATGGCAATTGGAACTTGCTATCTAATCAGCATAACAGGGGAGCAGTCTCATTGTAGGACCAGCAAAAAGAAACCGAGACAGCACTGTCAACTCTGCAGATTCAATAACGAGTCGATGTAGATACAAAGAAACTAGTTTATTGATACTGGATGCTTGTGGCCTGAGCCAGGGTTCGAAGAGACTAAAATCATACAGTAAATACATTGCATATAAAGATCACTTCAAAAGCATTCCTACGGGCAGGGAAATTGTGCAGGGGACATTCACACATAGATGTTACTAGTACATTCTCATGTTGATTAGGCGTAGTGGCCTTGATGTTTTACTAGGCTCCTACGACTCCCACAGGCCTGGGCTGAGAAGGTTCAGATAAGAATTTTCACACATCACGATTTCAAAGCAGGGAGAGCTTCTAAGAAAAGGGAGGGGAAACAGTAGAAAGACACTAGCAGCATTTGGTTCTACTTTGGTTCTACCCAGCATGCTCTCTGGTTGATCCAGAGTTATATTCAGACTTGACATACTGCCCGCCCCCCTAAGCTGCTTCTACTGCCCTGTTAGAGCATTTCTGATTAAACCTTTTAATCAGGTCTGGGGCTGATATATCTTTCTCTGCTACCCATTCATTCTCGCTGGAGGGAAAGTGTTTCCATTTTATTAGGTAGTGTAGGACCCCTCTTTTGACTTTAGAGTCCAGGATTTCTTGGACTTCGTGATGGCTCTGATTCCCAACCAGGATAGGTTGTGGGACAGGTTCTCGAGGGTACCAAACTGAAGCCCCTGGGTCCCAACGGAGTAAGCTGCAATGAAATACATGATGCACTTTACTAAACATTTTTGGCAGCTCTAACTCTACTGTCACCTGATTGATCACCCTCAAGATTCTGAAGGGTCCCAAGAATTTGTATGCCAGTTTTTTTGAGGGTTGACTGAGAGGCAAGTTCTTAGTAGACCCGAACACCGAGTCCCTGACCTTGAAATCCCATGCAGGGACATGTGACTTGTCATATTGCTTTTTATAGGCTTCTTTGGCCGCCTCTAAGTTTTCCTGGATTGTTTTCCAGCTCCCGCTCGGCCCTTGCCACCATTGCTCGAAGGTTGTCGATTCAGGGGAAGGGTCCCCCCTGGCAATAGTGACATCGGCTTCCCTTCATACCCATGGATGGTTGAGAAGGGAGAAGCCTTGGTGGAACTATCCATGCTGTTGTTATACCCATACTCAGCAAAAGAGAGCAGGTCCACCCAATCGGACTGTCGGTGGTTAATGAAACAACGTAAATATTGTTCTAGAAGCCCGTTCACGCGTTCCGTCTGTCCGTCTGCGGGTGGTAGGCGGAACTCAACCCCTGCTCTATTCCGGCCAGTTTACAAAACTCCCGCCAGAAGTTGGCAACGAACTGTGGCCCGCGCTCGCTGATGACCTTATCAGAAAATGAGTGAAGCCGGACCACGTGGTTGAAAAACAGGAGGGCCAGTTTCTTTGCTGTAGGCAATTGGGCACACGGGATAAAATGGGCTTGTTTGGAAAACGTGTCTACTACCACTAAGATCACCGTTTTCCTATGGGAGGGTGGCAGCTCTACGATAAAGTCCATTGACAGCACTGACCAGGGGCGCTTAGCAGTTTCCAGGGGTTTGAGCAGCCCCGGGGCTTTACCGCCCCTTTTCTTGGCCATGATACAGATGGGGCATGAGGCCACGAATTCTGACACGTCCTTTTTAAGGGACGGCCACCAAAACTGTCTACTAATCAAATGGAGTGTCTTGACGTAGCCAAAGTGCCCGGCCAGTTTATTTGAGTGGCAGAATTGCAGCACTTCTGCCCATAGGTTCTTGGGAACATAGAGTTTCTCCCCTTTATACCGTAGTCCGTCCCCTCTCTTTTGAACATCCCCTGGACGGGCATCCCCCTCCCTCTCCGTCTCCCCAGCCAGTTTCTCGGATCCCAGTTCCCCTAAGATCCTCTTCTTCTGCGACCACGTAGTTACTGTGGTGGCCACCTGTGAGGGGGGAACTAAGGAGTCGACAACTTCCTCCTTCTGGCTCTCATGTTGCGGGAGGCGGGACAGCGCATCCGCTAGGAAGTTTTTCGCCCCCAGGATGTGCTTTAGCGTGAAGTCAAATTTGGAGAAGAATCCCGCCCACCGAATTTGCTTCTCACTCAGTTTCCTCTTGCCTGTAAGTGCTTCGAGGTTTTTGTGGTCGGTCCAGATCTCAAACGGCATTTCGGCTCCTTCCATCCAGGACCGCCACGTTTTCAGAGCGAACGTCACTGCAAAAGCCTCCTTGTCCCACCCTGACCAGTTCTTCTGTTCGCCTGAGAATATTCTAGAGATATAGGCGCAAGGTCTTAGCCGCCCCTCCCCATCTTTCTGCATTAGTATGGCTCCGACGGCCACATCAGAAGCGTCGCATTGCACAATGAAGGGTCGTTGTTCATCGGGGTGGCTCAGGACTGGCTCACTAGTGAATAAGCGTTTCAGTTTATCGAAGGCCGTTTGGCACTTCGGTCTCCAATTAAGTCGGGCCCCCGGTTGCTTCGCCTCTGGCCCCTTCCCTTTGGTTTTCAGTAATTCTGTCAGGGGGAGGGCGATCTGGGCAAACCCTCTTATGAAGGTCCTATAGAAATTTGCAAACCCGAGAAATGATTGGAGCTGTCTATGTGTTCTCGGGGGAGCCCATTCCAGAACTGCCTGCGCTTTTGCCGGGTCCATGGCCAACCCCTTCCCTGATACCCAGAAGCCCAAATAATCCAATTCGGTCTTATGAAATTCACATTTAGACAACTTGGCATACAATTGATGCTTCAACAGAGTGCTTAGCACCTCTCTCACTAACTTCACATGAGACTGTTCATCCTGGGAATAAATAATGATGTCATCCAGGTACACCACAACCCCCTTGAATAAAAACTTCCTTAGTACATCGTTTATAACATTCATAAACACTCCCGGGGCCCCCTGTAGTCCGAAAGGCATGACTAGATACTCAAATTGTCCCATGGGCATGTTAAACGCAGTCTTCCACTCGTCCCCCTCTTTAATGCGCACTCGGAAGTGCGCATCTCTAAAGTCCAGCATGGTGAAGATCTTGCCCTCAGATACCGTGCTTAACAAGTCCCAGATGAGGGGGATGGGGTAGGCGTTGGTTGTGGAGATCGCGTTAATCCCACGAAAGTCTGTGCAAAGCCTAAGCGAGCCATCCTTCTTCTTCCTAAACAGTACCAGGGCTGCGTGGGGGGCGGTTGCCAGTCTGATGAATCCTCTCCAGATTTTGGTCTAAGAATTTGCGGAGCTCCTTCTTCGTCGCCCAGCCCATGGGGTATAATTTGGCTCTGGGCAGAGTTTCCCCCGGGATTAGTTCTATGGCACAGTCTGTGTTCCTGTGTGTGTGTGGGGGGGTAACTTATTCGCCCCTTGTTCGCTAAATACCCCCATCAGGTCCTGGTAAACCTTCGGGATGGTGTGGGTCTCTTCCACCGACATACAAGCTTTCTCCTTGGCCACCGGAGCCCACAGGCCCCAGGCCGGATCCCAGAGGTGCGTTTGCAAAGGGGGTCTATGAACCTAATTGTCTGTGCCCCCCACCTTATGCGTGGTTCGTGCTTCTCTAACCAGCCCACCCCCAAGACTACCGGGTAGGAGCACGAGGGGGCGATGACGAAGGACTCCTGGTCCCAGTGTTCCTCGATCCCCATCGGCAAGACTTTAGTCTCTAGTCTGCACGGTTCCCCTCGCATCACCGACCCGTCCATTTGCTCGAACTGCATCAGACAGGGTAGCGGAGATCTCTCGAGTCCCAGAGCATCTACTAGGTTGGGGGTGATCAGTTCCCGGTTACACCCTGAGTCCTGTACCTGCATGAACCTTTTCAGTTTAGGGTTCAGCAGTTTCACTACTACAAAGTACAACCATCCCGTCACGCTCACCCTCAGTGGTGCCGGCTCCTCCTCGACCTGCTGGTTGGCACCTTTTAGAGCAGGTCGTTCCCATTTCCCGCTGGCTCGGACACCCAAGCCAGGTCGCTCAGGTCCGCCGACAGCAGCACGTCCTATTCCGGTTCCTCAACCACCGCGAGGCTGCTCTTCGCCGCTTCCTTAGGGCGGCTGGTCGGTTTCTTGGGGGTCGAGGTGCTGGTCTTCTACCCCCCCTTTTGGGGCCTTGGGGGGTTGTACAAATGGAAGCGAGGTGATTAGGATTGCCGCAGCGGAAGCACTTGCGGGGTCCCGCAGGTGCTCCCTCCTACGGCTTTTTTAGGTTCGACCTTAGGTGGGGTTGTTTTCTGCGGCCCCTTCCCGGATTAGTGTTGACGTTGCATCGCCACCCGCTTCATGTTAGTCTTGACTTCTCCTACCAGTTGTATCCACCCTACCAGAGTGGTAGGTCTAGCCTGAGTGAGGGCCCGATCCAGGATGCCGGCATTCAGCCCTCTGGTGAAGTGTTCGATCTTCATCACCTCACTCCACCCCCTTACTTTAGCCACGTTGGTTCAGAACTCCGCAGCGTACTCGTGGAAGGTCCTGGAGCCCTGTTGCATGTCCCGCAAGGTGGCCAGAGCTCGCATCTCCTGAAGCGGGTCCTTGTACTGGTCCAACAGAGCCTGAAGGAACGTTTGTACATAGTCCAGCTCCGGGCTCATGGCTTCGTAGAGGCTCACGTACCATCTCTTGGCGGCCCCCTTCAGCTTCAACCCCAGATAGTCCACTCAGCTGAATTCATCGAGGAAGGTGTTCCCCCAGTAGTACATGTAGCTTTTGTCCTGGATGGCAAAGTATTCCACCTCGTCTGGGTCTCCGTCGAAGGTGGCATCCAGCTCCCTGCCTCGCCCTCCGTCTCTTGGGCTTGCTGGCGTTGCTGGTCTTGGCGCTTGCCCTACCACCAGCGGCGCCGGGGCCTGTATTGGGGCTGGGGGGGGGCGAGCCAGTGGAGGCTGAGAAGGTCTCCATGGCCCTGGTAGTCCTAAGGCACGGGAGATCTGGGCAGTCATAGCCTGCATCTCATCTTTCAGTCCCTTGATCGCTCCATCCACTTCTTTTCGGACCATAGCCCGAAACATGCAAGCATCATCCTCGTGCATGTCCTTTGGCAGTGGTTCTTCTCCCCCTTTCTCCTCGCCCTCGAGGTTTTCCTCCTGCTCTTGGACACCGAGGGTGGCTTCTGCTTCGCCCGACTCCAGGGAACCCAGGTTGGCGGATTCCGCTTCAGTTAACTGTACCCTTTTCATGTGGTGGGTCAGGATCGCCGGTTTACCAGGTTGCCAGGTTGCCAACTCTGGACTGGAACATTCCTGGAGATGTGGGGGTGGAGCCTGGGGAGAGAGGGGTTTGGAAGGGATCTCCTGCCAGATGCGTGGCCATAGAGAGCCCACCTTCCAGAGCCCCCTCTCCCTCCAGGGGAGCTGATTTCTGCAGTCTGGAGAACAGCTGCTATTCGGGGAGAATGCCAGCCTTCCCCCCTTGCAGGTCAGCTGCCCCACCATCAGAGTCCTTCGCAGCAGCAACTGGCTGAGCCGGCTCACCCCGAGCCTGAAGGAGGGCCTGCATGTGATGTTCAACCAATATGAAGAGAGTGGCTCTCCAGTGTCAACAGCAGCAAGGGGGTAAGGGGGGACGTGAGTCTCGGCTGGGGCAAAAGCAGAAGAGCAGAAAGCAAGCCAGCCTGGGGAAGCAATTAAACCAGCCACCCCTAGGCGCTGCTTTCAATGCAGTGACCCAAACCATATGGCGGCCAACTGCCCCGAGTGGCCTTGAGGCCCCCCTCCCTCACTCCAAAGACCAGCACACCCAAGGCGAAAAAGGCAGAGGGGAGAGCAAAAAAAGCCCGCCAAGGGCAGCTCAGCGTTCGCCACCCCACGGAAGGAGGAAATCATCATTGTTGACGAGCTGGGAGAAGATGCCTGGGAAGACAAGCCAGCGGGAAACGAGGGTAACCTGCACTGAGAGGTGCCGAGCAGCAGGTCGTGGAGTTAACGACACCGCTGAAGGTGAGAATTACGGGGACCTTGTTTTTCATCCCACTGACTTTATTAAACTCTAGCCTCAAACGTTTTATACATGCTTGGGTATAACTAGATTCTGGGTGCACCAGAGACATAATCACACCCAAATTAGTGGAAGTGCTCAGACTCCCTACGAGTCCTCTTCCCCATCCCATGCAATTTGAGCAAATGGATGGGACAGTGATGAAGGGAGAACCATGTACAGAGCAAACTCAAGGGGTGCCGATGGGAATAGAAAATCGTGGCCCCCTCTTCGTCATTTGACATTGTCCTGGGAGTTGGATGGTTAGCCAAACATGAACCCAACATAAAATGGGGAGAACAAATCATAGACTTTAGGGATGGGAGATGTAAGTCCCACCAATGGAATGGGGAGTGGGGTCCAGAAGCACACACCCCCCCCCAAATGAAAAACTATGCCTCACTATAGAAGAGGTGAAATCAATCCCACATGAGTACAGAGATTTAAAACAAGTCTTTAGTGAAGAAGAAGCGAATGAGCTCCCCTTCCCCCATTGAGATACGGACTGTGCTATAGAACTGATTCTAGGGCAGAGCCTCTCTCGAGCTATGGGATTGGCTGAAAAAGCAAAACTTCTCAAGTTCCTAGACAAGAATTTAAAGCGGGGGGTTATCAGACTGGCTATGGTCCCCCACGCTGCCCCCGTACTGTTTAGGAAGAAGAAAGATGGGGGGCTCAGACTATGTATGGATTTTTGTGGGATCAATGCGATTTCCACCTTGAATGTGTACCCCATACCCCTAATAAAGGATTTGTTAAGCACCATGTCAGAGGGAAAGATTTTCACCAAGCTGGATCTAAGAGACGCTTATTTCCAGGTGCGCATAAAGGAGGGGGATGAATGGAAGACAGTGTTTAACATGCTGATGGGACAATTCGAATATTTAGTCATGCCATTCAGATTACAAGGGACCCCGGGAGTTTTCATGAACTTTATAAATGAAGTCCTGCAGAAATATTTGTACTGAGGGGTAGTGGTGTACCTGGACGATATAATTATTTATTCAAAAGATCTCCCCTCCCATGTGAAATTAGAGAGGAAAGCCTTAACAACACTATGAAAACCAACTGTATGCAAAGACCGAATTGGATTACTTAGGTTATCGAGTGTCAGGGAGGGGCTTGGCAATGGACCCCGCCAAAATACAAGTGGTACTGGATTGGGAACCCCCAAGGACACATAGACAGCTCCAATCTTTCATCATATTCGCAAACTTTTATTGTAATTTTATACAAGGATTCACACACACCATGCTCCCCTTGACGGACCTTCTTAAAACGAAGGGGAAAGGTCCAGAGGCCAAAAAGCCAGGAGCAAAATTAAATTGCACAGAAAACTGTCCAGGAAGCCTCTAACAAGTTGAAAAGATTATTCACCAGTGAACCTATTTTAATTCACCCCAATGAATTAAAACCCTTTGTGGTTCAATGTGACACCAGCGATGTCGCTGTGGGGGCCATCCTCATGTAACCAGATGAGGGGGGGGGGTCCCTAAAACCATGCGCATACATCTCTAAGAAATTCTCTCAAGATCAGAGGAATTGGTCAGTGTGGGACAAAGAAGCATTTGCTGTAACTTTCACCCTAAAACATAGCGATCTTGTCTAGAAGGAGCAAGGGTTCCATTTGAAATATGGACAGATCATAAGAATCTGGAAGCTGGGGACTTCCGGGATTTGGAGAATGCTGAGCTGTCCTTCCTCTCTAAGGGGGGCAGACTGGAGCTTCTGTTCGGGATAGTAAAGGGCAAATTTTTGCCTTCTGCCTACTTTTCTCAGTGAGAGATTAGTCCAAGATATGCACAGGAAACTTTGAGGTGATTTACCTTGGCTAAAAGAGAGTCCCGGGGGGGGGGGGGCTCCTTTGAGGGATCCTTGGAGAAGAGTTGCATATTCATCATTTGCAGAAGCTTACAAAGTCATTTATTTGACATAAGCTTGACAAGATCCTAATCTTCTTTGAGACTGCTAAACATCTGATGCTGTACGATGTTGATTTGGATAACCTTAGAAAAAGGTACTGATTGCTATCTACCATTCCGAGACTATTTTAAAGCAAACAAAATAATATTAGAAGGTGGGAAAGAGAAAGTTTGAAAGCTTGGAAGAAGAAGGGGTGAATTTTGGACTTTGTTAAATTAAGAACAGTGAAAAAATGGAAAGGAATTTATTGTTTCATCTACCTGCAGTCGTGGAGTGAAAGCACCATCGTCAGAGATCTGCAGTTTCTACAGTCAACACAGGAAATACGTCAAGTATCATGAGACTTTGTTACCAGTGAGAACGTGACTTGGGGCAAGCAAAGCAGGAAGTAACTATTGAAGAAGTGGACCTACTCTAGGATTGTTTTACCATAGAAAAACATCGGCGGCCATTACTAGGAAGCTAACTTTTTTAAAAGAAATATCTGAGCCTGGAAAGGTCGGAGGACGGCGAAATTAGGCTCATTTGAAAAGGCAAGTTCTAATCTATCAAACCTGATAGCTGAAATTTAATTTGGTGATATCAAATTTCTCACTGTTTTTTTAATGTCAGAGTCAAAGGTAACCCGTGCAAGGGCTGCCTCATTGGAGAAGATGCAAGATCAGTTGGAAGCAATGGAAGCTAGGATGATGAAAGGGGTGGAAAAGATGATAAATGCTTGCAAAAGAACTTTAAAAAGATATTGAGGACTTTAAAAAAGAAATGGAAGAGCTTAGAAAGGAAACAGTGGCGGTGTCAAAAAAAAGTGCAGGAGGTAGAAGGGAAAGTAAAACTCCAGGATTACTGTTGGGTTTTCTTTTTTATTATTATTATTATTTTATTGACAAAACAGTTCAATCATACAACAATGTATTAATGTAATCTTATGACAGAATAATCTTAATACATAATCAAATTTTCTTAACTGATTCCCCCCCCAGTTGTGAACAATTAACATAAAACTAAATTATATAAACAACATAAAATAGAGAGTGGAAGCGGTTTTCAACATCAAAATTATCAGCCTAAATTTATAAACCAAACATATTGTCACTATTTATTTCCCTCCCCCAGTTGCCTCAGACCTTCCACAGTCATTTTCTTGTTTCTGTTTATTTAACTATCTATATAGTTTTTCCCATTTATGACTTAACATAACTTTGGATTTCCCATTTAAAAGAGCGAAAAGTATATCCGCTTCAGCTGCTTGTAGTACCTTTCCAACCAATTCCTCTAAGTTTGGACATTTTGTATGTCTCCAATATTTGGCGAGTAAAATTCTAGCTGCAGTAAGAATATAATCCGTCATGTCAACATCTTCCTTTGGGACCACCTTTCCAACCAGAGATAGAAACATAACCTCTGGTTTAAATTGCAAACCAGTAGGAAATACTTCCTTCAAAAATTCAAAAATTTTCACCCAAAATTTGTTTACAACACTGCTCTCTCTCTCTTTCTCAGCTTGACTTCGTGAATGAAGATTTAAGAAAGGTGCAGTAGTCCACGTCTGCTGCAGGCTCGCTGGTGGCTGACAAGACCAATGTGGGACAGGCAGGTCCGGCCACAGTGGCTGCAGGGAAAAGTCTGATTTGGGGTTGGTGCTGTAGCAGTATGATTCTTCCTCAATCTCCTTTTGTCCTCAAGACCACCTATGCGTGCGTTCTCAAAGGAAGAAACAGCCTGGTGGATGGTGTACCTCCATGCTTTGCGATCTGAGGCTAGGTCAGACCACTGGTGATGGTTAATGCAACAGATACCAAGGGATTTCTTCAAGGAGTCCTTGAACCTCTTCTTTGGTGCCCCTCTATTTCGATGGCCGGTGGAAAGTTCGCCATCCAGGTGTCAGACATGTAACTTGCTGGAACTGAAATATAGAACAAAATGCTTGACATGACTAACGCCATGATGTACCTTAGTATGAACTCTGCTTTACTAACCCTGAGAGTTGTAGCAAATGCCTTTCCCTAGCACATTGTAACCGCAGGAGTGAAATCTCACTCCTATACGAAAAGCCAGCTGCAGCTTTGAAGTACATATCCTCAAGGACTCTTCCTTGGGGAAAGAGATAACACCCTGAGAAGAGCTGGCTGTCTCTGGGGGTGTGAAAAAAGACTGTATTGTTTCCCGCCTGTAGAAACCTAGAAAAGACTGGCTCCAGCCTTGGGCCAGTATCAAACTCAATCTGCTTCTATACTGTATGTGTGTTCTCAATAAATGGATTAATTATTAAAGCAACATGGTCCGACTTTACTTGAAGTTCCACGTCTTGACACCAGGGCAATCTTGGGAAGGCGGTGGTTTTCCATCCTGGAGATATGCCCTGCACAGCGCAGCTGCGTCTTCAACAGCAATGCCTCGATGCTTGTAACCTCCGCCCACTTGAGGACTTCAGTGTTGGTCACAAAGTCACTCCAGTGGATGTTGAGGATGATGCGAAGGCAGCGCTGATGAAAGCGCTAAAGGAGTCGCAGATGATGATGGTATAATACCCACGATTCGGAGCCGTAGATGAGGGTTGTCATCACAACCGCTTTGTAAACATTGATCTTTGTGCCCTTTTTCAGATGCTTGTTGCTCCACACTCTTTTATGCAGTCGGCCAAATGCACAGTTTGCCTTTGTCAGTCTATTGTCAATCTCCTTGTCGATCTTGGTGTCTGAGGAGATGATGCACCCCAGGTAGCTGAACTACTGGACTGTCTTCAAAACTGATTTACCCACAGTGATGCAAGGAGGGTGATAATCTTCCTGGGGTGCAGGCTGGTGGAGAATTTCCGTCTTCTTCAGACTAACTTCTAGGCCTAATAGCTTGGCAGCCTCTGCAAAGCAGGACGTCATATGCTGCAGAGCTGATACCGAGTGGGAGACAAGTGCAGCATCATCAGCAAACAGTAGCTCTCGGAAAATTTTTCCATTGTCTTGGAGTGGGCCTTTAGTCGCCTCAGGTTGAACAGGCTGCCATCGGTGTGATAGCGGATGTAGACACCATCGTCGTCATCTAAATCTACTGAGGCTCTTTAAAGCATCATGCCAAAGAAGATCGTAAAGAGAGTTGGTGCAAGAACACAGCCTTGCTTTAAACCTGTGCCTATTGGGAAGGGCTCCGAGAGATCGTTGCAGTGTCTAACTTGGTCTCGCTGGTCTTCATGTAGCTGGATGACCATACTGAGGAACCTTGGGGGACATCCTAAACGTTCCAAGATTTGCCACAGGCCGTTCCTGCTAACGGTATCAAAAGCTTTGGTAAGGTCGACAAAAGTCACATATAGACCCTTGTTTTGTTCCCTGCATTTCTCTTGGAGCTGCCTGAGAACAAATACCATGTCGGTGGTGCTCCTGTTAGCTCTAAAGCCACACTGGCTCTCTGGGAGGAGTTCTTCTGCAATGGTGGGCACCAGTCTGTTCAGGAGTATTCTAGCAAGGATTTTGCCTGCGATGGAGAGCAGGGTTATCCCCCGGTAGTTGGAGCAATCTGACTTTTCCCCTTTGTTCTTATGTAGAGTAATGATGATTGCATCGCGAAAGTCCTGTGGAAGTTTGCCTTGTTCCCAGCAGGTGACAAGTACTTTGTGAGGCGTGCTATGTAGTACTATGCCCCCATGCTTCCAGATCTCTGGTGGGATTCCATCAACTCCCACTGCCTTGCCACTTTTCAGTTGCTTGATGGCTTTAACAGTCTCTTCTAGGGTGGGGATCTCATCCAACTCTGTTTTCACTGGTTGAAGTGGGGTGAGGTGGATTGCTGAATCTTGAACTACGCGATTGGCACTGAAGAGAACCTGAAAATACTACGACCACCGGTTCAGTATAGATGCCTTGTCTGTGAGGAGCACTTGGCCATCTGCACTATGCAAGGGACTTTGAGCCTGATATGATGGACCATATACTGCCTTCAGGGCTTCGTAGAACCCTCTTAAATCACCAGTGTCTGCACACAGCTGGGTTCTCTCTGCAAGCTTGGTCCACCACTCGTTCTGAATGTCTCGAAACTTGCACTGGAGGTTGCTACATACAGCGCAAAAGGTTGCTTTTT
The DNA here is from genome assembly GCF_032191835.1 of Heteronotia binoei. Lineage (NCBI taxonomy): Eukaryota > Metazoa > Chordata > Lepidosauria > Squamata > Gekkonidae > Heteronotia > Heteronotia binoei. Next base: position 136,399,818 of record NC_083229.1, read on the forward strand.
TCCCGGGACAGGAGGGCTGAGCAAGATGTGCTTGGTAGGCAGATCTCTTTTTCGCCAGTAATTCTTGGATCTCTTGATTGTTCTCGTCAAACCAGTCCTTGTTCTTCCTTGTGGAGAACCCGAGGACTTCTTCAGAGGTCAACAGAATGGTAGTTTTTAGGTGTTCCCAGAGTGCTTCTGGAGAAGGATCTGTGAGGCAACTGGGGCCCTCAATTCTTGTCTGGAGTTTTGCCTGGAAGGCAAAATTTTTAAAGAATTAGTACTAAAATTTCAAAAATTGATGAATATGATAAGAATAAAAGGGAAAACACCAAATACATGGAAGGAAGCTGTAATTTCTTTGATTCCTAAGGAAAATAGAGATGTCACAAATGTAATGAACTATAGACCAATTAAATTACTAAATAATGACTATAAGATATATACAAGAATTTTGGCAGAACGACTTAAACAATATTTGATAAATTTCATAAAGGAAGACCAAGCGGGATTTCTCCCTAAAAGGCAAATAAGAGACAATATTAGAACTGTTGTAAATATTGTAGAATATTATGAAAGACATCCAGAGAAGGAAGTTGCATTATTCTTTGCAGATGCAGAGGAAGCTTTTGACAATTTGAACTGGGACTTTATTTTTGCAGTAATAGAGAAAATAGAGTTGAGGGGAAACTTTATAAGAATGATAAAGGCAATATATACTGAACAACGTGCAAGGTTATGTATAAATGCAGATCTTACAGATGAAATGATAATCAGCAAAGGTACAAGACAAGGTTGTCCGCTTTCACCTTTGTATAATGACTCTTGAATAATGACTCTTGAAATTTTATTGATGCAAATACAAGATGATAAAGAAATAGAAGGGTTGAGAGTTAAAGGATTTATTTACAAATATAGAGCATTTGCAGATGATATAATGTTTATAAATGAAAATCCTACACAAGTAACACCTTTGTTGTTAGCTAAAATACAAGAATATGGAGAACTGGCGGGATTTTATGTTAATAAAGAAAAATCAAAAATTGTATGTTAAAATATGCAAGTAAATAAACAAAAGGAGTTGCAGAGACTAACAGGATGTGAAGTTACCTCTAAAGTAAAATATTTGGGTGTGGAAATAACAATGAAGAATATTGACCTTTTCAAAAATAACTATGCAAAGCTATGGCGTAAAATGGATGACAATATGATAAAATGGAATAAGCTTAACTTGTCATTGCTTGGAAGAATAGCTGCAATTAAGATGAACATTTTGCCGAGAATAATGTATTTGTTTCAAACTTTTCCAATTGTGAAAGACAGTAAACAATTTAACAAATGGCAAAGGAAGATTTCGGAATTTGTATGGGCTGGGAAGAAATCAAGGGTTAAAATGAAAGTTTTAATATATGCTAAAGAAAGAGGAGGATTCCCATTACCAGATTTAAGATTATATCATGAAGCAGTTTGTTTGGTGTGGATAAAAGATTGGGTGACACTGTTGAATAAAAAACTTTTAGTGTTGGAAGGTCATGGAAATAAATTCAGCTGGCTCGCTTATATGTATTATGGGAAGAAAAAGATGGATAGTTTTTTCTCTCACCATTACATAAGAAATAATTTGTTGAATACCTGGATGAAATATAAGAAATATGGTGATGAAAGAAAACCATTATGGATAGTGCCAGCAGAAGTGATAAAAATAACAGCTGAGACAGGTGAGGAAAAATGGCAGTCATACAATCAACTATTAAAAATACAAAGCGGCAAAATAGAATTGAAAACTGCTGTGGAGTTGAATAACAAATACGATTGGTTTCAAATGCAACAAATAAAGAGTTTGGTGGAAAATGATATTAAAACTGGAGGAATAAGGCGAGAGCAAACAGAAATGGAAAAAGTTCTGCTTGGAGATAATGAAAAATTAATTTCAAAAACTTATAAGTTACTTTTAAAATGGTCAACAGAAGATGAAGTAGTGAAATCTCAAATGATTAAATGGGCAATAAATGTAAATAAAGAAATACAGATGGATACATGGGAATATTTATGGAAGAACTCTATGAAACTTTCAACATGTCAGAGTATTAAAGAGAACTGTTTTAAAATGATGTATAGATGCTATATGACTCCTAAAAAAAATGGCAAAGATGAATAACAAGATGCCAGACAGATGTTGGAAATGCAAAAAACATGAAGGTTCTTTCTACCATATGTGGTGGACTTGTGAAAGAGTGAAAAAGTATTGGCAGATAATCCAACAAGAAATTTCTAGGATCTTGGGATATGAATTCAAGAAAGCTGCAGAGACTTTTCTGTTGGGATTACAAATGGAAAAATTTCCAAAAGAAGATAGAACTATAATTTGGTACTTGCTTTCAGCTGCTAGGACACTACATGTGCAGTTATGGAAGCAAGAAAAAATACCAGAAAAATGGGATTGGATTGTAAAAGTTATGACATGGAGTGAGATGGACAAATTAACAAGAACTTTAAGAGACTATGATTTAGAAGATTTTAAAAGGGAGTGGAAAAAACTTAGAAGTTATGTAGAAGATGAGTGGAAAGTAAAAGGACTTTGGACAATTTTTGATAATGATTAAACTTTAGAAGAAAAAAGAATATTAATTTTAGTTCTTAGTAATTAACGGTACCTTTTAATGTTAGTATTTTGAGTAAATAACACTGGCGGGGGTCAAGTAACGGGGGGAGGGGTGATTAGAAAGAAGCATATGGGATAGATGAAAATTATTAATGGAAATTGTTACCATATGTTATCAATAAAATTGTTTAAAACTAATAAGGATCTGGAAGTTCTTACGGGTCGCAGAAAATTGACTGAGAAACAGATCTGATGGGCAGGGTTCTTTGTGAAATTTGATTTTAATCTGAAACACATCCCGAGATCTAAGAATTTTCTAGCCGACGCATTATCCAGACTCCCCCAGCAAAACAGCCAAAGGGAGGAAGTGATAGACTCACTTTTCTCTCCCAGTCAGTTAGGGGGAGTGGTAACTTCCCATTCCCAAGCAAAGCGTGAAAAACTGGAAGAGAAGTGGGGAGGTGAAAGACTGATTGCTGAAGTGGAAAAGAAAGTGGATGTGATACCCGAAGGGGTATAGAAAGGGGAGGGAGGATTCTGCTACAAAGTTAGTAAACTCTGGGCGTTTTTGCACTGACCTTAATCGGCAGCGACGTCCCTCTTCACCGTGCAGGATCTGCGCGGATTTCGCACCAATTGCTGCGGAGCACCCGGAAGAGCCACAAAGTCCCCCAGCTTTTGCGGCGCAAATGGAAACTGGTTTTTGGCGGTTTCCATTCGCGCCGCAAAAGCCGCGGGACTTTGCGGCTCTTCCGGGTGCTCCGCAGCAATTGGTGCGAAATCCACGCAGATCCTGCGCGGTGAAGAGGGACGTCGCTGCCAATTAAGGTCAGTGCGAAAACGCCCTCTATGTGCCAGAGAGCCTCTGGAAAGAGGTGCTCCAAATGTGTCATGACAGCAAGCTATTGGGACACTTGGGGTATGTAAAAACTCTGCATCTAGTGAATAGACAATTTTGGTGTCCATTTATGAAAAAAGACATCTCTAATTATGTGGCTTCTTGTCCAATATGTTTGATGGCTATGAGAAGGGGGGAGGGAAGCCCCCAGAGTTATTACAGCCACTGGAAACAGCCACCAGACTGTGGTCAATAGTCTCATTGGATCTTATCGTAGAACTTCCCCCTTCTCAGGGAAAGACTGTAATTCTTGTGGTAGTGGACACTTTTTCTAAACAAGCCCACTTCATTCGCTGCTCTCAAATACCCATGGCTAAAAGACTAGCCCAACTAGTTTCTGTATTTTTTTACATTCTTGGTAGTATTGCCACAGTAGTTTTATATATAGGATTCAGACAAAAGAAGACCAGAAGTTACAATTCTGAGGTGGCAGAGTTACACCCTTCAAGGGACCTAGAAAGGTGTAACTGCTGAGGATGGCACTGCTAAATATCACAAACAAATGAATTAGGGTTCCCAGGTCCTACTTCACTGCCAGCGAGGGTATCTGGGATCCAATTTCTGGAACAATCCAGAGTGTCTCCCTAGAGGGTGTCAAGCATGCTATTTCTATGTACTGGTTTATATGTACCTAGGGAACAGGCCAGAGTTAAAGCAGAGCATCACCTCTGTCCTTTCTCCTTTCTTCTCCCCCTCTCTTTCCTCTTTCACCCCTTTGAATAGATCATAAATCCATCTGGACTCAGGATGTTTTAGAATAACCTTGTATTAACGGGGTAGAATGTCTCTCCCCCAGATTCACACAGCCATGCCTTATTAGTTCGCAGAGAATGTGTGAGAAATGGAGATGTTGTCATTAGCTAACATTCCTTAGTCATGAAAGAGATCCTAGTGCCTTTGAACTCTCAACTCAATTTACATATTTATGTTATTCTTTTGAAGTTATCTGTAACCCTGCCTTTTGAAGTTTGCCTATAAGATACTATCCAATACTATGTATGCCATTACTTCCAAGGTACCCATCCTTGGAGCAAGCTATGGAATTTTTCAATAAAGCAAGTCTTTGATTAAAGAACAAACGCTTGATTATTGCAAAATATCGATGCTTGACAGAGGGCAACCCTAATTAATTTGTCTGTGATATTTAGTGGTGCCATCCTAGGTTGTGGAACAACTAGGGTTGCCAAGTCCAATTCAAGAAATATCTGGGGACTTTGGGGGTGGAGCCAGGAGACTTTGGGGGTGGAGCCAGGAGACATTAGGGGTGGAGCCAAGATCAAGGCTGTGACAAGCATAATTAAACATCTGGGGATTGGCAACCCAATCAGCAGTAGCACCTCCACGCTCAGGTGTACCGGCTTGGGGCGGGCCGTTGGGGACCCTGAACTCTTCCTACGTGCTTTTTTCACGCGTCGCCCTCAAGGGCACGGGAGAAGCGCAGCAACATGCACAATCCCCGTTCACCCTCTGGCATTCCCACGCCTCCCTCTCTCTCTCCCCTTTTGCAACTGGGGGGCGAGATCCAGCCCCACTGCCCCTTCCCTACTGGACGGGGGGGGTCTCTCTTACCTGCCATCTCCTCCCAGCTCGCTCGCCTTCGCCCCCGCCCCGCATCAGCCGCCCCGCCGCCTGTAGCCATTTTCCGCTTCTCCCTCAGCTGTTCCCCATGTGGGAACGAAGACGACTCACAGAAGCCCGGGTCCTGCTGCGGGGCATGGCGGGAAGCATAGCTCCCCGTCCGGAGCTCAGCCCCACAAGCCAATGGGAGGCGAGCGGCCCAGAGAACTACAAGCCTGGAAAGCTGCCGTGCTAGGCATGCTGGGAGTTGTAGTTCTTTCTAAAGGTGGGGAGAGGAATCGCAGAGCGGGGAAGGGAAGGGAAGGTAAGGAAGCGGAAAGGCTCAAGGCTGTTCCAAAAGGGGCGCCAGGCGGGGGTGGGTTGTTCTTCGCAAGGCCTCCCTGGCACTTTTTTTTTTTGCCATTGCGATTTGCAAAAGGCCGCCCTGCCTCCAAATGCCCCAAGAGCGAGTGGCACCAAAATGGCGCCATTTCCCCCCCGGTTCCGAATTTTGGGAGGGCGGGGGAGGAGGCTTCTATATCGGGGGCCCCCACCAGGGCGGGGGAATTGGGACCCCTAGGAACAACCTAGGCACTCTAGGTTTTGGGGTTTTTGCTACAAAGCCACAGAGTTCACCCAAAACCCAGAGTGTCATCGCTCGACATCAGTGACATGATGACATCACTTCCAGCTGATGTCATCACATTAGGGATATCACATGATGATATCCCTGTTTAAGGAACTGGTGGGCTGGAGCCCTGAAGATGGTGGAATCCCCTGGGCAGACTGGGGGACCTGGCAACCCTAAACTGAGTTGTGCCCTTTCCCCCTCCTCTTCTTCGCAGGCCATGTCAAAATGGAGGATTACCTGCATTAGAACCCCAAGCTGTTCTTGAGATTTGAAGAACTGCTGTTTATTCCTTGCTTAAACATCAGGATTCAACCCTAGCAACCAACAAACTGCTAATTGTTCAATTGCCACCTTTGGATGGCAAAACTTGTGGTTGGTTCTAACTTAGGACATCTTGTGCAATACAGTATCCTGCCATAAATGAAGATGTTATTTCAAAACTGAACTTTGAAAAACAAATATAACTAATTATAAATATTTCTAAAGAGAAAACATTTTCCAAGACCACTAAAATCATTTAGCACTAATATCCAACGCTGTACAAAAATGTTTACCATGGCCTATGAAACATTACAGAAAATATAGAATTTCATTTGTATTATTTGAAGCAAGGCTTAACAGAAAATAATAAATGTTTGCACTACTACAAAACACTTGTTTTTTTTTCAGAGTTGCCTTTGTTCTAAAAATGTTGAAACATAAAAGGATACTACTTCCTAAAGAAGTTAACTAAAAAATATATCTTAGAATCTGGCACGGAAGAGGTAAATATTAGAAACGGTCACAAATGAATTTGCTGGTGACTAAAGACTATTTTGTTCTTCACAGCTGGAAGGCCCTTCCACATGGCCGGGAACATTACAAGATCTCTTTAATGCTTTCTTCACATTCAAAAAATACACAATGCAGTAAAAAATGGTAAAAGATAAAAGAACAGGCCATTCAAATAAAAGCATTGCCTATGTCCTTGATTAGTTGTCATCAAGTATGAAGATTTTGTCCCAGTTTCTCACAGCTGGTGTTATTTCACTTCTAGGAAAGTTAACTGAAGCACCTCCCCTTTTTGCCAGTGTTTGTTGTTTGTTCTCTGTCAAATTGCTGATCAGCATTTTAGCAGGGATAAATGTAAAGTTCTGCATTTAGGTAGGAAAAATTCCATGCATGATTATAAGATGGGGGAGACTTGTCTTAGCAGTAGTATGTGCGAAAAGGATCTAGGGGTCTTAGTGGACCATAGGCTGAACATGAGTTAACAGTGTGATGCGGTGGCTAAGAAGGCAAATGCAATTTTGGGCTGTATCAACAGAAGTATAGTGTCCAGATCATGTGAAGTGATGGTATTTGGGCACCACATTTTAAGAAGGATATAGACAAGCTGGAAAGGGTCCAGAGGAGGGCGACGAAGATGGTGAGGGGTCTGGAGACCAAGTCCTATGAGGAAAAGTTAAAGGAGCTGGGCATGTTTAGCCTGGAGAGGAGGCGGCTGAGAGGTGATTGTGAGTTTCCTGCATTGTGCAGGGGGTTGGACTAGATGACCCTGAAGGTCCCTTCCAACTCTATGGTTCTATGATTCCATCTGTAACAGTTACTGGCTCTAGGCCAGTCCATGGGGCCTTAAGCACTGTGGGTTTGTAGCAGCTTTCTACATCATTTCTCTCTGCCACGTGGGGTACCAAATGGATGAGATGCCTGGGTGATGCCTGGCTGTATCTCTGGTAGCTGCCTGAGTGGGGTTGCTTGTAGGGCCGAGATTCCTGGACAGCTCCGCCAGGGGACCAGCTGCTGCTTTAAGGAGCTGAGTAACTGGGGATGGAACTGCATGTGTGCCCCCACCAGACTCCCAAGTGACTGGCCACCTTGCTGGAAGTTGGCAGGACTCTCGTAGGGCTGCAGGTGGTGGCCATAGGGTGACATGTGGCAGGGACCCCTATAGTCCAGTGGAGAGGCTGGCAGAGGGCATCCACCTCCAGAGGGCTCTGGAATCTGCTGCCAGCCAAAGAAATCCTTGCAATACATGGCAATAGTGGCAACAATAGCAACAACCATCACAGTTCCACAACAACCTGCCTGAGGATGAAAAAGGGTTCAGAGTTAACATCCTTGAAGATCTTACTTTTTTGGAAATGAAAGCAGATTCAGTCTTCAGACCAGATAGCAAAATTACTGTAGATTGTGTAGTTTACAGAGCACTGAAGGAAGTTGCTGTCCATCTAATTACATGACATATGGTGGATATATTTCCCCAATCGATGGCAGAGCAGTTTCAAGGTTTCCTGGAGGATACTTCTACCCTCAATCCTTTCCAGTCCAGCTTCTACCCTGGTCATGGGATGGAGACAGCTTTGGTCACCCTCACAGATGACCTTAGAAGGCATCTGGATCGAGGTGGGTCAGCGCTGCTATTGTTATTAGTTCTCTCAGTTGAATTTTACTAAACATTTTAGGAAGGTCCAATTCTACTGTCACTTTGTTGATTACTCGTTTTATTTTAAACGGGCCCAGGAACTTGTATGCCAATTTATTACAAGTCTGTGGTAAAGGCAGGTTCTTGGTTGACAGGAACACACTCTCCCCCACCTTAAAGTCCCACTCTGGGGAGTGCTTTTTGTCAAAATAAGCTTTATAGTCCTTTTTGGCCATTTCCAAGTTCTCCTGGATGACTGCCCAGCTTTTCCTCACTCCTTCCCACCATTGTTGGCAGGAGCTAGGTGGCGCTGTTCCCTCAGGACTGGTCAGTAAAGGGAACAGCAAAGGCCTTCGTAGCCATTCACTATTTGAAATGGCGAGGCTTTGGTGAAGCTGTGCAGGCTGTTGTTGTACCCATACTCTGCAAATGGGAGCAGCTCTACCCAGTTTGACTGCTGGTAATTTATATAGCACCTTAAATATTGCTCGAGAAGACTGTTTACGCGTTCTGTCTGTCCGTCTGTCTGGGGGTGGTAGGCGGAACTCAGTCCCTGCTCTATTCCCACCATTTTGCAAAACTCCCGCCAGAAGTTGGCAATGAACTGCAGCCCGCGGTCGCTGATGACCTTGTCAGGGAACGAGTGTAGTCTAACCAACGTGATGGAAAAATAAATAATCCAGTTTTTTAGCCGTTGGTAGTTGCTTGCAAGGAATGAAATGCGCTTGCTTGGAGAACGTGTCTACCACCACCAGCACTACTGTTTCCCCCTGGGAGGCTGGGAGCTCCACTATAAAGTCCATTGAGACCACTGACCAAGGTCTGGTGGGGGTAGGTTGCAATAACCCCGGTGGCTTTCCCCCTCTCCGTTTGGCCATGACACAATTGGGGCACGATCCCACAAACTCAGAAATGTCTTTTTTCATCTGCGGCCACCAAACTGGCGATTTACTAGGTGCAGCGTTTTTACATAGCTGAAGTGGCCCGCCAGCTTGCTGCAGTAGCAGTGCTGCAAAACTTTGGCTCGGAGGGTCTTAGGTAAGTAAAACTTCCCCTCGTAGTACCAAAACCCCCTTCTCCCTTCAGAATGCCGTCCGGCCTCCCCTCTCCCTCCTTTTCTGCTTCTTCGATTAGTCGGTTGCCCCCCCACAGCTCTGGCCGCCCGGTTTTCTTCCCAGACCAAGTGGTCACCCCCTCAGCCACTGCGAAGGAAGGAATGATGGAGTCTATGACTTCCTCCCTCTGACTTTCATGCTGGGGAAGGCGTGAGAGTGCATCTGCCAAGAAATTCTTGGAGCCTGGGATGTGCCGGAGCACGAAGTCAAATTTTGCAAAGAATCCTGCCCACCAGATTTGCTTAGCCGTTAATTTTCTCCGGCCGGTGAGAGCCTCCAGATTTTTGTGATCCGTCCATATTTCGAACGGCAGCCTGGCCCCTTCTAACCAGGACCTCCAAGTCTTTAGGGCATACGTTACAGCAAACGCCTTTTTGTCCCAAACCGACCAGTTGCGCTGTTCATGCGAAAATTTGCGTGAAATGTACGCGCAGGGCCTCAACCTCCCCTCCTCATCTTTCTGCATTAATATGACTCTGATGGCCACATCGGAAGCGTCGCATTGGACCACAAAGGGTTTTAGCTCGTTCGGGCGGGCCAGTACTGGTTCACTAGTGAACAGTCTTTTAAGTTCATCGAACACCGCCTGGCACATGTCCACGGCAGCTTGGCCCCCGGTTTTTTGGCCTCCGGCCCCTTCCCCTTGGTTTTTAGTAAGTCGGTCAGGGGCAGCATTACTTGGGCGAACCCCTGGATGAACCCCCTGTAGAAATTTGTGAACCCGAGGAACGATTGGAGTTGTCTACGTGTCCTCAGGGGTTCCCACTCCAGCACAGCCTATATTTTGGCTGGGTCCATCGCCAATCCCTTCCCGGACACCCGAAACCCCAGGTAGTCGAGTTCTGTTTGGTGAAACTCTCATTTTGACAGCTTGGCGTACAGTTTGTGCTGATACAGGGTAGAGAGTACTTTTCGCACTAAGGGCACATGGGACGCCAGATCTTTTGAATAGATAATGATGTCATGCAGGTACACCACCACCCCTTTGTACAGGTATTCCCGGAGTACTTCATTTATAAAGTTCATAAAGACTCCAGGTGCCCCTTGTAGGCCAAAAGGCATCACCAGATATTCAAATTGTCCCATGGGGGTGTTAAACGCCGTTTTCCATTCGTCCCCTTCTTTGATTCTAACTCAAAAGTAAGCGTTTCTCAGGTCTAGCTTGGTGAACACAGACCCCTCTGACACCGTACTTGATTAATGGGACGGGGTAGGTGTTTGACATTGAAATCCCATTTATCCTGCGAAAGTCTGTGCAAAGTCTCAGACTCCCGTCCTTCTTCTTCCGGAAGAGGACCGGGGCAGCGTGGGGGGCGGTCACTGGCCTAATGAATCCCCGTTTCAGATTTTTATCAATAAACTTTCGCAATTCTGCTTTCTCTGCCAACCCATCGAGTATAATTTAGCTTTTGGTAACTCCTGTCCTGGGATCAACTCGATAGCACAGTCTGTGTCCCTGTGGGGTGGCAGCTCATTGGCCTCCTCCTCACTGAACACTTTGCAGAGGTCTCGATACTCCTTTGGGATGGAGCGGACCTCTTCCACCGACACACACATTTTTTTGTTCACCGGGGGAGGTGTTGGCCCCCATCACCCCTGCCAGTGGTGGTGGGTGCACCGCCGATCGGTAAAGTCTATCATTTGTGCCCCCAACTGGATGTCCGGCTGGTGGCGGGCTAACCATCTCACCCCCACCACCACATCGAAAGATGAGGAGGGGGCTATGACAAAAACCTCCACCTCCTAGGGTTTTTTTAATTCCTACAGGCAGTCCCTGGGTTTCTTCCGTGCAGGGTTCCCCTCTCATGGCCATCCCGTCCATCTGCTCAAATTGGATCAGGTGGTGAAGGGGGACCCTAGACAATCCCAGGGCATCTACTAGTCTCAGGGTGATGATTTCGCGGGTGCAGCCTGAGTCTACTAAAGCTCGGGCGTGCATGAACTGCTTCAGCTTCGGGTTCAACAAAGTCACTGTTACAAAGAGTAGGGCCCCTGTTACTCACCCGTAGTGGTGCCATCAAATCTACGACCTGCCGTCCAGCACCCTTCAGTGCAGGTCGCTTTCGTTTTCCGCCGGCTCTGGCTCCCACGACTCCTCGCCCGAGTCCTCGGTTATTATAGAATCCTCGTCAAGCACCATGGATGTGGCGACACTGCCCCGACTGGGCTCTTTGGGTTTTCCCCCCCGTTTTCTTGGGGCCGGCGGCCATCGGCTTTGGAGTCGGGGGGGCCTTAGGGTTTTTCCGGGCAGTTGGCGGCCAGGTGCCCCAGGTCGCTGCACCGAAAGCATCGACGTACAGGGGTGGGTTTAGGTGCCCCCTCGAGCCGTCACCTTCTTGGGTTCGGCTTCAGCCCCTGCTCAGGCCTCGCATCCCCCTTTGCTCCCTGCTGCTGCTGGCATTGCAGGGCTACATGTTTCAGGTTGGTCTCAACTTCGCCGGCCAGTTGTATCCAACCCACCAGTGTTGTGGGTCGGGCCTGCTGGAAGCATCGGTCGAGAATGCTTGCATTAAGGCCCCGCTGGAAGGCTTCATAAGAACATAAGAACATAAGAGAAGCCATGTTGGATCAGGCCAACGGCCCATCAAGTCCAACACTCTATGTCACACAGTGGCAAAAAATGTTATATACACACATACACTGTGGCTAATAGCCACTGATGGACCTCTGCTCCATATTTTTATCTAAACCCCTCTTGAAGGTGGCTATACTTGTGGCCGCCACCACCTCCTGTGGCAGTGAATTCCACATGTTAATCACCCTTTGGGTGAAGAAGTACTTCCTTTTATCCGTTTTAACCTGTCTGCTCAGCTTCGACTCTCATCCTCTCGTTCCACCCTCGGACCTTGGAGCAATGGGCTCTGAAGTTGGTGGAGTACTCCCTCACTGTCCTCGCCCCCTGCTGCAACTCTCGCAGGGCGGTGAGGGTCGGACCTCCTGCAGTGGGTCGCCATACTGTTGCAGCATGGCTTGTAAAAACCCAGCTATGGTGGTCAGTTTGGGGCCCCGGGTCTCATACAAGCTAACGAACCATCACCTTGCTGCTTCCTTCAGCTTCGACCCCAAATAATCCACTCAGCTAAGCTTGGTTGGGAAGGTGTCATGAAGCTGTTGCACTGGATGGTGAAATACTCCACCTCCTCCGAGTCACCATCGAACGTGATTTGCAGCTCTCGGCCCCTGCCTCCACCCCAGGGCATGAGGGGTTGCGGGCCGGCTGGGGCCATCGGCCAGCCTGGTGGGAGGGCTGGCATTGGTGGAACGACCAGGCCCGGGGCTGGCGGTGGTCCCACCGAGACTGGAGGCCCCACTGGCTCCCCTGGCAGAATCCTTGGTTGGTCTGGCTGTGGCGCCGGCTGATCTGGTGGTGGCTCGGCTGGCTTTCCGGGTGGGCCCGCGGGTAGGTCCGGCGGCGGCCCTGTCAGCTCCGGCCGCGGCGCCGGTTCGCCCGGCTGGGCCCGCATTTGTTCTCGCATCTGATCCAATTGTCTCTGCACCTCGTGTGCGATGTGCACGGTGTTTGCCTGGATCTTGGTTCGGATCTCTCGTATCCAAATTTGCATCTCGTTTCTCAGCAGCTGGACATCCTCTCCTCCCCTCGGGGTCTGGCCCTCATCTTCCCCCGGGCCGCCGCCTTGATCCTCACTGGTCAGGACATCCTCTTCTTCATTCCCCGTCCCGGTTAACAGTTTCCCGAAGCGCCCGGCCGCCTCGTCCATGAGCGTGGTTGAGGTGCGGGGCTTCCACTTCCGCGGGGTTACAAGTAGGGTTGAGAAATGCAGCGGACCTCCCCCCTTCTGTCTGTCAACTGTGACACCCGGTGGGATCTCCGGCTCCTCTACGAGTTTGGTGAGTTCTCCATTACTCGGAACTTTGGTGGCCATCCAGCTAGCAAGTTGCCGGTTCAGATAGACCCATATTGGATCAGTTCCAAAATGTCAGACGATGGAGGTTCAAAGTAAACGGACTTCCATTTGTTACAATATTATGTTTATTTGATAGCCCAAGGTTCTGGACAAGGGAGCATTGGAACTGTTGGCGAGAAAAGCAATGCTTTAAACAGTATACATCAAAGGATTTCTAAACAATACTACATTCTCACACTTCTAGGATACATGTAACACCTTCTCTTCCCCTTATCTCTTGTGGTTCCCTTTCTCACAGAGGAGCCCTGCTGGCTCTCCTTGAGACATGCTATCTTCAAAGGGTTGTTGCTTTTGTTAGTACTATGAAGTGGAATTCACAGCAGGAGTTAGTAATATTTCTGTCTCTACTTTATGCAAGGCCTCTGCTTCATGGTTAGTGGCAAATGCTCAAAATGGAGTTAGTCATGTCAAGCTACACATTGCATTTCAGTAATATCTATCATAACACGATATCAAAACTCCAGTGTCTGACAATTCTCTCACCAGTGATGTTTAACATCTACATGCCCCCCCTTGCCCAGATTGCCTGAGGTTTGGGCTGGGTTGTCACCAATATGCAGATGACACCCAGCTCTACCTGTTGATGAATGGCCATTCGGACGCCACCCCAGACCATCTAACTAGGACGTTAGAAGCCTTTGGACATGTTCCAGCTTGTCTATATCCTTCTTAAATTGTGGTGCCCAAAACTAAACACAATACTCTAACCCAAACTTGTCCAACCTGTGACCCAGGATGGTTTTGAATGTGCCCCCAACACAAACTCATAAACTTTCTTAAAACAGCACCTGGAACTGTGTGCTGCAGCAGCAGTAGATCCTAGGACTGGGGCTACATCTGGTTGCTTTCTCCTCCTGCTTGCTTTCCCCCCTACCACCAGAGAGGGTGCCAGAGCTGACTCAGAGCATGTGTGTGTGAGTGCTCTTCCTTTGCTCCTGCGCGCTCTCCAGCTCTTCTTCCTTCCTGCTGTGGCCCCTCTGGATCTCCCACCCAGGACAAAGAGCCCTCGGCTATGATCTGGAGGTATCAGGGTGGGGGCTGTGAGCCCCTCTCTGGGAAAGTTGGGGAATAGCAGAGCCAGCCTCCCAAGCTCCTGTGTGGGCTTGTGGGGTGGGGTGAGAGTTTTCCCTGTGGGGGGGGCTGCTGGGCTTTCTCTGTGAAGGCTAGAGGTGGAGTGTGTGCAGTGGAGCTGGGCTTGGTGCCCCCAAAATGGATATGCTCCATTGCCTCTGGTGGATCTGTTGCATTTCCCCTCAATCTCTTCACTGTGGGAGTTCCAGAATCCCCTTACCCTTCTCTGTAGCTGAAAAGAGACACAAAGAAACAGGTGGTTCTCCCCCCCTCCCTCCGAAGTCTCTGGAGAGAGAGGTTTTTTTAAAAGCATGTAGAAAAAACAGGCCTCCTGCTTTAAAAACAAGTCAAGGACACCCTCCCCACTTTTTTTGCTCCTGACAGTGAGTCTTCTGTGCTCAGGACAGCTTTAAAAGCAAGCCTGTATCTGTCAACAAAAAGGGAGTTTCAGTTGGGAAGCAGGGGCTGGTGTGAAAAAGAATAAAGATCTGCCTACTCCCTCCCCACCCCCTGCTCCAAGCTTCTGAGAGAGGGCATGGAGAGTGAGCAATGATTTCCCTTCCCCCTCTGCTGGAAATTTAGAGGCATGGTTTGGGAACAGATCAAAACAAACATCTCTTCCACCCAACTCCATAGCTACCAAGGGGCCGGCCTGCCTAGCAGTATTTACAGGCCCCTTGCCAGAGCCTCAGTTTCCCCAGCCCCCTCTGGACCCCTCATTTGTATCACCTGTTGATGCTAAACAGACTGAATGCTGGATTAAATTGGGCTGGGACAGACTGCAGGGAGGATGACAAAGGAAGAAGGAGGAGCAGAGCCTGAGTCCCTCACAGACTGCCTCACATCTTCAAATGGGCAGTTTGCTCCTCCTTTTGTTCCTGCTGACCAAAGTGCCCACTGATACTTTGTGTAAGGAGCCCACCCTCACCTATCTGAAAGAAACAAACATAGTCCAGAGAGAAGCATGCAGCTACAGAATTTGGGTTCAGGCAAAGGAAACCAAACAAACCCTATTTTCTCTGGAAAGCAAAAGACATTTAAAGGTTACTTGCTTGTGCTTGAAACTTAAATTCCCTCCCAGCTCTGCTCTCCATTTCTCAATTATCATTCTTAAAGTAAGCAAGAATCAGAAAGCCAGGCATTTTCCTGAGAACAGTGTGTGTGGGAGGGGGGAGGATGAGCAGTAGGTGGGCTATGCTGACTGGGAGGGGAAGATTCAGAGCAGGGCTCCCTTATAACAATCACTCATTATAAGAAAGGCAGAGTGGGTGACCTCCCCATTTTCCTCCTGGATCTATCTTCATTTGTTGGTGTAAAGTGCTGTTATAGTGGATCAGGCTCTCACTTTGGCAGTTTTAAAAGAAGGCGGGCTCTACACAGCACTGACATAGAGGCCCGCCAGATACAAACATTCTACTAGCAGTAGTGAGAACATTGCAGCCTGGTTGAGCCTCTCTTATTCGCTGGCCAGCAGAGCCTGTTTCACATTTTCAGTGCTCCTCTTCTTCTGTGTGCAGGCTGCAATAAGCCTCTTTAGACTCCAGGAAAGAGAGTGGGGGGTTGGTCTTGTGGAAGTTGTTGCGAAGGTCTGGGCTTGTGGTGGGGCTTGCTGTAGTCTGGCCTGGTTCTTGTTTGTTTCTGGCAGACACCATATTGGCACTTTTTCTGATGTTATGCTCTTTTTTTTCTCCTTTTATTGTTTGGGTGGATGACTGAAGTAGCCTGGTGGTCTGCTGCTGGCTGCTGCCTACCCCAGGCTAGACCTTTCCCAGTCCTACTCCTGGCTTAGTGCATTGCCTGGTTTGCTTCCTGTTTCAGCTCCAGGCCATCTGCAGCAGGACTTGGAAGCAGAAAGGACATTAAGGCCTTGTGTTTCTGGGAGGGATGGAATGATTTTTTAATTGATCCCCTCTTTCTGCTTATATGTGGTGGGAGATATCACAAAAATTATGCATGGACCTTTTTTAGTTCATCATCAGCTATCGTTAGTGTTTGTGTATTTTATGTTCGTCCCAAGACAATTCTTCTTCTTCCAATGTGGCCCAAAAGGTTGGACACCCTTGCTCTAACCAGAGCAGAGTAAAGTGATACTATCACTTCACATTATCTGGACATTATACTTCAATTGATACAGCCCAATATCACATTTGCCTTTTTAGCCACTGCATATTGACTCATGTTCAATGTACAGTCCACTAAGACCCCTAGATCCTTTTTGCATATACTACTGCCATGGCAAGTCTCCTGCATCCTATAAATGTCAAGTCGGCTGGATTCAATAACGAGTCTTTGGTATCAAAGTTTACTAGTTTATTGAAAACAGAGCTGAAGACCATGATAGAGATTGAAGGACTGGGGTACACAGAAATTAACCAAGCATTTTAAGGTAAAGATCAAAGGATTCCTACGGGAGGGGCACTCTATGCAGTATAGTTTCACACTAGGATGTTACTCCTTCGTCCCCAAGCAAAAGGCCTTGGCGCTTAACACTTCCACAGACACCCAGCTTGAGAAGGCTCCGAAATCTTGTTACCATATCAGCATTTCAAAGCAGGCTACACAACAAAGACATAGCTAAGAGGGGAGGGGGGAGGAGAGGTAGCTAGCAGCATTCGGTGTTCAGTAAGAGTCCAGAATCCTTTGCTTCTGAACCAGAGTTGGATAACATGTTAACAACAATACAGCAGACTTGACATACTGCCCCCCCTAAGCCCCCCCTGCAGCGCGGGCTCGAGGTGGCTCCCGATTATGGCTTTGTGTTTTAGAACTGTGTTTCATTGACTCTGATTGGTGCCAGTCGGTCGGGTGCGGGCTCCGACGAAGCAAGCTGCAATGAAATACAGGGTGGATTTTACCAAGTGCCGGAGGCAAATCTAACTCTACCGTTACTGGATTAATTACCCGTTTGATCTTAAAGGGCCCCATGAACTTAAAAGCTAGTTTCCTGGATGGTTGGGAGAGGGGTAGATTTTTCGTTGACAGGTATACTGAGTCCCCCACTTTTAGTTCCCAGACCGGCACATGAGACTTGTCATATTGCCTCTTATAAGCCTCTTTGGCTGTTTTTAAGTTTTCCTGGATGGATGGCCAGCATTGGCTGGGTCCCTGCCACCATTGCTCGAAGGCAGAGTCTGTGCCCGGATCTCCCCCCCTGGCAGCATCGGGATCGGTTTTCCCTCATACCCAAACACTGTGGAAAAGGGGGAAGCCTTGGTGGAGCTGTGGGCACTGTTGTTATAGGCATACTCTGCAAAGGGGAGGAGGTCTACCCAGTCGGACTGGCGTTGGCTCACAAAGCACCGCAAATATTGTTCCAGCACCCCGTTCACTCTCTCTGTCTGTCCGTCCGTCTGGGGGTGGTACGCTGAGCTCAGTCCCTGCTCCATCCCTAACAATTTGCAGAACTCCCGCCAGAAGGTGGCAACGAACTGAGGTCCACGGTCACTAATGACTTTGTCGGGGATTGAGTGGTGTTTTGCCACGTGGTCAAAAAATAAGGTCGCCAGTTTCTTGGCTGTGGGTAGCTGGGCACAGGGGATGAAATGTGCTTGTTTGGAAAACGTGTCCACCACCACCAAAATGACTGTTTTTCCCCTCGACGAAGGGAGTTCTACTATAAAATCCATGGACACAATGGACCAGGGGCGTTTGGCTGTTTCTAGTGGCAGCAACAGACCCGGGGGCTTCCCTCCCCTCTTCTTAGCCATTATGCACACCAGGCAACCGGTCACAAACTCTGACACGTCCTTTCGCAGGGACGGCCACCAAAACTGTCGGTTCACTAAGTGCAAGGTTTTTACATAGCCAAAGTGACTGGCCAGCTTGGACGAATGGCACAGTTGCAAAATTTCCCTTCTCAGTGACATCGGTATGTAGAGCTTCTCCCCCTTGTACCACAATCCGTCCTTTCCCTTCTGCACCCCCTCGGGCCGCCCACCTCCCTCCCTTTCGGTCTCCAAGGCAATGCGCTTGCGGCTGAGCCCGTCTAGCTCCCTCCGTTTCTGTGAGCGGGTGGTGACCATGGCCGCCACTTGCGTGGGGGAAATTAGTGAGTCAACCACCTCTTCCCTCTGACTTTCGTGTTGCGGGAGCCTGGACAGGGCGTCGGCCAAGAAATTCCGGGTCCCCGGGATGTGTTTTAGGGTGAAATCGAATTTTAAAAAGAATCCTGCCCACCGGATTTGCTTTTCACTTAATTTCCTCTTTCCGGTGAGGGCCTCGAGATTTTTGTGATCAGTCCAGATCTCAAACGGCACTTTAGCTCCCTCCAACCACGATCTCCAGGTTTTTAGTGCAAACATGACTGCGAAAGCCTCCTTGTCCCACACTGACCAATTTCTCTGCTTGTCAGAGAACTTCCGCGAGATGTAGGCACAGGGCCGTAGCTTCCCCTCCCCATCCCTCTGCATGAGAATGGCTCCTACGGCGACATCAGAGGCGTCGCATTGAACCACGAAGCCCTTTTGCTCATCCGGGTGGCTCAGGACTGGCTCGCTAGTGAACAGTTGCTTGAGCCTGTCGAAAGCCGCCTGGCAAGCGGGTGTCCAGTTTAGCTTGGCCCCGGGGCGTTTCGCGTCCTCCCCCTTCCCCTTTGTCTTGAGGAGGTCAGTCAGGGGTAGGGCGATCTGGGCGAACCCCTCAATGAATCCTCTATAAAAATTGGAGAATCCGAGAAATGATTGGAGCTGTCTACGTGTCCTCGGGGGAGCCCATTCTAAGACCGCCTGGACTTTCGCAGGGTCCATGGCTAGCCCGTCCCTAGACACTCGGAATCCTAGGTAGTCCAGTTCAGTGCGGTGAAACTCACATTTAGACAGTTTGGCATACAGTTGGTGCTCTAGCAGGGTGGTCAGCACCTCCCTCACCAATTTTACATGGGACTGTTCGTCCTGCGAGTGAATAATGATGTCATCCAGGTACACCACCACCCCTTGTACAGAAATTTTCTCAACACATCATTTATAAAGTTCATGAATACCCCCGGCGCCCCCTGCAACCCAAACGGCATAACAAGATACTCAAATTGTCCCATTGGGGTGTTGAACGCCGTCTTCCACTCATCCCCCTCCTTGATGCGCACTCGGAAGTACGCGTCTCTCAAGTCGAGCTTTGTGAAGATTCCCCCCCCCCCCGCCACCGTGTTCAATAAGTCTTTGATGAGGGGGATGGGGTAGGCATTGGACATTGATATCGCGTTTATCCCGTGAAAGTCAGTGCAAAGTCTAAGCGTATTATCCTTCTTCTTTCTAAACAACACTGGGGCCGCGTGGGGGGCGGTTGCGGGTCTGATGAAGCCTCTCTTCAAGTTCAAGTCTAAGAATTTGCGCAGTTCCTTTTTCTCCGCCCACCCCATCTGGTAGAGTTTGGCCCGGGGTAGACTTTCCCCGGGGATTAGCTCTATGGCACAGTCTGTGTTCCAATGGGGGGGTAATTGATTGGCTTCCCGCTCGCTGAAAACCTCCATCAGGTCGCGGTAGGCGCTCGGGACCTGGGGCACCTCTTCTACTAGGACGCACGCCCTTTCTCGGGCGGCGGGCGCTCGCGGCCCCCATGCTGGGTCCCATAGGTGCTCGCTACAGTCTGGGTCGGGGAACCTGATGGTTTGTGCCTTCCAGCGGATAAGGGGCTCATGTTTCTCCAGCCACCCCACTCCCAACACCACTGGATAGCCGCACGCTTGAGCAATGACAAATGTCTCCAGGTCCCAATGCCCCTCAATCCCCAAGGGGCATGGCTCTGTTTCCTGCGTGCACGGCCCCCCCCCATCACTGACTCGTCCATCTGCTCAAACAGCATGGGGTGTGGCAGTTGTACACGCTCTAGCCCCAGGGCCTCCACCACCTTGGGGGAGATTAGTTCCCGGTTGCACCCTGAGTCTATGAGGGCTCGAATCTGCAGGAATCTTTTCAATTTTGGGTTCAACAGCTTTACCATCACAAAGTACAGCTTTCCCGTGGTTTTTACTGTTAGTGGTGCCTTTTCCCGATCGACCTGCTGGTTGGCACCGTTCAAAGCAGGTTGGTGTCGTTTCCCACCGGCTCCTCTTCCCACGCGAGTTCGGCCAGTTCCGCGGACAGGCGGACCTCTTCTTCCTGCAGCTTCTCCTGCACCATCAACGTGCTGCTTTTTGCCGCATCCTTAGGGCGGCCAGGTGCTTTCTTGGGGCCCGGGGTGCTCTGCCGGATCGACCCCGGCGCCGGGGCGGTCCCAGAGGGAGGCTGAGGGCAGTTGGAAGCGAGGTGATTTGGGTCGCCGCACCGGAAGCAACGGCGGGATACCCCCGGAGCGACCGCTGGTGGTTTATTGGCTTTAGGGGGCTCGCTCTTCCCCGGGGTGGCTTTGGGTCCCCCCTTGCCCGCCGCCAGCACCTGGCGCAGCATGGCCACTCTCTTCAGATTGGTTTCCACCTCTCCCGCAAGCTGGATCCACCCCACGAGTGTGTCTGGTTGGGCTTGGGTGAGAGCCCGATCCAGAATGCTGGGGTTCAGCCCGTTAGTGAAGTGCTCGATTTTCATCACTTCGTTCCAGTTCCGGGCTCGGGCGGCGTTCGCCTGGAAGTCTGCCGCATATTCTTGGATGGATCGGGCCCCCTGCTTCATGTTCCGCAGTGCTGAAAGCGCTCTGGCCTCTTGCAGGGGGTCCTCGTATTGGGTCAGTAGGGCTTGCACGAACGTGTTCACGAAGTGCAGGAGCGGGCTGTTGGTTTCACACAGGCTCACATACCACTTCTTATCAGTACCCCGCAGCTTCGACCCCAAGTAGTCCACTCGGCTCACCTCATCAGGGAATAGGTCTCCCCAGTAGTACAAGTAGCTATTCGCTTGGATTGCAAAATAGTTCACTTCTTCCTGGTCCCCGTCAAAAGTTGCATCCAGCTCTCGACCCCCCCCCTAGGTCTCGCTGCCGGGCCAGGGCGGGGGCTGCCAGCGCTTGGGGCGCCGCTGGCGCTGGGGGGGCCACTGGGGCGGCGGGTGGAGGTTGGCTCGGCCGCTCTCGCAGCCCCGCTGGCACCGGTTGTTGCTGGCGGGTCCCAGTTACCCCCAACGCTCTCCCCAGCTGGGCGGTTAGGGTCTGCAGTTGGTCCTTGAGGTCCCTCACTGCCCCGTCGACCTTGCGGCGGACCATCGACCGGAACATCTGGTAGTCTTCGTCGTGTGGGTCCTTGGGTCTCGGCCCCCCGCCCTCCTCTTCACACTCCGCGCCTTCGCTCCCGCTGCCTGGGGCTTGGGTCATGGGCGCCTCGGCTCCTTCCTCCAGCTCGCCCGGGTTGGTAGCCGCGGCTTCGGCCAGTTGCACCCGCTTGGTGTGGCGGGTCATGATCGCCTCCCGGCGGATCGGGGCCTGGTCCATAAGTGTGGTCGATGTCCTTGGCTGGTATTGCCGGGGAGTGACCACCAGCTGAAACTGGGGAGGGGAAGCCGTGGTCCTTCTGGCAGTGTGGATGTGCCAGGGTGTCTCAGCCCCCTCCGCTCTTGTTGGGAGTTCTCCATCGTCCGGCGTCTGGTCGGACATTGCCTTTTCAGTTGCCGGAAAGGTTGAACTCCAAGATAGGGAGTCCTTCAAAATGTCAAGTCGGCTGGATTCAATAACGAGTCTTTGGTATCAAAGTTTACTAGTTTATTGAAAACAGAGCTGAAGACCATGATAGAGATTGAAGGACTGGGGTACACAGAAATTAACCAAGCATTTTAAGGTAAAGATCAAAGGATTCCTACGGGAGGGGCACTCTATGCAGTATAGTTTCACACTAGGATGTTACTCCTTCGTCCCCAAGCAAAAGGCCTTGGCGTTTAACACTCCCACAGACACCCAGCTTGAGAAGGCTCCGAAATCTTGTTACCATATCAGCATTTCAAAGCAGGCTACACAACAAAGACATAGCTAAGAGGGGAGGGGGGAGGAGAGGTAGCTAGCAGCATTCGGTGTTCAGTAAGAGTCCAGAATCCTTTGCTTCTGAACCAGAGTTGGATAACATGTTAACAACAATACAGCAGACTTGACAATAAAGATGAATTTTGTTTTTCCTACCTAAATGCCTTTTTAGCCACTGTATCACACTATTGACTCATGTTCAATGTACAGTCCACTAAGACCCCTAGATCCTTTTTGCATATACTACTGCCATGGCAAGTCTCCTCCATTCTATAAAGATGAATTTTGTTTTTCCTACCTAAATGCAGAACTTTACATTTATCCATGTTAAAATTCATTTTATTTGTTTTAGCCCAGTTTTCCAGTTGTCAAAATCGTGATTTGTTTTAAAACCTTACCAGGTGTAGACATCAAACTGTAGTCTGTAGTTACCTGGATTCTCCTTTTTCCCCTTCTTGAAGATGGGGACAACATTTGCCCTCCTTCAGTCTTCTGGCACCTCATGTGTTCTCCAATAATTCTCCAAAATAATGGACAGAAGCTCCGAAACTCCATCTGCAAGCTCTTTTAGAACCCTTGGATGCAGTTCATCTTGTCCTGAGAACTTAGGTTCATCTAAAGAAACTAGGTATTTATGTACTACCCCTATGCTGATCCTGAGCTTCAACTCCCTTCCCTCATTATATATTCTGTTTTTGTGATATTGAGCACAGTTTTCCCCACAAGAAAAGACTGAGGAAAAGTAGGAATTGAGCAGTTCTGCCCTTTCTTCATCACCTGTTACAATTTCACTTTCCATGTCCTTGCTTTGCACATAAGAAAAGAATCTCCTTTTTTGGTTGTTTTTAGCATCATTTTTTCCTTATGTACTTGAGAAGCCTGTGCCAGCCTATGGACAAATAAGAGATTTCTTGCGGGATCCTAAATGAAGAAAACAGACATTGCTATGGTGATTAAAAAAAAAAAAAAAACCTGACCGCAAGCTATACATCACAATGTGTATAAAATCTTTTGTGTATATAAAATACTGATTTTTACAAAGCTGACATCAAATTGCCAAAAGTCTCCTGAATGATCACTTCTCACAATGCAAAGCTCTTCTATCGCCTGTTATCGAAATCCATTTAAATGACAAATGGCCTCTTTGATACCTTTCATCTAAATGTGCTCAGGAAATATCTTTTGATAATAATGTAGCTGACTACACAACAAAGACATACATTGGCAAGAAATGTATCACAAATCCTATGCAGACCACAAAAACTCTCCCAAAGGGTAAGTTTTTTTGCTCTTTTTAAGGAACTGAAATGACTACAGTAATGCTGATATAACCAGTGACTTCTTTAAATATTTATTAGGATTTTGGTGATGTTGCTCAAAGAATTATTTTTTTTAATCAAGAATGCATTTATTTTACTAGGAATAAAGCCTGTTGTGACAGAAAATACAACAAGCTCTAAAAAGAGGCTGTGGGCAAGTGCCCCCCCCCAAACTTGCTGTCTTCCTACCCACTCACCCAAGTTAAGGCATTCACTCCCCCCAATCTTGTTGTCTTCCCACCCATCCAAGACAGCTGTTTTCTGTAGGGGAATTGATATGACTTCAGCTTTCTATCTCCTCCCCGCTCCCTGCAGCCTCTACATAGGAAAAGTACAGTCTTTCTCCACAGTGTGGACTGGGGGGAGAGCGCATATTATGGCTCGGGAGCCACATATGGCTCTTTCACACATAATGTGATGGGATGGTGGCTCAGTGGTAGAGCATCTGCTCACGGGGAGGGGAAGGTATGACGGTGGGAGCAGATGGAGCTATATGGGAAGGAGGCGGAGACAAAACAGTGCTCGGCCCTTTTCCAGTCTGCGTCCCATCCCGACGGTGGCAGGTAGCGGGGCAAAGAGGGATAGCCCGTCCCTGTCATTGGTGTTATGTAATGCCAGGTCCATAAATAATAAGACCTCAATCCTTAGGGAATTCCTGCTTAAGCAGGATATGGACCTGGCTTGCGTGACCGAGACCTGGGTGCGGGATGGAGAGACGGTGGCTCTCTCCCAGATGGCGCCCCCAGGTTACTCGGTCTTTCACCAATCACGGATAAACGGGCAGGGGGGAGGGGTGGTGCTATTCATACGGGAGGGTTACTCCTTCAGGGCTCTCCCGGCCCCAACCATCGATGGTCTGGAATGTGCCGGTCTGGCGTGGGATGTGGGGAAGGGGTTGGCGATTTGGCTGGTGTACCGTCCGCCTAACGCACCAGCCAGCGCCTTACTAGCCCTGATGGAGGCCGTGGCAAGCTGGGCATTGGAGTTCCCAAGGCTTATGGTCTTGGGCGATTTCAATGTCCACGTGAATGACATGGCCTCCAATCGGGCGCTGGACCTAGTGTCTTCCATGGCGACACTGGGACTCTCCCAATTTGTTACCACTCCCATGCATCAGGCCGGGCACATGTTAGACGATCTTTGCATCCGGGATTTTGGTGGACGATATCGCTGTAGACGCGGTACCATGGTCGGATCACCTAGCCCTCAAGGCTCGTGTGGGTGCGCCACCCCAACCCTCTATGGGCGGCGAGCCTATTTTGGCTCGCCCACGGAGTCTGATGGACCCTGAACGGTTCCAAATGGCTCTGCGGCACCCCTGACCCCCTAGCAATTCCCTTGATGACCTGGTAGAGACCTGGCATGACAGGCTATCCAGGGCCATCAACGAGATCGCACCCCGGCGTTCTCTGTGCCCCCGTAATAGGCTGGCTCCATGGTACACCTCAGAGCTACGCCAGCTGAAACAGGGACTCAGACAACTAGAGAGGTGGTGGCGGCATACTTGTGACGAAGTGACGAGAACATCCTACAGAACGTTTATGAAGTCTTATGAGATGGCAGTCAAAGCCGCAAAGAAAGATTACTTTGCGGCTAGGAATGCATCTGCAAATTTGCGCCCGGCACAATTATTTAAAATAATTGAGAATTTGACTAGTCTGCCTCAAGGCAGACCAAGCATGAGAGAATTGGAAATAGGCTGTGAGGCTTTTGCGAAATTTTTTGCATATAAATCTCGTCGCTCCGCCAGGACCTTCCCGCCACATTGGATGCAGTACAAGAACCCGAGGCTCCGTGCCTGTCCTCTGACTTTATCTTGGACCACTTTGACACACTTAGCCTAGGGGAAGTCGATGGAATTCTCTCTACTGTGTGCCCTACAACTTGCGATCTTGACCCATGCCCCTCCTGGCTAATTAAATCTTGCCAGAGGGAGCTTAGATATCCTGTACGGGATATCATAAATAGATCCCTCTTGGAAGGGCAATTTCCAACATCCTTGAAAGAGGCTATGGTCCGCCCTCTCTTGAAAAAAAGTACAGCAGACCCGGCCAAATTGGTGAATTACGGACCGGTCTCGAACTTACCATTTTTAGGTAAAGTTATTGAGAGGGCAGTGGCGCTACAGTTACAGAGTTTTTTGGATGACGCTTCCGCCTTAGACTCCCACCAGTCCGGCTTTTGTCCAGGCCATGGGACGGAGACAGTGCTGGTCGCCTTGGTGGATGACCTCCAGCGGCATCTGGATCAAGGCGGCGTGGCGGTGCTGATGCTGTTAGACCTGTCGGCTGCGTTTGACATGGTTGACCATAGGCTACTGGCCCGTCGGCTCGCTGACGCAGTGATTAGGGGGTCAGCCTTACAGTGGCTTTCCTCCTTCCTTGATGGACGGGGGCAAAGGGTAGCAATTGGGGGAGAGCTGTCCCGGAGGCACCCACTAGTGTGTGAGGTGTCACAAGGGGCAGTTCTCTCTCTGATGTTGTTTAACATCTACATGTGCCCCCTTGCCCAGATTGCTCGGAGGTTTGGGCTTGGGTGTCACCAATATGCAGATGACACCCAGCTCTATCTACTAATGGAGGTCTGACCTGACTGTGTCACAGAAAACCTGGACCTAGCACTACAGGCCGTGGCAGGCTGGCTCAGGCTGAGTGGGCTGAAGTTGAATCCAACGAAGACAGAGGTCCTTTGCTTGGGTCGCGGTGCCCTGGGAGGAGTAATCCCCTTGCTGGTTCTTGACGGTGTGCCGCTGAAAGCGGCCCATAGGGTCAAGATCTTGGGGGTTCTTCTGGAGCCTTCATTATCAATGGAGGCACAGATAGCGGCCACTGCCAAGTCCGCGTTTTTTCATCTCCGGCGGGCAAAGCAGTTGGCCCCCTTCCGGAGCGCCGGGACCTAGCAACGGTGATCCATGCTACGGTCACCTCGAGATTGGATTACTGCAAAGCCCTCTACATGGGGCTGCCCTTGTGCCGAACTCGGCGGTTGCAGCTGGTGCAGAACGCAGCAGCTAGGCTGTTATTGGGACTCCCAAGATGGGAGCACATACAGCCGGGGCTGCGCGGACTGCACTGGCTGCCGGTGGTGTACCGAGTTCGTTACAAGGTGCTGGTTATCACCTTTAAAGCCCTATATGGCCGAGGACCTGCCTACTTGAGGGACCATCTCTCCTCATATGAGCCTCAGAGAGCGCTGAGGCCAGCCGGGAAGAACCGGCTGAATATCCCTGGGCCAAGGGAGGCCAGATTGAAGACCACCTGGGATCGGGCCTTCTCCATTGCAGCTCCACTGCTATGGAATCAACTCCCGGAGGAGGTACGGGTCCTGCGATGCTTAGATCAATTCCGCAGGGCCTATAAGACCTACCTCTTCAAAATAGCCTTCACATAATACCAAGCCAAGAAAGTGCCGCTGGGTATGTTTTTTAGCCACTGAATTTATTACAGATTTAAGTTATAGCACCAAAATTAATTTTAATACAATTTGTAAACTGATTTATGATGATTTTATATTTATAAGTGTAATTACTATGTATGATTTTATTGTATTATATTCGTATGTTGTGAGCCGCCCTGAGCCTGCCCTTGCGGGGAGGGCAGGATACAAATAAAAAGTATTATTATTATTATTCGTAAGCAGAAGGTCCCTGTCAAGTCTGCAGATTCAATAACAAGTCGATGTAGATACAAAGAAGCTAGTTTATTGATACGGGATACTTGTGGCCTGAGCCAGGGTTTGAAGAAACTAAAACCATACAGTAAATACATTGCATATAAAGATCACTTCAAAGGCATTCCTACGGGCGGGGAAATTGTGCAGGGGACATTCACACATAGATGTTACCAGTACATTCTCATGTTGATTAGGCGTAGTGGCCTTGATGTTTTACTAGGCTCCTACGACTCCCACAGGCCTGGGCTGAGAAGGTTCAGATAAGACTTTTCACGCATCACCATTTCAAAGCAGGGAGAGCTTCTAAGGAAAGGGAGGGGGAAATAGTGGAGAGGCACTGGCAGCATTTGGTTCTACTTTGGTTCTACCCAGCATGCTCTCTGGTTGAGCCAGAGTTATACTCAGACTTGACAGTCCCAGGTTCAATCCCTGGCATCTCCAACTAAAAAGGGTCCAGGCAAGTAGGCATGAAAAACCTCAGCCTGAGACCCTGGAGACCCGCTGCCAGTCTGAGTAGACAATACTGACTTTGATGGACTGAAGGTCTGATTCAGTATAAGGCAGCTTCAAATGTTCAAATGTTCAACGTGTGGCTTTTGAAGTCCTCATAACCCTGTCAGCCAGATTGGAGAAGGCATTTGTTTCTTTAAATCACTTCTCCAGGCCAAGCCAGCCAGCAGCGGAGAATGCATTTAAAGTTAAAATTGCTTTATTTCCACCCTTACCTCTCTTCTCCTTCATCTATCTATCTATCTATCTATCTATCTATCTATCTATCTATCTATCTATCTATCTATCTATCTATCTATCTATCTATCTATCTATCTATCTATCTATCTATCATCTATCTATCTATCTATCTTCCTCTTTCCTTCCTTCCTTCTTTCCTTGTCTCAAACATCTGACATTTATTTTATGTGACTCTTACATTTGGACGCTGGTACACTCTAAAGCAGCTCACAGCATTCGTCTTCCTCCCTTTTGATCTGCACAATAACCCTGTGAGATAGGTTAGGCTGAAAGTCTGTGACTGTTCTGAAATCATAATGCATGCAAAAGCATGAGGGAAGCAACCTCAGCAGGGTATAATGGCACGGAGTCAACCCTGCAAAGCAGCTGTTTTCTCCAGTGGAGCTGACTTCTGCCATCTGGAGAGCAGTTGTAATTATGAATGATTTCCAGCCCTCACATGGAAATTGACAACAATGGTTCCCCAGGAGGATATGGCTGATTTGAAGGGTGGAGTCTATGGCATTGTACCTGTCTGAGGTCCCACCCCTCCTCAAACCACACCCTCTTCAGATCTCCAAGAATTTCCCAAACTGGAGTTGGCAACCCCATCTCCTTTCCAAAAGCAGTAGCAAGCAGCCAGGCCTAAAGTAGCCAAACCCCAAGGGGAGCTTCAAGATATTCTGGTATCACAACTGAGCTGCAGACAATGGATCTCTCTCCCCCCTAGAGGAAATAACTGCTTTGGAGGGTGGACTCTATGGCATTATATTCAGCTGAGGCCTCTCCCCTGCCCAAACCCTGCCCTCCTCAAACTCCCCCACAAAATATTCAAGAATCTCCCACCAACCTGGAACTGGCAACCCTATAAATATATTAAATTTATGGAACACCCAATCCCTTCTACTGCAGGACTGGGCAATCTACATCATTTCATTGTCAGATGGTGAAATTTCTTCCAAACTTCTAATTTCAGACTCTGCCTCCCAGGGAATTATTTCAAAAGTGATAAGGCAATTCAGTTACCACCTGTCTTGTTAGAATATTGGAGAAGGTTGAAAACACCCAAGTACTGAATCCTTGCCTGAATGGATTGTGTATTACCCATCCTTTTGATGACTCTAGTTCATTCAAAGATTCAGAATTCAAGATTCATTCAGTCAGTCATTCTGTTTTTATGGGGGCTTTTCCCATAGAATAAAATTTATCTATTTATTTTATGTGTACCCTGCTTTTTTTCCTCAATGGGAACCAAAAGCAGCTTTCAACGTCCTCCTTTCTCCCATTTTATCTTTGCAAGAACCCTGCAAGGTAGGTGAGGCCAAGAGAGGGCATGATGTGCCCAAGGGTTACCCAGCCAGCTTCCAGGGCAGAGGGGAGATACAAGCAGGGGTCTCTTAGAACCATTTTTCCAGATCACATTAAGAAAAGTCTGACAAAGTGTTACTTTTTCAGTTAATGCATGTTTCGCATCAAAATAGCAAACAGTGGGCGTTTTCGCACTCACGTTCAGCTGGTGCGACCCCCCTCTTCACCGCACAGGATCTGCGTGGATTTCGCACTAAATGCCGCGGAGCAGCCTTTTGCGCCGGAAACTCCCGGCGCAAAAGCCGCTCAAATGTAAACCGCCAAAAAGCAGTTTCCGTTTGCGCGGCTTTTGCGACGGGAGTTTCCGGCTCTTCCGGCTGCTCCGCGTCATTTAGTGTGAAATCCGCGCAGATCCTGCGCGGTGAAGAGGGGGGTCGCGCCGGCTGAACGTGAGTGCGAAAACGCCCAGTGTGAAAATGACATGTAAGTGGAGTAAAAGTTTCTATTCCAAAGCAAACTTTCAGGGAGCTGAGAAACCAAGTACTCAGGGAGTCTTCTAAATATCACCAGTTCTAGAAAGGCTGGGAGAAATCCAGATGGATAACATGAAGAGTTAGAATTTAAACCACACCAAAGAGATGCAGAGAGCTGTCCAAGACCAAGATTTCAGGGGATGCTGGCTGGGAGGATTCAGGGTGATTCAGGTCATCCATCCTACAGGTACTGCTGATGTTCTGAGCGAGCCATTCTTCATGCTCACCAGAAGGCCTCCTGCGGCAGGAAAAATGAAAGACGGGCAATAAATCCTGATTTCATGTAAACAGTCGCGAGATCCCAGCTTTCCTGGAAAGTGGTTGTGGCGGGGAGAACTCAGCATCTACATATGTCCTTTCAGCAGCAGCACCACAATTATTAAAGACCAGGTGATTTTTCTTAGTAAATAATAGTTTGGCCCATCACTGATTCAACAGGATGATGTATATACATGCAAAATATACACAGTCACTATTGGAGGCTAGGCCCAATGCTAGCATTTATTTTCCTGTCAAAACCTGTGCCTGAATGCCCCCCCTCCCTTTTCTATAAACAGAGGAAGTATTGACTGGAACTGACATGCTGCTTACCTTTTTTCTCCCCCCTCCCCCCCGTAAGGCTGCTCAGTTTGATTGCCCCCCAACAACTGGGTTACATCACACATAAAAATGTACACTATTTAGCTTTTCACAGACTAAATTGCCCAGCGTCTGGTTATCTCTAGGTTAAATATACGATACTGTTCATTCATATCCATTTACTGGGGTGGGGGAGTTTATTTTTATACTGACCACTTTATCTGTGCTTGATGTATTATGCTCTAAGCACATAGAATTCTAAAGTTTCAGTATGTTATCTTGACTTTTCAGAATGTTTACTGACTTCTAAGCATGGTTATTACAAAGAGTAATGATCCTGATGCAGCATCTTACAATTTGCTTGGTACATTTTATTTTAACAAACCACACTATAGACTCTTCCAGCCTCTTGTCATGAAATGTGAGCCCTGCAAATATGAAACCCTGCATGCACTGTGCATTGCCTTTTCCGTACCTCTGGTTGACTAAGAGGGGGAGGGGGATTACATTTGGTTTCACAGATAATTACCCCTTTCTATCTGCATCAAAAGGAGAACAGATTTGGTTTCTTTAGATTAGTGATAAAAACAGCCAACACCCTGGAAATCATGCATGAATTATATTTGTTGTACAAAGACGATACTTCTTTACTTGACTGAACTCTCAGCAAATGCTCCATGGCGTAAATATTCATCCTAGGAGGGGACAAAAATCAGAAAGGAGGTCAGTTGGCCTTTCTTTCATGATCACAGCCATGGGAAAGACAATTCCTAAGCCACCACCCCTCCCCCCTCTGTCATTTCCCTCCATGGGTCTAAATTTAGATGGAGGAGTCCTCTGGGCAGGAACCTGCATTCTGCTTCTCTTGTGCTGTAAAGCTCCACTGAGCCCAGGGGGTTCTGCACATCTTCCACATGTATCCTCTGCTCCCTATGGAGAGGCAGGAGCCCTGCTTCCCTTTGCTGACCCGCTGCTCTATTTGCTGCTGTGCTTCACTGAGGGGTTTCCAGGCCCTCTTCTGCTTCAGAAAGTCATTCTCTAAGTTACATAACAATATTTGTCAAGAGCTTTCAAATGGCAAGATACCCACAATGACATTGATTTTGAATGTCACGAACACATTGGAACAGGTGTGATACAGCCACAGGGCATCCAAGGAAGTTGTCCCAGGTCCTCCACTGAGGGATCCCCCCTCTAGAAGACCCCCCCGGCCCCCAGAAACTGCCCTGAAGCCCAGGTGCCACAGAGTGACCTTGGATCTACCACTCTGCCTGAGAGATAGGAAGAGGGAGGGCAGTTGGGGGAGGCCTCAGCTCTCTGCCCTGTTGTTGGCCCACTAGAGGAACTGGTTGGCCACTGTGTGAGATGGAATGCTGGACTAGATAGACCCTCACTGGTCTGATTCAGCAGGGCTCTTCTGATGTTCTTCTCAGGGGAAGGCCTTGATCTCTCTGCCCTGTTGTTGGTCCTCCAGATGAACTGGTTGGCCACTGTGTGAGACAGGAGGCTGGACTAGATGGACCCTCACTGGTCTGATCCAGCAGGGCTCTTCTGATGTTCTTCTCAGGGGAAGGCCTTGATCTCTGTACCCTGTTGTTGGCCCTCCAGAGGAACTGGTTGGACACTGTGTGAGATAGGAGGCTGGACTGAATGGACCCTCCCTGGTCTGACCCAGCAGGGCTCTTCTAATGTTATTCTCAGGGGAAGGCCTCGGCCTCTCTGCCCTGATGTTGGCCCTCCAGAGGAATTGACTGGCCATTGTGTGAGACAGGAGGCTGAACTAGATGGACCCTCACTGGTCTGATCCAGCAGGGCTCTTCTGATGTTCTCGGGGGAAGGCCTTGGCCTCTCTGCCCTGTTATTGGCCCTCTAGAGGAACTGACTGGCCACTGTGTGAGACAGGAGGCTGGACTAGATGGACCCTCATTGGTCTGATCCAGCAGGGCTCTTCTGATGTTCTTTGTGTTGCCAGCCTCCAGGTGGAGCCTGGAGATCTCCCACTTTTACAACTGATCTCCAGCTGGCAGAGATCAGCTGTCCTGGAGAAAATGGCCACTTTGAAGGGTGGACTTCATATGGCATTGTACCATGCCAAGACCCCTTCCATCCCCAAGCTCCACCCTTTCCCAGCTCCACCTCTGAAGTCTCCAGACCTAGCAACCCTAGAAGTTCTTAGGTAGGGTGGTGGTTTCCCCTGACCTGACACAGTGGATCCCCTGTGCCACCAAAGGCGTAGAACCCCCACCCTGCCTCTGATTGCCTTCTCCCATGCTTCCTGAATGGTTTTTGCCTCCCAGACTCTAGCTTTGCTTGGGGCCACAGAATTGCTAAGCCCACCCCTGGTTTAAATGGCTGGTTTCCCCACAATAAACAAGCAGGATCAGTCCTGAAAGATTTGATAAGTCCTTACCATGTGGACTGCAGGAAAGTGCAGCTTTTCAAGGACAGGATGATGTAGTACGGGTGATGACTTTGGAAAGCTACAAATGTCAGCTCTACAATATAGGAAAAATCCACTTTCTAGTCCATGAAGCACATAATCAGAACATCTCTCCATCCTATCTATTGTGAAGACCTAAAGGATGTACCCTGCATGCATTAAATGAAGGGATAACTCATGCAGGAATAAATTTTCTTAATCTTCAAAGTACCACTGGACTCCTGTCTTACCGTGCTGTTTCCGGGATGTGTGTCACTGGATTGGTGGGAAGGGTCCTCCACAAAAAAAACCCAAAATCCTGGCCACTGGAAAACTGCTCTGGCCAAGAGAAAGGTTCTAAAACTCAAACTAGAGCTGAATTCCCTGCTGGGTTGGACAGGTTGAAAAACCCCATAATCCTGGCCATCCACTTTCTGAAAACGTCATGAAACTATTGATTCAGTTATATTTTATACTGTATTTTCCTTCTCATTGGAGCCTAAAGTGGCCTTCAGCATTACCCTCGCCTCCTCCATTTTATCTTCGCAATACCACCACCCCCACCTGAGATAGATTCTACTAAGAGAATGTGACAGTTCCAAGGTCACCCAGTGAGTTTCCAAGATAGAATGGGGATCAGAATCTTCTTGATACTAGTCTGAAATGCTAACCACTTCATAAACTCATGCAACTAGTCCAACAAACCAGTCCAAGCAGAACTAAATCAGGCTGGTGTTTGTGGGCTCTGAAATAAGCCTCCACCTGCTTCTCCCAGGAAGCTGGCAGAGTTCTCAATGGGACAACTCGAGGAAGCGGTGGAAGGAGCCGCTACGTTTTAGCAGCATCATCTATGGCTGGACTCTTCTCCCACCCCCTACAGGGAGAAAGGACATGGCTCAGGATTCAAATTGCTTTCATAATGCCAGGAATTGTTCAATTAGTCAACACTCAGACTTTTCTGTCGTGAAATGTTTACAGAGTTGTAGCAACTGTGTTATAATAATTGCATTTTTTTCTGTGCTTGAAGTGACATGCAGATAGAAATACTAACCATATCCACTTCTAGCTGCTGGCACTAAACCTAATAGCATTGTGCAATTTTTAATGTGTGTCATTGTAGTGCTGGATAGGGCACTGTATACAGACAAAGCTTTTCCAGTGCCCCCTCCCCTTATACCTTCTCTCATTCCTCTAACCTTTACTGTTATTTGGCAGATTTGAGTGGGCAACCATGTTGGTCTGAAAAAGCAGAGCAAAGTTTGAATCCAGCAGCACCTTTAGGACCAACAAAAATATATAGAATAAAATTTTGTTGGTCCTAAAGGTGCTGCTGGATTCAAACTTTGCTCTGCTTCTTCAGACCAACCCAAGGCGGGAAAAGCAGGAACCCCGGAGACGAAGGCAACACGGGCCGGAACGATGACAAATGAGACCGAGTTGGGTCGGACGAGGAGCGCGGCCAAGGGACAGACTCGGAGGTGGAGAATGGAAGCCCCCCGAAAGAAATGGACATCATGGAAAAGATGAGGAAGGAAATGAGAACCATGGCCAAAGACCTCAGGGAAGAGATCCACGCCAACACCGCTCTCATGGCTCAGGAGGTGCAGAGGCAGATCGACCGGCTGCTGCTCCGTGACTTCGGATGAGGGCAGCCAACAGCAACTGCACCGCCAGCCCCGCCGCTGATGGGACCCGCCACACCGGACACCCCAGCGGCGCCTCAGGACCAGCCGGCGCCGCCCACGGTACCCGACCAGCCGCAGTTCCGAGACCGCTGGGACTACCATCCCCTGGGCCCTGGGAGTTCGGGCAGAACCGAGAACTGGATGTCACCTTCGATGGTGATCCAGAAGAAGTGGAATACTTCACCATACAAGCCAACAGCTACATGCACTGTTGGGGGAACACTTTCCCTGACAAGCATAGTCGGGTGGACTATCTGGGCTCAAAGCTGAAGGGGGCGGCCAGGAGATGGTATGTGAGCCTGTAAGAGAGCTGTGGCCCCGAGCTAACCAGCGTCGAGGGTTTCCTACAGGCCATGCTACTCCAGTACAAAGACCCCCTCCAGGAGACTCGGGCCCTTACCGTGCTACACGATATGCAACAAGGGTCAAAATCAGTAAGGGAGTACACGGCGGA
The DNA here is from genome assembly GCF_032191835.1 of Heteronotia binoei. NCBI lineage: Eukaryota > Metazoa > Chordata > Lepidosauria > Squamata > Gekkonidae > Heteronotia > Heteronotia binoei. The sequence continues at coordinate 136,434,571 of NC_083229.1, forward strand.
CTTCAGGGCTCACTGCACGAAAGTCCGGGGTTGGAGCGAGATGATGAAGATCAAGGCGTATCAATGAGTCCTCAACGCTAGCCTCCTGGATCGGGCTTTCCACCAGGCCTGCCCCACCATGCTGGTGGAATGGATGCAGCTGGCAGGAGATGTTGAAACGAACATGAAGCGCATAGCCCTGCAACGGCAACAGCAGCAAGGGGGAAAGGGGGGACGTGAGGCTCGGTTGGTCACAAAGACCGAAGCCAAGAAAACGCCAGCCCAAGGGGGGACCCCAAAACCCACCATGGGTCGAAAATGCTTCCGATGCGGCGACCTGGGGCACCTGGCAGCAAACTGCTCTGAGAAACCTCGAGCCCCCCCCCTTAACCCGAATCCGATGGCGGTGGGACCGAAGAAGATGCCAGGGGGCAGATCCCAGTCGGGGCAGCACCACCACCTCGATGGTGCTTGACGAGGATACTATAATTGTGGACAACCTAAGCGAGGAGTTGTGGGAGCCAGAGCCGGCGGGAAATGAGAGCGACCTGCACTGAGGGGTGCCGGGAGGCAGGTTGTGGATCTAATGGCACCATTACGGGTGGGGATAACTGGGGCCCTGTTCTTTGTCCCCTTGACTTTATTGAACCCAAAACTCAAGCGATTCATGCACACTCGAGCCCTAATTGTCTCCAGGTGCATGCGGGAAATTATCACCTCATGACTGGTGGATGCCCTTGGACTGGCTTGAACCCCCCTACCCCACCCGATCCAATTCGAACAAATGGACGGGTCCGTAATGCGGGGGGAGCCATGCATAGAAGAGACCCAGGGCCTGCCGGTAGGGATAGAAGAACATTGGGAGGTGGAAGTTTTTGTCATTGCCCCTTCCTCCTCCTTCGAAGTGGTGCTAGGGGTAGGCTGGCTAGCCAGACACCAGCCGGACATACAGTGGGGAGCACAAATCATAGACTTCACCGACAAATGGTGTGAGCACCACCACTGGCTAGAAAAAACTGAGTTTGTGACCACCTGCCCTATTTGCATCATGGCGAAAAAACGGGGCGGGGGGAGATGCCAGGACTCCTCCATCCCACCCCCACGGCAAATCGGCCCTGGTCAGTAGTGTCGATGGACTTTATCGTAGAATTGCCGGTGTCCCAAGGAAAAACAGTTATTTTAGTGGTAGTGGACACCTTTTCAAAGCAAGCCCACTTCATTCCATGGAAGCAACTCCTTACGGCAAAGAATTTATTTTTCCAGCATTATTTATTTTTCCAGCATATTGTTAAATTACACTCATTCCCTGACAAAGTCATTAGTGACCACGGGCCACAGTTCGTTGCCAACTTCTGGCGGGAGTTTTGCAGACTGACAGGCATAGAGCAGGGGCTGAGTTTCGCCTACCACCCACAGACGGACTGACAGACGGAACGCATGAACGCCCTTCTGGAGCAGTACCTTAGGTGCTATGTAAATTACCAACAAACGAACTGGGTGGTGTCAGGCTCTGTTCATTTATGATATTAATAAAAACTGTCATTAACCATATTCAGTAATGCATAGAAATGCCTACTAACATAGAAGCCGGGGTAGCAAGGAGGGAGGCGGGAAGAGTAGAGAACAACTTCCCAGGAATATCAAAGGTTGCCAAGGTCTCTTTGAAGTAGACAGTATGTGCCAGATTCTCACCTCCACTCCGGAGGCACCAAGGACATTGCCTCCGGGAAACGTAACCACCAACTGAAGAGATAAGGGGGAGGAGCGTTGGGAAAAATCTCACATGCAAAAGCAACCTTTTGTTTTGGGAATTAAGGGGTAGAAATGATTGCTTTGATGTAGAAAGTTAAATGCCAATGGTTTAAGCTGATCTCCATCAGTTCCAATGCTTGCCATGCTGGAGTAACTCTGAAGTATCCAATAAATGCAACTATCCAATAAATGCAACAGAGAGCCAGTTTGGTGTAGTGGTTAAGTGTGCAGACTCTTATCTGGGAGAACCGGGTTTGATTCCCCACTCCTCCACTTGCACCTGCTGGAATGGCCTTGGGTCAGCCATAGCTCTGGCAGAGGTTGTCCTTGAAAGGGCAGCTGCTGTGAGAGCCCTCTCCAGCCCTACCCACCTCACAGGGTGTCTGTTGTGGGGGAGGAAGGTAAAGGAGATTGTGAGCTGCTCTGAGACTCTTCGGAGTAGAGGGCAGGATATAAATCATCATCATCAAAATACCAAGTCTGCTTACTTGTGAGCTTCAATAAACCCACGCCTGACAGGTGAAGCTACTCCTCTTTGCTGTGTATAGATACAATAACAGCTTGCATAGTTCCACTAAAGCGACCCCATTTCAGATCATGAATGGTTATGAGGGGAAACCTTTTCCTATGCTGCCCAGCAACAAAGAAGCCTCTCCCCCTACCTCTTGCCAGCAATGGTGGGAGACACTAAAAAAGGGATGGGTCGTTATTCAGGAGAACTTAGAAATGGCCAAGAGACTATAAAGCCCACTTCGATAAAAAGCATTCACCCGAATGGGATTTCAAAGTGAGAGAGACAGTTTTCCTATCCACTAAGAACTTACCACTGCCACAGACATGCAGGAAGCTGGCTTACAAATATCTGGGGCCATTCAAAATAAAACGAGTAATAAACAAAGTGACAGTGAAACTGGAACTGCCTAAACTGTTTAGTAAAATTCACCCTGTTTTCCATTGCCTCCTTCTTCGAAAAGATCCTGGAATTACGTCTTGGCACCCCCGCCCTCCAGAGTCCAAACTTATTCAAGTGAGGGGTCAGAGTCATCATGAGGTGCAGGAGGTGCTGGATGCCAAAATGAAGAGGGGGGTTATGTACTATTTAGTGCGGTGGAAATACTTCCCACCTAGCTGTGACGAATGGGTGAAATAATCAGATCTATGAGCCCCCCCTTCTTCTCAAACGGTTTTACCTACTGCACCCAGAAAAACCCCGAGCAGGAGTTTAGGGGGGGCAGTATGTCAGGCAATCTAACTCTTCCTGAAATGAAATGCTAAGCTTAATAGCTGCCATATTGAACTGCTGTTACTAACCATGAGAAAGACCTTGCATATCAAAGTAGAATGTTGTAGATTGTTGCCAGGGCTTGATGTGAACCTCTCTCTCCCTAATACTAACAAAAGCAAGAATTCCCCTTTGAAGATAAAGTGCCTCCAGGGACGAGCCTCTTGGCCATCCCTGGAAGACAAACCGTAGGAATAAGATAAGAGAGAGGGACGGTGTGAACCTTCACATCTCAGCTCAGCAAAGTTTAGAATTGTGGCTTTTGTTTAGAAATCTTTGATGTAGCCCTCTTAAGTATGTGTTGCACTGTTACACTGTATCAGTCCCAATTTCTTCATTCTAGTGCATATGGAGTATCAAATAAAGCCTAACTTTGTATCAATTCAAGGTCTGGTTGCTTTGAAACCTTATTGCCTGACAAAGTGCACCAAATAATCTAAAATGTTCTGGTTTATAATGAGAAGTATTTTTTTTCCCCTAAAGATGTTTTCCTCCAACCTCCAAGGAATACACCAGGGGTGTGACCAAGAGGCAAGCAGTGGCCAACCACCTCTGAATGTCTCTTGCCTTGAAAGCCCCACCAGAGGGCGCCATAAGGCAGCTGTGACTGGATGGCCCTCCCCACCACCCAAGCAAAACTAGAAGCAACCCCAAAAGCTCCTGTTCTAGGAAAACATCAGGAGATTTTTAAAAGAAGCTATAAAAGTACGGAGAGGATTAATTTCTCAGGCACTTGGGGAGAGGGAAGATGGCAAAAAAGTGGCTTGGACATTGCTCTGTCTCTAGCTGATCACAGCCAGGTGTCAAACCTGGGGGCTGGGGAAAGAGCCCTGATAGTGGAAAATGGAAACTGAGCAGGTTACATCTCTTCACCAAATAAAATTAGAAATTTAGTATATTAAAAATTTCCAGAGAGATTCAATTAGGAAAAAAAAATATTATTAAGAGCTGTAGAGATGTTTTGAGGCTTGCTAATGACCATGCATGAAGTGGAACTATTCTCTCTAGTCTTAACCTTCAGGTGCAACCAGCATTTCTTCTGGAAAAGTCTATAGTACAGACTACAGTTAGAATCCAGTGGCACTTCTAAGACCAACTTTTTTTTTTAGGGTGTGAGTTTTTGTGTGCAGGTACACTTTGTCAGACCATGAAAGGGGATACAGTGAACAGTGCTACATATAGGCAAATGTTTTAAAAACAATTTCACTATTATGCATGCTTACTCACTGCTCACAACCTATATGTAGCACTGTTCACTGTATCCCATTTCGTTGTCTGACAAAACGTGCATGCACATGAAAGCTCACACCTTGAATAATAATAATGCCTCAGATTCAGTGGGAGCTCACATGAACACAGCTCCTGAACCTTTCTAAGAGTTCCTCCTCCTCCTCCTGAGAGTTCCAGCTCCTTGTTCATTGAATAGTATGTGCAGCTGCATAACAATCCCTGGATGAGCTCCACCACCTATTTTTCTACAAAATGACTCCTAAAAACAATAATAATAATAATAATAATAAAGAAGAAGAAGAAGAAGAAGAAGAAGAAGAAGAAGTTTGTCTTAATGGTGCCATTGGATTCAAATTTGGTTCCATTGCTTCAGACCAACACAGCTACCCACCTGGATCTATAGTACTGACAGTAAGTAGAGAGATGCTGTATGTAGGAAACAGTTCCCCCAGTAAAATGGAGGGAGTGGCATGATGCGGACTGCATGCCTAAAGCCTCTTCCAGAGGCAGCTACAAGGCATATGAAGCTGTCTTATCAGACTATTGGTCTGTCAAGGTCAGCACTGTCTACTCAGACTGGCAGCAGCTCTCCAGGGTCCCAGGCAGAGGTCTTCTCCTTACCTACTACCGAATCCTTACCTGGAAATGCCAGGGGTTGAATGTGGGACCTTCTGCAGTGCCAGTTGTCAGGACCTCAAGTCAAGGAATAACACAGTCCAATAATTCAGCAGTTTATTCCAAAATCATCATAAGGCAGTACAGCATCTTTGCTAAGACTGACGTCTTAGCCCAGGGACTCTCCTTTTAACCCCTCACCCCAACCATTACAATTCAATTGTAAGTGCGGCAAAGCAAAAAGCGAGAACCAGGGGTTTGGTGGGACCCCCTCCCACCCTCCTTTGGAATCCACCCCTAGTTTAGCATCCAGGTGTCTAATTTATGCCCCCCCCCAGCGTCTGACCTTGAAGTCGGTGGAAAGAGCTTACTGAATACATTCCCAAGATAAGCACACTGCAAGGATGAGCAAAGTGAGATGCACTCAAGCAAATTGGGCACAGTACAAAACATGGCCAGTCAGATGCTCCAACAGAGAGCCACACCCCTCTCTCTTACACTGAGCATGAATAATCAAGAGGTAGAAGGTACAATCCTGCTCCCCCACTACTTGCCTTCTACAGCTAAGCTCATGTCTTTCTTCCATTATGGCTGCACTGTGGTCCAAATATGAAAAGAGTAAATCTAGAATAGCAAACCTTTGTGGAAGAGAAGGCTGTGAGTTAATGCAGTTGCCACCAGCTGATGACTGAGAACAGAGCCCAGAGTCATCCCTTCTTTTCCTTGCAGCTTTTCTGAGAATTGCTGGCCAGGAACTGAACTGCCTTACCTACCATTATCGCTGTGATGGAAACCCCCCCCCCCCAAAGTCCATTTATTTCATGGCATAACTCAGAAATGCAGAGTGTAGCACTGGCATTTTAAGTCCAGAAAGCAGTGCATGAAGCATAGAAAATACATCCAAGAGGAACTTCTTTACAAGCAGAATTTTTTTTTTAAATGTCCCTGCATTTCCATTTCCTAAAAACATGTAGAAAACCTCAGGACTTCAACAGCAACAAAAATTACTCCAAACAGAAGACTAGAAAATGAAATCTCTCAAACAGAATAGATGTTTTTTCACATTCCATCATAAATAAACCAGAGGGAAAATAAAAGATATGTACATATTCAGGGAAATCTGAGGCATTATGGAAAAGGAATTCTTTATAGGATGTTATGCAAAAGTAGAATAAGTTTCCTAGAAATCTGTTTCAGAAAATATAATTAATTATAAGAAAGGAACACTTAAAGTAGAATCATAGTATTGCAAATATCCATATCCATAGAACAGCTCCCAGCAGAGGAAGGTTGTGAAATAAGGAAGCAGCAAGCTCATGCCTGACCTGGAGGGCCCCGGTTCACCCAGCCCTCTCACATCCAGGGAGGCAGAAGGCTGGAAGAGAGGATGACCCCCCAGGCCGAAGAACATCCCATCAGCTACCAGGGAAGAGCAGAGGGTCAATATGAGGTTGAGTGGTTCTGCTTAATGATGCAAGTGGATTAAAGCCGGAAGGACATCCAGTGGATGATGAGAATGGATGCCAAAGGAAAGTCAAAAGCTGTTTGATGAATGTAACAGGAACACGGAATATGAGAAATACAAATCAAGGGAAACTTGAAATCATAAAATGAGAAATGGAATGGAAATATTAGTCCTCCTCCTCCTCAGGATGCTTTAATGTGCCTGTCAGCGCAGGGTTCATCTAGGCTTCAACAATGAATGGACTCTTTTCTTTTTGAAAATAAGTTTCATTTATTGAATACACAATGTTACTCATGCAGAAAGTCTTTGAGAGTGATAACGTATGGGGAATAAGCACTAGCATTTATGGGGGTACATCAAAGCCTGGGGGGCTTTAAATCATTCTCATAATAAAGTTACATTCTGCTTTCAGAGGTGTTTGATTCACACGCCTGTTATCTCCCTCTAGCCGGGCCATATCCACTCCCCCTCCGGCCAATGCCCTTGCGGCGTCTGGGAAGTGGCAGCGGTGTCTTTTTGTACTCCCAAGCCGTTTATTGCTCTTGGCGCCCAATTCCCTCCCACCTTCCTCTTCCCCCTTAGGCATACCTAAAATTCTAGTAGGAATCACTGAGGTTAGTCCTAAGCAAACAAATACTATAGGCAATATGGTTAGTATCAATAGGGTTACAGAACACAAGCTGACATACTGCCCCCCCTAAGCTCTTGCTTGGGGTTCTTCTGGGTGCAGTAGGTAAAATTGCTTAAGTAGTTGGGGGGCGTTGAGGTTGGAGGCTTTCACCCATTCATCACAGCTGGGTGGGAAATAACGCCAGCGTACTAGATATTGTAGGACCCCCCGGTGTATTTTAGAGTTGAGGATTTCCTTCACTTCGTGATGTTTCTGGCCCCGCACCAGAATAGGCTCCGACTCGGGGCTCCGGGGATGCCACCTCGAACCACCCGGATCTCGTCGGATAAGACTGCAATGGAAAACAGGGTGTATTTTACTGAATAGTTTGGGCAAGTCCAGTTCTACGGTCACTTTATTGATCACCCGTTTGATCCGAAAGGGACCCAAGAATCGATATGCCAGTTTTCGGGAGGTTTGGGGTAATGGGAGGTTTTTGGTTGATAGGAACAGAGTCTCTTCCGATCTTAAAGTCCCACCCCGGGCTGTGTTTTTTGTCAAATTGGGTTTTATAGTCTTTTTTAGCCTCTTCCAGGTTCTCCTGGATGACTTTCCAGGAGCTCTCTAACGTCTTCCACCATTGCTGACATTCTGGTGAAATTGGGGGTGTGCTGCCCCCGGGAAGGGTTGGAAACGGCTTCCCCTCGTAACCATGCACTGCACGGAAAGGGGAGACTTTAATGGACCTGTGCAAGCTGTTATTGTAACTGTACTCAGCAAACGGCAATAGTTCCAACCAGTTGGATTGTTGAAAGTTCACATAACACTTTAAGTATTGCTCAAGAGGCCCGTTCACCCGCTCGCTTTGGCCGTCCGTCTGCAGGTGGTAAGCTGAGCTCAGCCCCTGCTCCATACTAATCAGCCTGCAGAACTCCCGCCAGAAGTTGGCAACGAACTGTGGCCCGCAGTCATTAATGACCTTATCTGGGAACGAGTGAATCCGGGCCACGTGCACAAAGAACAAGTGGGCCAGTTCCTTGGAGGTGGGGAGTTTTTTGCAGGGAATAAAATGAGCTTGCTTAGAGAAAGTGTCCACCACCACTAGTATCACTGTCCAGCCCTTCGAGGGGGGTAGTTCCACGATAAAGTCCATTGAGACTACGGACCAGGGTCGCTCTGCTGAGGGGAGGGGTTGGAGGAGACCCGGTACCTTCCCCCCCCCTCCTTTTTGCCATGAGACAAGTGGGGCAAGTTTGTACAAATTCTGAGATGTCCTTTTTCATCTGTGGCCACCAAAACTGCCTGTGCACCTTGTGGAGGGTTTTTACGTAGTCGAAATGCCCGGCCAGTTTGCTGGTGTGACAATGTTGGAGCACCTCCACCCTGAGGGACTTGGGGACGTAGAGCTTTCCTTCATGGTACCAGAATCCCCCCTCTCCTTTCTCCAACCCCTCGGGCTGGTCTTTCCCCTCTGCCTTGGCTTCTGAGATGAGCTTGCTTCCCCCCCATGGACTCTTGGGCTGTGCCGCCGTTTTTGAGCGGGTTTGCATGGCTCCAGCCACTGCTTCCGGGGGGATTAGGAAGTCTATGACCTCCTCCCGCTCGCTCTCGTGTTGGGGCAGCCGGGAGAGCGCGTCTGCCAAGAAGTTCTTGGACCCCGGAATGTGGCGGAGAGTAAAGTCAAACTTTGCAAGGAACCTGGCCCACCAGATCTGCTTTCCCGTCAACTTTCAACGCCCGGTGAGGGCCTCTAGGTTCTTATGGTCTGTCCAGATTTCAAAGGGGACTCAGGCTCCCTCCAGCCACAACCGCCATGTCTTTAAGGCGAAAGTGACCGCGTAGGCTTCTTTGTCCCACACCGACCAACTCCTCTGCTCGCTTGAGAACTTCCGGGAGATATACGCACAGGGTCTCAAGCAGCCCCCCTCATCTTTCTGCATCAATATTGCCCCCACGGCCGTGTCGGAGGCGTCGCATTGAACCACGAAGGGCTTAAGTTCGTTTGCGTGCACTAGCACCGGCTCGCTTGTAAAGAGGCGCTTCAAGGTGTCAAACGCCTCCTGACACTGGCTAGTCCAGTTCAGCTTCGCGCCTGGCTTTTTTGCCTCGGGTCCCTTCCCTTTGGTCTGCAACAAGTCTGTGAGGGGCAGGGCCACCTTTGTGAACCCCTGTATGAATGTTCTGTAAAAATTCGCGAATCCGATGAAAGATTGGAGCTGTCTACGTGTCCTTGGGGGCTCCCAATCCAGGACCGCCTGTATTTTCGCTGGGTCCATGGCTAACCCCCTCCCCGAGACCCGGAAGCCCAAGTAGTCTAGTTCCTCTTTGTGGAATTCACATTTGGACAATTTGGCGTACAGTTTATTTTGATATAGGGTGGTTAGGACCTCCCGGACCAACTTCACGTGGGAGGGCATGTCCTTTGAATAAATAATGATGTCATGCAGGTACACCACCACCCCCCGATAGGTAGTGCAGGGAAGCAAGCAGGGCTAAGAGACAAAGGAGGTGCAGAAGGGATACAGGGAGTATGGGCATGGTAGGTAGAATTAAGGAAGCCTTTCCCCCTTCACTTTTCTTTATGTAAAGTTTCTTTGTAAAGTTTCCTTTGTAAGTTGACCAGTTCCACATCTACCACTCTTGATGTCAATGTGGACATGCCATAGCACTATGCTTAATGTATACTAGAGGGTATTTTGGGGTAACCTCAGGTGGAGAATCCCAGGGCACTGCCACATGAGGTTATCCGTCATCATCACACTCTCTGGATGACCCTGGGGCCACTCACACTTGGACCAATTTCCCCCTAGCTTTATACCGCTCTCACTTTCCTCTTCTTCGCAGGGCTTCCATCGGACTTCACACTATCTGCCCCGGGGATGCCACTCGTTCTGCCTCTTTTGCGCAGCAAACAAGATCCTCTAAAAACCAGTTTCTGTTTGCTGCACGAAAAAAGGCTAAGGCAGTTGCAGCCCCGGGGCAGATAGTGCCAAATCCGACGGAAGCCCCATGGAGAAGAGGAGCATGAGAGCAGCATCACTTAGCCTCCCCTACCTCACAGAATGGTGGTGAGGACAAAGTGGGGAAAGCAGAGCTCTGCCTGCCCTCCTGAGCACCTTGGAGGAAGGCGGGGATAGAAACACACCTGGTCACTCGAGTGCCCAGGCAGCCCACCCAGTTTCATGCAGGTTTGTTTGGCATTCAGCACACTATTCTGGCTTGCTCTCAAGTCTTGATGTGAGATCCCACCCTCAAGCCCTGTTCATCTTAATGGGAAAGAGTCCATGCTTAACCTTCCCTGCAAGACAGGCTGAACTCTCAGTGGGTCATGCTTTTATTACCTCTGGGTGCTTTTAAATTTGTCTTCTGTATCACTTAGCTGGCTTCCTTGTTGGAGCAGAGAAACAGCTAATAAGTGAAGAAAGCATAATGATATTAATTTGTATTAAAGGGGTGAAAATAGGGGTGAATCCAAAGGGCAAGGGACCATGGACCTGCACTTCATCCTGAAAGCACCAAATGCATCAGTACTTCGACTGGTTCCCTCAGACCGTTCCCCTGTTCAGTCAAGATAGGTTAGAATGACAAGGTCAGTTTACATAAATCCCATGTTCAGGCTCTGGCAGATATATTGAAATGTCACCCAGACTTGCCATTATTCTGACAGCCTTGAAATCTTTTTTCTCCTTCCCGCTCTGACATGTTTGAGTTCTCTTTGCCTGGCATTTTGGTTTGTTAATGTCAGGGAAGCTAATTGAGCATTTATCGCACACAAAAATGGCCTTTTAAATTTTATATGTGGTTTAGGCTGATATTCAGTTTATGTCAAATTCCTGTCACATTTTAATCATATTTAATCCTTTAATCCTAGCGGCTCAATTAACTTTAATCTTTATCTTGTATCTTGGGCACTGATCTAAAGTTGATGGAAGGATCCTCTGTTTATTCCTAAGGGGAATACCTGGGGCAGCAGATCTGGGAACAATCCTTTCTCTGTGGTGTGTGGTGTGTGTGTGTGTGAAAGGGGAAATGTCTTAACTCATTGGCGCACACTAGAAAAGAAAGAAAAATGGCAAAGTGCAAACATTAATCGACTGAAGGGGAGACTCATCAAAAACAATCATCTTATTATCTGTCTATTCTAGACATTACCTTTCACCTTTCCACCAAACATTTAGTGTATTGCTTTATTTTATCCAGGCCTTGAATTCAGTAGGAGCTCACAGCTCCTGAACCTTTCTGAGGGTTCCCCCTCCTCCTCCCCACCTACCTTGTCCATTGACTAGGAGGTGCAGCTGCATAACAATCCCTGGATGAGCTCCACCACCTATTTTTCTACAAAATGACCACTGGTTTTATCCCATTTTTCCCACAGAAAATACAGCCAGGATCCTACATAGCACAAGTGACAATGTGCTTCAAAAAAGGCAACTTTCCTTTCCCCCTCACTAGAGTCTTCTGCAACCCCTAAACATTTGCCCCCAGGGAAACTATGGTGAATTATAGAGTTGGAAGGGACCTCCAGGGTCATCCAGTCCAACCCCTGCACAATGCAGGAAACTCACAAACACCTCCCCCTAAATTCACAGGATCTTCATTGCTGTCAGATGGCCATCTAGCCTCTGTTTAAAAACCTCCAAGGAAGGAGACCCCACCAACTCCCGAGGAAGCCTCTTCTACTGAGGAATCACTCTAATGGTCAGGAAGTTCATCCTAATGTTGAGCCAGAAACTTTTTAAAATTTAATTTCAACCCATTGGTTCTGGCCCTACCTTCCAGGGCCACAGAAAACAATTCCACCCCATCCTTTAGATGACAGCCCTTCAAGGACTTAAAGATGGTGATCATATCACCTCTCAGCCGCCTCCTCTCCAGGCTAAACATCCCCAGATCCTTCAACCTTTCCTCATAGGATTTGGTCTCCAGACCCCTCACCATCTTCGTCACCCTCCTCTGGACCCGTTCCAGCTTGTCTATAGCCTTCTTAAAATGTGGTGCCCAAAACTGAACATAATACTCCAGGTGAGGTCTTACCAGAGCAGAGTAAAGCAATACCATCACATCACTTGATCTGGACACTAGACCTCTGCTGATACAGCCCAAAATTGCATTTGCCTTTTTAGCCATCACACTGTTGACTCATGTTCAGCATATGATCCACTAAGACCCCTAGATCCTTTTCGCACATACTACTGCTAAGACAAGTCTCCCCCATCCTACAACCATGCATTGGATTTTTTCCTACCTAAATGCAGAACTTTACATTTATCCCCATTAAAATTCATTTTATTGGTTTTAGCCCAGTTTTCCAGCCTGTCAAGGTCATCCTGTATCTGTCTTCTTCTGTGTTTGCAACCCCTCCCAATTTAGTATCATCTGCAAATTTAATAAGCATTCCCTCTTTTCCTTCATCCAAATCATTGATAAAGATGTTGAATGAAGATGGTGGTGGGGGAATGAAGTGTGAGGAAAAATCAGCAAAAATTGCCTTCCTCTTCTTCTGCTAGTGTAAGTATCTAGCATAAGCAGAACGGATGGTTAGCATACAAGCCACCAAGGATCTTATGCAACAATAATTTGGAATTCCAACCTGAACTTTCAATATTTTAGCTATAACCAATGCTAGGGATGTAGAATGGTCTAGTAGAGCCTGACCTTGTCAGATCTCGGAAGCTCAGCAGGATCAGTTCTTGGATGGGGGACCACCAATGAAGACTTTGTGGAGGAAGGCAATGGTGAACTTACTTCCTTGTCACTTGGTTGCCATCAGTCAGTTGCAACTTGATGGCACATACATACCCACCCTGAACTCATTTTTGGGAATGGCAGGATAGAAATCTAAAATAATGAATAAATAAGTAGTAATCAGTGCTCAAAGTGAGCTCCCTGTGACAAGTGTTTGTGAACTGCGCTCCTACTGATCGCAGTGGAGCTTTAGTGTCAGACACTGGAGAGTATTACGGTGTTATTATGCTGAATGTATCCTGTAACTTGTGCCTTGACGTGACTAACTCCATGTTGGACTCTTGTTACTAACTGTAAAGCAAAAGACCTTGCATATCAAACGGCCTTAGAAATGTTACTAACCCATGCTGTGAATTCCTCTGCATAACACTAACAAAGCAACAGCTCTTTGAAGATAGTAGCCTCAAGGAGAGCCAGCAGGACTCCTCCGTGAGAAAGGGAGCCGCAAGCGATAAGAAGAAGGGGAAGTGTTACTTGTAGCGCTAAAGTGTGAGAATGTAGGATTGTTTAGAAATGCTTTGATGTAAGGCCTTAAAACCCATGTATGTTTCAATACTTGCTATCAGTTCCAATAACTGCCTATCCAGAACTTTGAGTTATCAAATAAACGCCATACTTTTGCAACAAATGATGGTCCATTTACTTTGAGCTCCAACATCTGACATTTAGTTGAGGATTCAAAGGAAGCTACTTCCATGTAAACATTGCAGGCATCAGCTTGCAAGGACTGGCCACTTGTTACCTTTGTCCCATGATAGCCAGATTCTGAATGGATTCCTTTCCAAGGAAAACTATCAGACCAGATTTGGAGGATGGAGATGCTGCCGTTTGACAGGCATTTGTCTCTAGCTGAATGTTTCTAGACTATGAATAGGAAGCCCAAGAACTCTCACTAGCCAGCACCTGGCCTCTCTCACAGAGTGAAAAGCAAGGCTGTGCTGCATATAAGTGATCACATCAGTCTTCTATGAAGAGTAGACTCCATGATGGATAGGAAATGTCATATCTCATTCATTGGTTTCACTAAATTATGAGGAGAAAATGATAATAGGAGGAGACATCACTCAGCAAAATGACTGCAGGAAGCATGTATATCTTCTGGGATGCCCTCGTATATTTGTTCTTCCTGAGAGGTGAGCCAAGATAGCATACATTAATACTAAAAAAAAAAAGTAGAAGAATGTTTGAGTCCAGTAGCACCTTTAAGACCAACCAAGTCCATTTCTGGGTAGAAGCTTTCATGGGTGAACTTTCTTCTATTGCTTCAGACCAACATGGTGACCCACCTGAATCTAAAAAACAGTGCACAGCATCTTAGACCAGGGGTCCTCCACCTGGTTAGGCCTGTGGGCACTTTTGGAGTTTGGAAAATGGAGAGTATGCTTCACCCCACCAAGCTTGCCACGGGGACCATGACTAATCACACAGCTGCCATGGGAGGCTGCAAGCTGAGCTCCTGCCATGACTCTTTCCCATCAGTCCAGCAGCTCAGTGTCCTCCTGAGCAGAAGAGTCTGAAGAACCACCAGCTGAGGAGGACCTGCAGGACCAGGGAGGCACTGGTGGTCAATGTGCCAGAGGCTGCCCCGTCAGAACCTGCAAGTGAAACCTCGCCACTGGCCCCTGAGCCAGGCACCAATGGAAGACATGTACAATTTAGCCCACAGGCGCTCTCTCAGTACTGAAGCAAAACAGTCTTTAAATTCACAAAGGCTACACAGTTTACAGTTCAGTTTTATTATTATTATGGCCAGCAACCAGATCCAACTGACAAAAACATTTTATTTTATTTTATTTTATCTAGGATTTCTATCCCGCCCTTCCCACTAGGTGGCTCAGGGCGGCTTACAGCATGTAAAACTAACATAAAGTATAAAGTATAAAATTAAGCATTAAAATTAACATTACATAATTTATAATTAAAAATCTAAACATTTGTTATATACATAAAACATTAAAATCATTCAGCGGTCTCAAGCTACACTCAATTCAAATTCGATGTTCCGTGTTCAGTGTTCAGTACTCAGTGCTGGTTAGTTGTGGGCCAGCCGGAAGAGGGCTGTCTTACAGGCCCTGCGGAATTGGGTAAGGTCCCACAGGGCCCTTACCTCTTCCGGCAGCTGGTTCCACCAGGATGGGGCCATTACGGAGAAGGCCCTGTCCCTTGTAGCTTTCAAGCAGGCTGCCTTTGGCCCGGGGACAACCAGGAGGTTTTGAGTTCCCGATCTCAGTGCTTGCTGGGGAATGTATGGGAAGAGACGGTCCCTCAGGTAGGCAGGTCCTAGGCCATATAGGGCTTTAAAGGTAATAACCAGCACCTTGTACCGAACTCGGTAGGATATTGGCAGCCAGTGCAGAGCCCGAAGTCCCGGCTGAATGTGCTCCCACCTTAGGAGCCCCAGTAACAACCGGGCGGTGGCGTTCTGCACCAGCTGTAGTTTCCGGGTTCGGCACAGGGGCAGCCCCATGTAGAGGGCATTGCAGTAGTCCAACCTCGAGGTGACCGTAGCGTGGATCACCGTTGCTAGATCGTCGCGCTCCAGGAAGGTAGCCAGCTGCCTTGCCCGCCTAAGATGGAAGAATGCGGACTTGGCAGTGGCTGCTATCTGGGCCTCCATTGTTAAGGAAGGCTCCAGAAGTACCCCCAGGCTCCTGACTCTATGCGTCGCAGTCAGTGGCGCACCGTCAAAAACCGGAAGGGGTATTTCCCTTCCCGGACCCCGACGGCCCAAGCAAAGGACCTCCGTCTTCGCCGGATTTAGCCTCAGCCCGCTCTGCTTGAGCCACCCAGCCACAGCCTGTAATGCCCGGTCCAGATTTTGTGAGGCACAGACCGGCCGGTCGTCCATAAGCAGATAAAGCTGGGTGTCATCAGCATACTGGTCACAGCCCAGCCCGTACCTTCAGGCAATCTGGGTGAGGGGATGCATATAGATGTTAAATAACATCGGGGAAAGAACCGCACCCTGAGGCACCCCGCAATCAAGCGTGTGCCTACGGGACAGCTCATCCCCAATAGCGACCCTCTGTCCCCGACCTTCGAGGAAAGAGGAAAGCCATTGCAAGGCTAACCCCTGAATCCCCGCGTCGGCGAGACGGCGGGCTAGCAGCCGATGGTCAATCGTATCGAACACCGCCGATAGGCCCAACAGCATCAGTACCGCCGAGCCGCCCCGATCCAGATGCCATTGCAGGTCATCTACTAGGGCGACCAGCACCGTCTCCGTCCCACGGCCCGGGCGGAAGCCGGACTGAAGGGGATCAAGGACGGAAGCATCATCCAGGAAAGTCTGTAGCTGCATCGCCACTGCCCTCTCGATAAATTTGCCCAAAAAGGGCAAATTCGAGACCGGCCAATAATGTGCCAATTGGGCTGGGTCTAATGATGTTTTTTTCAAGAGGGGACGGACCACCGCCTCTTTAAGCTGTGTTGGAAATTGCCCTTCCGTGAGGGATCTATTTATGATATCCCGTACAGGATATCTAAGCTCCCTCTGGCAGGATTTAATAAGCCAGGAGGGGCACGGGTACAATTTACAGGTTGTTGGGCGTGCAGATAAGAGAATCCTGTCAACTTCCTCCAGGCTGAGAGGGCTGAAACCATCCAGAACATAATCCGAAGACAGGCCCAGAGCCTCGGTTTCACTAACTGCCTCCAATGTGGCAGGGAGGTCGAGGCGGAGCGACGCGATCTTGTCCGCAAAGAAATTCGCAAAAGCCTCACAGCCAATCTCCAATTCTTTACAATTTGGTCTGCCCTGCGGCAGTGTTGTTAGGCTCCGAATTATATTAAATAGTTGTGCCGGGCGCGATGTTGCGGACGCAATCTCAGCCGCAAAGTATGTTCTCTTTGCGTTTTGATTGCCACCTCATAGGACTTCATAATCTCTCTATAAGATGTTCGAGTCGCTTCGTCTCGAGTACGCCGCCATTCCCTCTCTAGTCGTCTGAGTTCCCGTTTTAGTTGTCGCAACCCCTGGTTATACCAGGGCGTTGACTTTAAACGGGGGCGCAGAGGATGCCTAGGTGCGATTTCTTCGATAGCTCTGGAGAGTCTATCATTCCAGGACTCCACCAGACCATCCAAGAAATCGCCAGGGGGCCCGGGATCCCGCAGGGCCATCAGGAACCGTTCCGGGTCCATCAGGCTCCGCGGGCGAGCTAAAATACGCTCTCCGCCTAAACAGGTTTGGGGTGGCACACCCACGCAAGCCTTAAGGGCATAGTGATCCGACCATGGCACTGTTCTGGCAGTAATATCGTTCACTAAAACTCCCGCCGCGAAGACCAGGTCTGTATAAATTATCAAGTATACAGATATTAAAATTAAAGTCCAGTTAAAATAAAAATGTAAAATTTAGCAAAAAAATCTATATAAAATTACATAGAAGGAGAATAAGATATAAAATATATAAAATAACATTTAGATAACCATATTTAAAATTTAAACCTGGAATCTAAAAATTGAGAATTATATAGTAAACATTGTGATGATGTATAAGAAGGCTCTAAAGGGCAGGAGTGAAATTTATTGCACACTTTGATCACCTGTGTACAGAATCTAGCAGTTAGCTTGGTAATAACTGATATTTCATCAGTTCATAATTTACCTGAGCATATCTGGTCCACTGCTACCACAGGGAAAGAATTGTCTTCTTGAATTTGTTATAGAGGGGGCAGCAGGAAAAGATATGTCCTGTTGTTTACACCTCCGCTAGAGGGCAGGGGCAAACCCTCTCAGAGTATGTGATCTTCTTATATCTCCAGTTTGGTGTAGTGGTTAAGTGCGTGGACTCTTATCTGGGAGAACCGGGTTTGATTTCCCCACTCCTCCACTTGCACTTGCTGGAAAAGCCTTGGGTCAGTTAGTTATCACAGAGCTTGTCCTTGAAAGGGCAGCTTCTGGGAGAGCTCTCTCAGCCCCACCCACCTCACAGGGTGTTTGTTGTGGTGGAGGGAGATAAAGAGATTGTGAGCTGCTCTGAGACTCTTGAGTGGAGGGCAGAATAGAAATCCAATGTTGTCGTCTTCTTCTTCTCCCTTCCAAATTCATGGACAGCATGGCATTGCATCTGGCCAGTGTAAAAGCCCTCCTGTAAGGGGGGTGGGATTCTAAGGTTTCAAGGTACTGGGCCATGACCATGATGTATTTCATCTTCTCGGGGCCATGAAGCCAAGAGGCTTCATGAAGTCTTGCTGATGCTCTGGGTGCGTTCACACTACACTAAATTATGCGTTTTGCAAATAGATTTTACTGTGTAGGAATAGCAAAAACCCAGTTGCAAAATGCATTATTTAATGTAGTGTGAATGCACCCTCCCATGTCACAGACAACTCCTTTGCCTCATTGTGAATTTGGCCTGCTCAGCAGTCTGTGACTAAAGGGCACCAGGTGAAAGGTCCTGTGAAGCCAGCTCGGTTGGCAAGAATCTTGTTTTGCAAGGAGAAGAAGTCCTTTTGGATTAATGTGTATCTTACGCCATTGGGAAAGGGATCCCAACAGAATCATCACCTTAATCCTCATTTGACCCATTTCTAGACGGAGAAGTCAGGAAAAGCTGAAGGGACCTGTAAAATGGCACCAAGGAATTTAGATGGCATCTTTTCAAGTAAATTCAAGGTTGTGGCTGAAATACCAATGGGATAGAGTGCCATACATAAGTTGGGCTATTACTTTAGCTTTAAAGAGCTTCAATGCAGCAGGCTCATAAAAGGCTACCCAAAGCACACCACTCAGGGCAATCACATATTTCCCTGCTCGATGGGAAAGAACCAGACAGAGATCCAAAGTGAAACACCCTCTTGAGAAGCCAGCCTGCTCCCTCCCCAAAATCCCCCCAGTCTGCAGCTGTGAGATCACCTTGAGGTACAAACCAGAGAAGGGTTGCTGCCACACACACAAACTCCAGGGCCTCCTCCCTGACACTTGGCAACCCTAAATAAGAGGCACAGGGCTTTCAACAGAAGAAAGCAGGCTAATAGGACAATAATATCTGCAATTGATCTCCATTCTATTAAATTACAAGAGCCACAGTGCCCCTCCATCATTTGTCTTGCAGTAGAGTCAAATTGACAAGAAATGCTGTCCAAGCATTTAGCAGACACATTTGATCTGCCAGGATCTGAAGACATTGCAGGTCTCAAACACCACAGGAATTCTCTTCCATGGGGGCTAAATGTCTTGTTCAGCTGGTTGGTTACAAAGTCTGTCTCTGGAAGCTGGTGTGTCTCTGGAGCTAGAGGAGCCAATCTACTTGTGAGGGGAGCCACACAGTCCGAAGAAAGGGAAGAATCTATCCTGGTCTCCTTTGAACTGGGGGCTGCCCTGGCTGGCTGGCTGGCTCCAGAAGGTTTGTGGTCCGTGTAAACGTTGCTCTCAACTCACTGTATCAGTGCAAGTCTGGACTATCTCAGTTCCAACCTGCTAGATTCCAGGTCTGATATTACTTCTCTTCCTTGTTCCTTCCATATTTCCTTCTCCTCTCTTCACCTTCGTGGTGAACAAACCTCAGACAAACACTTTCCACAAAAGCTCACAGACTCCATGCAGATGAAGGGGAGCACAACAGACTGGCTTCCACAGCTGAAACCCAGCAAGTAGAACTTTAAACAGGCAGAGAAAATGTCCTCCACCCTCACACACACCCTCCAACAGCCGTATCTTGTCCTTTGCTCTTCAGCTCACTGTACAAATCCTGGCCAAGTAGTTCCTCTTGCCAACCTCCTGCCTTGGGAGCTGTCGTTATAATCCAGCAGCCACTCTTAACATCACTGCAGCAGTTATGGCTGTTTTCCATTCAAGCCTCCAGGCTTCAAAACTGAAGCATCCACCAAAGTAAAATATTTATGTAATGAAGCCTGAGATAAAATTCAGGACCCACCGAAGAAAATAAAAACCCCAGATAAAATGCTGTAATTAAGAAAATCCATGCAACAAAGTCAGGGCCAGAGCCAGGATTTCAAATTTGATGGGGCACATAGCCACGATTTTTATTTGGGGGTCCAGGGGGCTGCCAATAACTCCCTCCCTGCAGCAAAAAAATATATACAAACACTGGTTGACAGATCGCACCCGAAGAGTGCTTGTGAATGGTTCCTCATCCTCTTGGAGAGGAGTCACATGTGGAGTGCCTCAGGGATCTGTCCTGGGACCTGTTTTGTTCAACATCTTTATCAATGATTTGGATGAAGAAATAGAGGGAATGCTTATTAAATTTGCAGATGATACTAAATTGGGAGGGGTTGCAAACACAATAGAAGACAGAAACAGGATACAGGATGACCTTGACAGGCTGGAAAACTGGGCTAAAACAAAATGAATTTTAACAGGGATAAATGTAAAGTTCTGCATTTAGCTAGGAAAAATCCAATGCATGGTTGTAGGGAGAGACTTGTCTTAGCAGTAGTATGTGCAAAAAGGATCTAGGGGTCTTAGTGGATCATACGCTGAATATGAGTCAACAATGTGATGCGGTGGCTAAAAAGGCAAATGTGATTTTGGGCTGTATCAACAGAAGTATAGCATCCATGTGAAGTGACGGTATCGCTTTACTCTGCACTGGTAAGACCTCACCTGGAGTATTGTGTTCAGTTTTGGGCACCACATTTTAAGAAGGATATAGACAAGCTGGAACGGGTCCCGAAGAGGGCGATGAAGATGGTGAGGGGTCTGTGTCGGAACTTGAAGAACTTCAAACGAGGCCCAGTACTTCGTTACAAAGTATAGGCGTTTATTGAGAACTAGGTTCATGAAGGCACAGAATAACTCTGATAACGGGGTTAGCAATGGTTACAACTTTATGTGATTGTTACAGAAACAACAAAGCCGGTTCTCACACTTCCAGAGACACTTGTCTGTTCCCAGAGTCTGTTATCAGAAAAGGGAGGAAGGAGTCCTGCTGTGATGCCCTGAGCGGCTGTCTTCAAAGGACACCTGCAAATGACTCCCAGAGGGTATCTGTCATTCCTCCCGTGGTTACAGCTTGTTTGAAATGCAAAGCGCTTTGATTAGTGGCCTAGGTAAGAGTACATAGGGTTAGTATCAACTTACAAAATGGAGTCAGTTAGGCTAACATTGCCCAGCTTAGCAAGCATGAAAAGCACAAGTTCTGACATACTGCCCCCCCTAAGCTCTCGCCCGGGGCTTGTGTGGGTACAGTAGGTGGAATTTCTTAAGCAATTGCGGGGCCGACACGTCACTGGCTTTGACCCATACATCGCAGCTTGGGGGAAAGTACTTCCATCTGATCAGGTAGTACAATGCCCCACGCTGGACCCTGGAGTCCAGGATTTCCTGCACCTCATGGTGGCTCTGGCCCTTCACTTGAATAGGAGGTGGCTCTGGAGGGCGAGGGTGCCAAGACGTAGCTCCAGGATCTTTGCGAAGAAGGCTGCAATGAAAAACAGGGTGGATCATACTAAACAGTTTGGGCAGCTCCAGTTCCACTGTTACCTCGTTTATCACCCGTTTGATCTTGAACGGGCCTATGTATTTGTATGCCAGCTTTCGGCAAGTTTGGGATAATGGGAGGTTTTTAGTTGAGAGGAATACCTTTTTCCCCTCTTTGAACGCCCATTGGGGGGAGTGTTTTCGATCAAAGTGTTTTTTGTACTCCTCTTTTGCACTCTCCAGGTTGTCCTGTATCACTTTCCACCCCTTGCGAATCCCCTCCCACCATTGCTGGCACGACGTTGGTTCAGGTGCCCCTGCTGGAAGGGTTAATAGCGGGAAGGGCTTGCCCTCATACCCATTGACTATCTGGAAAGGGGAGGACTTGGTGGAGCTATGGAGGCTATTATTGTACCCATATTCGGCGAAGGGCAGGAGCTCGACCCAATTGGTCTGTTGGTAGTTGACATAGCACCTGAGGTACTGTTCCAGTAGCCCGTTCACTCTCTCTGTCTGTCCGTCCGTCTGCGGGTGGTAAGCGGAGCTGAGCCCCTGTTTCATGCCAGTGATTTTACAAAACTCCCGCCAGAAGTTGGCAACGAACTGCGGCCCGCGGTCGCTAATCACCTTATCAGGGAATGAGTGGAGGCGGACCACGTGGTGGAAGAATAAATGGGCCAATTTCTTCGCGGTGGGTAGTTTTTTACACGGGATAAAGTGGGCCTGCTTGGAGAAGGTATCTACCACTACTAGGATTACTGTTTTCCCCTGGGAGTGCGGCAGTTCCACTATGAAGTCCATCGATACTACCGCCCAGGGCCTCGTCGCGGTGGGTAGTGGGTGTAAGAGCCCATGTGGTTTCCCCCCCCCCCTCCGTTTGGCCATGATGCAAGTGGGGCATGAGCTCACAAATTCTGACACATCTCTCTTTAGCTGCGGCCACCAAAACTGCTTAGTTACAAGTGCAGTGTTTTCAAATAGCCAAAATGCCCCGCTAGGCATTGCGCCAGAACCTCTCCCCTTAGGTCTTTGGCACATAGACCTTTCCGTTATAATACCAGAGTCCCCCCTCTCCTTTCTCTAGACCCTCAGGCCTCTCCCCCCCCTTCTGCTTCCATGCTAAGTAGGTCTTTTATCAGCGGGATCGGGTAAGCGTTGGACATAGAAATCCCGTTTATCCCGCGAAAATCAGTACAAAGTCTCAGGCTCCCGTCCTTCTTCTTCCGGAATAAGACCGGGGCCGCGTGGGGGGCCGTGGCGGGGTGGATGAACCCCCTCTTTAAGTTTTTGTCTATAAACTTTTTCAGTTCCGCCTTTTCCGCCCACCCCATCGAGTAGAGTTTGGCTTTCGGTAGTTCTTGCCCGGGGATCAATTCGATAGCATAGTCTGTGGAGCGGTGCGGGGGGAGCTCATTAGCCTCCTCCTCACTGAATGCTCGTTTCAAGTCCCGGTATTCTCTGGGGATCGACCTCACCTCCTCTATAGTTAGACACAACCTCTCATTCTGCGGCGGGGGTTTGGGTCCCCACTCCCTCCGCCAGTGGTGATGCTCGCACCTCCAGTCCGGGAAGTTGACAATTTGCGCTTCCCACTGGATGTCCGGCTGGTGCCTCGCTAACCACCCCGCACCCACCACTACATCAAATGAGGAGGAGGGAGCTATGACAAATGTCTCTATCCCCCAGTGCTCTTCCGTGCCTACCGGCACCGCCTGAGTCTCTTCCGTGCAGGGTTCCCCTTTCATAACTGTCCCGTCTATTTGCTCGAATTGGATCGGGTGGGGCAGGGGGGACCTGGTTAACCCGAGCGCCTCTACTAGGCGGGGTGTGATGATGTCCCGGGTGCAACCTGAATCTATCAGGGCCCAGGCGTGCATAAATCATTTTAGATTGGGGTTCAATAGGGCCACTGCCATAAACAAGAGCTCCCCGGTTATTCTCACCATCATCGGTGCCGTCGATTTGTGGACCTGCTTCGTGGCACCAATTAAAGCAGGTCGCTGTCATTTCCCGCCGACTCAGGATCCCAGGACTCCTCACTCGACTCCTCAATGGTTATAACATCCTTGTCAATCGCCATGGACGTGGCGACGGCGCCCTGACTGGGCTCCTTAGCTCGTCCGCCTCCCTTCTTTGGTGTGGGCGCAAACGGCTTGGGTGGCGGCATTGCTAGGCGCGATTTCTCTGGGCAGTTGGCGGCCAGATGCCCCGGGTCACCGCATCGGAAGCATCTCCTCTGGCCCGAGGGTCCAGCGGGAGTCAAGGTCGCCGGTGTCTTCTTCCCCTCATACTTGGCGGTGGGGGGGCCCGACTTCACTCCTTTCTTCCCCAATTGCTGCTGGCGGCGCATTCCCACATGCTGGAGGTTCGTTTCTACTTCTCCGGCCAGTTGGATCCAGCCCACTAGGGTGTCGGGCCTCCCCTGGTGATAGCACTGGTCGAGGATGTTGGCGTTTTGGCTGTTCTTGAACGCCGAGTACCTCATCAGTTCACTCCAGCCCCTCACCACCGCGCAGTGCGCCATGAATTCCGTGGCGTACTCTCGGATGGAGCGGTTCCCCTGCTCGATACTCTGGAGTGCCTCTATGGCCTTCTCTTCTCTCAGGGGGTCACTTCTCTCAGGGGGTCACTCTCAGTCTGGAGACCCAGTCCTATGAGGAAAGGTTGAAGGAGCTGAGGAGGTGGCTGAGAGGTGATACGATCACCATCTTCAAGTACTTGAAGGGCTATCATACTGAGGATAGTGTGGAATTGTTTTCTGTGGCACCAGAAGGTAGGACCAGAACCAATGGGTTGAAATTAAATCAAAAGAGTTTTTGGCTCAACATTAGGAAGAACTTCCTGGCCGTTAGAGCGATTCCTCAGTGGAATAGGCTTCCTTGACAGATGGTGGGCTCTGCTTCCTTGGAGGATTTTCAACAGAGGCTGGATGGCCATCTGACAGCAATGAAGATCCTGTGATTTTAGGAAGAGGTGTTTATGAGTTTCCTGCATTGTGCGGGGGGTTGGACTAGATGACCCTTGAGGTACCTTCCAACTCTATGATTCTATGACTGTGCCGCACTCCTAACAGCAAGGAGAAGGAAGAGGAACCCATCATGGAAGAGTTCTCCTAGTAGCACCACAAGTCTCAGGATCCCCAGGGAAGGAGGGCAGACAACACTTAAGCCACTGCAGGGCTCCAGTCGAAAGGGTTGCCCCTTCTTTGGGTGGGTAGGTGGGTATCTTGGGGCTCTTCACCAAGCGCAGTTCCCTCCTCTTGCCACAGCCGACCTGGCCCAGGATCAGAGTGCTTGCTTGCTCCTCTGCACATCCCGCTCTGGGACTGTTCTGGGACAAGCAGCATCCTTTTTACAGGGGAGCCAAAGCTGCAGGCACAGGAGAGTGGCAAGTCCAGCTGAGGCTGCCTTTGTTTCCCATCTGCCACTGACACTGCTCCTCCCCCCCATATGCCTACCCCTCGCTGCATCTGCTCCTCCTTCTCCTCGTCTTCATCCTTGAGCTACGTTTGAGTGGAGGGGGTGGGGAGAGCTGAAGTGGGCACGTATGCATCCCCTCCACCCGGCACCTGTTTGCTTTTTGACTGGAGCACCTGCTGCCAATGGCAGGACATCTGTGAGCTCCTTGGTGGTTGCAGCAGCAGCACTCTCCTCCCAAACCCCTGGCTTGGTTATGTCCTACCTGGAGGGCTGCCTCTACCAGCTGCTGGGCTACTTGACACTCTACTCCTGCCCATGTGGCTTTCCTCTTTCCTATGCGATCGGGGACAAAGGGTGTCAATTGGGGGAGAGTCATCCTGGAGACACCTGCTTAACTGTGGTGTGCTTCAGGGGGCGGTTCTATCCCCAATGTTGTTTAACATCTACATGCAACCCTTTGCCCAGATTGTCCAGAGGTGTGGGCTGGGTTGCCATCAGTACGCTGATGACACACAGCTCTATCTACTGATGGATGGCAGACCTGACAATGTCCCAGAAACCCTGGATCAGGTGCTGAAAGCCATGGCTGGCTGGCTTAAGCTGAGCCGACTGAAGCTGAACTCGACGAAGACAGAGGTCCTGTCAAGCATGTGATTTTCCAAAGAACAAGTCAAGTGGATACAAAACTACGTTTATTGCTAAATCGAGATGCTCTCCTGGTAAGGACCTTGAGAGTGATACTAGAAATACATTGATACAATTCTTTTAAGACACACTGCAAAGGGTTCCCAAAGGAGGGGGCAAGGAATACTCGCTAACACATAGGCCGTTTTCGCACTAGCGTTTACTCCGGCGTAGCACCCCATTTACCTCCGGATCTTTTCCTGGTTTTCGCACCTGTTGCTCCGGCGCTGCGGTTTGCTCCGGCGCTGCAGGGGTTTCACGCCGGAGTATCTAGATCCACCTCCTTCCGGAGTTTTTGAAAACCTCCGGATCCACACCGGATCCACTCCTCGGAGTTTGCTGTGGGAAATCCATCCACGCCGGATCGACTGCTTTGTGGGCGTCACCCTCTCCCTTTCCGTCCTCCCACCCCATCCACCCCCTTGGCCAATCATCAGCCTTTCGCGGCGCTTCCCCAAAGTGCCAGCACGGCCATTTTTTTTTAAAACTTCACAGTTTTGCGTAATAGCGATATTTCGAAATTAAAAAAAAAAGACACCCCCCCCTCCTGGAATAGCCTCAATTGCAACTTTTTTTGTAGTTTTACGCTGTCCCTGCACTGTTACGCCATTTCAAAGGTGGATGCATTAGAATTTTTTTTTATTTTTAACTTTAGTTGCGTTACTTCGCTAAACCGACGGGTCAGTTCGAGGGACGTTTCGTTATTTCGCAGTTGCATCACACATAACACATTTCGGCTGATACATGATTATTGATAATATGCATTATTATTGATAGGGTGTTAGGTTCGCGAGACTCTGATGGGTGCTATGGCGAGGGTCTCGTGAGAATTGCGGCTGATACATTATAGTTGAGGGTGTTGGGTCTCGCGAGAATTGCGACTGCTGAGCTAGCATCAGGGAATCACCCACATCACTAATGCTGCCAATGCTAGTGGCCAATCATGAGGCGAGAAGCAGCTATCGTCACAATTTGCATGAGCCGAACAGAACACTGGGAGGAAGAAGGGACAGATATTGCTGGCTGCCATTGAGCATCTTACTCCCGCCACCGCACAGCAGCTACGTGCAATGGCATCCATCAGCAGGCCAATGGGGGCTCGTGGTGTTTCGTGGCGGGAGAGCGAAACAGAAGCCTTGCTGTCCATTTGGGTTGAGGAAAAGATCCAGAAGGCGCTGGCCTCTAACCGCAAAAACATCTATGTCTACGAGGATATATCTAAGGCAATGCATGCCATGGGGCACAAGAGGTCGGCGCTTGAGTGCCGCACAAAGACCAAGGGCTTGCGTGCGGACTATCGAAGATGCGTTAGCCACAATGAAAAGACTGGAGCATCCCCAGTTTACTGCCCTCACTTTGATGTGCTGCACCGCATACTTAAGAACAATAAGTCCGCGCGTCCCCCCCTCATGAAGAGAAGCTGGACGGCGCGGTATTACAAGGCAAATAAGGAAAACATCCCAATTCAAGGATCTGATAGCATCTCTTCAGCTGACCTCCAAACAATCAACGCTGCTGATCTCCTGATGCACACCACTGAATCACCTCCTGGTGAGTATCCAGGCGATGCAGTGCCCCTCAGCCGTGTAATTTTTAGGGTTTGGGGTCCCTTCTCACCCATAAGGAAACCCACGTAAAGAGTTCCTTAGTTTTTTCAAACTTTTATCGCAATAGCGATACTTCGAACTAACGAATCTACAAAACGTAAGTGGTTGCTGTGGGTTGGCCGGTGATAGGGAGCCATGGGGAAAGCCTTAATGAAACCGCCCCTTAATGAAGGGAGATGTGGATGTTTGGCACTTATTATACTCGCAACACTCCTCTGCCTTCTGCCTCCCCCCCCCCCAGCTAGCGTAATACTGTTGATTTTTCTGCATTGCTATAGGCTCAAGCGGCGTGAACCCAAGCAATGCGTTACAGGAACAGGAACAGGAACAGAGCCAGGATTTTACTGATGAACATCCAGGCGAGGAGTCATTTCGGGGTAAGTGCGGCCTGCAGTGCTTCTGATAAGTCTTATGTGGAATGTGAAAGCTTTCAGTGGAACATAGATGCATTGCCCAGCTTACAATTGCTGAACCATTGACCCTGCCTTTCCTGCTTCATGTATGAGCAGAACTGCTCCTGAAGACATGTTATAGTACAGATTTTTAAGGTAAGCATGGGCTTTGCAGCACTAACCAGGTTGAGGAATGAGTGTTGTGTCAATTTCAATTCCAGGTGACTTTGAGGAGGAAGAAGGGTGCAGTATCCAAAGGGGAGGACCTGGAGATGCTGTCCTCTCAGAGCAGGAAGCAGAGGAAGGAGGTATGCTCGTGGGCTTTCTGCTTAATGTACAGCAGCGATGCCAATGCCTGCAGTAGAGTAGTGCATGTCAGTAATGGGAGCTTGTACCCTAGCTCAAACAAGGGGTGTATTGCCAGAGTTTTCCAGGGAATGTAATCTTTCCATCCTTCTTCTTTGAGGAGATGCTTCAGGAGATCAGCTGCCGGTATCATCAGCACAGCAAATAAAGGAGGCGAGTGTGCAGAACGAAGCTCAACGTCAGTGAAGGGTTGCCATGCTGAATAATGTAGCTGAAAAGATGATGAATCAAAGCCGTCTGGATCATGAAGACGCAATGGAGCACTTTAACCGAATGCTAGCTTCTGAAGAACGCAGGTTCACTTTGCAGGGAGAGCATGACACAGGCTTGGTAAAGGCTTTCGAACAGGCCACAAGGGAGACTGTGGATGTTATGAGGGCAGCTGTTGATATGCTAGGCAGCATTGCCCAAATTTTTAGGGAAGGTCGGGCACAGGGAAGGGTGGGTGACGTACCAGCCACTGCAACATCTCCACCATATGCAGCATCTCCACCATCTGTCACACATAGGCAGCTTCACCTAAACTGTGACTGCAGCGAAACTCGGGGACCACTGCCTTCAGATATAGCTTACCCGGTTTTGGCAGAAGACTCTATGCCTGAGAGTCAGAGCCTCCTGTCTCCTGCACCCTGCTCAAGTGGCAGTGTGGCGGCTTCCCGTAGGGGCAAGAAAAGATCCTGCACAGGGAAGCAGAGGGTGTATTTTGAGCCCTAAAACCATTTCATTACTGGTTGGCTGCTTCTGACATGCAATGCTGTCTATGACAGAAGCAGGTACTGCTGCTCTGCCTTTTTATTTTGCTGTGTTTTTCAGCACTGTCCCATTCATGGGTACCAGAATCAATGCCCATCAAGGGAGGCAGTGAGTTGCAGGCATTGTTTACATGTTGTGCATGTTGTTATTGATGATGTTATTTCATTGTTTACATGTTGTGCATGTTGTTATTGATGATGTTATTTCATTGCTTATACCTGCACGGGCAGGCTGTTCCTACCTTAGAGATTAATACGCAGCAGCTGTGTACAGCTGATGTTGTGTTCTTGTCAGGTTAACGCACTTTTAATAAAGTTATGTTTTGCACAGGTCCCAGTTCGGTGTTTAGGTAAAGAAAAATGATATCTTAAGGTTTCAACATTAACAAGAATTTATTAAAACTGACAAACAAAACTTAAACTTTATTCACCCAACCCCCCACCCCTGGCCCGCTCCAGTCTTCGGAACTGCCGCTCGAGGGCGTCGATCCTGCGCGTGAAGGCGCTCACTGCAATTCAGAAAAGAAGCAAGTAAGTGCAACGCCATCAGTAATGTACGCACAGCACTCAGTCACTCACAAGAACTACCCATCATGCAAAATAGTGAGCACTCACACGCTGAGCGGCAGAGGGCCTCCAGCCGGGCAATGGCTTCCACTGGTGGCTCCTGTGCTGGGCGCCGCTCGAGGGCCTCGATGCGGTGCATGAGGGCCTCCAGCCGGGCATTTGCTTCCAGTGGTGCCTCCTGTGCTGGGCGCCGCTCGAGGGCCTCGATGCGGTGCGTGAGGGCCTCCAGCCCGGCATTGGCTTCCAGTGGTGCCTCCTGTGCTGGGCGCCGCTCGAGGCCTCGATCCAGCGCGTGAGGGCCTCCAGACGGGCAATGGTTTCCAGTGGTGCCTCCTGTGCTGGGCGCACCTGCTCCTCCACCACTGAAATGCAAGCACACCATGCATGCACATTAGAAAATTATAGGCATGTGTGCATTGTATAGCACATACAATGCACACATAGCATGTGTGCATTGTATAGGCATGTGTCCATTGTATAGCAATGTTAGTGCACAGTGCCCTGAGAGGCAGCTCAGCAAACCCACCTGCCTCCTCGGCGGCCTCTCTGGCCGGATCACCGCCCTCCTCCCGCGGGACTTCTGGGCTCCCACCGCCTAAGATTTGCAAAAGTAATCATTAAGTTATTTTACTGAACGCCCTGCGCACATGGCTTTTTAATGCCTCTAATGTGCAGTAACCCAGAGGTGGCTGCTTTGTCAGGTAATGTACCTTCTTGCTCCTCAGCACCCTGCTGCTCATCCTCCTCTCCCCCCAAGGGTGAGCCTGGCCGCTCTGCCTCGCCTCGTGGCCCTAGAGGCAGGTAGTTAGTGCACTCCTGTAATCATCTGACAGGGCGGCTGACAAGGCTGCAACATCATATTTATTAGAACATCATATGTATTTGAAACTTGCATGCCATGCCTATTGATTTCTATCTGCGGCTCAGCGAACCCACCTGCCTCCTCAGCGCCTCCTGCCTCCTCAGCGCCTCCTGCCTCCTGTGCTGCTGGGCTCCCACCGCCTAAGATTTGCAAAAGTAATCATTATATTATTTTCTTGAACGCCCTGCGCACATGGCTTATTAATGCGTTTAATGCGCAGTAACCAAGAGGCGGCCACTTTGTCAGGTAATGTACCTTCTTGCTCCTCCGCACCCTGCTCCTCCTCTCCCTCCGAGGGTGGGCCTGGCTGCTCCGCTGCACCTCGTGGACGGGTGTCAACTGTGGCACGATATAGAAAAAAACCAAGCAATGAAACTCATACATGCAAGTGATGTGAATGAAAGCACACAACATATGTGAAAACTGCACTGTAATCTGCAGGTAATACGTACTGGACCAGGAAGGCACATCAGGACATATAAGGGGGTGGGTGGGGGTGGGATCCAATTAATGAGGTTTCTGTGATCATCCATGGTGCCCCCCCACATCCCACCAGGAAGGCACAGCAGAGCATAGAAAGGGGGGGTGGGGGTGGGATCCAATTAATGAGGTTTCTGTGATCATCCATGGTGGCCCCCCCACATCCCACCAGGAAGGCACAGCAGAGCATAGAAAGGGTGGGGGGTGGGGGTGGGATCCAATTAATGAGCTTTCTGTGATCATCCATGGTGCCCCCCCCACATCCCACCAGGAAGGCACAGCAGAGCATAGAAGGGGGGGGGGTGTGGATCTTGTACTGTACTGCCATGAAGCAGTAATAAAGAAGGAAGGGGTGTGTGTGGCGTTTGTGTGTGTGTGTGGTGTTACTCACAATCATGATGACGGTCCTCCCAACGGGGCCGCCCCGCCAACTCCCAAAGACGCACCATGGCATCGTGGTAGGGCGTCCTTCCTGAGGCCCTGGGGATACCGCCCCACGCTTGCAGGCTAGCCATGAAGCTGCAGCGGAGGCGTTTGATTTTTGACCGGAACTGCGCAGCAGTCCGGTCAAACCCCCTCCGCTGCAGCCTCCTGGCTATCGCCTCGTAAATGTGGGTGCTCCTGAAGTGGGTGCTGGCCATAACCTCACGAGCGTGCCCGCTCCTCTCAGCAATGCCAAGCATTGCCAGCACCTCCTCCCGCTGCCAGAACGTCCCTCTCCTTCCCCTGGCCGCCATTTCGAACTAACGCTCTTTCGATTTTGCGAAATAGCAGCCTCCCCTTTCTGCTTTGATTTATCCAATCATGGGGAAGGCATATCCTGATCGACAAGGCAAAAACAGACCCAGGCCAGAAGCACGTGTAAGACCCCCTGGTGCACCAAAATATTACTCCCCCCCCCAACCACCACCAAATTAAATGAAAGCAATGCAGTTTATAATGCGAAATAGCAGCCTCCCCTTTCTGCTTTGATTTATCCAATCATGGGGAAGGCATATCTTGATCGACAAGGCAAAAACAGACCCAGGCCAGAAGCACGTGTAAGACCCCCTGGTGCACCAAAATATTACTCCCCCCCCCAACCACTACCAAAGTAAATGAAAGCAATGCAGTTTATAATGCTCAAAACTTTATTCGCTGTAACGGGAAGCAGCCTAAACAAACGCAGGCATAATGTTAAGAAATATGCAGTATTACTGGGTGGAAGCTGAAAAGAGGCTAAAAAAGGCAGACAGGGAACGTTTGTGATAGCGTAAGATCGTAATAACGAAACAGCAGTCTTTCAGTCGCAGGCGGCGGCAGCGAGAGACATGGTGGACAGGAAGCCGCAGAATCATCTTCTCCTTTGATAAATGTATTCCGCGACAGCATCCCGCACAATCCTCCCCCTCTCTAACTGCCTCCTGTTGATCACCCTAAAGTCTGGCTCTTCTGGTTCCGGGAGGAGTGTTATCCCCTTATCAGGAATATCCAGCGTGACCGCATGTCCCTTTTCCTCACAAATATTGTGCAGAGTCACAGATGCGGTCACGATGGAGAACACACTCCGGTACTGCGCGTTCATTCGCGTTAGCAGGACACGCCAGCGAGCCTTAAGCCGCCCGAAAGCACGCTCCACCACGTTCCTGGCCCTGGCGTGCTTCTTGTTAAAGTGCTTCTGCACGGGCCCGATGGGTTTCCTGTACGGGGACAACAGCCACGGCCTAAGGGGGTACGCTCCGTCGCCCAATACAAGCGCAGGGATGGTCACATTTCCAAAAGTCACCGTAGGGTTCCCTGGAACCCAGAGCCCTGCATCATTGCCGGCGCAGAGATGGCTGTTTGCAAAAACGAAGGCATCGTTGGTCCTCCCGGTGTAGCCAAACTCTGCATCCAGGAAGCGTCCTGTGTGATCAGCCGTGCCTTGGAGGATCACCGAACAGAACATCTTCCGGTTGCAAAACTCCTCAGTTCTTCCCCCAGGCGCCCGTATCGGTATGTGCGATCCGTCCACAGCAGCCACCGTATGCGGCAAACCGAGTTTACCGAAACCATCCATAATCTGTTGAGAAATGGAGTACAATGGATCAGGTCAAGGTTAATGCAGCGTCCACTGTATTAGCAATGGAGAATCGCATCTTATATATCAATATTGCGTTATAACGCAAAACTAGGGAAGGGGGGGAAAAATATATACACACCGTTCCAATGTCGTCACCGAGGCAGACGACCTTTGAAAACAGACGGGTCTCGATGGCTTCGCAGACCTCCATCACAATCCCATGGACGGTGGAAAGGCCGATTCCGAACTGCCAGCTGACTTCCCGATAGGCGCTTCCGGTTGCGAGGTACCATAGCGCTACCGCGAGCCGCTTCTCAGGGTGGACAGGATACCTCATCCATGTGGTTTGCCTTTTCAGCTTGTCCTTCACAGCGGCATAAATCTCCAGGAAGGTCCCTCTGGTCATCCGGAAGTTGTGAAGCCATTGCTCGTCACCCCAGTACACAAGCACAAAGTTCTCCCACCAGAGCCGTTCACGGGGGAACACCCAATACCTGGGCGAAAACCGCATTCCGGCAAGATAATGCCATCTACGTTCCTGGCGGCGAGTGCCACCTCTAATCAGCCGAAGCCGGGCGTCAGACTTTCTAGAGGAGATCAGAGGATTCCGGGATCTAAATGCACGATGAGTGAGGAGTTTTCCTCCGGTGCAGAGGACTTGGCGCCCGGCGCAGAGGCACAGAAGCAGAAGCTCCAATGCTGAATAAAGCAGCGCCATAGTCTCGTCATCTAGATTCTCCATTGTGAATACTTCTGATGATACAAGGCAGTATGGAGGATGCTGCTGCTGCAGCCAATACTTAACCAGAAGCGTCACGTGATGGTTTGCCCGCGAAAAAGGGGATTCTCTATTACGTTGCTACGTTGTTGCGTTATTACGTTGTTACGCAACTGGAATTGCGCTTAAAAAAAAAAGATTGACAGGGCATCGAACTCAAGTCGATGCCAGTGCAAAAACGATTTGAGCCGGGGCTTCAGGGAAGGCGACTCCGCAAAGAGTCACTAGTGCGAAAACGAGAAAAATGATCCGGACATAATTGCGCAGCGGAATAAGGGGAGCAAACGCTAAGTGCGAAAACGGCCATAAACTATCATAAATGTCTACATTCCCACAATGTTATCAGTGTCTTGTCCTTGCTTTCCCCAGATGTCTTACACTCCCAGGCAGGAATGTATGGGAAGGTGTTGATTATTCTTTCTCTTACTAGTTTCGTTTCTCACTACTCTACTTCACAAGCAATAAAGCAAGAGGAGGGAGGGGGAAGAATAACAGAGTCAAACTACATCAGCCCTCCATGATGTTTCACAGACCAGCTTTATGGAGGACCCTAAAACACTTAATTACCATTGGAATTTTACCATGCTTGACAGGTCCTTTGCCTGAGTCGTGGCGGCCTGGGCAGGGAAATCCCCCTACCAACTTTTGACGAAGCGCCACTGACAATGGTGCCAAAGGTCAGAAGTTTGGGGGTGCTATTGGAGGCCTCCCTGATGATGGAGGCCCAGATAGCAGCAACTGCAAAATTCACCTTCTTTCATCTTAGGCTGGTGAAACAGTTGGTTCCCTTCCTCGACCATCACAACCTGGCAACTGTGATTCATGCAACTGTCACCTCGAGATTGGACTACTGTAATGCCCTCTACTTGGGGCTGCCTTTGTTGCGAGCCCGAAAACTTCAGCTGGTGCAGAACGTGGCTGCTAGGCTGCTAATGGGGCAGTCCAAGTGGAAGCACATACAGCCAGCGCTGCAGGAACTGCACTGGCTACCAATAGTGTACTGGATTCATTACAAGGTGCTGGTTATTACCTTTAAAACCCTATATGGCCAAGGACCTGTTTACCTGAGGGACCATCTGTCCCCACACGTTCCCCAGAGAGTACTAAGATCTGGATCTCAACATCTTCTAGTGATCCCCAGGCTGAAGGAGGCGAGACTGTCGACCACCAGGGATCGGACCTTCTCAGTGGCAGCCCCCGCCTGGTGGAATCTTACAGGCCACAAGGCCTGTAAGACCACTCTCTTACGGCAAGCCTTCAGTCGACTGTAGGAGGATTCTGGAACAACTGTCGTCCTGAGAATAGGAGTAACATCTGATTTGTTAGCACCAACTGTAGATTGTTTTAACTTGTACTGTTTAATGGTTTTATTGATTTTATGACTGCAATCATAGTATACTATGATTTGATGTAAGCTGCCCTGAGCCCGCCTCAGTGGGGAGGGAGGGTATAAATCGAATTAAACATAAACATAAACGTGAGGGATGTGCAAGAAATTAGAAGAAGAAGAACTGCAGATTTATACCCCGCCCTTCTCCCTGAATCAGAGACTCAGAGCAGCTCACAATCTCCCATGTCTTCTTCCCTCACAACAAACACCCCGTGCGGTGGGTGGGGCTGAGAGGGCTCTCACAGCAGCTGCCCTTTTAAGAACAGCTCCTGCGAGAGCTATGGCTAACTCAAGACCATTCCAGCAGGTGCAAGTGGAGGAGTAAAAAGTAAAAGTGGAGGAGTAAAAAGGAGTAACAGTCAAAAGTGAAAACAGGAAGTCAAAGGTGACAGGGGGACTGTGCATGGTGGGGCCAGGGGACTGACCTTGGCCATTGGGGACTTTGGGCCCCCACCATAGCTACGGGCCTGAACAAAGTCCTCTTAGAAAGCAAGAGCTGGGGAGAAGCCAAAGAAGGGGTCATATGTGTGGGCGTTTTGGTTACTGGCCCCAGACTTGTAAGGTGTCAGAACTGCCTGCCATACTGTTCTTGAAACCGACAGTATTACTGATGTCTTATAGAGAGATGCTGTTTGGGGAAGGGAGGATGTTTTTACTTTTGCTTTTGCAGCCAGCTCAGACCCTGTGTAAGCCATGCTTACCCAGCTATCATCTTGCTAAGGCAACCGACATCTAGGCCCTCACACAGACACCTTCCTAACCATCAAGACCTTGAACTGGGCTGAAAGCATACCCACTGTTATGATACTGGTGGGAAGACATTTGAATGTCTTGAGGTGAAGAGGGAAAGGCGCCAGATCTTACCCACGCAAATGCACTCTATCTACCCTATTGTAATCGTTAGCCCTCATTCCTGGCAAGGCTGTTCATGCATAGATTGGCTCTTGCTTTTTCAGTACTAATAACTTTTATCTATGGTTTCCTCAGAGAAGTTTGTTTGACTGATACCTGGCTGATCCTGGCATAAGGACATGGTATAGCTGTGCACACCTTAGCTGAACGGAGTGCTTTGTGTGGTTTCTGTCCCCTCAAGGCTGAACTCTGTTGCTTTACCCAGTTCTGG
Organism: Heteronotia binoei; assembly: GCF_032191835.1. Lineage (NCBI taxonomy): Eukaryota > Metazoa > Chordata > Lepidosauria > Squamata > Gekkonidae > Heteronotia > Heteronotia binoei. Next base: position 136,470,098 of record NC_083229.1, read on the forward strand.
TGGGGGGACTTCCCAGGGATGATGCCTGTTGCACACTCTCTTTCCAGTTTGTAGTGGTTAAGTGTGCAGACTCCTATCTGGGGGAACCGGGTTTGATTCCCCACTCCTCCACTTGCACCTGCTAGCATGGCCTTGGGTCAGCCATAGCTCTGGCAGAGGTTGTCCTTGAAGGGGCAGCTGCTGTGAGAGCCCTCTCAGCCCCACCCACCTAACAGGGTGTCTGTTGTGGGGGAGGAAGACAAAGGAGATTGTGAGCCACTCTGAGATTCGTAGTGGAGGGCGGGATATAAATCCAATATCTTCTTCTCTTTCTCAGTGGAGAGACTAGGGTCGGAAATGGGGGGGATGTTAATCAGTGCTTGGATGCCACTCCTTTTTTGGAACAGGAAGTGACCTCATAACACTGAGAATTTCATGATTTCAACAGTTTTACCACAGAGATCTTAAAATTCCTAGAGCATCATGATATCCCTGTTTCAGAACAGAAATTGATATCTCAGATGTTTCTGCCCCCCCCCAATGTTCCTGGGCAACATCCCCAATGCATCCATCCCCTTTGACCCCCCCCACCTAGGCTCTGCCCAGTATCCCCCCACACCTTCAGTTTTTCATGAACAGACAGCCTTATTAGGGCCTGACCAGTGGGACTTCTTGTTTACATCCTTTCAACAATCAACTTCTGTGCCACATAACATATGCTGGTGTTTGTTTGGTTTTTTAAGGTTCTTGTGTTTCAAAAGAGTTTTGATGTTTAAGACTTACAGCTGCAAAACTCCTTTAGGCCTATGGCATTTGTTGTGTGATTCTGTGGCAGCCAGCCAAGTTGGGATTTTGATACGTCAAATGACTTTAGCTGTGTTCGTAGATCGAGATGCTTTGGTGTAATCTGCTCTCCACCACAGCGGGGGCTTCTGCTAAATGCTTCCGCTGACTATTCCTGATTAGTCTCATTAAATTAAATTGAGGAGCTCTATTCGTCATCCGCAGGGTCAACCTGGCACGGCCCCTCCCTGCTGCTCTCTGGCATTTCCTGATTTATGGAAATTATGAAATTAAATCACATTGATTGCCTGGAACTTTTAACCAAATCATTTATTTCTTCTACATTGTTTTAATATTCAGGTTTCAAACTTCACTCCCCCCCCCATGGAAGTTTGATCTTGTTTCACAGCCCTTGAAATATGGAGGGTAGTCCCTGCTGCCCCCATCTATTCTCTTTCTGAAGCTATGCAGGCATCATTGTCTTCCATTCTTTTCCTCCATAATTTGAGCACTGGCACTACCCTTACAAACAAACAAACATCTTCATAAGCTAACGTCAGATCCCCACACTGAAAAAGGGAGAGAGCCTGTTGGAGTCAGATCTTCTACTTTCTACTCTCTCCTCCCACTGCAAGTCCCTCGATCTCCTCCCAGTGCTACTCCTGGGGGCTGTCTGGGAACACTCCAGAATGGCAGAAGGGGGACATTGGAGGACAGAAGCAAGAAGAACTGGAAAACTATTAAGGCCAGTGGAAAAAGTGGGCCGAGAGCTATTGGGGCCGCCCTGCCCCTCCAGCCCCAAGTGAGGGGGGCACCATCAGCCTCCAGCCAGCCGCCCTCGCCCTCCAGGAGGCAGGGGAAGAGATGCCCAGCTGTCAGACATTGTAACTTGCCTTTACTTCTATGGTAGATAGATATGCTTGCTTGACATGACTAACTCCATTTTGTAGGCTGTTATATCCTATGCCCTGCTACTAACCCTGGGAACAGAGAAATGCATTTCAAACAAGAGCAATTGTTAACCGCAAGGGAGGAATTTCTCACTTAGTACAAACAACATCTGGGGCCTTTGAAGCTAGCAGGCCCCAAGGTAACCAGCAGGGTTCCTTCCCTGAGAAAGAGATAAGGGAGTATGGGAAGCGTCAACTGTCTCTTAGAGTGTGAGAATGGTTTTATTGTTATGCCTCTGTGTAATGTACAAAAGCACAAGGCGTGGCCTTGGAAAGTATCAAACTCAATTTGCTTCTACACCAGACGGCTTGTTCTCAAATAAATGGATTAATTTTGAAACAAAATGATTTGTTCTTATTTGAAGTTCCAACGGCTGACACCAGCCTGGCCTCAGCCTGCAGCAGGGAAGCCACCCAGCTTTGCTCAGGGTCACTGGCACAGAGTGAGAGACCTGCTTGGCAGCTCATCACACCCACTGTGGGGCAAGGCCTGGGCAGATGGGGGTTAGGCAACTGCCTCTTCCCAGGACTCCCTGAGGAAGGGGAATTGGTAGAAACAATGCCTCCCTTCCTCTTGGTGGAAATCTGCTCTGAATCCAATCTAGAGTACTACAGGAACTTGGCATAGTGCATGGATGTGTACAATAATGCAGGATGGTACCCTTAGACTACCATGCTGATAGTGTGACCACCAATCACTTCTGGCCCTTCTCTTTTTTCTTGCTGCTGAGATTTCCCAAATCAACTGGAAACCAAACCTCAAAGGAAGCAACAGGCAGGGCCACTAGCAGCTCCTCCTAAAAAAAACGCTCACGCCCATGCTGCTATTTCGAGCTTCAAAGCAGCAGAAACTCTTACACTACATTACCAATTTAAGTCAACTTAACTATGGCCATATATGCCTGCACATCTAACAAACGTACTGGAATGGACCCTACCTAGTTTGAGCACAGTGCAACCCACAGAATGAATTTTTCCTGCTTTCCCCACTGCAGCCTGCTGTGCCCCCTGAATTACACCAACCCCTGGAGAAATGGCCAAGAGGGAGTGGGAACTAATAAGTGAAGATGTCTTCTACTAGGGGCAGGATCCTGTCAGACATTGTAACTTGCCTTTAATTATATTGTAGGTAGATATGCTTGCTTGACACGACTAACTCCATTTTGTATGCTGTTATATTTTCTACATTGCTACTAACCCTGAGAATAAAGATCTGCATTTCAAACAAGGACAGTTGCTAACCACAAGGGAGGAATTTCTCACTTGGTACAAGAAACATCTGGGGTCTTTGAAGATGGCATGCCCCAAGGTAACCAGCAGGGTTCCTTCCCTGAGAAAGAGATAAGGGAGTATGGGAATCGTCAACTGTCTCTTAGAGTGTGAGAATGGTTTTATTGTTGTGCTTTCATGTACTATACAAAAACACCAGGCTTAGCCTTGGAATGTATCAAACTCAGTTTGCTTCTACAGCAGACCACTTGTTCTCAAATAAATGGATTAATTTTGAAACAAAATGATTCGTTCTTATTTGAAGTTCCAGTGTCTGACAGATCCAGCCTATTGTCTCATATTGTGATGACAAACCATGGGAGGAGCACTAGGCTGTGTGACTTTCCTCCTTCCACTCCCCCAAAATTTGAACATTTCTTCCTTCCAGAATGTTATCCTATTGTCAGGAAATCCTTTTGGCTAGCACATGGGGCAATGAGAAGTCTTCATGATCAAGATGTCTTCCCTGCCAGGTAAGTATGAGAAACAGACCTCAGATTCAGCAGGAGCTCCTCAACCTTTCTGAGGGTTCCCCTCTTCCTCCCCACCTACCTTGTCCATTGAATAGTAGGTACAGCAGCATAACAATCCCTGGATTAGGAGAGCAGGCAGCCAGCCAGCCACCAAGGGCTTTGCCACACCCCCAGCAGCCTTCATTAACCCCTGGAGAAGCTGGCACCATCCTTTCTCCACTTCTTTTATGATTTTGAGTAGTGGGTGGCTTGCTGGCCTTTTGACTGGGGTTGGGTGGGCAGCCAAGGAGAGTCCCAGGCAAGTGAGTCCTGCTTGGGCTGTCTGGAACTCTAGCCAGCCCAAGCAGGCCTCATTCGCCCGGGGCTCTCCTTTCTTGTGTCGGGTTGCTTTTGGATGGTGGGGGTGACATATACTAATGAGTTATGCTATTGAACTCCCCCACCTATATTTCTACAAAATGACCCCTGATGAGAAGACAAGACAATTGAGCCAACTGCGAGACAGAAAAGCTGGCAACTGCAAGCTGAATTGGAGTGCTCATGGCATTGCAAATGATCAAGTTTAATTTGAGTTGTGATTGATTCTTGTGTTACCACTGCAACAGCACCATTCTGAATGAGTCTATTCAGAAAAAGCCTTCAGGTCTCTTTGTGGGTTTAACTCCCAGGGAAGTGCCCTGTGGGCGATAGTCTTTATTTGTCACAGGGCAATTCCAGACACTGGGCTTAGCCTCTTGAAAGTGCTCAGCCATTATTGAGACTGTGGGAACCCATTTTCAGTCATTACCTTTAAGGGACTTGGTATCTCTGGGTTTATAAAAAGTATTCCTGCCTTAGTCTACATTTAGTGGCAAGGCAGGGATGATCAAATTGCCTTCTCTGGTGGTGGCCTTCCAGAAATCAGGAGGCTGCTCCTTCTTGCACATTTCCACCCTGCAGCTTTCAGGCATCAACACTCTTCCTTACACAGTTCCGCACTGAGGACTCTCAAGTGTTAGGTGCTAAGTTACACTTATTATCTTTCTGAGTATCTACAGCAAATGTGTCACTGAAATGTGTATAAAGTTTTTAGGTATTTATCAGGCAGTCACCCAGAATTGTCTAGCAGTGGTTCATACGTTCTTTCAAGGTGTTAGATTGCAGGATTGCAGATCACAGATGAGATTCTCGTACTGCTTGGCCTCACAAAGAGAGGGCCAGCTACTAACATTCTCATGGTTTCAGCCCCCAAATTTAGCCTGCTAAGTCTCATAGCAGAAAGACTCATCAGACAAGAGACATACAAGGATGAGAAGAAAAACCCTCTTGTGTGGTTCCCGTCTGAATGTAGAAATGTCAGGATCACAGAAATTAACTGAGAAGTAGCTGTTTGGTTGGTTTTTAAACTGGCAACTGTGCTTGTCGCTTATGTGTCAGAACACTTTTTTGTTCTAGATGGACTAATGGGTGCCTGCCAGTCTGAAATCACCATGGCTTCCTTCTAATCATGGCAGTCCACTGGCCTTGCACACGGCAATGGTGGGAAAGAGCTGGACTGGATTATAAACTGCACTGGGTTTTGGGGAAGTGGGACAGAAATACAGTCAATAACTATAAGTGCCTATGGGAATACCAGTCAGCATCATCACAGTTTGCATGCTTGGCCTTCAAGAAAGGATATGGTCTATGCCAGGATAGAAAAATGCTCTTCTGTGTTCTTACTGGAAGGCTAAATCTCTTGGATTTTTAATTCCTGGTTGACATTTACAAAACAACTAGAGGGTGTTCCCTTGTTTATGAAGCAATTACTCCTTCTCGGATTAACTATCTGTGTGAGTTGCCATTTGAAACGTTAATGGGACTTGAATCCAAGGCTAACTTAGTTACCATTTCTGAAAGATCAAGACTGGTAGCTGGGTCAGTCTGTCTGGAGCAGTGGAAAAGAAGAGGAGCCCAAGAGCACCTGCAAGACGAATCAGATCTGTGACCACAGGGAAGGAACTTTCACATATCTAAGGAAGTGACTGCAAGGTCTCAGGAAAGCTCATCTCCTGCCACAAGTTGCGTTAGTCTTTAAAGTGCTAATGGAATCTTCTGATTTAAAAAAACACCAATTAACAAGGAGGTATAGACTTATTATAATTATTATTATCATCATCATCAACAGCAACAACAACAACAACCAGGCCCTGGGCAGGGTACACAAAGTAAAAACAATACATGAATTGAAAACCACACAGTAATACAAATTAAAACAATACATTTCTAAACCCCTGATGGCATCCCAGCAACTTTGTTCTTCATCCAAATGACTGGAGCATGCCGGGGGGTGGGGTGGGGGGAATGAGAAGTTGCCAACCATCACTGGCCTCAACCAAAAGCCTGGCAGAACATTTCTGCCTTGTAGGCCCTGCAAAATTGCTTGAGATCCCACCAGGCTCGAGTGTCATCTGGCAGAGAGTTTCACAGGACTGAAAAAGCCCTGGCCCTTGTTGAGGACACCTGGATCTCCTTAAGGCCAGGATCACCAGCAGATTGCTGCCAGTAGAGAGTAGAAGAAGAAGAAGAAGATCTTGGATTTATATCTCGCCCTCCACTCCAAATCTCAGAGTCTCAGAGCGGCTCACAATCTCCTTTCCCTTCCTCCTCCACAACAGACACCCTGTGAGGTGGGTGGGGCTGAGAGAGCTCTCCCAGAAGCTGCCCTTTCAAGGACAACTCCTAAGAGAACCATGGCTGACCCAAGGCCATTCCAGCAGGTGTAAGTGGAGGAGTGGGGAATCAAACCCAGTTCTCCCAGATAAAAGTCCACACACTTCACCACTACACCAAACTGGCTCCCTACCAGAGATATAATGCAGGAGATGTGTATAAAGTACAGAATCCCCCTCAATGCATCCCTGGTTGGTGCCTGCACAGCCAGAGGCATCCTTTAAATGGGCAGTATCAGAGTGATGATTCCACCCCTTCATAGTCAGCAGGACAGATGAGACCGGCTCATCAAGAAGGACTGCAGGATTTGCCAGCTTTGTTGGTAGATAGCAAAGACCTGCACAGGGTCTTCCTCTGAGTCCAAGAGGAAGTCTCTCTCTCTCTCTCTTTCTACTTTGTGCCCTTTATCATCAGAGAGGGTAGAAGAGGCAGGTAACTGGCAAGGGGAGGTTGTGGAAAAGCCATGCCAGTTGCAGGAGAAATCAGCACGATTGTGCAAAGAGGACACATGATCCTCTTGGATGCATCTGAACTGCTTGCTGAAGAATCAGCTTCCTGCTCAGGATTATGAGCCAGTGGAACTTGGAGCACTGGAGAAGATGTTGCTGAGCAAGAGAGACAGAAAGGCTGACACAGAGTAAGGCAGCAGTTCTGTGTGGTCAAAGCTTCCCTTCACAGTTGGGGGTGGGATGCTCCAGCTCAATGGCATAAAGCTTTTTAAAAGAGAAATTGAGTGGCAATAACATTATTCACCAATGCCCTTTGTCCTTTAAAAAGGCCTTATCTCAAGAATGCAGCCTAACCAAATAATGGGTGCACTTTAAAGGTCCATGGATTTTAGGTAAAGGGTTCAACATATGCCTAAGTCTGGCCCACAGATGTCAAATTCATTTAACTTTGGCTAGACTACTGGCCAAATTCCAACTGATTTTCTTTTTTTTTAAATCAGGGAGTTTCAATTGCTGTTTGTGCACATACCATATATTATTACCAGGTGGGCAGCTGTGTTGGTCTAAAGTAATAGAACAAAGTTTGAGTCCTGTGGCACCTTTAAGACCAAAGGTACAAGACAAGGTTGTTCACTTTCCCCATTGTTGTTTATAATGACTCTTGAAATATTACTGATGCAGATTCAAGAAGAAAAAGAAATAGGATTAAAAGTAAAAGGATTTACTTACAAATACAGAGCATTTGCAGATGATATGTTTATAAATGAAACCCCCATACAAGTCACACCTTTGTTGTTAGCCAAAATACAAGAATATGGGGAGTTAGCGGGACTTTGTATTAATAAATAAAAATCAAAACTTCTATGCAAAAATATGCAAATAAATAAGCAACAAGAATTGCAGAGACTAACGGGCTGTGAAGTCACCTCCAAGGTAAAATATTTAGGTGCGGAGATAACAATGAAGAATATTGATCTGTTTAAAAATAATTATGCTATGGCATAAAATGGATGAAGATATGTTAAAATGGAATAAACTTAATTTGTCACTGCTGGGTAGAATAGCTGCAATTAAAATTAATATTCTACCAAGAATAATGTATTTGTTTCAAACTATTCCCATTGTGAAAGATAGTAAACAATTTGATAAATGGCGAAGGAAAATTTCAGAATTTGTGTGGGCTGGGAAAAAAACAAGGATTAAAATGAAAATTTTGACAGATGCAAAAGAGAGAGGTGGATTTCAACTACCGAATTTAAAATTATATCAGGAAGAAGTTTGTTTAGTGTGGATAAAAGAATGGATAACGCTGTTAAACAAAAAACTCTTAGTGCTGGAAGGTCACAGAAATAAATTTGGCTGGCACGCGTATTTGTATTATGGAGAGCCAGTTTGGTGTAGTGGTTAAGTGTGCGGACTCTTATCTGGGAGAACCGGGTTTGATTCCCCACTCCTCCACCTGCACCTGCTGGAATGGCCTTGGGTCAGCCATAGGTCTGGCAGAGGTTATCCTTGAAAGGGCAGCTGCTGTGAGAGCCCTCTCCAGCCCCACCCACCTCACAGGGTGTCTGTTGTGGGGGAGAAAGGTAAAGGAGATTGTGAGCCGCTCTGAGACTCTTTGGAGTGGAGGGCGGGATATAAATCCAATATCTTCTTCTTCTATAGAAAAAAGAAGATGGACGTTTTTTTCTCTCACCATTATATAAGAAATAATTTGCTAAATACATGGATGAAATATAAGAAATATGGAGATGAGAGAAGACCGTTATGGATAGTGCCAGCTGAAGTAATAAAAATAACGACTGAGATAGGTGAAGAAAAGTGGCTGTCATATAATCAATTATTAAAAATACAAAGTGGCAAAATAGAACTGAAAACTGCTGAAGAGTTGAATAATAAATATGATTGGTTCCAAATGCAACAAATAAAGAGCTTGGTGGATAACGATATCAAAACTGAAGGAATAAGAAAAGAACAAAGAGAAATGGAAAAAGTTCTGCTTGGAGAAAATGAAAAATTAATTTCAAAAATATATAAATTACTTTTGAAATGGTCTACGGAGGATGAAGGAGTGAAATCTCAAATGATTAAATGGGCAATTAATGTAAATAAAGAAATACAGATGGAAACTTGGGAATACTTGTGGAAGAATTCTATGAAGCTCTCGACGTGTCATAGTATTAAAGAGAACTGTTTTAAAATGATGTATAGGTGGTATATGACTCCTAAAAAATTGGCAAAGATGAACAATAAGATGCCAGACAGATGTTGGAAATGTAAAAAACAGGAAGGTTCTTTCTACCATATGTGGTGGACTTGTAAAGAGCAATAAAGTATTGGCAGATGATTCAGCAAGAAATTTCTAAGATCTTGGGATATGAATTCAAGAAAGTTGCGGAGACTTTTCTATTGGGATTGCAAATGGAAAAATTTCCAAAAGAAGATAGAACTGTAATTTGGTACTTGCTTTCAGCTGCTAGGACATTATATTCGCAGTTGTGGAAGCAAGAAAAAATACCAGAGAAATGGGATTGGATTATAAAAGTTATAACATGGAGTGAAATGGGCAAATTAACAAGAATATTAAGAGACTATGATTTAGAATTATTTAAGATGGAGTGGAAAAAGTTTAGAAGATATGTAGAAAAAGAGTGGAAAATAAAAGGACATTGGACAATTTTTGATAATGATTAAGTTTTAAAAAGAAGAATATAAATTTTTGTTTTAATAGTTTTTAAAGATGTAAGAAATAGATTTATTACCATATGTTACCAATAAAATTGTTTTAACCAAAACCAACAAAGTTTAATTCTGGGTTGGTCTTAAAGGTTGGTCTTAACTTGGTTGGTCTTTACTTCATTCATACAGTATATTAGTATGTATTTAACATTTAGAACAAGTTTGTTACTGGGAACTTCTGTTAGCTCCTTCTGAAGGCATAACTTGTGGATAATCTTCTTCAGTTAATTTGTTGTGGAGATATGTGTAAATGGCCCTTTAAAACAAATATCTCCATTTCAGTTAATCCTTCAAAATAACTAGTTAGCAGTAACTTTAGTCCCAGTTGTTTTCTTTCCCTGCCCATCCATCAAACTAAAAGTTCACACTTGCACCAAATAAATAAATTAAACCCTTTAAAAAGAACTCAGCATTTTTGTTTAAATATAAATATGAGATCCTGTGTGTAGCTTTCTCAAGCATTGCTTCTTCTAAATGTTCATATTCCTAAGGAAAATATTACACTGTATGAAATACAAACAGAATTGAGGCATAGAGCAATATTGGGAATAGTTAGCCTATGCTACTCTCTAAACAGTTGGCTGCCCTTTCAAGGCAAACACCTCCTAACACTTTAGTACATTAAAAGCAAGCCTCTTCATTATTATTTTTGCTATTCTTGGCCTCTGTTCCCAGAGCCCGCTGCTTATTCCCCTTGGCACTGAAATGCCAGCCTGCAAAGGCAAATATGGATTGGGCCACAAGCATCCTGTATCAGAGGCTTCATAAACAATGAACTGTGTGTACACTTTCATCTTGGGAAGATACTGAGTAGAATCTGAGACTGGTGGTATTTACTGAGCTAACTTTAGACAGATGGAAAATAATAAGGCCGATGTTGAGAAAGATCAGTTGAATGAACAAGAGCTCATGGCTGTGGGAAGCAAGCATTCGGGCTTTTGAAGGAGGGAAGTGCAGGCAGAAAATGGATACAGGAATTACAGGAACTAGGGGAATTTCCCCAGATTGTGAATAAAAGCAGCTCTCTGAAAATGGAAAATGCCAGTTCTCAACAGAAACTTTAACAAGAAATTGGTGTTTTCCTTATAACCCTGCCTATTTTCCCTTATGAACAGCATTCTTTAAGGCTAAAATTATGCCCCTTCTGTGACCCGGAAGGTAGGACCAGAACCCGTGGATTGAAATTAAATCAAAAGATTTTCTGGCTCAACATTAGGCAGAACTTCCTGACTGTTAGAGCGATTCCTCAGTGGAACAGGCTTCTTTGGGAGTTGATGGGTTCTCCTTCCTTGGAGGTTTTTAAACAGAGGCTAGATAGCCATCTGACAGTGATGAGGATCCTGAGAATTTAGGGGGAGGTGTTTGTGAGGTTCCTGCATTGTGCAGGGGACTAGATGACCCTGGAGGTCCCTTCCAACTCTATGATTCTATGCCAGTCATGAATATATGATCGCCACAAGCCAGCATCTCCCAGTAACATTTAGTCAAAGCCAACATACAGTGACATGTGATCATTCATAGTAGGAGGTCGGGAGGGAGAGGTGGACAAAATCAGTGTAACTCAACACAGCAATGTCACTCCTGGGTGAAGGCCTGGAAATGAAGTCACTGTACTGCGCCCCTCTCTTGGAATTTCACCAGTCTCTATGAACATCACTCCTAGAGCATTAATCTCTAAACATCTCCATTCATAAGTGATGTCGCCATGTCAAGCGATAGCAATATACCCTCCCCCCCCCATCTCCCTGCCATTCCAATGAGCACCAACAGAGGATAAGAAAGCATTTGTGGGGCTTGCCCACTGACAGGAGGCAAATAACATCCCTAATCCCCTTAGAGCTTTGTCACATCTGCTCCATGACTCCTGGCAGGTGTTGGAAGAAGGCCAAGCAAGAGAACCTGGGCCTGCTAAATGGAAAGGGGAGTCTTGGGAAGAAATATGGGCTGGCACTAGTCACATATTTAGTGTCATGTGTAATTTGGCTGTTCACATCTCAGTGTTGGAGCACGTTAACTCAAGAAGAACATTCCATGTTCTGTTTTGCATATCAGACCGATTTTTTAAGAGATTTATCTCCCTCCTGGGATATTTATATGCCATCTATTAGCTGTGATTGGTTGCTGTTATTTTAGTGTATTATAGAATTGTTAACATTTTGTTGGACTCTCCGGCATTATGCCCAAAACCCCGCCCTCTCAAGCGCCACCCCCAAAATTTCCAAGTATTTTCCAACTCAGAGCTGGCATCCCTGGGCTGGCTGCACAAAGAATACTTCAGTTGATGTAGAATAACTACATGGACCTCTTTAAAATTTATTATATTTAGAAATTCCTGTCAAACTATCAAAGTGATTGACTGCTGTGCAACCTGTTACTGAAAGCTGCTGAAGCCTACCTAGGCCAGTCCATTGAAGTTTGAAATGTGCATCCATTTACCGATGCTGAGTGTTCTGCATACTGTGTAATCATGCCTCTTATTGTAGCACATGCAAAAGGGCACTTGTGTACCAAACATCATCTCAGACTCACCATCAGCATGGAAGTTCAATAATTTGCTGTCTCGCAGCTCTGGTAAGAAGAATCCTAATTAGAGTGCATGAGGCACTCAAAGGCCTTTGAAACAGATGTTTACAAAGATTTACTTCCTCGTTCTAATTGCCAGCTAGGATTATTCCACAAAGACAGAACTCTACTGTGATATTTAGTTCTAGCTCAGGCCTGCCTACTTGTGACTCACCAAGGATGTCTTGGAGGCCAGCCCACCAGGCGCTTGGAAAATTGCTATTTTTTCATTTATGCAAAACTGCAAAGCAAGAGGGTGTGGTGGGGTACCAAGCACTTGGGAAGTCAAGAAGCATGAGTAGGTGGGCTGTGGCTGGCTTGATGGACCCCAAATTCTACAGGCTTGTCCTGACTCCTCATCCAATTTTCATTTCACAGTTTCAAGGCATTTCTAAGGTCAGAAGTATCAAGTTCTGTATGGCACTCATCAATTCCACCTCTTATAATGGACAAAATATCTGTTAGTATTTCTCAATTAGATTCTCCTTCAGCTTATCAAGATTTTGTTAGTAAGTGGTTCCCAGTGTTGGAAAGAAGTGACCACCATCCAATGTCAAGCATCGGTATTTCAAATAACCAAGCACTTGTTTAATACAAAGACTCATTTTATTGATAATCCGGTACTTGCTCAAAGGTCCAAAATCTTGGAAGTGATACAAAGTTTCACATGGTATAGATTCTTAAAGACTACTTCAAAGGCAAACAGAAAAGATAGCTTCAAACCATAACATGCAGATGTGAATTGCTCAAGAGGTTCAAAGGGTACTATCAGCTACCATTATGTTATTACAACTTCTCCCGGTTCCCAGACATCCCTGTCTTTCTGATAAGATGTATGGATGGGAACAGATCGGGGGAGATGCCTTGCTTCTAGCATCAAGATTACTTGCATGTTCTATATCTTCTATCAAGAGGCGAGAAAGGAAGGAGAGAAAAAAAGGGGGGAAGCAAGCTTTGAAATGCAACTAGGAGAGAGAAGAATTTTGAGGCAGCTAGGAAATGGCTTCCAATACCCACATTGATTCCATACAGAAATAGCATGTTTGACATCCAATTTGTAAAGACTCTTTTAAAAGGCATTGTAGCTACAAATGTACAATACTTTCTTAATAACTCTATATCATTCATTATCGTCTTTGTAATTGTTAGATCCATCTTCTTTCACTACTTTCCATGTACTCTGTACTATGTATTAGGCTTCCCAATCCCCAGGTCCCAGCGGGGGATCCCCCGCCCCCAAAGCCACCAAGTACCTCTAGAGCTCCTGCAGGTTTAGAAACCTGCAAACAGGTCCGGTTTTAAAATGTGTGCATGTGTTTCTGTTGTTTGTGTGCCTTTAAAGTTAAGCAGGAAGCAGGAAACAGAAAGCTCTTTATGGGGAAGGGTCAGCAGCAGCTTCCATTTGTTTTGCTTTCATTTTCAGAGCAAATAACCAGACACAGTAAGTGTGTGTGCGTGTGTGTGTGTGTGAGAGAGAGAGAGAGAGAGAGAGAGAGGGAGGGTTGCCAATCCCCAGGTGGGGGCAGGGGATTCCATGGTTTGGAGACCCTCCCCCTGCTTTAGAAAGTTTTAGAAAGCGGGGGGGGGGGAGGAAATGTCTACTGGGCACTCTATTATTCCCTATGGAGAATGATTTCCATAGGGGATAATGGGAAATCAATCCGCGGGTGTCTGGGGCTCTGAGAGGGGATGTTCTTTGAGGTAGAGGCACCAAAATTGCAGCATAGCATCTGATGCCTTTCCTCAAAACACCCTCCAAGTTTCAAAAGAGGACCAGGGGGGGCCAATTCTATGAGCCTTCAAAGAAGATGCCCCTATCCATTATTTCTAATGAAGGGAAGGCATTGAAATGGTGTGCAGTCCCTTTCAGTGTGATGGTCAGAACTCCCTTTGGAGTTCAGTTGTATTTGTTCCAACCTTGCTCATGGCTCCACCCCAATGCCTCCTGGACCCACCCTCAAAGTCCCCAGGTATTTCTTGAATTGGATTTGGCAACCCTATATGTATTTGTTATTTTTTTTATTTTTGTGTTCTTGTTCAATTAAATAAATAAAAAGTTTAAAAAACCAAGAATAACACTGTTATGAATTAGTATATCCAGTTTGACAATTGCCAGCCATTTTCCTAGTTGGCAACTAAGGAAGAGCAGGGGATCTTTGAAATGGTGACAACCATGCTGTTCCCCACAACACATCTAGTCTTTTCCACAATGTTATATTATACCACCACCACATATGCACAAAAAGGAGGTTCCATCACTGACAAAGTTCATGATGACACGTTTAGTGTGCTTCATAGTTATTGAATAATATTGTTATGAATTGGAATGTCCAGTTTGACAATCAACAGCTGTTTTTTTTAGTTAGTGACTAAGAAGGAAAACCCTCTCTCATGGATTGCTGCCATGACATGGCAAGAGGGCTTGCGCGGTTCAGTAAGGCTGTGGGTTATGCCATGAAGGGCCACCCAAGATGGGCAGGCCACAGCTGAGAACCCAGACAAAATGTGATCCACTGGAGAAGGAAATGGCAAACCACTCCAGTATCCTTGCCAAGAAAACCTCATGGACAGTAACAAAAAGCTAAAAATATGGCACTGGAAGATGAGCCCCTCAGTTCGGAAGGTGCCCAATATGCCACTAACACAAATTTGAGCAGACTTCAGAGGATGGTGGAAGACAGGAGGTCCTGGTGTGACTCGGTCCATGGGGTCGCAAAGAATCAGAATTGACTGTGCAACTGAACAACAAACAAGAAGGAAAAAGAAACCCTTGAAATGACTTTCCCCCATGACATATCCAGGTTTTCACAATTTTATGATGTTACAACAATACAGGATATGTGAAGAAAGGAGGTTCCATCACAGATGAAGTATGTGGAGACACAATCGCAGAACCCCATTCCAAAGGAAGTGTGGAACACGTGCAGAGGGTTGTATCTGAATTCAAGAAAAAAATCCCTCCAGAATAAATGCCCTTTTGTGGAAGAGGTGCCACAAAGTTAGAGCATCAGCTGGGGATTCAACTTGCAGAGAAATAGTGGCAACATGGAGGTGTGGGAAAGGTCTCTGTAAACAGTTCAGTATAGCTCCTAAACCCTTGCTGGTTGATGTAGAGATAGGCCAGTAGAGTGTCACAGCAACATCAGGCCAGTGTAAACCTGACACCTGGATTTCACCAGGAGACATTATTCCCAGCCCTCTCCTCAGCCCATGGTTTCCCCCCTCTGTACCTTTTGCAGCTCTGCAATGTCTTTTTTAAGATACAATGACCAGAACCCAGAATCAAGGAACACACAGGGTAATAACTCAGACATTTATTCCAAGTATCATGGCAGTATAGTGTCTTGCTGAAACTGACGTCTCAGCCAGCAGGCGTTCCTTATAACCCCTCTTCCCAACTGTTACAATTCAAGCCCCCAAGCGCACCAAGCAAATATAGGAAGGTTTACGTGGGACCCCTCCCTTCATGTTAGAGACCCAGGTGTCTAGTCTAATCTGTGCTCCTCCAGCCCATGACCTTGGTTGCTTAGGAAACTGGTCAGCTACCCGGCTAGCTAACCAGCTCTTCAGATAAGCAGCGTGAAAGATGTGCAAAGAGCAAAGCAGGAATGCAGGCATATTCAAAGACAGTAGCAATGCAATGGTATATGACAAGAGGGTACCATACAGGGTAACTCTTGACACTCTGCCCCCCCTAAGGCCCCCTCCCACCGGGTTTATCAGGATATTTGAGGTGGAAGTCTTTTATCAATTTGCGACATTTTGTATCATTTGTTCGGACCCATTCAGCTTGGCTGATGGAGAAGTGAGCCTATTTAATCAAATAGAAAAGTTCTCCACATTTGATTTTTGAGTCCAATATCTCCTGCACCTCATGGTGAATCTGACCACGAATCAGAGTCGGAGCTGGTGGTTGTTGTTGAGAGTGCCACGGTGAGGGTCCAGGGTCGCATTTGAGGTAACTGGCATGAAAACAAGGGTGCACATGTTTTAGGTTCTCAGGCAATTCGAACTCTACAGTCACATTATTTATAATCTGCTTTACAGGAAAAGGTCCTAGATATTTCATACCCAGTTTTTTAGTTTTGAGCATTAGGGAGGTGCTTGGTGAAAATGTAGACTTTGTCCCTCACCTTTAGGTCCCAACATTGGAGTGTTTTTTTTTTAAATCATACTGTATTTTGTATGCTTCCTGTGCCCTAAGGTGCCCTTTTGTATAGATCCCAACCCCTGAGATTCTGCCACCATTCCATAAAGTCTACCGGGGCAGTGGGGGGGGGGGAGAGTTCTGGGAATGGCTTCCCCTTGTAACCATGCACTGCTTGAAAAGGGCTTACTTTGGTTGCACTGTGAACACTGTTATTATACACATAGTCTGCAAAAGGCAGGAGAAATACCCAATTGTTCTGTTGAAAGGAGGTTTATCACCTTAAAAACTGCTCTAGGACTGCATTCGTTCATTCTGTCTGTCTGAGGGTGGTAAGTGGAACTGAGCCCCTGCTCTATCCCTACCAAACTCAACAGGTGTGCCCAAAAGTTGGCAACGAACTGAGGCCTGCAGTCGGAGATCACCTTGCTAGGAAAAGCATGTAGGCTAAATATGTGCCGTATAAATAGCTGGGCCAACTTCTTTGCCGACAGCAATTGTTTACATGGGATAAAATGGGCTGGTTTAGAGAACGTGTCAACAACCACCCACACAACCATTTTCCCCTGGGAAGGGGGAAGGTCTGTTATAAAATCCATCGATATACATTCCCATGGTCTCGATGCTGGCGGTAGTGGTTGTAGCTGTCCAGGGGGTGGGGGAGGCAGTCCCCCCGCTTCTTTGCCATCTCGCAGGCCGGGCAACTTGTAATATATTGGGCTACATTCTTGCAGAGCCCCGGCCCTCAGAATTGTCTCTGAATCAAGTGGATGGTTTTCACAAGTCCAAAGTGGCCCCCCAGTTTGGAATCATGGGCTCTCTGAGTGACCCCTCCCCATATTCAAAGGCATATTCAAAGACAGTAGCAATGCAATGGTATATGACAAGAGGGTACAATATAGGGTAACTCTTGAAAGTGCACAGTTTTCCAAATGAGGTCTATGCAGAAGCTTGACCATTTTATTTTCAGTCCCTTTCCTAATACTCCTCAGCAGAGAGTTTGCCATTTTCACTGCCAGGGCCCACTGGGCTGACACTCTCGCTATGACCCCAAAGTCACCTTCATCTACACAAGAACATAGGAACATAAGAGAAGTCATGTTGGATCAGGCCAATGGCCCATCTAGTCCAACACTCTGTGTCACACAGTGGCCAATATATGTGTGTATATGTGTGTATACATAATCCTTCACTTTCTCAAAGACCATCAAAAGGCTGGTGAGGCAGGACTTCCCTTTGCGGAAGCCGTGCTGATTTCCCCTCAGCAGGCTTTGTTCCTCTTTAATTACAGTTTCTACTGATTTCCCTGGGACAGTCATTAAGCTAACTGGTCTGTCATTTCCTGGTTCCCCTCTGGACTCCTTTTTAAAAACTGATGCAACATTTCCTCCTTTCCAATCTTCTGGTAAAGGCAGATAACCAATGCAACACACTGGCTCTGTCAGTATCTAAGCCCCATGAAATTAAGTGAGTCAGCACTCTCCCTTAATAAACTGCCAAAAGACGTCAAAAATATTTCTGCTGCCTCACCCTCAGATGCTCATAGGATGCATAACGAGGAAGGAAAATTTGAGAGATGTGAGAAGTCAGTTTCATTGTGCAGGAAAAGGAGGCAGATGAGCCGAGTCCCTGAATAGCCTTGTCTTCCTGCACCTGCAGGAATTCTAGTCCTAGGATGCTAAAATCCAACTAGTTCCAGCTCCCTCACCCCTTCCATCCCATCTCTTCCTTTCCTGTTGCTGCCTTCTTCAAGAGGAAAAAAGAAAGCAAGAGCAGGTAGGGCAACTGAAATTAAATGGGAAATAATTTCCAGAGCAGACCAATTCATGCCTATGGTTAGGTTAAAGTTACAGAGTAAGAGTGTGCATCCAGGATAAACTAAGTTGAATATCTTAAAAATACCTTATCAATATTTTGGGATTTTTTTTTTTAGAAAAAGCCAGTTACAGAATGAGGCTTAATTTCAGCTATTTGCAATGACCAAGCCCAAAATAAATACAAAAATATTTAGGATTGTTGGGGCTGCTGGATGGCTGAATTTAAAGGGCATTTAAAAGGATTGTGATCCCTTTAAATGCCTTCTCCAAGCTGCATGCCTCCATGGCAAGTTTGTTTGTTTGTTTATTTATTTATTTATTTATTTATTTATTTATTTATTTATTTATTTATTTATTTATTTATTTATATTAAGATTTATACCTCGCCCTTCTCACCTAAGTGTCTCAGGGCGGCTTACAACATAATAATTAAAACAACTTCAGTTTAAAACATTTAAAAATACAATTAAACCATAAATTAGTAAAAAACAAGATAGAATAAAACCGGCGGCCTATAGATACATTTTGTTCCATCCAAGATGTTTTACATTGTCAGCTAATGTCATAGGCCTGCCGGAAGAGGACTGTCTTGCAGGCCCTGCGGAATTGCCCTAGATCCCGCAGGGCCCGCACCTCTTCCGGCAGCTGGTTCCACCAATAAGGTGCCGTTATTGAGTAGGCCCGATCCCTGGTGGATTTTAGACGGGCCTCCTTTGGCCCGGGGACTACCAACAGGTTTTGTGAACCTGAGCGTAGTACTCTCTGAATCGTTCAATAAATAATAACAGGGTGGCAGAATACACAAATCTGGGGAGAAAGAAAGCTTGCAAAATAAACCTTTAAAAGGAACAATCAAGCAATATATGCTGAATTGAGTCGGGAATATTTGCTCCACAGGAAAAGTCTTGTAAAACTTTAGAGGGAAACGCATTTAGTCAAGGGATGTGCAAAAAAAAAAAAATTCGGAATTACACGGATTCGGAAGTAGACGGGGGGGGGAATTCGGAATCCCCTTATACTACTGAATACCGTATTCGGAATAGCCGAATATACGGTAGATGCGCGGCTATTTCCGAATATACGGCCCTATTATACCCTATGGGCCATTGAAATCAATGGCAAATAGGGTATATTTGAAGCCGCCTGGAGGGGAGGGGGTTTGAGGGAGAGCCCCCAAATTTGCAGGGGACCTGCAGGGGACTCTCCCCTCCAACCCCCCCAAGTCCCAAAAAGATTGGGCCAGGGGATCCCATTCCAGGGGCACCCAAAAAGGGTGCCCCTATTCCATCATTATACCCTATGGACCATTGAAATCAATGGCAACATAGGGCATAATTAGAGGCTACTGGGGGGCAGAGGGTTTTAGGGAGAGCCCCCAAAACTGCAGGGCAGCTTCAGGGGACTCCCCAGCATGCAACCCCCCTGGCCCCAAAAGATGGCACCCATCTGTGGGCACCCCAAAAGGAACACTGCTCCCAATGGTGAGAAAAAACCAATTAGAGCCACTTCCTCACTGCAATTGTCGTGGGAAAAGTGGCTCTAGGGAGCAGGAGGTTTTGAGGAGAGCCCCCCAAACTGCTGTGCAGCTTCAGGGTACTGTCCCACACAAAACCCACAAGGCCAAAAAAAAAAATTGGACCAGGGGGTCCAATTCCTGGGGCACCCAAAGCCAAACCTAACTTCACACCAGAGAATCTCTATAGGACCCAAATGCACTACATCCCTCTATCTACTCTATGAACCCCGCAGGCCTGGAACCAATGTAAACCCAGTTGCCAACGTCACTGCCACACAAAACACAATCTGCTCAAGGCTGGCTGCAGCAAACCCAGATGCCAGCTCTCCAGCCCTGCCCCAAACAACACGGGGAGAGCTGGCCAACCACAACAAGCATGCTGGCTCTGGGTCTCTCACCCAGGTGCCAGCTTCCCTGCCCCAAACAACACAACTCTAGTCTCAAATAAGAGAAGTGGTGGACCACCACACCTAGCTCTACATCATTCTGTAACACAAAGCAAGAAGCATTTTGACTTACCTTGAGTGATGGATGGTTGGCCGGTCCCGGCTCTTTCGTGTTACCCAGGGTGCACCACGAGGAGGCGAGCCAGAATTGCACCCCAAATGAGGAAGATCACTGGAAGGGCCTCAGATTATGTGAGAGAAAGGCAACCATTCCTTCTCTCTCAGCTCAGCAGTAACACACCAGCATCACTGTCCCATTAGAGGGACCTCAGCATTGGTATGGCTGCTGGCTGCCTGTCATCATCACTGGCACCTCCCTCTTTCTTCCTCCTGCCCCTGAAAAAAAAACTGGGTGGGTTATCCTGGCTGGGCCTGTGGGTGCTGTCGGTTACAGTTGGGGGCTGCAATGGCCCTTTCAGTATTATTAGGCATGTGTGGATGGACGACTGGAGAAATTTGGATCGCTTTGCAGTTTTTAAACCAGCATTCACTTTTGGTTTGGGAAGGGATGGGGGGGGGATGCACTGCCAATCAATTTGTGAGTGAGTTTTTGGGCTGTCTTTGGACTCTAGTCAGTTTTTATTGGAGGAGCATTTTACAACCATCTTCCAAGCGCGGGCCAAGAGAGGATGCAGGCACAAGTAGGTGCTCACTTCATTCAACCTCAAAGTCCACGTTTGGGGAGCCGAACATTGGCAAGTTGACTTTCAGGAAGATCAACTGCTGAACTGTCCAGGGTTGCAGGCGATTGCGATGTGGGCAGACAATGTCGCCCATATGTGAAAAGACGCGCTCGCTCTGCACGTTCGTCGGTGGGCAGGAGAGGAACGCCTTGGCCACGGAGGAGAGGGCTGGCCAGACCCCCTTCTTCGTGACCCAGTAGTCCAAAGGAGATGCTTCCTGCGGCTCGAGGGTCTCAAAAAGATAGTCCCTCACCATCGCAGCACCTGTCTCCGCTCTCGGTGCCCTACCGCTCCTAGAGGGGCCAACAACCCGCCCGATGAATGTCACCTCAGCACTCCTCGTGGCGTGAGTCTGGTGGGAAACACTGCCTAGCTGGGGAGGCTGGGGATGAACAACAGCAGCGGAAGTCGCAGATGAGCTGCTTCCACCCGCCTCCTCCTCAACTATCGGCACTGGGCCCCCCCTGACTCTGGAACGCTCGACCTTCTGGGAGAGCTCGTCTCGCCAGCGATTGAGCTCGTTGGCCCGCTCGGCGACTGTGCCCTTAAGGCGCGGGTCTAACATGGTCACCATCATGTAGACCTTATCCTGGGTGAAAGTCTGAAAGCGGGCCTCTAGCCCTACCTGCAGCCTAACAACCAGGGCGCGCACCACTGGAAGAACGTCTGCACGGCCTTGAGCTGGCATTAGAAATGAGGCCAGGTCCTCACGGGCCATCTGGACCATGGGGACGACCAGTGCGATGCTCGCCGTGTCAGACAAGAGCATTTCTGTGTAGGTCTTGAAGGGCCCAAGAACCTCCACAGTCTGAGAAATGACCACCCAATCCTCTTGGGTGAGACGGTTTTCATCCCGAAAGACCCTCGTCTCAGAGACAAAGGCATCCAGGGTTGCTCTCTGCTCCACCATGCGCTCCACCATGGCGCAGGTGGAGTTCCAGCGTGTGCTGACGTCACCGAGCAGGTGGTGCCATGGCACACCTGTCAGTGTCTGTTTCTCACGCAGCCGATACGAGTCCGTATTGCTGCATGAGAAGTGACCCGTGATGTACCGATATTTCTGGAGCAGAAGTCGGTACTCCTGGGTCGCGGCTAGATACAGACGATCCTGGTTTTTCGTCTGTCCCAATGCGTCCTTGACCACGAGGTGGAGAAGGTGGGCCACGCAAGGAAGGCGTTTTAGGCCCTCACGCTGGACAGCCGCCTTGATGTTGGAGCCACCATCAGTCACCACGAAGCCCTTGGCGACGTCCCCGCTGCCTACCCAGCTCTCTAACTGCCGTGAGAGGATGGCTCTGAGAGTGTCCGCCGTGTGCGGCGTGTCGACTGCTTCGGTGTGCAGCAAGGCACAGCAATAGCCGGCCCGGCGGCCCTGACCCTGCCTGTCACTACTGCCACCCCCAACCACCTCTTTGGGTTGCCACCAATGCGCAGTCAGGGAGAGATACCCCTCGAACACATGTTTGGAGGTCCAGATATCTGAGGTGAAATTAACAGTCCCCCCAGCAGCACGGGACAAATGCTCCTTCACCACAGATCTGGTTGCCCTGAAAAGAGCTGGCACAATGGTCCTGCTAAGGGTGATTCTAGCAGGAATTTTGTACCAGGGCACCAGGTACTCCAGCAACTCCCGCACCCCAGGATTATCGACAACTGAAAACGGAAGCCCATGGGCGACCGACCTGGCAAGGTGCCAGGCGATCACGCTCCTGCCGTGCCTGATTCCCCCTCTTGGCACAGAGGTGCCCCTACCAAACATCTCAGGCAGAGATGCCTGGAGTCCCTGTTCTCCCACGGAACGCTCCTGGAGAGCGGCGGTAGTCGCGATGGGACGGACCCCCTGGCTGGGTGGTGTTGTTGTCCGCTTGGACAACACAGCACCAGCCTGCTTCTCCTCCTTAAGAAGCACCCACGGGTGGTGCTTCCACATCCCCCCCGGAGTCAGGTGGGCAGGGTCCTGCCTCGACTGATCCGGGCCCTGCACAGCTTGCACTGCGCATAACGTGGATCCTCCATAAGTTGGAAATGCTTCTATACTTCAGAGGTGAACGGATGCCCAAACTGACTGGCAGGTTGGGTGTCCGGAGCCACCTCCTTTGAGGTGCTTGGGGGAGACACATCGTGCCTCGGGGTGGCAGGAGGGGCTGGCCACCGGGGGGAAGTGGGCGGAGATGGAGGCACCTCGTGTGTCTCCATCTCTTCCCCCTCCACCCCATGCGGCCTCCCCTCCTGGCCATCCCCTGAAGGTCTGCTGGTGCCCGAAGGAACTGAAGAAGGGGTCTGGTCCTCCTCAACCAGCTTCTCCTCCAGCTCCTGCACGACACTCTCCACCCTCCTTGGGGTGATCGTTTTGGACAGAAAACTGTCCCCAAAGCTCATCTCCAAGGAGGGCTGCTCTTGCTGCCCCTCCTCTGGCTGCTGAGGCCGAGCGACATCAGCTGGAGGAGTGACGGCCCGAGCAGCAGACCCCTGCGCAGTGCCAGCACCTAATGGCACCTTTGCTGGGGGCGCCCCAGCAGCAGCCTCGATGAAGGGCCCAAGGCGGGCCTTCTTCTTCATCACACTCCGGCCAGAGGTCGGAGTGCTGGAAAGTGGCTGTGGAGTGGCCCCACGCACAGGTGGGGGGGAGACCTGGGTCCTCCCCCTCCACTCCACTCCTCTAGTCTTCTCCTTGGCCTTGCCCCCAGGGCCCCTCTTCTGCTGCCTGTCACTCATGTCACCCTTGGCCAGTCTTACAGAACCTGAACTGAGAGTGGGGTTTTTTACAAACCTAACTCACTGCACTGTACCCTGAACCAACAGGTGCCCTGAATTCTTTTTAAAAACCCTCCCACCAAAGCTTGTTTATTTGTTTTTTTGGTCCCTAACCTGTCCTTCTTTGGGTTGGGGTAGTAGTCTGGTAAAGTTTAGGAGACTAGGTGATCCTGCCTCTACCTTGCTGCAGTTTTTAAAAGGCTACCTTGAGATGAAGGCAATCCTTGTTATATCCTCCTAGTTAAACTTCTCCTAACTAGATCCTGGGACAAATCTGATTTCCTTGCAAACTAGAAATCAGGTGTCCCCTGTAACGTGAGAGAAGCTGTGGTTTACCCTGTGGAAATCTAAGGATGCACCAGCTTTCAGTGGCTGAAAGCCAGATGCACCGCTGCTGCAACCCTAGTCTCTTTAAAAGGGAGCCTGATGTGGCCTAGTAATCACGCTGCCTTTTATGAGAAACCTAAAAACTTTTTAAAGCACCCCTATCTGGCCTACTTGAATTGTGAAAGGAGATAAAGCCCTAAACTGCATTAATTTTGTTTTAAATTTCAAAAAAACACAATCCCTAAAAACACCCTTATTAGTGGGGCAGTGTGAGGAAAAGCCCCCTACTTTTCATACACGTGAACATCATGAGTACCATCATGGTTGCCAGGGCGCCTGGAGAAGTAAGCTTGCATCCGCCTGGCCAGTGAATGCGAGTGACGCTACCCAGGAACTACATAAGACTCCCGTGTACCTATTAACAAGTATATAAGCGCTTGAGTCAGGCACAGAGTGTCTGCAGCCGCGCTCTAATGTTTCCCCGCCATCGCGTAAAACCCGCCATGGTAAGGAGGAGGCTACGCCGCCACGGAGCTGTCCAGGCGAACGGTGTGAAGCGCTAAGCATGGAAACCACTGTGTTTTGCTAACACCACATGTAGCCATCTTCCTGCCTGGATGGGATTCATTCCTTCGATGTGGAAACCTCACGTACACACCTTGAGTCATTCCTAGCCCACAAGCAACCCACCTAGTCTATGAATGGATTAATGGCTCCACTATTAATCCTGATTGCCCAGTGATTTCCTAAACAACTGTCTTCACCCCGGAGAGTTGAGAAAGAGGAAGGATCTCTCCTGATACCACCAAGCCCTTTTGTCTACACCGGAATACCTAGGTGCATATCTGATTCTCTATTGTCCCTTTCCCAGTTAATCCCATCTCCTCCCAGTCACCCAACCATTCCCACATTGATACCAACGGAGCCGCCCCAGGCCCTGTCGCAACCTGGAAGTTTCCAGGATGCCCAGGATGAAGGTGATGTTCATTGGTTGAAGCACACACCCAATCAGGTGTCGCCATTGACCCACCATTGGTCCAGCCGATGTCCAGCCTTCCTGGTCATCTGCAGAACCTCCCATTACCACTCCCAGTCACCTCCCATCCCCTCAGGACTAAGGTGACTCTATATAACCTGTGGACTAGCTACCCACAGGTGTGCCTTCTACTCAGTAAACCCCCATTCCCGCTGGGTAGTAACACCCCCGATTCCTGATCAGTTTCGGGACCTTTCCCCCATTTCCTCATTCGTCGCCATCGGAGCCTTCCATTGGAGTCTGCGAGAGGTAGTATTGCCCTGTATGTCCATTCCTTTATGTTCCCCTATCGATCTCTCTATTTTTCCTAGACCTGTATGAATGTGTGATTGATTTTATACCTTGTGTGAACGAACTATTGTTTCAAATAAACCACAATTGATTTTATTAAATTAGAGTCCTTTATTGAGCATTGACTCTCTGATCGGTTGAGCCTCGTATACACAGATAACAAAGATTCCGTTGTGGGGCTAGCTGTCTCTCAGTCTAATTCCCCAACTTTATTTTGAGAGCAGTTTCCCTAACAGAAATTGGTGGAGAAAGCTTGGGCATTATCCTGTTTCTGTGAACGCACGCGAGTCGACACGCGTGTCTTCATACAGACAGACGTAAGGTTGCACCGTTCAGAAAGTCTTGCTAGCGAGGCTATTGCATGAGTGATTGAGTGAATGAGTTCTGTGTGAAAGGCTCTAGCGAGCATCTCTAAAAATTGTGGGTTGGGCTGCTCCCGTTTCTACCATTCAGCGTTGGACTTCTCAGCCGCCCCGAGGAGGCCAGACACCTCGCAAGAGGACTGAGCCCGATCGAACGCAAGGGGGAAGTCCCGTGAAGCCTGGCCGCCGTCCCGAGGCCTTTCTAAACGCGTCTATCGTGGGAGGGAATGTCAGGATAGGTCAGAGCTGTTAAGATCTGGATAGAGCACCCTTCCCTTCTCCCTTTTCTTTAGAGCTTAGTGCACACACGCACACACACTACATACACATACACTGACACACACACGCTAAGTCCTTACACAAACCTGGGCCAAGGCTAGTCTAAGGCACCCGACAGTCAAGAAGGCAGGTGGGTCGTAGGACCGCTGCAATCTGACTGCTGGGCAACTTTTTATTTTGTTTGCCCGAGACGCGATTGTTGGGTCGGCTCGTGGATTCCCTTTTCTGGCCGAGACGCAATCATAGGATTGGCTCGCTGCCCAAAACTCTGCCCGGAGACGCGATCGTTGGGTCGGCCCGTGGCTCCCTTTTTCACCCGAGACGCGATCGTTGGGTCGGCTCGTGGATTCCCTTTTCTGGCCGAGACGCAATCATAGGATTGGCTCGCTGCCCAAACTCTGCCCGGAGACGCGATCGTTGGGTCGGCCCGTGGCTCCCTTTTTCACCCGAGACGCGATCGTTGGGTCGGCTCGTGGATTCCCTTTTGGCTGAGACGCGATCGTTGGGTCGGCTCATTGCCTAAAACTCTGCCCGGAGACGCGATCGTTGGGTCGGCCCGTGGCTTCCCCTTTTGGCCGAGACGCGACCGTCGGGTCGGCTCGCTGCCTAAAACCTTGCCCGAGACGCGATCGTTGGGTCGGCTCGTGGCTCCCTTTTCTGCCCGAGACGCGATCGTCGGGTCGGCTCGTGGCCCCCTAACCCATAGCTAAAATACCACCAGAGATTGGCAGTAGGCGAGATATAAAGAAAACTACACTGAAATGGAGATTTTCGCCAAAAAGGGGGAACTCCCCAAGTTAGAGAAATGGTTAATAAAGAAAGGGGACAACCCCTGGAACAAGGGAGTCTTTAACCAAGGCTCGGATCCCCTCCAGTCCTTTAGGGATATATTTGAAGAAAATTGCAACAACAAAACAATTAGCACTGGCAAAAGAGATCTTTTTGCCTCGTGGGGCCTGTTTGAAGCCCTGCGGGATAGCTCAGCCTTGAACAAACAACTCAAGGAGCAGCTAGCCCAGAAAGATAAGCAGATAGAAAGGAAGGAACAAGAATTTGAGGAAACTCTTAAGAAACATGCAGAAGCATTAGAACAAGCATTCCAAAATTATGAGGCAGAGAAGGAACGCCTAGCTGGGGAAAATAATAGCTTGGACCTCGACTGGCAGCAGGCAAGTCGAACCATAGAAGAGGTTAAAATAGAGAAAAATACCCTGGCCTTAATACACCAAGATACCCTAACGGCTCTAAAGAAAGCCCAATCGCAAATAAAGGCATTGAGCAAAGAGCTGGAGCAAACCAAAGACCGAAATGACAAATTGCAATATGCGCTAGAATACACCTCTGAGAAAAATAAGAAGGCAAGAGAGGCAGTTAATCACGAAGCGTGTAAAAAGGAAATAGAGGCCTTACAGAAGAAATTGCAACTAAAGAAAACCTTCATAGCGGCCGTCTCGGCACCTGGCCTCTATGAGTTTTCATCCGATGAGGAAAGTGAGGATGAGGAGGAAATACAACCCTGTGAGATTGCCCCCGCCCCAGTATGCCCGGTGGTCACCCGGCAAACTACCACTAGACAGGGGAACGGTAAAGAGACGGTGCAGATAACTAAGGAGGTTAAGGATTGGAAAATTGAAAATATTAAAATGGCACACCAAATTCTTGGCCCATATAATAGAGAAACCTCCATCCGATGGATGATGCAAATGTACCGTGAATACCCAAACATAACCATCAGGGAGCTAAATCAGGTCCTGAGGTTGGCTTTAAACGGCCCTCATGTAGAAAAGGTGAGAGAAAAATTGATAGTCGCTCACACAGGCGCCATAACCACCTTGGAGTGGATAGCTGAACTATTGAGAATTACTTGGAATGAAGAGAATGTTAAATATGTGTATACCCAGACTGTGCAAGGTCCAGATGAAGACCCTATGGTCTATCTAACAAAGAAACAATTCTTAGCCTTAGTTGCCGAAGTAGTATTCCCGGAGGAAGAGGGTCAGGAGCCCGACTACGATGACGCTGATTTTATAACAGATGTCATTAAAGGCCTCAACCCAGAAACGCGGCAGGCACTAGGACCCACACATGCACCTAACCCCAAATGGAGCGCACTTTATGCCAATCTGGAAAATATTAGCAGATATATGGACACGGTTGCGCAAGGGAAAAAGAGTAGTAAGAAAGACCGGGCTAAGGAAGCTGTTAATACAGTTACTTATGCTAACAACGGGCCTCACTCTCAGTATCAGAAGAGGGAAGTTAATCCGAACCCCTATAACCCATCGCAGCCTCCAGTCAATCCTCCAACAGGACAAAATAAGCACGCTCAGGCGCGGAACAATGGGAAACCGGCCAGGCAGAAGCCCGGAGCGGGGGGAGGGAACCCTAACTATCAACCGAGAGCCCCTCCTCCACCCGTGCAGCCCTCGGCCCCTTTTCCTTCTCCCGCAGTGCAGCCGCCTCCGGCCCCACAGCCTAACATAATGACGGGCCCTTATGGGGAGGCATATCAAGATTTGCAGAATCAGCGTCGAGGGTACAAGCCTTCCTATAACAGAAAGGCTGAGCGAGCTCGTTTTTGGAATTCGCTATCGCCCGGAGAACAGACTCAGCGAAAAGCGCTCTGGAACTTTTTACTCCATGCAGGGTGCGACATGACCAATATGGATCTAGCACCCACTGCACTTTTGATAGAAAGGCAACAACAAGTGATGCAGGGGTGGGGAAATCAGCAGCCGTCTGCTCCCCCACCTCCTCCAACCCAATCTCATTTTGCGGCACCTCAAGGGTATTCACCGCCCGTAGCTGCAGTAGTTCAACATCCACCTCCTCCAATGCACCCCACCGTTCAGTTATACCCGGCTCCGATAGCCGCGGTCCAGCAGCAGACGGTCGTTAACAGTCCGGAATATGAGGAACAGGGTCTGCGCTAGGGGTGCCCGGGGCCCACTAATCTCCCCGAAGGAGTAGTGGCTAAACTTAAGCCAGACACTTGGGGGAGACCAATGGTAAAGGCAGGCATTGGGGCTCCAGGGAACATTAAACCTGCCACCCTATTAGTAGACACAGGGGCATCGATTAGCGTGCTCCATCCAACGCTAGTTACTCAGGGAACCCAGACAGATAGAACTCTGGAACTGGCTGGGTACGCGGGAGGAAGCCACCTCTCACACATCTGGAAAAAGATTCCAATCACTGTAGGGAGACTCAAAGCCACCATGAAAGCCTGTAATAACGCAGGAGAAGACGAAGGAATGATTGCGGCTCCCTTCTTAAAGAAAAACCATTTAACTGTGGATTTAGCCAACGGACTCCTGTGGCACATCCCGGGAGGACCGGACTTTATTAATGCTATACACCGATGTGCTGCTCTAAAAGCACCTTTCCCTGTATGTTCAGTGACGGGAGATCTATGGACCCAAAAGTTTCCCGGGGTATGGATTACTGACAAGGCGGAGTGTGGGACTGTGAGAAACGCTTGTGTTCTCATAGAGGGCAAAGATCCTCCTCCCCAGCGTCAGTACAAATACCCCGCGGAAGCGGAAGCAGGAATAGGGAAAACAATTGAGGGTCTGTTGAAGTGGGATGTCATCCTCCCAATGCAGTCCATCTGCAATGCCCCCTTGTGGCCGGTCCTAAAGGCAGATGGAGTAACTTGGAGGATGACAGTGGACTTCAGAGCCCTTAATGCAGTGACTCCCCCGGTGGCCCCGGTGGTCGCCAAGTACAACGAGATAGTGGCAGCCATTGCAGCGGGATCTAAATTTTACAGCGTGGTGGACTTGGCCAACGCGTTCCACTCGATCCGCTTGCACGAATCCTGTTGGTATAAATTCGCGTTTACCTTCCGCGGCCAACAGTACGTGTTCAAGCGGACACCGCAGGGCTTCCATTCTAGCCCAAGCATCTGCCACGCTCATGTTGTACAGATGTGGGACCGACTGCTGCCTGGATCAAAGGATTGCGTGCTCAGTTATGTAGATGACGTGCTGATCCACGCAGAGACAGAGGAGAAGGTCCGGGAGGTCACGGAGGAGGTCCTCACCCTCATCCAAGAAACAGGCTTTAAAGCAAGCAGGGAGAAAGCCCAGCTAGTAAAGACCGAGGTGAAGTACCTCGGCATCACACTAGGAGCAGAAGGGAGAACACCGGATTCACAGAGAGTAGAAGTGATTTCTAAACTCCCCGCCCCCACAGACCCCCATTCACTAAGAGCTTTGTTAGGCACCTTTAACTTTTCCCGAGATTTCATCGAGATGTTCTCCGAGAAAGCCCGACCTCTTTATGAGCTCCTGAAGAAGGATGTGCAGTGGTACTGGGGACCGGAGCAGCAAAAGGCTTTTGCAGAGCTCAAAAATGACCTCGCAAAGGCTCCGGCGCTTGCCCACCCCGATGTTACCCAGCCGTTTTTCATTCAGTTGGCTATCTCGGAGCACAGTCTAGGGGCTACTTTGATCCAGAGACGAGCGGGATCCCAGCGGGTGGTGGCTTATGCCTCCAGGAACCTTTCTTCCATGGAGGAGAAGTTCTCCCCCTGCGAGAAGGTCTGCCTCGCTCTGGTTTGGAGTTTAACCCATTGGGAGTTTATAATAGGAGGAGCAAGGGTGGTAGTTCAAACCACTCATTCCCCTCTTAAGTATATTCTCTCCGGGAAAGTTAAAGATGGGCAAGTTTCGAACCAAAGGATTGCCCAGTGGACGCTGGCGTTAACTAATAGAGGGGTAGATTTCCAGAAGGAGCAAAAGGAACCGCCCTCGCCCTATGGTCTCGTAGTTGTAGGGGAAGAGCATGAGTGTCCGCTGCCAGTGGTACAACATATACCCTGGCCAGTTAATGGAGGAATAACCCTAGCAGAAGCCCGACAACAAGAGCTTGTTTGTTGGTTTTGCGATGGATCTTCTTTCCATGTAAATGGCTCAGCTCGAACCGGCTACGGCGCCATTAGAGTGCAGGATTCCCTAGTCCTTAAAGGAACCGTCCGCCCTCATTCTAGCCAGGCCGCAGAAGTGGAAGCAGTGCTAGCAATCCTCCAGTTCGAGCCTCTGGATGTTCCCCTAGCCATTTTTACAGATTCTCATTGGACGGTGCAGGCGATCACGGCCTGGCTGCCCATTTGGAAGAAACAGAATTGGCTGAATAGCGAGGGGAAAACGGTCGCGCACTCTCAAAAATGGCTGCAAATAGCGGAGAGAATAGAGGCGCGAACTGACTCCACCTACGTGACTCACGTTAAGGGACATCAGAGGCAATATACAGAGGAAGGGATGTGGAACAATAGAGTAGACGCTATTGCCAAAGAAGCTGCATTCGCAGACAGCAATCCTTTCCGCTCACCCCCCACCTTTCCTTTACACCCGGTCACCACCCGGAACCAGAGCAAAGGGAGGGAAATCCTGATGGATTTGGGCGAGCTCCAGAAAGACGACCCAGAGATCCTGGAGCTTGCCAAAGCCCAGAAGGATGAAACGGGGAAATACACCATCATTCAGAAAGAGGGCATTTACTGGGCAGTAGATAGCCAGGGGGAGCAACACTGGATTGTGCCCCTGCAAGTCAGAGGGGATTTAATCAAGTTTGTGCACGAGCAGGGACACCGCGGTGCAAATCTAACTTTGGAACGGGTAAAGGAGACGGGCTGGTGGCCGGGCATGCGCCAGGAAGTAGCACAGTGGGTTAATAATTGCCTTGCGTGTGCTATGGTTAATGCCGACACATCAGGACCCAAAGCTCCCATCCAGCACCAAAGAATAGAGGGACCCTGGGCTCGTATACAAATCGATTTTATCGGCCCCCTTCCCCGCACAGCAAGAGGAAATCGATACTGCCTCACGGTGATCGATCCTTTCAGCAAATGGGTGGAGGCTTTCCCTTGCAAATATAATACTGCCGCTACAACTGCTAAAATTTTATTCAACCACCTATGGACGAGATGGGGAATCCCGAGGGTCATGGACTCGGATTTGGGGTCACACTTTATCGGGGAAGTCACAAAGGAATTGTGCAAAGCCTTGGGGGTGGAACAGCGGTTTCACATTGCTGGACACCCCCAGGCGTCAGGAGCAATTGAGAGGACTAACCGGACAATCAAGGAAGCCCTACGGAAAGTAGTGAAATCCACAGGCAGGGATTGGGACGAGAAGCTACCCATTATCCTGATGGCGCTGAGGGGAACTACTGCCGTCCATGGTCACACACCGCATATGGTCATGACAGGAAGGAAAATGGTGTTGCCAGAAGCCTTCTGGCTCAAAACACAACTTCCATCTGACTGGATGCCGGTGGTTGTGAATGACGCGTGGGTGCAATCGCTAGTCACGGAGGTCCACAATATCCACCTGGAGGTAGCTAAACAACTGGGAAAAACACAGCAGGCAATGGATCAGAGATTAGGCTGGGTTAAAAATCCTCGAGTGTGGGATCCAGGCCAGCTAGTGCTATATAGGAGATTCTCGCAAAACGAGCACTCCTTGGAAGCCAAATGGTTAGGTCCAGTCCCGATAACACTGAGGATCAGCCCGGCAGTTTACCAAGTAGAAATTCAGAAAAAGAACGGAGAAACCTGGCGAAAGTACTTCCATTGTTCCCAACTCAAGGAATGGAAGGGGACTGCGCCAGCTAACCCTAATCAGATTCAGCAACCTGAAGGGGCGCCGCCGCAGAGAAGAGCCGAAATCCGACAAATCTCTGTCATGCCCTGCCCTGAACCAGTGGATTTCCCCTTAAGTGACACATTCCTCACCCTTGGTGTAACTTGAACAAGTCCAAGTATAGGAAAAAGATTCCTGAGACAGACCTGTCCACAGTAATCTAGGGGGGGAGTGCAGGAGAAAAGAACTCAGAACACAAACATGTAATTTTAGAACTACAGCAGTTTTTTTTTCTTTTCTTCTCTCCTGTGAAATTACTCCTTCCCTTTCCCCCTCTTCCCCAACCTTGTCTTAGTACTTTGACTCCTTCAAGCTTATAGAAATAGCAAGAAGGGTCTACAGCGCAATCTTATCTTTTATTTTCAGGTACACAATATGGATTACCAGAATGTGAAGGTGAGATTTGTGAGAACAATGATGCATGCAATGTATTTAGTGTTGATGTTAATGCAGGAGGAATGTACAGCTGATAGAGCAGTATTGCCCACTATAGTCCCATTCTCTCATTGGAGATGTAAAACAAGCCTATATCCCAAGGAAATCATGCTGTGCAAAGTCATAAAGTCTAATTATGGGGGAAATGACAGCAGACTCCCCAGAAGCAGCTATGACTTTCGCAGCTGTGATGAAGAGTGGGTCAGACCACCTAATATGATTTTGTTATGTGCTGGGACCAGAATGTTAACGCAGGAACTGTACTGTTTTTCTCATGAGGACACCATGAGACCTCTAGTACCAATGCATTGTGTTTATGTCCCAAAGGGCCCACGGAAATTAACAACAACTCCCACAATAACTCCTAGCGCTACTCCAGCCTCTAAAGGGTTTACTGAGGACATGGGGCCATACTGTGAAATTGCAATCGTGTCGACCGCAGTATGGAGCGCAAAGAATCCTTTCAAATTTATATTATCAATTGGCTCTAGAATAGAAAAGCCGCTTGCGCTCTCAATACAGACACCTAGTGGAGAGACGCATCACTACCAGCTAACTGCATGGTCAAATAAAAATTGGATTGTTACTGATTCGGAGTTGGGAACACAGGGACCTCCTGACTGGTTTATAGTAATAGACCCTCTATGCCAGCAGGAGCCCGCGATGGGAATGAAATTTACCAAATTAGGTACCTTCAACACAGAGCTTCCATCGGAGGAAGGAAACTATACCCTCACGATAGGGAACTCCACCCAGCTCCAATTCAACCCTCTCATCCCAGACGCGGAGAGTACATTAAGTGCCAACTCTCACATAATTGGCTCCCATGTGATTAAGCGGGATATAAGGGAACAAGTCTTAATTCGCCCACAGATGGTATTAAAGGAAATCAGGGTCAGCCTGACGGGATTAAATACCATCGAAAAGTTGCCACAATGCGCTCCCTACTTGGAACCCAGTAAAAAGGGTTGGGAGGCTTGGCTGCAGTTATGGGTGGGGAACACGCCTCGCAGATTGAAATGATCTGTAGGAGACTGGGTTGCACCAGTTGCTGGAGGAGTAGCGGTTTTAGATTCTATAAATATAGAAACCCTCGCAAATAAATTTGCCTACGCTACCTCTTATATTGCCCAGCTGGGAAAACCCATTAATGACTCTTTCCACACCATCTCTGAAGTCCAGCATTCCATTAGCTCCATTTTAGTAAATTGGGAAAACCAAATTGAAAGAGATTTTGCCTTACTGTTGAGAGGTACTCAATCCCTGCAGTTAAATATTTCTTTAGCGCTAGCATGCACCCAGGCTCAAGCTATGAATTTAGCAGTAACCATGGGCATGATCAGGCAAGCCACGGAGGGAAATATCCCCCTGGAAATCAAGCAGTTAATTAGACCAGAAATTCCCACCCCGCAACTGGAATTGGAAGCCTGGTGGACTCTGGTGAATACATCTTTTTCAGTGGATAGGCAGGAGTTGAGACTTCTCATCCTGATGCCCACTGCACAAAGGTTCTTTTATGTACACCCCGTTGTGCCACTAGGGCTGCAAGTGGGACCAACCGAAGTTTTGTATTCTTCGGACTCAGATAAATGGGCCAGGAATGACAACGGAAGTTGGGAAGCTGTGGATCTAAAGGCATGTGTACACAAAGACAACCTGGGATTTATTTGTGATGAGCAGACTCTACAAACTCACCACCCCTGCGTGAACCCCTTAAGGGACTCCCCTCAGGAATGCAAATATGCACTTAGGCAAGAGAATGCCTCCGCTTTTGTGTACTTGGGAAGAGGGTGTGCTTGCGTGAGGACATATTGTGAGTACCTCATCATAAATACTTTCCACATCCAACCCATGCTGCCAGATGTCAACAGATGTTTCTGCAACCTATCCTCCATTGTGGGATGCGATATAGAATTTACAGTCCCCATATGGACTAGGGAGGAAATCCTGTTGGCCCCCAGCCTGTTCAAATTTATTCAGCCAGTCTTCCTGGGCATGGGACTGCGGGCGATTAGATCCTTGCTGTCTCATCCCCTTTTAAAACAGACCTTGCAAGAAATCAAGAGGAGCGGAGACACTGCGTCCATGGTGGTTAAACATGATGGACAGGAAATCTCCGGGCTTTTAACACAAATCAAGGACACGGGAAAGCATTCGTTCCTTGACGCGCTCCTTGGCTGGAGCCCTACTGGGTCAGCGATACTTAACGTAGCCCTGCACCCTATTGTGGTCATTTTGGTCTTTCAGATTATACTCTGTGTTGTAATAATTGTCTTGGGGTGCTGGCTGAGAAAGCAGCTAAAGAAGGTGGACGAGCTCCAAACCATGTGGAGATATCGTCCCCTTGTCATTGAAAAGCCCTAAAGAACCGCCTTGAATCCTCTCCCCACTCGTGCAAGGGGGGGGGGGGGAAGGCTCCCCGTTCCTTATTCCTTTTCCAAGATCTTTCTTTTACTTGTAAGGGAGGGCTGTAAAGCCCAAGGGAAAGGGAGAGGGGAGAAAGGCGACGAAACCGAACCGTGGAGTGCGGACCAGCAGTGGCAAGGTAGAGCTTGCAAGGGCTGCTATCCGAGGGTTCAGAAGTCTTCATCGGAAGACTCCCATCGGGTGCGTGCCCTGCTTTGCCACTTCAGGCTCCCATCTGAACTGGATTGCGCCAGGCGCTTCAGTTCAACAGGCCCGCTGGGACCCCCGGTTCTGCAGCCCCACATGTTTGATAACAGCGGGGACCGGTCGGGTCACAGGCTAAAGCCGCCCGATCATCCCCCTCTGGTGCCTCAATCCCACCAAGTAACTAAAAGGTCACTAGGAGTCAAATGGAGGCTCGGCCCAATATATATTTTAAATCTACACACCCTGTTTATAGGTTTGGAAAACCTCCCTCCTCATTAACCCCTGAATAAGGTTTTAATGGTTGAAAACTTCACTGCCCCGTCGCTCCCAGGCCGCCTTGGATTTGAGGCATTTGCATAAATCTCTCCGGCACATGCTCCAACTTTTGGGATGGGAAACGGAGGACGATGGGAAATGTAGTCCCCACAGCCAGCTTTTACATTATGCATGTCAGTATCTTTCAGCCCCTCGCTCTGTTCCTATGGGAAGTTCTATCTTTTACCAAGTAAAGGGTGGGCTCGTTGGCCCAGGGGGATGGGGTGAGAGGAAGCCCAAATTGAGCAGAACAAACTCAGGGCATTCTTGCAAGTGTTGGATCGCTTCTTGATGGTCTAGATAACAGTCCCACCAAGTGATCCATCACTACAAGGCCCGAAGTGACTCTGGGACAGAACCTGTTCTGACCCAGAGAGACTCCCAGCAGTCCAGTGTTTGAGCTCTGTGACTCTTCCGGCGCTCCGTGATCCTGAAGGAACACAGGGAACGGAGAGGGGAGGAAGTTGCAGACGCTCAAAGCATCAGGAACCTGGTGCAGCCACTGTTCTGACCCATTGGGACGCCTGAGCGTGCAGCCCTTACCCACATAACTGTGGAAGGGACTCAGGCTGTGCATGGGCACCCGAACCGAGGAGCTTAGGAAAACCCTCTCTCTCGGGCGCCCTGTGTCTGTCAAGTATCTTCTAGGTTAAAAGCAACACAGGTGGAGAGCGCTCTCGGAACCCATGGGACGCCTGAACCGTGGCCTCCCGGGAGCCGCTATTCCCGCAGGAACGGACCGAACTTAGGCCCATTTATTTGGAAAATACTTTACTAATATCCTATTCCCAACATGCCTTGGACTTAGTTCATCTGCATAAACGCACCATGCGCATGCACTAACCCAAGGCACAGGATTGGGGACATCTGGGACTTAGAGTTCCAACACCCTATGTGGGTAAGGAACTGCTGTTATGAAGACTTGTCTATCTTTTACCAAAGAAGGTTGGGCCGCCGAAGCAGCCCGAGGGTTAAAAGAGGGCAGGCACTGACACTTGCCCTCCGGAGCGCGGAGCTCCAGCTAAAAGTTCCGCCCACCTAGGGTCTCAGGGGGCCAGAACAGACTCTGCACCAGGTGCCATACTTGCAGGGGCACCCTGAGTTTGTAAAGGCGCACACGAGACCAGGCAGAATGCTTGGACCCGGCCCCCACCGGGAGAGCCAAAACGCACAGAAGCACCTTCAAGTCACAGTGACTCTGGTATTCCCCACGAGAAAGGAGTGCCCAATAATAGGAAAACCGCTGGAGCATGACCACAAACCTTTTGGGGCGATTCTGAATAAGGGGGCGCCCCACAATGGCCCAAGTAACCCATTTCAAGGCAAAAGGGTATTTGCATATGTGCCTCCCACTTGGTCTGCTCAATGAACTGTATGTCATCATTGCCTGGCGCCTCTGTAAACCGCCCTGTCTGCCAGCAGAAGGCAGTGCTCAGCGGAAGACATGACGTGTCAGTTTACCCGTTGCCATCTCCCGGGCGGGAGGAGTAACAGAAAATGGGATTTCGACCAACCAGCCATGTTTATCTATGTTTGTAAGATGTTATGAATCTATTTTTGACCAAAAGAAGGGTGCCCGCCCTTGGGTGGGCAGGCTGTGAAAAATTAGAGCAGGCTTTTGAAGAGATTAAAAGACCGAACCAAGGAGCATGGAGTTGGAGAGTGTGGGAGCCGAGTTAGCCCTTTTTACGAGCTATCTCATCAAGCTTTCCCAAGAAGCGTCTCCGGGCACAGGCCTCTCCAATGGTGCAGGTTCGGAGAAGCCCACCCAATGGAGTAACTGGCCCAACTTGACACACTCCTCCCCATGGTTTCCACTATACTATCAGATTAGTGTGGGAAATGGCAGAAATCTCCCAAGCCGCTTTGCAAGAAATCATTTACATATCCCACGCCTACTGACAGGATATGGGCATCATGATATGGGCACGACCTCACAGGAAGTGGTGACTACCATGCAACTTAGATCCCACCCCTGCCGGTCAAGGATTTGATTGACAGGCAAGGATCCTTGGGCCACATACCAACATGGACCAAGGCTTCCTTGTGAAAATGTGTTT
Source organism: Heteronotia binoei (assembly GCF_032191835.1). NCBI lineage: Eukaryota > Metazoa > Chordata > Lepidosauria > Squamata > Gekkonidae > Heteronotia > Heteronotia binoei. The sequence continues at coordinate 136,507,721 of NC_083229.1, forward strand.
TTTTTTTTATTTATGTTTTCTATCTTTTACCAAGTAAAGGGGGAGTCCCCCCCTCCCAGTCAGGGAGGGACTCCAAGAGGCCCTAAAAGAGAACCACGCTTAAAGCTGGTTCTCCGGAGCCCAAACGGGCTCCAGATTAAAATGGGGAAAGCGGCCAATGGGTCAACTTCCCCGAACCTACAACATGGGAGAGGCCTTTCCGCGGCCGTGCTCCCCGGTTCGGGGTGTTGCTCCAAAGGCCTGCACTTCCAGGCGTATGCCTTCCCCCTCCGCAAAACCGGGAAGGCATGAGGAACGAGGTACTTCAAGGTTGAGGGGAGCAAGCCGAGGTCGACTGGGGAAAACTGTAACCTCATTAGGAAAGTTGGTCCTGTAAAAATGCTGTGACAGTGTGTGCTAAATGTTATTCTAAACATGTATAAACATAAGCAAAATATGTAAAGACCTCTCCCAGAACCCCATTGTTTCTTAAATTTACATAAGTTCCCTGGAGATCCCTCTAGATAGGATCTCCCCAGGTCATGTGAACGGACCCCCGACGAGGTCCGAGCTACGTCGAATGTCTTCGCCTAGAGCATGCTCAGACGGAAACTTGGCTTCACTGGAGGCAGCCTGGATACAAGGGGGGGTGGGGTATCCGCCGCAGACTCCTCGGCGCCGCCAGCCTCCTCCCCTCCAGAAAAAGACTACAGACAAGCCAAACGAGAAGGGAAACTTCTCCTGTCCCCAGCGTGGAAGTTATAGAGGGGGGGAGAAGAAGAAGCCCGAAGACCAAAGGTCAGACAGATGAGTTATGTACTAGCATAGTGATAGGATTTGTGTTTTATTATATATATGTATGAAATGTAACCCAGTGATTTTAAATGACTTGCCTTGGGAATCCGTGGATAATATGAAGTGCTTATTGCCTGTCTAATCAATTATGGCAGCCTAGCCGGTCTAGACTGCACACATGATTTCTGCTTTTAAGTAACCTTTGATACAAATACTTTGTATTTGGAGATTTACCATATGTTTTATAGATTTTAATAATGCTATATGCTGCTTTTAAGTAACCTTTGATTCAAATACTTTGTATTTTAAGATTTACCATATGTTTTTATAGATTTTAATAATGCTATATGAAATACTTAATATGTACAATGTATCCCAGAAGGCCTCCCTGTAAGCATGAACGCCAAGGAAGGATCTGATGGCCCATTGGCATTTTTAAATTATGTTTTTGAGTAGTTTTAAGATAGTGGCTCCAACCTTTTGCAGGTAGCCGGTATTCCCTAGTAGACTTCCCATGCTTCAAGGGTTTACCGCCCTCTTACTGAAGCCCCGGTTTTTTTATTTTGTTTTTATCCGTTGCATATGCGAGACTTCGCCACTAGGCGGTGACGTCAGTCTCGAGGGGGGGAACTGTGAGGAAAAGCCCCCTACTTTTCATACACGTGAACATCATGAGTACCATCATGGTTGCCAGGGCGCCTGGAGAAGTAAGCTTGCATCCGCCTGGCCAGTGAATGCGAGTGACGCTACCCAGGAACTACATAAGACTCCCGTGTACCTATTAACAAGTATATAAGCGCTTGAGTCAGGCACAGAGTGTCTGCAGCCGCGCTCTAATGTTTCCCCGCCATCGCGTGAAACCCGCCATGGTAAGGAGGAGGCTACGCCGCCACGGAGCTGTCCAGGCGAACGGTGTGAAGCGCTAAGCATGGAAACCACTGTGTTTTGCTAACACCACATGTAGCCATCTTCCTGCCTGGATGGGATTCATTCCTTCGATGTGGAAACCTCACGTACACACCTTGAGTCATTCCTAGCCCACAAGCAACCCACCTAGTCTATGAATGGATTAATGGCTCCACTATTAATCCTGATTGCCCAGTGATTTCCTAAACAACTGTCTTCACCCCGGAGAGTTGAGAAAGAGGAAGGATCTCTCCTGATACCACCAAGCCCTTTTGTCTACACCGGAATACCTAGGTGCATATCTGATTCTCTATTGTCCCTTTCCCAGTTAATCCCATCTCCTCCCAATCACCCAACCATTCCCACATTGATACCAACGGAGCCGCCCCAGGCCCTGTCGCAACCTGGAAGTTTCCAGGATGCCCAGGATGAAGGTGATGTTCATTGGTTGAAGCACACACCCAATCAGGTGTCGCCATTGACCCACCATTGGTCCAGCCGATGTCCAGCCTTCCTGGTCATCTGCAGAACCTCCCATTACCACTCCCAGTCACCTCCCATCCCCTCAGGACTAAGGTGACTCTATATAACCTGTGGACTAGCTACCCACAGGTGTGCCTTCTACTCAGTAAACCCCCATTCCCGCTGGGTAGTAACACCCCCGATTCCTGATCAGTTTCGGGACCTTTCCCCCATTTCCTCATTCGTCGCCATCGGAGCCTTCCATTGGAGTCTGCGAGAGGTAGTATTGCCCTGTATGTCCATTCCTTTATGTTCCCCTATCGATCTCTCTATTTTTCCTAGACCTGTATGAATGTGTGATTGATTTTATACCTTGTGTGAACGAACTATTGTTTCAAATAAACCACAATTGATTTTATTAAATTAGAGTCCTTTATTGAGCATTGACTCTCTGATCGGTTGAGCCTCGTATACACAGATAACAAAGATTCCGTTGTGGGGCTAGCTGTCTCTCAGTCTAATTCCCCAACTTTATTTTGAGAGCAGTTTCCCTAACAGCAGCCTATTTAGTGGCCCTAGCCAAACTGAGAGCACACTCAGATTCCAAAAATCACTCTATAACAACAAGAAAGTGACCCAGCCCACACACACCCTCGCCAACCCCCACACCAACCAGAGGTAATTTTAAAAAACCAAAACAAAACCAGCAGAATCACAAAAGGCCAAGCAAAGCAACTCAAGTGTTTAAAAAGTGGCCTTTCACCAATAAGAAAACTTAGGCCAAATCAGTCAACAACACACACACCCCACCCCCAAACCAGGAAAAGTGACAACAGGGAAAAAAGGCCAAGCAAAGCAACTCAAGTTTTTAAAAAGTGGCCTTTCACCAATAAGAAAACTCAGGCCAAATCAGTCAACAACAACACCCCCACCCCTAAAACCAGAACCAGGAAAAGGGGGACAAAAGTGGCCTTTTAAACAATGAAAATTAGGCCAAACAGCACCCCCCCCCAATAACCTGAAGAGAAAAATAACACAGCAGCAACACAACACAGCAGCAACAAATCAAACACTGAAACAGTAAAAAACTCAACTTTTAACAATACAGGAACTTCCCCCCCCCCCAAAAAAAAACCCCTTCACCCTAACCCCAAGAAATCCAAGCCACCCAAATCAGGAGAAGTAAAAGGACACTGCACTTTTAAAAGTCCTCTCACTAAATTAAGATATGAGGCTGCAGAAGCTACTTCCCGCCTTTTCCATTGACAGCCGTGTCAGCTATTCGGCAGTATACGGCGAGCCGTATTCGGCTGCTGCATAATAGGCAGCAATGGCATTCGGCTATGGCCAATTCATTTCTCAGACTGATTCGGCTGTATATACGGTTTGGCCGAACCGAATGCACATCCCTAATTTAGTCTAGCCAACATAAATGCCCTGCGATTACTTGGAATGGTTAAGTCTGAGAGGTAATGGGGCATTTTGCCGCAGAAAGCATAAAGATCTAAGTAAGATGGGGAGCAAATATAAGGGTCTGTTGGACGTAGTTTCATTTCCTCCAACTCCCAACAGTCTCAATTTAATACATCTGAAGATATATGACTCATCAGAAGAAAAAAAAAATCATCAACCTCTAACCCCAACTGGTTAAGTTTGGACATAAGAACTGCTGACCAGGGTCTCTGCATACAATCAAGAAGGCTGTTAGGATCAAGAGGGGTTTAGATAAAAATATGGAGCACAGGTCCATCAGTGGCTATTAGCCACAGTGTGTGTGTGTATATATATAAAAAATTTTGCCACTGTGTGACACAGGGTGTTGGACTGGATGGGCCGTTGGCCTGATCCAACATGGCTTCTCTTATGTTCTTATGTTATGTTCTTATTCTAAAGTGAATTTTGAGCCAGAATTTAAACACTGTAATCCATAAGAACATAACATAAGAGAAGCAATGTTGGATCAGGCCAATGGCCCATCCAGTCCAACACTCTGTGTCACACAGTGTCAAAAAAATAAAGGAGGTTCACAAGTGGGGCTAGAAGCCCTTCCACTTTGCCCCCCCCCCCACAAGCACCAAGAATCCAGAGCATCACTGCCCCAGACAGTTCCAATAATATGCTATGGCTAATAGCCACTGATGGACCTCTGCTCCATATTTTTATCCAAACCCCTCTTGAAGCTGGCTATGCTTGTAGCCGCCACCACCTCCTGTGGCAGTGAATTCCACATGTTAATCACCCTTTGGGGGGAAGAAGTATTTCCTTTTATCCATTCTAACCCTACTGCTCAGCAATTTCATTGAATGCCCACGAGTTCTTGTATTATGAAAAAGGGAGAAAAGTACTTCTTTGTCTATTTTCTCCATCCCATGCATAAACTTAGAAACCTCTATCTTGTCACCCCATAGTCAACGTTTCTCCAAGCTAAAAAGCCCCAAGCGTTTTAATCTTTCTTCATAGGGAAAGTATTCCAAACCTTTAATCATTCTAGTTGCCCTTTTCTGGACTTTTTCCAATGCTATATCCTTTTTGAGGTGCAGTGACCAAAATTGTACACAGTATTCCAAATGAGACCACACCATTGATTTATACAGGGGTGTTATGATACTGGCTGATTTGTTTTCAGTTCCCTTCCTAATAATTCCCAGCATGGCGTTGGCCTTTTTTATTGCAGTCGCACACTGTCTTCACATTTTCAGTGAGATCTACAATGTCTCCAAGATCTCTCTCTCGGTCAGTTTCTGCCAGTTCACACCCCATCGACTTGTTACTGAAGCTGGAGTACTTATTTTTCCAGCACATTGTTAAAATACACTCATTCCTGGACAAGGTCATTAGCGGCTTCGGGCCACAATTCATTGCCAACTTTTGGCGGAAGTTTTGCAAACTGGCAGGCATTGAGCAGGGCTTGAGTTCCGCCTACCACCCGCAGACAGATGGACAGATGGAACGCGTGAACGCCCTCCTAGAACAGTACATAAGATGTTATGTGAACTATCAGCAATCGAACTGGGTGGAGCTGCTCCCCTTCGTAGAGTACGGGTACAATAACAGCTTGCATAGCTCCACAACAAAAATCTACCGCTACCACAGACTTCTAGAAAGTTAGCCTACAAGTACTTGGGACCGTTTAAAATAAAACGGGTGATAAATAAAGTAACGGTGGAACTGGAACTGCCTAAGCTGTTTAGTAAAATACACCCTGTCTTTCATTGCAGCCTTCTTCGAAAAGATCCTGTAGCTACGTCATGGCATCCCCGCCCTCCAGAGCCCAAACCTATTCAAGTGATGGGTCAGAGTCACCATGAGGTGCAGGAGGTGCTGGATGCAAAAATGAAAAGGGGGTGTTATACCAGTGCACTGGTAGTATTTCCCTCCCAGCTGCGATGAGTGAGTAACGTCATCAGACCTGCGAGCCCCTCTCCTACTCAAAAGATTTTACCTACTGCACCCAGACAAACCCCGAGCAAGAGCTTAGGGGGGGCAGTATGTCAGGCAATGTCAATCCACCTGAATTTAAGATGCTTATTAAAGCCTAGTAGCCATGTTGAATCAATGTTACTAACACTATAGAATGCTATGCACATCAAAGTGTAATGTTACCAGTATACTGTTTGAGCTCACTTTGCAATTACTAACAAATGTAGGAATGTGTTCCTTTGAAGATAAAATGCCTCCAGGGACAAGATGCGAGCGAGTCTCAGGAAGAAAGACCACAGGAAACTGATAAGGGAAAGTTACCGTGTGAATCTTCACACTTGGACTCCCTGTTGTTTAGAATAGTAGCTTTTGTTTGGGAAACCTTTGATGTAATGTCCTTAAGTATGCTTTGCAACATTATTTGGTATCAGTCCCAGTTCCTTTTCGTTCAATGCATATGGATTATCAAATAAAGCCTAACTTTGTATCATTTCAAGGACTGGTTGCTTTGAGATCTAATTGCCTGACAACAGGTTGCTTTGGTGGATGCATCTCCAGGGGTACCCTCAGAGGTTGTCTCAAATTCTAGTTCTGAAAGGGAAGAAGGGGAACCCAATGGGGAGAAGGAAGAAGAGGGTGTCCCTTTTGGAAAAGTTCCAAATGAGGAGGAAGAAATGGGATTGTATGTTCTAGGGGAAGATCAAGCCATGTGTCCATCTAGAATGGCTTGGTGTGATTTAACGTATGTATGGTGGGACCCTATAGTAGGAAATATTACCTGGCAAACAGGGAAAGGTGAACATGACATGGACTGTGGAATGGAAGGGAGTCATTTGCATGGGCCTCTGGCAACGATACAGGAAGGGGATTGTCATATAGAGATACAAACAGTGACCCCCATGCCAAGATACACTTACAGCGTTTGTATCTGGGATATATTCCCATTATATGATTCCACACCAGGGATTATTCTATCCAGTACCATTATAAAGGGGTTATGGTACAGGAGAGATTTGGGAAATTTCTCATTCTCCAGAATGAAAGTAATTGTGCTGTTTTGAAGGTTAACGGTTTTGCTTTTGTGACTGCCGGTTATATTCCAATTTACACTCTCACAGGGTTTAATGGAACTCGGATGGCTGAGGAGCGGCGATCCCAGAACAGCACGCTAATAACACCTTCTGGCATGCAATTCTTTGTATCAGGGGAATGTCAATTGGAAAAATGGGTGATGGAGACAGATCAAATCGGAGAGTGGGTATCAAGTTGACGGATTCAATGATGAGTCAAAGTTGCTACAAAGACTATATTTATTGATAGACCGTTACTCTGGCTCAAGCCTTAGCTTTGAGAAGAATGAGACCAACACATTGATACGTAAGTTTTAAGGTACACTTCAAAGGGATTCTTACGGGGAGGGGGAGCATGGGAGCATTCACACATAGCCACAAAGATACATTCCCAGGCTGGTTATCAGACATTTCTGCCTTGCATTGCCAGATGGCTCTTCCTCCCTCACAAGGTTTTCTGGGAAGGTGCTGATTGCTTTTACTTTCAACAATTACCAGTCATAAAGCAGAGTGGGGCCAGGAAAAGGGTAATAAACTAGCAGCATTTGGTTCATTATGATTTTACCCAGGCCTGCTTGTGACAGGCCAAGAACCCATCAGTCTTTGGTCAGAATCAGTCGAGCTTGACATACTGCCTCCCTCAAGCTGACCCCCTCGGTCTCTGAGGGAATTTTCTGTGAAATTTATTAATTAAATCATGAGCAAATACATCTTTTTCTGCCACCCATTCATTTTCACTAGAAGGAAAGTGTTTCCATTTGATTAAGTAGTACAGTGTCCCATGTTTGACTTTTGAGTCCAGGATCTCCTGGACCTCATGATGACTCTGATTCCCAATCTGGATAGGCTGAGGAGCTGTCAATCAAGGGTGCCAGGGGGAAGCACTAGGGTCCCGTCGGAGAAGACTGCAATGAAAGACAGGGTGTACTCTACTAAACAATTTTGGTAGTTCCAGTTCAACAGTGACCTTGTTTATCACCCGTTTGAGCTTAAAGGGCCCCAGGTACCGGTATGCCAGTTTTTTGGAGGGTTGGTTCAAAGGCAGATTTTTTGTTGAGACAAATACCAAATCCCCCACCTTGAAGTCCCAAGCTGATATGTGGGACTTATCATACTGCTTTTTGTACATTTCTTTGGCAGCTTCCACATTCTCTTGGATTTCTTTCCAGCTCTTACTCAGCGTGCTCCATCATTGCTCAAAGGAGCTGGGTTCTTTGGCTGGATCTCCCCCAGGTAGCAGGGGGACCGGTTTGCCCTCGTACCCACTTACAGTTTGAAAAGGGGAGGCTTTTGTGGAACTGTGCACACTATTACTATATCCATACTCAGCAAAAGGGAGGAGGTCGACCCAGTTCGATTGTTGGTGGTTTATGTAGCACCTCAGGTATTGTTCTAAAAGGGCGTTCATGCGTTCCATCTGTCCGTCAGCCTGGGGGTGATAGGCGGAACTCAACCCTTGCTCCATCCCCACTAGCTTACAAAACTCCCACCAGAAGTTGGCAACAAACTGAGGACTTTTGCATTGAAAACATGGCAGTCTTGGCTTGAAGGAGCAAGGGTGCCGTTTGAAATCTGGACTGACCACAAGAACCTAGAAGCACTTATAGGGCGTAGAAAATTGACCAAAAAAAAACAGATTCGGTGTGCTGGGTTCTTTGCAAAGTTTGACTTTACTCTCAGACATATTCCTGAGTCGAAAAACTTTTTAGCTGACACGCTATCCAGGCTGCCCCAACATGAGAGTCAAAAGGAGGAGGTGGTGGACTCTATCATTCCCCCTAGCACCATAGCAGGTGCGGTGACCACATGGTCAGGGAAAAAGCCCAGTGCGCCCAAGCCATGGGGGGGGGCAATAGACTGATTGAGGAAACGAAGCGTGAGGGTGAAGGGAGACCAGGACTTACAAAAGGGGGAGGGTTTTGGTATTATGATGAAAAACTGTATGTCCCCAAGACTTTGTGCAGGGAGGTTTTACAGCATTGCCACTGCAGCAAATTGTCTGGCCATTTCAGGTATGTAAAAACCCTGCACTTAGTCAACAGGCAGTTCAGGTGGCCACAAATGAAAAAGGACATTTCAGAATGTGTAGCTACCTGCCCGGTGTGCATAATGACAAAGAAAAGGGGGGGGGGGGACACCAGGTCTCCTCCAGCCAACTCCCACGGCCTAACGCCCTTGGTCGGTGGTCTCTATGGACTTCATAGTGGAATTACCGTTGTCCCAGGGACGAACTGTGATACTAGTAGTAGTGGACACCTTTTCAAAGCAAGCCCACTTTATCCCATGCAAAAACTGCCCACCACAAAGAAGCTGGCTTGTTTGTTCTTTCAACACATTGTTAAATTACACTCATTCCCGGACAAGGTCATTAGCGACTGTGGGCCACAGTTCGTTGCCAACTTCTGGCGGGAGTTTTGCAAACTGACAGGCATGGAACAAGGCTAAGCTCTGCATATCACCCCCAGACGGACGGACAGATGAAACGAGTGAACACCCTTCTAGAACAATATTTATGGTGCTATGTTAACTACCAGCAGTCCAACTGGGTGGAGTTATTGCCCATTGTGAATATGGGTACAACAATAGCCTCCACAGCTCCACCAAAACAACACCGTTTAAAATTGTAAATGGCTAAGAGGGGAAACCGTTCCCACTGTTACCCAGCAACAGTGGAACCCAACCCCCCACTTCATGCCAGTAGTGGTGGGAGATGTTGAGGAAAGGATGGGCTGTGATCCAAGACAACCTGGAAATGGCCAAAAAGGATTACAAAGCACACTTTGACAGAAAGCACTCTCCAGAGTGGGAATTCAAAGTGGGGGAGTCAGTATTCTTATCCACCAAGAACTTACCGTTGCCACAAACATCCAGAAAACTAGCCTACAAGTACTTGGGGCCATTCAAAATAAAACAGGTGATCAATAAAGTAATAGTGGAGTTAGAACTGCCTAAACTGTTTAGTAAAATTCACCCTGTTTTCCATTGCAGTCTTCTTCAGAAAGATCCGGGGGCTACGAGCTGGCATCCCTGCCCTCCAGAACCCAAACCTATTCAAATAAAGGGTCAGTCATCCAGGAAGGGCTGGATGCCAAGAAGAAGAGGGGGGTACTATATTAGTCTGTTGGAAATATTTCCCCCCTAGCTGTGATGAATGGGTAAAATCCTCCGACCTTAGGGCCCCCCTCCTTCTCAAAAGATTTTACCTATTGCACCCAGACAAACCCCGAACAGGAGTTTAGGGGGGGGGGCAGTATGTCAAGCAATGTTTTATCTTACCATGACTGTCTATGTTTATCAGAATATAACTGCCATGCTGTAACTATTACTAACCCTGAAACAAAGCTAAGGCACATCAAAGTAGAGAGTTCGCCGGCGCCTCCTTCTTGCACCTCTTTCGCTTTTACTAACAAATGCAGGAATTTGTTCTTTGAAGATAAAGCCTCCAGGGACATTTTCCCAGGCCAGGCCTGGGCCCAGGAAGAATAACTGCAGGGAGATAAAGAAAGTACTGTGTGAATTTTCATACGTGAATACAGGACTGTATAGTAATTGTAGCTTTGTTGATAGAACCTTTGATGTGCCATCTTTAAGTATGCATTCTGCTATTACTCTGTATCAGTTCCAATTCTTGGCTCAATAGAAGCACATGGATTATCAATAAACCTATACTTTGTTTCAACTCACGGACTAGTTACTTTGAGATCCGCTTGCTTGACAGAGATACCATTTTCTGGTATCAATGCCATCGTCAGTTCCAGTTGATACCAGTTAAAGCAGAGGTTTATCAGTTGCATCAACTGGGGAAGACACTGCATTTTGAAGTGTTGGCAAGGGAAAATGATTTATTAAAACCCCGAAAGCATCCATTAATTGGGTCACATGTAGTAAAGTTGGACCATAAGGAGCAAGTGATGTTAACTCCGGTCCGGTCGTTAAAGGAAGTGAGACTTGACTTAATGGGTTTGAATATGTCACAAGTTGTGTCTGCATGTGCTCCTTATGTTGTTACTAGCCACGAAGGATGGAGAAGATGGTTGGACTTATGGTATACAACTCAAGCAACAAGGGGCAGGGGCGCTGGAAGTCTAGATACGGTGTTAGCTGCATCAGGACTTGCGACGGGTTTTCTGGATGCAATGAGTGCTCAGGTATTAGCAAATAAAATTGGGTATACAACTTCCAATATTTGGAAGATGGGGACCCCAATTGCGTCATCTTTGGCGCAGTTGGGGGCTGGACAAAAGATGACAGTCAGTATTATGCCTTTTTGGCAAGAAACCGAACAAAAAGATGAAGAGGGGTTGGTAGAAGGGATAGCAGTGCTACAGGCCAGTAGTGCTCTGGCTCTAGGCTGCACTCAAGCCTAGGATATTGATCAGCAAATCGTGATGCAGATTATTTGGGAAGGATTGTTGGGAAATTTACCTGTGGAGATTAAACAAGTAGTTTGGAATAATGTATCTCCAGAGGAACGGGAATTGGTTCAGTGGTGGAAGATGGTTAATTTTTTTTTTATGCCACCCAATCTTCTGTGACGGCTTTTGTATTAACAGTGTCACAGCCTGAACGTTATGATATATATCTGATTGTGCCTTTGGGGATGCAGATGTCTGAAGGATTAGTGATGTATGCTACTGATCATCACTCCTGGGCATACCAAAAACAAAACAAGTGGGAAACGATTGGTGTGGATGGATGCGTTCAGTATGGGGCATTGGGTTTTATTTGCGAAGATTATAATTTTCAGAAAAGGGATGGATGCCTCCATAAAAAAGATAATGGCACACAAAGGTGTTCCTTTGACGTTATCTCAGAACAGAGCTCGATTGTGTATGCTGGAAGGAGTTGTGTGTGCGTGAGGTCACAGTGCCTGCTAATTTGTGTGGATGAGTTTAAATTATTCTACACACCCACACAAATAAATAGATGTTATTGTCAGGTTAGAAAAGTTAGTGGCTGTGATTTTGAATATTGTGTCCCTCAGTGGACAGTACAATTGATGAAGCATAAACCACAGCTATTTGATTGTGTGAAACCTGTGACATTGGGAATGGATGTAGATATGTTGAGAAAACTAGTGAGCCACCCAGAATTGCAGAGACAGTTACGAAAAATAAAGGAAACGGGGGAGAGAATAGCTATTAATGTTCAGCATAATAGTCAAAAAATTATACACATTGCAGAAGTTATAGAAGTGCTGGGAGGAGAATCATAGTGGTCTTCCTTTTTCTTTCAAAATCTCAGTCCAACAGCAACAGGTTTTGTTCATTTAATAACGCATCCTATTACAGTTATTCTTATTATTCAGGCCATTCTTCTTGTATTGACTATCGTGATCATCATCTGGGTTCGTGCAAAAATAAATCAACTTCAAGAACTCTGAAGGAGTTAGAGACTATGTGATTCCAAGTTTCAGAGGTTGTGCAGTTATAGACTTCGAGAAGATGCAATAAAGAAAGCTCTCTCATCATACCCATGGGTTAGTAGCATAGCATTTTATTCAATAGGGATATTAGTAAGCAAGGATTAAATACATCTTATACAGCAGAGAAGCTTCAATGAAACACTGCCTGACAATTGGCCTCCCTGCACTGGCCTGCACTGACCGCATCCTGTGTTCAACCTGTGAAGGATGTACATATCTGTACAATGTTGCTGCCTTATTTTAATTTATTTTAATGGTCTAACTGTTTAAATTTAATTGCTTTATGATGTGATTTTAATTATTTATTATGTTGTAATCCACCCTGAGCCCGACCTGGAAAAGGGCGGACTAGAAATCAGCAAAAATAAATAAATGATTCTATATGTGAGAAAGTGTGTGGTGGTATTCTAGGGGGCTCTCCCAAGTCCTAAGGGGAAACTGGTGGGAAAGGCTGTAATCTTATATTTGAGTACTGGCACCTCTCTTTGTTTGAACAACTATACTACTACTACTACTACTACTACTACTACTACTACTACTAATAATAATAATAATAATAATAATAATAATAATAATAATAATAATAATAATAATAATAATAATAATAATAAACTTTTATTTATACCCCGCCCTCCCCGCCTAGGCAGGCTCAGGGCGGCTAACAAGACATGGTAAAACCATGATACAGATAAACAATAGGTAATATAATTAATAATTTAACAATAAAACCAATAAAACAGTATGACATTAAAATACAGTCGAATGGCGTATAAGATGGCTCGGTATTACTGATCTTATCAGGAGTTCTGTTTTAAAAAGCTAGCTGGAAGAGGGCAGTTTTGCAGGCCCTACAGAACTGGTTAAGACCCCATAGGGCCCGCACCTCTTCCGGCAATTGATTCCACCATTGGGGGGCCTTTGTAGAAAACGCCTGTTCTCTGGTAGCTTTTAATTTAGTTTCTTTTGGCCCAGGGATTTCAAGAAGATTTTTTGAACTGGATTGCAGTGCTCTCTGGGGAACATATGGAGAGAGGCGGTCCCTAAGGTAGGCAGGTCCTCGACCATATAGGGCTTTAAAGGTAATGACCAGCACCTTGTAACGAACCTGGTAAACAATTGGCAGCCAGTGCAATTCCCGCAGCCCAGACTGCACATGTTCCCACCAAGGCAGTCCCAGTAGCAGCCTGGCTGCTGCATTTTGCACTAGCTGCCATTTCCGGGTTCGGTACAGGGGCAGCCCCATGTAGAGGGCATTACAGTAGTCCAACCTCAAGGTGACCGTTGCGTGGATCACTGTTGCCAGGTCCCCGCGCTCCAGAAAGGGGGCCAGCTGCCTCGCCCGTCTAAGATGAAAAAAGGCGGACTTGGCAATAGCTGCTATCTGGGCCTCCATTGTCAAGGGAGGCTCCAGTAGAACTCCCAAGCTCTTAACTCTGTGCACTGCTACCAGTTGTGCCCCATCAAAAACTGGGAGAGAGACCCCATTCCCTAAACCGCCGCGACCCAGGCAAAGGACCTCTGTCTTCGCTGGATTCAGTTTCAGCCCACTCAGCTTAATCCAGTCTGCCATGGCTTGCAGCGCTCGGTCCAGATTTTCTGGGGCATTGCCAGTCCGGTCACCCATCAATAGATAGAGCTGGGTGTCATCAGCGTACTGATGGCAACCCAGTCCATGTCTCCGGGCAATCTGGGCAAGGGGGCGCATAAAGATGTTGAATAGCATCAGAGAGAGAACTGCTCCCTGCGGCACCCCACAGTTGAGTGAGTGTCTTTGGGACAGCTCTCCTCCAATTGCCACCCTTTGTCCCCAACCCTCAAGGAAAGAGGAAAGCCACTGTAAGGCTGACCCCTGAATCCCTGCGTCAGCAAGGCGGCGGGCCAGCAGCCGGTGATCGACCATATCGAACGCAGCCGATAGGTCTAACAGTAGCAAAACCGCCGCGCCGCCTCGATCCAGGTGCCTCCGGAGATCGTCCATGAGAGCGACCAAGACTGTCTCCTTCCCATGTCCCGGGCGGAAGCCGGACTGGAATGAATCTAAGGCGGAAGCGTCCTCCAGAAACCTCTGCAGCTGCAGCGCAACAGCTCTCTCAATAACTTTGCTCAAAAAGGGCAAATTTGAGACCGGCCGGTAGTGTGCCAATTCAGTCGGGTCTGATGTAGCCTTTTTTAGGAGAGGGTGGACCACTGCTTCTTTCAGAGGGGCAGGAAAGCGGCCCTCTGAAAGAGATTTATTTATGATGTCCCGTATAGGACATCTTAACTCCTCCAGGCAGGCTTTAATAAGCCATGAGGGACATGGGTCAAGATCACAAGTTGTTGCACGTGCAGTAGAGAGGACTCTGTCAACTTCCTCCAAGCTGAGCGGGTTGAAGTGATCCAGGATCAAACTGGAAGGCAGGCACGGAGCCTAAAGTATACATACTGAATCCAATATGGCAGGGCAGTCGCGGCGGAGCAATTGGACTTTATCTGCAAAATATTTCACAAAAGCCTCCTAGCCTATCTCTAATTCCTTAACATTTGGTTTGCCCTGTGGCAATGTAGTAAGTGTTCGAATTATCCTAAATAATTGTGCTGGGCGTGAATTTGCAGACGCAATCTTAGCCACAAAGTACGTTTTCTTTGTGGCCTTGACTGCCATCTCATAGGATCTCATACATTCCCTATAAGATGCTCTGATCGCTTCATCTCGAGTGCGCCGCCATTGCCTCTCTAGCCGTCTGAGGCCTTGTTTCAGCTGGCGTAATTCCAGGGTATACCACAGCGCCAGCCTAGTCCGGGGTCGCAGAGGGCGTCGAGGTGCGATTTCTTTGATAGCCCTGAAGAGTCGGCTATGCCAGACCTCAACCAGGGCCTCCAAGGAGTCGCCAGAGGACCAGGGATCCCGTAGAGCCATTTGGAACCGTTCCAGGTCCATTTGGCTCCGCGGGCGAGCCAAAATAGGCTTGACGCCTAAGCAGGTTTGGGGTGGAGCGTTCACACGAGCCTTAAGGGCGCGGTGGTCTGACCATGGCACCGCTTCTATGGTTATATCGTCCACCACAACCCCAGCCGCAATGATCAAGTCTAACATGTGCCCGGCCTGGTGCGTGGGGGATGTTACAAATTGAGAGAGTCCTAGTGTCGCCATGGATGACACTAGTTCCGTCGCCTGACTGGAGGCCGGGTCATCCTTATGGATATTGAAGTCACCCAGGATCACTAGCCTTGGGTGCTCCAATGCCCAGCCTGCCACCGCCTCAAGCAGGGACGGTAAGGCGTTGGCCGGTGCGCTAGGCAAACGGTACACCAGCCAAATCGCCAACCCCTCTCCAGCCTCCCACGCCAGACTGACACATTCAATACCTTCGATCTTTAGAGAGGGGAGCGCCCTAAAAGAGTAAGCCTCTCGTTCGAACAGTGCCACTCCTCCCCCCTGCTCGCTAGTCCGCAATTGGTGGAAGACCGAATAGCCCGGGGGAGCTGTTTGTGAGAGGGCTACAGTATCGCCCTCTCATACCCAGGTTTCGGTCACGCAAGCCAGGTCCGTGTCCTGTTCGAGTAAAAACTCTCGAAGGACAGAGGTCTTATTATTAATGGACCTGGCCTTGCATAACACCAATGACGGAGGTGGGTCTGGCCTGACCCTACTACCTGTCACCCTTGGGATGGGACGCATACTGGAAGGAGGCCAAGCTCTAACAGGTCTCCGTCCCCTTCCCTTGTATTGCTGTCTGTTCCCACCGCCATACCTCCCTCTCCCCAGGAGCACTGGAATCCCTAGGCCAGTCATCTCCTGCTGGTGGAATAGATGTTAACGTAGCTGCCACCACTAGTATCTAAAAACACTGTCCTTAATTGGCCCCCCAATTCACTCTGCTCCCATCAATCCCATTCTCAATCCACCCAATTATGTCAGCTTGTGTTCAAATTGATACTAACCAGAATGCCTAAACTGTTGTATTGCTTACTAACCCTGTGAACTGTAACTATAATTTAGCTGTGAGAGCAGGAGAAGTGGGGGGGAAAGAGGAGCTTGGCGCCAAGAGCTGTAAAGGTGTTTGAAGTGCAAACTATGTGGCCGGCTCTCAGCCGCTGCAAGGCCGCCTGTGGGGGAGAGGGAACGGACGCGGTTAGCTATGCAAGATATCAGTGTGTGAACCTTGCACCTCTTAGAAGTAGAATGCAACTGTATTGTGAGAATGATTTAAACCCCCTAGCTTTGATCCTGGGCCATAAAGGCCAACTAGTGTGTGTGTACCTTATCACTTTCAAAGAACTCTCATAGCAGTAACATGTATGTATCCAATAAATGAAACTTATTTTCAAATGAAAAGAGTCTGTCCATTGTTGGAGCATCCATGAACCCTACGCTGACATTTTGAAAGTGATCCCTATTTAACGGGACTCATCGGCGAGGGTTACTTCTGGCAGATGGCCGAAGCACAGGACGACCAAGAGCCCTGCATATCCGGCCTGCCTGGGTCACCGGCGTGGTACATCACCGAAAAGAGGAGACCTCAGAGAGTGAGCAGCCAAACTCTCTTCCTCACCCCAAAGGCACCGTGCAAGCCCCGGGCCTCCACCAAGCTGATGGGCGAGACGGCGCAAAGGCATGCAAATATCCTCCGCAACCCCGGAGGACCGAAGGACTCGGAAGGCGGCGGCAACCCGGGCGAGCTGGAGAAAGGCGAGAGGGGAGTACCCAACGATGCCGGAGCCAGTGTAGGCGACGGTGGCGGCGACAATGGGGAAGACTCCCAGGGCGAGGGCGACTCGCGAGCGTCCTCCCCGAAAACCGACCCCCTGGAAGAAATCAGGCGGGAGATGGAGATTCTAGGGTGTGATCTCCGCCGAGAGATGCATAGCAACATGAATCTAACCCTGAATGAAGTGGCAAAGCAAGTGGATCGGGTCCTGGCGACAATGGAGAGAAGACTGGCCGCGCCCCCCGCGGGGCCGCTGCCAAGGAGTCCGACTCCGCTGCTTCCCATCCAACCATCACCGGCCCCCGGGCTGGCGGGGCCACCACCCGGACCCCCAGGGCCTCCACCTCCGGGATCAAAAGTCAAAACCCGAGAGCTACATGCCACCTTTGACGGGAGCGCGGATAAAGTGGAATACTTCGTGATCCAAGCCAACAGCTACATGCGCTACTGGGAAACGTCCTTCCCCGACGAGAACAGCCGAGTGGCGTACTTCGGTTCCTGGCTGGAGGGCGAGGCGCAGATGTGGTACGTAACCCTGTTCGAGACCCAAGGCCCAGAGGTAACGACGGTGGCCGGATTCCTACAGGCGCTGTTATCCCAGTTCGAAGACCCCCTGCGGGATACCCTGGCCATTGCTGCGATCGAAGGGCTCTGCCAGGGGAGCAAATCCATCCGAGAATACTCCCTGGAGTTCAGGAACCACAGCCGCAAAATCAAAGGCTGGAGCAAGGCGATGAAAATCAGGGCATATCGAAAGGGGCTGAACCCTGGGATCCTTGACCGGGCCCTGCAACAGGTCCGTCCGGACACCCTGGTCGAGTGGATCCAACTGGCGGGAGAGATCGAAACCAACATGAAAGAGGTGGCGATCCAGCGCCAAGAACTACAGGGGAAGCCCAGCCGAGAGACCAAGAGCGCAGCCAAGCCGGAGGCGAAGAAGACGGGGGGAGCAACCCCAAAGCCCCCCTCCGGGGCGCGGAAGTGCTACCAATGCGGGGACCCCAACCACCTGGCTTCCACCTGCCCGGAGAGGGCCCGGGCCCCCACGCCCACTGCGAAGGGTCCCTCACCCAAAACCCAGCGAACAGGGAAACCGAAAGAGTCGGGTCGAAGCAGTACCGCGCTGTCGGCGGTGCTAGACGAGGATAATACAACACTGGAGGAGCTCGGGGAGGAGGCTTGGGACCTGGAGCCAGCGGGAAACGAGACCGACCTGCGCTAGACGGTGCCCCGCGGTAGGTCCGAAAGAAGCTGGCACCACTGAGGGTGAGAATAGCAGGGGAACTAATGTATATCCCATTGACTTTGTTGAACGTTGGGGAAAAAAGGTTTATCCACGCCGGGGGCTTAATAGACTCGGGATGCACGCGGGAACTAATCACCCCATGACTGGTGGACCTAATGGGGATAGGGCGAGAGAAACTGCCCCGGCCCCTTGAGTTCGAACAGATGGATGGGACTAGGATGAGGGGAGAACCTTGCACGGAGCAGTCCCGGGAGATACTAATGGGGGTGGAGGATCACTGGGACATGGAATTATTTGTAATAGCTCCCTCCTGCTCCTTCAACATAGTGTTAGGGGTGGGCTGGCTGGCTCGACACCAACCCGATATCCAGTGGGGCGAGCACACGATAGACTTTATGGATCGGAGGTGCGTCACTCACCTCTGGAAGGAGATCTGGGGCCCCCGACCTCCCCCCAAGAATGAGAAACTTTGTGTGACAATAGAGGAGGTGAAACCCATCCCTAGGGAGTACCGAGACCTGAAGGGGGTGTTCAGTGAACGGGAGGTGGACGAGTTGCCCCCCCCATCAGGCCACTGACTGTGCAATAGAGCTCTTGCCCGACCAGCCACTGCCAAAAGCCAAGCTGTACTCGATGGGGTGGGCGGAAAAGGCACGACGCGTATTTCCGAGTCAGGATAAGAGAAGGGGACGAGTGGAAAACGGCATTCAACACTCCTCTGGGGCATTTTGTGTATCTAGTGATGCCGTTCATCCTTCAAGGAGCCCCGGGAGTGTTCATGAACTTTATCAACGAGGTCCTGCGAAAATTTTTATATAAGGGGGTGGTGGTTTACCTGGATGACATCATTATTTACTCGAAGGACCTACCCTCCCACGTGAAACTGGTCCGAGAGGTGCTGAGCACGTTACTTCAAAACAAACTGTATGCCAAACTTTCAAAATGTGAAATTCACAAAGAGGAGCTTGACTACCTAGGGTTCCGAGTCTCAGGGAAAAGGTTGGCCATGGATCCGGCTAGTGTTAGAGGTCCAGGCAGTGTTAGAATGAGAACCCCCGAGGACCCGTAGACAGCTCCAATCTTTCATCGGATTCTCCAATTTGTATAGATCCTTCATACAGGGATTTGCTAAGGTGGCCCTTCCCCTCACCGACCTGCTGCAGACGAAAGGGAAGGGTCCAGAGGCAAAAAAGCCAAACGCCAAACTTAATTGGACCAGCCAGTGTCAAGAGGCGTTTGACAAACTAAAGCGCCTCTTCACGAGCGAACCCGTGTTAGTGCACCCTAACGAACTCAAACCCTTCGTGGTGCAATGTGACGCTTCCGACACGGCCGTTGGAGCCATGCTCATGCAGAGAGACGAGGAGGGGCACCTAAGACCGTGCGCCTACATCTCGCGGAAATTCTCCGACAAACAGAGAAATTGGTCGGTCTGGGAAAAGGAAGCATACGCAGTCACGTTTGCACTAAAAACATGGCGCTCCTGGTTAGAGGGAGCCCGAGTCCCATTCGAGATCTGGACAGACCACAAGAACCTAGAAGCCCTAACCGGACGGTGGAAACTGACAGGGAAAAAAATCCGGTGGGCCGGGTTCTTCGCCAAATTTGATTTCACTCTCCGCCATATCCCCGGAGCCAAAAACTTTTTAGCTGACGCTCTGTCCCGGCAGCCCCAACACGAACGCGAGAAGGAGGAGGTTATAGACTCACTGATCTCCCCGCAGGCAGTGGCGGGGGCAGTGCAGACTCGATCGAAGTCCAAAACCCCAGCTGCAGGCCCGTGGGGGGGGAAGCAGGCTGATTGCCGAGACTGAAGCGGAGGGGGAAGGGTGACCAGAGGGACTGACTAAGGGAGAAGGGGGGTTCTGGTACCACGATGGGAAACTCTACGTCCCCGAATCCCTCCGGGCAGAAGCGCTACATCACTGCCACACTAGTAGACTGGCTGGGCACTTTGGCTACGTAAAAACTTTGCACATGGCCCACAGACAGTTCTGGTGGCCACAGATGAAGAGAGACATTTCCCATTTTGTGCAAACATGCCCAACCTGCCTCATGGCAAAGCGAAGGGGGGGGGAAGGTTCCGGGATTACTACAACCCCTCCCCACCGCGACACGGCCGTGGTCGGTCATCTCCATGGACTTTATAGTGGAACTACCCCCGTCAAGGGGGAGAACCGTAATTTGGGTGGTGGTTGACACATTTTCCAAACAGGCTCACTTCATCCCCTGCCGAAAGCTCCCCACCGCAAAAGAGCTAGCCCATCTATTTTTCGTCCACATGGCCCGCCTACACTCGATCCCTGACAAAGTCATTAGTGACCGCGGGCCACAGTTCGTTGCCAACTTCTGGCGGGAGTTTTGTAAACTAATGGGCATGGAGCAGGGCTTGAGCTCAGCCTATCACCCCCAGACGGACGGCCAGAGCGAGAGGGTTAATGTGCTTTTAGAACAATACTTAAGGTGCTATGTAAATTTCCAACAAAGCAACTGGGTGGATTTACTGCCTTTTGCGGAGTACAGTTACAACAACAGCCTCCATGCCTCCATCAAGGTTTCCCCTTTTCAAGCAGTCCACGGGTACAAGGGGAAGCCCCTACCTACCCTACCAGCGGGCAGTGAACCCTCACTCTCCCCCGAGTGCCATCAATGGTGGAAAACATTAGAAAACTCTTGGAAGAGTATACAGGAGAACCTGGAAGAGGCAAAGAGGGACTACAAAGCCCAATTCGACAGAAAACACAGCCCGGGGTGGGACTTTAAGGTGGGGGAGACGGTCTTCCTGTCCACAAAGAACTTACCGCTCCCCCTAACCTCCCGGAAATTGGCCTATAAGTTCCTGGGGCCATTTTGGATAAAATGGGTGATTAACAAGGTGACCGTGGAACTAGACTTGCCCAAGCTGTTTAGTAAGGTGCACCCTGTCTTTCATTGCAGTCTGATTCGTCGAGACCCGGGGGGGTCGAAATGGCATCCTCGGGGCCCCGAGCCGACCCCCATCAAGGTGCGGGGCCAACAACACCACGAAGTGAAGGAGATTCTCGACGCCAGACTGCACCGGGGTGCGCTGCAGTATTTAGTGAGGTGGCATTACTTCCCCCCTAGTTGTGATGAATGGGTGAAAGCCACGGATCCGAACGCCCCGCTGCTCCTTAAGCAATTTTACCTACTGCACCCAGACAAACCCCGAGCGCGAGCTTAGGGGGGGCAGTATGTCAGCTTGTGTTCAAATTGATACTAACCAGAATGCCTAAACTGTTGTATTGCTTACTAACCCTGTGAACTGTAACTATAATTTAGCAGTGAGAGCAGGAGGAGTGGGGGGGGGGGGGAAGAGGAGCTTGGCGCCAAGAGCTGTAAAGGGGTTTGAAGTGCAGACTATGTGGCCGGCTCTCAGCCGCTGCAAGGCCGCCTGTGGGGGAGAGGGAACGGACGCGGCTAGCTATGCAAGATATCAGTGTGTGAACCTCGCACCTCTTAGAAGTAGAATGCAACTGTATTGTGAGAATGATTTAAACCCCCTAGCTTTGATCCTGGGCCATAAAGGCCAACTAGTGTGTGTGTACCTTATCACGTTCAAAGAACTCTCGTAGCAGTAACATGTATGTATCCAATAAATGAAACTTATTTTCAAATGAAAAGAGTCTGTCCATTGTTGGAGCATCCATGAACCCTACGCTGACAAATTAAGCCCACCCCATAATTCCCTTATATCAATTGGTAAAATATATATAATCAGATCTAATGGTAAAATTGAATATAACCCCCCCAATAGTACTCCCAATTAGTTTACCACAAACAAATCAAATCCAATTAATAACAGCTAATCCAAAGAGTTGATTGATTAAAATTACACTAAATGTAGCAGAGCCTAAAAATAAATAGATGGGGTTACAAGGAAAGTGCTAATGTGCCAGTCTGTGCAAGATCTTCTGATTTTGAGCAGAGTCCGGAATAAGTGCTGGATAAGTAAAGTGCTGGTTGAGTAAGATATAAAGTGTGTGCAGGGTAAAACATAAAGTGCGTACAGTGCAGAGCCCCGTTGCTTCAAAACCGTGGCAGTTGTAATATGAGGAACAGCAATTCCACATCCAAGCATCAGATGATGCATATCACAGTCCGGGTCCAAGGGGTCCCTGACAATATCTCCCATGTAACCTGGTAGTCCCGGGGGTGGTGGTGGTGAATCCTCTCGTGACTCCCAGTCACACAAGATTAATCAGTCTGAGACCCTTGTTCTGCCCGGCTGTGTGGTGTTCGGTGCCCAGTGGCCCCAGTGGCCCCAGATAGTTCACACCGGCTCCCTTCTGCCGGCTTATGGTGCCACCGGACACCTCAGCTCTTCGGCCACTCCTTTACTCAGTTGCTGCTGTAGTGTATTCTGCTCACCGGCCGCTCCACTCACTGCTCGGCTACGCACCAGCTGGGATGCAGCCTAGGACAGCGTCTCAGCCACCCCCAGCTCAGCACTCAGAGAACTTGCTCGCCGGTCGCTCTACCCGGCGCCTGGCTCCACCCGATCGCCACTCAATTGAGACCGCTGTCTCTGCCGTCTCCACGTCCTCCGGCAGGCCCGCCACGCCCGACTCGCTCCACGGTTTTGTCGGCAACCTGTCTGCCTGCCACAGAACCCCGGCACCTCACTTTCCTTCCCAGGTAGGATTACGTTGCCAGTTGCACAGAAACGTTGAACTGGTAGGCGGTCAGAACTCAGGTTATTTAGCTATTTAGGGAGCTCTGGTGTTGAGCTCTACCTCGCCACCGCCGCCATCTTCCTAATAACCATGATCCATGCCATTCCTTTGCTGAACTTTACTGCCAGTTCCCAGGTCTCTATAAAACAGTGCAGGCCTACCCTTTAGACAGATGTTGTGACTTATGTCACCCTTAGGCAGTGCCTGTATTTCCTTTTTACATTTCATCGGCTGATAATGTCAGAAATTAACCTTCCATAACATTTAAACTCAAGAGGTACTTACTTGAGGATATTACCGGAAAAATCTTGAGTCTGGGACTGGATGAGTGTTTACTCATTAAATGGGATGTGTGAGAGTCAATCTGTAACAAAGGATCCCAAGCTGAAATAGATAACCAGTTCAAAAGTTCAATAGAAAAGAAACTTTGTAATCCCTTTCTGACTTCCTTCAGTTTTGTACTAAAGCGATAAATAAAAATTAACTCTTTATCCTAGTGGGCTGGTTGTCTCAGAGAAAGAAACCCACGCCTGAACACAAGCAGAGATCTCAGTCTGAATATGTTTTGGGATAATCATATAACTAAATAGTGGCAGCATGTGAATGCAGCCATGTTGGAGTGTTCCCACCCCAACAGCTCTGTGTAGCGTCTGGGTCAGGGGCAATTATTAAAGGGGCCGGGTTCCTGTCTGTGGTTGTCTCTCAGAGTAAGAGGGAGGATCTGGCATGCAAAATGTAGTGTGCATATGTCTGCACCAGAATACTCTAGCTTTGCTTTCATTCCTCCCCACAGGAAAAAAAAACAACAACCCTATTCCTATCTAGTGACTTTTGTTGAATTGTTTGAATATGTAGCTGTTCTTTATAAAGAACAAATCAGATTGAACATTCTTAATTGAACATGAAATGAAACTGCAGAGGACCAAAGTGAAATCTCTGTGCGTCTGTGTGTGAGAGAGGGGGTATAAGAATATAAGAACATAAGAGAAGCCATGTTGGATCAGGCCAATGGCCCATCCAGTGCAACACTCTGTGTCACACAATGGCCAAAAAAAAAATTACACACACACACAGATGGACCTCTGCTTCATATTTTTATCTAACCCCCTCTTGAAGCTGGCTATGCTTGTAGCCGCCACCACCTCCTGGACTTTTTCCAATGCTATAATATCCTTTTTGAGGTGTGGTGACCAGAATTGCACACAGTATTTCAAATGAGACCG
The DNA here is from genome assembly GCF_032191835.1 of Heteronotia binoei. Taxonomy (NCBI): domain Eukaryota; kingdom Metazoa; phylum Chordata; class Lepidosauria; order Squamata; family Gekkonidae; genus Heteronotia; species Heteronotia binoei. The sequence continues at coordinate 136,531,632 of NC_083229.1, forward strand.
CACCATCGATTTATACAGGGGCATTATGATACTGGCTGATTTGTTTTCAATTCCCTTCCTAATAATTCCCAGCATGGCGTTGGCCTTTTTTATTGCAATCGCACACGGTCTTGACATCTTCAGTGAGTTATCTACCACGACCCCAAGATCTCTCTCTTGGTCAGTCTCTGCCAGTTCACACCCCATCAACTTGTATTTGTAGCTGGGATTCTTGGCCCCAATGTGCATTACTTTGCACTTGGCCACATTGAACCTCATCTGCCACTTTGACGCCCACTCACCCAGCCTCTGTCAAGCATTAAATCTCAAAATAACCAGACAGTGATTTTGAAACAAAGTATTGGTTTATTGATAATCCATTGTGCTCGGGTAGGCACCAGATTGGAAGTGATACAGTGTAACTCAAGAAGACTAACTTTTGTGTGTATAAACAATTTTATTAGTAACATATGGTAGTAGAACTAAATCTACAACTTATAAAAAGTTTAGGATAAAAAAAAATCATCATTCTACCCCACATCTTACTTTCCTCCCACCCCTCCCCCCATTACTTGACCCCCGCCAGTGTTATTTTTTTTGAAAAAACAGATATTAAAGGTACCTTTAACTATCAAGAAAAAATAAAGAATAATAAAGAGAAATATTCCCCCTTCAAAAGATATATTCTTATCTTAAAAATCTTAAAAATCTTAATCATCAAAAATTGTCCAATGTCCTTTTATCTTCCACTCTTTCTCTACATATCTTCTAAATTTCTTCCACTCCCGATTAAAAAGTTCTAAATCACAGTTTCTTAGTTTTCTTGTTAATTTATCCATTTCACTCCATGACATAACTTTTATAATCCAATCCCATTTATCTGGTATTTTTTCTTGCTTCCACAACTGCGCATACAATGTCCTAGCATCTGAGAGCAAGTACCATATTAAAGTTCTATCTTCTTTAGGAAATTTTTCCATTTGTAATCCCAGCAGAAAAATCTCTGCTTCTTTGTTGAATTCATATCCCAGGATCTTAGATATCTCTTGTTGAATCATCTGCCAAAACATTTTCGCTCTTTCACAAGTCCACCACATATGGTAGAAAGAACCTTCATGCGTTTTACATTTCCAGCACCTATCTGGCATCTTATTGTTCATCTTTGCTAGTTTTTTTGGAGTCATATACCATCTATACATCATCTTAAAACAGTTCTCTTTAATACTATGACATGTTGCGAGTTTCATAGAGTTTTTCCACAGATATTCCCAAGATTCCATCTTTATTTCTTTATTTACATTAATTGCCCATTTTATCATTTGAGATTTCACTACTTCATCTTCTGTAGACCATTGTAAAAGTAATTTGTACACTTTTGAAATTAATTTCTCATTATCTCCAAGCAGAACTCTTTCCATTTCTGTTTGTTCCTTCCTTATTCCTTCAGCTTTAATATCCTTCTCCATCAAACTTTTAATTTGTTGCATTTGAAACCAATCATATTTATAACTCAGTTCTTCTGCAGTTTTCAGTTCTATTTTCCCACTTTGTATTTTTAGTAATTGATTGTATGATAGTTGTTTTTCCTTAACTGTTTTGGCCGTTAACTTTATCACTTCAGCCGGAAGAAGACTAACTTTAAGGGGGCACATCAAAGGTATCTTAGGAATTCTAACACAGGCGTGTGAAACTAACACTGTAGCTACTTTATCTATTCTTGCGGTTTAGCAACATCCTGGGTCCAGGTTTAGCCCTGGGAAAGTATCCCAGGAGACCTTATCTTAAAAGCGGACATTCTTGCATTTGCTAATAGTGAGAACTAAGGAATAGGTTATAAGGCTTTGAGGTGCAGTACACTAGAACAACAGTTAAAAATACAGTTTTACAAAGAAAGGAATCATATGCTAGACAGCCTCAACAGATCACTTTGGAGTGCCTCACAATCCGCTCTGGTTCTCACCACCCTGAACAATTTAGTGTCATCTGCAAACTTGGCCACTTCACTGCTCACTCCCAACTCCAAATCATGTGTAGAGGATGTGTATCATGTGTAGAGGATTGGACTAGGGTCTGGGAGAGCCTGATTCAAATCCCGCCTCTGCCACGGATGCTGACTGTGTGACCTTGGGCCAGACACACACTCTCTGCTTAACTTATCTCTCAGGGTTGATGTGAAGATAAAATGGAGGACAGGCAAGTGACATAATCCACTCTGTCTGGATCCTCACTGTGGGGGGGAAGGTGGAGTATAAGTGGAGTACATGAAAAAATCCATGAAAAGGAAGCTGTTATGGTGAAAGGTCGAAATGGATGCAGTAGAGGGTACCACAAACTACATGAGAAGAGATTTCCACAAGAGGGATGGGGGGAGGTGGCAGCCAAGCAGTGACTCCTTGTAAAAGAATAAGACTGTTGCAAGTATGCAAGTGCATTCCCTATGTTCTTCTAAGAAATATATGTCACGACTTTCCTTGGGTTATGCTTTGATCAGAGGTATATCTGGAGACTGTAAGCCACTTTGAAGTTTTGGCAGAGTATACATTTTTAAATAAACACATTCTACAAGGAAGAGCTTGCTAAAAAGCCGTTTAATTAGGTTAAATGTTGCTCCACCTTTAGGCACTTTGGCACAGATGGAACGTGCTCTGTTCATTAATTCATAATTTGGCTCCTGCTTCCTTTTCCTACGGAACCAGAAAGGTGGTGGAAAGTGCTGTCTGGATGCAGACAGCTGAGGGCGACCCTGCACCTTTTCCCAAGCAAGAGACTAATAGAAGTGGTTTGCCATCGCCAGCCCCTGCATACAGACCCTGGATTTCCTTGTTGGTCTCCCATCCAAGTCGTAATCAGGGCGGACCCTGCTCAGCTTCTGAAATCTGATCAGACCAGCCTAGCCTGACCCGTTGAGATGAGGAGAATGTCAAACCCTTCCCTGAACAAGCTGTGTGCAGAGCTGGCCAACAGCTTTCCTGCAGTCTGCTCTTTTCTAGCATCAGCTGTAGCTTGTGCCTTTCCTTATCACTTCACTCAGCAGTGATGCTTAAAAGGGAGGGATGGTGGCTCAGTGGTAAGTAAGTAAGTAAGTTTTTATTTATATCCCGCCCTCCCCGCCGGGGCAGGCTCAGGGCGGCTTACAAAAACATGATGTGATATAATGATATAACAATACAGGTAAAATCAATTCGCAGTATAAATACAAATACAAATATAAATTAATGTTAAAAAGCTAAAAAAACAATATGGTGGTGCTACAGTCTCTATTTATCCAGGCAACGTAATATTCAGTCTGGTCACGTCTTGAAGGCTTCTTGGAAGAGGGCAGTTTTGCAAGCCCTGTGGAACTGGTTGAGGTCCCGCAGGGCCCGCACCTTTTCCGGCAGATGATTCCACCATTGGGGCACTTTTATAGAGGCCAGCTCCCTAGTTGTTTTAAGTTTGGCCTCCTCAGGCCCAGGGATTTCCAAAAGATTTTGTGAACTGAAACGCAGTGCTCTCTGGGGAACATATGGAGAGAGGCGGTCCCTGAGGTAGGCAGGTCCTTGGCCATATAGGGCTTTATAGGTGATAACCAGCACCTTGTAATGAACCCAGTATACAATTGGCAGCCAGTGCAGTTCCCGCAGCCTAGGCCACACGTGTTCCCACCGGGGTAGTCGCACTAGCAGCCTGGCTGCTGCGTTCTGCACTAGCTGTAGTTTCGGTGTTCGGTACAAGGGCAGCCCCATGTAGAGGGCATTACAGTAGTCTAATCTCAAGGTGACCGTTGCATGGATCACTGTTGCCAGGTCACCTCGCTCCAAGAAGGGGGCCAACTGCCTTGCCCGTCTAAGATGTAAAAAGGCGGATTTGGCAGTGGCCGCTATCTGGGCCTCCATTGTCAAGGAGGACTTCAGTAGCACTCCCAAGCTCCTGACTTCACGCACTGGTACCAATGGCATCCCGTCAAAAGCTGGAAGGGGAATCCCTCCTTCCAGGGCGCTGCGGCCTAGGCAAAGGACCTCTGTCTTCGCTGGATTCAATTTCAGCCCGCTCAGCTTGATCCAGTCAGCAACGGCTTGCAATGCCCGGTCCAGATCTATAGGGGCATCAGCGGCGCGGCCTCCCATCAATAGGTAGAGCTGGGTGTCATCAGCATACTGGTGGCAACCCAGCCCATGTCCCCGGGCGATCTGGGCAAGGGGGCGCATAAAGATGTTAAATAGCATTGAAGAGAGAACCGCCCCCTGAGGCACTCTGCAATTAAGTGGGTGCCTCCGAGACAGCTCTCCCCCTATCACCACCCTTTGTCCCCAACCTTCAAGGAAAGAGGAAAGCCACTGTAAGGCTAACCCCTGAATCCCTGCGTCGGCGAGGTGGCGGGTCAGCAGCCGGTGATCGACCATATCGAACGCCGCCGATAGGTCTAACAACAGCAATACCGCCACACCGCCTCGATCCAGATGTCGCCGGAGATCATCCATGAGGGCAACCAACACCGTCTCTGTCCCATGGCCCGGGCAAAAGCCGGACTGAAAAGGATCTAAGGTGGAAGCGTCATCCAGAAAACTCTGTAGCTGGAACGCCACAGCCCTCTCTATTACTTTCCCCAAAAAGGGCAAATTTGAGACCGGACGGTAATGTGCCAATTCGGCCGGATCTAATGTAATTTTTTTCAAGAGAGGGCAGACCACTGCCTCTTTCAGAGGAGTTGGAAAAAGACCCTCTGAAAGAGATCTATTTATGATGTCCCGTATAGGACATCGTAACTCCTCCTGGCAAGCTTTAATTAACCAGGAGGGGCAGGGGTCCAGATCGCAAGTTGTTGGGCGTGCAGCAGAGAGGATTCTGTCAACTTCCTCCAAGCTGAGGGGGTCGAAATGATCCAGGATCAAATCAAAAGGCAGGCACGGAGCCTCGAGTCCACTTACTGTATCCAACATGGCGGGGCAGTCGTGGCGGAGCGATTGGACTTTGTCTGTAAAAAATTTCGCAAAAGCCTCACAGCCTATCTCCAATTCCTTAACGTTTGGCTTGCCTTGCGGCAGTGTAGTTAAAGTCCGAATTGTTCTAAATGATTGTGCCGGGCGCGAATTTGCAGACGCAATCTTGGCCGCAAAGTATGTCTTCTTTGCGGCCTTGACTGCCATCTCATAGGACCTCATAAATTCTCTATAAGATGTTCTAGTCGCTTCATCGCAAGTACGTTGCCATTGCCTCTCTAGCCGTCTGAGGCCCTGTTTCAGCTGGCGCAATTCCGGGTTATACCACGGAGCCAGTCTGATCCGAGGGCGCAGAGGGCGCCGAGGTGCGATCTCGTCAATGGCCGTAGAGAGTTGGCTGTTCCAAGACTCAATAAGGCCTTCGAGGGTGTGACGGAACCGGCCCGATTCTGCCTTCAGACCCGGTCCCGTCAGCTCCCTAGGGAGTCGCCAACTCCTGGAGGGAGCTATTTCTCCTCCTGCCCCTTGGGCTCGCTGCCACCACCTGCTCAGTCTAGGGGTTCAGATTGAGAGGAACAGGACTCCCAATCCCCCTCTCCAGCTATGAGGCTAGGCCTCAAGGTCCTCTGCCACCCTGCACTTGGGTTTCACAGAGACCTCAGCACTTCTTTGGGGCACCCCTGGAGGATTGGCACCTTATCCAACTGCATGCCTTCCCCGGGGCCCCCTTCTCAACACAGCGTGGTCTAGAGCGATTGGGGATCTAGGTGGTACAGAGATTGACTGCCAGCATTCAAACAGTAAAAATATATTTATTTAAAAGAGAAAAAGAAAAGAAAAGAAGAACAAAACAAAAACAGTTGCCTTTAAAAAGTTAGCACAGCACAGCACCCGTACAGCAAACAGCATGACAAACAAAATGTGGTTTTAAACGCATCCTGTTGTCCCTGGCCTAAACTTGCCCTGCCTATGATAATGACTTACTTGGTCTGACTGCCTGGGGCCTCCCAGGCAGGAGCCTCCATGCTCACCACATGCTCGCTCGAGCGCTGGCCTCAAACTGCCTTCTCTTCCTGCTAACTCCAATACAAAGAACAAAAGAACTTCCTGCCTCTCTAGGAGACTTTCCCCCTAGAGTTGTTGGTTTGGCTCTGGAAGGGAGGCGGGAGGAGGGGAAGGCTAGGCCCAAGCCTGCTTGGCAGTTTAGTGATCCCTCCCAATGAAGTACCAACATGGATTAAAATGGCGTTTCTCCACAGAGGGAACCGCCAGAGGGCCAGGGATCCCGTAGAGCCATTTGGAACCGTTCCGGGTCCATTTGGCTCCGCAGGCGAGCCATAATACGCTCGTTGTCATGGGTGCTGGGGGCCCTGCAGAAGAAGCCGAGCCTGCAGAAGAAACTGTGCCCCTGCCACTGTCAGAACTTGTAACTTTTACTTTGCTTGCCTTGACCAAACTGACTCCATGCTGTAACTTAGAGTGCTTGACAACGGTCATTAACCCTGAGCCCTCTGCTATGCCAAATATTTAGGGCAGTAGGGCAGGCGGCAGATAGTCTCTGCTTAACATCCACAGGTGCCCTTTGAAGACAGTCCGTTTGGCCTTCACAACAGGGGAGCATCCTCCTTTCTGATAATGAAGTCTGGGAAGTAAAGACAACTATTTGAGACCGTGTGAATGATTGCTTTATTATGCTTTGCTGCTGGCATAAAATGTAACCAACTGCCAAGAATCGCCATTACTGTTATTTCGTTACTCTAGTACTGTAGTTCTTCAATAAAGATCCTAACTTGTAACAAGTATTGGACTCGTCTGAAGTTCATCCAAGTTCTGACATTATAACAGTAATCCTTATTTTGGACTTATCTGTACTGGCAACCTGGCCCGATGGCGGCAAAGGCTCCAGACAACGGAGAGCCCAACATCCCACCCGACGAGGAACCCCTCGACCCGAAGGTAACCGGAGCGAGGAGGAAGCTTAAAGTCCCCGCGCCTTTTTCCGTCGACGCCTTTGCTCCACGGACCTGGAGCCCGAGGAAGTCTACGGCCGCTATGGAGGCCGCGGAACAACGCTACCGGATCCTCGCCACGGGCGGCGGAGAGGGAGAGGGGGACGAACCCAGAGACGAGGGGCTTGGCACCTATGGCGGAGGGGACCCGATTCGAGCCCTACGCAACGAGTTGTTCGATTGGGTGAAAGAGATTCACGACGAGGTTCACGCGTCCCGAACCCTGATGGCCGAGGAGATGCAGCAGAACCTGGGAGCGATCCGCGATCAAATACGTGCACTCCACGGCGCCGTGCCCGTGGGCCAGATTCCGGGAGGAGGACCAGCAGGCCCCCCAGCGGGTCCCCCAGTGGGCCCTCCTGCAGGCGCGCCGGCCGGCCCTCCAGCCGGCCCCCCGGCAGGTCCTCCGGCTGGCCCTCCTGCGGGCGCGCCGGTCGGTCCCCTGGCGGGCCCTCCGGCCGGTCCCCCAGTGGGTCCCCCAGCCGGACCTCCCGCAGGCCCTCCCGCCGGCCCTCCGGGCCGGTGGTACCGGTGGTACCGGCCCCCGTCGCCCCGGCCGGGGGAGACAGGGGGGGAACCAGAGAACTAAAAATCACATTCGATGGAGACGGGGACGAGGTGGAGTACTTCACGATCCAGTGCAACACATTCTTCACGCACTGGGGAGCGGGTTACCCCACAGAAGCAAGCCGAGTCGACCACATCACCTCCAAACTACGGGGGCCGGCTCGGAAATGGTACGTGGGACTTTACACGGGAAGGAAGCCCGAACTGGCCACGGTGGCCGATTTCCTGCAGGCGATGCTCCGACAGTACGGGGACCCCCTACGAGAGGAGAAAGCCATCGAGGCCCTACAAAGAATAGAACAAGGCAACCGCACCACCCGCGAATACGCTACTGAATTCATGGGCCACTGCGCGGCGGCCAACATGTCGGGATGCAAAGCGGAGGGGAAATGAGGCCCCGCGACTTCGACCCCCTCAACCACGGCTCGAAAATGCTTCAGGTGTGGGGACCCAAACCATTTGGACGCCAACTGCCCGGCGAAGCCCACGCCGACCCCAACGCAGCCCAAACCGGCGTCCACCGCGCAGAAAAAGAAAGGTGGCCGCTCTAAAGAGCCCAGTCGGGGCGCCGTCGCCACTTCCTTGGCGATTGACGAAGATGTTACCACCGTTGAGGAATCCAGTGAAGAATCATGGGACCAGGAGTCGGCGGGAAACGACAGCGACCTGCTTTAATCAGTGCCGCAAAGCAGGTCAACAAAACGCCGGCAGTACTAACGGTGAGAGTTACCGGGGGATTATTGTTTATGGCAGTCACCCTCCTGAACCCCAATCTGAAAAGGTTCATGCACGCCCGGGCCCTGATCGATTCCGGGTGCACCCGAGACATTATAACCCCGCACTTAGTGGAAGCGCTAGGGCTAGCCACGTCCCCCCTTCCCCACCCCATCCAATTCGAACAGATGGACGGGTCAACCATGAGGGGGGAACCTTGCACCCTAGAAACTCAGGCTACCCCCTTGGGGACGGAGGAGCACTGAGAGATAGAGACTTTTGTTATAGCCCCATCCTCCTCTTTTGACGTGGTGGTGGGGGCAGGGTGGCTAGCCAGGCACCAACTGGACATTCGATGGGCCGAGCAAATTGTGCGATTCCCGGACTGGCGGTGTGAGCACCACCACTGGAGGACTGAGTGGGGCCCGAAAGCACCTCCCCAGAACGAGAGACTCTGCCTCACCCTTGAGGAAATAGGGTTGATCCCCAAAGAATACAGGGACTTGAGGAAAGCTTTTAGTGAGCGGGAGGCAGACGAACTCCCCCCCACCGCCCTACGGACTGTGCTATCAAACTAATCCCAGGGCAGACACTACCGAAGGCAAAACTGTACTCAATGGGGTGGGCAGAGAAAGCCGAACTGAGGAAATTCATTGATAAAAATTTGAAGCGGGGTTTCATTCGGCCGGCCACGGCCCCTCATGCAGCCCCGGTCCTGTTCCGCAAGAAAAAGGACGGGGGGCTTAGACTTTGCACAGATTTTCGTGGGATAAACGGGATTTCCATGTCCAACACTTATCCGATCCCGCTGATAAGAGACCTATTGAACACTGTGGCCGAGGGAAAAATCTTCACCAAACTCGATCTCCGGGACGCGTACTTCCGCGTGCGGCTTAAAGAAGGAGACGAGTGGAAAACGGCATTCAACACACCCATGGGACAGTTTGAATATTTAGTGATGCCCTTCGGACTTCAAGGGGCGCCCGGGGTGTTCATGAATTTTATAAATGAAGTGTTGAGAGAATTTCTGTACAAGGGGGTGGTGGTGTACCTTGATGACATCATTATTTATTCGAAAGATCTTGAATCGCATGTACCCCTGGTGCGAAAAGTGTTGACTACCTTGTGCAAAAACAAATTGTATGCTAAACTGTCTAAATGTGAGTTCCACAAGACGGAACTAGACTACCTGGGATTCCGAGTGTCGGGGGAGGGACTAGCAATGGACCCCGCCAAAATTCAAGCGGTTCTAGATTGGGAACCACCCCGAACCCGACGGCAGCTACAATCATTTCTCGGGTTCGCAAATTTTTACCGCAGGTTCATTAAGGGGTTCGCCCGGGTAATGCTCCCCCTCACAGAACTTCTCAAAACAAAAGGAAAGGGGGATGAGGCGAAAAAACCCGGCGCGCGCCTAACGTGGATGCCGGAATGCCACCGAGCATTCAAAGAGCTCAAACAACTCTTCACCTCCGAACCAATATTGGCTCACCCCAATGAATTAAAACCTTTTGTGGTGCAATGCGACGCCTCCGACGTCGCCGTGGGAGCCATATTGATGCAGAGGAACGAAGAGGGGGAACTGCGTCCCTGCGCCTGTATCTCTCACAAGTTCTCAAACGAACAAAGGAACTGGTCGGTCTGGGACAAGGAGGCTTTTGCAGTAATGTTTGCCCTAAAAACATGGAGATCCTGGTTGGAGGGAGCCCGAGTCCTTTTCGAAATTTGGACCGATCACAAAAACCTGGAGGCCCTCACCGGCCGCCGTAAACTGACTGCAAAACAAATCCGGTGGGCGGGATTCTTTGCTAAGTTCGACTTCGTGCTAAAACACATCCCTGGCACTAAGAACTTTTTGGCTGACGCGCTATCGCGCATGCCTCAGCACGAAAGTCAAAGGGAGGAGGTAATCGATTCTCTCATCCCCCCCTCGGCAGTCGCGGGGGGGGTCACTACCCGCTCGGGGAAGCAAACCGGGGGCCCTGATTTACCACAAAAGGGACGCTTCGCCACAGAGGCGGAATTGGAGGGGGCCGAACGACCAGAAGGGCTAGAGAAAGGGGAGGAGGGACTTTGGTTTCACAAAGGGAAAATCTATGTGCCCAAATCATTGAGAAAAGAGGTCTTCGAACAAAGCCACTCTAACCGCCTAGCCGGTCATTTTGGATACGTGAAAACCCTCAATTTAATCACCCGACAATTCTGGTGGCCTAAATTAAAGAAGGATGTCTCTGAGTTTGTGCTCGCATGCCCCACGTGCATCATGTCCAAACGGAGGGGAGGAAAACCTCCTGGCCATCTTGTTCCCCTCCCCACCGCTAGCCGCCCATGGGCAGTGGTGTCAATGGACTTTATAGTAGAGCTCCCCCCATCCCAAGGGAAAACAGTGATATTGGTGGTGGTGGATACCTTTTCAAAACAAGCCCACTTCATCCCCTGCAAAAAACTCCCCACAGCCAAGAAATTGGCCCAGTTATTCTTTAATCACGTGGTCCGGCTACACTCGTTCCCAGAAAAGGTCATTAGTGACCGCGGGCCACAGTTCGTTGCCAACTTCTGGCGGGAGTTTTGCAAACTGGCAGGCATCGAGCAGGGGCTTAGCTCCGCGTACCACCCGCAGACGGACGGACAGACGGAGAGGGTTAACGGGCTTCTCGAACAGTATTTGAGGTGCTACATTAACTACCAACAAACGAATTGGGTGGAACTCCTCCCCTTCGCAGAATATGGCTACAATAACAGCCTCCATAGTTCCACCAAAACCTCCCCTTTCCAAATAGTCAATGGATATGAGGGAAAGCCCTTCCCCAACCTCTCCCTACCATCTGGACCCCAGGAGCCCACTTCATGCCAACAATGGTGGGAGGGGATAAGGGAAGGGTGGAAAGTGATTCAAGAAAATCTGGAGGAGGCGAAAAGAGAGTACAAACGACACTTTGACAAAAAGCACGCTCCTCAATGGGAACTAAAAGAGGGAGAGACAGTGTTCCTATCCACAAAGAACTTGCCTCTCCCACAGGGGTGTCGCAAACTTGCTCTAAAGTATCTGGGTCCGTTCAAAATAAAAAAGGTTATCAACAAAGTGACTGTGGAGCTAGAGTTGCCCAAATCCCTGAGTAAGATCCACCCTGTTTTTCATTGCAGCCTTCTTCGCAAGGATCCTGGAGCTACGCCATTTCATCCTCGCCCCCCGGAACCGCCTCCGACCCTAGTGAAGGGTCAGAGTCACCATGAGGTGCAAGAAATCCTGGACTCTAAAGTCCAGAGGTGGTGCTGTACTACCTTATCAGGTGGAAATACTTTCCCCCTAGCTGTGATGAATGGGTGAAAGCTAGCAATGTGTCTGCCCCGCAACTGCTTAAGAAGTTTCACCTACTGTACCCACACAAGCCCAAGGCGAAGAGCTTAGGGGGGGCAGCATGTCAGAACTTGTAACTTTTACTTTGCTTGCCTTGACCAAACTGACTCCATGCTGTAACTTAGAGTGCTTGACAACGGTCATTAACCCTGAGCCCTCTGCTATGCCAAATATTTAGGGCAGTAGGACAGGCGGCAGATAGTCTCTGCTTAACATCCACAGGTGCCCTTTGAAGACAGGCCGTTTGGCCTTCACAACAGGGGAGCATCTTCCTTTCTGATAATGAAGTCTGGGAAGTAAAGACAACTGTTTCAGACCGTGTGAATGATTGCTTTATTATGCTTTGCTGCTGGCATAAAATGTAACCAACTGCCAAGAATCGCCATTACTGTTATTTTGTTACTCTAGTACTGTAGTTCTTCAATAAAGATCCTAACTTGTAACAAGTATTGGACTCGTCTGAAGTTCATCCAAGTTCTGACAGCCATCTGCACCAGTGTCCCTGCCTCCTGCTGGAGAAGATCCAAGCCCCCCTGCCTCGCCCTCTCGGGTGGCTCGTGTGCGTGAACGCCTTCGTCAGGACCTCAGGGATCGGAGGAGGGTGGCACACTCACAAGCAAGATGCTCCCTGAGCCCTGAGTTTTGAAAGGATTCTGGCCCTTCTAGGAGTGAGGGTGCTTGAGTCCCAGCAGGATCCTGGCTGCCCTCTGAGTCAGCAATTAGCCCAAATGGGCAACAGACAGCAGAGGGCTATATAGCTGCGGGCTTTGAGAAAGCAACTAGTCATCGACCTGATGTCTTAGCATCCACTTCGGCTTTTGACTTTGGACCTCCTGACCTTGGCTTGACTTCTGGACCCCCTGACTACGGCTTCTGAACCTCTGACCTACGATACCTGGACGACGATTTGGCTTTGGCACCTTGGACACTCTTGCTCACCGGTTACAGACCTTGGACTGCCCCTGGACTTCGCCTGGCCTGGCCCCAGCTCGTGACAGATTGCTTCCACCCACACAAACACCCATTCCACAGGATGGATGCTGAAGCAAGTGGAACCGCAGGACTACTGGCTGCCCTCCAAGCCCAGGTACAGCAGCTGACACAGGCAATAGTGCACTTGCAGCAACAGCCTGCAGCCAGTGCTCCAGCCAAGTGCCCAGTTCCCCCACCTGACAGATTTGGGGGTGCCGTGGAAGAATTTCCTGCTTTCCCGGCACAGTGTCAGATGTACTTTGAACTAAGAGCACGGGACTTCCCCAATGACAAGACGAAGGTGTGTTTTATCATTAGTCTGTTAAAGGGGCAGGCGGCCAAGTGGGCCACACCCCTACTGGTTGGGTCCTCTCCCCTACTGACTGATTACCAGGGGTTTGAGGCCCACCTGTCTGCTGCCTTCTCCAACCCAGTCCAAGCAGCCACAGCCAACCGGAAAATCAGGGCCCTGAAACAAGGCCAGTCCTCGGTGGCTCAGTATGCCACCAAATTCAAGCTCCTGGCCCAAGACTTGGCGTGGAATGAGGCTGCTCAGATGGACCAGTTTACCGAGGGGTTGGCAGAGGAAGTCCTGGATGAACTGGCCAGGGTGGAGCGGCCCCCCACGCTCCAGGAATTATCACCCTCTGCCTCCGCATCGATGGCCGCCTGGAAAGTCGCCGCCAAGCCAAGACCCGAGGGTGCCAGCTCCCTGCGCCATGCCACTTGGCTCTTCTCCCATCCCCAGCTAGTACCAGAGACGAGGGTGAGCCTATGCAGCTTGGAGCTGCTCGACCCCGCCTGACTCCAGAAGAAAAGGCCAGACGCCGCACGCAGAACCTGTGCCTCTACTGCGGCACGGCAGGCCACTATGCCTCTGGCTGCCCTGCTAAACATCGGATACCCAGACGTACATTGCCACCACCGCCAAAAGGCCAGCCCCAGGCGTAAGTGGACCCTCCAGCCTGGGGCGACTAGCTGGGTCCTCCGAACAACAGGCTGATACCCCGGGCCCGTTCCTGCTACCAGTCAAACTCCGTCTGCCCGATGGACGCTGGCTGTTCGTGTATGCCATGCTGGACTCGGGAGCGGCCCACTGTTTCATAGATGCCGCCTTTGTAAAGCAGCACCAGATTCCAGTGCAGCCAAAAGAGATTCCGACACTGGTGGAGGCTATTGACGGGTGCCTCCTCCGTTCTGGCCCCGTCACCCAGGAGACCTGTCCCATCACCTTCCACGTCCAGCAGCACCAAGAACAGCTGCAGTTTGATGTCGCCCGCATGCCTCGCTTCCCGCTGATTCTAGGCCTTTCCTGGCTGAAGCTGCACAACCCCATCCTGGACTGGGCCCAGCAGGAACTACGCTTCTGAGACCCATGCCCCCATCTGACTCCTCCCACCACTCTAGCAGCCGGCATCCCGAGTGGTGGTCCTCAGCTCCCTCAGAAGTATGCGGATTTTGCCGATGTCTTTGAAGAGACAGGAGCAGATCAGCTTCCCCCTCACCGACCCTATGACTGTGCCATTGATTTGGTACCTGGGGCACCACTCCCGGTGGGGCGTCTGTACCCAATGTCAGAGCCTGAGTTGGCAGCTTTGCGAGACTACCTGGACAAGAACCTGAAACGCGGATTCATCCGACCCTCAACTTCTCCCCTGTTTGCTTCAGTCCTCTTCGTGAAGAAGAAAAGTGGGGAGCTCCGGCTGTGCAATGACTACCGGGCCCTGAACAAGATCACCATCCTCGACCGGTACCCTCTACCACTGATCCCTGAACTCTTGGATCGTTTAAAGGGGGCCCAAATCTACACCAAGCTGGACCTCCGCGGAGCGTACAATTTGGTGCCCATACGGCCCGGAGATGAATGGAAGACCGCGTTTGGGACCCGATACGGGCAGTACGAGCACCTGGTGATGCCCTTCGGACTGACCAACGCCCCTGCTGTCTTCCAGAGGTTTATGAATGATGTATTCCGGGACCTGCTCGACCGCTTCGCGATCATATACCTGGATGACAGCCTAATTTACTCCCGCAATCCTGCCCAGCACGCCGAGCACGTCCGCCAGGTCCTGCAGCGCCTACGAGCCCATGGCCTCTACGCCAAGCTGGAGAAGTGCGACTTTGACCTGCACTCCATCGAGTTCCTTGGTCACATTGTGTCACCGCAGGGAATCCTCATGGACCTGAAAAAAGTGGAAGCGGTCCTGACCTGGCAGGCCCCTCAGAATCGCATAAGACCTGCAGCGATTCCTTGGTTTCGCCAACTACTATCGACAATTCATCCCGGCCTATGCATCTCTGACCACGCCCCTGACTCAACTACTCCGCCCCAAAGAACCCTTCCACTGGTCCCCAGAGGCCGATAACGCCTTCTCCATCCTGAAGACCCGCTTCGCCACCGGGCCACACCTGAGATACCCCGACCCCCAGCTTCCCTTTACGGTGGAAGCTGATGCCTCCAACGTGGCCCTGGGAGCAGTGCTGTCCCAGCGCGAGGAGCCGTCCCAGCCACTCCAGCCCTGCGCCTATTACTCACGCCAGCTCACTGCTGCGGAGAGGAACTACTCCATCTGGGAGAGGGAGTTGCTCGCGATCAAGGTGGCTTTTGAGGTTTGGAGACATTACCTTGAAGGGGCTCGCCACCCTGTCCAAGTGCTCACCGACCACCGGAACTTGGAGCATCTCCAGACCACCCGCCGTCTCAACCAGCGCCAGATCCGGTGGTCCCTATTCTTCTCCCGCTTTGACTTCAAGATCACCTACATCCCCCATACCCAGAACCGGAAAGCCGATGCGCTCTCGCGGAAACCGGAATACGCTCCTGCTTCGACTGAGACCGCGCCTGCTGCTCCCATCCTGCCATCCTCAGTGTTTGCAGCCACCTCCACTTCACCAGCACTCGTGGAGGACATTCGTGCTAGCCAGGCCAATGATCCCTGGGTCCAGCAACACCTCCAGGCACTCCAAGATGGCTCAACATGCGAGTTCACGACTCGAGGCGGCCTCTTGCTACACCACGAACGCCTCTATGTGCCGCCCGAGCCCTTGCGGGCAGAAGTACTACGCATGACCCACGAAGCGTTACCCGCTGGGCACTTTGGACAACATAAGACCACCCACTTGCTGACACGGGAATTCTGGTGGCCACGAGTTTGCTCCGATGTGGCCCGTTATGTCAATTCCTGTGACGTCTGCCGACGGGCCAAAGACATCCCAGCCAAACCCCCAGGATTGTTACAGCCCTTGCCCACACCCTCAGGACCCTGGGATACCATCTCAATGGACTTCATCACAGAACTTCCACGATCCAAGGGTCAGACTTGCATCTTAGTGGTCGTCGACCTGTTTACAAAGATGGCCCACTTCATTCCGTGCCCGAAACTTCCCACAGCTCAGGAGACGGCCCAGCTCTACCTGCAACACATCTTTCGTCTGCACGGACTCCCAGCCCACCTGATCTCAGACCGGGGCCCCCAGTTCTCCTCTTGGTTCTGGCAAGCCCTCCATTCCAGCCTGGGTACTCGAGTGCACCTGTCCTCAGCCTACCACCCACAGACATATGGTCAGACAGAGCGCACCAATGCCACGCTAGAGCAATATCTCCGCTGTTACACCTGTTACCAGCAGGATGACTGGACCACCCTGTTGCCCCTAGCGGAATTTGTGTACAACAACGTGGTCCATTCATCCACCCAACTGACCCCGTTTGCTGCAACCTACGGGTACCACCCTCGTTTCTTCCCGGCGATCCTGCCACCCACGAATGTCCCCGCTGTCGATGCCTACCTGCAAGAACTCCACGCCAGCCAAGACTTGCTCCGAGAGCAGCTACAGCGGGCCAAGGAGGCGTATAAACTGGCTGCGGACCGGAAGAGGCAAGAAGGCCCTCCAGTGCAGCCGGGGGATCAGGTGTGGCTCTCGACTCGCTACCTGCGCCGGCCTGGTCGGTCGCAGAAGCTGGATGCCCGGTTCATTGGACCCTACCCCGTCATAGAAAAATTAAACCCCGTTGCCTTCAGGCTCCAGTTGCCACCCCACCTCCGCATTCACCCTGTGTTTCATCGCTCCCTCCTTGTTCCGGCTGCACCCCCTGATCCAGCTCGGCCTCCTTCCCCACTGCCGCCACCACCGGTGTTGGTGGATGACGAAGAAGAATATGAGGTGCGCCAGATCCTGGACTCCTGGTACCATCGTGGAGGCCTCCAGTACCTTGTGGACTGGGAGGGATACGGCCCGGAAGACCGGTCTTGGGAGCCCGTGGACAATCTTCATGCCCCGGACTTGGTGCAACAGTTCCACAACGACCATCCCGACCTCCCAGGCCCCTCGACGGAGGGGGCCCTGGGGGGGGATAGTGTCATGGGTGCTGGGGGCCCTGCAAAAGAAGCCGAGCCTGCAGAAGAAACTGTGCCCCTGCCACCTGCACCAGTGTCCCTGCCTCCTGCTGGAGAAGATCCAAGCCCCCCTGCCTCGCCCTCTCGGGTGGCTCGTGTGCGTGACCACCTTCATCAGAACCTCAGGGATCGGAGGAGCGTGGCACGCTCACAAGCAAGACGCTCCTTGAGCCCTGAGTTTTGAAAGGATTCTGGCCCTTCTAGGAGTGAGGGTGCTTGAGTCCCAACAGGATCCTGGCTGCCCTCTGAGTCAGCAATTAGCTCAAATGGGCAACAGACAGCAGAGGGCTACATAGCTGTGGGCTTTGAGAGCAGGCTTTGTGGAAGCAACTAGTCATCTACCTGACGTCCTAGCATCCACTTCGGCTTTTGACTTTGGACCTCCTGACCTTGGCTTGACTTCTGGACCCCCTGACTACGGCTTCTGAACCTCTGACCTACGATACCTGGACGACGATTTGGCTTTGGCACCTTGGACACTCTTGCTCACCGGTTACAGACCTTGGACTGCCCCTGGACTTCGCCTGGCCTGGCCCCAGCTCGTGACACTCGTCGCCTAAGCGGGTTTGGGATGGAATGTCCATACGAGCCCTGAGAGCAAGGTGGTCCAACCACGGCACCACTTCTGTAGTTACATCGTTCACCGTAACCCCGGCCGCAAAGATCAGGTCTAACATGTGGCCAGCCTGGTGGGTGGGGGTTGTGACAAATTGAGAGAGTCCCAGTGTTGCCATGGATGACACTAGGTCCATCACCGGCTTAGAGGTCGGGTCATCCGCATGGACGTTGAAGTCGCCCAGGATCATCAGCCTTGGGTGCTCCAACGCCCAGCCTGCCACGGCCTCAAGCAGGGATGCTAAGGCATTGGCCGGTGCGCTAGGCGAACGGTACACCAGCCAAATTGCCAACCCCTCTCCAACCTCCCACGCCAGGCCTGCACATTCGATACCCTCGATCTTTGGGGCCGGGAGTGCCCTGAAGGAGTAAGCCTCACGTATGAATAATGCCACTCCTCCCCCCAGCCCACTAGTCCGTGATTGGTGAAAGACCAAGTAGCCCGGGGGAGCTGTTTGAGAGAGAGCTACCAGATCTCCTTCTTGTACCCAGGTCTCGGTCACGCAAGCCAGGTCCATGTCCTGCTCGAGTAAAAACTCTTGGAGGACAGAGGTCTTATTATTAATGGACCTGGCGTTACATAACACCAATGACGGAGGTGGGTTATTTAATCTGGACCTACTACCTGCCACCCTTGGTAGAGCAACTGCTTGGTAAGCAGAAGGTCCCAGGTTCAATCCCCAGCATCTCCAGCTAAAAACGGTCCAGGCAAATAGGCGTGAAAAACCTCAGCTTGAGACCCTGGAGAGCCGCTGCCAGTCTGAGTAGACAATACTGACTTTGATGGACCCAGGGTCTGATTCAGTATAAGGCGGCTTCATATGTTCATATAGGTCAGCAATGAGCTGACAATCCAAATTCTGATGACAGAGAATGAGGTCACAAAGAGATTCATTCACAAAATCTGATGAGACTGGGCTATCCTGGGCCATCCAAGTCAGGACAACCTCAAGAGCTACCTTATGGGACTTTTGTGGGGCACGAGCCATAGTAGGGTTGCCAGTCTCCAAGTGGGACTTAGAGGTCTCCTGGAATTAAAACTATCTCCAGGCTACAGAGATCAGTTGCCCTGGAGAAAATGGCTGCTTTGGAGGGTGGAGTCTATGGTGTTACATCTTGCTTAGGTTCAGGGCTTTTTGTGTAGCAGGAACTCCTTTGCATATTGGGTCACACACCCCTGATGTAGCCAATCCTCCAAGGGCTTCAAGGGTTCTTAGTGCAGGGCCTACTGTAAGCCCCAGGAGAACTGGCTGCATCAGGGGTGTGTGGCCTAACATGCAAAGGAGTTCCTGCTACACAAAAAGCCCTGCTTTGGTCTCTCTCACTGTTGAGGCCCTTCCCATCCCCAAACCCTGCCTTCCCCAGAGTCCACCCCCAAATCTTCAGGACTTTCCCGTTCTGGGCAACCCTAGGCCAGAGGTATCGTTTCCAGGAGATTCTCCCTTATTTCCAAGAGGGGCTTCAAAAGAACTAATAGAAAAGTGATTTCCTCAAAACCAGCATAAACTTCTACAACCTATAAACCAAGCCTTTGTGTGTATTTTACCATTTTTATACATTGTTAACATTAGTAATTAATGAATAAGAACTTCTTTAATTCAAAGTGTTTATCTAGCTACATTACTTCCCATTATGATATAACATACTGTAACTAAAAACTTTGAATTAAAGAATTTCTTAATCATCTTATTTTGTCCACCCTGCCAGTTAACTCCTGTCTCAGTCATAATACCTGCTCTCTGCACTCCCCCTTCAAAGTTTTGTCAGATGGCAACTTGAGACAGGGCTTTTTCAATAGTGGCACCTCCCTGGTGGAATGTCCTTCCTGTTGGAGTTCACCCGGCACGTACCTTGCTTCTGTTTAGACCAGACCAGGACAGTTCTGTTCACTCATGCTTTAAAATAAAGACTGATTTTTTTTTTAGAAACAATAGTTTCTTCTGGAAGATCTGAAGAAGTGAGGAATGACTCATGAAAGCTCTTCATATTAGTCTTTAAGGTGCTCCTGGACTCTGGCTCTTTTCAAACAGGAAACTTTTTTAAATCTGCCATTGGTCTGTTCTAATGGTCTTCTTATGCTGGGCTGAGTTTTTATGCTGGGTTTTAACGAATATCTTTAAGTGTTTTGATTTTATTGTATTTATTTTGTATGATGTCTCAGTTAGGTCCCTAGAGAGGTAGGATTATTTTTTTTCCAAAATAAGTATATTGCCCATAAATGTCGTTGGGTGTGCCAGAGTTCCAGTATTATGGGAGAAAACTCTTCCACATTTCCCCTTTGTCATCTTTTCCCCTAGCCAGAAAGCAACAGACTCTTTACCTGCCCCTCAAAAGAAAGGAGTTCCAAGCCACAAATAATCTCAGTTGCCCTCTTCTGCTCTTTTCAGTGGTCCTCTCCTGAATCTTTCACAGGTGAAAAATGCACATGCCCACTAAGGCTACCCAAAGACATGGAAGAGGGCACAGCCGTGGGGACTGCAAGGGGCAGAAGTGGACCAGGGTGGTGGGCTCAGGTGTATCCTTTGTTGAGCCACCAGTGCTGACCTCTTTCCAAACAAGCTCAAGATGATAAATCCACCTTTAAGAAATAACAAGAACCCACTGCGTTGATACCCCCAGACTATTCCCAGTCTCTACTGAAAGACAGGGAGCATGGAAGATTAATAGAGAGATACAATAATAATAACAGGAGACATTGGAAATCACTGTAACATAACAGCAGAATAAATTTCTTTATAGTTTCAGTTTGATTTAGTCATTGGCAATACAGAAACATCCTTTGTTTGCTTGTCAAGTTTAACAGCATTTTTACATCTGACACATCACAATATGTGCTGTATCTTTTCATGATGAATCTGTGAAAAAAGCGTCTCGGGCTTCTTGCTTATGAATTTTACAACAACCTGCAATGAGCAGACAGCAAATGCTACATGCGGAGTCAAAGCTTCAAGCACATCAATATACTCAGAACTAATGAAGCCCTTTCCCCAATTCCCACCAGGCAAGGGCAGAGCCAGGCAGCCATATCGCGCCCCCCCCCCCCTTATGGGTTTAGGTTCACTACTGTCCGACTAATGGAAAACTGTGTGCTTTATTATTTTAATTGTGAATGTATTATATAAATGTTTCTATTGATGTATTTTTAAAAGGTAAAGATAGTCCCCTATGCAAGCACCAGTCGTTTTCGACTCTGGGGTGACATTGCTTTCACGTTTTCATGGCAGACTCTTTTTTACAGGGTGGTTTGCCATTGCCTACCCCAGTCATCTACACTTTCCCCCCAGCAAGCTGGGTACTCATTTTACTGACCTCAGAAGGAAGACTGAATCAACCTCAAGCCAGCTACCTGAACCCAGCTTCTGCCGGGATCGAACTCAGGTCATAAGCAGAGCTTAGGTCTACAGTACTGCAGCTTTACCACTCTGCACCATGGGGCTCTCTCTATTAATGTATACAGTCCTAAATTTCACAGGGGATGGTTGAAAAATCTAATTTAATAAATAAGTTATCAAGCAAACAAGCAAGCTCTGCTCCATCCCTGCCACACAGGCAAGGGTGCTTTCACACACTAAATAACACATATTCTGTCAGGCAGATACAGATTTTGCTATTTTTCAACTATCTGAAATGATCTAGACCCCAAAGGGCCACTGGATAGTCGAAGCTAAAGGGCATTTAAAGGGACTGCAGCCCCTTTAAACACCTTCTGGGTGAATTCATAGTTTGAAGAAAATGTGTAAACAAACTGCGAGCTTTTAAAGCAGCTTCAGAGTTCACCTGCAGAGTCACAGCTTGGAGAAGGCATTTAAAGGGACCACTATCCCTTTAAATGCCCTTTTCCCTCCGTTGAAGCAATAAAGGATGGAGCACCTTCTTTGGGGGGATGGGGTGGGGGTTGAGGAGAGGCACCAGAAGCTATGCTACTAATTTGGTGCTTTTACCTAAAACACCATCCCCCAGAGACCCCCAGATCAATTCCTATGAGGGTTCCCATAGAGTACAATGGAGTTAGAAAAATTTGGGAATCCTATTTACTGAATCTGAATACCATACCCATATTGGGATTTGGGAACAACAGGAAATACTGGGGGGTTTTAGGGTTCAATATACCCAAACCCTCAAAATACCAGAGGTTTTTTTTTTTTTTACACACCTCCGGCATTTAAGCCTTTATATAAAAGGAAGGTTGTACTATACAGGATTACAAATAATGATGTAGGAACATCAGAAGAGCTCTGCTGGATTAGAGCAAAGTCCCTTCTAGTCCAGCATTCTGTTCCCACCGTGCCAACCAGCTGTTTCAAGGGAACTCTCAAGCAGGAGAACTGTAGCATCTTCTCACCTGTTCTCCCAAGCAACTGAGATATAGTGCAAACTTTCTCTAGTAGTGGCAAGAGTAGACATTAGCCCCATTCCCCATGGATTTGTCCACTCCCCTTTTAAAGCCTGCCAAGTTGAAGGCCATGACCACATCCTGTGGCAGCGAGTTCCACAAATACACACTGTGTGAAGAAGTGCTGCATTTTGTCTGTCCTAAACTGAGCCCTGCCCTTCAACTTCAGGGGATGACCCTGAGTTCTAGTATTATGGGAGAGTGAGAAGAGTTCCTCAATGTACACACCAGGCACAACTGCATAGACCTCTATCTCGTCTTCCCCACTTCATCTTTTTTTTCTCTCCTAAAGAGCCCTAAGCATTTTAACAGATCCTCATAGGCAGTTGCTCTAGCCCTCTGGTCATTTTGGTTTACCTTCTCTGCACCTTTCCAAGCCCTACAATATCCTTTTTCGGGTGTAGTGACCAGATTTCAAGTGTGGTCTCACCATAGATTTGTATGATAGCAACATATTCTCTACTCCTTCTCTGATTGTGGCCAGAATGGATTTGACGTTTTCACAGCAGCCACATATTAAGTTGACATCTTTGTTGAGCTATGCACTACCACCCCAAGATTCCTTTCTTGGTCTGTCTTTCCCTGCTCAGGTTCCATTATGTGAAGGAGGCATTTTTTGCCTGAGTAGTATCACCTTACACTTGCTGACACTGAAACTCCTTTGCCATTTTCCCAAGGTGGAGAGGTCTGTAAGTCCTCTCCTCCAACTGAGACCCCCTTGGTCAGTGGGATGGAGCCCACTCTTCTTTTGGTCTTAGTTGTTGTAAGAGGCACCACCCCTTTTACAGCCAAAGTGCCAGGAGATTTGGAACATGGGAAGTCTCATAAAGGCACCTGGGGATAGCCATGACATTGAAAGCCCAGGGATGAGGAAGGAGGCATTGGAATAGTGAACCCTTTCCAGCTATAGACAGTTAAGCAACTCTTAAACTAATCCCATCCAGCCATTAATAAAGGCAGCCCAGCATCTAACTAGAGCCAGTTTGGTGTAGTGGTTAAGCGTGCGGACTCTTATCTGGGAGATAATTTGATTCCCCACTCCTCCACTTGCAGCGGCTGGAATGGCCTTGGGTCAGCCAGAGCTCCCACAGGAGCTGTCCTTGAAAGGGCAAATGCTGTGAGAGTCCTCTCAGCCCCACCCCTCTCAAAGGGTATCTGTTGTGGGGGGAGAAGATAAAGGAGATTGTGAGTCACTCTGAGTCTCTGATTCAGAGAAAAGGGTGGGGTATAAATCTGCAGTTGTCTTCTAAATCATCCAGGATGGGCCATCAGGAGGATATTTAAACCAATCATTCACTCCCAGTTCTTTGTCAATATGCTAAATCCATCCACCAATTGTCCCACCTTGGAATGTAAGGTATTTCTCTACTAATCTTCCCACCAGATTTTGACAGCAGGTACCTTCAAACTACCCAGTCAAATTCAAACATCCCATCTTGGACCAATCATGTTCTTGGGAAAGTGGGTTCCTATGTCTAGCTATGGGGTCCTTCCCCATAAAAAGTCTATCCCAACCCAGTGGAAAGTGTGCCAAGTTTCCCACTACCTGAACACCCCCACAACTACTTCACAGGCTCCTCTCTAGACCTCAGGCCCAGAATTTTAGATCCTGTGTCCCTTCCCTAAATTTTCCCATTTCCCTCCTTCTTCCTTTTTATCAGGTGCCCCCTCTTGTTGGTGTGTGTGTCTGCATGTTTATGTGATTACTTAGGAAATAAGTTCTCCTGTGCTTAGTGTAGGTTTATTTATTTTATTTATTGATTTAATTGGACTTCTTGACGGCCCTCCCCTGCTCATGATGGCCTCAGGGTGGCTTACAACAATTTGATTAATAAAACAAAACCATAAAAACAGTATTTAAAGCATTCAGCATTTGTGCATTCAGAGCACTGAAAGAAGATGGCAGTGCTGGCATTCAGTCCTGGGGGAGGGAGAGAAGGCCTCAACCCAAGGCCTGGTGGAACATCTCTATCTTCTATGTCCTGCAAACTTTAATATGTTAGGCAGGGCATGGATGTCACTTAGCGGAGAGTTCCACTAGGCTGGGACCAGAACAGAGAAAGCCCTGGCCCTGGTTGAGGCCAGCCAGATAACTTTTGGGCTGGATACCACCAAGAGGTTCTGTCAAGCAATTAGATCTCAAAGAAATCAGTCCTTGATTTGAAACAAAGTATGATTTATTGATAAACCAAGATGATGCTATTGAGCTAGGTATTGGAACTGATACATAGTAACAGCGGAAGGCATACTTAAAGGTGGCACATCAAAGGTTTTCTAAACAAAGTTGTATTCACATGTGAATCTTCACACGGCAATCCCTTATCTGCCTTGTGGTTTTCTTCCCTGGGATCAGGCTTGAGAACCTGTCCCTGGAGGCGCTTATCTTCAAAGGCAAATTCTTGCATTTGTTAGTAAAAGCGAGAGAGGCAAAAGAGGCGGGAACTACACTCTAGATATTTCCTGCTTTGATGTGCCTGGCTTGGTTCATGGTTAGTAACATTCATAGAGCTTTACAGATACAGTTAGCCTCATACTATTAGCATTATATTGTTGAAAGAAAGATTCACATTGCTTGACAGGTTCTTACCTGCAGATCTTAATGTCCTTCACTCCGAGAACATATTGGGAGAGGCTTTAGTGTAATGCAAGAGAGGCCCCTGGGCTGGGAGGAAAGCAGTCTGTGTGCACCTGGCTATTTCTCCAGGAGAGGCCCAAAGCTGTAAATGGTCCAAAGGTAACCAGGCTCTAGATAATGGAGGACACAGAAGTGGAGCCTCAGGTTGGGAAGGGGGGCTAGGAACCAGTTTGATGTAGTGGTTAAGTGTGTGGACTCTTATCTGGGGAAAACCAGGTTTGATTCCCCACTCCCCTCCACATGCACCTGCTGGTGTGACCTTGAGTCAGTCACAAGTTCCTCTCAAGAGCAGTTTCTGTCAGAGCTCTCTCAGCCCCACCTCCCTCCCAGGGAGTCTGTTGTGGGGAGGGGAAGGGAAAGGAGACTGGAAGCCACTCTGAGACTCCTTTGGGTAGTGAAGGGTGGGTATAAATCCAGTCTCTTCTTCTCCTTGTCCTTCCTAACAGGAACTCTCTCCCCCCCCCCAAAAAAAAAAAATTCAGGTGGTGGCAGTGAGTTATCCTAGTGGAAGAAAGAAATAACCCCCTCCAGGAGTTGGCAACAGCAAGGAGGAGTGGGTAGAGAAGGGTCTGCAAGTCAATGCAGGCCTGTTTCTTCACACCAGGGATAAGCTTTTGTGGGCACTAGGGTTGCCAATCCCCAGGTGGGGGCAGGGGATCCCCCAGTTTGGAGGCCCTCCCCTTGCTTCAGGGTCATCAGAAAGCGGGGGGGGGGGGGGAGGGAAATGTCTGCTGGGAACTCTTGTTATTCCCTATGGAGATTTATTCCCATAGAAAATCATGGAGAATTGATCTGCAGGTATCGGGGGCTCGGGGGGGGGTTGTTTTTTGAGGTAGAGGCACCAAATTTTCAGTATAGCATCTAGTGGCTCTCCCCAAAAAACCCACCAAGTTTCAAAAAGATTGGACCAGGAGGTCCAATTCTATGAGCCCCAAAAGAAGGTGCCCCTATCCTTCATTATTTCCTATGGAAGGAAGGCATTGAAAAGGTGTGCCGTCCCTTTAAATGTGATGGCCCAAACTCCCTTTGGAGTTCAATTATGCTTGTCACAGCCTTGATCTTGGCTCCACCCCTAATGTCTCCTGGCTCTACCCCCAAAGTCTCCTGGCTCCACCACCAAAGTCCCCAGATATTTCTTGAATAGGACTTGCAACCCTAGTGGGCACACACACTTTTACAAATAAATAAATATTTACTCCTTTTTTAGCCTACCCTCCATTGCATAACAGGGCTCACGGTGGGTAACAACATTCATAAAACATTCCCATACAGTTAAAATTTAAAGGTTAACACCAAAATCTTGAACCTGACCTGGTATTCCCCCTGGAGCCAGTGCAGCTGGCAGAGCACTGTTGAATCTGGACTCTAAAGGAGGTTCCCGTTAGAACCCGCACAGCTGCATTTTGGACCAGCCGTAGTTCCTGAGTCCTTCTCAAGGGTAGCCCAGCCCTGCATCCAATGAGTTACACTGATTTGACCTGGATGCTTGTTTCCTGCTCACCCCCTACCTATCCATATGGACTGGTGATTTCCCTGTCATTGTATCTGAAGAAGTGCCTGCACAGGAAAGCTTCTACCAAGAATCCAACTTGGTTGGTCTTGAAGGTGCCTGACTGGCCTCGAAGGGAGCTAGTGGTGCCACTATGGCTGCTTCTTCCAGCCTCCCTGTCATTTGACCTCCTGCCCTTTTATTCTGGCAGCCATGAGAGGGAAGCTTCACCAGCAGCCCAGCATCAGTTCTGGCCCAGCCACCTTCACTTCCAGCCAGGCTACCGAACATCAGACAAGGCACATCACAGCACATTAAGCTCTTCTTCCATATTATCCACATCAAAGTTTAATATCATATATTCCAACATCTTCCTTCACATCCCCTGTGGACTTGACAGTCTGGGCATATTGATGTCTTGGGAGGCCATTCCATTGTGTGAACAAGATATCTTGCCCAAGGAAGAAGTGACCTCATTAAAGAGGGGCTGTGGCTCAACGGCAGACCATCTGCTGGTCATACAGAAGGCTCCAGGTTCAATCCCAGTAAGGATCAAGGCATGGGTGACAGGAAAGACCCTTTTCTGCCTGGGACACTGGAGAGAGAGTGGCTGCCAGTCTGAGTGTCAGTGCAGGGTCCATTGAGGCTTCAACAATGATAGGACTCTTTTCTTTTTGAAAATAAGTTTCATTTATTGAATACACAATGTTACTCTTGCAGAAGGTCTTTGAGAGTGATAACATATGGGGAACAAGCACTAGCATTTATGGGGGTACATCAAAGCCTGGGGCTTTAAATCATTCTCATAATAAAATTGCCTTCTACTTTCAGAGGTGTTTGATTCACACGCCTGTTATCTCTCTAGCCGGGCCATTTCCACTCCCTTTCCTGGCCGATGTCCTTGCAGCGCCTGGGAAGTGGCGGCGGTGTCTTCCTGCACTCCCAGGCCGTTTATTACTTTTGGCGCCCAATTCCCTCCCACCTTTTTCTTCCCCCTCAGGCATGCCTAAAATTCTACTGGGGATCACTGGGGTTAGTCCTAAGCAAATAAACACTATAAGCAATATGGTTAGTATCAATAGGGTGATAGAACACAAGCTGACACTGAGTAGACAAGACAGACTTTGATGGGCTGAGGGGTGTCTGATTCAGTGCAAGGCAGCTTCATGGGCCCAGGTGTGCACAAGTTTCAGCTCATGTTTAGGGCAGAGATGGATGCAGGAGAAGGGAAGCAGATGCTTCAGACAGCAGTTTGGGGCGCTGTTAAAAAGCAGCAGAATATCAGTTGCTTAATATGATGTTGCATTTTTACTGAGGAGGTGAGAAGACAACATTCAAGTTTCCCGTCTTAGGCCATGACTAGGTGAGAATTACTTATTTGTAAAGATTTCATTCCTGTAACTTAGAGAAATATGGAAATAAAACAGCATGGCATTTGAAATGTAAGATCTATTGCTTAAGTTACTTTATAGGCATACAGTT
Source organism: Heteronotia binoei (assembly GCF_032191835.1). Classification (NCBI taxonomy): domain Eukaryota; kingdom Metazoa; phylum Chordata; class Lepidosauria; order Squamata; family Gekkonidae; genus Heteronotia; species Heteronotia binoei. The sequence goes on from NC_083229.1 coordinate 136,559,158, forward strand.
TATTCATGGATGCATTTGAATAAGTTTCAGAATATTTCAGAGAAAATGTCTTCGGCCATAACTTTGCAAAGGCTTAAAGTTAAAAACTTATGCCTGGACTCCCCCCCCCCCTCCCAAGTACATTTACAACTTTTTAAAGCTAAAAAGCTACGTCTGTTTCCCTGGGCAAAAGTTTCCTACGTCTTTCATGTCTATTGGCATATTACTCTGATGTCATCTTTGAGTATTCAGCTGCAGTTAGTGACTTTTTCAAAACCACTTTAAAATGCCAACCTGTAAATAATTGTGTGCACGTTTATCATGTCTTAAAGAAAAATGTTGGATATGAAATGTGTCTAAATTACCCTTTAAAACCAGCAACGTCTCTGATCCTGGAGATCTCAGTGGTTTCTTGATCATTAAAACAGAAGCCAGACTGCAGCCTTCCAAACCACCATTCAGCTTGCAGCTTCCAAAAGGAGAAAGGGAGGAAGAGTGCCCCATTTAGTGCCTGTCAAGCATACAACTTATTCCTAGCAGAAAGCTGTATTGTTTATTATCTTGCTATGCTGGTGCATATCAAAGCTATGTAACCCATTCTCTAGTTCGCACCTCTTGTAACAAATGTAGAAATGCCAGCTTTGAAGATAGTGCCTCCCTGGGATGATTCCCAGGCCTGAGCCTGGGACCCAGGATGTTGCTAACCACAAAAGATAACTGAACCTGTGATTGTAGCTTTTTGCATGCATATGCTAGAATTCCTAACAATCTTTAGTATCTCTTTGATGTATCCCTTAAAGCCAGCTACTATGTGTTAAACTGTATTACTTTCAATCTGGTCTTTCCATGAGCACAATGGATTATCAATAAACCAATACTTTGTTTCTAAATCATCACTTGGTTCTTTTGAAATTCCTATGCTTGACAGTGCCTGCCTGACATCCCGGGGGGGGGGCACTACAGGAACAATCCAGTTAGTGCTAAATTCAGTAGGACCAGCCTTATGCAATACACTGACATGTGGATAGTGAAGGGAAGCAGCATTATCAATCCTGTCTCAGTTACATCTTGGTTACTTTTCGAAGTACTAAAACACAATTCAATTATGTTGGCATACTATCTTCTTGATAGCCTTTGGGGGAGGAGGACCAGATGAGGAGGTCTCTCAATCATGTTCCACCCAGACTGCCGTTCCCTTCCCAGGGCCTTACGTAGGCTATGATGGCAACAGAGGGAAGCAGAGCTGGATTTATGTGCAAAATAAATGATAGTTTAGGGTCTCAGATTCTAAAAGGCTTCTAAGCAAAAAAATACTAAAAATTACTGAATTAACTTCCTTTTTTCTTGGTAATACTCCGAGAACTATTAAACTTAACATAGGTGATGCTCTGGGACCAATTTGACCTAGTTTAGGACCTCAGCATGTTCTGAGCCCTAGAGGGAAGGAGACAAACACTGCCAACTTCTACCAAATCTCCAGGAATTTTCCAACCCAGAGCTGGCAACCCTCCCTCTGAATGGATCCCTGCTCCATGTAGAGATGCAAACCATTGTGGGAATCATCTGAACATGACTATGTCAGCGTAGGGTTCATGGACGTTCCAACAATGGACAGACTCTTTCCATTTGAAAATAAGTTTCATTTATTGGATACATGCATGTTACTACCACAAGAGTTCTTTGAAAGTGATAAGGTATACACCGACCAGCTTGGCCTTTATGGCCCAGGATCAAAGCTAGGGGGTTTAAATCGTTCTCACAATACCGTTGCATTCTACTTCTAAGAGGTGCGAGGTTCCCACAGTGTTATCTTGCATAGCTAGCTGCGTCCATTCTCTCTTCCCCACAGGCAGTCTCGCAGCGGCTGAAAGCTGGCCACATAGTTTACACTTCAAACCCCTTTACAGCCCTTGGTGCCAAGCTTCTCTTCCCCCCCCCCCCCCACTCCTTCTGCTCTCACAGTTAAATTATAGTTACAGTTCACAGGGTTAGTAAGCAATACAACAGTTTAGGCATTCTGGTTAATATCAATTTGAACACAAGCTGACATTCTGCCCCCCCTAAGCTCGCGCTCGGGGTTTGTCTGGGTGCAGCAGGTAAAATTGCTTAAGGAGCATCGGGGCGTTCAGATCCGAGGCTTTCACCCATTCATCACAACTAGGGGGAAAGTAACGCCACCTCACTAAATACTGCAGCGCACCCCGGTGCAGTCTGGCATCGAGAATCTCCTTCACTTTGTGGTGTTGTTGGCCCCGCACCTTGATAGGGGTCGGCTCGGGGCCCCGAGGATGCCATTTCGACCCCCCCGGGTCTCGACGGATCAGACTACAATGAAAAACAGGGTGCACCTTACTAAACAGCTTGGGCAAGTCTAGTTCCACGGTCCCCTTGTTAATCACTCGTTTTATCCGAAATGACCCCAGGAACTTATAGGCCAATTTCCGGGAGGTATGGGGGAGCGGTAAGTTTTTTGTGGACAGGAAGACCGTCTCCCCTACCTTAAAGTCCCACCCCGGGCTGTGTTTTTTGTCGAATTGGGCTTTGTAGTCTCTCTTTGCCTCTTCTAGGTTTTCCTGTATACTCTTCCAAGAGTTTTCTAATGTTTTCCACCATTGATGGCACTCGGGGGAGAGTGAGGGTTCACTGCCCCCTGGTAGGGTAGGTAGAGGCTTCCCCTCATACCCGTGGACCGCTTGGAAAGGGGAAACCTTGGTGGAGGCATGGAGGCTGTTGTTGTAACTGTACTCCGCAAAAGGAAGCAAATCCACCCAGTTGCTTTGTTGGAAATTTACATAGCACCTGAAATATTGTTCCAAGAGCCCATTAACCCTCTCGCTCTGCCCATCCGTCTGGGGGTGATACGCTGAGCTCAGGCCCTGCTCCATGCCCATTAGTTTACAAAACTCCCGCCAGAAGTTGGCAACGAACTGTGGCCCGCGGTCACTAATGACTTTGTCAGGGATCGAGTGTAGGCGGGCCACGTGGACGAAAAATAGATGGGCCAGCTCTTTTGCGGTGGGGAGCTTTCGGCAGGGGATGAAGTGAGCCTGTTTGGAAAATGTGTCAACCACCACCCAAATTACGGTTCTCCCCCTTGACGGGGGTAGTTCCACTATAAAGTCCATGGAGATGACCGACCATGGCCGTGTCGCGGTGGGGAGGGGTTGCAGTAATCCCGGAACCTCCCCCCCCCTTCGCTTTGCCATGAGGCAGGTTGGGCATGTTTGCACAAAATGGGAAATGTCTCTCTTCATTTGTGGCCACCAGAACTGTCTGTGGGCCATGTGGAAAGTTTTGACGTAGCCAAAGTGTCCAGCCAGTCTGCTAGTGTGGCAGTGATATAGTGCTTCCGCCCAGAGGGATTTGGGGACGTAGAGTTTCCCCTCGTGGTACCAGAACCCCCCTTCTCCCTTGGTCAATCCCTCTGGTCACCCTTCCCCCACCGCTTCAGTCTCGGCAATCAGCCTGCTTCCCCCCCACGGGCCCTCGGCTGGGGTTTTTGACTTCGATCGAGTTTGTACTGCCCCCGCCACTGCCTGCGGGGAGATCAGTGAGTCTATAACCTCCTCCCTCTCGCTTTCATGTTGGGGTTGCCGGGACAGAGCGTCAGCCAAAAAGTTTTTGGCTCCAGGGATATGGCGGAGGGTGAAATCAAATTTGGCGAAGAACCCAGTCCACCGAATTTGCTTCCCAGTCAGTTTCCGCCGCCCGGTTAGGGCTTATAGGTTCTTGTGGTCTGTCCAGATCTCGAATGGGACTCGGGCCCCCTCCAACCAGGAGCGCCATGTATTTAGTGCAAACGTGACGGCGTAAGCTTCCTTGTCCCAGACCGACCAATTTCTCTGTTTGCCGGAGAATTTCCGCGAGATGTAGGCGCACGGTCTTAAGTGCCCCTCCTCATCTCCGTGCATGAGTATGGCTCCGACGGCCGTGTCGGAAGCGTCACATTGCACCACAAAGGGTTTGAGTTCGTTAGGGTGCACTAACACGGGTTCGCTCGTGAAGAGGCGCTTTAGTTTGTCAAACGCCTCTTGACACTGGCTGGTCCAATTCAGTTTAGCGCTTGGCTTTTTTGCCTCCGGACCCTTCCCTTTCGTCTGCAGCAGGTTTGTGAGGGGAAGGGCCATCTTAGCAAATCCCGGTATGAAGGATCTATAAAAATTGGAGAATCCGATGAAAGATTGGAGCTGTCTACGCATCCTCGGGGGTTCCCACTCTAACACTGCCTGGACCTTAGCTGGATCCATGGCCAGCCCCTTCCCCGAGACTCGGAACCCTAGGTAGTCAAGCTCCTCTTTGTGAAACTCACATTTTGAGAGTTTGGCATACAGTTTGTTTTGAAGTAGGGTGCTCAGCACCTCCCGGACCAGTTTCACGTGGGAGGGTAGGTCCTTCAAATAAATAATGATGTCATCCAGGTAAACCACCACCCCCTTATATAAAAATTTTCGAAGGACCTCATTAATAAAGTTCATGAACACTCCCGGGGCCCCTTGAAGGCCAAACGGCATCACTAGATACTCAAATTGCCCCAAAGGAGTGTTGAATGCCGTTTTCCACTCGTCCCCTTCTCTTATCCTGACACGGAAATAGGCATCGCGTAGGTCCAGCTTGGTAAAAATGGACCTCTCCGATACTGCACTTAGCAAGTCTTTGATTAGGGGGATGGGGTAGGCGTTTGACATAGAAATCCTGTTTATCCCGCGAAAATCTGTGCAAAGTCTAAGACTTCAATCCTTTTTCTTTCGAAACAGTACCGGGGCGGCGTGGGGGGCTGTTGCGGGTCAGATAAACCCCCGTTGGAGGTTTTTGTCCAGAAATTTTCTCAATTCGGCCTTTTCCGCCCACCCCATCGAGTACAGCATGGCTTTTGGCAGTGGCTGGTCGGGCAGGAGCTCTATTGCACAGTCAGTGGCCCGATGGGGGGGCAACTCGTCCGCCTCCCGTTCGCTGAACACCCCCTTCAGGTCTCGGTACTCCCTAGGGATGGGTTTCACTTCCTCTATTGTCACACAAAGTTTCTCATTCTTGGGGGGAGGTCAGGGGCCCCAGATCTCCTTCCAGAGGTGAGTGACGCACCTCCGATCCGTAAAGTCTATGGTGTGCTTGCCCCACTGGATATCGGGTTGGTGTCGAGCCAGCCAGCCCACTCCTAACACTATGTCGAAGGAGCAGGAGGGGGCTATTACGAATACTTCCATGTCCCAGTGGTCCTCCATCCCCATTAGTATCTCCCGGGACTGCTCCGTGCAAGGTTCTCCCCTCATCCTAGTCCCATCCATCTGTTCGAATTCAAGGGACCGGGGCAGTTTCTCTCACCCTATCCCCATTAGGTCCACCAGCCGCGGGGTGATTAATTCCCGCGTGCACCCCGAGTCTATTAAGCCCCGGGCGTGGATAAACCTTTTTTCCCCAACGTTCAACAAGGTCAATGGGATATACATTAGTTCCCCTGCTATTCTCACCCTCAGTCGTGCCGGCTTCTTTCGGACCTGCCGCGGGGCACCGTCTAGCGCAGGTCAGTCTCGTTTCCCGCCGGCTCCAGGTCCCAAGCCTCCTCCCCGAGCTCCTCCAGTGTTGCATTATCCTCGTCTAGCACCGCCGACAGCACGGTGCTGCTTCGCCCCGACTCTCTCAGTTTCCCTGCTCGCTGGGTTTTGGGCGGGGGACCCTTCACAGTGGGCGCGGGGGCCCGGGCCCTCTCCGGGCAGGTAGAGGCCAGGTGGTTGGGGTCCCCGCATTGGTAGCACTTCCGCGCCCCGGAGGGGGGCTTTGGGGTTGCTCCCCCCGTCTTCTTCGCCTCCGGCTTGGCTGCACTCTTGGTTTCTCGGCTGGACTTCCCCTGTAGTTCTTGGCACTGGATCACCACCTCTTTCATGTTGGTTTCGATCTCTCCCGCCAGTTGGATCCACTCGACCAGGGTGTCCGGCCGGACCTGCTGCAGGGCCCGATCAAGGATCCCGGGGTTCAGCCCCTTTCGATACGCCCTGATTTTCATCGCTTCGCTCCAGCCTTTGATTTTGCAGCTATGGTTCCTGACCTCTAGGGAGTATTCTCGGATAGGTTTGCTCCCCTGGCAGAGCCCTCCGATCGCAGCGATGGCCAGGGTCTCCCGCAGGGGGTCTTCAAACTGGGATAACAGCGCCTGTAGGAATCCGGCCACCGTCGTTACCTCTGGGCCTTGGGTCTCGAACAGGGTTACGTACCACATCTGCGCCTCGCCCTCCAGCCGGGAACCGAGGTACGCCACTCGGCTGTGCTCGTCGGGGAAGGACATTCCCCAGTAGTGCATGTAGCTGTTGGCTTGGATCACGAAGTATTCCACCTTTTTTGCGCTCCCGTCAAAAGTGGCGTGTAGCTCTCGGGTTTTGACTTTTGCTCCCGGGGGTGGAGGCCCTGGGGGTCCGGGTGGTGGCCCCGGGAGTGTTCCCGCCGGCCCCGCCGGCCCTGGGGCTGGTGATGGTTGGATGGGGAGCGGTGGGATCGGGCTTCCCAGCAGCGGCCCCGCGGGGGGTGCGGCCAGTCTCCTCTCCATTGTCGCCAGGACCCGATCCACTTGCTTCGCCACTTCGTTCAGGGTTAGATTCATGTTGCTATGCATCTCTCGGCGGAGATCACACCCCAGAATCTCCATCTCCCGCCTGATTTCTTCCAGGGGGTCGGTCTTCGGGGAGGATGCTCGCGAGTCGCCCTCGCCCTGGGAGTCTTCCCCATTGTCGCCGCCGTCACCTCTGCCGGCTCCGCCGTCGTCGGGTACTCCCCTCCCGCCTTTCTCTGGCTCGCCCGGGTTGCCGCCGCCTTCTGGGTCCTCCGGTGTTGCGGAGGATATTCGCATGCCTTTGCGCCGTCTCGCCCATCAGCTTGGTGGAGGCCCGGGGCTTGCACGGTGCCTTCGGGGTGAGGAAGAGGGTTTGGCTGCTCACTCTTTGGGGTCTCCTCTTTTCGGTGATGTACCACGCCAGTGACCCAGGCAGGCCGGGTATGCAGGGCTCTCGGTCATCTGTTGCTGCGGCCATCCGCCAGAAGTAACCCTCGCCGATAAGTCTCGTTAAATAGAGATCACTTTCAAAATGTCAGCATAGGGTTCATGGACATTCCAACAATAGACAGACTCTTTCCATTTGAAAATAAGTTTCATTTATTGGATACATGCATGTTAGTACCACAAGAGTTCTTTGAAAGTGATAAGGTATACACCGACCAGCTTGGCCTTTATGGCCCAGGATCAAAGCTAGGGGGTTTAAATCGTTCTCACAATACCGTTGCATTCTACTTCTAAGAGGTGCGAGGTTCCCACACTGTTATCTTGCATAGCTAGCCGCGTCCGTTCTCTCTTCCCCACAGGCGGTCTCGCAGCGGCTGAAAGCTGGCCACATAGTTTACACTTCAAACCCCTTTACAGCCCTTGGCGCCAAGCTTCTCTTCTCCCCCCCACTCCTCCTGCTCTCACAGTTAAATTATAGTTACAGTTCACAGGGTTAATAAGCAATACAACAGTTTAGGCATTCTGGTGAATATCAATTTGAACACAAGCTGACAGACTACAGAAATATCACAGATATTCATGAGGAAAAAGTAGCTATGCAAATATATTTTGCAATAATTTCTAGCAGTTATATTAACTGCAGTTCTGTTGCTCAAGTGCTATCTGTGCTACTTCTGCTAGATGAAGTCTATATTTAACTTCTCATCACAAAATAATTCTCAGTGTTCCTGATTAGACTTTTTAATGCCCTTAGAAAAGGGATTATTGGGGGGTGGGGGTGGAAATCTCCTGAAATGGAAATTGGCTGCCTGGTACAAGTGCTAAAGATTATGTAAAAGGTTTTTTTTCCCCTCCCTTTTTTCAGGATAAATACTTTGCCCATTTTAGGCCAGGCCAATGTGGTAAAGAAGTTTTCCAACAAGAGGGTTCTCAGAAGTCATCTGCAACTGAGTCTAGAGACAAAAGCAAAAAGATCTGAAAATCAATGTGTTTCATGTTTTATGTATGCTTCATGTTATATGTAACTACTATTAAAGTGAATATTTGACAAAAATGGGCTATTCATAATCTGTGTAATCTTAACAGAGTTATACCCTTCCAAACCCATTAATGTCCAGTTCCTTGTCATGAGCTGTATCTGCTTGATGTAACTGTCAGACGTGTAACTTGCTTGAACTAAATTGTAGATTAGAATAGCTTGACATGACTAACACCATATTGTATTCTAGTGTGACCCCTGCTTTACTAACCGTGAGAAATGTAGCAAGCCTCTCTCCCCAAAGCAATCTGTAACCACAAGGAGAAGAATCTCACACTCGGCCTAGAAACCATCTGTGGCCTTTGAAGTTAGCATATTCAAGGTGACGGTGGAATCTCCTTCCTGGGAAGGAGATAAGATGTATGGGAAGCACTGACTGTCTCTGGGAGTGTGAAAAGGCTGTATTGTTTCCTTGTTTTGAAATGTACAAAAGGCTGGCTTCAGCCTTGAAAGGCATCAAACTCAATCTGCCTCTCTGCTAGAATGTTTGTTCTCAAATAAATGGATTAATTTTGCAACATTATGATCCATCTCTATTTGAAGTTCCATGTCTTGACATTTTGAGTTTGATCCCTTTGGAGCTTATCCGAACTGGAAACTTCGGCTGGATGGCTGACAAGATGCCAGAACCCACCGGGGGGGAGGAACCAGAGGAGCCACTGAAGGGGCCGCAGGACACGCCCGCGCAACCAGTACGGCCAATACCCGCCCCGGCTACGCAAGATCAAGCAGGGGCCGAGGACGATCCGGGAGTATGCAGCGGAGTTCCAATCTCTGTGCTACAAGGTGAGGGGTTGGAGTGAGCGCATGAAGTACGAGGCATTCCAGAACGGGCTCAACGCGAGCATCCTCGACCACTGCTACACCCAAGGCCGGCCCGAGACCCTGGTGGGGTGGATCCAGCTGGTGGGTGAAGTAGAAACGAACCTACAGCACATAATACTTCACCGCCAGCAGCAGACGGCCGGGAAAGGAGCCCGGGTCTCCAAGACCCCCACCAAACCAGAGCCGAAGAAGGGCCCCGTTCCCATCGCCAGTTCAACCCTGGGCGCGGGGCAGAGATGCTTCAGGTGCGGGGACCCGGGGCACCTTGCCGTGAGCTGCCCGGAGAAGCTGCACCCCCCACAATCAGCCGTGAAGGCACCTGCGAGCGCCCCGAAGAAGGCCGGAGGGAGACCCAAAGAGCCCAGTCGGGGCAACGCTGCCACGTCGGTGGTGATTGACTAGGATATTATGACCATCGAAGACTCCAGTGAAGAATCGTGGGACCCCGAGCCGACGGGAAACGACAGCGACCTGCACTGATGGGTGCCAAGACGCAGGTCATGAAACCACCGGCACCAATCACGGTGAGTATAACGGGGGAACTGATGTTTATACCAGTGACTTTACTGAACCCTAACCTGAAAAGGTTCATGCACACCCGGGCCCTAATAGACTCGGGGTGCATGAGGGAAATAATTACCCCCCGCCTGGTAGAGGCCCTCGGACTAGCTAGGACTCCCCTTCCCCAACCCATTCCGTTCGAGCAGATGGATGGGACGAACATGAGGGGCGAGCCGTGCACAGAAAAGACCCAAGCAGTGGCCGTGGGGACACAGGAGCACTGGGGGATCGAAATCTTTGTGATAGCCCCCTCCTCCTCTTTCAATGTGGTGGTGGGGGTAGGTTGGCTAGCGAGGCACCAACCCGACATCCAGTGGGGAGCCCACACCATAGACTTCACGGACTGGCGGTGCACCCACCACCACTGGAGGGAGGAATGGGGCCCAAATCCACCACCGTAGAATGAAAAGATCTGCATGATGGTGGAGGAGGTGAAATCAATCCCCAGGGACTACCGGGACTTGAAGCAAGCATTCAGCGAGGAGGAAGCCAACGAGTTACCACCCCATAGAGCCACGGACTGTGCCATCGAGCTGATCCCGGGGCAGGAACTTCCCCGGGCAAAGCTATACTCAATGGGGTGGGCGGAGAAGGAAGAGCTTAGGAAGTTCATTGATAAGAACCTAAAACGAGGGTTCATCAGGCCGGCCACGGCGCCGCACGCCACCCCGGTCCTGTTTCGGAAGAAGAAGGATGGGAGCCTAAGGCTTTGCACCGATTTTAGGGGGATTAATGGGATTTCCATGTCCAATGCCTACCCCATTCCCCTGATCAAAGACCTTCTGAGCACTGTATCAGAAGGGAGAATTTTCACGAAACTCGACCTCCGGGACGCTTACTTCCGAGTTAGGATCAAGGAGGGGGATGAGTGGAAGACGGCTTTCAACACACCTATGGGACAGTTCGAGTATCTAGTAATGCCGTTAGGGCTGCAGGGGGCACCAGGGGTGTTCATGAACTTTATAAACGAAGTGCTGCGGGAATTTTTGTACAAGGGGGTGGTGGTGTACCTAGATGACATCATTATTTATTCAAAAAACTTGAAATCTCACGTGCCCCTGGTCCAAAAAGTACTAACCACGCTGTATCAACATAAACTGTATGCTAAGTTGTCGAAGTGTGAGTTCCACCAAACGGAACTAGATTACCTGGGGTTCCGAGGGTCGGGGGAGGGTTTAGCAATGGACCCAGCCAAAATCCAAGCGGTGCTTGACTGGGAGGCCCCCCGAACCCGACGGCAGTTACAATCTTTCCTCGGGTTTGCAAATTTCTACAGGGGATTCATAAAGGGGTTCGCCCAGGTGATGCTACCCCTAACCGAACTGCTAAAAACTAAGGGGAAAGGAGCCGACGCAAAGCGGCCCGGGGCGAGCTTACACTGGACACCGGAATGCCAGGCTGCCTTTGAAAAGCTAAAGAGGCTTTTCACCAGTGAACCGGTGTTGGCTCACCCTGATGAACTAAAGCCCTTCGTGGTACAATGCGATGCTTCTGACGTCGCCGTGGGAGCAATATTAATGCAGAAAGATGAGGAGGGGAGGCTCAGGCTGTGCGCCTATGTATCCAAAAAATTCTCGAACGAGCAGCAGAATTGGTCACTGTGGGACAAGGAAGCGTTTGCAGTAATGTACGCACTGAAGACTTGGCGGTCTTGGTTAGAGGGGGCTAGAGTGCCATTTGAAATTTGGACCGACCATAAAAACTTGGAGGCACTAATGGGAAAAAGAAAGCTGACCGCTAAGCAGATCAGGTGGGCGGGATTTTTCGCCAAATTTGATTTCGTACTGAAACACATCCCGGGGTCAAAGAATTTTCTAGCCGATGCACTCTCGTGGCTGCCACAGCACGAGAGCCAGAGGGAGGAGATAGTGGACTCCCTCATTCCCCCGTCAGCGGTAGCAGTAGCGGGGGGGGGGGGTGACAACACGATCGGGAAAGAAAACCGACCCAGAGGGACCTTGGGGAGGAGAGAAGCTGAAGGAAGAGGTGGAAAAAGAAGGGGGAGGGTTGCCCGATGGAGTGGGAAAGGGGGAGGGAGGCTACTGGTACTACCAGGGAAAGCTCTATGTGCCTCAAAGTCTCCGACCCGAAATATTGCAGCATTGCCATTGCAGTAAGCTAGCGGGGCACTTTGGCTACATAAAGACGCTACACCTGGTGAGCAGGCAGTTTTGGTGGCCCAAAATGAAAAGAGACATCTCAGAATACGTGGGCTCCTGCCCCATCTGCATCATGGCCAAGAAGAGGGGGGGTAAAACCCCGGGGCTCCTCCAACCCATCCCCACAGCCTCACGACCTTGGGCAGTGGTCTCATTAGACTTTATAGTGGAACTTCCGCCGTCCCAAGGGAAAACAGTGATATTAGTCATGGTGGACACATTTTCTAAGCAAGCCCATTTCATCCGTGCAAGCAACTCCCTACTGCCAAAAAGCTGGCCCACTTATTCTTCCATCACGTGGTCCAGCTCCACTCATTCCCGGAGAAGGTCATTAGCGACCGCGGGCCACAGTTTGTTGCCAACTTCTGGCGGGAGTTTTGCAAAATGGCGGGGATAGAGCAAGGGTTGAGTTCTGCTTACCATCCCCAGACCGACGGACAGATGGAGAGGGTGAACGGGCTTCTAGAGCAGTATCTAAGGTGTTACATCAATTACCAACAAACTAATTGGGTGGAGCTCCTGCCCTTTGCTGAATATGGTTACAATAACAGCATCCACAGTTCCACCAAAGCCTCCCCGTTTCAAATAGTCAACGGGTATGAGGGAAGGCTGTTCCCTTCTTTGCCAGTTCCTAGTACCCCAATGGCTCCTAGCTCGTGTCAGCAATGGTGGGAAGGAATCAGGAAAGGGTGGGGGGTGATTCAAGAGAACTTGGAGGCTGCAAAAAAGACCTACAAAGACTATTTTGACAAAAAGCCCTCTCCACAATGGGAATTCAAGGTGGGTGAAACAGTGTTCCTATCTACTAAGAATCTCCCCCTACCACAGACTTGCAGGAAATTAGCTTACAAATTCCTGGGGCCATTCAAAATAAAAAGAGTGATCAACCAAGTCACCGTGGAGCTGGAGCTACCTAAAATGTTTAGTAAGATCCACCCTGTTTTTCATTGCAGTCTTCTTTGGAAGGACCCTGGAGCCACATCTTGGCACCCCCGCCCTCCAGAGCCACCTCCTATCAAAGTGAAGGGCCAGAGCCACCATGAGGTGCAAGAGATTCTGGACTCCAGGGTCCAGAGGGGGATTCTGTACTACCTAGTCCGCTGGAAGTACTTTCCCCCGAGCTGCGATGAGTGGGTAAAGTCAGGAGACCTGCAAGCCCTGCAACTGCTGAAGAAATTTTACCTACTGCACCCAGACAAACCCCGGGCAAGAGCTTAGGGGGGGCAGTATGTCAGACGTGTAACTTGCTTGAACTAAATTGTAGATTAGAATAGCTTGACATGACTAACGCCATATTGTATTCTAGTGTGACCCCTGCTTTACTAACCATGAGAAATGTAACAAGCCTCTCTCCCCAAAGCAATCTGTAACCACAAGGAGAAGAATCTCACACTCGGCCTAGAAACCATCTGTGGCCTTTGAAGTTAGCATATTCAAGGTGACGGGGGAATCTCCTTCCTGGGAAGGAGATAAGATGTATGGGAAGCACTGACTGTCTCTGGGAGTGTGAAAGGGCTGTATTGTTTCCTTGTTTTGAAATGTACAAAAGGCTGACTTCAGCCTTGAAAGGCATCAAACTCAATCTGCCTCTCTGCTAGAATGTTTGTTCTCAAATAAATGGATTAATTTTGCAACATTATGATCCGTCTCTGTTTGAAGTTCCACGTCTTGACAGTAACCTGAGGAATGTATGCTGAGGCTGCTGGAGAAACAAAACTTAACGACCTGCCTCCTGGGAGCTGGGAAACCGCTTGGCACTCAAGGCCACGGCTCCTCTCTTGGGATGTCTTGCAGAGTGCTTGGTTGTGTGTGTGATGTGTAGCCACTAAGTTTAAACTGACTTCGTGCCCTAAAATAAGGTGCACTTATAAGGGCCCCTGCAAGAGAAGATAACCAATGCCTGTTTTGCTCTATGCCAGTTTCAACACTGACTGCATTTCAGTGTCTATGTACCCTGCCTTACAGTAAGTGCTTATCCAAACACACGGACGGTCATAATTATTGAAGGAAAATTGGGAACCTGATAATAACTTTTGGGAGGGGCTATGGCTCAGTGGTAGAGCATCTGCCTGGTATGCAGAAGGTCCACCCCCCAAAAAAGCAGACAGTCCTGGGTTCGATCCCCAGCAGCACCTGCAGTTAAAAGATCTGGCAGTGGGTGATGGGAAAGACTTCCTCTGCCTGAGACCCTGGAGAAAGAGTGGCTGCCTGCCTGAATAGACAATCCTGATTTGGATGGACCAAGGGTCGGATGCAGGATAAGGCAGCTTCATGTGTTCATGCAACTTGAATGGACTTAGAAGGATGGACTACTTAGGATTGTCCTGTTACCTAGAAAAAGTCAGGGGTGGATCCTAGCAGACTCCCCTGGTCTGTCCTGGTAGCAGACTCAACACACAATCAATCTCTCCCAGATGTCCCCCCCGGGATACTCGGTCTTTCACCAATCACGGATCAGCGGGCGGGGGGGAGGCGTAGCGTTACTCATACGGGAGGATTACTCCTTCGGGCCCTCCCGGACCCAAAGATCGATGGGATTGAATGCGCCGGTCTGATGTGGGATGTTGGAGAGGGGTTGGCGGTCTGGCTGGTGTACCGTCCGCCTAACGCACCAGCTAACGCCTTACCATCACTATTGGAGGCAGTGGCGGGTTGGGCGTTGGAGTACCCGAGGCTTATGGTCTTGGGCGACTTCAATGTCCATGCCGACGACACGGCCTCCACTCAGGCGATGGACCTAGTGTCGTCCATGGCGACACTGGGACTCTCTCAATTTGTCACGACTCCCACACACCAGGCCGGGCACACATTAGACCTGATTTTTGCATCCGGGATCCTGGTGAACGATATCGCCGTAGAAGCGGTACCATGGTCAGATCACCTGGCCCTTAAGGCCCATATGGGGACGCTGCCCCAACCCTGTATGGGCGGAGAGCCTATTTTGGCTCGCCCTCGGGGCTTGATGGACCCGGAACGGTTCCAAACAGCCCTGAGGGATCCCTGGCCCACTGGCAATTCCCTCGATGACCTGGTGGAGATCTGGCAGGAGCAGTTGTCCAGGGCTATCGACGAAATTGCACCTCGGCATCCTCTACGCCCTCGTATGAAGCTGGCTCCATGGTATACCTTGGAGCTGCGCCGGCTGAAACAAGGGCTCAGATGACTAGAGAGGCAGTGGAGGCATACTCGGGATGAAGCAACGAGAACATCCTACAGAACGTTTATGAAGTCTTATGAGATGGCAGTCAAGGCTGCAAAGAAAGATTACTTTGCAACCAAGATTGCATCTGCAAACTCGCGCCCAGCACAATTATTTAGAGTAATTGGGGATCTTATAACGCTGCCACAAGGCAAACCAAACGTTAGGGAATTAGAAATAGGCTGTGAGGCATTTGCGAAATACTTTGCAGATAAAATCTCGTTGCTCCACCAAGACCTGCCTACCACTTTGGATACAGTGAGTGAAATTGAGGTACCGTGCCTGTCTTCGGGTTTAGTGCTGGACCACTTCGACCCGCTTAGCCTGGAGGAAGTCGACAGAATCCTTTCTGCTGCTCGCCCGACAACATGCGATCTGGACCCTTGCCCCTCTTGGCTGATTAAATCTTGCCAGGGGGAGCTTAGTTGTCCTTTACGGGACATCATAAACAGGTCCCTCTCAGAGGGGCAGTTTCCAACACCTCTGAAAGAGGCCTTGGTCCGCCCTCTCTTGAAAAAAGCTACAGCAGACCCGGCTGAATTGGCGAACTACCGGCTGGTGTCTAACTTACCGTTTTTAGGTAAAATTATTGAGAGGGCCGTGGCGTCGCAGCTTCAGAGGTTTCTGGATGACACTTCTGTCCTAGACCCATGTCAGTCTGGTTTCCGGCCGGGCCATGGGACGGAGACGGTGTTAGTCGCCTTGGTAGATGACCTCCAACAGCAACTCGCCGACATTGGGGTTGAGGGGTCGGCCTTGCAATGGCTTTCCTCCTTTCTCCTAGGTTGGGGACAGAGGGTGGCTATCGGGAGTGAACGGTCCCGGAGGCGCACACTGGACTGTGGGGTGCCCCAGGGAGCAGTGCTCTCCCCGATGTTGTTCAACATCTATATGCGCCCCCTCGCCTAAATTGCCCGGCGGTTTGGGCTGGGTTGCCATCAATATGCTGATGACACCCAGCTCTATCTACTAATGGACGGCTGGCCCGACCCCGCACCAGGGAATCTCGACCGAGCCTTACAGGCTGTTGCGACATGGCTCAGGCTGAGTGGGCTGAAGCTGAATCCAGCGAAGACAGAGGTCCTTTGCGTGGGTCGCGGCGCTCTGGGAAGGGAAATAGCTCTCCCGGCCTTCGATGGCACGCCATTGAAAGCAGCGCGCCAGGTAAAGAGCCTGGGTGTTTTACTGGAGCCTTCACTATTGATGGAGGCCCAGATAGCAGCCACTGCCAAGTCAGCATTCTTCCATCTGAAGCGGGCAAGGCAGTTGGCCCCTTTCCTTGAGCGCCGGGACCTCGCAACAGTGATCCATGCAACGGTCACCTCAAGATTGGACTACTGTAATGCCCTCTACTTGGGGCTACCTTTGTGCCGGACTCGGAGACTGCAGCTAGTGCAGAATGCGGCGGCCAGGCTGTTGTTGGGACTCCCAAAACGGGAACATATACAGCCGGGGCTACGTGAACTGCACTGGCTGCCGATCATATACCGGGTCCAGTACAAAGTGTTGGTCACTACCTTTAAAGCCTTATATGGCCGAGGACCTACCTACCTGAGGGACCGTCTCTCCCCGTATGAACCCCAGAGGGCACTGAGATCAGTTGGGAAAAATCTAATGACCATCCCCGGGCCGAGGGAGACTAAATATCAGAATACTAGGGTACGGGCATTTTCAATCGCGGCCCCTACCCTATGGAACCGACTCCCCGAGGAGGTGTGGGCCCTGCGGAACCTTCATCAGTTCCGCAGGGCCTGCAAGACCGCCCTTTTTAAGCTCGCACACCTGGACTGTTAAGAAGATCGGCAATTAAGCATCCGCCAATGCGGCTTAAGACCATACCGCTGAATAATTGCACTTACTGGACTGTTTTAATGCTGTTAAGTTAATGTTTACTGTTTTATATTGTTAAATTTAAAGGCTTTTAACCACTGTATGTTTTTATGAAATGTTGTTAGCCGCCCTGAGCCTGCCGAGGTGGGGAGGGCGGGATAGAAATAAAATGTATTATTATTATTATTATCAATCAATCAATCAACATTTTATTTATATCCCGCCCTCCCCGCCAAGGCAGGCTCAGGGCGGCTAACAACATCAATACAATAGGTTATACAATAAGTATTTAAAATCAGTATTTAGCTTTAAAACAGTCTAATTTAAAATTTAAAATTAACATTCTGGTGCTATTTCCAATAAGCATGATGGCGAAAATCACTTAGGCAAGTCCCTCTGTCATTTAATCGGCAAAGGCCATCCCAGAAAGGATGGTCTTGCAGGCTCTCTGGGGTTCATATGGGGAAAGACGATCCCTCAGGTAGGCAGGTCCTTAGCCATATAGGGCTTTAAAGGTAATAACCAGCACTATGTAACGAATCCGGTATGTAACTGGCAACCAGTGCAGTCCGCGCAGCCCCGGCTGTATGTGCTCCCACTTCGAGAGCCGCAGTAGCAGCCTAGCCACCATGCTCTGTACCAGCTGCAGCCTCCAGGTTCAGCACAGAGGCAGCCCCATGTAGAGGGCATTACAGTAATCCAATCTCAACCCACGCAAAGGACCTCTGTCTTCTTCGGATTCAACTTCAACCCACTCAGCCTTAGCCAAGTTGCCACGGCCTGCAATGCCAGGTCCAAATTCTGTGGGACACAGCCAGGCCGGCCATCCATTAGCAGATAGAGCTGGGTGTCATCTGCATATTGATGACACCCAAGCCCATACCTCTGAGCAATCTGGGCAAGGGGGCGCATATAGATATTAAATAACATCGGAGAGAGAACTGCTCCCTGCGGCACTCCACAATCTAGTGTGTGCCTCTGGGACAGTTCACCCCCGATTGCCACCCTTTGTCCCCATCCCTCGAAGAAAAAGGAAAGCCATTGTAGGGCTGACCCCCTAACCCCTATGTCGGCGAGGCGGTAGGTCAGTAACTGATGGTCGACCGTGTCGAAAGCAGCCAACAGATCCAACAACATCAGCACCACCACACCACCTTGATCCAGATGCCGCTGGAGGTCATCTACCAAGGTGACCAGTACAGTCTCCGTCCCATGACCCGGACAAAAGCCAGACTGGCAAGGGTCTAGGATGGAAGCATCATCCAGAAAACCCTGCAACTGCAACGCCACTGCCCTCTCGATAATTTTACCTAAAAACGGTAAATTAGAGACCGGTCGGTAATTTGCCAATTCGGCCGGATCTGCTGTACTTTTTTTCAGAAGGGGGCGGACCATAGCCTCTTTCAAGGGTGTTGGAAAATGCCCCTCCAAGAGGGATCTAGTTATGATGTCCTGTAAAGGACATCTAAGCTCCCTCAGGCAAGATTTAATTAGCCAAGAGGGGCACGGGTCCAGATCGCAAGTTGCTGGGCATGCAGAAGAGAGAATTCCGTTAACTTCCTCCAGGCTGAGTGGGTTGAAGTGATCCAGAACTAAACCAGAAGACAGGCACGGAGCCTCAAGTTCATGTACTGTATCCAATGTGATAGGCAAGTCCTGGCGGAGCGACATGATCTTATCTGCAAAAAATTTCGCAAAAGCCTCACAGCCTATTTCTAATTCTCTCACATTTGGTCTGCCTTGAGGAAGTGTTGTTAAATTTCCAATTATTCTAAACAATTGTGCCGGGCGCGAATTTGCAGATGCAATCCTGGCCGCAAAGTAATCTTTCTTTGCGGCCTTGACTGCCATCTCATGAGACCTCATAAACGTTCTATAGGATGTTCTCGTCGCTTCGTCACGAGTACGCCGCCATTGCCTCTCTAGCCGTCTGAGCCCTTGTTTCAGCTGTCATAGCTCCAAGGTATACCATGGAGCCAGCCTCACACAAGGGTACAGAGGGCGTCGAGGTGCGATCTCATTGATCACCCTGGATAGCCGATTTTGCCAGGCCTCAACCAGGTCATCAAGGGAATCACCAGGTTTCATTGTGGGCTTGGAGAGACTCACTATGAAGGGCTTAGGCTTGCCACTTCCAGGTGAGGCCTGGAGAGCTTCCTGAACTTCAACTGAACCCCAGATAACAGAGATGAGTTCTCATTTGGAGAAAATGACTATTTTGGAGGGTAGGCTCTGCGGCATTCAGAAAACTCATAGTCAGGGCAAACCCTCAATAGCACAAGCTGTGCAGTAAGTGGAGAACGAGGAGTCAGCCTGAAGATGAAGGAACCCTAAGTTCTTGTTCTCCCCCTCTTTCTCACATGGGTCCACTCATCCTTTCCTCATCTGGTACAGAGGCTACTTTGCAAGTGACTCTGGGGACACAAAGGCTTGTTTTCTTCAAGGAGAGGCTATCTCATGAGGAAGTGGGTGATTCCTGGAGGCTGCCTCCTCTCTGTGTGGATGAAGCCATGGCTCTGCCATAATAACACAGGGGGAGGGGCATTGACATACCAGTGGGGCAGGTCTTAGAGGTGCCACTCTGTAGAGTTGGGTGTCAAAACCACTGCCTGAGTTGGGAGTTCATCCATCCATCCTTTCCCCTTTCTGCTTCCCCTCTGCTGATCTGAAAACTATGTCCCCCACCAGCCTCTTCCCAGTCAGCATTGCCTCTGATGTCACAATGGCCAGTTACTGGTCTCTATGGCGACAGCCAAGTATATCAGCATCTACACAGACCTGTAGGCTCAGTTGGCAACCAGGAGGCTTCAAGATGACAGAGAGGTCTCTTCTGGGTTTCCTGGAAAATGAAAGAAGCTTCCCCGCATCTCATAAACGGTAAGATGCGACTGAGCCTCTGGGACAGGGTGGGGTGGGGGATACACAGTTGAGTGAATTCTTGAGAATGGAGATTTGAGAGGAAAGGAGTAGGGGGGTGGAATGAAGGAGGACGGTCATGGCTGAGGCCTTTCTTGAGATAACAAAAATAACGAGTGGGACATCAGTGTGTCTGTTTAATGGCAGGCAGGGAGAAAGGAAGGACGGTCAGTCTGGGTCAGGCCATAAAGTGAACTGGAATCAGCCTAGCGTTCAGTTGCCTTGGGATGAAGTTGGTGTTAGGAAGCTTAGACTGAAAGGACTACAGAGAAGGATTCTCTTCTCAAAAGCCCAAAGCAAGTTTCCTTGTTTCAGTTGCTGGCTGAAAATGCAAAGGAATCCCTGAAATATCAGAATTGGTCCTACAGATGTATTATGATGCAGTCACACTATATTTGATGAGAGTTTAAAGGTTTCTAATAAAGCTGGTTTTATCTCCTTCAGAAGGATGTGCAGGGAGCACGGCTTTTTAAAAGCAGGAACGCAGTTCCTTCTGGCTTGGTGTCAGGGGGTGTGGCTTAATATGCAATTGAGTTCTTTAAAAAGGTGTGTAACAATGGTGACATGAGGGGTTTGGCTAACATGCCAATGAGTTTCTGCTGGGCTTTTTCTGCAAAAAAACCCCTTATAGGGAGGTCCAGGAACTGTCATTCTCTTCCATAACTGTCCCTTCCAGACACTCTATTTACACCCTTCCCACTGGCCCTTCTCAATGTGATTCCAGAGGGCTCCTTTGTGGAGGATGGAGGGGGAAGAGAACCACACGGGGTGCTTGAGCAGTTCAGTTCACCTTTCAAGAAACGCACACCTGACATCAACAGAGGCTTTCCTTAGCCACATGTTACACTGATCCCAGGTCCATTTCAGGTGGGTTGCCATTTTGGTCTGAAGCAATACAACAAAGTTTGAGTCCAATCAGGCACCTTTAAGACCAACAGTTTAACCCTGGGTAGAAGCTGTTGCGTGCATGCCACAAAGTTGAATTCTGGCTATAAACTTATACCCAGAATTAAACTTAAAGGTGCCAGATCTTTTTTAGGTGGAGATGCTCATAATTGAATCTGGGACCTTTGACAAGTGTAAGAAATGTTTTACCAAGTTAGAGTCCAAGGGCACCTTTAAGACCAACACAGTTTTATTCAGGATGTGAGCTTTCATGTGCAGGCACACTTTGTCAAACAAGATGGAATCAGAGTATCAGACTTGCTCATCCAGATATATATAAGGAAGAGTCTGAACAGCAAATCAGCATACAAGTGTACAATATACTGAAATGTTTTAACAGATGCAAAAAGAAATAACAAGCTAAATCCATCATGTCATTATAGTTTAGATTCAATTTTGGGTGAAAACAGGCAGATATATGTTTCAGAGAGATAAGAACGCTAAGAGTGATTCTATGACCCTGTTGTCACATCTCCTCTCAAGTGTGGAGGTAACTGATAGTGTTAGTTTGTTTGTTTGATGCGATTTCTATCCCGCCCATCCTGCCAATGCAGGCTTAGGGTGAGTTACAAGCATTAATACAATAGAATTTCACAGTAAAAACATAAAACCTCCATAAAAACATGTAACATGCAAGTTACAGACCAAACAGGTGGCGAGATCTCCACGTCTGCTCAGTGACATCCAATTTCCAGATTAAGGCATTGTAAGTGTCAAGCATGGTTGAATATATTGGTAATTGATTGCTTTAGGGTTCTGCTTAAAACTGGTCTGTGAATTGTCATGGAGGATCCAAGTTTGTTTGTTTGTTATTCTTTCCTTTTCCCATTCTCGCTTTATGGCTGTTAATTTAGAGTAGTGTGAAGGGAACAAAGTAATCAGCACCTTCCCATATATCCTCCGGAGGGAGGACGAGACAGCTGGCAAAAGCAAGGACAAATTTCTGATAACCGTCCTGGGAAAGTAGACGGTTTGAATGTTTAGGTGTGAATGCTTCCCCGCAACCCCCTCCCTTGGAATCCCTTTGAAGTATGCCTTAAAAGTTTTGTATCAATGTATCAGTTTCATTACTCTCAAGAAATGGCTTCGGCTAAAGTATCAGTCTATCAATAAACGTAGTCTTTGTATCAACTTCGACTCGCCACTGAACCCGCATGCTTGACACTTTGAGAGTAATCCTTTGAGAAGTTTAACCATCCTGGCAACTTTATAACCGAATGGCTGAAAAGATTCCAGTACACAGTGAATTTCTAAAACCCGAAGAAGGGGTGAGAGCACCGACACTGCCGTGGCATGTGCTGGAAGCCCGGAGAGGACCCAGTTCACCTCTCCACATCCAACAGCTCCTGGTCACCCCCCAGCAGTGGCAACCGCGTACCTTTACCACCACGATGGATGAGGCCCTGGCGCACAGAGAGGCCATACTGACCAGGCACATGCGCCGGGTGAAGATGGCCAACGAAGGGGGTGACAACCCAGGACCGGGAGAGGAGATTGATACGATCATAGTAGTGCCCCTGCAAGACTCTGACACAATGGAAGGAGGCGGGAGGGGTCCAGACATGCCGGTCCTGAAAGAGGAGGAGGATGAGACGGCCCACGAGTTCCGAGCGATGGTGAGAAAGCAGGTAGAAGAAGGCACGAAGGGGCTACGGGACGAGATGCAGGTGATGACCACCAGAACGGCCACAGAAGTCGCTAAGCAGATAAACCCTTGGGTCCACAAGGGCCGCAGAGGGCTCCCCAACCCCCTCCGGCCCAGCCACCGGCGGTTCCGGCACCACCCCCAGCCCCGCCGGCTCCACAACCAGCAGCACCCCCGGCTCCCCACGAGGGGGGCCGAGGGAGGGAGTTGGATGTCACTTTCAATGGGGACCCAGACGAGGTGGAATACTTCATGATCCAGGCTAACAGCTACATGAATTACTGGGGGAACACCTTCCCTGACGAGTTCAGTCGGGTAGACTACTTGGGATCAAAGCTGAAGGGGGCTGCCAGGAGATGGTACATAAGCCTATACAAAGCCATGAGCCTGGAGCTGGACTATGTAGTCACATTCCTACAGGCTCTGATGGCCCAGTATGAAGATCCCTTGCAGGAGACCCAAGCGCTGGCCGCGTTGAGAGACATGCAGCAAGGCTCTAAAACCATTAGGGAGTATGGTGCGGAGTTTTGAACCAACGCTGCCAAGAACCACCTGAAACAAAGGCAGACTTTCCTCTGACAGCTTGTGTGACAAACCAATCACACACATAAGCGATTGTTCCTGTGCACAGGTTCAACTCCAGGAGAGACATTTTCTATTCAAATTCAGACAGAAAGCTTAATGACATCTTTTCACAATTACTACCTAATTAAAGGTGAACAAATGCATCTTGCCTAGGAAGCCTTCCACTTTTTATACTCCCTCATCATTTGGAAACTTGGCTCTGTATAGCAATTTAAGATGGCCTAATATAAAAAAAGAGAAGTGATTACATTCCACAATCTCACAGAACTGTCAATTCACCCAACACAAGATTTTAAAGCATCTGAAGCAAATTGGCACAATTAAAACTAATGGAGGCCAATTAGTCTTTTAGCTGATGAAATAGTAATCAATGCTCTTCTTTAAAGTTGTTGAAGCTTAATGAGGACAGGGCTGTTTCTGAAGCAAGCATCTGAAAGCAAGGAAAACATTAGTTTATGAAAACAAACCATGAGCAATTATTACAGCAGTCCCCAGAAGATGTAATTAATATTTTTAGCTACTCATTGTGGAACATCCAGGGTCAATGTTACTTTCCTTTGGACAAGGGAGCGTTGCAATGTCTTTGTCATCTACTTACTGAGAAGAGTGCAAGCAAGGCCTACCAGAAGGAAACCAGCACCCACATTCTGGGGCAACACAACAGCAAGTCCTGCCCTGGATTTACAGTTAGCCAGCCCACAGCTATCTTTCTCTATGCCCAAATCTAGGCTCCAAAAATGTTCCATTCTATCATTGGCCTCCTTTCAATCCCTGAAGAATGTCACAGTCTAAAGGAGGAGGATGGAGCTTTGCAGCCATTAAGGAGTTTCTTCTTTTTTGTCCCTGAAGATCTGCTCCCAGACAAGCCCAATCTCAGAAGCTAGAAGGGTCGGCCCTGGTTAATAGTGGAGGAGAGAGACCAATTAGGAATTCCAGGGCCACTATGCAGAGGCAGGTCATGGCAAACCACCTCTAAACATCTCTTATCTTGAGAACCCGACAGGGCTGGGCATAAGGTGACCACACTTCCTACCACCCAACAGAGCCAATAGCAGTCAACTCCTAGCAAGGAGCAGGACGGAATTTAAGCTTTATCCTGCCCCAATACCTTGAAAACCATAATTCATTATCACCAACTGGAATGTAGCTAGGGTTGCCAACTCCCACTCTGGAAATTCCTGGAGATTTGGGGGTGGTGTCAAGTTGGCTGATTCAATAACGAGTCTTCGTTGAAACAAAGTAGCTAGTTTATTGATATCATAGTTCTCAACTACAGTAAGATTGAAAGACTAAAGATCATACAGTAGAATGCAATCATATAAGGTACACTTCAAAGGGATTCTTGAGGGAGGGGTACTATGTAGGGTACATTCACACATTGATGTTACAATTTCTTTCTCAGGCCGGGTATGACCTTGAGCGTCTCTGGGCTCCAACCTCCCCCGATGCCCAGCCTGAGAAGGCCCGATAAACTGCTTCACACATTCCCATTTCAAAGCGATGCTACATAACAAAGGAAATGGGGGGGGAGGATAGTTCAGCTAGCAGCAATGGAATACAGTATGGCTTTACCCAGGGTGCTTTTCCCCTGAACCAAAGTTTAAGCATAGGCTTGACCAGAGATTTTAAGCAGACTTGACATACTGCCCCCCTAAGCCCCTTCCACCGCCAGTGGCGATTGGTGGAAGGAGTCTGCTATAGAGTCCAGGCTCTCGCGCACCTCACAGTGGCTTTGGGTCCCCATTAGCACTGGAGGAGAGGTTGGAACTCGAGGATGCCAATTCGATGAGCCGGGGTCTCGGCGGAGCTAGCTGCAATGAAATACAGGGTGTATTTTACCAAGGGCTGCTGGTAACTCTAACTCCACAGTCACCGGATTGATGACTCTTTTGATCTTAAAGGGTCCCAGGAATTTATAAGCTAGCTTCCTGGAAGGTTGGGAGAGAGGTAGGTTCTTGGTTGATAGAAACACAGAATCTCCCACTTTGAAATCCCAAGTGGGAACATGGAATTTATCATAGTGTTTCTTGTAGGTTTCCTTAGCAGCCTTCAGGTTTTCTTGGATGGCTGGCCAGCTCCCACTTGGTCCCCACCACCATTGTTCGAAAGGGGAAGGTTCCTTATCAGGCTCTCCCCCCAGTAACATAGGAATGGGCTTCCCTTCATACCCAAACACTGTGGAAAATGGGGATGCCTTGGTGGAACTATGCACGCTGTTGTTGTACCCATATTCAGCGAACGGGAGTAGATCCACCCAGTCTGACTGGCGGTGGTTGATAAAGCACCTCAGGTACTGTTCCAGAACCCCGTTCACTCTCTCTGTCCGTCTGTCTGGGGGTGATAGGCTGAACTTAAGCCTTGCTCTATTCCCACCAACTTGCAAAACTCCCGCCAGAAGGTGGCAACGAACTGCGGCCCGTGGTCACTAATGACCTTATCGGGAAATGAGTGGAGTTTCACCACGTGATCAAAGAATAAAGTGGCCAGTTTTTTAGCCATGGGCAGCTGAGCGCACAGGATGAAGTGGGCTTGCTTCGAGAAGGTGTCTACTACCACCAAAATCACTGTCTTCCCCCGCGAGGGGGGTAGCTCCACTTTGAAATCCATAGACACCACCGACCAGGGTCTCTTGGTGGTTTCTAGAGGCTGTAGGAGCCCACCGGATCTGCTTTTCATTCAATTTTCTTTTCCCGGTTAGGGCTTCTAGGTTTTTGTGGTCCGTCTACACTTCGAATGGTACCTTGGCCCCCTCCAACCACGACCGCCAGGTCTTCAGGGTGAACATGATTGCAAAGGCTTCCTTATCCCACTCTGACCAGTTCCTTTGTTTCCCTGAGAATTTCTGGGAGATGTAGGCGCATGGCCGCAGTTTCCCATTCCCATCTTTCTGCATGAGAATGGCTCCGACGGCTACATCGGAGGCGTTGCATTGAACCACGAAGGCCCTCTGCTCGTCGGGGTGGCTCAGAACCGGTTCGCTCGTGAAGAGGCGCTTTTGTTTCTCGAAGGCCACTTGGCACTTCAGGGTCCAGTGTAACCGGGAGCCTGGCTTCTTCGCCTCGGGCCCTTTCCCTTTGGTCTTTAGGAGCTCAGTCAGGGGCAGGGCTATCTGGGCGAACCCCTCAATGAAGGTCCTATAAAAATTTGCGAACCCGAGGAACGATTGGAGCTGTCTACGTGTCCTCGGAAGGGGCCCATTCTAGCACTGCCTGTACCTTCGCTGGGTCCATAGCCAACCCGCTGCCTGACACTCAGAATCCCAGGTAATCTAGTTCCGTGTGGTGGAACTCGCACTTAGAGAGCTTAGTATACAGCTGGTGAGTGCTGAGCACCTCCCGCACAAACTTCACATGCGATTGCTCGTCTTGGGAATAAATAATGATGTCATCCAGGTACACCACCACCCCCTTGTACAAAAACTTTCTAAGTACATCATTGATAAAGTTCATAAACACTCCCGGAGTCCCCTGCAGCCTGAAGGGCATGACCAGGTACTCGAACTGTCCCATGGGGGTGTTGAAAGCCGTCTTCCATTCATCCCCCTCTTTGATGCACACTCGGAAGTATGCATCTCTTAAGTCCAGCTTGGTAAATATCTTCCCCCCTGATACCGTGTTTAGCAAGTCCCGGATGAGGGGGATGGGGTAGGCATTGGACATGGAGATCACATTAATCCCACAAAAGTCAGTGCAAAGTCTAAGCGAGCCGTCCTTCTTCTTGCAGAATAGTACCAGAGCGGCGTGGGGGGGGGGGCGTTGCTGGCCTAATGAAGCCCCGCTCCAGGTTTAAGTCTACGAACTTGCACAGTTCCTTCTTTTCTGCCTACCCCATCGGGTATAGTTTAGCCTTCGGCAGGTTCTCCCCCGGGATCAGTTCTATGGCACAGTCCGTGCTTCTGTGGGGGGGCAATTGGTTGGCTTCGCGCTCACTAAACATCCCCATCAGGTTGCGGTAGGCGCTCGGCATGGGGTGGGCTTCCTCTATTAACATGCATTCTCGCTCCTTGGCGGCGGGAGTGCGCGGGCCCCAGGCTGGGTCCCATAAGTGGTCTCTATACAGGGGGTCTAGGAAGCTGATGGTCTGGGCCCTCCAGCGGATGCTGGGCTCGTGCTTCTCCAACCAGCCCACCCCCAACACCACCGGGTAGGAACACGACGGGGCGATGACGAAAGCCTCTCGATCCCAGTGCTCCTCAATCCCCACCGGGCAGGGTTGGGTTACTCGAGTGCAGGGCTCTCCACGCATTACGGACCAGTCCATTTGCTCAAACAGCATAGAGTGCTGTAGCTGCGAGCTTTCCAACCCCAACGCCTCCACTACTTTGGGAGATATTAGCTCCCGGTTGCACCCTGAGTCCACTAGGGCCCGGATCTGGAGGAACCTTTTTAGCACAGGGTTCAGCAACTTTACTGTGACAAAGTACAAACGTCCCGTAACTCTCACCGTCACTGGTGCCTCTTCCGGCTCGACCTGCTGGTTGGCACCCTTTAGAGCAGGCTGGTCTCGTTTCCCGCTGGTTCGTCCGCCCAGGCCAGGTCGGCCAATTCTGCCGACAGCAGTACTTCCTCGTCCAATGGCTGCTCAGACGCCGCCACGCTGCTCTTCGCCGCTTCCTTAGGGCGGCCGGCTGGCTTCTTCAGTCCCGGGGTGCTGGGTTTGGACCCCGCTGGGTGGCTCACGGGGCCAGCGGATGAGGGCATCTGGAAGCCAAGTGGCTCGGGTCCCCGCAACATTAGCATTTGCGGGGCCCCACTGGCACCCCCGCTGGGGGCTTCTTGGCCTCCACCTTTACCGGGGCCGGCTTGTGTTGGCTCTTCCCCGACTGGTGTTGGCGTTGCATCGCCACCCGATTCAGGTTGGTCTCTACTTCCCCCGCCAGCTGTATCCACCCCACCAGGGTGTCCGGGCGCACTTGCATGACGGCCCAATCCAGGATACTGGCATTGAGGCCCCGGGTGAAATGCTCGATTTTCATTAGCTCACTCCACCCCCGGACCTTCGCTGTGTTAGCCCTAAACTCTGCAGCGTACTCGCGGATGGATCGGGCCCCTTGCTGCATGTCGCGCAGCGCCACCAGTGCGCGCGCCTCTCGTAGCGGGTCTTCATACTGGGTCAGTAGAGCCTGCAGGAAGGTTTGCACATAGTCCAGGTCGGGGCTCATAGCCTCGCAGAGGCTCACATACCACCTCTTGGCGGCCCCTTTCATCTTAGACCCCAGATAGTCCACCTGACTGAACTCGTCGGGGAAGGTATTCCCCCAATAATACATGTAGCTGTTTGCCTGGATGGCGAAGTAGTCCACCTCCTCGGGGTCCCCGTCGAAGGTGGCATCTAGCTCTCGCCCTCTCCCCATCGGTGGGAGCGGCTGGGCAGCCTGGCCCAGAGCCCTCGCCAGTGGGGCCACCGGCGCTGGTGGGGCTGGGCGGGCACGGGCTTGCGGGGCTAGCTGTGGTCTTCATGAGCCGGCCACACCGAGGGTGCATCCCAGTTGGGTGGTCAGGTTCCGCACCTCATCCCTCAGCCCCTGGACCACTCCGTCCACCTCCCGGCGCACCATCGAGCGGAACATCTGGTAGTCCTCCTCGTGCATGTCTTTGGGAATCGGCTCCCCTCCGCCAGCCCCCGCGGATTCCGCGCACTCAGCCTTGTCCTCCGGCACCTGGACGACGATGATGCTGTCCACTTCCCCAGGCTCGGTGGTGCCTGGGTTGGTGGCCTTGGCCTCTGCCATCCAGACCCTCCGGGTGTGATGGGTCATGATGGTCTCCCGGCGGATCGGTGCCTCGTCCATGGTTGTGGTGGAGGTCCTCGGTTGATACTGCCGGGGTGTGATTACCAGCTGGAACTGGGGAGGGGATGCCGCCGTTCTCCTGGAGTCTAGGATGTGCCAGGGCATCTCGGCCTCTCCGTCTTCGCTGGGAAACTCTCCGTTGTCTGGAATCTTTTCGGCCATCGGGTTATAAAGTTGCCGGCACGGATGAGTCTCGAAGGGGAGTCTTTCAAAATGCCAAGTCGGCTGATTCAATAACGAGTCTTCATTGAAACAAAGTAGCTAGTTTATTGATATCATAGTTCTCGACTACAGTAAGATTGAAAGACTAAAGATCATACAGTAGAATGCAATCATATAGGGTACACTTCAAAGGGATTCTTGAGGGAGGGGTACTATGCAGGTTACATTCATACATTGATGTTACAATTTCTTTCTCAGGCCGGGTATGGCCTTGAGCGTCTCTTGGCTCCAACCTCCCCCGATGCCCAGCCTGAGAAGGCCCGATAAACTGCTTCACACATTCCCATTTCAAAGCGATGCTACATAACAAAGGAAATGGGGGGGAGGATAGTTCAGCTAGCAGCAATGGAATACAGTATGGCTTTACCCAGGGTGCTTTTCCCCTGAACCAAAGTTTAAGCATAGGCTTGACCAGAGATTTTAAGCAGACTTGACATACTGCCCCCCTAAGCCCCTTCCACCGCCAGTGGCGATTGGTGGAAGGAGTCTGCTATAGAGTCCAGGCTCTCGCGCACCTCACAGTGGCTTTGGGTCCCCATTAGCACTGGAGGAGAGGTTGGAACTCGAGGATGCCAATTCGATGAGCCGGGGTCTCGGCGGAGCTAGCTGCAATGAAATACAGGGTGTATTTTACCAAGGGCTGCTGGTAACTCTAACTCCACAGTCACCGGATTGATGACTCTTTTGATCTTAAAGGGTCCCAGGAATTTATAAGCTAGCTTCCTGGAAGGTTGGGAGAGAGGTAGGTTCTTGGTTGATAGAAACACAGAATCTCCCACTTTGAAATCCCAAGTGGGAACATGGAATTTATCATAGTGTTTCTTGTAGGTTTCCTTAGCAGCCTTCAGGTTTTCTTGGATGGCTGGCCAGCTCCCACTTGGTCCCCACCACCATTGTTCGAAAGGGGAAGGTTCCTTATCAGGCTCTCCCCCCAGTAACATAGGAATGGGCTTCCCTTCATACCCAAACACTGTGGAAAATGGGGATGCCTTGGTGGAACTATGCACGCTGTTGTTGTACCCATATTCAGCGAACGGGAGTAGATCCACCCAGTCTGACTGGCGGTGGTTGATAAAGCACCTCAGGTACTGTTCCAGAACCCCGTTCACTCTCTCTGTCCGTCTGTCTGGGGGTGATAGGCTGAACTTAAGCCTTGCTCTATTCCCACCAACTTGCAAAACTCCCGCCAGAAGGTGGCAACGAACTGCGGCCCGTGGTCACTAATGACCTTATCGGGAAATGAGTGGAGTTTCACCACGTGATCAAAGAATAAAGTGGCCAGTTTTTTAGCCATGGGCAGCTGAGCGCACAGGATGAAGTGGGCTTGCTTCGAGAAGGTGTCTACTACCACCAAAATCACTGTCTTCCCCCGCGAGGGGGGTAGCTCCACTTTGAAATCCATAGACACCACCGACCAGGGTCTCTTGGTGGTTTCTAGAGGCTGTAGGAGCCCACCGGATCTGCTTTTCATTCAATTTTCTTTTCCCGGTTAGGGCTTCTAGGTTTTTGTGGTCCGTCTACACTTCGAATGGTACCTTGGCCCCCTCCAACCACGACCGCCAGGTCTTCAGGGTGAACATGATTGCAAAGGCTTCCTTATCCCACTCTGACCAGTTCCTTTGTTTCCCTGAGAATTTCTGGGAGATGTAGGCGCATGGCCGCAGTTTCCCATTCCCATCTTTCTGCATGAGAATGGCTCCGACGGCTACATCGGAGGCGTTGCATTGAACCACGAAGGCCCTCTGCTCGTCGGGGTGGCTCAGAACCGGTTCGCTCGTGAAGAGGCGCTTTTGTTTCTCGAAGGCCACTTGGCACTTCAGGGTCCAGTGTAACCGGGAGCCTGGCTTCTTCGCCTCGGGCCCTTTCCCTTTGGTCTTTAGGAGCTCAGTCAGGGGCAGGGCTATCTGGGCGAACCCCTCAATGAAGGTCCTATAAAAATTTGCGAACCCGAGGAACGATTGGAGCTGTCTACGTGTCCTCGGAAGGGGCCCATTCTAGCACTGCCTGTACCTTCGCTGGGTCCATAGCCAACCCGCTGCCTGACACTCAGAATCCCAGGTAATCTAGTTCCGTGTGGTGGAACTCGCACTTAGAGAGCTTAGTATACAGCTGGTGAGTGCTGAGCACCTCCCGCACAAACTTCACATGCGATTGCTCGTCTTGGGAATAAATAATGATGTCATCCAGGTACACCACCACCCCCTTGTACAAAAACTTTCTAAGTACATCATTGATAAAGTTCATAAACACTCCCGGAGTCCCCTGCAGCCTGAAGGGCATGACCAGGTACTCGAACTGTCCCATGGGGGTGTTGAAAGCCGTCTTCCATTCATCCCCCTCTTTGATGCACACTCGGAAGTATGCATCTCTTAAGTCCAGCTTGGTAAATATCTTCCCCCCTGATACCGTGTTTAGCAAGTCCCGGATGAGGGGGATGGGGTAGGCATTGGACATGGAGATCACATTAATCCCACAAAAGTCAGTGCAAAGTCTAAGCGAGCCGTCCTTCTTCTTGCAGAATAGTACCAGAGCGGCGTGGGGGGGGGGCGTTGCTGGCCTAATGAAGCCCCGCTCCAGGTTTAAGTCTACGAACTTGCACAGTTCCTTCTTTTCTGCCTACCCCATCGGGTATAGTTTAGCCTTCGGCAGGTTCTCCCCCGGGATCAGTTCTATGGCACAGTCCGTGCTTCTGTGGGGGGGCAATTGGTTGGCTTCGCGCTCACTAAACATCCCCATCAGGTTGCGGTAGGCGCTCGGCATGGGGTGGGCTTCCTCTATTAACATGCATTCTCGCTCCTTGGCGGCGGGAGTGCGCGGGCCCCAGGCTGGGTCCCATAAGTGGTCTCTATACAGGGGGTCTAGGAAGCTGATGGTCTGGGCCCTCCAGCGGATGCTGGGCTCGTGCTTCTCCAACCAGCCCACCCCCAACACCACCGGGTAGGAACACGACGGGGCGATGACGAAAGCCTCTCGATCCCAGTGCTCCTCAATCCCCACCGGGCAGGGTTGGGTTACTCGAGTGCAGGGCTCTCCACGCATTACGGACCAGTCCATTTGCTCAAACAGCATAGAGTGCTGTAGCTGCGAGCTTTCCAACCCCAACGCCTCCACTACTTTGGGAGATATTAGCTCCCGGTTGCACCCTGAGTCCACTAGGGCCCGGATCTGGAGGAACCTTTTTAGCACAGGGTTCAGCAACTTTACTGTGACAAAGTACAAACGTCCCGTAACTCTCACCGTCACTGGTGCCTCTTCCGGCTCGACCTGCTGGTTGGCACCCTTTAGAGCAGGCTGGTCTCGTTTCCCGCTGGTTCGTCCGCCCAGGCCAGGTCGGCCAATTCTGCCGACAGCAGTACTTCCTCGTCCAATGGCTGCTCAGACGCCGCCACGCTGCTCTTCGCCGCTTCCTTAGGGCGGCCGGCTGGCTTCTTCAGTCCCGGGGTGCTGGGTTTGGACCCCGCTGGGTGGCTCACGGGGCCAGCGGATGAGGGCATCTGGAAGCCAAGTGGCTCGGGTCCCCGCAACATTAGCATTTGCGGGGCCCCACTGGCACCCCCGCTGGGGGCTTCTTGGCCTCCACCTTTACCGGGGCCGGCTTGTGTTGGCTCTTCCCCGACTGGTGTTGGCGTTGCATCGCCACCCGATTCAGGTTGGTCTCTACTTCCCCCGCCAGCTGTATCCACCCCACCAGGGTGTCCGGGCGCACTTGCATGACGGCCCAATCCAGGATACTGGCATTGAGGCCCCGGGTGAAATGCTCGATTTTCATTAGCTCACTCCACCCCCGGACCTTCGCTGTGTTAGCCCTAAACTCTGCAGCGTACTCGCGGATGGATCGGGCCCCTTGCTGCATGTCGCGCAGCGCCACCAGTGCGCGCGCCTCTCGTAGCGGGTCTTCATACTGGGTCAGTAGAGCCTGCAGGAAGGTTTGCACATAGTCCAGGTCGGGGCTCATAGCCTCGCAGAGGCTCACATACCACCTCTTGGCGGCCCCTTTCATCTTAGACCCCAGATAGTCCACCTGACTGAACTCGTCGGGGAAGGTATTCCCCCAATAATACATGTAGCTGTTTGCCTGGATGGCGAAGTAGTCCACCTCCTCGGGGTCCCCGTCGAAGGTGGCATCTAGCTCTCGCCCTCTCCCCATCGGTGGGAGCGGCTGGGCAGCCTGGCCCAGAGCCCTCGCCAGTGGGGCCACCGGCGCTGGTGGGGCTGGGCGGGCACGGGCTTGCGGGGCTAGCTGTGGTCTTCATGAGCCGGCCACACCGAGGGTGCATCCCAGTTGGGTGGTCAGGTTCCGCACCTCATCCCTCAGCCCCTGGACCACTCCGTCCACCTCCCGGCGCACCATCGAGCGGAACATCTGGTAGTCCTCCTCGTGCATGTCTTTGGGAATCGGCTCCCCTCCGCCAGCCCCCGCGGATTCCGCGCACTCAGCCTTGTCCTCCGGCACCTGGACGACGATGATGCTGTCCACTTCCCCAGGCTCGGTGGTGCCTGGGTTGGTGGCCTTGGCCTCTGCCATCCAGACCCTCCGGGTGTGATGGGTCATGATGGTCTCCCGGCGGATCGGTGCCTCGTCCATGGTTGTGGTGGAGGTCCTCGGTTGATACTGCCGGGGTGTGATTACCAGCTGGAACTGGGGAGGGGATGCCGCCGTTCTCCTGGAGTCTAGGATGTGCCAGGGCATCTCGGCCTCTCCGTCTTCGCTGGGAAACTCTCCGTTGTCTGGAATCTTTTCGGCCATCGGGTTATAAAGTTGCCGGCACGGATGAGTCTCGAAGGGGAGTCTTTCAAAATGCCAAGTCGGCTGATTCAATAACGAGTCTTCATTGAAACAAAGTAGCTAGTTTATTGATATCATAGTTCTCGACTACAGTAAGATTGAAAGACTAAAGATCATACAGTAGAATGCAATCATATAGGGTACACTTCAAAGGGATTCTTGAGGGAGGGGTACTATGCAGGTTACATTCATACATTGATGTTACAATTTCTTTCTCAGGCCGGGTATGGCCTTGAGCGTCTCTTGGCTCCAACCTCCCCCGATGCCCAGCCTGAGAAGGCCCGATAAACTGCTTCACACATTCCCATTTCAAAGCGATGCTACATAACAAAGGAAACAGGGTGGGGGGGGAGGATAGTTCAGCTAGCAGCAATGGAATACAGTAGGGCTTTACCCAGGGTGCTTTTCCCCTGAACCAAAGTTTAAGCATAGGCTTGACCAGAGATTTTAAGGAGACTTGACAGGTGGTGCCTGGGGAGAGTGGCATTTGGAGAGGGGAGGGGGCCCAGTAGGACTGGGATGCCATTGAGTCTGCCACACAAGCCCTGCCAGTTCCTCCAAAAGAACAGATCTGTGTGAGTCTGAAGATCACTTTTTATTCCAGGAGAACATCAGGCCTAGCCTGGAGGTTGGAAACCCTAACGACAACACCCATAGGCAGGTGATCCCCAGTTTACCACTGGGAATCTTGTAGAATCATATAAATTTCTGCAAACTGTTGGATTCCTAAAGGCACTAGACATCAGTAGGCAAATAGATCTGATAACCAAATTGCCACTCTCTGCCACAAAATCCCAGACGATATAATAAATATCCTGTTATCTGTAGTATTGCCCTTGCTTCCGTATGAACATATGAAGCTGCCTTATACTGAATCAGACCCTTGGTCCATCAAAGTCAGTATTGTCCTACTCAGACTGGCAGCGGCTTTCCGGGGCCTCAGGCTGAGGTTTTAAAAAATGACAAACCCTCTGTCCATCAGTCAGTATTGTCTATTCAGACTGGCCGTGGCTCTCCAGGGCTTCAGGCTGAGGTTTTTTGTGCCTGTTTGCCTGGACCTTTTTTAGTTGGAGATGCTGGGGATTGAAACTGGGACTTTCTGCTTACCAAGTAGATGCTCTACCACTGAGCCACCCTCCCTCCCCTAAAGAGAAATAAATTGAACATATGAAGCTGCCCTATACTGAATCAGACCCTCTGTCCATCAAAGTCAGTATTGTCTACTCAAACTGGCAGCAGTTCTCCAGGGTCTCAAGTGGAGGTTTTTCACACCAACTTGCCTGGACCCTTTTTTAGTTGGAGATGCCGGGAATTAAACCTGGGACCTTCTGCTTACCAAGCAGATGCTCTACCACTGAGCCACCATCCCTTCCATGCTAAGAGAGAGAAGATTTCAGCCGGCAGGCTGGAATTAAAGGTGCTGGGACGCTTCCCCAGTAGGTAAGACCCAACAGCCTCCTGAATCTTCTGGGGCTATCACAATACAAAGGACACGGAATTGAGTCTGTGACCACATTTGAAAGGCAAAGCTGAACATTCTTATAAATGTTTATGTTAAATTTTATTAAATATATTTTGGAGAATTTTGGAGCTGGAAATATGATGGGAGGATCTCTTGGAAATGTCCACCAGAAATAATGCACACACACACACACACAAAACCTGCAGCTTTTTGATACATTTCTCATTTGACCCTTTGAACTGGGAAGGTTAATGATCTGGAGATAGGAAGAGATGATTTTTTTTTTCTAAACTGAAAGTGAGTTGTTAGTGTAAAAACTGCTATTTTAAGTTGCCCTAAGGTCTATGTTTTCATGCTACGACTGGTTCTGTAGTGCTGGATTGTAATTAATAATTTCTATTTGTTTGCATTTATTGTGTTTTATTGTGTAAGCTACTTCAAGCAAGTTCCCTGAAGAGATGGTATAAAAATCTGCTGAATGAATCTGAATGCAGTAACATGAATAGGTCCCATGTTGCAAAGTGGTGCTAAACTTGGCAGGGTTTTTTTTGTAGCAGGAACTCCTTTGCATATTAGGCTACACCCCCCTGATGTAGCCAACTCTCCTGGAGCTTCCAGTAGGCCCTGTAAGAAGAGTCCTGTAAGCTCTTGGAGGATTGGCTACATCAGGGGGGTATAGCCTAATATGCAAAGAAGTTCTTGCTACAAAAAAAGCCCTGCAATTTGGTATGAAAAAAACCAACTGAAGACTTTCTAGAGCCAGCATTGCCTAATGGTTAGCATGTTCGACAAGAATCTGGGTTCAAATCCCCACTGTGCCATGAACCTCATGAAATGGTGCTTGGGAGTCAGGCACTTTCTGGCCATCTAACCTAGATGATGATCAAACAAAGCAGATGATCAGCAGATGACGATCAAACAAAGCAGGGCAGGGGTGAACCATCTCCTCTGCCCTGAGTTCCTGGAAGGAAGCAAAGAGTAAAAGGTGCTCAACAGAGAGAGGCTGTTGCACTGAATAGATGGAGATGGAAAGGCGGGCAGGTCAATGTTCAGAAGGATCTGTGAGACAGGAAAGTGATGAACTGAAATGCTGCTAGCCAAATGCCAGATGAGAGGAACCTGTCGTATAGACAGGGTGTACCTAAAATCTGTTTCATTATGTTTTTTTCAAGTGTATAGCTAAGATGTAAAACGTACTTAAAAATATAATGTACTAGCCCTAAACCCATGCTTCGCTACAGCATTTAACTATGTTTAAATTTTGTTTGTTTGTTTTAGGTAGGAAGGGTGTTTTGGTTTTGGAAGATTAATAAACTCAGTTGCCATGCTGACTGTTATGAAAAATGCCTATTCTGCTAAACTTGCAGACAATATCAAAACCCAACCACAACTTGAGTACACTGATTTTTTCACAGCATGGAACCCGATTCTTGAATATCTGCAAAATCAAAACGAAATACCTAAAATGGTAACGGATATGCAACTCTGGTAAGTTAGATCATAAGTTATCTGAATTGGTAACAGGTAATATTGTATTTTTTGTTATTTTTAAATACTAATTAAACATTCTAATTTTGCATTTTGTAGATAGACCAAGGAATACTAGATATTATGTTGGATAAAGATAGCATTATAGTCCCTCAACAAAGTTGTAAGAATATAAATGTTATTATATTACCTTGGATTTATATTCTCTTAAGTATATAATGTGCTATATTCACTGTTGTTGTTCATTGACATTAATGGAAGCTTAATTTTGTTTGAAAAAGACTCAGCAATTGTAAATTCTGCAATTACTCTCAATTGTTTTGTATTTTTTTATTAGTTCATTTTATTGTATTTTTGTATTTCTGTACTCTTGAAGGACTACTGCTATTGTTCTGGAAATAATTATAATGCTTATTAAAATAAATAAAAACATATTTGGAAAAAAATGTCTATTCTGGTTTACAGCTGACTTCCCCTTTTGGTCTGCAGTGCACAACAACCCTTTGAGGTAGGTTAGGCTGAAACTCTTTGAGTGGTCTGAAATCACAGTGTGGACCAAAGCAGGAGGCAAACAACCTCAGCAGGGTATAACAACACAGAGTCCAGCCTCCAAAGCAGCTTCTACAGGGGAGCTGATCTCTGCCAACTGGACAGCAGTTGTAATTCAGAGTGATCTCCAGCCCTCAGCTGGAAATTAAGCCATAACAAAAAGAAAAAACTCTCAGTGTAAAATGCAATTTTAACTTGTTGCGAATAATAAGTATCAAAATACAAAATGAATCTCTCGGCTTGGCTTCGCGAGCGAAGATTTAAGAAGGGTGCAATAGTCCACATTTGCTGCAGGCTCGCTGGTGGCTGACAAGACCAATGTGGGACAGGCAGGTCTGGCCACAGCGGCTGCAGGGAAAAGTCTGATTTAGGGTTGGTCCTGTAGCAGTGCGATTCTTCCTCAATCTCCTTTTGTCCTCAAGACCAGCTATGCGTGCGTTCTCAAAGGAAGAGACAGCCTGGTGGATGGTGTGCCTCCATGCTTTGCGATCTGAGGCTAGGTCAGACCACTGGTGATGGTTGATGTGACAGGTGCTAAGGGATTTCTTCAAGGAGTCCTTGTACCTCTTCTTTGGTGCCCCTCTATTTCGATGGCCGGTGGAGAGTTCGCCATACAGGGCAATCTTGGGAAGGCGGTGGTTTTCCATCCTAGAAATATGCCCTGCCCAGCGCAGCTGCGTCTTCAACAGCAGTGCCTCGATGCTGGTAACCTCTGCCCGCTTGAGGACTTCAGTGTTGGTCACAAAGTCACTCCAGTGGATGTTGAGGATGGTGCGAAGGCAGCGCTGATGAAAGCGCTCAAGGAGTCGCAGGTGATGACGGTATAAAACCCACGATTCGGAGCCATAGATGAGGGTTGTCATCACAACCGCTTTGTAAACATTGATCTTTGTGCCTTTTTTCAGATGCTTGTTGCTCCACACTCTTTTGTGCAGTCGGCCAAATGCACGGTTTGCCTTTGCCAGCCTGTTGTCAATCTCCTTGTCGATCTTGGCATCTGAGGAGATGATGCACCCCAGGTAGCTGAACTGCTGGACTGTCTTCAGAACTGATTCACCCACAGTGATGCAGGGAGGGTGATAATCTTCCTGGGGTGCAGGCTGGTGGAGAACTTCTGTCTTCTTCAGACTAACTTCTAGGCCGAATAGCTTGGCAGCCTCTGCAAAGCAGGACGTCATATGCTGCAGAGCTGATACCGAGTGGGAGACGAGTGCAGCAGCATCAGCAAACAGTAGCTCTCGGATGAGTTTTTCCATTGTCTTGGAGTGTGCCTTTAGTCGCCTCAGGTTGAACAGGCTGCCATCGGTGCGATAGCGGATGTAGACACCATCGTCCTCATCTAGATCTACTGCGGCTCTTTGAAGCATCATGCTAAAGAAGATCGTAAAGAGAGTTGGCGCGAGAACACAGCCTTGCTTTACACCTGTGCCTATTGGGAAGGGCTCCGAGAGGTCGTTGCAGTGTCTGACTTGGCCTCGCTGGTCTTCGTGTAGCTGGATGATCATGCTGAGGAACCTTGGGGGACATCCTAAACGTTCCAAGATTTGCCACAGGCCTTTCCTGCTAACGGTATCGAAAGCTTTGGTAAGGTTGACAAAAGTCACATACAGAGCCTTGTTCTGTTCCCTGCATTTCTCTTGGAGCTGCCTGAGAACAAATACCATGTCGGTGGTGCTCCTGTTAGCTCTGAAGCCGCACTGGCTCTCTGGGAGGAGTTCTTCTGCAATGGTGGGCACCAGTCTGTTCAGGAGTATTCTGGCAAGGATTTTGCCTGCGATGGAGAAATGAATAATATCAGTACATATCACCAAGTTAAAACCTCATACGTTACTCAATGCTCCTACTGTCCTTATGTGGCTGAAAGTCACTAAATAACATTCAGTTCAGTGTTAAAAGTAGGTGGTCCAACGGCTAACCGGTCCGCTTTGCAAGCCATTTCGGATCTCAGATCCTTCTTCCAGGAACCGTTCTTATAAGTGTTGTACAATTTTCCAGGTCCAGTAGTGCCAAAATAATTCCTAGCTTTCTCTAATTAGCACGCATAATAGTGGGAACACCATAGTAAGTGCTATCCTTATCAGCAATTGCATTTTACACAGAGAGTTTTTCTTATTGTTGTGGCTTAGTCTTTCCTCCATGGTCCCGTTTACATTGTGACCTCACCTGGAAATTGGCAGCAATGGTTCCCTGAGAGAAAGTGGCTGGAGGGTAGAGTTATAGCATTGTACCTGTCTGAGATCCCACCCCTCCTCAAACCCCATTCTCTCCATGCTCCACCTCTAAAATCTCCAGGAATTCCCCAACCTGGAGTTGGCACCCCTCTTTCTTTCTCAGCAGCAGTAACAATGTTCTAAATAACAGTTGTAATTCTGAGTGATCTCCAGTCCTCACCTGGAGAGTATGAGTAACAACAGAAAATCACAGTGATGAGTGACACTCCTCATTGGAGTGTTGCAAGTAATTGTAAATTGTTTGGGCATTCTTACCCTGTATCCAAAAATTTTGTGAAGCTTAAAGAAGCAAACATGAAACAAGGGCATAAATACGACCTTGTTGCATTTATTGGACTGCTGGTTGCATCCCATAAGAGAGATTGGACTGCATTGACAGCATCTTTTTACCTTGCTTTCTTCTACTTCACCACCAGCCTTCCTGGCAAGAGATGGCATTGAACTGCGTTAAAACATTTGGGACTTGTTTTTCTGGTCTTCAAAATGTTCCAGTTGTCGTGTATGAGAGACTGATTAGATTCAATATTTATGTTTGTATTTAAACATTTTATATGTCCTTCCCAGCAGCAGGAGCAGCAGGAGCCAAAAGCAGGAGCAGCAGGAATCTATTCCACAGGTTCAGGGGGTTCCATCCAAAAAGCTCAAGGTTCCAGGTTCCATCCAAAAGCTCAAGTGCCAACATCTACCCATCACCTTTTCCCCCTTCCATATATGCTCTCTGACCCCAGTCTATTTGGCAAGGAACAGAGTAAAGTTCAAGATCTTTATTCCAGCATCATAGGCAGATACAGGTGTTGACAGAACTGGCTCTCCCACCAGTTCCTTGCTCTTATAATCCCTTGCCTTGACTGTTACAATTCAAACCAAGCGCGCCAAGCTGCAGCGGGGATTTTGCACGGGTTCCCTCCTACTCTATCATCACCCCAGGTGCCTGTTATCTAGTTTGGTGAGAGCCAGTTTGGTGTAGTGGTTAAGTGTTCGGACTCTTATCTGGGAGAATCGGGTTTGATTCCCCACTCCTCCACTTGCACCTGCTGGAATGGCCTTGGGTCAGCCATAGCTCTGGCAGAGGTTGTCCTTAAAAGGGCAGCTGCTGTGAGAGCCCTCTCCAGCCCCACCCACCTCACAGGGTATCTGTTGTGGGGGAGGAAGGTAAAGGAGATTGTGAGCCGCTCTGAGACTCTTTGGAGTGGAGGGCGGGATATAAATCCAATATTTTCTTCTTCATCATCATCTACCCCCTCAGCCACATCTCCACCGGCTCCCTTGACCTTGGTTGCATAGTAACGTGCAAGTTCCCAGACATGCCACCCTCCCTCTAGATAACCAGCGGGGTTGCTTCAAATCAATCAGCCTGCATAGCAAGCATTAGCATCATATAACTGTTAGCCATTTGAATACATGTGTCAAGAGGAACAAAGATGGAGTGACTCTTGACATTTTGCCCCACCCTAAGATCCCCTTCCCCTGGGCTTGTTGGGATGGTTTTTGTAAAAGTCTTTGATCAAAGCTTTGCAATTCGTATCCCTGGCTTTGACCCATTCTGCTTGACTCAGTGGGAAATGAGTCCATTTGATAAGGTAAAAGAGTTCACCACGTTTGAACTTGGTGTCGAGGATTTCCTGCACCTCATGATGAATCTGACCATGAACCAGAGTCGGGGGGGGGGGGGTTCCATCTGGGGGATGCCATGACGAGGGTCCAGGGTCCTTCTTCAGACTGCTGGTGTGGAAACAAGGGTGCACATGTTGAAGATTTTTTGGCAGTTCTACAGTCACTTTATAATCCGTTTGATCAGGAAAGGCCCCAAATACTTCAGTCCCAACTTTTTACAATTTTGAGCGCTGGGTAAATGCTTAGTTGAAATATATACTTTATCCCCCACCACCAAGTCCCATAGCTCAGAGTGTTCCTTGTCATATTGGGCTTTATAGGCCTCTTGCGCTCTCTGGAGCTGTTGCCTAATAACTGTCCAGCCCCTCACTATTCCTTTCCACCACTCCGCAAAGTCTATTGGAGATGACGGGGGGGGGGGGTGAGTTTGGGGAAAGGTTTGCCTTCATAGCCATGCACTGCTTGGAATGGGCTTATTATGGTGGAACTATGCACACTATTATTGAAAGCATATTCCACAAAAAGCAACAGAGCCACCCAATTGTCCTGCTGAAAGGATGTGTAACAGCGTAAAAATTGTTCCAGCACTGCATTGGTGTATTCTGTCTGTCCGTCTGTTTGAGGGTGGTAGGCGGAGCTGATCCCTTGCTCCATCCCAGCCAATTCACACAGGTGTGACCAGAATTTGGCAACAAATTGTGGACTGCAGTCAAAGATCACCTTTCTGGGGAAGGCATGCAGATGAAAGATGTGCTGGATAAACATTTGGGCTAACTGCTTGGCTGTGGGTAGTTGTTTACAGGGTATGAAATGAGCTTGCTTGGAAAATGTGTCTACCACCACCCAGATTACGGTTTTCCCCCTAGACGGGGGAAGGTCAGTTATAAAGTCCATTGATATACATTCCCAGGGGCGTGAGGGAGGGGTTGTAGGTGACTGGGGGGACTGGGGGGAAAACCTCCCTTCTTTGCCATGATGCAAGTGGGGCACCCTGTCGTGTATTCCCCCATGTCTTTTCTAAGCCCCAGCCACCAAAATTGCCTTTGAACTAAATGTACTTTTGACATACCCGAAGTGCCCCCCCAACTTGGAGTCGTGCAACCTCTGAATCACTTGTTTGTGTAAGGGAGGAGGTATGTAGAGCTTCTCCCCCTTCCGCCAAAGCCCATCTTTGGACCTTTCTAATTGGAGTTGCCCCCCGGGTGGGTTATCCAAAGTGGCTTATTTCAGTTCCATTAGAAATCCCTCCAGGGGCTTGGCTCCCTTCTGGCTCTGCGCAGGCGTGGTCACTAAGGCGCTTAGTTGGGAAGTTTGATTCCCCATTCCTCCACTTGCACCTGCTAGAATGGCCTTGGGTCAGCCATAGCTCTGGCAGAGGTTGTACTTGAAAGGGCATCTGCTGTGAGAGCCCTCTCCAGCCCCACCCACCTCACAGGGTGTCTGTTGTGAGGGAGGAAGGTAAAGGAGATTGTGAGCCGCTCTGAGACTCTTCGGAGTGGAGGGCGGGATATAAATCCAATATCTTCTTCTTGCTGTCGTGTTGAGGGAGGCGGGACAGCGCATCGGCTAGGAAATTCAGTTTCCCCGGGATGTGGCCCAACTTAAAATTAAATCGCCGGAAGAAGCCCGCCCACCTCACTTGCTTGTTGTTGAGGTTGCGGGTGGCAATAAGGGTGGCCAGGTTTTTGTGGTCTGTCCACAGCTCAAAAGGTTCCTTCTTCCCCTCTAGGTAGTGCCTCCATTTTTCTAGGGCAAGTTTAATGGCAGAGGTCTCTTTGTCCCAAACAGACCAATTAAGAACATAAGAGAAGCCATGTTGGATCAGGATGTCAAGTCGACGGATTCAAGAATGAGTCAAAGTTGATACTAAGTTCCCATTTATTGATAACCGGTACTCTGGCGCAAGCCTCTAGCTTGCTAAGAATGAAACCAATACAGTGATACATTGGTTTTAAGGTACACTTCAAAACATTCCTACCGGGGGGGGGGGATTTACAGAAGGAAACATTCACACACAACTACTAGATACTTCCTCAGACGATAGCTAGCAAATGCTCTTGAATTGTTATGCAAGGCTTCCTCCCACCTCAGGCCCTGAGAAGGTGCCGGCTAGTTCCTTCACCCCAGTTACAAATCAAAATAAGAAAAGGGGGGGAAGGGGAGCAACTAAGGTAGAACATTAGCAGCAGTGGATCCATTAAGATTTTAACAGGGCCTATTGCTTAGGCCATGATCCCCCAGTCTTAAGTCGTTATTAGTCGATCTTGACATACTGCCCCCCTTAAGCTGACCCTCTTGGCCTCGGAGGGTGTTTAGATAGAAATTTCTTGATAAGGTCAGGGGCTGACACATCTTTCTCTGCTACCCACTCATTTTCACTAGGAGGGAAATGTTTCCATCTAATTAGATAATACAGCTTCCCATGTTTAAGCTTTGAGTCCAAGATTTCTTGGATCTCATGGTGACTCCAGCTCCCCATTTGGAAAGGTTGGGGTGCTTCCGGCCAAGGATGCCCAGGGGAACAACCAGGGTCTTTCCGAAGAAGACTTCAATGAAAGACAGGGTGCACTTTACTAAACATCTTTGGCAACTCCAGTTCTACCGTAACTTTATTTATCACCCTCTTGATTTTAAAAGGACCCAGGTATTTGTAAGCCAACTTTTTGGATGGTTGAGTGAGTGGAAGGTTTTTTGTAGACACAAACACTGAGTCTCCTACTTTGAAATCCCAGGCAGGGACATGGCTTTTGTCATATTGCTTTTTGTAAGCTTCTTTGGCTACTTCCAAGTTCTCCTGTATTTCCGTCCAACTCTTAGTCAGTGTGCCTCACCATTGATCAAAAGGGCTCGCCTCTTTCTTTACTCCCCCCCGGTAGTAGCGGAAGGGGCTTTCCCTCATACCCACTCACGGTCTGAAAGGGGGAGGCTTTGGTGGAGCTGTGGACACTGTTGTTACAGCAATACTCTGCAAAGGGCAATAGCCCTGCTAACCCAGTATGAAGATCCGCTACAGGAGACCCGAGCCCTTACCGCCATGCAGGACCTACAACAAGGGTCCAAGGCCATTCAAGATTACCCGGCCAAGTTTCTCGCGAATGCAGCCAAAGTGCGTGGGTGGAACAAGCAGATGAAAATAGAGCAGTTCCAGAGAGGCATGAATGTGAACGTGTTGGATCGAGACCTCCAACAGACTCGCCCCACCACGTTGGTGGGGTTGGTGCAACTGGCTGGTGAAGTGGAAACTAATATGAAGCGAGTGGCTCTCCAGTGCCAACAGCAACAAGGAAGGAAGGGGGAACGTGAGTCTCGGCCAGGGGCAAAAGCAGAGGGATGAAAAGCAGACCAAGAGGAGGAGTCACCAAACCAACTACCCCCAGACATTGCTTTCGATGTGGCAACCTAAACCATCTGGCCACCAATTGCCCCAAACGGCCTCAAGACACACCCACCCCTCTGAAGACCAGCGCACTCAAAGTGAAAAAAGCGGAAGGGCGAGCGAGGGAGTCAGTGAAAGGTAGCTCAGCAACAGCAACCCCTCTGGAGGAGGAAATTATCATAGTAAACAAGTTGGGA
Source organism: Heteronotia binoei (assembly GCF_032191835.1). Lineage (NCBI taxonomy): Eukaryota > Metazoa > Chordata > Lepidosauria > Squamata > Gekkonidae > Heteronotia > Heteronotia binoei. The sequence continues at coordinate 136,603,542 of NC_083229.1, forward strand.
GAAGATGCCTGGGAAGATGAGCCGGTGAGAAACGAGGACGACCTGAGTTGTGAGCACCACCACTGGGATGAGGGCTGGGTTCCGGAGCCACCTCCAGTAAATGAAAAGCTATGCCTCACCATAGAAGAGGCGAAATTGATCCCTAAGGAGTATAGGAACTTAAAACAAGAGTTTAGTGAAGAGGAGGCCAACGAGCTCCCACCTCATCGAGACACTGACTGTGCAATAGAATTGAGGAAAAGCCTCCCGAAAGCCAAATTGTACTCCATGAGGTGGACCGAGAAAGCAGAGCTGCGCAAATTTTTGGATAAAAACTTAAAGCGGGGGTTCATAAGGCCGGCCATGGTGCCACATGCTGCCCCAGTACTCTTTAGGAAGAAGAAGGATGTGGGGCTCAGGCTTTGCACGGATTTTAGGGGCATCAATGCGATTTCAGCCTTGAATGTGTAACCCATTCCATTAATAAAGGATTTATTAAGCATGGTGTCAGAGGGAAAGATTTTCACAAAGTTGGATTTACGAGACGCCTACTTTCGGGTGCGTATAAAACAGGGGGATGAATGGAAGACAGCGTTCAATACGCCAATGGGACAATTAGAATATTTAGTCATGCCATTCATATTAAAAGGGCCCCCCCAGAGTTTTCATGAATTTTATCAACGAAGTGCTACGGAAATATTTGTACAAAGGGGTAGTGGTGCACCTGGATGATATAATTATTTATTCCAAAGACTTACCATCTCACGTGAAATTGGTTGGAGAGATTTTAAAAACCCTTTACAAGCATCAGTTATATGCCAAACTATCCAAATGTGAATTTCATTGGAAGGAATAGGATTACTTAGGTTTCAGGGTGTCAGGAAACGGACTGGCCATAGCCCCTGCAAAAATACAAGCAGAATTAGATTGGGAACGCCCGAGGACACGTAGACAGCTTCAATCATTCATCGGATTTGCAAACTTAAGAACATAAGAGAAGCCATGTTGGATCAGGCCAATGGCCCATCCAGTCCAACACTCTGTATCACACAGTGGACAGTATATATATATATATATATATATATATATATATATATATATATATATATATATATATATATATATATACACACACACACACACACACACACACACACACACACACACACTGTGGCTAATAGCCACTGATGGACCTCTGCTCCATATTTTTATCCAATCCCCTCTTGAAGCTGGCTATGCTTGTAGCCGCCACCACGTCCTATGGCAGTAAATTCCACATGTTAATCACCCTTTGGGTGAAGAAGTACTTCCTTTTATCCATTTTAACCTGACTGCTCAGCAATTTCATTGAATGCCCACGAATTCTTGTATTGTGAGAAAGGGAGAAAAGGACTTCTTTTTCTACTTTCTCCATCCCATGCATAATCTTGTAAACCTCTATCATGTCACCACGCAGTCGACGTTTCTCCAAGATAAAGAGCCCCAAGCGTTTAACCTTTCTTCATAGGGAAAGTGTTCCAAACTTTTAATCATTCTAGTTGCCCTTCTCTGGACTTTTTCCAATGCTATAATATGCTTTTTGAGGTGAGGTGACCAGAATTGCACACAGTACTCCAAATGAGACTGCAGCATCGATTTATACAGGGACATGATGATACTAGCTGATTTGTTTTCAGTTCTTTTCCTAATAATTCCCAGCATGGCAGTGACCTTTTTTACTGCAATTGCATACTGTCTTGACATTTTCAGTTAGTTATCTACCATGACCCCAAGATACCTCTCTTGGTCAGTCTCTGCCAGTTCACAATCCATCAACTTGTATTTGTAGCTGGGATTCTTGGCCCCAATGTGCATTACTTTGCACTTGGCCACATTGAACCTCATCTGCCATGTTGACGCCCACTCGCCCAGCCTCAACAGATCCCTTTGGAGTGCCTCACAATCCTCTCTGGTTCTCACCACCCTGAACAATTTAGTGTCATCTGCAAACTTGGCCTATTCACTGATTACTCTCGACTCAAGATCATTTATGAACAAGTTAAAGACATGGGACCCAGTATTGAGCCCTGCGGCACCCCACTGCTTACCGTCTTCCACTGCGAAGACTGCCCATTTATACTCACTCTCTGCTTCCTATTAATTAGCCAGTTTTTGATCCACAAGAGGACCTGTCCTTTTATTCCATGACTCTCAAGCTTACTAAAGAGCCTTTGATGAGGAACTTTATCAAAAGCTTTCTGGAAGTCAAGGTAAAAAACATCTATTGGATCCCCTTTGTCCACATGCTTGTTCACCCGCTCAAAGAACTCTAACAGCTTAGTGAGGCAAGATCTTCCCTTACAGAACCCATGCTGAGTCTTCCTCAATAACTTGTGTTCATCAATGTGCCTACTCATTCTGTCCTTGATAATGCTTTCTACCAACTTTCCCGGTATTGAAGTCAGACTGACCGGCCTGTAATTTCCCAGATCTCCTCTGGAGCCCTTTTTAAAGATGAGAGTGACATTTGTTACCTTCCAGTCCTCAGGAACAGAGGCAGATTTCAATGAAAGATTACATATTTTTGTCAAATCCACAAGTTCACCTTTGAGTTCTTTCAGAACTCTTGGATGTATGCCATCCGGACCTGTTGACTTATTAGTTTTTAATTCGTCGATCAGTTATAGGACCTCCTCTCTTGTCACCTCAAACTGACTCAGGTCTTTCAACATCCCTTCCAAAATTCATGGTTCCGGAGCGGGCAAACACTTCTCATCTTCCACAGTGAAGATAGAGGCAAAAAATGTATTCAGCTTCTCAGCCATTTCCCTGGTTGGGCAAACAGTAATTCCATTTAGCCCAAGGATGTTCTTGCTGCAGTCCAGCTGTGAGGTGCCTCTCCCCCACATTCACACAGACAGCTCTTATCAGGTCTGGAAGAAGTGTGAGAAATGGAGATGTTTTTAATAATCTACATTCCTTAATAGTAAACTAGATACTATGTACTAACCTTTGAACCCGTGACTCAAAAAGCATCTGTATGTTATCCTTTGAACTAATCCTATATAGTAACAGTATAATCATGTATACATCATTATTTCCAAGGATTCCATCCTTGGTAAAGCTTCATAATTTCTACAATAAAGCAACTTTTGATTTCACAACAAAAGACTGATTATTGAGAACTATCGATGCTTGACATTGCCCTCTTCTGGATGTTTTCCAATGCAATAATATCCTTTTTGAGGTGCGGTGACCAGAATTGTACACAGTATTCCAAATGAAACCGCACCATCTATTTATACAGGGGCATGATGATACTGGCTGATTTGTTTTCATTTCCCTTCCTAATAATTCCCAGCATGGTGTTGGCCTTTTTTATTGCAATTGCACACTGTCTTGACATTTTCAGTGAGTTATCTACCATGACCCCAAGATCTCTCTCTTGATCAGTCTCTGCCAGTTCACACCCCAACAGGGGGATTTTTGGCCCCAATGTGCATTACTTTGCACTTGGCCACACTGAACCTCATCTGCCACATTGATGCCCACTCACCCAGCCTCAACAGATTCCTTTGGAGTGCTTCACAATCCTCTCTGGTTCTTACCACCCTGAACAATTTAGTGTCATCTACAAACTCAGCTACTTCACTGCTTACTCTCAACTCCAAATCATTTATGAACAAGTTAAAGAGCATGGGACCCAGTACTGAGCCCTGCGGCACCCCATTGCTTACTGTCCTCCACTGTGAAGATTGCCCATTTATGCTCACTCTCTCCTATTAATTAGCCAGTTTTTGATCCCCAGAGGACGTGTCCTTTTCCTCCATGACTTTCGAGCTTACTAAGGAGCCTTTGATGAGGAACTTTATCAAAAGCTTTCTGGAGGTCAAGATAAGCAACATTTATTGAGTCCCCTTTGTCCACATGTTTGTTCACCCGCTCAAAGAACTGTAACAGGTTAGTGAGGCAAGATCTTCCCTTAGAGAACTCATGCTGAGTCTTCCTCAATAACTTGTGTTCATCAGTGTGCCTACTCATTCTGTCCTTGATAATGGTTTCTACCAACTTTTCCAGTATTGAAGTCAGACTGACTGTCCTGTAATTTCCCGGATCTCCTCTGGAACCCTTTTTAAAGATGGGGGTGACATTTGCTACCTTCCAGTACTCAAGAACGGAGGCAGATTTCAATGAAAGATTACATATTTTTATCAGGAGATCCACAAGTTCAACTTTGAGTTCTTTCAGAACTCTTGGATGTATGCCATCTGGATCTAGTAACTTATTAGTTTTTAATTTGTCTATCAGTTGTAGGACCTCCTCACTTGTCACCTCAATCTGTTTCAGGTCTTTCAACACCCCTTCCAAAATTAGTGGTTCTGGAGCAGGCAAACACTTCTCATCTTCCACAGTGAAGATGGAGGCAAAAAATGCATTCAGCTTTTCAGCCATTTCCCTATCCTCCTTCAGTAATCCTTTTACCCCTTGGTCATCCAAGGGCCCCACTGCCTCCCTGGCTGGTTTCCTGCTTCTAATATATTTGAAGCTGAATATCCCTGGGCCAAGGGAGGCCAGATTAAAGACCACCCGGGATCGGGCCTTCTCCGTTGCGGCCCCACTATTCTGGAACCAACTCCCGGAGGAGGTACGGGCCCTGCGATGTGTAAATCAATTTCGCAGGGCCTGTAAGACATACCTCTTCAAAATAGCCTTCGCCCATACCGAGCCAAGATAATATTGCTGTGTATGTTTCTTCTCTTTTACTGAATTAAGATCTATTAGCACCTTAATGTCAATTTTAATGTAACTGCATATTAATTTTACTGTTTTATGTGATTTTATCATATTGTATTGCATTCCTGTGTTGTGAGCCGCCCTGAGCCTGCCTGTGCGGGGAGGGTGGGATACAAATAAAAAGTTATTATTGTTATTATTATTATAAGAAATTTTTATTATTGGTCTTTATGTTTTTTGCAATATGTTCATGGTCTCTTTTTGCCTGCCTGATCACAGTCTTGCATTTGATTTGCCAAAGCCTGTGTTCCCTTTTATTAATCTCACTTGGACTAGCTTTCCACTGCTTTTGTCAGACAATGGAACTTCAGTTCAACCAGACCTTGTTTGGATACATGACATCTGAATGAGAGAGATTTGAACTCATGACATCTGAACGAGAGAGATTGGAACTGATACATTATTGCACAGGAGCACATCACTTAAAGAATTCTACATCAAAGCTTGGTATGCAAAACCCACACATCTAAACATTGCTAAGACTAGGTGCTAACTTTCACACGGGTACTTCTTCTTATCTCTTTGTTTAGCTGCTTCACAGGGATGGCCGAATTGCCAGCCCTGAGGCTCTTATCTTCAAAGGGAAAGCATCTTTTGTTAGTTTGCAGGGAAAGGAATGTTCACAGCAACTGTTAGTAACATTCTGTGACCTCTACTTTGATATGCAGCAAGCCTTCTCCTGGTTAATATTAATGTTAAGAAAAATGGAGTCAGTTATGCTAAGCATTTATCATAATGGTATTTTAGTGTCTGACAGCTTTAAGGAATCCTTCTTACCTTTTACAGCTTCCGTAACTTTGTTTGTTAACCATACAGGCCTTTTCTTATACTTGTTTGTGCCTCTCCTAACTTGTGGTATATATTTTATCTGAGCTTCTAGGATTGTAGTTTTAAATAACCTCCAAGCTTCCCCAAGGTTTTGACTGTATTTACTTTTCCTTTCAGTTTCCTCTTCACATGTCTCCTCATCCCGGAGAATTTACCCCTATTAAAGTTAAAAAGTGGTTGTGCTGGTCTTTTGGGGCAACTCCCTATTTATACAAATGGTGAAATCAATAACGTTATGGTCACTGCTCCCAAGCGGTGCAATCACTTTTACATCTCTCTTACTTTTACATCTCTCACTTCAGTTGCATTCAACTGGGCTAAATTTCTGGGACAAGTATGAGCAGGGGTGCAGTTGGCTGTCGAGCCCTTCCTGGAGCAATGCAGCTGTGCGAGCAACGTTTCTTGCGTCACATTGGACCACGAATCTCTTTTTTTTGGTCAGGGTATATTAGGCAGGGCTCAGACGTGAACTGTGCCTTCAATTCATGAAATTATTTTTTCACTCCCCTGTCCACTGGCAGCCAGAACTACCTTTTAAGGCTTGCGTTCCCTTCACTTTTGTTTTTAACAGTTCGGTGATGAGTAAGGTGACCTCAGAAAAGTTTTTGATGAACCCATTGTGAAAATTGGTGAGCCCCAGGAAGCTCTGAAGTTGCCTGCGGGTGCGGGGAGGTTCCCAATCGATCACTGTTTGGACCTTGTTTGGGTTGATCCTGAACCCCCCCGTGGATATGCGATACCCAGGCAATTGAGTTCCGTTTTATGGAATTTGCACTTGGACAGTTTAGCAAACAGTTTGTGCTCATATAAGGTCTGGAGTACTTCCCTCACCAACTGGACATGCAAGGGTAGGTCCTGGAAGTATATTAAAACATCATCCAAGTAGCGAACCACGCCCTTGTAAAGGTACTTGTGCAACACTTCATTGATTAAGTTCATAAACACCCCCGGAGCCCCCTTGAGGCCGAATGGCATGACCAAGTATTCATATTGTCTCAGTGGGGTGTTAAACACGGTTTTCCACTCGTCCCCCTCCTTGATGGGCACTCGGAAGTACATATCCCAGAGATCGAGCTTGGTAAAGATTTTCCCTTGAGACACCTCCCCCAAGAGGTCTTGAATGAGTGGGAGAGGGTACACATTACTCATAGGAATCGTGTTCAACCCACGAAAGTCAGTATATAGTTGTAAACTGACATTCTTTTTCTTTCTGAAGAGTACGGGGGCAGCATTGGGAGACTTGGCAGGTCAAATGAAACCCCTGATGTAGGTTCAGCTCCAGAAACATTTGTAGTTCCTCCCGCTTCCCTTGGCTCATCAAGTATAGTTTGACTTTGGGTAATGGCTCCCCCTCTACCAGCTCGATAGCGCAGTCCATATCTTGGTGAAGGGGTAGCTCGTCCGCCTCTTGGGCATCGAACACCTTATGTAGATCTTGGTATTCGGGGGGTAGGGTGGGTGCCTCGACTTTGGTGATGCATAACTTTTCCAGTTGTGGGGGGGATGTGGGCCCCACTTTTTGTCCCAGCAGTGACTTTTGCACACCAGGTCTAGAAAGTATATTGCATTCCCGCTCCATTGGACGAGCGGGTCATGATTGGCAAGCCAGTCTAGGCTGAGGATGGCTTGGAACTTGGCGGCCAGGACTATGATAAAGGTGTGAGGTTCCCAGTGTTCTCTCACCCCTAGGGCGCACACTTCCATCCCTGTGCTACACAGTTCTCCCTTCATCAGACTCCCATTCATCTTCTCAAATATATAAGATTCCTTAAGGGGCACAGTTCTCAGTCCTAATGCCTCTACTAAACTGGGCAATAGTAAGTCTTTCGAGCACCCAAAGTCCAGTAGGGCCCTGATGCAGGAAAACCGTTTTGTGATTGGGTTCACTAGGGTTATGGGCACATAATACACAGTCCCGGATAATCTCACCCTTAGTGGCACGGCCATGGCTTGGACCTGCTGTTGCGTGCTCCCCCTCAGACTCTTCCAGAATCAGTTCTCGAAACTGTAATACTGCAGACTTGGCTTTGGCAATCAAGGTCCCCAACCCCCCCCCCCCCCGGGCTTTCTTCTTCACTTCCGGCTTGATTGGAGTGGAGGTTCATGGCTCTCTTGACCTGCTTGGACACTCACTGGCGATGTGGTTCTACCCCCACACTTGAAGCACAACTTAGCCTTGGCTCTACGGTCTGACTCCTCTCATGAGAGTGACTCTGGGGCCCTTTTGGAGAGGCTCGATCTTGGGGGTTTCTCCCGGCCCTCTTTGGGGGGCCCGCTTTGTTGCTTCTTGTGGAGGGCGATCATCTTGTTGCAATGCTCTATCTCACATGCTAATTGGATCCAACCGACCAGGTCCCTTGGCTCCCCTGCCTTTAGGGCTTCACCATAAAGGTCAGGAGAGCCAGTTTGGTGTAGTGGTTAAGTGCACGGACTCTTATCTGGGAGAACCGGGTTTGATTCCCCACTCCTCCACTTGCACCTGCTGGCATGGCCTTGGGTCAGCCATAGCTTTGACAGAGGTTGTCCTTGAAAGGGCAGCTGCTGGGAGAGCCCTCTCCAGCCCCACCCACCTCACAGGGTGTCTGTTGTGGGGGAGGAAGGTAAAGGAGATTGTGAGCCGCTCTGAGACTCTTCGGAGTGGAGGGCGGGATATAAATCCAATATCTTCTTCTTCTTCTTCCCTCTTGAATTGTTCGATCCTGGCCCCTTCGTCCCATCTGTGGACCTTTGAATTCAGCACCCTGAATTCGTTGAGGTAGTCATGCACTGACCCTGTGCCCTGTTTCAGGTCTTGTAGGGCTGATATGACGTTGGTCTCTTGCAGTGGCAGCGTAGAGCCCTCAGGAGGTCCATGGCTGAATTTAGGGCTGGTGACCAACTTTTGAACAGGGTGACATACCACTGAGCAGCCACCCCGCGGAGGCAGCTTCCAATGTATACCACCCGCAACTGCTCCATCGGAAAGTTACGTGCCCACACGCTGAGGTGGCCTCGTACTGACATATTGAAGTAGGCAAGGTTGGCAGGGTCCCCATCACACTTCGCCTCACTGACCCAAGGGTTGGGGCTGGGTTCCTCCGGCCTGGGTTGGGGCTGGGGAGCTAGTTCACCCCCTGCAAGTGGCTCTCCTCCCGTTGGTGGTTCTCCTCCCACAGAGGCCCCTGGTTGGTTGCCCTCCCATGGAACTTGTTGGGGGGGGGCGTGGCCACGACCCGCTCCACCACCGTCTGTAGCTGCCGGGCGAGGTTGCGCATTTCCTGGATTAAGAAGGCGTGCATGGCCTGCATCTTCTCACGTAGTTGGCTGCTCTGGCTGGCGAGGGCTTCTTGCACCCACTCATTAGTGCCATTCTCCATGCTGCTTGCCCGGTGGTAGTCCCCTCCACTCTTGTCACCCTGGAACCCCCACGGGTGGTAGGACCTCTGTAGCCCCGAGAGTCGGGTGCAGTGGTGGGGGTTCTCTCTCAGATCTCTGATAATACTCTCCTGGAAATCCATGGACCCCCCCACTCTCTTCTCTGAAACGTCACTGTGGCGGGAGTCACCCTCGGCCCTTCGGGCTTTGGTTCCTCCTCATCATTCATAGTGGTTATAGTTGTCCCTGTAGCTTGGTCCTGTTCCCAAGCCGTTAGTCTGGGTTCAGGCTGCTCAGGGATGGGTCAGACCCAGAAGCAAGGAACAGACAAGTAAAGTTCAAGATCTTTATTCTAGCATCATAGGCAGGTACAGGCATTGTCGGAAGTAGCTCTCCGATAAGCAGCAGGGATGCTTCAAAGCAATCAGCCTGCATAACAAGCACAAGCGTTAGCATTGTATAACTGTTAGCCATTTGAATACATGTGCAAGAGGAACAAAGATGAAGTGACTCTTGACACCCTTCAGAGTAGGCAATGAAGTCATGGAAGGAATGTACTCCCTGAATTTTGGATTTCTAGGTCCAGCAGTTTGGGCTGGGCATTGATGATCTGTCAGGCACAGGCAGACACAGACAGACAGATATAGATTTACAGATATAGATAGATATAGATGGCTGAGGCAAAATATATATTTGGAAACATAGGGACTCATCAGAGAACCAAAACAAGCTTCGGTTCTCTGCCAGGGCACACTTGGTCACATAATTCTGTGTTTGCTGCCCCATAATGCAAGAAAGATTCTCACAACACGCCTCAGCTGCTTCAGCCAGTTGGGCCTGCGAAATGATGGTGTACTAGACTGCTGGTGACTGTCAGAACTTGTAACTTTCCTATATGCTATTAGCCTAACCGACTCCATATTGAAAGCAAACACTAACCCAAGCAGCTTTGCCCAAATAACTAACCAGTCCATATGTTGTGTGTGCCTGTGCATTTCAAACAAACTGTGATCACTGAAGTGTGACAGATAGCCCAGGGTCAACATCTGCAGATGGCCTTTGAAGCCAGGCCGGCCCGCACTTTCCCAGCGGGATTCCATCCTCCCTACCTGATAACAAACCCTGAGAAACAGACTGTTGTCTCCACCCGTGTGAACGATCGTTTTATTGTTGTCAACAGAATCACATAAAGTGTATCGAATGCTAGCTGTTGTTATCAGTGTTATTCTGCACCTCAAGCTCTGGAGTTCTCTAATAAATGCCTATACTTGCAACTAAGTCTTGGGCTTTTCTTGAAGTTCTGCCAGTTCTGACATTATAACACTGATCCCTTTGTTTTGGGACTTATCTGAACTGGCAACCTGGCTGAATGGCAGCCAAGGCTCTAGAGAGCCCACCACTCCAGCAGAGGACAGACCCTTGGAGCCCGAAGTAACGGCGGTGAGGCGCAAGATTCGGGACCCGGCTCCCTTCTCCACGGACGTATTCCCCTTGCGGAGCTGGAACCCGCGAAAGTCCACCAAGCTAATGGACGAGGCGGAGGAGAGATACAAGGCGCTCACCGGCGGGGCAGGGGGAGACGACTGGGACGGAGACGAAGACGAGTACCGCGACCCTGGGACAGGGGACTCCGCGCAGGCACTCCGCAACGAACTGTCCCAGTGGGTGAGAGAAATCCACGACCAGGTCCACGAGACCCGCATCATGATGACCGCGGAGATGCAGCTGCAGCTGGGCGCGCTCCGAGACCAGATTCGCGCCCTGCAGGCGACTATCCCAGCGGGGCCAGCCGGGCCACCAGGGGGGGCCGCACCCCCTGAGCCGCCCGCCCTGGGAATCCCTGCAGCGCCCACTGATGGGAGGCAACCCGGGGGGCCCCCCGGTGGTGGAGGAGGGGGCCCCGTCAAGCCGGTGGCCCCGATTGCGCCTGCGGCCGCGCCGGCGGCACCAGCAGCCCCAGTCGTGCCCGCAGTACCAGCCCCGCCACAACCGCAACCGGCACCCCAACCGGCGCTACCCCCCCGGGCCGCCCCGGGGGGGGGAGGCGGGAGACCGCACGAACTCCAGATCACGTTCGATGGCGACGGAGACGAAGTAGAATACTTCACCATCCAGTGCAACAACTTCTTCACGCACTGGGGAGGCGGCTACCCGACGGAGGCCAGCCGCGTAGACCACATAGCATCCCGGCTGAAAGGGGCCGCGAGGAAATGGTACGTGGGGTTATACACTGGGCGGAAGCCCGAGCTGGCCTCGGTGGCCGAGTTCCTCCAGGCGATGCTACGGCAGTACGGGGACCCCCTACGAGAGGAGAAAGCCACCGAGGCCCTCCAGAGAATCGAGCAGGGGAACCGCATGACCCGCGAATATGCCACCGAGTTCATGGCCCACTGCACCGTGGTAAGAGGCTGGAGCAAGCTGATGAAATGCTCAGCGTTCAAGAACGGGCTGAACACGAACATACTCGACAAGTGCTACCACCAAGGGAGGCCCGACACCCTCGTGGGGTGGATTCAACTGGCGGGCAAAGTGGAAACGAATCTGCAGCACGTCGGGCTGCGCCGGCAGCAGCAGCTGGGGAAGAGGGGAGGAAAGGCCGCCCCGACCGCACCAAAAGCGGAGGCAAAGAAACCACTGGCGACCTCAACCCCAACCAGCAGCGGGCGGAGATGCTTCAGATGCGGAGACCCGGGGCACCTCGCAGCCAACTGCCCCGCAAGAACCCCGACGACCACCCCGACACCAAAGCAACCCGCGGGCACACCGAAGAAAGGAGGGGGCCACGCCAAAGAGCCCAGTCGGGGTGCCGTCACCACATCCATGGCAATTGACGAGGAAACTATAACTATCGGCGAGTCGAGCGAGGAGTCGTGGGATCCTGAGCCGGTGGCAAACGACAGCGACCTGCTTTAATGGGTGCCGCAAAGCAGGTCCGGGAGACGCCAGCACCGATGATGGTGAGAATTACCAGGGAACTTTTGTTTATGGCAGTGACCCTACTAAACCCCCATCTCAAACGCTTCATGCACACCCGCACCCTAATTGACTCGGGGTGCACGAAAGACATCATGTCCCCCCGCCTGGTAGAGGCCTTGGGGCTAACCAAATCCCCCCTGCCCCGCCCCATCCAGTTTGAACAGATGGACGGGTCAGTGATGAAGGGCGAACCCTGCACCGAAGAAACCCAAGCGGTGCCCATGGGGACCAAGGACCACTGGGGGATAGAGGTGTTTGTAGTCGCCCCCTCATCCTCGTTCGATCTGGTAGTGGGGGCGGGCTGGCTAGCGAGGCACCAGCCAGACATACAATGGGAGGCCCAAATTGTTCGCTTCCCAAACTGGCGGTGCGAGCACCATCACTGGAGGGGGGAGGGGGGGCCCAAAGCCCCGCCGCAAAACGAGCGGCTGTGTTTGACCATAGAAGAAGTGAAATCGATCCCCAGAGAATACCGAGACCTAAAAGGGGCTTTTAGTGAGCGGGAAGCGGACGAACTCCCCCCTCACCGCCCCACCGACTGCGCTATTGAACTAATACCGGGGCAAGAACTGCCGAAAGCGAAACTGTACTCGATGGGGTGGGCGGAGAAAGCAGAACTGAGAAAGTTCATAGACAAAAACTTAAAACGAGGTTTCATCTGCCCCGCTACAGCCCCCCACGCAGCCCCCGTATTGTTCCGAAAGATGGAAGTTTGAGACTTCGCACAGATTTTCGCGGGATAAACGGGATTTGAATGTCCAACACCTACCCGATCCCGCTGATAAAAGACCTATTAAGTACGGTGGCTGAGGGCAAGGTGTTCATAAAGCTTGATTTGCGCGACGCGTACTTCCGTGTCCGGATCAAAGAGGGGGATGAATGGAAGACGGCGTTCAACACTCCGATGGGACAATTTGAGTATTTGGTTATGCCGTTCGGGCTGCAAGGGGCGCCCGGAGTATTCATGAACTTTATCAATGAGGTCCTGCGGGAATACTTGTATAAGGGGGTGGTGGTGTACCTGGATGACATCATTATTTACTCAAAGGACCTAGAATCACATGTGCCTTTGGTCAGAAAAGTTTTGTCTACCCTGTATCAGAACAAATTGTATGCCAAACTGTCTAAGTGTGAGTTCCACAAGACGGAACTAGACTACCTAGAGTGTCGGGGGAGGGATTGGCAATGGACCCCGCGAAAATACAAACGGTGCTAGATTGGGAGCCCCCCCGAACCTGACGGCAGCTACAATCATTCCTCGGGTTAGCAAATTTTTACCGCGGGTTCATCAAGGGGTTTGCCCAGGTCATGTTACCCCTCACGGAGCTCCTCAAGACCAAAGGGAAAGGGGAAGAGGCGAAAAAACCCGGGGCGCGCCTCAACTGGTCGCCCGAGTGTCAGCGCGCCTTCGACAAACTGAAAAGATTATTCACGAGCGAACCAGTGCTAACCCACCCCAATGAGTTGAAACCCTTTGTGGTGCAATGCGACGCCTCCGACGTCGCGGTGCGGGCAATATTAATGCAGAGAGACGAGGGGGGGGAGCTTCGGCCATGCGCCTACATCTCCCACAAATTCTCAAACGAGCAGAGAAACTGGTCGGTGTGGGACAAGGAGGCTTTCGCGGTCATGTTCGCCCTTAAAACCTGGCGGTCGTGGCTAGAGGGGGCCCGAGTCCCGTTTGAGATCTGGACGGACCACAAAAACCTGGAGGCATTAACCGGCCGCCGCAAATTAACGGCCAAGCAGATTAGGTGGGCCGGGTTCTTTGCAAAGTTTGACTTCGTGCTGAAGCACATCCCCAGCACCAAGAATTTTCTCGCAGATGCGCTCTCGCGCATGCCCCAGCACGATAGCCAAAGAGAGGAGGTGATAGACTCCCTGATCCCTCCCGACCAGGTAGCGGGGGGGGGGTCACCACCCGATCAGGAAAGACAACCAGAGCCCCAGAGTTGAAAGGGAAAGAGCGCTTCGTGGCCGAGACGGAAGCGGAGGGAGGGGATCGGCCCGAGGGAATAGAGAAGGGGGAATGAGGGCTCTGGTACCACCATGGGAAAATCTACGTGCCCAAAGCCCTACGCAAAGAAGTACTGGAAAACTGCCACTCGGGCAGGCTGGCGGGGCACTTTGGCTACGTAAAGACTCTGAACTTAGTCACAAGGCAATTCTGGTGGCCCCAAATGAAAAAGGATGTGTCGGAATTTGTAAGCTCATGCCCCACATGCATCATGGCCAAACGGAGGGGGGGGAAACCGCCGGGCCACCTAATCCCCTTGCCAACAGCCACCCAGCCATGGGCCGTAGTCTCGATGGACTTCATAGTCGAGCTACCCCCCTCCCAGGGGAAAACGGTAATACTGGTGGTGGTAGACACTTTTTCCAAACAAGCCCACTTCATCCCATGCAAACAACTCCCCACAGCTAAGAAACTGGCGCACCTCTTCTTCAATCACGGGGTACGCCTTCACTCATTCCCAGATAAGGTCATTAGCGACCGCGGGCCACAGTTCGTTGCCAACTTCTGGCGGGAGTTTTGCAAGATTGCGGGGATAGAACAAGGGCTCAGCTCCGCCTACCACCCGCAGATGGACGGGCAGGCGGAGAGGGTAAACGGGCTTCTCGAGCAGTACCTTAGGTGCTATATCAACTTCCAACAGTCGAACTGGGTGGAGCTATTACCCTTCGCAGAGTATGGCTATAACAACAGCCTGCACAGTTCCACCAAGACCTCACCTTTCCAGATCGTGAACAGCTACGAGGGCAAGCCGTTCCCCCACCTCCCTCTACCAGCAGGAGAGCCCAAGCCGACCTCCTGCCAACAATGGTGGGAGGGGGTCCGACGGGGATGGGAAGCAATACAGGAAAATCTAGAACAGGCCAAAGAGGAATACAAACGACAGTTTGACAAAAAGCACTTCCCCCAGTGGGAATTTAAGGTGGGGGAGAAAGTCTTTCTGTCAACCAAAAACCTCCCCCTTCCACAGGCTTGCCGCAAATTGGCCTACAAATACTTGGGTCCATTCGCAATAAAAAGGGTAATCAACAGCGTAACGGTGGAGTTGGAACTACCCAAACTATTAAGTAAGATCCACCCTGTTTTTCATTGCAGCCTTCTTCGCAAAGATCCTGGGGCTACATCCTGGCACCCTCGCCCTCCCGAGCCACCTCCTACACGAGTGAAGGGCCAGAGTCACCATGAGGTCCAGGAAATCCTGGACTCCAGGGTTCAGCGGGGGGTTCTGTACTATCTGATTCGCTGGAAATACTTTCCCCCGAGCTGCGATGAGTGGGTCAAGGCCAGTGATGTCTCTGCCCCGCAACTGCTAAAGAAATTCCACCTACTGTACCCACACAAGCCCAGGGCGAAAGCTTAGGGGGGGCCGTATGTCAGAACTTGTAACTTTCCTATATGCTATTAGCCTAACCGACTCCATATTGAAAGCAAACACTAACCCAAGCAGCTTTGCCCAAATAACTAACCAGTCCATATGTTGTGTGTGCCTGTGCATTTCAAACAAACTGTGATCACTGAAGTGTGACAGATAGCCCAGGGTCAACATCTGCAGATGGCCTTTGAAGCCAGGCTGGCCCGCACTTTCCCAGCGGGATTCCATCCTCCCTACCTGATAACAAACCCTGAGAAACCCTGAGAAACAGACTGTTGTCTCCACCCGTGTGAACGATCGTTTTATTGTTGTCAACAGAATCACATAAAGTGTATCGAATGCTAGCTGTTGTTATCAGTGTTATTCTGCACCTCAAGCTCTGGAGTTCTCTAATAAATGCCTATACTTGCAACTAAGTCTTGGGCTTTTCTTGAAGTTCTGCCAGTTCTGACAGTGACCTTGAAGCAATTTCTTCATCCAAGAACCCTGATAGGCTGCTGGAGCACAGTTTGGGGATGGGGGACTGGTTGAGCAAGTCCTAAATTATTGGATGTAAGTGTGTAAACACTGCATTTCTTTTTTTCACCAATCTAAGCCCATTTTTTGAATGAAAAAATCAGAGACTTCTTTTCATCTGGTTTTGTTCTTTCAACAAATTCCAGATCATTTTATCTCAGGCAGCATAACTCATCAAAGCTATTTCATTGGTTTCAGGACGCATCTCCTTTCATTTTTAAGATGAAAGTCCAGCAGCTGCAAAGGTTCTGCCTATGGAGGATTTGACAGATTTAAAGGGGTCTGAGAGAAGGATATTGGAGCAATCACAAAAATCCCTCATTTACATTCAGCCCTTTCTAAAGCAACTGTCTGGATCACCAAGGTCAAGCATGAGTCAGGAAATCTGGTGGTTCAGCCTGTTATTTCTGTCTTCAGAATATCTTGTACACAGCATGGGATAAACTGTGTAAAACCATCTCTGCCTTGAAATCAGTTCAATGAGATAACCATAAATCAGCAACAGTACGTGTTTGCACTGCAGGAAATATAGGGAGAGTTTATGCATTTATTTTTGTACAACAGATGTTTATTACATTCCTTTATACCCTACCTTTCTCCCCAATAGGGACTCAAAATGGCTTCCTGTCACGGCTGGGGCCGGGTCAGGCAAAGTCCAGGGGCAGTCCGAGGTCTGTAGCCAGTAAGCAGGAGGGTCCGAGGCGCCAAATCCGAATCACTGTACAAGTATCGCAGGTCCAACGTCCAGAAGCCGAGGTCAGGGAGTCCAGAAGTCACAAGCCAAAGTCAGGGAGTCCAGAAACCAAAGTCAAGCCGGAGTGGATGCTAGAACGTCAGGGAAATGACTAGTTGCTTCCACAAAGCCTCCTCCCAAAGCCTACAGCTATATAGCCCTCTGCTGGCTGTTGCCCATTTGGGCTAATTGCTGGCTCAGAGAGGCAGCCAGGATCCTGTTACAACTCAAGCATCCTTGCTCTTAGAAGGGCCAGAATCCTCTCAAAACTCAGGGCTCAGGGAGCGTCTTGCTTGTGAGCGTGCCGCCCTCCTCCGATCCCTGAGGTCCTGACGAAGGCGGTCACGCACACGAGCCACCCGAGAGGGCGAGGCAGGGGGGCTGGGATCTTCTCCAGCAGGAGGCAGGGGCACTGGTGCAGGTGGCAGGTGGCAGGGGCACAGTTTCTTCTGCAGGCTCCACTTCCTCTGCAGGGTCCCCAGCACCCATGACACTTCCATTGTTTTCCTCTCCTCTATTTTATCCTCACAACATCTTGCAATAATAATAATAATTATCACATGCCAGACCGGAGAACCTAAGATTGTCTGGCAGCCAGTTCCAGCTCTATCAGCAGTACACACCACTAAGTGGAGAGCTAGACTTTTTAAAGGCAAGAGAAGTTTCAGAGGTGGTTTGCTCTTGCCTGCCTTTGTGTCACACACACACACACACGATACTCCTTGAAGGTCACCCTTCCAAATACTAGCCAAGGCTGACCCTGCTTTGCTTCCAAGATCTGACAAGATCAGACTTGCCTGGGCTATGCAGGTCAGGTAGACAACAACCTGAGAAGTAGAGAGTGTGATTCTGGATCAAGATCACCCAGGGGGCTTCCATGGCACAATGGGGATTCAACCCTGCATTTCCCAGGTTCTAGCCCAGGGGTGGCCAAACTTGCTTAATGTAAGAGCCACATAGAATAAACATCAGATATTTGAGAGCCACAAGACATGAACAAATATTGCACAAAAGTCTTTATTAAAACACTAAATACTTTCTTCACACAGAAAGATAAAATACATATGTATGCACTTTACAACATGACCATGCTAGAAGGCATGCTAGTAGCCCCATGGCGCAGAGTGGTAAAGCTGCAGTACTGCAGTCCTAAACTCTGCTCACGACTTGAATTCGATCCCAGCAGAAGTTGGGTTCAGATAGCTGGCTACAAGTTTACTCAGCCTTCCATGGTCAGTAAAATGAGTACCCAGCTTGCTGGGGGGAAAGTGTAGATGATTGGGGAAGGCAATGGCAAACCACCCGGTAAAAAGTCTTCCATGAAAACATTGTGAAAGCAACATCACCCCAGAGTCGAAAACAACTGGTGCTTGCACAGGGGACTACCTTTACCTTTTTTATGCTAGAAGGAGACTTTTTCAAAAACAAAAACAAAAGCTGGAAATAACAGTCCCACAAGAACAACATAGGAAAAGGTTAGGGAATTGTTTTTTTGGCACCAGTGGGAGAAGGAAACACAAGTACCATATAAATCACTTGTAATGTACCCAGAGATGAGACGTGCTGAAGGCAACATGCTTTATTGGTACATCACAGAATGGGGCAACGCGGGCTGGGACCCGCTTTATATACACTCAGCCCGGAACGGCCCCCCAGCTGGTCCAGTCCAATCCTGGCCAGTCAAACTTCCCAACACAGATCTTGATTGGCGGAGTCCTTTCACACGCTGCGCCGAGTGACCAGGGGATTCCCCCTGGTCGCCTCTGCTGCATGGCCGCACGGTGCTTTACTAAAGCACAATACACTACATCACTGGTCACTGTTTGAATCATTATGCATCTCTCTTTGCTTTGACACCAAGGTTAGTGAATACAGCTCCTACAAGAGCTATGAAACTAAGAGGGAACCCTGCACCACCCTCTTTAATCCATCCCTCCTTCCAGTGGCTCCCTTGGCTCTTAGGCTCTCTTTCCCCACTCTAAATCTCTGGGCGACCTCTGTGGTGGAGAAGAGTTTGCAAGCCAGCCTATTTTCCCCTCCTTCCTTGCTCCACACAAAGCGGAAATAGTTGCCTACCTGTGGGTCAGAGCTAACTGAGGTCCCGATACTACACATGATTACTTGAGAGTATGCCTGCATTAAGTTCCTCCTTGACCTCCAGGAGACACGCAATATGCGTGAAAGAGCCACATGTGGCTCCCAAACCGCAGTTTGGCAACCTCTGTTCTAGCCTGACACTCTAAGCACTGTCCCATGCTGGCTGTCCTGGATACACTTTCATAAGAAACTTTCACATGGAGGCTACTAGCAGGACATTCCTAAACAGAGTTTAATCCATCTAAGCCCAGTGACTTCAGAAGGGTGTAACTCTGCTTCTCTCTTATAAGTGAGCCCAAGGTTTTCATCTGAATTAATCAGGAGCCCAGGAGCACCTTGAAGCCCAGCACTCCAGCACTTCATAAGATGCAGAGAGGGTCTTTCTGCAGCACCTGCATTTTTAAGTAGAGATCAAGTCATAGGAAAAAAAGAGAGGGATGCTGCAAGAAGAGACCAATGTGAACAAGAACCACAGAGTAATCAAGCCATGAAGAAAGGGTGAGGAAAGTTACCCCCAACCACTGATAGAACCTCAGAATGGAAAATACAGTGTAAGGTATGTTAAGCAGATCATTGTGTTGTTGTTGTGAGGGGAGTTGTGTATTTTTTGCATGTGTGTGTGTGTGTGCCCATGCTTGGAAGACAAGGCGACCTCTCATAGAATCATAGAGTTGGAAGGAACCTCTAGGGTCATCTCATCCAACCCCCTGCACAATGCAGAAAAATCACAAACACCTCCTCCTAAATTCACAGGATCTTCATCGCTGTCAGGTGGCCATCTAGCCTCTGTTTAAAAACCTCCAAGGAAGGAGAGCCCACAACCTCCTGAGGAAGCCTGTTCCACTGAAGAACCACTCTAATGGTCAGGAAGTTCTTCCTAACATTGAGCCAGAAAATCTTTTGATTTAATTTCAACCCATTGGTTCTGGTCCTACCTTCCAGGGCCACAATTCCACACCATCATCTATATGACAGCCCTTTAAGTACTTGAAGACGGTGATCATATCACCTCTCAGCCGCCTGCTCTCCAGGCTAAACATCCCCAGCTCCTTCAACCTTTCCTCATAGGACTTGGTCTCCAGACCCCTAACCATCTTCTTCACCCACCTCTGGACCTGTTCCAGCTTGTCTATATCCTTCTTAAAATGTGGTGCCCCAAACTGAACACAGTACTCCAGATGTGGTCTTACCAGAGCAGAGTAAAGCAATACCATCACATCACATGGTGTGGACACTATACTTCTGTTGATACAGCCCAAAATTGCATTTGCCTTTTTAGCCACCGCATCACACTGTTGACTCATGTTCATCGTATGATTTAAGACCCCTAGATCCTTTTCGCACATACTACTGCTAAGACAAGTCTCCCCCATCCTATAACCATGCATTGGATTTTTCCTACCTAAATGCAGAACTTTACATTTATCTCTGTTAAAATTCATTTTGTTGATTTTAGCCCAGTTTTCCAGCTGTCAAGTCATCCTGTATCTGTCTTCTTTTGTGTTTGCAACTCCTCCCGATTTAGTATCATCTGCAAATTTAATAAGCATTCCCTCTATTCCCTCAAAGAGCCCCGTGGCGAAGAGTGTTAAAGCTGCAGTACTGCAGTCCTAAGCTCTGCTCATGACCTGAGTTCCATCCCAGCGAAAGCTGATTCAGGTAGCCGGCTCGAGGTTGACTCAGACTTCCATCCTTCCGAGGTCGGTAAAATGAGTACCCAGCTTGCTGGGGGAGAAGTGTAAATGACTGGGGAAGGCAATGTCAAACCACCCCGTAAAAAGTCTACCGTGAAAACGTTGTGAAAGCAACGTCATCCCAGAGTCGGAAACGATTGGTGCTTACACAGGGGACCTTTCCTTTCCTATTCCCTCATCCAAATCTTTGATAAAGATGTTGAACAAAACAGGTTCCAGGACAGATCCTTGAGGCATTCCACTTGTCACTCCTCTCCAAGAGGATGAGGAACCATTCACAAGCAACAGTAACAGGATCCAAACCACATTTTACCAACTTACTGAAATCAAGATAAACAATGTCTAGAGCATTCCCCTGATCCAGCAAGGTGGTCACTTTCTCAAAAAAAGAGATCAGGTTAGTCTGACATGACTTGTTCTTGAGAAAACCATGCTGGCTCTTAGTAATCATACCCATTCTTTCTAAATGTTCCAGGCCCGACTGTTTGATAATTTGTTCTAAAACTTTTCCAGGTATAGACATCAAGCTGACAGGTCGGTAGTTACCTGGATCGTCTTTTTTCCCCTTCTTGAAGATGGGTGTCAAGCATTGGTATTTCGAATAATTGAGCTATTGTTTAAATCAAAGACTCGTTTTATTGATAATCCAATACTTGCCCAAGGAACGATACCTAGGAAGTGATACAGAATATTACATAGCATGGCATCTTAAAGGCTACTTCAAAGACAAAGTTCAGATAGCTTCAAAACATAACATACAGATGTGAATTGCATAGAAGGTTCAAAGCATATAATCAGCTAACCATTTGGATACTATAACATCTCTCAGTTCCCACACATTCCTGACTTGTTGATATGTATGGGAACTCAGGGGAGATACTTCTACTTTACAATAGAAAGATTACTTGCTTATCCTGCATCCTTGAGAGTCCACAGGTGGGGGAGCTTTGAAGAGAGATCTTTATTCAGAAAAGAATAGTAGGAAGGAGGGGGGGGAGTATGAATACCAAATGCACACTAAATTAATACTCAGAAATATCATGCTTGACAATGGGGACAACATTCGCCTGCCTCCAATCTTCCAGCATCTCTCCTGTTCTCCAAGAATTCTCAAAAATAATAGCCAGAGGTTCAGAAATTACATCCACAAGCTCTTTTAGAACTTTTGGATGCAATTCATTTGGCCCTGAGGACTTAGTTTCATTTAAAGAAACTAGATGTTTATGTACTACCCCTGATCCTAGGTTGGAACTTCATACTCTCCTTATATGTTCTGTTTTTGCCATGCTGAGCACCGTTTCCCTCAGAAGAAAAGACTGAGGAAAAATAGGAATTGAGCAGTTCCGCCCTCTCTTCATTACCTGTTACAATTTCACTTTCTTGCCGTCACATTGGGTCTACCATGTCCTTGCTCTTTTTCTTACTCTGAACATAAGAAAAGAACCCTTTTTTGTTATTTTTAGCATCTTTGGCCAGCCTAAGCTCATAGTGAGCTTTAGCTTTCCTAACTTTTTCTCTATGTTTATATTCATCCTTGGTTATAAGGCCCTCCTTCCAATTCCTAAAGGAGGCTTTTTTATTTCTCAAGTCTTTAGAGAGCTGCTTATGCATCCACTTCGGCTTCTTTAGGCTTTTTCCATTTTTTCTTCTCATAAGAATCCTCTGTGATTGCACTTTCAGTACTTCACTTTTAAGAAACTCTCACCCCTCCTGGACCCCCTTCCTCCTAAGTATTTCTGACCATGGGATTTTACCCAGCATAGTTCTAAGTTTATCAAAGTTTGCCTTTCTGAAGTCCAACCTGTAAATCTGACTATGTATAGCTTTTCCCTTCCCTAAGACTGTAAATTCCAAAATCACATGGTCACTACTGCCCAGGGTGCCCACTATTTCCACTTCTTCAATCAATTCTTCCTTGTTGGTGAGAATCAAATCCAAGATAGCAGATCCCCTTGTTTCCTGCTTCACTTTCTGCAAAAGGAAGCTGTCAGCAAGACAAGTCAGGAATCTATTTGACTTTTCATTTTTAGCAGAGTTGTGTCATGGGTGCTGGGGGCCCTGCAGAAGAAGCCGAGCCTGCAGAAGAAACTGTGCCCCTGCCACCTGCACCAGTGCCCCTGCCTCCTGCTGGAGAAGACCCAAGCCCCCCTGCCTCGCCCTCTCAGGTGGCTCGTGTGCGTGACCACCTTCGTCAGGACCTCAGGGATCGGAGGAGGGCGGCACGCTCACAAGCAAGACGCTTCCTGAGCCCTGAGTTTTGAAAGGATTCTGGCCCTTCTAGGAGTGAGGGTGCTTGAGTCTCAGCAGGATCCTGGCTGCCCTCTGAGTCAGCAATTAGCCCAAATGGGCAACAGACAGCAGAGGGCTATATAGCTGTGGGCTTTGAGAGAAGGCTTTGTGGAAGCAACTAGTCACTTACCTGACGTTCTAGCATCCACTTTGGCTTCTGACTTTGGCTTCTGGACCCCCTGACTCTGGCATTGACTTCTGGACCATCTGACTTCGGCTTCTGAACCTCTGACCTACGATACCTGGACTGTGATTCGGTTTGGGCGCTTTGGACCCTTCTTGCTACCCAGGTACAGACCTTGGACTGCCCCTGGACTTTGCCTGGCCTGGCCCCAGCCCATGACAGATTGCTTCCACCACCACAAACACCCATTCCACAGGATGGATGCTGAAGTAAGTGGAACAGCAGGACTACTGGCTGCTCTCCAAGCCCAGGTACAGCAGCTGACACAGGCAGTAGTGCACTTGCAGCAACAACCTGCGGCCAGTGCTCCAGCCAAGTGCCCAGTTCCCCCACCTGACAGATTTGGGGGTGCTGTGGAAGAATTTCCTGCTTTCCTGGCGCAGTGTCGGCTGTACTTCGAACTAAGAGCACGGGACTTTCCCAATGACAAAACAAAGGTATGTTTCATCATTAGTCTGTTAAAGGGGCAGGTGGCCAAGTGGGCCACACCCGTACTGGTTGAGTCCTCTCCCCTGCTGACTGATTACCAGGGGTTTGAGGCCCACCTGTCTGCTGCCTTCTCAAACCCAGTCCAAGCAGCTACAGCCAACCGGAAAATCAGGGCCCTGAAACAAGGCAAATCCTCAGTGGCTCAGTACGCCACCGAATTCAAGCTCCTGGCCCAAGACTTGGCGTGGAATGAGGCTGCCCAGATAGACCAGTTTACCGAAGGGTTGGCGGAGGAAATCCTGGACAAACTGGCCAGGGTGGAGCAGCCACCCACCCTCTGCCTCCGCATCGATGGCCGCCTGGAAAGTCGCCGCCAAGCCAAGACCAGAGGGCGCCAGCTCCCTGCGCCATGCCACTCGGCTCCTCTTCCATCCCCAGCTAGTACCAGGGACGAGGGTGAGCCTATGCAGCTTGGAGCTGCTCGACCCTGCCTGACTCCAGAAGAAAAGGCCAGATGCTGCACGCAGAATCTGTGCCTCTACTGCGGCACGGCAGGCCACTATGCCTCTGGCTGCCCTGCTAAGCGTCGGATACCCGGACCTTCGTTGCCACCGCCGCCAAAAGGGCAGCCCCAGGCGTAAGTGGACCCTCCAGCATGGGGCGACTAGCAGGCTGATACCCCGTTGCTACCAGTCAAACTCCGTCTGCCTGATGGACGCTGGCTGTTCGTGTATGCCATGCTGGACTCGGGAGCGGCCCACTGTTTTGTAGATGCCGCCTTTGTAAAGCAGCACCAGATCCCAGTGCAGACAAGAGATTCCGACGCTGGTGGAGGCTATTGACGGGCGCCTCCTCCGTTCTGGCCCCGTCACCCAGGAGACCTGTCCCATCACCTTCCACGTCCAGCAGCACCAAGAACAGCTGCAGTTCGATGTCGCCCGCATGCCTCGCTTCCCGCTGATTCTAGGCCTTTCCTGGTTGAAGCTGCACAACCCCATTGTGGACTGGGCCCAGCAGGAACTATGCTTCCGAGACCCATGCCCCCATCTGACTCCTCCCACCACTCTAGCAGCCGGCATCCCGAGTGGTGGTCCTCAGCTCCCTCAGAAGTATGCGGATTTTGCCGATGTCTTTGAAGAGACAGGAGCTGATCAGCTTCCCCCTCACCGGCCCTATGACTGTGCCATTGATTTAGTACCTGGGGCACCACTCCTGGTGGGGCATCTGTACCCAATGTCGGAGCCTGAGCTGGCAGCTCTGTGAGACTTCCTGGACAAGAACCTGAAACGCGGATTCATCCGACCCTCAACCTCTCCCCTGTGTGCCCCAGTCCTCTTCGTGAAGAAGAAAAGTGGGGAGCTCCAGCTGTGCAATGACTACCGGGCCCTGAACAAGATCACCATCCGCGACCGGTACCCTCTACCACTGATCCCTGAACTCTTGGATTGCTTAAAGGGGGCCCAAATCTACACCAAGCTGGACCTCCGTGGAGCGTACAATTTGGTGCACATACGGCCCGGAGATGAGTGGAAGATTGCGTTTGGGACCCAATACGGGCAGTACGAGCACCTGGTGATGCCCTTCGGACTGACCAACGCCCCCGCTGTCTTCCAGAGGTTCATGAATGACGTATTCCGGGACCTGCTCGACCGCTTCGCGATCATATACCTAGATGACAAGCTGATTTACTCCTGCAATCCTGCCCAGCACGCCGAGCACGTTCGCCAGGTCCTGCAGCGCCTACGAGCCCACGGCCTCTATGCCAAGCTGGAGAAGTGCGACTTTGACCTGCGTTCTGTCGAGTTCCTTGGTCACATTGTGTCACCGCAGGGAATACTCATGGACCCCAGAAAAGTGGAAGCGGTCCTGACCAGCAGGCTCCTCAGAATCGCAAGGACCTGCAGCGGTTTCTTGGTTTCACCAACTACTATCGGCAATTCATTCTGGCCTATGCATCCCTGACCCCGCCCCTGACTCAACTACTCTGCCCCAAAGAACCCTTCCACTGGTCCCCAGAGGCCGATAACACCTTCTCCACCCTGAAGACCCTCTTCGCCACCGGGCCACTCCTGAGATACCCCGACCCCCAGCTTCCCTTTACGGTGGAAGCTGATGCCTCCAACGTGGCCCTAGGAGCAGTGCTGTCCCAGCGTGAGGAGCTGTCCCAGCCACTCCAGCCCTGCGCCTATTACTCGCGCCAGCTCACTGCTGCAGAGAGGAACTATACCATCTGGGAGAGGGAGTTGCTCGCGATCAAGGCAGCTTTTGAGGTTTGGAGACATTACCTTGAAGGGGCTCGCCACCCTGTCCAAGTGCTCACTGACCACCGGAACTTGGCGCATCTCCAGACCACCTGCCGTCTCAACCAGCGCCAGATCCGGTGGTCCCTATTCTTCTCCCACTTCGACTTCAGGATCACCTACATCCCCCATACCCAGAACCGGAAAGCTGATGCGCTCTCGCGGAAACCGGAATACGCCCCTGCTTCAACTGAGACCGCGCCTGCTGCTCCCATCCTTCCGCCCTCAGTGTTTGCAGCCACCTCCACTTCACCAGCACTCGTGGAGGACATTCGTGCTAGCCAGGCCAATGATCCCTGGGTCCAGCAACACCTCCAGGCACTCCAAGATGGCTCAACAGGCGAGTTCACGACTCGAGGCGGCCTCTTGCTACAGCGCGAATGCCTCTATGTGCCGCCCGGGCCCTTGCGGGCAGAAGTGCTATGCCTGACCCATGACGCGTTACCCGCTGGGCATTTTGGACAGCATAAGACCACCCACTTGCTGACACGGGAATTCTGGTGGCCACGAGTCTGCTCCAATGTTGCCCGTTATGTCAATTCCTGTGACATCTGCCGATGGGCCAAAGACATCCCAGCCAAACCCTTAGGATTGTTACAGCCCTTGCCCACACCCTCAGGACCCTGGGATACCATCTCGATGGACTTCATCACAGAACTCCGCGATCCAAGGGTCAGACTTGTATCTTAGTGGTCGTCAACCTGTTTACAAAGATGGCCCACTTCATTCCGTGCCCAAGACTCCCCACAGCTCAGGAGATGGCCCAGCTCAACCTGCAACACATCTTTCATCTGCACGGACTCCCAGCCCACCTAATCTCAGACCGGGGCCCCCAGTTCTCCTCTCGGTTCTGGCAAGCCCTCCATTCCAGCCTGGGTACTCGAGTGCACCTGTCCTCGGCCTACCACCCACAGACGGATGGTCAGACGGAGCGCACCAATGCCACGCTAGAGCAATATCTCCACTGTTACACCTGTCATCAGCAGGATGACTGGACCACCCTGTTGCCCCTAGCGAAGTTTGCGTACAACAACGCGGTCCATTCGTCCACCCAAATGACCTTGTTTGCTGCAACCTACGGGTACCACCCTCGGTTCTTCCCAGCAATCCTGCCACCCACGAATGTCCCCACCGTTGATGCCTACCTGCAAGAACTCCGTGCCAGCCAAGACTTGCTCCGAGAACAGCTACAGCGGGCCAAGGAGGCATATAAACTGGTTGCGGACTGGAAGAGGCAAGAGGGCCCTCCAGTGCAGCCGGGGGATCATGTGTGGCTCTCAACTCGCTACCTGTGCCGGCCTGGTCGGTCTCACAAGCTGGATGCGCGGTTCTACCCCGTCATGGAACAAGTAAACCCCGTCGCCTTCAGGCTCCAGTTGCCACCCCACCTCCGCATTCACCCTGTGTTCCATCGCTCCCTCCTTGTCCCGGCTGTACCCCCTGACCTAGCTCGGCCTCCTTCCCCACCACCACCACCACCACCGGTGCTGGTGGATGATGAAGAAGAATATGAGGTGCGCCAAATCCTGGACTCCCAGTACCATCGTGGAGGCCTCCAGTACCTTGTGGACTGGGAGGGATACGGCCCGGAAAACCGGTCTTGGGAGCCCGTGGACAACCTTCATGCCCCGGACTTGGTGCAGCAATTCCACACTGACCACCCCGACCTCCCAGGCCCTTCGATGGAGGGGGGCCCTGCGGGGGGGATAGTGTCATGGGTGCTGGGGGCCCTGCAGAAGAAGCCGAGCCTGCAGAAGAAACTGTGCCCCTGCCACCTGCACCAGTGCCCCTGCCTCCTGCTGGAGAAGACCCAAGCCCCCCTGCCTCGCCCTCTCGGGTGGCCTTCATCAGGACCTCAGGGATCGGAGGAGGGCGGCACGCTCACGAGCAAGACGCTCCCTGAGCCCTGAGTTTTGAAAGGATTCTGGCCCTTCTAGGAGTGAGGGTGCTTGAGTCTCAGCAGGATCCTGGCTGCCCTCTGAGTCAGCAATTAGCCCAAATGGGCCACAGACAGCAGAGGGCTATATAGCTGTGGGCTTTGAGAGAAGGCTTTGTGGAAGCAACTAGTCACTTACCTGACGTTCTAGCATCCACTTTGGCTTCTGACTTCGGCTTCTGGACCCCCTGACTCTGGCATTGACTTCTGGACCCCCTGACTTCGGCTTCTGAACCTCTGACCTACGATACCTGGACTGTGATTCGGTTTTGGCACTTTGGACCCTCCTTGCTACCCAGCTACAGACCTTGGACTGCCCCTGGACTTCGCCTGGCCTGGCCCCAGCCCGTGACAAGTTGAACTTCCAACAGTTGTCTGAGTAATTGAAATCTCCCATGATCACTGTATCCCTTCTCTTGAAGAACTTTGCAATCTGCTGTAGAAGTATCTCATCAAAGTCCTCTGCCTGACTTGGTGGTCTATAGCAAACCCCCACAATAATATCACTGTTTTTTCTTACTCCTTTTATTTTTACCCAGAGACTCTCAACTGAGCTGCCATGCTCAGATTCCCTTATTTCCTCAAAAGTATATACCTCCTTCACATATACTGCTACACCTGCACCCTTTCTCATTTGTCTGTTTCTTTTAAATAAGTTGTACCTCTGAATCCTAATATTCCAGTTGTGAGTGTCATTCCACCAAGTTTCAGTAAGGCCTATTATGTCATAGTCTTCCTTTTTTATTAGGACTTCCAGTTCCTCTTGTTTGTTTCCCATACTCTGTGCATTAGTGTAGAGACATCAGAATCTACATTTTATGCATCCCAAGGGTTTATTTTCCATACAAGCTTTCAAGTTAACATTAACTAGCGTATGCACCACTTGTCAGCGAAGGGGCATTGAAGTTTCAAGAAGGAACAAACTTGTCTTTGTTCAAAACTAAGTTTCCATTTATTGATTATAGCAATGGTTCATTGATACTAATAGCGAAATGGGTACAAGCATAGGCATTTATGGACGCACATCAAAGCATAGGGGTTTTAAATCACTTCTCATAATAAAGCTGGGGCCCTTCCGCTGAAAGTAACCAGTTCACATATCTGTTATCTCCCACATGCACAGCCTGTCTCTCCACCCCTGCTGTGGCCTTGCTCGGCTCCAGCAGGCGCCTGAGAACTAGCTAGATGTTTTGCACTTCAAAGACCTTTGGCACCTTAGTCACCCCCTCCCCCCATCCACCTTTCACATTCTCTTGTGGCATTGGTGTTAGTAAAGCAAGGAGTTGTAGGGTTAGTTAGCAGTTAATAAGCATTTCAAATAATAAAGCAAACTTCAAGGCATACAAGGTGACACCACTCTTTGCAAATCTTTAATGTTCTTATCCCATATTTCTGTTATGATACGAGGCTTTGAATTATTGTCTTGCTCCCCCATACAATTTAATTTAAAGCCCTCTTTACTAGGTTAGCAAGGCTGTTACCAAAGACCCTTTTTTCCACCACCGTAAGGTGCAAATCATCTCCTGATAAAATACCACCATCTCGCCATGGTCCTGAAATCCAAATCTTTCCTGATGACACCATCGATGTAGCCAGTCATTTATTTGAAGTATTCTTCTTTCTCATCCTAAGCCATGGCCTTCAGAGGAAGCACTGATGAGAACACAACCTGGGCGCCCAGCTCCTTCACCTTCTGACCCAGAGCCACATAGTCTTTTCTAATACGTTCAGGGCTATGACGGGCAGTATCGTTCGTTCCCACGTGGATCAGCAAGAAAGGATAGTAATCCATGGGCTTGATAAATCTTCCAATCCTTTCTGTCATTTGCTGGATGTGTGCACTTGGCAGACAGCAGACCTTTCAGGATGACAAGTCTGTTCAGCACACTTTGGGCTCCACCCCTCTGAGCAAAGAGTCTCCAATCACCACCACCTTCCTCTTCCTATATTGGGGAGCAAAAGCTTCTGAGAAACTTTCTTCAAGCTTTGTGGAGGCTGGGGAAGTAGGCCTTGTTCCAGTGGTTCAGAATCAGTTACTGTGGAGAGATCCTGGAACCTATTGCTGAGCAGCAGGGACTAGAACATCTCCTGTTTTTCTTTCTCCTTCAGGTTACATTTTTCCAGGAACCCTATTCCTGTGTTGGGTTCTCTTCTAATTGCTGAGATACCACTTCCTCTCCCTCCTCTTGTCCTTTCAAGAGCGCCTCATGCATTTTGTCAAGGTCAGTAGTGGCCAGTAGTTGTCAAGCATGCGGATTCAATGACGAGTCGAAGTTGATACAAAGACTACGTTTATTGATAGACTGATACTTCGGTAACAGGTTCTTGAGGGTAATGCTGACAATACATTGATACAATACTTTTAAGGCCTACTTCAAAGGGATTCCAAGGGATGGGGTTGCGGGGTAGCATTCACACATAAACTATCATAAATGTCTACATTCCCATAGTGTTATCAGGACTGTGTCCTTGCTTTCTCCAGATGGCTCTCACTCCTTACAAGAATGTATGGGAAGGAGCTGATTACTTGGTTTCAGTTCTCACTACTTCTAATTATAAGCCATAAAGCAAGACGGGGGGGGGGGGGGGAGGAGGAAAAGAATAACAAGCTAGCACAGTTGGATCCTCCATGATGCTTCACAGACCAGGTTAGGTAGGACCCTAAAACAATCAATCATCAATGGAATTTTACCATGCTTGACAGTAGTGACCTCTGGCAACTCCTACTGGAGCACGGAAGCATGGCCGGTACGTGAGAATTAGAACATAAGAACACAAGAAAAGCCTGGCTAGGGTGCACTGCCAAGCACCCCCTCTCCCCACACACAGAATGTGTGCTCCTTGGAGCCTGCTAATGAAAAACAGGCTCCATGATGCACAGATGCTGCCCAGATGGTTTTGTGTTCGCCGGGTATTAAAATATAAAACTGTAAATTAAAAATTGTAAATTTTTCAAGTTTCTTCATTTTCCCTACAATTCTCTGTTTTTTTAAATTTCGGGGGGGGGGGCACTAGTGGGCAGTTCACCTAGGGCACCAAAAACCCTAGCACCGGCCCTGCACAGAGGATGTTCAGAAAAGTGGCTTGATACAGTCTGCATCTGTTTCCCACTCCAGGTATTCCAAGGTGGTCTCCCATCCAAGGACTTGCCAAGGTTGGCCTTGCTTAGCTGCTGAGATCTCCATTGGTATACAACCCTAAAACACATGATGGACCATGTGTAAACACTGGGACAAAAAGTGGTGAACGTATTTGCCACTAATCAAGCTCTGCTGTTTAAACCTGTTAATCCAACAAAGTATTAAAGGCTTTTCTGCCCATTGGTTCTGACCCCACACTGCTTTGTCTTATTTCCTTGTTTCTGAATGCATTTTTGTGTTTAGTTTTGACTTCAGGGTTTTTTGTTTGGTCCCCCCCCCCCATTTTTTTCCAGTTCTTTTTAAACCACTGTTACCCCACTCATTTTTCTGGAAAATGATTTTGAGCTGGCTTTTCTTCATACATAATGTGTCTCTCAGTTTTTTCTGTCCCACTCACTCCTACCCACCTTCAGCTCCCTTTTAAATCAAACCACTCCCTCTCCTCCCCTTCAAAGACAAGTGGTTTTTGATTTTTTTTTAAAGTGGAACTAAAATACAGAAAAAAGTAAGTCTCCAAGCTATTCCCTCACAGTGATGTAAGGAACAAGGCAGATGTCTGCAGGAGGTTTACTTTTAAAAAAATAAGGCTGGGATTTCAGAAAACCTGCTTTATCAATACAACACAATATCCATATATTGATATAGGCCTGCCCCAAACAATCAAAGGCCGGTGTGCTGTGACACAATCAATAACAGCAGCATCCTCCCTTGAACATCCTCGTTATTATAGGCACGTGTAGAAGAAAATAAGCTGCCTCCATAACCGTGGAAAGGCGAAGGGAGGGCAGCCCTGCAGAAGAGACCTGCCTGCCCAGCCGATCCCACAGATTGTGGACTGAATGCCAAGAAAATCAGGAGGAAATTGAGAGCAAAGAAAAGCAGTTAAAAAGCCAATTCTCATTGTAAATAGAAATAATTATTTGAAAATGATTGTGAATAATACTTTTCCAACATAAAGTGTGATTTAATTAAACCTTTCGGAGTATTTTGAAGAATAAACACTAAATGCCAATCTTAAGCATAATAGAGCTGCTATGAAAGTTCACCAGAAATGGAATTTCAAGTTGAAATTGCCTGCTCAGATGAATCGCCCACAGAACTTCACAGGGTGAGAGAAAGCGTTTTGCTAAAATTCCACTGGAGGGTCAGCAACATCCTGTCTTCATAGCCAGGTATTACAGGCTCCAGGGACAGAGGGCAATTAAAAGGCCTCAATTCTGTTACAGGAAATGCTTGGAGTCTCCTCTTTTTATGGGGAAATTAGCAAGAGGGAGACTCAGGTAGAGCTAATTGGAGCGGAGATCTTTTCCACCTATGATACAGAGGTCTGGTTTTAGAAAGAAAAACTCCAGAGTAAATATATTTTATAATGTCTACTAGAAAAACATGTAAAAAGGTACAATCACACATACAAGCAATACAATACAGACAATCAAGAGGCTAGGAAAATAGAGGTGAGAGATAGGGGCTTTTAGGGTTTATTATAAAGGCAATACTACCTGTCCAGATGTGTAGATGTCCATTTAGATATTAAAGGCATTTTGTCATGTCTGAGAGGCCCCTCACACAGAGTAATGGGGGAACAACGTATGTTTCCAGACTGAACAAAAAGGTGTGGGTTATTCCCATGTTTTATAGGGTTTGGAGGGGAGGGGGTACTCCCAGAGCTGCAATGGCTCTTAATGGCCACTGATGTGTCTTTTCTGGGTAGCTGAATGGATTCCCCGCTGAAAACGATAAGGGAAGATGATTCTAAATGTTTGTTAGGATGGGCCATGATGAACTTAATGGTTGATTTAATTTAGTCTGGATACTCTGAGGAGGAGTCAGGGTGGAAGGATTTGTGGAATATGGCAGAGAAGTGGACAAGGATTAGGACAGAAACAATACATTACCTGTTAAGCCTTTTGTTATTATGCATTCCATTTGGGCAGGGGAGAGAGCCAGACTAGGAGAATGCCAACATTGTAATCAGAACAAGCCCAAGCATATTTTCCTGGTTCCTTTGGAGAGAGTGGTGTTCCTTGGCCCGTTTCTGACTGGCATCCATTTTGTTTCCCGGAGATGGGGACCCTACTGCTTGTCGGTGCTCCCATATTTATTTATTTATTTATTTACGTTATATTTATATCCCACCAATTCTATGCAGACTCAAGGCAGCTAACAGCATAAAATACACAATAAACAAGAAGCAATATTAAAACAATAAAACAATCAAATAAATTGCAATGGTGCTACTTCAAGTGGATCATATAATATTTTCCTTTCTCAGCGCGTACAGATCCTAGCAGTTAGTACTAAAGCATGATAGATGCAGATGTGGTGGTAGCCCTTTCCCATTAGATGTTATATGCCATCCGAAACAGTTCAGTCTTACAGGCCCTGTGCAACTGCAAAAAGTCCTGCAAGGCCCTAATGGCTTCTGGGAGGACGTTCCAAAGTATTGGGGCTACAACCGAGAAGGCTTTTGCTCTGGTGGAGTTAAGCCTAGCCTCTTTTAGCCCAGGGACAGCCAAAAGATTTTGAGAGCTTGATCGCAGTGCCCGCTGGGGAGCATGTGGGGCAAAGCAGTCCCTCAGATAGGTAGATCCTAGACTATATAGGGCTTTGAAAATTAATACCAGGACCTTGAAACGGATTCAGTATGCAACAGGCAGTCAGTGCAGCGCTCTCAGCACAGGCTGAATGTGCTTCTGATGGGGAAGCCCCATTAGTAGCCTGGCTGCAGCATTCTGCACCAGCTGCAGCTTCTGAATCTGAGTCAAGGGCAGCTCCATGTTGAGATCATTACAGTAATCAATTTTCAAGGTGACAGAGGCGTAGATTACCATTGGGGACCAACTGCCGTATTTGCCAAAGGTGGAAAAAAGCGGCTCTAGCAGTGGCCGCTACTTGGGCCTCCATAATTAAGGAGGACTCCAGGAGCACTCCCAAGCTGTTAACTCTCGATGCTGGCGTCAGTGGCACCTGTCAGAACTTGTAACTATTGCTGATGCTTCACTGCCTTGTAACCAGTACTTGTATTGTGATCTCAGTATTGCTCATGTATGGATTGTAACTGAACCAAACTGACTCCATGTTGTAACCTCCTAATAACCCCAAGTGCCTATGTAGCAATTAACCTTGCCCTACTGGTATCCAAAATATTTAGGGCTGTAGACTGAATTATGATGTGTCTCTGTACATTCTCACACTGGTGCCCTTTGAAGCCAAGCCGTGTGGCCTTCAGAGCGAGGAGGCAACCTCCCCGCTGATAGTGGATGGTGGGAAGACAGATGTGCTTGTAACGGTGTGAATTGTGGC
The DNA here is from genome assembly GCF_032191835.1 of Heteronotia binoei. Taxonomy (NCBI): domain Eukaryota; kingdom Metazoa; phylum Chordata; class Lepidosauria; order Squamata; family Gekkonidae; genus Heteronotia; species Heteronotia binoei. The sequence continues at coordinate 136,637,459 of NC_083229.1, forward strand.
TTTGTGATGTGTTTGCTTTAGTGTATAAAACTGCGCTGGTGCTGGCCCTCGCCATCACTGTTATCTCGTCTCTTCCAGTACTTAGTTCTCTCTAATAAAATCCTAGCTTTGTAACCAAGTATGGGATCCGTTTGAAGTTCTTAAGTTCTGACAGCACCCCATCGAAGGCTGGTAAAGGGATCACTCTTCCCAGGTCGCTGCAACTTAGAGAACTTCTGACTTTTTGGATTCATATGAGACAGGCAGCACCTCCTGGCCACAGCACCACTTGCATGTTCCTGAGGGACCTGCCTCTAAGCTGGGTCAGTTGATGGGTTCTGTAGTTTTCCACTTCTGTTGCTACAGGCCAAAATCACATTGACCTTTTCAGCCACAACTGCTGACTCATTATCCATGATGTGTAGGGTCCACTAAGACCCCTAGATCCTTTTTGCACAAGCAAGTCTTTTTGCCAAGGCAAGTCTCGCCATTCTATAATTATGCATTAGATTTTTCCTACCTAAATGCAGAACTTTACATTTATCTGTGTTAAAAATTCATTTCGCCCAGTTTTACAGCCTGTCAAGATCATCCTGTATCCTGAGTCTGTCTTCTACTGTATTTGTGACCCTTCCCAATTTAGTATCATCTCCATATTTAATAAGCATTCCCTCTATTCTTTCATACAAATAATTAATAACAATGTTAAACAAAACAGGTCCCAGGACAGATCATTAAGGCACTCCACTTGTCAGTCCTCTCAAAGAGAATGAGGAACCATTCACAAGCATTCTTTGGGTGTGACCTGTCAACCAGTTGCAGACCCACCTAACAGTAACAGGTTCCAAACCACATAGAATCATAGAATTGGAAGGGACCTCTAGAGTCATCTAGTCCAACCCCCTGCACAATGCAGGAAACTCACAAACACCTCCCCCCTAAATTCACAGGATCTTCATTGCTGTCAGATGGCCATCTAGCCTCTGTTTAAAAACCTCCAAGGAAGGAGAGTCCACCACCTCCCGAGGAAGCCTGTTCGACTGAGGAATTGCTCTAATGGTCAAAAAGTTCTTCCTAATGTTGAGCCGGAAACTCTTTTGATTTAATTTCAACCCACTGGTTCTGGTTCTACCTTCCGGGGCCACAGAAAACAATTCCACACTATCCTCTAGATGACAGCCCTTCAAGTACTTGAAGATGGTGATCATATCACCTCTCAGCCACCTCCTCTCCAGGCTAAACATCTCCAGCTCCTTCAATCTTTCCTCATAGGACTTGGTCTCCAGACCCCTCACCATCTTCATCACCCTCCTCTGGACATGTTCCAGCTTGTCTATATCCTTCTTAAAATGTGGTGCCCAAAACTGAACACAATACTCCAGGTGAGGTCTTACCAGAGCAGAGTAAAGTGATACCATCACATCACGTGATCTGGACACTATACTTCTGTTGATACAGCCCAAAATTGCATTTGCCTTTTTAGCCACTACATCACACTGTTGACTCATGTTCAGCGTATGATCCACAAAGACCCCTAGATCCTCTTCGCACATACTACTGCTAAGACAATTCTCCCCCATCCTATAACCATGCATTGGATTTTTCCTACCTAAATGCAGAACTTTACATTTATCCCTGTTAAAATTCATTTTATTGGTTTTAGCCCAGTTTTCCGGCCTGTCAAGGTCATCCTGTATCCTGTTTCTATCTTCTTCTGTGTTTGCAACCCCTCCCAATTTAGTATCATCTACAAATTTAATGAGCATTCCCTCTATTCCTGCATCCAAATAATTGATAAAGATGTTGAACAAAACAGGTCCCAGGACAGATCCCTGAGGCACTCCACTTGTCACGCCTCTCCAAGAGGATGAGGAACCATTCACAAGCACTCTTTGGGTGCGATCTGCCAACCAGTTACCAACTTGTCAATAAGAATAGTATGTGGAACCTTATCAAAGTGTCAAGTCCCTCATTTGGTCTCTTTTCACTCTCGCTCATCTAGCCTCCCTTTCCCCCTTCTCAACTCCCTTTGGTATTTACAACCCTAGCACCCCTGGTAGGATGGTAGTTTGATGTGTTTATTGCTGTTCTCTGTGTTATGTCTACCGGAAGAATGTAAGGTGTGACATCTCCTGGTTCCCACTAGCCTTATCAGTTCCCAAGTATGAGGTAGAAGCTTTATAGTACGTTTACAATATTATGGTGACCCTGTAACCCCAACTTTGAATACCGCCCGCCATTTAGAACACTTGGATGGCATCCATCTATAAAACCTCTGCCTTGCTTCATTGCTTTATTTTCTTCACTGAATTGTCAGTAGTCACTTCACCTTAGCTCGAAAATAAATGAATCGATTTGAAACAACAAAGGATCTTGTTATTTGGAGTATTGAGTTACTTGACACAAAGGTCTTACTGAACTCAAGATAAACTATGTCCAGGGGTTGTTTTTAGAAAAATAGGTGCAGGAGCTCAGTAGCATATTTTTTTTATTTTATTTATTTATTTATCTGGGATTTATATCCCGCCCTTCCCACCGAGTGGCTCAGGGCGGCTTACAACATATGTAAAACTAACATAAAAATAAATTACACTTTAAAATTAACATTTCATATTAAATAATTAAAATCCAACATTTGTTATAAATATACATATCATTAAAAATCAGACAGCAGTCGTGAAGCTACACTCTATTCAAATTCAAATACTGATTCGGTATACCGTCTTCAGCATTCCGGTGTTCCATATTCAATATTCAGTAATCAGTATACAGGTATAGAGGGATACGGGGCCGGTTAGTTGTGGGCCAGCCGGAAGAGGGTTGTCTTACAGGCCCTGCGGAATTGAGTAAGATCCCGCAGGGCCCTTACCTCCTCCGGCAGCTGGTTCCACCAAAATGGAGCCATTATGGAGAAGGCCCGGTCCCTTGTGGTCTTCAAGCGGGCTTCCTTTGGCCCGGGGACAACCAAAAGATTTTGAGATCCCGATCGCAGTGCTCTCTGGGGAACATGCGGGGAGAGACGGTCCCTCAGGTAGGCAGGTCCTAGACCATATAGGGCTTTAAAGGGAATAACCAGCACCTTGTACCGAACTCGGTAGGATATTGGCAGCCAGTGCAGAGCCCGAAGTCCCGGCTGAATGTGCTCCCATCTTGGGAGCCCCAATAACAGCCGGGCAGCGGCGTTCTGCACCAGCTGCAATCTCCGGGTTCGACACAGGGGCAGCCCCATGTAGAGGGCATTGCAGTAGTCCAATCTTGAGGTGACCGTAGCATGGATCACCGTTGCTAGATCGTCGCGTTCCAGGAAGGGAGCCAGCTGTCTTGCCCGCCTAAGGTGGAAAAATGCGGACTTGGCAGTGGCTGCTATCTGGGCCTCCATAGTTAAGGAAGGCTCCAGAAGTACCCCCGGGCTTCTGACCCTGTGCGCCGCCGTCAGCGGCGCACCGTCAAAAACCGGAAGGGGTATTTCCCCTCCCAGGCCGCGACGGCCCAAGCAAAGGACCTCTGTCTTCACTGGGTTTAGCCTCAGCCCGCTCCATTTGAGCCACCCAGCCACAGCCTGTAACGCCCGGTCCAGGTTTTGTGGGGCGGAGACCGGCCGGCCGTCCATGAGCAGATAGAGCTGGGTGTTTCATTTGCATATGCCCTGGGATCTGTGTGCAGCGTGGAGAGAACTCCCCACTGCATGCAGACCCTGGCTGGAGGTTCAAGAGCTGTGCTCCTGTGAGCTTCTGTTAAATTCAAGCCGTGACTATGTCTACACACCATTCCCCATATCCATCAAAGTAGTAACTTTTTAAAAAAAAGTTAGTCTGACATGACTTGTTCTTGAGGAACCCATGCTGGCTCTTAGTAGTCATAGACATCCTTTCTAAATGTTCCAAGAGTGACTATATGATGATTTGTTCTAAAACCCTTCCAGGTATAGATGCCAAGCTGATGGGTCAGTAGTTACCCAGACCCTCCTTTTTCCCCTTCTTGAAGATTGGGACAACATTTGCCCACCTCCAATCTTCTCTTCTGTTCTCCAAGAATTCTCAACAATAATAGCCAGAGGCTCAGAAATTACATCTGCAAGCTCTTTTAGTACCCTTGGATGCAGTTCATCTGGCCCTGAGGACTTAGTTTCATTTAAATAAACCAGGTGTTTATGTACTACCCCATGTTGATCCTGGGCTGCAACTCCCTTCCGTCTTCATATGTTCTGTTTTTGCTATGTTGAGCACCATTTCCCTGAAAACAGAAGACTGAGAAAAAGGAGGAATTGAGCAGTTCCGTCCTTTTTTTATCACCTGTTACAATTTCACTTTCCTGTCCCTGTAGCCTTGCTCTTTTTCTTACTTTGTACATAATAACCTAGGTACATAAGGTGGTGAGCTCCCCTTCATTGGCAAAATGTGGCTGGATGATTATTTGTTGGAGATACTTCAGGCTGATCCTGCATGGAGCACGGGGTTGGACTAGATGGTCTATATGGTCCCTGTTTTAACTAACTGATTCTATAACTCCTTTTTGTTATTGTTGTTTTTAGCATTTCTTGCTAGCCTAAGCTCATACTGAGCGTTAGCTTTCCTAACTTTCTCTCTGCAAGTACTGGTGATTTGTTTATATTCAGTCTTGGTTATAAGACCCTCCTTCCATTTCCTAAATGAGTCTTTTTATTTCTGAAGTTATTAGAGAGCTGTTTATAGAATACCTTGGCTTCTTAAGGTTCCTCCATTTTTTAACTTCTTATAGGAATCGTTTGTGATTGTGGCTTCAATAGTTCGCTTTAAAGAAACTCCCACCCCCTCTTGAACGCCTTCTCTTGAAGTATTTCTAACCATGGGATTTTACCCAGTATCACTCTAAGTTCATTAACATTTGCTTTCCTGAAGTCCAAACTATGTATCTGACTATGTTCCCCAATCATTTGTTCCAAAATCATTTGGTCACTACTATCCAGAGTGCTCTCTACTTCAACCTTCCCCGTTGAATTCAGCCGAGTGGACTATCTGGGGTCGAAGCTGAAGGGGGCCACCAAGAGATGGTACGTGAGCCTCTACGAAGCCATGAGCCCGGAACTGGACTATGTACAAATGTTCCTTCAGGCTCTGTTGGCCCAGTACGAGGACCCACTTCAGGAGACGTGAGCTCTGGCCGCCTTGCGGGACATGTAACAGGGCTCCAGGACCATCCGCGAGTACGCCGTGGAGTTCTGAACCAACACGGCTAAAGTAAAAGGTGGAGTGAGCTGATGAAGATTGAACACTTCACCAGAGGGCTGAATGTCGGCATCCTGGATCGGGCCCTCACTCAGGCTAGACCTACCACTCTGGTAGGGTGGATACAACTGGCAGGAGAAGTCGAGACCAACATGAAGCGGGTGGCGATGCAACGTCAACACCAATCCAGGAAGGGGCCGTAGAAAACAACCCCACCTAAGGCCGAACCTAAAAAAGCAGTGGGGGGGGCACCTGCGGGACCCCGCAAGTGCTTCTGCTGTGGAGACCCTAATCACCTTGCTTCCAATTGCACGCCCCCCCCCAAGGCCCCACAAGGGGGGCAGAAGACCAGCACCCCGACCCCCAAGAAACTGACCAGCCGCCCTAAGGAAGCGGTGAAGAGCAGCCTCGCGGTGGTCGAGGAACCGGAGGAGGACATGCTGCTGTCGGCGGAGCTGAGCGACCTGGCTTGAGCGTCCAAGCTGGAGGGAAACGGGAACGACCTGCTCTAAAGGGTCAAGGAGGAGCCGGCACCGCTGAGGGTGAGCGTGATGGGACGGTTGTAATTTGTAGTAGTGAAACTGCTGAACCCTAAACTCATGCAGGTACGGGCGCTAATAGACTCAGGGTGTAACCGGGAACTGATCACCCCCAACCTAGTAGATGCTCTGGGACACGAGAGCTCTCCGCTACCCTGTCCGATGCAGTTCGAGCAAATGGACGGGTTGGTGATGTGAGGGGAACCGTGCAGACTAGACTCAGGTCTTGCCGATGGGGATTGAGGAACACTGGGACCAGGAGTCCTTCATCATTGCCCCCTCGTGCTCCTACCCAGTAGTCTTGGGGGTGGGCTGGTTAGAGAAGCATGAACCACGCATAAGGTGGGGGGCACAGACAATTAGGTTCATAGACCCCCTTTGCAAAACGCACCTCTGGGATCTGAACTGGGGCCCACGGGCTCCGGTGGCCAAGGAAAGGGCTTGTATGTCGGTGGAAGAGACCCACACCGTCCCAAAGGTCTACCGGGATCTGATGGGGGTATTTAGCGAACAAGGGGCGAACCAGCTACCCCCCCCCCCCACAGGAACACAGACTGTGCCATAGAACTAATCCCGGGGGAAACTCTGCCCAGAGCCAAATTATACCCCATGGGCTGGGTGGAGAAGAAGGAGCTCCACAAATTTTTAGACCAGAATCTGGAGAGAGGATTCATCAGACCGGCAACTGCCCCCCACGAGGCCCCGGTACTGTTTAGGAAGAAGAAGGATGGCTCGCTTAGGCTTTGCACCAACTTTCACGGGATTAACGTGATTTCCACGACCAACGCCTACCCCATCCCCCTCATCTGGGACTTGTTAAGCACAGTGTCTGAGGGCAAAATCTTCACCAAGTGCGCATTAAAGAGGGGGACGAGTGGAAGACTGCGTTTAACATGCTCATGGGACAATTTGAGTACCTAGTCATGCCTTTTGGACTGCAGGTGGGCCCGGGAGTGTTTATGAACTTTATTAACGATGTACTAAGGAAGTTTTTATTCAAGGGGGTGGTGGTGTACCTGGATGACATCATTATTTATTCCCATGACGAACAGTCTCATGTGAAGTTAGTGAGAGAGGTGCTAAGCACTCTGCTGAAGCATCAATTGTATGCCAAGTTGTCTAAAAGTGAATTCCATAAGACCGAATTTGATTACATGGGCTTTCAGGTATCAGGGGAGGGGTTGGTAATGGACCCAGCAAAAGTGCAGGCAGTACTGGAATGGGCTCCCCCGAGAACACGTAGGCAGCTCCAATCATTTCTCAGGTTTGCAAATTTCTATAGGACCTTCATAGAAAGATTCGCCCAGATCGCCCTTCCTCTGACCGAGTTACTGAAAACCAAGGGGAAGGGGCCAGAGGCGAAGCAACCTGGGGCCCGACTTAATTGGAGCCTGAAGTGCCAAACGGCCTTCAATAAACTGAAACGCTTATTCACTAGTGAGCCGGTCCTGAGCCACCCCGATGAACAACGATGTGCAATGCGACGCTTCTGATGTGGCCGTCAGAGCCATACTAATGCAGAAAAAGGGGAAGGGCAGCTGAGACCTTGCACCTATATCTCTAGAAAATTCTCAGACGAATAGAGGAACTGGTCAGTGTGGGACAAGGAGGCTTTTGCAGTGACGTTCGCTCTGAAAACGTGGCGGTTCTGGCTGGAAGGAGCCAAAATGCCGTTTGAGATCTGGACTGACCACAAAAACCTCGAAGCCCTTACAGGCAAGAGGAAACTGAGCAAAAAGCAAATTCAGTGGGCGGGATTCTTCTCCAAATTTGACTTCACGCCAAAGCACATCCTGGGGGGGAAAAACTTACTAGTGGACACACTGTCCCGCCTCCCGCAACATGAGAGCCAGAAGGAGGAAGTTGTCGACTCCTTAGTTCCCTCCTCGCAGGTGGCCACCACAGTAACTACGTGGTCTCAGAAGAAGAGGGACTTGGGGGAACTGGGAGCCGAGAAACTGGCTGTGGAGACAGAGAGGGAGGGGGATGCCCATCCAGGGGACGTTCAAAAGAGAGGGGACGGACTGTGGTATAAAGGGGAGAAACTCTATGTTCCCAAGAGCCTAAGGGCGGAAGTGCTGCAATTCTGCCACTCAAATAAAGTGGCTGGGCACTTTGGCTACGTCAAGACACTCCATTTGATTAGTAGACAGTTTTGGTGGCCGTCCCTTAAAAAGGATGTGTTGGAATTCGTGGCTTCATGCCCCATCTGTATCATGGCTAAGAAAAGGGGCAGTAAAGCCCCGGGGCTGCTCAAACCCCTGGAAACGGCCAAGTGCCCCTGGTCAGTGGTGTCAATGGACTTTATTGTAGAGCTGCCACCCTCCCATGGGAAAATGGTGATCTTAGTGGTAGTAGACACGTTTTCCAAACAAGCCCATTTTATCCCGTGTGCCCAATTGCCCACAGCAAAGAAACTGGCCCTCCTGTTTTTCAACCACGTGGTCTGGCTTCACTCATTTTTTGATAAGGTCATTAGCGACCGCGGCCTGCAGTTCATTGCCAACTTCTGGCGGGAGTTTTGTAAACTGGCCAAAATAGAGCAGGGGTTAAGTTCTGCCTACCACCCGCAGACGGACGGACAGATGGAACACGTGAACGGGCTTCTAGAACAATATTTACGTTGTTTCATTAACCACCAACAGTCCGATTGGGTGGACCTGCTCCCTTTTGCTGAGTATGGGTATAATAACAGCATGCATAGTTCCACCAAGGCTTCTCACTTCTCAACAGTCCATGGGTATGAAGGGAAGCCGATGCCACTATTGTCAGGGGGGACCCCTTCCCCTGAATCGACACCCTTCGAGCAATGGTGGCAAGGCTGAGAGGGAGCTAGAAAACAATCCAGGAAAACAGAGAGGCAGCCAAAGAAGCCTATAAAAAGCAATATGATAAATCACATGCCCCCGCATGGGATTTCAAAGTCAGGGACTTGTTCGCTCTGTAACAAGCCCTCTCTATCCCAGCTGGATTCCAAGCACTGTGCCACACCAAGCACGGAATCATGGCTGACCAAACTATAATGGTACCAGGCCATCTGTTCCTTATGTACTTGAAATCATCTCGGGCTTGCAAGATCAACGCCTTGTCTTTAGTCAGCCCAAGATCATTCCCTCCCAGGTGAACAATTAATACCTTCGGAGGAGGGCCCACACACCCATGAAATAAAAGGAGGAGCAAGCCAGGCCACTGAAGACCCCGGCGCCCTCGCCATCCAACTGTAACATATTTGCTGAGCCCCAGCTGAGAGCCGACAGCAGTTCTCCGAGCTTCATGTGCCACCCAAAACACATAACTGGGCCCGCAGATGAGAACTCAGCTCCTCCGGCCACGAACAACAGCATCTAAAAAGAGAAACAAACGAGTTATAAAACCAATCTTAACCCACCCCAGCTCCCTCCAACACAACTAAGAGTGGAGCAAAGGGTGAACATAACCCTTAAAAGCCTGAGACTGCCAACAGCCCAGTCGCTGGATGGACGCTGAAGAGTAACGCAAGGCTGCGGCCGTAGAGGCCGCCCCAATTCTGAAAGAGTGAGTACCAAACCTCACCCCAGACAACCCCAATAAACCTAAAGCCCTGGACGTAACTGCCCAAAACTGATGTTTTGTCAGAGGGCTGCCTCCAAAATGACAAAACAACAACCCTTCACAACCTCCCTCCGCCACTGGGCAACCCTTCGCCACTGGGCAAAGCTCCACATCTGAACATGGACCCAACTCCACCACGGTCCCAATGCCCAGTTGATCCATCTTGGATTGTCGTATGGTAAGAGCTGCCATACCTCCCTGCAACCTGACGTCTTTTAGTGACAGGGCTCTACCAGAAACATCCGTCCTGGAGCTTGCCACCAATTCACTAATCCTCAATGCCCCAAAGAAGGCCACTAAAGAGGCTGCCTGAAACAAAACAGCCTCGAAATGAGATGCACAGACTGCACTCCACACCCCCTTCAAACCCCTAAGAATCTCAGGAGACATAGGGGTCCTAGTATCGGGCTTAGGCCCCACCTCTCTGGACCACCCTTCCAGCAACTTTCGAATATGAAAATCTGCTGTTTCCTCCTTATACCCTAAGGCTTTGCTAGCAAAGGCCAGCGCAGACATGCGTCCCCTGATTGATTGCACGGCCAGTCCCTTACCTCTCAAGGAAACACAATAATGGAGCAACTGCTCCACTGGGGGGGCCAAACAATGCAATACCCTACTTCAGCCCTAAAGTCTTCAAACTGCCATACAGCACGTTCATAAGACTTCCTGGTGCTAGGTGCAATGGCTAGGCCTATCGCTCTGCAGGCCTCGGCTCTCCAATCAGCCATAGCTTCTGGGGCATTGCCGCCGCTTCCAAATCGGCATCCGGGGCCAGCTGACGAAACCTCTCCATCTGTTTACGAGAGAGAGCGTCAGGCACCCCGTTATTCACCCCAGGAACATGCTTGGCCAAAAACAAAATGTTAAGCCGCAGGCAACGCAGAGTGAAGGCCCTCACTAACCTCATAATCCTCTGCGATTTGGATGAAAAGGAATTAATCACATGAACAACAGCCATGTTGTCGCACCAAAAATGAACAGTGCAATCACCATATCTCTTCCCCACAGCCAAACCGCAACCAAAATAGGAAAAAATTCCAAAAACGTGAGATCCCGGCTCAAACCAGCCTGAACCCATGACTCTGGCCACACCTCCATGCACCAATGTCCACAGAAGTAGACCCCAAAACCCAATGAACCAGCAGCATCAGACATGACCTGAAGCTCCGCCTCAACCCTCATGTCCTCTCTCCAAAAAGGAATCCCATTGAAGGATTCCAAAAATTCTTGCCAAACTTGCAGATACTCCCTCATCCAGCTAGTAACCCTGGTCCTGTGTTGGGGCAGGTGAAGGCCCGCCATTGCATCACAGAACCTACAGAGAAAGGCCCTACCCGGGGCAACCACTTTGCAGGCAAAGTTAAGATGCCCCACCAACTGCTGCAGCTCAAGAAGCGTAACCTTCTTCTTGAGGAAGAAAGAACCAACCCTTTCCTTCAAGTCCACCAGCTTCTGGCCAGGAATCCTGGACAACTGTGCTAATGTATCCAGCTCAATCCCCAAAAACACAAGGCACTGAGCAGGCCTTCGGTTTTCTCCTCAGCCAAAGGCACGCCTAACTCCACAGCCAACTCAATAAATCCAGACAGCAACTGAGCGCAGCGTCCAGAACCAGCCGGGCCCACAAACAGTAGTCATCCAAATAATGAACGACATCCTGCGAACCCACTTTCTCATACACAGCCCATTCAAGAAAAGTGCTGAAACACTCGAAAGTCGCACACAATACAGAGCAGCCCATCGGCAAAGCCCTGTCCATGTAAAACTGCCCTGCAAAAGAAAAAAAACAAAAAGCTCAAAATCATCCGGGTGGACAGGGAGAAGGCAAAATGCAGACTTGATATTGCATTTAGCCAACTCGGCCTCCTGACCACAGCGTCGAACAATGCCCACGGCCTGATCAAATGTGGTGTACCTAACGGAGCATAACTCCTCAGGTATACCATCATTAACAGAGGAACCCCTAGGGTAAGAAAGGTGGTGAATCAAACGAAATTCACCCGGTGCCTTCTTTGGAACCGCACCTAACGGGAAAACCCTAAGATTAACCACTGGAGGACTAGCAAATGGGCCCAAAATCCTGCCCTCCGCCAGCTCCTTGGCGATCTTAGCCTCAACAACGTGTTCTAAACCCATAATTGAACTGAGGTTCCGAGACCAAGTTGGTACCCGAGAACCCTGAAAGGGAATTCGAAAACCCAACTTAAAACCATTCAACAAGTATAAACTGTCACCCCTACGTGGGTACCTACGAAGCCATTGTTCAAGAGGTCCCACCCTTATCGGGCTGGGGCCCTTTTCCAGTTTGAGAGGGCCGCCCCCCTGGTTTTCTCTGATCCTTGCATGGCCGAACTCTCAGACAGCTATTGAACGAGTGTGGGCCTGCACACAAGGGGCATTCGTGCTTGAACGGGCAAGCTTTGTGACTGCACGCCCCTTGCGACCCAAACTCCCAGCAAAGCAAGCAAGGTTGAACCTTCTGCCCCGCAAAACTGTGGGAGAAGGAGGACACACTAGAAGGAGAAGAGGAAGCCCTAGTTACTAGGTGACCACTGTCTGATCGGTCCCCCAAATTGGGCCACGCAGGTGACATCACCTGCAGCCACAACTGTTGGTGAATCCTATCCCAAGGGAGTGATGGGTATAAAGCAACCCTCATCCTGAACTCCTGGTCATATTGGATCCAGGCCGGGCTGCTGAACATCGTATACCCCTTGTATATGATGTCCATCTATTGGATCAATGCAGCAGCCCGCCAGGGCTGCGCACGAGCAATCACTCCCGCATATATAAAAAACCCCAGAAGCCAATTGGCCCAGGTCCGATCAACCTTCCTCTTCTTCAGCTTCTCCTTCTCTTTATCATCCAGCTCCTCCTTGTCCTTCTTTTCCAATTCCCTAAATAGGAGGGAGAATATGTCCACATATTCCCCTTTTAGGATTTTGTCTCTCGTGGCAGGCAGCAGGTGATCCCCCAAAGGTAAGGCAACCTCACCAAAGGCATAACACCAAAGGGGACCGCCCCGTAAGGAGATGGGAAACCCCATCCACTCGACAGAGCCGCCCCTGCCCCCTGCTGCCCAGCCCCAGGCCAATTTCCAAATGGACCAAACTGGCCCTGCAACCACATCCAATTGTTCTGCTGCCCCAAACCCAAAGTTGAAGGAGCCCCTGCACTACCTGACGTAGCCCCGGCCCCATTAGGAGCAGCGGATCCCCAAGACCCCTGGGCCCTGTGTAAGGCAGCGAACCATCCCCCAACTTACCAGGAGGCAGAGCTGGCACCAACGATGACCCAGCACCAAGCACGCCGGACGATGAGCCCGCTCCCACATTAGAGCCAACATGCCCTACAGCTCCTCCGGTTGAAGACGCAGCTGACCTGCCCTCCAAAATAGACAAACGGGTCAGTATATCTGCCTGCAAAGCCCGCTTAGGAAACCACCCCTTCTTAGGCATCTGAAAAGGTGGAAACCCTGATGCCTGCTCCAGGGCCTGCAGCCTCTGAAAAATGACTGCATTCACCTCATCCTCCACTTCCTCATCAGAAGACGAGGGGGGCGGAGGACACTTCGGGGGTGGCCTAGGAGCCTTAGGGGCAGGCTTCTTACCCTTTGATTTTCCATTACCTTTACACCCTGACATGCTCGCTAAAGAGCACAGCCCAAATCAAAATTAAGAGGAAAATAGACTGCTGTAACACTGCTAACCACTCTGACCCCAAAAAAGGTGAGTCACAAAAACCCACCAAACCCTTCAATTATCCTAAAAGAAAAAAATGGGGGGGAGAGGGCCAAAGCCTACACCTAAAATGGCCGCCGCCTCACTCGATCTTAAAATGGCCACCACCTCTCTAAACCTAAAATGGCCCCCAAGAAGAAGGGAGAAGAACCCAACAAAAAATGGCCGCCTAGACCCAGGCAAAAGAACAACCACCCAGGCTCCTACAACATGGCCGAACTCCTCTCCTACTAATAACCACCTCAGAGTCTCCCAAAATGGCTAACAATGCCACTGCAAGGGAGCTCCCCAACTCCCCATAAGCAGAAGTCGTAGGGAGAAAATGATTGCCCCTTACCAACAAGGCAACCTCTCCACACCCCGCTGCCCCACAACCGCACTCAGCCCCACTCCACCCTGCTGGGCTGAAGCACGAGACCAGCAGCCCTTATGCCACTCTGCAGATCAGGAATAAGCAGGACGAGCCTAACGGATCCCTCGATCCGACCGCTCACAAAACGACCTTCCCAGGCCTAATCCCCCCAGGTGCAAGTCAGGAGCTCAAACACACACTCCCTTCTGGCCAAGCACCCAAAGAGGACTGACAGTCCACGGAGCGGTGGCTTCCAAGCAGGCGCGGAAGCCCCGCCCCCCAAAGATGCGCCAAAAGCGCGCCAAAGAGTCCACTCTCCCTCCAGAGGGGGCAAAATCTCCCCGGCAGCCACGCCGTGATGCGGCGGGCTGCCGGAAGCTCCGTACCTCCTTCACATATAATGCTATGCCTCCACCCTTCCTTATTTGTTTGTCCCTTTTAAATAAGTTGTACACCTCAATCCAATTTCAAGTGTCATCCCACCAAGTTTCAGTAATGCCTAGTAGGTCATAATTCCCTTCCTGTATTTGGACTTCCAGTTTCTCCTGTTTGTTTCCCATATTCCTCACACTAGGTGTAGAGGCATCAGAATCCGAGTTTTATGCACCCAGCGGTTTTCATTTTCTTATGTACTTTTGAGTTAATGTTACCTAGTGTATGTGCTACTCCCTGCAAAACTTTAGAGTTCTTATCTCCAGTTATTGGCATCATACCAGGCTTTGAATTATTGTCTCAGTCCCCCATAAAATTTAGTTTCAAACCCTCCTTATTAGGTTAGCAAGGCTCTTACCAAACACCTTTTCCCTATCTTTGTGAGGTGAAAACCAATAGGAGAGCTTCCGCCTTGAAAGCATAGGCCATGGTGCTTTCCTGATGACACCATCAACATAGCCAGTCATTTATTTGCAGTATTTGTCTTTCCTGTCCTAAGCCACAGCCTTTGACAGAAGAACTGACAAAAACCCAACCTGTACTCCCAGCTTCTTCACCTTCTGACCCAGAGCAATGTAGTCTCTTTTAATAAGTTCCAGGCTGTGCCAGGCAGTATCATTTGTTCCCACATGGATTAGCAAAAAAGGATAATACTCTGTGGGTTTGATGAGTCTTCCTACCCTTTCTGTGACATCCCAAATGCTTACACTCGGTAGACAGCAGACCTCTCGAGAAGACAAGTCCATTCGGCACACTTTGGGCTCTACCCTTCTGAGTAGAGAATCCCCAATTACCATCACATGTTTCTTCCCATATTGGGGACCAGAAGCTTGAATCTTCTCATCCAGGGCATCCTGAGAAACTCACTTCAAGCTTCGTGGAGGATGGGGAAGAGAGAGGGCATGGGTCACAATGCTGATCTGAACAGGGTCCTGATCTGAACATGGTCCAGGAAGCATGGAACTCTGCAAGGTGCCTCTCAGCCTGAGCCAGCAACATCCCTGATGTGAGAGTTGCATCTTCTCTGACCTTCCAGAGTTCAGATCACAATGAAAGTTGTTTCTGATAGTTCTCTCCCCCTCCCACCCCAGTCCCATTTTGTTTTGTCAGATAATGCACTGAAGAAGTAATTAATGCAGCAGTTGATTGCCTGGCAGATTTACAGAGGCTGTGCAACCTGAGATTACATGAGCTGACTGGTGCAGTCCCCAGCTGCCATCTTTAGATGGATACAAAGGGTTAGCCGTAGAACATAAATTTAATATCCTATTAGTGTTAATTAGTTTTGCTTGACTGGTTTCATTTTCAGCTGCATCCTTGCCTTAGAACTTGCCTTGCCCTTGGCAGATGTGAGTGTCCAGAGACTCAGGCCCAACTTCCACCAGTTGCTGCTGTGGCTTTCATCATGGGGGGGTGGGGTTCCCTGTGCTCCTCTCTTCTTCCCACCTCTCTTTTGCAGTCTACCTGCTTTAAAGCAAATCAAGGCAATATATATCTAGCTACAGCTTGCAAGGCATTATTTCGGTAATTCATGCAGGTATCAAATAACATTTATCTACTATCAAATTTACATTTTGTTAATCTGTGGCCTCCCTGCTGCAGGGATGAAATAATTCTATTTTATACCAGCTGGAGGGGAGTGTAGGAGAGGCGTTGATGCAACTGAGGCCCCCATCTGCAGAACTGGGGTTCGGTTGTAGAATGTTATCTTGTTTTATTATATGAATTTGATTTTAACTCTGTATTGATTGGTCATTGTTACCCACTCAGAGCACATTGAGGGAAGGGCAGGTTATAAATTGAGAATAATAAATAAATAAATAATCTGCAGCTTGCGTGAAATAAAAACAAACAAACCAGTTTTGCTGTCTTCCCACCTCGATCAGGCTCGAGGGTTACCAGACCACATGAGGACCAGTGTGAGGCAACACTTCTCAGCTGAAGAGAAGCCTCAGCATTTCCAGAAGAAACAACAAGATCCATCTTTAAAGGAAGGGGCCACTTCTTCAGCCAATGAAAACGCACTCCTACAGGAGGGGAAGCCCCTGTTGTAGAATCTTATCAGGTTTCCACACTGAAAAAACCCACCACAGTTTAACAGCTGCCACTGAAAGCTAATGCATGCAAAAACCTACCAATATCCCCATCGTGTGAATTGGGGGGTCTTGGCTATGCACAGAGGTTGGCTAATGTGCATTTTTTTCCAGGTAAACTCCACACTTGGAAATTCTCCATCCACTACACTCCTGTTGGTCCCCATTGTTCTGCTACAGAATTCAAGTCAGTGGAATAAATAACACAAAAAAGCATATTTCAGTTTAGGTGAACTGGCTAGCCACTACACAAGGAAGAAGTGTGTGTGGGGGGGACTTCTTTTGCATCAGAGATGCTGACCATTTTCATTCATGTCCAGAGCCTCAAAATAAAAAGGGTCATGAGACCACTAAATGCTTTAGGTTACTTTGGGAAGGAGAACTAGGAAACCAAGAGCTTGTGTGGGGCGGGGGGGGGGAGAAAGGGGGAGAACAGGGTGTGTTTTATACACCCTCTGGGATGGATCCAGCCACTGTATTACTCATTCTTGGCCAATTCCCCTTCTTAGTGCAGTCACATGGGTTTTATCTAAGCAGATCCCATGAACCCAACCCCCCCCCCCCAGCATAGATCTTTTGGTGGCTTTAGCCTGGCACCTAGTAGGAAGTCAGGTGGGGCCAGGCAGTCCTCTCAGGGAGGGAAGGGCACTTCAAAGGCAGAGGGGCTGGTGGTATCCCAAAGCCCTGGTCGCCACCCGTCTCCCATCTGGACCTGGGCCACAGAGACTGGGGCTTCAGAAGAAGATCTGAACTGGCAGGCTGGACAATGCAGCTGGAGATGGTCCTTCCAGTATCCCTCCTCCCTTTTACAAGAGTAGAAAAGTTGGTGGGATCTGAACATCTCCTTCCCTTGACAGACAAGTGATCTGTACATCCCAATATACTGCTGACTGTGTGTGCCCTCTCATGCAGCACTGCATCAACACCAGCCGGTGGCTTCTTTGCGCACTCAGGACCTACCTTCTGTCAAGATCGACTAATAACGACTTAAGACTGGGGGATCATGGCCTAAGCAATAGGCCCTGTTAAAATCATAATGGATCCTCTGCTGCTAATGTTTTACCTTAGTTGCTTCCCTTCCCCCCTTTTCTTATTTTGATTTGTAACTGGTGTGAAGGAACTAGTTGGCGCCTTCTCAGGGCCTGAGATGGGAGGAAGCCTTGCATAACAATTCAAGGGCATTTGCTAGCTATCGCCTGAGAAAGTATCTAGTAGTTGTGTGTGAATGTTTCCTCCTATAAACACCCCCCCCCCGGTAGGAATGTTTTCAAAGTGTATCTTAAAACCCATGTATCAATGTATTGGTTTCATTCTTAGCAAGCTAGAGGCTTGCACCAGAGTACTGGTGATCAATAAATGAAGTCTTAGTATCAACTTTGACTCATTCTTGAATCCATCGACTTGACACCTTCATGTGACACAGAAGTGTGACTGGTGTGCTCTTGCTGAGAACTTTGACACAAACACAATTGCCATGTGGTTAATTTGTTCAAACAACTCGCTGATTCTTGGGGAAAGCTCCTGATCAGAGACCTTGATGTCTCCTGCTGAAAATCTTCTCTAGCTGAACTCCTGCACTAACTAAGCACCTTTGCGCCATGGTAGGAGCTGATTATGCCACAGGAAAAGTTCATTCCTTGGCAAAGATGATGCCCCACTCATGGACCTCCTGATGGCACCTGGGTTTTTTTGGCCACTGTGTGACAGAGTGTTGGACTGGATGGGCCATTGGCCTGATCCAATATGGCTTCTCTTATTCATTTTATTGGTTTTAGCCCAGTTTTCCAGCCTGTCAAGGTCATCCTGTAGCCTGTTTCTGTCTTCTTCTGCATTTGCAACCCCTCCCAATTTAGTATCATCTGCAAATTTAATAAGCATCCCCTCTATTCCTTCATCCAGATCATTTATGAAGATGTTGAACAAAACAGGTCCCAGGACAAATCCTTGAGGCACTCCACTTGTCACTCCTCTCCAAGAGGATGAGGAACCATTCACAAGCACTCTTTGGGTGCGATCTGTCAACCAGTTACAGATCCACCTAATGGTAACAGGATCCAAACCACATTTTACCAACTTGTCAACAAGGATAGTATGTGCATCAAATTGAGACTGCATCTTGCCTAATGAATGGGTTCTTGCCCTAGTTGCTCTTCCTTCTGACATGTACAAAGTCACCAAACCCTGAAAAAAAAAAACACCAATTAGGATGCAGCACCCAGTCCAATAGCTTAAGATGAGTTCTTTTAAATGAGACTAATTTCGTCTTCCTCCCACTTTCCTAGGCAAAAATATTGATTTTTCACAAATTTGGCAGTTTTTCCCCCCTTTAAAATGGCAATCGTTCTTTCTCTATGGTAAAGCTCAAGTCCAGAGAGGTCTTTCTTGATCTCAATTCCTTCCTAGTTCAAAGGTCAGATGTCACAGCTTTTGTAATCCTTACAGACTCTATTTTATTGGCCAGTCCTTTTTACTTCCTGCTACAGCTTGCTCTGATCTCGCATCCAAATCTCGCAGCCTCCGAAGCTCATGAAGAAACCGCAACCCGAATTCCAAAACAATATATCCTTTCTTCAGTTATCTTTCAAAAATGGCAAAAATGTTAAAAGCTATGGAAAAATTGCAAGTGGCAATAAAAAAAGACATTAAAAAAGAAATTGGAGATCTTAAAAAAGATATAGAGAGTTTCAAGGAAGAGATACAAAATAGAGTTGAGAAGGTGGAGGTGAAAGTGGATGTGCAGGCCTCCTCCTTGTTAAAACTGCAAGAGAAGGTTATAATAAATGACTGTAAGATGATGGAAACACAAGTTCGCCTGAGAGGGGTACCGGAAATGGAAGAGGCAGACTTAATGGGATACATGGTGAACAACATCACTGAATACTTAGGTGAAGACCCTGACGAATTCAAAAGGATGCTGGATGGTGCCTATAGAGTTAACTCTGCATATGCAAAGAATAAAGGTTTGCCAAGAGACATTGTTATAAGACTAAGATCAAAAGAGATGGCAGAGAAGATTGTGAGTAAAGGCTACCAGAAAGCATGGGCTATAGAAGGGAGTAAAGTCAAAATAATGAAAGAGTTACCAAGACAAGTGATCAGTGACAGGAAGAAATACAAGAAGTTAACCGATCAGCTACGTGCAGAGGGTACAAGATATAGATGGATAATACCGGAAGGTCTTGGATTTGAACAACAGGGAAGAAGGATCACAATAAGAAGCGAACAAGAGATGCATAGCTTTTTTGAAGAAAATAAAGAATCAAAATCATAATGGAGTACAAATTACTATCTTGGAATATAAATGGACTAAATTCACCACAGAAAAGAAGGAGAACCTTTCATTGGATTAAAAAACAAAAATGCAATATAATTTGTTTACAGGAAGTTCATATACAACGCAAAGACAGTAAATTTTTGTGGAATAAAAATTTGGGGTTGGAATTTTTTTCACTAGCAGAACAAAAGAAAAGAGGGGTAGTCTTCTACATCAAAGAACAACTTGAGCCAAAATTAATCTTTAAAGATAATGATGGAAGATACATCGCTGTTGAGGTGATGATAGAGGCGAAAAAAACGCTATTACTAGGATTATATGCACCCAATGGAGCAAAAGATAATTTTTTTAAAGATATAAATCGACAATTGGATGAAAAGACATATCATCAGATTTTGATGATGGGAGATTTTAATGGCACAATACAAAATAAACGTGATAGATCAAGCCAAAAGAAGAATGAAAAAGAAGGGAAGCTACCCAAATCTTTCTTTGAATTGGTTAAACAAGAAAATTTAGAAGACATATGGAGAAAATTTAACCCTGAAGTAAAAGACTATACATTTTTTTCAGCGAGACATAGCTCTTTTTCGAGAATAGATATGATATGGGGTTCCCAAAATTTGGGCCTCATAACAAAAAAAATTGAGATTCTACCAAAGGTTTGGGCGGATCACAACCCAATATGTTGGTCTACAAAACTGCGAAAGAAAACAAGAAGATGGAGAATTAATGAGGATTTACTACAAGATAAAGACATTGTATCATTTTTAGAAAAGGAGACTGCAGCGTTCTTCCAAATAAATGAAACGGATGACATCGAATTTCAAACAGTATGGGACACTTATAAAGCAGTAATGAGGGGACTATTAATTACATTGAACAATAAAGATAAAAGAGCAAAGGAAGAAAAGTTGGCAACATTGCAAAAGGAAATAAATAATAAAGAAAAGGATTTGAAAAAAAGACCAGGGAAAAAGAAATTAATAAAAGAAATTACGATATTACAATCCCAAGTTAAGCATTTGCTGAACAAAGAGTTAGAATGGAATTTAAAAAATTTGAAACAGAAATCGTTTGAAAGTGCGAATAAACCTGGTAAATATTTAGCCTGGCAATTGAAAAAAAAGAAAGAAAATAAGACTATAAATAAAATTACGGCAAATGGGAAAGAAATAGTAGATCAAGAAGGAATTAAAAGAGAATCTTTTAAATACTATGCAAATTTATTTAAAGGTGTAAATATAAGCAAAGAAAAAATGGAAGAGTATCTACGGAATATCCAGGTGGTGCCTTTTACGGAATATATGAAAAAGATATTAAATGACCCAATAGAGAAAATTGAAGTAGAAGCAGCAATAAAAGCAATGAAAGAGGGTAAAGCCCCTGGGCCAGATGGATTCACATCAAAATTTTATAAAACTCTTAAGGATGAAATAACACCCAAACTGTTGAAACTGTTAAATACAATAAGAGAAGAAGGGAAGATCCCAAAGACATGGAGGGAAGCTGCAATTTCTTTGATTCCTAAGGAAGATAAAGACATCACAAATGTAAAGAATTATAGACCAATTTCATTGTTGAACAACGACTATAAGATTTACTCAAGAATCTTAGCAGAGCGATTGAAACAATATTTGATCAATTTTATAAATAAAGACCAAGCCGGATTTCTTCCTAAAAGACAAATAAAAGACAATGTGAGAGCTGTCATTAATGTTGTGGAATACTATGAGAAGCACCCAGAAAAGGAAGCGGCCTTATTTTTTGTTGACGCAGAGAAAGCCTTTGACAACTTGAACTGGGACTTTATGTTTGCGGTAATGGAAAAAATTAATTTAGGGGAACAATTTATAAAAATGACAAGAGCAATATATACAGATCAATATGCAAAATTGTGTATAAATGCAGATCTTACTAAAGAACTGAAAGTGAGTAAAGGAACAAGGCAAGGATGTCCGTTATCACCACTGTTGTTTATAATGACCCTGGAAATATTGTTACAACAAATTCAAAAAGATGAAGAAATAGAAGGTTTAAAAATTAGAAGATTCTCTTATAAATACAAAGCTTTTGCAGACGATATAGTGTTTATACTGGAGAATCCGATTCAAGTGTCACCATTGTTGTTAGCCAAGATAAAAGAGTATGGAGAACTAGCAGGATTGTATATAAACAAAGAGAAATCAAAATTCTTATGTAAAAATATGCAACCAAATAAAATAAAAGAACTACAAGAGGTGACGGGTTGTGAAGTCACAACCAAAGTTAAATACCTTGGAATAGAGATAACAATGAAGAATATTGATTTATTCAAAAATAATTATGAAAAACTGTGGTGCAAAATGGACAAAGATTTGATGAAATGGAATAGGCTTAATTTGTCCTTATTGGGTAGGATAGCTGCAATCAAAATGAATATTTTGCCAAGAATAATGTATTTATTTCAAACCATCCCGATTGTAAAAGATGCAAAACAATTTAACAAATGGCAAAGGAAAATCTCTGACTTTATATGGGCCGGAAAGAAACCAAGAATAAAGATGAAGATTTTAACAGATGCTAAAGAGAGAGGAGGTTTTCAACTTCCTGATCTAAGATTGTATCATGATGCAGTTTGTTTGACATGGATTAAAGATTGGATAATGCTGTTAGATAAAAAACCTTTATGGTTAGAAGCTCACAGAAATAAATTCGGCTGGCACGCGTATATGTATTATGGGAAGAATAAAATGGATGGTCTTTTCTCTCACCACTATGTTAGAAACACTTTACTAAGTACTTGGATAAAATATAAGAAATATGGGGACGAGAGAAAACCGCTGTGGATAGTGCCAGCAGAAGTAATAAAAATAACAGCTGAATCCGACGATAAAAGAGAAATGTCATATAACCAACTGCTCAAGATTCGAGGAGATAAAATTAAATTAAAATCTTCGGAAGAGCTTGACAATAAATATGATTGGTTTCAAATGCAACAAATTAAAAGCTTGTTGGAAAATGATATAAAATTGGAAGGAATTAGATGAGAACAAACAGAACTGGAAAGGGTCCTGCTTGGTGATAATGAAAAATTGATATCAAAAGTATATAAGTTATTATTGAAATGGTCTACAGAAGAAGAAGTAGTAAAATCTCAAATGGTCAAATGGGCAATCAATGTGAATAGAGAAATACAAATGGATGCATGGGAATACCTTTGGAAGAACTCAATGAAGATATCAACTTGTCAGAGCATAAAAGAAAATTGTTTTAAGATAATGTACAGGTGGTATATGACCCCGAAAAAATTGGCTAAGATGAGCAAGAAATTGTCGGATAGATGTTGGAAGTGCAAAAAACATGAAGGTTCTTTCTTCCATATGTGGTGGACATGTGAAAAAGCGAAAGAGTATTGGAAGATGATACAACAAGAAATCTCCAAAATATTGGGTTACGACTTTAAGAAAATTGCAGAGACATTTTTGCTCGGATTACAATTAGAAAAATATCCAAAGGAAGATAGGACTCTAATTTGGTACCTGCTATCAGCTGCTAGGACATTGTACAAAGGGGACAAAGGGTGGCAATTGGGGGCGAGCTGTCCCAGAGGCGCACACTGGATTGCGGAGTGCCTCAGGGGGCAGTTCTCTCACCGATGTTATTTAACATCTACATGCGCCCCCTTGCCCAGATTGCCAGGAGACACGGACTTGGGTGCCATCAATACGCAGATGACACCCAACTCTATCTGCTAATGGACGGCCGGCCTGACTGCGTCCCAGAGAATTTAGACCGGGCCCTGCAGGATTTGGCAACCTGGTTGAGGAAGAGCGGGCTGAAACTGAATCCAGCGAAGACAGAAGCCCTTTGTCTGGGTCGGGGCGCTCGGGGAGGGGAAATACTTCTCCCGGTCTTCGACGGGGCGCCGTTGAAAGCGGCGCACCGAGTTAAGAGCCTGGGAGTTTTACTGGAGCCTGCATTATCAATGGAGGCCCAGATTGCAGCCACTGCCAAGTCAGCCTTTTTCCATCTAAGGCGGGCAAAGCAGTTGGCTCCCTTCCTAGAGCGCCAAGATCTGGCAATGGTGCTTCATGCAACGGTCACCTCGAGACTGGATTACTGTAATGCCCTCTACATGGGGCTGCCTCTGTGCCGAACCCGGAAGCTGCAACTGGTGCAGAACGCAGCGGCTAGACTGTTGCTGGGACTCCCTAAATGGGAGCACATACAGCCTGGGCTGCGCGAACTGCACTGGCTGCCAGTTACATACCGGGTTCGTTACAAAGTGCTGGTCATTACCTTTAAAGCCCTATATGGTCGAGGACCTGTCTACCTTAGGGACCGTCTCTCCTCATATGAACCCCAGAGAGCACTGAGGTCAGCCGGGAAAAACCTGCTGACTGTCCCCGGACCGAGAGAGGTGAAGCTGCAAAGCACCCGTAACCGGGCCTTCTCCTCTGTAGCCCCGAGCCTATGGAACCAACTTCCAGAGGAAATGCGGGCCCTGCGGGACCTAGAACAGTTCCGCAGGGCCTGCAAGACCTTCCTCTTCAGACTGGCTTTCCCTGATCGAAATGGAAATTACGAAGGAAACCGCCATCAGAAAAAGTAAATGTAGCACTAGCACTTTTAAAAAATTAACTTAATTTTAAAGCCTAACCAGATTTTAATTAAATGTTTGATGTTTGATGTAGTTTTATTCACCTGTATAATTTGGCTCTGAGCCATGTTGTTAGCCGCCCTGAGCCTGCTCCGGCGGGGAGGGCGGGATACAAATAAAATTTGTTGTTGTTGTTGTTGTTGTTGTTGTTGTATGCGCAGCTTTGGAAGCAAGAAAAAATACCGGATAAATGGGATTGGACTATGAAAGTTCTATCGTGGAGTGAAATGGATAAATTAACTAGAACATTAAGAGACTATGATTTGGAGATATTTAAAAAAGAGTGGAGGAAGTTTAAAGAATACATAGAGAAAGAGTCGAATGTAAGAAGACATTGGACAATTTTTTAGTAATAATGGGGGGGGGGAACGAAGAAGCAAGAAGGGGGGGAAAACATTTATATAACGAATTTTGATTAGTCAGATGTATCTTTAGTATTGAATTAGAATTTATAACCTCGGGGAAGTCTATATTGGAGGGAGGGGGGATTGAAAAGTCATATGGGTTAGTATTGAAGCAACGAAGGGAAATTAAGATCTGTAACCATATGCTATCAATAAATTGGTTAAAACGAACAAGGATAGTATGTGGAACTTTATCAAAAGCCTTACTGCAATCAAGATAAATGATGTCTACAGCATTCCTCTGATCCAGCAAGGTAGTCACTTTCTCAAAAAAAAGTAGATCAGGTTAGTCTGACATGACTTGTTCTTGAGAAAACCATGCTGGCTCTTAGTAATCACATCCATTCTTTCTAAATGTTCCAGGACCGACGGTTTGATGATTCGCTCTAAAACTTTTCCAGGTATAGACGTCAAGCTGACAGGTCGGTAGTTACCCAGATCATCTTTTTTCCCCTTCTCGAAGATGGGGACAACATTTGCACGCCTCCAATCTTCCGGCACCTCTCCTGTTTTCCAAGAATTCTCAAAAATAATAGCCAGAGGCTCAGAAATTACATCCACAAACTCTTTTTGAACCCTTGGAGGCAATTCATCTGGTCCTGAGGATATAGTTTCATTTAAAGAAACTGGGTGTTTATGTACTACCCCTATGCTGATCTTAGGTTGGAACTTAATACCCTCCTTATATGTTCTGTTTTTGCCATGTTGAGCACCGTTTTCCTCAGAAGAGAAAACAGAGGAAGAGTAGGAATTGAGCAGTTCCGCCCTCTCTTCATTACCTGTTACAATTTCACTTCCTTGCCCTCGCAATGGGCCTACCGTGTCCTTGCTCTTTTTCTTACCCTGAACGTAAGAAAAGAACCAATTTTTTGTTGTTTTTAGCATCTTTGGCCAGCCTAAGCTCATACTGAGCTTTAGTTTTCCTGACTTTTTCTCTACAAGCACTGGTGATTTGTTTATATTCATCCTTGGTTAGAAGGCCCTCCTTCCAATTTCTAAAGGAGGCTTTTTTATTTCTCAAGTCTTTAGAGAGCTGTTTATGGAGGCACCTCAGCTTCTTTAGGATTTTTCCATTTTTTCTTCTCATAGGAATCGTCTGTGATTGCGCTTTCAGTGTTTTGCTTTTAAGAAACTCCCACCCCTCCCGAACCCCCTTCCTCCTAAATATTTCTGACCATGGGATTTTACCCAGCATAGTTCTAAGTTTATCAAAGTTTGCCTTTCTGAAGTCCAACATAAGTCTGACTACATATAGCTTTTCCCTTCCCTAAGACTGTAAATTTCAAAATCACATGGTCGCTACTGCCCAGGGTGCCCACTATTTCTACTTCTTCAATCAATTCTTCCTTGTTGGTGAGAATCAAATCCAAGATAGCAGATCCCCTTGTTTCCATCTTCACCTTCTGGAAAAGGAAGTTGTCAGCAAGACAAGTCAGGAATCTATTTGACTTTTCATTTTTAGCAGAGTTGGACTTCCAACAGATGTCTGGGTAATTGAAATCTCCCATGATCACTGTATCCCTTCTCTTGGAGAACCTTGCAATCTGCTGTAGAAGTATCTCATCCAAGTCCTCTGACTGACTTGGTGGTCTATAGCAGACCCCCACAATAATATCACTGTTATTTCTTACTCCTTTTATTTTTACCCAGAGACTTTCAACTGAGCTGCCATGCTCAGATTCACATATTTCCACACAAGTATATACCTCCTTCACATATACTGCTACACCTCTGCCCTTTCTCATTTGCCTGTCCCTTTTAAATAAGTTGTACCCCTGAATCCTAATTAATGATATGGAAGATGTTTAAAAGAACTGAACTATTGCAAGGGCTGTTCCTCAATGGGGTCACATATCCGGTTGTTCTCTTCCCTTAGATTAAAGGGAGCACATCCTCTAGTGTCAGTCATGTTGCTTCATTTGACCAGCCTTATGAATTATGTGTCAGACTGAGGAGGTGCCCCAAATGGCGGGCTTTCAGAATCAGGCATGTTCTGTGTGTGTGTGTATCAAGAGGCTTTTGAAAAAAATGAATGAAAGAAAGAAATGTTCTAATCCTTTGACATTTTAGAAATCCACATGAGATGAGAAAGACATTGTTAAAGTATTTATTAGGGACTCAAAACAAGATGACCTCTTGTGCATTAGTATTTGATACCTACTTCTCTTGGAGGTGGCAAACTGGTCCCTGAGCTGCAATTGGGAGTTGGGAGTGAGCAGCAAGGATAATTGCATGGTTTTTTTTCACACAAAAACAAGTTCTGACCACATGATAGTTTCCCACAGGGATGCTGGTCCCTGGCTGTAGAAGGCCTGAAAGGTTATTACCAGAACCTTGAACCTGACTTGGTGATCAACTGGCAACCAATGCAAATGGGTTGATTGTGCACCCAGAGAAGCGTCCCAATCACCAGGTGCACCCGCATTTTATACCACCAGAAGCTTCTGGATCAGATTCAAGGATAGGCCCATGTAGAGTGAGTTGCAGTAATCAAGTCTGGAAATGACCATTGCATTGATCACTATCACCAAGTCCCAGAAGAAGGGTAGGGGACCAGCTGCCTGACCAGCTGAAGATGGTAGAAGGCTGACCTGGCCCCTGAAGTGACCTGAGCCTCCACAGAAAGGGAAGCACCCAGGATCACTCCCAGACTCCTCACCATCGCCATCGGCATCAGCAGTGCCCCACCAAGGGCTGGGAATCAGATTCCCACACCCATCCCCCCACAACTCAGAAACAGGACCTCTGCCTCAACTGGATTAAGTTTCAGTCGGCTCTGTCACGACCAAGCCACAACCTCTAAGGCCCTAGCCAAGGTCTTTGGGGCAGAGTATGGCTGGCCAGCCATCAGCAGATACAGCTGGGTGTCATATGCATACTGATGGCAACCTAGCCCAACCTCCTGGTTAACTGGGCAAGAGGATGCCTGTAGATGTTAAACAATATTAGGGGAAGGTCACCACATATCATAGAGTAACATGGCAAGACTCTCTCCCCAAGAGCCCCCCTCACCACTGGTCGCAGTCACCATTTAGTATCGTCAAATAACTCCTAAACAGTCCAAATAGTTCCCTCGTGCTTTTTAGCCTACTGTGAATCCAGCAGGGCTCAAAGAATGGAGTGGGAGATGGGGGAAGGAATTCAGGTTCATTAGGGTTTGTAGAATCTTTCGGGATCAAGTGCCTTGTTCTACTGGAGAAAGTTTTCCTTCCAGACGTTTCGTTCACAGCTGCGGAGAACATCCTCAGTGGCATTGCAGCCGGAGCAGGCGCTCAGACCTTCTTGGCTGCTGTGCATTGAGTGGGGCCAGGGCTGCTGGAGAACTGCTATTTGTAGGCTGGAGGGGGTGTGATGAAAGGGCAATTGGTTTGTGGATGTGCCCATTGTTTGGTGGGGCTTCCTGGAAGGGTAGTGATAAGGAAACTGGCTGTTGCATGTGACCATTGTTCTGTGTTAATTGCTGGGAAGGTTGGAAGGGGGTTGAAGATAAGGAAGATGGTTGTTAACTGTGCTGATTGTTCTGTGGAATTTGCTGGTTGTTCTGAGACTTCCTGCAATTTATAGTCTGTAGGGTGTTTTGCAGAGCTGGGTACCAAGATTGGTGGATGAAAATGCCTTCTTCCTTTCTGTTAAAATTGTGCTGGTGTTTGTAAATCTCAATAGCTTCTCTGTTCAGGTGGGTATGATAATGTGAGACCGTAGACAGGACTTCAGTTCTTTCAAAGTGGATGATGTGGTCTCCTTCTTGAAGTGCATGTTCAGCTACAGCTGATTTTTCTGGCTGAAACAAGCAACAGTGTCTCTTGTGTTCGGTGAGACGGGTGTTGATACTGCGTTGGGTAGTGCCAATGTAGACTGCACCACAGGAGCAGGGTATTTTGTAGACTCCAGGGGTTGAAAGTGGATCTCTCATGAATTCAGGTTCATCTGTGAGGTTCTCAGTGCACACATTTGATGACCTTCAAGCCTGTTCCCATCTGTTAAAAAGTCACCATCATGGCTTTGCATTTCAGGTATATTCACAGGCTGAATGAGCTAAGAATTAGAAGCATCAGAGGGAATTGGTATAACCAACAATACTGAGGGTAAAGAGCCAATTTATTTTTGTTGAAAATCTGATTCAGCTGTGCCTACCTTTTAGCCAGTTATTTATTTAACTGGTCAATACAATTAAATATCCACATTATGGTGTGAGAATTTAAAGGTCTCAGAAGGAACATTCATATTGACAATTTTCTTTTTCATTCTGTAACTGCCATATAATAGAAGAAGACTAACTCCAGAAGCAAACTTCTGCTTTCTGCTACCATTGCCACCAATTAAAATTTGCTCTTGCCAGTTCAACTTGGCAGCAATTAATCAACTAAACCCTTGGGGGAGGGAGGTGGGGAATGTGGAAGAATATGAGCTACCACAAACATGTGAGCCATGGCTGTAATTGTGGGGAAGTCGGAAGATTAATGAACATATCACAAGCAAGTTTAAAATAGGATGGTCATACTGTGTACAATTCTGGTCACTGCACCTCAAAAAAGATACTATAGCATTGGAAAAAGTGCAGAGGAGGGCAACTAGAATGATTAAAGGTTTGGAACACTTTCCCTATGAAGAAAGGTTAAAACACTTGGGGCTCTTTAGCTTGGAGAAATGTCGACTGCGGGGTGACATGATAGAGGTTTACAAGATTATGCATGGAATAGAGAAGGCAGAGAAAGAAGTACTTTTCTCCCTTTCTCACAATATGATAACTTGTGGACATTCAATGAAATTGTTGAGCAGTCAGTTTGGAATGGATAAAAGGAAGTACTTCTTCACCAAAGGGTGATTAACACATGGAATTCATTGCCACAGGAGGTGATGGCAGCTACAAGCATAGTGTCAGCTTGTGATTCATTGAAGCAACTGTATTGTGTGATCCTATATTTTTCCTGCTTACTAACCCCATTACTGAATAAGCCCCTACCTTACTAACCCCTGTGCACTGTTAGAGAAAAAGGAGGGGTGGGAACCGAGGTTGCCAGAACTCCAAAGGCCAGTGAAACCTTTGAAGTGCAAAGCACCAAGCTAGCCTCTCTGGCGCCTCCTAAACGGAGCAAGAACATCACCAGGGGGGAGAGCACAGCCATCTCCAGGAAGAGATAACGTGGCGTGTGAAAGTATCACTTGCAGAACAGACTGTAGTTTTATTATGAGAAATAGTTTAAAGACCCTTCCTTTGATGTGTGCCCATATATGCCAATGTTTCAAGCTATCCCTTATCACTTTCAATGCCTACTAGTAGAGAGTAACATTGTTGTAATCAATAAATGGAACTTAGTTTTTAACAAAGACAAATCTGATTATTTTGGAACTTCAATGAACCCTTTGCTGACACATAGACAGTCAAGAGAAGATTGGATAAGCATTGGATAAGCATATGGAACAGAGGTCCATCAGTGGCTATTAGCCACAGCATATTGTTGGAACTGTCTGTCTGGGGCAGTGGTGCTCTATATTCTTGGTGCTTGGAAGGGCACAGTGGGATGGCTTCTAGTGTCCTGGTGCCTGGGTTTTTAATGGTGCCTGGGTTTTTTTGGCCACTGTGTGACACAGAGTGTTGGACTGGATGGGCCACTGGTCTGATCCAACATGGCTTCTCTTACGTTCTTATGCTCTTAAATGCACACACATGGTAAAGGCCTCTGTTTTATAGATACAAGTGATCATGGAGCATTCTCTGGTGCAAGCTGAGGGGCTCTGCCCACCGTAATAACAAAAGACCCCAGAAGTATTTACTTAGCAAATTTGTTTCTTCCTTTAATTACTTCATCCTCCCATCTTTCTTCCCAGTAAGGACCACAAGTGGCTTAGATGGTTCTCCTTCCTTCCATTTCCTCCTCCTGTCATCACCCCAGGCAGGCAGGCAGATTCTCCAGGGTCTGGATGGCCCAAGGTTACCCAGCAAGCTTCCATGGTGGGGAGGGAATCTGGACCAAGCTACACTCAACCAGCACCCTCCCAGTTCCACTAGGCAGGCTGTTAACTTGTCTTTCTGTCACGAAAGGGAAGTCCAGGGTAGCTTACAGGAAAACAAATAAAACAGAATTCCCACAATTCCACCAACACATAAAACAACCCACAAAATTATAAGTAAAATTAGTAGGTATCAAAGTACAAAAATCAGATTCCAGAACAGCAGTAACTGAACAACACAGAAAACACTGTTGTGTAAACATTGAAAGGAAGGCTGGATAAAGCCAGAAGGAGCAGAGTGTCAAGAGACACCCCATCTTGTTCCTCTTGTCATGTGTATTCAATTGTACAATGCTAGGCTTTGCTTCGATGCTAAGCTGCGCTTGCTATGCCTTTGATATAACTGTAACTTGTTGATTATCTGGAGGGAGGATGGCATGTCTGGGAATTGGCTAGTTGCTAGGTAACCAAGGGCAAGAGCTGGAGGAGATGAGAACCATGAACTGATAGCGAGCACCTGCAGTGTTGAGAGCTTTGCAAAAGCCCCGCACAAAACACCTGCTTTTGCTTGGCACACTTTGATTTGAATCATAACGGTCAGGGCAAAGGTTTATAAGTTGGGGGAACTGACAGAGAGGTCAGTTCTGACAATGCATGTGTATGCCCCTGAAGCTGGAATAAAGATCTTGAACTTCAACTGTCTTTTCCTTGACTCTGGGTCACAGAAGCCTCCCTCTGATGCTCAAAGGGCTCTGCTGAGGATGGTGGGACCTGAGTGGGCAACAGGTATGTTGAAGGGCAGCTAGAGTAAGGAGGGGAAGTAGGTGAGGCTGCAGGGAAACACTGGCTGGATTGTGAAACACACCACAGCTGCCTGCTGAAATCTCCACAGAAAAAAAATTAGGATTTCCCGTCTCCAGGAGGATCCTGGGGATCCATCTCCTGGAATTACAACTTGTTATGTATGTGTTCAGTGTCCTAGTGAGGGTTGCTAGTTTTTGCCTGGCTCATGGGAGCCTTGAGGACTGAGCTTGGGGACACTGAAACAGTGGAAAACAGGATCCAAATCTCTGCTTCCCTGTGTCAAGCATATGAGTATTAATCTTGGTTGTTGTTGTTTTTTTTCTATAATGCTTTTCTGAATGTATTAGAAGTCATTGAGTATTAGTGTCAGCGCAGGGTTCATCGAAATTCCAGAATAATAGAACTCTTTCTTTAGGAAATAAGTTTCTTTATTAGAAATACAATGTCTCTGCAGTTGAAGAGCTTTGAGAGTGATAACATACATTGAATAGCTTGGGGCATATATGGGAGTACATCAAAGGGGGCTTTAAATCATTCTCAAAACAAAGTTACTTTTCTCTCACTGAGGTACGAGCTTCACACGTCTGTTATCTATCTTCCTGAACCATTCGTACTCCTCCCTTTGGCCAGTGGCCTTGGGGGGCCTGGGAAATGGCATCGTTGTCTCTCTCTGTTCTGCCAGCCGTTTATTGCTCTTGGCGCCCAGGGCTCCCCTCCCTTCCTCCTTCGCCCCCCCCCCCAACATGTCTAACATTCTACAGAGGTGCAGTGGGGTTAGTCTTTAAACAAACAAACAATATAGGCAGCATGGTTAGTATCAATAGCAGGGAATTGAACACAAGCTGACAATTAGGACATGCACCCCCTCCCTGTTTCCTTTCTGTGCATTTTCCTCAGTCTCCTTTAATTTAACAAATGTAGGAATGCTTTGAAGGTAGAAGGCGCCAAACCTGTTCCCAAGCTAAGGCCTGGGAAGACAGGAGATTGTAACCACAATAGATAGTTGAATGCAAAAAATGTAGCAGTTCACACACTGGTGTGACATTCCTCCCTTATCTCCCTTTGCTTCTTTGAAGTATCTTTTAATACTGTATGCCTTCCATTGTCCCATATCACTTTCAATAAGTCCATTGAAAGCGCAACACTGGATTATCAATAAACTAGAACTTTGCAACAATGTCTGGTTATTAGAATTTTCCATGCTTGACATTTTGAAAGTGATCCAAAAGAAAGCTTCAACTGAACTGGCAACTCTCTAACCGAATGGCGGAGGGTGCCCCCAGACAACAGAGAACCTTTCAACCCATTGGAGGACGTAGAGGTGCGGACCCCTCCGTGGCACATCTTGGACATTAGGAGAGCCATGGGGCGCAGGTCCCCTCTACACATCCAACAACTGCTGATCACCCCATGGAATTGGGAACCGCGGACTTCAACCACTTTGATGCAGGAAGCGCCTGCCAGGAGAGAGGCCATCCTAACCAGACATTCCAGGGGAGGAAAAATGGCTGGACAAGGACCCTCGGGAGATGAACGGGTGAACATCCCACCCAGGGAACAAGACGAGAGGGAAGGTCCCCAACCAGATGACGGAGGAGGGTTACCAGACTCGGATGAAGAAGATGGTGAGGGACCGAAAGAAGCGCCCATCCTCAAAACTGTAAGAGGGGAGATGGCAGAGATGGCCAGAGGGTTGAGGGAAGAAATCCAAGCCAATACCCAATTCATGGCCCAAGAGATCCGCAGGCAAATAGACCGGCTACTGAGACCTGCGGTACCCAGGAGAGGAATACCATTGATACCACCCCAACAGACGCCCCCAGTGATTCCAGCCGACCTGCCAGCGCAACCCGTCCAGTCGGCCCAACCAGCTCTGATCCAGCTGCCAGCGGGGCTCGATCGCGCGCCCAGGGACTACGGGAGGGGCGGAGAACTGGAGACCACTTTCGATGGGGATCCAGATGAAGTAGAATATTTCTCCATCCAGGCTGCATTACTGGGGGAGAACCTTCCCGGATGAATTTAGCCAGGTAGACTACTTGGAATTGAAATCGAAGGGGGCTGCCAAGCGTTGGTACGTGAGCCTGTATGAGATCCGGAGCCCCAAACTAGACATGGTGGCCACTTTCATGCAAGCAATCCTAACCCAATATGAAGATCCTTTGCAAGAGACTAGAGCCCTGACAGCCCGTGACATGCAGCAAGGGTCCAGATCCATGAGAGAGTTCGCTGCTGAGTTCCGAACCAATGTCACTAAGGTCCAGGGCTGGAGCGAGCTGATGAAGATTGAGCACTTTACCAGGGGCCTGAACGCCAGTGTACTGGACCGGTGCCTGCAGCAAGCTCGCCCCACTATGTAGGGTGGACACAACTAGCAGGGGAAGTAGAAATCAACATGAAGCGGGTGGCCCTAGAACAACAGCAGCAGCATGGTGTCAGCGTAGGGTTCATGGACGCTCCAACAGTGGACAGACTCTTTTCATTTGAAAATAAGTTTCATTTATTGGATACATACATGTTACTGCTACGAGAGTTCTTTGAAAGTGATAAGGAATACACAGGCTAGCTGGCCTTTATGGCACAGGATCAAAGCTAGGGGGTTTAAATCATTCTCACAATACAGTTACATTCTACTTCTAAGGAGTGCGAGATTCACACGCTGTTATCTGGCATAGTCAGCCACGACTGTTCTTTCTCCCCCACAGTCGGCCTTGCCGCGGCTGAGAGCCGGCCACATAGTTTTACACTTCAAACACCTTATGGCCCTTGGCGCCAAGCTCCTCTTCCCCCCTCCACTCCTCCTACTGTCACAGCTAAATTATGGTTACAGCTCACTGGGTTAGTAAACAATATAACAGTTTAAGCCCTCTGGTTAGTATTAAGTTGAACACAAGCTGACATATGGGGGAAAGAGGGGACGTGAGTCTCGGTCAGGGGCAAAGCCAGCAGGGAAGAAACCCCAGCAGAGCGGGGGAACTACCAAACCCCTGCCAGTGAGGCAATGCTACCGATGTGGGGACCCAAATCATATGGCTATCAATTGCCCTGAAAGACCTCGAGGCCTCACCCCTGACCCCAAAGGCCATCGCTCCAGTGCCAAAGAAGACACCAGGACACCCAAAAGAATCAGCCAGAGGGAGCACCATAATGCCCACCATTACCAAAGAAGAGACCATCTCCTGGACAAGTCAAGTGAGCTGTCCTGGGAAGAAGAGCCGGCAGGAAATGGGAACGACCTGCACTGAACGGTGCCGAGCATCAGGTCATGGATTTAATGGCACCACTGAGGGTGAGGATAACTGGAACTTTATTTTTTGTCCCTTTGACTTTGTTGAACTCTAAGCTGAAAAGGTTCGTACATGTACGGGCCCTTATTGACTCAGGGTGCATGAGAGAGATAATTATCCCTAAACTAGTGGAGGTCCTAGGACTGCCTACGGCACTCCTGCCCCACCCCATCCAATTAGAACAAATGGATGGGTTAGTAATGAAAGGGGAGCCGTGCGTGGAACCCAGGCAGTGCCAATGGGCATAGAAGACCATTGGGACACAGAACTATTTGTGATAGCCCCTTCAGCATCATTCGATGTGGTGCTAGGAGTTGGCTGGTTGGCAAAGCATGAGCCGGACATTAGGTGGGGTGATCAAAGCACAGACTTCAGGGACAGCAAGTGCAAATGCCACCAGTGGATTAAGGTGTGGGGAGTAGAGCCACCCCCTAGAAATGAGAGACTGTGCTTGCCGGTGGAAGAAGTTAGGTCCATCCCCAAAAAATACAAAGACTTACAAGGAGTGTTTGATGAGGAGGAGGCAGACAAATTGCTCCCCCCCACCACCGTAGCACGGATTGCGCAATAGAACTGATCCCAGGACAACAACTACCCAAAGCCAAACTATACTCTAAGAAGTGGGTGGAGAAAGCCGAACTGAGAAAATTTTTAGACAAAAATCTGAAAAGAGGGTTCATCAGACCTGCCATGGCTCCGCACGCTGCCCCAGTATTGTTTAGGAAAAAGAAGGATGGGGGGCTGAGATTATGCACTGGTTTTAGAGGGATAAATGGGATATCCACTTCTAATGCCTACCCTATCCCATTGATTAAAGACTTATTGAGCATGGTGTCAGAGGGGAAAATATTCACAAAACTCGATCTAAGAGATGCCTACTTTAGAGTGCGAATAAAAGAAGGCGATGAATGGAAAACCGCCTTCAACACCCCCACGGGGCAATTTGAGTACTTAGTCATGCCATTTGGATTACAAGGGGCTCCAGGAGTGTTTATGAGTTTCATCAATGAAGTACTACGAGAGTACCTGTACAAGGGGGTCGTGGTGTACCTAGATGATATAATTATTTATTCTAAAGACCTGCCCTTCCATGTGAGACTTGTGAGGAGGGTGCTCGCGACCCTAAATGAGAAGAAATTGTACACCAAATTGTCTAAATGCAAATTTCATAAAACGGAACTTGATTATTTGGGATTCCGGGTGTCGAGCAGAAGACTAGCTATGGACCCAGCTAAAATCCAAGCAGTATTAGATTGGGAACCCCCAAGGACACGTAGACAGCTCCAATCTTTCCTCAGATTCACGAATTTTTATCGTAACTTCATTCAAGGGTTTGCCCAGACCTTACTGCCACTCATGGACCTCTTAAAGACTAAAGGGAAAGGTCTGGAGGCCAAACGGCCGGGTGCAAGACTAGCATGGACGGCTGAGTGCCAAGAGGCATTCAATAAATTAAAAAGACTCTTTACCAGTGAACCAATCCTAACACACCCGGATGAAATGAGACACTTCATTGTCCAGTGTGACGCGACCGACATGGCCGTAGGAGCCATATTAATGCAAATTGATGAGGAAGATAGATTACGCCTCTGTGCGTACATTTCCTAAAAGTTTTCACAGGAACAACAGAATTGGTCTGTGTGGGACAAGGAAGCATTTGCAGTAACTTTTGCTTTGAAAACTTGGAGATCCTGGTTGGAGGGGGTGAGAGTACCCTTTGAAATTTGAACTGACCACAAGAACCTAGAAGCTCTGACTGGTGATAGGAAATTAACTGAAAAGCAAATTCGCTGGGTGGGGTTCTTCGCCAAATTTTACTTTGCACTGAAGCATATTCTGGGATCTAAAAACTTTTTAGCTGATGCACTATCGAGACTCCCCCAGAATAACAGCCAAAATGAGGAAGTGATAGACTCAATTATCTCTCCAGAACATGTAACTGGGATGGTGACTACCCGATCTAAAAAGAACCAGACCGGAGAGACATGGGGGGGGAGAGCGACTGAAAAAAGCCGTAGAGGCTGAGGGAGAGACCAACCCAGAAGGAGTAAAAAAAGGGGAAGGAGGGTTTTGGTACAGGGACGGGAAGATATATGTGCCTGAACCCTGACGGAAAGAGTTATTGCAATTTTGCCACAACAGTAAACTATTGGGACATTTTGGGTATGTAAAAACCCTACACTTAGTCAACAGGCAATTTTGGTGACCGCAAATGAAAAAGGATATATTTGAGTACGTGTCCACTTGCCCAGTTTGTATCATGGCAAAAAAGAGAGGGGGAAAACCTCCTGGACTGTTGCAACCAATAGAAATGGCCACTTGACCATGGTCAGTAGTGTCCATGGACTTTATTGTAGAATTACCCATCCTGCAAGGGAAAACCGTAATTCTAGTAATAGTAGACACTTTTTTGAAACAGGCCCATTTTGTTCGTTGTGCCAAATTACCAAATGCAAAGAAGTTGGCTTATTTGTTTTTCCAGAATGTTGTCAAATTACACTAATTCCCTAATAAAGTCATTAGTGACAGGGGCCCGCAGTTCGTTGCCAACTTCTGTCGCGAGTTTTGCAAACTGACTGGGATGGAACAAGGGCTGAGTTCTGCCTACCATCCCCAAACTGACAATCAGATGGAACGGCTTAATGCGCTTCTGGAACAATATTTACGGTGTTATGTGAATTACCAACAATCCAATTGGGCCGAGTTACTACTGTTTGTAGAGTATGGATACAATAACAGCCTCCACAATTCCACGAAAACTTCCACGTTTAAAATAGTAAATGGGTATGAAGGCCTTTTTGCCTCCTCCCGAGGGGGGGGGGACACAACAGAACCGCCCTCCTCTTTCAAGCAGTGGTGGGGAGAACTGGGAAAGGAGTGGCAGGTAATTCAAGAAAATCTAGAGGCGGCGAAAGACAATTACAAAAAACAGTATGACAAAAAGCACACTCCAGTGTGGGACTTTAAAGTAGGAAAGACTGTATTTTTGTCCACCAAAAACTTGCCGCTACCACAAACTTCTAGAAAACTGGCGCACAAATTCTTGGGACCTTACAAAATAAAGAGGGCGATAAATAAAGTGACAGTGGAACTGGAGCTACCCAAAATGTTTAATAAAATTCACCCTGTCTTTCATTGCAGCCTTCTCCGCTGAGATCCTGGAGCTACGAATTGGCACCCGCGCCCCCCAGCGCCACAACCTATTCTGATTGAGGGCCAGAGTCACCATGAAGTGCAGGAAATATTAGATGCCAAATTAAGACGAGGGGTGTTATATTTTTTAATAAGGTGGAAACACTTTCTCCCCAGTTACGACGAGTGGTTCGAATCCTCTAATGAGAGATCTCCAAGGTTAATAAAGCAATTTTACCCTACTGCATCCAGACAAACCCCAAAGTGGATCTAAAGGGGGGGGAGTATGTCAAGCATATGAATATTAATCTTGGTTTTTTTCTATAATGCTTTTCTGAATGTATTAGAAGTCATTGAGTATTAGGATATGCACCCCCTCCCTGATTCCTTTCTGTGCATTTTCCTCAGTCTCCTTTAATGTAACAAATGTAGGAATGCTTTGAAGGTAGAAGGCACCAAACCTGTTCCCAAGCTAAGGCCTGGGAAGACAGGAGATTTTCCATGCTTGACATCCTGGACCAATAGCTGACCCCCTGCTCGTTCAGATGATCCTATGACATTGAAGTGTAGGAACTTTGAGTGCATATGATTCTGGTTAAAACAATTTTATTGGTAACATATGGTAATAAATCTATTTTTTACATCTTTAATAACTTCTTTTATCTAACCCATATATTACTTTCTACCCACCACTCCCCCCATTACTTGACCCCCACCGGAGTTATTTACTTAAAATGCAAATATTTAAAGGTACCCTTAACTATTAAAACAAAAATTTATATTCTTCTTTTTAAAACTTTATCAAAAATTGTCCAATGTCCTTTTATTTTCCACTCTTTTTCTACATATCTTCTAAACTTTTTCCACTCTGTCTTAAAAACTTCTAAATCATAGTCTCTCAATATTCTTGTTAATTTGTCCATTTCACTCCATGTCATAACTTTTATAATCCAATCCCATTTCTCTGGTATTTTTGCTTGCTTCTACAACTGCGCATATAATGTCCTAGCAGCTGAAAGCAAGTACCAAATGACAGTTCTATCTTCTTTTGGAACTTTTTCCATTTGTAACCCCAACAGAAAAGTCTCTGCAACTTTCTTGAATTCATATCCTAAGATCTTAGAAATTTCTTGCTGAATCATCTGCCAATACTTTTTTGCTCTTTCACAAGTCCACCACATATGGTAGAAAGAATCTTCATGGTTTTTTTTTACATTTCCAACATCTGTCTGGCATCTTATTGTTCATCTTTGCCAATTTTTTAGGAGTCATATGCCATCTATACATCATTTTAAAACAGTTCTCTTTAATACTATGACACGTCGAAAGCTTCATAGAATTCTTCCACAAGTATTCCCAAGATTCCATCTGTATTTCTTTATTTACATTAATTGCCCATTTAATCATTTGAGATTTCACTACTTCATCCTCTGTAGACCATTTTAAAAGTAATTTATATATTTTTGAAATTAATTTTTCATTATCTCCAAGCAGAACTTTTTCCATTTCTGTTTGTTCTTTTCTTATTCCTTCAGTTTTGATATCATTATCCACCAAGCTCTTTATTTGTTGCATTTGGAACCAATCATATTTATTATTCAACTCTTCAGCAGTTTTCAATTCTATTTTGCCACTTTGTATTTTTAATAATTGATTGTATGACAACCACTTTTCTTCACCTATCTCAGCCATTATTTTTATTACTTCAGCTGGCACTATCCATAACGGTCTTCTCTCATCTCCATATTTCTTATATTTCATCCATGTATTTAGCTAATTATTTCTTATGTCTCTCTCGGCTTGACTTCACGAACGAAGATTTAAGAAGGGTGCAGTAATCCACGTCTGCTGCAGGCTCGCTGGTGGCTGACAAGACCAATGCGGGACAGGCAGATCCGGCCACAGTGGCTGCAGGGAAAAGTCTGATTTGGGGTTGGTGCTGTAGCAGTGCGATTCTTCCTCAATCTCCTTTTGTCCTCAAGACCAGCTATGCGTGCGTTCTCAAAGGAAGAGACAGCCTGGTGGATGGTGTGCCTCCATGCTTTGCGATCTGAGGCTAGGTCAGACCACTGGTGCGACAGGTGCCAAGGGATTTCTTCAAGGAGTCCTTGTACCTCTTCTTTGGTGCCCCTCTATTTCGATGGCCGGTGGAAAGTTCGCCATACAGAGCAATCTTGGGAAGGCGGTGGTTTTCCATCCTAGAAATATGCCCTGCCCAGCGCAGCTGCGTCTTCAACAGCAGTGCCTCGATGCTTGTAACCTCCACCCTCTTGAGGACTTCAGTGTTGGTCACAAAGTCACTCCAGTGGATGTTGAGGATGGTGCGAAGGCAGCGCTGATGAAAGCGTTCAAGGAGTCGCAGGTGATGACGGTATAAAACCCACGATTCGGAGCCGTAGATGAGGGTTGTCATCACAACTGCTTTGTCTTCTCTCATCTCCATATTTCTTATATTTCATCCATGTATTTAGCTAATTATTTCTTATGTAATGGTGAGAGAAAAAACCGTCCATCTTTTTTTTTCTATAATACAAATACACGTGCCAGCCGAATTTATTTCCATGACCTTCCAACGTTAAAAGTTTTTTATTCAACAGCGTCACCCAATCTTTTATCCACACTAGACAAACTGCTTCATGATATAATCTTAAATCTGGTAGTTGAAATCCTCCTCCTTCTTTATCATCTGTTAAAACTTTCATTTTAATCCTTAGTTTTTTCCCGGCCCATACAAATTCTGAAATCTTTCTTTGCCATTTATTAAATTGTTTACTGTCTTTCACAATTGGAATAGTTTGAAACAAATACATTATTCTCGGCAAAATGTTCATCTTAATTGCTGCTATTCTACCAAGCAGTGACAAATTAAGCTTGTTCCATTTTATCATATCTTTGTCCATTTTATGCCATAACTTTTCATAATTGTTTTTAAACAAATCAATATTCTTCATTGTTATTTCCACGCCCAAATATTTTATTTTAGGGGTAACTTCACATCCCGTTCATCTCTGCAATTCCTTTTGTTTACTTACTTGCATATTTTTACACAGAATGTTTGACTTTTCTTTATTAACATAAAGTCCCGCCAATTCTCCAAAATCTTGTATTTTGGCTAACAAAGGTGTTACTTGCATATGATATCATTTATAAACATTATATCAACTGCAAATGCTCTATATTTATAGGAAAATCCTTTAATTTTCGTTCCTTCAATTTCTTCTTCATCTTGTATTTGCATCAATAAGATTTCAAGAGTCATTATAAACAACAATGGTGAAAGCGGACAACCTTGTCTTGTACCTTTGCTGATTATCATTTCTTCTGTAAGATCTGCATTTATACATAACCTTGCACGTTGTTCAGTATAAATTGCTTTTATCATTCTTATAAAGTTTTCCCCCAACTTTATTTTCTCCATTACTGCAAACATAAAGTCTCAATTCAAATTATCAAAAGCTTTCTCCGCAAAGAATAATGCAACTTCCTTCTCTGGATGTCTTTCATAGTATTCTACAATATTTACAACAGTTCTAATATTGTCTCTTATTTGCCTTTTAGGGAGAAACCCGCTTGGTCTTTCTTTATAAAACTTATTAGATATTGTTTAAGCCGTTCTGCTAAGATTCTTGTGTATATCTTATAATCATTGTTTAATAATGAGATTGGTCTATAGTTCTTTACATTAGTGACATCTCTATCTTCCTTTGGAATCAACAAAATTACTGCTTCCTTCCATGTAGTTGGTATTTTCCCATTTATTCTTATCACATTCATTAATTTTTAAATTTTGGTATTAATTCTTCTTTAAACATTTTAAAAATCTTTGCCGTAAATCCATCTGGTCCAGGTGCCTTTCCAATTTTCATTGCATTAATCACTACTTCAATTTCTATTTTTTCAATTGGATCATGCAAAACTTTTTCCATATAATCAGTTAAGGGTGCTATTTTAATCTTTTGCAAATACGCTTCCATCTTTTCCTTCTTTACTTTAACACCTTTAAATAGTTTAGCATAATATTTTAAAAATTCTCTCTTTATCCCTTCTTGATCTACCATCTCTCTTCCATCAGCCACAATTTTTATTAATAATTTTACTTTCTCTCTTTTTCTTCAATTGCCAGGCCAAATGTTTTCCAGGTTTATTTGCTCCCTCGAAATATTTCTGTTTTAATTTTTTCAAATTCCATTCCAATTCCTTATTTAACAGATGTCTCATTTGTGCTTGCAATATTGTAATCTCCCTTATAATTTTCTTTTTTCCTGGGCTTTTCCTTAATTCACTTTCTTTTTTCTTAATTTCATTTTGAATGTCCAACATCTGTTTATCTTTTGCTCTCTTGTCTTTATTATTCAATGTTATTAGTAATCCTCTCATTAGTGCCTTGTAGGCATCCCATACCATCTGAAATTCTATATCCTCTCTGTCATTTACTTGGAAGTACGCTTTGGTTTCATTTCCTAGAAATGTCACTATTTCTTTATTTTATAGTAAATCTTCGTTTAATCTTCATCTTCTTGACTTTTTCGACAATTTTGTAATCCACATTATTGGGTTATGATCAACTCATATTTTAGGTAATATCTCTATTTCCCTTGTTATAAGACCTAAATCTTTAGTGCCCCACAACATGTCAATTCTGGAAAAAGTTTTATGTCTTGCTGAAAAAAAAGTATAGTCTTGCACTTCAGGATTAAATTTCCTCCATATATCTTCCAAATTTTCTTGTTTGACCAATTCAAAAAAAGACTGGCAATTTTCCTTCTTTGTTATTATCCCCCCCCCCCCCCCCAGACCTATCCAATGAGTTCTTAATTGTTCCATTAAAATCTCCCATTATCAAAACTTGGTCATAAGTCAGTTCATCAAGTTGTTGTATAATGTCTTTTTAAAAAGCATCCTTTGCACCATTAGGCGCATACAGTCCCAATAACAATGGTTTTTTTGCATTTAATATTATTTCTACTGCTACAAATCTTCCATCTTTATCTTTAAATGCTTATTTTGTCCCTAATTCTTGTTTAATATAAAAAATCACTCCCCTTCTGTTCAGCCAATGAAAAAAATTCTAACCCCAATTGTTTATTCCATAAAAATTTGTAATCCTTTTGTTTAATATGCACTTCTTGTAAACAAAATATATTACAATTTTGCTTCTTAATCCAATGAAACGTTGCCCTTCTTTTTTGTGGTGAATTTAGTCCATTTACATTCCAAGACAATAATTTGTCATCCATCATGGTGCAAATTCTTTATGTTCTTTATAAAATAGCAAATAATAATAATAATAATAATAATAATAATAAATTTTATTTGTATCCCACCCTCCCCACCTCGGCAGGCTCAGGGCGGCTAACAACATTTCATAAAAACATACAATAATAGATAAAACCTTTAAATTTAACAATATAAAACATTAAACTTAACAACATTAAATCCAATATATACAATTAAATAACTTCGTCTGACAGTGCTGATGGTGTTTGACGCTAGTTCTGCCAGTATATACACAGCGGTATAGGTCTTTAAACCGCATTGGCGGATCCTTAATTAACGGTCTTCTTTAGCAGTCCGAATGTGCAAGTCTAAAGAGGGTGGTCTTGCAGGCCCTGCGGAACTGATCAAGGTTCCGCAGGGCCTGCACCTCCTCGGGGAGTTGGTTCCATAGGGCAGGGGCCGCGATTGAAAAGGCCCGTGCTCTGGTATTCTGATATTTAATCTCTTTCAGCCCAGGGATAGTCATTAGATTTTTCCCGGCTGACCTCAGTGCTCTCTGGGCTGTTCCTGTACATTTATAATTGTGATTCTTTTCCCCTGAAGTTCAAAGCTCAAACCTTCAGGTATTATTCATCTAAACCTCATTTCATTGTCCTGTAATTTTTCTGTCAGTTTTTTATATGTTCTTCTATCATTTATCACTTGCCTTGGCAATTCCTTCATAATTCTTACTCTGTTGCCTCCCACTATCAATGTCTTTTCAAAGTTTTTATTCATGATATTTCCCACCTGGGAAAGTATCCCTTTTGTCATGTATCTTATGACAACATCTCTTGGTAAATTATTTTTCTTGGCATAGTTTCACTCTATACATATAGTCATACATATTTTTAGTCTCTTCAGGATCTTCCTCTAAAAATTCTGCAATTATTTTTATTATATATTCTTTCAGGTCACCTTTTCAGGTACTCCTCTCAGACGTATCTGAGTCTCCATCAATTTGCAGTCATGGATTGTCACTTTTTCTTGCATTTTCAACAAGGTGGAATCATGTACTTTCATTCTCCCTTCTACCTCCTGCACTTTCTTAGATGTTTCCTTTGTTTTATTTCTGAGAACTTCCATATCTTTTTAAATCTCTTCTATAATTTCTTTTTTTGATGCAGTTATCATCTCCCTCATGCCTTTCATCATTCTGGCCTCCATTGCCTCTAAATGATCCTGCATTTTCTCCAATGAAGTAGCCCTTGTACGGGTTTGCTTGTGTTCTGACATTTAAAAACACCGAAAATTTTGATCTCACCAATTTCAAATTTAACTATCAGATTCAAAAGATTGGAGCATGCTTTTTATAACAAACCTAATTTCGCCGTCCTCAGAGCTTCCCAGGCCGAGATATTAATTCCTTCAAAATGGCGGTCACGACTTTTTGCTTCTCTCTGCAACTTTTCCCCCTTTTTCTTTTAAAGGATTCTAAAGTCCATTACAAACAATATGTCCAATAGTATTTATCTTCTTTTCATCATCTCAATTAATTCCAACAATTTTCAATGTCCCAAACACTTTAAAAACATTATTTTAATTTTGACCTCCAAGCAATGGCCACCGATGTTTCTCAATGG
Source organism: Heteronotia binoei (assembly GCF_032191835.1). Classification (NCBI taxonomy): domain Eukaryota; kingdom Metazoa; phylum Chordata; class Lepidosauria; order Squamata; family Gekkonidae; genus Heteronotia; species Heteronotia binoei. The sequence continues at coordinate 136,681,723 of NC_083229.1, forward strand.
TATTACAGCCCTAGAGTAGGCTTTTCATCCACTGCTTCCTGCTTTATTTGCGACCAAATCTCGTTTTCACTGGTAAAGAGATCTCACAATGCTTGACGTACTTCCTGTATTGATTGTACATGCTGCAGGTCTGTGACAATGGTGCTCTTTTTTCAAAACCGCAAGTAGACCAAACAATAAATTTCTTTCCACTTTTTAGCACTGTCCTTTAAATTTACAAAGTCCAAATTTCACCTCTTCCTCCCTTCTTCTTTCAAGCTTTCTAGATTTTCATTTCCCACCTTCTGAATTTATTCTGTTTAACTGTAAATAGTCCCGGAATGAAAGATAGTAATCTGTACCTTTTCTGCCAATTATCCAGATCCACACTGGTCTTGTGTAGCTTTAGATGTTTAGCAATGTCCAAGAAGGTTAAGATTCTGTCGAGCTTATGTCAAATAAATGACTCTGAGAACTTCTGCAGATGATGAAAATGCAACTCTTCTCCGGAGACCCCTCAAAGCTTCAAAGGAGCCCCCCCCCCCGGGACTCCCTTTTAGCCAAGGTAAATCTTCTCAAAGTTTCCTGTGCGTATCTTGGACTAATCTCTAACTGAGAAAAGTAGGCAGTAGGCATTAATTTGCCTTCCACTACCACAAACAGAAGTTCCAGCCTGCTCCTGTTATGAGAAGCAGCTCAGCTCGTCATTTTCCTCCCCCGGAAGTCCTTGAGTTCATATGATTGACCCATTGGCCCCATTCCCCAGTCTTAGTTTTGCAAGTAACATGCTGTATCGCCAATAAAGAGCTTTGTACACTATGCAACGAGATACCTCATGCATCAGATCCACTATTTAACCCAACTGATCTCTGGACTACAGGGAGATGGGAGGGACGGTGGCTCAGTGGTAGAGCATTTGCTTGGGAAGCAGAAGGTCCCAGGTTCAATCCCTGGCATCTCCAAAAAAAAAAAGGGTCCAGGCAAATAGGTGTGAAAAACCTCAGCTTGAGACCCTGGAGAGCTGCTGCCAGTCTGAGAAGACAATACTGACTTTGATGGACCAAGGGTCTGATTCAGTATAAGGCAGCTTCAGATGTTCATATGAGATCAGTTCCCCTGCAGAAAATGGCTGTTTTGATGGGTGGACTCTTAGACATTTTATACCCCACCGAGGTCTCTCCCCTCTCCAATCCCAAGACAGGGCCAACAACCCTCTCCCTGACATTTCCCCTCTGAGAAGGGAGAAGGCAGAAGCCCTTGCACAACATTCTTGAGTGGCACAATGCAAGGCAAGTCCCCCCAGTGGTGTTTGTGACTGTGAGTTTGGTCCAACTCCTGGTGTAGATGAGCCCTCAGATACACAACTGAGGCCAAAGAAGAGCTGGGCAGTGGACTGCTTGCCTTTGTGTTGAAGACAAATATTTGGGACTGCTGAAGCTCTAACTCTGAGTGCAGGGCATTCTTGAAATGAAGCTGCCAGTCCCCAGGTCCTGGTGGGGGTTCCCCAGTTTCCAGGGCTTCTGCCTGCTGCCAGTCAGCTGCCAGCTGGGCAAACCCCACCCCGAAATAGCAACATTGTTTCATGATGTCCCTGACACAATGATGAGACCAAATCTTTACTTTACTTGCCACCAAATCTTGTTTTCACTGGTAAAGAGATCTCACAATGCTTGACGTACTTCCTGTATTGACTGTATATTGATTGTATTCAGGGACATTGGGGATGTCCCTGAATGGTCCCCAAATCCTCCCACTGGTGCAACGTGGGGGCCTAGTGCCCCCATGGAGCAGACAAAAGGTCAGTACCTGCAAGATGCTTTGACCAAGCCACTCTGAAGAGTTCCCCCTGCCTTTTGGTCACAGTGGCTGATATTCCACATGCCTGGCTGTGCCTGAAGAGGTCCCAGAGGGCTTTGGCTAGGCCTCAGCCTCAAGCCATCAGTTTTCCACTAATGCCTCAGAGTCTCTGACAGTATGGAACAAGGGGTTTCTTTTCCTGCCAGCACCAGTGCTGCTTGGTATTTTTTGGCATTCTAAGCTGAGTAGAAACAGCTTCAGATATGCATGGCCATTGCCTACAGCCAGGCAGGCAATCAAACAATCCAAATACCCAATGCATTCTCTGCTTTGCTTCAATCAATCTTTATTCTCTCTGCACAGCCATTTATCAACATGATCTGCAGATTTGGCATCTCTTTCTCTATTGCCTTTTCTCTCTGCTTTCTCAGAGCTCCTCTTGATTGCGATTAAACGCTAATTAGTTCTTCAAGTATTTTTTTAAAAATAGCTTTACTATTTTGGCATTGAACAAAGCAAAGGATATGAGCAGGATCTGCATTTAGCTATTTGCCAATGGTTGGGATTAATGCTCAGTAATGCAATACTTCTTCTCAATGAAAATGGTTCCTGCCAACAGCTGTATATTTCATTGTTGGCAATTTGGCTTTTCTGTGTGTGTTTTCAGTTATTTCAGATATATTCATATTAAAGACTGATTCACACATCAACAGTTTTCTTATACAGAGATAGATTCCATATAGAAATGCACGGGTTTATTTATAATGTCAAAAGTGAATTACAGCAAATATGTCCATCACCACGGCCACTATTTATATAAGCCCAAACATTTATTAATGATATGATTGTTGTAAAATGACATTTTTATAAAGGAACAGAGTTCTAAGTTTGATGTCTGTAAAAATTTGAAGCAGTTCTCTCCTTTGTCTTGCATTGTCTGGGCATATACTGTGTATACTTTGTATACTGTGTATACAGTATATACTTACATATACTGTGTTGTTTTTACTGTTTTGTTTGTTGTTTGTGTTCTGCTCTTTTGACTTAATTGTCTTCCAGTTCTGCAACCCTCCTTGAGTCTCAGTGAGAGAGAAGGATACAGACAAGTAAGTAAATGTGCACCCTGGTGGGATGAAGAGCTGTCTATGCAGATAAGTGCTATATCAAGATGCAGGGGCTGCATGCCCATTGGCCTTTCAGAAAGCGCTCTCCTCCAGCAGCCAACCAGTGGGATTGTCCTGGGCCCCTGGTCTCTCACAAGTTGCTGGATTTCAGATTCTGCAGACCAGTCATGAACATACATGAAGCTGCCTTATAGTGACTCAGCCCCTTGGGCCATCAAGGTCGCGCTTGTCTACTCAGAATGGCAGCTGATCTCCAGGGTCTCAGGCTGAGGTTGTGGTCTTTCACATCACCTTCAGCCTGGCTCTTTGGAGTCAATTTGGTATAGTGGTTAAGAGTAGTGGACTGTAATCTGGAGAACTGGGTTGGATTCCTCCCCTCCTCCACATAAAGCCAGTCACAGTTCTTTCAGAGATGTTCTCTCAACAGTAGTTCTCTCAAAGCTCTCTCAACCCCACCTACCTCACAGGATGTCTGTTATAGGGAGAAGAAGGGAAGCAGATAGAAAGCCCTATAAGTCCTGGGATCTGTCTACCTGAGGGACTGACTCTCCCCATATGAGCCTCAAAGAGCACTTCAATTAAGTATGCAAAATCTCCTCCTGGGTCAAAAGAAGCATGGCTGGCCTCCACTAGAGGAAGAGCCTTTTCAGCGGCAGCCCCTGCTATATAGAATGCCCTCCCTGAAAACATCAGGGCCCTGCGGGACTTGCCACAATTCTGCAGGGCTTGTAAGACAGAACTGTTTAAACTAGCATTTAATAAATAACAGGGAGGTGACCACTATTCCACCATCCCACAGAACTTACACCTGAACCATCCCAGTACAAATCCAGAGTGCCAAATAACATCTTATAATATATGTGAAGGAGGTATATACTTGTGAGGAGATGTGTGCATCTGAGCATGGCAGCTCAGTTGAGAGTCTCTGGGTAAAAATAAAAGGAGTAAGAAATAACAGTGATATTATTGTGGGGGTCTGCTATAGACCACCAAGTCAGTCAGAGGACTTGGATGAGATACTTCTACAGCAGATTGCAAAGTTCTCCAAGAGAAGGGATCCAGTGATCATGGGAGATTTCAGTTACCCAGACATCTGTTGGAAGTCCAACTCTGCTAAAAATGAAAAGTTAAAGCTATATGTAGTCAGACTTATAAGTTGGACTTCAGAAAGGCAAACTTTGATAAACTTAGAACTATGCTGGGTAAAACCCCATGGTCAGAAATATTTAGGAGGAAGGGGGTTCGGGAGGGGTGGGAGTTTCTTAAAAACGAAACACTGAAAGTGCAATCACAGACGATTCCTATGAGAAGAAAAAATGGAAAAAGCCTAAAGAAGCTGAGGTGGCTCCATAAACAGCTCTCTAAAGACTTGAGAAATAAAAAGCCTCCTTTAGAAATTGGAAGGAGGGCCTTATAACCAAGGATGAATATAAACAAATCACCAGTGCTTGTAGAGAAAAAGTTAGGAAAGCTTAAGCTCAGTATGAGCTTAGGCTGGCCAAAGATGCTAAAAACAACAAAAAAATGGTTCTTTTCTTATGTTCAGAGTAAGAAAAAGAGCAAGGACATGGTGGGCCCATTGCGAGGGCAAGGAAGTGAAATTGTAACAGGTAATGAAGAGAGGGCGGAACTCCTCAATTCTTACTTTTCCTCCATCTTCTCTTCTGAGGGAAATGATGCTCAACATGGCAAAAACAGAACATATACGGAGGGTATGAAGTTCCAACCTAAGATCAGCATAGGGGTAGTACATAAACACCCAGTTTCTTTAAATGAAACTAAATCCTCAGGGCCAGATGAATTGCCTCCAAGGGTTCTAAAAGAGTTTGCGGATGTAATTTCTGAGCCTCTGGCTATTATTTTTGAGAATTCTTGGAAAACAGGAGACGTGCTGGAAGATTGGGGGCGGGCCAATGTCCCCATCTTCAAGAAGGGGAAAAAAGATGATCTGGGTAACTACTGACCCATCAGCTTGACGTCTATACCTGCAAAAGTTTTAGAATAAATCATCAAGAACAAGTAATGTCAGACTAACCTGATCTCTTTTTTTGAGAAAGTGACTACCTTGCTGGATCAGGGGAATGCTGTAGACATCGTTTATCTTGATTTCAGTAAGGCTTTTGATAAAGTTCCACATACTATCCTTGTTGACAAGTTGGTAAAATGTGGTTTGGATCCTGTTACCATTAGGTGAATCTGTAACTGGTTGACAGATCGCACCCAAAGAGTGCTTGTGAATGGTTCCTCATCCTCTTGGAGAGGAGTGACAAGTGGAGTGCCTCAAGGATCTGTCCTGGGACCTGTTTTGTTCAACATCTTCATAAATGATCTGGATGAAGGAATAGAGGGGATGCTTATTAAATTTGCAGATGATACTAAATTGGGAGGGGTTGCAAACACAGAAGAAGACAGAAACAGGATACAGGATGACCTTGACAGGCTGGAAAACTGGGCTAAAACCAATAAAATGAATTTTAACAGAGATAAATGTAAAGTTCTGCATTTAGGTAGGAAAAATCCAATGCATGGTTATAGGATGGGAGAGACTTGTCTTAGCAGTAGTATGTGCAAAAAGGATCTAGGGGTCTTAGTGGATCATACACTGAACATGAGTCAACAGTGTGATGCGGTGGCTAAAAAGGCAAATGCAATTTTGGGCTGTATCAACAGAAGTATAGTGACGTGATGGTATTGCTTTACTCTGCTCTGGTAAGACCTCACCTGGAGTATTGTGTTCAGTTTTGGGCACCACATTTTAAGAAGGATATAGATAAGCTGGAGCGGGTCCAGAGGAGGACGACAAAGATGGTGAGGGCTCTGGATGTCACTATTAGGAAAGGTTGAAGGAGCTAGGGATGTTTAGCCTGGAGAGCAGGCGGCTGAGAGGTGATATGATCACCATCTTCAAGTACTTGAAAAGCTGTCATATAGAGGATGATGTGGAATTGTTTTCTGTGGCCCCAGAAGGTAGGACCAGAACCAATGGGTTGAAATTAAATCAAAAGAGTTTCCGGCTCAACATTAGGAAGAACTTCCTGACCGTTAGAGCGATTCGTCAGTGGAACAGGCTTCCTCGGGAGGTGGTGGGCTCTTGGAGGTTTTTAAACAGAGGCTAGATGGCCATCTGACAGCAATGATGATCCTGTGAATTTAGAGGGAAGTGTTTGTGAGTTTCTTGCATTTTGCAGGGGGTTGGAGTAGATGACCCTAGAGTTCCGTTCCAACTCTATGATTCTATGATCATTATATGCAGCACTCAATAAGAATTAAAACCTGCCATCTGGATTCTGGTGAGTGAACATGAAACCATACTACATATTTTAAATTGTATGAACTGTTGAAACGTTTTAATGATTTTATTGTACCTTGACTTTAACATTATGTTGTTTTAACTGTGTTAGCCGCCCTGAGACCATTAGGGGAGGGGAGGATATAAATGCAATAAAATAAATATATAAGCCATTCTGAGATGCCAAGTGAAGGGCAGGGTATAAATCCAACCCTCTTCCTCCTCCCCTTTAACTAGAGATTCTGGAGACTGCCCCTGGGGTCTTCTGCATGTCAAGCAGATGCTCTGCCCCGAGTCAGAGCCCCTCCCAAACATGCCAGCACAGCCCACAGCTAGAAGCACTGGAAGAATCATTTTTAGCTTGCAGAGAATCCCACTGATTTCCATATGAATTAATATACCTTATATTAAGTCTTAGGTCCCGTGTGAGTTCATGCCCCATAAGTATTCTACTAAATACATTGTCAAAACAGCCTACAATACAAAGTTAAGGATCACACAGAAACATAGGGTTGGATCCAGCACAAGCAAAACTGGTCACCCCAGCCGCCCACCCCCCAGCAGTTCTGTCCATCCCTGAGAAAGTTTATTCCTGGGGCCCTGGGATCTGCCTGGCCATGGAGGTCAGGAAACTGAAGTGGTGAGGAGGTGAAATGCCTTCTTCAATCGTCTTCCAGCAGCCAACTTCTGCTCACCAGTGAACTGCAGTCTCCTGGCTCCCATGGTTTTTTTTTTTTTTATTTTATTGTTGTTTTAAAAACCCCACATGTGAAACCCCAGTGCATAAAATTACAATAGTTACTCAAGTTAAACATTAATAGATATCAGAAAGAAGAACATCAACCTAACTTTCATATAGTGAATACAAGAAAAGTAAAGCGATACAGTTTACAACGATATCAAATCAAATCAGCTAAACATTCATCATTTGCATAAATGGACTCCAAATCTCATTAAAACGACACATTTGTCTACGACCAGAAAACGATATTTTTTCAAAAGCTGCAAGTTTCAATAAGTCATCTTCCCAAAGAAGAATTGGAATTACATCATTTTGTTTCCAATGTTTAAGAATTTGGCGTTTTGCTATCAACAGAGCCCTTCCTAACCATAATTTTTGCCCCTTCTTTAATTTCCATTCTTTCGGAAAAAAGTTTAGTATTAAGTGACTATCTTGCCATGGTAGTTGACGCTTAATTGTATCCTTTATTTTCAATAACACCTGTTGCCAAAAATTCTGAATCACCTCACAGTTAAATAGCATATGTGTGAGATTTGCCTCTCTGCTCTTACATCTCCAACACTCTGCTGAGGATAGCATTGCTCTCTTAAACATACGAAGTGGGGTCCAATAAACTCTATGCAATACTTTCTGTTGTATAGTTATCAACCTGATGTCCAGAGTGGACTTCCTAATTTTATTACAACAATCTTCCCATTGGTCCAAGTTCACGTGACATTGAACCTCTAGATTCCATTTTTGATTTAGTGCAGATAGGTCAGGTATTGTAATCTCCTTCAGTATATTATACAACACTAAATTGGATTTCTTCTGCTCAAATGCCTCAGACAGTTGACCAAACAATGGCGGGCACTGTGATGCCGCCAACGCATCAGGCCCGAACACAGTTCGCAAGGCTTGTTTTATTTGCATAAAATTCCACTGATATAATGGTAAAGATGTTATTTGAGTTGGAAGTTCATAGTGTGCAATAAACTCATCCTCTTGATTTTTTAACTGATCCAAAGAAACAATACCGGCGTGCATCCACCGAAGCCAAAAAACCGGCTTATTGCCTATCTTAATTAAAGGATTGCCCCACAAAGAGGCTTTTTCATGCGAGAAAGGGTCAGCGTTAACCAGTTTCAGTGTCAGCTCCCATACTTTTCTAGCTGAAGTAATTGATCTCAGTGGATGTTTTATCACAGAGAACGTCGAACCTAGTGCATAGCATCCCTCCAATGGAAATATCATTGCACCCTCAAGCGATGCCCAGGTCGGTGCGTTATCCAAGCTGACAAGATTCCACCATTTAACTGCAGCTAATAAAAGGGCTCTGTGATATAATAACAGGTTCGGAACCCCAAAACCACCTTCCTTCACCTCTCTCTGAAGCTTAAGCATAGAGATCTTAGGTCGACTGGAGCCCCAAATAAACTTAGATAGGATCCCATCGATTTTATTGAACCATTTCTTAGGGATTAGAATAGGAATGCCTCTCAAAATATAAATTAATTTTGGAAATATGCACATTTTTAAAGTATTAATTTTCCCCCATAATGACAGGGTCAAGCCCTTCCACCTTTCTAGATCTGTCGTTATATTGGTTAATACCCTATCTAAATTAATCTTAACTAGCTGCGATAGATCGTTGGGCAAAAAAAGGCCTAAATATTTCACCTGCCCTGTTGTAACTGCTAACTGGAAAGAGCTATAGTCTAAACTTCCACGCCCTAATGGCATCAGCTCAGATTTAGACCAGTTTATTTTATACCCAGCTAACTTGCCGAAATTGTCAATTATTGTCATTACAGCTGGGATAGAATGCTCAGGGTTCGACACAAACAGCAATAGATCATCTGCGTATAAAGCAAGTTTATATTCCAAACTCTTAAATTTAATCCCTATGACGTCCTTAGATTTTCTAATGGCTGCCGCTAAAGGTTCAATACACAAATTGAAAATAAGAGGTGAGAGAGGACACCCCTGTCTCACACCGCGATTTAATCGAATAGGAGGTGATAAATTATCATTAATTTTTAATCGGGATGATGGATTATGGTATAATAATTTAATCCATTTTATCAATGATTGAGGAAAATTCAAATGTGATAAAACCGAAAAAATAAAGTTCTTATGGATTGAATCGAACGCTTTTTCAGCATCCAAAGAGATTAGCGCTGAGTTTTCCATAGAATCTCTTTGCAGATCAATTATGTCTAATGCCAACCGGATATTGTCCTGCCCATTTCTGCCGTACATAAATCCTGTTTGGTCTTTGTGTATCAAAGACCCCGCTACTCTCTTAACCCGATTAGCCAAAATTATTGCTAAGATTTTTATATCAAGATTAATTAGAGAAATTGGTCTGTAACTAGTACATTCCAACCGATCTTTATTGGGTTTCGGGATCACGATTATCAAAGACTCATTCATTACTTCTGGTATAGAGTCATTTTGATACCAAGAGTTATATAACTGATGTAACTTAGGAATCAGCACATCCTGAAATTCAAGGTACCATTCAGATATAAAACCATCTGGGCCAGGGGCTGTACGGCGTTTTAAGGAATCAATTGCGACCTTAATCTCTAGACTAGTTATTTTTTGCGCAAGATCCACTTTTTGTTCACTATTTAATTTACTTAGTTCTACCCATTTCAGAAAGCTAGATATCTGTGACTCTTCTGCTATCTGTGGGATATTATATAATTGTTGATAGAACTCAAAGAAAGAGTTAACAATCTCCTGTGAATCTATGCAGATCTTATTCTGTCTATTTTTAATCGCAATGATTTTTTTATCAGCTTTTTCCCTTTTTAATTTATTTGATAATATTCTTCCTATTCTATCACCTGACTCCCAGTGCTGATGACGAGATTTGTACATGATTTGCTCAAGTGTATGATATTTTAATAAATTAATTTGATAATTCAAATTTTGGATCAATTTATAGGATAGCACATTTGGGCTTTGATACATTATTGTCCAAGCCTGAGTTAACTCATTCTCCAGAGATACAAGCCGCTCTTCGCTTGTTCTTTTTTTATGTGCAGTATAGGCAATAACTTTCCCACGGATCACTGCTTTAAATGCTTCCCATTCTATAGATCTAGAAGATGACGAGCCTTCATTTATCTCAAAGAACTCATTGATTTCTCTTCGCATTTGTGATACAAATGTGTCATCCGCTAACAAAGCAGCATTAAAGCACCAGGCTGTTTTTGGTTTTTCTTGGAGAGCCAAGTGAATATCTAACAGGACCATATTGTGGTCAGAGATTGTTGAATGGATTATCTCGCAAGTATTCACCTTTGAAATTAAATCGGGAGATAACAAGAAGAAATCAAGTCTAGACATCAGGTTATGAACCCTTGAATAAAATGTGTATTCCCTGAGTGTAGGATGTAACAATCTCCATATATCAGTCAACCTCAAATCCTTCATATAGCCACTCAACACTGCTCTAACTTGTGGGAGTCTATTTATATTAGCGTCGCTCCTATCCAGAAGCGGGTCCATAGTTACGTTGAAGTCACCACCAAAAACAATGTCATCCCACTCCATATTCTGGATACTTTCTCCTATTTTATGAAGAACAGCAGGTTGATCACGGTTTGAACCATATATTGAAATCAATAAAACCTTTTTTCCATACATATGAGTATGCAACACAATATATCTTCCTTCTGGATCTGAGATGACTTGTTGAACTGACACATTAGCAATCTTGCGTATTAGAATTGCCACGCCACGTGAATTAATATTATAATCAGTGGAAAAAACCTGAGTTCCCTTCTCCTGACAGAACCAACTACATTCCGAACTTAAGGTATGGGTTTCTTGAATAAATATTATCCCTACACCCATGGACTTACACGTTTGCCAGAGCAACATTCTCTTTTTTGTAGTCCTAGCGCCATGTATATTAACCGTTAGAATCTTTACCATCTTAAATCACCCTTATTCTTAATTATGAAACATGTAAACAAAGAAACAATACTTTCAACTTAATCTTGTATATACCATAGATTATAATATTAGATGAGTGCCTTCTTTCTTGTTTCTGTCCATTTCTAGAACTTAAAGCTAACCATATAGTGTTTAAGCCTATCAATTTCATTTTGTTTAATACATGTGTGTTTTTCCCCCCCACCCCTGACCCACCCCTGTGATACTCCCAAGGACTTCCGATTATATGGGGTGCTTCCGGGATCTCTGCCACTCCCTACCCCCTTAGAGAGGTATCTATAAAACCTCCAGCTGTTTAGCTGTTTTTGCTGCCCAACTCATACACAGAAAAACAGTTCACACCATATATATATATATTTCCCCGCTACTAGCTCTGCCACACTCCATTTTAAATTAGAAATCTGCTTTCATAAATACCCATTTTCTTTTACCCAACTGGCAACTTAAATGCTTAATTAATTTAATTCATTTGCCCTCCACATATATATACATATAACAGTTTTTACACTTAATAACAAATCCCTAGAGACTCAGAAACTCAAATAATTAATAGATTAATAAATGAATTAATACTCTCATTAGTTAGACTAAGGACATGTTAAGACTGGTCCTTAATCTGTTGCAGGTACTTTTCTGCTTTTTTAGGACTGGAGAAGCGCCTAGTCTCTTCTGCATGTGTGATTGATAGGACTGCTGGGAAGCCCAGATAGTATTCCAGTCGCAACTGACGGGCCATGTCCTTCGCTAGTTTGAATCTTTTCCTGGCCTCCACAATATGTTTTGCATAATCAGGAAAGATCATAATTTTCCGTTCATTTGCCCCCCAGCACAGAGGCTCCTTAGCAGTATACTGTCGAAACTTAGCCAAAATATCGTCTCGGGTTGCAATTTTGAGAAATTGGACTGAAATAACTTGTATTCCCTCCCCCTCACGATGGGGGGAGAAGAATCTATTTACTTTTTCAATGTCCAAGGGGTATGCTTGGTCCAACTTGAAGACTTGCCTGAAAAAAAGGTCCATGAAGTCTACCCACTCGGCGTTGGTTCTTGCCTCCACACCAATCAACCCGAGTACCTTGAGAGAACGGCGCCTCAGTGCAGAGTCAAATTGATCCACCCGACTAGTTAATAAGGCAATTTTTTCATTGCATGATGTCTCGTGGGTGGCAAGTCTTTCCTCCACTTCAATGCATTTGGCACTCACTGACTGGAATTTTTCTTGCATAGCAGAAAGTTCAATTTTTAGCTCTCTGATATCAGCTCGAAGCTGTGTAATATAGACTGGTATATCTTTCAAAGGCTTGAGTTCTTGCCGCATAGTTTCTAACATGGCCGCTAATGAGTCAAGTGTAGCAGAAGGAGCTTCAGCCGCCTCCCCAGGCTTATCTTTGTTGTTTTTCCCCATTCTGGCTGCGCTCCTAGTTCCAGACGCCACCTTTCCAAGTTCTTTCCAAGTTCTTCTCAAAACCAAGAACAGAAACAGAAACAGCCACCTCACTGGGTCTTAACTCCAACAAGGACGAGTCAAACAGCACAAACGGCCAGCTCAGAACACAGGAGCACAGAAGCACCAGAGGAAATTTAACAGCTCGCAACTTAAACAGGTTGCCAGGCGGCTATAAATCACCAGATAAGCGCAACTAGGCACTTAAGCAATTCATCACTTGTAAACTGTGAGCAAAAAAGTTCAATGTTTTCTTTTCGGGCAGTACAGCTGGAGAAAGCTTTAAACTTTACCGGAGCAGGGAGTAGACGCGTCCTTCTCAGCCCGCCATAGACCGGAAGTCCTCCTCCTGGCTCCCATGGTAGGAAGGGTCTCACTGCTCCAGGACTGGGAAGTGCTGGAGGGAGCGACTCAGCATGCCTGGACTTGGGGTGGGGGGGGGGTCACTACATCACTCCAAGTGTGCCATCACTCCAAGTGTGTCCTCGAATGGGATGCCTTTCTTTGCCTTAACCTGGGAACTGCCCTCTGTGTCAGCGTAGGGACATGGAAGATTTCAATATGAAACAGGCTAGCTTTGTTGAAAACAAAGTTTCTGTTTATTGATTACAGCAATGCATACCACAACGCAGGGTTGTTGATACTAATAATGAAAAGGGTGCAAGCATGAGTATATAAGGATACACATCAAAGGCTAGGGGGTTTAAATCATTTCCCACCATAAACCTGGGACTTCTTGGCTGAAAAGAGCCAGGGCAGTTATCTGTTATCTCCCACCTACATAGCCGCCTCTCCTCCGCCTCGATGGCCTTGCTTGTCTCTTCCAGGCGCCTGGGAACGGCTAGATGTTTTACATTTCAAAGGTCTGTTGGAGTACTGGCCTCTCCCCCCTCCCGACAAGCCTTCTACAATTCTAGGGTTAGTGTAGCAAATGGCCTAATGTTAGTTCACAGTAAATAAACAGGGCAAGTCATAAAACAAAGCTTCAATGTATACAAGCTGACATACTGCCCCCCCCTAAGCTCTTGCTTGGGGCTTGTCAGGGTGCAGTAGGTAAAATTGCTTCAATAGAAGGGGAGCATTTAAATCGGAGTGTTTCACCCATTCATCACAGCTGGGCGGAAAGTGGCGCCAGCGAACAAGATAGTGTAAAACCCCTCGTTGCAGTTTAGCATCCAGGATCTCCTTCACTTCCTGATGTTTCTGACCCCTCACCAGAATAGGTTCCGGCTCGGGTCTCCGAGGATGCCATTCCGACCCACCCGGATCACGACGGATAAGACTGCAATGGAAAACAGGATGTATTTTACTTAATAGCTTAGGCAGTTCTAGTTCTACGGTTACTTTGTTAATCACCCTCTTGATTTTAAATGGGCCCAAAAACCGGTAGGCTAGTTTTCGGGATGTCTGGGGTAAGGGCAGGTTCTTGGTAGATAGGAACACAGTCTCCCCTGCTTTGAACTCCCACCCCGGACTATGTTTTTTGTCAAATTGGGCTTTGTAGTCTTTCTTTGCCTCTTCCAGGTTTTCTTGAATTACTTTCCATGACTTCTGGAGATTCCCCCACCATTGGTGACATTCGGGCGATAGGGGTGGTGTATCTTCCCCCGGTAGGGAGGGGAAGGGTTTTCCCTCGTAACCATTTACTGCTTGGAATGGGGAGACTTTAATTGAACTGTGAAGGCTGTTGTTGTAGCCATACTCTGCGAAGGGCAGGAGGTCTATCCAGTTATTTTGCTGGAAATTGATGTAGCAGCGCAGATATGGTTCCAAAAGTCCGTTCACCCTCTCACTTTGATGGTCTGTTTGGGGGTGATAGGCGGAGCTTAGCCCTTGCTCCATGCCCCTAAATTTGCAGAACTCCCGCCAGAAGTTGCCAACGAACTGCGGCCCGCGGTCGCTAATGACCTTGTCAGGGAACGAGTGGGCCCAGACCACGTGGAGAAAGAACAGGTGGGCTAATTCTTTTGCGGTGGGGAGCTTTCGGCAGGGGATGAAGTGGGCCTGTTTGGAGAACGTGTCTACTATCACCAATATCACCGTGCGGCCGCGAGAGGGCAGTAGCTCCACTATAAAGTCCATCGAGACTACCGACCATGGTCACCCTGCGGTGGGGAGCGGTTGCAAGAGCCCGGGGACCTCCCCCCTCCTTTTAGCCATTAGGCGTGGGGCAAGTCTGGATGAATTCTGAAATGTCTTTTTTCATTTGGGGCCACCAGAATTGCCGGTGTACTAGGTGCAAGGTCTTGACATAGCCGAAGTGCCCTGCCAGTTTGTTAGTGTGACAGTGCTGCAATACATCGGCCCTCAGGGACTTTGGCACATACAATTTTCCTTCATGGTACCAAAATCCCCCCTCCCCTTTTTCCACCCCCGGCAGGCGGTTGTCTCCCTCCGCTTCGACTTTCAGCCTGTTCCCTCCCCAAGGGTCCTTCTTTTGCGCGGCTGTTTTCGAGCGGGTCTGCACAGCCCCAGCCACTGCCTCAGGAGGCACTAGTGAGTCTATTATCTCCTCCCACTCGCTCTTGTGTTGGGGAAGCCGCGAGAGAGCGTCCGCCAAGAAATTTTTTGAGCCGGGGATGTGCCGCAGGGTAAAGTCGAACTTAGCGAAAAATCCTGCCCACCAAATTTGCTTCCCCGTCAGCTTGCGGTGGCCCGTGAGGGCTTCTAGGTTTTTGTGGTCAGTCCAAATCTCAAACGGCACTCGGGCCCATTCCAGCCACGATCGCCATGTTTTCATGGCGAGCGTGACTGTGTAGGCTTCTTTGTTCCACACCGACCAGTTCCGCTGTTCGTTTGAGAACTTGCGGGATATATAGGCACACGGTCTTAGGCGCCCTTCGTTGTCCTTCTGCATTAATATTGCTCCTATGGCCGTGTCGGAGGCGTCACATTGAACTACGAAGGGCTTAAGCTCGTTTGGGTGCACTAGCACCGGTTCGCTCATAAAGAGGCGCTTTAAGGTGTCGAATGCCTCCTGACATTGCTTAGTCCAGGAGAGTTTGGCCCCGGGTTTTTTCGCCTCCGGTCCCTTCCCTTTGGTCTGTAGGAGGTCTGTCAGGGGCAAGGCTACCTTAGCGAACCCCTGGATGAACGACCTGTAAAAATTTGCGAACCCGAGGAATGATTGGAGCTGTCTACATGTCCTCGGGGGTTCCCATTCTAACACCGCCTGTATCTTGGCCGGGTCCATGGCTAATCCCTTGCCTGACACCCGGAACCCCAGGTAGTCCAGCTCTTTCTGGTGAAACTCACACTTGGAAAGTTTCACCAGAAAGAGCTGGACTACCTGGGGTAGTCCTCCCTTCCACGCTCACCTTCAGCACTTGCTTCAGATCTTGTCTGCAGAGGCAGGCTACTCATTAGGGCTAATTGTAGACCTGCTTCTCCCAAGGAGTCCAGGGGCGTGTGCACAGTTTCCCCGTCCTCTGTTACCACAACAGCCCTATGAGCTGTTCCTCTCTTGCACCAAGCTCCAAGGTCTTCCAGTGACTTTAATGGCTGAGCAGAAATCTGAAGCTGGACTTGCCCTTGAATGACCATCCCACACTGGAACTGGTCTTCAGGAGCTCCCAGTGCCCCTGCAACACACCCAGATGCTGACTTTGTTTCCACGGATACTTGGACAGCGTTATCATGAGACATAACAACAGTGATGAGTAGAATTAGAGCTCATAGCACTCTCTCTCACACACACACACACTCACTTGAATAAGCAGCCTGGTTCCCTCACTCATCATTGGTTCTAATGGCCCAGCATGACCCCCCCCCCCCTTTATGGATGCTGATTAATTGATTGTACCTTTAAATGATCTCCATGCAGCCTTAATGAATTTGCTTAACATGTCTCATGTTGTTTTTGCCTTAATTTGATTTTCTGTTAATTGTATCCCGCATGTTCTAGTAAGAGTTGGGTGTGGTCCTCCTCCTCCATGGACTGATTACTCTCGGACTAGGTCTGGCTTCACTCCGGCCCCCACAGCCTTTATCAGGTTGTTGGAATTTAAATCCAGCTGCTTGGAATGGAGATGGCTGGGAGTCTGCAGAAGGGAGCTCTGACTCAGGGAAGTTCATGCCAGAAGAAACGCTCTTCGTCTTTAGGGTGTCACCAGATTCCTGGTTTTAAGTGTGCTACAAGGCATGGCCACCCCCTCAGGACCCCCATTTTATTGAACTCTTCCGGTTTTCATAAAGAAGAGGCCAGAGAGGAATTCCAGGATCCTGTCTTACAAGGCCTGATCTGGATCACCCAATCCGGTCAGATCTCAGAAGCTAAGCAGGGCTGTCCCTACTTAGTTAGGTGGCAGGTTACCCAGGAACCCACCCTGAGTCTGTTCTAAAGTGGGCTAGAGCGGGCTAAAAATTGAATGGAATGAATGAATGTATACATACATACATACTATAATATAATATAGTGGGTTCTAAGCATGTCAGAGTCTCAAAGTGAGTGATAAAAGCTCTTTAATAGGAATCACATAGTAAGAGGTTACAATACAAGACTGGTGTTGGGGCCCATGGGCCGAACTTATATACATCTCTGGGTTCCCGTGCAATCACGTTATTGGGTCATTCAAACCAGCGGGGGCTTCTGATTGGTCCAAGGCTGTGGGGGTTTGAATCCTACAGCCCTTTGTTTACAAGTCCCCAAGCTCAGTCCATATGGCTCCAATGAGCCAGGCAGAAACACCAAAGTCTTCCCTTGAGTCCACATACATAACATCCCTCCCCTCTTAGTTCGCAAGCCCCTAGTGGACATAGTCTTTTAGGTACGTGGACTTGCGGTGCTTTCGTGTCGACCGTCTGAGCACAGGGGTTGGCGGCGCTGTGGTTTCTTCTTTGGGTGTTGCTGGCAGAGGCCCTGGTGCCGAGGTAAACTCCGCTGGCTGGACTGGGTCCTCTGAGGTTTCTGGCACTGATGGTGGTCCCGTTTGTTCCGCTGGTTCTGGCACGGGTGTAGCTGCTGTCTCTCCTGCTTCCTCCAGTTCAGGAGTTGTTTCGCCCTCAGCAGGAGCCAGGAAGGTTGCGTTCTCATCATTCCCCCCCGGGCTCCTCTCACGCACATATTTGATCAATGTGTCACCTTATTGTGAATCCCCCTTCTGAGGTTACTTCGTACATGATGGTCCCTAGTACTCAGGATACTCGCGCTGGTATCCATGCTGCCCCCCCCTGAAGTTTTTGGCAAACACTAAGTCCCCTGTGTTGAACCCCCATGGGGCCCAGACCACCTCTGGTACCTCCTGCAGGTCGGGTGCACGGTCCGGATGCATGCGATCCAGGAGAGTTGTCAGCCGCTGGCCCATGAGAAGCTCTGCTGGGCTGTGGTCAGTGACCATACTGGGGGTGGAATGTTGCGCTAAGAGGCATTCAGTGAGGCATGCTTCCCACTCCCCGTATATGATTCGGTGGAGCGTTTCCTTTGTAGCCTGCACCATTCTTTCCACTTGGCCATTTGTGGCTGGGTGAAAGGGGGCTGCCCTTATGTGTTTTATTAAATTTCAGCCACAGAAATCCTGAAACTCAAGGTGAAGGCTGTCCCATTATCCGATACCAATGTGTTGGGGAGGCCATGTGTGGGGAAAACCCTGCATAGCGCTCCTAATGCCGCCCTAGAAGAGGTGGAGGCCACTGGCACTACCTCTAGCCATTTGGAGTAGGAGTCCACAATAAGGAAGAATATATGCCCCTGGAAGGGCCCTGCGAAGTTGAGGTGCAGGTGGGACCAGGGGTTGTGAGTGGACTCCCACTGTTGGGCCAGGGCGCGGGGCATGGGGCAGCGCCAGACAAGTCTCCTGGCATGGCTGACATCGGACCACCCAGGATTCAATGGCATCGTCAATTCCTGGCCACCATACATAGTTGCGGGCCAGTGCCTTCATGTGTACAATTCCCGGATGGGTTTCATGCAGCACTGTTAGGACTCGCTGCCGCAGTACTAGGGGCACCACTACCCTACTTCCCCACAACAGGCACCCTTTATGCACAGACAGTTTGTCCCGGTGGGATGCAAACGCAGGGAATTCCAAGCCCACCAGTCCTTCTGGCCACCCCCTCCACACCCAGTTCAGAACTCAGGAGAGAGTTTTGTCCTTGGAAGAGCAGCAGGTAATATCCTTCACGTGCACCAAGCGGTCTGGGAGGACTTCCAGTGACATGATCCGGAATCCCAGGGCCGGGTCTGAGTCCATGGAGGGCAGCGGCAGGTGGCTCAGAGCATCAGCTTTCCCAGGGCGGTACTTAAGGTTGTACAGGTAACCCTCCAGGAAGATGAACCACCTCAGCACCCACGGTGAAAGCATTTGGGGCGTCTGTCTGTTGGGGGCAAACAGGCCCAGCAGGGGCTTGTGGTCCATCAAGATAGTGAAGGGCCGGCCATACAGGTAATCATGGAATTTTTTTACCCCTGCCATGATAGCCAGGCCCTCTTTGTCTATTTGAGCACAGTTCCACTCTGGTTTTTCTAAATTCCTCAGATCATAGGCTTCTGGACCTCGCGCCCATCCGGTAGCCTGTGGGCCAACACGGCACTGACCCCATAAGGCGAGGAATTGCACATGAGCACGATGGGTAGCCGCTCGTCAAAGTGCGCCAGCAAGCTATTAGAAGTCAAAATGTCTTTTACCGCCTGGAAAATGGCGGTTTGCCGACGGCCCCAAACCCACGGTGCACTTTTGTCCAGCAGTCTGTGTAAGGGCTCTGCTACCGCTGCCTTGTGGGGAAGAAAGTCATGGTAGACATTGAGAATTCCCAAGAATGATTGTAACTCGGCCTTGTTGGTGGGAGCTGGAATATCACAAATGGCCTTTATTTTGTCCTGGGCCAGATGAATGCTGCTCGCATCCACCGTATACCCCAGAAAATCTATGGTGGGCACCCCCAATAAACATTTTTCCCGTTTTACCTTTAACCCTGCCCCCTCGAAATGCTGTAACACCATTTGGAGGCAGTTGCTGAATTCGTCTTCGATGGCTGCCACAATCAGCACATCGTCAAAGAATGGCTGTACCCCGAGGTGCCTTTAAGAAGGGTTTCTTTTTCCTTCTTTTTTTCCTTCTCGCTTACTATCCCCACTACTCAAAACCCTTTGGTCTTTTTTCAGCTTCCCCCATGTCCTTTTTCCTGTTGAATACTCTATACTGAATGCAGATAATAGCCCTCCTCCCCCTCCTCGCATGTGTCCTTATAATGGTTTTCCTTCATGCTGTTTCTAAGTTCTTTCTAAGAGCTAAGTTTTTCTTATTTTTTTTCCCCTTTGCATTAAGATGACTAGGTGATCTGGCTTCTTCTATATACATGACCTGCTAGGACCCTGGACATATTCCGCCTGGGGTTTCCAAGGGGGACAATAATTAATGACGTAGTGACCTAAAACCCTATTTACTTGGACCGGTTAAAGGAATGTAATTTATAGTTTCCTGGGCATCTGATTACCCCTCCGTCTATGAAGTTTTGATTAACGGAACGTAAGAAGGGTTTAACTCTGAATTGGGTGGCTGCGTAATTTTAAAGGCTTATAGAGGATCTGTTTATATGAATCCCATTATGGCAATTGTTTGTAATTATGCTTTTGAAGGCAATCCTGAATGCACTCTCCAGCTGGATTGTTAATGATGCGAAGTGTTTAATCCAGTAATTTGCCAACACTGATTAATCAATGGATGGCAAGTGGGGAATAATTCAGTTCGAGATTACTGCTTATTAGGTCTGTGCTATAGATGAATTATTCCTATGAATTACTTATTTAGATTTGGCTATTAACCATGTGCTGGAGACTAGGCAGAAGAGACCTTCAATGATATATGCCCAATGGTTATTCTAGAAATACTAGTTAATTAATGATAATTAATTATTGATAAGACAAGGTTATGCAAGTCTTGATGAGAATGTAAAGGGAAAATCAGGCTATTTAGGGTTGGTTAGCTCATGTAAACGGAATACAAACTTTATATCAGCTTAATGCAAGAACCAGGAGGGGTTGAGGGTAAGATGTATGAAACAAGGGAACTTGCAGGATGTTAATTATAGGGTAAACTTTGTATCGGCATGGCTGGACGTTGAAGGGAATGGGGAGATTTAATTTGTCTGTGTAGTAGGTGATTAAGTAGGATGGAGATGGGTCCATAGTGGTCTATTAGGGACCCTAGAATTTGTTACAGTACAGACCAGAGAGAGACTACTGATCTTTATGAACTGAGTAGATTAATGGTTTATTTATTTATTTTTTGTTTAGCCCGGGGCGACTGCCTTTCTTTATTTCTTTTTTTGTTTGTTTGTTTGGTTTGTTTTCTGCTTTGTTCTGGATCCTAACATGGAAGTTGGAAGAACAGGTGGGGGAAACTACCCTCCAGGGCGTAGGTTCGCCATGGAGGGGACTTATACACGGGGTGCAGTAGCATTGCCAAGATGGTATGGGAGGAGGAAGATTGCTCTCTGGCCCCTGGCCGAACGACCAGAGGTTGAACTAAGATGTCAGTTAAAGTAGCATCGCTTAATGCACATGGCCTTAGAGACCCTAAGAAGAGAGCGATGGTTTTAAGGACTCAGGTCCTTCGGAATGCGGACATAGTATTAATCCAAGAGTCTCATATTTTGGACAATGAAAGCTCCTTGCTGGCTAAATTCCAAGGTGATCAGTTTATACTTCAGGATATGAGAGGATTGCCCGCGGTGTCGCAATAATTATTCGTGGACGCTTGGGCTGGGGTAACTTAATGAAGATTTCTGATCCTCAGGGACGCTACATTGTTTTAAGCAGTTTAATGTATGGACAAAAGGTTGCCTTGGTAAACTTTTATGGATCAAATAAGGACGATCCTGCCATTATTAAGGATGTGGTCTCTATTCTAATGAAAGTGGATTTTGAATGGATAATTATGGGCGGAGATTTTAACTTAGTCCTAGATAATGAAAAAGATCGAAGTACCAAGTCAGATCCAAGGTCCCCAAGGGCTTGGGCAGCGCTAACGGCAGCAATGAAGGAGTTAGGCTTGGTGGACGTGTGGAGAGAACAACATAAAGACCAAAAAGGGTTCACTCACTACTCGCACGTCCACCAGAGTATGGCAAGGATTGACTACTTTTTGATTTCGAGGTCAAGGTTTCACCTGGTCATGAATTCTCAAATCTGCCCATTTTCCCTCTCGGATCACCATGCTGTTACCATGGAACTGGATATGAGAAATCGGATTGAGAAGAAGTCTACATGGTACTTTAATAACTCACTAGTTAATGATCCAGTGTTTTGTGCGCAGATGGAAAAGGAGATTCCACAGTTTTTCCAGAGTAATGAAGGATCGGTGGATCACTACTTAACCATTTGGGAAGCATTTAAAGCAGTGATGAGAGGTTGTATAATTGCGTATGCCACAGCAAAGAAACGAGAACGAGCCCAACGGGAGGAAGAGCTGGAGACGTTAATTAAAGACCTATGGGAAAAGCACTTTCAGAATCCGTCTCCAGCCCTCTACACGGAAATTCAACAGTCATCTTTTTAACTGAATTTGCTCAAGTCACGCAAGTCTGAACTTATATATGCCCAGATAAAACACCAGTATTGGGAGTTCGGCGAAAGGCAGGGGAAAATATTAGCCTCAAGGTTAAAGGGCCAACAGGAAGAGAGATGGGTAACTCAGATTAGTGATGACAAGGGAGGCGTTCATGCTACACCTTCTGGAATAGTAGACCAGTTTCGCCTCTTTTACCAAGAGTTGTACAAGGGTCATGTTAAAGAGGTAGATGACAAACAGGACGTCTTTATACGTCAGCTTGACTTACCACAACTGTCGGAAGAGGCTCAAAGGATCCTCTCAGCGCCCCTAAGATTGGATGAGGTAACGGCTGCAATAGAATCACTTCGACATGGTTCAGCCCCGGGGCCAGATGGGTACTCTCCGGTCTGGTATTTCCGATTCAGGGATATCTTAGCTTCTAAGTTGCTGAAGACATATCAAGCAATTTTTGACAAAGGTATGCCTTCAAAAGAATTCAATGCGGCTTGGATTACACTGATTCTTAAACCGGGGAAGCCAGCATATCTCTGCTCAAGCTATCGCCCAATATCCTTGTTAAATGTTGACAACAAGATACTGACGGCTATATTAGCACAACGCCTTCAATCAGTAATAGCTTCGGTGGTGAACAGAGCTCAAGCAGGCTTTATCCGAGGTCGCTCGGGAGCTGATAATGTTCGGTTAATTACTGACTTACTAGCTACTTATAATGACAAGTCGGAATCTGCGTTTCTAATTTCTATTGATGCTGAGAAGGCATTTGATCGTGTGGACAGAGGGTTCCTGAGGAAGACGATGACATATCTGGGCTTTCCGGAAGAATTTCTTCGGTGGACCCAGTTGATATATCAGAATGCGACCTCGAGAATTAGAGTCAATGGAGAGCAGTCTGGAGTAGTCGATTTGCCATGCGGCACTAGACAGGGGTGTCCGCTTTCCACACTCCTGTTTAACATCTGCATTGAGCCTCTCGCCCAGGCGGTGCGCCAAAGGACGAACATATATGGTATGAAGCACGGTCTCAGCGAATTTAAAATTTTGTTATATGCAGACGATGCCCTATTGATGGTGACTGAGCCAGAGTCCTCTTTTCCAGCAATTATTAAGCTTACTGAAGAATTCGGCCAACTTGCAGGCTACAAAGTGAATTGGGGGAAAACAGAGGTACTCCAAGTGGGCGGTAAGAAGACTCCTGAGGCAGTTGGAAGGCGGTTTAGGCTTCAGGAGGACTCGATTCAATACTTAGGAATACAAATTCCCAATCGAAGTCAAAACTTAGTGGGGATGAATTTTAGAAAGCTCCTGGAGAAAACACAAGCTGACTTTAACCGATGGAAACCCATCCCATTGTCATTGTGGGGTAAAGTGAATGCCCTCAAGATGGTAACATTCCCCCGTTTTTTTTATGTTCTCCGAGGTCTCCATCAGTATATTCCGCAGAAGTGGTATAAAAGAGTCAATACTCTAATGACAAACTTCCTGTGGGAAGGGAAAAGGCCGCGACTTTCCTTGGCTAGGCTCCAGCTCCCAATTGATCAAGGTGGCTTTGGTATGCCAGACTTAAGTGTATACCATAGGGCCTATATGTTGGCAAGTGTTAGTAAGTAGAGGCAAGATGTAGGGAAGGAATCTCCAGACTGGGTGGCTCTCGAGGCTTCAACAGTGGCCCCTCTTTCTACGCTAGAGGTTTTGGGTTCGAAGCATTACCAAGGGGATGTATTGCCCCCAGCAGTTCAGGCCACCAGGCGATTATGGCAGCTAATAGGTACCAAGCAAGGCTTTAACGCCTTCTTACATGGATCAATGACTCTTTGGGGAAACCCAGAATTGAGGATTGGAGGGTGCCAAGTGGTCTGGAAGGGTTGGATTGAAAAAGGGATAACAACTCTTGATCATCTACGAGACCCAAACAGAGAAGAATTCTGGACATTTAAGGAGCTTCAAGACAAGTACAACCTAGAATCTAACCAATGGCTACACTATTACCAAATAAAGACGGCGCTGACGCAGCTGCTGGGTCCGGATGCCTTGGCTGCCCCTGACCCACCATCCCTTTTAGCTGTATTAAGGCGAACATGGCAGCAAGATAACCCAGTGCAAGCCCTGTACACGTACTTTCGACATGGGACGCAACAACAACAGCTAATTGAAGAATTACGGGTAAAATGGGCAGATGAACTGAACCTTAGCATTCTACCATTCCAATGGTTCACAATCAACAGGGCGATCCGAAAAGTTTCTAAAGATCAACGCTTGATATTAATTCAGCAAAAAATTCATTTTCGTATTTACTGGACACCTGTTCGACTACACAAATTTAACCTTTTGACTTCACCAGCATGTTGGTGATGCCAGGGAGATGAAGCGGGGCTAAGCCACATGATTTGGTCATGCCCGGTGCTGCTTGATTTCTGGGGCGATATACTCAGGTGGATAAACCGCGTATTGGGAACTCAGCACAGATTCACAGCCATGCAAGTTCTTTTAAACTACTTCCCGTCAGCATGGGTGTTGTCTCGCCCACAGCGATATTGGGGATTTCGGGCACTGATGACGGCAAAGAGGATAATCATGCAGATGTGGAGAATGGATTTTTCAGGAACCGTAGCGCAATGGTTAGAGGACATGCTGCGATTGGCGGTGGATGAAAGGCTGGTTTACCGGCGAATGATGCAACAACAACAATTCGAGGACATTTGGGCACTGTTTTTGACGGCTGTCAATAACTTACAGGGTCCGGGAGGTGAATTTGAACATAGTTCCCTCTAGGCTGTGGGGGCCAAGGTGGTCCAGAGAGCTATATTAAGTATTAGGCATACAATAGGCAGTGATAGATAAGTAGGGTAACAAGGGTGATGGGTCACAGGGTGCTGGATGAGTTGATAATTGTGAACTACGCAATTTTTGTTTGTTTAACTGTTAAATTTTTATTGTTATTATGGATTTGCCACATATATTAAACTCAATAAATGATGAATATGAAAAAAAATAAGAAGAAGGGAATCCATTAAGTTCTGAAACAGTCCCGGAGCCACACTGACCCTGAACTGCAAGCGTCTAACTTTGAAGGCTCCCCCAGTGCGTTAGGATAGTTTGTGCTTCTGCTGTGGCTGAGTCCACAGGGAGCTGTTGGTATGCTTGTGCCAAATCCAGTTGCCCAAAGATTTTTGCTCCTGCTAGGGATGCTAGCACATTGCTCACCACTGGAACGGGGTATGCATGGCCTTGCAATGCCTTATTTATCGTGCATTTATATTTGGCGCAGATGTGTATGCTGCCACTGGGTTTGATCGGGGTTACTATGAGAGTGTCCCACTTTGCATTAGCAACTGGTTCCCGAACCCCTTGGGCCATGAGAAGATCAAGCTCATCTTTGGCCTGAGAACTAGTGGCATCCGCCTGGCCTTCAGCCGTATGAGCTGCACGTTGGGGTCTAGTTGTAAGGCTATAGGGGCCCCGCTGTATGTCCCCAGAGTTCCATTGAAAACCACGGTAAACTCTTCGCACACCCTTTGAAATCCCTTTGAATGGGGGTGTAATGGATCCCCATCACTTGGATGCCCCAGTGCCTAGAACCAGGATCGACCTAGGAGGCTGCACAGATCGCCCTCCACCATGATGAGGGGGAGCTCGCCCTTGAACTTTCAGTACCTAACATGGACCAGGCCCACTCCCTGGGCTGTAATCTCCCACTTTTGAAAGTCCCAGACATGCAATGAGGTTGTTTTAATTGAGCTTTCCCCTCCACCAAGGGCACATCTCCCTGAGCGTGCGGGCTGAAATGACCGTCTGGCCTGCCCCGGAGTCTACCTCCATTTTGCAGGGCTTGCCTTCCATGAACACAGTCACGTAGTATTTATCCGAGGAGGGAATTGGCAACTGGCATACCTGGGTCCCCAAAGTGGTGAGTACCTGGATGTCGTCCACTAGTGCAACCTCATGGTGGCGGCCATTCTGTTGGTGAGGAAATTTTCCTTGGCGCAGCGCCGCCAATCGGCACACCCGAGCTATGTGCCCGGCCTTCCTACATGTATGGCAGGTCATGCTCCTGAACTTGCACGTGCGCCACTCATGTGGCTCCCCACAGCTGGCACAGGTCTTGGGGTTGATAGATTCTGTTGCTCATTGCTTAGGTTTTTGTTGGGTCACCTGGTGCAGCTTGAGGGTGTCGTCCCCATCTGAGTCTTCTGATTCTGCAGCTGGTCACAGCTGGTGGGCATTGGTCTCTGGGTGGCGGGCTTTTTCTTTGTGCGCATCCTCAGTGGTGGTGGCTATTTGTAGGGCCTTCTCCAAGGTCAGCTTTGATTCCATTGTGATTTTCTGACGTGCCTTCCTGTCCTTGAGGCTGTGAGTGAACTTCACAAGCAGGTTCTCCTCCAATTGTGCACCGTACTCTGCCTTCCTGCCCAAGTCTCGCAGGTGGGCTAGGAAGGTTGCTATGGTCTCATTCAGCTCCTGGAAGCTGTCGAGGAACTGTAGCTTCCAGGTAAGGAGAGTAAGCTTTGGGATAAAATGGCCGTTCAGCGCCTTGATGATCTTGTCAAAGGAAGATGCCTCAAGCGTCTCAGGCACGACCATGCCCTCTGCTAGCTGTAGCGTGGCGATGCCGCAGTTGCTCAGCAGGATGGCCTTCTTCATTTTGTGTTCATCATCCTTGATTCGCTGTGCTACGAGGTGGTACTTGAGTCTTTTGACACAGGCTTCTCAAGCCTTGGGCTGTGCTATGTTGAACTCCAAAATGGAGTTCTGCGATCCAGACGCGGTGGCAATGATTGGGCTGGGTGGCAAGTGCCTGTTGCGCAGCGGTGCTGGAGCTCGGTGTTCTTGGCGGTGCCTGGTTGCCCTGGACCTCACTCATCTGGATCCCATCCTCATCACCATTATAATATAGTTGGTTCTAAGCATGGCAGAATCTCAGAGTGAGTGATACAAGCTCTTTAATAGGAATCACATAGTAAAAGGTTACAATACAAGACTGGTGTTGGGGCCCATGGGCCGAACTTATATACATCTCTAGGTTTCCGTGCAAGCATGTTATTGGGTCATTCAAACCAGCAGGGGCTTGTGATTGGTCCTGGGCTGCGGGGATTTGAATCTTACAGCCCTTTGTTTCCAAGTCCCCATGCTCAGTCCATATGGCTCCAATGAGTCCACATACATAGGAATGCCAGGGATGCTACACAAAGGCAGGCAATGGCAGAGGACCTCTGTTCATCTTTTTTTTTTTTTTTTTTTTAAGCTGCGCCTTGCCAAAGGCTGAGCACATCTCACAGAGGTCTGGGAGGAGCAGAGCAGAGCAGCTCTGATAGCTGAGGCAGCTGGAGAAATTGCTGAGAATTTCTGAGTTTTGAAGGACTACATTCTAAGGTTTGTGGGGCTGCCTAAAATTCTAAGGTGTGATAGCTGGGGAACTGCTCTTTGTTTGGTTGACTGCTCTTTGTTTGGTTGACTGCCTTAAGGGTGAAAGAGATTGAGAGTGATTGCTGCTGATTGAGAGTGATTGCTGAGGAGTGCCCTGCTCCACCTCTTTGCATTTTAAGCTGCGCCTTGCCAAAGGGCTCTTGGCCTGTGGCTCTTCGCCTAGGGGCTCTCTAAGGAGCAGGAACCCAGATCCCTGGCTTCCTTGTTCTCCAAATAAGGTAAGTTCCCAATAAGGTAAGTTTAGGTAAGTTGACCCGCCAGAAGGGGAGCCACTTAAACAGCATTTAAAGAGGACTGTATATTTTAATATATATATATATACAATGAAGATAGAATGCCAGCAGGGGGTTGGGGGCTTTCCAGTGTTTTGCACTGAGTGTCACATGTATGACTATCTGCCCAAAGGACAGAAGTCTTGGGTGTGTGCTCGATGCAAGGAGCTCCTGGTCCTCAGGGAACGAGTTCGTACCCTTGAGGCCGAGGTGACTGCCCTGGAGAAGCAGAGACAGTCAGTTAGGCACTTGGGGAAGACTCTCGGGGGCGTATTAGATGAGCCCCGCTCTGAACGTAGCAGCCCCGTTGCTGCTAGAGAGCGTGAGGGTCGAGAGGGAACAGGGCACCGTGCTGAGGATAAGGGGAATGCGCCCTCAGAAGGGACCTCTTCTTCGGTCGGTGAGCGGGAATCCTTTCGCGCCAAGGAACCATCCCTGAGCAGGGGGAGAGGGGGGGTATTGGTAGTTGGTGATTCGATCATTAGGCAAGTAGACAGCCGGGTGGCGAAACCGCGTACTGACCGTATGGTGACTTGCCTGCCTGGTGCGAAGGTAGCGGACATTACGCGTGTAGTAGATAGACTGATAGACAGTGCTGGGGAGGAGCCTGTGGTCGTGGTGCATGTTGGCACCAACGATGTGGGGAAATGCAGTCGTGAGGTCCTGGAGGAAAAATTTAGGCTGCTAGGCGGGAGACTTAAGGCCAGGACCTCCAAGGTAGCCTTCTCGGAAGTGCTACCTGTTCCACGTGCAGGGCAGGAGAGACAGGCACAAATTAGAAGTCTCAATGTGTGGATGAGACGATGGTGTAAGGAGGAAGGGTTTAAGTTTGTTAGGCACTGGGATGCTTTCTGGAACAAGCGGGAGCTGTACAAAAGAGACGGTCTCCACTTGTCCCCGGATGGAACCAGGCTGCTGGCGCTTAAAATCAAAAAGGTGGCAGAGCAGTTTTTAAACTAAATCTTGGGGGAAAGCCGACAGGAGATGAAATGTCTCTGGTTCGGGAGGACTCGTCTCAAAGAGATGAAGGGTTAGCTGCTATTTTTCTACCGGGTAACGGACCGGAGTTGTCCACTGTGAAGGTGACAAACAATATGGACTGTCTGCCAGTGTCTCGAGGCGGCAGGAGGAAGGTGGCGGGCCTAGCTCGCCTGGGAAATTATAGATGTTTGTATGCAAATGCTAGAAGTGTTCAAAGTAAAATTGGTGAATTGGAATGTTTAGTGCTGGGAGAAAACATAGACATTGTGGGAATTTCAGAAACTTGGTGGAATGAGGAGAATCAGTGGGACACGGTGATTCCTGGATATAAGCTATATCGGAAAGATAGGGAGGGAAGGGTTGGAGGTGGGGTGGCTCTGTATGTCAGAGAGGATATACGGTCCAGTAAGGCTGAGATCAGAGAATTAGATTCACTTTTAGAAATGCTTTGGGTTGAAATAGAGGGCCCAAAAGGAAATTTAACTATGGGAGTTTGTTATAGCCCACCAAATCAAAAGAGAGAGGACGATTATAATATGATGGAAGGCTTAAAGATAGCGGCTAAACGTAAAAACTGTGTTGTAATAGGTGATTTTAACTACCCGCAGATTGATTGGGTCAATATGTGTTCTGGTCGAGAGAAAGAGATTGAGTTTCTTGATGCTCTCAATGACTGTGCTATGGAGCAGATGGTCTCAGAACCTACCAGGGGTGGGGCGATCCTGGATTTGGTCCTAAGTAATGCCCAAGACTTGGTGAGAGATGTAAAAGTGATTGCACCGCTTGGGAGCAGTGACCATAATGTTATTGATTTCACCGTTTGTATAAATAGGGAGTTGTCCAAAAAGACCACCACAACCACGTTTAACTTTAAAAGGGGTAAATACACTGAGATGAGGAGGCATGTGAGGAAGAAACTGAAAGGAAAGGTACATACGGTCAAAACCCTTGAGAAAGCTTGGACGCTATTTAAAACTATAATCCTAGAAGCTCAGATAAAATACATACCACAAGTTAGGAAAGGCACAAACAGGCATAAGAAAAGGCCTGCGTGGTTAACAAATAAAGTAATGGAAGCTGTAAAAGGTAAGAAGGACTCCTTTAAGCGGTGGAAAACCAGTCCAAGTGAGATTAGTAAAAGGGAACACAGGCTGTGGCAAATCAAATGCAAGACTGTGATCAGGCAGGCAAAAAGGGACTATGAGGAGCATATTGCAAAAAACATAAAGACCAACAATAAAACTTTCTTCAAATATATTAGAAGTAGGAAACCAGCCAGGGAGGCAGTGGGGCCCTTGGATGACCATGGGGTAAAAGGATTACTGAAGGAGGATAGGGAAATGGCTGAAAAGCTAAATGAATTTTTTGCCTCCGTCTTCACTGTAGAAGACGAGAACTTTTTGCCCGCCCCAGAACCACTAATTTTGGAAGGGGTGTTGAAAGACCTGAGTCAGATTGAGGTGACAAATGAGGAGGTCCTACAACTGATAGACAAATTAAAAACTAATAAGTCACCGGGTCCGGATGGCATACATCCGAGAGTTCTGAAGGAACTCAAAGTTGAACTTGTGGATCTTCTAACAAAAATCTGTAATCTTTCATTGAAATCTGCCTCCATTCCTGAGGACTGGAAGGTAGCAAATGTCACCCCCATCTTTAAAAAAGGTTCCAGAGGAGATCCGGGAAACTACAGGCCAGTCAGTCTGACTTCAATACCGGGAAAGTTGGTAGAAACCATTATCAAGGACAGAATGAGTAGGCACATTGATGAACACGGGTTATTGAGGAAGACTCAGCATGGGTTCTGCAAGGGAAGATCTTGCCTCACTAACCTGTTGCATTTCTTTGAGGGGGTGAACAAACATGTGGACAAAGGAGACCCGATAGATGTTGTTTACCTTGACTTCCAGAAAGCTTTTGATAAAGTTCCTCATCAAAGGCTCCTTAGAAAGCTTGAGAATCATGGAGTAAAAGGACAGGTCCTCTTGTGGATCAAAAACTGGCTGAGTAATAGGAAGCAGAGAGTGAGTATAAATGGGCAGTCTTCGCAGTGGAGGACGGTAAGCAGTGGGGTGCCGCAGGGCTCGGTACTGGGTCCCATGCTTTTTAACTTGTTCATAAATGATTTAGAGTTCGGAGTGAGCAGTGAAGTGGCCAAGTTTGCGGATGACACTAAATTGTTCAGGGTGGTGAGAACCAGAGAGGATTGTGAGGAACTCCAAAGGGATCTGTTGAGGCTGGGTGAGTGGGCGTCAACGTGGCAGATGCGGTTCAATGTGGCCAAGTGCAAAGTAATGCACATTGGGGCTAAGAATCCCAGCTACAAATACAAGTTGATGGGGTGTGAACTGGCAGAGACTGATCAAGAGAGAGATCTTGGGGTCATGATAGATAACTCACTGAAAGTGTCAAGACAGTGTGCGTTTGCAATAAAAAAGGCCAATGCCATGCTGGGAATTATTAGGAAGGGAATTGAAAACAAATCAGCCAGTATCATAATACCCCTGTATAAATCGATGGTGCGGTCTCATTTGGAGTACTGTGTGCAGTTCTGGTCGCCGCACCTCAAAAAGGATATTATAGCTTTAGAGAAGGTGCAGAGAAGGGCAACTAGAATGATTAAAGGGCTGGAGCACTTTCCCTATGAAGAAAGGTTGAAACGCTTGGGACTCTTTAGCTTGGAGAAACGTCGACTGCGGGGTGACATGATAGAGGTTTACAAGATAATGCATGGAATGGAGAAAGTAGAGAAAGAAGTACTTTTCTCCCTTTCTCACAATACAAGAACTCGTGGGCATTCGATGAAATTGCTGAGCAGACAGGTTAAGACGGATAAAAGGAAGTACTTCTTCACCCAAAGGGTGATTAACATGTGGAATTCACTGCCACAGGAGGTGGTGGCGGCCACAAGTATAGCCACCTTCAAGAGGGGTTTAGATAAAAATATGGAGCACAGGTCCATCAGTGGCTATTAGCCACAGTGTATGGAGCACAGGTCCACCAGTGGCTATTAGCCACAGTGTATGTGTGTATATAACATTTTTTGCCACTGTGTGACACAGAGTGTTGGACTTGATGGGCCGTTGGCCTGATCCAACATGGCTTCTCTTATGTTCTTATGTTCTTATCTCTCCCACTGAAAACCCTGCTCAGTGTCAAGCATCGGTATTTCGAATAACCAAGCGAATGTTTGATACAAAGACTCTTTTTATTGATAATCGGGTACTTGCTCCAAGGTGATACCTTGGAAATGATACAAAATTTCACAGGGTATAGATTCTTAAAGGCTACTTCAAAGGCAATAGCAAAGATAGCTTCAAACCATAACATGCAGATGTAAATTGCTACAAAGGTTCAAAGGGTACTATCAACTACCATTGTGTTACTACAACTTCTCCCGATTCCTAGACATTCCTGTCTTTCTGCTAAGATGTATGGATGGGAATGTCAAGCAAGTGGATCTCAAAGTAACTAGTTTTTGATTTGAAACAAAGTATAGATTTATTGATAATCCATGTGCTTCTATTGAGCCAAGAATTGGAACTGATACAGAGTAACAGCAGAATGCATATTTTAAAGATGGCACATCAAAGATTTCTGTAAACAAACTACAATTGCTAAACAGTCTTGTATTCACGTGTGAAAGTTCATACATTATTCTCTCATATCTCCCTGCGGTTATTCTTCCTGGGTCCAGGCTAGCCTGGGAAAATGTCCCGGAGGCTTTATCTTCAAAGAGCGAATTCCTGTATTTGTTAGTAAAAGTGAGAGAGGCACAGGTAGAGGCGCCATCTAACTTTTCAACTTTGATGTGCCTCAGCTGTCAGGCAATAAGGTTTCAAAGCAACCAGACCTTGAATTGATACAAAGTTAGGCTTTATTTGATAATCCATATGCAATAGAATGAAGAAATTGGGACTGATACCATGTAACAGTGCAATGCATACTTAAGAGGACTACATCAAAGATTTCTAAACAAAAGCCACAATTCTAAACACTGTTGAGCTGAGGTGTGAAGGTTCACATGGTCCCTCTCTCTTATCTTATTCCTACGGTTTGTCTTCCTGGGATGGCCAAGAGGCTCATCCCTGGAGGCTCTTTATCTTCAAAGGGGAATTCTTGCCTTTGTTAGTATTAGGGAGAGAGACATTCACATCAAGCACTGGCAACAATCTACAACATTCTACTTTGATATGCAAGGTCTTTCTCATGGTTAGTAACAGCGGTTCAATATGGCAGCTATTAAGCTAAGCATTTTATTTCAGGAAAAGTTACATTGCCTGACATCAGCTTGATTTCATGGTTAGTAACAGGTACAGTGTGACAGTTATATTCTGATAAACATAGACAGTTATAGAAATATGAAACATTGCTTGACATACTGCTTGGGGTTTGTCTGGGTGCAGTAGGTAAAATCTTTTGAGAAGGAGGGGCGCCCTCAAGTTGGAGGATTTTACCCATTCATCACAGCTAGGAGGAAAATATTTCCAACAGACTAAGTAATATAACACCCCCTCTTCTTCTTGGCATCCAGCACTTTCTGGCCCTCATGATGACTCTGACCCTTCACTTGAATAGGTTTGGGTTCTGGAGGGTGGGGATGCCACCTGTTAGTCCCCAGATTTTTCTGAAGAAGACTGCAATGGAAAAGAGGGTGAATTTTACTAAATAGTTTAGGCAGTTCTAATTCCACTGTCACTTTATTGATCACCCGTTTTATTTTGAATGGTCCCAAGTATCTGTAGGCTAATTTTTTGGACACTTGTGGTAATGGCAAGTTCTTGGTGGATAAGGATACTGTTTTTCCTACTTTGAAGTCCCACTCTGGAGAGTGCTTTTTGTCAAAGTGTGCTTTGTAATCCTTTTTGGCCCTTTCCAGGTTGTCTTGGATCACAAGCCCAACCTTTTCCCAACGTCTCCCACCATTGCTGGCACGGTGGGGGGTTGGGTCCCAGTGTTGGGGGGTAACAGAGGGAAGGGCTTCCCCTCATAGCCATTCACAATTTTAAAGGGTGTTGTTTTGGTGGAGCTATGAAGACTCTTGTACCCATACTCCGCAAACGGCAGTAATTCCACCCAATTAGAGTGTTGGTAGTTAATGTAGCACCATAAATATTGTTCTAGAAGGGCGTTCATTCGTTCCGTCTGTCCGTCCATCTGGGGGTGGTATGCAGAGCTTAGCCCTTGCTCCATGCCTGTTAGTTTGCAAAACTCCCGCCAGAAGTTGGCAACGAACTATGGCCCGCGGTCGCTAATCACCTTGTTCTGGAACGAGTGTACTTTAACAACGTGTTGAAAGAACAAATAAGCCAGCTTCTTCGCAGTGGGCAACTTTTTGCAGGGTATAAAGTGGGCCTGCTTCGAGCAGGTGTCCACCACTACTAAGATCACAGTTCGCCCCTGGGACACCAGCAATTCCACTATAAAATTCATAGAGACCACAGACCATGGGCATTCAGCTGTGGGGGTTGGCTGAAGGAGACCCGGTGTTTCCCCATTCCCTTGTCTTTGCCATTATGCAGACTGGACAGGTAGCCACAAACTCTGAAATGTCTTTTTTCATGTGTGGCCACCAGAACTGCCTGTTGACTAAATGCAGGGTTTTTACGTACCCAAAATGACCGGCCAATTTGTTACAGTGGCAATGCTATAAGACTTCCTTGCGCAAAGTCTTGGGAACATACAGTTTTTCATCATAATACCAAAACCCTCCTGCCCCTTTTGTAAGTCCTTCTGGTTTCTCTTCATCCTCGTGCTCTGTTTCCTCTATCAGTCTATTGCCCCCCCCATCGCTCGGGTACTTTAGGCTTTTTCCCCAATCATGTGGTCACTGCGCCGGCTATGGCGCTAGGGGGAATGATAGAGTCCACCACCTCCTCCCTTTGGCTCTCATGCTGGGGCAGCCTCGACAGCGCATCAGCTAAGAAGTTTTTTGACCCAGGAATATGCTTGAGGGTGAAGTCAAACTTTGCAAAGAACCCGGCCCACAAAATCTGCTTTTCGGTCAATTTCCGGAGCCCGATAAGCGCTTCTGGGTTCTTATGGTCAGTCCAGATTTCAAATGGCACCCTTGCTCCCTCGAGCCAGTATCGCCAAGTTTTTAATGCAAAAGTCACTGCGAATGCTTCCTTGTCCCACACCGACCAGTTGCACTGTTCTTGTGAGAATTTTTTAGAGATATAGACGCATGGTCTCACCCTCCCCTCCGAGTCTTCTTGCATTAATATGGCGCCTACGGCCACATCGGAAGCGTCACATTGGACCACGAAGAGCTTAAGCTCATCAGGGTGAGCCAGTACCAGTTCACAGGTAAATAAGCGTTTGAGGTGCTCGAAGGCTTTCTGACAGGTGGGGGTCCAAACTAACTTTGCCCCCAGCTTCCTCGCTTCGGGGCCTTTTCCTTTAGTTTTTAGCAAGTCTGTTAGGGGCAGCATTACCTGGGTGAACCCCTGAATGAAGCCCCTATAAAAATTTGCGAACCCGATTGTCACGCTCTGGGTACCTCCCCCGGTCTCCCGGCGGCGCCGTCGCCCCTCCCGGGCACTCTGGGGCGTTCCCCGGAGGTCTCAGAAACAGGGGTGGGAGCCAGGTTACTTCACCTCAGGCCCCCCGTTCCCCTCTGGCTGTGCACGGACTCCTTTCTCTCTCTCAGGAGGCAGCCCCACTGTGCACTTGCCAGCTTCCTCCCCGACCTCCTCCTTCCCTCCCTTTATCCCCCCGTCTGAGTCCTCCCCCCTCCTGGGTTCTGCCCCTCTCTGGCTCCTCCCCCCCTTCAAAGCCCCAGATGCCCGGGAGAGGCGCGCCGGGGCTGGGCTGCCTGGGCGTGCCTCGGGCGTCTCGGACTTCTGCAGCGTGCTGGGGTGTGGCGTCTCTCGCCACCACGGGTCAGGCGGCTCTCCTCCTCTTCGCCCAGCGCTGGGCTCAGCTTCTCCCTCCTGCTTCCCGACGTCTCCCTCTGGCCGGGCTCCTCGGACCCGGAGACGGGCGTGGTGGCTGAGAGGCGCCGTTCAGGCGGCTGTTGGCACTCCGTCAGCCCAGGTGAGGGGGGGCGCCGCGGGGGCTTGGGAAGGCGTGGGAGGCTCTCGGGGCGGCGGCGGGGGCCGGGAGTGGCTGGCAGGCGCTGGGGGGTCCCCCTTGCGTAGTCCTCGCCCGGGCTGGGCGGGACACACACACACACACCATGTCCCTTGCTTCTCCGCCTCCTCCTCGAAGATCCGGGAGAGGTAGTCGGCCACACGGTGGTCCGCCCCAGCTTGATGGTGCACTGTGAAGGAAAAGGGGAGAAGAGACATGTACCAACGAAGGACCCGGTCGTTGGAGTCCTTCATTCTTGACATCCTCCAGCAGGATCCCCGGGGCTCCCCTGGAGCAGGGCCGCCCCGATACCGGTCCCTGAAGCGTCGGTGTGCAACGCAAAGGGCTGGGAGAAGTCCGGGTTGCGCAGCACGGGGTAACGGGAGAGGCTAGTGCGCAGCGTCTCGAACGCTGCCTCCTGGGCTGGCCCCCACTGGAGGACGTTCGGACACATCTTCTGCAGGCTGTCTGTCAACGGGGTGGCCACAGCCGCAAAGTTGGGGATAAACTTGCTATAGTAGCCCGCGAATCCCAAGAAGCGCCGTAACTGCTTCTTGGTGCGCGGGCGGGGCTGTTGTTCCAGGGTGACGACCTTCTCTGGCAGGGGTCGGAGCTGGCCCTTCCCCACTAGGAATCCTAGGTATTTCAGCTCCTGGAACCCAAGGCGGCTTTTCCACGGGTTGGCGTGGAGCCCAGCGGCTCGCAGGGCTTGGAGCACCTGGCGGAGGTGGAGCAGGTGGGTCTCCCAGGTGGGGCTACACACCACGATGTCATCAATATAGGCCCGAGCGAAACCCTCGCACTGGGCCAGGGCCTTGTCCACCAGCCGCTGAAACGTGGCCGCAGCCCCATTCAAGCCAAAGGGCATGCGCTTGAATTGGAATAGACCTTGTGGGGTGGCGAAGGCGGTCTTTTCCCTGTCAGCCGGGTGCATGGGCACCTGCCAATAGCCCTTGGTGAGATCCAAGGCGGAGAGGTACCGGGCCTCCCCCAGCTGGTCGATCAGGATATCCGCCCGTGGCATCGGGTAGGCATCGAATTTGGCCAGTTTGTTCACCTCCCGATAGTCCACACAGAAGCACACGCTGCCATCGGGCTTTGGCACCAGGACCACCGGACTGTGCCACTCGCTCTGCAATGGCTCGATGACATCGAGGCGCAACATCTCCTCCACCTCCCGGGCGATGACGTCCCAGCGCTTCTGTGGCACGGGCCTCCAACGGGTGCGAGCCACCTGGCCGGCGGGGGTTACTACTCGGTGCTTGACCAGGGTGGTCAAGCCCGGCTGGTCGGAGAACACCGCCGGGCACTCGGCCAGGACCTTCCGCAGATCCCGCTGCTGGCTGGGGGTGAGGGCGGCATCCAACACCGGGCCTCCCCCGGCGCCCTCCGCAGTCGTCCAGGGCAGGGTTCCGTCCTGGAGCTTGCCTGGATCTTCGGCCAAGAGGCCCTGCTCAGTCTGCACCTCCCGTTGCACCCAGGCCTTTAGGCTGTTCACGTGGAAGGTCTTCTTTTGGCGGGCTCGGGGCCCACACTGGACCTCGTGAGGGGGCCTAGGACTTGGGTGACTTGAAAGGGTCCCCGCCACGGATCCCCTTGGGTCTGACCCATCACTCCCCTGTGGACCAGGACGTTGTCTCCCACCTGGAACCCCCGGGCCCTAGTGCCCCTGTCGTACCGCCTCTTCTGGGCTTCCAGGGCCTGTGTGAGGTTCTCCCGGGCCTCCCGCCGCACATCTTCCAGGCGCTCCTGCAGCTGCCTGACGTATTCCTCTGGGGCCTCCCCTGGCCCTCCCCTGCCTTGTACCCACTGTTCTCCGAGCAGGCCCAGGATCCCCCGAGGCTTCCTCCCATACAGCAGCTCGAACGGGGAATACCCCAGGGATGCCTGGGGTGTCTCTCGGATGGCAAAGACCAGCGGATCCACATAGAGATCCCAGGCGGCAGGGTGGTCGTAGGCTGTCTTCCTCAGCATGGCCTTCAAGGTCTGGTTCATCCGCTCCACCAGCCCGTCAGTTTGGGGGGGGGGTGGACGGAGGTGAAGAGCTGCTTGATGTGCAGCGCCTGGCACACCTGTCGCATGAGGCTTGCCGTGAAGGGTGTGCCCCGGTCTGTGAGTATCTCCCGAGGCAGCCCTACATGTGCGAAGTAATGCATCAAGGCCCTGGCCACGCCAGCACTCTTCATGGTGGGCAGGGGAATAGCCTCGGGATAACGGGTGGCGTAGTCCATGAGGACCAGGATGTAGCGGGCCCCCGAGGGGTGCGGGGTAGGGGCCCCACAAAGTCCATGGCCACCCGCTCGAACGGAACCCCCACTACCGGCAAGGGGGCTAGGGGGGCTTGTGGCTCTGCCCTAGATGTAAGGTGCTGGCAGATGTCGCAGGAGCGACAGTAGGCCTGGACCTCCCGCGCTACAGAAGGCCAGAAGAAGTTGGCTAACACCCGAGTCAGAGTACTCTTCATCCCCTGGTGGCCTGCCCATTGGTGGTCGTGGGCGCCCTTCAGGACTTCGGGCCTGTACCGGTGGGGGACATAACAGCTGTTTCCCGGGGCCCAGCCGCCCTTTTACCTCTCTGAACCAAACGCCTTCTTCCCGGATGATCCGAGGCAGGTGCCGGCTCCGGCGCTCATCCACGACCACCCCGTCCCGGACGGCTTCGTGCCGTCGCAACGCCTCCAACTCCTCGTCCTCGGCCTGAGCCTCCACGAACTGCGGGTCCGCCGGCCACGTCTCTCGGCCGCCCGTCGTGGGACGCTCTGCAGTGGACGGGCCCTCCCTGGGGTCGGCATCCTCTGTCTCCCCCGCGGGGGCGGCGGCGTCATAGCCGGCCCCGGCAGGCTGGCCCTGCTGGCCAGGATTCGCTGCCTCTACCACGTCTCCAAAACACGGAGCATCCCGCCCAAGCAGTACTGGGTAGGGCAGGCTGGTTACTTTGGCGACCGGCACGCTCCAGTAGCGGCCCAAGTACTTCAGCGGGATGGACACCACTGGGCTCCTTTCAATATGTCCATGAACACACTTGATGGCGGCGGTGCGGGTGACAGGCAGCGGGGAGGTCACCAGGTGGGCCCGTATCATGGACAGTGAGCTGCCGCTGTCGACCATGGCCTGCAGTTGCCGCCCTCCCAAGGATACCGGGATCGTCCGGGGGGGGGGAGTCCCCGTCTCGGCCGCCTGCCAGGACTCTTCCCAGCTCATGTCGCACTCCATCAGGGGGCACTCCCGCTTGAGATGGCCCCACTGGCCACAGGTGAAGCAGGGCCCTATGTCTCCCCCTGTGCGGCGGGCCTCCGACGGTGGGCGTCCCTCCTTCTCCCCCTCGCGGCCCCCGGGGCGTAGACTCGGTCCGGGTAACATCGGGCGTCCTCCGGGCCCCCACCATCCAGGCGCGGTGCAGGCCGGCAGCAGCCGCGCCCGGCCTCCGCGGTCTCCGGTCCCGGGTGCCTTTCCTGGTGTTGTTCCTGGGGCGGCCCGGCCGCCGGGCTGGGGAGAGCCCTTCCCTGGCTTGCCACCCTCTGCGCGGGGGGGCAGGCTGCGGTGGTCGGCGGTCTGAAAGTTCTCCCACAGCTCCTGGACTTCACTGAGGCGGGTTGGCTTCCAGCAGGCCACCCAATGGCGGGTACGCGGCGGCAACACCTGCAGCAGCTGCTCCACTACCACCAGCTCCACGATGTGCCACCCGTCGCTGGTGGTGGGATTGAGCCAATGGGTGGCAGCATCCTTGAGGGTCGCTATCGCCGAGCGTGGTCGAGTCTCCCCCGTCGG
Source organism: Heteronotia binoei (assembly GCF_032191835.1). Classification (NCBI taxonomy): domain Eukaryota; kingdom Metazoa; phylum Chordata; class Lepidosauria; order Squamata; family Gekkonidae; genus Heteronotia; species Heteronotia binoei. The sequence continues at coordinate 136,721,073 of NC_083229.1, forward strand.
AAGCCAGGAGCGCAGCTTCTGGCTGTGGGCCTCGGGCGTGATCTCCAGGCGGTCTAGGATGGCTGCCTTGAGTGCTGTATAGTCCGCCGCCTGGGCCCGCTCCAGGGCTTTCATGGCAGCCTGGGCCTCCCCTGTCAGGTAGGGTCCCAGGATAAAGGCCCACTGCTCTCTGGGCCAACGGGCGGCCTCAGCCACTCGCTCAAACGCCTCCAGGTAGGCCTCAAGATCGTCCTCCGCCCCCAGCTTCATCAGAGGGGGCCAAGGGCTCCTTCCGGCGCCAAATGGTGGTGGCCTTGCCGGCTCCGGGCGGGCCAGGAGTGCCTGGTGAAGGTCCCGCACCAGGGTGGCCTGCGCCGCCGTCTGCTGCTGGGTGACCTCCCGTAGGAGCTGCGCCTGGTGGTCTGCCAGCCACTGCCCAAATTGGGCCAAATCCAGGGGGGCGGGGTTAGTGTCCATGGCGGACGTCAGTTCTAAGTTTATCACGGAGTCCTCACTCGTTCCGTCCATTGACGAGTCGCTGGACTCCGGCTTGTGTGGGGTCGCCACTCGACTTGAGTGCCACCCGGGCGGGGCTGGAATATGGGGGCGTGGCCGTCTTAGGCTCGGGAGAGTGCCCGCATCCTCCACCACGTTGTCACGCTCTGGGTACCTCCCCCGGTCTCCCGGCGCCGCCGTCGCCCCTCCCGGGCACTCTGGGGCGTTCCCCGGAGGTCTCAGAAACAGGGGTGGGAGCCAGGTTACTTCACCTCAGGCCCCCCGTTCCCCTCTGGCTGTGCACGGACTCCTTTCTCTCTCTCAGGAGGCAGCCCCACTGTGCACTTGCCAGCTTCCTCCCCGACCTCCTCCTTCCCTCCCTTTATCCCCCCGTCTGAGTCCTCCCCCCTCCTGGGTTCTGCCCCTCTCTGGCTCCTCCCCCCCTTCAAAGCCCCAGACGCCCGGGAGAGGCGCGCCGGGGCTGGGCTGCCTGGGCGTGCCTCGGGCGTCTCGGACTTCTGCAGCGTGCTGGGGTGTGGCGTCTCTCGCCACCACGGGTCAGGCGGCTCTCCTCCTCTTCGCCCAGCGCTGGGCTCAGCTTCTCCCTCCTGCTTCCCGACGTCTCCCTCTGGCCGGGCTCCTCGGACCCGGAGACGGGCGTGGTGGCTGAGAGGCGCCGTTCGGGCGGCTGTTGGCACTCCGTCAGCCCAGGTGAGGGGGGGGGCCGCCGCGGGGGCTTGGGAAGGCGTGGGAGGCTCTCGGGGCGGGGGCCGGGAGTGGCTGGCAGGCGCTGGGGGGTCCCCCTTGCGTAGTCCTCGCCCGGGCTGGGCGGGACACCGATAAAAGATTGTAGCTGTCTACGTGTCCTCGGGGGTTCCCAGTCTAGCACCACTTGTATTTTGACAGGGTCCAATCCCTTCCCCGAGATGCGAAACCCCAAGTAGTCAAGTTCTGATTTGTGGAATTCACACTTCAATAGTTTGGCATACAGTTTATGTTCATTCAGGGTAGTGAGCACCTTTCTCACCAGTTGTACATGGGAGTTCAGGTCTTTCAAATAAATAATGATGTCATCCAGGTACACGACCACCCCCTTGTACAAATACTCTCTTAGGACCTCATTTATAAAGTTAATGAACACTCTCGGGGCCCCTTGCAGCCCAAAGGGCATCACTAAGTATTCAAACTATCCCATAGGAGTGTTAAACGCTGTCTTTCACTCGTCCCCCTCTTTGATCCGCACTCTAAAGTAGGCGTCCCTCAGGTCCAGTTTTGTGAATATGGACCCCTCCGTCACTGTGCTTAACAAGTCTTTGATCAGGGGGATGGGGTAGGCGTTGGACAGCAAAATCCCATTTATTCCATGAAAGTCGGTGCAAAGCCTGAGGCTCCTGTCCTTTTTCCGGAATAAGACAGGGGCCGCATGCGGGGCAGTGACCGGTGTAATGAAGCCCCTCTTTAGATTTTTGTCTATAAATTTCCTTAGCTCCGCTTTTTCTGCCCACCCCATAGAGTACAGTTTGGCTTTAGGTAGCTCTTGGCCGGGGATAAGTTCAATAGCGCAGTCAGTGTCTCGGTGTGGGGGGAGCTCATTCGCCTCCTCCTCGCTGAACACCCTGCGCAAGTCCCAGTACTCCCTGGGGATGGATTGGACCTCCTCCATGGATACACACATTCTCTCATTCCTGGGGGGTGGATTAAGTCCCCAATCCCCCAGCCACCGGTGGTGGGTGCACCTTTTGTCGGTAAAGTCTATGGTTTGATCCCCCCACTATATGTCCAGTTGGTGCTTGGCCAGCCATCCGACTCCCAACACTATATCAAAAGATGAGAAGTGGGTGATCATGAAAACCTCTACATCCCAGTAGTCCTCTATTCCTACCGGGACGCCCTGAGCCTCTTCTGTAAACAAACTACAATTGCTAAACAGTCTTGTATTCACGTGTGAAAGTTCACACAGTATTCTCTCATATCTCCCTGAGGTTATTCTTCCTGGGTCCAGGCTGGCCTGGGAAAATGTCCCAAGAGGCTTTATCTTCAAAGAGTGAATTTCTGCATTTGTTAGTAAAAGCGAGAGAGGCACAGGAGGGGGCACCAACTAACTTTTTTACTTTGATGTGCCTCAGCTTGATTTCATGGTTAGTAACAGGTACAGGGTGACAGTTATATTCTGATAAACATAGGCAGTTATAGAAATATGAAACATTGCTTGATAGAGAACTGGTCGGGGGAGGCGCCTTGCTTCCAGCATCAAGATTACTTGCATATTCTAAATCTTCTATCAAGAGGTGAGAAAGGAAGGAGAGAAAAAAAGAGGGGGGGGAGCAAGCTTTGAAATGCAACTATGAGAGAAGAATTTTGAGGCAGAGAGGAAATGGCTTCCAATACATACATTGATTCAATACCCAGAAATAGCATGCTTGACATACTGCCCCCCCCCGACTTTTTCTGGGGTTTATTTGGATTCAATTTGTAAAATTGACAGACCGCTGGTTTTTATGTTTTATGTTTTATTAATCTACTGTTTTAACTGCTGCTATGTAATTTTTTTTAAGTCAAACCTATGTAAGTTTTATATGTTGTAAGCCGCCCTGAGCCACTTTGGTGGGAAGGGCAGGATATAAATCAAAATATAAATAAATAAATAAATAAAATTTATTAATTCTGCTGCTCTTATATTTGAAGCCTCCACCCATTCATTGTGACTTGGTGGGAAATGTTTCCATCTGATTAAAAAATACAACATCCCTCTCTTAACTTTGCATCTAAAATCTCTTTGACTTCATGGTGACTTCATGGTGACTCTGGATAGGTTGTGGAACTTGTGGTCGAGGGTACCAAGACGTAGCTCCAGGATCCTGGCGTAGTAGACTGCAATGGAAAACAGGGTGGATTTTACTGAGTATTTTTGGTAATTCTAGTTCCACTGTTACTTTATTGATGACTCTCTTTATCTTGAATGGGCCCAGGAATTTGTAAGCTAACTTCCTTGAAGGTTGAGACATAAAGTTCTTAGTGGACAGGAAAACTGTTTCCCCCACTTTAAAGTCCCACACTGGAACATGACTTTTGTCATAATGTCTCTTGTAAGTGTCTTTAGCTGCTTCCAAGTTTTCTTGTATTATTTTCCACACCTTTCCCAAATTCCCCCACCAATGTTCAAATGAAGAAGTTAATTCGGGGGTAGTTCCTCCAGGTAATAGTGTAAACGGCTTCCCTTCATTAGCATTTACCACCCTGAAAGGAGACGTTTTGGTGGACCTATGAACACTATTGTTATATCCATACTCCACAAATAGTAACAGATCTACCCAGTTGGATTTCTATGCTACCGGCACCGCTTGAGTTTGGTCAACGCACGGTTCCCCTTTCATTACTGTCCCATCCATTTGCTCGAATTGTATGGGTTGTGGTAAGGGGATCTTGGGAAGACACAAGGCTTCCACTAACTTGGGCGTAATTATTTCTCTCGTGCACCCTGACTCAATTAGGGCCCGGACATGGACAAACCTCTTAAGTTTCGAGTTTAACAAAGTCAATGGGACAAAAAACAAAGATCCAGTTATTCTCACCCTTAGTGGTGCCATTAATTCCACGACCTGCTGCTCGGAACCTCTCAGTGCAGGTCTTTCCCGTTTCCCGCCGGCTCGTCTTCCCAGGACATCTCACTTAACTCATCTATGATGATAGTTTCTTCATCTGAGGAAGTAGCGGCTACGGTGCTCCCTTTCACTGATTCATTAGGGCCACTTGCGATCTTCTTTGACGTCAGTGTGCTGGGCTTTGAAGTAAGGGGGGGGGCTCGAGGTCGCTCTGGGCAGTTAGCGGCCAGATGGTTCAGGTCCCCACATCGGAAGCAACGTCGCAGGGTGGCTGGTTTATTGGCTCCCCCCGTGGGGTTAGCTTTTTTCCCATCTGGCTTTGCTCCTGACCCAGACTCATGTCCCCCCCCCCCCTTGCTCCTTTGCTGCTGTTGGTGTTGCAGGACTACTCTTTTCATGTTGGTTTCTACTTCACTGGCTAGCTGCACCCATCCCACCAGCGTGGTAGAACGGGCTTGTTGTAGAGCTCGATCCAACACGCTTGCATTCAGGCCCCTCTGGAACTGCTCGATTTTCATCCACCCCCGGACTTTGGCTGTTCTCATGGAGAGAAGGAAATTAAGCGAGAAATAGATCAGATGGGCAGGGTTTTTCTCCAAATTTGACTTTATGCTGAAGCACATCCCCAGCACAAAAAAAAATTTAGTGGATGCTTTATCTTGCCTTCCCCAGCACAACAGTCAGAAAGAGGAGGTGGTGGACTCCCTTATTCCCCTCTCCCAGGTGGCCGCAGTAGTAAACACCCGGTCCCAAATGAAGCGCAAACTAGAAGGATGGGGGACGGAGAAAATGGCGTCAGAGACAGAAAAAGAAAGGGAAAACAGGCCGGAGGGAGTCCAGAAAAGGGAGGATGGATTATGGTATAAAGGAGAAAAGCTGTACGTCCCCATGAGTATGAGGGCAGAGGTGTTACAGTTTTGCCACTCCAACAAATTGGCAGGGCATTTTGGGTACATAAAAACACTCCACCTGATCAGTCGGCAGTTCTGGTGGCCGTCCCTGAAAAAGGATGTGTCGGAATTTGTCTACTCCTGCCCCATTTGTATAATGGCAAAACGAAGGGAAGGGAAACCTCCAGGGCTGCTCAAACCGATGGAAATGGCTGCCCGGCCATGGATTTTATTGTGGAACTACCGCCCTCGCATGGCAAGACCGTGATAATGGTGGTAGTGGATACATTTTCTAAGCAAGCACACTTCATTCCCTGAACTCAACTCCCCACAGCAAAGAAATTGGCCTATTTATTTTTCAATCACGTGGTCAAACTCCACTCATTCCCGGACAAGGTAATTAGAGACCGTGGCCCGCAGTTCGTTGCCAACTTCTGGCGGGAGTTTTGTAAATTAACGGGAATGGAGCAGGGTTTGAGCTCAGCCTACCACCCTCAGACAGACGGACAGACGGAATGCGTGAACGCCTTGTTGGAGCAATACCTAAGATGCTACATCAATCACCAGCAATCCAATTGGGTAGAATTGCTGGAGCAACGCCTTGTTGGAGCAATACCTAAGATGCTACATCAATCACCAGCAATCCAGATGGGTAGATTTGCTCCCCTTTGCGGAGTATGATAGATAATTTTATTTGTATCCCGCCCTCCCTGCCGGAGCAGGCTCAGTATGGCTATAACAATAGCGTTCACAGCTCCACCAAGGCTTCCTCGTTCCAAACTGTGAGTGGGTATGAGGGAAAACCGATCCCCTTACTACCAGGAGGAGACACTACCAAAGAACCCAGTTCCTTTGTGCACTGGTGGGGCACACTGAGCAAAAGCTGGAAGGAAATCCAGGAAAACCTAGAGGCGGCCAAGAAAACGTACAAAAAGAATATGAAAAATCCCATGTCCCCGCCTGGGACTTCAAGGTGGGGGATTCAGTATTTGTCTCAACAAAGAACCTACCACTAAATCAACCTTCCAAAAAGCTGGCAAATAGGTACCTGGGACCTTTCAAGATCAAAAGGGTGATAAATAAAGTCACAGTGGAATTAGAACTAACAAAAATGTTTAGTAAAGTACACCCTGTCTTTCATTGCAGTCTTCTTCGGAAAGACCCCGGTTCTTCTCCTTGGCACACTCAACCAGCAGCACCTCAACCTATCCAGATTGGGAATCAGAGTCATCATGAGGTCCAGGAAATTCTGGACGCAAAAATCAGACATGGAAAATTGTACTATTTGATTAAATGGAAACACTTCCCTTCTAGCGAAAATGAATGGGTGGCAGAGAAGGCTGTATCTGCTTCTGATTTAATTAATAAGTTCCACAAAAACACCCTCTAAGACCGAGGGGGTCAGCTTGAGGGGGGCAGTATGTCAAGCTTGACTGATTCTGACCAAAGACTGTTGGGTTCTGGCCTGTCAAAACCAGGCCTGAGTAAAATCATGATGAACCAAATGCTGCTAGTTTATTACCCTTTAGTTGCCCCCCTTTCCTTTATGACTGATAACTGTTGAGAACAAAGTAATCTGTGCCTTCCCACAGGGCCTCCCGAGGGAGGAAGATTCGCATAAGAATACAAGGACAACCAGCTTGATAACTGCCCTGGGAAAGTATCTTTGTAGTTATGTGTGAATGTTCCTTTGCTCCCCCCTCCTGTAGGAATCTCTTTGAAGTGTACCTTAAAACTCTTGTATCAATGTATTGGCCTCATTCCTCTCAAGCCACCGGCTTGAGCCAAAGTAACGGTTTATCAATAAATGTAGTCTTAGTATCAATTTTGACTCATCATTGAATCCGTCTACTTGACACACTCCCCCACCCCGTCCCAGCCCTCCTTCCAGATATTCTCTGGAAGTCCTCGAAGCTCTTTGCCGAAGATGCCATCCCATTAAGAAACTCTTGTGACTGATGAGGATGGATGCCAGCATTTATCTCCTGTTGACAGCGCAGACAAAAGGGAGATGTGAAGCTTTTGAAATTGTAAAGAGACCTTTCAGCTTTAACGCGGCTGATAGCTCCCCTCTTCCCTCCGTAGGCTACCTGGCCTCTCTCATGGTAATTAGATTTTGCTCACTCATTGTTGCTTCCCATATTTACTGGGTTGTCTTCCCACCTTGTGTGTAGATTTCATCTGGTTGAGTCAAGATAATGCTCCTGACAAAATGTCAGCAAACACGGGCACCTACCATTTGCTAACGGCCTTTCTTTCTTTCAGGTTTACCATTGCCCTGATTTTGGCAAGCTGAATGCCATTGCTTTGTGATTTCAAAGAAGCCATTTCCTTTTTTCCATGAGACCTTTTGGTATCCATCCTGTGTGAAGAGGCAGAATTCAATGGAGGAGGGGAATTATAAGTAAAGAGAAGCCAAAATATGGTTTTGAATGTGAAAAGTGGAGGTGCCTACAAAAGCCAAGAGCTTAACACAGAGAGCAAGTTTTCAAAGCAGGTGGCAAGGTCCAGTCACAATTTCTAGAAACTGGCTTGTGGCCTCAGGGTTCCAGCTCAGGCCATGCCTTGTGGGCACCAGCATCAGGAAAGGCTGACCTAGAAGAGCTGCTGGGAAATGCGAACAACTGAACCAGAGGAGAGAAGATTTCCTCTTCTTTCTGAGAGCCCACTGCAGACTCAGCCCCCATGCAGGCCTTGGATGAGATTATAAAGAGGGGGGCAGGAGGGGAACTGGGGGAGGGGGTGGCTGGTCAGGTGATGTTTGGTTGCATCTGGGTAGCACAAAAGGTCAGAGGTCAGTTTTTGTCTGGGGGCCCTAGAGTCTCTTGCATGCCAATCCTTTTACTCTTTGGGGGTCAATCTGCCCAGTAATGAAAAATGAAAGAAGGCGTTTGCAAAGTTTTATGATAATTAAATGTGATTATAAATGTACAGGACAATCTTCTTCCTAAATAGCTCATTTCATTCTGTTTGTGGGGAAATTCCTGGAATCCGTGGGGGCGGAGCCTGGGGTAGGTGGAATTTGGGGAGGAGGAGGCAGGCTTGCCAGCCCCCAGGTCAGGATGAGGGATCCCCGATTTTGCAGGCTCTTCCCCACACTGGATAGCTGGCTGCAGGGGGGAAGCCTCAGCCCAGCAGCCATCATCTGCCTTTAAATCTTGGCAGGGCATTTTAAAAGAAATTGCAACCTCTTTGTGTTTTGGAATGTGTGATTTTAAATCTCTGCAGGATGAAAGCTGGGGGTGAGCAGGCAGAGCCATGTCGCTCTTCTTGGTGAGTATGTGAAGTGTGTGTGTGAGAGAAGAAGAGAGCACAGTCCCTCTGCTTGCTTTGCATTTGCTTCATAAGTCCTGTGTTATAGTAAAAAAAAAAGTATAGTAAAGAGTTAACTAGAATCTGATTATGGGATTGAGGAAAACTCCACCCCCCTCTTACTTTCATTTTTCTGTGTTAGTCAAAGGTTCTATAAACAATTCTACATTCATGTGTGAAATTCACACTCTGGGTTCCTTATCTATATTGTGGCTAGCACATCCTGGGTTCAGTCCTGGCTGAGCCTGGGAACAAGTCCCAGGAGGTCTTATCTTCAAAGAGGACATTCCTGCATCTGTTAGTAAAAGCGAAAGAAGAGAGGTGGGGGCTGCTACTTTGATGTGCTCACATTTTTTACTTTGGGTTAGTAACAACTCTACAATCTAAACTCTACAATATAAAGGTAATAATTCTAAGATCTGGCTTCTTTAATATAGAATGAATACACAATGCTTGACACTGGCTCCATCCCCAAACTCCCCAGGTATTTCCTGAGTTGGATCTGATAACCCAGCGGGGTGGGGGGAGCTCAGCAGTCCACTCTCCAGAGCAGCCATTTTCTCCAGGGGGGTTGACCTCTTTTGGCTGGAAATCAGTTGTAATCCAGGAAGATCTCTGAGTATCACCTGGAGACTGGCAACCCGACATCTTCATGGCACACCAACAATGTGTTAGAAGCACTTCTGAATTTTTGCATCCTGTGTGTCATCAATCATCTTAGCCTCATCTTTGTAGGTAACTACTGTGTTTTATTGTTTTTAAGTTTTATTATGGACTAGTAATAAGGCCCATTGTGGGGAGAAATACAATGGACACTGGAAATTTGCTATGGGTAAGTTTCATGGCCTTGGAGGGGGGCTGGGGAGAGAAGAAAAAGATAGAGGGAGGCAAGGTATGTCAAGAAGGCAGTGGTTGGGAAGGGAAATGGAAACAGTGGGGAAATGTGGGGTAGGTTATCAGAGAAGGGGATATCTTCAGAAAGAAAAGATGGGGGGGGAGAGATAGGGAAGATTGCTTTCTATCTCCTCCCCCCTCCCTGCAGCCTCTAGGAAAAGTGCAGTCTTTCTTCACAATGGGGATCAAAGCAACTTATATCATTCTCCTCTTCCCCCTTTTGCTCTGCACAACAACTCTGTGAGACAGGTTAGACTGAAAGTCTGTGACTTGACCGAAATCATGCAGTCATCTTCCACAGCAAGAAGCTGGATCTGGTAGACCCTGCTCTGAAATGCCAGCTGCCATGTCACACTGGCTATCCTGGGGGGTGACCTCAACAGGGTATAATGACTCAGAGCATAGCATTTTCTCCCAGGGAACTATTATCTGCCCATCTGGAGAGCAACTGTAGTTCTGAGTGATCTTCCAGGCCTCACCTGGATATTGGCAACAGTGGTTCCTTGGGAGGAAATGGCTGGTTTGGGGGTGGAGTCTATGGCATTGTACCTTTCTGAGTTCCCATTCTTCCTCAAACCCAGGCTTCCTCCAGTCTCCAAGAATTTCCAAACCTGGGGCTGGCAACCCTCTCTCCTTCCCAGCCAACCACCAATCCACCTTGAACTGACCCCTGAGTTCAGTTTTCCATCTTCTCCCCCCCCCCCCCATCTTTCTCCACAGCGTAGACCAAAGCAGCTTACATAATTTTCCCTCTCCCACTTTTGATCCGCACAACCCTGTGAGAGAGGTTTGGATGAAAGTCTGTGACCAGTGTTCCCTCTAAGCTGAGTTAGGGTGAGCTAGCTCACAGATTTTCAGCCTCCAGCTCACATATTTTTGTCTCAGCTCAGGAAAGATGACCCAGAAGCACACCAATTTATGCAGTAGCTCACAACTTTCATGCCAGTAGCTCACAAAGCAGAATTTTTGCTCAAAGACTCTGCAGCTTAGAGGGAACACTGTCTGTGACTGGTCTGAAATCACCCAGTCAGCTTCTACAGTAGAAACCTGGGTCTGGCAGATCTGGCCCTGAAGCACTGCTGAAACCATATGCCATACTTTCACTTAAATGTACTTTAAATATGATGATATTGAGATATGAATTGGGCTCTATTTCTGACATTTGCTAAAGAACTGCAGCACCATCCCCTTCAGTAATACATCAATTCAGTATTTAAAACATTTTAAAATCATACCAGAAACTTATTATTTCCTTGAGGATCTTATGGAACACTATTTACGAATCGTTACTGTATCACTAAATCTTTATTATATCTCTGTGTTTTATACCATTAAGAAAGAGATATTCAAGACCCAGTTGCATGGAGTTACCTTGATAAGTTTTCTTTAAGTAGAGTTAGTTTTCAAGCTTTTTGGAGAGAGCATTTTGTTCAGAAGTCTTTTGCATCTAGCTAGAGAAGAGGTTCAGGACTGACTTGCATCTAAATTAAACACTTAAACTGTATTGAGAGCATTTTGCCATCTAAATTCAGATGGTTTTTGCATTTGGTTAGAAAAGAGATTCAGGAATAGCTAGCTCCTAATATAAATGTAATGCAGAGAGCATTTGGCCAGCCAAATCCAGAAGGCTTTTGCAAATGGTTAGGGAAGTGGCTGAGGACTGACTTGCTCCTAGTATAAATAGAAACACTTAAGTAAGATTGAGAGATAAATTCTTGATAATAATCAAGAATATATTTTTTAAAAACTATGAATTTTTAAGTTATCCACTTCCATCCAGCTTTGTGTTGTAGCTTGCTATAATCACCATGGTTTATTGCAGTATGAGAAATTCTGAAAAAAAAAAAAGAGGTTGCAGAGAGCATTCTGCCAGCCAAATTCAGAAGGCTTTTGCACCTCTTTAGAGAAGATGTTAAGACCTGGCTGGCTCCCAATATTAAAACTGAATTGTAATAAGAAGCTGACAACTTTGAAGAAAATAGAAATACTCCTGAAGAAGACTTTTGATGAAATGACCTTACATCCAGGTGTTTGTTGGATGGACTTTTCTTTGCAATCTTGTAAAGCTGAACTTCTTTACAATGTGTTTAAAAGGATTTATATGACTTCTTTAAAATGTTTTACTAAATATGCTGTTAGCCAGTATATCACAGTGTGTGTGTGTGTGTGTTTTGTATTTTCTGAACAGGAAGAAACAGCCAGGCCTAGTTAAGTCATACCAGTCAGGTGGCATCAAAATAGTTCTGGAAAGGACCTCCTCCCCCTGCCTTTTACTGACAGAACCAATTTTGACTCAGTAGGGTTGCCAGATCCAACTCAGAAAATACCTGGAGACTTTGGGGGTGGATCCAGGAGTCTTTTCCATTTCCTCCCTGCAAAAAAATAAAAATACAACATTGCTGTTCCCCTGAATACAGTCTTCATTTCCTTGTTTTGCAGCAGCTGACTGCACTTCTACTAAATTAAAGTGAACACACACACACACTCTTTCACACAAAGCAACCAAATAAACACAGTTTGCAAGCACACACTTTTGTTACATAACTGGGGCAATTACTCACTGGACCAATTTACTCACCAGAACCATCTACTGTATTCAACTAACTTCTTAAGACTAACTGGCAAATGAAAGCAGAGCCGCTCCAAACAGAGGGGCTCTGCTCACTTCCTTTCCTTTTATACACTCACCAGGAAGATCCAGGAGCCCTCAGCCAACTGGGGGAAGGCTTTCTGTGGCAATTCCCTCCTACTCCCTCCATCAGCCAAATGAGAGAAGGCTTTCTCTCTCTCCTCTGCAAAGCAGTGCCTCAATCCTCAACTGATCATATGCAACAGACCTTGAGTAGCAGTTGATGGGCCAATGGTTTATGTCATGCACCCCTAACCCAATGGGAGACCTGGATTTGTCCTCACCACAGGGCTTTTATTATATGAAGGACTAGAGATTGTATTATTTTATTATGTTGTATACCACCCTGAGCCTTGCCTTGGCAGGGAAGGGAAGTTCAAAATCTAATCTGATAAACAAATGAAAGATAAATGAGGAAAAATCCATAGATGTTATTTCTGTCTCTTACAGAAGCATTTTACCAAAATGCTTTCCAGAAATTGATTTTATCTTGTAAACAATTTGCCTTTTCCTGCCCGCTCTCTCGCCAAGGCCACGTTCTCTGCCTTCCTTTGGTCTTATTTGAAAGACTGGGGTTGGGTGAAATTCTAACCCAAAAAGAAAGGAAGGATGTCTCCACAGGTGAAGTGAGGCCACTGCAATCAGCTTGCCATAATCCAGGACTTGGATCCATACTAATATTTCTGCAGGTGTCCAAAAAAAATGGCCACACGTTACTCACTTTGTTTCTTTGTTTTGTTTTCTTTTTTGCACATTCACTATATGCAACATGAATAGTGGGTCCAATGTAAAATTGTTGGGGGCTTTAAACAATTTTTCAATTCTGTGATGTATGAGAAGATATTTTTTCCCTGCCTTCTTTTAAAACTTTCAAGGGTCATAGCTGCAGGGTCCCAAGCACAACGCCAAACCCGGCAGGGCAGCATGGCTGACCACATTATGATGGTCCCAGGCCATCACTCCCTAATGTGCTGAAAGTTGCCAAACTAAGGCCTTGCCCTTTAAAAGCCCCGAATCATTGCCTCCCAGGTGAACAATTAAAACCTGAGGAGGAGGACCCGCACTATCTTGAAATAACAAAGGAAATAACATAAGGGTCAAGAGGTTTCTCCTCTATTTTATTTATTTATTTATAATGGTCATAGACCAGCAAACAATTCATAAAAGTCCAATTCACAACCAAAAAAAGGTGATATAAGTATACAATAATTATTATACACTAAAATATGATACCACCTAAAATATACATAAAATACGAATACAGACTTTAAGACACTGACACTGAAGATGTAAAATTAGTGTTAAAACCAAGGATGAACTAAAAACCCTGATCGTTTTTGCACTGACCTTACTCAGGAGCGACATCCCTCTTCACCGCGCAGCGTCTGCACGGATTTCGCACTAATTGCTCCGCAGAACCCGGAAGAGCCGCAAAGTCCCGCGGCTTTTGCGTCGCGTATGTAAACTGGAAGCCAGTTTACATTTGCGACGCAAAAGCCGCGGGACTTTGCGGCTCTTCCGGGTTCTGCGGAGCAATTAGTGCGAAATCAGCGCAGACGCTGCGCGGTGAAGAGGGACGTCGCTCCCTAGTAAGGTCAGTGCAAAAACACCCCCTGTCCAGACCTCTTTGTTTCTTCCCTTAATAAATAAATTATTTATTCACTGCCTAAGCCAGCATTTAAAGCAGTAAAATCATACAAAATTAAAACTGATTGTCCATAAAATCATACACAAAAGGCATAAAATACTGTTATAAAACTACAAATATAACAAAACATGGCAGTTACAGCCAACAGATTGGCAAAGGTGTTTAGCCATTTCCTGACTGAATCATTAGAGTTTTCGTTATTCTTGTGGCAAGTCAGCCAAATTTTGCTAATTTGTATGTAACCTCAGGGTTCCTATTGCTAAGGTTTGCCCCCCCAAGGTCGGAATAAAGAGTCAGACACAATGCATTGACATAAAATTGGGCCACTTTATTAAATAACAAAATAAATGGCAAGGGCACCCAACCAGCGGCCTGGCCAGGGCTAGGGGTCACTGTGACCGCTCCCCTGCCATTAGGGGGCGAGAGACCCAGCCCCCCAGCAGGAGCTGAGTGACTCAGCTCCCTCCAGGCAGGCCCAGCAGGGAGGCACGCGCCAGAGGGCCCAAACCCAGATGCACGTCTCGACGGAAAGGCATCCTCAAGCTGAGCCTCCAGGACGGTCTGCATTCTCCAAACCCGGGTCTCCAAACCCCAAAATTGATCATGCCAGACCCCTAATTCCCCAAAAGGGGGATGCTTCACAGTCCTCCCCTAGCTGCATAGTGCCCTAAACCCCAAAAACCTTCCACTACTAAGGCCAAGTCTCTACTTAGGGCTTAGTGCCCACCGGGAGGCCCAAAGCCACCCGCAACCCTTGCTGCAAATCTCTCAGGAAAAGCATGTTACCCTTTTCTGAGACATGCACCCCATCCCCTCTGTAGAGGTCAGGAAATTTCGATTAAATACCCGGATGGGGCAAATAGTGGCCCAACCCCCCTTCTAAAACCTTGTTAATCTCCTTATTAGCCTTATACCAGGCCCTCTCAATAGCTGCAGGGTCCCAAGCACAACGCCAAACCCGGCAGGGCAGCATGGCTGACCACATTATGATGGTCCCAGGCCATCACTCCCTAATGTGCTGAAAGTTGCCAAACTAAGGCCTTGCCCTTTAAAAGCCCCGAATCATTGCCTCCCAGGTGAACAATTAAAACCTGAGGAGGAGGACCCGCACTATCTTGAAATAGCAAAGGAAGCAGGCCCGGCCACTGAAGACCCCGAAAAGAATAGAAAGACACCCTTTCCTCATCAAACAGAAATCACAAAGTGACAGGTGCCCCAGGGAATACCAGATGTTTTCCTATGGGCACTCAGGGCAACTGTCCTGATAAGGGTCTTGACCTCCTGATCCATGGTAAATGAATGCCAGATGTTTCCTAATGTAGTGGGATTTGTACTTTTGGGGAATGCTCTGCTTTGGAAAAGTATATGTACATTTATATATATACATCCACAGTAAAAGTGTATTTTAGAATCCTTCAAAGCAAAGAGCATTTTTTCCTGTTCTTTTGGTTTGTGATTTAAATAGCATTTCCTATTTAAAAGCAAACATCTTTCTGCAAGGTCTTACCCCTAAAACAAACAAACTAGAGGTGTTCAATTTCAAGCTGTTTTGATAATTCCATCTATTTTATATATTGCTATTTGTGAGACAGACAGCATTTGACCTGCAAAACCCTAAAAAGATCAGAGCTCTAGGTCTATATTGGTCTAGATCTATATCTCAGCCTTGTTTGGAATAGTGTGTACAATTCTGGTCACCGTATCTCCAAAAGGACATTGCAGAGCTAGAAAAAGTACAGAGAAGGGCAACAAAGTTGATTGGGGGGGGGGGGGGGTTGGAGCACCTTCCCTATGAGGAAAGGCTGATGGGTGACTCTTCAGTTTAGAAAAGAGATGGCTAAGTGGGGGAGGGTGGTCAAGATAGAGGTTTATAAAATTATGCATGGGGTGGAGAGAGTTGACAAACAGAACTTTTTCTCCCTTTCAAAATACTAGAACTCAATACAATGATGCTGATAGTATATTCAGGGTGGACAAAAGGAAATACTATTTTACACAGAGAGTGATTAAAATGTGGAATTCGCTCCTCTGTCTGCACCCTTGGTTCATCAAGGAGATCAGTTCCTGGCTGGCCGTGACCCACAACCTCCTCTTCTCCCTAAAGCACCAATGATAAACTCTTCTTTTTCTTTTAGAACCCTAGGCAACCTCCTATTGCCAGGGCTTGCTCATTGCCCAAGTAACCCCCAGACAGCTCCTTGGAATGCTAACAGGTGGAGGATGCTGACAATGGAAAAAGGTGGCATGTGTGGCGTCCCTGTTACCCTTTTCTCACCAGAGACCAGAGCTGCTGGTGTTAAGGGTCCAAAGCAAGAAGCAGAGACTTCTACACCCCACCTTGGATCTTGCCTGAATAGCGTAAGAGGACATTTACATTTTCCTCCCAGGTGACACTAGAGGATATTTGCCCTTCTCTGCTGTCCATGCTGGCTCCGTTTGAGGCAGGTTGCAGAGGAAGTGACTCTGCAGTCCGCCTCGGATGGAGAACTTGGGTAGGTGGCGGCAGAAAAGACACACACTTCATGCCTGAGGAGATATCCTCGGTGTCAGAAACACCGAGGGAGGGGTCAGCTCTTTCTCCCAGTCCTTCTCTCTAATTGCTCTGTAGCACCAGAGTAACACGGTGGCATGGCCAGATTTGATGGCCGGACATAAGATTCACAGCCAGTCTTGAAGGTTTGCATCATTGCAAAAAAACAAAACAGCCTGACTTAAATTGTTTGGTTGCATTTTATAATGCATAATGTCTATAGCTAGGTAACCACCGCATTCAGGATAATCACCCTTCTTTGTTTTTAAGCAAAAACATTCATTAGAACATAAAAAGAGCCCTGCTGGATCAGGCCAGAGGTCTATCTTGCCTCACAGAGTGGACAGCCGGTTACACTGTCTGGAGGGCCAAGCCCTTCCCCTGATTTTGCCTCCTGGCACTAAGATTCAGAGCTTCTTGCCCCTCACCCATACCAGTACAGAAAGCTCACTTCTGCCCAGCTTGTAGAGCCAGTGAACAACTACATGTATAGGCGCTCATAATGAACAGTCACTTGGAATCTGAGGCACCAAGGGTGGAGGAGAACCAGTCCTCAATGTGGTATAACTTGTATGGTATAACTTCCCCTCTTCCCTGCATTTTTTTCCCAGCCAAATTTCAGAAGCTTCTATGCAGCAGCTGCATCCATGCTTTTTTTACTCTGCAGGTGAAATGGTTCTTTGGTGCAGAAATCTCAGTGTTCTAAAGCATTTTTCTAGTCCTTGTAATCACTGAGAAAAGCTGTTGGTTGTGTGCAGTACTTATTGAAGTCTTGAGGATCCATGAGTGCTCAGGCAGGGCTAAACAACCATAATTTTTGTTGATGAGAGTCTAACACAACAATGTCTCTCACCGTAAAAATCAGGGACCTAGAGCTCTGACCTTTTTAGGGTTTTGCAGGTCAAATGCTGTCTGTCTCACAAATAGCAATATATAAAATAGATGGAATTATCAAAACAGCTTGAAATTGAACACCTCTAGTTTGTTTGTTTTAGGGGTAAGACCTTGCAGAAAGATGTTTGCTTTTAAATAGGAAATGCTATTTAAATCACAAACCAAAAGAACAGGAAAAAATGCTCTTTGCATTGAAGGATTCTAAAATACACTTTTACTGTGGATGTATATATATAAATGTATATATACTTTTCCAAAACAGAGCATTCCCCAAAAGTACAAATCCCACTACATTAGGAAACATCTGGCATTCATTTACCATGGATCAGGAGGTCAAGACCCTTATCAGGACAGTTGCCCTGAGTGCCCATAGGAAAACATCTGGTATTCCCTGGGGCACCTGTCACTTTGTGATTTCTGTTTGATGAGGAAAGGGTGTCTTTCTATTCTTCTACCCCGGTGCCCCCGCCATTCAATACAAACATGTTGGCTGAGTCCCAGCTGAGAGCCGACCAAAGTTCTCCATGCCTGGTGAGCGGCCCAAAACACATGGCTATGGCCACAGATGAGAACTCGGCTCCTCTGGCCAGAAACAACAGCATCTAAAGAGAAAAAACAGTTAAACAGGCACATAACCAGTAGCAACCAATAAACAAGCTACCTAAGGCGTAAGAAACGGTTGAACATAAGACTTGTAAGCTGATGAACGACAATGGCCCAAGCACTGAATAGAAGGAGGCTGCCCATCGAGGCTGCCCCAATCCTAAAGGAGTGGGTACCAAACCGCACTCCTGTCAAACCCAGTTCACCTAAAGCCCATGATGTCACTGCCCAAAACTGATGTTTTGTCAACAGCCTACCATCATGATGGCAAAACAAAAACCCATCAACGGGCCCCCGGACTGCCAAATAAGCAGCCAACGTGGTAACTGGACACAGCTCAAGCTCTGAACAACTACCCAATTCAAGTACCACACCTTTCTGCAACTGATCCGTCTTAGAGCGACGGACAGTAATTACTGTCTTACCCTCAGATAGCCTCAGATCCCTCAATAATAGAGCCTTACCAGAAACATCATTTCTGGACTGTGCCACCAGTTCGCTGACTCTCAGGGCCCCAAAAAATGCCATTAAGGATGCAGCATGAAACAAACATGCTTCCAAAGAAGAAGCACACACCATGTCCCAAACCCTTCTCAAACCCCGCAGAATTGCCGGAGACATAGGACTCCACGTGTCCACTCTGGGTCCAGCCTCTCTGGCCCACCCCTCCAGCATCTTTCGAAGCCGAAAGTCAGCTGTCTCCTCCCTATAACCCAATGCCTTACTGGCAAAAGCCAATGCTGACAGGCGCCCCCTAATGGATAGCACGGCCAATCCCTTACCTCGAAGCAAAACACAGTAATGGAGCAACTGCTCCACTGGGAGGGGCCAAACAATACGATTCCCTACCTCAATCCTAAAGTTTTCAAACTGCCGCACAGCCCATTCATAAGACTCCCTGGTGCTGGGCGCAATGGCTAGGCCTATCGCTCTGCAGGCCTCGGCTCTCCAATCAGCCATAGCTCTTGGGGCATTGGCACTACCTCTCTGTCGGCATCTGGGGCCACCTGATGGAACCTCTCAGCATCTGGGGCCAGCTGATGGAACCTCTCCATCTGTTTACAAGAGAGAGCGTCAGCCACCCAGTTACTCACCCCAGGAACATGTTTGGCTAAAAACAAAATATTAAGCCACAAACAACGCAGAGTGAAGGCCCTCACTAACCTCATAACCCACCAGGATTTGGATGAAAGGGAATTAATGACACGGACTACTGCCATATTATCACACCAAAAATGAACAGTGTGATTGGCCATATCCTTCCCCCAGAGCCAAACCGCGACTAAAATAGGAAAGAAGAAATGTAAGATCTCAGTTCACATCTACCTTTACCCAGGAGTCAGGCCAACTATCCGTGCACCAATGTCCACGGAAATAGACTCCAAAACCCAAAGACCCAGCAGCATCAGACATGACTTGAAGCTCAGCTTCGAGCTTCATGTCCTCTCTCCAAAAGGAGACTCCATTGAAGGACTCCAAAAATTCCTGTCAAACCCTCAAATCATCCCTCATGCTGCAGGTAACCCAAGTTCTATATGGAGGCAAGCGTAACCCTGCCATAGCATCACACAGCCTTCTGAAAAAAGCCCTCCCTGGAGCAACCACTTTGCATGCAAGGTTGAGGTGCCCCACAAGCTGTTGCAACTCCAGCAAGGTAACCTTTTTAAGAAGAAAGGCAAAAATCCTAGCCCTCAATTCAACTATTTTCTGAAAAGGTACCCTTTTTCTGAAAAGGTACCTGAAAAGGTATTTTCTGAAAAGGTACCTGAAAAGGACAGCTGTGCAACAGTATCAATCTCAATCCCCCAAAAGGTCAATTTTTGGACTGGACCCTCTATTTTCTCAGGTGCCAAAGGGACCCCAAGCTCTGCCGCCAGCTCAATAAAGCCTGACAGGAGCTGCCTACAATGCCCAGTCCCCTCAGGACCCACAAAAAAGTAGTCGTCCAAATAATGAGCAACATCCTGTAAACCTACTTTCTCTCTCACAGCCCATTCCAAAAATGTGCTGAAGCACTCGAAAGTGGAACATTGGCAATGCTCTATCCATGTAAAATTGACCTTCAAAAGAAAACCCCAAAAGCTCAAAATCATCGGGATGCACAGGTAGAAGGCAAAATGCAGATTTAATATCACATTTTGCCAACTCTGCACCCACCCCGCAGCGTCTCACCACGGCCACAGCCTGGTCAAAGCTAATATACCTAACTGAGCATAATTGCTCAGGAATCCCATCATTCACAGACTTTCCTCTGGGAAAGGAGAGATGGTGAATCAAATGAAATTTATCAGGTGCCTTTTTCGGCACTACACCTAATGGCGAAACCCTAAGAGTACCCACTGGGGGATGTGAAAAAGGACCCAAGATCCTACCCTCCTCCAACTTCTTAGCAATCTTGTCCTTAACAACCTGTTCCAAACCCTTAACTGACTTAAGGTTCCCGGACATAAAAGAAACCCGAGGCCCCTGAAAAGGGATCCTAAAACCAACTTTAAAACCCTCTAACAAATACAAACTGTCAGCCCTTCGAGGATACCTCAACCACCACCTCTCAAGGGGCCCCACCCTTAACGGGCTGGGCCCCTTTCTTAGCTGGATAGGCTCCACCACCCCCACCAGGCTTCTTCGCATTTTTCCTTCCCCTCGCTCTGGGGCAGCTATCAAATGAGTGTGACCCCCCCACACATGGGGCATTCGTGCTTGAACTGGCAAGCCTTCCTGTTACACACTCCCAAAGAGCCAAATTTCCAGCAGAGCAAGCGGGGTTGAACCGCCTGCCCCGCTGAACCGTGAGGAAAGCTGGATGAAGCCAAAGCCGATGCCGCTGACCTACTTATTAAGTGACTGCTATCAGAGTGATCACCCAAGTTAGGCCTAGCCGGGGACATAACCTGCAGCCACAGCTGCTGATGGACATGGTCCCACTGAAGAGACGGATACAGGGTAGCCCTCATCCGAAATTCTTCATCGTACTGCAGACAGGCAGGGCCACTGAAGGCCGTGTAGCCCCTGTAAATAATATCTAAATATTGAAAAAGGGCCGCCGCCCGCCAAGGCTGCGCCTGGGCAATCACCCCGGCATAAATACAAAACCCCGGGAGCCAATTTGCCCAGGTCCTATCCACCTTCCGCTTTTTAAATTTCTCCTTCCCCTTCTTGTCCAACTCCTCCTTATTTTTTTTCTCCAACTCCCTAAAGAGCAGAGAAAAAATATCCACATACTCCCCAGGATTTTTTCCCTGGTAGTAGGAAGCAGGTGATCCCTTAACGGTAGGGCAACATCCCCAAAAGGCAAAGATATAAAAGGCACTATCCCATAAGGTGAAGGGACCCACCATACCCAGGTGCCCGACCCCTGTGCAACCCCCACAAGGGCCACCTTGTCCGCTAGGCCAAGACCAATTCAACAGGGACCCCGACCCAGAGGAAGCCAACACCCCCAAACTCACTGCAGGATAACCCTGCCCAGCTGTCAAGGCGGGACCCCAAGGCCATGCCTGCCCAACTCCAGCCTGCCAGTTGCACCCCAACTTACCAACACATCCAGAGGGAACCACCAACGCTCCAACTCCAGATGCTCCAGCTGCCGACACTGCACCCGCATCTGCACCACTGGAACCAGCATCCCTGTCCACTGGTCCTCCACCAGCCCTGCCCTCGAGAATAGACAGCCTGGTTAGAATATTAGCATGCTGCCCCCTCCTGGAAGCCCTAGCCCCATCCAACCCACCTGGATAGGGAATACCAGATGCCTGCTCCAATGCCCGCAATCTATTAAAAATATTAGCTTCAACCACTACATCCCTTTCCTCGTCAGACGAGGACAACGGGGGCGGGGACCTTTTAGCAGGCACCTTAGGCTTCTTAGGCGCAGGCTTCTTTCCTTTGGATCTGCCAGACCCCTTACCACCTGACATGATCACAGGCACCAACTTACTCCAAAATGGCCCTTTGCAAAATGCTACACAAAATGGCTGCCACTCTTCCCACCCCAGGGAATTAAAATGGCCACCCCACTCCTCCTAATAGAAGGAGACATAAAATGGCTGACACCACCCTTCTCAAAGAAGACGACTCAAAATGGAAGGAGCCTTAAACTGCCACAGCACAGCAGCCCCGACGACCAACCCAGCCACACTGTCAAAATACTCAAACTGACCCTAAACACCCCCCTTTGGGCCACCAACCTACAGCCCCAATCCCCCCTCTCAATGAAGAGAGAAGGCAGACCACTCAAAACTGGGCCCCAGCAGACACCCCTTAGCTCAAGGAAAAAAACCCCTCAGCCATCTATAAAGGGATCACCAAGCCCCAGAAAACCACACCACCCTCGCTCAGAGAGCAAGCCACCCCCAGGCTGGACCACAAAGGACCCAGGGTCCCCTGCAAACTCCCCCCAGCCCACAGAAAAAAACCCTCCACCTTTTAAACAAGCCCCCAGGGACCACTCAGCCTCCGCCAAGCCTCCGCATGCTCCAGACAGCCGCGAAAACCATCAATCGCGCTGAGACGTCCTGACGCGCCGTGATCACAGCGAGCCTCCCAAAGGCTGATGCTGTGAGGAGGGAGCCCAAAGCAGTCCTGCAGAAGCCGATCTTCCCAGGACTGACAACAAGGAGCGGGAGTCAGGCCATTAAAACAGCCAGACGCTGCCCCTTACATTGTGTGCCCAAACGGGTGACCCCTAACTCTTTCCTCCCAGGGAGGCAAACCAGGCTGACGCAGCCTAGCAGCTATGCTGCAGGCTGCAAGCCCCAGAATCTTGCAGAATTAAATTGATCAAGCCCTAATCCATAAATGGTGTACAATCTGCGGTTTCCTGGATTTTAGTAGTCACTGAGCTTTCTGGAAGATTGTATGTTTGTGCCTGGATACATTGTGGAGATATTTGCTGCCACTTGCTAAATGAGAAGGCTTTGATAGAGGTACCTTATCCTGTTATTGCTAGTGGGCACTGCTGGATAAGGAGAATGGATCTAATATATGCTGTGGCGAATAGAAAATGAACGTGGACTGTGTTCAGATTCAGCCATTGGTTATGAAGCTGGTTGGTTCTAACCCAGGTTTAGGTTTGGTCTAGACTAAACAGTCATCACTGTCTCTTTTCACATTACACATTAGTTCATTTGCCATGTGCATTTGCCACTTGAAGAGTCCACCTCAACAGTTCTGCAACAGTTTCTCATGATCTTATTAACCCAGGGCTATTTGACATTTGCACTCTTCTTCTAGGAAATGAAGGAGCCCCTTGGTGCAGAGTGGTAAAGCTGCAGTACTGCAGTCGGAGCCCTCTGCTCATGACCTGAGTTTGATCCCAGCGGAAGCTGGTTCAGGTAGCTGGCTCCAGGTTGACTCAGCCTTCCATCCTTTCGAGGTCTGTAAAATGAGTACCCAGCTTGCTGGGGGGAAAGTGTAGATGACTGGGGAAGGCAATGGCAAACCACCCTGTAAAAAGTCTACCATGAAAATGTGAAAGCAGCATCACCCCAGAGTTGAAAATGACTGGTATGTGCACAGGGGACTACCTTTACCTTTTTTTCTGGGAAATGAGGCTTTCAGCAAGAGGTGGCTGTAGAATTCTGATTCTAAACTCAATGGGGACTATCTAGCCTTCTGTAGTCTATGCTTGTACTTTCAAAGTACTGACTTCTACAACTTACTTTTGGAAGCTTGCATTATTTGATGGGATAAGTTCTCTGGAAATCCAGAGAAAGGGTGGTTGGTTGGTTGGGTTAGGCATTGCAATAAACAATGCACTTGATAGACATCACGTCATCAGCGAGAAATGTGGTGAGTGTAGAATCTAACCTTAGTCTATCAGAGATATTATAAAAATAAAATGCGAACACTCCCATGGATGCCACCCTGATCTCCTCAGAAGGCAGGCAGGATATAAATGTGGTAAATAAATGAATAAAAGGCTCAGGAAGTGTGAAGTCGCTCTTATTTTTGGCACACTCTCATGGCCTTTAAGTGAAGAAAAGGGTGGCTAAATAGTTTTATGAAGACATCAGTCCAATTTAAGTGCCCTTATTAACACCTTCCAAATCAATCACATGTTTGATTACATGACTGCCACTGTTTTTCAGAAACGCTTTTCCGTAGCATTGCCAATATAGTGTTCAAGTGGCTTGTATGAGAACTGCCTCACTTAGAATCACATGCAAAGTAATACTGTGTCATTCATTGAATACATTGGTCCTCAACATCCTTCTTCTTTCTAAAGAGCACTGGAGTGGCATGGGGTGCCCTTATGAACCCCCGCTTTAAGTTTTTGTCCAGAAACTTCCGCAGTTCTGCTTTCTCAGCCCACCCCATAGAATGCAACTTGGTTCTTGGGAGGCTTTGCCCCGAGAATCAACTCTATGGCACAGTCAGTGTCTTGGTGTGGTGGGAGCTCGTTGGCTTCCTCTTCGCTAAACACTTGTTTTAAGTTTCTATACTCCTTAGGGATCGATCTCACTTCTTCTATGGTGAGACACAATTTCTTGTTTAATGGGGTCGGCTCCGGGCCCCAATTTTCATTCCAGTAGTGGTGTTCACACCTCCCATCTCTGAAGTCTATAATCTGATCCCCCCATTTTATATTGGGCTCGTGCTTGGCTAGCCATCCCACCCCCAGGACAATGTCAAAAGATGAAGAGGGGGCCACTACAAAAATTTCCATGTCCCAGTGCTCTTCTATTCCCATTGGCACCTTGTGAGTTTGCTCCATACATGGTTCCCCTCTCATGACTGTCCCATCCATCTGTTCAAACTGTATAGGGTGTGGTAATGGGCTCGTAGTGAGTCCAAGAGCTTCAACCAATTTGGGTGTGATTAAGTCTCTAGTGCACCCTGAATCTAGTAGGGTCCGGGCATGTATAAAACGTTTTAAACTAGAGTTCAATAAAGTCAATGGGATGAAAAACAAAGTCCCAGTTATTCTCACCCTCAACAGTGCCGTTAGCTCCATGACCTGCTGCTTAGCACCTCTCAGTGCAGGTTGTCCCCATTTCCTGCCGTCTTGTCTTCCCAGATGTCTTCCCCCAACTCATCCACTATGATAATCTCTTCTTCTTCAGGAGTTGCTGATGCTGAGCTGCCTTTTGCCGGTTCCTTCGCTCGTCCTTCTGCTTTTTTCTCTTTGGGTGCGCTGGTCTTTGGAGTAAGGGGGGCCTTAAGGCCATTCAGGGCAATTGGCGGCTAGATGGTTTGGGTCGCCGCACCGAAAGCAACGTCTGGGGGTAGTCAGTTTAGTGGTTCCCCCCACCTGGCTTGCTTTCCATCCCTCTGCTTTTGCCCCCGGCTGAGACTCACATCCCCCCTTACCCCATTGCTGCTGTTGGTGCTGGAGAGCCACTCATTTCATGTTAGTTTCTACTTCACCGGCCAGCTGCACCCACCCCACCAATGCGGTAGGGGGAGCCTGTTGGAGGGCTCAATCCAGCATGCTTGTATTCAGACCCCTCTGGAATTGCTCTATCTTTATTTGCTTGTTCCATCCATGCACCTTGGCAGCATTTGCGCAGAATCTGGCCGCATACTCTCTTACAGTCTTGGACCCTTGTTGTAGGTCTCGTAGGGAGGTGAGGGCTTGGGTCTCCTGTAGCAGGTCTTCATACTGGGTCAGCAGGGCTCATAAAAACTCTGCCACGGTGTCTAGTTTTGGGCTCCTGGTGTCAGGCGTGGGTTCATTGAAGCTCACAAGTAAGCAGACTTGGTATTTTGAAACAAAGTTGCATTTATTGGATACTTCAGAGTTACTCCAGCGTGGCAGGCATTGGAACTGATGGAGATCAGCTCGAACCATTGGCATTTAACCTTCTACATCAAAGCAATCATTTCTACCCCTTAATTCCCAAAACAAAAGGTTGCTTTTGCATGTGAGACTTTTCCCAACACTCCCCCCCTTATCTTTTCAGTTGGTGGTTACGTTTCCCTGAGGCAATGTCCTTGAGGCCTTCGGAGAGGAGGTGAGAATCTGGCACATACTGTCTACTTCAAAGGGACCTTGTCAACCTTTGATATTCCTGGGAAGTTGTTCTCTACTCTTCCCCCCTCCCTCCTTGCTACCCTGGCTTCTATGTTAGTAGGCATTTCTATGCATTACTGAATATGATTAGTAACAGCTTTTATTGATATCATAAATGAACAGAGCCTGACATACTGCCCCCCCTAAGCTCTTGCTCGGGGTTTGTCTGGGTGCAGTAGGTAAAATTGCTTAAGAAGTTGTGGAGCATTTAGATCGGAGCATTTAACCCATTCATCGCAGCTGGGCAGGAAGTAGTGCCAGTGCACTAAATAGTAAAGCACCCCCCTCTGGATCTTAGAGTCCAGGATGTCCTTGACTTTATGGTGCTTCTGCCCCTTCACCAAGATGGGCTTGGGCTCCAGGCCACGAGGGTGCCACCTCGACCCACCCGGATCTCGACGCAAAAGACTGCAATGGAAAACAGGGTGCACTTTACTAAACAGTTTGGGCAAGTCCAGCTCTACAGTCACTTGGTTGATCACTCTCTTTATTTTAAAGGGCCCCAGGAACTTGTAAGCCAGTTTCCTGGGAGCTTGTGGTAATGGTAAGTTCTTAGTTGAAAGAAACAACGTCTCCCCCACTTTGAAATCCCAGCTTGGGCTGTGCTTTTTGTCAAACTGAGCTTTGTAATCCTTCTTTGCCATTTCCAGGTTCTCCTGGATTACTTTCCAAGTTTTTTCCAGGCGGCCCCACCACTGCTGACAGTCTGTGGGCTTGGAGTCGTCCGCCCCTCCTGGTAGCGAAGGGAACGGCTTCCCCTCATAGCCATTAACCACTTTAAATGGAGTCATTTAGGTGGAACTGTGAAGGCTATTGTTATATCCATACTCGGCAAACGGTAGCAGCTCCACCCAATTAGACTGTTGGAAGTTTATGTAGCACCTTAAGTACTGTTTTAAAAGCCCATTCACTCGCTCACTTTGTCCGTCAGTTTGTGGGTGGTAGGCTGAGCTTAGTCCTTGCTCCATTCCCGCCAATTTGCAAAACTCCCACCAGAAATTGGCAACAAACTGCGGCCCGCGGTCGCTAATGACCTTATCAGGGAATGAGTGGACCCAAACCACGTGCAGGAAGAATAGGTATGCTAATTCCTTAGCCGTGGGTAGTTTGCGGCACGGGAAGAAGTGAGCTTGCTTAGAGAACGTGTCCACCAGGACAAGGATCACTGTCCGCCCTTGAGAAGGGGGCAACTCTACAATAAAGTCCATTGACACCACTGACCAGGGCCTCTCCGCCGTGGGGAGAGGCTGCAGTTGCCCAGGCACTTTGCCCCCCCCTTCTTTTAGCCATGAGACAGGTTGGGCAGGTCTGCACAAAATCTGAAATGTCCTTTTTCATCTGGGGCCACCAGAACTGCCGGTTCACTAGGTGGAGGGTTTTTATGTAGCCAAAGTGACCGGAAAGCTTGTTAGTGTGGCAGTGTTGTAAAACCTCCAGCCGCAAGCTCTTGGGGATGTACAGTTTCCCCTCATAGTACCAGAACCCCCCCCTCGCCCTTCAGCAGTCCGTCTGGTCGTTCCTCTCCCTCCGTCTCGCTTTCCACTATCCGCCTATTTCCCCCCAAGGACACGGTTCCTTGGGTTTTGCTTTTGACTGGGTTTGCACCACCCCAGCCACCGCTTCCGGGAGTATCAGAGAGTCTATTACTTCCTCTCGTTGGCTTTTGTGCTGCGGACGACTCGAGAGATTGTCATCTAGAAAATTCTTTGCTCCGGGTATGTGCCGCAGGGTGAAGTCAAACTTGGCAAAGAAGCCCGCCCACTGGATCTGCTTCCCTGTTAGTTTCCGGCACCCGGTGAGCGCTTCCAAATTTTTGTGGTCTGTCCAAATCTCAAAAGGCACTCGCGCCCCCTCCAACCAGGACCTCCAAGTTTTTAACGCAAAAGTCACTGCGAATGCTTCCTTGTCCCACACCGACCAGTTGCGCTGCTCTTGCGAAAAATTTTTAGAGATGTAGGCGCATGGCTGTAGTTGGGCCCCCTCGTCTTTCTGAATTAGTATGGCTCCTACGGCCACGTCGGAAGCATCACATTGAACCACGAAGGGCTTAAGTTCGTCAAGGTGCACTAGCACCGGCTCGCTCGTGAACAGTCTCTTAAGGGTGTCGAACGCCCTCTGGCATTCCCGGGTCCAAGCTAGTTTGGCGCCCGGTTTCTTAGCGTCCAGTCCCTTCCCCTTTGTCTTTCGGAGGTCAGTGAGGGGCAGGGCCACCTTGGCGAACCCCTGAATGAACGACCTATAGAAATTTGCGAACCCGAGAAATGATTGTAGCTGTCTACGTGTCCTCAGGGGTTCCCAGTCTAGCACGGCTTGTATTTTAGCCGGATCCGTGGCTGAGGAAGGGTACCCCCAAGAGAATTTAATCTTATTGTCATATAATTTTTGCCCAAAGGGTCTCATTAGCCTCCTCTTTCTGATTGTTTCCTGGCAAAAGTCTTCCCTCACCCAAACTTTCCTTCCCCTAAAAGAAAGGTCTTTCTTTTTTTTCAAAGTCTTGAAAACTGTCTGCTGAGTCTTTTCCCTTGAAAATTTAATTATGACTTCCCTTGGGGCACCACCATCTTGTCTCCTTTGCAGTCTATGAGCCCTCTCAATGTCCTGAGATTGCAGAGTAACTCCTTGCTCACCCATCCATTCTATAAGAGTTCCTTCCAGCAGTTTATTATTTATTTCCTCTGAAATTCCACCCAGAATCAAATTCGCTCTTCTGTTACGGTCAGAGAGTTCTGTAAGCTGCGTATTCAGCTGGGCTATTTTCTGCTTGTTAGATAAAGCAAGCTCGTTAGCCGAAACAGCAATGCTCCATGTGTCTTTGAGTTCAGCTGCCAGTTCTGAAACTGCCTCTCTCACTGACTTAATTTCAGATCTTATCTGGTCCTGAGATGACGTTATTAAAGCCTGGAAAGCAGCCATCTGCTCTGATAACTCCTTAATGGATTTAGCCAAGTTTCTTATTTTTCTGGAGCTACACGCAACCGCTGAGTAATTAGCCTGGGTGTTGTCTCCTTAATTTGATAGTAAGAGTTGTTATCTTACCCTCTGGGACCCCAGAAAGGAATTCTTACGTTCTTCAGACCTTCGTAAGTAAGCTCCTTCTTCAATTAGTCTTGCCAAAAGGCTATTTACATTCTTTTGAGCTATTTAAAATTCCAATCCAAAGGGGAGGACGAGCAAACAGCCGGCTTCCTCAGCGCATGCGTACCATCCTCCTTAGCCGGATCCATGGCTAAGCCTTTTCCGGACACCCTGAACCCTAGGTAATCCAGTTCCTCTTTGTGGAACTCGCACTTAGAGAGCTTAGCATACAGCTTGTTCTGATATAGGTGGTTAGGACCTTCCTCACCAGCTTCACATGTGAGGGGAGGTCCTTAGAATAAATAATGATGTCATCCAGGTACACCACCACCCCCTTGTACAGGTACTCCCTCAGCACTTCATTGATGAAGTCCAGCTTGGTAAAGATGGACTCCTCTGAGACGGTGCTTAACAAGTCCTTAATTAGGGGGATCGGGTAGGCGTTGGACATGGAAATCCCGTTTATCCCACGAAAGTCAGTACAAAGTCTCAGGCTCCCGTCCTTCTTCTTTCTGAAGAGGACCAGGGCCGCGTGAGGCGCCATGGTGGGGCGGATGAAACCCCGCTTGAGGTTCTTCTCCAAGAACTTCCTCAGCTTCACTTCCTCCACCCACCCCATGGAGTACAGCTTTGCTTTGGGGAGGGATTGGCCTGGGATTAGTTTGATGGCGCAATCAGTGTCTCGGTGGGGGGGTAGTTCATCAGCCTCAACCTCACTAAATGCCCCCAGTAGGTCCCGGTACTCACGAGGGATGCTTTGTACTTCTTCGACCGATACACACAGCCTCTCGTTCTTCGGCGGGGCTTTGGGGCCCCATTGCTCCCGCCAGAGGTGAGACTTGCAGCGCCTGTCGGTGAAGTCTATGGTCTGTTCCCCCCACTGGATGTCCGGTTGGTGCCGTGCTAACCACCCCACTCCGAGCACTAGGTCGAAGGAGGAGGGGGCGATCACGAAAATCTCCAAGTCCCAGTGATCGTCAATCCCCACCGAGATCTTCTGGGTCTCCTCCACACAGGGCTCGCCCTTCATCACTGTCCCGTCCATCTGCTCGAATTGGATTGGGTGGGGGAGGGGTTCTCGGGGCAGCTCTAGCATCTCTACCAGTCGGGGGGTGATGATTTCCCTCGTACACCCTGAATCTATAAGGGCTCTGGCATGCCCGAACCTCTTCAGCTTCACATTCAATAAAGTCAATGGAACAAACAAAAGGGAGCCAGATATGCTCACCCTCAGTGGTGCCGTGACTTCAATGACCTGCTGCCCGGCACCCATCAGTGCAGGTCGCTCCCGTTTCCCGCCGGCTCGGCCTCCCAGGGATCTTCTCTCAGGTCTTCCAACATTATAGAATCCTCGTCTAGCACTATCAATAGGGCGGTGCTGCTCCGACTTGGCTCTTTAGGTCTGGTTGGCTTCTTGGCCCCCGCCGGTCCTGGCTTGGGGGTTTTGGGGGGCCTGCGGGGGAGGGCTCTCGGCAGTTGGCTGCCAGGTGGCCCGGGTCCCCACACCGGTAGCACCTGCGGGTCGAGGGGGGTTGTCGCCCCCCCCACACCCCGGGGCCTTTTTGGTCTCTGGCTTCATGCTTGGTTTGGACTCTCGTGTGGTCTTGCCCCCTGTTGCTGCTGGCGTTGGAGGGCCAACATCTTCATGTTGGTCTTGACCTCGCCCACCAGTTGTATCCACCCGATCAGCGTGGTGGGTCTTGCTTGCCCCAGGGCCCGGTCCAGCAGGCTGGCGTTCAGGCCCCATCAGTACGCTGTTATTTTCATCATCTCACTCCATGCCCGGATTTTAGTGCAGTGGGTCCGGAACTCCGCAGTGTAGTCCCAGATGGACATCGTCCCTTGCTGCAGGCTCTGGAGCGCAGCGATAGCCCTCGTCTCTTGTAGAGGGTCTTCATACTGTGACAGCAGTGCTTGGAGGAAGCCCCCCACGGTGTCTAATTCGAGCCCTCTGGTCTCGTACAGGCTCATGTACCATCTCTGGGCGGCACCTTTCATCTTCGACCCCAAGTAGTCCACTCGGCTGAACTCATCGGGGAAAGTGTCTCCCCAATAGCGCATGTAGCTGTTTGCCTGGATTATAAAATATTCCACTCCCTCAGGGTTCCCAACGAACGTGGCATCCAGCTCACGGGACTTCGCTCGCCTCCCTGCCCCGGCTGGGGCTGCCGGCATGCCCGGGGCAGCTAGTGCTGCTGGTACCGCTGGGGCTGCAGGTGCCGCCGGGGTGGCCGGAGGGGCTGCTGGCAGCAGTCTGGTCAGTCTCCCGATCCTCTCGGTCATGGCCCGGTCGATCTGCTTCTGGACCTCTTGTAGCATCAGGGCCATGTTCTCCTTCATCTCCCGTCTCAGGTCTCGGTCTAGAGCAGACACCTCTCCCCGCAGCGCCTCCACAGGCTCTGGGCCCCGTGGGGAGGGTCCCTCGTCCTCATCTTCCGACTCCAATCCTCGCTGCCGGTCCTCCGGGGTGGGGGATCATTCCCCCTGGTATGTGCCCGGTGGCGGACCGCCACCGCCGCCCCCCCCCCAGGTTCCCTTCGGTCTGGGTCGGTTGAGGATGGCCTCGTGCCATATCGCGGCCTCGTCCATCAGGGTGGTTGAGGTGTGGGGGTACCACGCTTTCGGGGTGATAATGAGTTCTTGTATATGCCTCGCCCCCCCTAGTTTGGCCGGTCTCCTCTCAGTGACGTGCCGTACCGGGGACCCCGGGATGTCAATCGGTCCTGAAGGTTCTCGGTCGCCGGGTGCCTTTTCAGCCATCTGCTACAAAGTTACCAGCGCTGATAAACCTTCTTTGGGATCAGTTCCAAAATGTCAGGCGTGGGTTCATTGAAGCTCACAAGTAAGCAGACTTGGTATTTTGAAACGAAGTTGCATTTATTGGATACTTCAGAGTTACTCCAGCGTGGCAGGCATTGGAACTGATGGAGATCAGCTTGAACCATTGGCATTTAACCTTCTACATCAAAGCAATCATTTCTACCCCTTAATTCCCAAAACAAAAGGTTGCTTTTGCATGTGAGACTTTTCCCAACGCTCCCCCCCCCATCTTTTCAGTTGGTGGTTACATTTCCCTGAGGCAATGTCCTTGGGGCCTCCGGAGAGGAGGTGAGAATCTGGCACATACTGTCTACTTCAAAGAGACCTTGGCAACCTTTGATATTCCTGGGAAGTTGTTCTCTACTCTTCCCCCCCTCCCTCCTTGCTATCCCGGCTTCTATGTCGGTAGGCATTTCTATGCATTACTGAATATGATTAGTAACAGCTTTTATTGATATCATAAATGAACAGAGCCTGACACCTGGTCTCGTACAGGCTCACGTACCACCTCTTAGCTGCCCCCTTCAACTTTGATCCTAAGTAATCCACTCTGCTGAATTCATCAGGGAAGGTGTTCCCCCAATAGAGCATAAAGCTATTGGCTTGTACTCTACCTCTTCGGGATCCCCATCAAAAGTGGCATCTAGCTCGCAGCCCCTTCCGTAGTTGCGTGGCGGTGGCGGTGGTCGCAGTAGCCAGGGTTGTTGCAGCACTGGAGGGGGAGGCAGAAGTGGCTGCCCTCTTCTTGGCCCTTGTGGTTGCAGCGCCTGCTCCAACTGCCTCCTCACCTCTTGGGCCATGAATGTAGCATAGGCTTGCATTTTGTCGCTCAACCCTTTGGCCATCTCTGCCATCTCCAATCTAATCATTTGGAGGAAATCCCGAGGGTCTGAGTTTTGGTCCTCCTCCTTCTCTTCTCCTGGATCCAGGTTGGGGCATGGATCCTCTCTCTCATCCCGACCATTCCCACCTCTCACCTCCAAGGTGCCCTCTCGCCTCCAAGATCACCTCTCTCCAAGTGAGTGCTTCATCCATCAAGCTGGTGGATCTTCTGGGCCCCCACACTTTGGGGGTGATGAACAGTCATTGTATGTGCAGCGGGGACCCTTGCCCTGCCACTCTCTGGGCATTGAGTACGTGCCACAGAGATTGCTTAGGGTCAGTACCGGGTCTTTGTTCCTCACCAATCGGTTGCTCTGGGTTGTTGGAGGCTTCTCCATTATCTAGAGCTCTCTCCGCCATAGGGTTAGAAAGTTTCTAGTTCAGTTACATCCCCAAGTAGGATTACTTCCAAAATGTCAAGCATCGATATTTCTCGATAAATAGTCTTTTGTTGTTGAATCAAAAGTTGCTCTATTGTAGAACTCAGAAGCTTTACCAAGGACACAATCCTTGGAAGTAATGACGTATACAGTGTTACATAGTTATTATATAGGATAACTTCAAAGGGTATCATGCAGATACAGCTTGAGTCAAGGGTTCAAAGTTTACTACATAGTATCTCTTTTATTACTAAGGAATTTAGGCTATTAAAAACATCTCCCTTTCTCACACTTTTCTGGGACCAGATAAGGACTGTCTGTGTGAATCTGGGGGAGAGGCACATCACAGCTTTACCAGCCAGGTTGCAGCATAAACATCCTTGGGCTAGATAGATTTATTACTTGCCTAAAAGGTTGTAAAAGAGAGAGGGGGGCGGTAGAGACGGGTGACTGTTCTTTGTCTAAGGAACCATCATGGCACACAGAAATATTCATGCTTGACACCACCTATGACCCACCAGGTTCTGAGAATATATCCCAGCCTGACATCATTCCTGCCTTGCAAATAATACCATTCCATGTGGCTTTTCTGAGCTCTGCTCAATTTGTTTTCATTCATTATCCCACAGATTTTGAATGGAAAAGTCACACAACAGCAACATCCTTTAACACTGTACAGTTAAAGGAATGCAGGGCAAGGTGTGTGTGTATGACTGTATTTCAGCTGGTAAGAGTGCTTTGTGTACATGAGTGAGTCACAGCACACAACCTTTATTGGCATAACTCATGAGTGAGTCTTGTGCTAGGCATAAAATGAGGTCACATTCATGGGAAGGCCCCATGCAGGGACTGGTGGTGTCTCCAGAAACAGACTGCTCAGGTTCTGCTGTGATTTCCATGTTAGTAACGCACTGACACACACAAAACATGGTTGCTCCCCCACACACACACACATCGTTCCAGCTCCCATGATAACTGTTTCCCCAAGAGCATTGCTGGACAGCATTGCCAGTGTTTAGTCATCTGATTAGCAACCCTAGTAAAATGAATGCCATCCTTTGCAAAGTCTATGCAAATTATGTAACTTGTTCATAGGCATATCATTTTCTGACATTTACTCTGATCCATGGCTTTTACAGCATTTTTTTGTTTATTTGATTATGCTGATGAGCTCACAGCTGTAAGCCTTCCCAGAGCTATGCAAATAGTGACCTCTCTGCTCAGAATTAGAAAGTCAATTAGAAGGAGACCTATTGAAATGTAAACTAGATACTTCAAAGTTCCTTTTCTTCAATGTCATTTATCACATGAGCAAAGGTACTATCATGGGCCAGTGTGCCACAGATAAGCATATTGCATGTTGCATCCTTTCTCCACATTTTCATAGTTTACACTTGAATGTGGAATGACCAAGCCCAATTTAAAGGTGTTAGAGAGCCAGTTTGGTGTAGTGGTTAAATGCATGGACTCTTGTCTGGGAGAACCAGGTTTGATTCCCCACTCCTCCACTTGCAGCTGCTGGAATGGCCTTGGGTCAGCCATAGCTCTCGCAGAGCTGTCCTTGAAAGAACAGTTTCTGGGAGAGTTCTCTCAGTCCCACCCACCTCACAGGGTGTCTGTTATGGGGCGGGAAGGTAAAGGAGATTGTAGGCCACTCTGAGTGTAGGATTCAACATAAAGCCAGCTGCAGCTGCTGCTTCTTCTTCCACTGACTGGCCCAGGGCCAATGGCACTTCTTCCACTGACAGGGAAGCCTGATGGCATTTCCACTGCCAATTTCCCTCCCTCTGTAGAACCCCACAGCTCCTCACAGTGATCGTGGGGTCCCTCTGACCCCACCCCAGGAGCAGAACTGCTTGGTGGGAGGCAGTGGGAGAGAAAGGTGGGGCTGCCCTCCTCTCAGAACTTCACTCTGTTGATGGTGACATGGAAGCCTGTAGGGTTGTGGTGCTACAAAAATTACAAGTTAAATTGTTTGATGGAAATATTGTAGAGCCAGTTGAAACACTGCTAACCAATTTGAGGGACATTCAGAAGTGCTGACTGCTTTGCAGCTGGGGGCAGACTGGCAGGTGAGAGAGCAGCCCTGGGAAGCAGTCTGGTGTTCACAGCAACTCCCCTGCAGTCTTCTGTGGAAACTGTTCCCCCTCCAATGTTCAGCTTTGGGGTGACTGCAGGAGTTCTGTGACAAGCACTTTTGTGCTTTTTTGGCTTTGGGGGAGGTAAACAGAATAAAACACAACTAGTCAGGAATCCAGAGAAGCTATTTATGTAACCCAGCTGGAGAGACAAGGAATATAACCTGAAGAATGAAAAGACACACTTAAAAAATAAACTGCCTCAAAAATCAGATAGATTGATTTGAATTATTGATTGAGATAAAGTTTCCTATGAATATTTTTCATGTAAACAGTATGCATACCTGATAACCCAACCATGTTAATGTACAATTAAATACAGCATGTGTACCTTATAGGAGGGCACACTTTATATACTTTAATTTGGGCAGGGGGGTTACTAATTTTAGAAAAGTTACATAATTTTTAAATGGATGATTTTGTTTATCTGTATGAAAGTGCAGAACTGTAGAGACACTAACTAAAAGTAGATTCCATATCAAATAGCAAATGATAGATGTGCACATGACTGTACCCCTCAAAGTGAACAGGGCAATCCTGGACAGACCGACCTCTTCTAAATCCACTGCGTTTAATAGGCTTAGAAGGCTGTAGCAGCACTGCTGTAAGGCACCAATCCAAAGTAGCCTTACTCAGAGCCCTACTAAGGGGTATTGACTGGGGCTTACTCCCAGGAAAATGTTGGTATTGCACTGCTGAAATGGCCGGCTTCCTGTCTCCCTCGCACTGCCCCAGCTGCCTCCCATGCCCTGGGCCCAGCAGCCCCCTCCCAATGGCCTCTGGGAGCTCCTGGAGGAGACCCTGGGGGAAGTGACTCAACCAGGCCAATGAAATGCTGGGTTTTAAGAGAATGCATGTGGTGTGTCATTTTCCTCAGGCTATGTGTGACTTTTTTTCCCCATATTTATTTATTTATTTTACACTATATTAAGACATACAACATATAACACCCAGTGTCACTTTTCTCCACACCTCGTGCATTTCGCCATTCGTAGACCTTTAGTTGTCCTTCTCATATCCTAAATGCTATTAACAAAAACTGACCACACTCGCTCGAATTTCGCCCCCTGTCCTTGTCGTACACAAAATACTTTTTCATGACATGCCAGTTGTAACATTTCATCTTTCCATTGTAGCAGAGAGCCAGAAAAAGGACCTTTCCATTGTCTTAAAATAATTCTTTTAGCTGTTATCATTGCCCGACATAACAACATTTTCTGTTCCCTTGTTAACCCCCACAGTGCCGGAACATAATTTAAAATATATAATGTCAAAGGAAACCGACACTGTAGGTTCAACACACGTTTAACATATCGAGTAATCTGATACCAAAATTCTGATAATATTGGGCATTCATATAACATGTGTTTTATGTCTGCCTCTAAGTTATTACAGCACCAGCATCTCGAATTCGATTTCATACCACGTTTATATAGCCGCATCGGCGTCCAATAAGTTCTAAAAATAATCTTTTGATGTATTAATATTAATCTTAGTTCAAATGCCGTTTTCTTTACATTTTGACAGATCGCTTTCCATTGCTGTGGCAATAAGGCGCTATTCAGCTCCACATTCCATTTATGTCTTAATTCAACCAGCTCATGTACATTTTTTATTAACAGCTTATTATAAATCGTTTTCCGACCATCCTGTTCATGTATTTTATCAATTACTGCCTGTAGTATCTCTGGACACTCTGGAGCAGCCAGTGCATCTGGTCCATATTGCGCTCTTAATAAATGTTTCAGTTGATAATAACACCAAAGCTGGTTATTCTTCAAATTAAATTTCTGCAAAAATTCCTGATTAGCTAGAAACTCATCCTGAGAATTTTTAATTTGATCTAATGTAAGTATACTGGCATACATCCATTGCTTCCATTTAATTTTCTGACCCCCAATTTTTACTAAAGGATTGTCCCACAATGTCATTTTTTCATGTGAAAATCTTTCAAACTATAATCTAGCACTTAATCTTTCCCAGGCCGTCCTAGTTGCAACAATTGCATTTGGTATTTCATTGTCCCTATTTACAAACTGAGACCCCAGAGCTTGCCAACCCAATATTGGATTAATAGCCGCAGTTTCCAATTCACCCCAACTTGTTTCGGGTAATCCAGTTCGCCAATGCTTAATCATAGATATCATATATGTCCAGTGATATAACTGTAAATCTGGAAGCCCAAAACCGCCCTCTGAAATCGGAATCTGTAATCTCTTTAAAGAAATTTTCACACTTCCTGCACCCCATAAAAACATTCTAATTAACTTATCAATTCTCCTAAACCAGTAAGCGTTAATTACAACATGTAAACCCCTAACAATATAAAACAGACGCGGGAGTACATTCATTTTTAAAGCATTAATCCTGCCCCATAATGACAGTGGTAGCTGTCCCCATCGTTGCAAGTCCATCTCCACAGCAGACAGTATATTTTCCATGTTAATTTGAACAAACTTCTTAACATCCTTCGGGATCTGTATACCCAGGTATTTTAAACTTTCCGATTTAATTTGAAATTGCACACTAATTTCTTATGATAATGGGGTTCCCTTACCAATTTGCAATAGCTCTGATTTATTCCAATTAATTTTGTACCCTGCCACTTTACCAAATTGGTTTATAATTTCCATAGTTATCCGCAGTGACTTTTCTATGTTAGTAAGCATTAATAAAATGTCATCTGCGTATAGCAAGATTTTATATTGGTATTCCCTAAACTTAAAACCCTGAATCAACCCATTCTGTCTAATTGCTAAGGCTAGTGGTTCTAGGGCAAGATCAAATAGAAGTGGTGAGAGCGGACAGCCCTGTCGCACTCCTTTTTGCAGTGAAATCACCTTAGATATCGCACCATTAACTTTTATTCGCGAGGTAGGGTCATGATATAATACCCGAACCCAGTTAATAAAATAATTTGGAATAGCCATTTGTTCCATTATAGCTATCATATAATCCCTAGGGATTTGATCAAATGCTTTTTCAGCATCTAGGGACAGGATTGCCACTTGCTCCTGAGTATCATTATATAAACTAATCAAATCCGTAACTAACCTAATGTTATTAGTACCTTGCCTATTTTTAATAAAACCTGCCTGGTCGCGATGAATCAGCGTAGGGATGACACCTTGCAACCTTGTTGCCAAAATAGTAGCAACAATTTTTAAATCTACATTCAACAATGAGATTGGTCTGTAATTTGTACATTTTGAAG
This sequence comes from Heteronotia binoei, assembly GCF_032191835.1. Lineage (NCBI taxonomy): Eukaryota > Metazoa > Chordata > Lepidosauria > Squamata > Gekkonidae > Heteronotia > Heteronotia binoei. The sequence continues at coordinate 136,759,072 of NC_083229.1, forward strand.
ATTCTTTCCCAGGTTTTAAAATGAGCGCTATTAATGCATCACCCAGGTGATTTCCAGGTTGATTCACATGAATCCAATATGTATATAATTTGAGGAGTTTTGGAGCTAGTATATCACTAAATTTTATGTACAAGTTAGTCGTGAACCCATCGGGCCCCGGGGAGGTCCCTGGGGCCAGTGCGTTAATCGCAAACTTAATTTCTGCTAACGAAATTGGGGTGTTCAGCACTTGTTGTTGTTCCTGTGAAAGTCTAGGGATTGTTATATGTTGTAAAAATTGATTAAGATTCTGCTCATTTATTGGTATTGGGGCTTTATAAAGCTCTGCATAGTAGTTTTGAAACTGCTCTGCTATTGTTGAGGGGGTTTTATAAATCTGGCCTTGTGCGTCAATAATCTGTGGTACCCAGTTACTTTCTATCTGTTTTTTCAGCTGAGCCACCAATATGCGACTAGGTTTCTCTGCTAATTCCCACCTTGTCTGTTTCATGTTAAACAGAATGCTTGATGCCTTATAAGTTCTGAGGGTATTCAACTCTAAACTGACCTGCTGAATCTTCCTATATTGATTAATAGTTTGGGCTTGGTACATAACTTCCCAAAGGTTATTCAGTTGTGCCTCCAGAGTTACCTCTCTGTTTGCTGCTTCTTTCTTTTTAAAAGCAGAGTAGGCAATAATCCAACCTCTCAAGGTTACCTTTAAGGCTTCCCACAATGTAATGTAGCTTGATACTGTACCTTCATTCAACTCCCAAAAGTGTTGTAGTTCCCTTATAAATTGTAAGCAAAATTGTTCATCATTCAATAGCTGGTTATTAAACCGCCATATTGCCTGACTTTTAAATTGTTTGTTGGATTCCATTTCCAAAATAATCATATTATGATCTAAGAAGGAGCTGGGAACAATCTCACACTTCTCTACCATACCTCTCAATACTTTAGGAATCAAAAAAAAGTCTATACGACTTGCCGTGTTATGCCTTGGGGAGTAATATGAAAACGCTTTCATATTTTTATGGGTTTCTCGCCAAGGATCTATTAAATTCAATTCCTTCATAGCACTTAATATTGCTTCTCTATTACTCCTAAGGCCTGCACTCATATTATTACTTTGATCTAAAACAAGATCTAAGGTTACGTTAAAATCACCAGCCATATAGAGAAACATATATGATTTTCCTAACAAATATCCAAATATTTTATGAAAAATGTCTGGGTCCTCCACATTCGGCCCATATATATTGATCAGAATGATCCTCTGTCCTTGGGCATACCCTTCTACTATTACAAACCGCCCATCTTTATCTATCTCCACATGTTCTTTTACAAACCCAACTTTCTCACCTATTACAATAGCAACCCCTCTAGCGTTAGTGCAATAGCTTGTCATGAATACCTGGTCTGTTTGTTTTCTCTTAAGCCATTTTTCTTCCCCTGTGACCAGATGTGTTTCCTGGAACATCCGAATATCTATAGTTTCCATTTGTGGTAAGGCTGCTATCATAACACGTTTTTTTGGGGAGCGCATTCCCCTAACATTTAAAGATAATAATTTAAGCATTTGGGCACATAAGCTTGTAATTATAACATTGTCTCGGTATAGCGAAATGTGACATATGTGACCCACCACCCATCTTTACCCTCACCCACACTATAGGCTCCCACAGGTCAAACGTGCTCTTTAATTCGAACCTCACTCCGTATCCTAACTCTCAGGGGTATCTAGATAATTATACCATGTTATTATCTCTATCACTTTACTTCATTGTACATAATTCTATAATTTGTAAAGACAGAAAAGAAAAAAGAAGGCAAAAAAACCAAAGAAAAAAAAAAGATACCCCTTCCCCTCCAAACCCTATCTATACTAATGTATTATTCACTTATATATATGTAGGTGATTTTTTTTTTCCTTTTTAAACTTTCTATTTCTTAATTTCCTCATAATAATTCTAAATACACTCTAAGCACTACCCTTATTCCCTCATTAGGTAACACTTCTACAATATGTCCACAACAGAAAGATATAGTACTGAATACACTTTACTCCCTCACCCCCCCCCCCACACCAGCTGTAATTTGATCCGGTCTACCAAGGCTGTTCCTTAACCATCGCCATCTGCAACAAACTCCGTACTATTACCCGGCCATCTAGTCTTTCAACAGTGCTAAGTGTCCATCCGGGAAGGCAAAGTTTTCTCTGGTAGAGGCAGTTTCTGCAGGAATTCCTCCGCCGCACGGGGAGTTTGAAAAGAGTGCCTAATGCTGTCTTTAATTATAATACACACTGCAGGATAACGAACAAAGCACTGTAAGCTTCTCTCGCTTGCCATTCTCTTTGTTTCTTTATAAACCAGCCGTTTTTTTAATATTGCCGGACTGTAATCTGAGGAAATAGTCATCTTAGTAATAGTTCCAGGGACAGAGGCAATTGCTCTAGCGGTGTGAAGAACCTCATCTCTGTTAGCTGTTCTTAAAAAAACAACCACCAGTATAGTTAATGGGGGGCCATTACGTTGGGGGCGATTCCATTTATGTATCTCCCGTAAGTCCAACTGGTAATCCCCCGGCATCTTTAACTCCTTCCTAAACACGTTCTCAACATGAGTAATTAGTTCCTTCCCCCCAATGTTAGGTACCTCCATTCCAACAACACGTAGATTGTATCTGCGTTGCCAGGCTTCAAGTGCCTCCACCCGAGTGCCTGTTTCTTCCATAGTTTTTTGTTGTTCTGTTAGGCTTTTTTCCATGTCAGCTATTTTTGTTTCATGTTGCTGTAATAAGGCTTGGGTATTTGTTGCAGAGTCTTGCAATTTTTGCACCATTTCTGGGAGTGGGGTGAGCATCTGCAAGCACGCCACCACCTGCGTCATTTTTGACACCAGCTCGTTTAATGTCGCCGCCATTGTCTCCAGTGTTGGAGGGGATGCCGGGGTTGTCTGGGACATGCTCGTACCTTCTCCTGCTGTTGCTGCTGTTGCTGCAGAGGCTTCTGCCACAGCTCCTTGTAATTCCTCTCCTTCCTCCTCCTCCGTTACAGCATTTTTATCCGTGGTTTGCTTCTTTCTTTTCCTGTGGGAAGCTGACATAAGCGCTTTCCCACACCGCAGCAGCAGGTTTCTGTTTGTAAGACCACTTATCAGAAGAATGATAAATAGCTCGTTAACCCCCGCGTTTTCTCGCTTTCCAGTTACTTAGTAATTCATCCTATATATAATCTCAATTGCAAGCACGCGGCGAGGAGCTATATGTCCTAAATAACGGGTTTCTCTTGAAAGTTTGCCGGAGCGACTGCCGGAGACTGCTTACTCACTCCATCACGTGACCGGAAGCGGGCTATGTGTGACTTGGCTAGGCCAGGCACCGGAGGGGGGGGCAGCTTGCCCCTGCCCTACTCTACACACATGGTGCTTCCTAGGCCCACTCTAAATCTCTGGGGGTTTTCACTGGGGGCATCATGCTGCATGCCTGCTGCAGGGCTTTGTTTTGCTTTTTGTTTTCTCCAAGTCACAGCAGACCCCAAGGGCTGGGAATCCCCTGCCCCTCCTGGGCAATTGGCAGCAGCTGCCCCTGCCAAAGCCAACTCCCAGCTAGCTGGGCAGAGTATTGTGGGGCTCAAATGCTGGTGGCTGTAAACTGGAAGGCTGCCTGGGCAAGTCTCCCTGCTGGCTTAGTACTCACAGCCTGCATAAGCAAATCTTTGCACCCTCTTTAGGTCTTCAGACTCCACTGCCGGTCTGGACCTGGGGGAGAATGCCTTCCCATCTGCCCTGGCGTTTATCTGCCGGGAGTCTCCAGAGAGCTGAAGGGATGCTGTAAGGCCTTCATTGGCTTTGTACTTTGCAACCATGGCCGATTCTGCATTGATGTTTAAGCCAGATTTTCTGTGGACTGAAGCTGGCTTATATAATTCCGGAGTATCCTCGAACAATCCACACTGTCTGGGTGTGATGAACACGAGGGCTGTATTGATTCACTTTATCCACAAGGTGGCGGCATTGCTCTCATTGCTTTTGGACCATGGATCCTTATGGATCCATGTGATTTCTGCTTTATTGGTTGCAGCCACCATGCTGTGTCATGATTCCAAAGATGCAGAAAGGCTTAGGGAAGTCGTACACCCTTGTTCTACATGCTGTACTCTTGACTCACCAGGTCATGCAAAGCCAGTATGTTGTAGTGGTTGAAATATTACATTAGGATCTAGTAAACCTAGGTTCAAATCCTGACTGCCATGGAAGCTTGCTGTGTGATCTCAGGACAGTCATGCACTCTCTGCCTAACCCACCTTGCAGGGTTTCTGTGAGCATAAAAGTGGAGGACAGGAGAATGATGTCAGCCCCTTTGCTTTCATTGGGGAGAAAAGTGATACATACACGAAGCCAGCAAACAAAGGTAGTTTTGGAGACTAATGGAATGAGATGCAAAAGGAGAACCCACCCTCGAGTCCTCCCATATACATGTGGAATGTGGGGTGTGGCTGGGCCTTTTCCCTCATCAAATATGACTGAGGACAGAAGTGTTGCCATACATATGTGATATGTGTCTTGATGGGACACCTTGAGAATGAAACAGGGTCAGTGGCAAAGGGTTGACTTTTTTCCATACATCACTTATCTGCTTAGAATTAAAACTTATTGAGTCTTCTTTTAATTACAATAAAAACATAGTGATTTTGCATAATCTGTGGTTTTCCCATGAGAGAGCAAGCTGTGCACTCCGCCTTCTATGCTTGAGGGCAAAAGAGCTTCATAGGTCGGTTTCTGAAATGAGACTAGGAATTTCAAGGCCTGCTCTGTTGTGTGATATTCTGATGAATCCATCTCTCTCCCATTAGCTGAACCAGGATTGGATGATGTTACCGAATGACCATACTTTTCCTTACAGATATTCAGACTGGAGTACAGCTACCTATTATTTGATTTGGTGCTTTTAGTGTACAGAAATGACAGCTGCTCTTGCGTGAGCTCTCTGGATGTAAGTGGGGGCAGAATATAAGGATCATGCTACAGTTTTACATAAAAGCAGTTTTGTGGACTGCTGGCCTATTTATAGTTCCGGGTTTTATTTTCGAAGTCTCAAACAACTGCAGGATTTTTTTTCTGAACCTAGTTGCATATTCATTATAGCATGGGGGAGACTTATCTTTGCAGCACTATGTATGAAACTAATCTAGGGGGCTTCATGGACCACACGCTGAACATGAGTCAGCTGTGTGATGTGGCGGCCCAAAAGGCAAACACAATTTTGGGCTGTATCACCAAAAACCAAGTGTCCACATCAAGTTCAGTGATTGTGTCATTTTACTCTGCTGTGGTTAGGACCCTCCTAGACTGCTGCATTTAGTTTGGGGCACCACAGGTTAATAAGGAAACATGCCCAGAGGAGGGCAATGGAGATGATGAGGGATATGGAGACCAAGTCCTATGAGGAAAGGTTGAAGGAGCTGGGGATGTTTAGCCTGGAGAGGAGGCGGCTGAGAGGTGATATGATCACCATCCTCAACACTAGAAGGGATGTCATATAGCAGATGGTGTGGAATTGTTTTTTGTGGCCCCAGAAGGTGGGATCAGAACCAATGGGTTGATAGTAAATGAAAAGAGTTTCCGGCTCAACATTAGGAAGAACTTCCTGACCGTTAGAGCAGTTCCTCAGTGGGACAGGCTTCCTCGGGAGGTGGTGGGATCTCCTTCCCTGGAGGTTTTTAAACAGAGGCTAAATGGGCATCTGACAGCAATGAAGATCCTGTGAATTTGGGGGAGGTGTTTGTGAGTTTCCTGCATTGTGCAGGGAATTGGACTAGATGACCCTGGAGGTCCCTTCCAACTCTATGATTCTATACAATTCTATGATTTTAGTGTAGAACAGGGGTGGCCAACGGTAGCTCTCCAGAAGTTTTTTGCCTACAACTCCCATCAGCCCCAGCCATCAGCCATGCTGGCTGGGGCTGAAGGGAGTTGTAGGCAAAAAACATCTGGAGAGCTACCGTTGGCCACCCCTGGTGTAGAATGTCACTTTGGGGACACCGCTAAACCAGGAATAAAGGTCTACTGTGAAATTGTTTTCCAAGACTCCTATCTTCTCATAAGAGGAACCATGAGGATCCGTGCCTCAAAAACATGTTTTGGATCCATGGTGCTGCCACGAAGCCATGGATCCGTTATATCTGTGGTGCAAGCTCTTTCCATGGACGCAACATGAGATTGGATGGTGAGCTTGGGATGATCCAATGCAGATATCATGAGGATCCATGAGGATATGTGCTTCAAAGCCATGTTTTCGCTCCATGATGTTGCCACGATGCCCAGGATCCATGATTTCTGGGGTGTAAAAGAGGAACCATGAGGATCCGTGGTCCAAAAGCCACGAAGCTGTGGATCCACAATTTCTGTGGTGCAAACTCTGCCCATGGACGTAATAAGTGACTGGATGGAGGGGTTGGGGGGATCTGAAGCAGAAATCATGTGGATCCATGAGGATCCGTGGTCCAAAAGCAAGTTTTTGATCCCTGGCGCTGCCACGAAGCCGTGGATCCACAATTTCTGTGGTGCAAATTCTGCCCATGGACATAATAAGTGACTGGATGGAGGGCTTGGGGGGATCCGAAGCAGAAATCATGTGGATCCATGAGGATCCATGGTCCAAAATCAAGTTTTTGGTCCCTGGCACTGCCATGAAGCCGTGGATCCATGATTTCTGTGGTGCAAACTCTTCCCATGGACAGGATATGTGATTGGCTGGTAATCTTGGAGTGGCCCAAAGCAAAAAACATGAGGATCCATGAGGATCCGTGGTTTGGAAACATGTTTTTTCAGTGCTGTGGTGCCACAAATTCGTGGAGGCATGATTTTTCTGGTGCTGCCTATAGTCTAAGAGAGGATCTACAACACGATGGTGGTTTGATTTCATTTCACCACAAAAATCATATGAATTCATGAGGATTCGTGCTTTGCAACTCAGTTTTTGCACTGCTGAGGCGCCACAAATTCGTGGAGGCATGATTTCTGTGGTCCTGCCTATAGTCTAACACAGGATGTATAGAATTAAAGTGGTTTGATTTCATTTCAATGTAAAAATCATATGAATTCATGAAGATCCATGTAGATCCGACTTTTACCCAGACCTTCAGGGACACTGCATGATGAACAAATATGTCAGTCACCTTCACATTGGTCGTGCTGAAGGAAGTAGCCTTTGGCCCAGTACTATTAGCTTAGCTGTTCAAACCTTAAATTAGGAGGTGCACCCAGGTTAATACTTGGCCCTTAAATAAAACATATATCTAGCCTACCGAGATCGACTGTGGGCTTTTGTGAGCAAGAGGGGGGATGATTAGCATTTCTTCCTGATGGAGGAGGAGCATGAGTGCTGAGCATTTGCAATACTTTAGCCAGCTCTATTTGGGCTAGTCTTTAGGCACTCCATACACGCTCAGAGGCTATACCACTGTAAAATTCATAGAGCTGAGGCAATGAATATTTTCTGATTTTATAAGTGGCAGAGAAAGATGAGCTTGGGAGTTTCAAAGATTTACATTCAGCCAATTTGAAAGTTGAAATGGTCATTTCCTAACCATTTGCCCTGAATGTTTTGAATTAACAAAACCTTTTTCAACCTCTTTTTCTCAGGTTCTTGATTCTGCCATTTTAAAGGGTTAAAATAAAGATATTACATCAAACTCCCTTCACCCTGCAGAAAAAACTAAAGGCTGGAAACCTTGCTGGGATTCCAGGGGATCTCCAGCTCTTGGCTGGAGAACTGCCCTTGTCTAATGTTATTTCTCTTTTTCTGTATTTACTTGAGGGAAAAGATGCCTCTGTTACCTGTTAACCTTACAAAACAAGGTTTCTCTATTCTAGGAGACATTCAGGTTTTAAAGTTAGATTTCCCTTGGGGGGAGGGGAGGCTCACAAAGCCTGCTCATGTGGGAATGCCATTCTCTGAAGTTCCCCAGAATTATGGCTTTCAAGTTCCCCAAATGGGATGAGCTAAGGACAGAACATTTCTGGGGAAAAGGACTGGGGCTTCCTCATGTGGGAGTGCTTGAGCTAGTACTTGCTAAAAGGAATGCCTTATGCCATGAGTGTGGAACTCTGCATAGGCTCAGAGACCATTCTTCCTTCATGATTCTTGGGTAGCAGAACTGAGAAACGGATTGCCTTCTCAATTTCATTTCAAGCGCACAGACTGCCTAAACCGTTGTTCTTGGAATCCAAAACAAAGGATGGTGCCAGAAGAAAAAAATGCATCTTCACCTGAAAGCCAAGTAGCTTTTTTGTGTAGACCTGTCGCCTAGGTGTCAATTTGGCCATCCATTGATATGTTTAACAGCTCTCACAGCAGGAGTTTTCCCCTCCTTTAGCCTCCCCCTGGGCCCATTGTTATCTGGTAGTCCGATCAGATAACATAGGACGTCACATAGGACCGACCAATGAGGATTGCTGCAGAAAAAGCCACCTGCTGGTGGTAATGAAGAAAAGCTACAGAAAGAATAAAATCCACTAAAAATCCGCTGGATCTCTGGTCTTGGAAAGTAAGCAGCAACACCAAGGCTAATGCAGCTTCACTCCTGTTCTAGGATTTCAAGTGTATATGGTAGCGAAAACTCCGGAGCAAGACAGTCGTGAGGCCAGTTTTCAGTGTGGATTGAATCATCTGAAAGGGTAGTATTACTGGGTCTTTTGCCCAGTGTAGAATCGGCCCATAACCTCCTCTGTAACACCTAAGTACCATTTAATCAACCCCCTCTTGAGCACACACAACTTGTCTCTGCAGAGTCTGGCTGCTTGGTCCAGCTGCTGAGAGAGAAACAAAGGCTACCATCCTGCGGGCGGGCTGCACACGTGCTCCCTCTCCTCCAGTAGGAAGCAACTCCAGTCATGCCACCCAGGTCACATCTCACTGTTCAGAGAAGTGCCTAACACAGGGCACATTCACACCTACACTAAATAATGCATTTTGCAAGTGCATCATTGCTATTCTTACACAGTAAAAATTCAGATGCAAAATGCCTTATTTAGTGTCATGTGAATGCACCCACAGTCTGGTCCTCCCCACTTAAAGAAATGCCATCCCCAATCCTACGTATGCTTACCTGACATGAAACTGATTTAATTGAACCTAACTACCAAAGAATGTGCCTAAGACTGCAGCAGGGCTCTTAAAATGTCATTTATTTTCATGTATAACTTCTCAAAAATTATCCCAGTCATTCGCTTTCAACCAGATTGATCACATAGCACTACTTCTTTTTCCTGGGGCTGAAACAATAGATCCACTTTTTTCATGCTAACTGCTCCCCCCTGCTCCATTAGGTCTTCAAACCTGCAATTAGCATCTCTCAAATACTTCCCTGGTGCCTACAAGCGGATGCACAGCTGGATGCTGAATCAAATCCTTTGGGACCTCTGGTTTATCATGATTCAATAAAAAGCAGCTTCTCAAAAGAAGTCCACACCTATTTAGGGCCTCAGGCACAAAGCCTTGCCTTCCTTCAGCTCTAAAATTATCAAAAATGGCATTCAAGGATGCAGAATGTCTTGTGCTGGCCAGTTTGGTGTAGTGGTTAAGTGTGCGGACCCTTATCTGGGAGAACCGGGTTTGATTCCCCACTCCTTTACTTGCAGCTGCTGGAATGGCCTTGGGTCAGCCCAACTCTTGTAGGAGTTGTCCTTGAAAGGGCAGCTTCTGTGAAAGCCCTCTCAGCCCCACCCACCTCACAGGGTGATTGTTGTGGGGGAGGAAGATAAAGGAGATTGTGAGCCGCTCTGAGACTCTTGAGTGCAAGGCAGAATATAAATCCAATGTCTTTTTTGTCCTCTTCTTTAGGGCCAACTTATCCTAAAATGGGTTGGGCTGAGTGGGTGAATGTTTGTGTGTATGAGAGAAAGGAATGTTTATAATGCTTCTGCCAAGTCCTTCAGCATTAGTGTGGGGAATACCTGGACATGATGGAATTGCTGATAACTCAGTTTTGCCATATAGTTTCCAGAGGTTCTTAGAACTAAAAAAGTAAGAGATATAAAATGTAAATAAGAGATATAAAATGGGTAGAGAACCCCTTTCTATACACCACATTATAAGTTTGGATTAAATGGAAAAATAAATTAATCCTAGAGATATCCCCACTGCTTCCTTTCATGCTGCATCCCAATTTTTCTTATTTGCATAAACCAGAAAGGTATGTTAAATGGAAAGAAAAGAGGATTTATAGAATGAGGGACTTTTATGTAGCTGGGACTCCACTGACTGTAAAGCATAAGAACATAAGAACATAAGAGAAGCCATGTTGGATCAGGCCAACGGCCCATCCAGTCCAATACTCTGTGTCACACAGTGGCAAAAAAATTTTTATATATACACACACACTGTGGCTAATAGCCACTGATGGACCTCTGCTCCATATTTTTTATCTAAACCCAGGCTTCCGGTTTGGCTGGAAGACAGGCTGCAGCTCCCTAGCAAAGGGGGATTTTATTTTCACTGTTCAGGGTATTAAAGACCTCTTTGGGGGGGTCTATGCCCATTAACCCTAGTCAAGGATTAATCCAAGACGACGTTTATTTCCTTTAGCTGTTGATTTCGATCTAGGGGGAGGCAGGGAGCTGCCTTCTCCAGATCTTGAGATCCAGTGAATAGAGGAGCCGTCAGCCATTCTCTGCAGTGGAAATTAAAGTCATTAATTTGACTTAAGCCTGTCAGAATCCAAACACTTAAAGACGGACTGACTTTAATTGCAAGATAAGAAAGCCAGAGTGTTGGAAGAAAAACATCTGTAAGGTACTTTAATCTCTTCTTATCTCCACTCTAAAAGACCTTAAACACTATTTAAACATTGTGTGGATTATAAACAGATGAAGTTAAAGCGTAACTGAATAAAGAAAATTACATTGTCAAGTTTGAACTCTGAAACTTTGAAAGTAAAAGGCTGTAACAGAATCTGAAAACATAAGAGGGAGTTGTTGTGACGGACTGCGGTCTGCGGTTGGTGACGCGTAAAGAAGAATCGCTTTTTGTTATGTATTCACTCCTACAAACTGTTGGAATTTAAACAGACTGAACTGAACTAAGGCATAATTGAAAGAGAATTCAGCCTGTGAAAACTGGATGTTGTTAAAATAATAGCCTCGAAGGATATTTGAGAAAAGGACAAATTGTTTTTAATTCCTGTGGCTGTGGTTTCTTCATGAATTTCAAAGACTGCGATACTAAACATGAGATCAGAGCAAGCTGTACCAGGAAGTAAAAGGGGCTGGCCAATAACACAGAGTTTGTAAGGACTACAGAAGCTGTGACATCTGACTTTTGAACCAGGAAGGAATTGAGACCAAGGCCAAGAAAGACCTCTCTAGAACTGAACTTTACCATAGAGAAACAACAATTGCCATTTTAAAAGGGAGAAAAACTGTCAAATTTGTTAAAAATCAATATCTTTGCCTAGGAAGATAGGAGGAAAACGAAATTAGCCTCATTTGAAAGAACATGTTCTAAGCTATTGGACTGGGTTTTGAATTTTAATTGGCGAATTTTTTAAGGTCTGGTGACTTTTTATATGTCAGAAGGGAGAAAAACTCGTGCAAGGGCTCATTCATTTGACAAGATGCAATCCAATTTGATGCTCTGGAATAAAAAATGTTAAAAGCTATGGACAAATTGCAAATGGCAATGAAAAAGGAATTTAAAAAAGAAGTTGGAGATCTTAGAAAAGATATAGAGGGTTTTAAGGAGGAGATACAAAATAAAGTTAAGGAGGCAGAGGTGAAAGTGGATACACATGCCTCAGCCTTGTTACAACTTCAAGAGAAGGTCACAGTACACGATTGCAAATTGATTGAAACACAAGTTCGTCTGAGAGGGGTACCTGAAAAGGAAGAGGCAGATTTAACAGGATATATGGTGAACATTATCACTGAATACTTAGAAGAAGACCCTGACAAATTTAGGAGTATGCTGGATGGTGCCTACAGAGTCAACTCACTGTATGCAAAGGATAAAGACCTGCCAAGAGACATTGTTATAAGACTAAGATCAAAAGATATGGCAGGGAAAATTTTGAGTAAAGGTTACCAAAAAGCCTGGGTCATAGAAGGGAGCAAAATCAAAATAATGAAAGAGCTACCAAGACAAGTGATCAGTGATAGGAAGAAATACAAGAAGTTAACCGACCAGCTGTGTGCAGAGGGCACAAGATATAGATGGATAATTCCTGAAGGTCTGGGATTTGAACAACATGGGAAAAGGATCACAATAAGGAGTGAACAAGAGATGCATAGCTTTTTTGAAGAGAACAAAGAATCAACATCATAATGGAGTACAAACTATTATCTTGGGATATAAATGGACTAAATTCACCACAGAAAAGAAGGAGAACATTTCATTGGATTAAAAAACAAAAATGCAACATAATTTGTTTACAGGAAGTTCATATACAACGCAAAGACAGTAAATTTTTGTGGAATAGAAATTTGGGGCTGGAATTTTTTTCATTAGCAGAGCAAAAGAAAAGAGGGGTAGTCTTCTATATCAAAGAACAACTTGAGCCAAAATTAATTTTTAAAGATAAAGATGGAAGATATATCGCCGTAGAGGTGACAATGGAGGTGAAAATAACGTTATTATTAGGATTATATGCGCCCAACGGAGCGAAATATAAGTTTTTTAAAGACATAAATCGACAATTGGATGAAAAGACATACGACCAGGTATTGATGATGGGCGATTTTAATGGGACAATACAAAATAATATTGATAGATCAAGCCAAAAGAAGAATGATAAAGAAGGAAAGCTACCCAATTCTTTCTTTGAGTTGATTAAACAGGAAAATTTAGTAAACATTTGGAGAAAGTTTAACCCTGAAGTGAGAGACTACATTTTTTTTCAGCGAGACATAACTCTTTCTCTAGAATAGACATGTTATGGGGTTCCCAAAGCTTGGGCCTCATAACAAAAAAATTGAGATTCTACCAAAGGTTTGGGCGGACCATAATCCAATATGCTGGTCTACAAAATTGCAAAAGAAAACAAGAAGATGCAGAATTAATGAGGATTTACTACGAGATAAAGATATTGTGGCATTCTTAGAAAAGGAGACTGCAGCATTCTTCCAAATAAATGAAACGGATGATATGGAATTTCAAACAGTATGGGACACCTACAAAGCAGTAATGAGAGGACTATTAATCACATTGAATAATAAAGATAAAAGAGCCAAGGAAGAAAGGTTGTCAGCATTGCAAAATGAAATAAATAAAAAAGAAAGGGATTTGAAAAAAAGGCCAGGGAAAAAGAAATTAATGAAAGAAATTACGATATTGCAATCCCAAGTTAAGCACTTGATGAACAAAGAATTAGAATGGAACTTAAAAAGTCTGAAACAGAAATCGTTTGAAAGTGCGAATAAACCCAGTAAATATTTGGCCTGGCAATTGAAGAAAAAGAAAGAAAATAAAACTATAAATAAAATAATGGGAAATGGGAAAGCATTAGTAGACCAAGAAGGAATCAAAAGAGAATTCTTTAAATATTATGCAAATTTATTTAAAGGTGTGAACATTAGGAAAGAAAAAGTGGAAGAGTATCTACAGAATATCCAGGTGGCACCTTTGACGGAATATATGAAAAAGACTTTAAATGACCCAATAGAGAAAATTGAAATAGAAGCAGCAATAAAAGCAATGAAAGAAGGCAAAGCCCCAGGGCCAGATGGATTTACATCAAAATTTTACAAAACTCTTAAGGATGAGATAACACCCAAACTGTTGAAATTGTTAAATACGATAAGAGAAGACGGGAAAATTCCAAATACTTGGAGGGAAGCTGTAATTTCTTTGATTCCTAAAAAGGATAAAGATATCACAAATGTAAAGAATTATAGACCAATTTCATTGTTGAATAATGATTATAAGATCTATTCAAGAATTTTAGCAGAGCGATTGAAGCAATATTTGATCAACTTTATAAACAAAGACCAAGCCAGATTTCTTCCTAAAAGACAAATAAAAGGCAATGTAAGAGCTGTTATTAATGTTGTGGAATACTATGAGAAACATCCAGAAAAGGAAGCGGCCTTATTTTTTGTCGATGCAGAAAAAGCCTTTGACAACTTGAACTGGGACTTTATGCGGTAATGGAAAAAATAAACTTAGGGGAACAATTTATAAAAATGACAAGAGCAATATATATGGATCAACAAGCAAAATTGTGCATAAATGCAGATCTTACCAAAGAATTGAAAGTAAGTAAAGGAACAAGGCAAGGATGTCCGTTATCACCATTGTTGTTCATAATGACTCTTGAAATTTTGTTACAACAAATACAAAAAGATGAAGAAATAGAAGGACTAAAAATTAGAAGATTCTCTTACAAATATAAAGCTTTTGCAGATGATATAGTGTTTATATTGGAGAATCTGATTCAAGTGTCACCATTGTTGCTAGCCAAGATAAAAGAGTATGGAGAATTAGCAGGATTATATATATATAAACAAAGAGAAATCGAAATTCTTATGTAAAAACATGCAACCAAATAAAATAAAAGAATTACAAAAGGTGACGGGTTGTGAAGTCACTACTAAAGTCAAATATCTTGGAATAGAGATAACAATGAAGAATATTGATCTATTCAAAAATAATTATGAAAAACTGTGGTGTAAGATGAACAAAGATTTGATGAAATGGAATAGGCTTAACTTGTCCTTAATGGGCAGGTTAGCTGCAATCAAGATGAATATTTTGCCAAGAATAATGTATTTGTTTCAAACTATCCCGATTGTAAAAGATGTCAAACAATTTAACAAATGGCAAAGGAAGATTTCTGACTTTATTTGGGCCGGAAAGAAACCAAGGATTAAGATGAAGATTTTAATAGATGCTAAAGAGAGAGGGGGTTTTCAACTCCCGGATTTAAGATTGTATCATGACACAGTTTGTTTGACATGGATCAAAGATTGGATAATGTTGTTAGATAAAAAACCTTTATGGTTAGAAGCTCATGGGAATAAATTTGGCTGACACGCGTACATGTATTATGGGAAGAATAAAATTGGACGGTTTTTTCTCTCACCACTATATCAGAAATAGTTTACTAAATACTTGGATAAAATATAAGAAATATGGGGACAAGAGAAAACCGCTATAGATACTGCCAGCAAAAGTAATAAAAATAACAGCTGAATCCGATGAAGAAAGAGAGATGTCATATAATCAACTGCTCAAGATACAAGGAGACAAAATCGAATTAAAATCCTAAGAAGAGTTAAATAATAAGTACGATTGGTTCCAAATGCAACAAATCAAAAGCTTGATGGAAAATGATATCAAATCGGAGGGAATCAGATGAGAACAAACAGAACTGGAAAGGGTCCTGCTTGGAGACAATGAAAAATTGATATCAAAAGTATATAAATTATTATTGAAATGGTCTACAAAAGAAGAAGTAGTAAAATCTCAAATGGTTAAATGGACAATCAATGTGAATAGAGAAATACAAATGGATGCATGGGAGCTCCTTTGGAAGAACTCAATGAAGATCTCAACTTGTCAGAGTATAAAAGAGAACTGTTTCAAGATGATGTATAGGTGGTATATGACTCCGAAAAAACTGGCTAGGATGAGTAAGAAAATGTCGGATAGATGTTGGAAATGTAAAAAACATGAAGGTTCTTTCTTCCATACATGGTGGACTTGTGAAAAAGCGAAAGAGTACTGGAAGATGATACAAGAAGAAATCTCCAAAATTTTGGGTTACAATTTTAAGAAAAATGCAGAGACGTTCTTGCTTGGATTACAATTAGAAAAATTTCCAAAGGAAGACAGGACTCTAATTTGGTACTTGCTATCAGCTGCTAGGACACTGTATGCGCAGCTTTGGAAGCAAGAAAAAATACCAGAGAAATGGGACTGGACTATGAAAGTTTTATCGTGGAGTGAAATGGACAAACTAACTAGAACGCTAAGAGACTATGATTTAGAGATATTCAAATAGGAGTGGAAGAAATTTAAAGGATATATGGAGAAAGAGTGGAATGTAAAAAGACATTGGATAATTTTTTAGCATTAATGAGGAAAAATATATATATTGAACTTTGATCAGTTAGTAGTACCTTTAGTATTGAACTTGAATCTATAACTTCGGGGAAGTCAATTTTGGAGGGAGGGGGATTGTTAGTACTGAAAATTTATATTTAAGATTTGTAACCATATGTTATCAATAAATTGTTAAAACACATATTTTTATCTAAACCCCTCTTGAAGGTGGCTATACTTGTGGCCACCACCACCTCCTGTGGCAGTGAATTCCACATGTTAATCACCCTTTGGGTGAAGAAGTACTTCCTTTTATCCGTTTTAACCTGTCTGCTCAGCAATTTCATCGAATGCCCACGAGTTCTTGTATTGTGAGAAAGGGAGAAAAGTACTTCTTTCTCTACTTTCTCCATCCCATGCATTATCTTGTAAACCTCTATCATGTCACCCCGCAGTCGACGTTTCTCCAAGCTAAAGAGTCCCTAGCGTTTCAACCTTTCTTCATAGGGAAAGTGCTCTAGCCCTTTAATCATTCTAGTTGCCCTTCTCTGGACTTTCTCCAATGCTATAATAATATCCATTTTGAGGTGCGGCGACCAGAACTGCACACAGTACTCCAAATGAGACCGCACCATCGATTTATACAGGGGCATTATGATACTGGCTGATTTGTTTTCAATTCCCTTCCTAATAATTCCCAGCATGGCGCTGGCCTTTTTTATTGAACAATTTAGTGTCATCCGCAAACTTGGCCACTTCACTGCTCACTCCCAACTCTAAATCATTTATGAACAAGTTAAAGAGCATGGGACCCAGTACCGAGCCCTGCGGCACCCCACTGCTTACTGTCCTCCACTGCGAAGACTGCCCATTTATATTCACTCTCTGCTTCCTATTACTCAGCCAGTTTTTGATCCACAAGAGGACCTGTCCTTTTACTCCATGACTCTCAAGCTTTCTAAGGAGCCTTTGATGAGGAACTTTATCAAAAGCTTTCTGGAAGTCAAGGTAAACAACATCTATCGGGTCTCCTTTGTACACATGTTTGTTCACCCCCTCAAAGAAATGTAACAAGTTAGTGAGGCAAGATCTTCCCTTGCAGAACCCATGCTCAAGAACCCATTCCTCAATAACCCGTGTTCATCAATGTGCCTACTCATTCTGTCCTTGATAATGGTTTCTACCAACTTTCCTGTTATTGAGGTCAGACTGACTGGCCTGTAATTTCCCGGATCTCCTCTGGAACCCTTTTTAAAGATGGGGGTGACATTTGCTACCTTCCAGTCCTCAGGAACGGAGGCAGATTTCAATGAAAGATTACAGATTTTTGTTAGAAGATCCACAAGTTCAACTTTTAGTTCTTTCAGAACTCTCGGATGTATGCCATCCGGAACCGGTGACTTATTAGTTTTTAATTTGTCTATCAGTTGTAGGACCTCCTCTTTTGTCACCTCAATCTGACTCAGGTCTTTCAACACCCCTTCCAAAATTAGTGGTTCTGGGGCGGGCAAAAAGTTCTTGTCTTCCACAGTGAAGACGGAGGCAAAAAATTCATTTAGCTTCTCAGCCATTTCCCTATCCTCCTTTAGTAATCCTTTTACCCCATGGTCATCCAAGGGCCCCACTGCCTCCCTGGCTGGTTTCCAACTAGAGGCAAGACTGCAAGGAGAGTTAACAAATTGCCTTTTGCTATAATAATTACACTACTTAATTGTAAATGCTATGGTAAAGATAACTATTTGAACAAATTGTAATGCAAAAAACTAATTCAAAATGAGTAATTTCTAAAATATATGCTTACTTAATTGAGATAGACTCAAGTATATTAAATGGTATGAAAATAATACGGGAGAAATATATTGGGATAAAGATAGAACAAAATATTTGGAATAAGATATGGTTTACCCAAACAAAGAAGACTGCATCAATAGCTGTTAGAGAGAACTCCCTGAAAATATTCCATAGATAGTATCTACAAGGCAGTTTCATTTGTTCAGCTGTAGCCATGGGGGTTGACCTCACTCCCTGTGTACCCGAAAGACCTGGCATGCATAGGCAGTAGAGTGTCAGAAATTGATCTATAGAATAAATCACAGTGAGATTGCGAAGTGATGCTACCCAGTGGCTAACAGGAGAGCCAGTTTGGTGTAGTGGTTAAGTGTGCAGACTCTTATCTGGGAGAACCGGGTTTGATTCCCCACTCCTCCACTTGCACCTGCTGGCATGGCCTTGGGTCAGCCATAGCTCTGGCAGACGTTGTCCTTGAAAGGGCAGCTGCTGTGAGAGCCCTCTCCAGCCCCACCCACCTCACAGGGTGTCTGTTGTGGGGGAAGAAGGTAAAGGAGATTGTGAGCTGCTCTGAGACTCTTCGGGCGGAATATAAATCCAATATCTTCTTCTTCAATCCTACACAGAGTTACTCTGGCATGAGCCTGTGGGAGCTCATTTGGGAAGACTTTGAGTGAACTCTGATGGACTCACTAGGCGGCCTTAGGATGCAAGTGCTCTGGGAAGGGGATCTGTGAGAAATTAACACCTCTTCTAATACTTTTTTTTTAAAAAATCTGGCTTGATTTCATCAAGAAATAGAATGCAAAGTCACTTCCTCCCTTGTAGCACCCACCTACCCACACACATGCACACACACACACAGAACATGGAAGATCTGAGCCCAGGATGACAGAGGAAGGTGTCACAAACCTCCCAGTCCCACAGCACAAGAAAACAGTCAGAGATCCATTTTGCATTTTTAAATGCCAAACTGTCAAGCATGCGGGTTCAATGACGAGTCGAAGTTGATACAAAGACTACGTTTATTGACAGACTGATACTTTGGCTCAAGCCGTTGCTTGAGAAGAATGAAACCAATACATTGATACACAACTTTTAAGATACACTTCAAAGGGATTCCTAGGGCGGGGAAGCTGGGGAGCATTCACACATAGAATATCAAAACTACATACTTTTTCAGGGCGTTATCAGGCATTCGGCCTTGCAATGCCCAGATGGCTCATCCTCCCGGAGGAGAATTAATGGGAAGGTGCTGATTGCTTTGTTCCCTCTAATTAACAGTCATAAAGCAAGAGAGGAGCCAGGAAAGAATAATAAACTAACAACATTTGGTACTCTGGGATCTCACCCAGGTCTGCTTTAGTCAGGCCCTAAAACCATCAGTTATTGATCAGAATTAGCCATGCTTGACACAAACTGCATATGATGGTTTGAGTCCAGGGGCACCATGAAGCCCACACAAACACCAGGGGAAGTGTCAACGCTATAAGTCCTGGTGATAATATATCACCAGGAAACAGTATCAAATTACATTACCCATATCATAATTCACAACATATGCAAACACATGCAAAAGTTTTTTTTTTATTTTGTTATTTTCCACACATAAACACCCTCTCTTTTTTTTTGCCATAAGAAGTAAAAAAGAATAAAACAAAAACAAAACAAAAAGAGAGAAAAAAAATATCCAGATAGAGAGTGATTGAGCACATTGAAATTACATTAAAAAAAAATCACATTGTTAAGTTTACTATACAAATTCTACTAATCTATCCTTCTCCATATAAAATCAAACATCTCAACTTCCATTATAATTTAACATACACCAAACCAATAGTTAACAGGCGGTATCTAAGCAATCAGTTGTTTCCTACCCAAAAATAAAATTTTTCCCATTTCTTTGTGGCATCACATTTCGATAAGCCTTTAACCATATTTGATAGAATATCCATTTCTGCTACATTCAGTATTTTTTGAATTAAATCATCCCTTTGTGGAACATTTTTCTGTCTCCAGACTGCGGCATAAAGAATTCTAGCCGCAGTCACAATATATATCATTATATATTCATCTTCTCGTGGGAGCTCATCTCGGACCATCGAAAGTAACATTATTTCTGGTTTCAAAGTAATATTAACTCTTAATATCTCTATTATTAGTTTATGTACCATTCTCCAATACCTTCTGGCTAGCTCACAGGTCCACCATAAATGAAAAAACGACCCTAACCGAGTCCTACACTTCCAACATGCAAAAGTTTTGAACACACATGCCTAACTCCAAGGCAGAGACAAAAAGGTCTTTTACATGCAGTCCACAGGTGAAAAAAATCTAAATCCAGGTATGGTGATATCCAAGAACACCAGACCCAAGAAGCGAATGCAGAAAATGCCGAGTTCCCTTCGATTGCTTCCAAGTACGAGTAAGGATCTTTCTCAGGGGCTGGGAATATTCTCCTCAATAAGTTTAGAACTTGGAACAGTCAAACAGTCAAGCCTTCTCCAATACAGATTGGTTGAACTGCGAACCTTATACAATCATGATCCAGTTCTCGGAGCTGATCGAGCCCTTCCTGCCCTGAGATCCTTCTGGGACAGGGGCAGAGCTGGGGCATTCCCTTGTCTCCTTGCCTCACTCTCTGGCTCTCCCCAGCCAGGCCACCTCCGGAACCTGAAGCAGTTGGCTCAGAGCAGCAAGGAGCCTTCCCTTCACAGAGGCTGCTGCTGTCGGCAGCTCAGGAGTTGGCACAGCCCCTCTGACCACCTGGGCTACAGTTGCCATCCTGGGCTCTTCTAACCTCCATGGAGCACGTTGGGCCCTCTTGCTGCCACTTCTCACCAGCCCCGGATCCCATCCTGGTCCCTGCTGGTTCCAGTTTGGTGTGGTGGTTACGTGGCTAGACTCTTATCTGGGAGAACCGGGTTTGATTCCCCCCTCCTCCACTTGCAGCTGTTGGAATGGCCTTGGGTCAGCCATAGCTCTTATAGGAGTTGTCCTTGAAAGGGCAGCTGCTGTAAGAGCTCTCTCAGCCCGACCCACCTCACAGGGTGTCTGTTGTGGTAGAAGATAAAGGAGATTGTGAGCCACTCTGAGACTCTGGTTCAAAGAGAAGGGTGGGGTATAAATCTGCAGTCTTCTTCTTCTTCTTCCCCCAGCCAGGTAAGTGAGACCATTCTGGGCTGAGTCTGGGCATGGGATCTTCATTTGGATAAAGGGTGAGGTCACCCTTTGGATAAAGGGTGAGGTCAGCCTCTTGCTGCCTCCAGAGGCCCCTTCCATTTGCCTCTCAGGACAGGAGACGTCCCGGTTATTCTGACCCTTGCCCTCTGGCACTCTGCTGCCTGTCCCCCCCAGGGAGTGGGGCATTGGGAGCAGCATCTAGGGAGTAAGCCCAAGCAGGCCCACTCAGCCCCCAGGTCTGTTTCAGTTCATGGGCCTTCCTTCCAGGAAAATGTTCTTAGAATTGCAGCTGGACATAAAAAGCAGCTGCTACAAAAAAATTTATATCAATGAAGGCTCAAAAGGGGATTTCACTCTTCACCCTGTGCCATTTCCTGGATTGAAACTAGCCTTTCCAGGTTGTTTGACAGATATGATCCTGGTGCCAGACTCCTTCTTGCAGAGGGGCTAAAAGCAGCTGCGAGGCAGGCAGTTGCACTTGAGGGATCAGCACAGAAGGCCAGAGGGGACCACCTTCCTGCAGTGCTGCGGTCCCTTCTCAGGGCTATATTGGAGGCCCTCCTGGACCCACCAGAGCTTGTGTTGCTTATAGGGAACCAGCAGGAGACTTAGCTTGCTGAGGGGCCCTTGCCCAAGATGCAAAGATGTCACTGTTGAAAGGTTGACATCACCCATGAGCACATCAGAAGAAGCCCTGTGGGAAGTGTCCAAGTGCCAGAGCATCTCCAGCCTCCAGCAATGTGTTGATGTCACATCAGGGCACCTGAGGAGTGACATCAGTGTACTTGGATACTGCCGATGTCCTCCCCCAGTTAAGTTTGCTGCCATTTCCCTCCCAGCAGCCTGCCGAGTAGTGGCAGATCATGCCCCAGGACAGACAGGGACTTGGGAAACACTCAATCAAGTGCAAAGTTGCTTAGCCTCACCTTCAGGGCAGGAGAGCCCCTCAGCTGGGCCTACTGGGGGATTTTCTGGCAGCTCCTTGGAGGCAGAGTCCAAGAGAAGTGAGTTTGCCCCCAGAACCTGTTTGCCATGCCCCCCTTGGGCCATCTTGTGGGTCATCTGACTCTTTCAGCTCTTTGGATTTCCTCTTTTCTGTCTCCCCTCTCTCATCATGTTTATTTTTTTTATTAACAAACTCAAAAAACATTTGCATGTAAAATAGCACAGAGAAAGAAAAACCTATATTTACCAGCGATATACTTAATGAAATGATCAAAGCTAAATCCATTTTTGGGCAACCACACTGAATCTAGCTCATTTATACATTTACCTTTCAGGAAAACTGATTCCTTGATTTATGCAATCCATTCCCAGAGTCCTGGAGACATGCCCTTTCCTCAATGTCTGGGATTCCAGCTGGAGTCATAATGCATAACATGGTATCCTGGCATTTTCTAGGGAAATCCATAACATTGTTCAGCAACAAACAGGTACACATGCACCTAAGCCCAACTGCAGTTTCTCGACAATTGTTTCCTGATATTTTACAGCACATGGGCAAATCCATCCCTACCCCCTACTTTGGGCTGCTTCCAAAGCCAGCACCTACTTGAACAAGAGCCCAAATTGTGGCAAGTTTCCTTGGGGCCTTCAGTGAGTGATCTGAAAGTAGTAAATTTAATATCCAGCTGTCATACAAGAACAAAGTTGAATCTAGTGAGGGGGCATTTGTGTCTTGTATTTGTTACATGCAACATTTTGAGAAGGGGAATGCAGAATGCAAAGGATGCCAAGTATAATAGAACTGTTCCCACCTATACTTGCTTACTAGTGCAGTCATTGCCATCCACAGAGAATAAAAAGACATTGTATTGTAGAGGTGACTATAAAGATGTCGCTCAAAGGCTCCAAAAGCCTCCCACATCCAAAAAGACTGGCAACTTTTTGTCTACCTTCATCCTTAAAAGAGGCTCTTTAGAGGACTCTTGTGTTATCTGCATCCCTTAATGACTTTTGGAAGGCACTTGATCAAGTGCAAAGTCATTTTTCCTCTCCTCTCAGCTCTGCAAAGTCATTCTGGAATGTGACCCAGAGCATGTGTGAGTTTGCATCGCCAGCAGCCCTCTTCATGCCACAAATCCATATGCAAAGAACCAACCCCCTTGTGAACACAGCCCCTGTGCCTACAGCTGGTACGAATACAGATTCTGTGGGGACAACCTGGAATATTGGGAAATGGAAGATTAAATGGGGAAGA
Organism: Heteronotia binoei; assembly: GCF_032191835.1. Taxonomy (NCBI): domain Eukaryota; kingdom Metazoa; phylum Chordata; class Lepidosauria; order Squamata; family Gekkonidae; genus Heteronotia; species Heteronotia binoei. The sequence goes on from NC_083229.1 coordinate 136,782,266, forward strand.
GATGTAAGCTGCTCTGAGGAGAGAGGTGGGGTATAGATAAATAAGTAGAATGCAGGATTCCAGTCCAGACTGAAAGGTCCACATCATGCAGACAAGACCCAGGAATATACAGTATATGCAGCCTAACTCTAGAAGATCTCCTACATGTGCAGAGCTATGATTCTGCTGCCCTCCCCAATACGTTCAATGAATGTAGTTTTGTTATGTGAACTGCATACTAGGCAGCATACTAGGATGACCTTGCTAGCCCCATTCCCCCACTCCAATATGGGATTTCCCCCTCTATTTTTTCTTCCTTTCTGACTGAGCAGCCCCTTTATATATTTTCTTCTTTTCTGGAGATCTATGGCTGTCTCACTTTGTCACTTAATTGTATTTTGTTGTTGGCTCAGCATGGGAATTTGAGGGAAGAGACAAGATCACCTCTTTAATTTAAACTTCTGAAAATGGTACGAGAGGCTTTAAAACATTCTTCACATTAATTTGTTTATGTCAGACCCCAGCATCAAGGAACACGCAGGTGGTTAACTCAGACGTTTATTTCAAGCATCATAAGGCAATACAACGGTTTGCTGAAACTAATGTCACAGCTCAGAGGCACTTCATATATACCCTCAGTGGACCGTTATCAATTCAAGCAAAGCATGGCAAAAAGCAATGGGTACATTTGGCGGGCACCTTACCCCCCTCCCTTTCCCCTTACTACATTTCAGGTGCACTATCTAATACTTCCTCTGGTCTTCTCCAGCCACGACCTTGGTTACCATGTTAACAAGCTGCTAAGATAACTATTAGGGATGCGCCAAGCGGGTACAGCAAAGCAACAGGCTATATGTCTCAATGCAGGAATGCAGGCTGTCTCACTCAACAGTTACAGATTTGTTCATGGTCACTCTTGAGCACAATTACATAGTATAATATGGAAAGAGGATACAGTTTGGGGTAGACTCTTGACAGTTTCCAGCAAAATTAAAGCTTTCCACAGAGTCTTAGAATCTTAGCGACTGGAAACATTCCACAAGAAATGACAAGCCATAAACCATTCACAATTGGACAACTGGACTCTAACTTACTACTAAACACTCAGTTCACTTTCTTGAGTTTAATTAACCCTTCAAGTCTCAGAAGGCAGTACTACCAAGTACTGAAACTCCTTCTCTGAACACACCAGGGATCACTCCACTCTTTGAGTTCTCTACCTTTCCAACTGGGCAGGGAATCGGGTATCTAACTAGAAGACACATCCTTTTTCATGGCCCCAATGGGGGTCTGCACCAGTCCTCCCACACATTCTTGCCAACCTTCCCAGTCCTCTGTCAGTGTTAAAGTGCTCTTTCTTAGTCAGAGCTAAACTGTTCCAGCACTCAGTCAGAGCTAAACTGAGTTCCCTTCAGCTGTCAGTTCCCAAGTCTTTCTGGCCCAACAAAATCCCTTGGAGCAGCCTGTCACTCTCTAGCACGGTGAGGCATTAACCCTTCACAGTCCTTCACATGTTTACACAGCACTTAAGAGCTTTTACAGCACAGTCTGTCACACATGCATTTCTGATATCTATTGCATATTGGTTAAGCTCTATTTGATTTTAGCATTGGCAAACATATTGATTAAGGCAGTTTGCAACAAAAAGAAGTTCCAAAATATATACACCTCTGTATTTGATAAACTTCACACATGGCCCAATCCAAACAAATGACTGATACAGGGGACTATGTGGGACCCTGAAAAATTGTAATGGCCTAATCAAGAAAAAGAGATGCTTTGCAGGCCTGCTTCGTACAAAGGATTAGGAAGAGATTCTAAGGAGACCATTGTTCAGACATTAATTTTCTAGTGTTGCAGAAATTTAATCTCTTGCTGGGAGAAATTGCCTCTTTGGCAAATTTTTTTAAATAGCAGCACAAGTTTATTTTCTCCCATTTTGCATAAGTCAGATCCATGTCCTTTTAGTTAAAAAAAATATTTTTTTTCCAGAATGGAAATTAATATTCAAGTTAGCATTAGCATTCTATGAAACAAAATATCATAAACAAGAAATTACAAGAATAAGAGATTATATGAAATTGACATTTGTTATGTGCATGAATAGAATTTCAGTGGAGGAGGAGGAGGAGAAGGAGAATTGGATTTATGCCCTGCCCTTCACTCAGAGGGCGTTTTCGCACTCACCTTCAGCCGGCGCGACCCCCCTCTTCACCGCACAGGATCTGCGCGGATTTCGCACTAAATGCCGTGGAGCAGCCTTTTGCGCCGGAAACTCCCGGCGCAAAAGCTGCTCAAACGTAAACCGCCAAAAAGCAGTTTCCATTTGCGCGGCTTTTGCGACGGGAGTTTCCGGCTCTTCCGGCTGCTCCGCGGCATTTAGTGCGAAATCCGCGCAGATCCTGCGCGGTGAAGAGGGGGGTCGCGCCGGCTGAACGTGAGTGCGAAAACGCCCAGAGTAAGAGCAGTTTATACTCTCCTGCCCATTCTCTTCCCACAACAAACACCCTGTGAGGGAGGTGGGGCTGAGAGAGCACTGATGAGTGTTCTGGTCAGGAGAAAGAGATTGAGTTTCTAGACACTCTCAATGACTGTGCTATGGAGCAGATGGTCACAGAACCTACCAGGGGTGGGGCAATTCTGGACTTGGTCCTAAGTAATGCCTAAGACCTGTTGAGAGATGGAAAAGTGATTGCACTGCTTGGGAGTAGTGAACATAATGTTATTGATTTCACCATTTGTATAAATAGGGAGTTGCCCCAAAAGACCAACACAACCACTTTTAACTTTAAAAGAGGTAAATTCTCTGAGATGAAGAGGCATGTGAAGAGGAAACTGAAAGGAAAGGTAAATAGGGTTAAAATCCTTGGGGACGCTTGGAGGCTATTTAAAACTACAATCCTAGAAGCTCAGTTAAAATATATATCACAAGTTAGGAAAGGCACAAAAAGGTATAAGAAAAAGCCTGCATGGTTAACAAACAAAGTAATGGAAGCTGTAAAAGGTAAGAAGGATTCCTTCAAGCGGTGGAAAGCTAGTCCAAGTGAAGTTAATAAAAAAGAACACAGGCTGTGCCAAATCAAATGCAATACTGTGATCAAGCAGGCAAAAAGGGGCTATGAGGAGCATAATGCAAAAAATATAAAGACCAACAATAAAAATTTCTTCAAATATATTAGAAGCAGGAAACCAGCCAAGGAGGCAGCGGGGCCCTTGCATGACCATGGGGTAAAAGGATTACTGAAGGAGGATAGGGAAATGGCTGAGAAGGTGAATGCATTTTTTGCCTCCGTCTTCACTGTGGAAGATGAGAAGTGTTTGCCCACTCCAGAACTGCTAATTTTGGAAGGGGTGTTGAAAGACCTCAGTCAAATTGAGGTGACAAGAGAGGAGGTCCTACAACTGATTGACGAATTAAAAACTAATAAGTCACCAGGCCCGGATGGCATACATTCAAGAGTTCTGAAAGAACTCAAAGGTGAACTTGTGGATCTCATGACAAAAATATGTAATCTTTCATTGAATTCTGCCTCTGTTCCTGAGGACTGGAAGGTAGCAAATGTCACCTCTATCTTTAAAAAGGGTTCCAGAGGAGATCCGGGAAATTACAGGCCAGTCAGTCTGACTTCAATACCAGGAAAGTTGGTAAAAAGCATTATCAAGGACAGAATGAGTAGGCACATTGATGAACACAAGTTATTGAGGAAGACTCAGCATGGGTTCTGTAAAGGAAGATCTTGTCTCACTAACATGTTATAGTTCTTTGAGGGGGTGAACAAACATGTGGACAAAGGGGACCCAATAGATGTTGTTTACCTTGACTCCCAGAAAGCTTTTGATAAAGTTCCTCATCAAAGGCTCCTTAGTAAGCTCGAGAGTCATGGAGTAAAAGGACAAGTCCTCTTGTGGATCCAAAACTGGCTAATTAACTTTATTAATCTTAACTTAGAAATTAACTTAATTAATCTAGTGGATCAAAAACTGGCTAAGACACGTTGTCCCTAACAATACTGAACTATTTTCCCCATAAAAATATGTCCATCCCCACAATCAAGATCCTATGATATATTTCCTGGGAAGCCATTTTGTTGTGTCATGGGCCCTGCTTCTTCTAGGTTTAATTAGATACTTCCTGTTTATTCCCAGCGGCAACAACATCCTGTTCCCATTCCTTGTCATCATCAGTTCTTGTACTTTAATTTCTCTTCTCAGAAAATTAATAATTAAAGTTTTCTACCTTTTTTGGAGGAAAAAAAGATCATTAAAATGTCATTCAATGTTGTAGCCACAGTGAACAGGAAGCAACTAATTAAGCAGAGAAGAAGAAGCAGCTGTAGAACAAAGAAAAAAATGCAAGGGTAGCCCTGAGAAATCTCGGCCAGGCTTTGCTAGATCCAGGTGGGCAGCAGTCATGTTGGTCTGAAGCAGTAGAACTTTTGAGTTCAGGTGCACCTTTAAGACCAACTGTAATTCTGGGTATCAGTTTTTGTGTCCACAAAAGCTGATACCCATCATTAAACTTGGTTGATCTTAAAGGTGTAACTGAACTCAAACTTTGTTCTCGTGCTTTGCTAGTTCAGTTTGAACAGACTGGTGTTACAATTACACTTTAGGTTAAAAAAAATCACAAATCTGTCTGAAAAAGAGATGGAAAGACAAACTGGGAAAACAATGGATGCAATGGAGTGGAAATGATGCTATATAAACTGAGGGAAGGAATGATACCTGTTACAGCCTAAATAACAGTGTGGAAGCAGCCATTAGAGGCCAAATTGTAGCTTAGAGCCATTAAAGGATTACAGTCCAAAACCACCTTAGTAGTAATTATCAAAGGTTATGATGAACAGATTCTTTGATGGGTGTTCCCTACATATAATATGAAAATTCATTGCATGATAGTTGATGTTTGACGGCCATTCAAGGCAGCCCATAGTCGCCATGAAAGTCCAGAGAGCCCAGGCAGGCTGCTTCCCCCAAACACTTCAGCCTCTTCTCTTCTTTTCCTTTCCCCAGGTGACTTCAGAACATCGTGATTACCAAGCAGCAATTGAAGAAAAGTCAAATGTCTTCAACAGCAGGAGAATTCATTGAGGAATGTTCCATTCAAATGCCGTTCTCCTTAGGGTCTAAAGCACAGTAACACTGCTTTGTTTGGCACAGCACACAACAAGGATTATGAAATGAAAATTGCTGTTTTGATGTTAAAAACATATCCATCTTGGGTCTTGTTGCTTGTTTGCCACTTAACATTTTCTCAGATCACTTATTGGAAGAACTTTTATTGTACCTGTACCTGCAAAGTCAGTGTGGCAGTTTTGGTAATTATAATTACAGCAGGAACTGTTGACGAAGCCCTCTCCCAGGGAGCTGCCATTGTCCAAAGTCCTGGTGCCAAACTTTTTGTGTATTGCAAGTCTTCATGGGCGGGGGGATGGGACATGTTGACTTTTCCCTTCATTGTTTTATCTGCCAAGTGGAGCTGACAGTCATAAACGCATTTTCCCGATTTTGATGGCCCAGGCCAATAGACCAGAGAAACTAATTCAGTACTTCCCAAATGGTACATAAGAAAACAATTAAATGTTTATCTCACTGGGGATGCTGCCCATTGAGTCTCTGCATGATGTATCACTCTATTTTGGCATCTTCCTAGTCAGCTACTGCTGCAGATGATAAATTCTTCCATGTCTTCATTCAATCGCCAATGATGCTGGGGTTCAACAGAATTATCTGCATTCATGGGAAGTCTTCACGATGAGTCCCTGCATGAGTCACTGTTCTGGGCTTAACTCTTTCTCATCCAGAGGCACACCTGGAACATCAGTTACATGTCAAGTCTGAGTATAACTCTGGCCAAACCAGAGAGCATGCTGGGTAGAACCAAAGTAGAACCAAATGCTGCTAGTGCCTCTCCACTGTTCCCCCTCCCTTTCCTTAGAAGCTCTCTCTGCTTTGAAATGGTGATGTGTGAAAAGTCTTATCTGAACCTTCTCAGCCCAGGCCTGTGGGAGTCATAGGAGCCTGGTAAAACATCAAGGCCACTACGCCTAATCAACATGAGAATGTACTAGTAACATCTATGTGTAAATGTCCCCTGCACAATTCCCCTGCCCATAGGAATGCTTTTGAAGTGATCTTTATATGCAATGTATTTACTGTATGGTTTTAGTTTCTTCAAACCCTGGCTCAGGCCACAAGTATCCAGTATCAATAAACTAGCTTTTTTGTATCTACATCGACTCGTTATTGAATCTGCAGACTTGACATTTTGAAGAAACTCCCTTCGGAATTCATCCACCCTGGCAACTTTGTAACCTGATGGCCGAAAAGATTCCAGGAGACGGAGAACTCCCTTACTTGGAGGAAGAGCCGGCGGCACCTTGGCACGTACTAAATGCCAGGTGAGCCGTGGTTTCCCCTCCACACATCCAACTGGTGATCATGCCCCAGCAGTACCGACCGAGGACCTCAACCACCATGATGGACGAGGCCCTGGCCCGGAGGGTACGCCACATGAGGAGGGGACGGTTAACGGAAGCGGAATCCGCCAACCCAGGTTCCCTGGAGTCGGGTGAAGCAGAAGCAGCCCTCAATGTCCAAGAATAGGAGGAGAACCCCGAGAGCGAGGAGAAAGGGGGAGAAGAACCACTGCCGAAGGACATGCACGAGGACAACGCCCGCATGTTTCGGGCTATGGTCCGAAAAGAAGTGGATGGAGCGATCAAGGGCCTGAAAGACAAGATGCAGGCTATGACCGCCCAGATCTCCCACACCTTAGGACTACCAGGGCCACGGAGATCCCCTCAGCCTCCACCGGCTCGCCCCCCCCGGCCCCTATGCAGGCCCCGGCACTGCCGGCAGCAGGGCAAGCACCACGGCGAGCCACGCCGGTGAGCCCAAGAGATGGAGGGCGAGGCAGGGAGCTGGATGCCACCTTTGACGGAGATCCAGACAAGGTGGAATATTTTGCCATCCAGGCCAACAGCTACATGTACTACTGCGGGAACACCTTCCCTGATGAATTCAGCCAAGTGGACTATCTGGGGTCGAAGCTGAAGGGGGCCGCCAAGAGATGGTGCGTGAGCCTCTACGAAACCAGGAGCCTGGAACTGGACTATGTGCAAACGTTCCTTCAGGCTCCCTTGGCCCAGTATGAGGACCTGCTTCAGGAGACGCAAGCTCTGGCTGACTTGTGAGACATGCAACAGGGCTCCAGGACCATCCGCGAGTACGCCGTGGAGTTCCAAACCAACGCGGCTAAAGTAAAAGGTGGAGTGAGCTGATGAAGATCAAACACTTCACCAGAGGGCTGAATGCTGGCATCCTGGATCGGGCCCTCACTCAGGCTAGACCTACCACTCTGGTAGGGTGGATACAACTGGCAGGAGAGGTGGAGACCGACATGAAGTGGGTGGCAATGCAACGTCAGCACCAGTCTGGGAAGGAGCCGCAGAAAACTGCCCCCGCTAAGACCGAACCAAAAAAAGCTATACGGGGGGGGCACCTATGGGACCCCGCAAGTGCTTCCGCTGTGGCGACCCTAATCACTTCGCTTCCAATTGCCCAGCCCCCCCAAGGCCCCACAAGGGGGGCAGTAGACCAGCACTCTGACCCCCAAGAAACCGATCGGCCGCCCTAAGGAAGTGGCGAAGAGCAGCCTCGTGGTGGTCGAGGAACCGGAGGAGGACATGCTGCTGTCGGCGGAGCTGAGCAACCTGGCTTGGGTGTCCGAGCCAGTGGCAAACAGGAACGACCTGCTCTAAAGGGTGCCAACCAGCAGGTTGAGGAGGAGCCAGCACCGCTGAGGGTGAGCGTGACAGGACAGTTGTATTTTGTAGTTGTGAAATCGCTGAACCCTAAACTGAAAAGGTTCATGCAGGTATGGGCCCTAATAGACTCAGGGTGTAACCGGGAACTGATCACCCCCAACCTAGTAGAAGCTCTGGGACTCGAGAGCTCTCCACTACCCTGTCCGATGCATTTTGAGCAAATGGACGGGTCGGTGATGCAAGGGGAACCGTGCAGACTAGAGACTCAGGTCTTGCTGATGGGGATCAAGGAACACTGGGACCAAAATCCTTCGTCATCACCCCCTCGTGCTCCTACCCAGTAGTCTTGGGGGTGGGCTGGTTACTGAAAACCAAGGGGAAGGGGCCAGAGGCAAAGCGACCAGAGGCCCAATTGGAGCCCTAAGTGCCAAATGGCCTTCGATAAACTGAAACACTTATTCACTAGTGAGCCGGTCCTGAGCCACCCCGATGAACAACGACCCTTCATTGTGCAATGCGACGGCTCCGATATCGCCGTCGGAGCCATACTAATGCAGAAAGATGGGGAGGGGAGGCTGAGACCTTGCACCTATATCTCTAGAAAATTATCAGGTGAACAAAGGAACTGGTCAGTGTGGGACAAGGAGGCTTTTGCAGTGACATTCGCTCTGAAAACGTGGCGGTCCTGGCTGGAAGGAGCCAAAATGCCATTTGAGATCTGGACCGACCACAAAAACCTCGAAGCCCTTACAGGCAAGAGGAAACTGAGCGAGAAGCAAATTCGGTGGGCAGGATTCTTCTCCAAATTTGACTTCACACTACAGCACATCCCAGGGGCGAAAAACTTCCTAGTGGACACACTGTCCCGCCTCCCGCAACATGAGAGCCAGAAGGAGGAAGTTGTCGACTCCTTAGTCCCCCCCTCGCAAGTGGCCGCCACAGTAACTACGCGGTCGTAGAAAAGGAGGGACTTGGAGGAATTGGGAGCCGAGAAACTGGCTGTGGAGACGGAGAAGGAGGGGGATGCCCGTCCAGGGGACATTCCAAAGAGAGACTGTGGTATAAAGGGGAGAAACTCTATGTTCCCAAGAGCTTAAGGGTGGAAGTGCTACAATTCTGCCACTCCAACAAACTGGGGGGACACTTTGGCTACGTCAAGACGCTCCATTTAATTAGTAGACAGTTTTGGTGGCCGTCCCTTAAAAAGGACGTGTCAGAGTTTGTGGCCTCATGCCCCATCTGTATAATGGCCAAGAAAAGGGGCGGTAAAGCCCCAGGGCTACTTAAACCCCTGGAAACAGCCAAGCGCCCCTGGTCAGTGGTGTCAATGGACTTCATTGTGGAGCTGCCACCCTCCCATGGGAAAACGGTGATCTTAGTGGTGGTAGACACGTTTTCCAAACAAGCCCACTTTATCCCGTGTGCCCAATTGCCCACAGCAAAGAAACTGGCCCTCCTGTTTTTCAACCACATGGTCCGGCTCCACTCATTTCCTGATAATGTCATTAGCGACCACGGCCCGCAGTTCGTTGCCAACCTCTGGCAGGAGTTTTGTAAACTGGCTGGAATAGAGCAGGGGTTGAGTTCCACCTACCACCCGCAGACGGACAGACAGACAGAACGCATGAACAGACTTTAGAACAATATTTACGTTGTTTCATTAACCACCAACAGTCCGATTGGGTGAACCTGCTTCCTTTTGCTGAGTATGGGTATAACAGCATGCATAGTTCCACCAGTCTAATCTGGAGAACCAGGTTTGATTCCTCCCTCCTCCTCCTGCCTGCAGGACTGACTCCCCGACACCACTGGGGTGCAGCTGACCCTGGTCTATTATTACTGCACAATTCACCTGTATCAATCCTTCCCCAACTTTGTGCATTTTCCTTGCCATGTTCATTAAAACTAATAATTACCATGAAGTCCAAGAGGCAATGATTCTGCCCAGCAGAAAAGTCTGCTACTTTTAATGAGTTCAACATGAGCTGCTCCCTAATGTTTGTTTGATAGATTAATCAAGTAAAGCATTAGCTGATTAATAATTGGGGACCAATTTTTCATTGATAGGGCAAATTTTAATGAACAGGGCTATAAGTTAAGGTTCATGTGTCTGATTTTTTAGATTATTTAGGTGCATGGTAAGAAGCTGTAATGGGCAATAAAGATGAAAACGTTTGAGATGGCTTTTCCTTCACATTATGAGTGGTAACATTTATTTATTAGCATTTTAAATTACTTTACATAAACTTCTCAAAAAGGCAGTTATGCTGAGGTTTTGATCATCTGGTTTTTTTTAACCAAGAGTAAATCACAATCAGTTTAAATGCAAATAATTCATCAGCTGAAAAAATGTAAATTGGTTGACATGCCTAAAAATTAAAATAAAACATTTCCAAGGAAGTGAAAAGGCTAAGAAATAAAGGCAGCAGGGACAGGCTGGTTTCAAGGTGCCACTGGGTTCCTAGGCCTGAGCAACAGCCTTTGGAGAGCCTTCTTCAGAGCATGCTCAGGAGGCAGGAAGGGCAGAAGGCCAGAGAAGGGCACCTGCCCACCCCCACCCCCACCCCTTGTCTTCCGGAGCAGGCAGCAGGAAGTGGCCTCTGCCAAAGAAGGCTGGGATTGCCACAGAAAGCCACAAGCCCAGCAGTCTTCACAGAGGTGCACAAAACTGATGGATGCGAAGGACAAAAAAAAGTACAGTTCCCTTTCAACCTGCCAAACAGATGGATGTGATCACTATATTGTGTAAAGCATTCAGCCAGAAGGCAGGTCCATTCTGAAACATCTGCCAGGGATGTTAATGGCAACAGCAAATACTTCACCAAAATAAATACTCCTTCATAGATATGGACAATATGTAACTCACTAAATTTATATGAAAAACAGTCATAAACACACTGGTCAATACAGAATTTAAGTAAGAATACGCAGGTGTAACAGTTCATTCCCAATCTCTTCTGGGATCCCATGGATCCGCTGTCTCTTTAAATCTGTATGGCTTCAAAGGTTATGCAGAGAGCTCTGTGCCTGAATACAACGGCTCACAAAAAAAAGCCACCACCTGCTCTCAGTGTCAGAAATTGGAGAGTATTACTGTGTCATTATGCTGAATGTATTCTGTGACTTGTTCCTTGACATGACTAACTCCATTTTGAACTCCTATTACTAACTATAAAGCAGAAGACTTGCATATCAAACGGCCTTAGAAATGTTACTAACCCATGCTGTGAATTCCTCTGCATAACACTAACAAAGCAATAGCTCTTTGAAGATAGCAAGCCTCAAAGAGAGCCAGCAGGGCTCCTCTGTGAGAAAGGGAGCCGCAAGCGATAAGAAGTAGGGAAAGTGTTACTTGCAACATTAGAGTGTGAGAATGTAGGATTGTTTATGAATGCTTTGATGTAAGGCCTTAAAACCCATGTATGTTTCAATGTTTGTTATCAGTTCCAATGACTGCCTATTCAGAACTTTGAGATACCAAATAAACGCTACGACTTTTGCAATAAAAGTTGGTCTGTTTACTTTGAGCTCCAACGTCTGACATTTTGGAACTGATCCAATACGGGTTTATCCAAACCAGCAACCTGTTAGCTGGATGGCCGCCAAGGTTCCGGATAACGGAGAACCCACCAAACTCACAGAGGGGCAGGGGATCCCGCTGGGTGTTACATTATTTATTTATTTATTATTTATTACTTTGCATTTATATTACAGTTAAGAGAAGCCATGTTGGATCAGGCCAATGGCCCATCCAGTCCAACACTCTGTGTCACACAGTGGCAAAAAATTTTATATATACACACACACTGTGGCTAATAGCCACTGATGGACATAAGAACATAAGAGAAGCCATGTTGGATCAGGCCGACGGCCCATCCAGTCCATCAGGCCAACGGCCCATCCAGTTGACCGGAGAAAAGGGGATCACCGCTGCACTTCTCGACGCTACTTTTCACTCTGAAGAAGTGGCAGCCCCGCACCTCGACAGCGCTCATGGATGAGGCAGCCGGACGCTTCAGCAACCTGTTCACCGGAATGGGGGTGGAAGGAGAAGAAGCATTGGGGAGGACCGAGGCGGCGGCCCGGGGGGAAGATGAGAGCCGGGGCCCGAAGGGGACAGAGGATGTCCAGTTGCTGAGGAACGAGATGCGGATCTGGATGAGAGAGATCCGGAACGAACTCAAATTGAGCAACATGCACATCTCCCATGAAGTGCAGAGGCAACCGGACCAGATGCGAGAGCAGATGAGAGCCCCGCCAGGAGAACCAGCACAGTGCCCAGAGCCGGGAGAGCCTCCGGCAGACCTGCCAGTTGACCAGCCAGGGGAGCCTGTGGAGCAGCCTCCAGACCGACCAGCCCCACAGCCAGACCAACCGAGGGGGCCTCCTGGCGGACCAGCCACGCCACCAACCCCGGCAGGTCCACCACCGATCCCTGGTCCTGCAGCGCCTCTCAGGCCTATCTTTCCTCCCGGCTGGCCAATGGGACCGCGGGCCAGCAGCCCCTAGTACCTTGGGCAGGGGCCCGAGGTCGACAGCTACAGATCACCTTTGATGGCAATCCAGAGGAAGTAAAGTACTTCACTATCCAGTGCAACAGCTTCATGACTCACTGGGGGAACACCTTTCCTACCGAGCTCAGCCGAGTGGATTACTTAGGGTCAAAGTTAAAGGGAGCAGCGAGGCGGTGGTTCGTCAGCATGTACGAGACCCAAGGCCCCGAATTGACCACCGTGGCAGGGTTCCTGCAAGCCATGCTTCAGCATGACGGTGACCCGCTGCAAGAGGTGTGGGCCCTTGCCACCTTGTGGGAGCTACAGCAGGGGTTGAGAACCATGAGGGAGTACACAGCCGACTGCTCCAAGGTCCACAGATGGAACGAGAGAATGAAGTACGAGGCTTTCCACCGCGACCTTAACGCAAGCATCCTCGACCGATGTTTCCAGCAGGCCCGCCCCACTACCCTAGCGGGCTGGATACAACTGGCCGGAGAAGTGGAGACCAACCTCAAGCACGTAGCCCTGCAATGGCAGCAACAGCAAGGGGAGAGAGGGGGACGTGAGCCTAGAGCCGGGACCAAACCGGAGATGAAAAAGGCCGCACCCCAAGGGGGTACCCCCAAACCGACTCCTGGGTGCCGGTGCTTCCACTGCGGTGATCCCGGGCACTTAGCTGCCAACTGCCTGGATAAGCCACGTGCACCCCCCACGACCCCAAAGCCAGCAGCAACCAGGCAAAAGAAATCGGGGAACAAGACCAAAGAGCCCAATCGGGGCAGCGTCGCCACATCCATGGTGCTTGACGAGGAGTCTATAATAACTGAGGACTCAGGAGAGGAATCGTGGGAGCCGGAGCCGGCGGAAAACGAGAGCGACCTGCACTGAGAGATGCCGGCCAGCAGGTCGTGGATTTGACGGCACCACTATGGGTGAGAATAACAGGGGCCCTACTCTTTGTACCAGTGACTTTGTTAAACCCGAAATTGAAGCAGTTCATGCACGCCTGAGCCTTAGTAGACTCAGGCTGCACCCGCGAGATCATCACCCCACGGGTAGTGGACTTCCTGGGACTGACCAAGGTCCCACTTCCCCACCCGATCCAATTCAAGCACATGGACGGGACGGCCATGAGGGGGGAGCCGTGCACGGAGGAAACTCAGGGACTGCCAGTAGGGATCCAGGAACACTGGGAGGTGGAGGCCTTCGTCATTGCCCCCTCCTCGTCTTTTGATGTGGTGGTGGGATGGCTGGCTCGCCACCAGCCGGACATACAGTGGGAAGCGCAGACAATAGACTTTACCAACCGGCGGTGCGCCCACCACCACTGGCAGGGGAAGTGAAGGCTGATGCCACCCCAGTGAACGAAAAGACATGTGTGTCGGTGGAGGAGGTCCGCTCTATCCCAAAAGAGTACCGGGACCTCCGCAAGGTGTTTAGTGAGGAAGAGGCTAATGAGCTCCCACCCCACCAAGACACAGACTGTGCGATTGAACTGATACCAGGAAGGAACTACCCAAAGCCAAACTGTACTTGATGGGGTGGGCTGAGAAAGACAAATTGCAGAAATTCATCGATAGAAATCTGAAGCGGGGGTTCATTAGGCCAGCGACTGCGCCCCATGCCGCCCCAGTCCTCTTCCGGAAGAAGGACGGGAGTCTGAGGCTTTGCACAGACTTTCGCGGAATAAACGGGATCTCCATGTCCAACGCCTACCCCATCCCCCTGATCAAAGACTTATTGAGCACAATGTCGGAGGGGTCGATATTTACCAAACTAGACCTGAGGGACGCTTACTTTCGGGTCAGGATCAAGGAGGGGGATGAGTGGAAAATGGCATTCAATACACCATGGGAAAGTTTGAATAACTAGTAATGCCTTTCGGTTTGCAGGGGGCCCCTGGGGTGTTCATGAATTTTATAAATGAAGTGTTGCGGGAATATCTGTACAAGGGGGTGGTGGTGTACCTGGATGACATCATTATCTACTTGAAAGATCTAGAGTCTCATGTACCCCCGGTGCGAAAGGTGCTAACGACCCTGTATCAGCACAAACTGTATGCAAAATTATCGAAATGTGAGTTCCACCAGACGGAACTCGACTACTTGGGGTTTCGGGTGTCCGGGAAGGGATTAGTGATGGACCCAGCCAAAAGCCAAGAGGTTTTAGACTGGGAACCCCCGAGGACACGCAGACAGCTCCAATCTTTTTTCAGCTTCGCAAATTTTTATAGGGGGGTCATAAAGGGGTTTGCCCAAGTGATGCTACCCTAGACTGACCTCCTGGAAACAAAGGGGAAAGGGTCAGAAGCCAAAAAACCGGGGGCGAGGCTACCCTGGACTTATAGTTGCCAAGCTGCGTTTGATGAACTTAAGAGACTATTCACCAGTGAACCCGTGTTGGCCCATCCAAACGAGATAAAGCCCTCCGTGGTTCAATGCGACGCCTCCGACGTGGCCTTAGGAGCCATATTAATGCAGAAAGATGAGGAGGGGAGGCTCCGGCCCTGTGCCTACATTTCGCGCAAGTTCTCTAATGAGCAGCGCAACTGGTCGGTCTGGGACAAGGAGGCGTTCGCTGTAACTTATGCCTTGAAAACTTGGAGGTCCTGGTTAGAGGGGGCCAGGGTGCCGTTCGAAATCTGGACCGACCACAAGAACCTAGAAGCCCTAACGGGCCAGAGGAAACTGACCACCAAACAAATCCAGTGGGCGGTGTTCTTTGCCAAATTTGACTTTGTGCTCAAACACATTCCGGGCTCCAAGAACTTCAGAACATAAGAGAAGCCATGTTAGATCAGGCCAATGGCCCATCCAGTCCAACACTCTGTGTCACACAGTGGCAATTTTTATATATATAAAACATTCTGTGTCACACTGTGGCTAATAGCCACTGATGGACCTCTGCTCCATATTTTTATCTAAACCCGTCTTGAAGGTGGCTATGCTTGTGGCCACCACCACCTCCTGTGGCAGTGAATTCCACATGTTAATCACCCTTTGGGTGAAGAAGTACTTCCTTTTATCCCTTTTAACCTGTCTGCTCAGCAATTTCATCGAATGCCCACGAGTTCTTGTATTGTGAGAAAGGGAGAAAAGTACTTCTTTCTCTACTTTCTCCATCTCATGCATTATCTTGTAAACCTCTATCATGTCACCCCGCAGTCGACGTTTCTCCAAGCTAAAGAGTCCCAAGCGTTTCAACCTTTCTTCATAGGAGTATAAACAATTTTATTAGTAACATATGGTAGCAGAACTATATCTACAACTTATAAAAGCTTAAAGTAAAAGAAAGATCTTTCTACCCCATATCTTACTTTCCCCCCACCCCTCCCTCCGTTACTTGACCCCCGCCAGTGTTTCTTAAAAAAAAAAAGTATTAAAGGTACCCTTAACTTTTAAGAAAAAACAAAAAAACCCAAAAGTTATATTCTTATTTTAAAAATCTTAATCATCAAAGATTGTCCAATGTCCTTTTATTTTCCACTCTTTTTCTACGTATCTTCTGAATTTCTTCCACTCCAACTTAAAAAGTTCCAAATCATAGTCTCTTAGTTTTCTTGTTAATTTGTCCATTTCACTCCATGACATAACTTTTGTAATCCAATCCCATTTCTCTGGTATTTTTTCTTGCTTCCACAGCTGCGCATACAATGTCCTAGCAGCTGAGAGCAAGTACCATATTAAAGTTCTATCTTCTTTTGGAAATTTTTCCATTTGTAATCCCAGCAGAAAAGTCTCTGCCACTTTGTTGAATTCATATCAACCTTTCTTCATAGGGAAAGTGTTCCAGCCCTTTAATCATTCTAGTTGCCCTTCTCTGGACTTTCTCCAATGCTATAATATCCTTTTTGAGGTGCGGCGACCAGAACTGCACACAGTACTCCAAATGAGACCGCACCATCGATTTATACAGGGGCATTATGATACTGGCTGATTTGTTTTCAGTTCCCTTCCTAATAATTCCCAGCATGGCGTTGGCCTTTTTTATTGCAAACGCACACTGTCTTGACATTTTCAGTGAGTTATCTACCACGACCCCAAGATCTCTCTCTTGGTCAGTCTCTGTCAGTTCACACCCCTTCAACTTGTATTTGTAGCTGGGATTCTTGGGGTCTATTGGGTCTCCTTTGTCCAATGCTTTGGGTTGAAATAGAGGGCCCAAAAGGAAATTTAACTATGGGAGTTTGTTATCGCCCACCAAATCAAAAGAGAGAGGACAATTATAATATGATGGAAGGCTTAAAGATAGCAGCTAAATGTAAAAACTGTGTCGTAATAGATGACTTTAACTACCCGCAGATTGATTGGGTCAATATGTGTTCTGGTCGAGAGAAAGAGATTGAGTTTCTTGATGCTCTCAATGACTGTGCTATGGAGCAGATGGTCTCAGAACCTACCAGGGGTGGGGCAATCCTGGATTTGGTCCTAAGTAATGCCCAAGACTTGGTGAGAGATTTAAAAGCGATTGCACCGCTTGGGAGCAGTGACTATATTGTTATTGATTTCACCGTTTGTATAAATAGGGAGTTGCCCAAAAAGTCCGCCACAGCCACGTTTAACTTTAAAAGGGGTAAATACACTGAGATGAGGAGGCATGTGAGGAGGAAACTGAAAGGAAAGGTAAATACGGTCAAAACCCTTGGGGAAGCTTGGAGACTATTTAAAACTATAATCCTGCCCAGGGATGGTTCCTTGGTGTGAAAGGATTCCCGCTCACCAACTGAAGAAGAGGTCCCTTCTGAGGGCGCATTCCCCTTATCCTCAGCACGGTGCCCTGTTCCCTCTCGACCCTCACGCTCTCTGGCAGCAACGGGGCTGCTATGTTCAGAGTGGGGCTCATCTAATACACCCCCGAGAGTCTTCCCCAAGTGCCTAACTGACTGTCTCTGCTTCTCCAGTCAATCACCTCGGCCTCCAGGGTACGAATTTGTTCCCTGAGGACCAGGAGCTCCTTGCATCGAGCACACACCCAAGACTTCTGTCCTTTGGGCAAAACACTGGAAAGCCCCCAACCCCCTGATGGCATTCTATCTTCATTGTATATATATATATATATATATATATATATATATATATACACATACACACACACACAGTCCTCTTTAAATGCTATTTGTTTAAGTGGCTCCCCCTTACCTTATTGGGAGAACAAGGAAATCAGGGATCTGGGTTCCTGGTCCTTAGGGAGCCCCCAGGCGAAGAACCACAGGCCAAGAGCCCTTTAGCTCTCGCCCTTCAGCTCTCGCCCTTCGGCTTGCGCCTTTGGCAAGGCGCAGCTTAAAATGCAAAGAGGGTGGAGCAGAGGCACTCCTCAGCAATCAGCAGCAATCACTCTCAATCACTCTCAATCTCTTTCTCCTTTAGCCCACTCAACCAAAGAGCAACCAAAGACCAAACAAACAGCAGTTCCCCAGCTATCACACCTCAAAATTTTAGGCAGCCCCACAAACCTCAGAATGAAGTCTTTCAAAACTCAGAAATTCTCAGCAACTTCTCCAGCTGTCTCAGCTATGAGAGCTGCTCTGCTCTGTTCTGCTCCTCTCAGACGCTCTCTCATGCTTGCCCCAGCACGAGGGCCGGAGGGAGGAAATCATAGACTCGCTCATCCCTCCTTCCGCAGTGGCTGGGGGGGGGGGGTGACCACCTGCTCTGGGAAGAAAACGGGGCAACCAAAGCCATGGGGGGGGGGGCAGGCTCATTGAAGAAACAGAAAAGGAGGGAGAGGGGAGGCTGGAAGGTATTCTGAAGGGAGACAGGGGATTTTGGTACTACGAGGGGAAATTCTATTTGCCAAAGTCCCTCCGAGCAGAGGTCCTACAGCATTGCCACTGCAGCAAATTGGCCGGTCACTTTGGCTATGTAAAAACCCTGCATTTAGTATATCACCAATTCTGGTGGCCCCAAATGAAAAAAGACATTTCTGAATTTGTGAGTTCATGCCCCATCTATGTAATGGCCAAATGGAGGGGGGGGAACCCCCGGGACTACTACATCCAATCCCCATCGCAAACCAGCCCTGGTCTGTGGTATTGATGGACTTTATAGTAGAACTCCCAGCCTCTCAGGGAAAAACAGTAGTGCTAGTAGTAGTGGACACCTTCTCTAAGCAGGAACATTTTATTCCCTGTAAACAACTACTGACAGCTAAGAAACTAGCCTACTTGTTTTTCCATCACGTGGTCAGGGCCCACTCATTCCCCGACAAGGTCATTAGCGACTGCGGGCCGCAGTTCGTTGCCAGCTTCTGGCGGGAGTTTTGCAAAATGGCAGGGATAGAACAAGGACTGAGTTCCGCCTACCACCCCCAGACAGACGGACAGATGGAGCGTTTAAACAGTACCTAAGGTGCTATATAAACTATCAGCAGTCCAACTGGGTAGAGCTGCTCCCATTCGCAGAGTATGGCTACAACAATAGCTTGCACAGTTCAACCAAAGCCTAGCCATTCCAGATAGTAAACGGCTATGAAGGAAAGCCGTTCCCGCTGCTACCCAGTCCCGATGGAGCAGCGCCACCTATCTCTTGCCAACAATGGTGGGAAAAAGTAAAGAAAGGCTGGGCGATCTTCCAGGAAAATTTGGAAATGGCAAAAAGGGACTATAAAGCCTATTTTGACAAGAAGCGCTCCCCCGAATGGGACTTCAAGGAAGGGGAGAGTGTGTTCTTGTTCACTAAAAACCTTCCTTTACCACAGACTTGCAAGAAACTAGCGTATAAATTCATAGGTCCATTTAAAATCAAAAGGGTGATAAACAGAGTGACAGTAGAATTGGAAACTTGCGCCTGGCTTTTGACCTTTAAGTTTTGGCTGCACCTTTTATTTAACTCTGATCAGAACTCTTCACCTTTTTGATGCTGTTGGACCATCATGCATCCTAATGGTTGACCCTGATCCAAAAGAAAAATTACATCCATAGGAATTTCCTTGGATGCATTTTATCTATCCTCTGCTCCTGCGGTATTCCAATCCATCAAACGCAGATTACTAGATATCCAGTTGCAACGTCTAACTGAGGCAGCTCGGAAAACCTGCTCCCAAAGCTATTTGGGTTTATCCCGGACTCCTGGGTTTTTAGCTCCTTATTTCCTCTTTTTAACTGATCCTCACCAAAGAAGAGCTTTCATCTGGCCAGATTTAATGCACTACCATCGGCCATCCTCTCCGGAAGATTCCACAGAATCCCCCGCAATCTTAGACAATGCCCTTGTAGCCAAGGAGTCATCGAAACGGTCTCTCATGTTGTTTTGGACTGCCCTTTCTATAGCAGTCCACGAGCAAGATACTTAGATGCTCTGCTCTTTGACCATCAAGGCCTCTCTGTCAATGCTAAAGTTCGCTTTTTACTCCACGGGAAACACAACTTTGTCACCACTCACGTGGCTTGCTTTTTACAGGTTGCAATCCAAATCAGAGAGGCTTTTACTCATGCATAGCCCACAGCTATTTTATGTCATTTAACTTTTGCTGGTTTTTCTAAGGTTTTACTATATTTTATAGTGTTACTGTCGGTTTTAAAGTATACTGTACTCTTATATCAATGCCAATAAAGGTCTACTACTACTAATAAGCCAGGAGGGGCATGGGTCCAATTTGCAAGTTGTTGGGCGTGCAGATAAGAGGATCCTGTCAACTTCCTCCAGGCTGAGAGGACTGAAACCATCCAGGACACAATCCGAAGACAGGCACGGAGCCTCGGTTTCGCTAGCTGTCTCTAATATGGCAGGTAGGTCGAGGTGGAGCGACGCGATCTTGTCCACAAAAAAATTTGCAAAAGCCTCACAGCCAATCTCCAGTTCATTAGAATTTGGTCTGCCTTGTGGCAGCGTTGTAAGACTCCGAATTATATTGAATAGTTGTGCCGGGCGCGAAATTGCGGACGCAATCTTAGCCGCAAAGTATGTTTTCTTTGCAGTTTTGATTGCCATCTCATAGGACTTCATAATCTCTCTATAAGATGTTCGAGTCGCTTCGTCTCGAGTACGCCGCCATTGCCTCTCTAGTCGTCTGAGTCCCCGTTTTAGTTGTCACAACTCCTGGTTATACCAAGGTGTTGACTTCAAACGGGGGCACAGAGGGTGCCTAGGTGCGATCTCTTCGATGGCTCTGGAGAGTCTATCATTCCAGGACTCCACCAGATCATCCAAGGAATCACCAGGGGGCCAGGGATCCCACAGGGCCGTCAGGAACCGTTCCGGGTCCATCAGGCTCCGTAGGTGAGCTAAAATACGCTCTCCGCCTAAACAGGCTTGGGGTGGCACATCCACCCGAGCCTTGAGGGCATAGTGATCCGACCATGGCACTGCTTTAAGATCAAAAGGGTCATTAACCCGGTGACTGTGAAGCTAGAACTACCCAAAGCCCTTAGTAAAATACAACCTGTATTTCATTGCAGCCTTCTCTCTTCTCGCTCTCTGCGGGCGACACTCAAGGCCAAAGCAGGCCTGAGAACGAAGTGGTAACATCAATGTGTGAATGTGCCCTGCATAGTCCCCCTCCTTAAAGAATCCCTTTGAAGTGTACCTTATATGATTGCACTCTACTGTATGATCTTTAGTCTTTCAATACTAACCTAGCCAAGAAAAACAGTATCAATAAACTAGTTATTTTGTTTCAACAACGACTCGTTATTGAATCTGCCGACTTGACACAGAGTCATCATGAGGTGCAGGAGGTGCTGGACTCTAGGGTCCAAAGGGGGGTGTTATACTATCTGGTTCGTTGGAAGTACTTCCCCACCAGTTGTGATGAATGGGTTAAATCAACTGACCTGAGAGCTCCCTCTCTGTTGAAGAAATTTTACCTACTGCACCCAGACAAACCCCGAGCAAGAGCTTGGGGGGGGGGGCAGTATGTCAGACATTGGAGAGTATTACTGTGTCATTATGCTGAATGTATTCTGTGACTTGTTCCTTGACATGACTAACTCCATTTTGAACTCCTATTACTAACTATAAAGCAGAAGACTTGCATATCAAACGGCCTTAGAAATGTTACTAACCCATGCTGTGAATTCCTCTGCATAACACTAACAAAGCAATAGCTCTTTGAAGATAGCAAGCCTCAAGGAGAGCCAGCAGGGCTCCTCTGTGAGAAAGGGAGCCACAAGCAATAAGAAGTAGGGAAAGTGTTACTTGCAACATTAGAGTGTGAGAATGTAGGATTGTTTATGAATGCTTTGATGTAAGGCCTTAAAACCCATGTATGTTTCAATGTTTGCTATCAGTTCCAATGACTGCCTATTCAGAACTTTGAGATACCAAATAAACACTACTACTTTTGCAACCAAAGATGGTCCGTTTACTTTGAGCTCCAACGTCTGACACTCAGTCAAATACGCTCCAGAATAGCAGGATAAACAATTACAGATAAGAATCCACAAGAAAAACATACTCAAGAGAGAAGGAGCACTTGTCAAATCCGGAACTTGTTGACAGTTTCACTGCCTTCATCTGTTCTATCTCTCATGACAAACTTATTCTTCATGGAGCTACAGAAATTCACCCCTGTATATGGATCTGTCAAGCCGCCCTGAGCCACTTGTGGGAAGGGCGGGATATAAATCCCAAATAAATAAATAAATAAATAAATAAATAAATTGTGAATTCTCTACTTGTCATAATTGTCAGATCATAGAATTGTTACCAACAATGAATTAGACTCAGGCACATCAAAGTAGCAAACCCCCTCCATTGCTTCTTTCACTTTTACTAACAAATGCAGGAATGTCCTCTTTGAAGATAAGACCTCCTGGGACTCATTCCCAGGCCCAGCGAGGCCTGGACCCAGGATGCGCCAACCGCAATAGAGATAAGGAAGTTAGAGTGTGAATTTCACACGTGAATGTAGAATTGTTTATAGAACCTTTGATGTGCCATTTGAAAGTATGCACCTTCAACAGCGACCCAGAGGAAGTGGAGTACTTCACCATTCAAGCCAATAGCTACATGCATTATTGGGGGAACACGTTCCCTTATGACTTTAGCTGAGTGGACTACCTCGGCTCCAAGCTGAAGGGGGCAGCAAGATGGTGATACATGAGTATGTACAAGACGAGGGGGCCCGAGCTCGACACAGTGGCCGGGTTCCTGCAGGCACTGTTAACTCAATACAAAGATCCCCTCCAAGAGACCCCAGCCATCATGGCCTTACGCAACATGCAACAAGGGGAGAAGTCGGTACGGGAGTACATGGCCGACTTCAGAGCACAGTCAGCTAAAGTTCGAGGTTGGAGCAAAATGATGAAGATTGAAGCATACCAGAGAGGGCTGAATGCGAGCCTACTAGACCGAGCCCTGCAGCAAGCCTGCCCCACCACTCTCGTGGGCTGGGTACAACTGGCCGTGAGGTGGAAACCAACATGAAGCAGGTGGCCCTCCAATGCCAACTGCAGCAAGGGGGAAAGGGGGGATGTGAGGCTCGGTCAGGGGGCAAGACCGACAGGAAGAAGGGAGCAACCCAGGGAGGTACCTCCAAAACTCCCCCTGTGCGCAAATGCTTCCAATGTGGGGACCCAAACCACTTGGCGGCCAATTGCCCTGAGAAACCTCGAGCCCCCCCCCTGACTCCGAAGCCGACTGTGGCGGGACCAAAGAAGACTTCGACCAAGGCCAAGGAATCGGTCCGAGAGAGCACCGCAACATCGATGGTGCCTGACAAGAATGCTATAATTCTGGATGACTTAAGGAGTCATGGGAAATGGAGCTGGCGGAAAACGATAATAACCTGCATTGAGAGGTGCCGGAAGGCAGGTCGTGGATCTAAAAGCACTGTTGCGGGTGAGAATAACTGATCTTTGTTTTTGGTGCAATTGACATTGCTAAATCTAAAGCTTACACGCTTTATCCATACCCGAGCTCTAATTGACTCAGGGTGTACCCGGGAAATTATCACCCCAAAGTTAGTGGACACTTTGGCGTTAGCCCGGAAACCCCTACTGTCAAGTCAGCAGATTCAATAACCAGTTGTTTGTTGATACAAAGAAACTAGTTTATTGCTACAGTTACTTGAGGCAAAGCCAGCATTGAAAGACTAAAGAATATACCTTGATACATTGCATTTAAGGGAGTACTTCTGAGGAATTCCTAAGGGGGGGGATCATGCAGGGCCCATTCACACATTATTGTTACCAATTCGTTCCCAGGCTGATGGCCTTGATTGTCCTGAGCTCTCGACTCCCTCCTGAGAGCCGAGCCTGAGAAGGCACAGATAAGGCTTTCACATCTTTCTATTTCAAAGCAAAACTATCCACTACAGGAAGGAGAGGATGGGAAAGGTTTGAGCTAGCAGCATTTGGTTATACTTTGGTTCTACCCAGAATGTTCTCTGACTGAGGCAGAGTTTACAGACAGACTTGACATACTGCCCCCCTAAGCCCCCTCCACAGCCTCGTTGGAACATTGCTGCTGGAATTTTCTAATTAGGTCCGGTGCTGAGCTATCCCCCTCGGCCACCCACTCATTTTCGCTGACGGGGAAGTGTTTCCATTTTACCAAATAATACTGGACCCCTCTTTTGACTTTAGAGTCCAGGATTTCTTGGACCTCGTGATGACTCTGATTTCCAATTACCACGGGATCGGAGGCGGTTGCTCGAGGATGCCAAGCCGAAGCCTCGGGTTCTCAGCGGAGAAGGCTGCAGTGAAATACAGGGTGTATTTTACTAAGTGCCTTGGGCAGCTCTAGTTCCACCGTCACTTGGTTTATGACTCTCTTGATCTTAAAGGGCCCCAGAAACCTATAGGCTAGCTTTCTCGATGGTTGGTTGAGAGGCAGGTTTTTGGTAGACACGAATACTGAATCTCCCACCTTAAAATCCCACGCAGGGACATGGCATTTGTCATATTGTCTCTTGTAGGTCTCTTTGGCTGCCTCCAGATTTTCCTGAATAGTTTTCCAACTCCCACTCGGCCCTTGCCACCATTGCTCAAAAGCTGTTGGGTCTGAGGGGGGCTCTCCTCCCAGCAGCAAGGGCATGGGCTTCCCCTTGTAGCCGTGAACGGTGGAGAAAGGGGAGGCTTTGGTGGAGCTGTGCACACTATTGTTGTACCCGTATTTGGCAAATGGGAGCAGGTTGACCCAGTTGGACTGGCAGTGGTTCACGAAACAGCGCAGGTACTGCTCTAGAACCCCGTTCACCCTCTCCGTCTGTCCATCTGTCTGGGGGTGGTAGGCGGAGCTCAGGCCTTGCTCAATTCCTACCAAGTTGCAAAACTCCCACCAGAAGGTGGCAACGAACTGTGGCCCGCGGTCGCTAATGACCTTGTCCAGGAAGGAGTGGAGTCGGACCACGTGATTAAAGAATAAAATGGCTAGTTTTCTCGCGGTGGGCAGCTGCGTGCAAGGAATGAAGTCAGTTTGCTTGGAAAAAGTGTCTACCACTACCAGGATCACAGTTTTCCCATGGGAGGGGGGCAACTCCACAATAAAATCCATGGAAACCACCGACCAGGGGCGCTGTGCTGTTTCTAAGGGCTGGAGGAGTCCCGGTGTCTCCCCCCCTTCTTTTAGCCATGATGCAGATGGGGCAAGAAGCCACGTACTCAGACACATCCTTTTTTAGGGACGGC
The DNA here is from genome assembly GCF_032191835.1 of Heteronotia binoei. Taxonomy (NCBI): domain Eukaryota; kingdom Metazoa; phylum Chordata; class Lepidosauria; order Squamata; family Gekkonidae; genus Heteronotia; species Heteronotia binoei. Next base: position 136,807,078 of record NC_083229.1, read on the forward strand.
CACCAGAACTGTCTACTGATCAGGTGCAGGGTTTTCACGTAGCCGAAGTGCCCCGCTAGCTTATTGGAATGACAGAACTGCAGCACTTCGGCCCGTAAGCTTTTCAGGACATACAGCTTCTCCCCTCTGTACCAAAGCCTATTCTTTCCCTTTTGCACTCCCTCGGACCATTCCTCTCCCTCCCTTTCAGTTTCCGCGGCTAGCTTTTCTCTATGCAGCCCCTCGAGTTCTCTCTTCTTTTGCAACCTGGTCGTGACCATGGTGGCCACTTGCGAGGGGGGAATTAGGGAATCTACTACTTCTTCCCTCTGGCTCTCATGCTGGGAAAGCCGCGAGAGAGCATCCGCTAAGAAATTTCTTGTCCCCGGGATGTAACGCAAGGTGAAGTCGAATTTGGAGAAGAACCCTGCCCACCGGATTTGTTTCTCACTCAATTTTCACTTCCCCGTGAGGGCTTCCAAGTTTTTGTGGTCGGTCCAGATCTCGAAAGGCACTTTCGCCCCCTCCAACCAAGACCGCCACATTTTTAGAGCAAACATTACCGCGAAGGCCTCTTTGTCCCACACCGACCAGTTCCTCTGCTCAATAACCAGTCGTTTGTTGATAGAAAGAAACTAGTTTATTGCTACAGTTACTTGAGGCAAAGCCAGCATTGAAAGACTAAAGAATATACCTTGCTACATTGCATTTAAGGGGGTACTTCTGAGGAATTCCTAAGGGGGGGATTATGCAGGGCACATTCACACATTGATGTTACCAATTCATTCCCAGGCTGATGGCCTTGATCATCCCGAGCTCTTGACTCCCTCCTGAGAGCCAAGCCTGAGAAGGCACAGATAAGGCTTTCACATCTCTCCATTTCAAAGCAAAACTATCCACTACAGGAAGGAGAGGATGGGAAAGGTTTGAGCTAGCAGCATTTGGTTATACTTTGGTTCTACCCAGAATGCTCTCTGACTGAGCCAGAGTTTACAGACAGACTTGACACCTACCCCACCCGATCCAATTCAAACAGATGGACGGGTCAGTAATGAGGGGAGAACCCTGTTTGGAGGAGACCCAGGGAGTACCGGTGGGGATAGAAGATCACTGGGATGTAGAGATGTTCATAATCGACCCCTCCTCCTCCTTCAACATAGTGTTGGGAGTAGGATGGTTAGCCAAGCACCAAATGGACATACAATGGGGGGACCAAATAATAGACTTTACCGACCAAAGGTGCAAACACCACCGCTGGTTAGGGGCCTAACCCTCTTCCCCGAAATGAAAAAATGTGCGTGTTGGTGGAAGAAGTCCAATCTATCCTCCAAGAGTACAGAGACTTGTGTAGAGTATTCAGCGAGGAAGAGGCGAATGAGTTCCCTTCCCACTGAAGCACCGACTGCGCCATTGAGCTAATCCCCAGGTAGGAGCTGCCCAAAGCCAAACTATACTCCATGGAGTGGGCTGAGAAGGCAGAACTAAGGAAGTTCATAGACAAGAACCTCAAAAGAGGCTTTATCAGACCGGCCACTGCCCCGCATGCAGCCCCGGTGCTCTTCCGGAAGAAGAAAGACGGGAGCCTTAGGCTTTGCACAGATTTTCACGGGATAAATGGGATTTCAATGTCCAACGCTTATCCCATCCCCCTGATCCGAGATCTACTGTTAGCTGCCCTGAGCCTGCTTCGGCGGGGAGGGCGGGATACAAATAAAAGTTTATTATTATTATTATTATTATTACTGAGTACAGTGTCTGAGGGGTCCATTTTCACGAAACTGGATCTGAGGGATGCATACTTTCGAGTGTGGATCAAAGAGGGGGATGAGTGGAAACTACATTCAACACTCCAATGGGGCAGTTCGAGTACCTCGTGATGCCTTTCGGATTACAGGCCACTCCAGGAGTGTTTATAAACTTTATTAATGAAGTCTTGAGAGAGTACCTGTACAAGGGGGTGGTGGTGTACCTGGATGACATCATTATCTATTCAAAAGACATAGCTTCCCATGTACAATTAGTGAGGAAGGTGCTCACCACCCTCTACGAGCACAAACTGTATGCAAGATTATTCATGTGTGAGTTCCACCAGACTGAGCTTGACTATCTGGGATTCAGAGTGTCCAGGAAAGGACTCGCTATGGATCCCGCCAAAATACAGGCAGTGTTGGATTGGGTGCCCCCGAGGACACGTAGACAGCTACAATCTTTCCTCGGGTTTGCAAATTTTTACAGAAATTTCATTCAAGGGTTCGCCAAGTAATGTTACCTTTGACAGATTTGCTTAAGACTAAAGGGAAGGGGCCTGAGACGAAAAAGCCAGGGGCGAAACTGACATGGACGCCTGCCAAAAGGCGTTTGAAAAACTTAAGCGGTTGTTCACAAGTGAACCAGTGCTGGCCCATCCCGATGAACTTAAGAACTTCGTAATTCAATGCAACGCCTCTGATGTAGCTATGGGAGCCATATTGATGCAGAAAGATTCAGAGGGGAGGTTACAACCATGCGCCTACATTTCTAAGAAATTCTTCCAAGAATAGCGGAATTGGTCAGTGTGGGACAAACAGGCATTCACAGTAACTTTTGCATTAAAAACATGGAGATCCTGGCTAGAGTGAGTGAGGGTACCATTTGAAATCTGGACCGATCATAAGAACCTAGAGGAACTAACCGGCCGCAGGAAACTAACTGAAAAACAAATTTGGTGGGCGGGATTCTTTGCGAAGTTCAACTTCACCCTGAGACACATACCTGGGTCGAAAAACTTCTTAGCCAACGCGCTACCTAGACTGACCCAACATGAGAGTCAGAGGGAGGAAGTGGTGGACTCCATCATTCCCCCCAGCGCCGTAGTGGGCGCAGTGACCACCCGGTCGGGGACGAAACGGGGAGCGCCAGAACCATGGGGGGGGCAATAGACTGATCAAAGAGACAGAACGCGAAGGCGAAGGAAGACCCGAAGGACTGATTAAAGGGTCAGGGGGGTTTTGGTACCACGACGGGAAATTGTATGTGCCATAAACACTGAGGCAAGAGGTTCTACAACACTGCCATTGTAATAAACTGTCAGGTCACTTCGGATACGTGAAGACGTTACACTTAGTCAATAGACAATTCTGGTGGCCTCAAATGAAAAAAGACATTTCAGAATTTGCGACCACTTGCCCGGTGAGTATAATGGCAAAGAAACGAGGTGGGAACCCCCCCCCCCCCCCAGCCTCCTCCAGCCCACTCCCACGGCGGAACGCCCTTGGTCCGTGGTCTCTATGGACTTTATAGTGGAACTACCAGCTTCTCAGGGCAAGACTGTAATATTGGTGGTGGTGGATGCTTTCTCAAAATAAGAAATTACCTACAGCAAAGAAGCTTGCCTATTTGTTTTTCCAACACGTTGTTAAGGTCCACTCATTCCCCGATAAGGTCATTAGTGACCGCGGCTTGCAATTCGTTGCCAACTTCTGGCAGGAGTTCTGTAAACTGACAGGCATGGAACAGGGGTTGAGCTCTGCCTACCACCCACAGACAGACGGGCAGACAGAACGCATAAACGCACTTCTAGAACAGTATTAACGGTGCTATGTGAACTTCCAGCAGACTAACTGGGTGGAGCTGTTACCGTTCGCAGAATATGGATACAATAATAGCCTCCATAGCTCAACCCAAGCAACTCCCTTCAAAGTTGTAAATAGCTATGAGGGAAAACCGTTCCCACTGCTGCCCAGCGGCAGTGGGGACAAGCCCCCCACCTCCTGTCAGCAATGGTGGGAGACGCTAGGGAAAGGATGGTCCATAATTCAAGAAAACCTGGAAATGGCCAAACGGGATTACAAAGCGCATTATGACAAAAAACATGCCCCTGTAATGGGATTTTAAAGTAGGAGAAACTGTGTTCCTGTCTACAAAGAACTTGCCTTTGCCACAGACTTCCAGGAAGCTCATGTACAAATACTTGGGGCCATTCAAAATAAACAGGATGATAAATAAAGTGAAAGTGGAGTTGGAATTGCCAAAACTGTTTAGTAAAATCCATCCTGTTTTCCATTGCAGCCTTCTTCGGGGACATCTGGGGACTACGAGCTGGCACCCTCACCCGCAGGAGCCCAAACCTATTCAAGTGAAGGGTCAGAGTCACCATGAGGTGCAGGAGATATTGGATGCGAGAGAAAAAAAGGGGGGGTACAGCACTTCTTAGTATGCTGGAAGTATTTTCCACCCAGTTGTGATGAGTGGGTAAAAGCATCTGACCTCCAGGCCCCCCTCCTCCTTAAAAGATTTTACCTGCTGCACCCAGACAAACCCTGAGCAAGAGCTTAAGGGGGGCAGTATGTTAAGCATTGTGAATTTTCTACTTGTTATAATTGTCAGATCATAGAATTGTTACTTACCATGAATTAGACTCAGGCACATCAAAGTAGCAAACCCTTCTTCTTTCGCTTTTACTAACAAATGCAGGGATGTCCTCTTTGAAGGTAAGACCTCCTGGGACTCATTCCCAGGCCCAGCGAGGCCTGGACCCAGGATGCGCCAACTGCAATAGAGATAAGGAAGTTAGAGTGCGAATTGCACACGTGAATGTAGAATTGTTTATAGAACCTTTGATGTGCCATTTTAAAGTATACTATGTACTCTGTTGTTACTAAGTATCAGTTCCAATACCTAGCTCAGCTGAGCCACATGGATTATCAATAAACCACACTTTGTTTCAAAACCCAAGGACTGGTTGTTTTGAAATCTCATGCTTGACAGGATCAACACATCACCTTCACATTTCTGCACATGGCTCTTCCATTCTGAAACATCTGCCAGGGATGTTAATGGGGCTGGCTTCAAAAGGGCAGTGATTTGAGTGATACTCAGTGGAGAACCAGGCTTTGTTGCTGTGAGGATCGGACAGGTGCCAACCAAACAAACTCTCTCTTATGAAAGTATAGGTAGAGTTTATTAGTTTTGATACAAGAACTACACCTCCTAGCACAAAGGCTTTTCTGCTTACAGACAGAAATAAAATAGTCAAATTGCTTCTTCCCCCTCCCACCTCATCACACAACAAGCTGCATATGCACATTTTATATGTGAGCTACATATGCTTGGGACTCAGACATCATCACAACGTACCTGTCAAGTCTGCTGTATTTCTTATGAACATGTTGTCTAACTCTGGTTCAGAAGCAAAGGATTCTGGGCTTGTACTGAACACCGAGATGCTGCTAGCTACCTCTCCCTCCCCCCTCTTCTTAGCTGTGCCTTTGTTGTGTAGTCTGCTTTGAAATGCTGATATGTGAACAAGATAGTAAAGCCTTCTCAAGCCAGGTGTCTGTGGGAGTGCGAAATCGCCAAGGCCTTAGCTTGGGAATGAGGGAGTAACATTCTAGTGTGAAAATATACTGCATAGAGTGCCCCGCCCGTAGGAATCCTTTGATCTATACCTTAAAAGCTTGGTTAATGTCTGTGTACCCCAGTCCTTCAATCTCTATCATGGTCTTCAGCTCTGCTTTCAATAAACTAGCAACTTTATTTCAACCAAAGACTCGTTATTGAATCCAGCCGACTTGACAGTACCAAGAATTTAATGATGAGAAATACACAAAACAATGTGAAGCAAAGGGAAGAAAACAGTTTCCCTTGGATGTGATGCAAGGACAAAAAGAGGCATTCTGGCCTGAAGCATGACTAATGAGAAATTTTAAACCATCCCTGCTAGTGTGAAAGACCACAAAATCTACCTGCCAATTGCCATCTGACTCACACCGGAAACTACAGATCAGCTTTCACAGCCTCTTTTCCTCACAATTTACAGTCTATTTTTACACTCCCTGAGCCCACAATTTCTTCATCAGAGAAAATGTCCTATAAATCCAGATAGACAGTTTACAGATCTTTTTAAAAAGTCAACAAAATTTTCACTAAAATAAAACTAATTAAACTACATCAACAAAGCCAAACCACTGAAGAGAAGCCTGAGAGTTTGACCACACTGCGGGGGATGCCTTCTTCTGCCTTGTCCAGTCTCCCAGCCTGCAGAGCTGGCATGAGGTGAAGGTCAACCTCCAAAGACCACAAGCTATGTGAAGGCTCATGATGCCTAATCCCAAGCAGTCAATTCTGTTGATGGCTTGTTTGAATGGCTTGTTGTTTTGAAGAAGAAGAAGACGACAATGATGACTGTAGATTTATACCCCACCCTTCTCTCTGAATCAGACTCAGAGCAGCTTACAATCTCCTTTATCTTCTCCCCCAACAACAGACACCCTGTGAGGTGGGTGGGGATGAGAGGGCTCTCACAGCAACTGCCCTTTCAAGGACAACCTCTGCCAAAGCTATGGCTGACCCAAGGCCATTCCAGCAGCAACTGCAAGTGGAGGTGGGGGGAATCAAACCAGGTTCTCCCAGATAAGAGTCCACGCAATTAACCACTACAGTTTCACAATTTATAATTTTAATTGTAAGTTGCCTCAGCCAGGGCTCTGGAAGGGCAGTGTGGGGATCTCATAAATAAAGAAATTTCAGTAGGTGTGGCACTCATTAATTTAGTCCCCAGGAGGGCTGCAAGGGCAAGCAGAGGCTACAGATGCCTCCATGCAGTCAGGAGGCCGAAGGAATCCTGGAGCAAATGGGAGTCCCTGCGCTGTAAGGCTGGGAGGGCCAGTGGTTCAGGAGGTTGAGGCCCAGGGCCACCAAGCTACACAAGATTTGTGGCTTGAGCTAAGTGCAAGTGCTGAATCTGACTCGTCTGATCAAGGGGCTCACCTTTAAAAGTGCCTGCAGAAACCATCTGCTCCAGAGCACAGTATGAGGGCAGGAGGAGCTTCAACCTGGGCTCAAGGCAGGTCTGCAGTGAACTGAGCAGGAGAGAGGGAAGTGCCACCATGCTGTGAGCAAGACAGAGGGAAGAGAGGGTGGCAGCCTGCTGCTCTCTCCTCTCTCTTCCTTTACTAGGGCAGGGGAAGGTGTAAGGGAAGTCCTGTGGCCAGGGGCATTCCTGCTTGCTACCCCTCATGCCCCCTGCTCCACTGAAACCCTAGGCAGCCATCTAGGGCCACGGAGGAAACTATGTGTGTAATCCATTATATTCTAACCTGAACTAGTGCTTATCCTGTTGCTTGGTAATCCATTATATTCTAACCTGAACTGATGCTTATCCTGTTGCTTGGCCATTGACTTTGATCCTCCAAATAGCCCTATGTAGTGTCATCCGTGGAAACGAGACATAGGTTGGCAGAAGACATTTTTGCACACTTTTTTGACTATAACTATATGCTTTGTTCCTGCTTTCATTATTCCTGGCTTTGGCTCTTTGCACAAGGTGCATACTCTGTATATAAACTCAATAAACCTTTTACTCTTTTAATATGAGAACTGGTAAGTTGGGTCAATAACTGGCAGAACCTTACAACTCTCCAGATCCCTTCCTTATCCAGTCTCTGTGCATATAGTAGAAAAGATTCATCATAAGAGCCCTGCTGGATCAGACCAGACTAATCCAGCCTGCTGTCTCTGGTAGTGGCCAGCTAGTTCCTCTGGAGGGCCAACAACAGGGCAGAGAGGCCAAGGCCTTCCCCTGAGAAGAACATCAGAAGATCCCTGCTGGGTCAGATCAGTGAGAATCCATCTAGTCCAGCATCCTGTCTCACACAGTGGCCAATTAGTTCCTCTGGAGGGCCAACAACAGGGCAGAGAGGCCAAGCCCCCCCCCCCCCCCGAGAAGAACATCAGAAGAGCCCTGCTGGGTCAGACCAGGGAGGGTCCATCTAGTCTAGCATCCTGTCTCACACAGTGGCCAACCAGTTCCTCTGGAGGGCCAACAACAGAAGAAGAAGAACTTACTTACTTTACTTTATTCGATTTATATCCCGCCCTACCCCACCGAGGGGTAGAAGAAGAAGATATTGGATTTATATCCCGCCCTCCACTCCGAAGAGTCTCAGAGCGGCTCACAATCTCCTTTACCTTCCTCCCCCACAACAGACACCCTGTGAGGTGGGTGGGGCTGGAGAGGGCTCTCACAGCAGCTGCCCTTTCAAGGACAACCTCTGCCAGAGCTATAGCTGACCCAAGGCCATGCTAGCAGGTGCAAGTGGAGGAGTGGGGAATCAAACCCGGTTCTCCCAGATAAGAGTCCGCACACTTAACCACTACACCAAACTGGCACCAAACAGGGTAGAGAGGCCAAGGCCTTCCCCTGAGAAGAACATCAGAAGAGTCCTGCTGGGTCAGATCAGTGAGAATCCATCTAGTCCAGCATCCTGTCTCACAACAACAGGGCAGAGAGGCCAAGGTCTTCCCCCAAGAAGAACATCAGAAGAGCCCTGCTGGATCAGACCAGTGAGGGTCCATCTAGGCCAGCCTCCTGTCTCAGATAGTGGCCAACCTGTTCCTCCTCTGGACAGCCAACAACAGGGCAGAGAGGTTGATGCCTTCCCCAATGTTGCCTCCTGGCTCTGGGACTAAGAGGATTAGTGCCTCTAAATGTATGACGGATCCCCTCAGTCACTGTGAGTAGCAGCCACTGATGGACCTGTCCTCCATGAATCCATTTAATTCCCTTTGAAAGCTGTTTATTTCTGTGGCCATCACTACATTCCACATTTTAATCACTCTCTGTGTCAAGTATTAGTTCCTTTTGTCCACCCTGATCCTACTGCCCATCAGATGTGTTGGATATCTTTTTGCTCATATTTATTTATTTATTTTATGATTTATATCCCGCCCTTCCCAACAAGTGGCTCAGGGTGGCTATGAACCACAACCAATGTTCCCTCTAAGCTACAGAGTCTTGTGAGTAAAAATTCCACTTTGTAAGCTACTGGCATTAAAGTTGTGAGCTACTGCATAAATTAGTGTGCTCTGGGACCATTTTTCCTGAGCTAAGACAAAAATGTGTGAGCCGGACACTAAAAATCTGTGAGCTAGCTCACACTGACTCAGCTTAGAAGTAACATTGACCACAACCCATCACACTGCAATGGGTTGTCATTGTACATAATGAGATGTTTGACTGGAGCCATGGGTCTATCATTTTGGGGAGGAACTCTATGATGTTAGAGTGTCCCCTGCACTACATGTCCAGCATGATGTCATCACTTCCAGGTGATGTCATATTGCTAGGCATGTTGGGAGTATGCCAAGGACACTGGAGTAGAGGAGCAGCGCCCCCCGTTGGCAGCTAGGGAAGACCTGGCAACCCTCATGGCAGCAAATGGGATCTGTGCTTCCAGTCTAACCTACCACTATGCCCAATGACATCCCACTGCAAGGCTCCCCCTGCCAGCCAGTTCTGTGGGGGTGGGTTGGAGACCCCAAAATCAGGGGAGCCCCCATCCCCGGCAGCAACATGGGAATTCTAAATGCCACTGAGTTGACTGTATATCACCGACAGCATATTTTAATATTGTTATTCTGATTTTGTGTCACACTAATTGTTTAAATCTTGGATTAATCAGAAACCCCGTGGAATGGGATAATTGTTCCTTGTTTACCTTCTAAAAATAACTCTAAAAGTAAATGATCTCCAAGTCCCCAAGGAAGCGTCATCAGGGCAGTGGATGCCGGAGAAATGAAAGTGCCATGAAGGTGTCCTGCAGAAACTTAGGGTGGCCACCTCAGGGATGACTTTGCAGTCTGCTTTTAAGGAGCTCTTCCAGTCTGTTTCTAGCCACATGGCAACTGTTACTGAAGCCATTTGCAGGCCTCGTGACTGCAGGCTTTAATAGTGCTTGGCTTGCATCTCAAGGGATGGGAACTATCTGGAAACCAGCTGCTGAATTTCAAAATTACTTCCAATATGGATAAGGAGACTGCCGAAGAAACCTCTGGATTCATTCTGAAGGGAGGGTGACATGTAGCTCCTGCCATCCACTGAAGGAGAAAATGTAAGCCCTGGCCCAAAATAATTCTGAAGAGCAGTCATAAATGTTCCTTCTTAGTGTATGTCCTGTTCTTTATGTCCCTATTAAATCTCAATATATTGTCATCTCTAATCACAATCACAAACCTCCTAACACAGGAGAATGGAAACTCTGAATCAGAAAGCTTGGTCATATGATGTACACGACAGCCAAATGGTCCTTTGACTTCCCATTGGTAGACATATTACTTGCAATTTCCAAGAGCACGTCTTTGCTGATCTAAAAGTTCACCACCCTCTAGCTCAAAAAAAAGAAAGAAAAAGATAAAGCAGAAGAAAAAGATGAGATGTCATAGGGGCCTTCAGTATGAAATTGCTGAATTAGAATCCATCAAGAAGTTTGATGCCACCTCCCAAGGGCTTAACAAGGAGCTAGAAGTTCTGAAACTTTACTGGTGTTAACTCGCTTTGCAGCATAAGAGAGAAGGCTCATTGGTGCTACTTTGTTCCCAAAAGCTGTGCTCCACTAATGGCAGAGTCTCCTCTGGTGCAAGGAGCTCTCGACCAGAGGAAGCCTTATTGGAACAGAACCTTTGGAAGTCGTCTATTGAATCTCTGTACTTTTCCTTATTGCACTGGAATTTTACCAAATTGCATCTCATCTCATATTTCCCATATTTCATGGCCCTTTGATCCTGCTTTTTATCAGGTAGTAACCTCCCACAATGTACACTTCAGCACTTGGTAATCTGGTCAGCATTGTCATGGGGAGGGGACACCAACCACACTTTTGCACATGACCCAAATAGGTTCCAGGAGGCTCTGTGGGATCCAATTCCCCCTGGCGGCCCATTGGATGAGCTGGTGGAAGACTGGCACAGCTGTCTTTCTGAAGCCATTGATGTGGTCGCTCCCCGGCGCCCTCTGCCCCCGTACCAACTTGGCTCCTTGGTATTCCCCGGAGCTGAGGCGGATGAAATGGGAGCTGAGACGACAAGAGAGAGTGTGGCAGAAGGCTTGTGATGAAGCTACAAGAACATCTTATAGATCATTTATGAAGACCTATGAGATGGCGACAAAGTCAGCAAAGAATTAGTTCTATGCTGCCTCCATTGCTTCTGCAAAATCGTACCCAGCTCAATTATTTAGATTAATTCGGTCTTTAACATCTTTGCCTCAGGGCATGCCAAACGCTAGGGAACTGGATATAGGCTGTGCGGCTTTCATGGATTATTTTGCAGATAAAGTCTTGTCGCTCCGCCGCAGCCTTCCAGTCACAATTGATACAATAATGGAACTGGAAGCCCAGTTTTGGACCATTTCAGCCTGCTCTAGCAGGATGAAGTTGACAAGACCCTGGCTGCTGCGAAACCTACCACTTGCCCCCTTGATCCTTGTCCATCATGGCTGATTAAAGCCTGCAGTGACGGCATATGAACCCCCCTGAGGGAGATCATCAACTTGTCCCTCTCAACAGGGGCATTCCCGGCAGCCTTGAAGGGGGCAGTGATCAATCCTCTCCTGAAGAAACCATCTCTGGACTCTACGGTCCTAGCAAACTACTGCCCAGTTTCAAACTTGCCATTCCTGGGGCAAGGTAGTGGAGAAGGCAGTGGCAACACAGCTTCAGGCTTTCTTGGAGGATGCTGTTGTCCTGGATTCCTTCCAGTCCGGCTTCCATCCTGCCCATGGGATGGAGACAGTGTTGGTTGCCTTGGTGGATGATCTCCGGAGGCATCTGGATCGAGGCGGTTTGGCACTGCTGATCCTTCTTGATCTGTCAGCAGCGTTTGATACGGTCGACCATGAAGTGTTGGCCCACTGCCTCGCCGACGCTAGCCCCACAATGGCTGGTCTCCTTTCTCCAAGGTCGAGGACAGAGGGTGGTGCTTGGGAGTGTACTATCCCAGCCGCACCCATTACAATGTGATGTGCCACAGGGAGCAATTCTCTCCCCAATGTTATTCAACATCTATATGCACCCCCTTGCCCAGATCATCTGGATCATATGTGTCAGGCATATGTTTCATTGAAGTTATTAATGCTTATAATTACTTTTAATACCTGCTTACTAAGCCTATTGCTAAATAGAACTGTGCCACTAACCCTTGTGCCCTGTGTGGCGGAACCGGCCCGATTCTGCCTTCAGACCCGGTCCCGTCAGCTCCCTATTGAGTCGCCAACTCCTGGAGGGAGCTATTTCTCCTCCTGCCCCTTGGGCGCGCTGCCACCACCTGCTCAGTCCCGGGGTTCAGATTGAGAGGAACAGGACTCCCAATCCCCCTCTCCAGCTGTGAGGCCAGGCCTCAAGGTCCTCTGCCACCCTGCACTTGGGTTTCACAGAGACCTCAGCGCTTCTTTGGGGCACCCCTGGAGGATTGGCACCTTATCCAACTGCATGCCTTCCCCCTTCCCCGGGGCCCCCTTCTCAACACAGCGTGGTCTCAAGCGGTCTGGGGATCTAGGTGGTACAGAGATTGACTGCCAGCATTTAAACAGTAAAAATATATTTATTTAAAAAGAGAAACAGATAGGAAAAGAAAAACAAAACAAAAGCAGTTGCGTTTAAAAGGTTAGCACAGCACAGCACACGTACAGCAAACAGCCTGACAAACAAAATGTGTTATAAACGCGTCCTGCTGGCCCTGATCTAAACTTGTCCTGTCTTGTGAATTACTTACTTAGTCTGCCTGCCTGGGGCCCCCCCGGCAGGAGCCTCCATTGCTCACCACATGCTCGCTTGAGCCCCAGTTCAAATCTGGCTTCTCTTCCTGCCTAACACATGCAAGGAACAACAGCACTTCCTGCCTCTCTAGGAGATTTTCCCCCTAGCGTTGTTGGTTTGGCTCTGGAAGGGAGGGGGGATTGAGGGGAAGGCTACAAAGCCTGCTGAGGGATTTACTGACCCCTGCCAAATGAAGCACCACCACTGACTAAAATGGCGTTTCTCCACACCCTGCAAGAGAAGGAGGAGGGGTGGGAATGTAGGTTGCCAAAACTCCAAAGGCCAGCAATGCCTTTGAAGTGCAGAGCGCCAAGCCAGCCACTCTGGCGCCTCCCAAAAAGAGCAAGGACATCACCAGGGGGGAGAAAGCAACCATCACCGGTGGGAGATAAGCGGCCTGAGAAAGTGTTACTTGCAGGGACAACTGTAGTTTTATTATGAGAAGTGATTTAAAGCTCTGAGTGTCAGAACTTGTAACTTCACTAAGCACTGTTAGCATAACTGACTCCATGCTGTAACCAAAGACTAACCCAATGTGCTTTGCTCTAGGCCACTAACACAGACTCATGTGCATTTCAAACAAACTGTGATCACTGAAGGATGGCAGATAACCCCTGTTCAACATCTGCAGGTGGCCTTTGAAGCCAGGCCGAACAGGCCTTCACAGCGGGACGCTATCCTCCCTCCTGATAACAATCCCTGGGAAGGAGACAGTCGTCTCCAAACCGTGTGAAAAATGGTTTTATTATTGCTTCTAGCATTGCTACAACAACCGCATAAAACTGTAACAAATGCCAGGCTTGGCATCAGTGTTATCTTGTACCTCTACCTCTGTAGTTCTCAATAAAGCCTATACTTTTGTAACGAGTTTGGGCCTCAATTGAAGTTTCTCCAGTTCTGACACTGAGCCTTTGAAGTGTATCCATAAATGCCAATGTTTCTAGCTATTCGTTATCAGTTTCAATGAACCTGTGTACAGAGTAGCATTTTTGTAATCAATAAATGAAACTTAGTTTTGAACAAAGACAAGTTTGATCATTTTGAAACTTCAATGAACCCTTTGCTGACATTTTGAAACTGATCCCTAAGGGGGCTTATCGGCACGATTTACTTTGTAGCGAATGGCTGCAAAAGCACCCGATGACCAAGAGCCCTCCGAGCCTATCGAACTACTGGGGACTCCAGCGTGGCACATCCTCGAGCCCCGGAAGACCGCGAAGGTGAGCAGCCAACTACTGTTCATCACCCCGAAGGCGTGGCACCCCTGCACCTCAACCACCCTGATGGACGAAGCAGTGCAACGACACGCAAACCTCCTCCGGACCCCAGGGGACCAAGGGGAGCCAGACGACCAGGAGGACCAGGGAGGCCAACCCCTGGATGAAGGTGAGGGACGAGGGTGCTCAGAACCAGACGATCTCCCGTCAGGATTGGAGCTGGACGACGAGGACGACTCGAAGTCCCTGTCCCCAAAACGAGACCCGATGGAGGACCTGAGAAGGGAGATGGAAAACATGAGTCGTGACTTGAGAAGTGAGATGAAGGTGAACCTGATGCTGGTGGTGCAAGAAGTGCAGAAGCAGATAGATCGAGCCCTGAGCCAAGCCCCTGGGGGGCTACCACAGACGCAGCCGCTGGTTCCCGCGCAACCCGCACCGCCCGAAGGCCCCACCGTGCCAGCCGCCCCGGCGGGACGAGTGAAGACGTGCGAGCTCGACGTCACCTTCGATGGGAGCCCAGACAAGGTGGAATATTTCATCATCCAAGCCAACAGCTACATGCATTACTGGGGGAACTCCTTCCCCGACCAGCACAGCTGAGTGGCGTACCTAGGGTTGAAGATGCTGGGGGAAGCCCAGCTATGGTACATAAGCCTGTACGAGACCCGGGGCCCCGAGGTAGCCACGGTGGCAGGGTTTCTGCAAGTGCTGCTGTCGCAATTCGAGGACCCGCTGCAGGAAGCCAGGGCCATCACCGCCCTCCAAGACCTGCGGCAGGGGTGTAAGTCGATCCAAGAGTATACCCTGGAATTCCGTACCCACTGTCGCAAGATTAGGGGATGGAGTGAAGGGATGAAGATCATGGCATTCCGGAGAGGATTGAACACTGGGCTGCTGGATCGGGCCCTGGGGCAGGCGCGGCTGGAGACCCTGATCGGGTGGATCCAGCTGGCAGGGGAAGTTGAGACCAATATGAAGGCGGTGGTGCTCCAGCATCAGCAGCACCAAGGGAAGACGGGGCAGGAGTCCCGAGCCGCCCCGAGGGCAGAGGTGAGGAAGGCTTCGGGGGGGGGGCGTCAAAACCTTTCCCCCCACCCGCAAGTGCTACCAATGCGGGGACCCGAGCCACTTAGCAGCCAACTGCCCAGAGAGAACCAGGGCCGCCACCCCCTCACCAAAGGGGCAAACACCGCTAGGGAAGAAACCGGCCAAACCGAAGGAGTCAGGCCGCAGCAGCACTGCCCTATTGATGGTGCTTGACGAGGATTCTATAATGCAGGAGGAGCTGGGGGAAGACCCGTGGGAAGCCGAGCCGGCGGGAAACGGGGCCGACCTGCACTAGAGGGTGCCCAGCGGCAGGTCAAGGAGAAGGTGGCACCATTGAGGGTGAGGATATCGGGAGAACTGATGTTTGTCCCATTGACTTTGCTAAATGTGAAATTAAAAAGATTTATGCACGCTAGGGCCCTCATAGACTCTGGGTGCACATGAGAAATCATAACCCCTAGGCTGGTAGAAATGTTAGAGCTCACCAAAGAACTATTGCCCCGTCCCCTCGAGATGGACGGGACCAGGATGAAGGGATAACCCTGCATAGAGCAGACTCAAGAGGTCCCTATGGGCATAGAGGACCACTGGGACCTGGAAGTATTCGTGGTCGCCCCGTCTTGTTCATTTGACATTGTGTTGGGGGTAGGGTAGCTGGCCTGGCACCAGCCGGACATACAGTGGGGGGAGCACACGATTGACTTTCTCGACAGACGGTGCACCTCCCACCTGTGGTGAGAACTTTGGGGCCTGCGACCTCCCCCCAAGAATGACAAACTTTGTGTGACCATAGAGGAAATTAAAACCATTCCCTGAGAATACCGAGACTTGAAAGGGGCGTTCAGTGAAACCAAGGCCGATGAGCTACCGCCTCATCGGAGCACAGACTGCGCCATAGAACTCATTCCCGGCCAGTCGTTACCCAAAGCGAAGCTCTACTCGATGGGGTGGGCAGAGAAAGCGGAACTGCGAAAGTTCCTAGACAAAAACCTGCGCCGGGGCTTCATCTGGCCAGCCACGGCCCCGCACGCAGCCCCAGTCCTATTCCGCAAGAAGGACGGGAGCCTGAGACTTTGTACCGATTTTCGTGGGATTAACGGGATTTCTATGTTAAACGCCTACCCCTTCCCCCTGATCAAAGACCTGTTAAGCGCAGTGTCAGAGGGTTCAATATTTACCAAGCTCGACCTGCGCGACACCTACTTTAGAGTTAGGATCAAAGAAGGGGATGAGTGGAAAATGGCGTTCAACACACCAATGGGGCAGTTCGAATACCTGGTGATGCCATTTGGACTCCAGGGCACCCCCGGGGGTCTTCATGAACTTTATCAATGATGTACTGAGGAATAACCTGTACCGGGGGGTGGTGGTGTACCTGGATGACATCATTATTTACTCAAAGGACCTCCCCTCCCACGTAAAGTAGTGAGAGAAGTCCTGACCACCCTGTACCAGAATAAACTCTACGCTAAGCTGTCCAAGTGTGAGTTCCACAAAGAGGAACTGGACTATCTGGGCTTCCGGGTGTCAGGCAAGGGACTGGCCATGGATCCCTCCAAAATATAAGCGGTACTGGACTGGGAACCCCCGAGGACATGTAGACAGCTCCAATCTTTTCTCGGGTTCGCAAATTTCTATAGGTCATTCATACAAGGGTTCGCCAAGGTAGCCCTGCCCCTAACAGATCTCCTCCAAACAAAAGGGAAGGGACCTGAGGCGAAAAAGCCGGGTGCCAGATTGAACTGGACTAAACCGTGTCAAGAGGCGTTTGAGACCCTAAAGCATCTATTTACCAGCGAGCCGGTGCTAGTGCACCCCAATGAACTCAAACCCTTGGTGGTTCAATGTGACGCCTCCGACACGGTGGTGGTTCAATGTGACGCCTCCAATGCAGAAAGAGGGGGGCCAGCTACCACCCTGCGCCTATATTTCCTGCAAATTCTCGAATGAACAGAGGAATTGGTCAGTGTGGGACAAGGAAGCCTATGCTGTGACTTTCGCCCTGAAAACATGGTGATCGTGGCTCGAAGGGGCCAGGGTGCCGTTCGAGATCTGGACTGATCATAAAAACTTAGAGGCGCTAACAGGGTGCCGAAAATTAACCGGGAAGCAAATCCGGTGGGCGGGGTTCTTTGCTAAATTTGATTTTACCCTATGCCACATCCCGGGCTCCAAGAACTTTTTGGCGGACGCACTCTCTAGGCTGCCGCAGCATGAGAGTGAGAGGGAGGAAGTCATAGACTCCCTAATACCCCCCGAAGCCGTGGCGGGAGCAATGCAAACCAGATCGAAAACGGCCGCCCAAAGAGGTGATCCCTGGGGGGGGGGGGGGGACAAGCTAATAGTGGAAGCGGAAGCCGAAGGGAAAGACCGGCCAGCCGGCCTAAAAAGGGGAGACGGAGGGTTCTGGTACCACAAAGGGAAATTGTATGTCCCCAAATCCCTGAGGGTCGAAGTACTACAACACTGCCACACCAACAAGCTGGCGGGGCACTTCGGGTATGTAAAAACCCTCCACCTGGTACACAGGCAATTTTGGTGGCCACAAATGAAAAAAGACATTTCGGAATTTGTGCAAACCTGCCCCACCTGCCTTATGGCCAAGCGCAGGGGGGGGGGAAGGTGCCGGGACTCTTGCAGCCCCTCCCCACTGCCCAGCGACCCTGGTCGGTGGTATCGATGGACTTGGGGGCGTGGCGTCGGCGTGAATGGCGACAGACGCGCGAGGCTTTAGCTCCCGACCCGATCTCCTCACCCTCCCTCATCGACGCAGGTTTTTATATCCTATTTCTTATCAGACTATGGGAAAATCGTCCCATAAAAAGAATAACTCATCTTTAGCTAGCGCTCGGCTTCTTAAATCCTTTCTGGACTCCAGCTCACAATCTGATCGCTCCCTGTCAAGGCCGCACGAAACGTCAAATATGGCAGATGGCGCTGCTAGTCTGCTTCCCTCAGCAGATCTCCTCACAGTGAAAGAATTCCATAATACCCTGAGCTCATTTCAGTCAGAAATGCTAGGCAACATGGTGGCTATACTCAAGCCAATTACAGATCAGATCAGCTCCTTACAAATCACTTTACAAGAAGCCACAGCCACAGGTAACTCAGCGTTAGAAACAGGCCTTACTAATCAAGAGGAAATCCGACATCTTCAGAGGCAAGAACGCTGGGCCACAGACAAAATTCTGGCACTAGATAACAAAGGGCGGGAACGACATGTTAAGCTGAGAGGCTTTGAAGAACACGAGGAAGGAACCTCAGACCTGGCCAGCTTCCTAGCATCGTGGTTTTCTACAGCCCTTCAGCTGGAGGACGGCATCGCTCCATACATTGTTCGTGCTTATCGGCTGGGTTCAACCTTCTCCTCCCGCTCCCACAGCTCCCGAGATGTCATCATTGAACTGGCTGACATACGAGTTAAGAAAAAGATCTTAGACACTGCCAGAAACCTTAATGGTCTTCCCTATAAGGATAAGAAAATACTTGCTTTCCCAGATCTATCAGCAGAAACCCTGCAGAATAGGCATTTCCTCAAACCTATTGCTCAAAAGCTGGCTGCAGCAAGCATCCGCTATAGATGGTCGCCCTCAGGCAGACTTATCGTACATCACCAAGGGAAAAGCTGGACTATTGAAGACCCTGAAGCTGGTTTGTATCTACTTCAGTCGCTCAACATAGATGTTCCGATGGAGCTGGATCGTAAGTCACAAAAGCGAAAATGGACCTTCGTGTCACCGCCTAAGGATCGTAAAATCTCAGCCCGTTCGCATGAACCAGCCCAGGCTCCGGACTCTATACAGTCACTGCAATCAGTAAACTCATCATAAACCTGCGTTATTATCTTATGTTATCTTACTTTAAAGCTTTGTCTTATATGTTAATTAACATCTGAGGGAGGGTGGGGGGGTGAGGGTAGAGTGGGGCTTGGCTCTCCAGCTCTCAAGAATGAGGGGAATGTGTAGTGGAAGGGTACAAGGTCCCCGGTCTCGGGTGGTTTCCTGGGACCCACGGGTTTTCCCCATGTGCTGGTTACTGTTTCTGTTATTTAATGTATCCGATGGGAGTTCTGTCCCCCTGCAGACATCTTTCCAATCTATCTTTGACCATCATTTATATACAGAGGGGACAGAGAAAGGGGAAGGGGGGAGGGGGGGTGGGGATGCGGTACACTTATTGCTGTTACTTGTATTATAGTGTTAGATATGCTGGTTACCACTTATGTTGCTACTCTAGTACGCCATCTGCTGTTCAACTAGGGATACCACATGATTGTCTATTAGTTCTGTACAGGTTTCTTTGCCTTTTTTCTAGTTCTTGTTTGTTTGACTTGACACTGATGCAGTTCATTTGTCCTAGGAACAAAATGTATATGCCTTCATGTTTTATGGGCTTGCTTTTTGGATCAGTGGCCCTTTTTCGCCTGTGCTCGTCATTTTTCTTTCTCAAAGGCCCACCAAGTTGGCTTAAACTAATATTACTATTTAGCCCTGCTATAGCAATTAGTACCTTTCCAATATCCCATTATATTCCCGCAGTAATCATAGATTGGGACATTGTCCTACATTCACTCACATACAAACCATCCTTTTTCATAGTCATGAGGTCTCATACTGCATTTCCCTGCTATGGATCTTACATTGTAATTGTCTATCGTCTCCGTCCTTTGTCCCCGATGGGAGACCTAATTTATAATCCATATATTTTGACCTAAATGGCCCCAGACCTAAAAATCTTTTCGCTGAACTGTCGAGGGCTTAATAGCAAAATCAAATCTAGACGCATCCTCACAGGGTTAAAGAAACGTGCTCTAGACATTATCTTTCTACAAGAGACACACTTACGAAATGACATTAATCCCCTATTCCGCTCTGACCATTTTCCTTTGTCTTTCACAGCCTCTAGTTCCTCTCATGCCAGGGGGGTTGCCATTTTACTCTCACGTTCAGTTCAATTTTCTTGCTTGGCCTCTGAGATAGATGAACGTGGTAGATTTCTTTTTTGTTAAGGGTAGACTCAATGACGAAATCACAACCCTAGCTGCCATTTATGCGCCTAATTCGGGACAACTAGAATTTATCCGGGAGATTATGAACAAATTAAAAGCTTTTCAGGAAGGCCCTTTAATTATCGGAGCTGACTTTAATTTCCTTATGGACACTCGGCTAGACAGAAAATCGGAACATTCACCTCTCCACTCCCCACCCAGACGAGGCTTTTCCCCCTCAGGCTTGCATAAAATAATGTCAGAAATGGGGCTTACAGACTCCTGGAGGTTTCTCCATCAAAATGAGCGGGACTTTACCTACTTTTCTTCGCAGCATCAAACTCACACGCGCATTGATTATATCTTTATTTCTGATTCTCTTTGTAATGCTCTTGTAGATGCCTCAATTGAACCAAAACTCTGGTCTGATCACGCGCCAGTTACCTGCTCTATTAAGAAAACTGTACAATATGACCGTAGCTTTTCCAGGAGACTTGACAATTATTTATTATTAGATAAAGAACTTTTCAACCTAATCGAACAGGAAATTAAGGAATTTTTTAGCCACAATCTTTCTGACGACATCCCTCCCCAAACAGTCTGGGATGCGTGCAAAGCCTTCCTAAGAGGCAAAATTATTGCATTGGCTGCCACCCAAAAAAAGAAAAAACAACATCTTATTAACCTCTTGACTGCAAAAATCAAAGATCTTGAACTCCAACATAAACGCACTTGCAACAAAAAAACATTTCAGCACTTGCAAGAAGAAAGGAAAAGGTTAGAGGCCCTGGATACTCAAAAAATCAAACCTAATCTGCTATTTACCAAACAAGCCTTTTGTTATCGGGGCCCAAAATTTCATAGGCTTCTAGCGTGGAAAGCCAAACAGCAAGCCACCAACCTGAATGTGAAGGGTCTCAGAAATCGCGAAGGCATTGTATGCACTTCTTCAAAGTCTATTTTAGATATTTTTAGTCAATTCTACTCTTCTCTATACCAATCCAAGAACCCACCACCTGAAGCGATCTCTGAGTTTTTTCAATCCGTTACTACACTCCCCACTTTGCTAGAAGCCCACAGAAAGTGTCTTGACCGTCCCATTGATGAGCTGGAACTTGCTGAAGCCATCAAATCATTGCGCACAAACAAATTGCCGGGTCTGGATGGCTTCACTTCTGAATTTTATAAAGCTTATACATCTACATTATCTTCCTACTTACTATCTCTTTTTAACTATATTCTCGATTCTAGCTCAGTCCCTCAGTCTTGGAGTCTTGCCAAAATTATTGTTTTACACAAAAAAGAGAGAGATGAATTAGACCCCAAGTCTTACCGACCGATATCTCTTTTAAACACCGACTACAAACTTTTTACTAGCATCTTAACAAGGCGACTGAATAGTTTTATGGCAAATTATATTGCCTCTGATCAGTCGGGTTTTATCCCTGGTCGTGACTTAACTGATGTCACCCAAAAAACACTGAATTTGATTCATCATTGCAAAACCAAAGCTGTTCAGGATGCCTGTATCCTATCTATAGACATAGAGAAGGCCTTTGACTCGGTCGAACCTCTCTACCTGCACTCCTTACTAGAAAGAATGAATTTTGGTCCCAAATTTCGTACTCTTATTGACTCCCTCTATCTCTCTCCTTCAGCACTACTTCGGATTAACAACTTAAACTCAGCTATTTTCAGTCTGTCTAGAGGCACACGGCAAGGCTGCCCTCTCTCGCCCCTACTATTCGCTCTTGCAATTGAGCCGTTGGCCATCAAAATCAGGAACGATGCTCGCATCCATGGTATTCTCGTGGGGACCGAAGCTTTTAAAGTTAGTCTCTTCGCAGATGATATAACCTTGTATCTTACCAACCCTTCCTCGTCACTTCCAGCAACTCACTCTCATCTTTCGGACTTCGCTATCGCCTCAGGCCTCACCATAAACTTTGATAAATCTCTCTTGGGGGCGTGGCGTCGACGCGAATGGCGGCAGACGCGTGAGGCTTCGGCTCCTGACCCAATCTCCCCGCCCTTCCTCACTGACACAGGTTACCACATCGTGATTTACCTCAGATTATGGGAAAATCGTCCCACAAGAAAAGTAAGCCCGTTTCTGCCAGCGCTCGGCTCCTTGAATCCTTTTTTGAATCAAGCGCCTGATTAAACTGTTCCCTGACAGGATCGGTTGACTCACCCAAAATGGCAGACGAAGCTGTCAGCCAACCTCCCTCCTCAGATCTTCTCACTACTAAAGAGTTTCGCAGCACCCTGAGCTCTTTTCAATCGGACATGCTTGATAATATAACCACCATCCTTAAGCCGATCACAGAACAACTTAGCGCTATGCAGCTCACCCTACAAGAAGCCACAGCTACTGCTAATTCGGCCTTGGAGACAGGCCTCGCTAACCAAGATGACATCCGCCATCTTCAAGCTCACGAACGCTGGGTCACTGACAAAATCCTGACCTTGGATAACAAAGCACGGGAGCGGCACATCAAACTGCGAAGCTTTGATGAGCATGAGGAAGGATCTTCGGACCTGGCCGGTTTCTTAGCGTCCTGGCTATCAACTGTTCTCCATTTGGAAGACGGCATTGCCCCACACATCATACGTGCTTATCGGTTGGGCTCGGCCTTCTCTCCCCGTTCCCGTGGCTCCCGTGATGTCATTATAGAATTAGCTGATCTCCGTGTCAAAAAGAAGATCTTAGATACTGCCAGAAATCTAAGCGGTCTCGCATTTAAGGACAAGCGGATACTAGCCTTTCCAGACCTCTCTGCAGAAACTCTGCAGAATAGGCACCAGCTTAAACCAATAGCCCAAAAACTGGCTGCAGCAAACATTCGCTACAAGTGGTCGCCATCTGGCAGACTCATTGTCCATCACCAAGGGAAAACCTGGACTATCGAAGACCCCGACGCTGGCTTGTATCTACTGCAAACACTTAACCTAGATGTCCCGATGGAGCTGGATCGCAAGTCACAGAAGCGCAAATGGACCTTTGCATCGCCACCTAAGGATCGCAAAATCTCGGCCCGCACTCCTGAGCTAGCTCATGATCCAGACCCTATGCAAGTTCTGCAACCAGCGACTTCTTCATAAACCTGTGTCATTCCATCGCCCTTTCCTGAAGAAAGGCATTCTATGCTTCACATTATCGGAGGGAGGGTGGGGGAGAGAGGGCAACATGGGGCCACACTCTCCAGCTCCCAACAATGGTGGGGATATGTAGTGGTTGGGTACAAGGTCCCCTGTCCCGGGTAGTTCCCTGGGACCCACAGGTTTTCCCTGTTTGTTTGTTTCTAGTTGTACTGTTTAATCTGTTTGGGAATGGGTCTGTTCCCCCACGCTCACCTTTGCGAATTGCCCATTATTGTTATTTGTTTGTGAGGGAAACAGTAAAGGGGGGAGGGGGGAGGGGGGGAAGCAGATTACATTCGCTGGCACTATCTTTTTTCTGTTGCTAGGCACTCTGGTTACTGTTGGATTTGCTGTTCGGGTATGCCATCTGCTGGACAACAAGTGAAATTGCAAGATTTTTTACTGACATGTGTTATATTCTACTGTTTTTCCTCTAGTTTTCTATGGTTAGGCATGACTTTATCGCTATTGGACTGTTTTAGAGATAATTTACCCTTGTTTCTTCGCCTTACAGGCTTGTCTTTTGGGATATGGGACCCTCCGCTTTCAGGCCTGTTACCCTTCTGTTGGTCTGGTCTGATAAATTGGCATAAGACTTCACAACAATTGGGCCCGGCCTCTGTATCTTCATACCTCCTAGTGCTCCATCATATTGTTGCTATGAACGTACTCCTCTTTATCGCATTACATGTATTCCTATGCTCACAGCCCTGCCGAGTTAGTGCAAGGCTTTGCACTATACTCTTTCATTATAGCCTCCGCTTTTTGCCTCCACACTACTTTTTTCTTGTTTTTTGCCCCCAAGGGAGGGCTTTCCACACTATCTGTCCACATAGACTCCAATGGCTCCAGACCTGAAAATTCTCTCGTTAAACTGCCGGGGGCTCAATAGCAAAATTAAATCCAGACGTATTCTTTCAAGTCTAAGAAGGGGGGCTTTAGATATCGTCTTTTTGCAAGAGACCCACTTGAGAAATGATACTAACCTCATGTTCCACTCCCCTTACTTTCCCATAACCTTCACTGCCTCAGGCTCATCTCATGCTCGGGGAGTTGCTATTTTACTTTCACGCTCTCTCCAATTCTCTTCTCAGGCTTCGGAAGGAGATGACCGTGGTAGATATCTATTTGTTAAGGGCAGACTCAATGAGGAACTTATAACCCTAGCCGCCATATATGCACCCAATTCGGAGCAATTAGACTTCACTCGTGAGGTGATGTCTAAATTAAAAGTCTTTCAAGAAGGCCCTTTAATCATCGGTGCTGATCTTAACTTCCTAATGGACACCCAACTGGATAAAAAATCAAACCGCACATCTCTTCACCCCCCTCTTAATCGGCCTTCTTCACCCACGGGCCTGCAAAAAATCATGCTAGACATGGGGCTTACAGATGCCTGGAGATTCCTCCACCAAAATGAGCGGGATTTTACGTACTTTTCATCACAACACCAAACCCACACGCGCATTGATTTCATCTTTCTTTCTAACTCTCTTTGTAATGCCCTTATAGATGCGTCTATTGAACCAAAACTTTGGTCTGATCATGCCCCAGTTCTTTGTTCCCTAAAGCCAATGGAGCAATATGACCGTAGCTTCTCCTGGAGACTAGATAATCACCTTCTGTTGGATAAAGAATTCTCTGGTCAAATCGAATGCGAAATTAAAGAATTTTTTAGACATAATCTTTCTGATGATCTCCCTCTTCAAACGATCTGGGACACGTGTAAAGCTGTCTTGCGAGGCAAGATCATTGCATTAACTGCTGCGCGAAAGAAAAAAAGACAGTGTCTTATTAACACTCTGACTGCCACAATTAGAGACCTTGAGCTTCAGCATAAGCAGACGTGTAACAAAAAAAATCTACCTTCATCTACAAGAAGAAAGGAAACGGCTAGAAGCTTTGGAAACGCAGGGTATCAAACGCAATTTATTATTCACTAAACAGGCTTATTGCTTCAGAGGCCCTAAATTCCAAAGGCTCTTGGCATGGAAAGCCAAGCATCAAGCCGCTAATTTAAATGTAAAGGGTCTTAGAGACCGCAACGGTACTTTATGCACTTCCTCAAAATCCATTTTGAAAGTCTTTAAGCAATTTTACTCCTCCCTATACCAATCCAAAAACCCATCCTCAGAATCGATCTCTACCTTCTTTCAATCTATCAGCTCTCTCCCCACGATACTAGAACCTCATAGAAGCTATCTAGACCATCCCATAGATGAACTGGAACTTGCTGAAGCCATTAAATCCTTGCGTACAAATAAATCCCCGGGCCTTGATGGTTTCACCTCTGAATTTTACAAAGCCCATGGCCCCTCACTTTCCCCATATTTATTGTCCCTCTTTAACCATATCCTGGATACTGGCTCTACTCCACAGTCATGGAACCTTGCCAAGATTATTGTTTTGCACAAGAAGGGAAGGAATGAATTAGACCCTACATCCTACCGACCGATATCCCTCCTGAATACTGACTACAAGCTTTTTGCTAGTATCTTAACTAAACGGATAAATAGCTTTATAGCAAGTTATATCGCTCCAGATCAGTCAGGCTTCATTCCTAATCGTGACCTAACCGACGTCACCCCAAAAACGCTGAATTTAATTCACCACTGCAAATCTAAGGCCATCCGTGATGCCTGCATCTTATCTATAGACATAGAGAAGGCCTTCGACTCGGTCGAGCCTCTGTATCTCCACTCCCTACTTGAGAGAATGAATTTTGGTCCCAAATTTCGTAATCTTATAGACTCCTTCTATCTCTCCCCTTCAGCCCTGCTACGGATTAATAATCTTAACTCTGACATCTTTACATTGTCCAGAGGTACTCGCCAAGGGTGCCCTCTTTCACCTCTCCTATTCGCCCTTGCAATTGAGCCCCTTGCTATTAAAATTAGGGATGACTCTCTAATTTATGGCGTCCCGGTAATGTCTAAAGCTTTTAAGCTAAGCCTCTTCGCAGACGATATAACTCTATACCTTACCAGTCCTTCCTCATCGCTCCCTGCAATCCACTCTCACTTGTCTGATTTTGCTGCAGCTTCTGGCCTCACTATAAATTTTGATAAATCCCTTCTACATCCCATCTCTTTATCCTCTGCTTCTATCGCCTTTATCAGAAAGCACTATAGATACAAATGGGTCACAAAATCTTGGAAGCATCTCGGAGTTCACATCCCTCTAAATTTTGATACCCTTTCTTCCATCAACCAGACTGAAATCTCTGACTCTATCAACTCCCTTCTAACCCTCTCTGACAAAAAATTTTTCACTTTATTGGAACGCATTTATCTAGTAAAATCTTTGATCTTACCTAAGATAGTGTTTTATTTACGCGCTGTCCCTTTATGTATCCCGGCCCCTTTGCTACATAAATGGCAGGCTCAAGTGAACGGATTTGTATGGCAACACCGGAAACCAAGGCTCAACTTTGTGTCTTGCAGGCGATGTACGTCGATGGGGGGCTTAGCGGTCCCTGACATCTCCAGATATCACGATGCTATCATCCTCTCTACCTTGATAAAATATTACAGGCCTTCCTATGTGGCGGACTGGAAGCTGATTGAAAATTCTTATCTCAAGACCTCTTCTTTTCAGGAGGAGCTCTGGGGTGTCTCTAGACGAGTTAAATCTTCTCTTTCCTCGAATCCCTTTCTAGCTTCTCTCCTACAAGTTTGGCGCAAACACTGCAATCTGCTAGCCCCTCCAACTTCCCCCTTAGCCACATTTGTCGGCCAACCCTGGTTTACTCCAGGTTTGTATAAAAACTCTTTCTCAAAATGGAGACAATTGCGGCTGACTCGCTTTGTTGATGTCCTCTCCAAGGGGATACTGAAAGATAAAGTGACCTTAGAGGCAAACTCTGAAATTCGACTTCCTTGGTTTGAATACATGCAACTCAGACATTTATTAGATACTCATCTCTTTAGCCCTCCCTTGCGGATTCATCTTGGTGATTTTGAAAAAAATTTGTTTAATGACTCAGCCCCTATTAAAGGTTTGATATCATAACATAAGAACATAAGAGAAGCCATGTTAGATCAGGCCAATGGCCCATCCAGTCCAACATTCTGTGTCACACAGCGGCCAAATATATATATATATATATATATATATATATATATATATATATATATATATATATATATATATATATATATATATATACACACACACACACACACTGTGGCTAATAGCCACTGATGGACCTCTGCTCCATATTTTTATCTAACCCCTTCTTGAAGGTGGCTATGCTTGTGGACGCCACCACCTCCTGTGGCAGTGAATTCCACATGTTAATCACCCTTTGGGTGAAAAAGTACTTCCTTTTATCCGTTTTAACCTGTCTGCTCAGCAATTTCATCGAATGCCCACGAGTTCTTGTATTGTGAGAAAGGGAGAAAAGTACTTCTTTCTCTACTTTCTCCATCCCATGCATTATCTTGTAAACTTCTATCATGTCACCCCTCAGTCGACGTTTCTCCAAGCTAAAGAGCCCTAAGCGTTTCAACCTTTCTTCATAGGGAAGGTGTTCCAGCCCTTTAATCATTTTAGTTGCCCTTTTCTGAACTTTCTCCAATGCTATAATATCCTTTTTGAGGTGCGGCGACCAGAACTGCACACAGTACTCCAAATGAGACCGCACCATCGATTTATACAGAGGCATTATGATACTGGCTGATTTGTTTTCAATTCCCTTCCTAATAATTCCCAGCATGGCGTTGGCCTTTTTTATTGCAAACGCACACTGTCTTGACATTTTCAGTGAATTATCTACCATGACCCCAAGATCTCTCTCTTGGTCTGTCTCTGCCAGTTCACACCCCATCAACTTGTATTTGTAGCTGGGATTCTTGGCCCCAATGTGCATTACTTTGCACTTGGCCACATTGAACCGCATCTGCCACGTTGACGCCCACTCACCCAGCCTCAACAGATCCCTTTGGAGTTCCTCACAATCCTCTCTGGTTCTCACCACCCTGAACAATTTAGTGTCATCCGCAAATTTGGCCACTTCACTGCTCACTCCCAACTCTAAATCATTTATGAACAAGTTAAAGAGGATGGGACCCAGTACCGAGCCCTGCGGCACCCCACTGCTTGCCGTCCTCCACTGCGAAGACTGCCCATTTATACTCACTCTCTGCTTCCTATTACTCAGCCAGTTTTTGATCCACAAGAGGACCTGT
Source organism: Heteronotia binoei (assembly GCF_032191835.1). Taxonomy (NCBI): domain Eukaryota; kingdom Metazoa; phylum Chordata; class Lepidosauria; order Squamata; family Gekkonidae; genus Heteronotia; species Heteronotia binoei. The sequence goes on from NC_083229.1 coordinate 136,835,213, forward strand.
CCTTTTACTCCATGACTCTCAAGCTTTCTAAGGAGCCTTTGATGAGGAACTTTATCAAAAGCTTTCTGGAAGTCAAGGTAAACAACATCTATCGGGTCTCCTTTGTCCACATGTTTGTTCACCCCCTCAAAGAAATGTAACAGGTTAGTGAGGCAAGATCTTCCCTTGCAGAACCCATGCTGAGTCTTCCTCAATAACCCGTGTTCATCAATGTGCCTACTCATTCTGTCCTTGATAATGGTTTCTACCAACTTTCCCGGTATTGAAGTCAGACTGACTGGCCTGTAATTTCCCGGATCTCCTCTGGAACCCTTTTTAAAGATGGGGGTGACATTTGCTACCTTCCAGTCCTCAGGAACGGAGGCAGATTTCAATGAAAGATTACAGATTTTTGTTAGAAGATCCACAAGTTCAACTTTGAGTTCTTTCAGAACTCTCGGATGTATGCCATCCGGACCCGGTGACTTATTAGTTTTTAATTTGTCTATCAGTTGTAGGACCTCCTCTTTTGTCACCTCAATCTGACTCAGGTCTTTCAACACCCCTTCCAATATTAGTGGTTCTGGGGCGGGCAAACACTTCTCATCTTCCACGGTGAAGACGGAGGCAAAAAATGCATTCAGCTTCTCAGCCATTTCCCCATCCTCCTTCAGTAATCCTTTTACCCCATGGTCATCCAAGGGCCCCACTGCTTCCCTGGCTGGTTTCCTACTTCTAATATATTTGAAGAAATTTTTATTGTTGGTCTTTATGTTTTTTGCAATATGCTCCTCATAGTCCCTTTTTGCCTGCCTGATCACAGTCTTGCATTTGATTTGCCACTGTCTGTGTTCCCTTTTATTAATCTCACTTGGACTGGTTTTCCACCGCTTAAAGGAGTCCTTCTTACCTTTTACAGCTTCCATTACTTTGTTTGTTAACCATGCTGGCCTCTTCTTATACCTGTTTGTGCCTTTCCTAACTTGTGGTATGTATTTTATCTGAGCTTCTAGGATTATAGTTTTAAATAGTCTCCAAGCTTCCCCAAGGGTTTTGACCGTATTTACCTTTCCTTTCAGTTTCCTCCTCACATGCCTCCTCATCTCAGAGAATTTACCCCTTTTAAAGTTAAATGTGGTTGTGGCGGTCTTTTTGGGCAACTCCCTATTTATACAAATGGTGAAATCAATAACATTATGGTCACTGTTCCCAAGCGGCGCAATCACTTTTACGTCTCTCACCAAGTCTTGGGCATTACTTAGGACCAGATCCAGGATCGCCCCACCCCTGGTAGGTTCTGAGACCATCTGCTCCATAGCACAGTCATTGAGAGCATCAAGAAACTCAATCTCTTTCTCTCGGCCAGAACACATATTGACCCAATCAATCTGCGGGTAGTTAAAATCACCTATTACGACACAGTTTTTACGTTTAGCCGCTATCTTTAATCCCTCCATCATATTATAATCGTCCTCTCTCTTTTGATTTGGTGGGCGATAACAAACTCCCATAGTTAAATTTCCTTTGGGGCCCTCTATTTCAACCCAAAGCATTTCTAAAAGGGAATCTAATTCTCTGACCTCAGTCTTACTGGACCGTATATCCTCTCTGACATACAGAGCCACCCCACCTCCAACCCTTCCCTCCCTATCCTTCCGATATAACTTATATCCAGGAATCACCGTGTCCCACTGATTCTCCTCATTCCACCAAGTTTCTGAAATTCCCACAATGTCTATGTTTTCTCCCAACACTAAACATTCCAATTCACCAATTTTACTTCGGACACTTCTAGCATTTGCATACAAACATTTATAATTTCCCAGGCAAGCTAGGCCCGCCACCTCTCTCCTGCCGCCTCGAGACTCTAGCAGACAGTCCATACTGTTTGTCACCATCACAGTGGACAACTCTGATCCGTTACTCGGTAGAAAAATAGAAGCCAACCCTTCATCTCTTTGAGACGAGTCCTCCCGAACCAGAGACATTCCATCTCCTGTCGGCTTTCCCCCAAGATTTAGTTTAAAAACTGCTCTCGAAAATTTACAAACTGCTACTTCACTCCATTGACACAAAACCACACTCCTATCAAGGGGCCTGGCACCGAGATCTGGGTACTGAGCTAACCAAAGAGCAGTGGCAGGCTATTTGGAGTTCTTCCATATATAAAACGAAGGCAATGAATGTGCAACTTCAAGCCATTAAAGTTCTCACGCGCTGGTATAAGACCCCGGTGCAATTATCGCACTCCTTCTCTACTTCGCCCCTCTGTTTTAAGAACTGCGGCCAGAGAGGCACATTCTTTCACTCCTGGTGGCTCTGCCCCGTTATACAAAGCTTTTGGAGGCTAATTTACCAAGAAGTACATGCCCTCACCTCATACTCCCCACCTTTCACGCCGGAGTACGCTCTCCTGAACCTTGTAGGCACCTCACGCATTCCTGAGCACGTGGAGGAACTAATTTCACATATGTTCGTGGCAGCTAAATTTGCAATTGCCCTGGTTTGGAAGCAACAAACTCCTCCCTCGAGACAGGCATGGTGGCTGAAACTATGGGATTATTTTGTTTTAGATAAGCTCACCTATGACTTAGATCCTCGTTGCTCCTCCCAGACCGCTTCCTCGCACTTCGTGTGTAAATGGCGTCCCTTTATTGATAAAGTCTCAAAAGACAGCAGAAACCCTAATGACTCACACCATGCTATATTAATGTCATACCAACTACTGTTGTAATTAGTTTTTTAATGGTTAACATTGTATGTATCCACTTCCTCACTATATATTGGTATATGCTATGCATCTGCTGATGTACTACCACCTTTGTACCTTGAACTTTATACCAATAAAGCTTTTATATTTAATATATATATATATATATATGTATCGCACTTCTTAACTCAATAAAGCATTCCAAATGGTAAAAAAAAAAAAAATCGATGGACTTTATAGTAGAACTACCACCCTCTAGAGGACAGACGGTGATATTAGTGGTAGTGGACACTTTTTCAAAACAAGCCCATTTCATTCCTTGCCGAAAACTTCCCACGGCAAAAAAGCTGGCTTATCTATTCTTTTTGCACGTGGTCCGGGCCCACTTGTTCCCAGACAAGGTCATTAGCGACCGTGGGCCGCAGTTCATTGCCAACTTCTGGCGGGAGTTCTGTAAGCTCACCGGGCTTAAAGAAGCAAGGGCTAAGCTCCGCCTATGCAAACGGACGGTCAAAGTGAGCGAGTGAACGGGCTGTTAGAACAATACTTGTGGTGCTACATAAACTTCCAACAAACCAACTGGGTGGAGCTCCTGCCCTTTGCCGAGTACCAATACAATAACAGCCTGCACAGTTCCACCCAAATGTCCCCATTCCAGGCGGTGCATGGCTATGAGGGAAAACCCTTCCCCTCCCTTCCTGGAGGCGGTGACTGTCGACAATGGTGGGAGAGGCTAGAAAAGTCCTGGAAAGTTATCCAGGAGAACTTGGAAGAAGCAAATAAGGATTGCAAAGCCCAATTTGACAAAAAACACAGTCCAGGGTGGGATTTCAAAGAAGGAGAGACGGTGTTTTTGTCTACTAAGAACCTCCCGTTGCCTCAGACTTCGCGAAAATTGGCTTATCGATTCTTGGGACCTTTCAAAATAAAGAGAGTGATCAATAAAGCGACTGTAGAACTGGAACTGCCTAAACTGTTCAGTAAAATACACCCTGTTTTCCATTGCAGTCTTATCCATCGGGACCCGGGTGGGTCGAAGTGGCATCCTCAGGACCCCGAGCCGGAACCTATTCTGGTGAAGGGTCAGAAACACCACGAAGTGAAGGAGATCCTTGATGCTAAAAAGCAAAGGGGGGGTTACACTATTTAGTCCGCTGGCGCTACTTCCCTCCCAGCTGCGACGAATGGGTGAAATCCTCTGACCTCAACGCTCCCCAACGCTCCCCAACTACTTAAGCAATTTTATCTACTGCACCCAGACAAACCCTGAGCACGAGCTTGTTCTGGTCAACATCTGCAGGTGGCTCTTTGAAGCCGAGCCGGTCAGGCAGCTGGGCGCACTCCGTGACCAGATCCACGCCCTACAGGGAGCCGTGCCAGTAGGGCCGGCTGGGCCACCCGCCGGGGGTCCCGTGCCGCCGGGGCTGCCCGATACGGGGGCCCCTGCAGCGCCAGTTGATGGGGCGCCATTGCAACCTGTGGCACCCCCTGATGGAGGGGGGGCCGATCAGGCCACCCGCCCAGGCGCCCCAGGCTCCGGCCGCCTCGGCCGCACCGGCGGGCCCGGTTGCGCTGGCGGCCCCAGCTGCGCCAGCAGCACCGGCCGCGCCGGCGGCCCCAGTCGTGCCCACAGCCCCGGCTGCGCCGGTGGCCCTGGTCACACCCGCAGCCCAATCCCGCCCCAACTGCCGCCGCCAGGGCCGCCACCGGCCCCTCCCGCCGCCCCTGGAGGAGGGGACGAGGGGAGACCGCACGAGCTGCAGATCACGTTCGACAGGGACGGGGACGAAGTGGAATACTTCACCATCCAGTGCAACAGCTTCTTTACGCACTGGGGGGCCGGTTACCCGACGGAAGCCAGTCGGGTGGACCACATCGCGTCCCGACTGAAAGGGGCCGTGAGGAAATGGTAGTACGTGGGGCTGTACACCGGGCGGAAACCCGAACTAGCCACGGTAGCAGAATTCCTCCAAGTGATGCTACGGCAGTACGGGGACCCCCTGAGGGAGGAGAAGGCCACCGAAGCCCTCCAACGAATCGAGCAGGGGAACCGCACAACCCGAGAGTACGCCACCGAGTTTATGGCCCACTGCACGGCGGTGAGGGGCTGGAGCGAGCTGATGAAGTGTTCGGCGTTCAAGAACGGGCTGAACGTGAACATACTAGACCGGTGCTACCACCAGGGGAGACCCAACACCCTAGTGGGGTGGATCCAGCTAACGGGCGAAGTGGAGACGAACCTGCAACATGTTGGGATGCGTCGGCAGCAGCAGCTGGGGAAGAGGGGTGGAAAAGCAACCCCCGCCACACCCAAGTCCGAGGCGAAGAAGCCGCTGGCGACCTCCACACCAACCGGCGGCGGCAGGCGGTGCTTCAGTTACGGAGACCCGGGGCATCTCGCCGCCAACTGCCCTGCGAAGGCGCCGCCGGCCACCCCGCCACCAAAGCCGTTCATGGGCACCCCGAAGAAAGGAGGGGCCCGAGCCAAAGAGCCCAATCGGGGCACCGTCACCGCATCCATGGCGATTGACGAGGAAACTATAACCATCAGCGAGTCGAGTGAGGAGTCGTGGGACCCCGAGTAATGGGAAACGACAGCGACCTGCTTTAATAGGTGCCGCAAATCAGGTCCAGGAAACGCCGGCACCGATGACAGTGAGAATTACCGGGGAACTTTTGTTTATGGCTGTGACTTTATTGAACCCCTGCCTAAAGCGCTTTATGCACACCAGGGCCCTAATTGACTCGGGGTGTACTAGAGACATCATGTCCCCCCGCCTAGTGGAGGCCCTTGGGTTAACCAAGTCCCCCCTGCCTCGACGGGGGGGGGGGGGGAACCACCAGGCCACCTAGTCCCCCTACCCACCGCGACCCGACCCTGGGCGGTGGTTTCGATGGACTTTATAGTCGAACTCCCCCCTTCTCAAGGGAAAACAGTGATACTAGTGGTAGTAGATACTTTTTCCAAACAGGCGCACTTCATCCCGTGCAAGCAACTACCCACCGCCAAGAAGTTAGCCCACCTATTTTTCAATCACGTGGTACGCCTCCACTCGTTCCCCGATAAGGTCATTAGTGACCGCGGGCCACAATTCGTTGCCAACTTCTGGCGGGAGTTTTGCAAGATCACGGGGATAGAGCAGGGGCTCAGCTCAACCTACCACCCACAGACGGACGGACAGACGGAGAGGGTGAACGGGCTTCTCGAACAATATCTCAGGTGCTACATCAACTTCCAGCAGTCGAATTGGGTGGAGCTACTAGCTTTCGCTGAGTATGGGTATAACAACAGCCTACATAGCTCCACAAAAACTTCCCCATTTCAGATAGTAAATGGCTACGAGGGCAAGCCGTTCCCCCACCTTCCCCTACTGGCAGGGGAGCCCAAGCAAACATCCTGTCAACAATGGTGGGAGGGGGTGCGGAAAGGGTGGGAAGTAATCCAAGAAAACTTGGAGAAGGCCAAGGAACAATACAAGCGGCAGTTCGACAAAAAGCACTCCCTCCAGTGGGAGTTTAAAGAGGGTGAGAAGGTCTTTCTGTCAACCAAGAACCTCCCCCTGCCACAGGCTTGCCGCAAGCTGGCCTACAAATACTTGTGCCCCTTTACAATAAAACGAGTGATTAACAGCGTGACAGTGGAGCTAGAACTACCAAAACTGTTGAGTAAGATCCACCCTGTTTTTCATTGCAGCCTTCTTCGCAAAGATCCTGGGACTACATCCTGGCACCCTCGCCCTCCCGAGCCACCTCCTACGCGAGTGAAGGGCCAGAGCCACCATGAGGTCCAGGAGATTCTGGACTCAAAGGTCCAGTGGTGGGTCCTGTACTACTTAATCCGCTGGAAGTACTTCCCTCCGAGCTGTGACGAATGGGTCAAAGCTAGCGATGTGTCTGCGCCACAATTGCTTAAGAAATTCCACTTGCTGTACCCACACAAACCCAGGGTGAGAGCTTAGGGGGGCAGTATGTCAGAACTGGTAACTTTCCTATGTGCTGTTAGCCTAAGTGACTCCATATTGTAATCAAACACTAACCCATGCAACCTTGTTCCAGCAACTAACATCTCTGTGCATTTCAAACAAACTGTGATCACTGAAGGGTGACAGATAGCCTCTGGTCAACATCTGCAGGTGGCTCTTTGAAGCCGAGCCGGTCAGCCTCTCTCAGCAGGATTTCATCCTCCCTTACTGATAACAAACCCTGGGAAACAGACCATTGTCTCTAGCCATGTGAAAGATGGTTTTATTGTTGTCACCAAAACCGCATAAAGTGTATCCAATGCTAACTTTCGGCATCAGTGTTATCCTGTACCTTCAGCTCTGTAGTTCTCAATAAACGTCTATACTTTGTAACAAGTCTTGGGCCTCGTTTGGAGTTCTTCCAGTTCTGACAGGCAGTATGTCAGGCATATGTTTCATTGAAGTCATTAATGCTTATAATTACTTTTAATACCTGCTTACTAAGCCTATTGCTAAATAAAACTGTGCCACTAACCCTTGTGCCCTGCAAGAGAAGGAGGAGGGGAGGGAATGTAGGTTGCCAAAACTCCAAAGGCCAGCAATGCCTTTGAAGTGCAGAGCGCCAAGCCAGCCGCTCTGGCGCCTCCCAAAAAGAGCAAGGACATCACCAGAGGGGAGAAAACAACCATCACCGGTGGGAGATAAGTGGCCTGAGAAAGTGTTACTTGCAGGGACGACTGTGGTTTTATTATGAGAAGTGATTTAAAGCTCTGAGCCTTTGAAGTGTATCCATAAATGCCAATGTCTCTAGCTATTTGTTATCAGTTTCAATGAACCTGTGTACAGAGTAGCATTGTTGTAATCAATAAATGAAATTTAGTTTTGAACAAAGACAAGTTTGATCATTTTGAAACTTCAATGAACCCTTTGATGACAATATGGACTGGGGTGTCATCAATATGCAGATGACACCCAGCTCTATCTGCTGATGGATGGCCACCCGTCCAGAGGGATTGAGTGCGGCATTGCAAGCCATGGCTGGTTGGTTGCAACAGAGCCGGCTGAAACTGAATCCATCAAAGATGGAGGTGCTGTGTCTAGGTTATAGGGGGCTGGGATCAGGGATCAGGCTTCCATCCTTTGATGGGGCTCCATTGATGCCCACATCGAGGGTGAAGAGCTTGGGGGTTGTGGCGGAACCGGCCCGATTCTGCCTTCAGACCCGGTCCCGTCAGCTCCCTATTGAGTCGCCAACTCCTGGAGGGAGCTATTTCTCCTCCTGCCCCTTGGGCTCGCTGCCACCACCTGCTCAGTCCCGGGGTTCAGATTGAGAGGAACAGGACTCCCAATCCCCCTCTCCAGCTGTGAGGCCAGGCCTCAAGGTCCTCTGCCACCCTGCACTTGGGTTTCACAGAGACCTCAGCGCTTCTTTGGGGCACCCCTGGAGGATTGGCACCTTATCCAACTGCATGCCTTCCCCCCTTCACCTGGGCCCCCCTTCTCAACACAGCGTGGTCTAAAGCGGTCTGGGGATCTAGGTGGTACAGAGATTGACTGCCAGCATTTAAACAGTAAAAATATATTTATTTAAAAAGAGAAAAAGATAGGAAAAGAAAAACAAAAACAGTTGCGTTTAAAAAGTTAGCACAGCACAGCACACGCACAGCAAACAGCCTGACAAACAAAATGTGTTATAAACGCGTCCTGCTGGCCCTGATCTAAACTTGCCCTGTCTTGTGAATTACTTACTTAGTCTGCCTGCCTGGGGCCTCCCAGGCAGGAGCCTCCATTGCTCACCACATGCTCGCTCGAGCGCTGGCTTCCAACTGCCCTTCTCTTCCTGCTAACACACATGCCAAGAACAAAAGCACTTCCTGCCGCTCTAGGAGGCTTTCCCCCTAGAGTTGTTGGTTTGGCTCTGGAAGGGAGGGGGGGGAGTGAGGGGAAGGCTACAAAGCCTACTGAGGGATTTACTGACCCCTGCCAAATGAAGCACCACCACTGACTAAAATGGCGTTTCTCCACAGGGGTATTTCTGGATGCCTCTCTAACTATCGAGGCCCAGGTTACCACCACTGCCAGATCAGCCTTTTTCCATCTGAGGCAAGTCAGGCAGTTGGTCGCATATCTCGACCCCCACAACCTGGCCACAGTAACACATGCAAGTCACTTCCAGGCTAGATTATTGTAACTCTCTCTACGTGGGGCTGTCCTTGACCCTCCTCCAGAAACTCCAGCTGGTGCAGAACGCTGCTGCATGGATGTTGACTTTGTTGCCTATACGGGCATGGATCCATCCTGTGCTGTGTGAACTGCACTGACTACCCATTGAGTACCGGATCCGGTTCAAGGTGTTGGTACTAACCTTTAAAGCCCTATACGGACATGGGCCTTCGGGACTGCCTCTCCTTGTATGAGCCCCGTAGGTTTTTATAGTCAGCAAACCAACAACTTCTGGTAATACCTGGCCCCAGAGACGTCCATCTGGCCTCAATGAGGGCCAGGGCCTTTTCGGCCGTGGCCCCTGCCTGGTGGAATGAGCTCCCCCTGGAGATCTGGGCCCTGCAGGATTTGTTTCAATTCCACAGGGCCTGCAAAACAGAGCTCTTTTGCCAGGCTTTCAGCTGAGGCAGTGAGCATCACTTGTTACCAGCCTCCCCTCCTCATTCCATCCCGCGCTACAAGATCTGCTGGACTTGGACAATAGGTCACCACTGTGAGGCAGAATCTGCCATCTTTGTAATTTTAGATATTATAGTTTAAATTGGTTTTTTATTGTTTTTACTATGGACCATTTTTATGATGTAACCCGCCCTGAGCCTGTTCTACAGGACGGGCGGGCTAAAAATCGAATTAAATAAATAAATAAATAAAATTATCATTAATACATGGAAACAAAGAAGCGGCTGTTAACTTGCAAGAACATCTCGATCCTGCTTTTTTTGGGTACAAACATACTTCCAAGATGTCTTACAACTTATAAAAGTCAAAGAAAAAATAAAGAAGAAGCCCATGCTTGTTAGGAGAAGTGATACCAGCAAGAGAGTGGTGGAACTTTTGTCCTGGAAATCAAATAGACTGGTGCTTCAACTAACAAGTAATTTGGGAGTGTATTCTTTATATGTGCTTTTAATTGTTGTAATTCATTTCTTTGTGAGTGTTTCTATAATTGCTAGTCTTCTGTTGCAACAGCAAATGAAGCTCTTGTGAAGGGCAAGTGAAGCTGTGGACTGAAGAAGGTCCAGTTACTGAAACCAGTTCCTTCGCTTCGATTATTCTTGATATTGACAGAAGAAAAGAAACTCACAAGGAATTCTCAGCTAGAGACTTTGGGACTAATATATTTTTGACTACAGACTTTAGTGTATATATATCATCTCTCTGTATCTATCTATCTCTAGATTTATGTTAGTCTGAAGTGATAGAACAAAATGTAAGTCCATTGACATCTTTAAGACCAACAAAGTTTGTGTGCAATGAAATTTAGTTCTGGGTGCACCCAAAAGCTGATACCCAGAATTAAGCTTTGTTGATCTTAAAGGTGCTCCTGGACTCAGACTTTGTTCTTTCTCTATCGATCATCTCTTGATACACACACATCCCTTTTGGGGATTTTCAGAAGAAAGCTGATCCGCAAAGAGCCAAGAAAGATGTGCTCTGTTCCACAGGGTCAGCTCATGCTGTATCAAGTGTGCAGCCTCCACACAGACATCTCCATCCGACTTGCTGAGAATGGCCAGTTGGACAGTTATTTACATGCAAGTCCAGCTGTGTCTCCAGATCATCCCAATGTTTTTGCCTGAAGCACTTTGTCCAGTGGCTTTCCAGATGTGCACTTCTTGTTCATGCCCAGGTGAAAGAAGCTCTGCTGTGCACATGTTGCAGCTGGCAGCCACTTTGGTGCTTGGGGCAAATAACATCTTCTCTATCACCAGCAGAAGAGGTCTGGCAGACCGCAGGGCCCTGACAGAGGTGTTAAGCAGATGACCCCAGTTTCCCAGAGAAGAAGATGAGGGTTACTCCATTCATGTCATCAAGAAAAAGGGGAGCATCTTACATTCACATGAAAGTTGCAGTTGTGTACAGCAATTAAAAACCTATCCAAGAACTTGCCAGGGGTGACCCTGCTTAGCTTCTGAGATCTGATGAGATCAGGCTTGCCTGGGTGATCCACTTCAGGGCTGTGTAAAACTTAAAAAGTGTTATCGTCTTACATTTAGTGCAAAATTTCTTTCATGTAAACTGCAGTACTTCTTGACCATGAAATCACTTGCAGTTCATGCCCTTCTTGTGCCCTTGTGTCTTTATAGCAGTTACAATCCAAGCTTGCACATGTGCAAAATCATCCTATCCAGACCATTATGGCATAAAGGCAGAGAACCAAATGCCCCACAGCTGCTTTTGGTGGCCTCCTGCATTCTTTGTCAGTGACTGTGCCACACTAGGATGGGCAGCTGATCTCTCCTGCTCAGAGGTCGCCCTGGCAGGCAGCAGAATTGGCAGAGCTGGGTAGAGGAACATCTAGGTATTGGAGGGCAGAGCTGCAGGCGGCTGGGGTTTAGGTTGAGGGGGGACCTGGGCATCTGCATTTGAATTGCATTTGAATTGTATTGGTATCATCACCTGTATGTTTTAGTGAGCTATTTTAGTATCCATGTATTGTTTTCCCTTTGATGCTACCCACCCTGAGCCCATTAGCGAAGGGCAGGATATAAATACGAAATAATAATAAATAAATATATGACATCAGAACACCCCGGGTAAAAGACTGCTGAAAGGAGGGATTCTCGTGTCTCCAGCGGTTCCTCCCAGTTCTGCGGCCCATTTCTTTTCCTTCCGCTCATGAATGAGATCCTTCTCATTCATGAGCGGAAGGAAAAGAAATGGGCCGCAGGGGAAGCTCAGTGCTGAATCTGCAGACTGCTCCACACTTACCTTGCCATGTGCTCCACTGACCTTCGGTTCCACTTAGCCACGAACAGGCAATTGAAAGGGGAATGCTTTCAATTAAATATTCAAAGATATTTACATGTCTATCACCCTTTCCCAATCCCAGACTTTCACAGTGTTTGTTGACACCATAAAAGTGCTACTCTCATAACTTACACTTATCTGCATACTTTTAGCGATGTAACCAAACATCGTCTGTTGCTATGGTGATGGGCAGCGGGCAGCACAATCCGTCTGAGAGGTGTTGGCTGCTAGATTTGGTGGATTTCGCTTTTTGTTCCAGTTTGTTCAGAATGTTCTTCATTCCTTAATGCAGGGGTGGCCAATGGTAGCTCTCCAGAAGTTTTTTGCCTTCAACTCCCATCAGCCCCAGCCATTGATCATGCTGGCTGGGGCTGATGGGAGTTGTAGGCAAAAAACTTCTGGAGAGCTACCGTTGGCCACCCCTGCCTTAATGCAATACAGATTCTTGCGTGCATCACAGGGAGAAACTACAATCCCCAAAGAGCTTCTTGAATTCCTTTCTGGATCATGCATGTCACAATACATATCCCTTTATAAAGCACTACCTTCTTAAGAAGAAAGGAAAGAAGAGTTAACATTTGTTTCCAAACTGCATGTAGAACTCCTCTCAGGCCCATAAGCAGCTGGGTCTAAACAGAGGCCACACCTCTCTGTTTAGGTATGCAGGCATGGTAGACACCATGGGTGAATTCATGCAGGCCACATGTGAACATGAGAATGTCCATATTGGGTCAGACTAAAATCTGTCTTCTCAGCCCACTGTTTGATTCCCACCTGCTGTCTGCCAGATTGCTCTGTGTGTTCCCAAGCATGACCATCTCAGAGGGTCTAGTCCCGGGGTCAGGGATGAAAAGGACATAGCTTCTCCGTACCAGGGAAGTTCTCTCCAGCTATTATGGTTTCTAAACCGTCATTGTTTTTTTCTAATCCTTTTTTTAAAAGCCCCCTTCATTTCTGCCTGTTACAAGAGTGAAGTTGGTCATCTTCCTTGCTCTGACCTCCAGCCAAGATGCCTACAAAGATCTGCGATGGACATGACAACCCCAGAGGGGCAGGAGTAATGCCCACTCGAGTGGAAGTGCTTTTATCTAAGAGGGAAGGTGAATTTTCATTGGATTTCTTTTTGTGCTCTCTCATCCATCAAAAGCAATGATTGAAATATATTTTCCCTGCTACTATTTCTAGGACAATATTATTTAGACAATGTGGACTCGCTTGATAGAAATTTTTATCAACAATGTGAGTGAACTTTTCTCAAAAATAAATTATTTCACGCAGATGCATGTTATTGGCCTAGCTGGCTCACTTAGGTATACATTTAAGAGATAATCTATTGGTAAGCCTTCTCTCAGTGTTTGTTTTACCTGTTCCATAATCCTCTTCTGTATCTCAGCATGACTGAAAGAAGAAACAAGTGTAAAGCTGAGCTATGAAATCAGATGCTGTGAAGACTGGCCACAATCTATTTCTGGAGCGCTGGTCTGAATTCTGATTCACTCTTCTCTCTCCTCCCAAAGATCAATGAAAAGAGCTGGAATTGATTGATAGCCTCTCTATGAGCAGTTCCTTTGCCAGCAGACTGGGAGGAATCCCTGCCAAAAAACATCTCTCTTTGTCTCCTTAAGAAAATGTGGTGGACTGAGCTTATTGTTTACTTTCAACTCTTTGGAAGATTAGAGAAACACCAATTATTCCTAATTTAATTGCTGCCTTTTCTCCCACCCCTCCCAGCACTGACACTCTTCAGGCGAGCATCAGCTTTGGGAAGCAGAGCACCCAGGAAGCAGTTTTGTGAATTTCACAGGCCTGCTCTGATGCATCAGAGAAAGTAATTAGTGAAGGCTAATTATGGCATGGCAATGTTGAGATGTACCTGAGCAAGCATCACAATGACTCTAAAAATGTCAAGTTCTCCAGCTTCAGTAGAGCTGGAAGCCTTTCTTTCAACTAGGCTGGCTCTGTTACCTGCAATCAGAACCTCTGTACGCCAAAATGTCCTCAAAACGAGGTTGGGGAATTGTCAGGTGGGCACCTGGCTTAATCAGGATCTTTTACCTGTGTATACAGGATTCCATGTCCAGAAATTAATGCTTAAAAATATTAGGGACTCTAATTAAGTAAAACAAAATTTATTCCAGAAAAATATAGGCTTACATACAAGATAAAATACTCATAAAATCATTCATACAGTCCTAAAAAAAAAAAGAGAGAGAGAGATAGAGACAACACATGGGTAGACAAACAGGGTGATAATTACCGATCGTAGTCTTCAAGAAGGCTCCAATGGCGACGATAGAGGATGGGGGAAATGGACCCAAAACTGATCAGGAATCAGGGATGGATCTAGACAGTGGAACTAGGGTACTGCTAGATGCACACCTGTGGGTAGCTAGTCCACCGGTTATAAGGACTACCTTGAGTCCTTAGGGGATGGGAGGTATGAGGGAGGAGAAAGGAGAAAGGGGAGACTCTGCAGTGACCATAAGGGCTGGACTTCTGCAATAGCCAATAGCAAGTAAATTGGTGGCAGCTAATTGGGTGCCCATGACTGACCAATGAACAAGCTTGGTCCAGTGGTACCTGGTTGGACTTTCAGGTTGAAATGGACCAAGGTGAGGCTCCAAAATGACAGTTGGGGAGAAGAATGGGGGAGATTACTGGGTGGGGAGATGCTTAAGACTATTAAACGTATCTAAAAGAGTGACAATAGAGAGCCAAATCATTGCCTAGGTAACACCCGGTTTACACAAAGGAACTTGGCTCTGGCTGAAGATGGTCTTCCTCTTCTTCAGTCTTCTTCTTGTTACCAGTCTTTGTCCTGGGTTTTGTTGGACAAAGGCTTGGGTGGTCTGGCAGGATCCATGCCTGGATAAGCTTGATGGTTCAATGGGTGGCTCACATCTGTTGCGTACGTGTGCCTCCCGCTGTTCTGAAATGGAGTCTTGGTACTGCTGGAAAATAGCTGGTGTTAGCCTCCCAAGGTAGATACTATGGTCAAGGCTGAAAACCGCTTGGTCTGGATAGCTCCTAATGGTGCGCTTTTCTTCCGCTCCAAGATAGAGATGGCGTTCACTCGAAGCGACTGGAAACCATCTGCTTTCCTTGCTGGTGCTCTTCCAGGAACACGGAGCGCTGCTTTTAGCGTTGTGGCTGTTAGTAGTCACAAGTCCTTTCCATTCTGGTAGGCGAACCCACATCCTTCTGTCAGATGTGTGAGAGCTCTGTCTCCAGGCACTCTGGCACCCAGACGGGTGACTACGATGTTCTGAAATTAGGGGCATTTCCTTACACCCCACTGGTTTTCACTAGATTAAAAAAAATTCTGAAGATTCTTTTTGAGTTTTAAGACAATGACATGCAATAGTAGGTTTGCTGAATTTCAAGTTCAGCATGGTGATGGACAGTGTTGTCAAACTGAATAATAATAATAATAATAATAATAATAATAATAATAATAATAATAATAATAATAATAATAATAATAATAATAAATTTTATTTATATCCCGCCCTCCCCGCCTAGGCAGGCTCAGGGCGGCTTACAACATATTCAGATAAAAATTATACATTAATTTTAAAACAATATTAAAAGTTATACAATAGTTTAAGATCGACAGTATCCTAAAAATCATTCCAATTTACATAATTTAACAGCAACAATGATGTTCCTGGCGCTATTCTGTCTATTGCATAATAGCAAGATCACTAAATAGAGTCACTTTGGTGGGTCATCAATTTGGCCATCTTTTGTCAGCAGCCTGCGAAGGCCTGCCTAAAGAGGATGGTCTTGCAGGCTCTGCGGAACTGGTCTAGATTCCACAGAGCCCGCACCTCTTCCGGGAGCTGGTTCCACAGGCACGGAGCTGCAACAGAGAAGGCCCATGCGCGGGTGTTCTGCAATTTCGTCTCCTTTGGCCCAGGGATAGTCAGCTTGTTCTTCCCTGCTGACCTCAGTGCTCTTTGGGGCTCGTATGGGGAGAGACGGTCCCTCAGATAGGCAGGTCCTCGACCATATAGGGCTTTAAAGGTAATGACCAGCACTTTGTAGCGAACCCGGTATGTGACTGGCAGCCAGTGCAGTTCGCGCAGCCTTGGCTGTATGTGCTCCCACTTCGGGAGTCCTAGCAACAGCCTAGCCGCTGCGTTCTGCACTAGCTGCAGCTTCCGGGTTCAACACAAAGGCAGCCCCATGTAGAGGGCATTACAGTAGTCCAATCTTGAGGTGACCGTCACATGGATCACTGTTGCTAGGTCCCAATACTCCAGGAAAGGGGCCAACTGCCTTGCCCGCTTCAGATGAAAAAATGCCGACTTGGCAGTGGCAGCTACCTGGGCCTCCACTGATAGTGAAGGCTCCAGTAGAACTCCCAGGCTCTTGACCTGGCGCACCGCTTTCAGCAGCGCACCGTCAAAAACTGGGAGAGGTATTTCCCTCCCCAGAGCGCCGCAGCCCACGCAAAGGACCTCTGTCTTCATCAGGTTCAGCTTCAGCACACTCAGCCTAAGCCAGGTTGCCACGGCCTGCAGTGCCCGGTCCAAATTCCATGGGATGCAGTCGGGCCGGCCATCCATTAGCAGATAGAGCTGGGTATCATCTGCATATTGATGACAGCCAAGCCCAAACCTCCAAGCAATCTGGGCAAGGGGGCGCATGTAGATGTTAAATAACATCGGAGAGAGAACTGCTCCCTGAGGCACCCCACAATCTAGTGTGCGCCTCCGGGAGAGCTCGCCCCCGATTGCCACCCTTTGTCCCCGTCCCTTGAGAAAGGAGGAAAGCCATTGTAGGGCCAACCCCCTAACCCCTATGTTGGCGAGGTGGCGGGTCAGTAGCTGATGGTCGACCGTATCGAATGCCGCCGACAGATCTAACAGCATCAGCACCGCCACGCCACCTCGATCCAGTTGCCGTTGGAGGTCATCTGCCAAGGCGACCAACACTGTCTCCGTCCCATGGCCCAGGCAAAAGCCGGACTGGCAAGGGTCTAGGATGGAAGCGTCATCCAGAAAACTCTGCAGTTGCAGCGCCACTGCCCTCTCAATGATTTTACCTAAAAACGGTAAGTTAGAGACCGGTCGGTAGTTTGCCAATTCGGCCGGATCTGCTGTACATTTTTTCAAGAGGGGGTGGACCAAAGCCTCTTTCAGAGGTGATGGAAAACGCCCCTCCAAGAGGGATCTATTTATTATGTCCCGTAAAGGACATCTAAGCTTCTCTGGCAAGATTTAATCAGCCAGGAGGGGCAAGGGTCCAAATCGCAAGTTGTTGGGCGTGCAACAGAGAGAATTCCGTCAACTTCCTCCAGGCTGAGTGGGTCGAACTGACCCAGCACCAAACCAGAAGACAGGCACAAAGCCTCAAGTTCCTGTACTGTATCCAATGTGATAGGCAGGTCTTTATTTATTTATTTATTTATTTATTTATTTATTTATTTATTTATTTATTTATTTATTTATTTAGAATTTATATCCCGCCCTTCCCACGAATGGCTCAGGGCGGCTTCCAATAATGAATCCAACATAAAAATTAAACAATATTTAGGCATGTAAAAGGTTAAACATTTAAAACAGATAAAACAGATAAAATCTTAAAATTAATAAATAATCCATATGTATATAAAAGAGATCTGGCAAGTACGTTAAGTTCTCAAGCTAGGTATAGGCTAGCCGGAAGAGGGTCGTCTTACCGGCCCTGCGGAACTGGACAAGGTCCCGCAGGGCCCTCACCTCTTCCGGCAGCTGATTCCACCATGTAGGGGCCATAACAGAGAAAGCCCTTTCTCTGGTGGATTTCAAGCGGGCTTCTTTCGGCCCAGGGACAGTAAGGAGATTTTGTGTTCCCGACCTCAGTACTCTCTGGGGAACGTGGGGAGAGACGGTCCTTCAGGTAGACAGGTCCCAAGCCATATAGGGCTTTAAAGGTGATAACCAGCACCTTGTACCGGACTCGGTACATCACTGGAAGCCAGTGCAGGGTCCGAAGGCCCGGCTGAATGTGTCCCCGCTTTGGGAGACCCAGTAACAGCCGGGCCGCGGCATTCGGCGCCAGCTGTAATTTCCGAATTCAGGACAGTGGCAGCCCCATGTAGAGGGCATTACAGTAGTCCAACCTCGAGGTGACCGTAGCATGAATCACTGTTGCTAGGTCGTCACGCTCCAAAAAGGGGGCCAACTGCCTTGCCCGCCTAAGGTGAAAAAACGCGGACTTGGCAGCGGCTGCTATCTGAGCCTCCATCGTTAGGGAAGGCTCCAATAGCACCCCCAAGCTCCTGACCCTGTCCGCCGCTATCAGCGGCACACCGTCAAAGGCTGGTAGGGGGATTCCCCTTCCCGGGCCGCGGCGACCCAGGCAAAGGACCTCTGTCTTCGCAGGGTTAAGCTTCAGCCCGCTCAGTCTGAGCCACTCAGCACAGCACGTAATGCCCGATCTAGGTTTTCCGGGGCGCAGGTCGGCTGGCTGTCCATCAGTAGATAGAGCTGGGTGTCATCAGCGTACTGGTGACACCCTAGCCCGTACCTTCGGGCAATCTGGGCAAGAGGCCGCATATAGATGTTAAATAACATCAGGGAGAGAACCGCCCTTGGGGCACACCACAATCGAGTGTGCACCTCTGGGATAGCTCCCCCCCAACTGCGACCCTTTGTCCCCGACCTTCCAGGAAAGAGGAAAGCCACTGTAAGGCCAACCCCTGAATCCCCGCATCGGCGAGGCAGCCCTTCAGTAGCCGATGGTTGACCGTGTCGAACGCAGCCGACAGGTCTAACAGCATCAGCACCGCCGAGCCGCCCCGATCCAGATGCCATTGAAGGTCATCTACTAGGGCGACCAGCACCGTCTCCGTCCCATGTCCCGGGCGAAAGCCGGACTGAAATGGGTCAAGGACGGAAGCATCCTCCAGGAAAGTCTGTAGCTGCATCGCCACTGCCCTCTCAATAAGTTTGCCCAAAAAGGGCAAATTTGAGACCGGCCGATAGTGTGCCAATTGGGCCGGATCTAAAGATGGTTTCTTTAAGAGGGGACGGACCACAGCCTCTTTGAGCGGCGTTGGAAAGTGCCCTTCCATCAGGGATCTATTTATGATATCCCGTATAGGATATCTAAGATCACCATGGCAGGATTTAATAAGCCAGGAAGGCAAGTTGTTGGGCGAGCAGATAAGAGGATCCTGTCAACTTCCTCCAGGCTGAGGGGGCCGAAGCCATCCAGCGTATAATCCGAAGACAAGCTCGGGGCCTCGATTTCGCTAACTGTCTCAAAATTGGCAGGGGGGTTGGGGCGGAGTGACGCGATTTTATCCACAAAAAATTTCGCAAAAGCCTCGCACCCTATTTCCAATTCAATAGAATTTAGTCTGCCTTGCGGCAGCGTTGTAAGTCCTCTAATCATGTCAAACAATTGTGCCGGGCGCGAAGTTGCGGACGCAATCTTAACCGCAAAGAACGCTTTCTTTGCGGCTTTGATTGTCATCTCATAGGCCTTCAAACTCTCTCTATAAGATGTTCGGGTCACTTCGTCTCGAGTACTCCGCCATTGCCTCTCCAGTCGTCTGAGTCCCCGCTTTTGTTGCCGCAGCTCCTGGTTAAACCAGGGCGACGGCTTCGAGCAGGGACGCAGAGGGCGCTTGGGTGCGACCTCCTCGATGGCCCTGGAGAGCCCATCATTCCAGGACTCTACCAGATCATCCAGGGAATCGCCAGTGGGCCAGGTGTCCCGAAGAGCCGTTAGGAACCGTTCCGGGTCCATCAGGCTCCGCGGGTGAGCTAAAATACGCTCTCCGCCTAAACAGGTTTTGGGTGACACCCCCATACGAGCCTTAAGGGCAAAGTGATCTGACCATGGCACTGCTTCCATTGCAATATCAGTCACTGATATTCCGGCCGCAAAGACCAGGTCCAACATGTGTCCCGCCTGATGCATGGGCGTTGTGATAACCTGGGAGAGTCCTAGTGTCGCCATGGATGACACCAGGTCCATCGCCTGGCTGGAGGCCGCGCCGTCAGCATGGACATTGAAGTCTTGGCGGAGTGACGTGATTTTATCTGCAAAGTGTTTTGCAAAAGCCTCACAGCCGATCTCTAATTCTCTAACATTTGGTTTGCCTTGTGGCAATGTGGTAAGATCTCCAATTATTCTAAACAATTGTGCTGGGCGCGAATTTGCAGATGCAATCTTGGCTGCAAAGTAGTCTTTCTTTGCAGCCTTGACTGCCATCTCATAAGACTTCATAAACGTTCTATAGGATGTTCTCTTCGCTTCATCCTGAGTATGCCGCCACTGCCTCTCTAGTCGTCTGAGCCCTTGT
Organism: Heteronotia binoei; assembly: GCF_032191835.1. NCBI lineage: Eukaryota > Metazoa > Chordata > Lepidosauria > Squamata > Gekkonidae > Heteronotia > Heteronotia binoei. The sequence goes on from NC_083229.1 coordinate 136,855,140, forward strand.
TTCAGCTGACGTAGCTCCACGGAATACCATGGAGCCAGCCTCCTGCGAGGGTGCAGAGGACGTCGAGGTGTGATCTTGTCGATAGCCCTGGATAGCTGACCTTGCCAGGCCTCCAACAGGTCATCGAGGGAATCACCAGGGGGCCAGGGATCTCTCAGTGCCATTTGGAAACGTTCCGGGTCCATCAGGCTCCGGGGGTGAGCCAAAATGCGCTCTCCGCCCATACAGGGTTGGGGTGGTATCTCCATACGGGCCTTGAGGGCTAGGTGATCTGACCATGGTACCGCGTCTACCGTGATATCGTTCACCAAAATCCCAGACGCAAAGATCAGATCTAACATGTGCCCGGCCTGGTGCGTGGGAGTTGTGACAAATTGAGAGAGTCCCAGTGTCGCCATGGAAGACACTAGATCCATCACCTGAGTGGAGGCCATGTCATTGGCATGGACGTTGAAATTATCCAGGACCATAAGCCCTGGGTACTCCAATGCCCAGCCCGCCACCGCCTCCATCAGGGATGGTAAGGCGCTGGCTGGTGTGTTAGGTGGACGGTACACCAGCCAGATCGCCAACCCCTCTCCAACATCCCACGCCAGACCGCCGCATTCAATACCATCGATCGTTGGGGCAGGGAGAGCCCGGAAGGAGTAACCCTCCCGTACAAACAATGCCACCCCTCCCCCCCGCCCGCTATTTCGCGATTGGTGAAAGACCGAGTAACCTGGGGGGGTCATCTGGGAGAGAGCCATCATCTCCCCATCTCATACCCAGGTCTCGGTCACGCAAGCCATGTCCACGTCCTGCCGAAGCAGGAACTCCCTAAGGGTCGAGGTCTTATTATTTATGGACCTGGCGTTGCCAATGACGGACCAATGACGGAGATGGGCTTTTCCTCTTGGCCCCACTACCTGTCACCGCTGGGGTGGGAAGTAGACTGGAAGGGGGCCAAGCACCATATTGTCTCCGTCCCCTTCCCTTACACTTCTGTCTGTTCCCACCATCGTACCTTCCCCTCCCCAAGAGCACTGGAATCTCTAGGCCAAGCATCCACGCCTGTGCCCGGAATGATCTTGCCAATATTGAGCAGCTTCACCCCCCCCCCCCCCAGATTATCTCCACCTGCAATTAGGTTCACATCCCACCGACCACTCCAGTCTCCCAATGCCAGACTCACACCTATTCACTCCAATTAATTAATTCAAAAAGCCCCTCCCAGAACTCCTTCTAAATTGATTAGTTAAAAATCTAATAATTTCATTCCTAGCACTATTAACTAATAACCCCCCATCAGTCTTCCCGATTAATAAGCTAAAAATATAAATATATAGTCCAAATATAAATATATAAATATATAATACTTTGATTACTAATCAATTGACTAAAAATCCAATTAATTAATTAATGTTAATAATAATAAATTTCAATTAGTGGTCTGCAAGTCTATTGATCAATGGGTGGAAGTCCAGGTGCTTTGTTAGGCGGTAGAAAGTATATATTGTTCATAAAGTGCTGTTCTTGGGTGCAGTGTCTGTGGATGTTCCCAGTTGTTGTTAAAGTGCAGGTGCAGTTCGTGTTCGTGTGGGTGCCACTTTTGGGCCTGATAGCACTCACAGCCTGGCGACCCGGGGGGGGGGGTGAGACCTCCCCTGTGTCTTCCCAGCTGCTCGGCTGGGCCCCGCAACTTCGGCTGAGGGAAGCACAGCCCCCGTCGGCACCGCCTCCGATCTTCCGCGGCCCGGCACGTGCTCCAGGGCCCCCCCCCACATCCCCTGGGCCCCGTACGGGGCTTCCAGTCGGAGAAGTCCCAGACACTAGTCTGGCCGTGCTGATGTGGGGTGGGAAGTGAAGGGCGAGGAGGCGAAGGCCAAACGGCGCCCACCAAGACCAACGTCCCGGGCCGCCCGCTGCTTCACCCACTCACAGTGCTCCAGCTATTCCTCGGCCTCAGCTCTGCACCCCGGCCGCTCCTCGATCTCCGGTCGCAGCCGTCTCCGGCTATACCACACAGGCACGCCCGTCCAGCACCGTCCAGCTCCGCACTCCTTTCCCGGCCCTGCTCGGACTTTGTCCGTACCCCAGCCTGCAGCTGCGCTCCACCTCCGCTTCAGCGTCAGGCCCAGCCGGCAGTAGTGTTTCCAATCTCTCTGGAGGACCAGGAGCCGCTACCTCCGCTGTTTGCAGGTTAGAGTTCCAGCAGATTCTGGTTGAAGTTTGGTGTTTGCTGTTATTATTCGCAGTTGTTATAATTCGTGGTTGTTGTTATTTCTGTTCGGTTGTTGGCGGGAGCCCTAGTGGCGGGAGCCCTAGCGCCTAGGCTTCTACCGCTGCCGCCATCTTGTCTTGGAGTCAAGAAGGGATTGCACTTTACATGCAAGTGGGGGGTTTTCTTTCACCTCCCTCTCTCCCACCCAGGTATTTTGCAGCCTGCAGCTCTATACACCCTCCCTCCAGTCCATTCCACACAGCTTCCTCCAACTCCTGCTCCTTCACCTCCCTCCTCTCTGCATACTGCTGTTGCTTCTGCAGTGCACTGTGCCCTACTGACTTATGGCAAATCCGCAGGGTTTTCAAGGCAAGAGATAAGCAAAGGTAGTTTGCCTTGGCCTGCTTCTGCGTCCCAAACTTGGACATACTTGGTAGTATCCCATCCAAGTATTAACCAGGGCCAACCCTGCTTAGGCTCTGAGATCTAACAAGATCAGGCTAGCTTGGGCTATCCAGGTCAGGGCAGTTAAAGTATATTACACTCTTTTTATTTCATTCTCTCTAATGGTGTTATTTAATTCTATTGAACCATTCGTTACCTAATGGTATAATCCAGTTTTATTGCATTGCTTATTTTTTTGTATTATGATAGTGTTTATTGCATTGTTTTTATCTTTTATATATAATTCCCCTTTCATCTTGGCAAATCCAAGCTCTCTTATTGGTTGGGACTGGGTGGGACTGTGGTGCATCAACTTTTGACCCTTCAAACTATCAGTCAATTGCCCTTGCATAACATTGGCAACCCCAGGACAGACAAGGATTGGCCCTCTGGGGAAACAACTAGGCAGTGACTGCTGCAACTACTCTTGCTTTTCTCAGTAAAAAGCAATCAAGCTTGGTTCTCTCAGTAGAAGCTGATGGGGGAGGCCCTTTCAAGTCCTCTTTTGGCCTGTGAAGGTGAACTCATTGGTTAACTCCCTCTCACCAGAGTGGCTGTTAGCCAAGTTGATTCTGTCAATATAAGGCAACCAACCTCGGTTCTGGCAGTTGCTGCCTCTCCCTACTCTCCCATTGGCTAAGCTGCCTGTCACACTGCTTTACAGAGGAAAGACAGAAAGCCTTCCCTTGACTGTGTGAGGGATGGAGGGCAAAGAAAAGAGCCGTGGACAGAGCCTTCCCATGGTTGGCTGAGGGAGAGAGAAGGAGGGAAGGCTTTCTCTCAATTGGACTGAGGACTCCTCCCTATCTTCCTCTGGGAAGGATATACCCAGTGACTTCCTCAATTGGCTGAGGACTCCTCCCTATCTTCCTTTGGGAAGGATAAACCCAGTGATGCGGGGGGGGGGAGTATGGTGTCCTGTTGCGGTAGACCAGATATAGAGATAGACAAATAGGGAGGGAAGGTAAGAGATAAGAGATGGATTGAAGTCCTGTGCTTAAAACCAAAAACATTATGAGAGAGGGGGTGTTAGTCTGAAGGTACCATTAGAGGCCTCTGAGGGAGAACTCATTTGGGCCAGTCCTGAATATGGCTGCCAGTTCCAGGTTAGTGGGAAATCTCTAGAGATTCTGTGGCAGAGGTTGAGAGGGCATAAGAGTTAGGGTTTCAGATTGAGGTCTACCAGACCACAATTCTTGCTGTGGATGCTGACTGGGTGATTTCAGACCAGTCACACACTTCCAGCCTCAGATAAAAGGGGGAGAGGAGATTGATGTAAGCTTCTTTGCCCCCCTCCCATCACTGTGGAGAAAGACTATCCTTTTCCTATGTGGAGGTTGCAGGGAGGGGGGAGGCAATGGAAAGCTGAAGTCAGAAGGGCAGATAAAGGAAAGAAGATAAGTTGCTAATGCCAGGTTAGGAAACTCTTAGAGATTTAAGGGTTGGAGCCTGGAGAGGGTGGAGTTTGAGGAGGGATGAGACCTCAGACAGGTACTATGTCACAGACTCCACCACTCAAACCAGACATTTCCTCCAGGAGCACTACTTTTGCCAATCTCCAGGTTAAGGCTGGAGTTCACTCAGAATTACAACTGCTCCTCAGATGGCAGAGATCAGCTCCCCTTGGGGGGTGGGGATGAATGCCTTCACTTAAGACAGCAAGGGTGGGAGGCATTCACCTGGAGCCTCTTTCTAGAGCCCATTGTATTTTTCTTCACAATGGACCTTATCTCTAGTAATTCTATATTTTGAATTGCAGCAGCCTGAGCAGCCCGGACTAGTCCAAGCTTCTTAGAACTTGGAGGCTAAGGGTTGGCCATGGAGTGGAAACCAATTGTGATGCGGTGGCCAACAAGGCAAATGCAATTTGGGGCTGTATCAACAGAAGTATAGTGTCCAGATCATGTGATGTGATGGTATCGCTTTACTCTGCTCTGGTAAGACCTCATCTGGAGTATTGTGTTCAGTTTCGAGCACCAAATTTTAAGAAGAATATAGACAAGCTGCAACGGGTCCAGAGGAGGGCGACGAAGATGGTGAGGGTTCTAGAGACCAAGTCCTATGAGGAAAGGTTGAAGGAGCTGGGGATGTTTAGCCTGGAGAGGAGGCAGCTGAGAGGTGATATGATCACCATCTTCAAGTACTTGAAGGGCTGTCATATAGAGGATGGTGTGGAATTGTTTTCTGTGGGCCCGGAAGGTAGGACCAGAACCAATGGGTTGAAATTAAATCAAAAGAGATTCCGGTTCAACATTAGGAAGAACTTCCTGACTGTTAGAGTGATTCCTCAGTGGAACAGGCTTCCTCGAGAAGTGGTGGGCTCTCCTTCCTTGGAAATTTTTAAACAGAGGCTAGATGGCCATCTGACAGCAATGAAGATCCTGTGAATTTAGGGGGAGGTGTTTGTGAGTTTTCTGCATTGTGCAGGGGATTGGACTAGATGACCCTGGAGGTCCGTTCCAGCTCTATGATTCTATGAATTAAGCTCAGGGTTGCTTTTCAGAGGAACGAAATGGGGCACCATTTCTGTTTCTTACAGCTACAGATGCCGCTTAAATTATTTTGGGAAGATTAACCTCCAGTACACTTATCTATTAGTTAGGGGTCCCCCCCCCCATTTTTGAATGTAAGGTTTTCTGCAAATCTGAGACATTTTTCAGGTTTGTAGAATGAAGTGTCTCATCTGTTCATGGCTGCAGTTTCTGCAGATTTGGGATAATGAGAATTAGATATATTGATAATTCCAGTCATTGTCTCTTAAAAAGAATATTATAGAGCTGGGAAAAATAGAAAGCAACCAAAATGATGATGCCCCAGATGGCAGGACCAGAACCAAAGGGCTGAAATTAAATCAGAAGAGTTTCCACCTTTGATAAATCTCTTCCATCTACCATAGCGGATGCAAACAATCATTGTTACCTAATTAAAAGGCGTTGAATCTTAAAAACACTTTTATTTACTCCTATTTGTGAGTAACAAGAAAACATCTTACTACTGTTATGCAGGGTGATTTTATTCAGCTAGTATGGGGGGGGGGGACTTTCCAGCATCTGTGCTGGCGGAACAAGCCAGAGAGGCTGAAAAGCAAACTGAAAATCATCTACAACATGTTCAAACCATGATAATATTCTTGAAGAGTACTTTTATTTCCTCAGCTTCTATTTTTAGCCCAAGTTGTTTACACTGCCTGCAGCCCCCTGTTGCAGCTAGCCTCAGAGGACCTGGTGCGTGTGACACAGAACAATCTTGCCTTGCAAAAAGAGGGCATTTTCATTAAAGGTCTAGCTTGCAAGAGATCAGAAATAATCATTAGATAAATTAATGGTTTTAGGAGAGGGGGGAATTACATCATTTTCTCTCCAGTTTATGAAGCAAACTGTTATCAGTTAGAGGGGGAAATTTATGCTTCCAATTTGTTGCTGCTGTTGTTCAGTCGCACAGTTGAGTCCGACTCTTTGTGGTTCCATGGATCAAGTCACGTTAGGCCCTCCTGTTTTCCACCATCCTCCGAAATCTGCTCCAATTTGTGTTAGTTACATCACTAATGCTGTCCAGACAGTTCATCTCTTGCCATCCCCTTCTTCTTTTGCCTTCTGTCTTTCCCAGCATCAGGATCTTCTCCAGTGAGTGCTCCCTTTTCATTTGGTGGCCAAAGAATTTGAGCTTCAGCTTCGGCATCTGACCTTCCAGGGAACAGTCTGGGTTGATTTCCCTTAGGATTGACTGATTGGATCTTCTTGCAGTCCAAGAGTCTTCTCCAGCACCACAGCTCAAAAGCATCTATTCTTCTTCACTCGGCCTTCCTTATGGTCCAGCTCGCACAGCCATACATTACTACTGGGAATACTATCACTTTGACTATACAGACTTTTGTTGGCAGGCTGATGTCTCTACTTTTTATTATACTGCCCAGGTTCGTCATAGCTGTCCTCCCAAGGAGCAAACGTCTTTTAATTTCATGGCTACAGTCACCATCTGGAGTAATATTGGATCCCAGAAAAGTGAAGTCTGTCACGACTTCCATGTCTTCCCCTTTTATTTGCCAAGGGCTGGTTGCCGCAATTGTAGTTTTTCTGATATTGAGTTTCAAGTCTACTTTTGTGCTCTCCTCTTTTACCCTCAACAAGAGGTTCCTTAGGTGCTCCTCACTTTCTGCCATTAGAGTAGTATCATCTGCATATCTGAGGTTGTTGATGTTCGGTAGTTCCTGATCTACATACTGCTGAAGCCTAGCTTGTAGGATCTTTAACATGACCTTGCTGGCATGAGTGCAATGGTGTGATAGTTTGAACTTTCCTTCTTTGGGACTGGAATATAAACTGACCTTTTCCAATCCTGTGGCCACTGTTGCATTTTCCAAATTTGCTGACATAATGTGTGCATCACTTTAACAGCATCATCTTTTTGACCTTTAATGCAAATGTCCTCTTTTTGCAAGGCAAGATTGTTCTGTGTCACATCATCACGTCCTGAGGCCAGCTGCAACAGGGGGCTGCAGGCGGTGTAAACAGCCTGATTTGGGACACCTCCCAAGCGCCCCAAACTGCCCATCTGTTAGCAGCCAAAGAGAGGCATCCCATTCAAAAAGATAATACCTACAGATGTTTAGAGCAGTGTGGTGCCCCCCAATACCCAGACATGCTGAGTCGCTAACTCCAACAGGTTGGATCCTGGAGTAGCACTCCCATAGGCTCAGCTGAGTGGCTTGTTTACCATTTAGGGGCAGGGCAGCCTCCTGTCCATCACAGCTGTTTTATTTCTTCTCCCTGCTGTGTCCTCATCTCTGATTTGGACTTACTCAGGAACCTGCCTTCAAAAATCCAAATAGCCCCTCTCCTCCCTGGGACATATGTGGCCTCTTTTGGGGGGAGGGCAGTGACCTCTTTCTCCTCAGTCCTTCCTACTGGGCTGCTGGATGTCTCCTCCCCCAGCTGCCCTCCCTCTGGCCCTATTAGTTATATCAGAGCTTGGGTGGGATAGGTTCCCAGCCCTCAGTCCCCACCCACTTTCCCCTGGCCCCCCTGCTGTGCTTCTTGTCCTGAGGGAGGCTTCTCTGGTCTGCAAGACAGACCCAGGCACTTGCAAGCAGCATCTGCCCCATCTTGCCTTGAGAACCCCTTGAGGGGTCACCATAGGTCTGCTGTGACTTGATGCCACTTCCCACCACCAGTCAGCAGCCATATAATTTTGCCTTCAAAGAATGAGACCTTAAAACAGACTCTGCTATGAGAAGCTTTACTTGCCACAGGTTGTACAGTAGCTTGGGAGCTGACAGCAGAAGCAGGGTCTGTTCCTTTGTACATGGGACCAAATATCCTGTGCTTCATCACTTACCAAATACATTTCCCTCCAGAGCTGATGGCCTGAGGAATCACAGGGATGGTGAACACCTAGGACATTCCTCAGAGAGCTCAATAGTACTTAAGTGCTGCAAGTAGGGTGCTTCCGGTTTTGGTTTCATGGAGGATTGACGTGCTTCTCAGTGAGGAGCAGACCAGACCCTCTGTTCTGGGCAGAGAAGGTGTTTTAATGCCTGCTGTCCACATCTTCTAGGCAAGAAGGTGGCTAAGACATGCTTATAAAATTCTGAAGAGATTTACTTTGGCTGACGAGGAATCCCAGCTGGGTTTCTTTTTGGCTTTGAAGAGTCTCCGGAGAAGAATCGCATTACGTCTACAGAGGATATCTGGAGTCATTAAATCGACTTAAATTCATCATGAGCCAAAGCTTCTTTGGGACTGATTAATATCTATGAGTTTTCTGCATTGTGCAGGGGGTTGGACTAGATGACCCTGGAGGTCCCTTCCAACTTTATGATAGTGATTTTCAGGGCAAGAGATGGACAGAGTTGGTTTGCCCCTGCCAGTTTGGTGTAGTGGATAAGTGTGCGAATTCTTATCTGGGAGAACCGGGTTTGATTCCCCGCTCCTCCAATTGAAGCTGCTGGAGTGGCCTTGGGTCAGCCATAGCTCTCACAGGAGTTGTCCTTGAAAGGACAGCTGCTGTGAGAGCCCTTTCAGCCCCACCCACCTCACAGGTTGTGGGGGAGGAAGATAAAGGAGATTGTGAGCCACTCTGAGATTCAGAGTGGAGGGCGGGGTATAAATCTGCAGTCTTCTTCTACCTCTGCGTAGCAACCCTTGACTTCCTTGATGGTCTCCCATCCAAGTACTAACCAGGGCTGACCCTGCTTAGCTTTTGAGAGCTAACAAGTTTCGGCTAACCTGGTTCCATTCTGCTCAGGGCTCTCATTCCTACACATAGCTATACATTATCTCACTTGCTAACCTCACAGGAGAACATTCTTATTGATCAGACTTTTCAGTGCTATCAATTGGCCATGTCTTTCTCTCTATGCAAATATATAAACATTTATTTAGTGGATTTTTATTCCGCCCTACCCCGTGAACAGGCTCAGAGCAGATTATAACAAAATCAGAACAATTAAAATCAATAAAACCTAACAGTTAAAACAATTTAAACCACCTGATTTCAAAGCAGAAGACAGAATTGATCAAATCAAATACAGTTTCAGGCTGGAGCCAATAAATCAAAAGAATGGTGTCAAACTTTGATTGGGCCATCTACCAGAAAATCTGGACCTAGCATTGCAGGCCGTGGCAGGTTGGCTTAGGCTGAGTGGGCTGAAGTTGAATCCAGCGAAGACGGAGGTCCTTTGCTTGGGTCGCGGTGCCCTGGGAAGGGAAATCCCCTTGCCAGCTCTTGATTGTGTGCCGCTGAAAGCGGCCCACAGGGTCAAGAGCTTGGGGGTTCTTCTGGAGCCTTCATTATCAATGGAGGCACAGATAGCGGCCACTGCCAAGTTTGTGTTTTTTCATCTCCGGCAGGCAAAGCAGTTGGCCCCCTTCCTGGAGCGCCGGGACCTGGCAACGGTGATTCATGCTACGGTCACCTCGAGACTGGACTACTGCAACGCCCTCTACATGGGGCTGCCCTTGTGCTGAACTCGGCAGTTGCAGCTGGTGCAGAATGCGGCGGCTAGGCTGCTATTGGGACTCCCAAGATGGGAGCACATGCAGCCGGGGCTGCGTGGACTGCACTGGCTGCCAGTGGTGTACCGAGTCCGTTACAAGGTGCTGGTCATTACCTTTAAAGCCCTATATGGCCGAGGACCTGCCTACCTGAGGGACCATCTCTCCCCATATGAGCCCCAGAGAGCGCTGAGGTCAGCTGGAAAGAACCAGCTGAATATCCCTGGGCCAAGGGAGGCCAGATTGAAGACCACCCGGGACCGGGCCTTCTCCATTGAGGCTCCACTGCTGTGGAATCAACTCCCGGAGGAGGTACAGGCTCTGCGATGTTTAGACCAATTCCGCAGGGCCTGTAAGACCTACCTCTTCAAAATAGCCTTCGCCTAATACCGAGCTAAGAAAGTGCCGCTGGATATGTTTTTTCTGCCATTGAACTTATGAAAGACCTATTATAGCACCATAATGTTAATTTTAATATAATCTGTATATTGATTTATGATGATTTTACTGCTATGTATGATTTTATTGTATTGCATTTGTATGTTGTGAGCCACCCTGAGCCTGCTTGTGCGGGGAGGGCGGGATATAAATAAAAAGTATTATTATTATTATTATTGAAGGAATACTGCAGCAAGGGAGGCCAATTTAATTTAATTTGGCTGTATGCTGTCTCACTTGAAGAACAGGCCCTGCAGGCAGATAACGGATCCAGCAGGCCCTCATCTCCAACAGGAGCATGTTCCACCTGCCCCTAGCTAAGGCTAGGCAGATATCCCTTGGGGTGGGGACAACCAGCAGATGTTGATTTACTGCGGGTAAAGCCCTTTGAGGCACATATGGGGAGAGGTGGTCAGTGTCTTCCCAGAACAGTTGGCTGATGTGGTCCAAAATTGGACCTGAAGATGAACAAGAGACTTCCAGTTCCCTTACTGATCATGACTGGGAGGTCCTGGCAGAGAGGCAAGACTTAGGAGACCATTCCCTGCCTGTGTTCTCATTTAAGTTCCCTCAAAACTCTGTAGAAAACGCAACTACAGGGAAGCCTTGTGATGAAAACTGTAACTTTGGGGCCTGCACCTACTCACAAGGCAACCATTATGGTAATTATTTCAAATCCAATTAAGCATACCCATATGAGTTGTGAGCAGATGTCCCAATGATACAAACTGTGTTGTGAGAATGACTTGCTGGTACACTTCCAGAATATTTTCAGTGCTGTAGCGCTTCCACAGGAACCATCTAGCTGAGTCACACCAAAGATCCAGCTATCCCAACATTCTGTTGTCATCAGCAACTAACTGAATGCCTAAGCAGGAAGATTTGGACTCAGCAGCTGGTATTCCAGGCAGGGCCTACTGGATCTGAACATGGGACATTTCACTCAGCTATCATGACTTAAAAAGCATTGTTGGAAAAATTACTAGAATAGGTCTTCATGGTTACATGAGACCTCTTCTAATGATTTCTGTAACAATCCTTTTGAAAAAGGACATTATTGCCAAATAGTGACAATCAGAGTTCACTGGATCATATAACTTGGTAACAATGGGATTCTTGCTATGTATTTGTTTCTGAAATGATTGTTTCTTAGAATAACTTTAAAACTGCATATTCTGCTATTCCCTGCTTTAAAAAAAAAAAAAAACTGTTATACCTCCTGCTTTTACAGCCTTTTCTTGTACTTTGGAATCTATTCAGAAAAGCAAAATCTTTCAGTGTTCAACCCAGCAATTAGAGAGTTTTCAGATGGGAAAAATGAGTAACTCAGAGCCATGTTTCCTGTCTTTGCTGAAGGCAAGGAAGTCATTGGAAATTTTACTCTGAACCTAAATAAGTTTGATCCCTTGAAACCTTAGATTATTATATATTTTATATACCATAAAATACAGCAGTTTTGCCAAACACTGAAGTTCTCAAACTCAGACTTAAGGGTGTGGGAGAAAGGCAAGGAATCTAACATAGAAAAATAATTACAGAAATTGAAATATCTGTAGTAGCCAAGTACCTGAAGATGTGTGCACACACAAAAGCTTATTTCCAGAATAAAACTTTGTTGGTCTTAAAAGTGCCACACCTGAACTCAAACTTTGTTCAACAGAAATCTAAGTTGTTATTCCCAATGTTTACTTCATAACATTTTGAAAGCTGTGCCTTCTGGTCCAGAAATTTCCCCACTACTGTGGAACCAGCTCCCGGAGGAAGTGCGGGCCCTGTGGGGCTTGGACCAATTCTGCAGGGCCTGCAAGACCTTTCTCACTTAATGCTGATCCAAGATAGATTCCCTGAAGAGGTTTTTAGACACTGAATTTTATAGAAGATCTGAGTTATAGCACCATAATGCTAATTTGTCGATTTAAATGATACTAATTACTAATTGTAATTACTGTGTATTATGGTTTTACTGTGTATTGTATTTTTGTGTTGTGAGCTGCCCTGAGCCTGCCTTGGCGGGGAGGGCGGGATATAAATAAAAAGTTATTATTATAATTATAATTCCAGATTGGTAAAATTCATTGTGAGGACTGCTCATTTGCTAAGTGCACATGAACCTACCTTACACCAAATCAGACCATTGGTCTCTCAAGGTCATTCTACACTCTGGTAGTGGACAGTGGCAGTGCTAGGATACTGGCCTGAGACCAGTGCCACGGGCAAAGCACTGCCGCCACCCCAATGCCAGGACTGGCAAGGGCGAGCACAGCTACAGCAAGGTTCCTGGTGTCAGCGTACACACAGCCGCTGCCCACCATTGCTCTGCTTCTTGCATCTGTGACATGAGAGGCAGAGCAACAGCAGGTGGCAGCAGCATGCATGCTGATACCAGGAGCCTTGCTGTCGCTTTTAACTGGAGTGTTTCTGTCCACTTAGAAGCACGGGCGAATGGAAGCACAGTGAATGAAAGGGCCGAAACTGGCACCCTCTCCCCAACTTGCTACTCCAGGCAGCCACCTACTGTCAAGCAATGTTTCATATTTCTATAACTGTCTATGTTTATCAGAATATAACTGTCACCCTGTACCTGTTACTAACCATGAAATCAAGCTGAGGTACATCAAAGTAGGAAAACTAGTTGGCACCCCTCCCTGCGCCTCTCTCACTTTCACTAACAAATGCAGGAATTCACTCTTTGAAGATAAAGCCTCCTGGGACATTTTCCCAGGCCAGCCTGGACCCAGGAAGAATAACTGCAGGGAGATAAGAAAGAATACAGTATGAACTTTCACATGTGAATGCAAGACTGTTTAGCAATTTTAGTTTGTTTATAGAAACCTTTGATATTGTTCTAACAGCGCGTTCACGCGTTCCGTCTGGCCGTCCGTCTGTGATTGGTAAGCTGAGCTCAACCCTTGGTCTATACCCAGTAATTTGCAAAACTCACCTCCTGAGAGCATCAGCATTACCAGTTGTTCTGCCAGGCTCATACAGCAGTATTTAATCATACGCTCTGAGCAATATACTCCAATGCCAAATTGGGGGGGGGGGGAGAGAGAGAGAGAGAATTAAGAGTTAATACAAAAACTCATGGGCATTCAATGAAATTGCTGAGCAGTCGGGTTAGAACAGATAAGTACTTCTTCAGATAAGAAGAACAGATAAGTACTTCTTCACTCAAAGGGTGATTAACATGTGGAAGACTGCAGATTTATACCCCGCCCTTCCCACTGAATCAGAGACTCAGAGTGCTTACAATCTCCTATATCTTCTCCCCTCACAACAGACACTCTGTGAGGTGGGTGGGGCTGAGAGAGCTCTTACAGCAGCCGCCCTTTCAAGGACAACTCCTGCAATAGCTATGGCTAACCCAAGGCCATTCCAGCAGCTGCAAGTGGAGGAGTGGGGAATCAAATCCAGTTCTCCCAGATAAGAGTTCACACACTTAACCATTACACCAAACTGGCTCACATTAGTGTTTCTCTCTCTCTTTTTTTAATATGGAGACCTGATTTGTTAAAACAATGTAGGATTTAATGAAGTTTTTCAGTGAGTTCACACACTTTTTTTTTTTGCATTTTTATTTTTTTACATGTTCACACTATTTTTTTAAAAATTAATACTACATCCTCTCCTGTATGGTCTTGGAGTGGAGAATCAGGACATCACTGAAGTTGGGAGCAATCCCAGAAGTTCTACAGAAGGGTCTCTCTCAATTGTTGAAACATTCCAAAGGCAACAGAAATCCTGAATGGGAGGTGCTTCGCCTAGAATGCCCTTGGAGGTGAGATGATTCTGTGGACATCTGCTGCAGCAGCATCAACAGTCAAGTGCTGATATGCTTTGGACAAGATCAAGTCCAAGGGGGAAGTGTTTGTGAGTTTCCTGCATTGTGCAGGGGGTTGGACCCTAGAGGTCCCTTCCAACTCTATAATTCTATGATTTTAAGTCTGACAAAGATTTCCCCACAAGCAAGGACAGCAAGCAGCTGGTTTCTGCAAGCACCAGATATATAGATGCTGTTTTAGTGCCTTATTTACAGTTCCCAGGGAATCACCACACATTCTCACCTTGCCATTATGTTTTAGTACCACTACAATCAGAGTGGCCCACTGGGTCTGTGTAGCTGTTTCAAGGGCTCCTTGTTCAACAAGGCGGTCAAACTCTTCCCCTGTTTTTTTAAGGAGTACAAAAGGCACATTTCTAGCTTTCATGTGACTGCTGGATCCAGTTGGAATGACAAAGACTTTCCACCAACAGCACCCAAGACTTCAGAAATCACCTTGGAAAATTTATTGACAATATTCTGAAGCTGGTTTCTGCTGAGAATATGGGGTCCTTGGATACTGATTCCTAGTGGTGAGAACTTATTTCTTCCTTACAGGCTTTTCAATGTTTTCTTGCAACAGTGAGTGAAACCTTCTTTTGGAATGGACCCTACACAGCACAGCCACACCACAACTCCCCAGCAGGTTGACTATATGCTCATTGTAATTGCAGAGAATACATGATAGATGTGACAGCTCTGGAGGAAATTCCTCTGGGAAAAGGCAACAAACAGCATCTTTATTGACTGAGCCAGACCTGATCTGCATCTTACATTAATGACCTCTGATGAGTCCCAGTGCCAACACTGCAGTTCCTTGACATAGATCTTCTGAATGTGATGCCAGATGATGTGATTTCTTATTATGGCTCCTTAGCCTCAAATAGTTGGGATTTGAATGATATACTTGTGCAGTATGAGCTGCCTTCTTGCAGAATCTGCATTCTGCACTCTTGAGTCTGCAACTGGATTGATGACACAGCCCTCTGCACCCTGAACAGGGACAGGTTGGCTGAAAGGGTTGTGTGTGTGTGTGTGCGTAGCTATTGTGGAAGGTGTACTCCCCGAGCTCTGCTGATCCTGTTGCCAAGAGTCCTCTGTTTGCTTGCTCCAGATAGCATTCATGTAAGAGGCTTCCCCTTCGGTTTCTGTGACACAGAATGAAGCAGTCTCATTAGCCTTTGCTTAGACCTCTGTAAGGGCAAAATTTAGCTCAGACAAGAGGTGTCATTGGAGTCTTTCATCATAACTCCACCACCACCAGGTGACCCTTCAGAATGTCCTCTAAAAAATCCCCAAAGCTGCAGCATAGATAGCCAGTGCAGCCCAACAATGTGAGCAGCAAGGCCTCCATCCAGCTGTTGGAACCTTTTGTGAAATTCATGTCTCTGCAGAATTCCTGGTGTTGGTGAGAAATGGGCCTTCAGTAGCCTTGCAAGTTCATCAAATGAAGTAGACTTAGGAGAAATGGGTACAATTAGTGGTCTTATTATGGCAAAGGTCTGAGCCCTGCAGGTAGTCAGGAGAACAGGTGGATTCTGCTTAGGGTTGTCCGTCTTGCTTGCTTCAAGATAAATCCCTCTGCATATGAATCCCAAGAAGCTGGTTTGCTAACATCAGACTCTTTACTATTTCTTACAGCAGTCATTTTGAGCACAAAATCTACTCTGGTCCCTGCACTGGCCTTCTTTTGCCACAACTGAAACCTGGGTAAGAAACTGCATGTCAGAATGTTCCATCATGTGAAAAGGCCTGTGCCCAGGCAAGAGTCAAACATCAGGAGAAAGTGATGAAACTCTAAACTAGTTTCTTGTGGGTTTGTTTCTAATGCAGATAATTTTGTGTTTGTTTCTAGCGTAGAGAAGCACACTTCTGGAAGGTGGGGAGGGCACTTGTGGCAGCACAGCAAAGTGCAAAGAGGCTGCGTGCTGCCTGGCTGCTGTCACCCCACTTCTGCTTCTGGAGGGTGGCACGATGGTGAGTGCGTGGCGCATGGCCTCACTGCACCATCATGTGCAACCTCCCCGCCCTCCAGCTTTGCCTACGGGCTCAGCATGGGTGGGAGGTGTCTAGGACTGCCTCTGCATGAGTTTTACAGGTAATTGAGGTTCCGCTCTATATCCCCTCCTCCGTCTCCCTCACTCCATTGCTAGTAATGGAGGCCAAGAAAGCAAGTTATTAGCATGGAGAACTTTCCCTCAAGGAGATTTGGGCAAAGGTGCAGCCCTAATGCCTTCACCAGGAAGCTGCCACGGGGAAGTTAGAGTTGGAGCTTCCTGTTTTTTATAAAACGGAGTGCAAGTTCATACTTTCAACAGCACTATCATCTTTCCTCTGGACTGGACTATTTTATGCTGGGGGAGTGAGTGCTTCTGCCTGGGCAAACGCTCCCTGTGCCCCTCAATGGGCTGGTTCATATTCCCAGTGGCAAATAAATAGACAAGGTTGTTCTCATCTGGCCCTTAAACTTTTGGCCAAGGAGACGGACTTGCTTATCAAATGACTTGTCATTCAAGGTTATTCACTATCACTAAACACTACCCATTGAACTATGTAAACCAGAACTGCGGTTGATGAAATGGCGGCTTAGATGGCTAGAGAGGCAATGGCAGTGCACTTGTGACAAGGCAACAAGAACATCTTATAGGTTGTTTATGAAGTCCTATGAGATGGCAGTCAAGGCTGCAAAGAAGATTTACTTTGCGACCCAAGTTGTTTCTGCGAATTCTCACCCAGCACAATTATTTAGCACAACTCGGACTCTTACAAACTTGCCACAGAGCAAACCAAATGATAGGGAGTTGGAGAGTTGGCTGTGAGGCATCTGCAATTTTTTTTCACAGATTAAGGTCCTGTCGCTCCCCCATGACTTCCCCACCAATTTTGATACAGTAAGTGAACTCGAGGTGCCGAGCACATCTTCTGGTTTGATCTTGGATCATTTCACTCCACTCAGCTTGGGGGAAGTCGACAAAGTCCTCTGTACTGTGCATCAGGGGAGGGTGGGATATAAATATAATAAATAAATAAATCCCACTACCTGCGATTTGGATCCATGTCCATTCTGGCTGATATGTGCTTGCTGGATGGAACTATGAATCCCATTGCAGGACATTATCAACAGGTCCTTGACTGAAGGAAGCTTTCCCACACCCCTTAAAGAGGTGGTGGTTTGCCCTCTCCTCAAAAAACCATCTTTGGATCCAGCCATATTGGCAAACTACTGGCCAGTGTCAAACTAGCCATTTTTGGGTAAAGTCATCAGGAGGGCTGTGGCAGTCCAGCTACAGGGGTTTCTGGATGATTCTTCTGTGATAGACCCATTTCAGTCTGGCTTCCATCTGAGCCATGGGATGGAGATGGTGCTGTTACCCTCAAGGATGATCTTTTGAGATATCTGGATCGGGGTGACTCAGCAGTGCTATTGTTGTTAGACCTATCAGCTGTGTTTGATACAGTTGACCATCAGCTACTGTCCCACTCCCTTGCTGACAAGGGTGTTCAGGGGTTTGCCCTTCAATGGCTTACCTCTTTTCTCCAAGGCTGGGGACAAAGAGTGGCAATAGGGGAGCAATCATCCCAGAGGCACCCACTTGTAGTAGTAGTAGTAGTAGTACTTTATTCACGGTCATCCGACCAGCTTAATACAAACAAAAACAAAATCATAAAAACAAACCCATCACCTCTTACACAAAATTCCTGACGCCAACTATTGCACATATTGTTAAAACTCATAACCAAGATTTACACTCTCAATTTCCCTCCTTTCCAACTGAGCAACATAACAGAAACGGGCAATCTTAGATGAAACATCAGAATGAGCGTCAGACAGGAGGAAGGCAATCTGCTCATCCTCCGGCCTGCCGCCAAGGACCCGAGAATTGGAGAGATTAATCTTGCCCTCAAGTCATTGTAATTAGGGCACTGCAAAAAGATGTGGAGAGTTGTTTCAACCTCATTGCAATTACAGGGGCACAATCTTTCCAGATATGGGTACCCAGCGTAATGTCCCAAAAGCACCGAAGAGAAAAGTGCGTTGAGTCGTACTTTTGAGAAAGCTATCCGATATTTTGGGATAGTGATGTTGAAAAGATACCTGGCTGGGGACAGTACTTCGGCTTGCTTCCCTAAGAAAAAGTGCGCAGAAAGACTAGCTCTAGCAGATCTCAGTTCAAGCTCAACCAACCTCAGGCGCAAAAGTTCTTTCGCATCCCTCAGTTCCATCATTGCTAGGGGCTCAGGGGAGAGATCACAGAGTCTAAAATGATCTAGACACCTTTTCTCCCAAGTTCCCACAAAAGAGTCGAAAAAAATCAGATGCCCACTTGTATGTGGTGTGCCTCAGGGGGCGGTTCTCTCCCTGATGTTGTTTAACATTTATATGCACCCCCTTGCCCAGATCGTCCAGAGATATGGGCTGGGTTGTCACCAGTATGCAGATGACATCCAGCTCTATCTATTGATGGGAGGCCAATCCAGTTGTGCCCTGGAAGATCTGGATCTGTCATTGCAAGATGTAGGGCGTTTTTGCACTTAGCGTTTGCTACCATTATTCCACAGAGGAATTCTGTCTGGACCATTTTCCCCATTTTTGCACTATAGTCTCTTTTGCGCAGTTGGTTTCCATGGAGCCCCACATCAAATCGTTTTCGCACTAGCATCGACTTGACTTCAAAGCCCTGTCAATCATTTTTTTTAAGCGCATGGCTGGTTGCGTTACTGTGTAACAACGTAACACGTCACCACTGTTCCTCCCCCTTTTTTTGCAGGCAAACCGCATCACGTGTGCCGCTTATGCTTAAGTATTGGATGCAGCTGTAGCATCCTCCACAGCCCTTATGTATTGACAGAGGCATTCGCAATGGGGAATCTGGTTAACGAGACTGTGGCGTGTCTTTATTCCATAGTGGAGGTTTTGCTTTTGTGCCTGTACGCCGGACGCCAACTCATTAATGCACATGCAAGGAGATCCTCGTACAGCAGTCGCAATTCTCGCAAGATTCCCCCCCCCCTAACACTTATGTCTGCAGGGATCGACCCTGATGTATGATAACACTGCATTAAGGATATGACGAAATTCTGTAGTTGTGAAATATCGCAGTAACGCAACCGGCAATGATGCATGCTTGCTTCTGACCACTGCAAGATTCCCCTCCCTAACACTAATGTCTGCAGGGATCGACCCTGCTGTATGATAACGCTGCATTAAGGATATGACGAAATTCTGTAGTTGTGAAATATTGCAGTAACGCAATCAAATAGAAGTAGCCGGAAAAAAAACAGCAGGCACTGCCTAACCGGCAATGATGCACGCTTGCTTCTGACCACTGCCATCAACTTATGTGTGATCTGAAGGATGCGTATCAATCGAAGTAGTAGTAAGCAGGATTCCCCAAAACAAGCTGTGGATGCTGCCCTCAGACTTCGATCTAACGGAATGCATCACGCATGTGTTGTGTATGCTGTATGGCACCTCATTGATTCCGTGATTCATTGAAATTTCGGAATTTCGTAGCTGTGAAATATTGCTATTAAGCAAGGAACTAAAATG
Organism: Heteronotia binoei; assembly: GCF_032191835.1. Classification (NCBI taxonomy): domain Eukaryota; kingdom Metazoa; phylum Chordata; class Lepidosauria; order Squamata; family Gekkonidae; genus Heteronotia; species Heteronotia binoei. The sequence continues at coordinate 136,874,588 of NC_083229.1, forward strand.
AAAGGAAAAAAATGGCCAGGTGGGCACGAACACACACTACTAGGTTATACAGCTGATGATTGGTCAGGCCAGCAGCGTACATGATTTGCATTGCATTGTACATCCCAGGGGGATGGAGTGGGAGGACTGAAAGGCAGAGGAGGGTGCCGCCCCCAAAGCAGTCGATGCGGAATGGGATGAGTTTCCCACAACAAACTCGCCGAGTGGATCCGCAGGTTTTAGGAAACTCCGCTAACATGCACATCCAGTTACTGCATGGTGAAAGCCGCGGATCAAACCGTGACCACATGTGCGAAATCAAGCAAAAGATCTAGAGGTAAATGGGATGCCACCCCGGGGTAAACGCTAATGCGAAAACGCGCATAGTGAAATGGCTCAGGCAGAGTAGACTGAAATTGAATTCAGCAAAGCCTAAGTCACAGTGGCCTGGGAAAGAGACGCCATTGGTGCCAGCGTCAAGGGTCAGGAGCCTAGGGGTGCTCCTGGAGCCTTTGATGACAATGGAGGCCCAGATAGCAGCCACTGCCAAATCTGCATTTTATCATCTTAGGCGGATAAGGCAGCTGGTCCCATACCTAGAACATGGCAAATTAGCAACAGTGATCCATCCAATGGTCTGCTCAAGAATAGACAACTGTAATGCCCTCTACATGGGGCTACCCTTGACTCAACTTCGGAGGATGCAACTGGTGCAAAAGGCAACAGCCAGGTTGTTATTGGAGCTACCTGAATGGGAGCACATCCAACCTGCGCTGGAAATGTTACTGGTTGCCTGTGGCATTCCAGATTCATTTTAAGGTGCTCGTCATAACCTTTAAAGCCTCATATGGCCTGGGACTTGTCTGCCTTTGGGACCGCCTCTCCCCATATGTGTCCCAGAGAGCACTATGTTCAGGGTTCAAAAATCTTCTTAAGATCCCCGGACTGAAAGAAGTTTGATTTTCCACTGCTAGAGCCAGAGCGTTTTCAACAATAGCCCCCACCCTGCGGAATGACCTCCCCAAAAACATCAGGGCCCTGCGGGACCTGCCACAGTTTCGCTGGGCCTGTATGATCAAACTGTTAAAACTTGCCTTTAACGCTTAAGGGGAGGTAGCAAATGCCCCACAGCACTGACAATCCCATTGGACAAATACAGATATTCAGAAACATTGATATGCATCTTGGATTTTTATTGTTGAAAAATGTATGGAATCGATTTTACTGTATATTTGCTTTTAAATGTTCCATGTGGTTTTACCTGTTGTTAGCTGCCCTGAGCCCATTAGGGGTGGGCGGGATATAAATGTGATAAAATAAAAAATAAAATAAATAAACAATAAATAATAAAATTTAAAAGATAAAGGTAGTCCTCTGTGCAAACACCAGTTGTTTCCAACTCTGGGGTGATGTCGCGTCACAATATTTTCACGGCAGACTTTTTTACGGGGTGGTTTGCCATTGCCTTCCCCATTCATCTACACTTTTCCCCCAGCAAGCTGGGTACTCATTTTACTGACCTTGGAAGGATGGAAGGCTGAGTCAACCTTGAGTCAGCTATCTGAACTCAGCTTCCGCCAAGATTGAACTCAGGTCGTGAGCAGAGAGCTTGAGCTGCAGTACTGCAGCTTTACCACTCTGCACCATAGGGCTGCTTAAATAACACATTATTAGATCAATATTTCATGTACTTATATATACTATCCATGTGGTCCAATCCAGAGGTACTCCAGCCTAAACCCTTTGCTTTCAAGCTGGAGGTACTAAGGAGTGCCCTCTGCATCATCATCAGGGGGAGGGGCATGCAGGTGTAGATATCTGAGAATTTATATATATATTTATGCTGCCCAGGGCCCTATGAGAATGCTGGCCTTTGATATGAGGCAAGCCTTCTGGAGGGGACAGTATTCAGATCTGCAGCCTCAGCCCTGTAGCTTCTAATCACATGACCACTTGCTGATGATGACTGCAGAAACTGGACATGAATAAACTTCTCACCTGTTCAAGGCTGGGTCTTGATTCCAAGGTGACGTCTGGCAAAGTCATCTCTTGTGCTGCAAAAAGGACAGCTAAGTCTATTGGTTTTTGTTTGGTTGTTTCTAAGAGATTTTTCATGCCTAATAATAATTTCATTGGTTTGCTTCATATGGTTAGAGCTTAGATAATGCAGAGAAAATAACTCACAATAGACAGGAATGATGGATTAACAGGATGTGAGCCACCAATGATAAAGAAAAGAAATATTGGCAAAGAGATATGAAATCCATCATACTAATTCAGTTGAATTAAATGCATCTTCACTTCAGTACTGGCTAAAATGAGGAAGTGCAACTTTCAAGCAGACAGGAAACCATCCAAGAACTCCCATCATGCATTCAAACAACTCCCAGCATGCAATCAAATGAACAAACAAACAATTATTAACTTCAGCCGCACTGAAGTACTTTTAAACCCTACAAGTTTCACAAGACAAGTTAAACAAGTGGTCAACAGCAGGGGTGTACATTGGGGTGTTTCTGCTCCAAAACAGTGCCTGAAGTTCCTTGTTTAGTTTCAGATCCGGTGTTTCCAATCCAAGACTAAACAGGGGGTTTTGGACACTGTTAAGGTTGGAAATATCCAAAATGCTTATTCCCACAATGCAATCATAAATGGTCACAAGCTTCTAAGTGTCAGGTGATGGAGACTCAAGGCAGTATTCATTGAAACAATGTATACTTTATTGGAAACTCATAGCTGGATACAAAAGTTGAGACTAATACCTGGGACTGGGTGTCTCTTAGTCTTAAGGAATCTACTTCAAAGCAATATCTAAACAAAGCCACTATTCTCAAAAAAACAGGGAGTGAAGGTGCAAACTTTCACACGAGAGCTTCCGCTTATCTCTTTGCCTCTGGGAAGATGCTGGTTGACCGCGGTTGTCAAGTCTGCTATGGGTTACTCAATATCTGTATTAAGGTTGGTTCTGAAGTGAAGGAGTCTGGGTACTTTACAGTGTACACCGGGGGCTGCTAGCTCACTCTCCTGCCCCCTCTCTAGAAATGCCTTTGTTGTGTAACCTGCTTTGAAATGCTAACCTGTGAACAAGATAGTGGCGCCTTCCCAGCCTTGTTCTCTGTGGGGAGTATGGGGTGTCAAGACTTCGGTCTGGGAACGAAAGAAGTAGCATCCTAGTGTGAAGATGTGCTGCATAGATTGCCCCCCGTAGGAATCCTTTAGATTCATACTTTAAATACTGGATTAGTGCATATGTGTTTCAGTCCTTCAATCTCTGCCATGGTCCACAGTTCTGATTACAATAAACTTGCTACCTTATCAAGAGACTCGTTATTGAATTCAGCCGACTTGACATTTTGAAGGACTCCCTATCTTGGAGTTCAACCTTTCCGGCAACTGAAAAGGCGATGTCCGAACAGTCTCCGGAGAATGGAGGATTCCCAACCAGAGTGGAGGGGGCCGAGACACCCTGGCACATCCATACTGCCAGAAGGACCGCGGCCTCCCCTCCACAGTTTCAGCTGGTGGCGACCCCACGGCAATACCAGCCATCGCCTCCCGACGGACCGGGGCTTGATCCATCAGCGTAGTGGAGGTTCTCTCCACTACGCTGATGGATCAAGCCCCGGTCCGTCGGGAGGCGATCATGACCCGCCACACCAAGCGGGTCCAACTGGCCGAGGCCGCTGCCGTCCACCCGGGCGAGGCGAGCGGAGGCGCCAGCGCCGCGGGGGCGCAGGACCTCGAGAGTGGAAGCGAAGGGGCCGAGTGCGGAGCGGAGGACGGAGGGGCGAGCCCCAAGGACCAGACCGATGAGGAGTACGAGACGTTTCGCGCGATGGTCCGCAGGGAGATCGACGGGGCGGTGAGAGACCTAAAGGACCAGATGCAGACCCTGACCGCGCAGCTGGGCAGAGCGCTGGGGGTGACCGGGGCTCGCCAGCAACAGCCAGCCCCGGCGGGTCCGCGGGGACCCCCGGCTCGACAGGGCCCCGCCGCTCCTCCACCCGGAGCGGCCCCGCAAGCCCCAGCGGCGCCCCCCCCTGCCCCGGTCAGACAAAGAGACCTGGGGGGGGGGCGGGAGCTGGACGCCACGTTCGACAGGGACCCGGAGGAAGTGAACTACTTCGCGATCCAAGCAAACAGTTACATGCACTACTGGGGGGACTCATTCCCCGATGAGATGAGCCGCGTGGACTACCTCGGGTCGAAGCTACGGGGCGCAGCGAAGAAGTGGTATGTGAGCCTATGCGAAACCAACAGCCCGGTCCTCCATTTCGTAAACACTTTCGTGCAGGCCCTGCTGACCCAGTACGAGGACCCCCTGCAAGAAACCCGAGCGCTGGCGGCGCTGCGGAACATGAAGCAAGGGGCCCGATTCATCCGGGAGTACGCGGCCGACTTCCAGGCCAACGCCGCCCGGGCTCGGAACTGGAACGAGGTGATGAAGATCGAGCACTTCACCAATGGGCTGAACCCGAGCATCCTGGATAGAGCGCTCACGCAAGCCCGCCCCGATACCCTGGTGGGGTGGATTCAGCTGGCGGGGGAGGTGGAGACCAACCTGAAACGAGTGGCGATGCTGCGCCAAGCACTGGCCGCCGGCAGGGGAACGCCGAAAGCAAGCCCCGGGAAGGCTGAGCCACCTAAAGTCAAGAAGCAGGCGGTGGCTGCCCCGGGGGGGCCCCGACGTTGTTTTCGGTGTGGGGACCCCAACCATCTAGCCTCCGGCTGCCCCCAATCAGCCACCGGGGCCGCCCCACCGCAGGGAGCCACCCGCCCGGGCACCCCCGGCCCCAAGAAAACCACCGGCCGCCCTAAGGACGCGGCGAAGAGCAGCGCGCTCCTGGTGCAAGACGACCTACAAGAGGAGGAGGTGCGTCTGTCAGAGGAGCTGGCCGAGCTGGCGTGGGAAGAGGAGCCGGCGGGAAACGACGCCGACCTGCTTTGAACGGTGCCAACCAGCAGGTCGACCGAGAGGAGGCACCGCTCACGGTGAGACCCACGGGAAGGTTGTACTTTATAGTGGTCAAATTGTTGAACCCAAAGCTAAAAAGGTTCCTACAGATCCGGGCCCTCATAGACTCGGGCTGTAATAGAGAGCTGATTTCCCCCAAGGTGGTGGAGGCTCTGGGATTGAAACGCTTACAACTGCCCCACCCCATGCACTTTGAACAGATGGATGAGTCAGTAATGGGGGGGGAACCCTGCACGCAAGAGACTGAGCCGTGCCCCCTGGGGATTGAGGATCACTGGGACTCAGAGACGTTTGTGATCGCGCCCGCCTGCGGCTACCCCGTGGTCCTGGGAGTGGGGTGGTTGGAAAAGCACGAGCCCCTCATCCGCTGGAGAGCCCAGACCATCAGATTTCCCGACCCAAGTTGCAACCAGCACCTTTGGCAGGCAGCATGGGGGCCACGAGCGCCAGCCGCTCGGGAGAGGGCGTGCGTCCTGGTGGAAGAGGTGCACCATGTCCCGGACGCCTACCGCGACCTGATGGAGGTATTTAGTGAGCGGGAGGCCAACCAGCTACCCCCCCACAGGAGCACAGACTGTGCGATAGAACTAATCCCCGGGGAAAGCCTTCCCAGGGCCAAGCTCTACCAAATGGGGTGGGCTGAGAAGAAGGAGCTGCGAAAATTCCTAGACTTGAACTTGAAAAGGGGGTTCATCAGACCCGCGACGGCCCCCCACGCGGCCCCCGTGTTGTTTAGAAAAAAAAAGGACCACAGTCTTAGGCTTTGCACGGATTTTCGTGGGATTAACGCGATTTCCATGTCAAACGCCTACCCCATCCCCCTCATCAAAGATTTGCTAAGCATGGTGGCGGGGGGGAAGATTTTCACAAAGCTTGACCTGCGGGACGCGTACTTCCGAGTGCGCATCAAGGAGGGGGATGAGTGGAAAACGGCGTTCAATACCCCGATGGGGCAATTTGAATATTTAGTCATGCCGTTTGGATTGCAAGGGGCACCGGGGGTGTTCATGAATTTCATAAATGATGTATTGCGGGAATTTCTGTACAAGGGGGTGGTGGTGTACCTTGATGACATCATTATTTATTCGCAAGACGAACAATCCCATGTGAAACTAGTGAGGGAAGTGCTGGCCACCCTGCTGAAGCACCAGCTCTACGCCAAGCTGTCTAAATGCGAGTTCCACCGCACGGAACTAGACTATTTGGGCTTCCGGGTGTCTGGGGACAGGCTGGCCATGGATCCAGCCAAAGTTCAGGCAGTTCTAGAGTGGGCCCCCCCGAGGACACGTAGACAGCTCCAAAGTTTCCTCGGATTCTCCAATTTCTATAGGACATTCATTGAGGGGTTCGCCCAGATCGCTCTGCCCCTAACAGACCTCCTGAAGATGAAGGGGAAGGGGGAGGAGGCAAAGCGACCAGGGGCCAGGCTGAATTGGACACCGACTTGTCAGGCGGCTTTCGACCGGCTTAAACAACTGTTCACAAGCGAGCCGGTCTTAAGCCACCCAGATGAGCGGAAGGGGTTTGTGGTCCAATGCGACGCCTCCGACGTCGCCGTAGGAGCCATTCTCATGCAGAGGGATGAGGAGGGGAAGCTGAGACCCTGCGCTTACATTTCGCGAAAGTTCTCGGAGGAGCAGAGGAACTGGTCAGTGTGGGACAAAGAGGCTTTCGCTGTCATGTTTGCACTGAAAACTTGGAGGTCCTGGTTGGAGGGAGCCAGGGTGCCCTTTGAGATATGGACGGACCACAAAAATCTAGAGGCACTAACAGGGAAAAGAAAATTGAGTGAAAAGCAAATCAGGTGGGCGGGCTTCTTCTCCAGATTCGACTTCACCCTGAAACACATCCCGGGGACCCGCAATTTCCTAGCAGACGCCCTGTCCAGGCTCCCACAGCATGAGAGCCAGAGAGAGGAAGTGGTAGATTCCCTGATCCCCCCCACACAAGTGGCGGCTATGGTCACTACCCACTCGCAGAGGAAAAAGGAATTGAGCGGGCTAAGCAAAGAACGAATCACCCTAGAGGCCGAACGGGAGGGAGGTGGGCGGCCGGAGGGGTTGCAGAAAAGAAAAGACGCTCTTTGGTACAAGGGGGAGAAACTGTACATCCCGGAAATATTAAGGAAAGAAATTCTCCAACTATGTCACTGCTCCAAATTAGCTGGGCACTTCGGCTATGTAAAAACCTTGCACTTGGTGCACCGGCAGTTCTGGTGGCCGTCCCTAAAGAAGGATGTGTCGGACTTTGTAGCTGGTTGCCCGGTGTGTGTGATGGCAAAAAGGAGGGGGGGAAAACCCCCGGGACTCCTACAGCCTCTGGAAACAGCAAAACGGCCATGGGCCATGGTGTCCATGGACTTCATAGTCGAGCTACCCCCCTCCCGGGGGAAAACAGTCATACTGGTGGTGGTGGACACGTTTTCAAAACAAGCCCACTTCATCCCCTGCAGCCAATTACCCACGGCCAAGAAACTAGCGACTTTATTTTTCGACCACGTGGCCAAACATCACTCCATCCCCGACAAGGTCATAAGTGACAGGGGGCCTCAGTTCGTTGCCACCTTCTGGCGGGAGTTTTGTAAGTTACTAGGGATGGAACAGGGGCTAAGTTCTGCCTATCACCCCCAGACGGACGGACAGACTGAGAGAGTGAACGGGGTGCTAGAGCAGTACCTACGGTGCTTTGTGAGCCTACGCCAGTCGGACTGGGTGGACCTCCTCCCCTTCGCTGAATACGCTTACAACAACAGCGCTCACAGTTCCACAAAAGCATCTCCCTTTGCAACAGTGTTCGGGTATGAGGGAAAGCCGATTCCCATGCTGCCAGGGGGGGAGGGATTGACGGGCTCAAGTTTCGAGCAATGGTGGCAAGGTCCCAGCCAATGTTGGCCAGCCATTCAAGAAAACCTGAAGCTGGCCAAGGAGGCGTATAAGAAACAGTACGATAAAAGCCATGTGCCAGTCTGGGACTTGAAGGTGGGGGACTCCGTGTACCTGTCAACAAAAAACCTGCCTCTGGCACAACCGTCTAGGAAATTGGCTTTTAAGTTCTTAGGGCCATTCAAAATCAAGCGGGTAATCAACCCGGTGACAGTAGAGTTAGACCTCCCCCCTGCTCTTGGTAAAGTCCACCCTGTTTTTCATTGCAGCCTACTGCGCAGATCTCCGGGGCCGTCCAAATGGCATTCACAAGATTCACCAACCCTCCCCTCGAAGGGGGAGTGCCGGAGCCTCTCGGGGCCCGAGTTCCGGAGCCATAAATGTGACTCGCCCTCCTTGCAAGGCCGCCCGGCAGGAGGGGGATCCTAGGGGGGGCAGTATGTCAAGTCTGCTATGGGTTACTCAATATCTGTATTAAGGTTGGTTCTGAAGTGAAGGAGTCTGGGTACTTTACAGTGTACACCGGGGGCTGCTAGCTCACTCTCCTGCCCCCTCTCTAGAAATGCCTTTGTTGTGTAACCTGCTTTGAAATGCTAACCTGTGAACAAGATAGTGGCGCCTTCCCAGCCTTGTTCTCTGTGGGGAGTATGGGGTGTCAAGACTTCGGTCTGGGAACGAAAGAAGTAGCATCCTAGTGTGAAGATGTGCTGCATAGATTGCCCCCCGTAGGAATCCTTTAGATTCATACTTTAAATACTGGATTAGTGCATATGTGTTTCAGTCCTTCAATCTCTGCCATGGTCCACAGTTCTGATTACAATAAACTTGCTACCTTATCAAGAGACTCGTTATTGAATTCAGCCGACTTGACAGCGGTATCTACTAACGGTCGCATTCCTTTGCTCCTTTTACAACCTAAACAAAGTTAACACTTCAAACGTCCCCCCTTTAATATGCATGCTAGCTACAGTACAACAAAAGGCTTTGGGTTAGTATGAAGAGTACATTTGGTTAGTATTCTATAATTTTAATATGATAGAGTTACAGAGCCTAACAGAGCTCAGTGACTTCAGCATAGTTAGAATGGTATAACTCTGCTTAGAATGATTTGAAATTGGATGGCGGGTGGTGGTGGAATGCTTTGCTGATGATCTTTGCACCCTCATGGAGCTGCCAAGTCAAGCACCAAAGTTTCCCAGCTCTGTGCTTCACTGTTCTGTCCCTGTGAATGTGCGGAGAGGGGAACAGGAGGCCCCCCCTCTGGCTCTGCTCTCAAGAGCCCCTCCCACTCACTGATGAGCTCTTCTGCAGAGAGGTCCAGGCTCTTCATGCCTTATATGCTCTGGGACCAAGTGAGCCCAGGCCACCTTCTCTCAACCACAACTCTCAACATAAACTGTGGAAGTGCTGCTGGATTCCGTGAAAGCCATGTCAGCCCACTGTTTTGAAGGTCTGTTGAAGTACTGAGCTGTTCCAGAACAGAGTGCCGACTTAGCAGTATTCTGTCAAATCCACTGAAGCTTCATTCAAGAAGGGCTCTGACATATTCCTTTGCATGGCAAGCATTTTGTATGCCTGGAAGAAGTTTTTCCTGAGTTTATTATAACCTTTTGCATGATGACCTCTTGTCATCAAACGCAGGTGCAACAAAGCTGCAGTGGTCTGGGGAAAAAAATCCAGACATGAAATCTAATCATAAGGCAGAGAGAATCATTTGGTCAGGCTCTTTGGTACTTGGCAGCAGCCTTCCAGAAAGGCAGAGGTGGATTCTTTTTTTATTATTATTTATTTATTAACAAAACACACATAAGTCATAAAAGAAGACAAACAGACAATAATAAAAAAAAATCATATATATACATATACACATCACTATCATCTACTGGAGCGAATGGACTAAAACTAGTACAAATAATATTATTCTGTCAATTCAAAGCCCAATTGTTTAGCCCATGTATACATTGGAATCCAAGTTTTCTCACACTCTTCTACATTCCCTCCTTTCAGCCTATAAGTAAGCATATCCATTTCTGCTGCTTCAAGTAATTTAAACATAAATTCCTTTTTATTCAGTGATTGAGACGTTTTCCAGTATTTAGCATATAAAATCCTTGCTGCTGTAACAATATGGAGCAATAGCTTTTTCGTTGTTTTAGGCAATGAGATTTTACATATATTTAATAAGTATAATTCTGGTACATGGGGAATTCTCATTCTTAATATCTTTTGGCACCAGAGAGATATTTGCACCCAATATTTTTTAGCTAAATCGCATTTCCACCACATATGGAATAGCGAGCCTTTCACTTTACCACATTTCCAACATTTATCAGAAATATTCGGGTAGGCTCTAGAAAGCTTTTCAGGGGTAAAGTACCAACGATAAGCCATTTTGTATAGATTTTCTTAAAAAAGAGAAGACTTCGTCAATTTCAAGTTTTCCTTCCATATTTTCTCCCATTCATTCAATTCAATAGTGTAGCCAAAATCTCGCATCCATTTAAGCCAATTTTCTTTTACACTTTCATCTTGCATTTTCAGTTCTAATAGCCAATTGTAAATTCTAGAAATAAGTTTTTGATCTGATTCCAACATAATATAGTTAAATTCATTCAGTTTTTTGGAGAAGCCTAACCGCTTATCAATCTTAAACCTTGACTTAATTTGCATTTTGAGCCACCAGTCCATTCTAGAATTTTCATCAATGTTCAAATCATGCTTGGCATCTAATAGGCATTCGTAGGTATGGCTATCTCCCCAACTAAAGAGATTTGGTTGGACCGATGCTTCAACTGGGGAAAGCCATTTAGGAGTATATCTATACACTTGATTTTTAACCTCAGACCATGACTTAAACAAAGATTTTCTAACTTTATGTCTAAAGAAATTACTTCCTTTTGCTGGGTCCTCATACCATATGTATGAGTGCCACCCTCTTACCAGATCGCCTCCTTCTAGTATTAAGAGTCTTTTATTTCTTAATACTAGCCAATCCTTAACCCAAGTCAGGACACATGCTTTGTGGTAGGTCTGCCAGTCTGGTAAAGCAACCCCCCCCCCCCTTTCTTTACTATCTTGTAGAGCTTTCAACTTGATCCTGGTTTTTTTGTTTTGCCAGATAAATCTTGTCACTATTTTGTTTAATTGTTTAAAAAAGGTTTTAGGTAAGATAATCGGTATCATTTGGAACAAGAATAGTATTCTCGGGAGCACGTTCATTTTAACTGATGCAATTCTGCCCAATAAAGAGATTTGTAGCTCACACCACCATTCTAAATCTGCTTTAATCTCTTTTAATATTTTTTTCATAATTATCCCTTACGAGAGTTTTCAGTTCTGTCATTAAGTTTATACCTAAATATTTTACTTTTCTCTCATGACGAAATCCTGATTTTACTTCTAGTTCAGATATTTGTTCTTTTGTCATATTTTTGGATAAAAATTTAGTTTTCTGGTAATTAACCTTAAATCCCGCCACTTCACCATATTGCTTCAAGCTTTTCTTCAGTCTTTCAATCAATGAGCTAGGATCTTCCAAGGTGACTAATATGTCATCAGCAAAGGCTTGGATTTTATAAACTTCTTTCTTAATCTTGACACCTTTAATCTCTGAGTTTTCTCTAATCATTTGTAATAACGGCTCCAATGCTAACACAAAAAGAATAGGGGACAACGGGCAACCTTGCCTAGTACTCCGCCCAATTATTATTGAGTCAGACAGGGATCCATTGACATTAATTCTCGCTTTTTGACTTGTATAAATTGACTTAATCAATTTCACAAAATTTTCTCCACAACCAATTGATGTCAAAGTTTTCAAAATAAAGCTCCAATTAACATTGTTGAAAGCTTTTCCGCATCTAGTGTAATTGCCGCAAACTGTTTTTCTGGATGTTGGAGTATTCTAAAGTATTCATAACCATTCTTAAATTTTGCCTCATTACTCTTCCAGGTATGAAGCCCGACTGGTCTTCATATATAATGTCTGTGATAATTTTTTTAAGCCTGTTCATTAATATAGTTGCAAAAATTTTGTAATCTGCATTTAATAACAAAATCGGTCTATAGTTCTTAATTTCTACTGGATCAGTTCCTTCTTTATGTAATAGTGAGATTAAGGCCTCTTTCCACGACTCAGACATCTTCGTTGTTCCACTTATCCCTTCCAATACTCTTATACGGCAATAAAAGAATTTCCTCGAAATATTTATAAAATTCAGTTGGCACACCATCTAAACCAGGAGCTTTATTATTTTTCTGGCTTTTTATAGCCTCAACAATTTCTTTTTTTAACCACTTCTTCTAATTGGGCTCTTTGCGTCACTTCTGTTTGAGTCTCATCTCTTAGGGACCTAATAATTTTTTTCTCTCTTTCTTTTCTCAGCTTGAAGGCTAGCCACCTGCTAATTTATTTATTTTTTTTATTTGCGTTTTCGAAGTAATTTTGTTTGGCCAATAGCAATTCTAAAATTTCAATTAATTAATTCATTACAAGCAATCAAATCAAAAATTAATAATTAATCAAGTTCATTAATTCAATTATAATTAAATACTTCACCCATCATTAAGATCTCAGTCCAAATGTCCCAGCATTCCTGTCTTCTCCTTCTTCTTTGTTCTTCTTCCCAGCAGGCTCTACTTCTTCAACAACACCAGTTCAGACCTTTGCCATTTTCATTCAAAGTCCATTTAAGTTTTTAGTACAGAAGACAGTGGTAGAAAACTTCCAAAACAAAAGCAGACATTCAGCTCTCTCAAACCACTCTTCAAGGGGGAGGCAGCCGCGCTGGAAAACGGCCGCTAAAAACCACCTCCTCCTCCTTAATCCCTCGGCACCGTCCTCTATCCTCTGTCTCATCACCTCACGCTCTGCCCTCACGCAGAGACGGATTCTTGACAAGAGCTCACGAGGCTTCTCACCTGCTTCGGTAGAAGTAGGACCTGGTGACTGGTATTCAATGTCACATTCTCTCTCTGGACCCAGGAAACTGGGATATGATTCCATCACTGTTTTGTGTTTGAATGTACAATTGAAAATGACCCCTCAATATCTGTTTCCCCCTCAAGGCCTGTCTAAGAGAGGCCTCAGTGGTGTTGTGGTTCCAAGTCTGGGGTTGCCTTATGTGAGGGACCTGGTCAGAGTCTGCTTAGAAGAGTGACCACAATAAATTTCTCCCCAGTCACCTTCCCTCTGTCCCTCAGACACACACACAGAATTCCTGTCAGACCTCAAAATAAAAGGCATCAGACGGTTTTAAAATTCTAAATCACAAAAATATTTATTAGATTAAAAAAGGGCAAGGGAGAGGGCTAAATAATATTGATTATAACAGCTCAATATTAATAAAGCAAATCAGTTGACAGCAGATGGATGGCAGAAGATCTTAAATCACTAAGAGTCAGGCTTCAGAATCCTACTAAATTTGACTACAGGCAGGCAATAGCTCAGTTGAAATAGCCCTGTTCTCTGGCTACTTAAAACCATAAAAATAACAAACTGACTCACTCTTCACACACACATAGAAAACTCCTGACTGGTGCTCAACCTCACTGGCTGTTCTCAGCCCCTTGTCCAGCTGCTTTCACAACTGACCAGCCTAAGCCCACATTCTTCACTTCAGACTCCTTCTCTGAAGACTTAACTCGCAGACTCTTCAGCTAAGATTCCCCTCCTAAGGTGTTCCTCTGCTAAGCAAGCATCATTTTGTTACTTTTTCGTTGCTAGGGCAACGTTCCAGCCAATCGCTGCAAGCCTGTTCCCCATCTACTAAGGCTAAGTTTCTGAGTATGTCACACAATCCTCCATGTGGAGCCTGGAGACATCCCAGAATTATAGCTGTTCTCCAGATTACAGAGATCAGCTCCCCTGGAGACAATGGCTGCTGTGGAGAGTGGGCTCTATGGCATGATACTCCGCTGACATCCCTCCCCTCCGCAGATCCAGCCCTCCCCAAAGGCCAACCCTCAAAGCTCCAGGATTCCCTAGCCTGGAGTTGGCAACCTTCTGAATCCATGCTGTCTGTGTTACTGTTCTCTATTGGCCAGGTGTCCTCTCTGTGCTGGAAGCAATAAACAGCAGACCTTTTGCTGCTTATTGTTGACTACGGAGCAGAAGACATTAGGATAGATGATCTCATCCCTACTCACCAAGCCCTGGAGGAAACCATGCGATGGGCTTGTGCTCCAGCAGCTCCTCTTCATCCTCCAAAGGTAGAATCTCACCTCCTAACACCTCTTATGGAACTTCTGGGGGACTGCATCTCCCTTCCACCCCAGAGAGTGGCCTTTTCCCCTGAAAGGAGAGAAAGAGAGAAGGTCGTTGTTTGTTGCTTGTTTTTGTTATTCTGTTTGACCAGTAGTAACAATATCCCAAAATACCAGTGTTTTGGGATATTGTTACTACAGGATTTGGATTTTGCACATGGAGTCCATGGACTCAATGTGAAAGACCCCTTTTTTGTCTCTGTTTGGAGTTAGGATAAGTGTGTTCTAAGATGTAATATGAATTATGATATGAATTAGTAATGTGATATTTCTTCATGGTGATAACACATATTTGTTCAATAGTGTTTAACGCTGCCCCCTCCCCCCCCCCCAGTATCTGAGTTTGTTTTGGATTTTCCATAGAGGGTGGGAGCCACTGTTTATTTTTTCTGATCTGCAGTCTTTGAATGAGGAATGGGTGGGGCAAGACCCTGCATGGCTCCAGACTGCTGCTGAGAGTAGCTTCCTGTGTTTGTGAGCAGCCCCTCACATATACAGCTCAGAGGGAGCTTCAGGTCCATTGTCACAGCTGGGGGGGGGGCATCCTGTCTAAATACATCTGGCTTCAAGGGCACCCTGAGGCTATTCCTCAGCCATGCATGGCCTGGGGGGGAGGAGAATGAAGAGCATCCCACAATCTCATCAACATCCCCCTGAACTGTGCCTCAACTGTGCTGGGGTGTTTAGGAAGCACCAGCGGCCTACACCTGTTCTGCTTCTGCAGAATTGGCCCACATTTTAGGACAATCAGCCTGTCAAATATGCCTGTCAAAAAAACCCAAAAGTCTTTCACAGCAGCTATCGCAGGAGGATTCAACACTCTGCACATTTATGCAGACTTTGTGGATCACCAAACTGTGTTAAATTCCTGTGCATGGTGCAAAAGGTGACTGTCAATAATATCTACAACAAGCCTTATTATATTCTTGGGAATAAGCACCACACACACACTGTAACCACTGACCAAAACATTTGGTTTGGAGTGGTGATGGAGAAGCTTTACTTTCGTCCTCAGAAAGCCCTGAATGTTCTCTGCCGAAATCATACTCTCCAAGGTGGTATCATTTGGATGGTTCTCTGAAGGCCCTGAGGAAGTTGATTGAGGAAGTTTCAATTCATTACTGGTGTTGTTCCTAGAACAGTAAAGAGCACATTTTAATGTTTTTTTTCTTAAAAGGTCTACACTAAGTTGATTTTCACTCCCCAGCAGCCCTCATTCCCTTCCCTTCCATCTTCCAGATGATCTGTGTTTCAGAGTTCTCTGTTGGAGACAGCTCCTGGGAATTCAGAGACATTCCCAGTGCTCTGTGTCATATTTGGGCCATCTCTCTTTCAGGCAGCGTATCTGAGGTCACTCTGCCATTATTCACAGTAGTCCAGGTCTCCTTCTCCTTCTTCTTCTTCTCACACATCAGAGTGGAAAACCGAAGTGAAGTCCATACAGGTTCTCCATCATCAGGACCAGTACAGATGAACACCTTTTGAAGTTCCACTTCATCAACAGGGGTAGACTAAAAAGTTCCATGTTCTCACAACAATATCAATTTGATCCATTTTCACATTCTAAATTAAACTTATGAGCCAAACCAGATTTTAAAAATGGGAAGAAATCTTTTTTTGTGGAAGACTTGGACTGATAAGGAGATTTTTACATTGGATCAGCTGAAAGACCACGAGTTCCGGTCATTTTTCTCAGCAGAGGTGACTTGTCAGTTTCTGTAGAATGGTAATATTTCAGCTGCAACATTTGTAGGTATCTAAATATGGCCCAGCGGCCTTACATGCCTCAGAATTCCTTTTGCTCCTGGAAACTCTAATCAAATCAAGGCAGAAAATGAATCTTTACAAGGCAGAAAATGAATCTTTACAATATTTGTTAATAAATATTTGATGTCAATTAAGAAATATGATGTGCAGAGCCTTAGAAACAAATACAATAAGGAATTAGTTCACCCAGTTTTGCCAAAGCGATTGGATATGGCCTTAAGTCTATATTTACTCTCTCTGTAGTCTTTGTATCAACTTCGACTCGTCATTGAACCCACATGCTTGACACTTTCTCTTTCCTGTATGCTTCTCTGCTCACGAAAAACACCTGGAAGAGCCTTTTCCTTTTTTTACCCGGTTGCTGCGGTTAGGTCAGGCAGAGTGGGACAGGGCCTTCCCAGCCACCACACCTGTTTTGTGGCTCCTCCTCCCCCGGCTGATGAGAGTTCCGTTTCTGCAGACCAGGCCAAGCCTGAGAGTTTCCTGGGGCTTCTCCCTCCTCATGGCTTGAAAGCCTGCTGGCCAATTGTCTCTACTCAGGCCTGGTTTGGTGATATCTGGAAGCTGCTGTTTCAAACATGACACCTTTTCTGATATGGCTGTGCTTTCCGTGAAGGAAATTTGTAACATTTTAAGCAAGCTACAGATTATGAGATGATTCAGAGCCAGCAGTTGCACCCCTGTGCATGACAACCATGCAGCTACTGATTGTGAAGGCTGTTAACGACAGCTTCCAGAAGACAGATGTGAATAATGGTGCATTGATGGTGTGTTGGCTTCATTCTGTTTCCTTGACAGAAGCCACTAAGAAGTTTTGAAAGAAGAAACTAAATAGATTTTTTAAAGGCTGTTTGATTAGGTTTGATTTATTTTCATAGTACATTTTCTCCATTCCCTGTTCTGATCAATTGCTTATTAAATATAAAGGGACAAGCAGCTAAAACATATTTGTTCCTAAATCCATATTTGTTGAGGTCATTACAGAAAAGAGCATACTAAGCAGGCAGGTAATTCTTAAGCCTTGTGCTTCTGTTCTGCCCTTGGAAATCAGGAGGGTTTTGTGGCATCCCAAACTACAGATTCAGGATTTCTGCAAAGAATTATGCACTTCCACAGATGAGAGTACAAAAATCACGCATGTTCCTGAACATAATGGCCGTTTTCGCACTAGCGTTTACTCCGGCGTAGCACCCCATTTACCTCCGGATCTTTTCCTGGTTTTCGCACCTGTTGCTCCGGCGCTGCGTCTTGCTCCGGTGCTGCAGGGGTTTCACGCCGGAGTATCTAGATCCACCTCCTTCCGGAGTTTTTGAAAACCTCCGGATCCACACCGGATCCACTCCTCGGAGTTTGCTGTGGGAAATCCATCCACGCCGGATCGACTGCTTTGTGGGCGTCACCCTCTCCCTTTCCGTCCTCCCACCCCATCCACCCCCTTGGCCAATCATCAGCCTTTCCCGGCGCTTCCCCAAAGTGCCCGCACGGCCATTTTTTTTTAAACTTCATATTTTTGCGAAATAGCGATATTTCAAAATAAACAAATAGAACCCCCCCTCCTGGAATAGCCTCAATTGCAACTTCACTTTTCTTGTAGCTTTACGCTGTTCCTGCACTGTTACGCTGAGTAAACCAAAACCATTTGTAAGGTGGATTCATTAGAATTTTTTTTTATTTTTAACTTTAGTTGCGTGATTTCGCTAAAGCGGCAGGTCGGGACGTTTTGGGCTGCTTTCCCGATGTTGCGTTATTTCGCTGTTGCATCACACATCACGCATTATGGCTGATACATTATTATTGATAATATACATTATTATTGCTAGGGTGTTAGGGCTCGCGAGACTCTGATGGGTGTAATGGCGAGGGTCTCGCGAGATTTGCGACTGCTGAATGAGAATCAGGGAATTGCCCACATTACTGTTAATTAGCTAATGCTTGGAGGCTGCCAATGCTAGTGGCCAATCATGAGTCGAGAAGCAGCTATCGTCACAATTTTCAGGAGCCGAACAGGACACTGGGAGGAAGAAGGGACAGATATTGCTGGCTGCCATTGAGCAGCTTACTGCCGCCACCGCACAGCAGCTACGTGCAATGGCATCCATCAGCAGGCCAATGGGGGCTCGGGGTGTTTCGTGGCGGGAGAGCGAAACAGAAGCCTTGCTGTCCATTTGGGTTGAGGAAAAAATCCAGAAGGCGCTGGCCTCTAACCGCAAAAACATCTATGTCTACAAGGATATATCTAAGGCAATGCATGCCATGGGGCACAAGAGGTCGGCGCTTGAGTGCCGCACAAAGACCAAGGGCTTGCGTGCGGACTATTGAAGATGCGTTAGCCACAATGAAAAGACTGGAGCATCCCCAGTTTACTGCGCTCACTATGATGTGCTGCACCGCATACTTAAGAACGATAAGTCCGCGCGTCCCCCCCTCATGAAGAGAAGCTGGACGGTGCAGCATTACAAGGCAAATAAGGAAAACATCCCGATTCAAGGATCAGATAGCATCTCTTCAGCTGACCTCCAAACAATCAACGCTGCTGATCTCCGGACGCACATCACTGAATCACCTCCTGGTGAGTATCCAGGCGATGCATTGTCCCTCAGCCGTGTAATTTTTATGGTTTGGGGTCCCTTCTCACCCATAAGGAAACCCACGTAAAGGGTTCCTTAGTTTTTTCAAACTTTTATCGCAATAGCGATACTTCGAACTAATGAAACTACAAAACGTAAGTGGTTGCTGTGGGTTGGCCGGTGATAGGGAGCCATGGGGAAAAGCTTAATGAAACCGCCCCTTAATGAAGGGAGACGTGGATGTTTGGCACTTATTATACTCGCAACACTCCTCTGCCTTCTGCCCCCCCCCCCCCAGCTAGCGTAATACTGTTGATTTTTCTGCATTGCTATAGGCTCAAGCGGCGTGAACCCAAGCAATGCGTTACAGGAACAGGAACAGAGCCAGGATTTTACTGATGAACATCCAGGCGAGGAGTCATTTCGGGGTAAGTGCGGCCTGCAGTGCTTCTGATAAGTCTTATGTGGAATGTGAAAGCTTTTAGTGGAACTTAGATGCATTGCCCAGCTTACAATTGCTGAACCATTGACCCTGTGTTTCCTGCTTCATGTATGAGCAGAACTGCTCCTGAAGACATGTTATAGTACAGATTTTTAAGGTAAGCATGGGCTTTGCAGCACTAACCAGGTTGAGGAATGAGTGTTGTGTCAATTTCAATTTCAGGTGACTTTGAGGAGGAAGAAGGGTGCAGTATCCAAAGGGGAGGACCTGGAGATGCTGTCCTCTCAGAACAGGAAGGAGAGGAAGGAGGTATGCTCATGGGCTTTCTGCTTAATCTACAGCAGCGATGCCAATGCCTGCAGTAGAGTAGTGCATGTCAGTAATGGGAGCTTGTACCCTAGCTCAAACAAGGGTTGTATTGCCAGAGTTTTCCAGGGAATGTAATCTTTCCATCCTTCTTCTTTGAGGAGATGCTTCAGGAGATCAGCTGCCGGTATCATCAGCACAGCAAAGAAAGGAGGAGAGTGTGCAGAACGAAGCTCAACGTCAGCGAAGGGTTGCCATGCTGAATAATGTAGCTGAAAAGATGATGAATCAAAGCCGTCTGGATCATGAAGACGCAATGGAGCACTTTGACCGAATGCTAGCTTCTGAAGAACGCAGGTTCTCTTTGCAGGGGGAGCGTGACACAGGCTTGGTAAAGGCTTTCGAACAGGCCACAAGGGAGACTGTGGATGTTATGAGGGCAGCTGTTGATATGCTAGGCAGTATTGCCCAAATTTTTAGGGAAGGTCGGGCACAGGGAAGGGTGGGTGAGGTACCAGCCACTGCAACATCTCCACCATATGCAGCATCTCCACCATCTGTCACACATAGGCAGCTGCACCTAAACTGTGACTGTAGCAAAACTCGGGGACCACTGCCTTCAGATATAGCTTACCCGGTTTTGGCAGAAGACTCTATGCCTGAGAGTCAGAGCCTCCTGTCTCCTGCACCCTGCTCAAGTGGCAGTGTTGCGGCTGCACGTAGGGGCAAGAAAAGATCCTGCACAGGGAAGCAGAGGGTGTATTTTGAGCCCTAAAACCATTTCGTTACTGGTTTGCTGCTTCTGACATGCAATGCTGTCTATGACAGATGCAGGTACTGCTGCTCTGCCTTTTTATTTTGCTGTGCTTTTCAGCACTGTCCCATTCATGGGTACCAGAATAAATGCCCATCAAGGGAGGCAGTGAGTTGCAGGCATTGTTTACATGTTGTGCATGTTGTTATTGATGATGTTATTTCATTGAGTTGCAGGCATTGTTTACATGTTGTGCATGTTGTTATTGATGATGTTATTTCATTGAGTTGTATTTCATTGAGTTGTTGTGCATGTTGTTATTGATGATGTTATTTCATTGTTTATACCTGCAGGGGCAGGGTGTTCCTACCTTAGAGATTAATACGCAACAGCTGTACAGCTGATGTTGTGTTCTTGTCAGGTCAACGTACTTTTAATAAAGTTATGTTTTGCACAGGTCCCAGTTTGGTGTTTAGGCAAAGAAAAAAGATATCTTAAGGTTTCAACATTAACAATAATTTATTAGAACTGACAAACAAAACATATAAACAACAGTAAAACTTTATTCCCCCAAACCCCCGCCCCTCCCAATGGCCCGTTCAATGCGCTGGAAACGCCGCTCGATCCTGCGCTCCAGCGCGTCAATCCTCCGGGTGAAGGCATTGACTGCAATTTAGAAAAGAAGCAAGTAAGTGCAACGTCCTCAGTAATGTACGCACGGCACTCAGTCACTCAGCCACTCACAAGAACTATCCATCATGCAAAATACTGAACACTCACATGTTGAGCGGCAGAGGGCCTCCAGCCGGGCAATGGCTTCCAGCTGCGGCTCGGGTTCTGCTTGGCGCACACGCCCCTCCACCGCTGCCCCTCCTGGCGGCCCTGAAATGCAAGCACACCATGCACATTAGAAAACTATAGGCATGTGTGCATTGTGTAGCAACATTATTGCACAGGGGCCCTAGAGGCAGGTAGTTACTGCACTCCTGTAATCATCTGACAGGGCGGCAGACAAGGCTGCAACATCACATTTATTAGAACATCATATTTATTTGAAACTTGCACGCCATGCCTATTGATTTCTATCTGCGGCTCAGCGAACCCACCTGCCTCCTCAGCGGGCTCTCGGGCAGGAACAGCGCCCTCCGCCTGGGCTACCACCTCGGCTGCTGGGCTCCCACCGCCTAAGATTTGCAAAAGTAATCATTACATTATTTTCTTGAACGCCCTGTGCACATGGCTTCTTAATGCGTTTAATGCGCAGTAACCCAGAGGTGGCCCTGAAATGCAAGCACACCATGCACATTAGAAAACTATACGCATGTGTGCATTGTGTAGCAACGTTATTGCACAGTGGCCCTAGAGGCAGGTAGTTACTGCACTCCTGTACTCATCTGACAGGGCGGCAGACAAGGCTGCAACATTATATTTATTAGACCATCATATGTATTTGAAACTTGCACGCCATGCCTATTGATTTCTATCTGCGGCTCAGCGAACCCACCTTCCTCCTCTGCGGCCTCTCCGGCAGGAACAGCGCCCTCCGCCTGGGCTCCCACCTCGGCTGCTGGGCTCCCACCGCCTAAGATTTGCAAAAGTAATCATTACATTATTTTCTTGAACGCCCTGCGCACATGGCTTCTTAATGCGTTTAATGCGCAGTAACCCAGAGGTGGCCGCTTTGTCAGGTAATGTACCTTCTTGCTCCTCCGCACCCTGCTGCACATCCTCCTCTCCCTCCAAGGGTGGGCCTGGCCGCTCTTCCACGCCTCGTGGATGGGTGTCAACTGTGGTATGATATAGAAAAAAACCAAGCAATGAAACTCATACATGCAAGTGATGTGAATGAAAGCACACAACATATGTGAAAACTGCACTGTAATCTGCAGGTAATACGTATTGGACCAGGAAGGCATATCAGGACATAGAAGGGGGTGGGTGGGGGTGGGATCCAATTAATGAGGCTTCTGTGATCATCCATGGTGCCTCCCCCTCCCCCACATCCCACCAGGAAGGCACAGCAGAGCATAGTAGGGGGTGGGTGGGGGTGGGATCCAATTAATGAGGCTTCTGTGATCGTCCATGGTGCCTCCCCCCCCACATCCCACCAGGAAGGCACAGCAGAGCATAGTAGGGGGTGGGTGGGGGTGGGATCCAATTAATGAGGCTTCTGTGATCATCCATGGTGCCTCCCCCCCCACATCCCACCAGGAAGGCACAGCAGAGCATAGTAGGGGGTGGGTGGGGGTGGGATCCAATTAATGAGGCTTCTGTGATCATCCATGGTGCCTCCCCCCCCACATCCCACCAGGAAGGCACAGCAGAGCATAGTAGGGGTGGGTGGGGGTGGGATCCAATTAATGAGGCTTCCGTGATCATCCATGGTGCCTCCCCCCCCCCACATCCCACCAGGAAGACACAGCAGAGCATAGTAGGGGGGGTGGGGGGGGTGGGGGTGGGATCCAATTAATGAGGCTTCTGTGATCATCCATGGTGCCTCCCACCCCCACATCCCACCAGGAAGGCACAGCAGAGCATAGTAGGGGGTGGGTGGGGGTGGGATCCAATTAATGAGGCTTCTGTGATCATCCATGGTGCCTCCCCCCCCACATCCCACCAGGAAGGCACAGCAGAGCATAGTAGGGGGGGTGGATCTTGTACTGTACTGCCATGAAGCAGTAATAAAGAAGGAAGGGGTGTGTGTGGTGTTTGTGTGTTGCGTGTGTGTGGTGTTACTCACAATCGTGATGACGGTCCTCCCAACGGGGCCTCCCCGCCAAATCCCACAGGCATACCATGGCGTCGTGGTAGGGCATCCTGCCTGACGCCCTGGGGATGCCGCCCTATGCCTGCAGGCTTGCCATGAAGCTGCAGCGGAGGCGTTTGATTTTTGAGCGGCACTGCGCAGCAGTCCGTTCAAACCCCCTCCGCTGCAGCCTCCTGGCTATCGCCTCATAGATGTGGCTTGTGGTGAGGTGGGTGCTGGACATCACTTCGCGAGCGTGCCCACTCCTCTCCACAATCTCCAACATTGCCAGCACCTCCTCCCGCTGCCAGAACGTCCCTCTCCTTCCCCCGGCCGCCATTTCGAAATAACGCACTTTCGATTTTGCGAAATAGCAGCCTCCCCTTTCCGCTTTGATTTATCCAATCATGGGGAAGGCATATCCTGATCGCCAAGGCAAAAACAGACCCAGGCCAGAAGCACGTGTAAGACCCCTGGTGCACCGAAATATTACTCCCCCCCCCAACCGCCACCAAACTAAATGAAAGCAATGCAGTTTATAATGCACAAAACTTTATTCGCTATAACGGGAAGCAGTCTAAACAAACGCAGGCATAATTTTAAGAAATATGCAGTTTTACAGGGCGGAAGGTGAAAATAGGCAAGCATAAAAAGGCAGTTATACAGGGAATGGTTGAAATAGCGTAACATCGAAACAACGAAACAGCAGTTGGCGGCAGTGGGAGACATGGTGGGCAGAAAGCCGCAGAATCATCTTCTCCTTTGATAAATGAATTCTGCGACAGCATCACGCACAACCCTCCCCCTCTCTAACTGCCTCCTGTTGATCACCCTAAAGTCTGGCTCTTCTGGGTCCGGGAGGAGTGTTATCCCCTTATCAGGAATATCCAGCGTGACCGCATGTTCCTTTTCCTCACAAATATTGTGCAGAGTCACAGATGCGGTCACGATGGAGAACACACTCCGGTACTGCGCGTTCATTCGCGTTAGCAGGACATGCCAGCGAGCCTTAAGCCGCCCAAAAGCACGCTCCACCACGTTCCTGGCCCTGGCGTGCTTCTTGTTAAAGTGCTTCTGCACGGGCCCGATGGGTTTCCTGTACGGAGACAACAGCCACGGCCTAAGGGGGTACGCTCCGTCGCCCAATACAAGCGCAGGGATGGTCACATTTCCAAAAGTCACCGTAGGGTTCCCTGGAACCCAGAGCCCTGCATCATTGCCGGTGCAGAGATGGCTGTTTGCAAAAACGAAGGCATCGTTGGTCCTCTCGGTGTAGCCAAACTCTGCATCCAGGAAGCGTCCTGTGTGATCAACCGTGCCTTGGAGGATCACCGAACAGAACATCTTCCGGTTGCAAAACTCCTCAGTTCTTCCCCCAGGTGCCCGTATCGGTATGTGCAATCCGTCCACAGCAGCCACCGTATGCGGCATACCGAGTTTACTGAAACCATCCATAATCTGTTGAGAAATGGAGTACAATGGATCAGGTCAAGGTTAATGCAACGTCCACTGTATTAGCAATGGAGAATCGCATCATGGTCTTATATATCGATATTGCGTTATAACGCAAAACTAGGGAAGGGGAAAAAATATATATACACACCGTTCCAATGTCGTCACCGAGGCAGACGACCTTTGAAAACAGACGGGTCTCGATGGCTTCGCAGACCTCCATCACAATCCCATGGACGGTGGAAAGGCCGATTCCGAACTGCCAGCTGACTTCCTGATAGGCGCTTCCGGTTGCAAGGTACCATAGCGCTACCGCGAGCCGCTTCTCAGGGTGGACTGGAGACCTCATCCATGTGGTTTGCCTTTCCAGCTTGTCCTTCACAGCGGCATAAATCTCCAGGAAGGTCCCTCTGGTCATCCGGAAGTTGTGAAGCCATTGCTCGTCACCCCAGTACACAAGCACAAAGTTCTCCCACCAGAGCAGTTCACGGGGGAACACCCAATACCTGGGCGAAAACCGCATTCCGGCAAGATAGTGCCATCTACGTTCCTGGCGGCGAGTGCCACCTCTAATCAGCCGAAGCCGGGCGTCAGACTTTCTAGAGGAGATCAGAGGATTCCGGGATCTAAATGCACGATGAGTGAGGAGTTTTCCTCCGGTGCAGAGGACTTGGCGCCCGGCGCAGAGGCACAGAAGCAGAAGCTCCAATGCTGAATAAAGCAGCGCCATAGTCTCGTCATCTGGATTCTCCATGCTTCTGACGATACAAGGCAGTGTGGATGATGCTGCTGCTGCAGCCAATACTTAACCAGAAGCGTCACGTGATGGTTTGCCCGCGAAAAGGGGATTCTCTTGTTACGTTGTTACGCAACTGGAATTGCGCTTAAAAAAAAAAAAGATTGACATGGCATCGAAGTCAATTCGATGCCAGTGCGAAAACGATTTGAGCCGGGGCTTCAGGGAACGCGACTCCGCAAAAGAGTCACAAGTGCGAAAACAAGGAAAATGAGCCGGACATAATTGCGCCGCGGAATAAGGGGAGCAAACGCTAAGTGCGAAAACGGCCAATGAGTGTTAGCTGCAATTGCAAAACAGAGCTGGGGTTGGATGAGGGAGGACTGAGTTCGAATCCTTGTTCAGCAACTAAATTCACTGAATGACCTTGAGGCAGCTGTGATCTGTGTGTCTTCCAAGTTCGTAACAATAAGGAGAATCTTTCGCTGTATAATCATTGTACACTTTGGCTACTTATGAATGTTTGCAGTGATTCCCATATAAACACAAGTTCTTGCAAACAAGACCGTAAGTTCCTTGGAGTCTGGTTTGGCCCCATTCCAAAAGTGATAACAGTGATTAAGATTGTAAACCCTTGGGAGTCTGGTTTGGCCCCACTTCAAAGTAACAGCAACAAACGAAGACTGTAAGTTTTTTGGATTCAAGCTATTCATCCTTGGACCTGAGGAAGATTTGAAACAGTGTGCTGGATCGACACTGTTTGGAACAGTGTGCTGGGATTTGTATGTTGTATATATATTTGTACACAACTAACTGGCAATTACTAAATTGTTTCTTGTTGTGCCTGGAGCGATGCATTTTTGATTTGTATTCTCCACACTGTGGTTGTTTGTTTTGACTGAGCTTATTGGAGGCAGAAAACCAATGTGATTAATAATGAGAGTTATTAGTGGTGTCCATCATGGAATGATGAGAATTGAAAGGCTGGTAACACCAGTGGATCTTTCTCCTTCAGAGAAGAACAACTAAAGTGTTTGCTTGCTTCACGTATATCCCCTCTTTCTTGAAGCAGGTTTAAATTGTTCTTCTCTCCTGCATTTTATCATTCTAACAAACCTGTGATGCGGACCAGGCTGAGAGACAGTAACTGGCCCCTGGTCACTCATTTAAGTTTCCATGGCTTCAGGGATGTCACCAGTGGAGGCACGGAGGATGGTGCTTCCTTTCAAATTTGTGGCACCCCCACCCTAGTCTTCCCACTATTCCAGAGGAAAACGCAAATGTCAATTCCAGGGGAAACTGCAAATGTTCTCTGTCTGAGGGGAAACTGTGGATGTCCTCTGTCTGTCAGCCTGTCACGCAGGGTCCCCCCCCATCAGGTCACATTTCCTCCTCTCACCCTATGAGCCCAGGGCTTCCCTCAGCCATTGGCCTGCCTGTCCTCCTCAGTTGACCTCTGTGGGTTGGCTGCCACTTAGCCTGACCCCGAGGTGGTTTCCCTCCTGGCGCCTCCGGGGAACCAAAGCTCCAAGCTCCAGCAGTCACAGAGCTGCTCTGCTGCTGGGAGATCTTTGATGCTGCTCCCCTCTCTCCTCCCTCCCACAATCTCAAGGGAAGGAGCAGTGTTGCAAACTCCACATGGGGGTGTACAGGTTCTCAGCGTTTTGTAAGGAGCCACAACAAAGTGCTCAGTGTGTTTTCATTCTTGGAAATTTAATTTACTTGTAATTAATTTTAATTGACCTTAATTTAATTGGTGCCAAGGCACTCCCCCTCAAATAAAAAAATCCTGGCTACGGGACTGGTTGGGAAACTTGTGGTCAGGCAAGGCTCTCAGCAGCACAAGCTGTGCAGCAGGTGGGGAAGGAGGAGAGTGAAGGAACTCCCGGTTCTCTTATTTGTCTTTTCTTTCATCCATCTTTTCCTCATCTGGTATGGAGGCTACTTTGCAAGTGCCTCTGGGAACACAAAGGCTTGTTTCCTTCAAGGAGAGGCGACCTCATGAGGAAGTGGGTGATGCCTGGAGGCTGCCTCCTCTCTGTGGGGATGGAGCCATGGCTTTGCCATAATAACACAGGGGGAGGTTGGCAAACCAGTGGGGCAGGTCTGGAAGATCACTCTGAGTTGGGAGTCCATCCACCCACCCACCTTTTCCCTTTCTGCTTCCTCTCTGCTGCTCTGAAAAGTGCCTCACCTACCAGCCTCTTCCTATTCAGCAGTGAATTCTGTGACATTGCCTCTGATGCCACTATGCCCAATTACTGGTCTCTCCAAGGACAGACAAGTACATATGCATCTGCACAGACCTAATAGCCCGTTTGGTGTAGTTGTTTAAGTGTGCGGACTCTTATCTGGGAGAACCGGGTTTGATTCTCCACTCCTCCACTTGCAGTTGCTGGAATGGCCTTGGGTCAGCCATAGCTTTTGTATGAGTTGTCCTTGAAAGGGCAGCTGCTGGAAAAGCTCTCTCAGCCCCACCCACCTCACAGGGTGTCTGTTGTGGGGGTGGAAAGGTAGAGGAGATTGTGACCACTTTGAGATTCAGGGTATAGGGCAGGATATAAATCCAATATCATCATCACCTGCAGGCTCTGAAAACTGCCTCCCTCATCACCTCTTCTCAGTCAGCAATATATTCTGTGACATTGTGTCTGATGCCACAAAGGCCAGTTTCTGGTCTCTGTGGGGACAGACCAGTACATAAGCCTCTGCACAGTCTTATAGGCTCCACTGACAAACAAGAGGCTCCAAGATGACAGTGAACTCAGAGGTCTCTTCTGAGTTTCCTGGAAAATGAAAGAAGCTTCCCCGCATCTCATAAAAGGGTCAGATGCCACTCAGCCTCTGGGACGGGGTGGGGTGGGGAATACACAGTTGAGTGAATTCCTGAGAATGGAGATTTGGGAGGAAAGGAGTGGGGGGGGGGGGATGAAGGAGGACAGTTATGGCTGAGGCCTTTCTTGAGGTAAAAAAATAACGAGTGGGACCTCCGTGGGTGTGGTTATTGGAAGGACTGGAGAAAGGAAGGACGGTCAGTCTGGGTCAGGCCATAAAGTGAACTGAAGGCATCTTAGACATCAGCTGCCTTGGGAAGAAGTTGGTGTTAGGAGGCTTAGACTGAAAGGACTACAGAGAAGGATTCTCTTCTCAAAAGCCCTAAGCAGGTTTCAGTTGCTGGCTGAAGATGCAAAGGAACTCTTGAAAAATCAGAATGGACCTTTCAGTTATATTATGATGCAGTCATGGAGGAGGAAGACAATTCCTGGATCTCCCCATTAAATCATCCTTCTGAAGGAGAGATCTAACCAGCTTTACTGGAAACCTTTATTCTGGCTTTAAGCTTATACCCAGAACCAGGGCTCTTTTTCTAGCAGGAGCTCCTCTGCATATTAGGCCACTCCCCCCTGATCTAGCCAATCCTCCAAGAGCTTAGAGGGCTCTTAGTACAGGGCCTAATGTAAGCTCCAGGAGGACTGACTACATCAGAGGGGAGTGGCCTAATATGCAGAGGAGCTCCTGCTAGAAAAAGAGCCCTGCCCAGAACTGTGTTGGTCTTAAAGATGCCGCTGGACTCAAGCTTCATTTCTCAGGAGGAAGCCTTTCACATAACCTGTTTGTAATGTACTGAGAACCGAGACGGTTTGAAGGCAACATAGTTTATTCAGTAGCACATTACAAGAGAGGGAACATGTGGGCCGGGCCCCGCTTATATACAGTACCTGGAACACCCCCCTCCTCCGACCAGGCCAATCCTGGTCGGTCAAACTTCCCACCACAGATCTTGATGGGCGGGGCGAATGGCGAGCTCCATCCGGGGACCCAGTGGGTCTTTATTCCCAGCGGCCGAAACCAGGCCAGGCCCAACAAGGTGGTGAGCTGACTCCTTTTAACCACCAAGATGTCAAGTTTATCCCTAAACCCGTTGTACTCCACCCCCACCATTGCCCACCCCAGGATTTCCACAGGATTTTTTTTTAAGTCCCGAAGCACGAAGCTTGCCGGTCGCAGTCTAGGCAGGCCATGTGGGCACAGCTTCCTTAAGGATTCCTCCAAAATTATGGAGTTGGAGGAACCCGAGTCCAGTTCCATCAGGCAGGGGTTGCCCTCAATCCTGACCGAAACCTTGACCTTTTGGGGGGTCTCATTGGGCAAGTTCATTACCTGCACGAAGGTTGAGGCGGTCGAGTAGTCCTCGGTCGATTCCTGGTGGGTGGTCTGATGGCGGCAAGTGCTCTTGCCCCTGCAGGCCCTTGCAATGTGGCCCATCTTGCCGCAGCCTCTGCAGACCACGTTGCGGTAGGGGCAGTCCCGTCATTCGTGTTGGTCTCCACAGCTGGCGCACTTGGTGGCGGCTGGTCTGTCGGTCGCTCAGGGTCGCTGGGGTGCTCATGGGCCCGTCCCCGTCTGGCGGCGTAACTGGAGTGCCTCTTCCTCGCCTGGTTGGCTGGGGCCCATCTCTTCCTGATGGATGGCCTCGGCCCTCGTTTTGGGGAACGTCTTCGTGGTCCGCTCGAACGCGATGGCCTCGTTGAAGGTGCTCTGGAGGGTGAGCTCTTCCCTCGCGAAGAGCTTCTGTTGCAGTCTTTCGTCCCTCAGGCCCCAGGCGAAATGGTCCCTCAGGGTCTCTTCCAGCTTTTCATAGCTGCAGTTGCCCGCGATTTGGCGGAGGGCGGCCAGGTAGTCCGCGGCCGATTCTCCCGCCTCTTGATCCCTCTTGTGGAAGAGGAACCTGCGGGTGACGAGTGAGGGTTGGGGCAAGAAGTGCCTGGTGAGGAGTCTGATTATCTCCTCGTAGGTCTTCTCCGTAATCCTTGCGGGGGCCGAGAGACCCTTGGCGATCTCGAACATGGCCTCTCTGCAGATGCTCAGGAGGACGTCCCTCTTCAGGCTGTTCTCCGTAATCCTGTTTGCTCGCAGGTAGCACACGACCCACTCCGTGTAGGTCTCCCACCTCTCCGGGGTAGCAGGGTTGAATTCTTTGAGCCAGCCCGTGGTTCCGCTCTGGTTAGCCATGGTGGCTGCGGCAGCAGGTGCGTCAGTCTACAACCGCTTGCCTTCGACGTCTCCAGCTGGATCTGCTAAGCCCCTCTGGAACGGGCTAGCTAGCATCCCACCTTTGCCGCCATTGTAATGTACTGAGAACCGAGATGGTTTGAAGGCAACATAGTTTATTCAGTAGCACATTACAAGAGAGGGAACACGCGGGCCAGGCCCCGCTTATATACAGTATCCGAAACAGCCCCCTCCTCCAACCAGGCCAATCCTGGTCGGTCAAACTTCCCGCCACAGATCTTGATGGGCGGGGCGAATGGCGAGCTCCATCCGGGGACCCAGTGGGTTGCCTTTAGTAGCTGACGCCATGCGGCCGGGTAACTTATGTTCAATACATAACACCGCTGCAAGATCTTTTTTAGGTGAAGATCTCATAGTTGAGTCTGCGACCTTTTACAAGCAAAACAGATGTTCTACCACTGAGCCATGCTTTGTTGCTAACAGGGACAATAAAGAAGCAGGACTAAGCTAGAGTCAGTTGGGAACAAGGCAGTAGCCTGCAGAGGGTTTTGAGCACATTACCCTTTTTAAAATTTGTGGCACCTTCACCCCAATCTTCTTCCAATTTTGGAGGAAAACATCAACATCAGTTGCAGGGGAAACTGCAAATGTCCTCCATCTGTCAGCCTGTCACATGGGGACCCTGCCCCAAAGCAGGTCACGTTTCCTCCTCACACATGGTAAACCCAAGGCTTCCCTCTGTCAAGCAATGTTTTATATTATCATTGCCTATGTTTATCAGAATATGACTTCTATACTGTACCTGTTACTAACCATGAAACAAAGCTAAGGCACATCAAAGTAGAATAGTTAGCTGGCGTCTCCTCCCCGCGCCTCTCTCGCTTTTACTAACAAATGCAGGAATTCGCTCTTTGAAGATAAAACCTCCAGGGACATTTTCCCAGGCCAAGCCTGGTCCCAGGAAGCATAACCGCAGGGAGATAAGAGAGAGTATTGTGTGAATTTTCACATGTGAATACAGGACTGTTTAGTAATTGTAGCTTTGTTGATAGAAGCTTTGATGTGCCATCTTTAAGTATGCACCCTGCCATTACTCTGTATCAGTTCCAATTCTTGGCTCAATAGAAGCACATGAATTATCAATAAACCTATACTTTGTTTCAAATCAAGGACTGGTTACTTTGAGACCCGCTTGCTTGACACTCTCAGCCATTTGCCTGCCTGTGCTTTTCAGTTGACCTCTGTTGGCATGGCTGCCACTTGACCGTACCCCCTGAGATGGTTTCGCTCCACAGAGCTTTGGCTTTCGCTCACCTTCCAGCACCTCCTGGGAACCAGAGCGCCAGGCTCCGGCAATCGCAGAGCTGCTGCTAGGAGATTTTTGATTCCACTCCATTCTCTCCTCCCTCCCACAGATTTGAGGGAAGAAGCAGCTTTGTAAGCTCCACGTTGGTGCATGGCTTGAATTTTCCTTCTTGGCATTTTAGACGGAGCCATAACAAAGCGCTCAGTAAGCTTTCATTCTTGGTAATTTAATTCAATTTTAATTAATGTTAATTTGATTAATGCCCCCACAGGCACGCCCCCCTCAAAAAAAAATCCTGTTTACAAGACTGCCTGTCTGTATCCCAAAGACCAAGGACCATGACAGTAGACTGAAATGTGGAAGTTATTAGCCATAAGGACTGAAGGAAGCCTTAATGTCCAGAGGGTGTAAACCTCGGAAGGTGGTGGGCTCTCCTTCTTTGGAGGTTTTGAAGCGGAATCTGGATGGCCATTTGACAGCAATGCTGATTCTGTGAATTAGGCAGATCATGAGAAGGAGGGCAGGAAGGGCTGCAGCAGGACTTAGTTCTCCTGGCCCTTTTTTACACTCGCAGGGAAATTCTGCTTGCTACTTTGGGGTCAGGCAGCAATTTTTCTCCCAACCAGTTTTCTGGGATCCTGGAGGGTTTTGTTTTGTATGGTTTGCCATCTTCTGGGCTTGGAGCAGGTGTCAATGAAAGTGTGGGGGGAGGTATTTGTGAGTTTCCTGCATTGTGCAGAGGGTTGGGTTAGATGCCCCTGGAGGTCCCTTCCAACTTTATGATTCTGTGCTTCCAAATACTGCAATTTATGAAGTCCAAACTACTTTAGTAGATTTACATTAATCATTTTTCCCCATTCACTCATCACTTTTATAAGGCATTGGTCTCACCAGAATCAAGGAGAAATTTTTAAAAAGATTCTACATATTGCAAAGTAAAATTACATAAAAACACAGTGATATAAAAATTATCCAGAAGCATACATCAACTATTCATAAATTATTTATTCAAAGGTTACACTCCCTACCAGTGTTTCCTCTAAGCTGAGTTAGCATGAGCTAGCTCACAGATTTTTCGTTTCCAGCTCATACATTTTTGTCTTGGCTCAGGAAGGATGACCCCAGAGCACAATGATTTATGCAGTAGCTCACAACTTTAATGCCAGCAGCTCACAACTTTAATACCAGTAACTCACAAAGTAGAATTTTTGCTCACAAGACTCTGCAGCTTAGAGGGAATATTGCTCCCTACCTAGCTGTCAAGTTCAATATGACCCTCAAGGTGAACTAATGAGAGACACTGCTGTAAACCAAGGCAGGGATGTGCTTTGGCCTACTACATGCCCTTGCCCCAGGCCTAAGGACAGGTGAAGGCCACTTTCCCAAACTTGACTCTCTTCCTTGGTCTTTGGGATTCAGCAATGCAGCCTGATTCAGCCAGTTTGGTTTAGTGGTTAAGTGTGCAGACTCTTATCTGGGAGAACCAGGTTTGATTCCCCACTCCTCCACTTGCAGCTGCTGGAATGGCCTTGGGTCAGTCATAGCTCTTGAAGGAGTTGTCCTTGAAAGGGCAGCTGCTGTGACAACTCTCTCAGCCCCACTCACCTCACAGGGTGTCTGTTGTGGGGGAGAAGATATAGGGGATTGTAAACTGCTCTGAGTCTCTGATTCAGAGAGAAGGGCGGGGTATAAATCTGCAGTCTTCTTTTTCTTCTTGTAAACAGGATTTTTCTTTGAGGGGGGAGCGCCTTGGCACCGTGGGGGCAATAATTAAATTAGCATTAATTAAAATTGAATTAAATTACCAAGAATGAAAGTTTACTGAGCCCTTTGTTAAGACTTCTCTTGGCTACTCTACACTGATGACGCTGTGAGACTACCACTATTTTGACATTAATCTGAGAAGGCTGCATGTCAGGCACCATTGTTGGTATAAGTAAGTCTTCTTAGTAGACAGGGTCCCCTGCAGGCTGCATAATGCTGTGCACAGCCATTCTGCCACACTCGTAAAATAGTTTTCTTATGGTGGTCTTCAGTGAACCCGTGAAGCTGCCCTGAATCAAATCAGAGCGTTCTGTCTTCAGTGAATGGCAGTAGAGTCCACTGACTGGCCTCAGTTCTGCAGGATCTTGGGCAAGTCTTTCACCTCATGTCCTTGCTGACTAGAGGGGCCAGAGACTGACCAGAGGCCTTTGGCATGCAAAGCAGATACTGCACCACTGAGCTATGTCACCATCCAGTGTGTTCACAACCAAGTGTCAGAATCTGCTCAGAGAGCCTGGCTAGCAGTGCCTGTTGGTTCTTCCACAATCCTTGGGATGTGTGGCACTCCAGGGAAAAGTTGGTCTTGTCTGTGCTATGACAGGGTCAACTGTCCAGGTATGCAGCTGAGCCATGGGATTCTCTCCACTTTCATTTTTTGGATCAATAATAATGATGTCACTTGGAAGGATACTGTAAACACTGTCAACATCAGTCTTTTAAAATCCTCACTGGGTGTCATTCTTGCCATTGGCTCCACTTCTTCAGCACCAGTTTTCCTCTGGCCTCTTGCTCCTTCCAGGCAAAAGTCACATCTTCCTTAATTAAACAAAAATCTAGTGGCACCATAAAGCCTAACAACACTTGCTGGAATTTTATTTATTGAAATAAGCCTTCAGGTCACAAGGTTTTTGTTCTTAATGTTCCACAACAGACTAACACAGCTACACCTCTGCAGTTATTTGGCAAACCTAGTTTGGCATCATGATGACATCACTGAAGACAAGGGAGGACAATTCAAATTCATAAGCATTTTTGGGGAGGGGGGCATTTTTCGACACTGTCAAGAAAGTTCACAGCAAGTTGTGAGGAGCTTTGTTTCAGCCCTGGATAGAAGAATGCTCAAGCAAACCTCATAGAGAGATGTGACAAAAATAGATTTTCCCCCCCCCACACACACACACAAGTTCCCCAAGGATTCGCCAGAGTAAATGCTAAGTATATTAGAATAACATGCCAGTTGCAAAGCGATACATCTCTTCCAATACTGAGAGCAGACAAAGATCATGCTTCCATGCTTCCACTTCACTGCCTCCACCGATCGCCCTACTTTATCCCTGCCTTAAATAGATCCATAAGGCTTCATCATGTCTCAAGAAAGACGTGGTGCTGGATGAACCATGACTCTAGAGAATCTGAGAACTTTGTCTCAGTTGTGTTTCTTTAAGATACACTGAAAGGAGATCTCTGTGCAGTCTGGGTCCCACTCTAGCAGGATTAGATGCACTTGCCTACAAATGCATCTGTGATTGTCCTGTGGCATTGAAGCAGACATCAAAGTTGAACTCATTTAGGCAGTAGATTAATCAACAAGAGCTTCAGCAGATTACATGATGGCAGGTAATTGTAAACAGTGTGGGCAAATTTTAAAGTGGGTCTGTAAATTAAAGGGACACATCTTTAATGTTATTTTGTTTTTTGGTGCAACTCTAATATGGAATTAAATAATAGAAATATGCAGGGCTTTTTTTCTGGGGGAACGCAATGGAATAGAGTTCCAGAACCTCTTACTAGAAACAAAATTCTCAAGAAATGTTTACAGTTCATGAGGGGCACCCTTGTTCTTCTCCTTCATTTCCCTTTTGAGAGTTCCAGCACCTTTCAGGAAAAAAAGCCCAGGAAATATGTCATTAATTTATGTATAAAGCATCTAAAATCATGGTGTTGTGCAAAAATTTAAATAAGACAGGCATTTTAAAATAGAAGTTGATGCTGAAGATTCCCTGAATGGTGTCCCAAGAGGGTTGCCTCCACTTCAGGCACCAAGTGTGGAGGGCTACCCTTCCAATCAGAACACCACAAGGTGGGGAGCTAAGCTTTCTTCCCGCACCATTTTCTCACCTGAAATGGCCGAGCAGATCTAATCTTTGCCTCGTTGGGAATTATAAATATACTGGCTGTAAGTTAAACATGGCCTTTCACTAAAACAATATATAGTAGTTTATGAAGTATGGCATCAAAAAGGCACAGAATCAAGGTTTTGATAATATCTGGCTTTATTTTACATTTAGGTCTCAATCCAGAGAGAATCATTTTCAGTTTGCTTCCAGTGAACTCAGTGGGCCATGGGAACTGACTTATTCCCTTGATTTCAGTGTTACTTCAACCCAGCTAACTTCCCTTGGATTCGTGGAGGTTTCCTACAGTTGACTAAGGATTGATTCAAAAGTCAATTGATCATCATGCACTTGACTGGCATGATGTAGTCAGAAACAAATTAGTGTTTACAATAGATTTAGTTTGATGCATTTTGCAGAAAAACTGGATAAAGCAAATTGCAGCAAACTGTATAAAGGGAAACAAATAGTTTTATTTGCTTAATGAATGTGAAAAATAACACTGCTCTTTATAAAGTTTTAAACTGCCCCATAGATGCTTTATTTCTATAGCCAAGCCGTTCAATCTAAAGAAACATGCTTTTACTTGAAACCCCAGTCTACTTCTTCTGAAGTCATCCAGCTGAATTATGAGCACTCATTTTTAGCAAGTGTGGCTGGAGGACTCTTGATTCAGTTTTTAATCCATCACATTCCCAGATGTGCTGTTTCCCATTATGTCCAGCTTCCCATTTTCTTTTCTTATGTGTGGGTTGGTCACCAACATTGTCAGCTAATTAATACCCAATCAAAGAATTGTCTCAGCCAAGGACATTGGCCAGCTCACCTTAAGAACATAAAAACGTAAAAAGAACCCTGCTGGATGACACCAATAGTTTGTCGAGTCAACATCCTGCCTCACACGGTGGCCAACCAGTTCCTCTAGACTGACAACAATAAGAACATAAGAGAAACCCATGTTGGATCAGGCCAATGGCCCATCCAGTCCAACACTTTGTGTCACACAGTGGCCAATATGTGTGTGTGTGTGTGTGTGTGTGTGTGTGTGTGTGTATAAGATTTTAGGTTTTCACGGCTGGTAACATCATTAGTGTTTGTAGAATCTCAATGCACAGCAGCCAAGGTCAGAGCGCCTGCTCCGGCTGCAACGCCACTGAGGATGTTCTCCGCAGCTGAGAACGAAACGTCTGGAAGGAAAACTTTCTCCAGTAGAACACGGCACTTGATCCCAAAAGATTCTACAAACCCTAATGTATGTATGTATGTGTATATATATATATATATATATATATATATATATATATATATATATATATATATATATATATATATATATATATATATATATATATATATATATATACACACACACACATACATACATCTACACACACGCACGCAAACACACATATATATACATATATTCTGTGGCTAATAGCCACTGATAGATCTATGCTCCATATTTTTATCCAATCCCCTATTAAAGCGGGCTATGCTTGTAGCCGCCACCACCTCCTGTGGCAGTGAATTCCACATGTTAATCACTGTTTGGGTGAAGAAATACTTCCTTTTATCCGTTTTAACCTGATTGCTCAGCAATTTCATTGAATGCCCATGAGTTCTTGTATTGTGAGAAAGGGAGAAAAGGACTTCTTTCTCTACTTTCTCCATCCCATGCATTATCTTGCAAATCTCTATGATGTCACCCCACAGTCAACGTTTCTCCAAGCTAAAGAGCCTCAAGCGTATTAAAGTTTCTTCACAGGGAAAGTGTTCCAAAACTTTAATCATTATAGTTGCCCTTCTCTGGACTTTTTCCAACGCTCTAATATCCTTTTTGAGGTGCGGTGACCAGAATTGCACACAGTATTCCAAATTAGATGGCACCATCGATTTATACAGGGGCATTATGATACAGGCTGATTTGTTTTCAATTCCCTTCCTAATAATTCTCAGCATTGTGTTGGCCTTTTTTATTGCAATCGCACACTGTCTTGACATTTGCAGTGAGTTATCTACCACGACCCCAAGATCTCTCTCTTGGTCAGTCTCTGCCAGTTCACATCCCATCAACTTGTATATGTAGCTTGGATTTTTGGCCCCAATGTGCATTACTTTGCACATGGCCACATTGAACCTCATCTGCCACATTGATGCCCACTCACCCAACCTCAACAGATCCCTTTGGAGGACCTCACAATCCTCCCTGGTTCTCACCACCCTGAACAATTTAGTGTCATCTGCAAACTTGGCCACTTCACTGCTTACTCTTAACGCCAGATCATTAATGAACAAGTTAAAGACCATGGGACCCAGTACTGAGCCCTGCGGGACGCCACTGCTTACTGTTCTCCACTGTGAAGACTGCCCATTTATACTCACTCTCTGCTTCCTATTAATTAGCCAGTTTTTGATCCATGAGAGAACCTGTCCTTTTACTCCATGACTCTCGAGCTTACTAAGGAGTATTTGATGAGGAACTTTATCAAAGCTTTCTGGAAGTCAAGGTAAACAACATCTATTGGGTCTGCTTTGTCCACATGTTAGTTCAACCCCTCAAAGAACAAAGTTTAGTGAGGCAAGATCTTCCCTTACAGAACGCATGCTGAGTCTTCCTCAATAACTTGTGTTCATCAATGTGTCTACTCATTCTGTCCTTGATAATGCTTTCTACCAACTTTCCCGGAATTGAAGTCAGACTGACTGGCCTGTAATTTCCTAGATCTCCTCTGGAACCCTTTTTAAAGATGGGGGTGGCATTTGCTACCTTCCAGTCCTCAGGAATGGAGGCAGATTTCAATGAAAGATTACAGATTTTTGTCAGGAGATCCGCAAGTTCACCTTTGAGTTCTTTCAGAACTTTTAAATGTATGCCATCCGGACCTGGTGACTCATTAGTTTTTAATTTGTCAATCAGTTGTAGGACCTCCTCTCTTGTCACCTCAATTTGACTCAGGTCTTTCAACACCCCTTCCAAAATTAGTGGTTTTGCAGCCGGCAAACTCTTCTCATCTTCCACAGTGAAGACAGAGGCAAAAAATGCATTCAGCTTGTCAGCCATTTCCCTATCCTCCTTCAGTAATCCTTTGACCCCTTGGACCCCACTGCCTTCCTGGCTGGTTTCCTACTTCTAATATATTTGAAGAAATTTTTATTGTTTGTCTTTATGTTTTTTGCAATATGCTCCTCATAGCCCCTTTTTGCCTGTCTGATCACAGTCTTGCATTTGATTTGCCACAGCCTGTGTTCCTTTTTATTAATCTCACTTGGACTCACTTTTTATTAATCCTCCTTTTTATTAATCTCACTTCCAAGCTTCCCCAAGGGTTTTGACTGTATTTACCTTTTCTTTCAGTTTCCTCTTCACATGCTTTGTTGAATTTGTATATATGATGTTTCTATATGACTGTCCCTATTGAAGGGCCTGTATTTTTCTAAGTAAAGGAGAATATAGGACAACAGTTGGCCAAGTCATCTAAGTTGGCGATTCCTTAGATGACTTGGTAGAGTCTTGGAATGATAGGCTCTCCAGGGCCATTGATGAGATCCCACCTAGACGTCCTCTGCGCCCCTGCCAAAAGTCGGCACCCTGGTATAACCAGGAGTTACGGCAATTAAAGCGTGGACTCAGACGGCTAGAGAGGCAATGGCAGCATACTCTAGACGAAGCGATTAGAACATCTTATAGAGAAGCGATGAAGTCCTATGAGATGGCAGTCAAGGCCGCAAAGAAAATATACTTTGCGGCTAAGATTGCATCTGCAACTTTGTGCCCGGCTCAACTGTTCAATACAATTCGGACCCTTACAACTCTGCCACAAGGCAGACCAAATTCTAAAGAATTGGAGATTGGCTGTGAGGCTTTTGCGAACTTTTCTGCAGATAAGGTCGCATCGCTCCGCCACGACTTTCCCGCCATATTGGAGACAGTATGGGAACCTGAGGCTCCGTGCCTGTCTTCAGAGTGTGTCCTGGATGGTTTCAGCACTCTCAGTCTGGAGGAAGTGGACAGAATTCTCGCTTCTGCTCGCCCTACAACTTGCAATCTGGACCCTTGCCCCTCCTGGCTTATTAAAGCTAGCTTAGATATCCTGTACGGGATATCATAAACAGATCCCTGATGGAAGGGCATTTCCCAGCACCTCTGAAAGAGGCCGTGGTCCGCCCTCTATTGAAGAAACCAACTTTAGACCCGGCCGAACTGACACACTATCGGCCGGTTTCGAATTTACCCTTTTTGGGTAAACTCATTGAGAGGGCAGTGGCGTTGCAGTTGCAGAGTTTTCTGGAGGATGCTTCCGTTCTCGACCCCCATCAGTCCGATTTCCATCTGGGCCGTGGGACAGAGACGGTGCTGGTCGCTCTGATGGATGACCTCCAGCGACATCTGGATCGAGGCGGCTCGGCGGTGCTGGTGTTGTTGGACCTATCGGCGGCGTTCGATACAGTCGACCACCAGCTGCTGACTTGCCGTCTCGCCGACGTGGGGATTCAGGGGTTGGCATTACAGTGGCTTTCCTCGTTCCTTGATGGTCGGGGACAAAGGGTGGCAGTTGGGGGTGAGCTGTCCCAGAGGCACGCGCTGGATTGTGGGGTGCCTCAGGGGGCAGTTCTTTCCCCAATGTTATTTAATATCTACATGCGCCCCCTTGCCCAGATTGCCCGGAGGCATGGGCTGGGCTGTCACCAGTATGCTGATGACACCCAGCTCTATCTACTCATGGACGGCCGGCCTGATTCTGTCCCAGAAAACCTGGACCGGGCATTACAAGCTGTGGCTAGATGGCTCAGGCTGAGTAGGCTGAAACTCAATCCAGCGAAGATAGAGGTCCTTTGCTTGGGTCGCCATGGTCTGGGGGGGGGAATTCCCCTTCCAGCCCTTGACGGTGTGCCACTGACAATGGTGCACAGGGTCAAGAGCTTGGGGGTGCTACTTGAGCCTGCCTTATCTATGGAGGCCCAGGTAGCAGCCACTGCTAAGTCTGCTTTTTTTTCATCTTAGGCGGGCGAGGCAGTTGGCTCCCTTCCTGGAGTGGGACGATCTAACAACAGTGATCCATGCAACGGTCACCTCAAGGTTGGATTACTGTAATGCCCTCTACATGGGGCTGCCCCTGTGCCGAACCCAGAAGTTGCAGCTAGTGCAGAACGCTGCCACCCGGCTGCTATTAGGGCTCCCTAGGTGGGAGCACATTCAGCCGGGCCTTCGGGGACTGCACTGGCTGCCAATAATTTACCGAGTCCGGTACAAGGTGCTGGTTATCACCTTTAAAGCCCTATATGGTCTAGGACCTGCCTACCTTAGGGACCGTCTCTTCCCATATGTTCCCCAGAGAGTACTGTGATCTGGCTCCCAAAATCTGCTCACAATCCCCGGGCCAAAGGAGGCCCAGTTGAAGTCAACCAGGGACAGGGCCTTCTCAATCACAGCCCCTTGCTGGTGGAACCAGTTACTGGAAGAGGTCAGGGCCCTGCGGGATATTGGACAATTCCGCAGGGCCTGTAAGACAGTCCTCTTCCGGTTGGCGTATAACTGACCGGCATCAAACCACCAAACTATCAAAATGTTAAAGGAAGTGTATAGATTGTATGCTGTTGGACTGATGCACTGTTTTAATGTCTTTAATGTTTTAATTTTCTAATTATGTATATTCTTATTATATTTAAAATTTGAATTTTATGTTAGAATCCTTGTGTTGTAAGCCGCCCTGAGCCCGCTTCGGTGGGGTAGGGCGGGATATAAATCAAATAAAAATAAAAAATAAAAAAATAAAAACAAAGGACGAACTGTTCGGTGAAAGTACATTTGGTCCAATATTCTGTTATATAACTGTACAAAACTGGTGTAAACAAGTTTGTTACGAAAACATTTGGAGATGATAAAGTGAACTTTGACATTTTTTCCCCCAAACTTTGACAAGTTTGTTCTCATAACATCTGGAACTGATAAAGTGAACTTTGACAAAATGTCCTCAACACTTGGGAATGAAGATTCGGTAAACAAGTCTATTAATCTCATTGAGGAAGAAAACTCTGACAATGTCCTTGTATGGAGAATGGGTCCGGCGTGGAGAAATATTGCCAAAACCGCCTGAATCCTATAGAATAATACTATGGATGTTTGTCTATACCCTCTTGGGAGGAGATGAGATTGATAGGAGGCCGAAATGATTTCCTATAGGGGGTTTCTACAACAATTATTCAATGCCGTAATGAAATAGAGAAAGGAGGGGGAGGTTGCCAAATAGAGAAAACCTGTGGGAATCCAATAGAGACATAGAGAAGGGATTTTTTTTAATTAAATGGATTTGTTAAATTAGAAAGCTATAGTGGATCTAATGGTTAGTAAATCATACAGAGTAAGTGTAGTGAACATATAGAATCTTTGTGGGACTTTATAAAGCTCCCTGCATATACACACGTAACCCTTTCCTTTCTTTTCTTAATATACTTTATATATATATAAAATTACATATGGAGGGAGGGGAAGACGTATTTCTGAACTC
The DNA here is from genome assembly GCF_032191835.1 of Heteronotia binoei. Lineage (NCBI taxonomy): Eukaryota > Metazoa > Chordata > Lepidosauria > Squamata > Gekkonidae > Heteronotia > Heteronotia binoei. Next base: position 136,916,161 of record NC_083229.1, read on the forward strand.
ATATATGTTAAGTGTGTTGATTGTATTCTTTATTTTATATATATATATATATATATATATATATATATATATATATATATATATATATATAAAATATATATATTAACCTCTCTGGTACCAATTATCAGAGTTGATGTTTGGCAACAGTGGGTGGTTTTCTTATGTAATAGAGGTTTTTTGTGTTTCCCAGCCAAAAGATGACAGAACCTGGTTTTCTGGAATCTGATTGGACAGAAGGGAAGGGTAGACACTGTGGAGAAAAGGTATAAATGGAAGGGGAATTTACCAAGGAGGGGGGTTCGTTAGCTAGTTAGCCAGTTAACAGTAAGGTTTAAGGGAAACCCTCCTGAGAAGCAAGACCCCTCCATACTTCTGCATAGATAACCATCTGAAGCCATAGGAGGAAAGGCTGAAGAGGCTGCTGGGACTTTGGAAAAAAGATGACCAAGGAGGGACATGGTAGAGGTTTATAACATTATGCATGGGGTGGAGAGAGTTGACTAAGAGAACTTTTTCCCCCTCTCCCAAAATACTAGAAGTTGAGGGTATCTAATGAAACTGATGGACAGCAGGTTCAGGATGGACAAAAGGAAATACTACTTTACACAGAGAGTGAATGAAATGTGGAATTCACTGCCAAAGGATGTAGAGAAGGCTACAGGAATAAACAACATTAAAAGTGGGTTAGGAAGATTCATGGATGAGAGGTCTATCAATGGCTACTAACCATGGTGACTGAGGGGAACCTCCACATTCTAAGGCACTAAACCCAGGACTTGTTTTCTGGGGGAACGTGGTGGAATTAAGTTCTGGAATCTCTTTGTGAAAACAAAAATCTCTTTGTGAAAACAAAATTCTCAAAAATAGTTCAGGAGGGGCACCATGTGTTTCTCCTTCATTTATCTCTTGAGAGTCTGTAATCTTTCATTGAAATCTGCCTTTGTTCCTGAGGACTGGAAGGTAGCAAATGTCACCCCTATCTTTAAAAAGGGTTCCAGAAGAGATCTAAGAAATTACAGGCCAGTCAGTCTGACTTCAATACTGGGAAAGTTGGTAGAAATCATTATCAAGGACAGAATGAGTAGGCACATTGATGAACACAAGTTATTGAGGAAGACTCAGCATGGGTTCTGTACGGGAAGATCTTGCCTCAGTAACCTGTTATAGTTCTTTGAGGGGCTGAACAAACATGTGGACAAAGCGGACCCAATAGATATTGTTTCCCTTGACTTCCAGAAAGCTTTTGATAAAGTTCTGCTGTAGGATGCCTCAGGGCTCAGTACTGGGTCCCATGCTCTTTAACTTGTTCATAAATGATTTGGAGTTGAAAGTAAGCAGTGAAGTGGCTAAATTTGCAGAAGACACTGAATTGTTCAGGGTGGTGAGAACCAGAGAGGATTGTGAGGCGCTCCAAAGTGATCTGTTGAGGCTGGGTGAGTGGGCGTCAACACGGCAGATGAGGTTCAATTTGTTGGTAGAAACCATTATCAAGGACAGAATGAGTAGGCACATTGATGAACATGGGTTATTAAGGAAGACTCTGCATGGGTTCTGTAAGGGAAGATCTTGCCTCACTAACCTGTTGCATTTCTTTGAGGGGGTGAACAAACAGGTGGACAAAGGAGACCCAAAAGATGTTGTTTACTTAGACTTCTAGAAAGCTTTTGATAAAGTTGGGGAGGGACGGTGGCTCAGTGGTAGAGCATCTGCTTGGGAAGCAGAAGGTCGCAGTTTCAATCCCTGGCATCTCCAAAAAAGGGTCCAGGCAAATAGGCATGAAAAACTTCATCTTGAGTCCCTGGAGAGCCGCTGCCAGTCTGAGACGACAATACTGACTTTGATGGACCAAGGGTCTGATTCAGTATAAGGCAGCTTCATATGTTCATATGTTCCTCATCAAAGGCTCCTTAGAAAGCTCGAGAGTCATGGAGTAAAAGGACATGTTCTCTTGTGGATCAAAAACTGGCTAATGAATAGGAAGCAGAGAGTGAGTATAAATGGGCAGTCTTCGCAGTGGAGGGCGGTAAGCAGTGGGGTGCTGCAGAGCTCAGTACTGGGTCCCATGCTCTTTAACTTGTTCATAAATGATTTGGAGTTGGGAGTGAGCAGTGAAGTGGCCAAGTTTGCAGATGACACTAAATTGTTCAGGGTGGTGAGAACCAGAGAAAATTGTGAGGCACTCCAAAGGGATCTGTTGAGGGTGGGTGAGTGGGCGTCAACGTGGAAGATGAGGTTCAATGTGGCCAAGTGCAAAGTAATGCACATTGGGGCCAAGAATCGCAGCTACAAATACAAGTTGATGGGGTATGAACTGGCAGAGACTGACCAAGAGAGAGATCTTGGGGTCATGGTAGATAACTCACTGCAAATGTCAAGACAGTGTGCGATTGCAATAAAAAAGGCCAACATCATGCTGGGAATTATTAGGAAGGGAACTGAAAACAATCAGCCAGTATCATAATGCCCCTGTATAAATCGATGGTGTGGTCTCATTTGGAATACTGTGTACAATTCTGGTCACCGCACCTCAAAAAGGATATTATAGTATTGGAAAAAGTCCAGAAAAGGCAACTAGAATGATTAAAGGTTTGGAACACTTTCCCTATGAAGAAAGGTTAAAACGCTTGGGGCTCTTTAGCTTGGAGAAACGTCGACTCTGGGGTGACATGATAGAGGTTTACAAGATAATTCATGGGATGGGAAAAGTAGAGAAAGAAGTCCTTTTCTCCCTTTCTCACAATACAAGAATTTGTGGGCATTCAATGAAATTGCTGAGCAGTCAGGTTAAAATGGATAAAAGGAAGTACTTCACCCAAATGGTGATTAACATGTCGAATTCACTGCCTCAGGAGATGGTGGCAGCTATGAGCATAGCTAGCTTCAAGAGGGGTTTGGATAAAAATATGGAGCAGAGATCCCTCAGTGGCTATTAGCCACAGCATGTTATTGGAACTGTCTTGAGCAGTAATCCTCTGTATTCTTGGTGCTTGGGGGGGGGGGGGGGTGGCAAAGTGGAAGGGCTTCTAGCCCCACTTATGAACCTCCGTTTTTTTTTGGCCACTGTGTGACACAGAGTGTTGGACTGGATGGGCCAATGGCCTGATCCAACATGGCTTCTCTTATGTTCTTATCCCAGTGGATTTCCCCAAATGCTGTACCCTTGATACTTTATCCTCACTAGCACATTGTACTGTCAACCCAATGTTATGTAACCAGGGGAACAGTTTGTGAGGCTTTGCCAAGTAACACTCAGATAGATTTCCGCTATGCAAATGTAGGTGAAGCTTTATTGATGTTACTACAGACCTTTCCCTTATGGAGGCCTTGCCAGAAGTGAAAATAAGAACCACAGACATCATTAAGTAATTCAGGGAAATGTGGGCTCCCCCCCCCCATGACCTTCCAACACAAAGCAGTTCAAAGGCCACACCTCTCATCTCCTGAGCAGTGAAGGCTATTCCTGGCCTCCATCTCCAGATGGTGGAGTGGAAGGAGGGGGAGTCTTCACATTCCCAGGCAGCCACCATCATCTTCACTGCGAGAATCATAGAAGCATAGAGTTGGAAGGGACCTCCAGGGTCATCTAGTCCAACCCCCCACACAATGCAGGAAACTCACAAATACCTCCCCCTAAATTCACAGGATTTTCACTGCTGTCAGATGGCCTTTCAACCTCTGTTTAAAAACTTCCAAGGAAGGAGGTTTTGGCTGCAAGATAACTTTTCACAGACCATCCCAAGAACATTATATATTCAATACACCACCACTCTATAATATATCACTGTGACACTTATATGTGAAAGGCACGTCAGGAGACATTGCATGGATCCCGACACAGTTCTACCATGATCCAAATACACACAGAGATGCAGGTTGTCCAATGCACATCCCAAACTGAATGAGGAATCATGCAGAATCCAAAGGCCCTATGATGATTCAGCAGAGAAGACTTTGCTCCAATGGGGAACAGGAAGGAGGGGTGTGGTTTTAGCCCTCCTGCTCCACTTCATTGTTGCTGTCAGTGCTTCTTGTCTGAAGGTGCAGGAGTGTACTGCTGGATTGCGCATGTTTGGACTGCAAGTTACAATATGCTGGTATTAAGGACACATTCTTATTTTGAATGGGGGTGGATAGCAATAATTTTGGGTGCAGAATTTAATTTCTGAATTGTAAGACTAAACTTTTACCATTGGGATTATTGGTTTGACATTCAGTCCTATTCATGAGGATAATTTAGCAACTGTAAGAGGTGGCTTCATTTATTTCCCCTTTAACAGTTGCTAAAAATACTCAGAATTCAAGCTTTAATAGCTGGTGAGGTGTTTCTCCTTCCTCAGGATGTCTAGACAGTGCTTTGCCATGCACTTGCTGTTCCTCCCCCCCCCCCCCCCCCCTTGCAGGAATCCAAGAGCTTAACTTATTTAAGCACATATTACCTTTCTCTGTGAGAGGCGATCCCATGCCATTTAATCAGTGGGGACAGGGCAATTGAGTCTGGCCACTGAACAAATTGTCACCACTGTGTTATCTCTTGATAATACACAGCTCCTGTTATTCTGAAGGGCTCCTGGAACATGCTATAAAAAGGTTTGAATTGAATAATTCCCTTCCAAGGTACAGCATTCCTTGATGCCGATGTCTTGGCTATTCATCCTTATCATAAAAACATGATCCTGCAGCACCTCTTTAAGATGCAGCCGCTCTAGGATAGCTTGAATGGCTGCATTCCGGTGATGCTGGCTCTGTTCAGTCTTCCTTTCATCCACCGCAAGCCCTTCTAAGCAAGCCTAAGAATATTCATCCCTGCCCCCAAACGTTAGTTGACAAAACTAAAATATGTGCATATTGAGAGATGAAATAAAGGCGCTGAAGGTGGAAAGTTGCTCATCGAATAGCTGTTGCCGACTGAGTCTTGTCTGTCTCTTTCTCTCTTGGCAACGAATCTTTCTTTCCACTTGATGCCGAGCCTTCCCTACAGTCTGGAGTATGGAAAGATATTTTATAGGTTTTTAGACCTGTCACTCTAGCCCTATCTGAAAACATGCGTTGTGTGGCCTTCCTGCCACATAAACGCACAGAGCTGCCTTATACTGAATCAGACCTATCACAGTCAGTCTTGTCTACTCAGGCTGGCAGCAGCTCTCTCGCCAGGGTCTCAGGCAGAAAAGGGTCTTTCCCATCACCTCTGACCTGATCCATTTAAAGGGAGATGCTGCCGGGGATTGAATTTAGGACCTTCTGTGTGCCAAGCAGATGCTCTGCCACTGTGCCACAGCCCCCACCCCACCCCGAAGAAGAGTCAGGGGAGAGGTGCCTCTTGACAGCTCTATCACTCAAAGAAGCTCATCTGGAGGGTACTTGAGAGAAGGGCTTTTCAGTGACAGCTCCATAATCATGGGACAGTCTCCCAAGAAAGGTGCACCTGCCCCCCCCTGCCCTCCCCCATACTCATGAGCCTCAGCTGGAGCCAATTTTATTAATGACAGTAATTGAATACTTTCTGTTCTTCTGCCTACTGGCAGTTTTAAATTGTTGGGTTTGGTTTTATGTATTTTACTGTGTTTTGTCACTGCCATGAACTTCTATAAGGTAAAAAGGCAACTAATTTGAATTGGCTAATTTGAATTGTGTTATCTGAAGTAAACAATTGGTAATATTCACGGAATGGTTCCTGGAATCTGCTCCAAATATTCCTCTTCTAAACTGACTGGTAGTGAAGTAGTTGCATCTCGTGAGGAAAGTTCCCAAGTGTTTGCCCTGTGCCGACCTAGCTGGAATAAGGAATCAAATTAAAGTTCGGCAAGTGAGAATTCTAGTGCAGTATTTCAGTTTTAGGAGTTCAGACCATGAACTCTCTCTCCCCTGGCAGCACATGATTGAGAGGTCAAAGGAATCAGGATGATGCTGAAAATGTAATAAATACGCAGCAATATCTCAAATGGGAAGATCTGCAATGTCTACATTATGCCAGTTATAATATTACGAAAACTTTTTAAACACCTTGCAAAATATGCAACAGCAGCAGAATCTTTCCCAGACAGTTTTGCTTTTGCATTTCACGACCTAAATGGAACAATCATCTCTATAAATGTATGCTGCTAATTTGCAGCACATACATTTCTGTCATATCTTTAGGCAGGCCGGCTTCTTGGACTGATAGACACTGCAATCCATAGAGGCCGTCGAGGTTAATGACTACTAGGTTAATGCTGGCTGTTAATGGTAACATAGAAACAAAGTCACCCTGTGAGTCTGAAGCAACAGAGCAAAGTTTGAGACCAACAAAGTGTAATTGTGGGCATCTGAAGAAGCATGCATGCAGGCCTCAGATTTAGTGGGAGCTCACAGGAGCACAGCTCCTGAACATAAGAACATAAGAGAAGCCATGTTAGATCAGGCCAATGGCCCATCCAGTCCAACACTCTGTGTCACGCAGTGGCCAAAAAAAAAGTATATATATATATATACACACACACACACACACACACTGTGGCTAATAGCCACTGATGGACCTCTGCTCCATATTTTTATCTAAACCCCTCTTGAAGGTGGCTATGCTTGTGGCTGCCACCACCTCCTGTGGCAGTGAATTCCACATGTTAATCACCCTTTGGGTGAAGAAGTACTTCCTTTTATCCGTTTTAACCTGTCTGCTCAGCAATTTCACAGAATGCCCACAAGTTCTTGTATTGTGAGAAAGGGAGAAAAGTACTTCTTTCTCTACTTTCTCCATCCCATGCATTATCTTGTAAACCTTTCTGAGAGTTCCACCTCCTCCTTCTGAGAGTTCCACCTCCTTGTCCATTGAATAGTAGGTGCAGCTGCATAACAATCCCTGGATGAGCTCTACCACCTATTTTTCTACAAAATGACCCCTGTGTGTGTGCAAACAAAAGTCTATACCTAGGATTAAACTCTGTTAGTCTTCAAGGTGTCACTGGACTTAAACATTGTTCTATGGGAACAAACTACAATTCTAGGATTAACCAATCCTAGAAATAACCTAGAACTGACCATTTGTATGGAAAACTTTTGTCCATGTTTAGCCAATTCACATTCAGGTAGAAGGTCTACTTGATGGAAGAGAAGAGTGGAGAGCTTTAAAATATTCCGCCCACTGAAATGCTCTAGATTTGCCCAATGGCATTTAAATTACAGCTACTTCCATTCTCTCACATTAAGACAGGGTTTGCTTTACTCAGCACTGCTAACTTTTTTCAAAATATGGTACATCACAGAGAGAGAGAGGAATCTTGGCATGCCATAACAGAGAAGATGGAAATTATCAGGCACAGATACCAGGTTCTAATGAACATTCTTTTGCAGTACCAAATGTGTTTATACACCATTCTGTCTAATTGTGAACAATGTCCCGTAGTGTGTATTAAAAACTCTCCCCGATTGGGCCTTGTTCACATGGTGGGATTTTTCTGCATACCTTGAATATGCAGAAAAATCCTACAGCTTTAAAAAAAAAATCAGTTGAAGGGGCTACAAAATCCCCTAAAATGTAGAATGTCAGCTGAGATCTTGCAAAATCTCATAATCTAATTTTATGTTCTGGGGTTGCCTGGTCAGTAAGGCTATGGACAACTCTGACTTGGCTGCAGGTTTAGGGAAAAGCAGCTGTGGCTGGGCTGAGTGGAAGAAAGAAATAATGGTGGGACTAAGTGATAAGTGGAGGGGGGAGGGGGCAGGGAGGAGAGAGAAAGAGTCTCCCTCCTCATGACCCCCCTCCCCCGCCTGACCAGTTAATTGACAGACTTGGGATCCTCAGGGGAAGAAGCCAGAGAGCCCAGGCCACCCACTGAGAAGGACCACTGGGGGACAAATGACGGCCCAACATAACAGAGATGCCAGCTAATGGCTGCATCTAGAATTGCCAACCTCCAGGTGGGGCCAGGAGATCTCCCTCTGATCTCCAGACTACAGAGATCAGTCCTTTGGAGCAAATGGCTGCTGTGAAGGATGAACTCTATGGCATTAGACCCCTGTGACATCACTTCCCCAAAACTCCACTGTCTGCAGGGCTCCTCCCCCAAATCTGCAGGCACTTCCCAACCTGGAGTTGGCAACCCTAGTAGTGCCAGGAGCCACCCTGTTAGGGCCTGCAAGGGAGTCCTTGATGCTAGTCCCTGAGATGGCTACCAGGCTTCCCTGGAGTAAGTCTCCCACCTAGGCCCAGAGTGGTAACTTCTTTGCAGGATCCTGGTCAACTGTGAGCACAACTGCAGGACCTTCCACACCTGCCCACAGCTCAGCACAAACTGATTCCTTTCCAGACTATTTAGGCAGAGGCTTGGGAAGGCTGCCTTGCTGGATCAATCAGTCCATCAGGGGCAAGCAAACCCTGTGATCCAGCGCCTTCTCGCTGGCTTCAGCTTATGCTTTCTCAAGTCTTCCAGCTCAGGCATGTGCAGGGGTATGCCCTGCTCTAAATCTGGCAGCAGGCCCCCAGCCTGCTATGCTCTGAATATTGCTCCATGTGTTTTACAGGCAGATGACACTGAAATGGGGGGGGGGGGTGGAAGGAAAGAATCTGCTCATTAGAAGAAGAAAGTGTTGTCCAAAGACCTTTTGTAGTGAGTGAGGTTATGGAGCCAATGTGGTGCATGCAAGGAAGACTTATTTGAATCTGCTATGAAGTTTATTTGTGAATCCAAAACGCTGGGATTCTGGTCCTGTAGTGTTGTTGCAGGACATTACAGGGCATTTTATTTTGAATCACCTTAGTTTTTATTTTGATCTTGTTTTAATTTAGCTCCTAGCCCTTTGCTTTCTGTTCTACTTTACCAGACTTCTGTATTTCTTGTTTTTCTATCTTTGTTTTGTAGATGGAGGATGTGGGAGGAGTGGAAGGAGAAGAGTTGAAAGGGTGTCTCACACTTCCTCTTATCACTCTTCATTCCTCTCACTTCTTCTTGTTCATTTTCTTTCTCCAATGAATTAGGATGTCCTTTTGGCTGTGAGAGAAATGTTTTGAGTTTTTAGTGTATGGTCATATAACTTATGCATGTACTTGTCCATCTGTTATTTGTTTCCTGTTGTTATGAGTTATGCATTCCATGTTTTCATGTTTTCACTTTTTGTTTTAAAATTATTTATCTCATTAGTTTAAATTAGTTTAACTAATTTTGCACTAGTTTATATTAATAGCGCTTGGCTAACTTTGCTTTAATTAACAGTTAGCTCTTCTGCTTCCTAATCAGGTGTCAGAACTTAAGAACTCCAGGCAGATCCCATACTTAGTTTCCAAGCTAGGATTTTATTAGAGAGAACTAAGAACTGTTAGATACAAGGTACAAGATAACAGTGATGGCGAGAGCCAGCACTGGCCCAGTTTTATATAGTAAAACAAACAACCCACAAAGCTTTAATTCACACCGTTACAGGCACATCTGTCTTCCCACCAGTGCTATCAGCAAAGACGTTGCCTCCTTACTCTGAAGGCCACACGATTCGGCTTCAAAGGGTGTCAGTGTGAGAAAGTACAGAGATACAACATTATTCAGTCTACAGCCCCCAAATACTTTGGATACCATCGGGGCAGGGTTAACTACTACTCAGGCACTTCAGGTTAAGAAAGGTTACAATATGGGGTCGGTCTGGTTCAACGCTCAGGTCCACTCTATGCATACTTGCCAACCATCAATTATACTGGTTCTACATTAAGCTAGCAATAATAAAGTTACAAGTTCTGACATACTGCCCCCCCTAAGCGCCCTCCCCCGGGGGGTGGCGGCTTGGGCTTGTGCGGGTACAGCAGGTGAAACTTTTTTAACAATTGCGGCGCAGCTACGTTCTGAGACTCGACCCATTCATCACAGCTCGGGGGGAAGTGCTTCCACCTGATTAAGTAATACAGTTTCCCCCGTTTGACTTTGGAGTCCAGGATTTCGTGGACTTCATGGTGACTCTGACCCCTCACTGTCGTCGGAGGGGGCGGCGGAGCCCTGGGATGGAAGGACGTGGCACCAGGGTCTTTCCGGAGTAAGCTGCAATGAAAAACAGGATGGATTTTGCTTAGAGACTTGGGCAGCTCGAGTTCTGCAGTCACCTTATTGATTACTCGTTTGATCCTAAAAGGCCCAAGAAACTTCAACGCAAGTTTGCGGCAGGGCTGAGGAAGGGGGAGGTTTTTTGTGGACAAAAAGACAGTGTCTCCCACTCTCAATTCCCATTCAGGAGAGTGTTTTTTATCAAACTGTTTTTTGTAAGCCTTTTTCGCTTCCTCCAGGTTCTCCTGAATTCCCTTCCAGCTCTCCCGAAGGCCTTCCCACCATTGTTGGCACGATGTGGGTTCTGAGGGGGTGGCAGGGAGGGGAAGCGTTGGGAAAGGCTTGCCCTCATAGCCATTTATGATTTGGAAAGGAGAGGTTTTCGTAGAGCTGTGAAGGCTGTTGTTGTAGCCGTATTCAGCGAATGGGAGTAGGTCCACCCAGTTGGACTGTTGGAAGTTAATGAAACAGCGGAGGTACTGTTCTAGAAGGCTATTAACCCTCTCCGTCTGTCCGTCCGACTGGGGGTGGTAGGCTGAGCTGAGGCCCTGCTCAATACCCGCAAGTTTGCAAAACTCCCGCCAGAAGTTGGCAACGAACTGCGTCCCGCGGTCGCTAATGACCTTGTCTGGGAACGAGTGTAGGCGTACAATGTGTGTAAAGAAAAGTTGGGCAAGTTTTTTAGCCGTGGGGAGCTGCTTGCAGGGGATGAAGTGGGCTTGTTTGGAGAATGTATCGACCACTACCAAAACAACAGTTTTGCCCTGCGACGGCGGGAGCTCCACAATGAAATCCATAGACACTACCGACCAAGGCCGGGTGGCTGTTGGGAGGGGCACTAGGTGGCCGGGAGGTTTACCCCCTCTTCGTTTAGCCATCAGACAGGTGGGACATGAGAGGACGAATTCGGAGACGTCTCTTTTGAGCCTAGGCCACCAAAACTGTCGGGTAAGGAGGTTGAGGGTTTTGACATAGCCGAAATGGCCCGCCAGGCGGCTGGAATGACAATGCTCTAAAATCTGCTTGCGGAGGGAGGAGGGCACATAGATCTTTTCGTTGTGCAACAGGAGGCCGTCCTCGCTTTTACGGAGGTTCGGTGGTTGGTCTGCTTCCCGAGCAGTCTCCGCAACTAACTTAGACAAGAGGTCTGGCTCCGGGGGGCCGATCCTCTTCCCGGAGCGGGTGGTGACCCCCCCCGCGATGGCCGAAGGGGGGATAAGGGAGTCCACCACCTCCTCGCGGAGGCTCTCGTGCTGTGGCAGGCGGGAGAGGGCGTCCGCCAAGAAATTCTTGGTACCTGGGATGTGTTTCAGTACAAAGTCGAATTTGGCGAAAAACCCAGCCCACCGGATTTGTTTTGCAGTCATTTTGCGGCGCCCGGTCAATGCCTCGAGATTTTTGTGGTCAGTCCAGATTTCAAATGGGACTCTGGCCCCTTCAAGCCAGGAGCGCCAGGTTTTCAAGGCAAACATGACTGCAAAAGCCTCCTTGTCCCACACTGACCAATTTTTCTGCTCGTTCGAGAACTTTCGTGAAATGTAGGCGCAGGGGCGCAGAACCCCGTTGTCCCCCCTTTGCATTAATATGGCTCCGACGGCGGCGTCGGAAGCATCACATTGAACCACGAAAGGTTTTAACTCGTCAGGGTGGGCCAACACGGGCTCCGAGGTGAAGAGGCGTTTCAATTCTGTAAAGGCTTTTTGACACTCGGGCGTCCACGTTAGGCGCGCGCCCGGCTTTTTTGCCTCTGCCCCCTTCCCCTTTGTTTTAAGGAGCTCCGTAAGGGGTAACATGATGGTGGCGAACCCCTTTATGAAGTCGCGGTAAAAATTTGCGAACCCGAGAAAACTTTGGAGCTGTTTGCGGGTTCGTGGGGGCTCCCAGTCTAGCACCGCTTGAACCTTTGCTGGGTCCATTGACAACCCTTCCCCCGATACTCGGAAGCCTAGATAGTCTAGTTCAGTCTTGTGAAATTCACATTTTGATAGTTTGGCATACAACTTGTGCTTGCACAGGGTGCTCAACACTTTTCTGACTAGTGGTACATGTGACTTGAGATCTGGCGAATAGATAATGATGTCATCAAGGTACACCACCACCCCCTTAAACAGGAACTCTCGCAGAACCTCGTTGATAAAGTTCATGAATACCCCAGGGGCCCCCTGTAGCCCGAAAGGCATAACCAAGTACTCAAATTGTCCTAGCGGGGTATTGAACGCGGTCTTCCACTCGTCCCCCTCCCTGATGCGGACTCGGAAGTACGCGTCTCGGAGGTCGAGTTTTGTGAATATTTTCCCTGTGGCCACAGTATTCAATAGGTCCTTAATCAATGGGATCGGGTAGGCATTAGACATCGAAATCCCGTTTATCGAGCGAAAATCTGTGCAAAGTCTAAGCGACCCATCCTTTTTCTTTCTGAAGAGGACGGGGGCGGCATGGGGGGCTGTTGCCGGTCGTATGAACCCCCGCTTCAGGTTTTTGTCCAAAAATTTGCGGAGTTCCGCTTTCTCCGCCCAACCCATGGAGTACAGTTTCGCTTTTGGCAGTTGCTGCCCCGGGATCAGTTCGATTGCACAGTCCGTGGGGCGGTGAGGTGGTAACTCATCCGCCTCCTTCTCACTAAAGGCCAGTTTTAAGTCCCGGTATTCTTTGGGGATCGAGGCGACCTCCTCGAGGGTGAGGCAGGCTCGCTCATTCCGGGGAGGCGGATGCGGCCCCCATTCGGGGCGCCAATGGTGGTGTTCGCACCTCCAGTCCGGGAATCGGACGATCTGCTCCTCCCACCTTATGTCTGGCTGGTGGCGGGCGAGCCAACCCGAGCCCATCACCACATCAAACGAGCAAGAGGGGGCAATTACAAAAGTTTCGATCCCCCAATGCTCTTCGGTCCCAACGGGGACCGCCTGCGTTTCTAGCTTACATGGTTCTCCCCTCATGGGCCCCCCGTCCATCTGCTGGAAAAGCATGGGTAGCGGGAGGGGGGACGTGGCTAATCCTAGCGCCTCCACTAGGCGGGGGGTGATTAAGTCCCGGTTGCACCCCGAGTCGATTAGTGCTCGGGCATGCATGAACCGTTTTAGGTTCGGGTTGAGAAGGGTTACGGCCATAAACAATAAACCCCCAGTGGCTCTCACCGTGAGGAGTGCCGGCTGTTGCTGGACCTGCTTTGCGGCACCCATTAAAGCAGGTCGTTGTCGTTTCCCGCCGACTCGGTGTCGTCCGACTCCCCGGTCGATTCTTCCACGGTTTCTGGTTCGGCGGTAAAATCCTCGTCAGTCGCCAAGGTGGTGGCGACGGAGCCCCGTCCGGGCTCTTTCGGCCGATTACTCTTTTTCTTCTTGGGCCCCGATGCGGTTGGCCTGGTTGTCGGCGGGGTGGACCCCGCTTTGGCTGGGCAGTTGGAGGCGAGGTGGTCCGGGTCGCCGCACCGGTAACACTTTCGGGCAGTGGTGGGGGTCGAGGTTGTCGGGGCCCGTCGCCCCTCCGCCTTGGTGGGTGTGGATTTCAACCCCTTCTTCGCCAGTTGCTGTCGGCGAAGCCCCACGTGCTGGATGTTGGTCTCGACCTCTCCGGCTAGCTGGATCCACCCGACCAAGGTGTCGGGTCGCCCGTGGCTGTAGCAGCGGTCGAGGACGTTCGGGTTCAGCCCGTTACAAAAAGCAGTATATTTCATAATCTCGTTCCACCCTCTCACTGCCGCGCAGTAGCCCAGGAACTCCGTGGCATACTCGCGAATGGATCGGTTGCCTTGTTCGATGCGCTGGAGGGCTGCGATGGCTTTCTCCTCGCGGAGCGGGTCGCCGTACTGGCGGAGCATGGCGTGCAGGAACCCCGCTACGGTTGCTAGCTCGGGCTTCCTCGCGGTGAACAGCCCGACGTACCATTTGCGGGCTGGACCTCTCAGTCGGGACGCAATGTGGTACACTCGGCTGGCTTCGGTCGGGTAGTCCGCACCCCAGTGGGTAAAGAACGTGTCGCACTGTATGGTGAAGTACTCCACGTCCTCTGGGCTCCCGTCGAATGTAATTTTCAGCTCTCTCCCCCCCCCTGCGACCGGGGGTGCCGCGGGTTGGGGCACCGGGGCCGGCAGGGCCGGTAGGGCTGGTGCAGCTGGGGCCGGCGGCGCTGGCGGTGCGGGCACGGGGACCGCCGGGGGCGCCGGAACTGGCGGCGCCGGAGGCGCTGGGACCGGCGGCGCGGGGGCCCCCGGGGCCGGAGGCGCCACTGGTTGTGGGGCCGGTGGGGCTGGAGCGGGCACCACCGGCGGCGCGGGAGCCAGCGGGGCCGGTGGAGCCACGGGCGGTTGCCCCAGCGGCAGCCCTCCCACGGGGATCCCCAGGACCGCCGTCTGCAAGGTGCGGAGCTGGTCGTAGATCGCGCCTAGGTTCTGTTGCATCTCCTCGGCCATCATAACTCGGGAGGCGTGGACGTCGTTGTGAATTTCCCGTACATAGTCGAACAGGTCGTTGCGGAGGCTCCGGACCGGGTCGTCCCCGCCTCGCGGTTCTGGACCTTCGCCCTGGTCGTCGTCTCCGTCTCCGCTTGCCCCGTCGCCCAGCATACTTCTGTACCGCTGCTCCGCCGCGTCGATCGCCGCCGTGGACTTCCGCGGGCTCCAGGATCGGGGTGCGGCGAACGCGTCCACCGAGAAAGGTGCGGGCACCTTAATCTTGCGCCTCACCCCCGTCACCTTCGGGTCGAGCGGCGGGTCCTCCGTTGGAGTGGTGGGCTCTCCGTTGTCTGGAACCTTTGCAGCCATCGGGCCGGGTTTCCAGTTCAGATAAGCTCCGAAACAATGGGATCACTGTTATAATGTCAGAACTTAAGAACTCCAGGCAGATCCCATACTTAGTTTCCAAGCTAGGATTTTATTAGAGAGAACTAAGAACTGTTAGATACAAGGTACAAGATAACAGTGATGGCGAGAGCCAGCACTGGCCCAGTTTTATATAGTAAAACAAACAACCCACAAAGCTTTAATTCACACCGTTACAGGCACATCTGTCTTCCCACCAGTGCTATCAGCAAAGACGTTGCCTCCTTACTCTGAAGGCCACACGATTCGGCTTCAAAGGGTGTCAGTGTGAGAAAGTACAGAGATACAACATTATTCAGTCTACAGCCCCCAAATACTTTGGATACCATCGGGGCAGGGTTAACTACTACTCAGGCACTTCAGGTTAAGAAAGGTTACAATATGGGGTCGGTCTGGTTCAACGCTCAGGTCCACTCTATGCATACTTGCCAACCATCAATTATACTGGTTCTACATTAAGCTAGCAATAATAAAGTTACAAGTTCTGACATCAGGCTGTAATCCTAAAAGCGCTTTCCTGAGACCAAGTCCTGCTGGATAACATGTGTTTTATTTTGAAGTAAACCTGCTTAGGGTTGCTTTCTTGGTTGCTTAGCTGGTGGGGTAGTATTTTTTTTAGTTAATTAAGTTATAGGAGAGCTTTTAAAACTCATAATTAGCCAGTTTTGTTTTAATCAGCTTCTGGATGTCTTTGTGTCATCTGCCTAGGAAAAGAAATCACCCCTCTGGTTTCTTTAGGCTTCCAGCCAACAAACAAAGCTGGATCCCTTTTTTACTATAATAGTAAAACTAGTAATTGTTTTTCACCTTCGATATTTTTTCCTCAGAGGAAAATGAATTCCAAGCTAATTCCTCAGTTTGCTGCTGACCGACATTCCTGCCTTGCCCAAACATTCTTCCATGTGGCCCTCCTCACTGAGGACAAATTGCCCTCTGAGTAGGACACGGCCTCACAGACGTTTCTAATTGCTGAGACTCTAGAAAAGATTTGATAAAATCAATGCCTTCCCCAGCCATTTCTAGCAAGTTGTGTGGGGGAAACCATTCCTGTACTCAAACCAATTCACAATCTAGAGCGTGCAGCCTGCAGTGTAGCTGCTAGGCTGCTTTCGCTCTGTTTGCCCCCCTGGGAGGAGGAGGCGGAGTTCGCCTGTTTGGGCGCACAATCTAGCATGGCCATGTTAACGGCTAGCTCTATGCTCCCTCTGAGGCACTTTGACAGTGATTGGCGTTGGAAGGGTCCCTGTTGGGCTGAGGAGCATTGTTTGTGGCGGTGGGAGCTTTGAGCGGCAGCGGAGGCTTACCAGTCAGGTTGAGGAGCGTGCAGACGGCGCTTTTGGTGGTGGCAACGGCATCGGCAGAGTGGCAGGGAGTTTGGAGTCTGAGTCTTGGCTGGGCTGGGGGTGCTTGGTTGTGTGTGGGCTAGGTCCATTGGGTCCCCCGCCTTTTTTATTGCAGCTCTTGCCTGTGCTGGCCTTCCTTACATTGGTGTTTGGTGTGTATGGTGGGCTTTGGGCTGGGGGGGGCTTTACTTGGGAGTGGGGGTTGTCTGTTTCTCCCTCCCCCCCCCCCGGGGAGATAGATGGCCCGAGAGTGCTGGAGGCTCAGTGGTAGAGCATCTGCTTGGTAGGCAGATTGTCACTGGCTCAGTTACTGGTATCTCCAACTAGAAAGGGGTTTAGGCAGGTTGTGTAAAAGGCATCAGCCTGAGCCTTGGGAGAGCTGCTGCAAGTATTGGGGGCCGATAGGGGGCCATTGCTGTTTCTTTTAATTGTGTCTCTCGGCAGAAAGTGGGTGGCCACTTTAATCCCCTGCTTGAAGGCAAAGAGCCATTGAGGACATCTGCTTGCCTGTTGCTGGGGAGAAGATTAAGCGGCCATTTTCTGCTCCCCTTTCTTGGAGGGAGGTAGGGCATTCCAAGTTTATTGGCAGCCATTTTGAGTCAGTTCCCTGGGGAAAAGGAGAGCACCCATTTTGCTTCCTTAGGGAGACGCTTGAGTGGCCATTTTAGGTCCCCTTTCTTGTGGGGGTGTGGCGGCCATTTTAGGATTGCTGTGGAAATTGTTGCTCATAGAATTCTGTGGCAGTATGGCTGGAGGTAAGGGCTCGGGCAAGCCTAAGGGCAAGAAGCTTGCACCCAGGCCGTCTAGGGTGCCTGCTAGGAGGCCACCACCCCTGTCATCTTCTTCAGAGGATGAGGACGGAGCAGCAGTAGAATCTAGTATGCTGTACAGGCTGAGGGTACTTGAGCAGGCGTCGGGTGTCCCTTCTCCAAGTAAGGGGGGAGGGGATAAGGCAATCCAAGAGGGCAAGGCAGGCTAATATTCTCACCAGGCTGTCTCTCCTTGAGGGCAGGTCTGGTGGAGTCGTGCCTGGCAGGGATGTCAGTCTCAGTGGTCCTGATGCAGGTGCGGTGGATGCGGCTGGGACGTCTGGTGTTGGTTTGCTGGTGGTTCCTGCTGGCCTTGGAGGTAGGTCTGATAGCTTGCAGGTGGGGCACAGGCAGGTTTGGCCATGGGGTGTATGGGGGCCTGCTTCGGCGGCCAGGAAGGGTACCTCGGGAGTGAATGTGGGGGTGCCTGCTTCTTGCGGGGGAGGAGTACCACAAAATTGGGCGTGGACAGGTATGCAGGGCATACCTTGGCTGGGTTCAGGTGCGGGGCAGATGAACTTGGCAGGACCCATTGTGGGGGCACCTTCTCCTTATAGGATGGTGCCTTTTGCAGCCTTACCGTTTGGGGATCATCTGCTTCCTGCTACCAGGGAAAAATTTTTAAAAAGGGAGTATGTGGATATTTTTTCTCTTCTCTATCATGAGTTGGAGAAAAAGGATAAGGAGGAATTAGATGAGAAAGAGAAGGAGAAGTTAAAGAAGTGAAAGATGGACAGGACCTGGGCAAATTGGCTTCCGGGGTTCTGTATTTATGCTGGGGTAATTGCCAGGGCACAGCCGTGGCGGGCTGCATCTTTGTTCCAGTACCTGGATATAATTTATAAAGGCTATACGGCCTTTAGTGGACCAGCCTGGTTACAATATGACCAGGAATTTCGGATGAGGGTGGCCCTGTATCCGTCTCTTCAATGGGATCAAATCCATCAGCAGCTTTGGCTGCAGGTGATGTCCCCGGCTAGGCCTAATATGGGTGATTGCTCGGATAGCGGTCACTTGGTAAATAGATCGTCCACCTCTGCCTCTGCTGCATCAAACTCTCCCCGTGGTACAGCAGGGCAGGCGGTTCAACCCCGCTTGCTCTGCTGGAAATTCGGAGCCTTTGGGTTATGCAATAGGAAAGTGTGCCAGTTTAAGCACGAGTGCCCCGTGTGTAGGGGATCCCACTCTTTTGATGACTGCCCTAAAGCCCGGGGGCGTAGAAATGCAAAGAAGCCTGGGGGGAGTGGAGGAAGCTTTCCGGCCAAGAAAGGGCCCCAGCCCGATAAGGGTGGGACCTCTTGAGCGGTGGCTTGCAAGGTATCCTCGGAGGGCTGATAGTTTGTATTTGTTAGAGGGTTTTAAGTTCGGTTTTAGGATCCCTTTTCAGGGGTCTCGAGTTCAGTTTATGTCTGGAAACCTTAAGTCAGTTCAAAGTTTGGAGCAGGTTGTTAAGGGATGAGATTGCTAAGGAGCTGGCTGAAGGAAGGATTTTGGGCCCCTTTTTACATCATCCAGTGAGTACTCTTAGAGTATCTCCTTTGGGTGTGGTGCCTAAAGAGATGCCTGGTGAATTTCGTTTGATTCACCATTTGTCTTTTCCTAGGGGCAGGTCTGTGAATGATGGGATTCCAGAGCACTTATGCTCTGTCAGGTACACCAGTTTTGACCAGGCTATTGCTGTGGTTAGGAGTTGTGGGTTGGGGGCAGAGTTGGCAAAATGCGATATTAAGTCTGAGTTTTGCCTTTTGCCTGTTCACCCCGATGATTTTGAGCTCTTAGGGTTTTCTTTTGAGAGCCAATTTTACATGGCTAGAGCATTGCCAATGGGTTGCTCTGTGTCATGTTCCGCTTTTGAACGTTTTGGCACATTTTTGGAATAGGCTGTGCGGGAGAAAGTGGGTCTGCAGGAGGTCGTTCATTATTTGGATGACTAACTGTTTGTGGGTTCCCGGGGGACGGGGCGTTGTGGGCAGCTGCTGGTTGGTTTTGCTGAGCTGGCAGATGAGCTTGGGGTCCCTTTAGCTCCTGAGAAGATGGAAGGTCTGACCCAGAGGTTGACCTTTTTGGGGATAGAGATTGATACTATAGCACAGTTGTCTAGGGTGCAGCTTCAGAAGATAGCGGAGTTGAGGGCAAGGATTTGTACATTTCTTCTTAAGAAGAAGGTTACTCTGTTGGAATTGCAGCAGCTTGTGGGGCCCCTCAACTTTGCCTGCAAAGTTGTCACTCCTGGAAGGGCTTTTTTTAGGAGACTGTGTGATACTATGGCAGGGCTGCGCCTGCCTCGGCATAGAACTAGGGTTACCTGCAGCATGAGGGATGATTTGAGGGTTTGGCAGGAATTTTTGGAGTCTTTTAATGGAGTCGCCTTTTGGAGGGAGGACTTGAGGCTCAAGGCTGAGCTCCAAGTCATGTCTGATGCTGCTGGTTCCTTGGGTTTTGAGATTAATGAGGGCCTTCACTCTGCATTGTTTGCGGCTTAATATTCGGTTTTTAGCTAAACATGTTCCTGGGGTAAGTAATGGGGTGGCTGATGCTCTGTCTCGTAAACAGATGGAGAGATTTCGTCAGCTGGCCCCAGAGGCAGACAGAGAGCCAGTGCCAATGCCCCAGGAGCTATGGCTGATTGGAGAGCTGAAGCCTGCAGAGCGATAGGTCTAGCCATTGCGCCTAGCACGCGGAAGTCTTACGAACGGGCTGTGCGGCAGTTTGAAGACTTTAGGGCTGACGTACGGTACCGCAGGGTATGGCCCCTTCCGGTGGAGGAATTGCTCTATTACTGTGTTTCCCTGGGAGGTAAGGGGTTGGCAGTGCGATCCATTAGGGGGCACCTGTCTGCATTGGCTTTTGCCAGCAAGGCACTGGGTTATAGGGAATTTTTACCCTAAGCCACATTTCAATTTCCCGCAATTGGACCAGGTATTTTAGATTTAAGAGCTAGCATGAACTCACAAATTGCAGTCCATGCTTCTCTTCTGGACTGATCCTCAAGGGACAAGGTCATTAATAAATCGGGACTTAAATTCTAGTACTAAATCACCCAGAGCTTGAAAACTGAGTTTTGACAACAAAACTTTGACATGCTAAGATTCACTCCTCTCCTTTTGCATGTTGAACAACCTTCACCAGCATGATTCTTTTATAAAGCTATTTTTAAAATTTGGAACAATAAAAACTGTGGTTAGATATTAGGGAACCAACAAACATAATAGGAATATTTTAAAACATCTAAAATTAATAATTCCTAATATTTTTTATACTTGGAGTGTTTTTCCTACACCACAAATATATCTTTCTGTGGTGAGATAAATGCTCTTCAGGTTGTCAGGAAGGGAAGCATCACATGAGGGCACTTAAAATGGTTCCCTGGATTAGAGGTTTCTTAATGAATTCCCAGGGTGTCCCATTCCCCCCCCCCCCCAATATGTTACTTGGGCTGGAGTGGCAAAAAAAAAAATAACTATGACAGTGGCAAAAGGCACAGATTTCTGTGACTCCAGTGTGATTTCAAAAGTTGAAAACAAATGTGTTTCACATACAATCAGATCCATTGTTTAAATGACTGACTTTGTTCAAGGCTTTTCATGCCTGTGGAATCAGCAGCATACCCCCCCCCCCCCCACACACACACACCCCTACAGAATGTTGTCTTCACTCTGTTCTGCTCTGGCATCTGAAGAAGTGGGAGCTTCAGCAATGATCGAGCCAACATTGATCAAGTTGCTTGTAGCTGCCGTTCAAACACAAGCAGCAACATTTAGGATAGGTGGGGAGGAAGGAAGAGAGCACTGGCATTTTATGTGAATGTTTTTGCATCCATGTGCACTAAAGTCAGAATCAATCTCCCCTCTCACCTGGCAGAGATGTGCAGGGTGGCATTCCTGAGGCTGATGTGCAAAAAATTTTCTAACACTTGCATGAGACAGTCACAACACAAGTTTCTTAAAAAAAAATCCCTACACCCCAAAACTCTCTTAAACGTAAAATGGGCGGTGGAGGGGTGTTACTGGCTGATACCACAATTTCCAGTCAACAGACAAAATGTATGATATGTATTGTTTTTCATCAAGTTACCAAATTTTATCTTTTCTTCTGTTTATTACTCAAACATTGCTCCAAGTGGTTAATATAACATTTACCCAAATGGGTGTTTTTACTTTTTTATTTTGGACCCTTAAATATTGTTTTGTCTTCTGAAGTCTTCTTATTCCAACCATTAACAATGATTCATTGTGGAACACCCCCAATTTCAATATGTCCTCATTTGCAAAAAGCAATTTGCAAGATGTTTCTTACACTGTACTTTCCTGAGAGGAGGCATAATGCTGTGGAACAGACTCTGAATTGGCAACATAAAACTGATTCTGTGCTTCCTAAACTGCTGTGCTTCAACCACATTTGAATTTCACATATGGAGGTCCATCACTTTAAATCTGCTTGGGAAAATAAAACTGGTAAGCTGAAAGCACCCATTTTTTTTCACACGGAAAAAAGCGGAAGAACCTGAATGGCTGTGCAATGAAGGGAAGTGAAGAACATACTGAGTTGAGATTGTGAACCTGCTTTACCATCATTTACATGTGCTAAAAATGCATTTTATAAAAAAGTAAATCTCCATCCTCTTCTCTTGCAGAGATATGACTTTTTCCTTAAAAACAAAAGATGGGAATTCAGAGAACTTGCTTAACATCATTACAGATGTAATTGATATATTGATATTTTAGTGCCATTTTATTAAAAAACAAAAAATGAAACAATTCCTCATCAGGACGGGGGTGGAGAGGAAAGGAAATGCTTTGGCAAGCGGTGCAAGGGATTGGGGAGAGCATTATACAAGAGAAAAAAGCTAACTCAAAATCAGCTTCCAGAAAAAGATTGGGGCAAAAGTGGTTTCAAAATAAAAAGGGGGAAATGAAGAAAACCAACCAAACAACAAGAAACATTGAAAACTAAGGGCCCAGAAATGCATGTGAAAATCAGGGGATAAACTGAAGCAGCATTGGACCCGAACCAACAGAAAACGCATGTACCTTAACTTAGAAGGTAGGATACAACTGTCAAGCATTGTATACTCATTTTATATTGTAGAAGCCAGATTTCAGAATTGTTACTTTTATATTATAGAATTCAGATTGTAGAGTTGTTACTAACCTAGAATTAAATGTGGGCACATCAAAGTAGCAGCCCCCACCTTTCTTCTTTTGCTTTTACTAACAGATGCAGAAATGTCCTCTTTGAAGATAAGACCTAATAATAATAAAAATTAAAAAAAAGTTATTTGTATCACGCCCTCCCCGCTGAGGCGGGCTCAGGGCGGCTAACAACATTTCATAAAAATTATACAGAGTTTAAAATCACATTAGCTTTAAAACATTCCAGTTAATCGAGTATTATACAAGTTTCCAGGTGCTAATTCCATTTATAAATGATAATAGCGAAAGTCACGCAACAGCGGTCTCTCAGCCAGCAAAGGCCATCCTGAAAAGGGTGGTTTTGCAGGCCCTGAAGAACTGGTCAAGGCACTGCAGGGCTCGCACTTCTTCCGGGAGCTGGTTCCATAATTGTGGAGCTGCGATGGAGAAGGCCCGTGTACGGGTGTTTTGGAGTTTGGCCTCCTTTGGTCCAGGGATAGTCAGCTGGTTCTTCCCTGCTGACCTCAGTGCTCTCTGGGGTTCGTACGGGGAGAGACGGTCCCTCAGGTAGGCAGGTTCTTGGCCATATAGGGCTTTAAAGGTAATAACCAGCACTTTGTAACGAACCCGGTGGGTAACTGGCAACCAGTGCAGTTCGCGTAGCCCCTGTATATGCTCCCACTTTGGGAGCCCCAATATCAGCCTAGCTGCCATGTTCTGCACCAGCTGTAACCTCCGGATTTGGCACAGAGGCAGCCCCATGTAGAGGGCATTACAGTAATCCAATCTTGAGATGACCATTGCATGGATCACTGTTGCTAGGTCCCGGCGCTCCAGGAAGGGGGCCAACTGCTTTGCCCACTTCAGATGGAAAAACGCAGACTTAGCAGTGGCTGCTATCTGGGCCTCCGATAGTGAAGGCTCCAGTAGAACTTCCAAGCTCTTGACCCGGTGCGCCGCTTTCAGATGCACACCATCAAAAACTGGGAGAGGTATTTCCCTCCCCAGGGCGCCGCAACCCACGCAAAGGACCTTTGTCTTCGTCGGGTTCAGCTTCAGCCCACTCAGCCTAAGCCAAGTTGCCACGGCCTGCAATGCCAGGTCCAAAGTCCCTGGAATGCAGTCAGGCCGGCCATCCATTAGCAGATAGAGCTGGGTGTCGTCTGCATATTGGTGACACCCAAGCCCATACCTCCGGGCAATCTGGGCAAGGAGGCGCATATAGATATTAAATAGCATCGGGGAGAGAACTGCTCCCTGCGGCACCCCACAATCAAGTGTGTGCCTCTGGGACAGCTCTCCCCCAATTGCCACCCTTTGTCCCCGACCCTCAAGGAAGGAGGAAAGCCATTGTAGGGCTAGCCCCCCAACCCCTATGTCGGCGAGGCAGCGGGTCAGTAGCTGATGGTCGACCGTGTCAAATGCGGCCAACAGATCTAACAGCATCAGCACCGCCTTGCCGCCTCAGTCCAGATGCCGCTGGAGGTCATCTACCAAGGCGACCAGTACTGTCTCCATCCCATGACCTGGATGAAAGCCGGACTGGAAGGGTCCAGGATGGAAGCGTCATCCAGAAAACCCAGCAACTGCAACGCCACTGCCCTCTCAATAATTTTACCAAGAAACGGTAAATTAGGGACTGGTCGGTAATTTGCCAATTCGGCCGGGTCTGCTGTACTTTTTTTCAGGAGGGGACGGACCAAAGCCTCTTTCAAGGGTGTTGGAAAGTGCCCCTCAGAGAGGGATCTATTTATGATGTCCCGTAAAGGACATCTAAGCTCCCTTTGGCAAGATTTAATCAGCCAAGAGGGGGCAAGGGTCCAAATCACAAATTGTTGGGTGTGCAGAAGAGAGAATTCCATCAACTTCCTCCAGGCTGAGCGGGTTGAAGCAACACAGAGCGAAATCAGAAGACAGGCACGGAGCCTCAAGTTCCTGTACTGTATGCAATGTGATCAGAAGGTCCTGGCGGAGCGACGTGATTTTATCTGCAAAATATTTCGCAAAAGCCTCACAGCCTATCTCTAATTCCCTCACGTTTGGTCTGCCTTGAGGCAGTGTAGTAAGACTTCCAATTATTCTAAACAATTGAGCTGGGCGCGAATTTGCAGACGCAATCCTGGCTGCAAAGTAAGCTTTCTTCACGGCCTTGACTGCCATCTTGTAAGACCTCATAAACGATCTATAGGATGTTCTCGTCGCTTCATCACGAGTATGCCGCCACTGCCTCTCTAGTCGTCTGAGCCCTTGTTTCAGCTGACGTAACTCTGAGGTGTACCATGGCACCAGCCTCACAAGAGGGCGTAGAGGACGTCGAGGTGCGATCTCGTTGATTGCCCTGAACAGCCAGCTTTGCCAGGCCTCCACCAGGTCATCAAGGGAATTGCCAGGGGGGCAGAGATCCCGCAGGGCCATTTGGAACCGTTCCGGGTCCATTAGGCTCCGCAGGCAAGCCAAAATAGGCTCTCTGCCCATTCAGGGTTGGGCGGCATCTCTATACGGGCCTTGAGGGCTAGGTGATCCGACCATGGAACAGCTTCTACCACGATATCGTTCACCAAAATCCCGGACGCAAAGATCAAGTCTAACGTGTGCCCAGCCTGATGTGTGGGTATCGTAACAAATTGAGAGAGTCCCAGAGTCGCCATGGATGACACTGGATCCATCGCCTGATTGGAGGCCGTGTAATCAGCATGGATGTTGAAATCACCCAGGACCATAAGCCCTGGGTACTCCAACGCCCAGCCTGCCACTGCCTCCATCAGGGATGGTAAGGCGCTGGCTGATGCGTTAGGCAGACGGTACACCAGCCAGATCGCCAGTCCCTCTCTGACATCCCACGCAAGGCCAGCACATTCAATACCCTCGATCGTTGGGGCTGGGAGAGCCCGGAAGGAGTATGAATAACGCCACCCCTCCCACCCACTAGTCCGTGATTGATGAAAGACCGAGTGACCCAGGGGAGTCATCTGGGAGAGAGCCACTGTCTCCCCATCTCGCACCCAGGTCTCGGTCACGCAAGCCAGGTCCACATCCTGCCAAAGCAGGAACTCCCTAAGGATTGAGCTCTTGTTATTCATGGACCTGCCGTTGCAAAACACCAATGACGGAGACGGGCACTTCCTCTTGGCCCCACTACCTGTCACCGTTGGGATGGGAAGTAGGGGGGCCGAGCACTGTTTTGTCGGCACTGGAAGGGGGCTCGGCACTGGAAGGGGGCCGAGCACTGTTTTGTCTCCGCCTCCTTCCATTGCTCTTCTGTCTATTCCCACTGTCATACCTTCCCCTCCCCAGGAGCACTGGAATCCCCTGGCCCTGCATCCACACTTATGCCCGGTATGATTTTTCTAATCCAGGACAGTCTCCCCCCTCCCATCCAGATTCTCAGTCTGCAACTTAGTTCTTGCCTCACCATCCGCTTTTGCCCCCTTGTTATCTGACTCACTATAAAATATGTCAAATTAATTTAAACCCACCCTACTATTCCCTCGAATTGATTAGTCAAATCAATTTATTAATTTCCGTTTCCAGCACATTGATAAATAGCCCCCCCTTATAGTTTCATAATCAATCTGCTAAAAATAAATATATATATAAATATATCTAATTCAATATATAACAGCAATCCAAATTACTAATCAATCCATTAAAATCTAATTAATTAATTAAATATATTCCAAATAGTAGTCAGATAAGATAAAAGACTCAAATGTTAAAAACCAGGAGGTAGATAGCAGGTATGAGTCTTGAGATATAATTTAAAATGAATATATGAACATATGAAGCTGCCTTATACTGAATCAGACCTTTGGTCCATCAAAGTCAGTATTGTCTTCTCAGACTGGCAGCAGCTCTCCAGGGTCTCAAGCTGAGTTTTTTCACACCTATTTGCCTGGACCCTTTTTTTGGAGATGCCAGGGATTGAACCTGGGACCTTCTGCTTCCCAAGCAGATGCCCTACCACTGAGCCACCATCCCTTCCCCCAAAGTGCAGTGTTTATAAGTAATCGCGGTTGTTCTCTCAGACTGTGCTCTCGAAGTGCAGTGTAGTTCTCAAAGTGCCGTCCTCAAAGTGCTGTGCAGGTCGTAAGGTGCAGTGCAGTTCATGTGAGCGTGACTTCCTTGGGGCCTGATAGTAATCACAGCTCAGGCGACCCGGGGGGAGGGTGATGTCAAGTCAGCTGGATTCAATAACGAGTCCTTGGTTGAAAACAAGCTTCTAGTTTATTGAAAGCCGAAAAGTAGACCATGATAACAATTGAAGGACTAAGGTACCAAACATGAACCAAGCATTTTTAAGGTGTAGATCAAAGGATTCCTACGGGCGGGGTACACTAAACAACAGGTTTTCACACTAGGATGTTAATCTCTCATTCTCACACCAAAGCCGCGGCACTCTGTACTCCCACAGCCCTTTTGGTCTGAGAAGGCTCCAACATCTCATTCCCATATCAGCATTTCAAAGTAAACTACCCAACAAAGGCATAGCTAGGAGGAGGGGGGGGGGGAAGGAGAGTTAGCTAGCAGCATTCGGTGTTCAGTATGGACCCAGAATCCCTTGCTTCTGAACCAGAGTTAGCAAATATATTCCCAAAAATACAGCAGACTTGACATACTGCCCCCCCTAAGCCCCCCCTACGGTGCGGGCTCGAGGTTGTTCTTGATCATGCTTTCATGCTTTGAAGCCTGGGGGGGCTCTGCACTCCCCCGACCCGAGAGGGGCGTTGATTCCGTTTGATGCCAATTGGTCGAGGTTGGGCTTCGACGCAGCAGGCTGCAATGAAACACAGGGTGAACTTTACCAAGGGCCGGAGGCAAATCTAACTCCACAGTTACTGGGTTAATCACGCGTTTGATCTTGAAAGGCCCTATGAACTTAAAGGCCAACTTTCTGGATGGTTGGGAGAGAGGTAGATTTTTCGTTGACAGGTACACTGAGTCCCCAACCTTTAGTTCCCAGACTGGCACATGAGACTTATCATATTGCTTCTTGTAAGCCTCCTTTGCTGCTTTTAAGTTCTCCTGGATGGAGGGCCAGTATTGGCTAGGTCCTTGCCACCATTGCTCAAACGCAGAACCCGTTTCTGGGCTCTCCCCCCCCAGCAGCAGCGGGATTGGCTTTCCCTCATATCCCAACACCGTGGCGAAGGGGGAGGCTTTGGTGGAACTGTGGGCGCTGTTGTTGTAGGCGTACTCTGCAAACGGGAGGAGGTCTACCCAGTCTGCCTGGCGTTGGCCCACAAAGCATCGTAAATACTGTTCTAGCACCCCGTTCACTCTCTCCGTCTGTCCATCTGTCTGGGGGTGGTATGCTGAACTTAACCCCTGCTCCATCCCTAATAGTTTGCAGAACTCCCGCCAGAAGGTGGCAACGAACTGAGGCCCCCTGTCACTAATTACTTTGTCTGGGATTGTATGGTGTTTGGCCACGTGATTGAAGAATAGGATGGCCAGCTTCCTGGCTGTGGGTAGTTGGGCACAGGGAATGAAATGGGCTTGCTTGGAAAACGTGTCCACTACCACCAAAATGACCGTCTTCCCCCGTGAAGAGGGGAGCTCTACTATAAAATCCATTGACACAATGGCCCAGGGGCGTTTGGCTGTTTCTAGCGGCTGCAGGAGACCGGGGGGCTTCCCCCCTCTCTTCTTCGCCATTATGCACACTGGGCAGCTGGTCGCGAATTCCGACACGTCCCTTCGGAGGGACGGCCACCAGAACTGCCGGTTTACTAGGTGCAGCGTCTTTACATAGCCAAAGTGGCCCGCCAATTTAGATGAGTGGCAAAGCTGCAAGATTTCTTTTCTCAGATTCATCGGGATGTACAGTTTCTCCCCTTTATACCACAGTCCATCCTTCCCCTTCTGCACCCCCTCAGGCCGCCCGCCTCCCTCCCTCTCGGCCTCTAGAGCGATGCGTTCCCGACTGATTCCGTCCAGCTCCCTCCTCTTTTGCGAGCGGGTGGTGACCATGGCTGCCACTTGTGTGGGGGAAATTAAGGAGTCGACCACCTCTTCCCTCTGGCTTTCGTGCTGCGGGAGCCTGGACAGGGCATCAGCCAAGAAGTTACGTGTCCCCGGGATGTGTTTCAGAATGAAATCGAACTTGGAAAAGAACCCCGCCCATCTGATCTGTTTCTCACTGAGCTTCTTTTCCCCGTGAGTGCCTCCAGGTTTTTGTGATCCGTCCATATTTCAAATGGCACTCTAGCCCCCTCCAGCCACGATCTCCATGTCTTTAGCGCAAACATGACTGCGAAGGCTTCCTTGTCCCACACTGACCAGTTCCTCTGCTCATCTGAGAATTTCCTTGAGATGTAGGCACAGGGTCGCAATTTCCCCTCCCCATCCCTCTGCATGAGAATGGCTCCTACGGCGACATCGGAGGCGTCGCACTGGACCACGAAGCCCTTGAGCTCGTCTGGGTGACTCAGGACTGGCTCGCTAGTGAACAGTTGCTTGAGCCGGTCGAAAGCCGCCTGGCAAGCGGGTGTCCATCCCACTCCCAACACCACGGGGTAGCCACAAGCCGGGGCGATGACAAACGTTTCCCTGTCCCAATGGCTCTCAATCCCCAGGGGGCATGGTTCTGTTTCCTGCGTGCAGGGCTCCCCCCCCATCACTGACTCATCCATTTGTGCAAACCGCATGGGGTGGGGAAGTTGCAACCGCTCTAGTCCCAGGGCCTCCACCACCTTGGGGGAAATTAGTTCCCGGTTGCACCCCGAGTCTATGAGGGCGCGGATCTGCAGGAACCTTTTCAGTTTTGGGTTTAGCAGCTTCACCATTACAAAGTACAGTCTTCCCGTGGTTTTTACCGTTAATGGTGCCTCCTCCCGATCGACCTGCTGGCTGGCACCGTTCAAAGCAGGCTTCCCGCCGGCTCCTCCTCCCACGCGAGGTCAGCTAACTCTGCGGAGAGACGGACTTCTTCCTCCTGCAACTCCTCTTGCACCATCAGAGTGCTGCTTTTCGCCGCGTCCTTAGGGCGGCCCGTGGTTTTCTTCGGACCCGGGGTGCCTTGCCTGTTCAGCCCCGGCGTCGGGGTGGCTCCTGCGGGCGGCTGGGGGCAGTTGGAGGCGAGGTGTTTGGGGTCGCCGCAACGGAAGCAGCGGCGGGGCCCTGCCGGGGCGGCCGCTGGCGGCTTCTTGGTTTTGGGAGGCTCGACCTTTCCGGGTGGGGTTTTGGGTGCACCTCTTCCGGCAGTCAGTGCCTGCCGCAGCATTGCCACCCACTTCAGGTTGGTCTCCACCTCTCCCGCGAGCTGGATCCACCCCACTAGCGTGTCTGGGTGGGCCTGGGTTAGCGCCCGGTCCAGGATGCTGGGGTTCAGCCCGTTGGTGAAGTGTTCAATCTTCATTACTTCGTTCCAATTCCGGGCCCGGGCGGCGTTAGCCTGGAAATCCGCCGCATACTCCCGGATGGATCGGGCCCCTTGCTTCATATTTCGTAGCGCCGAAAGCGCCCTGGCCTCTTGCAGGGGGTCCTCGTATTGGGTCAGTAGAGCTTGCACGAACGTGTTCACGAAGTGCAGGATCGGACTGTTCGTCTCACACAGGCTCACATACCACTTCTTGGCGGCCCCCCGCAACTTCGAGCCCAAATAGTCCACTCGGCTCACTTCATCGGGGAACAGATCTCCCCAATAGTACATGTAACTATTCGCTTGGATTGCAAAATAGTTCACCTCCTCCGGATCCCCGTCGAATGTTGCATCCAGCTCCCGGCTCCCCCCAAGGTCTCGCTGTCTGACCGGGGCGGGGCCCGCCGGCGCTTGGGGCGCCGCTGGCGCCTGGGTGGCCGCCACAGCGGCGGGTGGGGGTTGGCTCGGTCGGCCGCGTGGCCCCCCTGGCCCCGGCTGCTGTTGGCGAGTCCCGGTTACTCCCAACGCTCTCCCCAGTTGGGCGGTCAGGGTCTGTAGTTGGTCCTTGAGGTCCCTCACTGCCCCGTCGACCTCACGGCGCACCATTGACCGGAACATCTGGAAGTCCTCGTCGTGCGGGTCCTTGGGTTTCAGCCCCCCTTCGTCCTCCTCCCCGCACTCTACGCTTTCGCTCCCGCCGCCCGGGGCTTGGGTCGCGGTCGCCTCGGCTCCTTCCTCCGGCTCTCCCGGGTTGGTAGCCGTGGCTTCGGCCAGTTGAACCCGCTTGGTGTGGCGGGTCATGATCGCCTCTCGGCGGATCGGTGCCTGGTCCATCAACGTGGTCGAGGTCCTCGGCTGGTATTGCCGGGGGGTGCCCACCAACTGGAACTGGGGAGGGGAAGCCGCGGTCCTTCTGGCAGTGTGGATGTGCCAGGGTGTCTCGGCCCCCTCCGCTCTGGCTGGGAGTTCCCCGTTGTCCGGAGGCTGATCGGACATCGCCTTTTCAGTTGCCGGAAAGGTTGAACTCCAATAAAGAGAGTCCTTCAAAATGTCAAGTCAGCTGGATTCAATAACGAGTCCTTGGTTGAAAACAAGCTTCTAGTTTATTGAAAGCCGAAAAGTAGACCATGATAACAATTGAAGGACTAAGGTACCAAACATGAACCAAGCATTTTTAAGGTGTAGATCAAAGGATTCCTACGGGCGGGGTACACTAAACAACAGGTTTTCACACTAGGATGTTAATCTCTCATTCTCACACCAAAGCCGCGGCGCTCTGTACTCCCACAGCCCTTTTGGTCTGAGAAGGCTCCAACATCTCATTCCCATATCAGCATTTCAAAGTAAACTACCCAACAAAGGCATAGCTAGGAGGAGGGGGGGGGGAAAGGAGAGTTAGCTAGCAGCATTCGGTGTTCAGTATGGACCCAGAATCCCTTGCTTCTGAACCAGAGTTAGCAAATATATTCCCAAAAATACAGCAGACTTGACAGGTGAGACCTCCCCTGTGTCCTCCCAGCTGTCTGAGTTAGCCCCTATAGCCTCAGACTGGGAAATCCCAGTCCCAGTCGGGAAGTTCCCATTTGCCGATTCAGCCATGCCCCAACTAGCAGCCACAAGATGAGAGGAAAGGAGGGGGAAAGATGGAAGTTGGGGTGCGGGACCAATGTCCCGGAACCAATTCGCTCCTCCAGCTGCTCACCGCACTCACAGGTCGTCGACCTTTGTCACAGCAGCCTCTGGACCCCTCTGCCCAACATACTCCTCAGACAGGCACGTTCTCACTGCTCCGGCACACCGCGCGGCTCACTATTCTTTCCCCGGCGTCACCCGGCTCTCTCACACGCTAGTCCGCGGCTATGCCCACCTCCTCTTCAGCGTCGGCCCGGCTGCGTTCCCGATCTCGTTACAGGCCCAGGAGACATCGGGGTGAGTTAATTTCTGGATACTATGCTGTGGTATTGTTGTAGGTGTTGATGTTCACCCGTTCGCTCGGTAGTTGTTCAGTTTGGTGTTGTTTTTTGCAGCTATAACTGTATCAGAGGGGAGCCCTAGCACCTAGGCTTCTACCGCCGCCGCCATTGTTTATGTTTGTTTCAAAAGGTATCCTGAATTGTGATTCCAAATCATCCAAGATCTCGGAAGAGCAGTCAGACTCTGCACTTGCCCGAGTCATCAAACGCAACCGGTAAATGTAATAGATATGGCTCAGGTAGACTTCAGACACAGAGGAGACTGTTGCTTGTCTGGTGAAGTGGTAAATCCTTGCCTGGCTTGCTCTTGAGCAGCTGAGATGTAAGGACAACTCGATAACATTCCTGCAGATCCACCATCTTCCTCTCTTTTTCTTTAGTAGGAATTGTTCCCAGGCCCAGCCAGGCCTGAACCCAGGATGTGATAGTCACAATATAGATAAGGAACCCAGCGTGTGAATTTCACATGTGAATGTAGAATTGTTTATAGAACCTTTGATGTGCCATTTTAAAGCATGTATTCTAGTGCTACAAAGTATCAGTTCCAATCTTCAGCTCAAATGAGCCACATGGACTTTCAATAAACCTAACTTTGTTTCAAAATCCAAGGACTGGTTATTTTGAATTCTCATGCTTGACATTTTGGAACTGATCTTTTATTAAGAGTTCATCTGACCTGGCAACTTTTAAGCCGGATGGCTGAAAGAGCACCAAACAGAGAACCTTCTGATCCATTCGAAGGAGTAGAGGTCCAACACCCCCCCCCCAGCACATCGTTGGGACTCAGAGTCGGGAGGTGCGGGTCCCCTCTACACATACAACAATTGTTCATCACCCCTGAGAAGTGGGAGCCGTGCACCTCCACAGCACTAATGGACGAAGCGCCAGCATGCCACGAAATCATCCTATCAAGACCGGTGCGAGGGGGCAAAGGCAGCGAGAACCCCGGGGGAGGCTGGGAAGATTGCCCCATAAGAGATGAGGATGAGCGGGGTGGACCCAGACCAGAGGGTGGCCATCCAGCTGGGTCCGAGTCAGAGGAGGAAGATGGGGGCAACCCAAAGGAGCCAGACATCCTGGAGACTGTGAGAGGGGAAATGAATGCCATGGTGAGGGAACTACGGGACGAAATTCAAGCCAACGCCACCTTCATGGCGCAAGAGATGCAGAGGCAGATCAATCTGATGCTAAGAAGCGACCTCGGGAGGGCCCTGTTGGCTCCACCAGCTGTGCCAGCACCACCGGCACCACCAAACGTGCCAGCACCCCCAAGTGCCCCCAGTGGTACCTGGGCAACCAGGAGGCCCCACGCCACCGCCAGGACCCCCGGCCCCTCGAGACTACGGGAGGGGCTGAGAACTGGACGCCACCTTCAACGACGACCCCGAAGAAGTACAGTACTTCACCATTCAAGCCAATATTTACATGCACTATTGGGGGAACACGTTCCCTGACGAGTTCAGCCGAGTGGATTATCTTGGGTCAAAACTGAAGGGAGCAGCAAGAAGATGGTATGTAAGCCTGTATGAGACGAGGGGCCCAGAGCTCGACACCATGGGTGGGTTTCTGCAGGCACTGCAGGCTCAGTACAAAGACCCCCTCCAGGAGACCCGGGCCATCGCGGCCCTGCACGAGATGCAGCAAGGGGCAAAATCCATGCGTGAGTACGCGGCCAATTTCAGGGCTCACTCGGCCAAAGTATGATGGTGGAGTGTGATGATGAAGATCGAGGAGTTCCAGAGAGGGCTAGATGCGAGTCTGATGATCGAACCCTGCAGCAAGCCCGCTCTACCACCCTGGTGGGATGGGTACAACTGGCAGGCAAGGTAGAAACTAACATGAAGCAGGTGGCCCTCCAATGCCAATTGCAGCAAGGTGTCAAGCATGCGGGTTCAATGACAAGTCGAAGTTGATACAAAGACTATGTTTATTGATAGACCGATACTTTGGCCCAAGCCGTTGCTTGAGAAGAATGAAACCAATACATTGATACACAACTTTTAAGACACACTTCAAAGGGATTCCTACGGGAGGGGAAGCAGGGGAGCGTTCACACATAGAATACCAAAACTACATACATTCCCAGGGCTTTATCAGGTATTCGGCCTTGCAATGCCCTGATGGCTCATCCTCCCGGAGGAGAATTCATGGGAAGGTGCTGATTGCTTTGTTCCCTCTAATTAACAGTCATAAAGCAAGAGGAAAGCCAGGAAAGAATAATAAACTAACAACATTTGGTTCTCTGGGATCCTTCCCAGATCTGTTTTTAGTCAGGCCCTAAAACCATTAGTTATTGATCAGAATTAGCCATGCTTGACATATTGCCTCCCCCAAATTCAACCCCGCGGTCTCTGAGGAAACTCTGTGAAATTTATTAACCAGATCTGGAGCTAATACATCCTTTTGGGCCACCCATTCATTTTTACTAGGAGGGAAATGTTTCAATTTGATCAAATAATATAATGTCCCATGTTTCATTTTGGAGTCTAGAATCTCCTGTACTTCATGGTGACTCTGATTCCCAATCTGGATAGGATGCGGAGCTGTCCATCGAGGGTGCCAAGGAGAAGCACCGGGGTCTCTTCACAGCAGACTGCAATGAAAGACAGGGTGCACTTTACTAAACATTTTTGGTAGTTCCAATTCTACAGTCACTCGGTTAATCACACGTTTGATTTTAAAGGGGCCTAGGTACCGATAAGCCATTTTTTTTAGGGTTGATTCAACGGAAGATTTTTTGTTGACACGAACACTGAATCCTCCACCTTGAAGTCCCAAGTGGGCACATGTGAGTTGTCGTACTGTTTTTTGTACACCTCCTTGGCAGTCTCCAAGTTCTCTTGAATCCCCTTCCAACCCTCACTCAGTTTTCCCCACCATTTCTCGAATGATCTGGGTTCCTTTATTTGTTCCCCCTCTGGTAGTGATGGGACAGGTTTCCCCTCGTATCCATTTATGATTTGAAATGGGGAGGTTTTGGTGGAGCTATGCACACTGTTGTTGTAACCATATTCAGCGAAGGGGAGCAAGTCCACCCAATTTGATTGCTGATGATTTATATAGCATCGTAAATATTGTTCCAACAAGGTGTTTACGCGTTCCATCTCCCCTTCGGTTTGAGGGTGGTAGGCGGAACTCAATCCTTGCTCCATCCCTAACAGTTTGCAAAACTCCCACCAGAAGTTGGCAACGAATTGTGGGCCCCTGTCACTAATCACCTTATCCGGAAATGAGTGAAGTTTAACAATGTGATGGAAAAATAGATAGGCCAGCTTTTTAGCTGTTGGCAATTGTGCACAAGGGATGAAGTGTGCTTGTTTGGAGAAAGTGTCCACTACCACCAGAATTACGGTCTTGCCTTGTGACGGCGGCAGTTCGACAATAAGGTCCATTGAGACTACAGAACAGGGCCGTATAGCTGTTTCTAGGGGTTTTAGCAATCCAGGTGGCTTCCCCCCCTCTTTTTTGCCATTACGCAGATGGGACAAACTCGGATACATCTTTCTTTAGGGACGGCCACCAGATGGAGTGTCTTCACGTACCCAAAATGATGAGCCAGTTTGTTTGAATGGCAAAATTGTAAAACCTCTGGTCTCATGGTTTTGGGGACGTACAGCTTCTCCCCAGATACCACAATCCATCCTCTTTCTTCTGAATTTCCCCCAGTCGGTCGTCACCCTCCTTTTCTGTCTCTAAAGCCATCTGTTCTTTTCCCCACCCTTCCTGATTACGTTTGGTTTTAGACCATATCGTCACCACAGCAGCTACCTAGGAGGGGGGAACCAGGGAGTCTACAACTTCCTCCTTTTGGCTGTTGTGCTGCGGCAAGCAAGAAAGGGCATCAGCCAAGAAATTCTTGGTTCCTTGAATATGCTTCAGCACAAAGTCAAACTTGGAGAAAAACCCCGCCCACCTATTCTGCTTTTCGCTCAGTTTTCTCCGGCCAGTGAGTGCTTCGAGATTCTTATGGTCCATCCAGATCTCGAAGGGGATTTTGGCCCCTTCCAACCACGACCGCCAGATTTTTAAAGCATAAGTTACAGCAAACGCCTCTTTATCTCACACTGACCAGTTTCTTTGCTCTGCCGAGAACTTTTTGGAAATATATGTGTGTCAGAACTGGAAGAACTCCAAACGAGGCCCAAGACTTTGTTTCAAAAGTATAGGCGTTTATTGAGAACTACAGAGCTGAAGGTACAGGATAACACTGATACCAAGGACTAGCATTAGTTACATTTTATGCAGTTGTAGCAACCATAATAAAACGATCTTTCACACGGCTGAAGACAACTGTCCGTTTCCCAGAGTCTGTTATCAGTAGGGAGGATGGAACCCTGCTGAGAAGGCCTGGTCGGCCTAGCTTCAAAGGACACCTGCAGATGTTGACTAGGGGTTATCTGCCATCCTTCACTGATCAGTTTGTTTGAAATGCTGAGGAATTTGTGTTAGTGGCCTGAAGCTGGGCACAGTGTGTTAGCATCGGGTTACAGCATGGAGTCAGTTTGGCTAAAGGCACATAGGAAAGTTACAAGTTCTGACAATGTGCAGGGTCTCAGCCTCCCCTCTTCGTCTTTCTGCATGAGAATGGCTCCTACAGCCACGTTGGAGGCGTCACATTGCACAATAAAGGGCAGCAGCTCGTTAGGGTGGCTCAAGACCAGTTCGCTAGTAAATAGCCGTTTGAGTTTGTCGAACGCCTCTTGGCATTTCGGTGTCCAATTTAGGCAGGCCCCAGGTCTCTTTGCCTCGGGTCCCTTCCCCCTTGTTTTTAACAACTCTGTGAGGTAGAGCATGATTTGGGCGAACCCCGCAATGAAGTTTCTGTAGAAATTTGTGAACCCAAGGAAAGACTGTAGTTGTCTACGTGTCCTTGGGAGAGCCCAATCCAATACTGCTTGCACCTTTCCGGGGTCCATAGACAACCCCTGCGCTGACACCCAAAACCCTAGGTAATCTAATTTGGTCTTGTGGAACTTACACTTGGACAGTTTGGAGTATAACTTATGCTTCAATAAGGTGCTTAACACCTCCCTCACCAATTTTACATGAGACTTTTCATCCTGAGAATAAAGAATGATGTCATCCAGGTACACCACCTTCCCCTTGAACAAAAAATTCCGCAATACATCATTGATAAAATTCATGAACACCCCGGTACTCCCTGCAGTCCAAATGGCATCACCAAATACTCAAATTGTCCCATAGGGGTATTGAAAGCCGTCTTCCATTCATCCCCCTCCTTAATGCGTACTCTAAAGTAATCATCCCTCAAGTCCAGTTTGGTAAAAATCTTTCCTTCGGACACCATGCTTAATAAGTCTTTGATGAGGGGGATGGGATAGGCATTTGAGGTCGAAATCCCATTAATTCCGTGAAAGTCCGTGCAAAGCCGGAGCATGCTGTCCTTCTTCTTCCTAAATAAAATGGGGGCGGCGTGGGGGCCGTCGCCGGTCTGATAAAACCCTGTTTCAGATTCCTGTCTAGGAACTTCCGCAAGTCCACTTTCTCTGCCCAGCCCATGGAGTATAGTTTGCCTTTAGGCAGCGACTGCCCTGGTATCAGTTTAATAGCGCAGTCGGTGCTCCTGTGGGGGGGGTAGTTTGTCCGCTCCCTGCTTCCTAAACACCCCCATTAAGTCCTGGTATGCCTTAGGGATGGCTGGGACCTCCTCCATAGTCAAACAGACTTTCTCCTTCATAGGAGGAAGTCATGGGCCCCAGTCCAGACTCCAAAGATGCGCGTTGCACAGTGGATCAACGAACTTTATAGTTTGATCCCCCCACCGGATGCTTGATTCATGTTTAGCCAACCACCCCACCCCCAGGACCACATCGTATGAACACAAGAGGGTGATTACAAACGTCTCTTGGTTTCAGTGCCCTTCGATCCCCACGGGCACCAACTGAGTCTCTAGTACACAGGGCTCCCCTTGCATAACTGACCCATCCATTTGTTCAAATTGTATGGGGAAGGGCAGAGCTGTGGTGGCCAACTCCAAGCCGTCCACCAGTTTGGGGGTGATTAAGTCTCGATTGCACCCCGAATCAATTAGGGCTTTCATCTGTACAAATCTTTTGAGTGTATTGTTCAATAACTTCACCGGTACAAAATACAGCAACCCCGTTACTCTCACCCTGAGTGGTGCCGGTTCCTCCGTGACCTGCTGGTTGGCACCCTTTAGAGCAGGTTGTCCTTGTTTCCCGATGGCTCGTCCAGCCACACCAGCTCACTCAGCTCATCAGCGATGAGGGCTTTGTCCTCCGGCTCCCCTGCGGCTGCCGTGCTGCCTTTCACCGCTTCCTTAGGGTGGCTTGGTGTTTTCTTCGGCACTGGGGTGCCTGGCTTGGATGCGCTCGGAGGCGCCCGGGGGGGTTGGGGCAATTGCTGGCCAGATGGTTGGGGTCCCCGCATCGGAAACACTTGCGAGGCCCTGTGGCCTTTTCACTGCCACCTCCCCCTTGTGCTTTCTTCACCTCTGGTTTGGCCCCCGTCTTTGGGTCTCTGCTCACCTTGCCGCTTTGGTGCTGGCATTGCATGGCCACCCACTTCATGTTGGTCTCGACCTCACCTGCCAATTGGATCCATCCCACCAATGTAGCGGGTCTGGCTTGGGTGAGGGCTCGGTCCAGGATGCCAGCATTCAACCCTCTGGTGAAATGCTCAATTTTCATCAGCTCACTCCACCCTCTTACTTTAGCGGCGTTGGCCCAGAACTCCGCAGTGTATTCTCGAATCAACGTCGACTCTTGCTGCATGTTGCGCAAGGCTGCCAACGCCCGGGTCTCCTGAAGGGGATCTTCGTACTGAGCCATCAAAGCCTGGAGGAACGTAGCAACACAGTCCAGTTCTGGACTCATGGCTTCGTACAGGCTCATGTACCATCTTTTGGCGGCCCACTTCAGTTTCGATCCCAGGTAGTCCACTTGACTAAATTAGTCAGGGAACGTGTTCCCCCAGTAGTGCATGAAGCTGTTAGCCTGGATCGTGAAATATTCCACCTTCTCTGGGTCCCCGTCGAAAGTGGCATCCAGCTCACACCCACGACCTCCCTCTCTAGGCACCGGAGGTGCTGCCGGTCTAGGTGCCAGTCCTGCAGGTGGTGGAGCAGCCGGTGCCCCCAGGGCTGCTGGCTGCCTGCCCGGAGGGGGTAGGTGGGCCCTCCGGGGTCCAGGCAGTCCCAGGACTTGGTTGATCTGCCTGGTGAACTCCCCCGCCATTTGAGTGGTCATCACCTGCATTTCGTCCCGCAGTCCCTTGGCAACGTCCTCCACCTCTTTGTGAACCATTGCACGGAACTCATGAGCCACCTCATCTTCCTCTTCCTTAGGGGCCAGGGCATCCGGATCCCTCTCTCTCAGGTTGGGATCAGCATCTGATAGGGGGACGACCATGATGGTATCAATCTCCTCCGGCTCCACTGGTCCCAGATTGTCACCCCCTTTGTTGGCCATCTTCACCCGACGCATGTGTCTGGTTAGGATGGCCTCTCTCTGCACCGGGGCCTCGTCCATTGTGGTGGTGGAGGTCCACGGCTGCCACAGATTTAGCCATGCTTGACACAAGGGGGAAAGGGGGGACGTAAGGCTCAGTCGGGGGCCAAGTCAGACGGGAAGAACAACGTGGCCCAGGGGGGGGATGCCAAAAGCTCCCCTCAGAGCACAAGTACTTCCGATGTGGTGATCCAAAACTTGGCAGCCAACTGCCTGGAGAAACTTCGAGCCCCCCCCCTACTCCGAAGCCTCCGAATGGCGGCGGGACCGAAGAAGACTTCGACCAGACCCAAAGAGTCAGTTCGGGGGAGCATCGCAATGTCGACATTGCTAGACGAGGATACTATAATTGTGGATGCGTCCAGTGAAGAGTCTTGGGGAACAGAGCCGGCGGAAAATGAGAGCGACCTGCACTGAGAGGTGCCGGGAAGCAGGTCGTGGATCTAATGGCACCTTTGTGGATGACAGTAACTGGATCCTTATTTTTTGTACCTTTGACATTGCTGAACCAAAAGCTTAAACACTTTATCCATGCCCGAGCCCTAATTGACTCTGGGTGCATGAGGGAGATTATCACCCCCAAATTAGTGGACACTTTAGGACTGGTGCGGAAGCCCCTACCCCACCCGATCCAATTCGAGCAAATGGACGGGTCCGTAATGAGGGGGGAGCCTTGTGTAGAAGAGGCTCAGAGAGTACCAGTAGGGATAGAGAACCATTGGGACATAGAGATGTTCGTGATCACCCCCTCCTCCTCCTTAGACGTGGTATTAGGGGTCGGGTGGCTAGCTAAGCACCAACCGGACATACAATGGGGGGACCAAACGATAGATTTCACTGACAGAAGGTGCAGACACCACCACTGGTTGGGGGCCTGGGGACATAATTCTCCCCCAGGGACGAAAAACTGTGCGTCGTCGGTGGAAGAGATTCGTTCCATCCCCAGAGAATACAGAGACTTGCGCAGAATGTTCAGCAAGGAGGAGGCGAATGAGCTTCCCCCGCATCAAAGCACCGATTGCACGATCAAACTAATCCCTGGCCAGGAGCTGCCTAAAGCCAAACAATACTCCATGGGGTAGGCTGAGAAGGCAGAACTACAGAAGTTCATTGACAAAAACCTCAAAAGAGGCTTTATCCGGCTGGCCACTGCCCCGCATGCCGCACTGGTGCTTTTCTGGAAAAAGAAGGACGGGAGCCTTAGGCTTTGCGCTGATTTTCAAGGGATAAATGGGATCTCAATGTCCAACGCGTATCCCATACCATACCATAGACCTTTATTGGCATTGATATAAGAATACAGTATACTTTAAAACCAACAGTAACACTATAGAATATAAAAACAACCTTAAAAAACCAGCAAAAGTTAAATGACATAAAATAGCTGTGGGCTATGCATGAGTAAAAGCCTCTCTGATTTGGATCTCAACCTGTAAAAAGCAAGCAACATGAGTAGTGACAGAGTTGTGTTTCCCGTGGAGTAAAAAGCGAACCTTGGCATTGTCAGAAAGGCCTTTATGGTCAGAGAGCAGAGCATCTAGTTATCTTGCTCGTGGACTGCTATAGAAAGGGCAGTCCAGACGAACATGAGGGACCGTTTCGATGACTCCTTGGCTACAAGAGCATCATCTAAGATTGCGGGGGATTCTGTGGTATCTTCCAGAGAGGATGGCCGATGGTAATGCATTAAATCTAGCCAGCATAAGTGCTCTTCTTTGGTGAGGATCAGTTAAAAAGAGGAAATGGGGAGCTAAAAGCCCAGGAGTCTGGGATAAACCCAGATAGCTTGGGGAGCAAGTTTCCCATCCCTTGATTAAAGATCTACTGAGTACGGTGTCCGAGGGATCCATTTTCACAAAACTGGACCTGAGGGACGCGTACTTTAGAGTGCGGATCAAAGAGGGGGATGAATGGAAGACAGCCTTCAACACTCCAATGGGGCAGTTCGAGTATCTTGTGATGCCTTTTGGATTACAGGGGGCTCCAGGAGTGTTTATGAACTATATCAATGAGGTTCTGAGAGAATACTTGTATAAGGGGGTAGTGGTGTACCTGGATGACATCGTTATCTATTCCAAAGACCTGGCTTCCCACGCGCCGTTAGTGAGGAGGGTGCTCGCTACCTTGTACGAGCACAAGTTGTTTGCAAAACTATCCAAGTTTGAGTTCCATCAAATCGAACTAGACTATCTAGGTTTCAGAGTTTCCGGGAAGCGGCTCATCATGGACCCTGCTAAGATACAGGCAGTATTAGATTGGGAACCCCGAGGACACGTAGACAGCTACAATCCTTTCTCGAGTTCGCAA
This sequence comes from Heteronotia binoei, assembly GCF_032191835.1. Taxonomy (NCBI): domain Eukaryota; kingdom Metazoa; phylum Chordata; class Lepidosauria; order Squamata; family Gekkonidae; genus Heteronotia; species Heteronotia binoei. The sequence continues at coordinate 136,957,389 of NC_083229.1, forward strand.
ATTTTTACAGAACCTTCATTCAGGGGTTTGCCCAGCTGATGTTACCCCTAACAGACTTGCTTAAAACTAAAGGGAAGGGACCGGAGGCGAATAAGCCGGGAGCGAAGCTAGCATGGACTCCCGCCTGCCAAAAAGCCTTTGAGAAACTTAAATGGTTGTTTACGAGCGAACCAGTATTAAGCCATCCTGATGAACTTAAGCCTTTTGTGGTCCAATGCTATGCCTCCGATGTGGCCATAGGAGCCATACTAATGCAAAGAGACTCGGAAGGGAGATTGTGACTATGTGCTTACATCTCTAAAAAATTTTCACCAGAGCAGCGCAACTGGTTGGTGTGGGACAAGGAGGCGTTTGCAGTATCTTTTGCATTGAAAACATGGCGGTCCTGGCTAGAGGGGGTGAGGGTGCCATTTGAGATCTGGACTGATCATAAGAACTTAGAAGTGCTGACTGGTCGGAGGAAATTAACTGAAAAACAGATTCGGTGGGCGGGATTCTTTGCGAAGTCCGACTTCACCCTAAAACACGTTCCCGGGGCAAAAAAATTCTTAGCCGATGTGCTATCCAGACTGCCCCAACACGAGAGTCAGAGGGAGGAAGTGGTGGACTCCATCATTCCCCCCAGCTCGGTGGCCGTTGCCATGACTATCCGGTCAGGGAAGAAAAAGGGAGCGCCAGAGCCATGGGGGGGGGGGGGGGAATGGACTAATAGAAGAAGCAGAACGAGAAGCTGAGGGGAAGCCAGAAGGATTAATTAAAGAGACTGGGGGCTTTTGGTATCACGATGGGAAATTATATGTTCCAAAAGCACTGAAGCAGGAGATATTACAACACTGTCATTGTAATAAACTGTCTGGCCACTTTGGTTACGTAAAGACGTTGCATCTGGTCAATAGCCAATTCTGGTGGCCTCAAATGAAAAAAGACATTTCAGAATTTGTAACTACTTGCCCAGTGTGTATAATGGCGAAAAAGCGAGGTGGGAAACCCCCCGGTCTCCTTCAACACACTCAGACTGCAGAGCGGCCATGGTCGCTATCATGGTCGGTAACTATGGACTTTATAGTGGAACTACCGGCTTCTTGGGGCAGGACTGTGATACTGGTAGTGGTGGACACCTTTCTAAAGCAAGCGCATTTCATTCCGTGCAAAAAGTTGCCCACTGCAAAGAAGCTGGCGTACCTATTTTTCCAACACATTGTTAGAGTCCACTCCTTCCCCGATAAGCGACCGCAGCCCGCAGTTCGTTGCCAACTTCTGGCGGGAGTTCTGCAAACTAACGGGCATGGAACAGGGGTTGAGCTCCGCCTACCACCCCCAGACAGATGGGCAGACAGAACGCGTAAATGCGCTTCTAGAACAGTATTTACAGTGCTATGTGAACTATCAACAGACCAATTGGCTGGGGCTACTGCCGTTTGCAGAATATGGATACAATAATAGCCTCCGTAGCTCAACCAAAGCATCCCCATTTAAAATTGTGAAAAGTTATGAGGGGAAGCCATTCCCCCTGTTGCCCGAGGAAAATGGAACCAACCCCCCCCCCCTTCTCTTGTCAGCAGTGGTGGGAGACGCTGGGGAAGGGGTGGACTGTAATTCAAGAAAACCTGAATGCAGCCAAACGGGACTATAAAGCACATTATGACAAAAAGCACACCCCTGAATGGGACTTTAAAGTAGGAGAGACTGTGTTCCTATCTACGAAGAACCTGCCATTGCCACAAACCTCCAGGAAACTTGCTTACAAATACCTGGGGCCCTTTAAAATAAAGAGAGTGATAAACAAAGTGACAGTAGAGCTAGAATTACCAAAACTGTTTAGTAAAATTCATCCTGTTTTCCATTGCAGCCTTCTTCAGTAAGATCCGGGGGCTACGATTTGGCACCCCCGCCCACCGGAGCCCAAACCTATTCAAGTGAAGGGTCAGAGTCATCATGAGGTGCAGGAGATATTGGATGCGAGAGAGAAAAGGGGGGTGTTGTACTTCCTAGTGCGCTGGAAGTATTTTCCCCCCAGTTGCGATGAATGGGTGAAAGCATCTGACCTTCGGGCCCCACTCCTCCTCAAAAGATTTTACCTACTGCACCCAGACAAACCCCGAGCAAGAGCTTGGGGGGGCAGTATGTCAAGCATTGTATGCTCATTTTATATTGTTGAAGCCAGATTTCAGAATTCTTACTTTTATATTATAGAATTCAGATTGTAGAGTTGTTACTAACCCAGAATTAAATGTGGGTACATCAAAGTAGCAGCCCCCATTTTTTTTCTTTCGCTTTTACTAACAGATGCAGGAATGTCCTCTTTGAAGATAAGACCTCCTGGGACTTGTTCCCAGGCCCAGCCAGGCCTGAACCCAGGATGTGATAGTCACAATATAGATAAGAAACCCAGCGTGTGAATTTCACACATGAATGTAGAATTGTTTATAGAACCTTTGATGTGCCATTTTAAAGCATGTATTCTAGTGCTACAAAGTATCAGTTCCAATCTTCAGCTCAAATGAGCCACATGGATTATCAATAAACCTACCTTTGTTTCAAAATCCAAGGACTGGTTATTTTGAAATCTCATGCTTGACAACAACATCAGGAGAATGCCTTGTCTTCTCTGTCCTTTTCAGTGGTCCTCCAGAAGAACTGGTTGGCCAGTGTGTGAAATAGGATGGTGGACCAGGTGGACCACCGATTTGATTAATGAGGTCTCTTCTTAGGTTCCTATGGGGTGCTTCATGCTATCTAAGATCCTAACATTTACTGTGCAGATGGGGGAGGGGGGTGGTGCCAAGAAATATCTGAACTAGTTTCCCAATATTTTCAGCACCGTGGATAAAGGTCAATTAAAAATGCTCCATTGGAGACTGATGTTTGCATCCCTTCATGAGCTTCTTGCACAACAATGACAGTTCTGTGTCACTGAGCTCTACACAATGAGTCAATGAAATTCATGGTAACTATGAAGAAAGACATTGTTTCTTTGGAAGTCTGAAATGAGCAAAATTTTCACTCTGAGTTATGAAAGTTTTTATTTTCCTTTCTGGATAGAGATTGGACTGGGAGGGGGGAAATCAGTTCAATCATTTTCCAGACTTACCTCAGCCCACCTTCATACAAATGTTAATAGGTCTAGACAACAGGGTGGTCAAGTTTATCTCCCCTCCCCCTGTGCTGCCCCAAGCAGGGAACAGAGATTTGGAGATGTTAAATACTAGAGAGTTTTCAGTAATGAAACCTCTGGAGATCTCAGAAAAAGGTTCTTTGACCTGCCTGTGTCAGTTGGATGGGGGAAGAGAGGTGATAAAACTCAGAAGAGCAAGCTCTTTTTTTTCTTGGGTCCTGAGTCCATCAGAGCAGACAGAACTCTTGGCTGAGTTCTGGAGGAGGCAGCCATTTTGACCATGTGCTGGCCTAAAGAGCTAAAGGAGACTTCAAGGTAATGATAATTCTGTAGAGATCTATAACTTCCTATGTTAAGGAACCTGTCCTATACTTTAACTGACAGGGCATGTATAGAGAGAGGAACTGTGTTTCACCTATTTATTTTAAAACCCTTGCTCATTCTGGTGCTGTGCTAAAAGTATGCTTGTAAACATTTTCTCTTTAAGAAATAGTTTATAACTTTTGGATGCTGGTAGTGGTTCTCTGTACCACAGAGACCTCCACTGTCTTGGGCACCTTATTTCAAAAAGAAGTGTAAGGGAGAAGGCAGGCAGTGGGCAAGGGGCTATTCCTCCAGGAGTACCCAAGGCAGTAATTGGTTCCCGTGGTAGCCAGGGGCTGGGCAGTGGGAGACACAGACGCAAGGCCTCAGACCTTGGAAGGGAAGCTGGGAGTCCTGGCCCTCTTAGTGGGCAATTCCTGCAAAAGGTCAGGTAGTGGTGGTGGGTTACTGGAGGGAGAGAAAAGCCTCTCCAGTTGTTGGGAAAAGCTTCAAGGGCAGGGTGGAACACAGCCTGAAGGCCGGAACAGGCACGTTCTGTCACAGTCACATATGAAATATCTCATGCAAATACACTCCAAAGTTATTGGAAATTGTGGCTGGGAAGGCCTTCATTGTCTCTTCTAATATACTTCTTTTCCATATGAAAGGATTTGTAAGAGAATCAGTGTGGTCTCTGGATGTAGCCAACAATAGATATGACTGAAGGGATTTGTCATGTTTCAAATTCTCCATGAAAACAAAATAAGATTGAATTCCCACAGTCAATCTTATAAAATATAAATGCCAATTTTATGCTTTCTTCCCCGCCCCGCCCCCATCATCTGGAGGCTTTTGATCTTCTGAAGGAGCCAGAAATGTGTAGCAAACTCAGGTTACATAAAGTCAGAATTCTTTTATGAAAGACATACTTTCACTAGCATTTGTAAGGTCTGTAGTACATTATTGGAGCACTGTTGTCTTCTATAAGTGCATCTTTACTACACTCTATGAAGTGTGCATTTTGAAGTAGCCAGACAACACTCAATAATATGTAGATTTCCTACCAAATTTTGATTTAAAATGGAATTGAGTTCCATATTCTGACCTGGACTTTTCCAGATCCTAAATAGGAAGTGTCAGTCCACAGGACACATCACAAATATTAGCATACCATACCTGTTTGATCAGCAAACAGTGCCTGTTTATTTATTTTATTTATTTATTTATTTAAGATTTATATCCCGCCCTTCCCACAAGTGGCTCAGGGCGGCTTCCAATAGTAGATCCATCAAAATTACACATATAAAGGGATCCATATTTAAAACAGATAAAACAGATAAAACAGATAAAACCCTAGTTATTAATACACATAAATATTTCAGCTATATATAAAAGGAATCCAGCAAGTTACAGTAAAATTCTCAAGCTAAGTAAAGGCTAGCCGGAAGAGGGTCGTCTTACAGGCCCTGCGGAACTGAACAAGGTCCCGCAGGGCCCTCACCTCTTCCGGCAGCTGATTCCACCATGTAGGGGCCATAACAGAGAAAGCCCTTTCTCTGGTGGACTTCAACCGGGCTTCCTTCGGCCCAGGGATAGTAAGGAGATTTTGTGTTCCCGACCTCAGTACTCTCTGGGGAACGTGCGGGGAAAGACGGTCCTTCAGGTAGACAGGTCCCAAGCCATATAGGGCTTTAAAGGTGATAACCAGCACCTTGTACCGGACTCGGTATATTACTGGAAGCCAGTGCAGGGTCCGAAGACCCGGCTGAATGTGTTCCCGCTTTGGGAGACCTAATAACAGCCGGGCCGCGGCATTCTGCACCAGCTGCAATTTCCGAGTTCGGGACAGGGGCAGCCCCATGTAGAGGGCATTACAGTAGTCTAACCTCGAGGTGACCGTGGCGTGGATCACTGTTGCTAGGTCGTCGCGCTCCAAAAAGGGGGCCAACTGCCTTGCCCGCCTAAGATGAAAAAACGCGGACTTGGCAGCGGCTGCTATCTGAGCCTCCATCTTTAGGGAAGGCTCCAACAGCACCCCCAAGCTCCTGACCCTGTCCGCCGCTATCAGCGGCGCACCGTCAAAGGCTGGTAGGGGGATTCCCCCTTCCGGACCACGGCGACCCAAGCAAAGGACCTCTGTCTTCGCAGGATTAAGCTTCAGCCCGCTCAGTCTGAGCCATTCAGCCACGGCATATAGTGCCCGGTCTAGATTTTCCGGGACGCAGGTCGGCTGGCCATCCATCAATAGATAGAGCTGGGTGTCATCAGCATACTGATGACACCCTAGCCCGTACCTTCGGGCAATCTGGGCAAGAGGTCGCATATAGATGTTAAATAACATCGGGGAGAGAACCGCCCCTTGAGGCACACCGCAGTCAAGTGTGCACCTCCGGGACAGCTCCCCCCCAACTGCGACCCTTTGTCCCCGACCTTCAAGGAAAGAGGAAAGCCACTGTAAAGCCAACCCCTGAATCCCTGCGTCGGCGAGGCGACCCTTCAGTAGCCGGTGGTCGACCGTGTCGAACGCCGCCGACAGGTCCAACAGCATCAGCACCGCCGAGCCGCCCCGATCCAGATGCCGTTGAAGGTCATCCATTAGGGCGACCAGCACCGTCTCCGTCCCATGTCCCGGGCGAAAGCCGGACTGAAATGGGTCAAGGATGGAAGCATCCTCCAGGAAAGTCTGCAGCTGCATCGCCACTGCCCTCTCGATGAGTTTGCCCAAAAAGGGCAAATTTGAGACCGGCCGATAGTTTGCCAATTGGGCCGGATCTAAAGATGGTTTCTTTAAGAGGGGACGGACCACAGCCTCTTTAAGTGGCGTTGGAAAGTGCCCTTCCCTCAGGGATCTATTTATGATATCCCGTATAGGATATCTAAGGTCACCCTGGCAAGATTTAATAAGCCAGGAAGGGCATGGGTCCAATTTACAGGTAGTTGGGCGAGCAGCTAAGAGTATCCTGTCAACTTCCTCCAGGCTGAGGGGGTTGAAGTCATCCAGCGTATAATCCGAAGACAGGCTCGGAGCCTCGGGTTCACTAACTGTCTCAAAATTGGCAGAGGAGTCGGGGCGGAGTGACGCGATTTTATCCACAAAAAATTTCGCAAAAGCCTCACAGCCTATTTCCAATTCAATAGAATTTGGTCTGCCTTGCGGCAGTGTTGTAAGTCCTCTAATTATGTCGAACAATTGGGCCGGGCGCGAAGTTGCGGACGCAATCTTAGCCGCAAAGAACGCTTTCTTTGCGGCTTTGATTGCCATCTCATAGGCCTTCAAATTCTCTCTATAAGATGTTCGGGTCACTTCGTCTCGAGTACGCCGCCATTGCCTCTCTAGCCGTCTGAGTCCCCGCTTTTGTTGCCGCAGCCCCTGGTTGAACCAGGGCGACGGCTTCGGGCGGGAACGCAGAGGGCGCTTGGGTGCGACCTCCTCAATGGCCCTGGAGAGCCCATCGTTCCAGGACTCTACCAGATCATCCAGGGAGTCGCCAGCAGGCCAGGTGTCCCGAAGAGCCGTTAGGAACCGTTGCGGGTCCATCTGGCTCCGCGGGTGAGCTAAAATACGCTCTCCGCCTAAACAGGTTTTGGGTGACACTCCCATACGAGCCTTAAGGGCAAAGTGATCTGACCATGGCACTGCTTCCATTGCAATATCAGTCACTGATATTCCGGCCGCAAAGACCAGGTCTAACATGTGTCCCGCCTGATGAGTGGGCGTTGTAATAACCTGGGAGAGTCCTAGTGTCGCCATGGATGACACCAGGTCCGTCGCCTGGCCGGAGGCCGCGTCGTCAGCATGGACATTGAAGTCACCCAAGACCAAAAGCCTTGGGTGCTCCAACGCCCAGCCCGCCGCGGCCTCCACCAGGGACGGTAAGGCGTTGGCCGGTGCGTTAGGCGGTCGGTACACCAGCCAAATCGCCAACCCCTCCCCAACATCCCACATCAGGCCAACACATTCCATGCCTGGAATCTCTGGGGCCGGGAGTGCCCTAAAGGAGTAAGCCTCTCGTATGAGAAGAGCCACCCCTCCCCCCCGCCCGCTAGTCCGTGACTGGTGGAAGACCGAGTATCCCGGGGGAACGGTCTGGGAGAGAGCTACCGTCTCCCCTTCCCGCACCCAGGTCTCGGTCACGCAAGCCAGGTCCATGTCCTGTTCGGTCAGAAACTCTCGCAGGACGGAGGTCTTATTATTAATGGACCTGGCGTTGCATAACACCAGTGACGGAGGCGAGTAATTCAGCCTGGTCCTACTACTTGTCACCGTCGGGATGGGACGGAGGCTGGAAGGGGGTCGAGCACTCTTATGTCTCGATCTCCTTCCCTTATAACTCTGCCTCGTCCCACCGTCATATCTTCCCCTCCCCAGGAGTACTGGTATCCCTAGGCCAGTCATCTTGTCAATGATCCCTAGTCCGGTGGAGCCTTTAGAGCTACCCTCTTCTTCTCACCCCTCCTTCCAGGCGATCTATCTGTTTTTATAAATTAATTAAACTGATCTAGTTAAACTAATCTGCCAATTCCTATATAGCTATTTAGTTAATTAGCTCCCTAACTTCTCGATCATTAGCCAAAAATCCAATTAATTTAATCTAAAAGCTCATTAATTGTAAAAACCCTTCCAATAAATATCTTCCCTAATTAATTTGCCACCAATCAATTTTTCTAGCTCGTTAATTATAAAACCCTCCCAATAATTTCTACCCTAATTAACTTGCTACTAATCAACTTTCAATTAGCTAATAATCCACTTCTTAAATAGCCTATAAAACCAAACCAATCTTGTCATTACATTGGCAGTTTAGATCTGCTGGGGTGGGGATTAATATAAGGATGTAAACAATTGAGTAAAGTGCAGTAGTTTTTAAAGTGCTGAAGTCTATAAGGTGCATTGATCTTATTTCCGTGTCTTTGTCTTTATCTTCGGGCGTGCTGAGTTCCATGTGGAGCTTGTTCTTTAAAGTGGTGGGAGGGGAAGGGTTGCTGAGAGGTAGACAGCTCTGTAGGGGGGGGTCGTTGGGGTGATCTTATAATGACTATATAGCTGGCCGATGGATTCGGGAGGCCCACTGCGCAATCTCGGGGGGGCCCGGAGGGTATGAGCTCCGTTACGCCCCCTTCGTCACACAGGCTCCACCCTAGTCCGCAGTTCAGCTCGGCCCCTTTCGGTGTTATCCGGGCCCTTCGGCTACCAGTCGTGTCCCAACGCGGTGCCCTACAACCACTCCCACACCGGGAAGGGAGGGGGGGGATACGTCCCCAAGTTTCTCCACCACGCACAGCTGATACAATGGTCGACACCCCCACCAACCCCTCACTAGTCCTTTCCTCAGTCTCCTCCGGCCCACAGCTCTGCTCCTCCAGCTCACGGCTCAGAGTCTCTGCCTCCGCCGCGCTCCAACACGGCCCCGGCGGGCTCGGCTCGCTCCTCCCGCTATGCGGGCGCCGCCCGTTGCATTCCACGCCACCCGCCGCCCGTTCTCTACTCAGTTCCGCGGCCCGGCGTGGCTCGTCTCGGCACCTCGGCAGGTCAGCGGGCCGCTGCAGCAGCTCACGTCGCCCGCCGCCGTTTTCTGCCTGGCTCCGCGGCCCCGGCGTGTCGCAGCTCAGTCCGGTACCGCAGCAGGCCAGGAGCGCCGTCCGCCGTCGGTCACTCCGCTCGCCTCGCCCGCCGTCGCTCTCCACTCCACTCCGCGGCTAGGAGCGGCGCGACTCGGCCCAGCACCACAGCACTCAGAAAGATTTCAAATAGGAAAGTGGGGTAATAATACTTGAAATTTTCCCCTCACCTTCCTCTCATCTGCAGTTGCAAGTCACTCAATAAAAACGGGTAGCTTAACTCAGCTTGTATTTAGTTGTGTGACGGTGAAAGCTGTTGTCTCGAGGAGCTCCGGTGTTAGGGCTCCTTCACCGCCGCCGCCATCTTCCATGTTCCCTTGATACCACTACTAGGACCTGTGATATGAGAGAAGGAGTTCTATAAAAAAAAAGCTGGGGAGGGGGAGCCATGGCCATAAATGCTCACAAGAAGAAAGCCCACATGGAAATAAGCCCATGTGGAAAAATACCCACATGGAAAGAAGTCAACATGGAAAAATAACATTTTTATTAATTACAATTACAAATGCCATTTTTTATTAATTACAACTATGTAATTCCAAATACATGCCCTTCCAAATACATGCCAAAGTCAGCCCTGCTTAGCTTCATAGATCTATGAGGCCATAACTTCTTCTACTATTTAAGAAAGAGGAGGCTGTTATGCATTGCATATTACTGGGTTCTTGTTGCCTGAACCTGAGGCAGGCACTCCTTGCAAACCAGGATCCTGAAGCCTGAACAAATTGGCCAGTCAGGATGCTAATATCCATCAAATTGGAGAGCACAGAAAAATATTCAGAAATATTTCTCAATCAGGATGCTAGGCATGTAACATGTAACAAGGGGATGCATATGAAGGATTCTGGAGAGAGCCAATAGGAGTAACTGTTGCCTGCTGGTAGGGTGGGGCGTGGCTAGCCATGACAAGATTGTATACAGTCACTGTGTTTCTTTGTGACTGTTTCTTCTTGAATAAAGTTTACTTGGTTGATTCAGAACTGGCTGAACTCACTATTTAACACTGGCAATGAGGATGTGATCCTTGCTTGGGTAGGCAGCCCCAAGAACTGAGCTGAATCACTTGCCGGTGAGGAATTGTTGCCTTGACCTACCGGCACACAGTCATCCTGTCACTCAGTGTCAGAATCAGCATGGCCACCAAAGGCCACTTCAAGCCACTTGACGCTTCCACTGAAGACTGAGACTCATACATCTCCAGGTTCCAGTTCTACCTCACAGCGAATTAGATCACTGATGTGGCATGCACCAAGGGCATATTTCTGACCATCTGCAGGAGCTCTACATTGGAAATTATGAGAGCCCTTGTAGCCCCCGTGGAGCTTGACCAAAAGTCTTTCAACTCACTCAAGACCAAGATTCGCAACCACTTTGTGCCACAAACTTCCAGAATAACCTGCTGTCACTCCTTCTACAAGGGAGACCAGGCCCCAGGGGAAACTATTGTCACCATTGAGACTGCACTGAGAAAAGCAGTGCACTTGTGTGAATTCTCCAACCTTGAGTAGGCCCTCTTTGAGATGAGAAGCTCCAGCTTCAATAAAACGGGACTTAGATTTTAAATTAGCATACGAGGAGGCCATTGCCATCGAAGCTGCTGACCAATCCACTCACGAGGTTCGACAGTTGTGCAGCCTCGTGCCAACCCCTAAGGCAAAGGCTATGCATCAAGAGAGCATGGAAGAGGAGTCGGGAGATGACAATTAGGTCCTTTGCACATGGGTAGTTTGGCGCAAATGCAAAGACCAGCAGCTGTTTATGGGGATGCCCTGTGCCAGTTGTGGGGGCTCCCATCTTTGGAAGACTTGCCGATTCCAAAATGCCCAGTGCAGAGAATGTGGAAAAGCCGGGCACATCGCTCATGCTTGTCAAGGCACAAAGCCTGTGTGCAACCAGCATCTCCTCATTCTCGCCTGCACACAAGGGGCAATCCAGATCGAAAGAGTGCCACATTGTCTCACAGCGCTCCTGCCCCATCAACAGTGCCCATGGTGGAACAAACCAGAGGATCCAGCTTTGACCACGCAGCAAGATCAAAGTGACAGTGAGCATTGAAGCTGTGTCCTGTGAGATGGAGGTGGACTTGGGTTTGTCACTCTTCATCATCTCTAGGAACACCTTTCATTGAATTTGCCTCCATAAGTCGAATCATTGCCTTGAGCTGTTTAGCATCCATCTGACAGGCTTCCAAGAGAGTTCCAGTGCCGGGCATCCAAATGTTCCATGTCTGCCACAAAACCTTCAGAAGTCCATTGAACCTAGTCATACTTGAAGGCTGCTGCACTAGCTTGTTAGGATTTAACTGGCTCAAGGCATTGGGCATTCACATTATGGGTGTCCAACATATCAGTATAAAAAGGGAGAATAATTAGGGGTTACAGAAGCAAAAATAAAGAGAGGGTACAAGATAGAATAACAAAACAAGAACAGAGAAAAGCAGCAAATATACCTGTTTCATTTCTACCTCAGAGCATAATACCAAATTCCTTCTACCTGCAAATCTTTAAATTTTTACCCAGTATAACCATTAAATTCTACAGTCTTATTATTTCATTATATACTTTTAACTATTCTATTGCTTATTATATAAATCTAAACTATTCGTCTTCAGTACATACAAGTGAGAAAAGCAGAAAAGTCAATCACAAAACAGAGCTAACTGGTTAAATTTAGCAATATTAGAAATAAGAGCTAACTAGTTAATTTAACAGTATTAACCATTAACATAAGCATAAAAGATAAACATAGTTTCTTTATCCTTAATACTAACTTACTTGTTTCTAGCAGAAGAGAGAAAATAAGAACAAAAAACCAAATACTTTTTAGTATAAACAATTATATTTCAGTATAAACAATTTCCCCAGTCAGAGATATCAGGAGCAGATCGTTAAGATTACAAATTATTTGTGTTGTCTGCCTTGTTACAAATTAACCCAAGGTAATTATTTATCTACTTTGTGTCAAGTAATAATAATAATAATAATAATAATGATAATAGATTTTATTTCTCCCCCGCCCTCCCCGCTGAGGCGGCTCAGGGCGGCTCACAACAATTCATACATTAATATAAATGATAAAACATTAAATTTAACAATTAAAATTAAACATATAAAAACCAGTTAGTTAAGTTAAAATACATAATTTAGTTATATATATATCTGGCAGCAATAAAACTGTTCTGGCGCTGGTTCTGCCAGTTAAGGTAATATTAAAGATGGCGGTTCTTTGTTCCTAGCAACTCAGCAGTCGGTATCGTTATAAGCTTGTCTAAAAAGGGCGGTCTTGCAGGCCCTGCGGAACTGGTCGAGGTTCCGCAGGGCCCGCACTTCCTCTGGAAGCTGGTTCCACAGTGCAGGTGCCTCAACTGAAAAAGCCCGTGCTCTGGTGTTTTGGAGTTTGACCTCTCTCGGCCCAGGGATCGTCATTTTATTTTTGCCCATTGACCTCAGTGCCCTCTGGGGTTCATATGGGGAGAGACGGTCCCTTAGGTAGGCTGGTCCTCGGCCATATAGGGCTTTAAAGGTAATAACCAACACTTTGTACTGGACTCGGTAGGTAATTGGCAGCCAGTGCAGTCCGCGCAGCCCTGGCCGTATGTGCTCCCACTTCGAGAGCCCCAAGTCTGATGTTTCAATAACGAGACCTTTTTGATAAAAGTTTCTAGTTTATTGTAACATGTTGTTAGACTATGGAGTTAAATTGAAAGACTGGCAAGTACATGGTCAAAGCAAGCATTTAAGGTATACATCAAAAGGATTCTTGAGGGAGGGGTACTCTATGCAGGGCACATTCACACATTGCTGTTACTATTTCGTTCTCAGGCCTGGCCGGCCTTGGCCGTCTCCCTGGCACCACTCCTACCTGTGTTCTCCTGAGAAGGCTTTACTATCTTGTTCCCATATTTCCATTTCAAAGCAGTGCTACATAACAAAGGAAGGGAGGGGGGAAGGAAGGAGAGATCAAGCTAGCAGCATCAGTATACAATATGGCTTTTACCCAGGATCTTTTTCCTGAACCAAAGATACAGTTCTAAACTACAGCAGACTTGACATACTGCCCCCCTTAAGCCCCTTCCACCGCTCGGGGTTGCGGAAGAGACTGGGTCGGGTCATGCTCCCGGGCTTCTTGACTGGTGAGGCAGTGGTCGATCGACAGCGGGGTGAGGCCCCCCGCAGTGGGCGGGTGCCAGCTGGACGGACCGGGGTCTCGACGAAGCAAGCTGCAATGAAACACAGGGTGGATTTTACCTAGGGCGGGTGGCAGGTCTAATTCCACAGTTACTGGGTTGATCACCCATTTAACTCGGAAGGCCCCCAGGAATTTGTAGGCTAGTTTCCTAGAGGGTTGGGTGAGGGGCAGATTGTTGGTTGACAGAAAGACAGAGTCCCCCACTTTGAACTCCCCCGTCGGGGCATGAGATTTGTCGTATTGCTTTTTGTAAGTTTCTTTAGCCACCTCGAGGTTTTCCTTGATGGTCGGCCAGCTGTTACTCGGCCCTTGCCACCATTGCTCAAATGCTGAGGGGTTTTCTTGGTTGCTTCCCCCTGGCAGCAGAGGGATCAGCTTCCCTTCGTAACCGAACACCGTAGAGAATGGGGAAGCCTTGGTGGAGCTCTGCATGCTGTTGTTACAGCAGTATTCAGCAAAAGGGAGCAAGTCCACCCAGTCCGATTGGCGCTGGTTCACAAAGCACCCTAGGTATTGCTCCAGCACCCCGTTAACCCTCTCTGTCTGGCCGTCGGTATGGGGGTGGTAGGCTGAACTCAGTCCCTGCTCCATTCCCACCAATTTACAGAACTCCCGCCAAAAGATGGCAACGAACTGCGGCCCGCGGTCGCTAATGACCTTGTCCGGGAACGAGTGTAGTTTTATCATGTGATCGAAAAAGAGGGCCACCAGTTTCTTTGCTGTGGGTAGTTGGGGGCAGGGGATGAAGTGGGCTTGTTTGGAAAAAGTGTCTACGACCACCAGTATAACTGTTTTCCCTCAGGAGGGGGGCAGTTCCACTATAAAGTGTCAAGTCGGCTGGATTCAATAACGAGTCTTTGGTTAAAACAAGGTTGCTAGTTTATTGAAAGCAGAACTGAAGACCATGATAGAGATTGAAGGACTGAGGTACATAGACATTAACCAAGCATTTAAGGTATAGATCAAAGGATTCCTACGGGCGGGGCACTCTATGCAGTATATTTTCGCACTAGGATGTTACTCCCTCATTCCCAAGCCGAGGCCTTGGCGCTTCGCACTCCCACAGACACCCGGCCTGAGAAGGCTCCACAATCTTGTTCACATATCAGCATTTCAAAGCAGGCTACACAACAAAGGCATAACTACGAGGAGGGGGGGGAGAGGAAAGTTAGCTAGCAGCATTCGGTGTTCAGTGTGAGCTACCCAGATTCCTTTAGTTCAGAACCAGAGTCAGAAAATAAATTGATCAAAATACAGCAGACTTGACATAAAGTCCATAGATACCACAGCCCAGGGTCATTTGGCAGTTTCAAGTGGTTGTAAGAGTCCGGGGGGGTTTCCCCCCCTCCGCTTGGCCATGATGCACACCGGGCAGCTCGTGACAAAGCCTGAGACGTCCTTCCGGAGCGAGGGCCACCAGAATTGACGGTTTATCAAGTGCAAAGTTTTTACATAGCCAAAGTGTCCTGCCAGTTTTGAGCAGTGGCAGAATTGCAACACCTCCCTCCTCAGGCTCTCTGGAATGTACAGCTTATCCCCTTTGTACCAAAGTCCGTCTTTTCCCCTCTGCACTCCCTCGGGTCGATCGCCCCCCTCCCTCTCGGTTTCCAGGGCGATGCGTTCCCGACTGATCCCCTCCAGCTCTCTTTTCTTTTGGGAGCGGGTAGTGACCATGGCCACCACTTGGGACGGCGAGATTAGCGAGTCCACCACTTCCTCCTTCTGGCTCTCGTGCTGCAGGAGTCGTGAGAGTGCGTCTGCCAAGAAGCTTTTTGTCCCGGGGATTTGTCGCAGGGTGAAATCGAATTTGGAGAAGAACCCTGCCCACCAAATTTGCTTTTCGTTCAGTTTGCGTTTCCCCATCAGCGCCTCCAGGTTTTTGTGGTCGGTCCACACTTCGAATGGCACTTTGGCCCCCTCTAGCCAAGATCTCCAGGTTTTCAGAGCAAACATGACAGTGAATGCCTCTTTGTCCCAGACTGACCAATTGCGCTGTTTGTCTGAAAACTTTCTGGAGATGTAGGCGCAGGGGCGCAGTTTCCCCTCCCCATCCCTCTGCATGAGAATGGCTCCTACAGCGACATCGGAAGCATCGCATTGAACCACGAAGGCCCTTTGCTCGTCCGGGTGGCTTAGGATGGGCTCGCTTGTGAACAGGCGCTTCAGTTGCTCGAATGCTCTCTGACACTCGGGCGTCCAATTTAGCCCGGGCCCCGGCCGTTTGGCCTCTGGGCCCTCGCCTTTGGTTTTTAGCAGGTCGGTCAGGGGCAGGGCGATTTGGGTGAACCCCTCTATGAATTGCCTGTAGAAATTTGCGAAACCGAGGAACGATTGGAGCTGTCTACGTGTCCTCGGGGGAGCCCACTCTAGCATGGCTTGGACCTTTGCCGGGTCCATCGCCAACCCCCGTTCGAAAACTCGAAATCCCAGATAATCCAGTTCCGTTCGGTGGAACTCGCATTTAGACAGTTTAGCATACAGTTGGTGCTTCAGCAATGTGCTGAGCACCTCCCTCACCAATTTTACATGGGATTGCTTATCCTGCAAGTAAATAATGATGTCATCCAGGTACACCACCACCCCCTTGTACAAATACTTTCTCAACACATCATTGATAAAGTTCATGAACACCCCCGGGGCCCCTTGCAACCCAAAAGGCATCACCAAGTATTCAAACTGTCCCATCAGGGTATTGAACACTGTCTTCCACTCATCCCCCTCTTTGATGCGCACTCGGAAGTAGGCATCCCGCAAGTCTAGTTTGGTGAAAATTCTCTCTCCCGCCACCGTGCTCAATAGGTCCCGGATGTGGGGGATGGGGTAAGCGTTCGACATGGAGATCGCGTTAATCCCGCGAAAATCTGTGCAAAGTCTAAGCGAGCCATCCTTCTTCTTCTGGAAAAGTACAGGGGCGGCGTGGGGGGCCGTGGCTGGTCGGATAAACCCCCTCGCCAAGTTCTGGTCTAGAAATCTGCGAAGTTCCTTTTTCTCTGCCCACCCCATCTGGTACAGTTTGGCTCTGTAAGTAAGTAAGTAAGTAAAATTTTATTTATATCCTGCCCTCCCCCGCCGGAGCAGGCTCAGGGCGGCTAACAGCATTTAAAAGTGAAACAATACAATAATAAAACATTAAGTTCACATTAAAACCAATCAATCAATAATCAAAACATTACTAAAACTAACATTGGCGGTAAACATTATTAATTTAGCAGTAAACATTAGCTCAGTCATTGGTGAACGCCTGTTTGAAGAGGATGGTCTTGCAGGCCCTGTGGAACTGGTCTAAGCTCCGCAGGGCCCGCACCACCTCTGGGAGCTGGTTCCAGAGTTGTGGGGCCGCGGCTGAAAAGGCCCGAGTGCGGGTGCTTTGAAGTTTAACTTCTTTTGGCCCAGGGATATTCAGTCTGTTTTTGCCTACTGACCTCAGTGCTCTCTGGGGCTCATATGGGGAGAGACGGTCCCTCAGGTAGGTCGGTCCTTGGCCATATAGGGCTTTAAAGGTTATGACCAGCACTTTGTACTGGATCCGGTATACAATCGGCAGCCAGTGCAGTCCACGTAGCCCCGGCCGTATATGCTCCCATTTTGGGAGACCAAGTAGCAGCCTGGCTGCCGCATTCTGCACTAGCTGCAGTTCCTGGGTCCGGTACAGAGGCAGCCCCATGTAGAGAGCGTTACAGTAGTCCAGTCTTGAGGTGACCGTCGCATGGATCACCATTGCTAGGTCCTGCCGCTCTAGGAAAGGGGCCAACTGCCTCGCCCGCCTCAGATGAAAAAATGCTGACTTGGCAGTGGCTGTTATCTGGGCCTCCATTGATAATGAAGGCTCCAGTAAAACACCCAGGCTCTTTACCCGTTGCGCCGTCTTCAGAGGCGCCCCGTCAAAGGCCGGGAGAGATATTTCCTTCCCCAGAGTGCCACGACCCACATGGAGAACCTCTGTCTTCCCTGGGTTCAACTTCAGCCCGCTCAGTCTAAGCCACGTTGCAACAGCCTGCAAAGCCCGGTCCAGGTTCCCCGGGGCGGAGGCGGGGCGGCCGTCCATTAGTAGATAGAGCTGGGTGTCATCTGCATATTGATGGCAACCCAGCCCAAATCTCCAGGCAATCTGGGCGAGGGGGCGCATATAGATGTTGAATAACATCGGGGAGAGAACTGCTCCCTGGGGCACCCCACAGTCTAGTGTGCGCCTCTGGGATCGCTCACTCCCAATCACCACCCTCTGTCCCCGACCCATGAGGAAGGAGGAAAGCCATTGTAAGGCCAGCCCCTCTACCCCTATGTCGGTGAGGCGGCGGATCAGCAACTGATGGTCGACTGTATCGAATGCAGCCGACAAATCTAATAACATCAGCACTGCCACACCGCCTCGATCCAGTTGCCGCTGGAGGTCATCCACCAAGGCGACCAGGACCGTCTCTGTCCCATGACCCGGCTGGAAGCCAGACTGGCACGGGTCCAGGACAGAAGCGTCATCTAGAAATCTCTGTAGCTGCAGCGCCACTGCCCTCTCGATAATTTTACCTAAAAATGGTAAATTGGACACCGGTCGGTAGTTTGCCAATTCGGCCGGGTCTGCTGTAGATTTTTTCAAGAGGGGGCGGACCAAGGCCTTTTTCAGAGGTGTTGGGAAATGCCCCTCTAGGAGGGATCTATTTATGATGTCCCGTAGAGGACATCTAAGCTCCCTCTGGCAAGATTTAATCAACCAAGAGGGGCAAGGGTCCAAATCACACGTTGTTGGGCGAGCAGCAGAGAGAACTCCATCGACTTCCTCCAGGCTGAGCGGGTCGAAGTGGTCCAGAATTAAATCTGAAGACAGGTGCAGGGGCTCAGTTTCACTTACTGTATCTAATGTGATAGGCAGGTCTTGGCGGAGCGACAAGATTTTATCTGCAAATATTTCGCAAATGCCTCACAGCCTGTCTCTAATTCTCTAATATTTGGTTTGCCTTGTGGCAGTGTTATAAGATCTCCAATTACTCTAAACAATTGTGCTGGGCGCGATTTTGCAGATGCAATCTTGGCTGCGAAGTATTCTTTCTTTGCAGCCTTGACTGCCATCTCATAAGACCTCATAAGCGTTCTGTAGGATGTTCTCGTTGCTTCGTCCTGAGTATGCCTCCACAGTCTCTCTAGTCGTCTGAGCCCTTGTTTCAGCTGGCGTAATTCCAAGGTATACCATGGGGCCAGCCTCTTACGAGGGCGCAGAGGGCGCCGAGGTGCAGTTTCGTCGATAGCCCTGGAAAGCTGGTCCTGCCAGACTTCCACCAGGTCATCGAGGGAATTGCCAGTGGGCCAGGGATCCCTCAGGGCTGTTTGGAACCGTTCCGGGTCCATCAAGCCCCGGGGGCGAGCCAAAATAGGCTCTCCGCCCATACAGGGTTGGGGCGACGTCTCCACACGGGCCTTAAGGGCTAGGTGATCCGACCATGGAACCGCTTCAGCTGCGATATCGTTCACCAAAATCCCGGATGCAAAGATCAGGTCTAATGTGTGCCCGGCCTGATGCGTGGGAGTTGTGACAAATTAAGAGAGCCCCAGTGTCGCCATGGTAGACACTAGGTCCATTGCCTGAGTGGAGGCCGTGTCGTCGGCATGGACATTGAAGTCACCCAGGACCATAAGCCCCGGGAACTCCAATGCCCAGCCCGCCACTGCCTCCAATAGTGATGGTAAGGCGCTGGCTGGTGCGTTGGGCGGACGGCACACCAGCCAGATCGCCAACCCCTCTCCAACATCCCACGTCAGGCCGGCACATTCAATGCCATCGATCTTTGGGGCCGGGAGAGCCCGAAAGGAGTAACCCTCCCGTATGAACAACGCTACCCCTCCCCCCCCCCGCCTGTTACTCCGTGACTGGTGAAAGACCGAGTAGCCTGGGGGGGGGGTCATCTGGGAGAGAGCTACTGTCTCTCCGTCCCGCACCCAGGTCTCGGTCACGCAAGCCAGGTCCACATCCTGTTGGAGTAGGAACTCCTTGAGGGTCGAGGTCTTGTTGTTGATGGACCTGGCGTTGCATAACACCAGTGACGGAGACGAGCATTTCCTCTTGGTCCCACTACCTACCACCATTGAGATGGGAAGTAGACTGGAAGGTGGCCGAGCACTATTTCGTCTCTGTCTCCTTCCCTTATATGTCTGTCTATTCCCACCGTCATATCTTCCCCTCCCCAGGAGCACTGGAATCCCTTGGGCAGATATCCGCACTTGCCTGGACAGCTCTCAGTATAACCTCTCACAATTGATCTCCCATTTTGTCCCTACCTGTCGTTTAATTTACCCCCCCCCTTACCTACCCTTCCTGTTCTTAGCTGCCAACTCACTAATTATATCTTAATTTAATCAATTTAATAACCCAGTCCGATCTCCCTTCTAATCAATTAATAAGAAATTTACAAATTTAATCAATTCAGCACAATTAATAAATAAATAAGTACTCCCTCCCACCTTCCTAATTAATGTGCTAAAAATTATATATATAGTTATATATAAATCAACATATAAATATAAATATATATATAAGTATATTAAACATAATCAATCATTAATTAATTGACTAAAAAATTCAGATAAATTAATTAATTAATAACAGTTTTAGTGAATTCATTAGCGGTTAGCAGTCTATTGGTTCCTAGATTATGAGTCCAAATATTCTGTGGAGGGTGGTAGTATATATTATCTAAGGGGTGCCGATGTTAAAGTCATAGGTTAGTCTTAGATGCTGATAAAGTGCAAGTGCCAGTGCAGTCGATGTAAAAACACATTCCTCTTTCCTCTTCTCCAGTCCCTTGTGGCTTGACACACTCCTGGGCTCCCCTGAGCCCCGTATAAAGCTTCTCTGTCGGGGAGTATCCAGGCCGTTGGGTCAGCCCCTCTAGGTGATATCCGTAGGTGGAAAAGGTGGTGGGAAGTGAAATGAGGGCGCGAGTAGAGGGAGCTGGGGCAGGGAGCACGGTGCATGGTGCACGACGGAGGGGGGGGAAGGTGGAGGGGGCGAGGAGGCGAGGGGTGAGGGGTGGGTGTCCAAGACACCCCTACGATGGTCTATTGCCCGCTCACTGTTCGCGCTGCTCCTCCGCACAACGCCGCAGACGCTTCCCAGTCTCTGCTCACCGCAGCCCCCTGGCCGCCGCCCATGACTCGTCTTCGGCGTTCTCGCCGAGTTGTCTAGCTCCTGCCTCCACGTCTTAGCAGCTCTGCATTTCCTGCAGTCCTCTGCCTCCATGTCTTTGTAGCTTTGTAGCTCTTTGTAGCTCGCAACTCCACTCCCTCCGCTGTTCCTCCCGGCTCTCTCCCCGCCGTTCCAGCCGGCTCTCTCGCACGGCAACTCGCGGTTGCTCTCCTCTCCGCCTCAGCACCAGGCCCAATCTCGGTCTTCGTTTGCAGGTGGGTTCGGCGTTTATTCCAATGTTTAGTTATTACTTGTTGCTGCTGTTGCTGCTGTTGCTGCTGCTGCTGTATCCCTTAGATGTTTCAGTGCAAATATCTCGGTACAGCCGTTGCAGTGATATAGTTGTTAAGTTGAGTTTAATAGTTAGTAACAACGGGAGCCCTGGCGTCTAGGCTTCTACCGCTGCCACCATCTTTGAATCTCTGGGCAAGGTTTCCCCCGGGATCAGTTCTATGGCACAATCCGTGTTTCGGTGGGGGGGGGGGGTAATTGGTTGGCTTCCTTCTCGCTAAACACCTCCATCAGGTCGCGGTAGACCTTTGGGATTGGGTGGACCTCCTCCATGGACACACACGCTCTCTCCCTAGCGACGGGAAATCTGGGCCCCCACGCTGTACTCCACAAGTGTCCTTTGCACCCGGGGTCCAGGAACCTGATGGTCTGTGCCCTCCACCGGATCAGAGGTTCATGCTTCTCTAGCCACCCCACCCCCAGTACCACTGGGTACGAGCACAAAGGGGCAATCACAAAGAATTCCTGGTCCCAATGCTCCTCGATCCCCATGGGGCAGGGTTGCGTCTCGCGCGTGCAGGGCTCTCCGCACATCACGGACCCATCCATTTGCTCAAACAGCATGGGCTGGGGCAGCTGCGAGCTTTCTAGTCCCAAGGCCTCCACCACTTTGGGGGAGATCAGTTCTCTGTTACACCCCGAGTCTATGAGGGCTCGTATTTGAAAGAACCTCCGTAACTTGGGGTTCAGCAATTTTACAGTCACAAAATACAACCTTCCCGTCACTCTCACCATCAGCGGCGCCTCGTCTCGATCGACCTGCTGGTGGGCACCCTTCAGAGCAGCAGGTCGGGCTCGTTTCCCGCCGGCTCTTCCACCCAGGCAAGGTCGGCTAGCTCTGCGGATAGGAGCACCTCTTCCTCCTGCAGCTCTTCTTGCACCGCCACGGCGCTGCTCTTCGCCGCATCCTTAGGGCGGCTGGGTGTCTTCTTCGGGGTGGGGGTGACTGGCTTGGGGGGCTCCAGTAGGGCCCGCAGCGGCGGGGGGTGTGGGCAGTTGGAAGCCAGGTGGTTCGGGTCCCTGCACCTGAAGCATCGGTGGGGACCAACCGGCACCGCCGCGGTTGGTTTCTTCCCTTTGGGCGGCTCAGCTTTCGCGGGGCCCCCTCTCGCCTGGGCCTTCCCCGACTGGTGTTGACGTAGCATGGCTACCCGCTTGAGGTTATTTTCTACTTCCCCTGCCAGCTGAATCCACCCCACCAATGTGGCCGGTCAGGCTTGGGTGAGGGCCCAATCCAGGATACTCACGTTCAGTCCATTGGTGAACTGCTCAATCTTCATCACCTCGTTCCACCCCCGGACTCGTGTGACGTTGGCTTGAAAGTCGGCCGCATACTCGCGTATGGGTCGGGCCCCCTGTTGCATGTCTCGTAGGGCCGCCAACGCCCGGGACTCCTGTAGCGGGTCCTCATATTGGGTCAGCAGGGGTTGTAGGAAGGTGTGCACATCGTCCAGGATTGGGCTCCTGGTCTCGCACAGGCTCACGTACCACCTCTTGGCCGCCCCTCTCAGCTTCGAACCCAGGTAGTCGACTCGGCTGAACTCGTCAGGGAAGGAGTGACCCCAGTAATGCATGTAGCTGTTTGCCTGGATCCCGAAGTAGTTCACCTCCTCCGGGTCTCCATCGAAGGTGGCATCCAGCTCCCTTCCCACATTCCGTGGCACGGCTAGAGGGGCCGGGGGTGGGGGAACCGGTGCTGGTGCGGCGCTGGCTCTCACTGGGGCCGCTGTAGGTTGGCTCGGGCGGCCCCGAGTCCTCGCTTGGGCAGCCACTGGTCTCCGGGATGTCATTCCCCCCAGGGCTCTCCCCAGTTGAACCGTCAGGTCCCGGACTTCGTCCCGCAGACCCCCGATTGCTCCGTCGATTTCTCTGCGGACCATCGAACGCAACATCTGATAGTCCTCCTCGTACTGGTCCTTGGGCTTCGGGTCCCCACTCTCGGCTCCCTTGCGCCCGGCCCCGTCGCCCTTGTCCTCTCTGACCTGGGCGACAATGATGCTGTCCGCCTCTCCCATCTCCCCAGAGCCCGGGTTTGCGGCTTCCATTCCAGCCACCTGGATCAGCCTGATGTGGCGGTTCAGGATGGCTTCCCGGCGGAGTGGGGCCTGATCCATGATGGTGGTCGAGGTCCTCAGTTGATACTGCCGGGGCGATAACACCAATTGGAACTCGAGGGGAGACTCCGCTGCCCTTCTCGGGTCTAAGACGTGCCAAGGGGTAGCAGCTCCCTCCAGTCCCATATCGGGTGGGAGTTCTCCGTTGTCCGGAATCTGGTCGGCCATCGGGCTTTTCAAGTTGCCGGAAAGGTTGAACTCCAAAAAAGGGAGTCTTTCAAAATGTCAAGTCTGATGTTTCAATAACGAGACCTTCTTGATAAAAGTTTCTAGTTTATTGTAACATGTTGTTAGACTATGGAGTTAAATTGAAAGACTGGCAAGTACATGGTCAAAGCAAGCATTTAAGGTATACATCAAAAGGATTCTTGAGGGAGGGGTACTCTATGCAGGGCACATTCACACATTGCTGTTACTATTTCGTTCTCAGGCCTGGCCGGCCTTGGCCGTTTCCCTGGCACCACTCCCACCTGTGTTCTCCTGAGAAGGCTTTACTATCTTGTTCCCATATTCCCATTTCAAAGCAGTGCTACATAACAAAGGAAGGGAGGGGGGAAGGAAGGAGAGATCAAGCTAGCAGCATCAGTATACAGTATGGC
Source organism: Heteronotia binoei (assembly GCF_032191835.1). Classification (NCBI taxonomy): domain Eukaryota; kingdom Metazoa; phylum Chordata; class Lepidosauria; order Squamata; family Gekkonidae; genus Heteronotia; species Heteronotia binoei. The sequence continues at coordinate 136,980,792 of NC_083229.1, forward strand.
TTTTACCCAGGATCTTTTTCCTGAACCAAAGATACAGTTCTAAACTACAGCAGACTTGACACTTTGGATGTTTAACATTCTTTAAAAATTTTGGAGACTAACTCCTATTTTCATATTACTCAAAGAAGCACAAATTTAATATGCAGTAACTGCCTCATCTCCCACACTTGTTTATTTTTACCTAGAAAAATCATACAATCGTCATAGCCTACTCTCTATTACATTACTCTGTTTAGCTTTCATAAATGAAAATAACAAACAGAAGAGAAACATCCAGGTTCCGAAAGCCTTGCTTGCCGTTTCAAAATCGCATGCCAGTTCACTTTTATTAATTCAATGTTAGCCGATTACATACAGAAAAAACAGTTTATAATCCCTTCTTCTTGAAGGCTTTCCAAGTTTTGATCTTCTTACTGAAATCTGTCTCTTCTCCCCTTGGCACATTCATCTATTTTTCTGAATATGATAAGGCCCCCCACGCCGTCACTTCCTGGTGTGAGAGCTTTGATCAGTCTTGATTTCTGCCTCTTCTTTGTAACTGCACATGTTGTCTCTGTTTTGAATTCCTTTCCCAATGAATCTTTTATCTTTTTTTCTTGACTCAGCAAACATCACTGGGATCTCTTTGCCACTCTGCTCATATACATTTTCAGTTTCACTGTATTTCAGAATAAAGGTTTCTGTCTGCTTTTGTGTCAGCTCTGTTAATGGACCAATTTCCTGCTTTAAGGAGATTATGGTAGTCATAACATCTTTTTTATCAAACACTTTAATTTACAATGCCATTTTCTCCACAGAATAACTGATAATCAAAGTTAAAAATTAGTTCACAGTCCCAGTTAGTCTGTCTTTCTAAATCTCCTCCAGTCGTGTGCTTTTCTCCTGCATTTCAATTATAGTCGTTTCAGTCCCGATCAAGCATCACATACATTTCTCTTAAAGGTATATCCTGTTTTTATTCAGACCCTATTGTAACCAAGTGGTGATCTCATTATAACTTGTTTAGTTGTAAACCAAATCAGTTCAAATATCTGTGCACAGTCCAATTTAAGTTATTGAAAATTCTCAAGTTTGTTCTTTGTCTTTTTGAAACCTCCCTTGCAGAGAAGGGTGGGAAATTATCCTCCTCTTCCCCTTTCTTTTTGAACAGTCCCAATTGTTATATTAAAAAATCCATTAGCCGGTAGTATTGGAAAGCAGACTTACTTGCATGGTAGAATTTCAGTGACTAAGGTAGAAAAATAATGCATCAAAAGCTTGTTAAGAGAGGAAAGCAGTCGGGCATTCACCTCTTCCTGCCATAATGGCGACCATGGCGGTAGAGGAGATAAAAACCATCCCCCCAGAATACCGGGACTTGAAAGGGGCATTCAGCGAAATCGAAGCCAATGAACTGCCTCCGCATAGGAGCACAGACTGTGCCATAGAGCTCATCCCCGGTCAGTCACTTCCTAAGGCAAAACTGTATTCGATGAGGTGGGCAGAAAAGGAGGAGTTGCGCAAATTCCTAGACAAAAACCTCCGCCAGGGTTTCATCCGCCAGGCCACGGCCCCCCACGCGGCCCTGGTGCTCTTTCGCAAAAAGAAGGATGGGAGTTTGAGAATTTGTACCAATTTTTGCGGGATTAATGGGATTTTTATGACTAACGCCTACCCCCTCCCTCTGATTAAAGACTTGTTAAGCGAAGTCTCGAAGGGGTCAATATTCACCAAGCTTGACCTCCGGGACGCTTACTTCAGAGTGAGAATAAAGGAGGGGGACGAATGGAAAACCGCGTTCAACACCCCCTTGGGACAGTTCGAGTATCTAGTAATGCCATTCGGGCTGCAAGGGGCGCCAGGGGTTTTCATGAACTTTATTAATGATGTGCTGAGAAAATACCTTTACCGGGGGTGGTGTGTGTGTACCTGGATGACATCATTATCTATTCTAATGACCTACCCTCCCATGTAAAACTGGTCCGTTAGGTCCTAAGCAGCCTGTACCAGAACAGACTCTACGCTAAGCTCTCCAAGTGCGAGTTCCATCAAAAGGAATTGGACTATCTGGGTTTCAGGGCGTCGGGCAAGGGACTCACCATAGACCCGCCCAAAATACAAGCAGTATTAGACTGGGAACGCCCGAGGACACGTAGACAGCTCCAATCTTTCCTCGGGTTCACAAATCTTTATAGGTCGTTCATCCAGGGGTTCGCCAAAGTGGCCCTACCGCTGACGGACTTACTCCAGACCAAGGGAAAGGGGCCAGAGGCAAAAAAAACCCGGGGCCAGACTAGCATGGACTAGACAGTGTCAGGAGGCGTTCGACACCCTAAAGCGCCTATTTACCAGCGAGCCGGTACTGGTGCACCCGAATGAACTTAAGCCCTTCGTGGTTCAATGTGATGCCTCCGACATGGCCATAGGAGCAATATTGATGCAGAAGGATGGGGAGGGTCGCCTACAGCCGTGTGCCTATATCTCGCGCAAATTCTCAAACGAGCAGCGGAATTGGTCAGTGTGGGATAAAGAAGCCTACGCAGTCACCTTCGCCCTAAAGACTTGGCGATCATGGCTGGAAGGCGCAAGGGTCCCGTTTGAGATCTGGACGGACCACAAAAATCTAGAGGCTCTTACGAGCCACTGAAAACTGACGGGGAAACAAATCCGGTGGGCGGGATTTTTCACCAAATTTGACTTCACACTGAGGCACATCTCGGGCTCAAAGAATTTCTTGGCCGATGCCCTCTTGCGGCTCCCCCAACATGAGAGCGAGCGAGAGGAAGTGATAGACTCCCTAGTGCCCCCCGAGGCCATAGCAGGGACAGTGCAAACCAGATCAAAAACAGCCGCCAAACAAAAGGACCCCTGGGGGGGGTGCCAAATTAAAAACCGAGGCAGAGGCGGAGGGAGAAAATTGCCTGCCAGGGGTGGAGAAGGGGGAAGGGGGATTCTGGTACCACGAGGGAAAACTCTATGTGCCGAAGTCATTGAGGGTGGAAGTGCTGCAACACTGCCACACCAACAAATTGGCGGGGCACTTTGGCTACGTTAAGACCCTTCACCTGGTTCATAGACAATTCTGGTGGACTCAGATGAAAAAGGACATTTCAGAATACATTCAAACTTGCCCCACCTGTCTAATGGTGAAACAAAAGGGGGGGAAAACCCCGGGACTTTTGCAGCCGCTCCCCACCGCAGAGCGACCATGGTCAGTAGTGTCAATGGACTTTATTGTAGAGTTGCCGCCATCTCGTGGCCGAACAGTGATATTGTTGTTAATATAATATAAATAAATATAAGTTACGGAATAAATTGGTGGTAGTGGACACTTTCTCCAAACAGGCTCACTTCATCCCCTGCCGAAAGCTCCCCACCGCAAAAGAACTTGCCCACTTGTTCTTTCTCCACGTGGTCCGGGCCCACTCGTTCCCGGACAAGGTCATTAGCTACTACGGGCCACAGTTTGTTGCCAACTTCTGGCGGGAGTTTTGTAAATTGACTGGCATGGAGCAGGGGCTAAGCTCTGCCTATCACCCCCAAACGGACAGTCAAAGTGAGAGGGTGAATGGACTTTTAGAGCAATACCTGCGTTGCTACATAAACTTCCAACAATCCAACTGGGTAGACCTGTTGCCCTTTGCGGAGTATGGTTACAACAACAGCCTTCATAATTCAATCAAAGTCTCCCCGTTCCAAGCAGTAAACAGCTACGAGGGAAAACCTTTCCCCTCCTTCCCGGGAGGAGACAGTCCACCCCTATCCCCGGAATGTCACCAGTGGTGGGGAAACCTACAGAGGTCCTGGAAAATAATCCAGGAAAACCTAGAAGAAGCAAAAAAGGATTACAAGGCACAATTTGATAAAAAGCACAGCCCGGGCTGGGACTTCCAAGTGGGGGAAACGGTCTTCCTCTCCACCAAGAATCTGCCCTTGCCCCAGACCTCCCAGAAACTAGCCTACCGGTTCTTGGGTCCATTCAAAATAAAGAGAGTGATTAACAAAGTGACGGTAGAACTGGACTTGCCCAAACTGTTCAGTAAAATACACCCTGTTTTCCATTGCAGTCTTATCCGTCGCGATCCGGGTGGGTCGAAGTGGCATCCTCGGAGCCCCGAGCCAGAACCTATTCTGGTGAGGGGCCAGAAACACCATGAGGTGAAGGAGATTTTGGATGCTAAGCTGCAACAGGGGGGTTTGCACTACTTAGTCCGCTGGCGCTACTTCCCGCCTAGCTGCAATTAGTGGGTGAAACACTCTGATCTCAATGCTCCTTTCTTGCTGAAGCAATTTTACCTACTGCACCAAGACAAGTGCTGAGCAAGAGCTTGGGGGGGGGGGGGGCGGGCAGTATGTCAGCTTGTATACATTGAAGTTTACTTTATTACCTGCACTGTTTATTTACTGGTAACTAACCCTATGCCTTTTGCTATACTAACCCCAGTCTTGTAGAGGAATGTGAAGGATGGCCGGGAGGGGGGAGCTGGGGTGCCAAACGGCCTTTTGAAGTGTAAAACATCTAGCCGGTTCCCAGGCGCCTAGCGGAGACGAGCAAGGCCATAGCAGGGGAGGAGAGACAGTTTATGTAGGTGGGAGATAACAGATAGGCGCCCTGGCTATTCTCAACAGAGGAGCCCCAGTTTTATTATGGGAAATGATTTAAAACTCCCATGCTTTGATGTGTATCCATATATGCTCATGCTTGCACCCCTCTCGTTATTAGTATCAACGAACCTGCGTAGTGAAATGCATTGCTGTAATCAATAAACGGAAACTTTGTTTTCAACAAAGCTAAGCTTGTTCATTGTTGAAACTTCAATGCCCCTTCACTAACAAGAACAGAGAACAACAGCCAGCCCGCTTTTAAACTGAATTCTCTGCCTTGGGACAATATACTGGCTTTCAAGTGTTGTTCAACCTTGACCTGACCATTATGCCTGTCTGACTCTCTCTCTCTCTCTCTCTCTCTCTCTGTAGCAAGGCAAAAATCTCATTCCCTGAATAAAATGTTGTTGGTCTTAAAAGGGCTTTCTTTGTATCTCTCCCATGCTATTGATGGAGGGAACTAGGCAAAAGTTACCCTCTCTCTTTCCCTCCCTCCTCCCTCCCTCCCCATGGTACAAGCAGGGGAAGATTTTCATCTAACAGAAGGAAGAGAGACTTGGCTCAGTAGTTCTGCAGTATGATTGAAAGAACCTGGCAACCCATGCTATCTCAATCACACAGCAGATCTATACAGCCAAGCTCCTCTGTTGGCTGAGACTTCTCCTCCCTTTGGGAAGAGGGAAGGGAAAAGGAAAGAGCAAAAGGCTGCTTTGCTCTGCTGCCTCATCACAGGAGAGAATTCAAAGAATGGTGGCAGATGGAAACAGGCAATGGCCAGTTTCTGGTGGGCTTGATTGGAGCCCTCTGGGGGTCAGATTAGGATCACGGACCAGATGTTTAACACCTAGAGCTCTCTTGTGTCAGTCATCCCCCTGTTCACTCAATAAACAGTCCATTGGGTATAAATGGTTCCGTTTAATTAAGGCTTCAGGTCAACATACAGCAGGTGCAAGCTTGAGAGAACTGATAATAGAAAGAAAGAAGCATTCATAGACATACAATTTTCAGTCTTAACCCCATCATGGCAAGGTACTTGACATCTTGTTTTCTGTGATATGAGAGTATGTTCCTTTAAGACCAGGTAGATTAAGCAATACTATGGCTATGCACGACTGCGGAGCATCATAAGGTTGGAATTAAATACCTTCATTAGCATGTCAAAATGATGAAGGTTTTACCAATGATGTAGTATTCTTGAAGGTTAGGTCCAGATAGCATATATGTTGATTGGTGCCCATCCGTTAACGTTTGATCTGATCAGTGAGTTGATTTAGAGATTGTATTTTTAGTATTACTCATGTATCTTTAATGATTTTGTTATTTGTTATTCTTAGTACAATAGCCTGTGGTCTTTGTACAGAATTCCTTCAATACTAAAGGCTCTTTCAATGCTAGAAAAATTGTTAAATGTTTGTCTTTTAGAAATTTACTGATTGATGCCTGATAATATAAAACTGTGTAATTTGCCATAAGGGATTTGGTAAGTCAGCTGGGTATAGCAGTATTTGATGGTTGAGTATATTTTCAGAAAAATAGTCTATAGCTTTTTTTGTGTATACTCCTTAGATTCTCAGTACTTAACTGAGGAAGATTTCAATCACAAAACGAGCAACCTCTCTGGAAACGTCATCACCTCGTCAAATGAACTAATTCTTCAAAAGATATGGATTATTCTCAATATACTGATGTTTGAATGTACTTTTATAAATGAGATTTGTACTATAGCATATGGCTTTGATAAAACTGAAGTGACATTTATCCTGTGATAATTATATATGAATTTGATATTAGATATCTGAATACATATAAATACAACATTCACGACATAAAATACAGATAAAATTGAATTTATTTTGTAGTATTATTTTGTTTATTAACTATCAAAAAGTAATTGTATTTAACATTCTTGTTGGCTGCTTTCTTATTTCAAATTCATTGTACTATGAGAGCAGCAAAAAGATCTTGATTATGATGTATCCATCTTAATGTTTCAGTGAGCTTTTGAACCATTAGGCAAAATATAAAGATGGCAGACAATTGTGAGATTGCTGGTCACATGAAAGTGGTCAACTCAAAGGTTATTACCTTTAAAACCCTATATGGCCTGGGACCTGCCTATCTGAAGGACCGTCTCTCCACACACGTTCCCCAGAGAGTACTGAGGTCGGGAACTCAAAATCTTCTCGCTATCCCTGGGCCAAAAGAAGCCTGCCTAGAATCAACTAGGGACAGGGCCTTCTCTTTATGGCCCCTACATGGTGGAATCAGCTGCCGGAGGAGGTGAGGGCCCTGCGGGACCTTATTCAGTTCCACAGGGCCTGTAAAACAACCCTCTTCCGGCTAGCTTATACCTAGTTTACATCTAACTGATACGGGAAATTATATGTAGCTTTACCAGTTTTTTGATATGCACATTGCTGTACTGTTTAATGTTTTTAGGTTTTAAATTCTTGAATGTTTTAAATCTTTATATTTTAAATGTTAGTTAAAATTATGTTCAATTATCTGTTGTGAGCCACCCTGAGCCACTTTTGTGGGAAGGGCGGGATATAAATCATAAAATAAAATAAAATAAAATAAAAAATAAAATAAAATATTCTCTCGGAAGCCCATACTCTCCATTGCTGGTTTGGTAGCTGAATGGCAATTCACATGACTCTAATATGAAATCAAGATAAAGTCTGCTTTCTCAGAACTTCTGTAACTTTCTGATCAGAAAGCAATTCCTTCTTTCAAAGGGTTGCTTCTGTCAGACAATGGAATATAACTATAATGAAATGCTATAACTGTGATGAAATGCTTAGCCTTACTGACTCCATTTTCTATCCCATGCTACTAATCCTGAGAAAGCCCTTGCTGTCAGCAAAGGGTTCATTGAAGTTCCAAAATGATCAAACTTGTCTTTGTTCAAAACTAAGTTTCATTTATTGATTACAACGTTACTCTCTACATAGGTTCATTGAAACTGATAACGGGTAGCTGGAAACTTTGGCATTTATGGATACACTTCAAAGACTTGGAGCTTTAAATTACTTCTCATAATAAAACTACAGTCGTCCCTACAAGTAACACTTTCTCAGGCCTGCTTATCTCCCACCGGTGATGGTTGCTTTCTCCCCCCTGGTGATGTCCTTGCTCTTTCTTGGGAGGTGCCAGAGAGGCTAGCTTGGCGCTCTGCACTTCAAAGGCATTGCTGGCCTTTGGAGTTTTGGCAACTTACATTCCCACCCCTCCTCTTTCTCTTGCAGGGCACAAGGATTAATGGCACAGTTTTATTCATCAATAGGCTTAGTAAGCAGGTATCAAAAAGCAACTATAAAGCATTAATGACTTCAATGAAACATGTGCCTGACACTTGCATGTCAAAGTAGAGGCCCAGAAGGTTACTAACAGTTGATGTGAACATTCCTTTCCCTGAAACTAACAAAAGCCACCTTCCTTTGAAGATAAGTGCCTCCAGGGATGGCAGTTCAGCCATCCCTGTGAAGCAGCAATAACAATGAGATAAGAAGGAATGACCGTGTGAAACCTTGCACCTCAACCTAGCAATGTTTAAAATGCAATGTTTAGAAATGTGGATGTGAAACCTAGCAAAGTTTAGAAATGTGGATTTTGCATAGTAACCTTTGATGTAGAATTCCTTAAGACATGCTCTAATATGCAACACTGTATCAGTTCCAATCTTTCTTCGTTCAGATGCTATGGACTCTCGAATAAAGCCTAAACTTTGTATCAACTCAAGGTCTGGTTGATTTGAAGTTCCACTGTCTGACACAGTCTTACTGGACTGTATACCCTCTCTGACAAACAGAGCCACCCGACCTCCAACACTTCCTTCCCTATCCTTCCAATATAACTTATATCCAGAAATTACCATGTCCCACTGATTCTCCTCATTCCACCAAGTTTCTGAAATTCCCACAATGTCTATGTTTTCCCCCAACACTAAACATTCCAAGTCACCAATTTTACTTCGAACACTTCTAGCATTTGTATACAAACATCTATAATTTCCCAGGCAAGTTAGGCCCGCAACCTTCCTCCTGCTGCCTCGAGACTTTGGCAGACACTCCATACTGTTTGTCAGCATCACAGTGGACAACTCTGATCCATTACCCAGTAGAAAAGTAATAGCTAACCCTTCATCTCTTTGAGATGAGTCCTCCTGAACCAGAGACATTTCATCTCCTGTTGGCTTTCCCCCAAGATTTAGTTTAAAAACTGCTCTGCTACCTTTTTGATTTTAAGCGCCAGCAGCCTGGTTCCATCGGGGGACAAGTGGAGACAATCTCTTTTGTACAGCTCCCACTTGTTCCAGAAAGCATCCCAGTGCCTAACAAACTTAAACCCTTCCTCCCTACACCATCGTCTCATCCACACATTGAGACTTCTAATTTGTGCCTGTCTCTCCTGCCCTGCACGTGGAACAGGTAGCATTTTTAAGAAGGCTACCTTGGATGTCCTGGCCTTAAGTCTCCTACCTAGCAGCCTAAATTTTTCCTCCAGAACCTCACGACTGCATTTCCCCACATCATTGGTGCCAACATGCACCACGACCACTGGCTCCTCCCCAGCACTGTCTATCAGTCTATCTACAACACGTGTAATGTCCGCTACCTTCACACCAGGCAGGCATCACCATATGGTCAGTACGCAATTTTGCTACCCAGCTGTCTACTTGCCTAAGGATTGAATCACCAACTACCAAGACCCCCCCCCCCCCCCCGTCTCTCCCTGCCCAGGGATGGTTCCTTGGCGCAAAAGGATACTCACTCACCAACTGAAGAAGAGGTCTCTTCTGAGGGCGCATTCCCCTTATCCTCAGCACGGTGCCCTGTTCCCTCTCGATCCTCATGCTCCCTGGCAGCAACAGGGCTGCCACTTTCAGAGTGGGGCTCAACTAATACGTCCCTGAGAGTCTTCTCTGAGTGCCTAACTGACTGTCTCTGCTTCTCCAGGTCAGTCACCTCGGCCTCAAGTGTAAGAACTCATTCCCTGAGTACCAGGAGCTCCTTGCTTCGAGCACACACCCAAGACTTCTGTCCTGTGGGCAGATAGTCATACATGTGACAGTGCAAAACACTGGAAAGCCCCCACCCCTCTGCTGGCATTCTACCTTCATGATAGCTTTTTTAAAATATACAGTCCCCTTTTAAATCCTGTTTGTTTATGTGGCTCTCCTTCTGGAGGGACTACTTACCTTATTGGGAACACAAGGAAAATAGGGATCTGGGTTCCTGGTCCTTACACAACCCCCAGGCTAAAAGCCACAGGCCAAGAGCCCTTTAGCTCTCACCCTTCGGCTCACGCCAAAGGCTCGTGCCTCTAGCAAGGCGCAGCTTAATAATGCAAAGAGGGTGGGGCCTCAATCTGCCCCAGGAACATAGCCACTCCTAATCAATCAGTAACAATCACCTTCAGCCCACTCAAACCAAATAAACAGCAGTTCCCCAGCAACCACAAACTCAGAATTTTCAGCAATCACAGTCACACAAACTCAGAAATTCTCAGCAATTCCCCCAGCTGTTTAGAAAGCCAAACCTCACCCAATGTATACCACCCATGACTGCTCTGTCGGGAAGTTGCGGGCCCACATGCTGAGGTGACTGAACACCGATACTATAAAGTAGGTGAGCTCCGCCGGATCGCCATCGAACCGCTTCACCGACCCAAGGCCCGCCTGGCACCGGGATTGGTTCTTCTGGTCTGGGTTGAGGCTGGGAGGGCCGGTTCGCACCCTATGGGCAGTTCTATCCCAGCTGGTGGCTCTCCTCCTGCCAGAACCACCAGTTGGCCACCCCCCGCTGGGACTTGTTGGGGGGGGTGGCTGTGACCCGGTCTGCCACCATCTGTAGCTGCCAGTGAGGTTGCTCATCTCTTGGATCAAAAAGGCATGCATGGCTTGAATCTCCTCGCGCAGCTGGCTGCTCTGGCTGGCGAGAGCTTCTTGTACCCACTCAATAGTGCCATTCCCTGTGCCGCTTGCCCGGGGGTAGTCCCCTCCACTCTCTTCACCCTGGAATCCCCACGGGTGGTAGGATCTCTGTACTCCTGAGAGGTGGTTGCGCTGGTGAGGGTCCTCTCTCAGATCTCCAATAATACTCTCCTGGAAATCCATGGAACCCCACTATCTTCTCTGAACCGTCACTGTGGCAGGAGTTACCCTCGTCCCTTTAGGCTTTGGTTCCTCCTCCTTGGTCGTAGTGATTGTCCCCATAGCTTGGTTCTGTTTGCCAGTCATCATTAGTCTGGGTTCAGGCCGCTCGGGTGGGTACAGTTCTGACAAAATATCAGACCCAGAGGCAAGGAAAAGATAAGTAGAGTTCAAGATCTTTATTCCAGCATCATAGGCAGATACAGGCATTGTCGAAACTGGCCCTCCCACCAGTTCCCAGCTCTTATAACCCCTTGGTCTGTTATAATTGAAGCCAACTGCGCCAAGCTAAAGCAGGGATTTTGCGCGGGTTCACTATTATTCCGTCATCACCCCAGGTGCTCATTATCACCCCATTAACAAGGAAAACATAAAGGGTTTACCACTATATGACAAAAAAGGGATCTTTATTGAAATACTCTGGGAAGAACACCTCTTGGAAAGAAGGACACCAAACTTCAAGCTCTTAAATATATGAAGAATTTATTTAAACCTTAGTCAATACATGAATTCAAAAGGTTAGGGATAACATATGATCCCTAGGTTACATGGCTACAGCCTTCCCTACACTAAAGTTGCCTAGCCTATTACATTTGATAAAAGCAAAGCCATTGTATAGATAGCAAAGAGCATTTCATTCTCACCTCTCCTAGGACTTCAAGTGGTTGTCTATGAAGAAATGGGGAAGATGGAGGGGTTAGGCTTCTCAGGAGGCTTGGTATTGCTTCTGCTGCCAAATTAAATCCTCCTCCCAATTTATACTCCTCCCTAAGAGGTCTGCCCCTTCCCTCTGACCAATCAGAGACAAGAAAGCTAGATCCTGTCATCTTTTGGCTGAAAAGCACCAAAAACCCGTTACATACGGAAACCACCTATTGTTGCCAAACATCAGCTCTGATAATTGGTACCAGAGAGGTCAATGAACTCTAAAAGAAAATTCCCCTCTGGTATCCTGGATCCCAATTCTCCTAATCTGAGACCAGAGATTCTCCATGGGTGCTTGAGAACCCAATCTAACCCATTCTGATCATATTCATCAACATATATATATCATAGCGAAGCATACAATCAATATATTTATGCATATAGGAGTTCAGAGATATATCTTCCCTCCCTCCATGTGTAAATATCAAAAGGAAAGGTTTATGTGCGTATACAGGGAGTCCTATATAATCCCACAAAGATTCTATGTAAGTAACTATGCTTGCTCTTCAATTCAAATTTATGATTTACTAACCATCAGATCCACCATAGTTTCCTAAAGCATGCTATTATATCTATAAAGGAAATCTAACAAGCCCTATACAAATCCATGTAATAAAAATCCGTTCTCTGTGTCTATGCTTAAATTCTGACAGGCTTTCCCACATGGCAATACTTTCTCTCTCCCTTCCATTCCCCCTCCTTTCCTCTATTTTATTATGGCATTGAATCAATTCCCTGTAAAAACTCCTTAACTTATAGGAAATCATTTCTTCCACCCCTTTATCCTTCTCATCTTTCCTCCAACAGGGTATAAACAAACATCCATACATTATTCTATAAGATTCAGGCTGTTTTGCACTATTTCTCCATGCCGGATCCATTTTCCATACAAGGGCACTGTCAAAGTTCTCTTCCTTGATAAGATGAATAAACTTGTTTACCAGTTCTGCCAATATTTCCATTATTTCCAGATGTTTTGAGAACAAGTAGTTTTTGCCAATATTTCGCTGTTATACAACAAGGAATGACTTCCAGATGTGCTTTGCCAATAGGTTACCTTCAGTCAACCTTCGGTTAAAATATATTCTCACACCCAGATATTCTTTGCTGGGGAATCCAGGCCCTTCAACACAAACAGTCATATAGAAACACCATATATATAAATCCAACAACCCCTGGGCTACATCTCCTCCAGCTCCCTTGACCTTGGTTGCGTAGTAACTAGCAAGTTCCCAGACATGCCACCCTCCCTCCTGATAAGCAGCGGGGATGCTTCAAAGCCAGCATAGCAAAGCACAAGCGTTAGCATTGTATACTTGTAAATTGTTTGGATACATATGGCAAGAGGAACAAAGATGGTGTGACTCTTGACATAGATGTCAAGCTGACAGATCGGTAGTTACCCAGATCCTTCTTTTTCCCCTTCTTGAAGATAGGGACAACATTCGCCCACCTCCAATCTTCCGGCACCTCTCCTGTTTTCCAAGAATTCTCAAAATAATAGCCAGAGACTCAGAAATTACATCCACAAGCTCTTTTAGAACCCTTGGATGCAGTTAATCTGGTCCTGAGGACTTGGTTTCATTTAAAGAAACTAGATATTTATGTACTATTCCTATGCTGATCCTAGATTGGAACTTCATACCCTCATTATATGTTCTGTTTTTGGCATTATATGTTCTGTTTTTACCTTATATTAGGTAAACCAATAACTTCAAAAGCCAGTGGTCACAACTGTCATAAATAGAATGTGCTCACAGGCACGAAGCATAGATTGTTTAATATAACATCATTTTATTATGCATATCTGTAAAGAGACATAGGTGTTTTTTTTTTCCCCTCAGTGTCTCTCTTATCTTAGTTTTCACTTTACATGCTGGGAGTCCCATTTTTGTCGCCACGGTCATAATTAGGCAGCTGGTTTTTGCTGAATTGTTCCTCAGTTCGTTGACCCATTTGCGACTGTTCAGCTGGTTGCCACAGTGTATTACTTTCCAACAGGCCAGTACAGTGCAATCAGCATTTTGTGCATGTGTAGTCACACACAGCCCCACAGACTTCTGCCTTGTACTTGCTGTATCTGCATTCTGGTCAGCAGAAAATCCTTTACCTAACAGTTGATGTCAGAATATGAATCGGTGTTAAATAAATGTTGTGTTTTTCTTACTTTTTTTATATTATTATAAAATTAAAGGGTGAATACAAAGAGGGAGAAAGATATAAAGATAACCATTAATCATCTAAAGTGTTTGCATTTATTAAGGACATCTTTGTAATATATAATACATTGCTCAAAATAGTATATTTCAAGGTATTCTTTTCTAAGTTCTGTTATATGAATTTACTATTGTTTGTGTGTGTATATATACATGTGTACATTATTGTGTGTGTATATATAACATACCATTATAGTGTATTTTAAACATTAACATACCAATTTTAGCATTTTAGTATAACAGTTTTTATATAATATTTAAATCTTTCTCCAACGAGAATACTTCTGGGTTTTTTTTTTAATTGTACCATGTTCATCTAAGTCAAGGGTGTCAAACATGCAGTCTGGGTGTCAGGCAATGCTTCATTGAAGTCTTTTTGCTTTATGAATTTATTCAATCCATGCTTACTAACATCATCACTAAATAAAATGCTATATTACTAACCTATGTGCCCTGCAAGAAAGGAAGGAGGGGTGGGAATAGAGGCTGCCAAAACTCCAGAGGCCAGTAGGGCCTTTGAGGTGCAAAATGCTCAGCTAGCGGCCCTGGCGCCTCCCAAGCAAAGCAAGGACATCAGCAGGGGGGAGAATGTAACCATCAACGGTGGGAGATAAGCTGGCGTGTGAAAGTGTTACTTGCAGGAGCAACTGTAGTTTTATTATGAGAAGTAGTTTAAAGCCCAAACCCTTTGAAGTGTATACATAACTGCCAATGGTTCAAGCTATCTGTTATCAGTTTCAATGAATCCATGTAGTGAGCAACATTGTTGTAATCAATAAATGAAACTTAGTTTTTAACAAAGACAAGTCTGATCATTTTGAAACTTCAATGAACCCTTTGCTGACACTGGGGGCCAAATCAGGCCTCTGGAGGACTCCTATCAGGCCCCCAAGCAACTGACTGTCAACTGCTTCCTGCTCCCTATATCTTGCTTCCCTCTGTATATTATTTATTATTATTATTATTATTATTATTATTATTATTATTATTATTATTATTATTATTATTATTATTATTAATAGTTTATTTATATTCCGCCCTTTCCCCCTTGGGGGCTCAGGGTCTGTAGTAGCTTGCTTTGCAAGGCTTGCTCAATTGCACAGCAGAACTACTGAGCCTAGCCTCTCTTCCTTCTAGTGGCTGAGGCTCCTCTCCCTCCTGGTCCTCCTGGGAAGGAAGGAAAGAGCCAGAGCTTCCTTTCCCCAGTTCCCCGGATCCCATGGGAGAAATACAAAGAAAGCACCTTTAAGACCAACGAGTGCTAACATTTTAAGCATGGTTTAAGTTTTTTAAAATATTTATTTATTTCTCATTTAATGGTGTTTGTGTCCTTTATAAAATTTATATCTCTGCTACCTAATTTTAAATAGGTACACACATGGCCCAGCCTGACATGGTGTCAGCAAAGGATTCATTGAAGTATCCAAAATGATCAGACTTGTCCTTGTTCAAAACTAAGTTTCATTTATTGATTACAACAATGTTGCTCTCTGCACATGTTCATTGAAACTGATAACGAGTAACTGGAGTCATTGGTATTTATGAACATACATCAAAGACTAGGGCTACAAACTACTTCTCATAATAAATCTACAGCCGTCCCTGCACTTGTTACTTTCACACGCCGGTTATCTTTTCCCTCAGGCATAGTTACATCCTCCCTCCTGTTGGTGTCCTTGCTCTCGCCCGGGAGGCGCCAGAGCAGTCAGCCTGGTATTTTACACTTCAAAGGCCAGGCTGCTCTTTGGAGTTTTGGCAACCCTCTTCCCACCCCTCCTTCCAGTGCAGGGCACAATCATTAATAACTAGCATTGTATTAAACATTAGGGTTAGTAGGAATGGAGTAAACATTATTAATAAGCACAATTGACTTCAATGAAGCATTGCCTGACACATGGCTCAGCCCAACAAGATCTCATTTATGTCAGATCTGGCCCTCATAACAAACGAGTTCGACACCCCTGACTTAGATAGTCTTCAGTTATGTTAATGGCTGGCAATCTGGATTAGCAGCCTTTTTGCACATGCCTTTTTGCAAAACATTGTGCAAACCAGTTTGGCAGGCATTTGATTGTTTGGTACCAAATCAAACAGATGTATTCAGACCTTATGGTTAAAGCCTGACTGTCAAATGTCTTGCTTTGAGATCTGCGGGGTTCGTAGGAATGTCCTTCCAGATCCTGACTTAGTTACAGCTTCTCCACCCACCAAGGCAGCAGCCCATGAATAAGGCTTCCGACTCCCCCCGGCCAGCTGCTGCCTTTCCTGGGGCAGGGGTCCCCAAACGTCTTGGGCCTGTGGACACCTCTGGAATTCTGAACCAGGGTGGTGAGCAAAGCCCCAAAATGGCTGCTGAAGGTGGAAGAACCAAAGACACAGAGGAACAAGACAGGTAATTTAAAATATCTACTGGGAAATAAAATAAACACTGTGGTGGTGGTAGTAGCTGTTGGGGATCCTCCTCGTTCTGTGGCATCCCAGTTTTCCTGCTTCCTGGTCTTCCTGTTGCTCCCTTGTAGCTTTATTTCACCTTCCTTTGGTTGGACTCCTTGGCTTGGTTTTCAGCCTATTATAAAATCTCACTTTGGGCTGACTCCCTCGTGGCAAGACTATACCCCACCTTTGTTCCCTGTTTTCATCCCAACTCCAGACCAAATCCTGATGCAACTTGTACTTCCCAAAAGTATTATGTTGACTAACTGATACAAAAATAATGCTGAAGTGAACATATTGCAGTAAAAAAAAAAATTGGTGCCAGGATATAGAAAATGGTGCAAAGTGATTTTAAACCCCAGGGTTAATTAACATGAGGGAGAAATTCAATCTACATGGGGATGTTCCAGTTGAACAGATAAAAAATTCAAAATCATCCCTTTTTTCTCCATGTTCTCAACTCTTGTGGCTCAGTACCTACAGTAAGTCAAGCTGCTGTTCTCCAGAGTGAGTTTTAGCTGTGAGAGTTCCTATTGGTACTGACTCAGGACAACCAGCACCGGGGGTGGGGGGGTGGGCTCTCTGAAGTCCTTATCCTTATGCAGTGGCCTGCCCTATTCAGCCAGAGGAAGAGAGAGGGGACACTCAGAAACACTGGCATGGGGAACTGCAGAAGCAGGGGGGAGGGGAATTGGTGGAAACCAGTGCAACCTTATATATGAGAACTCTCACATTTCTTAAAAAAAAAAAAGCAAAACAAAAAGTCCATGAGAGAAATATGTTGAGAAGAAGGAGGAAAATGCTGCATATCTGAAGAATATTGACACTGCATTGTAGAGTTGAGTCAGAAAGACTGAGAGACTGATGGTGAAGATGGGAAGCATTCAAAATCTATTAATAGTTCAGTGTTAGAAACATTGTCCATTGCAAAGGCCCAATATCAACATCATTTTCATTTTCATTTATTGTATAGTTCAGACACAATGCTTTTTTCCTGCGGTGGTTGAATAGAAATAAGATTATGTTTTATAATGATTGAGTGTTCGCAACCAGATCTGCAAACTAGCATAACCAGAGAGAACTTGAATTCCAGCCAATTCCTTTTCATCGACCACCCAAACAGACTTCAATGGAATGAAATTGGCTTCTGTCCAAATTCTCCATCTTTCAAATGTCAGTAGATCAGGGCGCTCATTACCATTTTTAAGCGGTGGGATTTTAATTGAATTTAGTGTTTCTTTCCATGAAAAGATTAATCGAGTACTTGGCTAATTGACTAGCTGGCTTGGTCTACTGTTTACAACAAGTAGCTTTATTATTGTGAAGTGCATGCTGGAAGGGAAAACAAAGAACTTTGATTTGCCTGGGATTCGAATACTATTTTTAGTACCATTGTAATTAAAAGACTACTGGTGTCCCCCCCCCCCTTCCAGGTATTTCTAATGGTTGGTTAGATTTTTTTCAGCTCACTCTGAGTCAGGTAGTGGAATGGCTGCAATGAAGAAGAAGAAGATTACAAATTTCTACCCCGCTCTACTCTCTGAATCAGACTCAAAGTGACTTACAATCTCCAATATCTTCTCCCTCTACAACAGACACTCTGTGAGGTGTGTGAGGCTGAGAGGGCTCTCACAGCAGCTGCCCTTTCAAGAACAACCTCTGCTGCTGAAATGGCCTTGGGTCAGCCATAGCTCTTGCAGAGTTGTCCTTGAAGGTGCAGCTTCTGTGAGAGCTCTCTCACCCCCCCCCCCCCACCTCACAAGGTGTCTGTTGTGGGGGAGGAAGATAAAGGAGATTGTGAGCCACTCTGAGACTCTGAGTGTAGGGCAGAATATAAATCCCTGGTCTACACTGTATTATAATTGTCCATGTTATTTCTCCTGCCATTGAGTTTTTGAGTTTATCTTGCTGTAGAATGTTATGCTGATGTCTAGGTCTGGTGAAGGTTATTGGGCCTTCCTCCCCTTGTGGAGTTTTTGCTGCAGCGAGATAATGTGGGGGCCTGGCTGGTAGTGTCTGGCGGTGAATAGCTTTCATTTCTCAAGAGATAATGGCCTGAATTCTTTATTACCTGTGACCTGTTTTGTAAAAATGAAGGCTTGGTGGAGGGAAGAAGAAAAGTCTGCACTTTTTGAAATCATATAACAGTATCTATACTTTATCTCTTCAGGCAGAGCCCTTCAAGGGATGAATATGCTCTTGTAACAAATCAATAAAGATTTCCTATGTATTCATAGCTGAAATCTATCTGATTGTTACTTGGCAAAACCTTAAAGTTATCCCCAGTGAACATGTGTTTGCCGAAATCCTTATTATCATTTTCATACATAAATTTGCAAAAGATACTCTATTAATGTAAGGTATTATTACCAGTTTATAACAGCAAAATAATAATCCCAGTAATAGAAAAAGAGGTGGTTGCAGAGCACTGACACAACTTTCAGATCAAGGTGAACTCTTCACTTTATTTGTTAGCTTCTTTGACCAATGGTCTTAAGCTCAGCATAATAAACAGGACATTGAGTAAAACTGCAAACAAATTTACAGAAACAAAATTCCACAACAGTTTAAAAATCAAGTTAAAATAAAAAGTGACATAGCATTACTATTAAATGAACTCTCGGATCTGAAGAAGTGAGCAGTGACTCACGAAAGCTCCTCCCCTGAGGCCCCAAATCTTGTTAGTGTTTAAGGGCTCCTGGGCTTTGGCTCAGCTCTCAGACCAGGCACAGAATACTTCCCATGAATGATCTCAGCATTCTTAGGAGACTGGATGAGGGAAAGCATGAGGACTGAGAAACAAACGTGTTGAAGCCTTAAGCACCGCTCATGATATCAGAGTCTTTTTAAAAGTGTAATTCTTTTTTTTTTCAATGTTAAGCAATTTATTAAAGCTTGTTAACAGAACAAAAAAGTAAACTTTCCAAACTATAGCACTTTACTCTTCAACCCTGAGGATATTAATTGCCAATTTGTGATTGATCATTTATTAGTTAACTACCAATTTGTAATTAATTTATTATTAGTTGTTTAATTGTATTTATTGATTAGCTAAGTGGATTTTTCTGGCAAATTAATTGGAGATAGATAGTGGGTTAAGTTTTTAAATTAAGGAGCCAATAGACGTTTAATTAAATTATTGTTAGCTAAGGAGTTATAGGTGATCTAGGCAGAGGGATTTAAATTAAATAACTAGGGGTCGTTGGTGGTTGGCTAGTGGAAGGTGAATTGCTGCTGGCAACAATAGGGTTGAAGGGGAATAGGAATAGGTTTGTACACTGCCAGTTGATGAGCTGGTCTCCACCTGCAGGAGATGGCTGGCCCGGGGATTCCAGTGCTCCTGGGGAGGGGAAGGTATGACGGTGGGAGCAGGCAGACCTATAGGGGAAGGAGGCCGAGACATAGCAGTGCTCGGCCGCCTTCCTGCCTGCATCCCATCCCAATGGTGACAGGTAGTGGGGCCAGGCGATTTTACCCACCTCCGGCACTGGTGTTATGTAATGCCAGGTCCATTAATAACAAGACCGCTGTCCTCCGGGATTTCTTACTGGAACAGGAGGCGGACCTGGCATGCGTGACCGAGACCTGGATGCGTGATGGGGAGACCGTAGCCCTCTCTCAGACGGCGCCCCCGGGATACTCGGTCTTTCACCAGTCCCGGACTAGTGGGCGGGGGGGAGGAGTGGCGCTTCTCATACGAGAGGTTTACTCCTTTAGGGCCCTCCCAGCCCCAGAGATCAGGGGTGTTGAATGTGTCAGCCTGATGTGGGTCGTTGGGGAGGGGTTGGCGATCTGGCTGGTGTACCGTCCGCCTAACGCACCGGCCGGCGCCTTATCATCCCTGATGGAGGCCGCGGCGGGCTGGGCATTGGAGTACCCAAGGCTGTTGGTCTTGGGTGACTTCAATGTTCACGCCGATGACACGGCCTCCAGTCAGGCGATGGACCTGGTGTCATCCATGGCGACACTGGGACTCTCCCAAGTTGTCACAACGCCCACTCATCAGGCGGGGCACATGTTAGACCTGGTCTTTGCGGCAGGAGTTTTAGTGAACGATATTACTGCCAGAGCAGTGCTATGGTCGGATCACTATGCCCTGAAGGCTCGCGTGGGTGTGCCACCCCAAACCTGTTTAGGTGGAGAGCGTATTTTAGCTCGCCCGCGGAGCCTGATGGACCCGGAATGGTTCCTGACGGCCATGCGGGATCCCGGGCCCCCTGGCGATTCCTTGGATGGCCTGGTGGAGTCCTGGAATGATAGACTCTCCAGAGCTATCGAAGAAATCGCACCTAGACGTCCTCTGCGCTCCCGTTTGAAGTCGACGCCCTGGTATAACCAGGGGTTGCGACAACTAAAACGGGAACTCAGACGACTAGAGAGGCAATGGCGGCGTACTCGAGACGAAGCGACTCGAACATCTTATAGAGAGATTATGAAGTCCTATGAGGTGGCAATCAAAACCGCAAAGAGAACATACTTTGCGGCTGAGATTGCATCCGCAACATCGCGCCCGGCACAACTATTTAATATAATTCGGAGTCTAACAACACTGCCGCAGGGCAGACCAAATTGTAAAGAATTGGAGATAGGCTGTGAGGCTTTTGTGAATTTCTTTGCGGACAAGATCGCGTTGCTCCGCCTCGACCTCCCTGCCACATTGGAGGCAGTTAGCGAAACCGAGGCTCCGGGCCTGTTTTCGGATTATGTTCTGGATGGTTTCAGCCCTCTCAGCCTGGAGGAAGTTGACAGGATTCTCTTATCTGCTCACCCAACAACCTGTAAATTGGACCCGTGCCCCTCCTGGCTTATTAAATCTTGCCAGAGGGAGCTTAGATATCCTGTACGGGATATCATAAATAGATCCCTCACGGAAGGGCAATTTCCAGCACAGCTTAAAGAGGCGGTGGTCCGTCCCCTCTTGAAAAAAACATCATTAGACCCGGCCCAATTGGCACATTATTGGCCGGTCTCGAATTTGCCCTTTTTGGGCAAACTTATTGAGAGGGCAGTGGTGCTGCAGCTACAGACTTTCCTGGATGACGCTTCCGTCCTTGATCCCCTTCAGTCCGGCTTCCGCCCAGGCCATGGGACGGAGACGGTGCTGGTCGCCCTAGTAGATGACCTGCAATGGCATCTGGATCGAGGCGGCTCGGCGGTGCTGATGCTGTTGGACCTATCGGCGGCGTTCGATACGGTCGACCATCGGCTGCTGGCCCGCCGTCTCGCCGATGCGGGGATTCAGGGGTTAGCCTTGCAATGGCTTTCCTCTTTCCTTGAAGGTCGGGGACAGAGGGTCGCTATTGGGGATGAGCTGTCCCGTAGGCACACGCTTGACTGCGGGGTGCCTCAGGGTGCGGTTCTTTCCCCGATGTTATTTAACATCTATATGCGTCCCCTCGCCCAGATTGCCTGAAGGTACGGGCTGGGTTGTCACCAGTATGCTGATGACACCCAGCTTTATCTGCTTATGGACGACCGACCGGTCTGCGCCTCACAAAATCTGGACCGGGCACTACAGGCTGTGGCTGGGTGGCTCAGGCAGAGCGGGCTGAGGCTAAATCCGGCGAAGACAGAGGTCCTTTGCTTGGGCCGTCGGGGTCCGGGAAGGGAAATACCCCTTCCGGTTTTTGACGGTGCACAGCTGATTGCTACGCATACAGTCAGGAGCCTGGGGGTACTTCTGGAGCCTTCTTTAACAATGGAGGCCCAGATAGCAGCCACTGCCAAGTCTGCATTCTTCCACCTTAGGCGGGCAAGGCAGCTGGCTCCCTTCCTGGAGCGTGACGATCTAGCAACGGTGATCCATGCTACGGTCACCTCGAGGTTGGACTACTGCAATGCCCTCTACATGGGGCTGTCCCTGTGCTGAACCCGGAAATTGCAGCTGGTGCAGAACGCCGCCGCCCAGTTGTTATTGGGGCTCCCAAGGTGGGAGCACATTCAGCCGGGACTTCGGGCTCTGCACTGGCTGCCAATATCCTACTGAGTTCGGTACAAGGTGCTGGTTATTACCTTTAAAGCCCTATATGGCCTAGGACCTGCCTACCTGAGGGACCGTCTCTTCCCACACGTTCCCCAGCGAGCACTGAGATCGGGAACTCAAAACCTCCTGGTTGTCCCCGGGCCAAAAGAAGCCCATTTGAAACTTACAAGGGACAGGGCTTTCTCCGTAATGGCTCCATCTTGGTGGAACCAGCTGCCAGAAGAGGTAAGGGCCCTGCGGGACCTTACCCAATTCCGCAGGGCCTGTAAGACAGCCCTCTTCCGGCTGGCCCACAACTGACTGGCACTGAGTTCTGAACACTGAACACTGAACATCGAATTTGAATTGAGTGTAGCTTAAGACCACTGAATGATTTTAATGTTTATGTATATAACAAATGTTTAGATTTTTAACTATAAATTATGTAATGTTAATTTTAATGTTTAATTTATATTTTATGTTAGTTTTACATGCTGTAAGCCGCCCTGAGCCACCTAGTGGGAAGGGCGGGATATAAATCTCAGATAAATAAATAAATAAATAAATAAATAAATAAATAAATAAATAAAAATTACTTGCAGTAACAAATTATCACAACAATAAATCGCAGTTCAACACCCCCCCACACACCATTTCCCCCCCCCCCCATCACCAAGAGCTTATGGGGAACCACCAAAACATAGATTCAGGTTCCTCATTTCAATTCCCATACTTTTTATCCATAGTTACAGCGGGTTCCAAATCTTTTTACAAGCCAAATAAGACTGTCCTCTTAATTTCATTGTTAGCATATCTAGCTCTGCTGCCTCTAATAACTTTTGCACAAATTCATCTCTTTCTGGAATTTTCACAACCTTCCAATACCTGGCGTATAGAATTCTCGCCACGGTAGCAATATGTACCAAGAATTTTTTCTCTAATTTGGGGACTTTTCTTTACCTCACCCAATAGGTAAAATTCAGGTGTATGCGGAAGTCTTATTTTAAAAATTTTCTGGCACCAAATATTAATTTGGGCCCAATATTTTTTGGCGTGGGTGCACTGCCACCAGATATGATATAAGGTTCCTTTTACCTTCCCGCATTTCCAGCATTTATTGGAATAGCTTGGATAGATCTTGGCCAGTCTCTCCGGGGTTAGGTACCATCTATAAACCATTTTGTACAGATTTTCCTTAAATTCCAATGCTAAAGTTAATTGTAAGTTCTGTTTCCAAATATTTTCCCATTCCTTCAACTCAATATTGTACCCGAAATCGTTCAGCCACCTAATCCAACTCTCTTTAACTAATTCATCCTGCATTTTATTCATTAACAAACAATTATATATTCTGGAAATAAGTTTCTGCTTATCCTATATTATCGTGTCAAGCTCATTTGGTTTTTTAAAGAACCCTATTATTTTATCTGCCTGAAATCTAGAATTGACTTGTGTTTTTGTCCACCAGTCCAATTTAATATTATCATCTAAAATCAGGTTTTTGGCGGTATCTAGCATAACATTATAGTTATAGTTGGTATCCCAACAATAGACATTAGGATGTAGAGATGCTTCTACCGGGGATACCCAGAGAGGAACTTGAGTATAGAATATTCTCTTTATTTCAGTCCATATCCTATAAATCAGTTTCCTGACCACATGTCGAAAGAAGTTATTGTTTTCAGGGGGTGTCTGGTACCATATATATGAGTGCCAGCCTTTAATTAAGCCTGCTCCCTCTAACACAAGTAATCTTTTATTCTCCAAGAGTAACCATTCCTTTGCCCAGGCAAGGCAGCAAGCCTTGTAATAAATTCTCCACTCTGGCAGGGCTAAGCCACCTCTTAGTTTGCTATCTTGCAAAAATTTAAGTTTTATTCTTGGCTTTTTGTTTTGCCAAATAAAAGCCGATGTCATTTTATCTAACTGTTGGAAAAAAGTTTGGGGGAGTGAGATAGGAATCGTCTGGAACAAAAAAAGTATTCTAGGTAATATGTTCATTTTAATAGAGGCTACTCTTCCCAACAGAGAGATTTGCAAATTTTTCCATCTATTCAAGTCTGCCTGAATTTCCTTTAATATTTTATCGTAATTATCTTTTTGCAATGTTCTCAAATCACTTGTCACACAAACTCCCAAATATTTCACTTTCTTCTTGCATTTGAAACCTGATTTATTCTCCAGACATGCAATCTGTTCCTTTGTTAAGTTTCGTGTTAGGAATTGAGTTTTGTTCCTATTTACTTTAAAGCCCGATACTGCCCCAAACTGTTCAAGTCTCTTCTTAATATGGTCAATTGAATGCATAGGGTCTTCTACTATGAACAGGACATCATCTGCAAATGCTTGGATTTTGTATTTTTCATCCTTGACTCTGGTTCCTTTGATTTCATGATCTTCTCTTATGCTTTTAAGAAAAAATTCCAACGTTATAATAAATAGTAAAGGGGACAGTGGGCAACCTTGTCTCGTTGCCTGTTTAATTTCAATCACACCAGAAAGCTGACCATTGAGATTTACTCTTGCGTTTTGTCTGGTATATATTGCTTCAATTAATTTATAGAATTTCCTTCCGCACCCAATGGCCTCTAGGGATTTTAGTATGAAACTCCAGTTGACATTATCGAATGCCTTTTCAGCGTCCAGCATAATACCAGCGAATTGTTTGTCTGGGTGTTCACGGTAGTATTCTAATATGTTGAGGAGGTATCTTATATTCTGGCCCATCTTTCTCCCAGGAACGAAACCTGTTTGGTCATGTATTACAGATGAAATGACTTTTTTAAGTCTATTTGTCAGAATTGTGGCATATATTTTGTAGTCTGCATTTAATAAAGAAATGGGTCGATAGTTCTTTATTTCTTAAGGGTCTGTTCCTTCTTTATGTATCAAGGAAATTACTGCTTCTCTCCAAGATGCTGGGATTGTAGCCGAATCTTGAATTTCCTCGATCACATTCTTATATGGAATTAGTAGGGACTCTTCAAATGCTTTAAAAAATTCTATAGGCAGGCCATCCGGGCCCGGCATTTTATTGTTTTTCTGTTTTTTGATCGCTTCACAAATTTCATGGACAGTAATCGGTTCCTCTAATGTTTCCTTCTGCACTTTAGTTAGCTGTTGAATTTGGATTTTTTCAATATATTCTGTCTGCAGTTGTTCCGGAATTTTCTGTTTATCGTAAAGGTTCTGATAGAAGTTTTGGATAATAACTTGCATTTGGGATGTTTTAGAGACCTCCTCATTCGCATCATTCTTAAGTGATCTGATGATATTTTTCTCCCTTTCCTTTCTCAACTTATACGCCAACCATCTACTAGGTTTGCTCGCATTCTCAAAATGATTTTGTTTTGCCCATTTCAGCTTTTTTTTCCAATTCATCGGTGAGCAGCAGGTGGATTTCATGCTGTATGGCATGAACTCTTAATTTCGTTTCCTTAGAACTCCTCATTTTTTGTCATTTTTCTTGTTCATTTAGTTTTGATATTAAATCATTATAGGCCTTCATCCTTTCTCTCTTCCTTTTTGCCGAATAGCTAATTGCAATCCCTCTAAAAAAAGCCTTGAAAGCATCCCAGATAATTGGCATTGGCGTATCATGTTTCAGGTTATATTCAAAAAACATCTTAATTTCTTTTTTTAGCTTTTTCTACAAAGGCTTCTTCTTTTAAGATTTGTTGGTTCAATGTCCACCGAGTTTTGGGACGATAATCTTCTAGAATTATTTGAACAGGATTGTGGTCTGCATAGGTTTTGGGTAGTATGTGCGCTTGGGTGACCGACAGACCTAAGGCTGCGGACATCCAGCACATATCTATGCGCGACCAGCAATTATGGATGTGGGAGAAGTAAGTAAAGTCTCTGGTTTGCGGGTTTTTCGTCCTCCAGATATCAATTAGTCTAAAAGTGTAATTCTTAAAGCAACATTCTACTGAGAACAAACATTCAAAAGACTCAGAAGTCCTCTTCCCTCAAGGTTTTAACTTAATTATCATCATCTATAGTTAACATAGCCCTCTTAATATGTGACATGCTTTTATGATCTTTGTCTTGTTTTCTTTTTTAAGAGTTATGAGAAGTCGTTCATTCTTAGGCAAAGGGCCCATTAATAGATGAGCTGCTCAAACTATTCCCAGACTGTATCTCCTTCAGATTTGCAAATCAGAGGTCACAGGAAGGGCATTTATATCCTATTCATAAGTGGGACTTCCCCCCCCCCCCAAAAGAGAGAGAGAGACAACACAAATATCTTGTGAATCATGTGGTACCAACTTCCATTTAAGACAGAAGGCGGGGCAACCCATAGGTAAGAAGCTCCCTTGGGTGGATGTTGAGGGGCTGAGGCAGCACCCCCCCGATTCCAGGGTAGGCAGAAGGATCAGAAAAGGGGGGGGGGAGCCAGCATTAGCTGTGATGGATTCTGCAGGTTTGTACTCCTTTCCCCCAAGGAGAAGGAACCTTCCTTCCTCTGAGACAAGACGCTTTTCTGGGAAATGCATCTCTTGCTGGAGAAAAGCCCCTTTGCTAGTTGGACAGATCCACAGGATACAACCCATGAATTAACTCTTCTGTGTGAGCTTGCTTAAATTTAAGCACCATATCCCCCCCCCATATAGCCAGCTGTGCACCCAATGTATTCCCATTGGTTATCCAACACCATTTATGCAAGACAGATATTAATTAAACAGACTGATTTAAATGCATTAGGACCATCTAAAATCATGTTTTGCAATTCAACACTAAGCAGAGTTGTGCTCTAGCCATAATAGTTGCTTATCAGATCTCTCATGCTATTCAGTTATACTGTTTTGCACCATGTAATCAGTCCTGAGTAGTTCCAGTGGGAAAAGCAAAATGTAAGGAAATCAGATGAGCAAACTCTGAAAGTTGTCCTGGAAAATGCTTGAAGCCAGGCTGTGTGAGATGCAGCCCTTCAGGCCAACTAAAGTAGCCAATAGTAAGTCTTGAGGGGCTGGAATCAAGCCCTGACTGTGTCTTGCAACTGGGTCATCCATTCCGGGTGGATTCTGCTTGTGGGAAGAGTAGAACATACTACGACATAGAATGTGCCTCTTCTTTTTGTCACTGTTATAATTTTGTATGCCAATAAAGACCCTGAACAGAACTGTTGTTATAGTTCTGTTCAAAGCTTCTACCCCCACCTTTTTCCCTAATGAGAGCCTGAAGTGGTTTCAAGCATTCTCTTCGATGCCATTTTAACCTCACAAAACCCCCATGAGGTAGGTGAGGCTCTATATGTGCAGCTGCTCCAAGGTCACTCGCAGCAAGCTTCCACGGCAGAAATGTGGGGGGATTTGAACTTCAGTCTCCCAGATCCTACTGTGATACTCTAACCACTGGCTCGTTTAAATGGGTCTCATAAGCGAAGGGTCCCCAACCCCCGGGCTGTGGACCAGTACCAGACCGTGGCCTGTTAGCAACTGGGCCATGAGTTGTATAATTATTACATTATATATTACAATATAGTAGCAGTAATAATAAGACATTAGATTTATATACCGCCTGTCATGGGTGCTGGGGACCCTGCAGAAGAAACCGAGCCTGCAGAGCCTGCAGAAGGAACTGTGCCCCTGCCACCTGCACCAGTGCCCCTGCCTCCTGCTGAAGAAGATCCAAGCCCCCCTGCCTCGCCCTCTCGGGTGGCTCGTGTGCGTGACCGCCTTCGTCAGGACCTCAGGGATCGGAGGAGGGCGGCACGCTCACAAGCAAGACGCTACCTGAGCCCTGAGTGGTGAAAGGATTCTGGCCCTTCTAAGTGTGAGGATGCTTAAGTTTCGGCAGGATCCTGGCTGCTGCTCTGAGACAGCAATTAGCCCAAATGAGCAACAGGCAGCAGAGGGCTATATAGCTGTGGGCTTTGGGAGGAGGCTTTGTGGAAGCAACTAGTCACATACCTGACATCCTAGCATCCACTCCGGCTCTTGACTTTGGCTTTTGGATTCCTGACTTTGGCTTGGACCTCTGGACCCCCTGACTTCGGCTTCTGAACCTCTGACCTGTGATACCTGGATTACGATTCTGTCTTGGCGCCTTGGACCCTCCTTGCTCACGAGTTGCCGACCTTGGACTGCCCCTGGACTTTGCCTGACTCAGCCCCAGCTCGTGACAGATTGCTTCCACCCACAACCAACACCCATTCCACAGGATGGATGCTGAAGCAAGTGGAACCACAGGACTACTGGCTGCGCTCCAAGCCCAGGTACAGCAGCTGACACAGGCAGTAGTACACTTGCAGCAACAACCTGTGGCCAGTGCTCCAGCCAAGTGCCCAGTTCCCCCACCTGACAGATTTGGGAGTGCCGTGGAAGAATTTCCTGCTTTCCTAGCGCAGTGCCGGCTGTACTTCGAACTAAGAGCTCGGGACTTCCCCAACGACAAAACAAAGGTGTGTTTCATCATCAGCCTATTAAAGGGGCAGGCGGCCAAATGGGCCACACCCTTGCTGGTTGCGTCCTCTCCCCTGCTGACTGATTACCAGGGGTTTGAGGCCCACCTGTCTGCTGCCTTCTCAAACCCAGTCCAAGCAGCCACAGCCAACCGGAAGATCAGGGCGCTGAAACAAGGCAAATCCTCAGTGGCTCAGTATGCCACCGAATTCAAGCTCCTGGCCCAAGACTTGGCGTGGAATGAGGCTGCCCAGATGGACCAGTTTACCGAGGGGCTGGCAGAGGAAGTCCTGGATGAACTGGCCAGGGTGGAGTCGCCACCCACGCTCCAAGGACTTATCACCCTCTGCCTCCGCATTGATGGCCGCCTGGAAAGTCGCCGCCAAGCCAAGACCAGAGGGCGCCAGCTCCCTGCGCCGTGCCACTTGGCTCCTCGCCCATCCCCAGTTAGTACCAGAGCCGAGGAGGAGCCTACGCAGCTTGGAGCTGCTCGACCCCGCCTGACTCCAGAAGAAAAGGCCAGACGCCGCACGCAGAATCTGTGCCTTTACTGCGGTATGGCAGGCCACTATGCCTCTGGCTGCCCTGCTAAGCGTCGGATACCCGGACCCTCGTTGCCACCGCCGCCAAAAGAGCAGCCCCAGGCGTAAGTGGGCCCTCCAGCCTGGGGCGACTAGCTGGGTCCTCCGAACAGCAGACTGATACCCCGGGCCCATTCCTGCTACCAGTCAAACTCCGTCTGCCTGATGAACGCTGGCTGTTTGTATATGCCATGCTGGACTCGGGAGCGGCCCACTGTTTTGTAGATGCTGCCTTTGTAAAGCAGCACCAGATACCAGTGCAGACAAAAGAGACTCCAACGCTGGTGGAGGCTATCGACGGGCGCCTCCTCCGTTCTGGCCCCGTCACCCAGGAGACCTGCCCCATCACCTTCCACGTCCAGCAGCACCAAGAACAGCTGCAGTTTAATGTCGCCCGCATGCCTCGCTTCCCGCTGATTCTGGGCCTTTCCTGGCTGAAGCTGCACAACCCCATCGTGGACTGGGCCCAGCAGGACCTACGTTTCCGAGACCCATGCCCCCATCTGACTCCTCCCACCACTCTAGCAGCCGGCATCCCGAGTGGTGGTCCTCAGCTCCCTCAGAAGTATGCGGACTTCGCCGATGTCTTCGAAGAGACAGGAGCGGATCAGCTTCCCCCTCACCGGCCCTATAACTGTGCCATCGACCTAGTACCTGGGGCACCACTCCCAGTGGGGCGTCTGTACCCGATGTCGGAGCCTGAGTTGGCAGCTCTGCGAGACTACCTGGACAAGAACCTGAAACGCGGATTCATCCGACCCTCAACCTCTCCCCTGTCTGCTCCAGTCCTCTTCGTGAAGAAGAAAAGTGGGGAGCTGCGGCTGTGCAATGACTACCGGGCCCTGAACAAGATCACCATCCGCGACCAATACCCTCTACCACTGATCCCTGAACTCTTGGATCGCTTAAAGGGGGCCCAGATTTACACCAAGCTGGACCTCCGTGGAGCGTACAATTTGGTGCGCATACGGCCCGGAGACGAGTGGAAGACCGCGTTTGGGACCCGATACGGGCAGTACGAGCACCTGGTGATGCCCTTCGGATTGACCAATGCCCCCGCTGTCTTCCAGAGGTTCATGAACGACATATTCCGGGACCTGCTCGACCGCTTCGCGATCATATACCTGGATGACATCCTAATTTACTCTCGCAATCCTGCCCAGCACGCCGAGCACGTCCGCCAGGTCCTGCAGCGCCTACGAGCCCATGGCCTCTACGCCAAGCTGGAGAAGTGCGACTTCGACCTGCGCTCCGTCGAGTTCCTTGGGCACATTGTGTCACCGCAGGGGATTCTCATGGACCCGAAAAAAGTAGAAGCGGTCCTGACCTGGCAGGCTCCTCAGAATCGCAAAGACCTGCAGCGGTTCCTTGGTTTTGCCAACTACTATCGGCAATTCATCCCAGCCTACGCATCCCTGACCACACCCCTGACTCAACTACTCCGCCCCAAAGAACCCTTCCGCTGGTCCCCAGAGGCCGATAACGCCTTCTCCACCCTGAAGACTCGCTTTGCCACCGGGCCACTCCTGAGATACCCTGACTCCCAGCTTCCCTTTACGGTGGAAGCTGATGCCTCCGACGTGGCCCTGGGAGCAGTGCTGTCCCAGCGCGAGGAGCCGTCTCAGCCACTCCAGCCCTGCGCCTATTACTTGCGCCAGCTCACTGCTGCAGAGAGGAACTATACCATCTGGGAGAGGGAGTTGCTCGCGATCAAGGCGGCGTTTGAGGTTTGGCGACATTACCTCGAAGGGGCTCGCCACCCTGTTCAAGTGCTCACCGATCACCGGAACTTGGAACACCTCCAGACCACCCGCCGTCTCAACCAGCGCCAGATCCGGTGGTCCCTATTCTTCTCTCGCTTCGACTTCCGGATCTCCTACATCCCCCATACCCAGAACCGGAAAGCAGACGCGCTCTCCCGGAAACCGGAATACGCCCCTGCCTCAACTGAGACCGTGCCCGCTGCTCCAATCCTGCCGCCCTCAGTATTTGCAGCCACCTCCACTTCACCAGCACTCGTGGAGGACATTCGGGCTAGCCAGGCCAATGATCCCTGGGTCCAGCAACACCTCCAGGCTCTCCAAGATGACCCAACAGGCGAGTTCACGACTCGAGGCGGCCTCTTGCTACACCGCGAACGCCTCTATGTGCCGCCCGGGCCCTTGCGAGCAGAAGTGCTACGCCTGACCCACGACTCGTTACCCGCCGGGCACTTTGGACAGCATAAGACCACCCACTTGCTGACAAGGGAGTTCTGGTGGCCACGAGTTCGCGCTGATGTTGCCCGTTATGTCAGCTCCTGTGACATCTGCCGACAGGCCAAAGACATCCCAGCCAAACCCTCAGGGTTGCTACAGCCCTTGCCCACATCTTCAGGACCCTGGGAGACCATCTCGATGGACTTCATCACGGAACTTCCGCGCTCCAAGGGTCAGACTTGTATCTGGGTGGTCGTCGACCTATTTACCAAGATGGCCCACTTTGTTCCGTGCCCGAAACTTCCCACAGCTCAGGAGACGGCCCAGCTTTACCTGCAACACATCTTTCGTCTGCACGGACTCCCAGCCCATCTGATCTCCGATCGGGGCCCTCAGTTCTCCTCTCGGTTCTGGCAAGCCCTCCATTCCAGCCTGGGTACTCGAGTGCACCTGTCCTCAGCCTACCACCCACAGACAGATGGCCAGACAGAGCGCACCAATGCCACGCTAGAGCAATATCTCCGCTGTTACACCTGTTACCAGCAGGATGACTGGACCACTCTATTGCCCCTAGCGGAGTTTGCATACAACAACGCGGTCCATTCATCCACCCAAATGACCCCGTTTGCTGCAACCTACGGGTACCACCCTCGGTTCTTCCCGGCAATCCTACCACCCACGAATGTCCCCGCCGTCGATGCCTACCTGCAAGAACTCCGCGCCAGCCAAGACTTGCTCCAAGAGCAGCTACAGCAGGCCAAGGAGGCATATAAACGGGCTGCGGACCGAAAGAGGCAAGAAGGCCCTCCAGTGCAGCCGGGGGATCAGGTGTGGCTCTCAACTCGCTACCTGCGCCGGCCTGGTCGGTCTCACAAGCTGGATGCACGGTTCATTGGACCCTACCCCGTCGTAGAACAAATAAACCCCGTCGCCTTCAGGCTCCAGTTACCACCCCACCTCCGCATTCACCCTGTGTTCCATCGCTCCCTCCTTGTTCCAGCTGCACCCCCTGACCCAGCTCGGCCTCCTTCCCCACCGCCGCCACCACCGGTGTTGGTGGATGACGAGGAAGAATATGAGGTGCGCCAGATTCTGGACTCCCGGTACCATCGTGGAGGCCTCCAGTACCTTGTGGACTGGGAAGGATACAGCCCAGAAGACCGGTCCTGGGAACCTGTGGACAATCTTCATGCCCCGGACTTGGTGCAACGATTCCACAGCGATCACCCCGACCTCCCAGGCCCCTCGACGGAGGGGGGCCCTGGGGGGGGGGGGATAGTGTCATGGGTGCTGGGGACCCTGCAGAAGAAACCGAGCCTGCAGAGCCTGCAGAAGGAACTGTGCCCCTGCCACCTGCACCAGTGCCCCTGCCTCCTGCTGAAGAAGATCCAAGCCCCCCTGCCTCGCCCTCTCGGGTGGCTCGTGTGCGTGACCGCCTTCGTCAGGACCTCAGGGATCGGAGGAGGGCGGCACGCTCACAAGCAAGACGCTCCCTGAGCCCTGAGTGGTGAAAGGATTCTGGCCCTTCTAAGTGTGAGGATGCTTAAGTTTCGGCAGGATCCTGGCTGCTGCTCTGAGACAGCAATTAGCCCAAATGAGCAACAGGCAGCAGAGGGCTATATAGCTGTGGGCTTTGGGAGGAGGCTTTGTGGAAGCAACTAGTCACATACCTGACATCCTAGCATCCACTCCGGCTCTTGACTTTGGCTTTTGGATTCCTGACTTTGGCTTGGACCTCTGGACCCCCTGACTTCGGCTTCTGAACCTCTGACCTGTGATACCTGGATTACGATTCTGTCTTGGCGCCTTGGACCCTCCTTGCTCACGAGTTGCCGACCTTGGACTGCCCCTGGACTTTGCCTGACTCAGCCCCAGCTCGTGACACCGCCCTCCACTCCAAATTTCAGAGTCTCAGAGCAGCTCACAATCTCCTTTAACTTCCTCCCCCACTGTCAAGCATGGTAAAATTCCATTGGTAATTGATTGTTTTAGGGTCCTCCATAATACTGGTCTGTGAAATATCTTGGAGGACCAAGGTCTGTTAGCTCTGTTATTCTTTCCCCTCCCCCTTCTTGCTTTATTGCTTGCAATGTAGAAGTAGAGAGAAATGAAACTAACTTGAGAAGAAGTAATCATCACCTTCCCATACATTCCTGTTAGGGAGTGCGACACATCTGGGGAAAGCAAGGACAGGGTCCTGATAACGCCCTCTCAGAGCAGCTCACAATCTCCTTTAACTTCCTCCCCCACTGTCAAGCATGGTAAAATTCCATTGGTAATTGATTGTTTTAGGGTCCTCCATAATACTGGTCTGTGAAATATCTTGGAGGACGAAGGTCTGTTAGCTCTGTTATTCTTTCCCCTCCTCCTTCTTGCTTTATTGCTTGCAAAGCAGAAGTAGAGAGAAACGAAACTAACTTGAGAAGAAGTAATCATCACCTTCCCATACATTCCTGTTAGGGAGTGTGACACATCTGGGGAAAGCAAGGACAGAGTCCTGATAACGCCATGAGAAAGTAGACATTTATGATAGTTTATGTGTGAGAGCTATCCCTTGCCCCCAACTTTTGGAATCCTTTTGAAGTAAGCCTTAAAAGTATTGTATCAATGTATTTGTGGCATCACTCTCAAGAATCTGTTACACTGAAAGTATCGGTCTATCAATAAACGTAGGCCGTTTTCCCACTTACCTTACCCCGGAGCGACGTCCCTCTTCACCGCGCTGCGTCTGCACGGATTTCGCACAAACTGCTGCGCAGCACCAGGAAGAGCCACGTAGTCCCGGGGCTTTTGCATCGCAAATGTAAACTGCTTTTTGGCGGTTTACATTTGCGACGCAAAAGCCCCGGGACTAAGCGGCTCTTCCTGGTGCTGCGCAGCAGTTTCTGCGAAATCCGCGCAGACACAACACGGTGAAGAGGGACGTCGCTCCGGGGTAAGGTAAGTGGGAAAACGGCCGTAGTTTTGTATCAAGCTCGACTCGTCATTGAAACCGCATGCTTGACACCCACAAAAGACACCCTGTGAGGTGGGTGGGGCTGAGAGAGCTCTCTCAGAAGCTGCCCTTTCAAGGACAACAGAGCTCTGGCTGACTCAAGGCCATTCCAGCAACTGCAAGTGGAGGAATGGGGAATCAAACCCAGTTCTTCCAGATAAGGGTCCGCACACTTAACCACTACACCAAACACTTTAGAAATAAAGTGAGCAATTTTATCATCCTGAAACCATCCCCCCCTCCACCCAGTCCATGGAAAATTTGTCTTCCACAAAACTGGTCCCTGTTGCCAAAAAGGTTGGAGACGGCTGTCATAAGCAACCTCTTCTCTAGTTGCTAACAAGACCATTAACATCCTCCCCAATCCATGGCTCCCCAGCCTTCCCTGTATGATATCCTGGTCTGCTTTTCCCTTCACGTATCCCTCTGACAAAATCAGCCCCTCTGGATCTCAGTGCTCCTGAACTTCCACTTCCTTCCTGATGGAAGAGCCTGGGGGGGGGGGGCAGCCAGGCTCACCTTTCCCTCTTTAAGTTCCTGATGCATCATGAAAGAATCTGAAGCCAGGCTGACCAAAGCCAAGGGATGCAGGAGCAGGGGGCAGGGGGCGGAGGGGAGATGCTTATATTATTAAAAAGTACTATTGCTGTGACAGTAACTGTTGAAATCATCAATCTGATTCTGGTTCAAAATCCGTTTATGATGTGTCTTTTGTGTTTTGTGTTTTTTTTGGGGGGATGTGGAGTAATTTTAACAGTAAAACTCATAAAATCAAAAACTTTTACAGTCGAGGGCAATATCAACAAAGAAGCAAGGTAGGGAGGGTCACCATTACATCTCAGGTTTGATCAGAAAGTTCCCCCTACAGGATGCTTTGGCATCTACCCCACACCACAGGGGAATGACCTCTACTGAGCCCTCTTTTCCTGAAGTTCCTGGGACCTGCTTTGGCCAGTGATCTTTTTGCCCATTGCAACCAGGGAGCCATTGTGTTGTGGATCAGTTCGGCAGCTTGTAAACTGTGAAAACCTGTCCAGTTGTCTCCTTGTCATCCATTCAAGCATTATAGGCCAGCCCAGTTGCTATAGAAAAGAGCATGAGTCTAGGAGCACCTTGCAGATGAACCACATTTGTGGCAGGGGAGGAGTTTTTGTGAGTTGCTGGTGTTTCATCCACACACATTCTCCCACAGTCCAATGGGAATGCTGCTTTCCCCTCACCCAAAGACGTCATCATTGCAAGCCACTCACTGGCCAGTTGTACAAATGAGCAGTGAGCAAAGCAATCTGTCAGCCAGTGGTTCACGAATGGGCACTGTGTTCTTCAACAGTCTTTAACTGTTGGGTGTTTAAACCCAGGCTAACAAAGTCATATTGCCCAGGAGCATTTCTGCACAGCCTGACAGGAGGTGTTGATCCCCTCTCAGATCATTTAATGACTTCACCCCCCCCCACCCATGACCTTGGGTGGGGGGTAGAATGGAGTTCACTATTTGTGCAGGTGGAGAAGTCCCAACAAGAAGAAGAAACTTCACCACCACAATGAAACAAAACTGAAGAAGCACCACTACTTTGGAAAATGTTCAAAGTGGAGGGAGAAGGTTCAGAGGTTCAAGGTTCAGCTTATGGATGATCACAACTGTCAGCCACAGTGTGCTTGTCTACTGAATATGCTTGCAGTGACATTTGCAGTATCCCTCCCTGTGGCCCAACGCGATTGCTTGGACATACAGCTGGGAGCTAGAAGTGGTCATCTGCTGTCTCTTCTTCTTACTTTAATGTGGACTGCAAGGCAAAAAATGCATTCCTGATTTCCAAGAACTTGTTATTGTCAGTGCAGGGTTCATTGAGGCTTCAACAATGAGAGAACTCTTTTCTTTTGAAAATAAGTTTCATTTATTGATTACAACAATGTTACTCTTGCAGAAGGTCTTTGAGAGTGATAACGTATAGGGAACAAGCACTAGCCTTTATGGGGATACATCAAAGCCTGGGGGATTTAAATCATTCTCATAATAAAGTTACATTCTGCTTTCAGAGGTGCTTGATTCACATGCCTGTTATCTCTTCCGTTGGGCCATCCCCACTCTCCCTCCCGGCTGGTGTCCTTGCCAGCGCCTGGGAAGCGGCAGCGCTCCTCTGCACTTCAAAACCGTTTATGGCCTCTGGTGCCCAATTCCCTCCTGCCTTCCTCTCCCCCCTCAGGCATGCCTAAAATTCTACAGGGGATCATCGGGGTTAGTTGCAAGCAAATAAACATTATAGGTAACATGGTTATTATCAATGGAACACAAGCTGACAGTTATAGCACTAAGCAATGCCGTGGAGTATTATCCATCCATGCACGGTGCCATCCGGATGGTTTTTCCTAGTGTTGGAATTAAATTGTTTATCACATAAATCCGTTTACTGTCAGCTGAGCAGGTTCAACACATTCCAGCATCTTCCATAATGTATATATCAATGGCAAACTGAGGTTGATATTTTTTGTTTCATTCATGCTCCACAACCATCACTGAATTAAATGCTCTCATTAAGTTTATCTTCTGTTATGATACTGTCCATGTGAAGTTACCTAGAGTAGAGTATGAAAGCAGCACCCTGTCTAGAAGAAATTGTCTGTCCCTTCTTTTGAAAAAGCAGAAACTGGTATTTAATGGGGACTCCAGTATCTAGGGTTTCTGTCGTCATCATCATCGTCATTACCATCATCATTATCTGAATACTAGCAACACAATGAAGCATTTATAGCCGTAAAGCTCGGGATTAATTTGCCCCAGTGCCTTGCCCCAGTCTGGTGTAGTGGTTAAGTGTGCAGACTCTTATCTGGGAGAACCGGGTTTGATTCCCCACTCCTCCACTTGCACCTGCTGGAATGGCCTTGGGTCAGCCATAGCTCTGGCAGAGGTTGTCCTTGAAAGGGCAGCTGCTGTGAGAGCCCTCTCCAGTCCCACCCACCTCACAGGATTTCTGTTGTGGGGGAGGAATGTAAAGGAGATTCTGAGCCGCTCTGAGACTGTTTGGAGTGGAGGGCGGGATATAAATCCAATATCATCTTCTTCTTCTTGTCAAGTAAGGCACGAGGCTGTGACTAGTCTGCTGAATAGTAGCCATCCAGTAGCCATCCAGGACTATAGAAGCAAGTCTTGTCTCTTCCTTGCAGACTTTTGCTGGCTGCTGCAGAGGGTGAGAGAGAGAGAGAGAAGAGCCTGCTGGAGCTTTTGAGATGTGAGGATAAGCCTTGGTGGACTTCTGGTAGTTTGTGAAGCGTTAGAGGGGTGTGAGATGGCATATGTTCTCAGTTTTAGCTTTTTCCATATTGGGTACTTAAGAGAGCTTGTGTTATGCTTCCTTCCTTCCTTCCATCCGTCCATCTGTCCTTCCGTCCATCCGTCCATCCTTTTTGTGTGTGGAGCTTTTAAGGAGTATAAAAGAGCAAATGGGCACCTTCCCACTTGCCATACCCTCCCATTCCCTCCCTTGTTCTCACCCCATCCTCCCCCTTCCCCACCCTAGTACTCTCCAAGAATCAGTTGGGAGGTTTGAGGCTGGAAATACTAGGCTTTGTTAGGCTGTGCTGAAGCCCAGTAAGTTGTGAAGGCCACTAAGAAAGCTTTTTATTCCATCTCCATCACATCTGCTAGCTCTGGCCTGGCTCAGTTATTTAGGGTAATTCCATCCCTCTCAGAAAGGACCCAGAACACTAGTAATTTGTCTATTAGGTGTGAGGCATTTGTAAGTTTTTGGCAGATAAAGACTTGTTCCTCCGCCATGACCTCAAGACCAGCTATACGTCCGTTCACAAAGGAAGAGATAGCCTGGTGGATGGTGTGCCTCCATGCTTTGCGATCTGAGGCTAGGTCAGACCACTGGTGATGGTTGATGCGACAGGTGCCAAGGGATTTCTTCAAGGAGTCCTTGTACCTCTTCTTTGGTGCCCCTTTAAGCGGTGGAAAACCAGTCCAAGTGAGATTAGTAAAAGGGAACACAGGCTGTGGCAAATCAAATGCAAGACTGTGATCAGGCAGGCAAAAAGGGACTATGAGGAGCAAATTGCAAAAAACATAAAGACCAACAATAAAACTTTCTTCAAATATACTAGAAGTAGGAAACCAGCCAGGGAGGCAGTGGGGCCCTTGGATGACCATGGGGTAAAAGGATTACTGAAGGAGGATAGGGAAATGGCTGAGAAGCTAAATGAATTTTTTGCCTCCGTCTTCACTGTGGAAGATGAGAGCTTTTTGCCCGCCCCAGAACCACTAATTTTAGAAGGGGTATTGAAAGAACTGAGTCAGATTGAGGTGACAAAAGAGGAGGTCCTACAACTGAGGTCCTAGGCTGAGTGGGCTGAAGCTGAACCCGGCGAAGACAGAGGTCCTTTGCTTGGGTCGCTGCGGCCCGGGAAGGGAAATCCCCCTGCCAGTTTTTGACGGCGCTCCGTTAACAGTGTCGGGCAGGGTTAAGAGCCTGGGGGTGCTGTTGGAGCCTTCATTGACGATGGAGGCTCAGATAGCAGCCACTGCCAAGTCCGCTTTTTTTCATCTTAGGCGGGCGAGGCAGTTGGCCCCCTTCCTGGAACGTGACGACCTGGCAACAGTGATTCATGCTACGGTCACCTCGAGGCTGGACTACTGTAATGCCCTCTACATGGGGCTACCCTTGTGCCGGACCCGGAAACTGCAGTTAGTGCAGAACGCTGCTGCCCGGCTGTTATTAGGGCTCCCAAGACGGGAGCACATTCGGCCGGGGCTCCAGGGTCTGCACTGGCTGCCAGTAATATTCCGAGTCCGGTACAAGGTGTTGGTCATTACCTTTAAAGCCCTATATGGCCTAGGACCTGCCTAACTTAGGGACCGTCTCTCCCCACATGTTCCCCAGAGAGTACTACGCTCAGGTTCACAAAACCTGTTGGTAGTCCCCGGGCCAAAGGAGGCCCGTCTAAAATCCACCAGGGATCGGGCCTTCTCAGTAACGGCACCTTATTGGTGGAACCAGCTGCCGGAAGAGGTGCGGGCCCTGCGGGATCTAGGGCAATTCCGCAGGGCCTGTAAGACAGTCCTCTTCCGGCAGGCCTATGACATTAACTGACAATGAAAAATATCTTGGATGGAACAAAATGTATCTATAGGCCGCCGGTTTTATTCTATCTTGTTTTTATTAATTTATGATTTAATTGTATTTTAAATGTTTTAAACTGAAGTTGTTTGAATTATTATGTTGTAAGCCGCCCTGAGACACTTAGGTGAGAAGGGCGGGGTATAAATCTTAATATAAATAAATAAATAAATAAACTGATAGACAAATTAAAAACTAATAAGTCACTGGGTCCGGATGGCATACATCCGAGAGTTCTGAAAGAACTCAAAGTTGAACTTGTGGATCTTCTAACAAAAAACTGTAATCTTTCATTGAAATCTGCCTCCGTTCCTGAGGACTGGAAGGTAGCAAATGTCACTCCCATCTTTAAAAAAGGTTCCAGAGGAGACCTGCGAAATTACAGGCCAGTCAGTCTGACTTCAATACCGGGAAAGTTGGTAGAAACCATTATCAAGGACAGAATGAGTAGGCACATTGATGAACACGGGTTATTGAGGAAGACTCAGCATGGGTTCTGCAAGGGAAGATCTTGCCTCACTAACATGTTACATTTCTTTGAGGGGGCGAACAAACATGTGGACAAAGGAGACCCGATAGATGTTGTTTACCTTGACTTCCAGAAAGCTTTTGATAAAGTTCCTCATCAAAGGCTCCTTAGAAAGCTTGAGAGTCATGGAGTAAAAGGACAGGTCCTCTTGTGGATCAAAAACAGGCTGAGTAATAGGAAGCAGAGAGTGAGTATAAATGGGCAGTCTTCGCAGTGGAGGACGGTAAGCAGTGGGGTGCTGTAGGGCTCGGTACTGGGTCCCATGCTCTTTAACTTCTTCATAAATGATTTAGAGTTGGGAGTGAGCAGTGAAGTGGCCAAGTTTGCGGATGACACTAAATTGTTCAGGGTGGTGAGAACCAGAGAGGATTGTGAGGAACTCCAAAGGGATCTGTTGAGGCTGGGTGAGTGGGCGTCAACGTGGCAGATGCGGTTCAATGTGGCCAAGTGCAAAGTAATGCACATTGGGGCCAAGAATCCCAGCTACAAATACAAGTTGATGGGTGTGAACTGGCAGAGACTGACCAAGAGAGAGATCTTGGGGTCGTGGTAGATAACTCACTGAAAATGTTAAGACAGTGTGCGTTTGCAATAAAAAAGGCCAATGCCATGCTGGGAATTATTAGGAAGGGAATTGAAAACAAATCAGCCAGTATCATAATGCCCCTGTATAAATCGATGGTGAGGTCTCATTTGGAGTACTGTGTGCAGTTCTGGTCGCCGCACCTCAAAAAGGATATTATAGCATTGGAGAAAGTCCAGAGAAGGGCAACTAGAATGATTAAAGGGCTGGAGCACTTTCCCTATGAAGAAAGGTTGAAACGCTTGGGACTCTTTAGCTTGGAGAAACGTCGACTGCGGGGTGACATGATAGAGGTTTACAAGATAATGCATGGGATGGAGAAAGTAGAGAAAGAAGTACTTTTCTCCCTTTCTCACAATACAAGAACTCGTGGGCATTCGATGAAATTGCTGAGCAGACAGGTTAAAACGGATAAAAGGAAGTACTTCTTCACCCAAAGGGTGATTAACATGTGGAATTCACTGCCACAGGAGGTGGTGGCGGCCACAAGTATAGCCACCTTCAAGAAGGGTTTAGATAAAAATATGGAGCACAGGTCCATCAGTGGCTATTAGCCACAGTGTATGTGTGTATATAAAATTTTTTGGCACTGTGTGACACAGAGTGTTGGACTTGATGGGCCGTTGGCCTGATCCAACATGGCTTCACTTATGTTCTTATGTTCTTATGTTTAATACGGTCAAAGACCAATCAATTAAATACAAATAACTTAATAAGATACAGTCAGGTAATACTATAATGGGAATAAAACATACACCATATAAAATATAATTAGGCAATACTATAATGAGAATAAAACATAGACAGTATAAAATATAATCTCCTCCCCAAAACACTGATTAAATTCCAGAACCAAGGCGTTCAGTTGGGTATTTCCCTTAGGAATTGCTTCCGGAGACATATAGCTCGCGAAGCTATAAGATACAGTCAGGCAATACTCTCTCTCTCTCTCTCTCTCTTGGCTTGACTTTGCGAATGAAGATTTAAGAAGGGTGCAGTAGTCCACGTCTGCTGCAGGCTCGCTGGTGGCTGAGAAGACCAATGCGGGACAGGCAGATCCGGCCACAGTGGCTGCAGTGAAAAGTCTGATTTGGGGTTGGTGCTGTAGCAGTGCGATTCTTCCTCAATATCCTTTTGTCCTCAAGACCAGCTATGCATGCGTTCTCAAAGGAAGAGACAGCCTGGTGGATGGTGTGCCTCCATGCTTTGCGATCTGAGGCTAGGTCAGACCACTGGTGATAGTTGATGCGACAGGTGCCAAGGGATTTCTTCAAGGAGCCCTTGTACCTCTTCTTTGGTGCCCCTCTATTTCGATGGCCGGTGGAAAGTTCGCCATACAGAGCAATCTTGGGAAGGCGGTGGTTTTCCATCCTAGAAATATGCCCTGCCCAGCGCAGCTGCATCTTCAACAGCAGTGCCTCGATGCTTGTAACCTGCGCCCTCTTGAGGACTTCAGTGTTGGTCACAAAGTCACTCCAGTGGATGTTGAGGATGGTGCGAAGGCAGCGCTGATGAAAGCGCTCAAAGAGTTGCAGGTGATGACGGTATAAAACCCACGATTAGGAGCTGTAGATGAGGGTTGTCATCACAACCGCTTTGTAAACATTGATCTTTGTGCCTTTTTTCAGATGCTTGTTGCTCCACACTCTTTTGTGCAGTCGGCCAAATGCACGGTTTGCCTTTGCCAGCCTGTTGTCAATCTCCTTGTTGATCTTGGCATCTGAGGAGATGATGCACCCCAGGTAGATGAACTGCTGGACTGTCTTCAGAACTGATTCACCCACAGTGATGCAGGGAGGGTGATAATCTTCCTGCGGTGCAGGCTGGTGGAGAACTTCTGTCTTCTTCAGACTAACTTCTAGGCTGAATAGCTTGGCAGCCTCTGCAAAGCAGGACGTCATATGCTGCAGAGCTGATACCGAGTGGGAGACAAGTGCATCATCATCAGCAAACAGTAGCTCTCGGATAAGTTTTTCCATTGTCTTGGAGTGAGCCTTTAGTCGCCTCAGGTTGAACAGGCTGCCATCAGTGCGATAGCGGATGTAGACACCATCGTCATCATCTAGATTTACTGCGGCTCTTTGAAGCATTATGCTAAGAAGATCGTAAAGAGAGTTGGCGCGAGAACGCAGCCTTGCTTTACACCTGTGCCTATTGGGAAGGGCTCCGAGAGGTCGTTGCAGTGTCTGACTTGGCCTCGCTGGTCTTCGTGTAGCTGGATGATCATGCTGAGGAACCTTGGGGGACATCCTAAATGTTCCAAGGTTTGCCACAGGCCTTTCCTGCTAACGGTATCGAAAACTTTGGTAAGGTCGACAAAAGTCACATGTAGACCCTTGTTCTGTTCCCTGCATTTCTCTTGGAGCTGCCTAAGAACAAATACCATGTCGGTGGTGCTCCTGTAGCTCTGAAGCTGCACTGGCTCTCTGGGAGGAGTTCTTCTGCAATGGTGGGCACCAGTCTGTTCAGGAGTATTCTGGCAAGGATTTTGCCTGCGATGGAGAGCAGGGTTATCCCCCGGTAGTTGGAGCAGTCTGACTTTCCCCCTTTGTTCTTGTGTAGAGTGATGATGATTGCATCACAAAAGTCCTGTGGCAGTTTGCCTTGTTCCCAGCAGGTGACAAGTACTTTGTGCAGTGTGCTATGTAGTACTGTGCCCCCATGCTTCCAGATCTCTGGTGGGATTCCATCAGCTCCCGCTGCCTTGCCACTTTTCAGTTGCTTGATGGCTTTAACAGTCTCTTCTAGGGTGGGGATCTCATCCAACTCTGTTTTCACTGGTTGAAGTGGGGTGAGGTGGATTGCTGAATCTTGAACTACGCGGTTGGCACTGAGGAGAACCTGAAAATACTCCGACCACCGGTTCAGTATGGATGCCTTGTCTGTGAGGAGCACTTGGCCGTCTGCACTACGCAAGGGACTCTGAGCCTGATATACTGCCTTCAGGGCTTCGTAGAACCCTCTTAAATCACCAGTGTCTGCACACAGCTCGGTTCTCTCTGCAAGCTTGGTCCACCACTCGTTCTGAACGTCTCAAAGCTTGCACTGGAGGTTGCTATATGCAGCGCGAAAGATTGCTTTTTTCCCGGGACAGGAGGGCTGAGCAAGATGTGCTTGGTAGGCAGATCTCTTTTTCGCTAGTAATTCTTGGATCTCTTGATTGTTCTCGTCAAACCAGTCCTTGTTCTTTCTTGTGGAGAACCCGAAGACTTCTTCAGAGATCAACAGGATGGTAGTTTTTAGGTTTTCCCAGAGTGCTTCTGGAGAAGGGTCTGTGGGGCAACTGGGGTCCTCAATTCTTGACTGGAGTTTTGCCTGGAAGGCAGCTTTAACTTCGGATGACTGAAGGCTGCCAACCAGAAGCTTCCTCCGAGGGATACCTCCTCTCTTGGGTGTGGGTTTAAAGTGAAGACGGAGATTGCAGCGTACAAGACGATGACCCGTATTACATTCCGCACTGGGCATTACTCGAGTGTGTAAGACATCTCGAAGGTCTCTCTGACGCACCAGAATGTAGTCGATAAGGTGCCAGTGCTTGGACCGTGGGTGCATCCAGGTCGTCTTCAGGCTGTTCTTCTGCTGAAAGATAGTGTTGGTGATGGTGAGCTGGTGCTCCATGCAGAATTCTAGAAGGAGGCACCCGTTATCATTGCAGTTGCCAATGCCGTGTTTGCCAAGTACTCCTTTCCAGGCTTTCGAGTCTTTACCTTCTCTGGCATTGAAGTCGCCAAGGATGATCACCTTGTCCTCTGTAGGGGTCTTCCGTACGAGGTTGCGTAGATCAGCAGAGAACTTGTTCTTT
The DNA here is from genome assembly GCF_032191835.1 of Heteronotia binoei. NCBI lineage: Eukaryota > Metazoa > Chordata > Lepidosauria > Squamata > Gekkonidae > Heteronotia > Heteronotia binoei. The sequence goes on from NC_083229.1 coordinate 137,025,055, forward strand.
TCTGCAGGATCTGCTTGAAGGGCTGGGGCATACACACTGAAGAGTGTTGCATGCTGCTTGTTTTGAAGTGGGAGGCGCATGGACATGATGCGATCTGAGTGACCTGTTGGCAGGTTTTCGAGTTTGGAGGCAATGGAGTTCCTGACCATGAAGCCAATGCCAGAAAGGCGGCTCTCAGCCTTTGACTTACCCGACCAGTAGAGGGTATAGCCAGCACCTTTTTCTTGAAGACTACCTTCCTCAGGGAAACGGACCTCACTGAGAGCTGCTATGTCGATATTCAACCTGAGAAGTTCATGGGCAACTAGAGCAGAGCGTCGTTCAGGGCGACCACTGTCTACTGTGTCAAGCATGGTTCTGATGTTCCAGCATGCAAGCTTTAGTCTTTGCACACTTTGTGAGGCAGGTGCATGCCTTTTCTTTGTTGTTATTTTTTGACCGCAAGTAAGGATGCCCATTGACCACGGCTAGCCAACTGGGGTGGGGGAGACGAGCTTTGTTTAGGCCACCTTTTCTAGGCCTAGTCCCTAGATAAGGCTGCTTGGTCGTTCAGGTTGCTGCCGAAAAATGCTTTCGTCTCCGGGTCAGCATCAGGCGACCAATACCCTGAACCGCCTACATGCAGGATCGGGACTGCGGCTTCCAGTGGCATCTTCCACCTGCCGTTTCGCCCCTTGCCCATCGCTGCAGCACTTGGTGTGTTGTGGGTTGTGGATGTGGATATGCCTTTCAGGCCTGCGCAGAGGAATTTTTAGGTGAAGCACAGTGTGCGTGGTACTGGCTCCACCCTTTTGCCTTGGGGTCATCTGCCATGGCCCAGTAAGCCGGGAGGCCGGCAGCAAGTCCTCCAGGTGGTAGGTGTTACATTAACGAGCTCTATCTGCCCAGGTTTGATGTTAGAGTTTTCCTTCTCTTATCTAGAAGAAGAAGAAGAAGAAGATATTGGATTTATATCCCGCCCTCCACTCCAAAGAGTCTCAGAGCGGCTCACAATCTCCTCTACCTTCCTCCCCCACAACAGACAACCTGTGAGGTGGGTGGGGCTGGAGAGGGCTCTCACAGCAGCTGCCCTTTCAAGGACAACCTCTGCCAGAGCTATGGCTGACCCAAGGCCATGCCAGCAGATGCAAGTGGAGGAGTGGGGAATCAAACCCGGTTCTCCCAGATAAGAGTCCGCACACTTAACCACTACACCAAACTGGCTCTAGCGAGGTTGGTGAGCCCAGCCTGCCCATCCGGTTATACCGCCGGACATTCCTCCCCAAAACACTGATTAAATTCCAGAACCAAGGCGTTCAGTTGGGTATTCCCCTTAAGAATTGCTTCCGGAGACTTATAGCTCGCGAAGCAAATTTTGCCACACATAAAGTGGTTCCTTTGTTCCTATCAGCCAATAATTTGTCTAGCTGAAATCTAATATTTCTTCCAGGGACACTGGCACAGATCGGGAGTATATAATCGGCCCTAATATTCTGATATAATTTACATTGGAATAATACATGCTCCCTATCTTCCGGTTTATTGTCCCCACAAATACACAGTCTCTCTTCGTATAATTGTCCTGTGTATCTGCCTTCAATAATAGCTGACGGTAGCATATCAAATCTGAGAAGAGTAAATGCTCTCCTATACTCTGCTTTGTCAAGATTTTGCAAGTATGGCATCAGTGTTATTTTATGAACTCGTCGGGGAAGGTATTCCCCCAGTAATACATGTAGCTGTTCGCCTGGATTGTGAAGTAGTCCACCTCCTCGGGGTCCCCGTCGAAGGTGGCATCTAGCTCTTGCCCTCTCCCCATCGGCGGGAGCGGCTGGGCAGCCTGGCCCGGAGCCCTCGACGGTGACCCCGATGAAGTGGAGTACTTCCCCATTCAATCCAATAGCTACATGCACTATTGGGGAAACACTTTCCCTGATGAGTTCAGCCGAGTGGATTACCTTGGGTCAAAACTGAAGGGAGCAGCAAAACGATGGTACATAAGCCTGTACGAGATGAGGGACCCTGAGCATGACACCGTGGGTGGGTTCCTGCAGGCGCTGCTAACCCAATATGAAGACCCCCTTCCAAAGACCCGGGCCATCACGGCCCTGCACAAGATGCAGCAAGGGGCGAAATCCGTGCGTGAATACGCAGCCGATTTTAGGGCCCACTTGGCCAAAGTTCGAGGAAGGAGTGAGATGATGAAGATCGAAGAGTTCCAGAGAGGGCTAAACGCGAGCCTGCTGGATTGAGCCCTGCAGCAAGCCCGCACTACCACCCTGGTGGGATGTGTACAACTGGCAAGCGAGGTTGTCAAGTCTGCTTAAAATCTCTGGTCAAGCCTATGCTTAAACTTTGGTTCAGGGGAAAAGCACCCTGGGTAAAGCCATACTGTATTCCATTGCCGTTAGCTGAACTATCCTCCCCCCCCCCCCGTTTCCTTTGTTATGTAGCATCACTTTGAAATGGGAATGTGTGAAGCAGTTTATCGGGCCTTCTCAGGCTGGGCATCTTCTGGTCAAGGTCCACCCTGCTCATCCTCATATCTTATGGGGCAATCCTCCTGGCTTCCTCTGGGGTTCCCCGCCACCTTGCTTCCTCATACCGGCCTCGATAGGATAATTTCGTGGTGTGCTGGTGCTTCGTCCATTAGTGCTATGGAGGTGTGCGGCTCCCACTTCTGAGGGGTGATGAATAATTGTTGTACGTGTAGAGGGGATCCGCGGCCCCTGACTCTCCAAGTCCCAACAATGTGCCGGGGGGGGGGGGGTCTGCACTTCCACTCCTTCGAATGTATCAGTAGGTTCTCTGTTGTCTGGTGCTCTTTCAGCCATCCGGCTTAAAAGTTGCCAGGTCAGATGAACTCTTAATAAAGGATCAGTTCCAAAATGTCAAGCATGAGATTTCAAAATAACCAGTCCTTGGGTTTTGAAACAAAGTTAGGTTTATTGATAATCCATGTGGCTCATTCGAGCAGAAGATTGGAACTGATACTTTGTAACACTAGAGTACATGCTTTAAAATGGCACATCAAAGGTTCTATAAACAATTCTACATTCTGAATTCTATAATATAAAGGTGACAATTCTAAGATCTGGCTTCTTTAATATATGTTGAATACACAACGCTTGACAAGAGCCAGGTCTCATTTTGCCTCCACAGATCAGCTGTCCGGGATGCAGAAAGAGGAGTTAAATGCCATTTACACGTAGTTTAGAGGAAAACCACTCCTGATACATGAGATCCAACTTTCTTAAAGTTCACCCAGTAAGAAGCACTCATCTCCAGGAATAAATGATGACATTAAAGAGCCCTTTAATTTCAATTGGCATTTCTGAGGTTAGTGCTACAGGTAGTTATTTTGTTAAGAAGCAGTGCCCCTCCCCCTCCGCCCCATGACATTATGAACTTGGTGAAGGAGAGTATGAACGCACAATATTATAGTCCGATGCAGGGGCTTTTAAAGTGTTAGTGTTTCATTTATCAGCCAGCAGCAGTTTAAGAGCATAGTTTACATACACATGTAAAATTAATGTAAACATTATGTAAATCCTCATAGGTGTAATGAATTATGCATAAAAGATATTTAAAGGTTTGGAATATCTGCTTTATTAACAGATATGTATAGGGTTTATCTGATCCTTCTGGGAACTTGGATAGAACAGGGGTGAGATATGTGGAACAAATGTTATAGGCAATATAACAACACATGTTGCACTGTTTTGACTGTGTTTGGTTGGCAGGAATACAAATGTTCTGTTGAGAGTAAGGAATGTATAGATATCTCCATGGGAGATATTTTTTGTAGAAAAATAGGTGGTGGAGCTCATCCAGGGATTGTTATGCAGCTGCACCAACCATTCAATGGACAAGGTGGGGAGGAGGAGGGGGAACCGTCAGAAAGATTCAGGGGCTGTGCTCCTGTGAGCTCCTGCTGAATTCAAGGCCTAGATATCACCCTTCCAGTGGTGCTGGGGGCAGTCAATTAAAGTGGGCCAAAGCGAAAGTTCTACAGTATTTGGGGAATTCTGGAGCATAAAGTATGACATTTTGACTATGATTCCCTACTGCTGGATAGAGAAGTGCTTGAGCTCTATCAGCCTTGAGAGGATGTACCCATCTTACAAAACTCCCTTGAAGGCCCCTTGAAATAGCCAGAATTATTTCATTTCTTGGCACTAAATTCTCCTTGAATTTAGCCTCAGGTGGTCATTTTTGCTGCATATTAGGCTTTGGAGGAAAGTTTGCAAGGGGCATGAAATGTCCAAGGAAATGTTCAAGAGAATGCAAGCCTCCACTTGCAGAAGGGCAATCATTCCATAGAACCGGAATGTTGGTTCAGTGATGCTGTAAGTGAAAGGAGACCTTTTCATTGTGATGTGAGATGACTTAAGACTTTGGAGAAAGTCAGAAAGTAACAAATGGCAGCTACAGATGGCAGTTACAGATCAGTAGAGCAATGGCTGAAGCTGTCAGACAGTGGAACTTCAAATCAACCAGACCTTGAGTTGATACAAAGTTTAGGCTTTAATCGAGAGTCCATAGCATCTGAACGAAGAAAGATTGGAACTGATACAGTGTTGCATATTAGAGCATGTCTTAAGGAATTCTACATCAAAGGTTACTATGCAAAATCCACATTTCTAAACAATGCTAGGTCGAGATGCAAGGTTTCACACGGTCATTCCTTCTTATCTCATTGTTATTGCTGCTTCACAGGGATGGCTGAACTGCCATCTGGAGGTGCTTATCTTCAAAGGAAGGTGGCTTTTGTTAGTTTCAGGGAAAGGAATGTTCAAATCAACTGTTAGTAACATTCTGAGCCTCTACTTTGATATGCAAAAGCTTTCTCAGGGTTAGTAGCATGGGATAGAAAATGGAGTCAGTAAGGCTAAGCATTTCATCACAGTTATAGCATTTCATTACAGTTATATTCCATTGTCTGACATACTTGCTCGGGGTTTGTCTGGGTGCAGTAGGTAAAATCTTTTGAGAAGCATAGGAGCGCGGAGGTCTGATGATTTGACCCACTCATCACAGCTTGGGGTAAAGTATTTCCAGAGCACCAAATAATGTAACCCTCCCCTTTTCATTTTGGCATCTAGCACCTCCTGCACCTCGTGGTGACGCTGACCCTTCACTTGAATAGGTTGAGGCTCTGGAGGGCGGGGGTGCCATGACGTGTCTCCAGGGTCTCGTTGGAGTAGACTGCAATGAAAAACAGGGTGAATTTTACTAAACATTTTAAGTAGCTCCAATTCTACAGTCACTTTATTGATCACCCGTTTGATCTTGAATGGCCCCAAGTATTTATACGCTAGTTGCCGGCAGGTTTGTGGTAAAGGTAAATTCTTGGTGGATAGAAATACAGTCTCCCCTGCTTTAAAGTCCCATTCGGGGGAATGTTTTTTGTCAAAGTGGGCTTTATAGTCTTTCTTTGCAGCTTCTAAATTTTCTTGAATGATTGCCCACCCTTTTCTTATTTCTTCCCACCATTAGCGGCAGGAGGTAGGTGGCAGTGTTTCCTTGCGGCTGGGCAGCAGTGGGAACAGCTTTCCTTCGTAGCCATGCACTATTTGAAATGATGTCGCTTTGGTGGAACTGTGCAAGCTATTATTGTACCCATACTCGGCAAAAGGCAATAACTCTACCCTATTAGTTTGTTGATAGTTCACATAACACCTTAGGTATTGTTCCAGAAGTGCGTTCACGCATTCTGTCTGTCTGTCCTTCTGTGGGTGGTACGCGGAACTCAGACCCTGCTCTATGCCTGCCAGCTTGCAAAACTCCCGCCAGAAGTTGGCAACGAGCTGCAGCCCGCAATTGCTAATGACCTTGTCCGGGAATGAATGTAGTTTAACAACATGTTGGAAAAATAAGTAGGCTAATTTCTTGGTCTTGCAAGGAATAAAATGCGCTTGCTTAGAGAAAGTGTTCACTGCTACTAATATCACAGTCTTGCCTTGAGACATTGGGAGCTCTACTATAAAGTCCATCGACACTACTGACCAAGGCCATGTAGCTGTTGGTGTTGGCTGAAGGAGGCCGGGTGTTTTACCTCCTCTCTTTTTTGCCGTGATACAAACTCGGCAGGAGCTCACAAACTCGGAAATGTCTTTTTTCATTTTCGGCCACCAAAACTGCTGGTTCACCAGGTGCAGCGTTTTTACATACCCTAAATGCCCTGCTAGCTTGCAGCTGTGGCAGTGTTGCAGGACTTCCTGGCAGAGGGTTTTGGGCACATACAGTTTCCCCTCATAGTACTAAACCGCCCCTCTCCTTTAACGATACCCTCTGGTCTTTGCTCAAGCTCCCTCTCAGTCTCTTTGATTAGTTTGCTGCCCCCCCCCCATGGCTCTAGTGGTTTTGGATTTTTCCCGGAGCGAGTAGTCACCGCCCTGGCCACCGCTGACGGGGGGATCAGAGAGTCTATGATTTCGTCTCTCTGGCTTTCGTGCTGAGGAAGCCGGGATAGAGCATCAGCTAAAAAGTTCTTTGCCCCTGGGATGTGTCTCAGGGTGAAATCAAATTTGGCAAAGAAGCCGGCCCACTGAATCTGTTTGGCGGTTAATTTTCGCCAACTAGTGAGGGCCTCTAGATTTTTGTGGCCAGTCCATATCTCAAATGGGACCCTCGCCCCCTCCAGCCATGACCACCAAGTCTTTAAAGCGAATGTAACCGCAAACTCCTCTTTGTCCCAGACCGACAAGTTACGTTGTTCTTGAGAGAACTTCCAGAAGATATAGGCGCACGGTCTTAACCTCCCCTCCTCATCTTTCTGCATTAATATTGCCCCGACGGCCACATCGGAGGCGTCACACTGGACCATGAAGGGCTTGAGCTCGTCCGGAAGGGCTAGGACCGGCTCGCTCGTGAACAGTCTCTTAAGTTCCACAAACGCACTTTGGCACTTCGGTGACCATTGTAACTTGGCCCCAGGTTTTTTTAGCTTCTGGCCCTCTTCCCTTAGTCTTAAGTAGGTCAGTCAGGGCAACATCACCTGGGCAAATCCCTGAATGAACCCCCTGTCGAAATTTGCAAAACCGAGGAAAGATTGTAACTGTTTACGTGTCCTCGGGGGTTCCCAGTCCAGCACAGCCTGTATCTTAGCCGGGTCCATGGCTAAACCCTTCCCCGACACCCGGAACCCCAGATAATCCAGTTCCGTCTGGTGGAATTCGCATTTAGATAACTTTGCATACAGTTTGTGCTCATACAAGGTGGATAGCACTTTCCTGACTAGTTGCACGTGGGAGGGTAAATCCTTGGAATAGATAATGATGTCATCCAGGTACACTACCACCCCCTTGTACAGGTATTCTCTGAGCACTTCATTGACAAAGTTCATAAACACCCTCGGGGCCCCTTGAAGCCCAAGGGGCATTACTAAGTACTCGAACTGCCCCATTGGTGTGTTAAACGCCGTTTTCCATTCGTCCCCCTCCTTGATCCTCACTCTGAAGTAGCCGTCCCTTAGGTCCAGCTTGGTGAAGATGGACCCTTCTGACACTGTAATTAGTAAGTCTTTGATCAGGGGAATGGGGTAGGCGTTTGACATTGAAATCCTCAAGAGAAACAGCAGACGAGGGTCCATTCCCAGGTGACCTAGCGTGATCCATAGTTGGGCTCTATCTATTGAATCAAAAGCACCCTTCAAATCGATGAAGGCAGCGTATAATTTTTTTGACCCAGTATGCATATATTTTTCAGCAAGGAAGGCCAGAGTGCAGCAGTGATCCATAGCAGATTTGCCTTTGGAGAAACCAATCTGTTCAGGACCTATGATGTTGCCTAGGCGCATCCAGTCAGTTAATCGGAGTTCTAAATGTTTTGCATACAGTTTGCCCACTATAGATAATAAACTAATGGAGCGGAAATTTTCTGGTAACTCCAACCCCCCCTTTTTGTATATTGGAATAATTATAGAGTCAAGCCAAGAGTCAGGGATGGAGCCATGCAGATCGATAAAAGAGAACAATTTTGCAAGGGGCAAGAGCCACCAATCGGCAAACTTTGTGAATACCTCAGCAGGAAGGCCATCAGGGCCAGGTGCTTTACCTGCTTTTAAATCCTTCAATAACTCACTGATTTCCTCTAGAGTTACTGGAGGCCAGACCGGCATATCTGTAACTGAGAGGTTTGCTAAGATAGGAGTGGATACACATGGAGCAGCAAAAATGTTAGAGAAGTAATCAACCCATGTTTGCTCAGAGATATTTTGGTCAGTAACAGAATTGTTTTTTAGATTACCTGAAATGATTCTCCAGAAAGCCTTATTATCGTTAGATTTTATCGAGTGGTAAAGTTGGTCCCATTTATTCTGAAAGAAAACTTTCTTTTTGGATGTAGTAAGCTCCAGGTAGGCTGTCTTGTAAGTAATGTAGGCCTTAATTTTTGATTGGTCTTTGGACTGACAAGCCTCTTTAAAATGAGCTCTCAGTTCCTGTTTCCAAGCTAAACTTCATTCTAATACCTTTTGCCAAGTTAAATTTTCTTCTAGCGGTGACTTGACTAGTAAAATCCCAGTGTTAAAGGGGGTTAAACAAAGTTGCGTGCTGGCCCCGCATCTTTTTAATCTATTTTTAACTGACCTGGCACAATTTTTGAACCCTGTCAACGGTCATCCGCCTAAACTTGCAGGCCGAGCGGTCCCCTTATTACTTTATGCCGATGACACTACCATCCTCTCTTGTACAAGAGTGGGCCTGCAAAGGTATTTGAATGCCTTTTATGACTACTGTAATTGTAATTCACTTACTATCAATTACACCAAATCTAAAGTAGTTGTCTTTTCAAACTGCTGGCGCCCACAGAGATGGTTTATTGGCAATTCAACAATCGAGCAAACAAAATTTTTTAAATATTTGGGGATCACTTTTAACCACAAGTTAAGCTGGGTTTCACATCGTAACAACACCGTCAACTTGACTAAATGTTCAGCTGCTCAAATTAAACAGTTTTTCTTTGCAAGGGGCAACCAATTAGTTCCAGCAGCTATTAAAGTGTTCAAAGCCAAAACGCTTGCCCAATTCCTCTATGGTATCCCTATTTGGATCTCAGCTTTTACCAGGAAAGTGGAGGGCATTCAAGCCTCATTCTTTAGACAAATTCTTGGTTTGCCAAAATGTGTGTCCTACTTTGCTCTCTGCTCTGAAGTGGGTCAGTCTTTGGTGGAGACAAAAGCCTGGATTGCAGTGTTTAAATTCTGGCTCAAAATTCATTTTAGAACAGATCCCAACAGCCTTCTTGATTGTATGAAAAGAGACCCATATATTTCATCCTGGACAGCAGTGCTTCTGTCTAAACTCAATCAATTGGGGTTAGAGGTAGATGATTTTTCTACCGCTTATGAGTCATATATCTTCAGATGTATTAAACTGAGACTATGGGAATCGGAGGAAACGAAATTACGGCCAACTGACCCTTATATTTGCTCTCCAGCTTCCTTAGGTCTTTATGCTTTTTGTGGCAAAATGCCCAATTATCTATCAGACCTAACCACTCCAAGTCATCGCAGGGCATTTATGTTGGCTAGACTAAACGCGTTTCCCTCCAAAGTTTTACAAGGGAGATATCAGCGAGTCCCTTTAGCCGACAGACTTTGCTCCTGTGGAGCAAATACCCCTGACTCAATCCAGCATATATTGCTTGATTGTTCTTTATACCATAACCTCCGTAAAGATTTATTTGGCAAGCTTTCTTTTTCTCCAGATTTGTGTATTCTGCCACCCTGTTATTATTTATTGAGTGATACTGAGGGGGTGGTTAGTGAGGCTGTGGCAAAATTTCTGGCTGACATCCTTAAATTTAATTCTGACCATGTTTGAATGCATCTGTAAGCTCGGTTTTATTTTGATTTTATCTCCAATGTTTAAATTTTTAAATTCTGTGTATTTTTATCTGAATCTTTTATGCCATTAAAGGTTTGGTATGGTATGGACATTGAAATCCCATTTATCCAACGAAAATCCGTGCAAAGTCTAAGGCTCCCGTTCTTCTTCTTCCGGAAGAGGACCGGGGCAGCATGAGGGGCTGTGGCCGGCCTAATAAATCCCCTCTTTAGGTTCTTGTCAATAAACTTCCACAATTCCGCTTTTTCCGCCCCCCCCCCCCATGGAGTACAGTTTTGCTTTGGGGAGCTCCTGGCCCGGAATTAGTTCGATCGCGCAATCGGTACTACGATGAGGCGGCAGCTCGTTGGCTTCCTCCTCGCTAAACACCCTCCGCAAGTCCCGGTACTCTTTAGGTATGGAGCGAACCTCCTCTACCGATACATACATAGTCTCATTCCTAGGGGGTGGGGTTGGCCCCCATTTTCCTAGCCAGTGATGGTGCGTGCATCGTTGGTCTGTAAAGTCTATGGTCTGCGCCCCCCACTGTATGTCAGGCTGGTGCCTAGCAAGCCAGCCCACCCCCAGCACTACATCGAAGGAGGAGGATGGAGCAACGACGAATACTTCCACCCCCCAATGTTCTTCGATCCCCACTGGCAGCCCCTGGGTTTCCTCCGTACATGGCTCCCTCCTCATTGTGGACCCATCCATTTGCTCAAACTGGATTGGGTGGGGGAGGGTAGTTCGCATCAGCCCCAGAGCGTCCACCAGTCGAGGGGTGCACCTCGAATCGATTAAGGCCCGGGCGTGCATGAACCTCTTAAGTCTTGGGTTTAGTAGGGTCAGGGGAACGAAAAGTAGGGACCCTGTTATTCTCACCCGCAATGGTGCCGTTGTTTCCACGACCTGCCGTCCGGCACCCTTTAGTACAGGTTGTCCTCGTTTTCCGCCGGCTCGGGCTCCCAAGCCTTGTCGCTCAGGTCATCGGTAATTATAGTATCCTCGTCAATTACCACCGACATGGCAGTGTTCCCCCATTGGGCTCTTTGACCTTCCCTGCTGTCTTCTTTGGGCCCGCTGCCGTCGGCTTCAGGGTGAGGGGGGGCTCGAGGTTTTTCCAGACAGTTCGCCGCAAAGTGCCCTGGGTCACCGCAGCGGTAACACTTTTGGCCCTCTGATGGCTTAGGGGTTCCCCCCAGGGCCTGTGTCTTCTTCTCCTCGGGTTTCGCCCCTGACCAAGCCTCTCGTCCCCCCTTCACCTCCTGCTGCTGTTGGTGTTGCAGGGCTATGCACTTCATGTTAGTCTCGATCTCCCCGGCCAGTTGCACCTACCCCACCAGTGTGGTCAGGCGGTCTTGATGTAAGGCCTGGTCAAGAAGGCTAGCGTTGAGGCCTCGTTGGTAAGCTTCGATCTTTATCGCCTCACTCCACCCTCGAATCTTCGCACAGTGAGCCCTGAAATCTGCGGTGTACTCTCTCACCGTTCTCGACCCTTTTTGCATGTCACATAACGCGGTGAGGGCTCGCGTCTCTTGGAGGGGGTCCTCATACTGGTGTAGCATCGCTTGCAGGAATCCCCCCACACTGGTCAGTTCGGGGGCCCGACTCTCATACAGACTCACGTACCATCTTCGAGCTGTCCCCTTCAGCTTCGATCCGAGGTAGTCCACCCGGCTGGGCTTGTCAGGGAATGTGTTCCCCCAGTAGTGCATGTAGCTGTTGCCCTGCATTGTGAAGTACTCCACTTCTTCTGGGTCGCCATCAAACGTAATGTCCAGTCCTTTCCCTCTTCCCAACTCCCAAGGCCCCGGGCCTAAGGGTCTTGGAGTGGCTGGCCCCGCAGGTGGTGGCGGGGGCGCCGCTGGATCCCCTGCCAGCAGAACTGGCGGGGCGGGCGCCGGTGGCGGGTGGGCCCGCAACTGGTCGATCTGCCGCTGTACTTCTCTGACGATGTGTACTGTGTTGGCTTGGATCTCGTTCCGGAGGTCCTTGGCCCAACCTCTCATCTCTTTTCTTATCTGCTCGAGGATCTCTTCCCCTCTCGGAGGGTTCCCATTCTTCCCATCCGGGTTGGCCCCCCGGCCACAATCCTTCTCCGTTTCACCTCACTTCGGGTTGCCGTCGCCTGGGTCTGGCCTCGCGAGTATGTTCTCATGGCTACCCGGTGCCTCGTCCATTAGGGTGGTGGAGGTGCCGGGCTTCCACTGCTTTGGGGTGATGAACATCATCTGGAAGTGCAATGGGGGTCCTCCCATGCCCCGAGCCCCAGTAACGTGGGGGGGGGGTCTTTGACTCCTCTACTGGTTCAGTAGGTTCTCCGTTATCCAGAAATTTTGCAGCCATTCGGCTTAAAAAGTGGCCGGGGTGGATAAACCCTTAAAATAGTGATCGGTTCCAAAATGTCGGACAGTGGAACTTCAAATCAACCAGACCTTGGGTTGATACAAAGTTTAGGCTTTATTCGATAGTCCATAGCATCTGAACAAAGAAAGATTGAAACTGATACAGTGTTGCATATTAGAGCATATCTTAAGGAATTCTACATCAAAGGTTACTATGCAAAATCTACATTTCTAAACATTGCTAGGTCGATTTAGAGCATATCTTAAGGAATTCTACATCAAAGGTTACTATGCAAAATCTACATTTCTAAACATTGCTAGGTCGAGATGCAAGGTTTCACACGGTCATTCCTTCTTATCTCATTGTTATTGCTGCTTCACAGGGATGGCTGAACTGCCATCCCTGGAGGCGCTTATCTTCAAAGGAAGGTGGCTTTTGGTAGTTTCAGGGAAAGGAATGTTCACATCAACTGTTAGTAACATTCTGGGCCTCTACTTTGATATGCAAAGGCTTTCTCAGGGTTAGTAGCATGGGATAGAAAATGGAGTCAGTAAGGCTAAGCATTTCATCACAGTTATAGCATTTCATTACAGTTATATTCCATTATCTGACAGACGGAGGTCAAAGAATTAGATTCCCTTCTAGAAATGCTTTGGGTCGAAATAGGGGACCCAAAAGGAAATTTAACGACTGGAAAACGGCATTCAACACACCACTGGGGCAGTTTGAATACCTGGTGATGCCCTTTGGACTGCAAGGGGCCCCTGGGGTGTTAATAAGTTTCATAAACAATGTGTTAAGAAAGTTTTTGTTTAAGGGGGTGGTGGTGTACCTGGATGACATCATTATTTACTCGCAAGATGAACGATCTCATGTGAAATTGGTGCGGGAGGTGTTAAGCACCCTGTTGAGTCATAAATTGTATGCTAAGCTGTCCAAATGCGAATTTCACAAAACAGAGCTGGATTACTTGGGTTTTTGAGTGTCCGCTAGGGGACTGGCAATGGACCTGGCAAAAGTGCAAGCCGTATTAGATTGGGTTCCCCTGAGGACACGTAGACAACTCCAATCGTTCCTTGGGTTCGCAAATTTCTATAGGACGTTCATACTGGGGTTCACACAAATCATGCTCTCCTTAACTGAGTTGTTAAAGACGAAGAAGAAGGGCCCGAAAGCCAAGCAACCAGGAGCCCGGTTAAATTGGACATCAAACTGCCAGTCGGCATTTGATAAATTGAAGCGGCTGTTCACAAGTGAGCCGGTCCTGAGCCACCCCAATGAGCTCAAACCCTTCATCGTGCAATGCGACGCCTCCGATGAAGCTGTCGGGGCCATTCTCATGCAGAAAGATGAGGAAGGGAAACTGAGGCCGTGTGATTACATCTCAAAAAAGTTCACGGCAGAGCAAAGAAATTAGTCAGTGTGGGACAAGGAGGCATTTGCAGTAATGTTTGCCTTAAAAACATGGCGGCCTTGGTTAGAGGGGGCGAAAGTGCCATTCGAAATATGGACTGACCACAAAAATCTCGAGGCCCTCACAGGGAAAAGGAAGCTGAGTGAAAAACAAATCAGGTGGGCCGGTTTCTTCTCTAAATTCGATTTTGTGCTAAAGCACATCCCCGGCACGAAGAACTTTGTAGCAGACGCTTTGTCTCGCTTGCCCCAGCACAACAGTCAAAGGGAGGAGATAGTGGACTCGTTAGTTCCGCCCACCCAAGTGGCCGTCATTGTAACTACATGGTCACAAAAGAAGCGGCAACTACAGGGGTGGGGAACGGAAAAAATGGCAGCAGAGACCAAAAAGGAGGGGGATGAACGGCCAGGGGAAATCCAGAAACGAGAGGATGGGCTTTGGTACAAAGGAGAAAAACTATACGTTCCTAAAACCATGAGATTAGAAGTATTACAGTTCTGTCCCTCCAACAAACTGGCTGGGCATTTTGGGTACATCAAGACCCTACATCTGGTCAACAGGCAGTTTTGGTGGCCCTCCATGAAAAAGGATATATCTGAATTTGTGTCTACCTGCCCTATTTGCATAATGGCTAAAAGAAGGGGAGGGAAACCCCCTGGGCTACTCAAACCGCTGGAGACCGCCTCTAGACCCTGGTCGATAGTCTCCATGGACTTCATTGTAGCACTACCGCCCTCTCATGGCAAAACAGTAATATTGGTGGTAGTAGATACTTTTTCCAAGCAAGCCCACTTTATTCCCTGTGCCCAACTCCCCAGCGCAAAGAAGCTGGCTTATTTATTCTTCAACCATGTAGCCAAGCTACACTCAATCCCCGACAAGGTGATTAGTGACCGCGGCCCGCAATTCGTTGCCAACTTCTGGCAGGAGTTCTGTAAACTGATGGGCATGGAGCAGGGGTTGAGTTCTGCCTACCACCCACAGATGGACGGACAGACTGAGCGCGTTAACGGGCTTCTAGAGCAGTACTTAAGGTGCTATATAAACCATCAACAATCCAACTGGGTGGATCTATTGCCCTTTGCAGAGTACTGCTATAACAACAGGGTCCACAGCTCCACCAAAGCCTCTCCCTTTCAGACCGTGAGTGGGTATGAGGGAAAGCCCCTCCCGCTGCTACAAGGGGGGGAAGTAAAGAAAGAGGCGAGCCCTTTTGATCAATGGTGGGGCACACTGACTAAGAGTTGGAAGGAAATACAGGAGAACTTGGAAGTAGCCAAAGAAGCTTACAAAAAACAATATGACAAAAGCCATGTCCTTGCCTGGGATTTCAAAGTAGGAGACTCAGTGTTTGTGTCTACAAAAAACCTTCCACTCACTCAACCATCCAAAAAGTTGGCTTACAAATACCTGGGTCCTTTTAAAATCAAGAGGGTGATAAATAAAGTTACAGTAGAGCTGGAGTTGCCAAAGATGCTTAGTAAAGTACACCCTGCCTTTCATTGCAGTCTTCTTTGGAAAGACCCTGGTTGTTCCCCTTGGCATCCTCGGTCGGAAGCACCTCAACCTATCCAGATGGGGAGCCAGAGTCACCATGAGATCCAGGAAATCTTGGACTCAAAGCTTAAACATGGGAAGCTGTATTATCTAATTAGATGGAAATATTTCCCTCCTAGTAAAAATGAGTGGGTAGCAGAGAAAGATGTGTCAGCCCCTGACCTTATCAAGAAATTTCTATCTAAACACCCTCAGAGGCCGAGAGGGCCAGCTTAAGGGGGGCAGTATGTCAAGATCGACTAATAACGACTTAAGACTGAGGGATCATGGCCTAAGCAATAGGCCCTGTTAAAGTCATAATGGATCCACTGCGGCTAATGTTCTACCTTAGTTGCTTCCCTTCCCCCCTTTTTTCTTATTTTGATTTGTAACTGGTGTGAAGGAACTAGTCGGCGCCTTCTCAGGGCCTGAGGTGGGAGGAAGCCTTGCATAACAATTCAACGGCATTTGCTAGCTATCACTGAGAAAGTATCTAGTACTTGTGTGTGAATGTTTCCTCCTGTAACCCCCCCCCCGTAGGAATGTTTTTGAAGTGTATCTCAAAACCCATGTATCAATGTATTGGTTTCATTCTTAGCAAGCTAGAGGCTTGCGCCAAAGTATCGGTTATCAATAAATGAAGACTTAGTATCAGCTTTGACTCATTCTTGAATCCATCAACTTGACAATACTGTAAATGAAATAATACTTTCAGACTCAAATTGTTTAATACAACATCATTTTATTATACATATCTCTGAAAAGAGACATTGACTTTTTTTCTTTGTTTTCTTTGGGGTTTTTTTCTTAGTTTTCAATTATGACTGTGGGACATGATGTGAACCCAACCAATGGGTGTTTGAATATACTCAGACAACACTGCTCTTTTCTGCCTCTGTTCTTTGCTAATAACAAAATATCTGTCTACAGCTTTTGCAAAGTATCTATACCTAAGTAGTTTCTAGTTCTTTTTGTATTATTGTGTTTCCTGTGCTTTTTTGTTCTACTTTCACTCTTGTACGTATCGATATATATTATCCATTGTTGCACCCAAATGTTCCTGTGGTTTTAATATGCATTGTTAGAACAATTTCCTCTCTGTTAGAAATCAGCCCTTTGTCTAAAATAGGCTTTCTCTCCCTTGTGGAAGTGCATTTGATCTCTACTTGTACAATTCTGTGACCTGGTGGTCTTTGGGTTGATCAGAAGGAGGGGATAGGGAGAAGATAGCCCTGTCTTGTGGCAACTCCTGAGGCTAGATTATGACATCTCCATGCTGCACTTGCATCCAAATTTGTTTGGTTCCATTAGAGCCATGCAGCTTCAGTTTCCTACAACATATATCTCTCCCCACCCCCTCCACCCAGTATGAAAAATAATCTTGACCAGGAGCACGTATCTTCTCTCCAAAGCGGTGAAGGAACTGAGACTCGCAAGCACTCTTCTCCCTTCCCTTTGTTGTTATAATCTTATTTTTTAGAATTAATCCAAAAGTTTACTTACTCATTTACATGTCCTTCATTTACCACCACTTTTAATTGTCCTCACTTAAGAACCTAAGAAGACCCCTGCAGGATTAGACCAATAGTCCATCTAGTCCAGCCTCCTGCCTCACACAGAAGTCAACCATTTCCTCTGGAAGGTCAACAGCAGGGCAGAGAAGCTGAGGCCTTCCCCTGAGAAGAACATAAGAAGAGCCCTGCTGGATCAGACCAGGGAGGGCCCATCTGGTCCAGCCTTCTGTCTCACACAGTGGCCAACCAGTTTCTCTGGAGGGCCAATAATAGGTCAGAGAGGCTGAGGCCTTCCCCTGAAAAGAACCTCAGAAGAGCCCTGCTGGATCAGACCTGTGAGGGTTCATTTACTCTAGCATCTTGTCTCACACAGTGGTCAAC
Source organism: Heteronotia binoei (assembly GCF_032191835.1). Taxonomy (NCBI): domain Eukaryota; kingdom Metazoa; phylum Chordata; class Lepidosauria; order Squamata; family Gekkonidae; genus Heteronotia; species Heteronotia binoei. The sequence continues at coordinate 137,042,055 of NC_083229.1, forward strand.
CTGTTTTCCTGGAGAGCCAAATATAGGGTATTTTGCCCTCAGTGGCATAATTACATAGCTAAAACTCTTCTGCTATGTAATATCCTAAAAGTCAGTGCATGATTATTAACTGGGAAGAGTTATTTATTTATTATATTCAATTTTTGAATAGCCCAATCCCTTAAACGTTAAAAACATTAAAATTACAAAATACAAAATAAAGACCCATATCACTAATCAGAGAAAGAGTAAGCAGCAGCAAATACAGGAAACAGTAGTGTCAAATATTTTCACGAAGTATTATTTCAACTGAAAATTCAAATCTGGAAAGCATTCAGCACAATTCTAATTTTGATCTTACTTATTTACAGAGTCAACATACACAGGGCTTCTCAGAATTCTACTTAGTCTAATCACTAGCTCTTCCAGCCGGTAAAGTATTCTTACTATTGTACTTATACTCTTAAAGAGAGCATATGTCATGTGGACGAGTCCAAATTCACTAATATAAGTCCTATAATAAGGCCTATTCTATAGGGGAGGCAGATATTATAAGGGGTTTATTGTAAACTGTGAGTTTTTGACATTTATTCTTGATTTTGTACTTTGAATATGTGATATTACATTTAGCTTCAAATGTGAACTGGCTAGAAAGTAGACTAAAATCAAATGCCTAATAAAATACCAGTGCTCCTGGGTAAACAATTGGGTTTAACATGACATGTCTACTATTTAAGCTAAGGCAGTGACACACAGTAACTTTTTCCAGTGTTGTGAATAAACCTATATCTGGCTGTATGACTTCAGATGGGGGGCTATTATCCATTCATGTGGTATAGCTCACTTGCAATCTAATGTGGTATAGCCCAGACATAGATTTGCCAGCACTGTGGGAATTAATCCATGGATACACTGATCTGGACATAGAGAAGCAAGAACTTCCATTTCTTTTTCTAAAATAAACTTGAACGTAAGTTAACAACTGTGCTACAAATGAAACTACAGTTTCATATGTCATTAGGCTAATGCTCTGCTTAAATATGGCTATTCATCATTTCCCAATCTAAGCCTTTTGCGCTTAGCAACAACAAGCATGAAGGCAACCCACTCATTCATTATTCATGCCAACCAAGCATTAGACAAATGCACAGGACAGGAATTATGGCGGCTCCTGCAGCTCTGATCCTATTGGAGCCAAATGGGAAGGGTCCAATGGAATACAACAGATCAACACAGCTCCATGGGAAACTTTGCATTTACCGTGTGGCACATAAAGCCTTGGTGGAGGCTGAACCCCAGCTGTTCATGGGATATCTTGATCATTTTCTTTATTTTTCTGCATTGTTAGGCTTTTGGGCTATCATCACAGAAGATCCTTATATAATTGACAACTATGCTGGATCATTTGGAACAATACAAAGTCTCATATGCATACACAGGACAGGCAAAGCCCCTTGTGAGGAACCCGGTCAGAGGCTTTACTTGGGAGGGCGACCACTTTAAATTTCTCCCCGGTCACCTTCCTTCAGTCCCTCAGTCACACTCACAATAATCCTGTCAGAACTATTAATAATTGGCACCAGATGGTTTTAAAGTTAAAAACAACAAAATATTTATTAAGGAACAAAAGACAAGAGAGAGGGATGAAATAATATTGATTATGACTATTCACTATTAAAAAGGTAAATCAATTGGCAGCTGGTTGGCAGAATAATTCAATTACAGAGAGTAGAGATTTTTCAGGCTGAGGTAAAAATATAACAAGACTTTGGCAGAATATCTTTAAACTAAACAATAAACCAGGCAGGTTTCAGTCCCACTAGACTCTACTTCACACAGGCTGTCTGTGCCTTCTGGGCACTCCGAATGCTGTTTCTTCAGATGTTTTACCCTAACTTAGACAGTGCCATCCAGGAAGTGGGGAGGGGAGGAGTCAGCTGTAGCCGGGGTCACCCTTTCAGGATGCTGTTCCTGAGGGACGGACGGTGAGTGCAGCCCGGCCCCGCAGCACGGTTTTAACTGCAACTGGAGTGTTCAGCCAAGGATGGGAGGGCTTTAGAGATCCTGAACATGGCGCTAGAGCCGGTTCCAGCACTGAAATTGACACGCTAGGGTGGGAAAGGGTCCGGAGGGAGGAGGAGGAGGCGTGGCAGGGAGGGAATGAAGGGGTGGGCGGTGACGGTAGCGTCGGGGGGCAAAAGGCAAACTAGGTGCTTGCCTGGGGCACAGGGAGAGGGGTGGGGAGCCCAATTTTGCGCCCCCACCTTCCTGGCATCCTAAGCAGCCACCTAGTTTGCCTAGCGGGAGGGCTGGCCCTGCCCACAGCTAGTCCTCTGGTCTGAGTCTTGGGCAACCCTGCTGACCACCAGAATCCAGTTCTTCCCTCAGTGTGTATTTGTATGATCTTGTTTGGAGACTGCCTGATGCACTGGCAAAATCTCCCACTGAGAGTTTCAAACCATCTGAAAACTCCCTCTTCCAGACAGAGTCCACTCAGCTCTGTCTCCCACAAGGAGCTCAGCTGCTCTGGCCGCTGTCAGCCCCTCGTCCAGTTGGTTTTACAACTGCCCGGTTTAAGCCCACTGTCTTCACTTCAGACCAGTATACTGAAGACTTCACTCGAAGACCCCCTGGCTCAGACTAAAAATCCTGAGGTGATTTTCTGCTGAGCAAACCTTCAAAGGATACTTTTCCGTTGCTTGGGCAGTGTTCCAGCCAATTGCTGCAAGCCTGTTACTCAGCTACTCAGGCTAAGGGCCTGAGTCCGTCACACCCCCTTTCCCCATTTTTCACATATGTTGTCATCGCAACCAGTTCTCTTTTTTAGATTGAGGAGTGAAGGGGGAAGGGGAGGTTTTTAGTTGAGAGGAACACACTCTCCCCTTCCTTGAAGGTCCACTGGGGGGAGTGCTTTCGATTGAAATGCTTTTTGTAGTCTTCCTTTGCACTCTCTAAATTGTCCTGTATCACTTTCCATCCCTCCCGGATCCCTTCCCACCACTGTTGGCATGAAGTTGGCCCCGGGGCTTCCGCGGGCGCCGGCAGAAGCGGGAAGGGTTTGCCCTCATAGCCATTGACTATTTGAAAAGGGGAGGTTTTGGTGGAGCTATGCAGGCTGTTGTTGTACCCATACTCCGCAAAGGGCAGAAGCTCCACCCAGTTAGATTGTTGGTAGTTGACATAGCACCTGAGGTACTGTTCTAGCAGCCCGTTCACCCTCTCCATCTGTCCGTCGGTCTGCGGGTGGTAGGCGGAACTAAGCCCCTGCTCTATGCCTGAGATCTTGCAGAACTCCTGCCAGAAGTTGGCAACGAACTGAGGCCCGCAGTCACTAATCACCATATCGGGGAACGAGTGGAGGCGGACCACGTGGTGGAAGAATAAGTGGGCCAGTTTCCTTGCTGTGGGCAATTTTTTATATGGGATGAAGTGGGCTTGCTTCGAGAAAGTGTCTACCACCACTAGGATCACTGTCTTTCCCTGGGAAGGTGGCAGTTCTACTATAAAGTCCATCGATACCACCGCCCAGGGCCTGGAGGCTGTGGGTAGCAGCTGAAGGAGCCCGGGTGGTTTTCCTCCCCTTCGTTTGGCCATGATACAAGTGGGGCAGGAGCCGACGAATTCTGAAATGTCCCTTTTCATTTGCGGCCACCAGAATTGTCTTGTTAGTAGGTGCAAGGTTTTTACGTAGCCGAAATGCCCCACCAAGCGCCTGGAGTGGCATTGCGTCAAGACATCCCTCCTCAGGCTCTTCGGCACGTATATTTTCCCGTTGTAATACCAAAGCCCGCCCTCTCCCTTTTCCACCCCATCGGGCCTCTCTCCTCCCTCGGCTTCTGACTCAGCTGCGAGGCGCTCCCTCTCTTTCGGCTCCGGGACCCCTGTTTTCTTCCCGGACCGGGTGGTGACCCTCCCCGCTACTTGTGACGGGGGAATGAGCGAATCTACCACCTCTTCCCTTTGGCTGTCATGTTGGGGCATGCGGGAGAGGGCGTCAGCCAAAAAGTTTTTGGTTCCGGGTATGTGCCTCAGCACAAAGTCGAATTTGGCGAAAAACCCCGCCCACCGAATTTGTTTGGCTGTGAACTTGCGCCGGCCTGTTAGCGCTTCGAGGTTTTTGTGATCGGTCCAGATCTCGAAAGGGACTCGCGCGCCTTCTAGCCACGAACGCCATGTTTTTAGGGCGAAAGTGACCACAAAAGCTTCCTTGTCCCACACCGACCAGTTCCGCTGCTCCTGCGAGAATTTTTGGGAGATGTAGGCGCAAAGCCTCAACTCCCCTTCCTCGCCCCTTTGCATCAGTATTGCCCCAATGGCGACATCGGAGGCGTCGCATTTAACTATGAACGGCTTCATTTCGTTGGGGTGGGCCAATACGGGCTCGCTCGTAAACAACCTCTTTAGTTCATCAAACGCTTCCTGACACTTGGGCGACCAGTCCAAGCGGGCCCCGGGTTTTTTTTGCAGCCTCCCCCTTTCCCTTGGTTTTGAGGAGCTCAGTGAGGGGTAGCATGACCTGGGCGAACCCCTTTATGAACCCGCGGTAGAAATTTGCGAACCCCAGGAAAGATTGTAGCTGCCGTTGGGTTTGGGGCGCTTCCCAGTCTAGCTTGAATTTTGGCTGGGTCCATCGCTAGCCCTTCCCCTGACACCCGAAACCCGAAACCCTAGGTAATCTAGTTCCGTTTGGTGGAACTCGCATTTGGTCAACTTTGCATACAGCTTGTTATGGTACAGGGTAGTTAGCACTTTTCTAACCAAGGGCACATGTGACTCTAGGTCTTTAGAATAAATAATGATGTCATCCAGGTACACGACCACCCCCTTGAACAGGTATTCTCTCAGCACTTCATTTATAAAGTTCATGAACACCCCTGGCACCCCCTGTAGTCCGAACAGCATCACCAGGTACTCGAATTGCCCCATCGGGGTGTTAAACGCCATTTTCCATTCATCCCCCTCTTTGATCCGCACTCTGAAGTATGCATCTCGGAGGTCGAGCTTTGTAAATATTTTGCCCTCCGCCACCGTGCTAAGCAAGTCTTTTATGAGCGGGATCGGGTACACGTTGGACATAGAAATCCCGTTTATCCCGCGAAAATCAGTACAAAGTCTCAGGTTCCCATCCTTTTTCTTCCAGAATAGGACCGGGGCCGCGTGGGGTGCGGTGGCAGGGCGGATGAAACCCCGTTTCAAATTCTTGTCTATGAATTTCTTTAGTTCTGCTTTCTCCGCCCACCCCATTGAATAGAGTTTGGCTTTTGGTAGCTCTTGCCCGGGGATCAGCTCCATAGCACAGTCCGTAGGGCGGTGCGGGGGCAGTTCGTTGGCCTCCTCCTCACTAAGCGCCCGCTTCAAGTCTCGGTACTCCCTGGGGATCGATTTGACTTCCTCTATGGTCAGGCAGGCAGAGCCTCTCGTTTTGCGGCGGGGGGTTGGGTCCCCACTCCCTCCGCCAATGGTGGTGCTCACACCTCCAGTCCGGGAAGTTAATGATCTGCGCTTCCCACTGGATGTCGGGCTGATGCCTGGCTAGCCACCCCGCTCCCACCACTACGTCGAAGGAGGACGAGGGGGCTATCACGAATGTCTCTATCCCCCAGTGTTCTTCCGTCCCCACCGGCACTGCCTGAGTCTCTTCTGTGCAGGGCTCCCCCTTCATCACCGTCCCGTCCATCTGCTCGAATTGGATCGGGTGGGGAAGTGGGGATCTGGCTAGCCCTAGCGCTTCTACTAAGCGGGGGGTTATAATGTCCCTGGTGCACCCTGAGTCTATTAGGGCCCGGGCGTGCATGAATCGTTTTAAATTGGGGTTCAGTAAAGTCACGGCCATAAATAACAGTTCCCCGGTTATTCTCACCGTCATCGGTGCCGTCGCTTCTCACTAGCTGCTGCTGGCGGCGGATTCCCACGTGTTGCAGGTTCGTCTCGACCTCCCCGGCGAGTTGGATCCACCCGACCAGGGTGTCGGGTCTCCCCTGGTGGTAGCACCGGTCAAGGATGTTGGCGTTCAGGCCGTTCTTGAACGCGGTGTACTTCATCAGCTCGCTCCAACCTCTCACCACCGTGCAGTGTGCCATAAACTCGGTGGCGTACTCCTGGGTGGTGCGGTTCCCCTGCTCGATCCTCTGGAGGGCTTCTACGGCTTTCTCCTCTCTCAGCGGGTCACCATACTGCCATAGCATTGCTTGTAGGAACTCCGCCACGGTTGCCAGCTCCGGTTTCCTCCCGGTGTACAGCCCCACGTACCATCTCCTCGCGGCCCCTTTCAGCTTGGAGGCGATATGGTCCACTCGGCTGGCGTCCGACGGGAAACTCGCTCCCCAGTGGGTCATGAAGTTGTTACATTGAATGGTGAAGTACTCCACCTCCTCCGCGTCCCCTTTGAAGGTGATCTGGAGCTCCCGGTTTCGCGCTCCCTCCCCAGCCCCAGGGGCAACCGGGGCTGGCGGGCCCACCAGTGCCGGACCTGGCCTCGGCGGTGGCCCCGCCTGTTGCGCCGGTGGTGGCCCCACCAGGGGTCCCACCGGTTGCCCCCCAGGGACCCCCCCGGGTGGGGCGGCCGGTTGCCCCGGCCCTCCACCGTCGGGCACCACCGGTTGCCCCGGCCCTCCTCCCTTTAGCGCCCGGATCTGCTCTTGTATGGCGTCCATCTGCTGGTGCATCTCACCGACGAGTTGTATGTGGCTCTCATGGACCTCATCATGGATCTCTCTCACCCACTGGAACAGCTCGTTACGCAGTGTCTGAGCGTAGTCCTCCCTGTGCGGAATCGGGCCCTCCTCTCCCTCGGGGTCTGGCTCGCCCTCGGCCCTGGCTCCGGTCACCAATGCTTTGTAGCGCTCGTCCGCCGCGTCCATGAGCGTGGTTGATTTTCACGGGCTCCAGCTCCTCGGGGAGAAGACGAGGGTGGAGAAATGCGTCGGTTCCTTCACCTTGTGCCTCACGACCGTGATTCCCGGCTCGATCGGGCGCTCCTTTGGTGGGGTGCTGGGCTCTCTGTTATCTGGAGCCTTTGCTGCCATCCAGCTAAGTTGCCAGCCTGGATAAGCTCCAAAAGTAAGATCAGTCTCAAAATGTCAGAACTTGAAGAACTTCAAACGAGACCCATTACTTTGTTGCAAAAAGTCTAGGGCGTTTATTAAGAACTGTGTTCAGAGAAGGTACAAGTTGAGACTGATAACAGACTCAGCGATTGATACATTCTTTATGCAGTTGTTACAGAAACAATAAAACCATTTCTCACACTCTGGGAGACAGTTGTCCGTTCTCAGGGTTTCTTATCAGTCAAAGGGAGGAAGGAGTCCTGCTGTGAGATTCTAGCAGGCCAGCTTCAAAGGACACCTACAAATGTTTTCCAGAGGCTATCTGTCACCCTTCAGTGGTTACAGTTTGATTGAAATGTAAAGCATTGAGTTAGTGGCTCTAGTTACAAGGACACAGGGTTAGTATACAATTACAATATGGAGTCGGTTAGGCTAACATTACCCAGCTTGGCAAGCAGAATAGTTACAAGTTCTGACACACAGTTTACATACAAATATAAAATCAATATACAAATGTTAACACTCATAGCCTTGTAGGTATAATTAATTATACATAAAAGTTAATAAAAAGTTTGGAATATCTGCTTTCTTACAGACAGCGCCTCAGCACAAAATTTGGCCACTTTAAGGAGGCCCCAAGGAGTAGATGTGTATAGATATAGGATTTGCGTGATCTTGAGAACTTGCATAAAACAGGGGTGAGAGATGTGGAATGAATGTAAAATAGGCAGGATAATAAATGACACGCGTCCCACTGTTTTTCCTCTGTTCAGTTGGCAGGAGCACAGGCGTTGAGAGTAGGGAAGGTGCGGAGGGCAGCCCATTAAAGCCAGTCAAGGTGAAAGCACTGCAATGTTTGGGGAATTCTCTAGCAAAAAATAGTTTGCTGGCACAAGATTTTTGCAATGGTTTCCTACTGCTGGATAGAGATGTGCCCCATCTCCGTCTGCGTGAAGAACTGTGTGCCAGATTCATTGCTAAGTATTTCTTTAGCTCCCAAGAATCCACGGTGACATATTGTGAAGGCAGAGAAGCCATAAGGTTGTGATTTATTCTTAACGACATCCACCCAACCTGTGCGGTAGCTATCCCAAAGAATTAAGAGGATTAATCTAGTTGGAGGGAAATTTAGCTTGAGCCAGAAACATATTACTTGTTATCAACTGTGGGCATCAAGTAACACCTGCCCCGATTCTGTTCTAAGAATTGCATTTAGTGAGCAACAAGGAACACCAAATGTCTTTCTAAGGAATTTAGACTGAACTGCTTCCAAGGGATAGAAGTCTTTCTGGAAACAAATTTATTAACCATACCAGAGCTGAGGTGTCACTATCTTAGAAGACTCTGATTATGTAGAGAATATGTGAGCCATTTCTCCAGGAGAAAAATCCCTGGGTAGCTGATGCCTGTCTTCCGGTAACCCAAGTCATCTGGGCTCTCCACACTCCTGTCAAATGAAACACTTGACTGAGGTATTTTAAAATCTTCACCTGTTCTACGTTGTGTCCATCGATTTTCCACTTATATTTAGCAAATCTTCTAGACTAAATCTCGGTCTTTTGGAAGTTTATTGCTAGTTGTTCCTCTTTGCAGTATGCTGTAGGAGCCTTCTTCTAAGCCATACTCCGAAACGGGGTAAAATTGCTATGTCATCTGAGAATAATAAGGCAGGTATTGATCTGTTTGCTAAGTTTGGTGGGTGAAAGTCTGGATTTGACAGAGTTGAACCACAGAACTGATATGGAAATTAAGTAGCAGAGGGGCCAGAATGCAGCCTTGCTACACTCCCCTTTTGAGAGGGATGTAGCCTGTTGGCTGAATCTGACAGCCAAGAAGTTGTTTTCATGCAACATGCAAATAGGAGTGGATGCAAAACTCAGCACCAGACACTCAAGAGTGGCTGGAGAAAGCTGAAGTGTATATAATTATGAAGCCCACCATTTTGCAGAAAGGAAAGTATCACTTTGGATCACTTATGGACTTCTGTTACTAATCAAATTGAATTAAGTTTGTAAATATGTTGATTACTTCTGTAAGAATGTCTAAAAATTATTGGTGATTTAATCTCAGTTTGTTTTCATAATAAGTAGGTTTCCTTGGGGATGAAATTGATTTCACTTGCACTAACTCGGCATTGTGTGCATTCGGGCACTCAGTCTTAGGGTGACTTTCCATTCCACAGTTACAGTATATCAGAATATATTGTATAATATATACAATATATTGTAAGTCCAGGTTAAAACTCACAGATACTGGAACAGCAGAGGAGACTTCCAGGCTGCACTTGGGAAGCTGCAGCTCTTCTCACTTGGATCCTGAATCCCACAATGTCCTGCAGTGGTTCAAATCAGGCCTTGAAACAGCAAGATCTGGGCAGGCCTTCCCCTCCCCCCCCCTTCTGGTGTTCTTGCCTCTTCCTGGCCCTGAGGCTGAACTGCCCGACTGCAGGGGCTGAACTGCCCAACTGCTGGGAACAACCAGCCCTCATGAGGGGAAGCAACAACACTGAGCATGCTCCATGCACTGGGTGGGGAGGGGAATTAATTGCCACCCCACCTATCAGCAAATGCAGACATGCCTGATCCCTGTATGTGGCTAAGATGACTTTACACAGAGAGTGATTAAAATGTGGAATCTGCTGCCAGAAGATGTAGTGATGGACATTGGAATAAACAGACAGATTCATGGAGGCTCAGTCTATCAATGAATATTACCCATGGTGACTAACGGGAACCTCCACAATCAGAGATACAACACCTTTGAATCCCAGAGCCAGGAGGCAACATCAGGGAAGGCCTCAGCCTCTCTGCCCTGTTGTTGGCCCTGCAGAGGAACTGGCTGGCCACTGAGCGAGACAGGAAGCTGGACTAGATGGACCTTCACTGGTCTGATCCAGCAGGGCTCTTCTTATATTCTTATGTGCCCAGAGGAAGAAAACTCCTTTGTTTGTTTGTTTTAAATCATCATATCTATTAAAAGGAAGAAATGGGACAATACTTTGATCAAGTTTGGTTTGAAGAGAGAGGAACTTTCTGGCTGCTTTGACATATGGTAATCGAAACCAAGCTTGTCAAATTCACGCACACATGCAAAAGTGTCATGTCACATTTCGAGGCCTTTTTAATGTCTTCCAGGAACTTACGGGCAGCTAAGTTAACAGAGGACAACAGTTGCAGAGTTCCCTGTTACATTACTATGCTGCAGAGGCTGTGGCTGCCAGAGGATTTTCACTATGAATCATCCCAACCTGTGCTTTTCCAAAATCAACCATCTTCACTTTGAAGTTTATTTTAAAGCAAATTTAGGGCGACAATGGGTGGCAAATGGTTGTCTGATCTCATAATGCTTCAAGTGAGGAGGATTGCAAATTCAGGTTTTACTGACATAGTAGACAATATTATTATTATTATTGGAAAGATCATGTTCAGCATTGAGAAAGTCATTGAAATGTACTGCTGAATTGAAGTGACACTTTGCGTTAAGTATGACTTACTCTTCTGTCGACAAAGACTGATGCTGCACAGGCAGAAGAAAGGATCCTCAGACTTCCAGAAATGCCAAAAACCATTTGTGTCCCATCAAGGCCCAATTTTGGCTGGGTACAGAATTGTCCCTTCCAGTAGTTGTGTAGGAACCGCTGGGATGGTTTTATCACATGGCCTGGTTGTCTTGTCAGCCTGAGGGAACTTTGTCCACATACTCCACCCCACCCATCTCTCTCTCCCGTGGACCAGTCAGACATCCTCTTTATCATGATGAGGCACTTTGAACTCACTTGCTTTGATCCACCAAGGGATCTGTGAGTGAAAACTGGGATAACCAGGACTTTTTTTCTGGGGGGACACAGCAGAATGGAGCTCCAGAACCTCTTCGTGGAAATAAAATTCTCAAATATTTAAATGTCCATGAGGGGGCATCCATGTGTTTCCTCTTTATTTCCCTCTTGAGAGTCCTGGTAAGCCTTTTTAAGAAAAAAAGCCCCGGGGGAAAACAGTGTATTCACTTCATATGTGTGCCACATTTCTCTCCAGTGGATACACAAAGCAGCTTATCTCACTCACCTCTCTTTCATTTTATTTTTAGGGATGGAGGGTGACTCAGTGATAGAGCATCTGCCTGCTTAGCAGAAGGTCCCAGGTTCAATCCCAGCATCTCCAACTAAAAAGGGTCCAGGCAGATAGGTGTGAAAAACCTCAGCTTGGGACTCTGGAGAGCTGCTGCCAGTCTGAGTAGACAATTCTGACTTTGATGGATCGAGGGTTTGATTCAGTATAAGGCAGCTTCATATGTTGATATCCCCCCAACAACCTTGTTAAGTAGGTTAAGTTGAGAGAGTGTGACTACTTCAAGGTAACCAAACAGGCTTCCATGGTGGAACCTGGCTCTCCAATATTCTAGTTTGACAATCTGTCACCATGCAAGCATGGAAATAGGGACAGCATGCCTGCTTCTTGCTGACAAGTTAGTAAAATGTGGTTTGGAACCTGTAACTGATAGGTGGATCTGTAACTGGTTGGCAGATCGCACCCAAAGACTGCTTGTGAATGGTTCCTCATCCTCTTGGAGAGGAGTGACAAGTGAAGTGCCTCAGGGATCTGCCTGGGACCTGTTTTGTTCAGCATCTTTATAAATGATTTGGATGACGGAATAGAGGGAATGCTTATTAAATTTGCAGATGATACTAAATTGGTAGGGGTTGCAAACAAAGAAGAAGACAGAAACACGATGCAGGATGATCTTGACAGGCTGGAAAACTGGGCTAAAACCAATAACATGAATTTTAACCTGGATAAATGTAAAGTTCTGCACTTAGGGAGGAAAAATGAAGTGCCTAATTACAGGATGCAGGAGACTTGTCTTGGTAGTAGTCTGTGCGAAAAGGATCCAAGGATCTTAGTGGACCATACAATGAACATAAGTCAGCCGTATGATGTGGTAGCTAAAAAGGTAAATGTGATTTTGTAAGTAAGTAAAGTAAATTTTATTCTTATTCTTATATTCTTATTCTTATTCTTATATCCCGCCCTCCCCTTTTGGGCTGTTTCAACAGAAGTATTGTGTCCAGATCACATGAAGGGATGGTATCGCTTTGCTCTGGTTAGACCTTTTAGAGTATTGTGTTCAGTTTTGGGCACCACAATTTAAGATGGATATGGACTACCTGGAATGTGTCCAAAGGTGGGCACTGAAGATGGTGAGGGCCCTGAGGGGTCTGGAGACCAAGTCCTACGAGGAAAGGCTAAAGGATCTGGGTAAATTTAGCCTGGAGAGGAGGTGGCTGAGAGGTGATATAATCACCATCAAGTACTTGCTGTCATTTAAACGATGGTGCAGAAATGTTTTCTGTTGCTCCAGAAGGTAGGACCAGAACCAACAGATTAAAATTAAATCAAAAGAGTTTCCAGCTCAACATTAGGAAGAACTTCCTAACCATTAGAACAATTTCTCAGTGGAGCAGGCATCCTTGGGAGGTGGTGGGCTCTCCTTCCTTGGAGGCTTTTAAGCAGAGGCTAGGTGGCCATCGGACAGCAATGCTGATTCTGTGAAATTAAGCAAATCCTGAGTGGGAGGGCAGGAGGGGCTGCATCAGTGCTTCGTTCTTGTGGCCCTTTCTCACACTCCCAGGGAAATGTGTCTGCTCCTTCCTATCTCTTTATTTCCTTTCAAAATAGTTAAAATGAAACTGTTTTGCTTTCTGTTGTCCGACTCCTTTCCTTTTTCCTTTCTACATTCTTTGTCCAAAGATGGCACTTCACCTGTGGATGTCAATCTCACAGCATCAGAAAAGAAAAACAATAGAAACATCACCCGGCAGAATACAAGAAGCTGCTGGAAGTATAATATTTTGGGATAAAGGCCACGCCACTGAAGATTTTCAAGATGGGAAAATAAAGGTCATTTTGCTCATGGCTTGAATGCAGAGAACAAACCTAGAAATCTGTTCTCCTTTTGTTCTCATAAGCGGGGGGAAGCGATGTGGTCCACACAATACCTGGCAAAGATTTTTCATCCCAGTGAAAACTGGTTACGTCTATTGCTGTTAACTTCTTCCAAGGCAGGGTCTAATTCAGCTCTTAGGAATGATTAGCAGGCTTTTTTTGAGCAGGAACTCACAAGAACACAGTTCCGGCTGGCTTGGCATAGGGAGGTGTGGCCTGATATGCAAATGAGTTCCTGCTGGGCTTTTTTTTATTAAAAGACACACTACAAAAATGACAATCCTGTTTCCCTTTCAGGCAAGCTATTTGTTTTTGAGAGGAAATTTCTGTTTCTTGTAAGGATTGAACTTTTCACTCAACCCATCTCTTAAGACAACCAGCAAGGTGTTTAAGCTGTGATTCAAAATGTGACAGTAGAGTTTCCCCACACATTCAAGTTGAGCTTGATTCACCCCACCCCACACACATACACATATCACTTGTAATGAAGGAGAAAGGCACATTGGCCAGAAGGTACCTAAGGCTACTTTTCAGCTAGTGGGGGGGGGGGAGGAATTGTTGGGCACCTCTGCAGACCAGGTGCTGGCAGCAGAGACCAGAGGACTGGTTCAGGTCTGCAACAATTGACCTTCCATCAGTCTACACTAGAGTTTGTTTTTACAACCAAGGCTTGAACATTAAACTTCTTTTCTGCCTCTGCATATTGGTACTCTATGAAGATTTTTTTTATTTCTTAAATTGCTGATACTGTGGGTTCCACCTCCCCTTATGTGTCTTGCAATGCTAAATTAAAACTGCTCCACAATACAAGAAAACTCCTCCTTCACCAGAAGATGCCTGCAGCCCAAACCCTGTTTATTTGACTTGGCAAATCAGGCAGGCAACCTAAAAGGGGGGGGGGGGGGACTGGCCCAAGGACAGGTGTGAGAGATGATGTGGCTCCATCCCTGTGGCTCCTCAGCTGCAAAGGGCTTCATAGGCCACACCAAGCAGCATCTGGGATTGAGCTGGGGGCGGGTGGAAGATCAATAGCCAGTGTGGCTGTTTCAGAAGAGGCAAGAGGTTTCCCTGGCAGCAATCAGGCTGCCACATTCTGAACCACTTACAGTTTATGATTTGCTTTAAGGGCAGTCCTACGCAGAGCCTTTTACAGTAGTCCAAGCATGAGATCACAAAAAGCACAGCCGAGTCAATTGGCACACAGCAGGTGAGGTGGCAGAATGCCCTTCTGACCACCATGCCCATCTGCTTCTCCAACCACAGGGCCGCAGAGCAAACCCTTCCCCCTACCCTGCTCTTACCTGGATCTGCAAAAGCCAACTTCAGTCCAGGGCCTGCCACTGGACTCCCAAGAGTTCACAGCACTTGTAATTTCTTACCATAACACACAAGCACTTTTTTTTGGAGGGGGGGGACATTATCCCTTGACCCAGTAAAGGGAGCGATGAGGGCCCTCAGTTTCCAAGACCTGAGCAAGGCTGTGAATTATTCATTCCCAGAGTCATCATAAATCCAAAGTGACTGGACAGCATTTCACACACACACACCCCTTTTCCTAGCATGCACCATGGCGTGCTCCATTATGAAAAAGGCTTGCTCCATTACGTATCCCAAACTCTGATGTGAGCCCTATGAAACTCCACAGACCAGATCCTTCATTATGAGTTTCATGTGAAACGAATGTTTCTAAATATCTGCCACAGCCTGTTAATTCTTTTGCTAAGTACTGCCTGTTCCAATTTTGTGTCACTTGACATTTTCCTTCTACTAAATTCACAGTATATAGAATTTATGTTAGTGTGGATATGAAAATGGAAAAATGGAAAATTGTTTTCAGCCATAGGCTTTAATCCACCATTTGCTAAACCAGCCAGTTGTCACTGGAAATAAGTATCAGCCTTTCTGTCCTCTGAGCTTTAAGATCAAAAGGAAGCCTCTATAAGTACAGTCCTCCTGGGATCCCACAGGAGAATTAGGGGCCAGATGTTCACCTAGCGAAAACCTGTTTACAGACTTCAATGGTGTCGCACAAAAAACACCTGCTAGGGACACAGCCACCACTTCCTTGTCGAATGAGATTTCCCCAGCGTGTCAACTCTGAAAGAAATAAAACCTCACCCTGATGTTTTCCAAATAACCTCTGCAAACATCAGCAACTGAGTCAAGCTTCTGCTACTCCTGTGGGCTCCCTGGGCACAATTACAAGAACCGCTCTGACCCACTTCCCTTATCTTTGCTTCAGCCCTTCTGTTTAAAGATTCTAATAAATAAAACAAGTGCCTTTAATTGGTTAACAAGGAGCTTAAGCTAAGCTGGAACTGATTTTGTTTCCCTACCGAGGGAAAGGAGACGCTCTAGACACGCATGTTCCTTGCTCACAGAAAGGAGAAAATGCCTCGCTAATCTGCATTCAAATTAAAGTGACTTGCGCTGGAGGTTGCATGGCTGCATTTTCCTTGCTGAGAGTGCTCCTTGCAGACATCAGACAGCAGTAAAGGAGATTAGCCCTCTGTCATAGCCTTTTGAGCTGCATGTGTGAGCAATTCATCAGAATGGAGTCTCCTTCTGTCCCTGATGCACAGGTGTTTGGGGAGCTGTTTCTTGGCTTTTTTGAGGCAGGGTTGAATTCTACTTCTGACTATTATATACATGTTATTGTTGCTCAACTGAGACCTGGATGGCCCAGGCTACCCCAGTCTCTCAAACGTCAGAAGCTAGTTGTCAAGCATACGGGTTCAATGACAAGTCGAAGTTGATACAAAGACTACGTTTATTGATAAACCGATACTTTCTGTGTAACAGGTTCTTGAGAGTAATGCTGCAAATACATTGATACAATACTTTTAAGGCTTACTTCAAAAGGATTCCAAAGGATGGGGGTGCGGGGTAGCTCTCTGACCTTGCTTTCCCCAGATGTGTCACACTTCCTATCAGGAATGTATGGGAAGGTGCTGATTACTTCTTCTCAAGTTAGTTTCGTTTCTCACTACTTCTACTTTTTAGGCAATTAAGCAAGAAGGGGGAAGGGAAAGAATAACAGAGCTAGCAAAGTTTGCTTGGATCTCCTTCCAGCTGATCTCTAATTTGCCCCACCATTGCTCGAAAGAGGTGGGGTCTCAGGTTCACTCTCCCCCTGGCAACACTTGAACAGGCTTTCCTTCATATCCATTTACAATCTGAAAAAGGGAGGCAACAAACTGTGGCCCTCTGTCACTAATGATTGTATCAGGGAATGAGTGGAGTTTCACAATATGGTGGAAAACAAATAAGCTAGTCTCTTAGCAGTTGGCAATTGCACCCACGGGATGAAGTTTGCCTGTTTGGAAAAGGTGTCCACTACTACCAGAATTACGGTCTTCCCTTGCGAGGCTGGTAGTTCGACTATGAAGTCCATTGACACTACAGACCAAGGACGTGTGGCTGTTTCTAAAGGTTTTAATAGCCCGGGGGGCTTTCCTCCCCTCTTTTTTGCCATTAAGCAAATAGGCCAAGAAGCCACAAATTCAGAAACGTCCTTTTGGGCCACCAAAATTGCCTATTAATCAGATGCAGTGTCTTCACATACCCAAAGTGCCCGGCTAGCTTGTTGGAATGGCAGAATTGCAGGACCTCTGAGCGGAGGCTCTTGGGGACACAAAGCTTGCCATCTTTATACCAGAACCCATCCTCCCCCTTTTGCACTTCACCCAGTCGGTTTTCTACTTCCTTTTCAGTCTCTGTGGCCAGGTGTTCTCCCCCCCACTTCTCCGTTTGCAGATTCCGCCGTGTTTTGGATCAGGTGGTTACCATGGCGGCTACTTGAGAAGGGGAGATTAAGGAGTCCACCTTTTGGCTATTGTGCTGAGGGAGGCGCGAAAGGGCGTCTGCCAAGAAATTCTTTGTCCCTAGGATGTGCCTCAGCACGAAATCGAATTTGGAAAAGAACCCTGTCCACCTAATTAGCTTTTCATTGAGTTTATGATGACCTGTGAGTGCCTCCAGATTTTTGTGATTGGTCCAAATCTCGAATGGCAATTTGGCACCTTCCAGCCATAACCTCCATGTTTTTAAGGCATAAGTCACAGCAAAAGCCTCTTTATCCCACACCGACCAATTTCTCTGTTCCTGGGAAAACTTTTTAGAAATATAGGCACAGGGGTTTAGCCTTCCCTCCTCATCTTTTTGCATGAGGATGGCTCCAACAGCGACATCAGAAGCGTCACATTGCACAATGAAAGGCTTCAATTCATTGGGGTGGCTTAGGACTGGCTCACTGGTGAAGAGCCTTTTGAGCCTATTGAATGCCTCCTGACACTTTGGTGTCCAATTTAGCTTTGCTCCCGGTTTTTTGGAGTCTGGACCCTTCCCCTTTGTTTCCAGTAACTCCGTGAGTGGCAACATTATTTGGGCGAACCCCGGTATGAAGGTTTGGTAAAAAATTGCGAACCCGAGGAACGACTGGAGCTGTCTACGTGTCCTTGGGGGAGCCCAATCTAATACCGCTTGAACCTTACTCGGGTCCATAACCAGTGCCTGTGTCAAGCATTCTGATCAATAACCAATGGGTTTATGGCTTGTCAAAAGCAGGCCTGGGTAAGATCCTAGATAACGAAATGCTGCTAGTTTATTATTCTTTCCTGGCTCCTCTTTGTTTTATGACTGTTAATTAGAGAGAACAAAGCAATCAGCACCTTCCCATGAATCCTTCCACGGGAGGGAGAGCCATCTGGGCAATGCAAGGCCGAATGCCTGATAACGCCCTGGGAATGTATGTAGTTTTGATATTCTATGTGTGAACGCTCCCCTGCTTCCCCTCCCTGTAGAAATCCCTTTGAAGTGTATCTTAAAACCTGTGTATCAATGTATTGGTTTCATTCTTCTCAAGCCATGGCTTGAGCCAAAGTATCGGTCTATCAATAAACATAGTCTTTGTAGCAACCTCGACTCATCATTGAACCCGCATGCTTGACACCATGCCCTGAAACTCTGAAACCCAAATAGTCGAGTTCGGTCTTGTGAAACTCACATTTTGACAACTTAGCATACAGCTTATGCTTCAACAGTGTGCTCAGAACCTCCCTCACTAATTTCACATGCGACTGGAGATCTTGTGAGTAGATAATTATGTCATCCAGGTACACCACTACCCCCTCAAACAAATATTCTCTCAGCACTTCATTGATAAAGTTCAGGAACACTCCCGGCGCTCCTTGTAACCCAAATGGCATTACTAGGTACTCGAATTGTCCCATTGGAGTATTGAACACCATTTTCCATTCATCCCCTTCTTTGATGCACATCCTGAAGTACGCATCCCTCAAGTCCAGCTTAGTAAAAATCTTCCCCTCTGACAAAGTACTGAGTAAGTCCTTGATGAGGGGTATTGGATAAGCATTGGATGTGGAAATCCCATTAATCCCCCGAAAATCAACATAAAGTCTGAGCGAGCCGTCCTTCTTTTTCCTAAAGAGGACGGGGGCTGCATGGGGGACTGTGGCGGGTCGGATAAAGCCTCTCTTCAGGTTCTTATCTAGGAACTTCCTCAGTTCCACCTTCTCAGCCCACCCCATCGAGTACAGCTTGGCCCACCCCATCGAGTACAGCTTGGTCTGCCCCGGGATCAGTTCAATGGCACAGTCCGTGTCCTTATGGGGCAGAAGTTCATTGGCTCCCTGTTCACTGAACACCCCCCTTAAGTCTCGATAAGCCTTAGGGATCGTCTGGACTTCCTCCATTGTCAAGCAAACCTTTTCATTGCGAGGCGGCAGACTGGGGCCCCACTCCTGATTCCAATGATGGGCTCAACACTTCGGATCATTGAATTCTATCGTCTGGTCTCCCCATCAAATGTCTGGCTCGTGCTTGGCTAGCCACCCTACTCCCAAAAGCACATCTTAAGAGGATGATGGGGCTATTACAAAAGCCTCCTGGTCCAGTGGTCTTTAATGCCCACCGGTACTAATTGAGTCTCTAACACGCATGGTTACCCTCTCATCACTGACCCATCCATCTGCTCAAACTGGATGGGGTGCAGCAAAGCCGTCGTGGGAAGCCCCAATGCGTCCACCAGTTTAGGGATGATTATGTCTCTCGTGCACCCCAAGTCAATCAAAGTTTTCACCTGCACGAACCTCTTGAGTCTGCTGTTTAGTAAAATTACTGGTACAAAATATAGCGACCCTGTTACTCTCACCCTGAGTGGTGTCGGTTCAACGGCGACCTGCTGACTGGCACCGTTTAGAGCAGGTCGTCCTCATTTCCCGCCAGCTTGTCCTCCCAGGAAATCTCACTCAGCTCATCAATGACGATGGTGTCCTCATCAGGCATCGGGCTCGTGGCTGTGCTGCTCTTTGCCGCATCCTTAGGGTGGCCGGTCTGCTTCTTTGGAGTCGGAGTGCTTGTCTTGGAGGTTCTAGATGGTGGTCAAGAGGGGTTCAGGCAGCTGCTGGCCAGGTGACTCGGGTCCCCGCACCAAAAGCATTTGTGGGTTGCCGGGGGCTTCCTGGCTGCTCCCCCCACCTGGGTTTTCTTTGCCTCTGTCTTCACCCCCGCTTTCGGGTCATGGCCTGACTTGCTGCTTTGTTGCTGGCATTGCATGGCCACTCGCTTCATGTTGGTTTCCACTTCCCTCGCCAGCTGTATCCATCCCACCAGGGTGGTTGGTCTTGCTTGCTTCAGGGCCTGATCCAGGATACTCGCATTCAGCCCACAGGTGAAATGCTCAATCTTCATCACCTCACTCCACCCCCTCACCTTGGCTGCGTTGGTGCAGAACTCGGCCACATACTCACGAATCATCTTGGAGTCTTGTTGCATATCCCTCAGGGCGGCCAGTGTGCGGGTCTCCTGCAGGGGTTCCTCGTAATTGGCCAATAGGGCCTGTAAGAAAGTGGCTACATAGTCCAGCTCCGGGCTTATGGCCTCATACAGGCTCACGTACCATCTTTTGGCGGCCCCCTTCTATTTCGATCCCAGATAGTCCACACGACTAAATTCATCAGGGAAGGTGTTCCCCCAATAATGCCTGTAAGCTATTAGCGTGGATCATGAAATACTCCACCTCCTCAGGATCACCATCAAAGGTGGCTTCCAATTCCCTTCCTCCGCCCCCTTCTAGAGGGGCCGGGGGTGCTGCCGGTTGCGCCCGTGGTGGTACTGCTGAGGGTCTGGCCGCAGGCAGTTGTGGGGCTCTTCTCGTGTCAGTCATCCCCAGAATCCAGTCAACTTGCCTGTTGAACTCTCCGGCCATCATGGTGGTCATCGCTTGCATCCCATCCCGCAACCTGTTGGCGACCTCTTCAACTTCTTTTCGAACCATCACTCAGAATTCTCGAGCAATCTCGTCTTCCTCCTCATGGGTCCCAACCTCATGGGTCCCAACCACCTTGGCCAGAGGTGGGTCGGCTTCCGCACCGGTCTCTGCCGTGCTCCCCTCCTCTCCAGGTTTGGCCACTTCACCCTCTTCATTGGCCATCTTCACCCGGCGCATGTGCCTGGTTAGGATGGCCTCTCTGCGCGCCGGGGCCTCATCCATCGTGGTGGTAGAGGTACACAGTTGCCACTGATGCAGGGTGACCAAGAGTTGTTGAATGTGGAGAGGGGAGCCCTTTCCAGCGACTCTCCGGCCATCTAGCACGTGCCATGGTGGTGTTGGTGCTCTTGCCCCTTCCTCAGGTTCTGGAAGTTCACTGCTCACTGGAATTTTTTTAGCCATTTGGTTATAAAGTTGCCAGGGCGGTTAAACTTCTTATAGGATTACTCTCAAAATGTCAAGCATGCGGGTTAAATGACGAGTCAAAGTTGATACAAAGACTACGTTTATTGATAGACCGATACTTTCTGTGCAACAGGTTATTGAGAGTAATGCTGACCATACATTGATACAATACTTTTAAGGCTTACTTCAAAGGGATTCCAAGGGATGGGGCTGCGGGGTAGCATTCACACATAAACTATCATAACTGTCTACATTCCCATAGTTTTATCAAGACTGAATCCTTGCTTTCACAGATGTCTCTCACTCTCTTACTGGAATGTATGGGAAGGTGCTGATTACTTGGTTTCAATTCTCACTACTTCTAATTACAAGCCATAAAGCAAGATGCGGGGTAAGGGAAATAATAACAAGCTAACAAAGTTAGGTCCTCCATGATACTTCACAGACCAGGTTAGGCAGGACCATAAAGCAATGAATTAACAATGGAATTTCACCATGCTTGACAAGCACGGTATCAGAAGGGAAGATCTTTACAAAATTGGACCTAAGGAATGCTTACTTTAGAGTTCGAATAAAAGAAGGGGATGAGAGGAAAACCGTCTTCAATACTCCCATGGGCCAGTTCGAGTACTTAGTCGTTTGGATTGCAAGGGGCGCCTGGAGTTTTTATGAATTTCATCAATTAAGTATTGAGGGAGTACCTGTATAAAGGTGTAGTGGTGTACTTGGATGATATAATTATTTACTCCAAAGACTTAAAATCGCATGTGAAACTAGTGAGGGAAGTGCTCAGCACTCTGTACAAACATAAGCTATAGGCTAAACTGTCTAAGTGCGAGTTCCACAAAACAGAGTTAAACTATTTGGGATACCAAGTATCGGGGAAGGGACTAGCCATGGACCCCGCCAAGATACAAGCAGTATTAGATTGGGAACCCCCGAGAACACGTAGACAGCTCCAATCGTTCCACGGATTCTCGAATTTTTACCATAATTACATTCAGGGCTTTGTGCACACCACGCTGCCACTGACGGACCTGCTCAAAACAAAGGGAAATGGTCCAGAAGTGAAAAGGCCAGGCGCCAAACTGGCATGGACAGCCAAGTTCCAGGAAGCATTCAATAAACTGAATAGACTGTTCACTAGTGAGCCTATCCTTAGCCACCCTGATGAATTGTGACCTTTCGTGGTTCAATGTGATGCTTCTGATGTTGCAGTAGGAGTAATATTAATGCAGGCTGATGATGGAGGGAGATTATGACCATGTGCGTACATTTCTAAAAAAATTTCCCAAGAACAATGGAATTGGTCCGTGTGGGACAAAGAAGCATTTGCTGTGACTTTTGCTTTAAAAACCTGGAGATCTTGGCTAGAGGGAGCCAGAGTCCCATTTGAAATTTGGACAGATCACAAAAACTTGGAGGCCCTCACAGGGCATCGAAAATTAACTGAAAAGCAAATCCGGTGGGCGGGATTTTTCGCCAAATTCGTTTTTATTCTAAAGCACATCCTGGGACCAAAAAATTTCTTAGCCGATCCATTATCCCAACTCCCCTAACACAATAGTCAAAAAGAGGAAGTCATTGACTCCATAATATCACACGATCACTTAGTTGGAGTGGTTACTACTAGATCAAAAACAAAGAGGGATGACACCAGAGAAAGGTGGGGAGGAGAGAGACTAATCAAGGAAGTAGAGGAAGAGGGGGACTCCAAACCAGAAGGAGTTAAGAAGGGAGAGGGGGGATTCTGGTACTGGGAAGGGAACTCTACATACCAGAGAGCTTCTGAAAAGTAGTAGTACAATTTTGTCACAATAGCAATATCTCAGGGCACTTCGGTTATGTAAAGACATTACACTTGGTCAATCGACAGTTCTGGTGGCTGCATATGAAAAAGGACATTTTAGAATATGTATCCACTTGCCCTTGTGTATCATGGCGAAGAAGAAAGGTGGGAAACCCCCTGGATTATTTCAATCCTTAGAGACAGCTGGCCAGCCATGGTCGGTAGTTTCAATGGATTTTATTGTAGAACTTCCCATGTGTCAAGGGAAAACTGTAATACTGGTGATAGTGGACACTTTCTCGAAGCAAGCTCACTTCATTCCTTGCCCATAACTGCCCAACGCGAAGAAACTAGCCTATTTGTTCTTCCAACATATTGTTAAAATACACTCTTTTCCTGATAAGATCATTACTGACAGGGGCCCACAGTTCATTGCCAACTTCTGGCAGGAGTTTTGCAAATTAACAGGTATAGAGCAAGGTCTGAGCTCAGCATACCATCCTCAGACAGACGGACAGACGGAAAGAGTAAATGCGCTTCTAGAGCAATATTTACAGTGTTATGTGAATCACCAACAATCCAACTGGGTAGAATTACTGCCTTTTGCTGAATATGGATGTAATAACAGTGTCCATAGTTCTACCAAGATGCCCCCATTTTGAGTAGTGAATGGTTATGAGGGGAAACCTTTCCCATTATTACCAGGGGGGAAAGCCACTGAATTGCCTTCATCATTTGAAAATTGGTGGGGAAATTTAGGAAAAGAATGGAAGGTAATACAAGAAAATTTGGAGGCAGCCAAAGACACCTACAAGAAGTATTATGACAAAAAACACACTCCAGTATGGAATTTCAAAGTGGAAGAGACGGTTTTCCTATCAACCAGGAACTTACCAATGCCTCAACCGTCTAAAAAGTTGCCGTACAAATTTCTAGGTCCGTTCAAATGTTTAGTAAAATTCACCCTGTCTTTCATTGCAGCCTATTACGCCGAGATCCTGGAACTTTGGCTTCACACCCTCGACCACCAGCTCCACAACCTATCCAAGTTGAGGGTCAGAGTCACCATGAGGTGCAAGAAATTTTGGATGCAAAATTTAAAAGGGGGGGTGCTGTATTTTTTAATTAGATGGAAGCACTTCCCACCTAGTCACGATAAAAAGGTTCCAGGCAAACAGGCATGAAAAAACTCAGCTTGAGACCCTGGAGAACCACTGCCAGTCTGAGCAGACAATACTGATTTTGGGGAGGGATGGTGGCTCAATGGTAGAGCATCTGCTTGGTAAGCAGAAGGTCCCAGGTTCAATCCCCAGCATCTCCACCTAAAAAGGGTCCAGGCAAATAAGCGTGAAAAACCTCAGCTTGAGACCCTGGAGAGCCGCTGCCAGTCTGAGTAGACAATACTGACTTCGATGGACCAAGGGTCCATATGTTCATATGGCTTCATATATGGTTCATATAGCTTCATATGTTCAATGGGTAGAAGCATCAAATGTAAGAGCTCCCAGATTAATCAAAAATTCTACCAACTGAATCCAGACAAGCCCTGGAAAAGATCATAGGGGGGCAGTATGTCAAGCATGTTATTTCTATGCCTTATTGAATTCTGATTTCTTCCTCTCCCCCTGACAACTGTCCCTTCTCATGGCTGCATATCAAAGCTAACCCCCCCTATAGTTTCTCACCTTCCTTCCTGCTTCTCCACCCCAGGATAGCAAATGTAGGAATGCTGTAACTTTGATGATAGAGAGAAAGGAGACGCCTCCCCCAAATGGTTCTTACTCTTTGCTTATTGACTTCAAGAAGAATGTGTGAGACCCAGGGAAGTTTCAACCACAAGATAGTGCTTTGCATAGTTGTAACAGTTCACATTTAGTTGTTATGTCTTGAAGCTATCTTTCCCATGTTCTTTGATGTAATCCTTAAAACACCATGCCATGAGCAACTCTGTATCACTTTCAAGGTGCTGCACCTTGAGCAACAATGGATTATCAATAAACTCATTAGGGTTTGTAGAATCTTTCGGGCTCAAGTGCCGTGTTCTACTGGAGAAAGTTTTTCTTCCAGACGTTTCGTTCTCAGCTGCGGAGAACATCCTCAGTGGCGTTGCAGCCGGAGCAAGTGCTCTGCAACGCCACTGAGGATGTTCTCCGCAGCTGAGAACAAAACGTCTGGAAGAAAAACTTTCTCCAGTAGAACATGGCACTTGAGCCCGAAAGATTCTACAAACCCTAATGATGTTACCAGCCATGAAAACCTGAAATCTTTGATATCAATAAACTAAGACTTTGTATTCACCAATTGCTTGGTTGCTTGAGATACCCATGCTTGACATCAGCTCTGGTTGGTACTTGGGTGGGAGACCATCAAGGAGTCCAGGGTCGCTACGCAGACCACCTCTGAATGTCTCTTGCCTTGAAAACCCTCTGAGATGTTCCACCAGCTTTCAAGTTCAAGACCAGATCATTTTCCAGAAGAACAGAAATAATTTTCAAGGCTTTCAGGTAGATGAGAGGGAAAAAGTAGGTTAGTGCTAAATTTATACAGATTTTAATTTTCAACTGCCAGCCTTTAACTGCTGAATTCTAAGCACTGGTTTTTGGAACATTGTGGTGTTGAAGGACCTGCCACTACTGTGCATGTGTAGACAGCCCAAGTGTTACACATCCTGCCTCTCTTTGCTTGTTGAGAGGTTCAATGGAGAGACGTCCTCTGTGGCTCTTGGCATCTTCCTCACTCCTTCACACCTCCTGGCACTCAGCTGGGGGGGGGGGGCGGTTTCCATCTCCAGGTTTCTCAGTCTCCTGCCTGAGGCCCCATTCTGGACATTGGTGAGGCAACAACCCTGGCTTCCCCTTGGCACACCCCCCACATGCCTGCAGCTCACTGATGCTCATGGGGTTTGGCAGAATTCTTCCCTCATGCCATTCATCTGCTCACTCTCCTATGTTTGGGGGGAGAGGTTATTTGTGACAGAAAACCCCTCCCCCTGTTTAATGTGTGTTAAACTAATGTGACCCAGGTTTTATTACAATGGCTGTGGTACATGAGTACATTGTTATGACATCATATTTTTCTTCAAAATAACTGCATTTTATTTCTGCCTTTGCATTCAAGCCTCCCCACCATTCCCATCTCTCAGACCACCACCATTCCTTACGTATTTGAAATAAACCAAAGATTGGAAATCCTTGTCTTTACAAACTGAACAGGCATTTTGAACAACTCATTCTTGGAAAAACAGCCTGGACAACATTAATCAGATGCTAGAGGGGAAGTTTTAGCATTTACCACTCCACCACCCTAAAAAAAAAGGACTGCCAGATATTAATGGTTAAACATACAGGACTGAAATTGGGGGTGGGGGGGGATGAAGGAGAGGAGGAACCATTCAAGCTTCTGGCTTACATAGTCTGTCTCCACTCCCAGGGTGCTTGAAGAATCTTCTGCTCCTCTTGACCTGAAACAATTCTTAATGCAATTCACAAATGTTGCTTCCACTTTAGGAAGAATAGTTCCCTTTTGCACTTGTGCCTCCCTTTTTGCTTTCATCTCATCTAGAGAAAGGGGTTTTGGTGATTTTGGAATTTGGGGGTCCTTGTCCTGCTCAGGGGTCACATAACTAGTTAGAATTCAAAAATCTTGTTCATTTTCAGAATTAACCTGAGAAATCGCTCCACTAACTCAGAAGAGATATTTTATGACAATATTTTACTGAAGTACACAAGGCAGGAGTACAAAAGAATAAACTGATTTTTCCCCTTTAGTAGCATTTAACTCTCCTGCTGTTGAATGGGACTGTAACAACATAGCTTCACAACATTCTGCTGAGGTAAATGTTTTCTTTGTCAGAGAAATACCATTACAGGAGGGTTTGTGTACTATTTATCCAAAGCCCTTCAGAGCGCAGAGCCCCTCCATCTCTGAATGAAAGTTGTTTCTGTTGAACGAGTCATCTTGGAGCTGAACAGAGGGGAAGAAACCATCCCTGGGTTTAATCCACAGTGGGGGATCCAAGACCTACTGCAAAATGTGGGGGTTGCTGGTCACAGTGACCACAACAAGGGCTTTGTATTTCATTTATACATATCTGGGTAAGTGCCAGGGAACTCCAACTTGGTCATATTTGACATTAAAAGAGGACACTTTTCTTGTGAAGCTGATATATTTTTCAACACCTTTGGGGGATTGAAATGTGTTTATAAATGTGCACCCCAATACTTAAAATTTTGGTTCCTACTACTGAAAACACCAAGGCTGTTCCATTGTATACTCATAATTTGACTTCTACCCTTCACTTTTCTTACATATCCTTGATTGTCACATGTTTTAAGTTGGTTTCTGTTTTTTTAATCTACTTTCACAAAATTTCAATAAGCAATTAAAAGGTTGAAAAAGAGAGAGAGGAAACTTCTCTCTAAAATCAGGAATCAGGGTAAAAAGGAAGTTGAAAGGAAACACCAAGAGGGTCAAATCTCTTGAAAGGGCTTGTGGGATGGGGGCATCACACAAAAGCTCCATGCTGGATGTTCATTTAGAATGTCTATCACTGGTCAGAAAAGGCAGTACAAAGTCCAAGAGGTTACCAGCAAAGCCATCTGAGAGAAAAAGATTTCCTTCAGAATATGAAAGGCTTGCCCAAAGAGGGCAAGGGAAAACAAACACAAACTTGCACAAAGAAAATGAAACAGACACTTAGGGATGCCAAAAAAAAATCATTTTGAAGACTACTGTAAGCTCTTGGAGGATTGGCTACATCAAGGGTGTGTGGCCTAATATGCAAAGGAGTTACTTCTACAAAAAAAGTCCTGCCTGTGAGTGAGTGTACAGTATATTGGGACAACAAATGGAACTTCACAGATACACCGATGGGATCTGGGCTGGCAGTGACAGAAGAAGAAAGGGACCTGGAGTCAGGGGGATAGTGGACAGCACAATGCAAAGGTTGACCCAGTGCATGGCTGCTGTGGGAAAAAGCCAATCCTCTGCTGACCATAATTAAAGAAGGAATAGAGAATAATGCTGCTGCTATTTTACTAAAACTCACTGCCACTAGATGGGGTGATGGCCATCATCTTGGAAGTCTTTAAAACGGGCGTGGGGAAATGCATGGAGGATGGCGCTATCCATGGTGCTAGTCCTGATGGGCCTTTGCTCTGATCCAACAGGGCTCTTCTGAAGTTCACATGTTTTTATCTAGGCTCTACACAGTCAAAGCTTGGTGGCAAAGGGTTAGTACAACACTCAAAGAAGAGCAGACAGCAACCTGTCTGTCATTGTCATCCTCCTCCTCCTCTTCATCAAATGTATAATTGCCCAATCCCTGCTACTGCACGGCTCCAGGCAGGGCTTTTTTTTTGTAGCAGACACTCCATTGCATATTAGGCCACACAGCCCTGATGTAGCCAATCCTCCTGGTGCTTCCAGTAGGTCATGTAAGAAGAGCCCTGTAAGCTCTTGGAGGATTGGCTACATCAGGGGTGTGGTGGCCTAATATGCAAAGGAGTTCCTGCTACAAAAAAAAAAAAGCCCTGGCTCTGGGTGATCGTAGAATCATATAGTTGGAAGGTACCTCCAAGGACATCTAGTCCAACCCCCACACAATGCAGGAAACTTACAAATACCTCCCCCCAAATTCACAGGCTCTAAATTCACAGGATTCACACCAGATGGCCATCTAGCCCCTGTTTAAAAACCTCCAACATTAAAAGCCACAGAATAAAATATATAGATAATACTAATGCAGCAGTCAGGTGGAAAAAAATTACCATTTCTTCCCAATTCCGGACTGTGACCACCTGGTGGGTGGGTGAGTGGGGGAGGAGCAGAGCAGTCTGAGGAGGAGAGGGTGTCAGCCAGAATGGAAATGGTCTCTGTCCTCAACCAAAAACCTGGCAGAACATCTCTGCCTTACAGGCCCTATGGAATTACATGAGATCCCACAGGGATCTGATGGTGTTTGGCAGAGAGTTCCACCAGGTTGGGGCCAGGACCAAAAAGGCCCTGGCCCTGGTCAAGGACATCTGGATATCTTTAGGGTCAGGGATCACCAGCAGCTTGCTATTGAAGAAGCATAACACTCTCCTGGGGACATACTGGAGGAGATGATCCTGCAGATACATTGGTGCCTGACTGCTCAAGGTCTTAAAGGTCAGCACCAAAACCTTGAACTTGACTCAGTACTCCACTAGAAGCCAATGCAGCTGGTGTAGCACAGGTTGTATATCTGTCATCTGTGACATTCCCGTCAGGACTTGCACCACTGCATTCTAGAACAGTTGGAGCTTCCAGGTCAGTCTCAAGGGCAAGCCACTACAGAGCAAGTTACAGTAGTCTAGCCTGGAGGTGACATTGCATGAATTACCATGGCTAGTTCAGGGTTCGATAGAGAAGGGGCCAATTGCCAAGCCTGATGTAGATGAGAAAATGCCAGCCTGGCAATGTGCATGACTTGGGCCTCCATATTCAAGGAGGCATCCAGAATCACACCCAAACTCTTGCCTGACTGCACAAGTGTCAATCATGCCCTGTCAAGAGTGGGAAGTCTGTGCCCCAACAACTTCTGCCTTGACCTGCACATGGGAAGTACCAGCTGAGATGCATCTGGCCTTGCTGTGGGGAGAGGGGTCAGGAAAGACTCCTTTATTTGTGTCTCAGATCAGAAGCTAACTGGTGGGGGAAGGGTGGGCAGTAACAGAGGCACATGGGAGAGTCGAAAGCAGTGAGCCTTACCAGAAGCCCTCCACCCTGGCAGCTGCCCCATCTCAAGGTAGGAGGTCCCTGGGGGGTGGGACAGGACAGGACTTACCCTGTCCATCTATCCCTACCTGACACCTCATGCTAGAGAAGCAGGCAGTGTCCAGCTTGACTGATGCATGAGTCTCTGCAACTGAAAGTAATGGCCATTTGAAGGTTTATTTAACTCAGCTGTGTCCCAACAAGGGAGCCTCTTTTGCTGGACACGCAAGCAAGGGCTCAACCTTCATGAACTTCATCAATTGTCATAGCAAGGCTAAGAGAGAAAGGGTTCCCTTTCAAGACATTAGGAGATGTCACAAATTCTGTCACTTTGACTTTATTTTTCTTTTGAAACAATTGTCACAGCAAAACAATAACACAGCAGCCCATACAATGACTACCGGAAAGAGGAAAATGGAAACACATCATGGAAATATTGGGAGGGGGAGTGAATTGATTCCTTCAATTCTGTTCTTATTCCTTTTCTTTCCTTCCTTTCCTCCTATCATCAGAGGAGGAATGACTAAAAGAATAATATACTATTAACGAAAGGAAAAGCAAATTTACAAAAAGAAAGTGAATTCCAGTACTGTTGTAATCCAGCTCTGTAAGGTGATGCTGCACAAGTGGAAGGGCCTTTGCCTTACCTAGCAAGAAGGTGTCTTCAGTTTTAAGTCCCAGCTGCCTTCATCCACTGAGCATCCAGTAAACATCTTGCTTAAGAAAGAACAGCAGTCCTTCAGCTTCCAAAGCAGAAATAATCCTTCACCTTAGCTTGAAAGTGCTAGGCTTCCAATGAGCTCTAGCTTCCAACAACTTTGGGCCAAGTTCAACTCTGAGAGATACATCTGAGATCCAATCCTACATATAAACTGACAGAAGGGGTGATCAAAAGATTCTATGATTACCAAAATCCAGATAGCAACCCCATATAATAATTGGGTGTTATTTTAGAATTGAACATCTGCATTGCATCAGAGATGTATCTTCTTCCCCTTGTGAAGTTGAAGTGGAATATTGTTCCAGTAGCAGGTTTAATCTTATTCAGAACAAATTTGTAGTGATGAGACTAGGAGAGGTTTGAAGAGAAAACAATCCCCAGGTAGCAGAAATTCCTGACTTTTTATTATCTCTTTTTATTTCTGAATTAATTTTGTCTATCTTTTTTTGAGGCCCAGTAATTTTCCCTAGAACATATAAAGTATTGTCTCTTTCAAATTCCCTATGCAATTGCCAAATCCTTCTTTTCATAGTTTTTTTACTCAGAATCAAACCACTCATTTATTTTCTGGGGTTCAGACATGTTTGTGGACTTCAATTGGCATGAGTAGAAAGACTCAAATAAGGAAAAGAGAACATGCAGTAACTCTAATGCGGGTGTAACTGGGGGAGATCTAGAAATTTCATCCTTGATAGAGCTGACTTCAGCTGACTGCAGCATATCTGAACACTCTCCCCCAATTGCTGGGAGCAGGAGACTCGGCATATTTCATTATCCTGCTGTAGCCATTTCCCTTGTCCATTTACAGGAAGGGAATTCTCAATGTGAGATGTCAAAATGAGAGATATGGGTAAATGATCTCTGTGCATAAATTCCTGTACAGAAGGGCTCTTTATCAAGTGTAGAAAGTCAAAAGCTACTAGGAAGTAATCAATAACACTTGCCCCTGACATTTGGAAAAATGTTAAACCTCCCCTGTGATGAACTTGAGGTCATCAGAAGGAAAAGGCCATCCTCTAGGCCAAACCCCAGCCAAGTCGCTTAGCAAGGCTTCGTTATCACTACCAATTCTGGCACTGAAGTCACCTGCTAAAATTGCTATTTTATCTGGGAAAGTCTCTGTTAATTGATAATTTATCAAATTCCAATTTTCATTCATGGTTGCCCAACTAATTGCAGAAGATAAATAACCTGAGACAAAAATGAAGGGGTAGCTATCCAGAGTAACCAAGACACCCAATACCAAATCATGAGAAATCAGAACTTTGGTTGAGGTGATGTTAATGCAGTGGAAACCAAACCAGCTAGACCAGCCCTGAGTTTCCCTCCCCTCATCCCCAATGAGGTTTCCCTTATAAAGGAGATGCAGCCAGGAAACATAGCTTCATTCAAGGTCTGTGTTCCTCGGTGCAGGATGATACCTTATTTATTTATTTATTTATTTAGATAATTTATGTTACTCCATTTCCCAGATGGGCTCAGGGTGGATAAGAACATTTTAAAACAGTAAAACAGCAATTAAAACCAATAAAAGTAGACAATACAATTTTGTGACTCAGTTGGGCACATCATAATATACTGAACATCAGATAGTATAAAATCAATATTTCAGCAGAGGTTATATCACAGCATAGGATGAGCCGATGGGATAGGATGCTTCAATCAAATGCCTGGGATAGAAATGTGGTGACTTGTGGCAACTGAATTTTGCTCTTCCATCTTGCAATGCTCCTGTCAGCTGATGTAACTCTTCTGAAATAAAAGACTTAGCTGAACGTAGCCATCGTGAAACACTGTTACTAACCATGCAAAAGGCCTTGCTTATCAAAGTAGAGAGTTGTAGATTGTTGCTAATGCTTGGTGTGAACATTTCTTTCCCTTGATACTAACAAAGGCAGAAATTCCCCTTTGAAGATAAAGCGCCTCCAGGGACAGCCGCCTGGCCATCCCTGAAAGACTAACTGTAACAATAAGATAAGAGAAGGAGACCGTGTGAATCTTTGCACCTCAACTCAGCAATGTTTAGAATTGTGGCTTTGTATAGTTCCTTTTGATGTATTCCCTTACAGCCTGCTTCCTACTGCTACAATGTATCAGTCTCAATTTTCCTTCGTATTGATGTTTATGGATTATCAAGTAAAAGCTAACTTTGCAACAATTCAAGGTCTGGTTAATTTGAGATCCCATCGTCTGACAGCTCCGGCTGAGGATTCTGAGCTGATTTGTCTCAGCTGGTCATGAATCATCACACTATTCCATACCAGGAGCGTAAAGAACAGAACACCCCTTGTTTAGACCAAATCTGAATGCTTGAGCATTCAAGTGGAGCAGGAGCAGAGGAAGCCAATTGTCCTCCCTCTGTGAAAAGGGCATCCCTAGTAGGTTTTATTCCTAAATAAGATGGGATTCCACCAGTCATTTTTTGTGAGTCCAGGAAATCATGTATAACTGGCCCCATGGGGGGACTCTCCTAGTTTGATAGATCTGTATTTTTTTAACAGCCAGGAGTCTTGCAATCTACCTTGGCCTCCCCCCAGAAATTTTATTTGATCATGCCACCTGCACTCCCCTGCTTTCTCTTTGAGTGCCCGATTACAACTAATTTATCTTGTAGCTCTTGCATGCACATGATAACATTAGACTACTCTAAGATATGAATCTAGAAAGCTGATATCAACTACATTTAAATCTTTATCCTCCATTGACAGAGGAACATGTAACTGTTGCTTAGATGCCAGACCACTATTTCCCCTGTCCATTAACTGGAGCTCCCGATGTTTGTCAGGAAATGACAGGTCAGTCTGCAGGTTTTCCTTTCTGTTTGCCCTTGATGGGGTTAGGGGACCAAATCTTCAAGCCTGTAAAGTGGCTGAGTCCAATTTACTAGGAACAGAGGGGTAACAAATAGCTTTAAAAGATCTCTGGCCAGGGCTTTTTTTGGTAGAGAAAGCCCAGCAGGAACTTATTTGCATATTAGGCCACACCCCCGATGCCAAGCCAGCCAGAACTCTAGGATTCTATGATTTTATATGATGCCATGTAAATGCAGCCAGCCAGACTTAGCCATGATCAGAATTCTGAGAAAGAGAAGCATCGGTCTATCAGGACTATAGGGGCTGTCAGTCTTTCATAATATTTTAGATCTGTGTTTTCAATCCTTTGATTCAATAGAGCAGCCAGATACTCTCTAGTCTGCTGCTTGTTCCCCCAATTTATGATATGGCCTCTAAAAGGATAAGCCCTTGACTCAAGTTTTGGACTGAAATAACAAATCAATTGTATATGGCTTCCAATATGGATAAACTAATATTTCTGTTATCAGATATTGACTCTATGGTTTCTTATAAGGTAGCACTTTTTGCTTTGGCTGCTAGTAAAATCAGGGCAAAGGCAGTATCCAGTAGACAATAAAATGATGTTGTTAACTGGACTATTAGAGCCTGATTATGGAATCACAGGGTTGCTGTATGTAACAAGATTTTAAATAATCTAATGTATTAATCTTAGAGTCCTTGACTGCTTTTAACTTGTAAATTGCTGTAATTGCAATGGCCAGTGGCTTTACACAATGCATTTTTACTGTACTGTGCTAAAAGGATAAATCCAACATGGGTTGAGAACAGACTTTTGCCTTGCGTTGCTCCAAGGTAGCAACCCAGGCTCAATACAACTAGGGATGTGCATTCGGCTCGGCCGAGCCATATTTACAGCCGAACCAGTGTTGATTCGGCCGCATACGGAATAGCCTGCAGCCGACTTCCATAAGCGCCCATTACACGGCAGCCGAATAGGCTCGTTGTGTAGTTACGAATAGCTATTCATAAGCAAACAGCTGTCAATTCAAAACAAAAGGCGGCAATTAGCTTCTGGAGCTTCAAAGGAGCTCCTTTGGCACCTTCCCGCCTCTGCCTTAACATCCCTGGGATCAGGGAGGGGGGAGGGGGAAGAGGAGCCCCAACAGCCAATCCAAAGCATGCATTTGTAAAATACATTGGAAATGCATGCTTTGAAGGGCTTTCTAAGGAGTCTTCACTTCCTGGCTGACTCCTCCATGCTGTGTGTAAGAGATTGCTTAAGCTGCTGCAGCTCTCTCACTCAGACTTCCCTGGAAGACAAGGTAAAACACTTTTTGGGTTCTTGTTTTTATTTATTGTTGGTAAAAGGACTTTTTTTAAAGACTTAGAGTCCCTTTACTTATCCAGATTTGGGTGGTGGTGGGGTAGCTTATTTGGGGTTTCTGCTTGGGGAGGGGGCCTGGGGTGGGGGGGTTTGCCAATCTGCCCATATCTTAATTTAGTGAGAGGACTTTTAAAAGTGCAGTGTCCTTTTACTTCTCCTGATTTGGGTGGCTTTAATTTCTTGGGGTTAGGGTGAAGGGTTTTTTGGGGGGGAGGGGGTGGCAAAGTTCCTGTATTGTTAAAAGCTAATTTTTTACTGTTTTAAAAGTATTCAGTGTTTGATTTGTTGCTGCTGTGCTGTGTTGTGCTGCTGCTATTACTCTTTTCTTTGGGTTCTTGGGGCGGGTGCTGTTTGGCCTAATTTCCATTGTTTAAAAGGCCACTTTTGTCCCCCTTTTCTTGTTGGTGAAAAGGCCACTTTTTTTTAACACTTGGCCTTTTGTGATTCTGCTGGTTTTGTTTTGGTTTTTTAAATTGCCTCTGGTTGGTGTGGGGGTTGGTGAGGGTGTGTGTGGGCTGGGTCACTTTCTTGTTTTTATAGAGTAGGTTGTGTGTTCTGTGGCAGGGAAGCTGGCACCTGGGTGAGAGACCCAGAACCAGCGGGCTTTTTGTGGTTTGCCAGCTCTCCCCTTGTTATTTGGGGCAGGGCTGGAGAGCTGGCATCTGTAGATTGTGTGTTCTGTGGCAGGGAAGCTGGCACCTGGGTGAGAGACCCAGAACCAGCAGGCTTTTTGTGGTTGACAAGCTCTCCCCGTGTTATTTGGGGCAGGGCTGGAGAGCTGGCATCTGTAGATTGTGTGTTCTGTGGCAGGGAAGCTGGCACCTGGGTGAGAGACCCAGAACCAGCAGGCTTTTTGTGGTTGACAAGCTCTCCCCGTGTTGTTTGGGGCAGGGCTGGAGAGCTGGCATCTGGGTTTGCTGCAAGCAGGTCTGCAGAGCAGACCTTGAGCAGATTGTGTTTTGTGTGGCAGTGAGGTTGGCAACTGGGTTTATGTTGGTGCCAGGCCTGCAGGCCCAGGGTTCATAGATTAGATAGAGGGATGTAGTGCATTTGGGGCCTATAGAGATTCTCTGGTGTGAAGTTAGGTTTGGCTTTGGGTGCCCCAGGAATTGGACCCCATGGTCCAATTTTTTTGGGACTTGGGGGGGTTGGAGGGGAGAGTCCCCTTCAGGTCTCCTGCAAATTTGGGGGCTCTCCCTCAAACCCCCTCCCCTCCAGGCAGCTTCAATTATATCCTATTTGCCATTGATTTTAATGGCCCATAGGGTATAATGATGGAATAGGGGCACCCTCTTTGGGTGCCCCTGGAATGGGATCCCCTGGCCCAATCTTTTTGGGACTTGGGGGGGTTGGAGGGGAGAGTCCCCTTCAGGTCCCCTGCAAATTTGGGGGCTCTCCCTCAACCCCCCCCCCTCCAGGCGGCTTCAAATATACCCTATTTGCCATTGATTTCAATGGCCCATAGGGTATAATAGGGCCGTATATTCGGTAATAGCCGTGCATCTACCGTATATGCGGCTATTCCGAATACGGTATTCAGTAGTGCATGGGGAATCCGAAATTTTTTTCCCTGTGCACTTCCGAATCCGTGTAATTCCGAATTTTTTTTTTTTGCACATCCCTAAATACAACCCCTCCTGCATCTCCCCTCACTGGTGCGACATCTGGAGTTTTGACTTCCTGCCTTGGCTTTTACAGCAGTCAGAGTATCTGTTTGCTCATAAATCTTCTGCATGTCTCAGCAATCAAGAATGTCTGAGATGCAAATATATTCAAAACAGAAGTATCCTCATCTGTGTCCAGGAGAAGTTGGCCAGACCTTCTAGGGAAGGTGTGGGAGACTTTAAAAAAGAGCAAGATGCCAAAGGATTACAACCTCCCAGTACATTGCCCTTCAGTCCCATAAAAGGGGCGCCCTCTATACTCTC
Organism: Heteronotia binoei; assembly: GCF_032191835.1. Classification (NCBI taxonomy): domain Eukaryota; kingdom Metazoa; phylum Chordata; class Lepidosauria; order Squamata; family Gekkonidae; genus Heteronotia; species Heteronotia binoei. The sequence goes on from NC_083229.1 coordinate 137,078,070, forward strand.
GAAACCATCCTGGAGAGCCTTGAAGTTATTGTTGGTCCTCACATTTGGTTTTAAGAAACATCAATCTTGCTCTGTTTGGGAAATGACTGTGGCTGGTCCTCAAAAGGACAACATCATAGTAAATTAAATAATACCCAGACTAATAAATTAGTAACTCAGGATAGATTGGTTAATAGCTATGACTCCTAGATGAGCAGTGCCCCCTTCAACCTGAAGTCCTGCTCTGGCTGATAGAAGAATTGAGGAATGTTGATAATGGACTGAGCTTATATGGAACAGCAAACAGCTTCCACAAAAGAAAAAGAATCCTTGGAGGGTTTTTAAATGGCTTTTCTGCAGAAGCACATCAGTCTTCTAATGTGATGTACAAATAACAAAATGGAAACATAAACATATTTAAAGACCCATATTTCCAGAAAAAAACAACGTTTCTTTGAGAAATGCATTTAAGGGAATACACTTTTCTTTTTCTTCTGTGGAAGGAGTTTACTTTTGCTTTAGGTTCTTATAAAGTGTGTCTGTGCAGCCTGTTGCAGCTTTGGTGGGAAAACAACCTGAGAGAAAACCTGAGGACTATCTCAGAAGAGGGGGAAGTTGGTTGTCTTAAGTGGCCCTTCTGCAGGCTGGCTCCAGTGGAGTTCAGGTTGCCAACTCTGGGTGGGGAAATCACTGAAGGTTTGGGGGTGGAGCCTGGAAGGATGGGACTTGGGGAGAGGCCTCAGGGCAGTCCAATGCCATCAAGGCCACCCTCTGAAGCAGCCATTTTCTCCAGAGGGATTGGTCTGGATATCAGTTGTAATTTCAAGAAAAAGCCTGGAGGGTGGCAACCCTAAATGGAGTAGAAGTGAAATAATTTTTTAATAAATCAAACCCCCCCCCCCCCAAAAAAAAAACACCTTCCTTTGAATTGTTTTATCATGTTGCTTTTCTATCAGAATGCATAGGGTTGCCAAGTCCACCTTCACTATCACACCACTGATGCTCTAGGTTTTGGACAAAAATCTATGGTTTCCAGCCCAAATTTACCATAGAGTTTTGTCCTAAACCTATAGCATCACCATGTGACGTCATGGCCTTATGGTGTCACTTCCAGGTGACGTCTTCATGCCATGTTCTAGAGCACTTGCAGGTGGGGTTTCCCCTCCATTCAGCTGGCCAGTGGTGGGGAGGAGACCTCAAAAGCAGGGAAACATCGCCCACATCAGGGGACTGGCAGCAGACATCAAACCGTCTCCTGTTACCATCTTTAATTGCATATTATCAGGACACCATGGAAAGCTCAATGCCACCCTGTTCGGGGTTAAAGTTTTATAGTTCTTAATGTCTGTCAAATGTAAATGCAGAGGCCTTAGAGGGGAACTGAAGAACATCTACTCAGAAGTAAGTCCCAGCAAAAGTTCCTGATGCTGCTCTGCCCCTTTTGCTTTAGGGCTGGTTCTCAGAGTCCATCTGGCAGGTGGCAGGGGGGGAGACCAGGGGCTGCCGGAGGCTCATGGCACAGAGGGGGTTGGGGGGGGGGCGTTATATTGTCACAGTTTATAAATGCTGTTGCTTTCCAGCCCTCTTGCCATCTCCTCTGTTTCTGGACATTAAAAAGGAATACATCACAGCTCTTTTGCTGGGCAGCATTGATTAACTGTATAACAGAAAAGCTCTATGATTTGGAATAATTTTGCAGTCTTCCCAGAGTTCTAAGAATGCAAAGCAATGCATTGAAGTCTGAGGCCCAATAGGTAGAAGAAAAGAAGAGAAATTGTATTAATTTACTGGAAGCTATTCTAGTAGAATGACTCTGCATCTGAATTATTCACAAATAAGCTCGTTAATGAAGGAGGCCCCTGCCAAAGTAGCAAGCTTCCTTTTGCCAGTTTTTGTTAGTTCTAATTTCCTGCATTGTGTCTTTATAAATAAAACTGCCACTTGCCATTAAAGAAGAGAAAAGCACACCGTGGCTGGTTGCAACGAGTGTTATTAAACTAGCAATTGATTTTGGTTCTGTGTGTGGCAGTGGACAGGCATGTTGTTGAAGAACGCAAAAAGCGGGTACAGCTGCTGCAGTGACGTGCATGTTGACCATTCTCTGAGTTGATGAGCCATTATTTTTAGCACTCTCAAAACAGTTCCAAAAACATAAAATGGAGGATTTCTTGCAAGGCTAATCCTAAACAGGGTTGCATCTGTCTAAGTCCTGTCTGTGGACTTAGAAATGTACTGCTTACATCAGCACTATTTGCTTCCTGGGTATGCTGCTGCTTCACCTATAAGACAAGGGATTGGTTTCACCCTTCTCACATACAGAGGACTTTTCCAAACCAAAACCCCAAATTCTCTTAACAGGTAATGCCAGAGACTGAAGCAATGCCCAGGCTCTTTCATTCTATTACGATCCTTCCCAGTACCTGAAGAATCACCTCTTCCCAATGAAGTTACTTGTTTACTTAGAGTGGCACAAGACAGAGCTCTCTGGGTCCCCCATTCTTGGAGCTAAGGGCTGCGGGGTCTGCAGGTAAAGCCATTGCCTCTGAGGCAACATTCCTTTGGGTATCCTTTAAGAACACAGGAGAAGCCATATTGAAGCTGCCCATGCTTGTAGCCACCACCAGTTTCTTGTGGCAATGAACTCCATGCCTTCATCACTCTTTGGGTGAAGAACTTCCTTTGATCTATTTGGAGCTTATTTCTCATTAATTCCATTGAGTGCCCAAAAGTTCTTGTATTATTTTTATGTAAACCAATTTTTATTGTTTTTGCAATATATTGAAAAGTAGTCATCAAACATATATTAACCAATGCACTACAAAATTTCCTCCTCCCCCCACCTCCTCAATTTCATGACCTCCGCCAGTGTTTAAAGCAATTTAAAAAAATAAAGGTAAAAATCCCAATTATAGAATCTTTACTAAAAGTTACAGTTACCTTAACACAAGATGAACCAAAACTATGTAATAATTATTATTATAATTGACCCTCTATTTATCTCATGAACTAACCCTTTGCTAAATTACATATTAAATCAAAAGTCAATATTTGCAGCTTTATCTTCTCAATAAAAATTCAATTAATGTTATCAAAAATCACTGTGTCTCTTCACTTTCCATTGTTTTTCGATATATTTTTGAAATTTCTCCCAATCATCTTTAAATTTTCCTGAATTAGTCTTTTAAGATTCTAGTAAGTTTGTCCATTTCACTCCAGTGTAATACTTTTAAGATCCAGTCCCATTTCTCTGGTATTTTATCTTGAACATATGAACATATGAACATATGAAGCTGCCTTCTACTGAATCAGACCCTTGGTCCATCAAAGTCAGTATTGTCTTCTCAGACTGGCAGCGGCTCTCCAGGGTATCAAGCTGAGGTTTTTCACACCTATTTGCCTGGACCCTTTTTTGGAGATGCCAGGGATTGAACCTGGGACCTTCTGCTTCCCAAGCAGATGCTCTACCACTGAGCCACCGTCCCTCCCCTTGCTTCCACATTTGCACATATAATGTCCTCGCAGCTGAAAGCAAATACCACACCAATGTTCTATCTCGCTTCGGAAAACTTTCCATTTGTAATCCCACCAGAAAGACATCTGGTGCTCTCTTGATGTTATATCCCAACATTTTCGAAATCTCTTGTTGAATCATTTGCCAAAATTGTTTCACTTTTTCGCAAGTCCACCACATATGGTAGAAGGAACCTTCATGTTTTTTACACTTCCAACACCTATCTGATACTTGATTATTCATTTTTGCTAATTTCTTAGGTGTCATATACCACAAATACAGCATTTTGAAACAATTCTCTTTTATATTATAGCACGTCGATATTTTCATCAAGTTCTTCCATAGGTGTTCCCATGTCTCCATTTGTATTTCTTTATTCATATTTATTGCCCATTTTATCATTTGAGATTTCACTACTTCATCTTCTGTAGATCATTTCAATAGTAACTTATAGATCCTTGAAATCAATTTTTCATCCTTGCCCAACAGCATTTTTTCCATTTCTGTTTGATCTTCTCTTATCCCTGTATTTCTAATATCATGCTCCACCAAGCTTTTAATTTGTCGCAATTGATAACAATTAAATTTGTCTTGCAATTCTTCCACCGATTTTAGATCTCAAAGTAACCAGTCCTTGAGTTGAAACAAAGTATAGGTTTATTGATAATCCATGTGCTTCTATTGAGCCAAGAATTGGAACTGATACAGAGTAATAGCAGAATGCATACTTAAAGATGGCACATCAAAGGTTCTATCAACAAAGCTACAATTACTAAACAGTCCTGTATTCACGTGTGAAAATTCAAACAGTACTTTCTTTATCTCCCTGCGGTTATTCTTCCTAGGCCCAGGCCTGGCCTGGGAAAATGTCCCTGGAGGCTTTATCTTCAAAGAACGAATTCCTGCATTTGTTAGTAAAAGCGAAAGAGGCACAGGAAGGAGGTGCCGGCTAACTCTCTACTTTGATGTGCCTCAGCTTTGTTTCAGGGTTAGTAATAGTTACAGCATGGCAGCTATATTTTGATAAACATAGACAGTCATGGTAAGATAAAACATTGCTTGACATACTGCCCCCCTAAGCTCCTGCTTGGGGTTTGTCTGGGTGCAGTAGGTAAAATCTTTTGAGAAGGAGGGGGGCCCTAAATCGGAGCATTTTACCCATTCATCACAGCTAGGGGGGAAATATTTCCAATGGACTAAGTAATATAGTACCCCCCTCTTCTTCTTGGCGTCCAGCACTTCCTGGACCTCATGGTGACTCTGACCCTTCACTTGAATAGGTTTGTGTTCTGGAGGGCGGGGATGCCAGCTCGTAGCCCCCGGATCTTTCCGAAGAAGACTGCAATAGAAAACAGGGTGAATTTTACTAAACAATTTAGGCAGCTCTAACTCCACTGTTACTTTATTGATCACCCGTTTTATTTTGAATGGCCCCAAATACTTGTAGGCTAGTTTTCTGGATGTTTGTGGCAATGGTAAGTTCTTGGTGGATAAGAATACTGTGTCTCCCACTTTGAATTCCCACTCCAGAGAGTGCTTTTTGTCAAAGTGTGCTTTGTAATCCTTTTTGGCCATTTCCAGGTTATCTTGGATTATAGCCCATCCTTTTCCCAACATCTCCCACCACTGCTGGCATGAAGTGGGGGGTTGGGTTCCACTGTTGCTGGGTAACAGTGGGAAGGGTTTCCCTTCATAGCCATTTACAATTTTAAACGGTGTTGTTTTGGTGGAGCTGTGGAGGATATTGTTGTACCCATATTCAGCAAATGGCAATAACTCCACCCAGTTGGACTGCTGATAGCACCGTAAATATTGTTCTAGAAGGGCGTTCACTCGTTCCGTCTGTCTGTCTGCGGGTGATATGCAGAGTTTAGCCCTTGTTCCATGCCTGCCAGCTTGCAAAACTCCCACCAGAAGTTGGCAACGAACTGTGGCCTGTGGTCGCTAATGACCTTGTCCGGAAACGAGTGTACTTTAACAATGTGTTGAAAGAACAAATAAGCCAGCTTCTTTGTGGTGGGCACTTTTTTGCAAGGGATAAAGTGGGCTTGCTTTGAAAAGGTGTCCACTACTACTAGTATCACAGTTCGTCCCTGGGACACTGGTAATTCCACTATGAAGTCCATAGATACCACCAACCAAGGGCGTTCGGCCGTGGGAGTTGGCTGGAGGAGACCTGGTGTCCCCCTTCCTTTCTTTGCCATTATGCATGCCAGGCAGGTAGCTACAAATTCTGAAATGTCCTTTTTCATGTGTGGCCACCAGAACTGCCTGTTGACTAAGTGCGCAGTCTTGGGGACATACAGTTTTTCATCATAATACCAAAACCCTCCAACCCCTTTTGTAAGTCCATCTGGTCTGCCTTCGCCCTCGCGCTCCATTTCCTCGATCATTCTATTGCACCCCCCCCCCCCCATGGCTCAGGCGCTCTGGGCTTTTTCCCTGATCGTGTGGTCACCACGCCTGCTATGGCACTAGGGGGAATGATAGAGTCCACCACCTCCTCCTTTTGACTCTCATGCTGGGGCAGCCTCGATAACGTTGTCAGCTAAAAAGTTTTTCGACCCAGGAATATATTTGAGAGTAAAGTCAAACTTTGCAAAGAATCCGGCCCACCGAATCTGTTTTTCGGTCAATTTTCTATGTCCAGTAAGCGCTACTAGGTTCTTGTGGTCAGTCCAGATTGGAAACGGCACCCTTGCTCCTTTGAGCCAAGACTGCCATGTTTTCAATGCAAAAGTCACTGCGAACGCTTCCTTGTCCCACACCGACCAGTTGCGCTGTTCTTGTGAGAATTTTTTAGAGACATAGGTGCATGGTCTTAACCTCCCCTCTGAGTCTTTCTGCATTAATTTGAGTCCACTTGCAGAAAGGGCGGGATATAAATGGAAAGTAATAAATAAATAAAATAAATTAATATGGCGCCTAAGGCCACATCGAAAGCATCACATTGGACCACGAAGGACTTAAGCTCGTCGGGATGAGCCAGCACCGGTTCACTGGTAAATAAGTGTTTGCGTCTCTCAAAGGTTTTTTGACAGGTGGGGGTCCAAACCAATTTTGCCCCCATTTTTTTCGCTTCAGGCCCTTTTCCTTTAGATTTTAGCAAGTCTGTTAGCGGCAACATCACCTGGGCAAACCCCTGAATGAAGCCCCTATAAAAATTGGCGAACCCGATAAAATATTGTAGCTGTCTATGTGTCCTCAGGGGTTAACAATCTAGCACAGCTTGTATCTTGGTGGGGTCCATCACCAATCCCTTCCCAGAGACATGAAACCCCAAATAGTCGAGTTCTGATTTGTAGAATTCACACTTCGACAGTTTGGCATGCAGTTTATGTTCATACAAGGTAGTGAGCACCTGTCTCACCAGTTGTATGTTGGAGTCAAGGTCTTGCGAATAAATAATGATGTCATCCCCTTGTACAAGTACTCTCTTAGGACCTCATTTATAAAGTTCATGAATACTCCCGGGGTCCCTTGTAGTCCAAAAGGCATCACTAAGTACTCAAACTGTCCCACAGGAGTGTTAAACACCATCTTCCACTTGTCCCCCTCTTTGATTCATACTCTAAAGTAGGCATCCCTCAGGTCCAGTTTTGTGAATATGGATCCCTCCCACACCGTGCTTAACAAATCTTTGATCAGGGGGATGGGGTAGGCATTGGACATCAAGATCCCATTTATCCCGTCAAAGTCAGTGCAAAGCCTGAGGCTCCCGTCCTTCTTCTTCCGGAACAGGACGGGGGCAGCATGTGGGGTAGTGGCCGGTCTAATGAAGCCTCTTTTTAAATTCTTGTCTATGAATTTCCTTAGTTCTGCTTTTTCCGCCCACCCCATAGAGTACAGTTTAGCTTTGGGTAGCTCTTCGCCAGGGATAAGTTCAGTAGCGCAGTCGGTGTTACAGTGGGGGGGAGTTCATTCGCCTCCTCCTCGCTGAACACCCTGCGCAGGTCCCGGTACTCCCTGGGGATGGATTGAACCTCTTCCACGGATATACACATTCTTTCGTTCCTGGGGGGTGGATTAGGTCCCCAATCCCCCAGCCGCCAATGGTGTGTGCACCTTTTGTCGGTAAAGTCTATAGTTTGATCCCCCCACTGTATGTCCGGTTGGTGCTTGGCTAGCCATCCGACTCCCAACACTATATCAAAAGATGAGGAGGGGGCGATCACAAAAACCTCAACATCCCAATGGTCCTCTATCCCTACCGGTACGACCTCAGCCTCCTCTCCACAGGGCTCCCCTCGCATTATGGACCCATCTATTTGTTCAAATTAGATCGGGTGGAGCAGGGGTTTTCGTGTTAGTCCAAGGGCATCCACTAACTTTGGGGTGATAATTTCCCTCATGCACCCAGAGTCGATTAGGGCTCGGGCATGCATGAAGCGTTTGAGCTTCCGATTTAGGGGACAAAAACCAGAGATCCAGTTATTCTCACCCGTAACGGTGCCGTTAGATCCACGACCTGCCTCCCGGCACCTCTCAGTGCAGGTCGCTCTCATTTCTCGCCGGCTCGGCTCCCCACGACTCCTCACTCAAGTAGTCCAAAATTATAGTATTCTCGTCTAGCACCATCGATGTCGTGGTGCTTCCCCGGCTCGACTCTTTGGGCCGGGCTGTCGTCTTCTTCGAGCCCATTGCGGTTGGCTTCAGCATGAGGGGGGGCTCGAGGTTTCTCCGGGTAGTTGGCCGCCAGATGGCCCAGGTCGCCACAGCGGAAGCACTTACGACCTGAGGGGGCTTGGCATTTCCCCCTGGGGTCGATCCTTTCTTCGGCTCTGCTTTGCCCCCTGACCGAGCTTCACGTCCCCCCTTTCCCCCTTGCTGCAGTTGGCACTGGAGGGCCACTCGCTTCATGTTGGTCTCCACCTCACCGGCTAGTTCTACCCATCCCATGAGAATTGTGGGGTGGGCTTGTTGAAGTGCCCGATCCAGAAGGCTGGCATTCAGACCCTGCTGGTAAGCCTCGATCTTCATCATCTCACTCCAGCCTCGAATTTCGGCACATTGCGCTCGGAAGTCAGCCGTGTATTCACGTACCAATTTCGACCCCTGGTGCATGTCTTGCAGGGCGGTGATGGCCCGGGTCTCCTGGAGGGGGTCCTCGGACTGGACTAGTAAGGCTTGTAGGAACCCAGCTACGCTGTCGAGTTCAGGACCCCGTGTCTCATACAGACTCACATACCAGCGTCTAGCGGCCCCCTTTAACTTGGACCCGAGATAGTCCACTCGGCTAAAGTCGTCTGGGAACGTGTTCCCCCAATAGTGCATGTAACTATTGGCTTGGATGGTTAAATATTCCACCTCTTCAGGGTCGCCGTCGAAGGTGGTGTCTTGCTCCCGGCCTCACACGTAGTCTTGCGGCCCAGGGAGTGCTGGCGCTGGTGCTGGAATCTCTGGCAGGGCCGGGATTGCTGGGGCCGCAGGAGCTGCTGGTGGGGCTGAAGCCGCTGGCAGCACCGGCAGAACTGGTGGTGCCAGTGGGGCTGGTGGAGCCCTTCCGAAGTCACGCAGTAACAGCCGGTTGATTTGCCTGTATTTTTAGCAGTTGTTTATATGATAACCATTTGTCTTCCTGTGGATCTGAAGACAACTTTATGACTTCTGTTGGCACAATCCATAATGGCTTTCTCTCGTCACCATATTTGTTATATTTTTTCCAAGCATTCAACAAGTTTCTTCATATGTAATGATGTGAGAAAAATGCATCCATCTTTTCCTTTCCATAATACAAACAGGCATGCCAACCAAAAATATTTCCATGGCCTTCTATTGCCAATAATTTTCTATTAAGCAAAGTTATCCAGTCTTTAATCCATACCAAACGAACTTCATGCTGATATAACTTAAAATCAGGCAATTGGAAGCCACCTCTTTCTTTCGCATCTGTCAGAATTTTCATTTTAATTCTTGGTTTTTTACCCGCCCATACAAATTCTGATATCTTTTTTTGCCAAAAATTAAATTGCTTATTGTCTTTCACTATTGGAATTGTTTGAAAAAGAAACATCATTCTTGGTAGAACATTCATTTTGATTGCAGAGATCCTACCCATTTTGATTGCAGAGATCCTACCCAGCATAGACATATTCAGTTTATTCCATTTTAACATATCTTCTTCAATTTTACGCCAAAGCCCGCACATAATTATTTTTATACAAATCAATATTTCTCATTGTAATCTCTACACCTAGATATTTCACTTTTGAGGTAACCACATCCAGTTAAGCTTTGTAATTCTTTCTGTTTGCTCAATGACAGATTCTTACTTAAAATTTTTGATTTTTCTTTATTGATGTGGAAGCCCGCCAACTCTCCGTACTCTTTAATTTTATTTAGCAACAAGGGCGTCACTTGTAGTGGGTTTTCATTGATAAACATCACATCATCTGCAAATGACCTATATTTGTAAGAAAAACCTTTCAGTTTCAACCCCTCTATTTCTTTGTCCTCTTTAATTTGCATCAGCAAATCTCTAAAGTCATCATAAATAGAAACGGAGATAGAGGGCAACCTTGTCTTGTTCTTTGCTAATTATCATTTGTTCTGTCAGGTCTGCATTCACACAAAGTTTAGCTTGTTGTTCTGCATACACTGCCTTGACCATTCTTATAAAATCATCTCCCAATTTCAATTTCTCCATCACCGCAAACATAAAATCCCAATTAAGATTATCAAAAGCTTTCTCTGCATCGGCAAAAAATAATGCTACCTCTTTTTCTGGATGCTTTTCATAATATTCTACAATGTCTATGACAGTTCTGGTATTATTTTTATTTGCCTCCTGGGGAGAAAACCTGCTTGCTCTTCTTGTATAAAGATATTCAAATGCTGTTTAAGTCGTTCTGCTAGTATCCTAGCAAATATTTTATAATCATTGTTATGTAGTGAAATCGGTCTATAATTTTTAAAATTCATGGCATCTCTATCTTCTTTTGGTATCAATGAAATGACTGCTTCCTTCCATGTATTTGGAACTTTCCCAACTTGTCTGATACTATTCATCATTGTTTGAAGTTTTGGTACTAATTTATCTGCAATGACTTTATAAAATTTTGCTGAAAAACTGCCAGGACCAAGTGCTTTATCTAATTTCATAGGACTAATTGCTTCTTCAATTTCTACTTTTTCTTTGTTTAAAACAATTTTATTTAGTAACATATGGTAACAATATATATTTCTTTCACCATTAATAACTTATTTTATTTATCCCATATATTACTTTCTAACCACCCCTCCCCCCGTTACTTGACCCCTGCCAGTGTTATTTACTTAAAATACTAATAATTAAAGCATTTTTCGGCAGCACCCTGAACGACCAAGCAGCCTTATCTAGGGATAGCACTGTTTGCTCCACACGGAGAGGGGCCTAGAAAAGGTGGCCTAAACAAAGCTTGTCTCCCCCACCCCAGTTGGCTAGCCGCGGTCAACGAGCATCCTTACTTGCGGTCAAAAAATAACAACAAAGAAAAGCCATGCACCTGCCTCACAAAGTGTGCAAAGACTAAAGCTTGCATGTTGGAACATCAGAACCATGCTTGACACAGTAGACAGTGGTCGCCCTGAACGACGCTCTGCTCTAGTTGCCCACGAACTTCTCAGGTTGAATATCGACATAGCAGCTCTCAGTGAGGTCCGTTTCCCTGAGGAAGGTAGTCTTCAAGAACACGGTGCTGGCTATACCCTCTACTGGTCGGGTAAGTCAAAGGCTGAGAGCCGCCTTTCTGGCATTGGCTTCATGGTCAGGAACTCCATTGCCTCCAAACTCGAAAACCTGCCAACAGGTCACTCAGATCGCATCATGTCCATGCGCCTCCCACTTCAAAACAAGCAGCATGCAACACTCTTCAGTGTGTATGCCCCAACCCTTCAAGCAGATCCTGCAGAAAAGAACAAGTTCTATGCTGATCTACGCAACTTCGTACGGAAGACCCCTACAGAGGACAACGTGATCATCCTTGGCGACTTCAATGCCAGAGAAGGTAAAGACTCGGAAGCCTGGAAAGGAGTACTTGGCAAACACGGCATTGGCAACTGCAATGATAACGGGTGCCTCCTGCTAGAATTCTGCATGGAGCACCAGCTCACCATCACCAACACTATCTTTGAGCAGAAGAACAGCCTGAAGACAACCTGGATGCACCCACGGTCCAAGCACTGGCACCTTATCGACTACATTTTGGTGCGCCAGAGAGACCTTCGAGATGTCTTATACACCCGAGTAATGCCCAGTGCGGAATGTCATATGGATCATCACCTTGTACGCTGCAATCTCCGTCTTCACTTTAAACCCACACCCAGGAGAGGAGGTATCCCTCGGAGGAAGCTTCTGGTTGGCAGCCTTCAGTCATCCGAAGTTAAAGCTGCCTTCCAGGCAAAACTCCAGTCAAGAATTGAGGACACCAATTGCCCCACACATCCTTCTCCAGAAGCACTCTGGGAACACTTAAAAACTACCATCCTGTTGATCTCTGAAGAAGTCCTCGGGTTCTCCACAAGGAAGAACAAGGACTGGTTTGATGAGAACAATCAAGAGATCCAAGAATTACTAGCGAAAAAGAGATCTATCTACCAAGCACATCTTGCTCAGCCCTCCTGTCCTGGGAAAAAAGCAATCTTCCGCGCTGCATGTAGCAACCTCCAGCGCAAGCTTCAAGACATTCAGAACGAGTGGTGGACCAAGCTTGCAAAGAGAACCCAGCTGTCTGCAGACACTGGTGATTAAAGAGGGTTCTACGAAGCCCTGAAGGCAGTATATGGCCCATCATATCAGGCTCAGAGTCCCTTGCGTAGTGCAGACAGCCAAGTGCTCCTCACAGACAAGGCATCCATACTGAACCGGTGGTCAGAGTATTTTCAGGCTCTCTTCAGTGCCAACCGTGTAGTTCAAGATTCAGCAATCCACCTCACCCCACTTCAACCAGTGAAAACAGAGTTGGATGAGATCCCCACCCTAGAAGAGACTGTTAAAGCCATCAAGCAACTGAAAAGTGGCAAGGCAGCAGGAGTTGATGGAATCCCACCAGAGATCTGGAAGCATGGGGGCACAGTACTACATAGCACACTTCACAAAGTACTTGTCACCTGCTGGAAACAAGGCAAACTACCACAGGACTTTCACGATGCAATCATCATCACTCTACACAAGAACAAAGGGGAAAAGTCAGACTGCTCCAACTACCGGGGGATAACCCTGCTCTCCATCGCAGGCAAAATCCTTGCCAGAATACTCCTGAACAGACTGGTGCCCACCATTGCAGAAGAACTCCTCCCAGAGAGCTAGTGTTGCTTCAGAGCTAACAGGAGCACCACCGACATGGTATTTGTTCTCAGGCAGCTCCAAGAGAAATGCAGGGAACAGAACAAGGGTCTATATGTGACTTTTGTCGACCTTACAAAAGCTTTCGATACCGTTAGCAGGAAAGGCCTGTGGCAAATCTTGGAATGTTTAGGATGTCCCCCAAGGTTCCTCAGCATGATCATCCAGCTACATGAAGACCAGCGAGGCCAAGTCAGACACTGCAACAACCTCTCGGAGCCCTTCCCAAATAGGCACAGGTGTAAAGCAAGGCTGCGTTCTCGCGCCAACTCTCTTTCCGATCTTCTTAGCATAATGCTTCAAAGAGCCGCAGTAGATCTAGATGATGACGATGGTGTCTACATCCACTATCGCACCGATGGCAGCCTGTTCAACCTGAGGCGACTAAAGGCTCACTCCAAGACAATGGAAAAACTTATCCGAGAGCTACTGTTTGCTGATGATGCTGCACTCGTCTCCCACTCGTTATCAGCTCTGCAGCATATGACGTCCTGCTTTGCAGAGGCTGCCAAGCTATTCGGCCTAGACGTTAGTCTGAAGAAGACAGAAGTTCACCACCAGCCTGCACCGCAGGAAGATTATCACCCTCCCTGCATCACTGTGGGTGAATCAGTTCTGAAGACAGTCCAGCAGTTCAGCTACCTGGGGTGCATCATCTCCTCAGATGCGAAGATCGACAAGGAGATTGACAACAGGCTGGCAAAGGCAAACCGTGCATTTGGCCGACTGCACAAAAGAGTGTGGAGCAACAAGCATCTGAAAAAAGGCACAAAGATCAATGTTTACAAAGCGGTTGTGATGACAACCCTCATCTACGGCTCCGAATCGTGGGTTTTATACCGTCATCACCTGCGACTCCTTGAGCGCTTTCATCAGCGCTGCCTTCGCACCATCCTCAACATCCACTGGAGTGATTTTGTGACCAACACTGAAGTCCTCAAGAGGGTGGAGGTTACAAGCATCAAGGCACTGCTGTTGAAGACGCAGCTGCGCTGGGCAGGGCATATTTCTAGGATGGAAAACCACCGCCTTCCCAAGATTGTTCTGTATGGTGAACTTTCCACCAGCCATCGAAATAGAGGAGCACCAAAGAAGAGGTACAAGTACTCCTTGAAGAAATCCCTTGGCACCTGTCACCTCAACCATCACCAGTGGTCTGACCTAGCCTCAGATCGCAAAGCATGGAGGACAGAGTTAAGGGTGTTGAAGAGAAAGTGGATACACATGCTGTTACCCTTATAAAACTCCAAGAGAAGGTCACAATTCATGATTGCAGATTAATGGAAACACAAGTGCGTCTGAGAGGACTACCTGAAGGAGAGGAGCTGAATTTAATGGATTATTTGATGAAAATCATTGCTGAGTACTTAGAAGAAGATCCTTAAAAATTTCAGAAGTATGCTGGATAGTGTCTACAGAGTTAACTCAGCATACGCAAAGGACAAAGGTCTACCAAAAGACATTGTTATAAAATTAAAATCTAAAGACATAGCTGGAAGAATTCTAAACAAAGGTTTTCAAAAAGCTTGGATAATGGAAGGGAATAGAGTTAAAATAATGAAAGAGCTACCAAGACAAGTGATTAACGACAGGAAGAAGTACAAGAGGTTAACAGAGAAGTTGCATGCGGAGGGCACAAGATACAGATGGATACTACCTGAAGGTCTTGGCTTCGAACAACATGGGAAAAGGATTAAAATAAAGAATGAACAAGAGATGTATAGTTTTTTTTTAAGAGAATAAGGATTCTGCACCATAATGTACAAATTACTATCTTGGAACATAAATGGACTAAATTCACCACAAAAAAAGAAAAGTAACATTTCATTGGATTAAAAAACAAAAATGTAATATAATTTGTCTACAGGAAGTTCATATACAACAAAAGGATTATAAATTTTTGTGGAATAAAAATTTGGGACTGGAATTTTTTTCATTGGCAGAACAAAAGAAAAGAGGGGTAGTCTTTTATATTAAAGAACACTTAGAACCAAAATTGATATTTAAGGAAAAAGAAGAAAGATATATTGCAGTGGAAGTAATGATGAAGGCAAAAAACCCGTTGCTACTAGGATTATATGCGCCCAATGGAGCGAAAGACAAGTTCTTTAAAGACATTAATCGACAGTTAGATGAAATGTCATATGACCAGATCTTGATGATGGGTGACTTTAATGGGACAATACAAAATAATATTGATAGATAAAGCCAAAAGAAGACAGACAAAGAAGGAAAACTACCAAATTCTTTTTTTGAGTTGGTTAAACAAGAAAATTTGGAAGATATCTGGAGAAAGTTTAATCCTGAAGTAAGAGACTATACCTTCTTTTCAGCAAGACATAATTCTTTTTCCAGAATAGATATGTTATGGGGCTCCAAAAGTTTGGGCCTCATAACTAAAAAAGTGGAGATTCCACCAAAGGTTAGTGCAGATCATAACCCAATATGCTGGACTACAAAACTGCAAAAGAAAACAAGAAGTTGGAGAATTAATGAGGATCTGCTACAAAATAAAGACACTGTGACATTTTTAGAAAAGGAAACTGCAGCATTCTTTCGAATAAATGAGACTGATGATGTGGAATTTCAGACAGTTTGGGATACCTATAAAGCAGTAATGAGAGGATTACTAATCACATTGAATAATAAAGATAAGAGGGCCAAGGAAGAGCAGTTGCTAGGTTTACAAAATGAAATAAAGAAAAAAGAAGGGGAATTTAAAAAAAGACGAGGAAAGAAGAAATTAATAAAAGAAATCACAATATTACAATCCCAAGTAAGACACTTTTTGAATAAAGAATTAGAATGGGATTTAAAAAGTTTGCAACAAAAATCGTTTGAAAGCGCGAATAAACCTGGGAAGTATCTAGCCTGGCAATTGAAGAAAAAGAAAGAAAATAGAATTATTAACAAAATCACAGTAAATCAAAAAGAGATAGTTGATCAAGATGGAATTAAAAGAGAATTTTTTAAATATTATGCAAATTTATTCAAAGGTGTGAAAATCAGAAAAGACAAAATGGAAGAATATCTACGAAATATTCAAATAGCACTCCTGACTGAATACATGAAAAAGACTTTAAATGATGCAATAGAAAAAATTGAAATTGAAGCAGCTATAAAAGCAATGAAAGAAGGTAAAGCTCCTGGGCCAGCTGGGTTTACAACTAAATTTTATAAAATTCTTAAAGATAAGATAGTACCCAAACTGCAAAAGTTGTTGAACACGATAAGAGAAAAAAGGAAAATTCCAAATACTTGGAAGGAGGCTGTAATTTTGTTGATTCCTAAAGAAGATAAAGACGTCACAAATGTAAAGAATTATAGACCAATTTCACTACTAAATAATGATTATAAGATTTATACAAGAATTTTGGCAGAACGACTGAAGCAATATATGATTAATTTTATAAAAGAAGATCAAGCTGGATTTCTCCCTAAAAGGCAAATAAGAGACAATGTAAGAGCTGTTATTAATACTGTGGAATATTATGAGAAACATCCAGAAAAAGAAGCGGCTTTATTTTTTGTGGATGCAGAAAAAGCCTTTGATAATTTGAACTGGGACTTCATGTTTGCAGTAATGGAAAAATAAATTTAGGGGAACATTTTGTAAGAATGACGAAAGCAATATACACGGAACAACATGCAAAACTGTGTGTAAAAGCAGATCTTACAAAAGAGTTGAAGGTGAGCAAAGGTACAAGACAAGGATGCCCGCTTTCACCGTTGTTGTTTATAATGACGCTTGAAATTTTATTACAACAAGTACAAAATGATAAAGAAATAGAAGGATTAAAAATTAGAGGATTTTCTTACAAATATAAAGCATTTTCAGATGATATTGTGTTCATTATAGAGAATTCGATTCAAGTGACACCATTGTTGTTAGCCAAGATAAAAGAATATGGAGAGATAGCAGGATTATGTATAAACAAAGAGAAGTCGAAATTCTTATGTAAAAATATGCAACCAAACAGACAGAAAGAATTGCAGACTTTGACGGGATGTGAAATTACTTCTAAAGTTAAATATCTTGGCCTAGAAATAACTATGAAGAATATTGACTTGTTTAAAAATAATTACGAAAAGCTATGGTGCAAGATGGACAAAGATTTGATGAAATGGAATAGACTTAACTTGTCCTTGCTGGGCAGGATTGCTGCAATTAAGATGAATATTTTGCCAAGAATAATGTATTTGTTCCAAACTATCCCGATTGTGAAAGATAGCAAACAATTCAATAAATGGGAAAGGAAGATCTCTGATTTCGTATGGGCTGGGAAGAAACCAAAGATTAAGATGAAGATTTTAACAGATGCTAAACTTCCAGACTTAAGACTTTATCATGATGCAGTTTGCTTGACATGGATTAAAGATTGGATAATGCTGTTAGATAAAAAAAACTTCTACGGTTAGAAGCTCATGGGAATAAATTCGGCTGGCACGCTTATTTGTATTATGGGAAAAATAAGATGGATGGTCTTTTTTCTCACCACTATATTAGAAATAGCCTATTAAACACTTGGATAAAATATAAGAAATATGGCGATAAGAGAAAGCTGCTTTGGATAGTGCTAGCAGAAGTAATAAAAATAACAGCTGAATCTGATGAAGAAAGAGTGATGTCATATAATCAACTGCTCAAGATTCAAGGTGACATAATTGTCCGTTATCACCACTGTTGTTTATAATGACCTTGGAAATATTGCTACAACAAATTCAAAAAGATGAAGAAATAGAAGGTTTAAAAATTAGAAGATTCTCTTATAAATACAAAGCTTTTGCAGACGATATAGTGTTTATACTGGAGAATCCGATTCAAGTGTCACCATTGTTGTTAGCCAAGATAAAAGAGTATGGAGAACTAGCAGGATTGTATATAAACAAAGAGAAATCAATATTCTTATGTAAAAATATGCAACCAAATAAAATAAAAGAACTACAAGAGGTGACGGGTTGTGAAGTCACAACCAAAGTTAAATACCTTGGAATAGAGATAACAATGAAGAATATTGATTTATTCAAAAATAATTATGAAAAACTGTGGTGCAAAATGGACAAAGATTTGATGAAATGGAATAGGCTTAATTTGTCCTTATTGGGTAGGATAGCTGCAATCAAAATGAATATTTTGCCAAGAATAATGTATTTATTTCAAACCATCCCGATTGTAAAATATGCAAAACAATTTAACAAATGGCAAAGGAAAATCTCCGACTTTATATGGGCCGGAAAGAAACCAAGAATAAAGATGAAGATCTTAACAGATGCTAAAGAGAGAGGAGGTTTTCAACTTCCTGATCTAAGATTGTATCATGATGCAGTTTGTTTGACATGGATTAAAGATTGGATAATGCTGTTAGATAAAAAACCTTTATGGTTAGAAGCTCACGGAAATAAATTCGGCTGGCACACGTATATGGACATATGAAGCTGCCTTCTACTGAATCAGACCCTCGGTCCATCGAAGTCAGTATTGTCTTCTCAGACTGGCAGCGGCTCTCCAGGGTCTCCAGCTGAGGTTTTTCACACCTATTAATATATATTAATATATATGTATTATGGGAAGAATAAAATGGATGGTTTTTCTCTCTCCACTATGTTAGAAACACTTTACTAAGTACTTGGATAAAATATAAGAAATATGGGGACGAGAGAAAACCGCTGTGGATAGTGCCAGCAGAAGTAATAAAAATAACAGCTGAATCCGACGATAAAAGAGAAATGTCATATAACCAACTGCTCAAGATTCGAGGAGATAAAATTGAATTAAAATCTTCGGAAGAGCTAGACAATAAATATGATTGGTTTCAAATGCAACAAATTAAAAGCTTGTTGGAAAATGATATAAAATCAGAAGGAATTAGACGAGAACAAACAGAATTGGAAAGGGTCCTGCTTGGTGATAATGAAAAATTGATATCAAAAGTATATAAGTTATTATTGAAATGGTCTACAGAATAATAATAATAATAATAATAATAATAATAATAATAATAATAATAATAATAATAATAATAAATTTTATTTATATCCCGCCCTCCCCGCCTAGGCAGGCTCAGGGCGGCTGACAACAGTTCGATAAAATTATACAATATAAAATATACAATATAAGGTAATTTAAAACAACATTTAAGTTATACATTGATTTAAAACAACAATCTAAAACCAGTTCCAAATGTCTGGATCATTCCATAGTTTAAACGGCGGTGATCTTCCTGATGTTATCTGTACACTTGTATTATGGCAGGGGTCACTAGATAAATCGTTGGTAATTAAACAGCCATCCTATCAACTTCTACAAACGCCTGCTTGAAAAGGATGGTCTTACAGGCCCTGCGGAATTGGTCCAAACTCCGCAGGGCCCGTACCTCCTCCGGAAGTTGATTCCAAAGGCACGGGGCTATAACAGAGAAGGCCCGTGCCCGTGTACTCTGTAATTTCGCCTCCTTTGGCCCAGGGATAGTCAGCGTGTTCTTCCCTGCCGACCTCAGTGCTCTTTGGAGCTCATATGGGGAGAGACGGTCCCTCAGGTAGGCAGGTCCTCGGCCATATAGGGCTTTAAAGGTAATAACCAGCACTTTGTATCGGACCCGGTATGTAACTGGCAGCCAGTGCAGTTCACGCAGCCCCGGCTGTATATGCTCCCATTTCGGGAGTCCCAATAACAGCCTGGCCGCTGCGTTCTGCACTAGCTGCACCTTCCGGGTTCGACACAAAGGCAGCCCCATGTAGAGGGCATTGCAGTAGTCTAGTCTTGAGGTGACCGTCGCATGGATCACTGTTGCCAGGTCCCGGCGCTCCAGGAAAGGAGCCAGCTGCCTTGCCCGCCTCAGGTGGAAGAATGCCGACTTGGCAGTGGCCGCTACCTGGGCCTCCATTGATAGTGAAGGCTCCAGTAGGACTCCCAGGCTCCTGACCCGGCCCGGTCAAGAAGAAGTAGTAAAATCTCAAATGGTCAAATGGGCAGTCAATGTGAATAGAGAAATACAAATGGATGCATGGGAATACCTTTGGATGAAATCAATGAAGATATCAACTTGTCAGAGCATAAAAGAAAATTGTTTTAAGATGATGTACAGGTGGTATATGACCCCGAAAAAATTGGCTAAGATGAGCAAGAAAATGTCGGATAGATGTTGGAAGTGTAAAAAACATGAAGGTTCTTTCTTCCATATGTGGTGGACATGTGAAAAAGCGAAAGAGTATTGGAAGATGATACAACAAGAAATCTCCAAAATATTGGGTTACGACTTTAAGAAAATTGCAGAGACATTTTTGCTTGGATTACAATTAGAAAAATATCCAAAGGAAGATAGGACTCTAATTTGGTACCTGCTATCAGCTGCTAGGACATTGTATGCGCAGCTTTGGAAGCAAGAAAAAATACCGGATAAATGGGATTGGACTATGAAAGTTCTATCGTGGAGTGAAACGGATAAATTAACTAGAACATTAAGAGACTATGATTTGGAGATATTTAAAAAAGAGTGGAGGAAGTTTAAAGAATACATAGAGAAAGAGTCGAATGTAAGAAGACATTGGACAATTTTTTAGTAATATTGGGGGGGGGGGGGAAACCGAAGAAGCAAGAAGGGGGGGGAAATACATATATAATTTTGATTAGTCAGATGTATCTTTAGTTTTGAATTAGAATCTATAACCTCGGGGAAGTCTATATTGGAGGGAGGGGGGATTGAAAAGTCATATGGGTTAGTATTGAAGCAACGAAGGGAAATTAAGTTCTGTAACCATATGCTATCAATAAATTGGTAAAACCAAAAAAAGATTCAAGGTGACATAATTGAATTAAAGTCTGCAGAAGAGTTAAATAACAAGTATGATTGGTTTCAAATGCAACAAATAAAAAGTTTGATGGAAAACGATATTAAATCTGATGGAATTAGACGTGAGCAAACAGAATTGGAAAGGGTTCTGCTTGGAGACAATGAAAAATTAATATCAAAAGTATATAAATTACTATTGAAATGGTCTACAGAAGAAGAAGTAGTAAAATCTCAAATGGTTAAATGGGCAATCAATGTAAATAGAGAAATACAAATGGATACATGGGAATACCTTTGGAAGAACTCGATGAAGATATCAACATGTCAAAATATTAAAGAGAATTGTTTTAAGATGATGTATAGATGGTATATGACTCCGAAAAAACTGGCAAAGATAGGTAAAAAGATGTCGGATAGATGTTTGAAATGTAAAAACCACGAGGGTTCTTTTTTTCATATGTGGTGGACTTGTGAAAAAGCGAAAAAGTTTTGGCAGATGATACAACAAGAAATCTCTAAAATTTTGGGATATGACTTTAAGAAAGTTCCAGAGACTTTTCTGCTAGGACTACATATAGAAAAATTTCCAAAAGAAGATAGGACTTTAATTTGGTATTTGCTCTCAGCTGCTAGGACATTGTATGCACAGCTGTCGAAGCAAGAAAAAATACCAGAGAAATGGGACTGGATTGTGAAAGTTTTATCGTGGAGTGAGATGGACAAGCTAACAAGAACTTTAAGAGATTATGATTTGGATCTGTTTAAAAAGGAGTGGAAGAAATTTAGAGAATACATAGAGCAAGAGTGGAATGTAAAAAGACATTGGACAATTTTTTAATGTGAATGGGAGAAAAGAAAGACATTGATTTTTCATTGGTTAGGGGTGCCTTTTTAATTGAACTTAAGTATATAACTTCGGCAGAAGTCTAGTAATGGAGGGAGGGGGGGTTGAAAATATATGGGTTAGAGATAGTAAGGACATAAATTAAATAATGTAACCATATGTTATTAATAAAATTGTTTAAAACACACAAGGCCTTCCTGTCTTCCACCGAAGTCTGCTCAAATTTGTGTTTGTTGCATCAGTAACATTGTCCAGCCACCTCATCTTTTGCCGTCCCCTTCTTCTTTTGCCTTCTGTCTTCCCTAGCATCAGAATCTTCTCCAGGGAGTGCTCCCTTCTCATTGGGTGGCCAAAGTATTTGAGCTTCAGTTTCAGCATCTGACCTTCCAGGGAACAGTCTGGGTTGATTTCCCTTAGGACTGACTGATTTGATCTTGCAGTCCAAGGGACTCTCAAGAGTCTTCTCCAGCACCACAGCTCAAAAGCATCTATTTTTCTGCGCTCAGCATTCCTTATGGTCCAGCTCTCACAGCCATACATTACTACTGGGAATACCATCACTTTGACTATACGGACTTTTGTTGGCAGGGTGATGTCTCTACTTTTTCTTATACTGCCCAGGTTCGCCATAGCTGTCCTCCCAAGGAGCAAATGTCTTTTAATTTCATGGCTACAGTCACCATCTGCAGTGATCTTGGATCCCAGAAATGTGAAGTCTGTCACTACTTCCATGTCTTCCCCTTCTATTTGCTGTGGTGTGATGGGGCTGGATGCCATAATCTTAGTTTTTTTGATGTTGAGTTTCAAGCCTACTTTTGTGCTCTCCTCTTTCACCCTCAACAAGAGGTTCTTTAGGTCCTCCTCACTTTCTGCCATTAGAGTGGTATCATCTTCATATCTGAGGTTGTTGATGTTTTCCCCAAGAATCTTAATTCCTGCTTCTGCTTCATCCAGGCCAGTATTCCGCATGATGTACTTTGCATATCTAAATTTCTTCGTAACGTTTTGCAGCTTCCGCCAGGTGTGTCAAATGCCCTTTTACGTTTAGAAACTGGGCAAATGAGAATTGAGGCCAGAATTATGTTATCTTCGGCATGTCAATGGCTAAGGATCCATAAAAACAAAAAAGGCCTCTTCCCTTTAATAACTCAAGACCCCTATAGGCCAAGGTGGCTGCAATTGGTCAGAAGCAACTTAGAAAGTATAGGATTCTCACTTGAAAACCTCTTGGCGCAGAGCTATGCCAAAGCAAAAAGTATTATCAAACAAAGAATCTGCGATATAGAGAGACAAAGGGATCTAGAACAGGCCCCCTCTTTTTTAGCAGCTACTGAGACCAAATATGTTATGAGGACGGCCAAGTACTTTTTTTATTTGGAGGTACCAGCCCACAGAAGAGCCTTTACGTTGGCTCGATGCGCAGCCATGCCCTTAAAGGTGCTAGAAGGGAAATATAGAAAAGTCCCGTATGAAGACCGACGCTGTCCTTGTGCTACGGGAGAGGTGGAGTCGATGACTCATATGTTTTTTCGATGCCCTTTCCACCAGGTACAGAGGGATAGGTTTGTTTCCCCGTTTGTAGTTAAACCAATGGCAGACGCGGATGAGGCATGTTTGGAGAAACTTTTGGTGGATGCAAGTCCAACTATCTCTAGACAGATAATTCCTTATACATCACCCCAATTCTATCCCTTTTTCTAGGAAGATCTGACAAGTGTTATATGTCTCTTCTCCTTTCAGATCACTCCAAGGAAACCAGCTTTAGCGTGTCCAGATTTTATGCTCCAGCTCATTTAATAAGGAAGCCCCTGGTTAAATCTTTTTTTTTATTAACTTTGCACATGACATGGAAGTTAGTATTATAACAAGGTTATTGTTTTTAATCTTTTATGTGTTGCTGACTGGGGGGTGGGGGGTGGTTATGTGTTGCTGACTGGGGGTGCTGGCTATACCCTCTACTGGTCAGGTAAGTCAAAGGCTGAGAGCCGCCTTTCTGGCGTTGGCTTCATGGTCAGGAACTCCATTGCCTCCAAACTCGAAAACCTGCCAACAGGTCACTCAGATCGCATCATGTCCATGCGCCTCCCACTTCAAAACAAGCAGCATGCAACACTCTTCAGTGTGTATGCCCCAACCCTTCAAGCAGATCCTGCAGAAAAGAACAAGTTCTATGCTGACCTACACAACCTCGTACGGAAGACCCCTACAGAGGACAAGGTGATCATCCTTGGTGACTTCAATGCCAGAGTAGGTAAAGACTCGGAAGCCTGGAAAGGAGTACTTGGCAAACACGGCATTGGCAACTGCAATGACAACGGGCGCCTCCTGCTAGAATTCTGCATGGAGCACCAGCTCACCATCACCAACACTATCTTCCAGCAGAAGAACAGTCTGAAGACAACCTGGATGCACCCACGGTCCAAGCACTGGCACCTTATCGACTACATTCTGGTGCGCCAGAGAGACCTTCAAGATGTCTTACACACCCGAGTAATGCCCAGTGCAGAATGTCATACGGATCATCATCTTGTACGCTGCAATCTCCGTCTTCACTTTAAACCCACACCCAGGAGAGGAGGTATCCCTCGGAGGAAGTTTCAGGTTGGCAACCTCCAGTCAGCCGAAGTTAAAGCTGCCTTCCAGGCAAAACTCCAGTCAAGAATTGAGGACCCCAGTTGCCCCACAGACCCTTCTCCAGAAGCACTCTGGGAACACCTAAAAACTACCATCCTGCAGATCTCTGAAGAAGTCCTCGGGTTCTCCACAAGGAAGAACAAGGACTGGTTTGATGAGAACAATCAAGAGATCCAAGATTTACTGACGAAAAAGAGATCTGCCTACCAAGCACATCTTGCTCAGCCCTCCTGTCCTGAGAAAAAAGCAACCTTTCACGCTGTATGTAGCAACCTCCAGCGCAAGCTTCGAGACATTCAGAACGAGTGGTGGACCAAGCTTGCTGAGAGAACCGAGCTGTGTGCAGACACTGGTGATTTAAGAGGGTTCTACGAAGCCCTGAAGGCAGTATATGGTCCATCATATCAGACTCAGAGTCCCTTGCGTAGTGCAGACGGCCAAGTGTTCCTCACAGACAAGGCATCCATATTGAACCGGTGGTCGGAGTATTTTCAGGTTCTCTTCAGTGCCAACCGCATAGTTCAACATTCAGCAATTCACCTCACCCCACTTCAACCAGTGAAAACAGAGTTGGATGAGATCCCCACTCTAGAAGAGACTGTTAAAGCCATCAAGCAACTGAAAAGTGGCAAGGCAGCAGGAGTTGATGGAATTCCACCAGAGATCTGGAAGCATGGGGGCACAGTACTACATAGCTCACTTCACAAAGTACTTGTGACCTGCTGGGAACAAGGCAAATTACCACAGGACTTTCGCGATGCAATCATCATCACCCTATACAAGAACAAAGGGGAAAAGTCAGACTGCTCCAACTACCGGGGGATAACCCTGCTCTCCATCGCAGGCAAAATCCTTGCCAGAATACTCCTGAACAGACTGGTGCCCGCCATTGCAGAAGAACTCCTCCCAGAGAGCCAGTGCGGCTTCAGAGCTAACAGGAGCACCACCGACATGGTATTTGTTCTCAGGCAGCTCCAAGAGAAATGCAGGGAACAGAACAAGGCTCTGTATGTGACTTTTGTCGACCTTACCAAAGCTTTCGATACCATTAGCAGGAAAGGCCTGTGGCAAATCTTGGAACGTTTAGGATGTCCCCCAAGGTTCCTCAGCATGATCATCCAGCTACTGTCAGAACTTGTATCTTTACTGCTGGTCCCCTATAATGTGACCAATGCTGTAATGTATTTTTACTATGACTTAGAACTGCTTTGTTACTGAACCAAACTGACTCCATGTTGTAACCCTTGCTTGACCCAAAATGCTTGAATAGTAATTAACCTTGCCCCACTGGTATCCAAAATATTTGGGGTTGTAGAATGAGTTATGTTATGTCTCTGAACATTCTCACCCTGGGACCCTTTGAAGCCGAGCAGCATGGCCTTCGAAGTAGGGAGGCATCCTCTCTACTGATAACGATGGTGAGAAGACAGATGTGCCTGTAACGGTGTGAATTGGGGCTTTGTGAGATGTTTGTTTTACGTGTATAAAATTGTGCTGGTGCTGGCTCTCGCCATCACTGTTATCTTGCCTCTTCCAGTGCTTAGTTCTCTTCAATAAAATCCTAGCTTTGCAACCAAGTATGGGATCCGTTTGAAGTTCTTAAGTTCTGACATTATAACAGTGATCCCATTGTTCGTGGCTTATCTGTACTGGAGGCTTGGCCCGATGGCGGCAAAAGTGCCAGACGACGGAGAGCCCACCACCCCAATAGAGGACCCGCCGCTCGACCCAAATGTGACGGGAGTCCGGCGCAAGATTAAGGTCCCAGCGCCTTTCTCGGTCGACGCCGCGTTCCCAGCCCCGCGAACCTGGAGCCCACGGAAGTCCACGGCAGCAATCGACGCCGCGGAGCAGCGGTACCGAAGCATGCTGGGCGAAGGGGGAGCCGGAGACGGCGACGGTGACCAAGAGGAGGGTCCGGCGCCCCGAGGGGGAGACGACCAGATCCGGACCCTCCGCAACGACTTATTCGACTGGGTCCGGGAGATACACGACGACGTGCATCGATCCCGCGTGACGATGGCCGAGGAGTTGCAGCAGAACCTGGGCGCGATCTACGACCAGCTCCGCACCTTGCAAACTGCGGTCCTGGGAGTCCCGATAGGAGGGCTACCGCTGGGGCAACCGCCCGTAGCCCCGCCGGCTCCGCCGGCCCCAGCGCCGCAAGCTCCGGCCGCCCCGGCCCCACCAGCTCCGGCCGCCCCAGCGCCGCAAGCTCCGGCCGCCCCGGCGCCGCCGGCTCCACCTGCCCCGGCACCACCAGCCCCGCTGGCCCCGGCTGCCCCGGCGCTGCCGGCCCTGCCCGCTCCAGGGGCCCCGGCGCCACCCGCCCCGATCCTGCCGGCTCTACCGGGCCCCGCGCCGCCGCCGGGGGCGCCGCGAGCCCCGGGAGGGGCCGAGGGTCGAGGAAGAGAATTGAAGATTACTTTCGATGGGAATCCGGAGGACGTGGAGTATTTCACCATACAGTGCGACACGTTCTTCACTCACTGGGGTGCGGATTACCCGACCGAAGCCAGCCGAGTGTACCACATCGCGTCCCGACTGAGAGGCGCGGCCCGCAAGTGGTACGTCGGGCTTTTTATGGGAAGAAAACCCGAACTAGCTACGGTGGCGGGGTTCCTGCACGCGATGCTCCGCCAGTATGGCGATCCCCTACGGGAGGAGAAGGCTGTCGCCGCCCTTCAGCGCATAGAGCAAGGCAACCGCTCCACCCGCGAGTATGCCACCGAGTTCCTGGGGTACTGCGCGGCGGCAAGGGGATGGAACGAGGTCATGAAATATACCGCGTTCATCAATGGTCTGAACCCGACAATCCTCGACCGCTGTTACAGTCAGGGGAGACCCGACACGTTGGTCGGATGGATCCAGCTGGCCGGAGAGGTGGAGACCAACCTCCAACATGTGGGGATGCGACGGCAGCAGCTGGCAAAGAAGGCGGCGAAACTCACACCGACTAAATCCGAAGGGAGGAAGACACCGGCGACCTCCACCCCGTCTCCTGCTCGCAAGTGCTTCAAATGCGGAGACCCAAATCATCTCGCTGCCAACTGCCCAGTGAAAGTGGGTGCCGCCCCACCCACGGCGAAGACAACTACCCCGGGGCCGAAGAAGAAAAAGAGCGGCCGCTCGAAGGAGCCCAGCCGGGGCTCTGTCGCCACTTCCCTGGCGACTGACGAGGATTTTACCACCGAATTGGCTACCGTGGAAGAATCGACCGAAGAATCGGACGACACAGAGTCGGCGGGAAACGACAGCGACCTGCTTTAATGGGTGCCGCAAAGCAGGTCCAGCAACAGCCGGCACTCCTCACGGTGAGAGCAACAGGGGGTTTACTTTTTATGGCCGTTACCCTCCTCAACCCTAACCTAAAGAGATTCATGCACGCCCAAGCACTGATCGACTCCGGGTGTAACAGGGAACTGATCACCCCCCGCCTAGTTGAGGCGTTGGGATTAGCCACTTCCCCCCTACCACAGCCGATGCAGTTCCAGCAGATGGACGGGGGGCCCATGAGAGGGGAGCCATGTGCGTTAGAGACTCAGGCAGTCCCGGTGGGAACCGAGGAGCATTGGGGGATTGAAACTTTTGTAATTGCCCCCTCTTGCTCTTTTGACGTGGTGATGGGCTCGTCTTGGCTCGCCCGCCACCAACCAGACATAAGGTGGGAGGAACAAATCGTCCGGTTCCCGGATTGGAGGTGTGAGCATCACCACTGGCGCCCCGAATGGGGGCCGCACGCTCCTCCCCAAAACATGCGGGCTTGCCTCACTCTCGAGGAAGTCGCCTCGATCCCCAAGGAATACCAAGATCTAAGATTAGCGTTTAGCGAGAAGGAAGCGGACGAGCTACCGCCCCACCGCCCTACGGACTGTGCCATCGAGCTGATCCCAGGGCAACAGCTTCCCAAGGCGAAACTGTACTCCATGGGTTGGGCGGAAAAAGCTGAGCTCCGAAAGTTTTTGGACAAGAACCTTAAGCGCGGCTTCATACGGCCGGCCACTGCCCCCCATGCCGCCCCCGTCCTCTTCCGAAAGAAAAAGGACGGGTCTCTTAGGCTCTGCACAGATTTTCGTGCTATAAACGGGATTTCCATGTCCAACGCCTACCCGATCCCGTTGATAAAGGATTTGTTGAACACCGTAGCAAAGGGCAAAGTATTTACAAAGCTTGATCTCCGAGACGCGTACTTCCGCGTCCGCATCAAAGAGGGGGACGAGTGGAAGACAGCATTCAACACCCCCCTGGGACAATTTGAGTACCTAGTCATGCCCTTCGGACTGCAGGGAGCCCCTGGTGTTTTCATGAACTTTATCAATGAAGTGCTACGGGACTTCCTGTTTAAGGGGGTGGTGGTGTACCTTGATGACATCATTATCTATTCACAAGATCTAAAGTCTCATGTACCCCTGGTCCGAAAAGTGTTACGCACCCTTTGCAAACACAAACTGTACGCTAAATTGTCAAAATGCGAGTTCCACAAGACCGAATTGGACTATTTGGGTTTCCGGGTGTCGGGGGAGGGATTGGCCATGGACCCCGCAAAGGTCCAAGCGGTACTAGACTGGGAACCCCCTCGAACCCGCAAGCAGTTACAAAGTTTTATCGGGTTCGCTAACTTTTACCGCGATTTCATTAAGGGGTTTGCCACCGTCATGCTCCCCCTCACAGAACTTCTCTTTGAATAAACAATTTTATTAGTAACATATGGTAGTAGAACTATAACTACAACTTATAAAAAGCTTAATATATATTAAGAAAAAGACCATCATTCTACCCCACATCTTACTTTCTCCCACCCCTCCCCCAATTACTTGACCCCCGCCAGTGTTATTTTCTTTAAAAAAACAGATATTAAAGGTACCCTTAACTATCAAGAAAAAAAACGAAACAAAAAAGAAACATAGGGAAGAAGAACCCCCTTCAAGAGTTATATTGTTATCTTAAAAATCTTAATCCTCAAAAATTGTCCAATGTCCTTTTATTTTCCACTCTTTCTCTACATATCTTCTGAATTTCTTCCACTCTTGGTTAAAAAGTTCTAAATCACAGTCTCTTAATTTTCTTGTTAATTTGTCCATTTCACTCCATGACATAACTTTCATAATCCAGTCCCATTTTTCTGGTATTTTTTCTTGCTTCCACAACTGCGCATACAATGTCCTAGCAGCTGAGAGCAAGTACCATATTAATGTTCTATCTTCTTTTGGAAATTTTTCCATTTGTAATCCCAGCAGAAAAGTCTCTGCCTCTTTATTGAATTCATATCCCAGGATCTTAGATATCTCTTGTTGAATCATTTGCCAAAACATTTTAGCTCTTTCACAAGTCCACCACATATGGTAGAAAGAACCTTCATGCTTTTTACATTTCCAGCACCTATCTGGCATCTTATTGTTCATCTTTGCTAATTTTTTTGGAGTCATATACCATCTATACATCATCTTAAAACAGTTCTCTTTAATACTATGACATGTTGCGAGTTTCATGGAATTTTTCCACAGATATTCCCAAGATTCCATCTTTATTTCTTTATTTACATTAATTGCCCATTTTATCATTTGAGATTTCACTACTTCATCTTCTGTAGCCCATTGTAAAAGTAATTTGTACACTTTTGAAATTAATTTCTCATTATCTCCAAGCAGAACTCTTTCCATTTCTATTTGTTCTTTCCTTATTCCTTCAGCTTTGATATCATTCTCCATCAAACTTTTTATTTGTTGCATTTGAAACCAATCATATTTATAGTTTAGTTCTTCTGCAGTTTTCAATTCTATTTTCCCGCTTTGTATTTTTAGTAACTGGTTGTATGATAGTTGTTTTTCCTTGACTGTTTTGGCCGTTAACTTTATCACTTCAGCCGGCACTATCCATAAAGGTCTCCTCTCATCACCATATTTCTTGTACTTTATCCACACATTTAATAAGCTACTCCTTATATAATGGTGAGAGAAAAGACCGTCCATCTTCTTTTTTTCATAGTACAAATATGCATGCCAGCCGAATTTTTTTCCATGGCCTTCTAACATTAGAAGTTTTTTATTTAATAACGTTATCCATTCTTTTAACCATACTAAACAAATTGCTTCATGATACAGTTTCAAATCTGGTAATTGGAATCCACCTCTCTCTTTCGCATCTATCAGGACTTTCATTTTAATTCTAGGTTTCCTCCCGGCCCACACGAATTCCGAAATTTTTCTTCGCCATTTATCAAATTGCTTAGCATCTTTCACAATGGGGATGGTTTGAAACAGATACATAATCCTTGGTAAAATATTCATTTTTACTGCAGCTATTCTACCCAACAGTGACAAATTGAGCTTGTTCCACTTTAGCATATCTTCTTCTATTTTACGCCATAGCTTTTCATAATTGTTCTTAAACAAATCAATATTTTTCATTGTTATCTCTACCCCTAGGTATTTTACCTTAGAGGTAACTTCACAACCCGTTAGTCTTTGTAGTTCTTGTTGTCTATTTTTCTGCATATTCTTACATAAGATTTTTGATTTTTCTTTGTTTATATAAAGTCCCGCCAACTCCCCAAACTCTTGTATTCTCATTAACAACAAAGGTGTAACTTGTAAAGGATTTTCATTTATAAACATTATATCATCTGCAAATGCTCTGTATTTATAGGTAAATCCTTTTATTTGTAGTCCTTCTAAATCTTTTTCTTCTTGAATCTGCATTAGTAAAATTTCAAGAGTCATTATAAACAGCAATGGCGAAAGCGGGCAGCCTTGTCTGGTACCTTTACTAATTTTCATTTCATCTGTAAGATCTGCGTTGATGCACAGCCTTGCACTTTGTTCAGAATATATTGCCTTTATCATTCTTATAAAACTTTCTCCAAGCTCCATTTTTTCCATCACTGCAAACATAAAGTCCCAATTTAAATTGTCAAATGCTTTTTCTGCATCCGCAAAGAATAGCGCTACTTCCTTTTCTGGATGTCTTTCATAATATTCTACAATATTTACAACAGTTCTAATATTGTCTCTTATTTGTCTTTTGGGAAGAAAACCGGCTTGGTCCTCTTTTATAAAATTTATCAAATATTGCTTAAGACGTTCTGCCAGAATTCTTGTAAATATTTTATAATCATTGTTCAAAAGTGAAATTGGTCTGTAATTTTTCACATTTGTAACATCTCTTTCTTCTTTAGGTATCAAAGAAATAACAGCTTCTTTCCATGTATTTGGTACCTTCCCTTTGACTCTTATTGCATTCATCAGCTTCTGTAATTTTGGTATTAATTCATCTTTAAACATTTTAAAATACTTGGCTGTATAACCGTCTGGCCCGGGAGCTTTATCATTTTTCATCACATTGATTGCTGCCTCAATTTCTATTTTTTCAATTGGGTCATTCAAAATTTTTCTCATATTCTCAGTTAATGGCTCAATTTTTATTTTCTGTAGATATTCATCTATCTTTTTTCTCTTTACTTCAGCACCTTTAAACAGCTTGGCATAATACTTAAAAAATTCTCTTTTTATTCCCTCTTGAGTAACTACGTCTCTTTCATCTATCACAATTCTATTAATTATTTTATTTTCCCTCTTTTTTTTCAGCTGCCACGCCAAGTATTTCCCCGTCTTATTTGCTCCTTCAAACGATTTTTGCTGGAGCCTTTTCAAATTCCATTCTACTTCTTTGTTTAATAAATGTCTTAGTTGAGTTTGCAATATTGAAATTTCCCTTAGAATTTTCTTTTTCCCTGGTCTTTTCCTCAGCTCTCTTTCTTTTTTCTTTATTTCATTTTGAATATCCAGTAGTTGTTTTTCTTTTTCCCTTTTATCTTTATTGTTCAAAGTAATCAGCAACCCTCTCATTACTGCTTTATAAGCATCCCAGACCGTCTGAAAATCGATATCTTCTTTATCATTCACTTGGAAAAATTCTTTAGTTTCTTTTCCTAGGAAAGTCACTGTTTCTTTGTTCTGTAGCAAGTCTTCATTCAATCTCCATCTTCTCAATCTTTTGGACAGTTTTGTAATCCATATTATTGGGTTATGGTCAGTGCCAATTTTAGGCAAAATCTCTATCTTTCTTGTTATGAGGCCTAAATCTCTGGTTCCCCATAGCATGTCAATTCTAGAAAATGTCTTATGTCTTGCAGAAAAAAAAGTATAGTCCCGCACTTCAGGGTTAAACTTTCTCCATATGTCCTCCAAATTTTCCTGTTTTACTAATTCAAAAAAAGACTTTGGCAATTTTCCTTCTTTTCCACTATTTTTTTTCCCTCCGGATCTATCCAATGAGTTCTCAACTGTTCCATTAAAATCTCCCATTAAGAGTATTTGATCGTAGGTCAACTCATCTAGTTGTTGTGTAATGTCTTTAAAAAAAACATCTTTTGCACCATTAGGTGCATATAGTCCCAATAACAGCGTTTTTTTCCCATTTGATGTTATTTCCACTGCTACAAATCTTCACAGAACTTCTCAAAACCAAAGGGAAGGGTGAAGAGGCGAAAAAGCCGGGCGCACGCCTAACGTGGACGCCTGAATGCCAAAAAGCTTTCAGTGAACTAAAACGCCTCTTCACCTCCGAACCCGTGTTGGCTCATCCTGACGAGCGGAAACCCTTCGTGGTCCAATGCGACGCCTCCGACGCCGCAGTGGGAGCCATACTAATGCAGAGGGGGGAAAATGGGGTGCTCCGTCCATGTGCCTATATCTCAAGGAAATTTTCCAACGAACAAAGAAATTGGTCAGTCTGGGACAAGGAGGCGTTTGCAGTCATGTTTGCCCTGAAAACTTGGCGCTCCTGGCTCGAAGGAGCGAGAGTGCCCTTTGAAATCTGGACCGATCATAAAAACCTTGAAGCCCTCACCGGGCGCCGCAAAATGACTGCAAAACAAATCCGGTGGGCAGGTTTCTTTGCTAAATTTGACTTTGTGCTGAAACACATCCCAGGCTCAAAGAATTTTTTAGCAGACGCCCTCTCTCGCATGCCACAACACGACAGTCTCCGGGAGGAGGTAGTGGACTCATTAATTTCCCCCTCAGCCATCTCGGGGGGGGGGGGTCACTACCCGCTCAGGCAGGCAGACCAGCCCTCCGGATTCAGATTTGCTGCCTCGATTCCTCTCGGAATACAACAAGGAGACCGACCGCCCACCCAACTTGGTTAAAGCCGAAAACGGGCTCTGGCTGCACAATGAAAAAATCTATGTACCCGACCCCCTCAGAAAAGAGGTTTTGGAGCGCTGTCACTCAAGTCGCCTGGCCGGCCACTTTGGCTATGTCAAAACCCTCAACTTACTCACCCGCCAGTTCTGGTGGCCAAAAATTAAGAAAGATGTCTCTGAATTTGTTCTTTCATGCCCCACCTGCCTCATGGCAAAAAGAAGGGGGGGTAAACCCCCAGGCCACCTGGTTCCACTCCCTACCGCCACCAGACCGTGGTCGGTAGTCTCCATGGATTTCATTGTCGAACTCCCACCCTCACAGGGCAAAACAGTCATCCTGGTCGTAGTCGACACATTTTCTAAGCAAGCCCATTTCATCCCATGCAAAAAACTACCCACGGCCAGAAAACTCGCCCAGCTCTTTTTCACCCACATTGTACGCCTACACTCATTCCCGGACAAGGTCATTAGTGACCGCGGGACACAGTTCGTTGCCAACTTCTGGCGGGAGTTCTGCAAACTAGCTGGTATCGAGCAGGGGCTAAGCTCTGCCTACCACCCCCAGTCGGACGGACAGACGGAGAGGGTTAATGGTCTTCTGGAACAGTACCTCCGCTGTTTCATTAACTTCCAACAGTCCAACTGGGTGGACCTCCTCCCTTTTGCAGAATATGGCTACAACAACAGCCTCCATAGCTCAACCAAAACCTCCCCTTTTCAAATCATCAATGGTTACGAGGGCAAACCGTTTCCCACTCTCGCCCTCCCCGCCAGCCCGGCCGAACCCACTTCCTGTCAGCAATGGTGGGAGGGCCTCCGTGAAGGCTGGAAGGGTATTCAGGAAAACCTGGAGGAAGCGAAAAAGGCCTACAAAAAGCAGTTTGACAAAAAGCACTCCCAAGAGTGGGACTTGAAGGTGGGAGATACAGTTTTTCTGTCCACAAAAAACCTTCCCCTTCCCCAGGCCTGTCGCAAACTCGCACTGAAGTTCCTGGGCCCATTTAAAATAAAAAGGGTAATAAACAAAGTGACCGTGGAACTCGAACTGCCCAAATCTCTAAGTAAGATCCATCCTGTTTTTCATTGCAGCTTGCTTCGGAAAGACCCTGGTGCTACGTCCTTCCATCCCAGGGCCCCACCGCCCCCTCCGACGACAGTGAGGGGTCAGAGTCACCATGAGGTCCAGGAGATCCTGGACTCCAGAGTCAAACGGGGGAAACTGTATTATTTGATCAGGTGGAAACACTTCCCCCCGAGCTGTGACGAGTGGGTCGAATCTCAGAATGTAGCCGCTCCGCAACTGCTGAAAAAGTTTCACCTACTGTACCCGCACAAGCCCAAGGCAGGCCCCGCGGGAGGGGGCGCTTAGGGGGGGCAGTATGTCAGAACTTGTATCTTTACTGCTGGTCCCCTATAATGTGACCAATGCTGTAATGTATTTTTACTATGACTTAGAACTGCTTTGTTACTGAACCAAACTGACTCCATGTTGTAACCCTTGCTTGACCCAAAATGCTTGAATAGTAATTAACCTTGCCCCACTGGTATCCAAAATATTTGGGGTTGTAGAATGAGTTATGTTATGTCTCTGCACATTCTCACCCTGGGACCCTTTGAAGCCGAGCAGCATGGCCTTCGAAGTAGGGAGGCATCCTCTCTACTGATAACGATGGTGAGAAGACAGATGTGCCTGTAACGGTGTGAATTGGGGCTTTGTGAGATGTTTGTTTTACGTGTATAAAATTGTGCTGGTGCTGGCTCTCGCCATCACTGTTATCTTGCCTCTTCCAGTGCTTAGTTCTCTTCAATAAAATCCTAGCTTTGCAACCAAGTATGGGATCCGTTTGAAGTTCTTAAGTTCTGACAGCTACATGAAGACCAGCGAGGCCAAGTTAGACACTGCAACGACCTCTCGGAGACCTTCCCAATAGGCACAGGTGTAAAGCAAGGCTGCGTTCTCGCGCCAACTCTCTTTACGATCTTCTTTAGCATGATGCTTCAAAGAGCCGCAGTAGATCTAGATGATGACGATGGTGTCTACATCCGCTATCGCACCGATGGCAGCCTGTTCAACCTGAGGCGACTAAAGGCCCACTCCAAGACAATGGAAAAACTCATCCGAGAGCTACTGTTTGCTGATGATGCTGCACTCGTCTCCCACTCGGTATCAGCTCTGCAGCATATGACGTCCTGCTTTGCAGAGGCTGCCAAGCTATTCGGCCTAGAAGTTAGTCTGAAGAAGACAGAAGTTCTCCACCAGCCTGCACCCCAGGAAGATTATCACCCTCCCTACATCACTGTGGGTGAATCAATTCTGAAGACAGTCCAGCAGTTCAGCTACCTGGGGTGCATCATCTCCTCAGATGCTAAGATGGACAAGGAGATTGACAACAGGCTGGCAAAGGCAAACCGTGCCTTTGGCCGACTGCACAAAAGAGTGTGGAGCAACAAGCATCTGAAAAAAGGCACAAAGATCAATGTTTACAAAGCGGTTGTGATGACAACCCTCATCTACGGCTCCGAATCGTGGGTTTTATACCGTCATCACCTGCGACTCCTTGAGCGCTTTCATCAGCGCTGCCTTCGCACCATCCTCAACATCCACTGGAGTGACTTTGTGACCAACACTGAAGTTCTCAAGAGGGCGGAGGTTACCAGCATCGAGGCACTGCTGTTGAAGATGCAGCTGCGCTGGGCAGGGCATATTTCTAGGATGGAAAACCACCGCCTTCCCAAGATTGCCCTGTATGGCGAACTCTCCACCGGCCATCGAAATAGAGGGGCACCAAAGAAGAGGTACAAGGACTCCTTGAAGAAATCCCTTGGCACCTGTCGCATCAACCATCACCAGTGGTCTGACCTAGCCTCAGATCGCAAAGCATGGAGGCACACCATCCACCAGGCTGTTTCTTCTTTTGAGAACGCACGCATAGCTGGTCTTGAGGACAAAAGGAGATTGAGGAAGAATTGCACTGCTACAGCACCAACCCTAAATCAGACTTTTCCCTGCAGCCACTGTGGCCGGACCTGCTTGTCCCGCATTGGTCTTGTCAGCCACCAGCGAGCCTGCAGCAGACGTGGACTATTGCACCCTTCTTAAATCTTCGTTCGCGAAGCCAAGCCGAGAGAGAGAGAGTTGCTGACTATTGGCTATGATATTGCTGATCAAGGATCATAAGAAAATTAAGCAAAAAAGTAAACTCTTGCAAATGGTGCCCTGGTAGGTATTCTTTCTTGTAGACTGGAAGTTTAAGGCCCAAATAAGGATCTTGGGAGGAAACCCACTCCCTGGCACTAGGTGGCATATACTTTCCTACAGCTGTGTCAGAACAAAAGACCAGACATGTCACTGGATAAGAATTCCTTGTTCCATAAAGACAATCATAACCATTTGGAAGCAAACAAAAATGTATATACCATAAATTCAGTCCAGTTATCTTCAATACTTGTGCTTATCTACACAAACAAATCAGTTGACAGAAACATAGCTGAAACCTGACCTCATTAAATTCAAGTTAAATAAAAACTAAGAATGGCATATTAGCTTTGTGAGTTATTTATTTTATAGGAAAGTCCTCTTAAAAATATATTGTCTGTCTCTTATCCAACCCAACCATTCATCAACTGAATCATTAAATATATTGGGGGGGGGGGGAATACCTCAGACAATACAAGTGGTTAAATATAAAACAAACAAAAAGAGCCCAGGAGTCCAAGGGCTGTTTCAGATTAATTACCTTTGGCAACTGAAAGTTCAATCTGCTTTTGAAAAACACCAGGGCTAAGGAGATTAGGTGACAGCACGAGCCAAATATGGTGTGAGGTTTGCTAAGTCAACAACAACAATGTGATTAAATAATTGAATGGTTTCACTTTAACCTAATGAAACACAATCCCAGTAGAAGTAATTAATCTTTATCTGGAAAAGTCCTTTGGTGCAGATACATCTCCTGTGCATGAAAAGAACTCAAAGATGGTATGCGCTAAGACTTTTCTTTGCAAGCCTCATGGACCGGAAGCCACAGAGAAACATGCATGCACATGGAGATGTGTACCCCATGTGCTGGGGTAGAGACCAGATTGGTTGCTACTTCTGTTTCAACATTATTTTAAAAATCTTGGCCTCCTTTTGATGCCATTGATTATGGTATCCTTCCTGATAAACTGGCTGGGCTGGAAGTGGTGAGCACCAGGCTTCACTGGTTGTTGTGCTCTTACTTGTTTGGCCAGTTCAGAAGGTGGTACTGGGGGACTGGTGTTCAGTCCCAGGGCATGGTCTTGCAGTGGGCAGACCAAGTGGGCAGCCATGTTTCAGCCCACAATACCTGATCCCCTGGTCTGATAAAGTGTGCTTAGAGAGCACACGAAAGCTTACGTTCTGAATAAAACTTGGTTGGTCTTAAAGGTGACTTGACTCCTGCTTTGTTCTCATGCATAAATGTAACATCTACAATAAACTGCAGGGAGAGGTTATCCAGGGGTTTGGAATGAGAATGACAAATAGCTCATTTTGCTTAACAACCAAGTCAGATGGATCTGTGGAAGTCCTAAACAGTTGCCTGGAGAAGGTAATGGAATGGATGAGAGCCAGTAAATTAAAGTTTAAGGCTGAAGCTAGTGCACAATTTCGGCTTGCACTACAAGTCTTGAACAAATGAAAACACCAAAGGAAGACCATGGAAGCTGCTTACACTAAGTCCAATTTACTGTGTTCCTACTCATATTTCTACTTGCTCAAGGTGTTGTGCAACCAATTTCTGGGCTCTATAATGTATAAGGAGGAGACTGCTTAATGTTGCATAAGACTTTGCACAAGTGGAACTGCAATAAGTCCATTTATGTTTCTGGTTGTGCATTTCTGGATCCAGACAAGAGTGAGGAGCCTTGGTTCAGTGGTGGAGCATCTGCTTGACAGGCAGAAGGTCCCAGGTTCAGTCCTTGGAATCTCTTTAAAAGGACCACGCAGTAGGTGATGGACCCTGGAGATTCCATCTGAGACCCCGGAGAGCTGCTGCTGGTCTCAGTAGACAATACTGACTTTGATGGATCAAAGGTCTGATTCAGTCTAAGGCACCTTCATGTGTTCATGTGAAATGCAGAAGCTGTTCAAGGTTTGCGGAATTTGCATGTCTTGGAAAGAGTTGCATTTCCCCTGATGGAGCAAGTTTGTATCTTCAGGGTGCTGTTGGTTCCTGGTACAGGTCAGAGGCCCAGGTTTCCTCTAGGGCACACAGCACCTTTGCTCAGCTTCAGCCATTTCTCAAAAAGCATGATCTGGTCACAATGACCCCGCTCTGATCATGTTCAGGACACATGGGACTGCTGTCAAGCAATGTGAATCTTTCTTTCTATAATCTAATGCTAATGAAATATTGCAATTGAATGTATCTGTAAAGCTTC
Source organism: Heteronotia binoei (assembly GCF_032191835.1). Classification (NCBI taxonomy): domain Eukaryota; kingdom Metazoa; phylum Chordata; class Lepidosauria; order Squamata; family Gekkonidae; genus Heteronotia; species Heteronotia binoei. Next base: position 137,116,695 of record NC_083229.1, read on the forward strand.
ATGAATGTTACTAACCAAAGCCAAGATGGGCACATCAAAGCAGGGAATATTTAGGGGGTAGTTTGCACCTCTCGCTTTTACTAACAAATGCAAGAATTTGCTCTTTGAAGATAAAGTGCCTCCAGGAATGGTTCCCAGGCCTGACCTCAAGGAAGGAAAACACAAAAGAGATAAAAGATTGCCGTGTGAATCTTCACACGTGAATGTAGCATTGTTTAGAGAATGTAGCTTTGTTTAGAAAACACTTTGATGTGCCACCTTTAAGTATGCCTTTCACTGTTACTATGTATCAGTTCCAATCCTCAGCTCAAACCTGGATTATCGAATAAATCATACTTTGTTTCAAATCAAAGACTGATTACTTTGAGATCCACTCGCTTGACAACTGCCTTTGAAAACTGTCTGGAAATTTCAGCAGGTCCAAAATGTGGCAGTCATGCTATTCTGGGGGACTGGTTTCAGGGATGATAGCACCCCTGTCTGAAAGAGCTGATTGCTCCCCCTCTCTTTCTGGTTCTTGCCTTTTAGGCCACCCACCAGTTAAGACCTGCTGTTCAAGCTCTGCTGTTTGTGCTCTGCTGGTTGTGCCCCCACTTTCAGAGGTGTGGCAGGTGGTGGAGAGAGACAGTGTCAGGACTGTGTCCTGTCATGGGTCATTCTCCTGTTGTCTGTATAGTGTACATTTGTGCTGTAAAAGGAGGGGGGAGATGTTCTTTTTCTTTGTAGTTTTAGTCCTGGTGTTTCTTAGCTCCTACCTTATCTTGTTGCCAAGAGATGGGGCGCTGGTGCCTAGAACGGAGCATTGCTCCCATGGCCAGGGGATGTGAATGGCCTTGATGTGCAAAGAGGAAAGGACTGTGGTGTCTTCTGATGATATGTAGCAGGTGTGAAATCAGGTGGGAGGGGTGGAGGAGCCACATTTGCCAGGGCAATTTGACTATTTTAGCTCTGTTTGTAACCATTACTTCATTCTTAGCAAACCCAGCCTTTGGGCTACAAGGTTTACTTCCAGTATCAAAACTAATAAACTCTACCTGTGTTTCCATAAGAGAGAGTTTGCTTGGTTGATACTTGGCCAATCCTAACAGACAGAGCCTTTTCAATGGTAGCACCTCGCCTTTGGGATGCCCTCCCCCTTGAGACTTGCCTGGTGTCTACCATGATGTCTCTTAGGCAGCAAATCAAAACACTTCTTTTTACTTAGACTTTGACCTGAAGGATTTTTGTCCTTTTGGCTGTTTATGGGCTTCTTCTGGTCTTAATTTTATTTTCTGGATATATCTCTTATGTTTTCAATGGCTTAGGGGTTTTTTGTTTTGTTTATAGTGATAATTTACGATGGTGATATGGTATTTTTACTTGTAAACTGCCTTGAACAGTACTCTGAAGATGGGGTATAAAATTTTCCCAAATAAATAATATATTGTACCCCTCACTCGGTGAATCATATATGCTGAACTCCAGAGAGATGGGAGAAAGGTCATATGAAATTAAGGTAATTAGATTAGAATTTAGATTTGAGTCTCAAATAGATTGGATGCTGTAGCATGTAGAAAATTATGCATCTAATTACCAGCAAATCAGGAAGACATTTGTATCCCCAGGGTAATCCAGATGGCCTTCAATCAATTATTAAGCTAAGTAGGTAGCATTCTGCCACTCAAAATAAAAAACTAATATTTTCTATCTGCTATGAGTTTTGCCTTCAACTACCTATAAAACCAGGAATCTTTCTTCCCTCTTTCTGACCCTAAATAATGTGATGGAGGGAGGTGCCTTTACGTTGGCAGCCAATTTATGGTGACCTCAGAGGGTTTTCAAGGCAAGGGTGTCAAGTCTGCTTTAACTCTGGTCAAGCTTGCACTCAATCTTTGGTTCAGGAGAGAAGCATCCTGGGTAAAGCCATACTGTATGCCAATGCTGCTAGCTTGAACTCTCCTTGCCCCCCCCCCCTTCCCTTTGTTATGTAGTTGTGCTTTGAAAGGGGAATATGTGAAAGAGATTATCGTGCCTTCTCAGGCTGGGCATCGGAGGAGGTTGGAGCTGAGGAGACGCTCAAGGCCAAAGCAGGCCTGAGAACGAAATTGTAACATCAATGTGTGAATGTGCCCTGCATAGTACCCCTCCCTCAAGAATCCCTTTGAAGTGTACCTTATATGATTGCATTCTACTGTATGCATTCTACTGTATTCTACTTTAGTCTTTCAATCTCCTTGTAGTCGAGAACCATGATATCAATAAACTAGCTACTTTGTTATCCACAAGGACTTGTTATTGAATCTGCCGACTTGACAAAGGGAGGTCATTGGCCATTGCCTGCCTCTGCGCAGCAACCCTGGTCTCCCTTCCAAGTAGTAACAAGGGTGGACCCTGCTTTGCACCTGATATCTGATGAGATTGGGCTCTCTAGATCAGTGCGGGCTATTTAAAATGTGCTAGGAGCACCACCCACAAAGTTCCCAGCATCCTCTCTGGTCTGGCTCTAATGTGCATGAAGAGAACGGGGTCACCTGCTGCCTTGACAAGTTTTGCAAACCAGATCAATACTAGATGGCGCTTCTTTCTAGTGTTCCTTTTGCCTCTTCCTTTTCCTTTGCCCTATAGAGCCCAGTGGCACAGAGTGTTAAAGCTGCAGTACTGCAGTCCTAAGCTTGCTCACGACCTGAGTCTGATCCCCGGTGGAAGCTGGGTTTTCAGGTAGCCGGCTCGAGGTTGACTCAGCCTTCTATCCTTCCGAAGTCAGTAAAATGAGTCCCCAGCTTGCTGGGGGGGAAGTGTAAATAACTGGGGAAGGCAATGGCAAACCACCCCGTAAAAAGTCTGCCATGAAAACGTTGTGAAAGCAACATCACCCCAGAGTCAGGAACGACTGGTGCTTGTGCAGGGGACCTTTCCTTTCCCTTTTTCTCCTTTGCCCAGCCCCACTCCACAAATGAAAAGAATTTCAACCAGAGGCCACAAGGGACAGTCAGTGGTCAGACTGTTGATCTCCATGAGAAAGGTGATCAACGTCTACATGTTACAAGCATGCAGGTCAAGTTTATTCACACCAGGAGCCAGCAAAAACAATACACATAAAACCAATGCTGGTTACAGGAACCCATATAAATTATTCTGAGAACACAAAGGTAAAATTGTTACAATCGATTATTAAACATACATACAGTTTATAATGGGATTAAACATTTTAAAAGCTACCAACTAAGAGAGAAAGAAAATGCATAGCTACGTGAAGTGAATGTTGTACACCTTGCAATCTGCATGCTGTCAAGTTGTCAAGTTCTGGGGCATCTTCTTTCTGTGTCTCCCTGGCCTCCTTGCGAGCACACTCTCTGGGGGGATCAAGCCCCATTGCTCCTGTTTGCCAGACCAGCAATTCCCCCCCCCCCCCGTGAGCTATAGGGAGGTGGCAGGAGTGCTTCCTGTGCTGGCGTAGTTGTTTGTCTGGTTAAAGGTCTGAGCAAAGAAATCAAGACCATGAACAAATTAACTAATCGACATCTATCACATTTATACAAATTTCAATTTAACTCAGAGCTTATTGCAAAATATAGAATTTCATACAAAAGTGCAAAGTCCCAAACTTCAGAAGTCCACAAGGGTAACTAATTTCAGTCCTGCAGATCACACGAATAGAGGCAAAATAAATCTCCTCTTGAGTAAACAGCATCTTCATTTGCACTCGTGTATTCCAATGACAGCAGTTTTACAGCTGCTTCTTCAAAAGCAACAAAGTCTCCCAGTATATAACAAATGGCTTCAAGCAGGAATAAGTTGCTTGTGCGATAATACAGTCTTCTTTTATGAATAAATCAGACTCCTTTCCCGCCTCTGACGGAGCCTTGCTGGCTACGAAATATCCTGTTTCTGTCCCCTTCTTTGGAGAGGGGTTTAGACAGCCCTTATTCTTCAGACCATTCAAGCGAAAAAAGTTCCTAAACATCTAAAATAACCACACACTGTCTACAAAAAATACTCATCGTACATGTCATTTCATAATCATTTGTACAAGCACAATCAGTGGGTGCCTAGCATCTCACTTAATTCAACCCGGCATTGCCTTTTTACCTACTGTGAACTGTCTAATCAGCTTCAGTTGTTACCATATTTAAAGAGCCATACAGAGATTCCAATATCAAGGGAAAGCCAACGAACTGAATAATATATGTTTTATGAAAAGCAGGAGTAATCTATACAGTTATTCAAACCTACTGCAGATAAGGACTTTAGGCTGGAAATCCAATACATCTCCATCCTCCCACAACAGCGTTTTCTGTGCATCTTGGACATAGTTCTGTTGTCCCCTGTATTTGTAAACAACCACAAACCTCATATCATCAACTGAATGGTTTTCATCCAGATTGTGAAAGACCGTAGGCACCTGCATAATTTTACTTTTGATGCACAACCTATGCTCCAGAATCCTGATCTTTAAAGGGCACTTCCCACATATATCCTGGAGAATGAACATATAATGACAGCAAATGTGACATTCCGAGAGTTGCAGTTACTCAGATGTTTCAAAGGTACTCAAAAGTCCATATTAGATGGCTCAAAAGATCTTAGTCTCAATGCTAAATAACAAATAGAACAGCGCCCACTTTTAAAGTATCAAACTACCTGGGGGACTGATATTTGTCCCTGAATCACACCTGAATGAACCACAAGATTTTTAACATTTTTGGTTCTCCTAAATCCAATAAAAGGCATTCACTCACAACCTGGGATCTCACTCATAAGAACATAAGAGAAGCCATGTTGGATCAGGCCAACGGCCCATCAAGTCCAACACTCTGTGTCACACAGTGGCAAAAATTTTTATATACACACATACACTGTGGCTAATAGCCACTGATGGACCTGTGCTCCATATTTTTATCTAAACCCTTCTTGAAGGTGGCTATACTTGTGGCCGCCACCACTTCCTGTGGCAGTGAATTCCACATGCTAATCACCCTTTGGGTGAAGAAGTACTTCCTTTTATCCATTTTAACCTGTCTGCTCAGCAATTTCATCGAATGCCCACGAGTTCTTGTATTGTGAGAAAGGGAGAAAAGTACTTCTTTCTCTACTTTCTCCATCCCATGCATTATCTTGTAAACCTCTATCATGTCACCCCGCAGTCGACGTTTCTCCAAGCTAAAGAGTCCCAAGCGTTTCAACATTTCTTCATAGGGAAAGTGCTCCAGCCCTTTAATCATTCTAGTTGCCCTTCTCTGGACTTTCTCCAATGCTATAATATCCTTTTTGAGGCGCGGCGACCAGAACTGCACACAGTACTCCAAATGAGACCGCACCATCGATTTATACAGGGGCATTATGATACTGGCTGATTTGTTTTCAATTCCCTTCCTAATAATTCCCAGCATGGCATTGGCCTTTTTTATTGCAAACGCACACTGTCTTGACATTTTCAGTGAGTAGGTGCCACTCAGTAGGTGCCAGTGTTTTAAAATAGTTCTCCTGATAGAATTGCAAAAGGAGTAAAGCCAAACGCATAATTGATGCTTTGCCCCCACCCCCAGACAGAAGGAAGAGACAGACACAAGGGTTTGGGTAACTAAAGGGCCACTTTATTTATTATATTAACATAAGGGCTATAAACATAACAGGCAGCACGGCAGGGCCAGAGGACGAAATTCCCCTCCCCTGCTGCATAACGGGCGAGCCACCTTGCCCCTAGGTACAGCCAAAATACATGGCTCATACCCAGCAAGCCTAGCAAAGGTTATGCCCTGGAGTTCCAACCCCCAGCCGCACAGCTAACGGGCGAATCAATCAACGCAAACCCAAGGCAATCCGCTTCATTACTCAACTGGCCCACACGGTCCAGGAATGATTTTACTTAAAATACTAATATTTAAAGGTATCCTTAACTAATAAAAACAAAAATTAATATTCTTCTTCCTTCTAAGACTTAATCATTATCAAAAATTGCCCAATGTCCTTTTATTTTATACTCTTTCTCTACATATCTTCTAAACTTTTCCCACTCCATCTTAAAAACTTCTAAGTCATAGTCTCTTAAAATTCTTGTTAATTTGTCCATTTCACTCCATGTCATAACTTTTACAATCCAATCCCATTCTTCTGGTATTTTTTCTTGCTTCCACAACTGCGCATACAATGTCTTAGCAGCTGAAAGCAACTACCAAATTATAGTTCTATCTTCTTTTGGAAATTTTTCCATTTGTAATCCCAACAGAAAAGTCTCTGCAACTTTCTTAAATTCGTATCCCAAGATCCTAGAAATTTCTTGTTGAATCATCTGTCAATACTTTTTTGCTCTTTCACAAGTCCATCACATATGGTAGAAAGAACCTTCATGTTTTTTACATTTCCAACATCTATCTGGCATCTTATTATTCATCTTTGCCAACTTTTTAGGAGTCATATACCATCTTTACATCATTTTAAAACAGTTCCCTTTAATACTACAACACATTGAAAGCTTTATAGAATTCTTCCACAAATATTCCCAAGTTTCCATCTGTATTTCTTTATTTACATTAATTGCCCACTTAATCATTTGAGATTTCACTATTTCATCTTCCATAGACCATTTTAAGAGTAATTTATATAATTTTGAAATTAATTTTTCATTGTCTCCAAGCAGAACTTTTTCCATTTCTGTTTGCTCTTTTCTTATTCCTTCAGTTTTAATATAACTTTCCATCAAGCTCTTTATTTGTTGCATTTGGAACCAATCATATTTATTATTCAGCTATTCAGCAGTTTTCAATTCTATTTTGCCACTTTGTAATTTTAATAGTTGATTATATGACAATCACTTTTCTTTACCTGTCTCAGCTATTATTTTTATTACTTCTGCTGCCACTATCCATAACGGTTTTCTCTCATCTCATATTTCTCTCATATATTTCATCCATGTATTTAGCAAATTGTTTCTTATATAATAGTGAGAGAGAAAAACATCCATCTTTTTTCCCCATAGTACATATAAGCGTGCCAAACAAATTTATTTCCATGACCTTCCAACGCTAAGAGTTGTTTGTTTAACAGCGTCACCCATTCTTTTATCCACACTAAACAAACTGCTTCATTACATAGTTTTAAATCTGGTAATTGGAATCCTCCTCTCTCTTTTGCATCTGTTAAAATTTTCATTTTGATCCTTGGTTTCTTCCCAGCCCACACAAACTCTGAAATTTTCCTTTGCCATTTAGTAAATTGTTTACTATCTTTCACAATTGGAATAGTTTGAAGCAAATACATTATTGTTGGCAGAATATTCATCTTAAATGCAGCTATTCTACCAAGCAATGACAAATTAACTTTATTCCATTTTATTATATCTTCATCCATTTTATGCCATAGCTTCTCATAAATTGTTTTTAAACAAATCAATATTCTTCATTGTAATCTCCACACCCAAATATTTTACCTTAGAGGTAACTTCACAACGCATTAGCTTCTGCAGTTCCTTTTGTTTACTTACGTGCATATTTTTACATAGAAGTTTTGATTTTTCTTTATTAATATAAAGTCTCGCCAGTTCTCCATATTCTTGTATTTTAACTAACAACAAAGGTGTTACTTGTATGGGATTTTCATTTATAAACATTATATCATCTGCAAATGCCCTATATTTATAAGTAAATCCTTTTACTTTTAATCCTTCTATTTCTTTGAGTTCTTGGATTTGCATCAGTAAAATTTCAAGAGTCATTATAAACAACAGTGCGGAAAGCGGACAGCCTTGTCTTGTAACTTTGCTAATTGTCATATCTTCTGTAAGATCTGCATTTATACATAGCCTTGCACGTTGTTCAGTATATATTGCTTTTATCATCCTTATAAAGTTTTCCCCCAACTCCATTTTCTCCATTACTACAAACATAAAGACCCAGTTTAAATTATCAAATGCTTTCTTTGCATCCACAAAGAATAATGCAACTTCCTTTTCTGGATGTCTTTCATAATATTCCACGATATTTGCAACAGTTCTAATATTGTGTCTTATTTGCCTTTTGGGAAGAAACCACGCTTGATCCTCCTTTATAAAATTTATCAAATGATGTTTAAGCCGTTCTGCCAATATTCTTGTATATATTTTATAATCATTATTTAATAGTGAAATTGGTCTATAATTGTTTACATTCGTGACATCTCTATCTTCTTTTGGAATAAATAAAATAACAGCTTCCTTCCATGTATTTGGTATTTCCCCTATTTTTCTTATAATGTTCATCAATTTCTGAAGTTTTGGTATTAATTCCTCTTTGAAGATTTTATAAAATTTAGCTGTATATCCATCTGGCCCAGGTGCCTTCCCATTTTTCATTGCATTAATCGCTGCTTCAATTTATATTTTTTCAATTGGATCATTCAAAACTTTTTTCATATTTTCTGTTAAGGGTGCTATTTTAATATTTTGTAAATATGTTTCCATTTTTCTTTCTTTATTTTAACACCCTTAAATAATTTGGCATAGTACTGAAATAATTCTCTTTTTATTCCTTCCTGATCTACCAACTCTCTTCCATCAACCACAATTTTATTAATAATTTTACTTTCTCCCTTTTTTTTCAGTTGCCAGGCCAAATACTTTCCAGGTTTATTTGCTCCCTCAAAAGATTTCTGCTGTAATCTTTTCAGATTCCATTCCAGTTCTTTATTTAACAAATGTCTCATTTGTGTTTTTAATATTGTAATCTCCCTTATAATTTTCTTTTTTCCCTGGTCTTTTTCTCAATTCCCCTTCTTTTTTCTTTATTTCATTTTGAATGTCCAACATCTGTTTTTCTTTTGCCCCCTTGTCTTTATTATTCAATGTAATCAATGTTCCTCTCTTTACTGCTTTATAAGCATCCCACACTGTCTGAAATTCTATATCTTCTTTATCATTTATTTGGAAGAAAACTTTAGTTTCATTTTCTGGAGATGTCACTATTTTATTCTGTAGTAAATCTTCATTTAATCTCCATCTTCTCGACTTTTTAGACAATTGTGTAATCCACATTATTGAGTTATGATCAGCCTCTATTTTAGGTAAAATCTCTATTTATTTTTTATTTTATTTTTTTTGTTATAAGGCCTAAATTCTTAGTGCCCCACAACATGTCAATTCTGGAAAAAGTATTATGTCTTGCTGAAAAAAAAGGTACAGTCCCGTACTTCAGGGTTAAATTTTCTCCATATATCTTCCAGGTTTTCTTGTTTGACCAATTCAAAAAAAGACTTTGGCAATTTTCCTTCCTTATTATTTTTTTCCTCAGACCTATCCAGTGTATTCTGGATAGTTCCATTAAAATCCCCCATTATCAAAACTTGGTCATATGTCACTTCATCAAATTGTTGTATAATGTCTTTTTAGAAAGCATCCTTTGCTCCATATAGTGCATACAGTCCCAATAACAACTTTTTTTGCATTTAATATTATTTCTGCTACTACAAATCTTCCATTTTTATCTTTAAACACTAATTTTGGCTCCAATTCTTGTTTAATATAAAAAATCACTCCCCTTTTCTTCTGTTCAGCCAATGAATGAAATTCTAGTCCCAATTGCTTATTCCATAAAAATTTATAATCCTTTTGTTTGATATGTACTTTTTGTAAACAAATTATATTACAATTTTACTTTTTAATCCAATGAAACGTTGCCTTTCTTTTTTGTGGTGAATTTCGACCATTTACATTCCAACATAATAATTTGCAATCCATCATGGTGCAAATTCTTTATGTTCTTCACAAAATCTACACGGTTCCTGTGTGTTTGTAATTGTAATCCTTTTTCCTCGAAGTTCAAAGCTCAAACCTTCAGGTATTATCCATCTATACCGCATTTCATTGTCCCATAATTTTTCTGTCCGTTTCTTGTATGCTCTTCTGTCATTTATCACTTGTCTTGGCAACTCCTTCATAATTCTTATTCTGCTGTCTCCCACTATCAATGTCTTTTCAAAGTTTTTATTCATGATCTTTCCCACCATTTCTTTTGTCATATATCTTATAACCATATCTCTTGATAAAAAATTTTTTTGCATAAAGTGAGTTCATTCTATAATATATAGTCATACATATTTTTAGTCCCTTCAGTATCTTCCTCCAAAAATTCTGCAATTATTTTTATTATATATTCTTTCAAATCAGTTTCTTCATCCTCAGGTACTCCTCTCAGATGTATCTGGGTCTCCATCAATTTGCAGTCATGAATTGCCACTTTTTCTTGTATTTTTAACAAGGTGAAATCATGTACTTTCACTCTCCCTTCCACCTCTTGCACTTTCTTTGATGTTACCATAGTCTCATTTTTGAGATCTTCTATATCTTTTTTTAGCTCTTCAAGTTCTTTTCTAATTTCTTTTTTGGAAGCAGTTATCATCTTCATCCCTTTCATTATCCTGGCTTCCATTGCATCTAATTGGTCCTGCATTTTCTCCAATGAAGCAGTCCTTGCTCAGGTTTGCTTGTGGTCTGACATGTAAAAACACTGAAAATTTTGACCTCACCAAATTAAATTTCAGCTTTCAGGTTTAAAAGAGTGAAGCTTGCTTTCTTCAATAAGCCTAATTTCACTGTCCTCAGAGCCTCCTGGGCTCAGATATTAATTTTTAAAGTTTTTATTTTCTCCAAAATGGCGGTCGTGACTTTCTGCCTTACTTTAAAAAAAATTCTTTTTTCTCTAGAGGCTTCTAAAATAGTTATTAACAATAATGTCCAATAGCATTTACCTTATAAACGTCACCTCTGTCGGCTCCCCAATTTTTAATGTCCTGAACACTTTAAAATTTTTATTTAAACTTTAGCTTCCTTGCAATTGCCGCCAATGTTTTTCTATGATATTATAGTCCTAGAGTAGGCTGTCTGCTTCGATGGCTTCCCTTTTCCACCCAATGCTTCCTGCTTTACTTGCCACCAAATCCCATTTTTGCTGGAAAAGAGATCTCACAATACTTGACGTATTTCCTGTGTTGACTGTGGGAGCTGCAATTCTATGACGATGGGGCTTTTTCACCAAAACTGCAAGTAGACCAAACAATAAATTCCTTTCCACTTTTTAGCACTGTCCTTTAAATTTACAAAGTCCAAATTTTGCCTCTTCTCCCCTTCTTCTTCCAAGCTTTCTAGATTTCAATTTCCCACTTTCTGATTTTATTTTGTTTAACTTTAATTAGTCCCAGAATGAAAGACAGCAATCTGTACCTTTTCTGTAGTTATCCAGATCAACACCAGTCTTGTGTAGCTTTAGATGTTTAGTAGTATCAAAGAAGATTAGGATCCTGTCGAGCTTATGTCAAATAAATGATTCTGGAAACTTCTGCAGGTGATGAAAATGCAACTCGTCTCCGGAGTCCCCTCAAAGGAGCCCCCCCCCCCTCGGGACTCCTCAAAGTTTCCTGTGCATATCTTGGACTGATCTCTGACTGAGAAAAGTAGGCAGTAGGCATTAAATTGCCTTCCACTACCCTGAACAGAAGTTCCAGCCTGCTCCCCTTCTGAGAAGCAGTTCAGCTCGGCATTTTCCAACCCCAGAAGTCCCCGAACTGTAACATAAACAGATCCACCAGCCAGACGAATGTCTTGGGCCATCAAGGTCCTCCCTGAAACATCCCTTTTGAACTGAGCCACCAGTTCACTCACCCGAAAAGCCCCAAAGAATGCCATGAAAGAAGCAGCAAGAAAGAGCAGTGTTTAGGCTTCCGGTCTGAGTTTTCAACAGAGCTGCTGCCCTCTGAATAAGGGGGAAACTTAATCCTTTGCTCAGGGTAGTAAAGAATCCTTTTGGGGTTCTCTGCCCACTTTTCTCAGTTAGAAATTTGACCAAGATGACGCCAGAATACTTGGAGCTGTTGATCTCAGCTTAAAATTGACAACGAAGGTTGTCTTTTTGAAGCTTTGCAGAGCCGGCAGGATAGGGGAGCATCGTTCAGCATCTATGAAGGATTAAGAGCCATTCAATTGGCTTAAGCATGTTTGGATCTCATTCTCTTTTGGGACTGATATGCATTTAAAAGAACAGGAAGACCGAAGGTGAAAGAACATAGCCGCTAAGGTACTTTGATCTTTATCTCCACTCCGGGACATTTTTCTCTCTCGGCTTGACTTTGCGAACGAAGATTTAAGAAAGGTGCAGTAGTCCACGTCTGCTGCAGGCTCGCTGGTGGCTGACAAGACCAATGCAGGACAGGCAGGTCCGGCCACAGTGGCTGCAGGGAAAAGTCTGATTTGGGGTTGGTGCTGTAGCAGTACGATTCTTCATCAATCTCCTTTTGTCCTCAAGACCAGCTATGCGTGTGTTCTCAAAGGAAGAGACAGCCTGGTGGATGGTGTGCCTCCATGCTTTGCGATCTGAGGCTAGGTCAGACCACTGGTGATGGTTAATGCAACAGGTACCAAGGGATTTCTTCAAGGAGTCCTTGTACCTCTACTTTGGTGCATTTTTAAGCTAATCTAAATAGCAGTAGACGCTGATAAAAGCCTGAGCAGGTACGAAATAAGAGGAGATAAGAGACTGTTTAATTTGGACTTTGTTAATTTAAAAGCTTTAATAGAATTTGGAAAAGAAGGAAATTGTTATGAATACCTGTGGTCAGTGACGTAGGCTTCTGTGTTTTCACTCTGTACTTGCAATCAACATAACCAGTATTCAAAGACTGCGATATTTGGAGAACAAGAGCTGAGCATTGTGACCCAGGAAGTGAAAGCTGATGGTATTTTGATAGCCAATGTAACAAAGATTACAAAGATCGCGATGGTTGGAGAACGTGAACCAAAAAGGAGAGAAGACCAAGACCAAAAATGAGAGAAGACCAAGACCAAGAAGGAGGTCCTTGCTAGGAATTTTTAACCATAGAGAAAGTACAATCGCCATTTTGAAAGAGGGAAAATTGCCAAATTTGTTAAAAATCAATATCTCAGCCCAGGAAGGTAGGAGCAAAATGAAATTAGTATTATTTTAAACAGCAAGTTCTAAGCTATTGGACTTGGTGCTGAATTCAGATTTAGAGACCTTTTGAGGTTTTTTTTTGGGGGGGGGGGTTATGTCAGAAGGTCTCACTCTTTGGATAAAATACAAAGCCAATTTGATACCATGGAAGCCAGGATTATGAAGGGTGTGGAGAAAATGATAACTGCTCTTAAAAAAGATATTGGAGATCTTTAAAAAGTTGAAGATTTTAAAGATGAACTAGGTATGGTTAAAAACAGAGTCAAGGAGGTTGAAGAGAAAGTGGATATACATGCTTCCACCTTGCTAAAACTCCAAGAGAAGGTTACAATCCATGACTGCAGATTAATGGAAACCCAAGTGCGTCTGAGAGGACTACCTGAAGGGGAGGAGGCAGATTTAATGGTTTATATGGTGAAAATCATTGCTGACTATTTAGAGGAAGATCCTGAAAAATTTAGAAATATGTTGGATAGTGTTTACAGAGTTAACTCAGCATATGCAAAAGACAAAGGCCTACCAAGAGACATTGTTATAAGACTAAGGTCCAAGGACATGGTAGGAAAAATTCTAAACAAAAGTTTTCAAAAAGCCTGGACAATAGGAGGGAGTAGTGTCAAAATAATGAAAGCATTACCAAGACAAGTGATTAATGACAGGAAGAAATATAAGAGACTAACAGAGAAGCTGATTGCAGAGGGCATAAGATACAGATGGATATTACCCAAGGGTCTGAGCTTTGAACAACGTGGAAGAAGGGTTACAATAAGGAATGAACAAGAGATGCATAGCTTTTTTGAAGAGAATAAAGACTCTGCACCATAATGAAGTACTAGTTAATATCTTGGAATATAAACAGACTAAATTTACCACAAAAATGAAAAGCAACATTTCATTGGATTAAAAAACAAAAATGTAATATAATTTGTCTACAGGAAGTTCATATACAACAAAAGGATTACAAATTTTTGTGGAATAAACATTTGGGATTGGAATTTTTTTCATTGGCGAAACAAAAGAAAAGAGGGGTGGTCTTTTATATTAAAGAACAATTAGAACCAAAATTGATACTTAAAAATAAAGATGGAAGATATATTGCAGTGGAAGTGATAATGGAGGCAAAAAACCCGTTGTTACTAGGATTATATGCGCCCAATGGAGCGAAAGACAATTTTTTAAAAGACATTAATCAACAGTTGGACGAAATGTCATATGACCAGATTTTGATGATGGGTGATTTCAATGGGACAATACAAAATAATATAGCTAGATCAAGCCAAAAGAAGAATGATAAAGAAGGAAGATTGCCAAATTCTTTTTTTGAGTTGGTTAAACAAGAAAATTTGGAAAATACTTGGAGAAAATTTAATCCTGAAGTAAGAGACTATACCTTCTTTTCAACAAGACATAATTTTTTTTCCAGAATAGATATGTTATGGGGCTCCAAAAGTTTAGGCCTCATAACTTAAAAAGTGGAGATTCTACCAAAGGTTTGTGCAGATCATAACCCAATATGTTGGATTACAAAATTGCAAAAGAAAACAAGAAGATGGAGAATTAATGAGGACCTGCTACAAGATAAAGATACTGTGACCTTTCTAGAAAAGGAAACTGCAGCGTTCTTTCAAATAAATGAGACTGAAGATACAGAATTCCAGACAGTTTGGGACACTTATAAAGCAGTTATGAGAGGACTACTAATTACATTGAATAATAAAGATAAGAGGGCCAAAGAAGAGCGGTTGCTAGGTTTACAAAATGAAATAAAGAAAAAAGAAGGGGAATTTTAAAAAAAGGCCAGGAAAAAAGAAATTAATAAAGGAAATTACAATACTACAATTCCAAGTAAGACATTTGTTGAATAAAGAACTAGAATGGAATTTTAAAAGTTTGCAACAGAAATCGTTTGAAGGGCGAATAAACCCGGGAAGTACTTAGCCTGGCAAATGAAGAAAAAGAAAGAAAATAAAATTATCAACAAAATTATGGCAAATGAAAAAGAGATAGTTGATCAAGAAGGAATTAAAAGAGAATTTTTTAAAATATTATGCAAATTTATTTAAAGGTGTGAAAGTTAGAAAAGAAAAAATGGAAGAGTATTTACAAAATATCAAGACAGCACCTCTGACTGAGTATATGAAAAAGACTTTAAATGACCCAATAGAAAAAATTGAAATTGAAGCAGCAATAAAGGCAATGAAAGTAGGCAAGGCTCTCGGGCCAGATGGATATACAACTAAATTTTATAAAGCTCTTAAAGATGAGATAGTACCAAAATTGCAAAAATTGTTGAATACGATAAGAGAAAAAGGGAAAATTCCAAATACCTGGAAAGAAGCTGTAATTTTGTTGATCCCCAAAGAAGATAGAGATGTCACAAATGTAAAGAACTATAGACAAATTTCACTATTAAACAATGACTATAAGATTTACACAAGAATCCTGGCAGAACGACTTAAGCAATATTTGATTAACTTTATAAAGGAAGATCAAGCTGGATTTCTCCCTAAAAGGCAAATAAGAGACAATGTAAGAGGTGTTGTAAATATTGTAGAATATTTAAGAAACACCCAGAAAAAGAGGCGGCTTCATTTTTTGTGGATGCAGAAAAAGCCTTTGATAATCTGAACTGGGACTTCATGTTTGCAGTAATGGAAAAAATAAACTTGGGGAAACATTTTATAAGAATGACGAAAGCAATATATACGGATCAATATGCAAAACTGTGTATAAATGCAAACCTTACAAAAGAAATAAAGGTGAGCAAAGGTACAAGACAAGGATGTCCGCTTTCACCATTGTTGTTTATAATGACTCTTGAAATTTTCTTAAGACAAGTACAAGATGACAAAGAAATAGAAGGATTAAAAATTAGAGGATTTTCTTACAAATATAAAGCATTTTCAGATGATATTGTGTTCATTATAGAGAATTCGATTCAAGTTCATTGTTCATTGTTCAATTCATTGTTGTTAGCCAAGATAAAAGAATATGGAGAGATAGCAGGATTATGTATAAACAAAGAGAAGTCGAAATTCTTATGTAAAAATATGCAATCAAACAGACAGAAAGAATTGCAGACATTGACGGGATGTGAAATTACTTCTAAAGTTAAATATCTTGGCCTAGAAATAACTATGAAGAATATTGACTTGTTTAAAAATAATTACGAAAAGCTATGGTGCAAGATGGACAAAGATTTGATGAAATGGAATAGACTTAACTTGTCCTTGTTGGGCAGGATCACTGCAATTAAGATGAATATTTTTCCAAGAATAATGTATTTGTTCCAAACTATTCCGATTGTGAAAGATAGCAAACAATTCAATAAATGGGAAAGGAAGATTTCTGATTTTGTATGGGCCGGGAAGAAACCAAGGATTAAGATGAAAATTCTAACAGATGCTAAGGAGAGGGGAGGTTTGCAGCTTCCAGACTTAAGATTGTATCACGGTGCAGTTTGCTTGACATGGATAAAGGATTGGATAATGCTGTTAAATAAAAAACTTTTATGGCTAGAAGCTCATGGGAATAAATTCGGCTGGCATGCTTATATGTATTATGGGAAAAATAAGATGGATGGTCTTTTTTCTCACCACTATATTAGAAATAGCTTACTAAACACTTGGATAAAATATAAGAAATATGGTGATGAGAGAAAGCTGCTTTGGATAGTGCCAGCAGAAGTAATAAAAATAACAGCTGAATCTGATGAAGAAAGAGCGATGTCATATAATCAACTGCTAAAGATTCAAGGTGATAAAGTTGAATTAAAATCTGCAGAAGAGTTAAATAATAAGTATGACTGGTTTCAAATGCAACAAAAAGCTTGATGGAAAATGATATTAAATCTGTTGGAATTAGACGTGAGCAAACGGAATTGGAAAGGGTTCTGCTTGGAGACAACGAAAAATGAATATCGAAAGTATATAAATTATTATTGAAATGGTCTACAGAAGAAGAAGTAGTAAAATCTCAAATGATTAAATGGGCAATTAATGTAAACAGAGAAATACAAATGGATTCATGGGAGTATCTTTGGAAGAACTCGATGAAAATATCCACATGTCAGAGTATTAAAGAGAACTGCTTTAAGATGATGTACAGGTGGTATATGACTAAAAAAAAACTGGCAAAGATGAGTAAAAAGATGTCGAGTAGATGTTGGAAGTGTAAAAATCATGAAGGTTCTTTTTTTCATATGTGGTGAACTTGTGAAAAAGCGAAAAAGTTTTGGCAGATGATGCAACAAGAAATCTCTAAAATTTTGGGATACGACTTTAAGAAAGTTGCAGAGACTTTTCTGCTGGGATTACAAATCAAAAAATTTCCAAAAGAAGATAGAACTCTAGTTTGGTACTTGCTCTCAGCTGCTAGGACATTGTATGCGCAGTTGTGGAAGCAAGAAAAAATACCAGAGAAATGGGATTGGATTGTGAAAATTTTATCGTGGAGTGAGATGGCCAAATTAACAAGAACTTTAAGAGACTATGATTTGGATGTGTTTATAAAGGAGTGGAAGAAATTTAGAGGATATATAGAGAAAGAGTGGAATGTAAAAAGACATTGGACAATTTATAATATGAATATGAGAAAAGAAAGATAATGAACTTTGATTGGTTAAGGGTACCTTTATAACTGAACTTAAGTATATAACCTCGGTGGGAGTCTAATAACGGAGGGAGGGGGGATTGGAAAATATCATATGGGTTAGAGACAGTAATTATATAATTAAATATTGTTACCATATGTTATCAATAAAATTGTTTAAACGCAAGAAAGAGCAGCGTTTCGTACTATGACACTCACACCTGGCCCCAGACCGATCGTAAACCCCTAAGGACTGCAGGGGAAATCTGTTGTCTAGGATCCCTTCTGGGCCCAACTTCTCTAGACCAACCTTCCAACATTTTCTTAATACGGAAGTCACTGGTATTTGCCTAGAAACACAAAGCCTTAGTAGCAAAGGCCAACGCAGACAGCCAGCCCTGAATAGATTGGACTGCTAATCCCCTGAGCCTTAAAGATACACTATAGTGGAGTAATTGCTCCACCGGAAGGGGCCATCTCCTTTGGTAACCAACTTTGCTCCTAAAACTGTCGAACTGGCATACTGCTCTGTTGTACAATTTTCTGATACTAGAAGCAATGGCAAGACTTATTGCTTTGCCGGCCTCGACCCTCCAATCATCCATATCCTGGGTGGCATCATTGTTGGGAGAAGGTCTGCATGTGGGGTCAGTTGGCAATACCTCTGCATCGGTTTGCGGGAGACAGTGTCAGCCACCCCATTAGCCACCCCAGACACATGCCTGACGAAAAATAAAATATTAAGCCTCAGGCAATGGAGAGTGAAGGCCCGCACTGGCCTTATAACCCTGGGGGATTTGGAAGTGAGGGAATTGATAACATGTACCACGACTAAGTTGTCACACCAAAAGTGGACTGTGTGGTCTGCCAACTCATACCCCCACAACCAAACAGCTACCAAGATTGGAAAAAACTCCAAAAAAGTCAAATCTCTATTCCACCCCGCATCTACCCATTCTTGAGGCCATTCCTCTGCACACCAATGTCCACAAAAGTAGACGCCAAACCCCAGGAACCCCGCTGCGTCAGATGTAATTTGTAGCTGGGCTTCCAGCTGCAACTCCACCCTCCAAAAAGAGACACCATTAAAGGATGTTAAAAACTCCTTCCATAGTAAAAGGTCCTCCCGCATGCTGCGTGAAATCCTGATTCGGTGGTGCAGCTGGTGTAATCCTGCCCTTGCATCACACAGCCTCCTCAAAAAGGGGTGACTAGGAGCTATTACCTTACACACGAAATTTAGGTGACCCACCAACTGCTGCAGCTCCCTCAAGGTCGCCTTCCACCGCAGCAAAAACTGAGCAACCATTTTCTGCAGACCTAGAATTCTATCCCTTGGGAGGCGTGAAGTTTGCTGGCATGAATCAAGTTCAACCCCTAAGAATGTCAATTGCTGGGCAGGGCCCTCCGTCTTCTCATGGGGTAGCGGAACACCCACTACACTGACTGCGCCGCAAAGGCTGCCAGCAAATGGGCACACTGGCCGGAGCCTAAGGGGCTCGCAAAGTCATCCAGGTAATGCACCACATTGCCCAGATGAGCCCGTCGGCACACTGCCCATTCTAAAAAGGAGCTAAAGTGCTCAAAGGCCGCACAGGAAACAGAGCACCCCATGGTCAGGGCACTGTCCATATAAAACTGCCCTTCAAATTGGATACACAGCAATTCAAAATCCAAAGAGTGAACTGGTAGGAGGCGAAAGGTAGACTTTATGTCGCACTTTGTGGGCTCCGCCCCTACCCCACAGCACCTTACCATCTGCATTGCTTGGTCAAAAGATGTGTACCGCACAGTACACAAATTTTCTGGTATGGCATCATTCACCAATTCCCCATGAGGGTAAGATAAATGATGAAACAATCTGAACTCTCCTGGGGCCTTTTTAGGCACAATGCCCAATGGGGAGACCCTCAAGGTACTCAGAGGGGGTGTGAAAAATGGGCCAATCACCCTACCCTCAGCTAATTCCTTCCCAATCTTCTGACGAACTATGTGCTCCATCCCCATAGCTGACTTCAAATTATTGGCCATAAATGGCTTTCTGGGGCCCTGAAAAGGAATTCTAAACCCGAACTTAAAACCATTTAACAATTAAAGCAGATCATCCTTTGGATAATCAAGGAGCCATGCCTCAAGCACTGTCACCCTTATTGGGCTAGGACCCTTTAACAAATGGCTTATTCGCACTGCCCGGGCCCTGCTTACGTTGTCCCCGCCTGAGTCTACCCCTAGAACAATTTGTGAAGGAATGAGACCCCCCCGCAAAGAGGGCACTTATGTTTGTACGGGCAGTTCTTTTTACCACACACCCCCTGGGACCCAAACTCCCAACAAAGCAGGCAGGGTTGAACCACATGCCCTGCACTGCTGTAGGCACCAGAAGCAGTGGCTGTGCACTGCACAACATGCCCACTGTCTGACCTATCACCCAGGTTAAGTTGTGCTGGAGACATGACCTGCAGCCACAGCTGTGGCTGAATCTGATCCCACTGAAGGGCCAGGTTCAAAGCCGCCCGCATTCTAAACTCCTCATCATATTGCAGCCAGGCTAGGTTGCTAAAGCTAGTGTAGCTTTTGTAAATGATGTCAAAATACTGAAAAAGGGAAGTGGCCCTCCATGGCTGCGACCTGGCTATAATTCCAATGTAAATAATGAATCCGGGCACCCAATTCGCCCATATCTTATCAACTTTCAGCTTATTGATTTTCTCCTTTTCCCTATCATCCAAATCCTCCTTATCCTTTTTCTCCAGCTCCCTATAGAGCAGAGAAAATAGGTCCACAAATTCCCCTTTCAGTATCTTATCCTTGGTGGCCAGAAACAAGTGATCCGCAAGCGGTAAGGCCAGATCACCAAAAGGTAAAGCCTTAGCTGGCACAGCAGAGTATGATGGACTCCAGGGATAAGAAACCCCCCAGCCACCATAGGGTGCCGCAGATGTTCCCAGGAACTGGCTGGGTAGGCCTCCCCAATGACCCCAAGGGTTAGCCACGTTAAGGCCCTAAGCCCATGGCTGGGAATTATTAAAAGCTACAGGCTGGCTATTGACAACTGGCCCGAAGGTGGCAGACTGCCTCCACGGCCCCCAGAGCCATGCTATGGTAGTGTGCTGTGCAAACTCACCCCTACCCAACTGCAAACTCTGTGAAGCATCCACGTCAGGCCCCTTCCTTGGAAGAGGCGTCACACCCTTCATTGTGTCCGTAGAAGACCTGCTTTCAAGGGAAGACAAACGATTAAGGATTTCTTCCTGGAAGCACTTCTTAGCAGCCCGCTTGTCAGCCATGGAAACCATACCCGTTACACCACCCAATGCAACCTGCTGCCTACCACCCGAACCCTCCAAAGCGGCTATTCTGGCTAACACAGTCTGCTCAAAAGTGCCATCCTCCTCATCAGACGATGAAGGCAAAGGTGCTGACCACTTAGAAACAGGTCACTGAGGTCTCGGTGCAGGGCTCTTGCCCTTGGATTTGCCCTGTCCTTTAGGGATGATAATGCGCCCAATAAACAAAGACAAACCCTTCTACTGCCCTCGCTGATGTAGCCTGAGATAGGTGATAAATGTAAAAAGCAATCCTCAAAATGGCCACCCCAAGCTATGCACAAAATGGCCGCTCCTCTACCCAGCAACAGGGAGGAAGAATCCCACAGCTCAAAGCAACTGGCAGTCTTCGAAATGGCCGCCCCCAGCTATCGACAAAATGGCAACTCTCCTCCCCGGCAACAAGGAGGAAGATAAAATTGCCACTCAACTAACCTCACTATTAGCCACTACCTCCCTCCAAACCACACTGTCCAGAACAACAGCCCAGCAACAAACCGCCGTGTCAAAAGATGCTGAAGATGTCCTGAACTCCCACGACCATCGTCAAAGACCCCCATGGGTCCCAACAGCAGCTGCCGCCGAGCTCTGGGCCCAGCCGGGGCCGCCAAGCCGAAACTGCGAACCAACGGGCCTCGTGCAGGAAAGGAGCAAACTGCTGAGCTCCGCTGTCCCCAAGCACGAGGCGAGGAATGAGAGGAGGGAGCGGAGCCCGCCTCTAGGGCGTGCCTGCTCTGCCCCCACCTCTGATGATGCCCTGCCCGCTCCTCCTCCTTGCAAGGAGGCAAAACGGCTTCCAGACACAAGGCTGTGCAGCCTGCCTCTGGATGGGAGCTGCAATCCTGACAGTTCTTATCAGACCTTACAGGAGGATAATGGATGGGATGAGGGAAATAGCACCCATACTTGTGACACAAAAGATCACTTCATGTTAGGGATGTGACCAATTCTGAGAGTGGGCTGCTTCACCTTGGACATGCCATTTCAGTTTCATCTCCCTCTTCCAAGCAGTCAGAGTGGCCAATCAGTTCCTCTGGAGGGCCAACAAGAGGCCGTAGAGACCAAGATCTTCCCCTGATATGGTCTCCTGGTTCTGGGAGTCAGAGGATCACCCTCTGCCCTCAGTCACTGAGGCTAGTAGCTATTGATATGTATCCTGCATGAAGCTATCTAATCTCCCTTTTAAAGCTAAATTTATTTTAAAGCTAAATTTATCTTTGTCAGTTCTCTACACCCTATGCATAACTTTATAAAATCTACCCTCTTTATAAACCCCCTTAGTCCTCTCTTTTCTAAACTGAAAAGTCAGCCTTCGCTCGTAGGGAAGGTGCCCCGGCCCCCTCATCATCTTGCTTGCCTTCCTCTGTACTTTTCTCAGCTCTGCAATGTCCTTTTTGAGATACGGTGACCAGAACTGTCCACAGTATTCCAAATGAGACTGCACCATGGAGCTCTGCAGGGGCATTATAATATTGGCCATTGTATGTTCAGTCCCATTCCTAATAATCCCTAAAAGAGTAAGAGTCCAGTAGCACCTTAAACACTAACAAAATTAGTGTAGAGCATTATACCCAACGTTTGCCTTTTTCACCACCACAGCACAATGGGTTGACATTTTCACTGAGTTATCTACTATGACCCCAAGGTCTTTTCCCCTCTCAGCCTCGACAAGTTCAGACCTTGTTGTCCTATACTTGAAGCTGGGATTTTTTTTTTGTCCCATTGTGCATCATCTCCACTTACCAGATGGAACTTCATTGATTGCATTGTCGCTCGCTCACTCACCCAGTTTGTGGGAATCCTCCTAGAACTCTTTACTTTTTTAAACTCTTTACTTTTACACCAGTTTCTCTTTCCTTGAACCTTTTTATTTTGCTTTAATTGCTTAAAAATGGTATTAGTATTTAATGAATGCATAGTGTAAAACTACATCCTAAGCATGAAAATGATATTTAAAAAGTAATCAACAACAGTAATTAAATTGAAACATGATGCAATCAGTGACGGTGGACCAATTACAAAATCCATATCAGCTCATGGTTATTTCCTGTGTTCTTAGGAGCCATAACCCTAGAGCCCTGAGAGCAGGGACAACTTTGATAACTTCAGATATGGCATATTTAACACAAAACCCACATCCTTTGTGTCTTTTTCTTCAAAAGTGATGTCACAGTGGGTTCTGTTTTTAAAGTAATGGTGCTTTCAGAGTTTGTAATGGAAGAAGGAGAATCGGTGGTTGAAGTGGTGGACCCTGTTGAAGATTTGCCTTTGGCTATATTTTTAGGTTTCCTCTTCCTTGTGTGGATGCTTTCCTTCTTCATTGCCAGAGGCCTTGCACCCCATGGAGTTTCATGTATAATCCACACGCGTTGCATATGGGCTCCCCCTCGGCATTTTGTCTCCAGAGCGTCGTATTGGTGGTATGACAGTTGGTGTAACAGAGACCTGCCCATCTTGAGGAGGACAGTCTTTTCTGTGGTTTGATGAGAAGCCGGTTAATGCCATTCATTTTGTGATAGAGCCCACAGGTGTTACACAGGTAGTGCCTAGTGCCGTCCTTCCTCCAGAGCGGGGTGGACATAGCCCCGCAGTTGACACATTCTCTGCCATCGCCTGGGAATTCTTCCAAATACTCAAACGTGGATCTCCTGCAAGGCAAGGTCCCCTGCCGTGTCTGGAGGCTGTGCAAGACGCTGCTTTCAAAGTGCCCCACTGTCCAAGACGGCAGCATCTCTGTGAGGCTGACGTAGGTGCCAGGGTAAGGACCAGCATAGGATCCATTGACCGAGTGCACCAGGGCATTGCCATACTGGTCACGGCCGCCGGCAGAGAGCAAGAGCAGGCTTTGGTAACTCCCCTCTCGCCCAGCGTTGCCACCCAACGGGGGACTGTGAGAATAGGAAAAGCTCGACGGCGGGTGAGGGCTGTTGGCATTGAAGTGGGATGCATTGGCGCCAGCTGCCTGTGCCCAGCCTGGGTGGCCACTCAGGGGATGGCTCTGATGGGCAGGTTCACAACTCTGCAGGTTAGGCAGGCTCTGCAGCATGGAGGGTACCTGGCTGGTGGACACGTAGACGGCCGGGCTGGGCGGTGAATGCAGGAAATTGTTGGAGTTGTGGGAGTACGCCAACTGGCCGGGGTTAGCGGCAAGAGCCAAACTCTGGTACATTTTGTATCCTTCAAAGCAGGGGCTGGAGAGGGCAAAGCCGCAGCGGCCAGGGTGCAATCAGGGCGAGTCCAGGAAGCAGGACATTGAGAGCTCAGCGGGTTCCCGGGGAGGGGGGTGGTTGCCGTGGAGGCAACTTTCAAGCACGTCACAGTGAACAAGCAGAGAAATCTTGCATGTTGAGGTGGGTCGCCTTTTTTTACAAAAAAAAATTCCAACCAAAAAATCAAAGTAAAAAAAAAAAGACGGGGGGGGGGGCAATTTCTAGCCACCCCCCAAGCCAAGCTTTTAAGCGCCCCCCCTCACCCTTTGAAGCCAGAGACCCGCGGTGGCTTCTGCGTCCTGTTATCTCCAATCCCCCTTCTTCAAAAGTACATCTTTATATGTGGTGCAGCACTACTTATAACCCTTATTCTGGCAGTTTGCCAGAGATATTGGAATTCTCAGCAGGTAAATTCTCAGTCTATCTGGGATGAAAAACTGTAGGAATATTCTAGATGGCTGTCCCCAGAGGGAAGCTGGAAAAGCTCCACGAAGTCAACAATGTCTGTGGCACAGATTAGATTTCCTTCTTGTCCCTTTTGGACGCCTGTTAGAGCTGCTACGCCCCCCGGAGGCCCTCTCTTCCTCTTCTGCTCCCTTGAGAGTGAATGAGAGGGAGGGAGGGGTGATCCTGTCACATCACTTCCAGTCCAGCCATATTTGCTTCTGGTTGGGTTGGGCTGCTGGAGCTGCAAGGCCACTGCCTGCCTCCCATGGAGCCACCATCCCACAGAGATCTTCTCAGATATTGGCAACAAACACAGATAATTCGCCTAGGGACTATCCTATTTCAGACTGCCGATGAAAGAATGCCAATACTTATGGAAACTTCAAAGGGAATGGGTTTTTATACTGGAAGATGTTTCAGTATGTACTCCCACCTCCACTCTCAAAATCTGTAGTCCCAGGAACCTGGTACTGTGTGATTTATTGGAGAGTGTAATGGGCCCTAAGAATTATTTAAAGCAGTAAGAAGACCACAGATTTATACCCCGTCTTTCTCTCTGAATCAGAGTCTCAGAGCGGCTCACAATCTTCTTTACCTTCATCCCCCACACAACAGACACCCTGTGAGGTGAGTGGGGCTGAGAGAGCTCTCACAGAAGCTACCCTTTCAAGGACAGCTCTGCGAGAGCTATGACTGACCCAAAGCCATTCCAGCAGCTGCAAATGGCAGAGTGAGGAATCAAACCCGGTTCTCCCAGATAAGAGTCTGCACACTTAACCACCACACCAAACTGGCTCTCTGAAGCTATGCCTTGGATGATGGTGCCTCCAAAAAAGTGCAGCACAGCTCTGCAGTTAGACTGTTCCACATTGGTGCAAAGAATCATGAAATTGTGTGAAATTTAAGGTTTTATACTTTTGATTATTTAGAATGACAAATCCACACATACATGTCCAAATTACTAATATGATATACATAGCGCAGTATTAGAAGTATAGGCGATCTTGTAATCTAATTTTTCACATCCTTGCACAGATTTTTTTTTAAAAAAATGTATTTTGGACACATAATGCCATGCTCCCATTTTCCTTGCTGACATTTCCGAAACAGTTCTACAAACATAAAATTACCCAAGCAACACTGACAACCCTGAGATCTTTTTCTAATGTCTAAATTATTGTAGCAATGAGAAGCTGTGTGTTCTGTGTATTAAACTTTAAACATCATCCATAAAAGCTCAACTGCAGCCCTGCTTAAACATGGGTTATGAAAATGTCTATTACCACAAAGGATCAAATGGGATTTAACATTTGCTCTTCAGTTAACTTGATGGTAATGCAGACTCCTGTTGTTTGTTTGGCTTTTAGGTAATAAAACTGGATACGTGAAGCCAGCTTTAATTATGCACATTCCATAATCCTACAGTATGTATGATAAAAAGACACCAAAGATTTGTTTTTAATAGCCTGAGGGGTGTTTCTGGGTTCTCTACTCATTTCTCAGTGTATTAAAAATGCATTATTAATCGTGTTCACAAGACTGCTTAGAAGGAAAGGTTTTTCATCTCTCTTCTATTGTTTGTTATGCCGAGATGATCTGAATTCCTTTTCTACCCATGCATTTAGTTAGCCTCATTCTTTTCTGCAACTGGAGGCTGCATTTTATTATGAAGCCAGACATATGAATGTTCCATATTCAAGGGGTATTCAGACACAATACAGTCCCAGGAAAATAATTTACCTAGTTGCCCTCCCATTTCATCCAAAGCAAAACCACCCAATCCAATAGCTCTGTGGTCGGGCCCCAGGCATTACGGCAGCATCAACAACAGAAAGGCAGGGCTCTCTATAGACTCACTCCACTCCACAGGAATACAGAAAAACATGACTTTGTAGATTGACCAAAAGAAAAAGCTGTTCAAAGACAGCATGATGAGGAGTGGGCATGAAGTTGCTAAGGGGAGCAGGATGAATAACTTGTTCAAGCCACAGACCACTGATAGACTTGTGGGGGGCTTCAAATTGTTCTTCCTCCCCTGATTCCATGTGGACCCTCTGACTTCTGTTGAAATGAATTTGGAGATATTGTATATTGTATATGCAGAATATCTCAAGAGCATTAAGAGAAGCCAAAGAGTTGTGTTTTACTAGCATTAGATGTCCTGTTAGGAGTTGGAAAGCTCTTTAAATGGGGAGCCCCTTAAAGAGGGAGGATCCTTTTTGTTTTTCCACTCTTTGACTATGCTAATAGACAAAAGACCCAGGTGATGCTGGAATTCCATGAAGGAGTGACTATAGGAAGGAATACTGACTCTTAAAAGAAAAATCCATCACAAAGGATTACAAATAACATCTCTTAATAACCAGTGCATGATTATAATCAGATGTTTAGTTATCAGTTTTCATATAATGCCTTTATTAACCTTCACTAAATTTGTTAATGTATAAGAGTCTTGCAACATTACATAGTTTCCCATAACGTCTTTGATTTGTGTTTTTCATAACATGCAAGGGGGGAAATTCACAGGGAACACTTTAGAAAAGCAAATGGCATTTTCCAACATCTCTTGGTGGAGAAATGAGGACTGAGGGGTGACATGATGGTTTACAAGATTATGTATGGGATAGAAAAGGGAGAGAAAGAAGTCCTTTTCTCCCTTTCTCACAATACAAGAATTTGTGGGCATTCAATGAAATTGCTGAGCAGTTGGGTTAGAACAGATAAAAAGAAACTGGAGGTCTTTTCAACTTTACCCCAATAAAACTACAAAAGACTGAGCCTGAGAGCGTTTATTCCTGATTTTCCTGGCAAACTCTCCCATGAGGCGGGCAGGCCAGTGAGGGAATTCACTTACCTGAGGCCAGGATGGGAGCTGCTGGAAGCAAAAGGGTGGACAAACACCTCTATGAAATCTGATCTGGGAAGGCAAGCCACACTACTGGCAGTAACAGTGTGGGCCAACACCCCTGGAGACCAGGTGGTCCAGCAGAGCTGGGAGTATCTGGGGTAGCAAGGCAAGCCTTAAGAGCAGCAGCCAGGTGGTCACGGGGGTGGCTGATGGAGTGGGGAGGGGCATTGGGGAGCCAGGACAGCTTCTGTTATCCACTTCCCTGCCCTGCAAGTATGAAGGTCTGAATAAAGTCCACTTAGGGAACAGGTCTGGAAGTCTGGTGTGTGCTTGGGGATATATTTTATCACCTGTCAATAATTTCTCCAAGCTAAAGCTCTAACCTCTTTTACCTTTCCTCATAGGGAAGGTGTTCCATCCTCTTAACCATTTCAGTTGCCCTTTTCTGCACTTTCCCCAATGCTGTGGTACCTTTTTCTGAAGTGTGGTGACCAGAATTGTACACAGTATTCCAAGTGTGGCCTCACCATAAGTTTATACAGGGGCATTATGATACTTGCTGGTTTGTTTTCACCCCTTCTCAACTGTGATTGTTTTCACCTCAACACCCCTTCTCCCTATCCTTCCTATTGTAATAGCTTTTAAAATGGAGAGGATAACCATCCCTCTTTTTATTTTTTTAGTTTAATCTAATACAGTGCAGTGGTCACTCAAAGGAAAGTTAGCATCAAACCCTCACACTATTATTCATGGATTCTGGAGTACCAACATGACTAGCACTTTCAGAGAGCTTGTGGTGCTCTCTGTTCCAGCCCTCCAGTGTGGGCCACTGTGACCATCACCCTCTAGAAGAGAGGAAGCAAAGGGGGAGGGGTTGGCCCAGGGATGGCTGAGGCCAGGTTCAGACCAGCAAGGGACTTCCTGGCTTCCTTTTTTAGCCACTGGGCTTCATCAGAGTAATCTTCTGCTATTCTTATTATCCGTTCACTTTCCCCCCCTAAGGCCATAGTCAATCAAAATCATGCTTACCTATTTCAGGGGGGAAATAATATGAAATCTAGTCTTATTTCATTTCATCTGATAAAAACTGGATACAACAGATCACACAATGAAACTGGTTTCACACATTAGAATCTGAAAGCCCTTTCTGAACAGATACCTTTCTATGCTTTTGAACATTTCATCACATTTTGTATCTTAATCAAAGGGGGAGCAGACCAGCACCAACACCCTTGACCCTGAACAAAAGTCATTGGGTTGATTTGTAGTTATTTCCCCTTTATTCCTTAATAAAGGGCTGGCCTAGATGACCCTGGTCTCTTCCAACTCTATTACTCTAGGGTTCTTTAAGGAGTAATTCTTCCAAAATAAGAACTGCAAGGAAAGAACAGTTTTACATTCACAAGAGGAGTTTATGTAGGAGTTTTATTACCTAAGATGACTCTCACTGGAACTCTGACTTGTCAGCTGGTTTCAGATTCCCGTTGCCAGGGGACACAACACAAGCCTTTCCCAGTGCACAGGAAATGGCTTTTCATCCCATCAACAGACATTGCCTTGTAAAGGGGGATTCAGTACCAAGAACAGCTCACGTCTCAAGTCCTCCTGGGTGCTGAGAGAGAAGCAGTTTCCATGCCCAGCCCTGGATGAGGTAACATCCTTTTGCTGCCCAGGCACAGCAGGGGGCCAGGCAAAGGAAAGGAGGGGGCCTGGGATCTGTAGTGCTAGCTGAGAGCTAGTGACTTAGTGCTGCTTCTAACAGGGTTCCTTAAATACATTTACACATTCCCTTTGAGTGTAGAGTGCCCAGCAATGATGTCGGGAGGAGTTTGCCACCCTGGCCTGCTGGAATTCAAAGGAGGCATGAAGCCCCGTTGGGTTTTAGAATTTAAGGCAGCCAACAGAGAGGCACAATTATAGCTGCACCTCTCCCAAGCTGGCTTTTGCTGATGGCTGCTGATGAAGAAGATCAGGCCTTGAATTCAGCAGGAGCTCACAGGAGTGCAGCACCTGAACCCTTCTGAGGGTTTCCCCTCCCCCTCCCCACCTACCTACCTTGTCCATTGAATAGGAGGTGCAGCTGCATAGCAATCCCTGGATGAGCTCCACAACCTATTTTTCTACAAAACGACCCCTGAGGAAGATAATATCTATTTTATACTTCAGATTCTGTAAAGAGCTTTGAAGACCATGTTTGCAGCAGCCTTACTCAGTTCCGCAGTTCAGCTTCCACAAGGGGCCCCTTCCGCCAGCCAGCAGGTGCCTGGAGAAACGTTAGCAGGGGCGGGGGGCGGGGCGTTGTGATTTTGGAAATGGCTGCAGCTGCCTTCATGTCTCCTCATGTTTCATACCAACCATTTCTCATACTTAAGGGGGGCATTATTGTGTGAAATAGCCCTTTAGCACATTTACAGTGCAACTCCAACAATACTTTCCTGAGAGTAATCCCCAGTGAAGAAACTTGAGTTCTGAACAGGCATACTTAGGATGGTGCTGCTAATCTTTTTCAGAAAATCCAAAAAGGTGGAGTGTATTTAAAATAAAGTGTCCTTTTATTTTATTTTATTTTTTTCCTGAGGGAAAGTACAGTGCCAATCTGTTTGAACACAAAATTTCCAGATACATGAAAGCAAAAATAAACTATTTTCTATCCCTGCTGTATCTCTGGTGAAACTGTTAGTGTAGGGGAGGAGGGGAGGGGAAATACAGATATTCTGTTAATCCAAATTTTGTCAGATAAAACTGCCACTGAGCCCCAGTGGTGCCTGTTATCATTTCCTCGTTACCCTCTCTGGTTTCTACAGCTCCATTCCCTGTTATATTCACGGCATGTTTTCCTTTCCTGCTTCTTTTCTGTCAAGGAATAACCTTCAAAAGGTTTCTCTGCACTGTGGATTCCTCGCTGGAAGATGAAGGCAGCCCCTGCTTTTGGCTGGCTGGTTGTTCTCCGCCCGCCTCACCCTGAATGTCTTTAGACGTAAGAAAGACCTGCTAGTAGGATACTTTTCTGTTCTAGCTCTATGAGCTAAACTGAACCAGACCAAAGCATGGAGGGGAATTTCTTCAGCCAAACCAAAACAGACATAGAAGCGAAGCCAAAACCTTAGGAGGAAATCTGAATTAAGAAAAAGGCTGAAAACCTGTGTGCTAAATGAGTGTGGCACAAAAAAATCACACCACCAAATGGTTCAGTGTTGAGTGA
Organism: Heteronotia binoei; assembly: GCF_032191835.1. NCBI lineage: Eukaryota > Metazoa > Chordata > Lepidosauria > Squamata > Gekkonidae > Heteronotia > Heteronotia binoei. The sequence continues at coordinate 137,147,228 of NC_083229.1, forward strand.
GCCTTTAGGTGGCTGTGTGTATTTCTTAGCCAGTTGTTTATTTTCTTACACCTCCTTGAGGTTGTGTTGTTTAGATTTCTCTTCCATTTTGTTCCTTTCTCTCAGCTGAACCAAACAGCATATAAGAAAGCATTTTCCAGCGGATGTTACAATTTTCTTCACTGCTTTGTTAAGATCAGTCTACAATCCAGATAAATTTAATCCCATTGAAGGGAAAACCAGAAGGGCAGCACAATGCCAAGCATAGTTTTTCAGAAATATCTCTCCGGCAGTTCGGTCGGAATTACATGACTGAAAGTAGATTTAGAGCTGCATTCTTAGATTGGCAATCTTGAATTTAGGCTCCATGGGATTTAATCCTCTATTTTTGAAGTATTTCAAATATATATGTTTTTCTCCATCTGAATTCAGCAATGACATAACTACTGCTGTTCGTAAATGTTTCAAACAGACAGTAAGTTTGTATTGCTGGATTCCAAAAATAAGGTGGCCGGAAGCATAAACTGATGTTCAAGAAGCCATTATTGGTTTCTTTGTCTGTCTGTTTATCCATACCCTGATTTTCTCCCTACAGGCACCCAACACAGTTTCTCCTCTTCTCCCTTTCTCCATTCTGTCCCCACCACAGCCCTGCGTGGTGGGTTGTGCGGAGAAGGAGTGACTGGGCAAAGTCACTAGGCAGCTTTCCTCCCAGAGTTGAGATTCGAATCTGAGTCTCACAAATCCTAGCCCAGCCCCTCCACCTTGCTGCATCTGATTGCTTAGAGATGCCTTTTCTTTGCAATGGGAAACACCATCTGTCCAGCTTGCTCCACACAGCAGGGGTTTTGGTGGGATGCCTACATACACAAAAAGAGATAGGAATCCATACAAGATGCCTAGCAATACTTTGCTGTTGTTGTGATGTTATTTGGGTGAAATTACAAGCTTGTTTAATTACTAGTAATTTAATTGTTTTATTGATCACATTTTTAAAACAAATTAGAAAAGAAACTATAAAGGCTGGTGCAAATTATTCCCTTTCTTCTGTACTTCAGATCTCCCCCCCCACACACACACACAGCCCACCTGATGTAAACTACAGGCTAAGTTCATACAGTCGTTGTCTTGGCTTGGGATGTTTATCCCTTTTGTCAGAAGGGGGGCTTCTCTCCCCAGGGATTGTTCTCTGCAACTGCCTCCTCTAAACTGATTTGATGTGTCTGAGAAACAATATTCTCCCTGCTAATAAGGACGACTTCCCTGGTGCCAAACGAAGGAGGTGCTTTTGCTAATGCAACATTTGGTGAAGTGACAGTTGCTCTGCCTCAGCCCTTCCCTTTTTTGCTACTTGATGTACTGCTGCTGCTGCTGCAGCTGTTCAAGGTGCGAAGGACCCAATCCGTGCCTGACACAGATTTAGAGGTGGCGCTGAGAAGTGCAGCTGCCTCTCGCTACTTTAGTCCAGGGGTCAAGTGCCACTTAGAACTGCATCAGCTGCTCACGGAAGGTATTTTGGAACAAATGTGGGTATGAAATGGTCCCTCAGGCCTTTTGGCAGTCATGCTGTTCAAAGCCCTTCTCGGCTGTTGCTCTGGCCCCCTTTGTCCTGTTTGAACTCCCTCGCCATCTTCTTGCTGATGGTGCCTTCTGTCCAGCCAAGCATGTCAATGGCCTCTCTAGTCCAGCCTCCTGCTTGCAGGGGGGCCAGGTGGTGCCACAGAAAAGGCTGCCAACAGGTGACATCCCCCACTGCTCATGGCTCCCCAGCCTCTGACAGGCCAAGGCTTTCTTCCGCTTCATCAACTACCACAGCTGAGGGCCAACAACAGGCCAGTTCTATGTCGATATTTCTTCCCACTTTTGTCACCAATATGAACCCAAAGCAGCTAGTAGAATTCTCTTCTCGTGCATTTTATCCTCAAAACCCTGTGAGGGAGGTCAGGCTGAAATATAGCGACAAGGCCAAGATCACCAAGTGAGCTGCTACAGCATAGCAGGGATCCAGCCCAACACTCTAATCCAGTACACCACACTGGCTCTCCACAGATCCATCCACCCTCCTTTTAAAACCAGCCAAGCCGGTGGCCATCATCTCATCTTGTAGCAGGGAGTTCCACAAGTTATGAAGCAGTATTTGCTTTTTTCCATCTACAGTGTATCCGTTTTGACCTTTGTTTCCTACATTGGGGAGGAAGGAGTTTCTCTTGATCCATTTTGCTATACTATGCATAAATCTGCACAGCTTTCTCAAGTCACCCCTCGTGTGCTCCCCCCTTTTTTTGAACAGGATGCTTTAGCCTTGCCTGAAGGCTCCGGCTCTGTGAGGCTGAAGTTGGTTCCTTCCCCCCCCCCGTTCCTTACGCATTCCTTATTCATGACCTCAGCCTCCTTTTGCCCCCCCTTTTGGGTGCTCTTCTCAGTTCTTCAATGTCCTCTTGGAGATGTGCTGAGGGCCACAACCCTGTGAGGCCTGCACCACAAACGCCCTTGTCCAGAGTCCCTCTCCCCAAACACTGCTGAGGCTTTTTCCAGGGCACAAAAAGCTTTGTAAAGGTACCCTCCTTTTTTAAAAATCCAATCTCATTCTATTTTCAGCTCAGTTCTAGTAGGTGTCAGATTTCAGCATAGGAATGGCAAACACCAACACACACAAAGAATTACTCCCCTTTGTTCACACCCAGCTTCTGCCAAGCCCTTGTTTTATGAAACCCTGAGAATGAGATGTCTTGTTTTATGGCTGTTGATTGTTTCACCGGGTGTTATTGGCCTGCAAAGTTATCCATAAGGAGTATCAGAAGTTAATTGTGTGAGACGGGGTTCGTTATTAACCATTTCCTGGTGGCTAATTCCTCAATATGCAGAAAACTCAGATTGTTTTTTCTTTCCCTAAATAATTTCTGTCTCTGGGTGATTCTGTAATTCACTGTATGCAGCCAGCCTATCATCTTGGAATTGTGTTTTGACAGTTTCCTTTCTTGCCTTGCAGATCTCTGCTTTTGCAAAAATCTATCACTTTTTTCCTTCATACTGTCCCCAGAATCCATTAATTTTCAAACACTTATTCTGCTAAATCTCTTTTTTAGTCTCATGTTATTTCTAAAATGGGTTATTGTAATACTATTTTGACTGGTCTGCCCATTTTTTATCCTACTCAATTTATCTAGTTTTGCTTTATTTTTATTTCATCTCACTTTGATTGCCTTTTGCCTTATGAAGCAGTATTGCTTTAAAGTTATGATTATGGTCACACTGCAACATGAATTTTGTTGTCTTTAAACTTTTAATTTGATTAGATTGGGCTTTGATTAGATTGCATACACTCTTTCAAATATTAAGCCAATCTCTTTTTCATTAATGTTGCAGTTTCTGAACACAGTACTTCCAAAAGTCTACTGTGCATCAGTAGCAATTATAAACACACAAACTGTTTTGGTCTTGCCCACATGACCCAGAAAGTAAAATTCAGTGCACCCTTTGTTCAAGGATATCTGATTATTATAGTTGCTTAAGATGGTTACATTTTGCACCTACTCTGGAGGCTATTAATGTGCATACAATGCCTGTGGCCTTGTTTCAAAATGGAGCATAATGTTTATGTCCTAACAGAGGGCTCCCTTCCAATCCCAGAACAAGCACAGTCCCACGGGGTGGAATGCTGGGGCTGGAGACGTTCCATTGCTCCTTTGGAGCACCAAAAGGGTCCATCTAATTCCAGCAATGCCACCAGCCAGATACTTCTTAGGAAGCCCAGAAGGAGGACATGGAAAGCAGGTCTCTTTAGTTCCATCATCCCGGCATCTGGTATCTGTCAGGATGCTGCTGCTTCTGAAAATGAATATTTCAACTAGTGGTTATTGCCACAACTTGGCAGTAAAAGGCAACCCCCTTTTATCTGTTCAGGACCTACTTCTGAGCCAGTTTGGTGTAGTGGTTAAGTGTGCGGACTCTTATCTGGGAGAACTGGGTTTGATTCCCCACTCCTCCACTTGCACCTGCTGGAATGGCCTTGGGTCAGCCATAGCTCTGGCAGAGGTTGTCCTTGAAAGGGCAGCTGCTGTGAGAGCTCTCTCCAGCCCCACCCACCTCACAGGGTGTCTGTTGTGGGGGAGGAAGGTAAAGGAGATTGTGAGCCGCTCTGAGACTCTTCGGAGTGGAGGGCGGGATATAAATCCAATATCTTCTTCTTCTTCTGAGCTATTTCACTGAGTGACCCTGAGAGACAGATGCTATTTATCCCTATCACAGTACACTTGTGATTGCCCTGGGGCCAAAGGATTGTCTGCAGCTGTCTTCATTGTGTGCATCTGTGCTTGATGCAGAATGTGATGTCTCTAGTCTTTCTTTTCTTTTCTCCCTAATTTTATGTGACTAAATAAAGGGATCACTTTGTGATGTTTTACACCCTGTACTGTAACTTCTCTCTGTAATACTCTGAAATGATCTGTATTACACGTCTTCCTCACCTTCCTTGGCATTCCCTAAGAAGTCCCCCCCCCCCAAAAAAAGCGTTCTCACCTTAAACCTTTCAGTTTAACCTGAAGATGGCTCTGTTTTATTTGGTAGAAGGACCGTGGTCAGCACACAGGGGTGGCTGTGAGGTAAAAGGGGATCCCAGAGTCAGAAACAACTGGTGCTTGCGTCGGGAACTACCTTTACCTTTATTAACAATAGCTGTCACTGAACTAGCTTATAGTAGCTTCATATCAGTAGGACTGATTATCTGTTGGTTCATCTTAAGTTCAGCTCACTAGTCACCATAAATGAGCTACTTTGTCTGTATTGGACCTGTTCATATCTGTTTGCACAGATATAAGCTGTTTTCTGCCAACTCCAACTGGTAAAAGGCATGTAGTTAAAAGAAAAATACTGAGTTTTTTAATTTAAGGCTTACTACTTTGATGTCTCTGTGCTTTTCAACACTATCATTTTGTATCTGCCTGCTAACTTAGGTGACTAATCTTGTGATCGGTTCCTGTGATTGCTTCTCCATAGGTGCTGCTGACAGTACAGATGGAAAAGTAGGCAATATGCCTGCCTAGGGTTCTTTGAAAAGATGCATTTAACTGCAGATGCACAAAGAGAGACTAAATGGCAACTGATTTTGTACTGACCAACTGGTCACCTCATTGGCCTGAACATGACATGGCCCCAGGGGGACTTCTGCAATGAGAGAGAAGATTTAGTTCATAGATTTGGTTAGCACTAAAGCAGCCACAATCTGAACCACAAATTTGTTTCCCTTAACCAGCTGGCTCATCATCCTGCAGTACACATGGCTACTTTGCAAGTGCATTGCCGCTCAGCATTTTGAGGAAAGCCATCCTGATGGTCAGGTTTTCCCTTGTGTGCAAATGTAAGCATTCAATCAAGTTAAGCTTCCCTGCTAACCATGAATTAACCTGAATGCTGAAAAGGACAGACATATTTCTTGGGCGATGGTGTTGGAGGGCTGCATGCTGCTCCTCCTTCAGGGTGCTGTGCATGAGATTCAGTCGTTGTGCCCTTCTGAAGTGACAAAGAGGATGAGACTGTGACTGGCTCCATTAAGGCAGCCCCCAAAGTATTAATGGTCAGGCAGGGATCTGAACTGAGTGCAGCCCAGCTCAGGACTCCATCCAGATCAGTAAACTGGTCTTCAGGATCCAAACTGGAACACTGCAATAAATCAACACATTAGGAAAAAGTTAAAACAAGCTGTAAACCATCAGGAGTTCAAAGTTTCAAGGAAAAATGGTTCTTAGTAGTTGGGTGTTTCTGATACTATAGTTTGGTGTAGTGACTAAAAGAGTTGGTTCGGTGTTGTGGTTAAATGCACGGACTCTTATCTGGGAGAACCAGGTTTGATTCCCCACTCCTCCACCTGCAGCTGCTGGAATGGCCTTGGATCAGCCACGGCTCTCGTAGGAGTTGTCCTTGAAAGGGCAGCTTCTCTGTGAGAGCTCTCTCAGCCCCACCCACATCACAGGGTGTCTGTTGTGGGGGAGGAAAGAAGGAAAAAGAGATTGTGAGCCACTCTGAGACTCTGAGATTCAGAGTGGAGGGCGAGGTATAACTCCAATATCATCTTCTTCATACACTATTGGAATTACACCAGTCTAAGCCATTTGATTTCTGTGGGCATTGATTGGAGTAACTTTGCATAAGATTGTTCTGTTGCAGGGAGACAGTATCAGGGAATTCTTCAAAGAGCTCTCACAGCTGCTTGCCAGGTCTTATGACACTCCTGGAAAGTCTGTCTAATGCGGTGGGGGGTGGAAAGTGCTGTGCAGTCACAGCTGACTTAATGGCAACCCCTCAAGGGGTTTTCAAGGTAGGAGACCAAGAGCCAAAGAGCTGTGGTTTGTCATTGCTGGCCCCTGCTTAGCAAACCTGAACATGCATGGGGGTCTCCCATCCAGATACTAATGAAGGCGGACCCTGCTTACTTCACTTCCAAGATCCCATGAGGGAAGGCTAGCCTGGGCCATCCACCTCAGGTCTAATGTTATTACTCAGTCCCAAAATCTGAAGGGTAATGTCACCAAACTGTATAAGTAAGAGGTTCAGAGCTGAATGGGGGGAAGCATCGTGAGCAGCTGGGTTCATTGCAATCCAAGCAACAGTCTTCAGACAGAGAGAACTCTTGGTGGGATTGTAGATTCTATCCAAGCTGCTAATTAGTTGGCAATAGACTTTCCATACTGCCACACTGTAAAAACACATCATTCATACTTTATATAAGCTCTGAAATGTTGTTCACTTCAGTATATACTGATCATATTCGTATTGCAGATATGTATCCAAACAAAGGCTATTCTGCAGAAAGGCACCCAGTCACATGACAGGAAGGAAAGACTTTGCTGAATTTGCCAAGCTCAGCAATAAGGCTGTTGATTTTGCACGCATTCCATGTACATTAAACACGAGACTTCTCCCATGTCCTCATTTTCTGCACCAGAGTGGGGATGTCTGGATTCTTGCCATAGTTCACCAATATTTTTTTCCAACAGGAAATGTGCAAGGGTTCACATGGTTTAAGGCCCCAGGCTCTATACAACCAATGGTGCACACAGATACGATGGAAAATACCATCAAGTCACAGCAAACGTACGGCAATCTTATCGGATCTTCAAGTCACCGGTGGTTTGCCCTGGCCTGCCTCTCTGTGTAGCAAGCCTGGCCTACTCTGGTAGTCTCCATTCCAAGCACTAACCAGAGCCAGCTCTGCTCAGTGGCCAAGAGCTGATGGGATTAGGCTAGCCTGAGCCAAGCAGGGCACAGCCCTGTACGGATGATGCTCGAGGGATTGCTGAGAGTCTTTGTTTCTCCCAGGGAACCTCACACACAGACTCTTATTTGTGCATGCAGTTCTTTATGCAGCAAACAGATAGATTTTCACAAAACCATCTTTCCATGTACAGCTCCTCTTAGCTGAATGGAGACCTCTGTGTGTAAATCTTCCTCCTGAACATGTCCAGTGACTCTGAGGGCTGCTTTTCAGGTTCCAATTTCCTCACCCGGAGATGCTTCAGGCAGGCCAGTCTCCCCTGGCAAGCACAGACAGCAGTGAAATGATGACAGAAATACAAAAGCACTCTTGTAATGAGATTCAACAATCAAATAGGTATGTGTTACATACTGACAGTGACAAAACAACGACAACACATAAATGTAAGCTCCTCAGCATAATTAAACATAAAAATCCCATGTCTATAACCATCCATGTCAGTGAGGAATCCAAGTTGTTTCAGGAATCAGGTGTCCTCCTGTTTCCCAAGAGGAGTGATGATGGCCTCTTGCTCAGAGGGGAACAAGGCAGGTGAAGGGAGGAGAGGTCACCTAGCAGTGGCTCCTTGTGATCCTTGTTCCCATGTTCAGAGACACCACCGAGGACCCGTTGTGGGCTGGCTGCAGCAGGAGGGAGGAGAGGGTGCTGCTTTCATTCCCTATTTGTGGACTTCTGAGAAGAAGGATGTCCATGCTGGATGAAATGCTCAGATGAGTTTGGTTCAGTGGGGCTTTTACTACGTTCTTTTGCTCAACACAGAGTCATTAGCAACTTCAGACATAAACTGTGTTGAGGAAACAGACACAGGTAAAGCACAGAACTAGAATCCAGGTTTTCTTTTCTCTGCAGTTTCCTTTGCAGCAGCACTTGGCTCAGAATTCACTCCCTTAGGATTTCAATGCTTCAAAGGCATCTTGCTGTTCAGCAGAAATAGATCTATTGGAATCTACTGGCCACTGTTTGGGGCCCAGCAGGGCTCTTCTTAGTGCTTTTGCCTCCTCACGTGACCTTTCCAAATCTGCCTCCCTTGGCTGTCTTTCTCTGGCTCTTAGAGGTTGAGCAGAAACCTCCATCCTTGCCTCTCCGGTGCTTCCTAAACATCCTTTCCAGGACACAGACTTAGGATCCCTCTTATACCTCCCCTTCCACTTCCCAGTAACAATCCGGTATTCTTAACATCACCCTCCCCCTTAGACTGAGACTGAAAGGCTTCTGGGAAATACAGTGAAAGACTTCACTACATCTGTTAGTCATCCTTCAGATGGACATGGTAGGTAGCCTACTGTATTTCATCTTAACTGCTTGAAATTGAAGGTATTGTCTATAGCTCACTCTACCTCTTGCCTGTTGACCCAGGTCCTTCTTGTCTTTGCATTAATTCAAATGCCAAAGGAAGATGCTCCAAGCAGATCGCACATGGTGGGTCTTGTACCCTCCTGTCCCAGCCGGGACTCATGCCATGACTGGCAAACCCTGCATCCCCACCATGCCCCACAGAGGACAGAGAGTGATGAGTGGGCAGGCAAGTTGGAGTGATGAGTGGGCAGGCCAGCTGAAGAAGCAGGCTGGCCCCAGGCCCTGCCACTGGGGAGTCTCCCCCCCAAGTGAGTGTCTTGCCAGGCCCCTGGCTGGGACAGAGTGGCACCCTGCACCTGGGTGGTCACTAGTGGCCGAGGAGCCAACACAGGGCTGGGAGAGGCAGGTGCCACCATGGCCCCAAGGCCCAGGCGAGGTGAGCCAGCATCCCTGGAAGAGACTGCCCTAGTGGGCTGCTGGCCCAGAAGGGGTCAGGCAACCCCAGTTTTGCCCAGGGCTCTGGCGAGGCATGGGGACCGAGCAGAGAGGTCAGTGGGGGGAAGGACTAGGGAGCTGGAAAGGGTTGAAAAGGGTAGCCGAAGAGGAGCACTAGAGGCTGGAAGCTGCTGAAAGGGGAAGCTCAGAGAGAGGGGAGCCAGTCAAGGGATAAGGCCAAGAGGGCAACCGAGACCCAGCCTCTCCCACTCAGAGCCCCCTGGCCACCTTCAGAGGAGGACCCCCCAGGAAGGTGTGGCAATGGCCACTGAAGGGGGACATGCCAAGAGGGGAGGCGGGAGAGACACCTCCCCCTTCTGGTCAGCCAAGTCTGACATTTCCCTCCAGCCAGTGGAGCCTCCCTCAGATGGAAAAGGCTCTCGTGAGCCTCCTCTGTCAAGGGAAGCTTCAGACTTGGCCGGCCTCTGAGAGAAGGGACAAGGCAATGCAAGGGCCAACACCAGCAGGAGCATCACTGGAGTGGGTGGAAACTCACCTATTCCCAGGTGCTGTTGAGAGTCTCCCCTTCTCCCTCCAGGATATGAAACCCTCCCAGCCAGCGCTTCAGTCCTCACGTGTCACGGGCTGGGGCCAGATCAGGCGAAGTCCAGGGGCAGTCCAAGGTCTGTAGCTGGGTAGCAAGGAGGGTCCAAAGCGCCAAAACCGAATCACAGTCCAGGTATCATAGGTCAGAGGTTCAGAAGCCGAAGTCAGGGGGTCCAGAAGTCAATGCCAGAGTCAGGGGGTCCAGAAGCCAAAGTCAGAAGCCGAAGTGGATGCTAGAACATCAGGTAAGTGACTAGTTGCTTCCACAAAGCCTTCTCTCAAAGCCCACAGCTATATAGCCCTCTGCTGTCTGTTGCCCATTTGGGCTAATTGCTGACTCAGAGGGCAGCCAGGATCCTGCTGAGACTCAAGCACCCTCACTCCTAGAAGGGCCAGAATCCTTTCAAAACTCAGGGCTCAGGGAGCGTCTTGCTCGTGAGCGTGCCGCCCTCCTCCGATCCCTGAGGTCCTGACGAAGGCAGTCATGCACACGAGTCACCCGAGAGGGCGAGGCAGGGGGGCTTGGATCTTCTCCAGCAGGAGGCAGGGGCACTGGTGCAGGTGGCAGGGGCACAGTTTCTTCTGCAGGCTCAGCTTCTTCTGCAGGGCCCCCAGCACTCATGACACTATCCCCCCCCAGGGCCCCCCTCTGTCGAAGGGCCTGGGAGGTCGGGGTGGTCAGTGTGGAATTGCTGCACCAAGTCCAGGGCATGAAGGTTGTCCACGGGCTCCCAAGACCGGTCTTCCGGGCCGTATCCCTCCCAGTCCACAAGGTTGTTGGGTTTTTTGTTATTTATACTTTATTAAGTTTTTCATAAAGCATATCACAGGCATTCATTCCGTCGAACGAACAGAGGCACTCATCTGACACCTTGTGCACCGCCACCATATATTCTCCTAATCTGAACTGCTTGAACTTAATCGAGTTAATTAGATGCCGGCATGCCAATTCCCCAGCTCAAGAGCCCCCGGGCAAACAAATCCCAGACTTCAAAATGCAGAGCTTTGAACATTAGATGCTTCTAGAAAAGCCGACCAAATCTCTTCAAATTGTTGTTGTTGACATTGCCGGCGATATGCTATCATTTCTTGCATAGCCAAAGCATACATTCCCTCTAGCCAAGTAGTAATCGTGCCGGTGAAGCCTTCACGCCACTGCAGCAGGATAAGCCGCTTCGCAATAATTATCGCACGTGCCGCCCATCTTCGATGCCAACGAGTCAGTGACCAGGTCGTCGGGAAATAATTCAGTAATATCTGCATGGCAGAAATAGACTGGTCAATGTTAAGTACCTTTTGCATCCATCGAGCAATCCCATCCCAGAATTTTTTTAACATCGGGCATTTCCACAGCATGTAAGCCAGACCTGCCTCTAAACATAGACACTGCCAACAAGCCGAGGATTCAGCCAAATTGTGCTTATACAGACGAAGAGGAGTCCAATAAATCCTGAACAAAAGCTTTTGTTGAATTAAAATCAAACGAAGATCTTTCGAACAATGGCGGAGACCACTACAGATAGCTGCCCATTGAAAAGGGTAAATAGGGCAGTTAATTTCCTTGCTCCATTGACATCGCAAGTCTTCCATAGAGTATTGCGCGTCTTTTTTCAGACATAAATATAAGACACGGACTGGCTTATTTTGTTCAATTGCATGTTCTAGAGTCTGCAGGAGAGGCGGAGCATCCGGAACTACCAAGGCGTCTATGCCGAAAGAAGTAGACAATGAATGCTTCAGTTGCTGGAATTGCAGCCATTGGTTAGCTGGTAACCCAAAGACACTTTGTAGATCCTCAAAAGAGAGAAATGCGTCCTCGTTGCTATCTTTAAGCTGATTGAGAGTTAAGAGACCCCTCTGCGCCCACGGCTTCCAAATCACCGGCCGTCCCCCTATCTTCACTTCAGGGTTGCCCCATAGGGTCATCCGACTATGTATGTAATTGTCAAATCCGTAAATATCACCCAAATATTGCCATGTTTGTCTTGTCGCCCGAATCGGAAGAACCGACTCTCCCTGATAGTATGTTGATCCAAGCGCGTTCCATGTCGACAAAGGAGTAAGAACAGCAGTTTCCAGGTTCATCCAGGGAGACATGGCAAGATGATTAAGTGGAGCCCATCGCTGAATACCAGCCAGCAAATATGCCCGATGGTATAGGCATAAGTTTGGCAAGCCAAATCCACCTCGGTCAAATGGTAACTGTAAGCGTGCCCACGACAGCCGAGGGGGTTTCCCCTCCCACAGGAAATTCGCTAATATTGAGTTGATTTTTCGAAACCACTTCTGCGGTATATATTGATGGATACCACGCAGCACGTAAAAAAAACGGGGATAGATGATCATCTTCAGAGCATTTATTTTACCCCAAAGCGACAATGGGATAGCGGACCATCGCTCTAGCTCTGGCTGTATTTTCCCTATTACTTTGTTTAAATTTAACGATATTAGCATCTCAGGCTGTTTAAGAATAAGAATGCCCAAATACATAATAAAAGCCTCCTGAACTGAGAACTGCCCAATATCTCCCGTCAGTGCCACTTCACCCCCGATCTGTAAAATTTCTGATTTTTGCCGATTAATTTTATAACCGGACAACCTGCCAAAATAATTTGCCAGTTGAGTAATTGCCGGTATCGATATTTCCGGCTGCGTAATGGTGAGCATGGCATCGTCGGCATATAACAAAATGTTAAATGTCTGTGATTGGTGACACATGCCATGGATATTGTCATTAATCGAACTGCCCTAGCAAATGGCTCCGAACAAAGATCAAAGAGAAGAGGGGATAGCGGGCACCCCTGTCTGGTACCACACCACAGATTAATTGATGCCGAAAGGTGACCATTCACCCGCACCCTTGACGTAGCAGACTTGTAGATCAGGCACGTCCAATGAAGGAAATCTTTTGGGAAACCCATATATTTCAATATCATCTGCAAGAAAGATCTGTCAACCCGATCGAAGGCTTTCTCTGCATCTAAGGAAATAAGGAGGGCGACATCATCTTTCTGAGCGTGGATCGCGGCCAAATCCGCGATGAGCCGAATATTATCTGCACCAGAATGTCCTTGGATAAAACCAGTTTGGGAAGGGTCAACCACCAAGGCGATGACCCTTTGAAGATGCTTAGCCAATATTGCCGTCAAGATCTTGTTGTCAATATTTAAAATTGATATAGGGCGGTAACTGGCGCAGAGATGTGGGTCTTTCCCAGGCTTAGGAATTAAAGTAATCCAGGCTTCATTAAAATAGCATGATGGCATACCCTGATCAAAAATTGCTTGGTATGTAGCCAACAACTTCGGAGCAAGTTTATCTGCAAACCGGATATACCACATCGGAGAAAACCCATCAGGGCCCGGCAAAGAAATAGCTTTAAGTCCGTGGATCGCCTCCTTCACTTCCTCAAGTCTCAGTGGAGCCCCCAATAGTTCTTTTGCTTCCTCACACAACTGTGGAAGACCCAGGGAACACAAAAAAGATTCCTGAACTGACGGGTCCACCGAAGTATGTCCTTGATATAAGGTCTGGTAGAATTGACGGAAGCATTCATCAATCCCGGCAGAAGAGACGTGAGGTTTATCATATTGATCCACAATTTGAGCGATCCATTTCTGCTCTTGCAGGGCTTTAAGCTTGGATGCCAAAACCCTACCTTGTCTCTCTCCGGATTCCCATTGCTGTTGTTTGACACGTGCATAAGCAAGTTCAACCTTGTTTGACCTGAGCATGTTGAGTTGAAAATTTATTTGTTGAATCTGCCTAAATTGAGCCTCTGAAGGGCTTTGGAACTGTGCATCCCATAGGGCCCGGAGTCTGGACTCAAGATTCGCCTCAGTGCGGCATTTTTCCTTTTGTTTTGCAGCAGAATAGGCGATGATTATTCCCCTTATCGTTGTTTTAAAAGCCTCCCATACAGTCAAATAATGTTGAACAGAACCCTCATTAGTGGCAAAAAAGTGTTGCATTTCTGTTTCCATTTGTACACAAAAAGTCTCGTCGTTTACTAAAGAGTTATTAAAATACCACGATGGGGACTTATCTATGTGTAGCAAGTTGTCTACTTCCATGAGCACCATGTGATGGTCAGAAAGAGTGGAGGGACAGATTGCTGATGAGCGCACACATCGGAGTATGGATTTAGACACCAATAAGTAATCTAATCTTGCGAGGGTCTGGTGGATGTGAGAGCAGAAAGTGTAGGCTTTCAAGTCTTTATGTTGCTCCCTCCATACATCCACCATCCCAAATTCCTTCATCAGGGCCAATACTGCCGACCGTGATCTCAAGGATCGTTCAGTCGCACCCATGCGATCCATCTTGCCATCCAGAGTGGTATTGAAATCACCGCCTAAAATAATATTGTCATAGTCCAGGTTCTCAAGTATAGCAGCCACTTTATTAAAAGTATGAGGATTGTCATTATTCGAGCCATAGATATTAATCAGGGCCGTCCTCACCCCCTGGGCTTCCCCTAACAGCACAATGTAGCGACCTTGGGGGTCGGGGAACTCCAAGATCTTTGCCCACCTCAACTTGGCCCGAATAATTATGGCTATGCCACGAGCATTTCGTTCAAAGCCCGCCAAAAACACCTGGTCACCATGATACTTTGCCAACCGACCGGCTTCATCTTCGAGGATGTGGGTCTCTTGCAGCATGACAATATCAGCAACTCGTATCTCGTGTGCACCAAGGATCATGGCTCTTTTTGGGGGGTCACGGAGGCCACAGACGTTGAATGTCAAAACCTTAAACGGCATCTTGCGCCTTGGTCCGGGGGCACCCGGCCGGGGGTTGACAGCCAGGCATCATATAGTAAATAAGAATAGACATGTTACACCCTACAGTGAGACCCACCACAAAATACACTCCAAACCCCAAGGAGCATATAACCCCCACCCAAACTTCCTGGCTTCCAATTGGTCACGGAGTACTTAGCAGAGCCCGAGCGGCATAAGCCTGCACTTGCTACATTGCTACATTAGGTGCTAAATCCAAACACAGAGGGGAAAAAAAAAAAATTAAGGAAAACACACTGGAATCTATATAGCTATACGCATAAATTATGGCCATGTCCAAAACCACTATGTCGCACCCTTGTATACACATGCCTAATCAAACAATCAAGCAATCGAGACCCTGTTCCCCAGCCCACCCAACAAAAGCATACCCCCCAGCCCACTTGTTAAAATAATGAAAATCAGACACCACACTAAGTACAGCTCAGTCTCAGTATAACCAATGTACAGTGCATTGGTGAGTGAGTGCTGTGTAGGTCAGTCCAAACAATAATGCATACATTAATAATAATTAATAATAATTTCTCCAGAGTAGCTGCAGTGATCCATTATGTGCCAATTATCTTAATGCAGTCAAAGTTTATTGGGCAAGGGGGTGTAAAAGAGGGACAAAAAGACTCTTTCAAAAAAAACCCCACATAAATCTGGGTATTGAGTCAAGGCGGCACGGGGGAGGCCTCCCAAAAAAGAAAGCATTTATCTATAAATAATAAATTAGAGGGCAAACAAACCCAGCCTCATAGAAAAGGTAGATTGCATTGGGGTGGAACAGTCTAAGAGGAAAAAGCCAGATCATCAGAAACCCCCTTGCAAACAAAAAAGGGGGGGGGGGAGGTGGAGCGAATAGTTGTAGATTAAGGCGACCATCCAGGTGTATTCTCTTTCTTCCTCCCTTTCCTTTCTTTGCAGCAGCAAATATCTACAGCCCAAACATGATTAAGTCTCCATGGACCTTACATTCCCTCCCTGTGGCCTTGATGAGTTCACAGCAGTTGGCAGGTGTAAAGTTCTCAGGAATTCTTCCGCACTCTGAGGGGAGTAAAATGCTTTACGTTTCTCTTGCTGAATCACGACCAAAGTTGCAGGGAACAGGACAAAAGCTTCTAAATTCAGCTGCTTAGCTAGGTCTTTTGCAGTTTTATATGCCCTTCTCCTCTGAATTAAAGATAGAGGGTAATCAGGATATAAGGCGAGACGCACTGCATTCCCTTGCCAAGTTATTCCGCTCCTCATTGAAATCTCCCGAAACAGTTTCAAAACAAAGTCTCAAGTAGTAGAACAGACAAAGGAAATCAAGAGAGTGATTCTTGTTAACCCCTGCTGTCCTGGTCTGGCCATGTGAAGAACATCAGCAATGTCTAGAGCAAAATCCTCAGGGAGTTGGAGTGTTTGCCGAAAAAGGCCAGCCATAAAGGAAATCAGCTCAGAAGAGGACTGAGCCGGCAAGTCTGTCAAGCCCACCAGCCGTAAGTTACGACGACGCATTTCAGCCTCTAGGGTGTCTAATTTCTCTTGCAATGCCTGCACTTCTCCACCTGTCTCTTTAAGAGCAGCAGCTTGCTGGGCCATTGATTGTTCAACTGAGGCAATTTTGCCTTCACAAAACTGAATTTTATTTAAGGCTTCATTTGTGGCCTTTTGCATTTGTTGTAACTGCAAAGTCAGTTGCTGTAGCTGTTGGGTTAGTTGAGTAGGGAGACTCTCTAAAACTTGGAGCTTATCCATACGAGCAGACAGCTGATGCAAATTGCCTGCGAGGGCGTCTATCTTTCCCTCTAGTTTCTCCATGAGGGGTCTTTCTGCCGACGAAGGCTCTTCCCCACTCAAGGAATCTTCCTCCTCCGCCCCCCTTCTCCCCCGCGTATCTTTCTTTCTTTTCTGCTGAGGTTTAGGAGACATAACTCTTCAGCTAAGCAATTAAGGAGGGGGAGGGAAGCAAAATAGAAACCTTCCACCTTCTTTAACCGGCAAAGTCAGACAGAGTGGAGCAGGACCTCACAGGCTTCTCCGAAAGCAGCTGCACTGTTTGACTGATGTAAAAAAATAAAAGAAAAGCACACTTATCTGCTCATATAGCCAAAAGTTGCAACTGCCGCTCGGAGCTCGAGTTACACGCGTCTGCTCACAGTATCCCTCGCGACCGGAGGCCCCTCCCAGTCCACAAGGTACTGGAGGCCTCCACGATGGTACCGGGAGTCCAGGATTTGGCGCACCTCATATTCTTCTTCATCATCCACCAGCACCGGTGGTGGTGGCGGTGGGGAAGGAGGCTGAGCTGGGTCAGGGGGTGCAGCCGGGACAAGAAGGGAGAGATGGAAAACAGGGTGAATGCGGAGGTGGGGTGGAAACTGGAGCCTGAAGGCGACGGGGTTTACTTGTTCCATGACGAGGTAGGGTCCAATGAACCACGCATCCAGCTTATGAGACCGACCAGGCCGGCGCAGGTAGCGAGTTGAGAGCCACACATGATCCCCCGGCTGCACTGGAGGGCCCTCTTGCCTCTTCCGGTCCGCAGCCAGTTTATATGCCTCCTTGGCCCACTGTAGCTGCTCTCGGAGCAAGTCTTGGCTGGCACGGAGTTCTTGCAGGTAGGCATCAATGGCGGGGACATTCGTGGGTGGCAGGATTGCTGGGAAGAACCGAGGGTGGTACCCGTAGGTTGCAGTAAACGGGGTCATTTGGGTGGACGAATGGACCGCGTTGTTGTACGCAAATTCCGCTAGGGGCAACAGGGTGGTCCAGTCATCCTGCTGGTGACAGGTGTAACAGCGGAGATATTGCTCTAGCGGGCATTGGTGCGCTCCGTCTGACCATCCGTCTGTGGGTGGTAGGCCGATGACAGGTGCACTCGAGTACCCAGGCTGGAATGGAGGGCTTGCCAGAACCGAGAGGAGAACTGGGGGCCCCGGTCTGAGATTAGGTGGGCTGGGAGTCCATGCAGATGAAAGATGTGTTACAGGTAGAGCTGGGCCGTCTCCTGAGCTGTGGAAAGTTTCGGGCACGGAATGAAGTGGGCCATCTTTGTAAACAGGTCGACGACCACTAAGATGCAAGTCTGACCCTTGGATCACGGAAGTTCTGTGATGAAGTCCATCGAGATGGTATCTCAGGGTCCTGAGGGTGTGGGCAAGGGCTGTAACAATCCTGGGGGTTTGGCTGGGATGTCTTTGGCCCGTCGGCAATCATCACAGGAATTGACATAACGGGCAACTTTGGAGTGAACTCGTGGCCACCAGAATTCCCGTGTCAGCAAGTGGGTGGTCTTATGCTGTCCAAAATGCCCAGCGGGTAACGCGTCATGGGTCAGGCGTAGCACTTTTGCCCGCAAGGGCCTGGGCGGCACATAGAGGCGTTCACGGTGTAGCAAGAGGCCGCCTTGAGTCGTGAACTCACCTGTTGAGCCATCTTGGAGTGCCTGGAGGTGTTGCTGGACCCAGGGATCATTGGCCTGGCTAGCACGAATGTCCTCCACGAGTGCTGGCAAAGTGGAGGTGGCTGCAAACACTGAGGGCGGCAGGATGGGAGCTGCAGGCGCGGTCTCAGTTGAAGCAGGGGCGTATTCCGGTTTCCGCAAGAGCGCATTGGCTTTCCGGTTCTGGGTATGGGGGATGTAGGTGATCCTGAAGTCAAAGCGGGAGAAGAATAGGGACCACCGGATCTGGCGCTGGTTGAGACGGCGGGTGGTCTGGAGATGCTCCAAGTTCCGGTGGTCGGTGAGCACTTGGACAGGGTGGCGAGCCCCTTCAAGGTAATGTCTCCAAACCTCAAAAGCCGCCTTGATCGCGAGCAACTCCCTCTCCCAGATGGTATAGTTCCTCTCTGCAGCAGTGAGCTGGCGCGAGTAACAGGCGCAGGGCTGGGGTGGCTGGGACGGCTCCTCGCGCTGGGACAGCACTACTCCTACGGCCACGTTGGAGGCATCAGCTTCCATCGTAAAGGGAAGCGGGGGGTCGAGGTATCTCAGGAGTGGCACGGTAGCGAAGCGGGTCTTCAGGGTGAAGAAGGCGTTATCAGCCTCTGGGGACCAGTGGAAGGGTTCTTTGGGGTGGAGTAGTTGAGTCAGGGGTGTGGTCAGGGATGCATAGGCCGGAATGAATTGTTGATAGTAGTTGGCGAAACCAAGGAACCGCTGCAGGTCCTTGCGATTCTGAGGAGCCTGCCAGGTCAGGACCGCTTCCACTTTTCTGGGGTCCATGAGTATTCCCTGCGGTGACACAATGTGACCAAGGAACTCGACGGAACGCAGGTCAAATTCGCACTTCTCCAGCCTGGCGTAGAGGCTTGGGCTCGTAGGCGCTGCAGGACCTGGCGAACGTGCTCGGCGTGCTGGGCAGGATTGCGGGAGTAAATCAGGTTGTCATCTAGGTATATGATCGCGAAGCGGTCGAGCAGGTCCCAGAATAAATCATTCATGAACCTCTGGAAGACAGCGGGGGCGTTGGTCAGTCCGAAGGGCATCACCAGGTGCTCGTACTGCCCGTATAGGGTCCCAAACACGGTCTTCCACTCATCTCCGGGCCATATGCGCACCAAATTGTACACTCCACGGAGGTCCAGCTTGGTGTAGATTTGGGCCCCCTTTAAGCGATCCAAGAGTTCAGGGATCAGTGGTAGAGGGTACCGGTCACGGATGGTGATCTTGTTCAGGGCCCGGTAGTCATTGCACAGCAGGAGCTCCCCACTTTTCTTCTTCACGAAGAGGACTGGGGCAGACAGGGGAGAGGTTGAGGGTCGGATGAATCCGCGTTTCAAGTTCTTGTCCAGGAAGTCTCGCAGAGCTGCCAGCTCAGGCTCCGACATTGGGTACAGACGCCCCACCGGGAGTGGTGCCCCAGGTACCAAATCAATGGCACAGTCATTGGGCCGGTGAGGGGGAAGTTGATCAGCTCCTGCCTCTTCAAAGACATCGGCGAAATCCACATACTTCTGAGGGAGCTGAGGACCACCACTCGGGATGCCAGCTGCTAGAGTGGTGGGAGGAGTCAGATGGGGGCATGGGTCTCGGAAGCGTAGTTCCTGCTGGGCCCAGTCCACAATGGGGTTGTGCAGCTTCTGCCAGGAAAGGCCTAGAATCAGCGGGAAGCGAGGCATGCGGGCGACATTGAACTGCAGCTGTTCTTGGTGCTGCTGGACGTGGAAGGTGATGGGACAGGTCTCCTGGGTGACGGGGCCAGAACGGAGGAGGCACCCGTCAATAGCCTCCACCAGCGTCGGAATCTCTTTTGTCTGCACTGGGATCTGGTGCTGCTTTACAAAGGTGGCATTTACAAAACAGTGGGCCGCTCCCGAGTCCAGCATGGCATACACGAACAGCCAGCGTCCATCGGGCAGATGGAGTTTGACTGGTAGCAGGAACGGGCTTGGGGTAGCAGCCTGCTGTTCGGAGGACCCAGCTAGTCGCCCCAGGCTGGAGGGTCCACTTATGCCTGGGGCTGCCCTTTTGGCGGCGGTGGCAACGAAGGTCCGGGTATCCGACGCTTAGCAGGGCAGCCAGAGGCATAGTGGCCTGCCGTGCTGCAGTAGAGGCACAGATTCTGCGTGCGGCGTCTGGTCTTTTCTTCTGGAGTCAGGCGGGGTCGAGCAGCTCCAAGCTGCATAGGCTCACCCTCATCTCTGGTACTAGCTCTGCGGGTCCCCTGGCCCCCTAGCAATTCCCTTGATGACCTGGTAGATACCTGGCATGACAGGCTATCCAGGGCCATCAACGAGATTGCACCCCGGCGTCCTCTGCGCCCCCGAAGTAGGCTGGCTCCTTGGTACACCTCGCAGCTACGCTAACTGAAACAGGGACTCAGACGACTAGAGAGGCGGTGGCGGCATACTCGTGACGAAGCGACGAGAACATCCTATAGAACGTTTATGAAGTCTTATGAGATGGCAGTCAAAGCCGCAAAGAAGGATTACTTTGCGGCTAGGATGGGGGGTTTGTACGCATGCGTTAACCAAGCCGGCTGTTTGCTCGTCCTCCCCTTCGGATTGGAATTTTAAATAGCTCAAAAGAATGTAAATAACCCTTTGGCAAGATTATTTGAAGAAGGAGCTTACTTACGAAGGTCTGAAGAACATAAGAATTCCTTTCTGGGGTCCCAGAGGGTAAGAAAACAACTTTTACTATCAAATTAACGAGGCAACGCCCAGGTTAATTACTCAGTGGTCGCGGCGTAACTCCTGAAATAAATCATCATGGCTAAGACAATTAAAGAGTTATCTGAGCAGATTACAGCTTTCTAGGCTTTAATAATGTCGTCCCAGGACCAGATAAGATCTGAAATTAAATCAGTCAGAGATGCTGTTACAGAGTTGACTGCAGAGCTCAAGGACACACGGAACATTGCAATTTCTGCTAATGAGCTTGCCTTATCTAACAAACAGAAAATACTCCAGCTGAATTCGCAGCTTACAGAGCTCTCTGATCGTAACAGAAGAGCGAATTTGATCCTGGGTGGAATTTCAGAGGAAATACATAATAAACTCCTGGAAGGAACTCTTATAGACTGGATGGGTGAGCAAGGAGTTACTCTGCAATCTCAGGATATTGAAAGAGCTCATAGACTGCAAAGGAGACAAGATGGGGGTGCCCCAAGGGAAGTCATAATTAAATTTTCAAGGGAAAAGACTCAGCAGATAGTTTTCAAGACTTTGAAAAAAAGGAAAGACCTTTCTTTTAGAGGAAGGAAAGTTTGGGTGAGAGAAGACTTCTGCCAGGAAACCATCAGAAAGAGAAGGCTAATGAGACCCTTTGGGCAAAAATTATATGACAATAAGATTAAATTCTCTTGGGGGTACCCCTCCTCAATAATTATTTTTAAAGACGAAAAAAGGCTGGTGGCCCGCAACCCTAAGGAAGCAAGAGATCTCCTCACTCGCCTGGGCATCGCCACAGATGACCTGAGAGACCCGAGAGAGGAAGAAGAAGAAGAAACAGTGGAGCTCGGTGTGGACCCGGGAGAAGGAAGCTCAAGTAGACAAGAGAAAAGGCCAAGAATGGACTACTAAAGGGAAGTATAAAATATTTTGAGCTAAATTTAGCTATAAGCTAGAAGGGGAGGGAGGGATGCGTGCCCCCTGGAAGGTGGAAGACAGGATGATGGTCTCATCCAGAAAGTTGTCTGTGCCACAGGGGAAGGGAATAGGGGGGGGGGGGGGGGGGTTCAGTAAGAAGTATGGAAAAATACCCTCAGCCATTAGGGCCCAAGTTTGTTACATATAAAGAGAATGGATAGATCTTTAAGAGTCCTTTCACTGAATGTGAATGGTCTAACATCAAATCTTAAGAGATTCAGAGTAATTAAAATGGCTAAAGAACAAAGAATAGATCTGTTGTGCCTACAGGAAACTCACAAAAAAATAAATGATAGAAAACCATTGATAAAAGATCTGAGGTGGCAGGTTTTAGCAGAAGCAAGAGGGTCTTCCAAAGCTAGAGGCGTGGCTACATTGATTGGTAAGGATATTAAGGTGGAGAACATGGAAAAATTAGTAGATAAGGAAGGTAGATACCTCTTAGTTAAGTTTAAGCTGGAAGCCATAAAAATCACTATAGTAAATGTTTATGCACCAAATAAAAGACAAAGGAAATTCTTAAACTTGGTTTTTAAGAAGATACTACAGTTTTCAGAGGGTGAACTAATTGTAGTGGGCGATTTAAATACGGACATAACCAAGAACAATAGTATTAAGCTAAGAGATTGGGGCTTGAAGGACGCTCATGAGTTTATCAATACAAGACCCAGCCCGACACATATTTCTTGTAGACACTTTGCGGCTAGGATTGCATCTGCAAATTCGCGCCCGGCACAATTATTTAAGATAATTGAGAATTTGACCACTCTGCCTCAAGGCAGACCAAACATGAGAGAATTGGAAATAGGCTGTGAGGCTTTTGCGAAATTTTTTGCAGATAAAATCTCGTCGCTCCACCAGGACTTTCCTGCCACATTGGATGCAGTACAAGAACCCGGGGCTCTGTGCCTGTCTTCTGATGTTATCTTGG
Source organism: Heteronotia binoei (assembly GCF_032191835.1). NCBI lineage: Eukaryota > Metazoa > Chordata > Lepidosauria > Squamata > Gekkonidae > Heteronotia > Heteronotia binoei. The sequence goes on from NC_083229.1 coordinate 137,169,612, forward strand.
ATCACTTCAATGCGCTTAGTCTTGGGGAAGTCTACGAAATCCTCTCAACTGTACGCCCTACAACTTGCGACCTTGACCCATGCCCCTCCTGGCTAATTAAATCTTGCCAGAGGGAGCTTAGATATCCTGTACGGGACATCATAAATAGATCCCTCTTGGAAGGGCAGTTTCCAACATCTTTGAAAGAGGCCATGGTCTGCCCTCTCCTAAAAAAGAGTACAGCAGATCCGGCCTAATTGGCGAACTACCGACCGGTCTCGAACCCACCATTCTTAGGTAATTTATTTTTATTTATTTTTTTTATTTATTTGAGATTTATATCCCGCCCTTCTCACGAATGGCTCAGGGCGGCTTCCAACAATTAATCAAACATAAAACTTAAACAATTTCAAGTATAAAACAATTAAATATTTAAACAGTTAAAACTTTAAAACAGAATATTTCAATTTCCTGTAAACAGATGGCTGGCCAGTTACATCAGTTGTCATCCTAGCCAGGTATAGGCTAGCCGGAAGAGGGTCGTCTTACAGGCCCTGCGGAACTGCGCCAAGTCCCGCAGGGCCCTCACCTCTTCCAGCAGCTGATTCCACCATACGGGGGCCATAACGGAGAAAGGTAAGGTTATAGAGAGGGCAGTGGCGTCACAGTTGCAGAGTTTTTTGGATGACACTTCCGCCTTAGACCCCCACCGGTCCAGCTTTCGTCCGGGTTATGGGATGGAGACAGTGCTGGTCGCCTTGGTGGATGACCTCCAGCGGCATCTGGATCGAGGCGGCGTGGCGGTGCTGATGCTGTTAGACCTGTCGGCCGCATTTGACACGGTCGATCATCAGCTACTGGCCCGCCGGCTCGCCGACGCAGGGATTAGGGGGTTGGCCTTACAGTGGCTTTCCTCCTTCCTTGATGGACGGGGACAAAGGGTGGCTATTGGGGGAGAGCGGTCCCGGAGGCATCCACTAGTGTGTGGGGTGCCACAAGGGGCAGTTCTCTCCCCGATGCTGTTTAACATCTATATGCGCCCCCTTGCCCAGATCGCCCAGAGGTTTGGGCTTGGGTGCCATCAATATGCTGATGACACCCAGCTCTATCTACTAATGGATGGCCGGCCTGACTCCGTCCCAGAAAACCTGGACCTAGCACTGCAAGCCGTGGCAGGTTGGCTCAGACTGAGCGGGCTGAAGTTGAATCCAACAAAGACAGAGGTCCTTTGCTTGGGTGGCGGTGCTCTGGGAAGGGAAATCCCCTTGCCGGTCTTTGACGGTGTGCTGCTGAAAGCAGCCCATAAGGTCAAGAGCTTGGGGGTTCTTCTGGAGCCTTCATTATCAATGGAGGCACAGATAGCGGCCGCTGCCAAGTCCACGTTCTTTCATCTTCGACGGGCGAAGCAGTTGGCCCCCTTCCTGGAGCGCCGTGACCTAGCAATGGTGATCCATGCTACGGTCACCTCGAGACTGGATTACTGCAATGCCCTCTATATGGGGCTGCCCTTGTGCCGAACTCGGCGGCTGCAGCTGGTGCAGAATGCGGCGGCTAGGCTGTTGCTGGGGCTCCCAAGGTGGGAGCACATACAGCCGGGGCTACGCGGACTGCACTGGCTGCCAGTGGTATACCGAGTTCGCTACAAAGTGCTGGTTATCACCTTTAAAGCCCTATATGGCCGAGGACCTACCTGAGGGACCGTCTCTCCCCATATGAGCCCCAGAGAGTGCTGAGGTCAGCTGGAAAAAAACAGCTGAATGTCCCTGGGCCAAGGGAGGCCAGATTGAAGGCCACCCGGGATCGGGCCTTCTCTGTCGCAGCTCCACTGCTGTGGAATCAACTCCCTGAGGAGGTGCGGGCCCTACGATGCTTAGATCAATTCCGTAGGGCCTGTAAGACCCACCTTTTCAAGATGGCCTTCAACTAATGACAAAGCTAGGAAATGCTGCTGAAAATGCTTTTAGTTACTGAATTCCACTGAGGGCGGGATAGAAATAAAAAATTATTATTATTATTATTATTATTATTATTATTATTGTTATTGTTATTATCTGGGGATGGAAGAGGAGCCAAGTGGCACGGCGCAGGGAGCTGGCGCCCTCTGGTCTTGGCTTGGCGGTGACTTTCCAGGCGGCCATCGATGCGGAGGCAGAGGGTGATAAGTCCTTGGAGCGTGGGTGGCTGCTCCACCCTGGCCAGTTCATCCAGGACCTCCTCCGCCAACCCTTTGGTAAACTGGTCTATCTAGGCAGCCTCATTCCACGCCAAGTCTTGGGCCAGGAGCTTGAATTTGGTGGCGTACTGAGCCACTGAGGATTTGCCTTGTTTCAGGGGCCTGATTTTATGGTTGGCTGTAGCTGCTTGGACTGGGTTTGAGAAGGCAGCAGACTAATGATGAAACACACCTTTGTTTTGTCATTGGGAAAGTCCCGTGCTCTTAGCTCGAAGTACAGCCGACACTGCGCCAGGAAAGCAGGAAATTCTTCCACAGCACCCCCAAATCTGTCAGGTGGGGGAACTGGGCACTTGGCTGGAGCACTGGCCGCAGGTTGTTGCTGCAAGTGCACTACTGCCTGTGTCAGCTGCTGTACCTGGGCTTGGAGAGCAGCCAGTAGTCCTGCGGTTCCACTTGCTTCAGCATCCATCCTGTGGAATGGGTGTTTGTGGTGGTGGAAGCAATCTGTCACGGGCTGGGGCCAGGTCAGGCGAAGTCCAGGGGCAGTCCAAGGTCTGTAGCTGGGTAGCAAGGAGGGTCCAAAGCGCCAAAACCGAATCACAGTCCAGGTATCGTAGGTCAGAGGTTCAGAAGCTGAAGTCAGGGGGTCCAGAAGCCGAAGTCAGAAGCTGAAATGGATGCTAGAACGTCAGGCAAGTGACTAGTTGCTTCCACAAAGCCTTCTCTCAAAGCCCACAGCTATATAGCCCTCTGCTGTCTGTTGCCCATTTGGGCTAATTGCTGACTCAGAGGGCAGCCAGGATCCTGCTGAGACTCAAGCACCCTCACTCCTAGAAGGGCCAGAATCCTTTCAAAACTCAGGGCTCAGGGAGCGTCTTGCTCGTGAGCGTGCCGCCCTCCTCCAATCCCTGAGGTCCTGACGAAGGCGGTCACGCACACGAGCCACCCAAGAGGGCGAGGCAGGGGGGCTTGGATCTTCTCCAGCAGGAGGCAGGGGCACTGGTGCAGGTGGCAGGGGCACAGTTTCTTGTGCAGGCTCGGCTTCTTCTGTCAAGTCTGATGTTTCAATAACGAGACCTTCTTGATAAAAGTTTCTAGTGTATTGTAACATGTTGCAGGACTTGTAGACAAAGATTGAGAGACTGGCGAGTATATACAAAGAGCAAACATTTAAGGTACAAATCAAAGGAATTCCTTAGGGTGGGGCACTCTATGCGGGGCACATTCACACATTGTTGTTACTTTATCGTTCTCAGGCCTGGCTGGCCTTGGGCACTTCCTTAGCACCGATTATCTCTGAGAAGGCACAGTAATCTTGTTCCCATATTCAAGTTGCAAAGCATGGCTACATAACAAAGGAAGGGAGGGGGGAACGGAGAGCTGGAGCTAGCAGCATCTGAATACAGTATGGTTTTTACCCAGGAGTCATTTCCTGAACCAAAGTTTGGGACTAGGCTAATAAGACATAAAGCAGACTTGACATCTTCTGCAGGGCCCCCAGCACCCATGACATCACGGTGATGCTTGTTCTCGTTCTCTAGCATTAGGAACAATGAGAAGACACTTCAGTTCTATTTTCCATACCAAACCTTTAATGGCATAACAGTTACAAATAAAAATACACCAAATATAAAATTTAAACATTGGAGATAAAATCAAAACGAAACCGAGATTACAGTTGCATTCATACATGGTCAGATTTAAATTTAAGGATGGCAGCCAAAATTTTTGCCACAGCCTCGCTAACCTCCCACTCAGTATCATTCAATATATAATAACACGGTGGCAGAATAGACAAATCTGGGGAGAAAGAAAGTTTGCAAAATACATCTTTACGGAGGATATAATAAATGGAACAATCAAGCAATGTATACTGAATAGAGTCAGAAATATTCGCTCCACAGGAACAGAGTCTGTCGCCTAAAGGGACTCGATGATATCGCCCTTGTAAAACTTTGGAGGAAAACGCATTTAGTCTAGCCAACATAAATGCCCTGCGATGACTTGGAATGGTTAAGTCTGATAGATAATGGGGCATTTTGCCACGGAAAGCATAAAGACCTAAGGATGCTGGAGAGCAAATATAAGGTTCTGTTGGGCATAGTTTCATTTCCTCCAACTCCAACAATCTCAATTTAATACATCTGAAGATATATGACTCATCAGATTAAAAAAATCATCAACCTCTATCCCCAGCTGGTTAAGTTTGGACATAAGAACTGCTGACGAGGATGAAATATTAGGGTCTCTGTTCAGACAATCAAGAAGCCTGTTAGGATCTGTTCTAAAGTGAATTTTGAGCCAGAATTTAAACACTGTGATCCAGGCTTTTGTCTCCACCAAAGACTGACCCACTTCAGAGCAGAGAGCAAAGTAGGACACACATTTTGGCATACCAAGAATTTGTCTAAAGAATGAGGCTTGAATGCCCTCCACTTTCCTGGTAAATACTGAGATCCATATAGGGATACCATAGAGAATTTGGGCTAGCGTTTTAGCTTTGAACACTTTAATTGCTGCCAGAACTAATTGGTTGCCCCTTGCAAAGAAAAACTGTTTAATTTGAGCAACTGAACATTTAGCCAAGTTGACGGTGTTGTTACGATGTGAAACCCAGCTTAATTTATGATTAAAAGTGATCCCCAAGTATTTAAAAAAAATTGCTTGCTCAATTGTTGAGTTGCCAATAAACCATCTCTGTGGGCGCCAGCAATTTGAAAAGACAACTACTTCAGATTTGGCATAATTGATAGAGAGTGAATTACAATTACAGTAGTCATAGAAGGCATTCAAATACCTTTGCAGGCCCACACTTGTGCAAGAGAGGATGGTGGTATCATCGGCATAAAGTAATAAGGAGACCCCTCGGCCTGCTAGTTTAGGCGGATGCCCATTAATAGGGTTCAAAAATTGTTCCAGGTCAGTTAAAAATAAATTAAAAAGATGCGGGGCCAGCACACAACCTTGTTTAACCCCCTTTAACACTGGGATTTTACTAGTCAGGTCACCACTAGAAGAAAATTTCACTTGGCAAAAGGTATTGGAATGAAGTTTCCTCAAGAGAAACAGTGAACGAGGGTCCATTCCCAGGTATCCTAGCTTAATCCATAGTCTATTGAATCAAATGCGCCCTTCAGGTCAATGAAGGCAGCATATAATTTTTTTTGTCCCGGTATGCATATATTTTTCAGCAAGGAAGACCAGAGTACAGCAATGGTCCATAGTAAATTTGCCTTTGGAGAAGCCAATCTGTTCAGGACCTATGATGTTATCTAGGCGCATCCAGTCAATTAATCGGAGTTTTAAATGTTTGGCATACAATTTGCCCACTATAGATAATAAACTAATGGGGTGGAAATTTTCTGGTAACTCCAACCCCGCCCCCCTTTTTTGTAAATTGAGATAATTATAGAATCAAGCCAAGAGTCTGGGATGGAATCATGCAGATCAATGAAAGAGAACAATTTTGCAAGGAGCAAAAGCCACCAGTCGGCAAACTTTGTGAATACCTCAGCAGGAAAGCCATCGGGGCCCGGTGCTTTACCCGCTTTTAAATCCTTCAATAAATCGCTGATTTTCTCTATAGTTACTGGAGGCCAGACCGGCATATCAATAACTATGGGGTTTACTAAGATGGAAGGGGATACACATGGAGCAGCAAAAATGTTAGAGAAGTAATCAACCCATGTTTGTGCAGAAATAGTTGGGTCAGTAACAGAATTGTTTTTTTGATTACCCGAAATGATTCTGCAGAAAGCCTTATTATCATTAGATTTTATCGAGCGGTAAAGTTGGTCCCATTTATTCTGAAAGAAACTTTCTTTTTGGATATAATAAACTCCAGGTAGGCTGTTTTACAAGCAATATAGGCCTTAATTTTTGTTGGGTCTTTGGAGTGACAGGCCTCTTTAAATAGTGCTCTCAGTTCTTGTTTTCAAGCTAAACAGTCTGTATCAAACCAGCTAGAGAAACTTGACCTAGACAAAATCACAGGTTTAGCTTTAGCACTACAGTAATCAATTAATAATGAGAATCCTGAAAGGATTGTATAATCTGAATTGGCATTTATGATTGAATCCCTTAATCTGCACAGTGCTTCAGAACCAAAGGGGAAGAAAACTCCCTTTCTAGGGCTGGGGACTAGGGATGTGCATTCGGTTCGGCCGAACCGAATATACAGCCGAATCAACACTGATTCAGCTGTATTCAGAATCGGCTGCAGCCGATTCCCATTGCCGCCTATTATGCGGCAGCCGAATACGGCTCGCCGTATGCTTCTGAATAGCTATTTGGAAGTATACGGCTGTCAAAGCTGTCAAAGCAAAAGGCGGGAAAGTGGCTTCTGCAGCCTCAAAGGAGCTGCTTGCCTACTTTCCCGCCTTTAGTGGCCTCTTCCCACCTCTCCCATAGCCTCCCTGGGATCAGGGAGGGGGGGAGGGGGAAGAGGAGCCCCATCAGCCAATCCAAAGCATGCATTTGCAAAATGCATTGCAAATGCATGCTTTGCAGGGCTGTTGTGTAGCTGATGGCCCAGCCATCAGCTACATTGTTGTTATTTTGATCTTTTGCTTACTTGGGTATCCAAGTAAGCACTGTTGTCTGGCCAATCAGAGAGCAGTGCTATTTTTTGAAATTGCTCTCTGTAGGGCCAGAGAACCTTTTTAAGGAGTCTTCCTGCTGGACTCCTCCATTGCTGTGTGGTGTGTGGCTTGGTGTGTGTGAGAGAGATTGTGCTGGCAGAGGTTGTCCTTGAAAGGGCAGCTGCTGTGAGAGCCCTCTCCAGCCCCACCCACCTCACAGGGTGTCTGTTGTGGGGGAGGAAGGTAAAGGAGATTGTGAGCCGCTCTGAGACTCTTTGGAGTGGAGGGCAGGATATAAATCCAATATCTTCTTCTTCATCTTCTTCTGCTGCTGGTGGCTGGCCCTTGGCTTCAGCTGCTGCTGCCTGCTGCTCTCTCACTCAGCCTTACTTCCCTGGACTCAGAGAAGACAAGGTAAGACAGTTTTGGGGTTCTTGTTTTAGTTTTTGTTGGTAAAAGGACTACAGTCCCTTTACTTGTCCAGATTTGGGTGGGTGAGTACTGGGTGGGTAGGGTAGCCTATTTGGGGTTGGGGTTAGGTTCTGCTGGGGGTGGGGGCCTGGGGTGGGGGGGTTTGCTAATTTGCCCATATCTTAATTTAGTGAGAGGACTTTTAAAAGTGCAGTGTCCTTTTACTTCTCCTGATTTGGGTGGCTTGGATTTCTTGGGGTTAGGGTGAAGGGGGGTTTTTTGGGTGGGGGGGGAAGTTCCTGTATTGTTAAAAGTTGAGTTTTTTACTGTTGCAGTGTTTGATTTGTTGCTGCTGTGTTGTGTTGCTGCTGTGTTACTTTTCTCTTCAGGTTATTGGGGGGTGGTGGTGCTGTTTGGCCTAATTTTCGTTGTTTAAAAGGCCACCTTTGTCCCCCTTTTCCTGGTTCTGGTTTTAGGGGTGGGGGTGTTGTTGTTGACTGATTTGGCCTGAGTTTTCTTATTGGTGAAAGGCCACTTTCTAAAAACTTGAGTTGCTTTGCTTGGCCTTTTTTTCCTGTTGCTGTCACTTTTCCTGGTTTGGGGGTGGGGGGGAGGTGGTGTTGACTGATTTGGCGTGAGTTTTCTTATTGGAGAAAGGCCACTTTTTAAAAATTTGAGTTGCTTTGCTTGGCCTCTTTTTCCTGTTGTTGTCACTTTTCCTGGTTTGGGGGTGGGGGGGTGTTGTTGACTGATTTGGCCTAAGTTTTCATATTGGTGAAAGGCCACTTTTTAAACACTTGAGTTGCTTTGCTTGGCCTTTTGTGATTCTGCTGGTTTTGTTTTGGTTTTTTCAAATTACCTCTGGTTGGTGTGGGGGTTGGCGAGGGTGTTTGTGGGCTGGGTCACTTTCTTGTTGTTATAGAGTGATTTTTGGAATCTGAGTGTGCTCTCGGTTTGGCTAGGGCTACTAAATAGGCAGCCCCACTAATAAGGGTGTTTTTAGGGATTGTGTTTTTTTGAAATTTAAAACAAAATTAATCCAGTTTAGGGCTTTATCTCCTTTCACAATTCAAGTAGGCCAGATAGGGGTGCTTTAAAAAGTTTTTAGGTTTCTCATAAAAGGCAGCGTGACTACTAGGCCACATCAGGCTCCCTTTTAAAGAGACTAGGGTTGCAGCAGCAGTGCATCTGGCTTTCAGCCACTGAAAGCTGGTGCATCCTTAGATTTCCACAGGGTAAACCACAGCTTCTCTCACGTTATAGGGGACACCTGATTTCTAGTTTGCAAGGAAATCAGGTTTGTCCCAGGATCTAGTTAGGAGAAGTTTAACTAGGAGGATATAACAAGGATTGCTTTCATCTCAAGGTAGCCTTACAGTGCAGTGAGTTAGGTTTGTAAAAAACCCCACTCTCAGTTCAGGTTCTGTGAGACTGGCCAAGGGTGACATGAGTGACAGGCAGCAGAAGAGGGGCCCTGGGGCCAAGACCAAGGAGAAGACTAGAGGGGTGGAGGGGAGGGGGAGGACCCAGGTCTCCCCCCCACCTGTCCGTGGGGCCACTCCACAGCCGCTTTCCAGCACTCCGACCTCTGGCCGGAGTGTGATGAAGAAGAAGGCCCGCCTTGGACCCTTCATCGAGGCTGCTGATGGAGCGCCCCCAGCAAAGGTGCCATTAGGTGCTGGCACTGCGCAGGGGTCTGCTGCTCGGGCAGTCACTCCTCCAGCCTATTTCGCTCGGCCTCAGCAGCCGGAGGAGGGGCAGCAAGAGCAGCCCTCCTTGGAGATGAGCTTTGGGGACAGTTTTCTGTCCAAAACGATCACCCCAAGGAGGGTGGAGAGTGTCGTGCAGGAGCTGGAGGAGAAGCTGGTTGAGGAGGACCAGCCCCCTTCTTCGGTTCCTTCGGACACCAGCAGACCTTCAGGGGATGGCCAGGAGGGGAGGCAGCATGGGGTGGAGGGGGAAGAGATGGAGACACACGAGGTGCCTCCATCTCCGCCCACTTCCCCCCGGTGGCCAGCCTCTCCTGCCACCCCGAGGCATGATGTGTCTCCTCCGAGCACCTCAAAGGAGGTGGCTTCGGACACCCAACCTGCCAGTCAGTTTGGGCATCCGTTCACCTCTGAAGTATGGAAGCATTTCCATCTTATGGAGGATCCACGTTATGCGCAGTGCAAGCTGTGCAGGGCCCAGATCAGTCGTGGGCGGGACCCTGCCCACCTGACTCCGGGGGGGATGCGGAAGCACCTGCGGAAGCACCACCCGGGGGTGCTTCTTAAGGGGGAGAAGCAGGCTGGTGCTGTGTTGTCCAAGTGGACAACAACACCACCCAGCCAGGGGGTCCGTCCCATCGCAACTACCCCAGCTCTCCAGAAGCGTTCCATGGGAGAACAGGGATGCCAGGCATCTCTGCCTGAGATGTTTGGTAGGGGCACCTTTGTGCCAAGAGGGGGAATCAGGCACGGCAGGAGGGTGATCGCCTGACACCTTGCCAGGTCGGTCGCCCATGGGCTTCCGTTTTCAGTTGTCGAGAATCCTGGGGTGCGAGGGTTGCTGGAGTACCTGGCACCCTGATACAAAATTCCTGCTAGAACCACCCTTAGCAGGACCATTGTGCCGGCTCTTTTCAGGGCGACCAGATCTGTGTTGAAGGAGCATTTGTCCCGTGCTGCCGGGGGGACTGTTCATTTCACCTCAGATATCTGGACCTCCAAACATGCGTTCAAGGCGTATCTCTCCTTGACTGCGCATTGGTGGCAACCCAGTGAGGTGCGGGGTGGGGGTGGCAGTAGTGACACGCAGGGTCAGGGCCGCCGGGCCGGCTATCGCTGTGCCTTGCTGCACACCAAAGCAGTCGACGCGCTGCACACGGCGGACACTCTCAGAGCCATCCTCTCACAGCAGTTAGAGGGCTGGGTAGGCAGCAGGGGCGTCGCCAAGGGCTTCGTGGTGACTGATGGTGGCTCCAACATCAAGGCGGCTGTCCAGTGTGAGGGCCTAAAACGCCTTCCTTGCGTGGCCCACCTTCTCCACCTCATGGTCAAGGACGCGTGGGGACAGACGAAAAACCAGGATCGTCTGTATCAAGCCGCGACCCATGAGTACCGACTTCTGCTCCAGAAATGTCAGTACATCACGGGTCACTTCTCACGCAGCAATACGGACTCGTATTGGCTGCGTGAGAAACAGACACTGACAGGCGTGCCATAGCACCGCCTGCTCAGTGACGTCAGCACACGCTGGAACTCCACCTGCGCCATGCTGGAGCGCATGGTGGAGCAGAGAGCAGCCCTGGATGCCTTTGTCTCTGAGACAAGGGTCTTTCGGGATGAGAACCGTCTCACCCAAGAGGATTGGGTGGTCATTTCTCAGACTTTGGAGGTTCTTGGGCCCTTCAAGACCTACACAGAAATGCTCTCGTCTGACACGGCAAGCATCGCACTGGTCGTCCCCATGGTCCAGATGGCCCGTGAGGACCTGGCCTCGTTTCTAGTGCCAGCTCAAGGCCGTGCAGACGTTCTTCCAGTGGTGCGCGGCCTGGTTGTTAGGCTGCAGGTTGGGCTAGAGGCCCACTTTCAGACTTTCAACCAGGATAAGGTCTACATGATGGCGACCATGTTAGACCCGCACCTTGAGGGCACAGTTGCCGAGCGGGCCAACGAGCTCGATCGCTGGCGAGACGAGCTCTCCCAGAAGGTCAAGCGTTCCAGAGTCAGGGGGGGCCCAGTGCCGATAGTTGAGGAGGAGGGGGGTGGAAGCAGCTCATCCGCGACTTCCGCTGCTGTTGTTCATCCCCAGCCTCCCCAGCTAGGCAGTGTTTCCCACCAGACTCACGCCACGAGGAGTGCTGAGGTGACATTCATAGGGCGGGTCGTTGGCCTCTCTAGGAGCGGTAGGGCACTGAAAGCGGAGACGGGTGCTGCGATGGTAAGGGACTATCTTTTTGAGCCCCTCGAGCCGCAAGAAGTGTCTCCTTTGGACTACTGGGTCACGAAGGAGGGGGTCTGGCCGGCCCTCTCCTCTGTGGCCAAGGCGTTCCTCTCCTGCCCACCGACGAGTGTGCAGAGCGAGCGCGTCTTTTCACATATGGGCGACATTGTCTGCCCACGTCGCAATCGCCTGCAACCCTGGACAGTTCAGCAGTTGATCTTCCTGAAGGTCAACTTGCCAATGTTCGGCTCCCCAAGCATGGACTTTGAGATTGAATGAAGTGAGCACCTACTTGTGCCTGCATCCTCTCTTGGCCCGCGCTTGGAAGATGGTTGTAAAACGCTCCTCCAATAAAAACTGACTAGAGTCCAAAGACAGCCCAAAAACTCACTCACAAATTGATTGGCAGTGCATCCCCCCCCATCCTTCCCCAAACCAAAAGTGAATGCTGGTTTAAAAACTGCAAAGCAATCCAAATTTCTCCAGTCCTCCATCCACACATGCCTAATAATACTGAAAGGGCCATTTCCGCCCCCAACTGTAACCGACAGCACCCACAGGCCCAGCCAGGATAACCCACCCAGTTTTTTTCAGGGGCAGGAGGAAGAAAGAGGGAGGTGCCAGTGATGATGACAGGCAGCCAGCAGCCATACCAATGCTGAGGTCCCTCTAATGGGACAGTGATGCTGGTGTGTTACTGCTGAGCTGAGAGAGAAGGAATGGTTGCCTTCCTCTCACATAATCTGAGGCCCTCCCAGTGATCTTCCTCATTTGGGGTGCAATTCTGGCTCGCCTCCTCGTGGTGCACCCTGGGTAACGCGAAAGAGCCGGGACCAGCCAACCATCCATCACTCAAGGTAAGTCAAAATGCTTCTTGTTTTGTGTTATAGAATGATGTAGAGCTAGGTGTGTTGGTCCACCACTTCTCTTGTTTGAGACTAGAGTTGTGTTGTTTGGGGCAGGGAAGCTGGCACCTGGGTGAGAGACCCAGAGCCAGCATGCTTCTTGTGGTTGGCCAGCCCTCCTTGTGTTGTTTGGGGCAGGGCTGGAGAGCTGGCATCTGTAGATTGTGTGTTCTGTGGCAGGGAAGCTGGCACCTGGGTGAGAGACCCAGAACCAGCAGGCTTTTTGGGGTTGGCCAGCTCTCCCCGTGTTGTTTGGGGCAGGGCTGGAGAGCTGGCATCTGTAGATTGTGTGTTCTGTGGCAGGGAAGCTGGCACCTGGGTGAGAGACCCAGAGCCAGCATGCTTGTTGTGGTTGGCCAGCTCTCCCCGTGTTGTTTGGGGCAGGGCTGGAGAGCTGGCATCTGTAGATTGTGTGTTCTGTGGCAGAGAAGCTGGCACCTGGGTGAGAGACCCAGAACCAGCAGGCTTTTTGTGGTTGGCCAGCTCTCCCCGTGTTGTTTGGGGCAGGGCTGGAGAGCTGGCATCTGGGTTTGCTGCAGCCAGGTCTGCAGAGCAGACCTTGAGCAGATTGTGTTTTGTGTGGCAGTGACGTTGGCAACTGGGTTTACATTGTTTCCAGGCCTGCGGGGTTCATAGAGTAGATAGAGGGATGTACTGCATTTGGGTCCTATAGAGATTCTCTGGTGTGAAGTTTATTTTATTTTATTTTTATTTTTTGATTTATATCCCGCCCTTCCCAACAAGTGGCTCAGGGCGGCTCACAGCACAAGATTTCACATAGTAACATTTAAGCATAAAACAGTTAAAATTAATTAATACATTTAAAATTATAAAATATTTAAAATTGTAAGACATTTAAACCATTTAAAACATTAGGGACAGCAACCTCTAATATAACTACACCTGGTTTCCTTTACCAGCTAGTCATAGGCCAGCCGGAAGAGGGTTGTCTTACAGGCCCTGCAGAACTGGGCAAGGTCCCGCAGGGCCCTCACCTCCTCCGGCAGCTGGTTCCACCAGGAGGGGGCCGCAACAGAAAAGGCCCAGTCCCTGGTAGATTTTAATCGGGCTTCTTTTGGCCCGGGGATAACTAGGAGATTTCGAGTTCCCGATCTCTGTACTCTCTGGGCCACATGTGGGGAGAGACGGTCCTTCAGGTAGGCAGGTCCTAGGCCATATAGGGCTTTAAAGGTAATAACCAGCACCTTGTACCAGACTCGGTAAGCTATTGGCAGCCAGTGCAGATCCCGGAGCCCTGGCCGGATGTGCTCCCTTCTTGGGAGTCCTAACAACAGCCGGGCCGCGGCATTCTGCACTAGCTGCAGCTTTCGGGTTTGGCACAAAGGCAGCCCCATGTAGAGAGCATTGCAGTAGTCCAACCTCGAGGTGACCATGGCGTGGATCACTGTTGCTAGATCGTCGCGCTCCAGGAAGGGGGCCAACTGCCTTGCCCGCAGTGGCTGCTATCTGAACCTCCATCGTTAAGGAGGGCTCCAATAGTACCCCCAGGCTTTTGACCCTGTGCGCCGCCATCAGCGGCGCACCCTCAAAATCTGGAAGGGGGATTTCCCTCCCCAGACCCCGACAACCCAAGCAAAGGACTTCTGTCTTCGATGGATTTAGCCTCAGCCCGCTCAGTCTGAGCCATCCAGCCACTTCCTGTAGTCCCCGGTCTAGATTTTCTGGGGCGGAGACCGGTCGGCCGTCCATAAGTAGATAGAGCTGGGTGTCATAAGCGTACTGGTGACAACCCAGCCCATACCTTCGGGCAATCTGGGCAAGGGGATGCATATAGATGTTAAATAACATCGGGGAGAGAACCGCCCCCTGAGGCACTCCGCAATCAAGCGTGCGCCTCCGGGATAGCTCACCCCCAATCGCGACCCTTTGTCCCCGACCTTTGAGGAAAGAGGAAAGCCACTGTAAAGCTAACCCCTGAATCCCCGCGTCGGCGAGGCGGCAGGTCAGTAACCGATGGTCGACTGTGTCAAACGCAGCCGACAGGTCCAACAACATCAGCACCGCCGAGCCACCCCGATCCAGATGCCGTTGAAGGTCATCCACCAGGGCGACCAACACCGTCTCCGTCACATGACCCGGGTGAAAGCCGGACTGGAGTGGGTCAAGGACGGAAGCGTCCTCCAGGAAAGTTGGTAACTGCATCGCCACTGCCCTCTCGATAAGCTTGCCCAAAAAGGGCAAGTTTGAGACCGGCCGGTAATGCGCCAATTGGGCCGGGTCTAAGATTGGTTTTTTCAAGAGGGGGTGAACCACTGCCTCTTTGAATGGCGTTGGAAAATGCCCTTCCATCAGGGATCTATTTATGATATCCCGTACAGGATATCTAAGCTCCCTCTGGCAAGATTTAATAAGCCAGGAGGGGCAAGGCTCCAAATTGCAGGTTGTTGGGCGTGCAGATAAGAGAATCCTGTCAACTTCCTCCAGGCTGAGAGGACCGAAGCCATCCAGAATACAATCCGAAGACAGGCCCGGAGCCTCGATTTCACTAACTGCCTCAAGTATGGCGGGGGGGTCGGGGCGGAGTGACGCGATCTTGTCCGCAAAGAATTTCGCAAAAGCCTCACAGCCGATCTCCAATTCAATAGAATTTGGTCTGCCTTGTGGCAGTTTCGTAAGATTCCAAATGATATCAAACAATTGTGCCGGGCGCGAAGTTGTGGAAGCAATCTTAGTGGCAAATTATGTTTTCTTTGCGGCTTTGACTGACATCTCATAGGATTTCAAACTCTCTCTATAGGATGTTCGAGTCACTTCGTCTTGAGTACGCCGCCATTGTCTCTCTAGTCGTCTGAGTCCCCGTTTTTGTTGCCGCAACCCCTGGTTAAACCAAGGTGACGGCTTCAAACGGGGGCGCAGAGGGCGCCTAGGTGCGACCTCCTCAATGGCCCTAGAGAGTCCATCGTTCCAGGACTCTACCAGGCCATCCAGGGAGTCGCCAGTGGGCCAAGAATCCCGTAGAGCCGTTAGGAACCGTTCCGGGTCCATCAGGCTCCGCGGGCGAGCTAAAATACGCTCTCCGCCTAAACAGGCTTGGGGTGACACTTCCGCACGAGCCTTGAGGGCATAGTGATCCGACCATGGCACTGCTATAGTAGCAATATCGTCCACTAAAACTCCCGCCACGAAGACCAGGTCTAACATGTGTCCCGCCTGATGAGTGGGTGTTGTAACAACCTGGGAGAGTCCCAGTGTCGCCATGGATGACACTAGGTCCAACGCCTGACTGGAAGCCGCGTTGTCGGCATGGACGTTGAAGTCACCCAAGACCAGTAGCCTAGGGTACTCCAACGCCCAGCCCGCCGCAGCCTCCATCAGGGATGGTAAGGCACTAGCTGGTGCGTTAGGCGGTCGGTACACCAGCCAGATCACCAACCCCTCCCCAACATTCCACATCAGGCCGGCACATTCCATGCCTGGAATCTCCGGGGCTGGGAGAGCCCTGAAGGAGTAAGCCTCTCGTATGAACAGTGCCACTCCTCCCCCCCCCCGCCACTAGTCCGGGACTGGTGGAAGACCAAGTATCCTGGGGGGGTCATCTGGGAGAGAGCCACAGTCTCCCCATCCCGCACCCAGGTCTCGGTCACGCAAGCCAGGTCCGCATCCTGCTCCAGCAGGAAATCCCGAAGGATCATGGTCTTATTATTAATGGACCTGGCGTTACATAACACCAGTGACGGAGGCGAGTACATTTGTCTGGCCACACTACCTGTCACCGTCGGGATGGGACACAGGCTGGAAGGTGGCCGAGCACCACCACGTCTCGGCCCCCTTCGCCTATAGATCTGCCTGTTCCCACCGTCATACCTTCCCCTCCCCAGGAGTACCGGAATCCCCAGGCCAATCATCAACTCCTGGTGGGCACCAGTTCAACAGCTGGTGGTAAAAATACCTCTAACCTCTTTTAGTTCTTATGTTCTGATCGATCACTAACGCCAACTACCAATCCATTTATTCTCAAATTTAATTTCACATTTAAGTCCTTCAACCAACTCCCACTAACTCCTTAGCTAAGATTAATAAACTAATACATCCCTTGGCTCCTTAATTAAAACCTCTACCAAGTTAGGTTTGGCTTTGGGTGCCCCAGGAATTGGACCCCCGGTCCAATTTTTTTTTGGCCTTGTGGGTTTTGTGTGGGACAGTGCCCTGAAGCTGCACAGCAGTTTGGGGGGCTCTCCTCAAAACCTCCTGCTCCCCAGAGCCACTTTTCCCACGACAATTGCAGTGAGGAAGTGGCTCTAATTGGTTTTTTCTCACCATTGGGAGCAGTGTTCCTTTTGGGGTGCCCACAGATGGGTGCCGTCTTTTAGGGCCAGAGGGGTTGCATGCTGGGGAGTCCCCTGAAGCTGCCCTGCAGTTTTGGGGGCTCTCCCTCAAACCCCCTGCCCCCCAGTAGCCTCTAATTATGCCCTATGTTGCCATTGATTTCAATGGCCCATAGGGTATAATGATGGAATAGGGGCACCCTCTTTGGATGCCCCTGGAATGGGATCCTCTGGCCCAATCTTTTTGGGACTTGGGGGGGTTGGAGGGGAGAGTCCCCTGCAGGTCACCTGCAAATTTGGGGGCTCTCCCTCAAACCCCCTCCCCTCCAGGCGGCTTCAAATATACCCTATTTGCCATTGATTTCAATGGCCCTTAGGGTATAATAGGGCCGTATATTCGGAAATAGCCGCGCATCTACCGTATATGCGGCTATTCCGAATACGGTATTCAGTAGTATACAGGGATTCTGAATTTTTTCCCCCGTATACTTCCGAATCCGTGTAATTCCGAATTATTATTTTTTTTGCACATCCCTACCGGGGACCACTTGATTTTTTTAGAACATTCTCAGAGACCTTCACAGATTGGGAAGATGATACCATATTAACCTCCTGATCAAATCTTAAAGATAGAATTAGGGACAGGTGGTCACTTTCTGTGCGCTAATCAATGTAAATGTTATCAATAGATGACAGAAGGTTGGGTGAACCCAAACAAAAGTCTATCACACTTC
Source organism: Heteronotia binoei (assembly GCF_032191835.1). NCBI lineage: Eukaryota > Metazoa > Chordata > Lepidosauria > Squamata > Gekkonidae > Heteronotia > Heteronotia binoei. The sequence continues at coordinate 137,186,610 of NC_083229.1, forward strand.
AACCCCGTGTGGGAAAAAAAGTAAAATCAGTTGCAGTCGGAAATTTGGAGAGACAGTTAAATATTATAACATTGTGTGCTATGCATAATTCAATTAGTCTAAGACCCGCCTTATTGGTTAAAATATCTTTAGAACAACAGGGCAAACATAATTGTAGTGGAAGGAATTCAGCCACTTCAAAGCCAAAATGAGAGATCCATTTCTGATTATTACTGCCTACCCGAGCATTAAAATCACCAAAAATCATAAGCTGAGCAGTATAGAATTTCCTAGACAAAGACATCACATATTCAGAAAATTTCTCCCAGACAGCAACAAAGTTCAACTCTCCATTAGAAGGGGCTAGATAAACATTAATCATGATTAGAGTCAGTGCTGGGGAGGACAGCAATAAAGCCTGGGCAAATGGCAGGCAAGGATCCAAGAAGACCACCTTAAATGGTAAGTTGGATTTCACCAAAGCAGTCAGGCCTGCTTTACTGCAACCTTTAGAGTGAGTTCTATAAGCAGGGAGATTAAAAACTTTAAAATCCATCAGTCTAAAATTGTCTTCCACCCATGTTTCCTGAAGTAAGACACAGTCAAAGGATTTCAAAAAGTCCAAAAAATCTGAGTCATTAACTTTACTCTTCCACCCAGCTATGTTCCAGGAGACATGGATATTCCTTGTGGCTTCCCTAGCTGGTAGTCAATCAATATTGGATATCCTTTCTAGCACCCTGGCGTCATCAGTGAAAATACAGCTGTTATGTTGGGGTGCCCTTGAGCCAGTTAGAGAGACTTCCATAATCAGATCAATTAAGTCAGCCGATGGGGGACAAAGAGACAGGGGGTTGCCTGCAGGATCCAGGTTGGTTGAAGGAACTGATTTCCCCAGCTCTGAAGACCTTTGCAGCTGCCGCTTAGTACATTCAAGTCTTACAAGGATCGCCTGTTGTTCTTTTGCGGGAAGGCTCCCAAATGACTGCAGAAGGTCATCTTCTATTGAAACATTGAGGGGACTATGCATCACATCCATAGAGGGCTGCACTGATGACTCATTATCCATAAGAACATAAGAGAAACCATGTTGGATCAGGCCAAAGGCCCATCCAGTCCAACACTCTGTGTCACACGGTGGCCAATATGTGTGTTTATTTATTTTATTTATTTCTTTATTTTTATTTACATTAGACTTTTTATCCCGCCCTCTCAGCAAACAGACTCAGGGCGGCTTACAACAGTCATTTACACGATTTAAAACATGATTTGTATGTATATATACATGATTTGATGCACGATATATACACGATTTAATACACGATTTGTGTGTATATATATCCAACTCGAGGTTTGATTGGGACTGACCAGAGCATGCTCTGAATTCCTTAAAACACATCGAAACCTGATGTTTTGCTGCTGAATTTGATGCCTTCTTCAAAAGATGAGCATTACTTCGCGTACTGTCCCTTGAGGACAGGTTAGGCAGCAGAGCATTCGTTTGAGAGTTAATAAAGGACTGCATAGGGAAAAACCCCTTCGACCACAAGTAATTCTTTCACCTCAAAATTAGAGAAGGAATGTTGGGGGATTGAAAAGTAAGCAGAATCCTCTGCATTTGAGACCAATCGTTAAGTGATTTGATGGTAATCAAGTCAATTTTGTGACAGTTCAGATGAAGAAGTTCACAGAGATGAGATTTAACTAAAAGTTTACTTCTCCAGCATGGGGTCTTCCCGCCATAGAAACAAACTGTGATGCATACCTTATTAGTGTCAGGCGTGGGTTCATTGAAGCTCACCAATAAGCAGACTTGGTATTTTGAAACAAAGTTGCATTTATTGGATACTTCAGAGTTACTCCAGCAAGGCAGGCATTGGAACTGATGAAGATCAGCTCGGACCATTGTCATTTAACCTTCTACATCAAAGCAATCATTTCTACCCCTTAATTCCCAAAACAAAAGGCTGCTTTTGCATGTGAGACTTTTCCCAACGCTTCCCCCCCTTATCTTTAGAGTTGGTGGTTACTTTTTCCCGGAGGCAATGTCCTTGGGGCCTCCAGAGAGGAGGTGAGAATCTGGCACATACTGTCTACTTCAAAGAGACCTTGGCAACCTTTGATATTCCTGGGAAGTTGTTCTCTACTCTTCCCCCCTCCCTCTCTGCTATCCCAGCTTCTATGTTAGTAGGCATTTCTATGCATTACCCATTATGATTAGTAACAGCTTTTTAATAATATTATGAATGAACAGAGCCTAACATACTGCCCCCCCTAAGCTCTTGCTCGGGGTTTGTCTGGGTGCAGCAGGTAAAATTGCTTAAGCAGTTGTGGTGCATTTAGGTTGTAGGCTTTAACCCATTCATCGCAGCTAGGTGAAAAGTAGCGCCAATGCACTAAATAGTAAAGCACCCCCCTCTGGATCTTAGAGTCCAGGATCTCCTTGACCTCGTGATGCTTCTGCCCCTTCATCAAGATGTGCTTGGGCTCCGGGCCACGAGGGTGCCACCTCGACCCACCCAGATCTTGACGCAAAAGGCTGCAATGGAAAACAGGGTGCACTTTATTAAACAGTTTGGGCAAGTCCAGCTCTGCAGTCACTTGGTTGATTACTCTCTTTATTTTAAAGGGCCCCAGGAATTTGTAAGCCAGTTTCCTGGAGGCTTGTGGCAATGGTAAGTTCTTAGTTGAAAGAAACACAGTCTCCCCCACTTTGAAATCCCAGCCTGGGCTGTGCTTTTTGTCGAACTGGGCTTTATAATCCTTCTTTGCTATTTCAAAATTCTCCTGGATCACTTTCCAAGTTTTTTCCAGGCGGCCCCACCACTGCTGACAGTCTGTGGCCTGGGAGTCACCCGTCCCTCCTGGCAACGAAGGGAACGGCTTCCCCTTATAGCCATTAACCGCCTGGAACGGAGTCATTTTGGTGGAGCTATGAAGGCTATTGTTGTATCCATACCTGGCAAATGGTAGCAGCTCCACCCAATTGGACTGTTGGAAGTTTATGTAGCACCTTAAGTATTGCTCCAAAAGTCCATTCACCTGCTCACTTTGTCAGTTTGCGGGTGGTAGGCCGAGCTTAGCCCTTGCTTCATTCCCGCCAATTTGCAAAACTCCCGCCAGAAGTTGGCAACGAACTGCGGCCTGTGGTCGCTAATGACCTTATCGGGGAATGAGTGGACCCGAACCACGTGCAGGAAGAATAGGTACGCTAATTCTTTAGCTGTGGGTAGTTTGCGGCACAGGACGAAGTGAGCCTGCTTAGAAAACGTGTCTACCAGGACAAGGATCACCATCTGCCCTTGAGAGGGGGGCAACTCCACAATAAAGTCCATTGACACCACGGACCAGGGCCTCTCTGCCGTGGGGAGGGGCTGCAGTTGCCCGGGCACTTTGCCCCCCCCCTTCTTTTAGCCATGAGGCAGGTTGGGCAAGTTTGCACAAAGTCAGAAATGTCCTTTTCCATCTGGGGCCACTGCCGGTTCACTAGGTGGAGGGTTTTTATGTAGCCAAAGTGACCGGAAAGCTTGTTAGTGTGGCAGTGTTGTAAGACCTCCCGCTGCAAGCTCTTGGGAACGTACAGTCTCCCCTTGTAGTACCAGAACCCCCCCTCACCCTTCAACAGTCCGTCCGGTCGTCCCTCTCCCTCCTTCTCGCTTTCTACTATCAGTCTGTTTCCCCCCCAGGGACCTGGTTCCTTGGGTTTCGCTTTTGATCGGGTTTGTGCCACTCTGGCCACCGCCTCTGGGGGTATTAGCGAGTCTATTAGTTCCTTCTGCTGGCTTTCGTGCTGCGAGAGCCTCGAGAGGGCATCAGCTAGGAAATTCTTTGCTCCGGGGATGTGCCACAGGGTGAAGTCAAACTTGGCGAAGAAGCCCGCCCACCTGATTTGCTTCCCCGTTAGTTTCCGGCGCCCCGTGAGCACTTCCAAATTTTTGTGATCTGTCCAAATCTCAAAAGGCACTCGCGCCCCCTCCAACCAGGACCTCCAAGTTTTTAATGCAAAAGTCACTGCAAACACTTTCTTGTCCCACAACGACCAGTTGCGCTGCTCTTGTGAGAATTTTTTAGAGATGTATGTGCAGGGCCGTAGTTGGCCCCACTCGTCTTTCTGCATTAATATTGTTTCTACGGCCACGTCGGAAGCGTCACATTGAACCACAAAGGGATTAAGCTCGTCCGGGTGCACTAATACCGGCTCGCTCGTGAATAGTTTCTTAAGGGTGACGAATAATAATAATAATAATAATAATAATAATAATAATAATAAATTTTATTTGTACCCCGCCCTCCCCTGCCGAAGCAGGCTCAGGGCGGCTAACAATACGGTGCCCAATGGTGCACCAACAATAAAACAGTTACATTGGAAACATTAAATTAACCTTAAAAGCCTGAATTAAAACAATTAACTAAAACATATTATAACGCTATCCTTGACACTCTTCTAGTTGATGCTGATGGCGGATTTTCAGTTATTCATAAGCTAATTTAAAAAGGGTGGTCTTGCAGGCCCTGCGGAACTGATCAAGGTTCCGCAGGGCCCGCACCTCCTCTGGGAGTTGGTTCCAGAGATGTGGGGCTGCGGCCGAAAAGGCCCGAGAGCGAGTGTTCTGTAGTTTAATTTGTCTTGGCCCAGGGGTAGTCAGTCTGTTCTTTCCTACTGACCTCAGTGCTCTCTGGGGTTCATACGGGGAGAGACGGTCCTTCAGGTAGGCTGGTCCTCGGCCATATAGGGCTTTAAAGGTGATAACCAGCACTTTGTACTGGACCCGGTATACAATCGGTAACCAGTGCAGTTCGCGTAGCCCCGGCCGTACATGTTCCCATCTTGGGAGACCAAGCAACAGCCTGGCCGCCGCGTTCTGCACTAGCTGTAACTTCCGGGTCCGGCACAGAGGCAGCCCCATGTAGAGGGCGTTACAGTAGTCCAATCGTGAGGTGACCGTCGCATGGATCACCGTTGCTAGGTCCCGACGCTCCAGGAAAGGGGCCAACTGCTTTGCCCGCCTCAGATGGAAGAAAGCTGACTTGGCAGTGGCTGTTATCTGGGCCTCCATTGATAATGAAGGCTCCAGTAAGACACCCAGACTCTTCACCTGCTGCGCCGCCTTTAGCTGCACACCATCGAAGGTCGGGAGGGATATTTCCCCCCCTGGAGCGCCGCGACCCACACAGAGAACCTCTGTCTTTGCCGGATTCAGCTTCAGCCCACTCAGTCTAAGCCATGTTGCAATAGCCTGTAACGCCCGATCCAGGTCTTCCGGGGGGGAGGCGGGCCGGCCGTCCATTAGCAGATAGAGCTGGGTGTCATCTGCATATTGGTGGCAGCCCAGCCCAAACCTCCTGGCAATCTGGGCAAGGGGGCGCATATAGATGTTAAATAACATCGGGGAGAGGACTGCTCCCTGAGGCACCCCACAATCTAGTGTGCGCCTCTGGGATCGTTCACCCCCGATCGCCACCCTTTGTCCCCGACCCATGAGGAAAGAGGAGAGCCATTGTAAAGCAGACCCCTTAACCCCAATGTCGGCGAGGCGGTGGATCAGTAGCCGATGGTCGACCGTATCAAATGCAGCCGACAGATCTAATAACATCAGCACTGCTACACCGCCTCGATCCAGTTGCCGTTGGAGGTCATCTGCCAAGGCGACCAAGACCGTCTCCGTCCCGTGGCCCGGTCGGAAGCCAGACTGGCACGGGTCTAGGACAGAAGCGTCATCTAGAAATCTCTGTAGCTGCAACGCCACTGCCCTCTCGATGATTTTACCTAAAAATGGTAAATTAGACACCGGTCGATAGTTCGCCAATTCGGCCGGGTCTGCTGTTGATTTTTTCAAGAGGGGGCGGACCAAGGCCTCTTTCAGAATGCCCTCTGGCACTCCCGGGTCCATGCTAGTTAGGCGCCCATTTTTTTGGCGTCGAGTCCCTTCCCCTTTTTCTTTAGGAGGTCGGTGAGGGGCAGGGCTACCTTGGCGAACCCATGAATGAACGAACTATAGAAATTTACGAACCCGAGAAATGATTGTAGTTGTCTACGTGTCCTCGGAGGTTCCCAGTCCAGCACAGCTTGTATTTTAGCTGGATCCATGGCCAAGCCTTTTCCGGACACCCTGAACCCCAGGTAATCCAGTTCCTCTCTGTGGAACTCGCACTTAGACAGCTTAGCGTACAGTTTGTTCTGATATAGGGTGGTCAGGACCTTCCTCACCAGTTTTACGTGTGAGGGGAGGTCCTTAGAATAAATAATGATGTCATCCAGGTACACCACCACCCCCTTGTACAGGTACTCCCTTAGTACTTCATTAATGAAGTTCATAAACACCCCCGGGGCTCCTTGCAGTCCGAACGACATCACTAGGTACTCGAACTGGCCCATGGGGGTGTTGAATGTTGTTTTCCACTCGTCCCCCTCTTTAATCCTTACTCCGAAGTAGGCATCTCATAAGTCCAGCTTGGTAAAGATGGACCCCTCTGAGACGGTGCTTAGCAAGTCCTTAATTAGGGGGATCGGGTAGGCGTTGGACATGGAGATCCCGTTTATCCCACGAAAGTCAGTGCAAAGTCTAAGGCTCCCGTCCTTCTTTTTCCTAAAGAGGACCAGGGTGCCGTGGGGCGCCGTGGCGGGGCGGATGAAACCTCGCTTGAGGTTTTTGTCCAAGAACTTCCTTAGTTCTGCTTTCTCCGCCCACCCCATGGAGTACAGCTTGGCTTTGGGGAGGGATTGGCCCAGGATTAGTTCGATGGCGCAATCCGTGTCTCTGTGGTGGGGGGGGGGTAGTTAGTCAGTCTCAACCTCACTAAATGCCCCCTCACGAGGGATGCTTTGTACTTCTTCGACCGACACGCACAGCCTCTCGTTCTTCGGCGGGGCTTTGGGCCCCCATTGCTCCCGCCAAAGGTGAGACTTGCAGCACCTGTCGGTGAAGTCTATGGTCTGTTCCCCCCACTGGATGTCCGGTTGGTGCCGAGCTAGCCACCCTACTCCGAGCACTAGGTCATAGGACGAGGAGGGGGCGATCACGAATATTTCCAAGTCCCAGTGATCGTCAACCCCCACAGGGATCCTCTGGGTCTCCTCCACACAGGGCTCGCCCTTCATCACTGTCCCGTCCATTTGCTCGAATTGGATCAGGCGGGGGAGGGGTTCTCGGGGCAGTTCTAGCATCTCTACCAGTCAGGGGGTGATGATTTCCCTCGTACACCCTGAATCTATAAGGGCTCTGGCATGCCCGAACCTCTTCAGTTTCACATTCATAAAGTCAATGGGACAAACAAAAGGGAGCCAGATATGCTCACCTTCCGCGGTGCCGTGACTTCAACGACCTGCTGCCTGACACCCCTCAGTGCAGGTCGCTCCCATTTCCCGCTGGCTCAGCTTCCCAAGGGTCTTCTCCCAGGTCTTCTAACATTATAGAATACCTCGTCTAGCACCATCGATAGGGCGGTGCTGTTCCAGCTCTGCTCTTTAGGTCTGGTTGGCTTCTTGGCCCCTGCCGGTCCTGGCTTGGGGGTCCCGGTGGGCCCACGGAGAGGGGGCTCCAGGCAGTTGGCTGCCAGGTGGCCCGGGTCCCCACACTGGTAACACTTGCAGGTTGAGGGGGGGGTTGCTGCCCCCGGGGCCTTTTTTGGCTCAGGCTTTGCGCCTGGTCTGGACTCTCATGTGGTTTTGCCCCCCTGTTGCTGCTGGCACTGGAGGGCCACCATCTTCATGTTGTCTCAACCTCGCCCACCAGTTGTATCCACCCGATCAGCGTGGTGGGTCTTGCTTGCCCCAGGGCCCGGTCCAGCAGTTTGGCGTTCAGGCCCTGTCAGTACGCCGTTATTTTCATCATCTTGCTCCATCCCCTGATCTTAGCGCAGTGGGTCCGGAACTCTGCCATGTAGTCCTGGATGGACATTGTCCCTTGCTGCAGGCTCTGGAGCCCGGCGATGGCCCTCGTCTCTTGTAGAGGGTCTTCATACTGCAACAGCAGCGCTTGGAGGAAGCCCCCCACGGTATCTAGTTCAGGCCTCTGGTCTCGTACAGACTCACGTACCATCTCTGGGCGGCTCCTTTCATCTTCGACCCCAAGTAGTCCACTCGGCTGAACTCGTCAGGGAAAGTGTCCCCCCAATAGCGCATGTAGCTAGTTGCCTGGATTATGAAATATTCCACTCCCTCAGGGTTCCCATCGAACGTGGCATCCAGCTTGCGGGACTTCACTCGCCTTCCTGCCCTGGCCGGGGCTGCTGGCGCGGCCAGGGCAGCTGGTGCCACTGGAGCAGCCGGGGCTGCTGGTGCTGCTGGGGTGGCCAGAGGGGCTACTGGTAGCGGTCTGGTCAGCCTCCCGATACCCTCGGTCAAGGTTTGGTCGATCTGCTTCTGGACCTCTTGTTGCATTAGGGCCATGTTCTCCTTCATCTCCTGTCTCAGGTCTTGGGCCAGGGTGGACATCTCTCCCCGCAGCATCTCTGCAGACTCCGAGCCCCATGGGGAGGGTCCCTCGTCCTCGTCTTCCGACTCCGATCCCCGCTGCCGGTCCTCCAGGGTGGAGGAGCGCTCCTTCTGGTACGTGCCTGGTGGCGAACCGCCGCCGCTCCCCGGTTTCCCCTTCGGTGCGGGTCGATTGAGGATGGCCTCATGTCGGATCGGGGCCTCGTCCATCAGGGTGGTTGAGGTGCGGGGATACCACACTTTTGGAGTGATAAAGAGTTCTTGTACGTACCTCATTCCCCCTAGTTTGGCCGCCCTCCTCTCGGTGACATGCCATACCGGGGAACCCGGGATGTCAATCGGTTCTGAAGGTTCTCGGTCGCCGGGTGCCTTTTCAGCCATCCGATACAAAGTTACCTGCGCTGATGAACCTTCTTCGGGATCAGTTCCAAAATGTCAGGCGTGGGTTCATTGAAGCTCGCAAATAAGCAGACTTGGTATTTTGAAACAAAGTTGCATTTATTGGATACTTCAGAGTTACTCCAGCAAGGCAGGCATTGGAACTGATGAAGATCAGCTTGGACCATTGTCATTTAACCTTCTACATCAAAGCAATCATTTCTACCCCTTAATTCCCAAAACAAAAGGCTGCTTTTGCATGTGAGACTTTTCCCAACGCTTCCCCCCCTTATCTTTACAGTTGGTGGTTACTTTTTCCCGGAGGCAATGTCCTTGGGGCCTCCAGAGAGGAGGTGAGAATCTGGCACATACTGTCTACTTCAAAGAGACCTTGGCAACCTTTGATATTCCTGGGAAGTTGTTCTCTACTCTTCCCCCCTCCCTCTCTGCTATCCCAGCTTCTATGTTAGTAGGCATTTCTATGCAGTACCCATTATGATTAGTAACAGCTTTTTAATAATATCATGAATGAACAGAGCCTGACAATTGGGCTGTAGAACCAATTGTTGCACGTTCATTTCATGGCCCACACTGACCTTAGACTCCATATAGAAGCCCTGGGGATCCACATCCTGTGTTGCAGACGGACACCGTTTTAAAGGGGCTAAAGCTCCAATAGAGATATCATCCAGATGGACTAAGTGAACTTTATCCACTGACACTGATAGTCTCTTTATTTCCAAAGAAAGGTCAATAATTTGATCTTCTATTCCCTTTAACTTTTTAAAGATACATTCCACTGTGCTTGTAATCAGGGCAATTGGGGGGAGTTCATCAGAAGACACGGATCTTTCTTCATTATCACAGCATATTTGTGACTCATGCTGTCTCTGCTGCGCCTTTAAAGCCCCCACCCCAGACTGGAGTTGAGAGTCTACAACATCTTCGTGGTCAGACTCATTAATCAGTTCCTCCTTTTCTGCTGGCTCTAACTCGTCTTTGACGAGCAGATTTGGACTTCTTGTTTAAGGTAAAAAAGTCCTCTATCCTAAACTGTTTGCAAATTGGCAAAGAAGCAGATTCCTCCTCCACTTCTCTTGGTCGCTTGCCCGAAGCCATTAGGAGGGTTCTGTTGGATGGCAATTGGCACTGTTCTGATAAAAAGATATAAATAAAACAAATACCAGACAACTAAGGTTTTAAAACTTACAGATAAAAGCCACAACATCTGCAAAGAATATCTTAAAATGTCGTTAAAAGCCAAATTTGTCAGAGCCAATGCCATAGCCAACTGCACTCAGCCATGTTGTTCCTGACACTCTTTCAGTTCTATTTATTTCATTATCCTGAGACTTAACAGAGAAACAGATTCTTCTGAAAGTCAGCATAAATGAAGCAACTAGCATTGGGGGTAAATCCGGCAGTGACTCATTGATTGGTTCAATGTTAGTAAGTTGGCTAACAAAGCAATTGGCCGTACTAAGAAGTAGCAGCACCATCCTCATGACTTCAAGTGGGTTTTCTATTGCATCAGGGGTATATTTTGCATATAAGCTGGAAGCTGAAAGGTGCATATCTATCCAGCTCTACCCTGTACTTGTGAGGAGCAGGTTGCTGCTTAGCCCTGTGCTCCCAGTAAGTATCTGTGCTCCCCGCTTCCTACATCACTGTGCTGAGGTTCCATCTCTGTGGGGAAGAGATGGAGATGAAAGATGCTGTTGTCTCTTGGGCTCCATGGGAAAGCTGCAGTGACTGCGTGCAGCTGCCTTTGTTGTAGTCTGTTGGGGGGGGGGTCCTGGTGCTGGGGCATCTCATGCAGAAAAAAACTGACTTCATTTTCAAGATAATAGACTGTTAAGTGCTTGTGTCAGAAATGGAAGAAGGAGCTGCCTATTATGCCTGTCAAGCAGATGGAGACAATCTTTTGGCATAGAAGGTAAGGGAGCAAGAAATGCATGAAAGAAGGTGAGGTATAGGAAATAATGTACAGCTTTTGGAGGAAGAGGAGGGGGAGGAAGAGGAGGAAATGAATGATGGTTTTCATCAAAGAAGTGAAAGAAAGGAACAGAGAGCTAAAAGTCATTGAAAAGACTGAGGGAGGAGCAGAGGATCTTTGCAGAGAGCCAGTTTGGTGCAGTGGTTCAGTGTGCAGACTCTTATCTGAGAGAACCGGATTTGATTCCCCACTCCTCCACTTGCACCTGCTGGAATGGCCTTGGGTCAGTCATAGCTCTCACAGAGCTGTCCTTGAAAGGGCAGCTTCTGGGAGAGCTCTTTCAGCTCCACCTACCTCACAGGGTGTTTATTGTGGGCGAGGAAGATAAAGGAGATTGTGAGCCGCTTCAGAGATTCAGAGTGAAGGGTGGGATATAAATCCAATATCATAATCGTCTTCTTAGTGGTGTTGGATGATATGAAAGTTGGTGGTTGCCATACAGCTTGTGTTGCACTTTGCAGAAAGGCTGTGTCCAGTTTTGAGGGTGGAAAAATCTAAATCATACATTCCCAAATTACATGATATTTCTTAAACTCCCAAATTACTTTACCCAGAGGGTCCACTGCTTTCAACTCATCAATGAGTTCTTCCCTGTTGGTGAGAATGAAAATAAATTTAATGAGTATCCTTTCTATTCTTTCATCCAAGTCATGTATAAAGATGTTGAACAGCACAGGTCCCAGGACAGCTCCTTGAGGCACTCCACTTGTTACTCCTCTCCAAGAGGATGAGGAACCTTCACAAACACTCTTTGGGTGTGATCTGTCAACCAGTTACACACCCACCTAACAGTAACGGTATCCTAACCACATTTTACCAACTTGTCAACAAGGATATCAGGTGAAACTCCACCAAACGCCTTAATGAGATCAATATAAACTATGTACCCCTGATCCAACAAGGTAGTATCTCTCACAAAAAAGGAGAACAGATTAGTCTGACATGACATATTCTTGAGGAATCCATTTTGGATCTTAGTCATCACAGTCATCCCTTCTAAATGCTCAAGGACCTACTGATTATTTGTTCTAAATTTTTTTATGAGGTATAAACATCAAGTTAACAGGTAGTTACCTGGATCCCCCCCCCCCTTTCCCTCCTTCTTGAAGATGGGGACATTTGCCTACCTCCAGGCTTCTGGTACTCCACCCATTCTCTAAGAATTCTCAATAATAATAGATGAATGCTCCAAAATTACATCAGCAATTTCCTTTAGTAGTCTCAGATGAAATTCATCTATCCTCAAGGACTTGATTTCATTTAAAGAAACGAGGCGTTTATTTACCACCCCTATGCCCATCCTAGGCTGCAACTCCCTTCCCTCATCATGTGTTCTCTTTTTGCCAGGTTGAGCACTGTTTCTCACGCAAGAGATGACTGAGGCAAAGTAGGAATAGAGCAGTTCTGGCCTCTCTTCATTATTTGATACATTTCACTTTCCCCTCCCAGCAATGAGCCCAACATTTCCTTTTCTTATGCTTGCTCCAAACATAACCAAAGACCCCTTTTTTGATGTGCTAGTGTCATAGCTTTGGCTTTTCTACCATTCTCCCAACAAGCACTGGCAATATGTTTATGTGTGCCCTTGGATAGATGGCTCTCATATATGTGTGCTTTTCTTAATTCCCAGATCTTTTCAAAGCTGTTTATGAAGCCACCCTGGCTTCTTTAGGTTCCTCCCATTTGTCAAGCGCACTCATTTCTGTAATGTGTTTCTCTTCCTAGAGAAAGAGCAGGCCACCAGCTCCATATTGCTCCCCCCTTCTTTACAACCAGTGGATAGTAATAAATCCATCTGGCCCTAGGATGTTTATGCTACAGCCTGGCTGGCAATACCATCAAGTTGCCTCACCCCCAGGTTCACACAGACAACTCTCCCCACAGGTTCACACAGACAACCCCCAGAATAGTGTGAGAATGTTTGATGTTTCCAATAGCCTACATTCCTTAGTAATAAAATAGATAGTGGTTTAGTAGCCTTTGAACCTGTGACTCAAGTATGCATCTGTATGGTAACCTTTGATGATATCCTATATAGCAACTGTGTAACTGTGTGTACGTCATTACTCCCAAAGCTTGTGTCCTTGGTACAGCTCCTGAGTTTCTAACAATAAAGCAGCTTTGATTAAAAAAAAAGACTGATTATTGAAAAATATCAGCGCTGGACATTTTGGGAGTAATCCCACTTGGGGACGTAACCAAATTGGAAACTTTCTACCACAATGGCAGAGAAAGCTCTAGATAACGGAGAAGTCCCCAAAAACCCAGAACGACCGGTTGGTGAAGATCAAGGACCCAACACAGCCCCGAGACAACCTCCGTGGCACGTACTCGACACCAGGAGGCCAGCAGGGTGAGGGTCTCCACTGCACATACAGCGACCAATGGATTGGGGCCCCAGGAGGTCCACTAGCCTAATGGATGAAACACCCGCTCGGAGAGAGGTGATCTCAGTGCTACCCCTCCTACACACACGAATGAAGGATGACAGCAACCAAGGCACCTCGGAGGCAAGCAGAGGAGATGGTCAAGAGGAATGAGGTCCCAATCTGATCCCAGATGAGGAGGAGAAGGAAGAACAAAACCTCGACCCCCAGGACTTCCTCCAAATTATGAGGTTAGAGATGGTGGAGATGGCCAGAGGTCTACGAGAAGAAATGTGGGCAAACAACACGTTCATGATCCAAGGAGTGAGAAGGCAACTAGACCAGGCACTGCAACCTCCAGTGAAGAGAGTGGGGCAACCACCACAACCGCAAGTACCCCAGCCACCTCAGCTGCTGCTGCCTCCACCGCTGAGGGATTATGGCCGGGGCCGCGAGCTGGATGCCACCTTCGACGGAGCCCCCGAAGAGGTGGAGTATTTTTCAATATAAGCTAACAGCTTTATGTTCTTTCGGGGTCACACCTTCCCCAATGAATTTAGCAGAGTGAATTTCTTAGGCTCCAAACTAAAAGGACCACCAAGAGGTGGTACGTGAGCCTGTATGAAACCCGAAGCCCCGAACTGGACACGGCAACATTCCTGCGAGCACTATTGACGCAATATGAAGATCCCCTGCAAGAGACTCAGGCACTGATGACCCTGAGAGACCTACAACAGCAGTCCAAAGCCGTAAGAGAGTACGCAGCCAAGTTTCGGGCCAATGCAGCTAAAGTGCGAGGGTGGAACAAGCAGATGAAGATCGAGCAGTTCCAGAGGGGCCTGAATGCTAGCATATTGGATCGAGCCCTCCAACAGGCTCGCCCTACACTGGGAGGGTGGGTGCAACTGGCAGGAGAAGTGGAAGAGAATGGCTCTCCAGCGTCAACAGCAGCAAGGGGAGACCTGAGTCTCAGCTGGGGGCAAAAGCAGAAGGATGGAAAGCAGGCCAGTCTGGGGGTGGGCAACTAAATCAACCACCCCTAGACACTGCTTTTGATGTGGTGAACCCAACCACATGGTGGCAAACTGCCCTGAGCAGCCTCAAGGCCCCCCCCCCTCACCCCAAAGACCAGCGCACTCAAAGCAAAGAAGCCGGAGGGACGAGCCAAAGAACCGGCAAAGGGCAGCTCGGCGTCTGCAACCCCAAAAGAAGAGGAGATCATCATCATCGACGAAATTGGGGAAGACGCCTGGGAAGATGAGCCAGCAGGAAATGAGAGAGACCTGCACTGAGAGGTGCCGAGCAGAGGGTCGTGTAAATAATGGTGCCACTGAGGGTGAGAATTACAGGGACTTTGTTTTTCATCCCACTGACTTTACTGAACCCTAACCTTAAATGGTTTATACATGCCCGAGCATTACTAGTTTCTGGGTGCACAGGAGACATAATCATGGCCAAACTAGTGGAAGCCCTTGAACTCCCTATGAGTTCACTGCAGCACGCCATACAATTTGAACAGATGGATGGGGCAGTAATGAAAGGGGAACCCTGCACAGAACAAACCCAAGAGGTGCCACTGGGGATAGAGGACCACTGGGACACAGAGATTTTTGTCGTGGCTCCTTCATCGTCATTTGACATTGTCCTGGGAGTGGGAAGGCTGGCTAAACATGAACCCAACATAAAGTGGGGAGATCAAATCATAGACTTTAGAGACGAGGGGTGCAAGCCTCACAGTTGGAATGTGGTGGGGACTGAAACCACTCCCCTTGAATAAAAAACTATGCTTCACTATAGAAGTGGTGAGATCAATCCCAAAAGAGTACAGAGACTTAAAACAAGTATTTAGTGAAGAAGAAGCTAACGAGCTTCCCCCCCATCTGAACACTGACTGTGCCATAGAATTAATCCTGGGGCAAAGCCTCCCCAGAGCAAAACTATATTCCATGGGGTGGGCCAAAAAAGCAGAGCTCCGCAAATTTTTAGACAAGAATCTAAAGCGTGGGTTCATTAGACCGACCACTGCCCACACGCCGCCCCAGTACTTTTTAGGAAAAAGAAGGACGGAGGGCTCAGGTTATGCACAGATTTTAGGGGAATCAACGCGATTTATCGAATGCGTACCCCATACCCCTCATAAAGGATCTATTGAGCACCATGTCAGAGGGAAAGATTTTCACCAAGCTGGGTCTAAGGGATGCTTACTTCCAGGTACGCATAAAAGAAGGAGATGAATGGAAAATGGCACTTAACACGTCAATGGGGCAATTTGAATACTTAGTCATGCCATTCGGGTTGCAAGGGGCCCCGGGAGTTTTCATGAACTTTATAAACAAAGTCTTGCGAAAGTATTTGTACCGAGGGGTAGTGGTGTACCTGGATGATATCATTATTTATTCTAATGATTTCCCCTCACATGTGAAATTGGTGAGGGAAGTCCTAGCAACCCTCCATGAGAACCAGCTGTATGCAAAACTATCCAAGTGTGAGTTCCATAAGACAGAATTGGATTACTTAGGCTACCGAGTGTCGGGGAGGGGTTTGGCAATGGAAAATGCCAAAATACAAGCCGTGCTAGATTGGGAACCCCTGAGGACATGTAGACAGCTCCAATTCTTTATTGGATTTGAAAATTTTACCATAATTTTATACAAGTGTTCGCCCACACCATGCTTTCCCTGACGGACCTCCTTAAAACGAAAGGGAAAGGTCCCGAGGCCAAGCGGCCCGGAGCAAAACTAAATTGGACAGAAAACTGTCAAGAGGCATTCACCAAATTAAAAAGACTGTTCACCAGTGAACCCATTCTGATTCACCCCATGAGTTAAAACCTTTTGTGGTCCAATGCAACGCCAGTGATGTTGCTGTGGGGGCAATTCTAATGCAACCAGATGAGGGGGGTCCCTAAAACTCTGCGCTTACATCTCTAAAAAGTTCTCCCAAGATCAGAGGAATTGGTCGGTGTGGGACAAGGAAGCGTTCGCTGTAACATTCGCACTCAAGACATGAAGGTCTTGGTTAGAAGGAGCAAGGGTCCCATTTGAGATATGGACTGACCATAAAAACATGGAAGCCTTAACAGGGCACAGAAAATTGACTGAGAAATAGATCCAGTGGGCAGGGTTCTTCGCCAGATTGGATTTCAAATTGAAACACATCCCAGGATCTAAGAACTTTCTGGCCGATGCACTACCTTGCCTCCTCCAGCATAACAGCCAAAGGGAGGAAGTGACCGATTCACTCATTCTCCTAACCACTTGGGGGGAGCAGTAACCACCCACTCACAAACAAAGCGTGAAAAACCAGAAGAGAAGGGGAGGGGGACTGATTAAAGAGGTGGAAAAAGAAGGGGATGCAGTACCCGAGGGGGTAAAAAGAGGAGAGGGGGGCTGCTGGTACAGGGACAATAAACTGTATGTGCCAGAGAGTCTCCAGAAGGAAGTGTTACAATTTTGTCATGATAACAAACTATCTGGGCACTTTGGATATGTCAAGACTCTGCAGCTAGTGAATAGGAAATTTTGGCGACCATTTATGAAGAAAGACATATCTAACTATGTTGCTTTGTGCCCAATCTGTTTGATGGCTAAGAGGAAGGGGGGAAACCCCCAGGGTTATTACAACCGCTGGAGACAGCCACCAGACCATGGTCAGTGGTGTCATTGGATTTTATCGTGGAACTTCCCCCTTCTCAGGGAAAGACCGTAATTCTTGTGGTAGTGGATACCTTTTCTAAGCAAGCACACTGCAGAATATGGCTATGATAACACCATGAATATGACTATAATAGCTCCACCAGATCCTCTCCTTTCCTGGTAGTGAATGGCTATGAAGGGAAACCATTTCCCCAGTTACCAGGAGGAGCAATGCCCGAGAGCCCCTCGACTTTTGAGCAATTGTGGGGAAAGTTGGGGAAGACTTGGCGCAACATCCAAGAAAATCTAGAATTGGCTGAAGAGACTTACAAAAAACATTATGACAAGCATCTTTCACCTGCTTGGGATTTTAAAGTAGGAGATACCGTGTTCCTATCTACCAAGAACTTACCCCTACCACAAGCTTCTAAAAAACTGGCATACACGCTTCTGGGACCATTCCATATTAAACGCATAATCAATAAAGTGACTGTAGAACTCGAATTACCAAAACTGTTCAGTAAGATATATCCCATCTTTCATTGCAGTTTACTTCGGAGGGATCCTGGAGCGACACCCTGGCATCCCAGACCCAAAGCTCCAGAACCTATTCCCATGGGAGATCAGAATCACCATGAAGTAAAAGAAATCTTAGATGCTAAGCTGAAATGGGGTGGATTGTATTTCCTAATTAGATGGAAGCATTTCTCACCAGCACACGATGAATGGGTAATTAGCTCAAATGTGAGAGCATCAGCGCTGATTAAACAATTCTATGCTAAATATCATTCAAAACCTAGAAGGGGGGCATAGGGGGGGCAATATGTCAAGCGCACTCATTTCTGTAATGTATTTCTCTTCCTAGAGAAAGAGCAGGCCACCAGCTCTATATTGCTCTCCCCTTCTCTACAACCAGTGGGTAGTAATAAATCCATCTGACCCTAGGATGTTTATGCTACAGCCTGGCTGGCAATACCATCAAGTCACCTCTCCCCCAGATTCACACATACAACTCTTATCTTCCCCCAGAAAAGTGTGAGAATGTTTTATGTTTCCAATAGCCTACATTCCTTAGTAATAAAATAGATAGTGGTTTAGTAGCCTTTGAACCCGTGACTCAAGTATGCATCTGTATGGTAACCTTTGATGATATCCTATATAGCAACTGTGTAACTCTGTGTATGTCATTACTCCCAAAGCTTGTGTTCTTGATACAGCTCCTGAGTTTCTAACAATAAAACAGCTTTGGTTAAAACAAAAGACTGATTATTGAGAAATATTGGCACTTGACACCATTTTTCCTTCTCATTGGAATTATTTGTGATGGTGCCTTCAGTATCTCACTTTTAAGAAATTGCCACCACTCTTGAACTCCCTTCTCCTGAAATATTTCTGACCATGGGATTCTACCCAGCATAACTTTAAGCTTGTTTAAATTAGCTTTTCTAAAGTCCAAACTATATATCTGACTACGTGTATGTCTGACTACATAAGCCGCCCTGAGCCTGCCTTGCAGGATAGGGCGGGGTATAAGTCTCAAAATTAAATTAAATTTAAAATTACATACATCTTTTTCTTCCCCAAGACTGCAAATTCCAAAATCACAAGGTTATTACTACCCAGGGTGCCACTCCTTCCACCTCATCAACCAGTTCTTCCCTGTTGGTGAGAATCAGGTCCAAGATAGCAGACCCTCTTGTCACCTTCTCCACCTTCAGAAAAATGAAGTTGTCAACAAGACAAGTCAGGAATTTATTGGACCTTTCATTTTTAGCAGAATCTGACTTCCAACAGATATTTGGGTAATGAAATCTCCCATGACCACTGTGTCCCTTCTCTTGGAGAACTTTGCAATCTGTTGTAGGAGTATCTCATCTAAGCCTGACTTGGTGGTCTATAGCAGAACCCCACCATAATATCACTGTTATTTCTAACTCCTTATATTTTTATCCAGAGACTCCCAACTGACCTTTCATGCTCAGATTCATGTATTTCATCACAAGCATATAAACCCTTGACATATAATGCTACTCCTCCCCCTTCCTTATTTGTCTGTCCCTTTTAAACAAGTTGCACCCCTCAATCCTAATTTTCCAGTTGGGAGTCTCATCCCACCAAGTTTCAGGCATGCCCATGAGGTCACAGTCCCCTCCCTGTATTAGGACCTCCAGCTCCTTCTGCTCGTTTTCTCTACTCTGGGGATTTGTCTAGAGGCCCTGGATGCCAGTGGTCACACCCCCGGCATTCTGTTCTGACCTGCAAATTAATGAGTCTCTGGATATGTGCCCCCCACACACACATCTTTTGTGTTATAATCTCCAATAACTGACATATTAGCTTTCAGATTTTTGCCTCCCTCCCCCATAGGATTTAGTTTATTGTAGTCAATGCCACAAATCTAAAAAATCACTATATATTCACTATTTAAGACAGTTTTGCACATTCCAAAGCTGAGTCAGTGGAGTGGGATTTGTTTGATTTAGTTTTACAGTGCTGGGGAAATGAAGGCTGTGTCAAACAAGGGCACAAAACAACTGTGTCAATTATAAGTTCTTTCCATCACCTCCTCTGCTTTTATTATACAATTGGGAAGATAAAATTAAGGATGAAAAAGGATAAATGAAAGAATCGACATATACCAGCTTCTTGGAGAATTTCGGAAAGACCCTATTTCGGTATGTTTACGTCTTCAAGAATTTTTTTGCCATTTATATAGAACTCAACAGTTTATGTCCAAAGAATCCTAGAAATCTAAATATATCTGAGCTGGGTGGCGGGCAGAGGGAGAAATCAATGTAATTAAATTAAGAGTCAATTGACTTAACTGAGATTTGGATTTTGGCCATTGTGTGACACAGAGTGTTGGGCTGGATGGGACACCAGGCTGATCCAACATGGCTTCTCTTATGCTCTTATGTACCTGACTTAGCTTAGTCCAATGCCAGCTGGAGAACTTGTCTTTCAAAGGCAGCTTCAACAGAAATTTGCTGATCAATTCTATTACTGCCAACAAAGGTCGAAAGGAAAGACCAAGTTGCTGCCCTACATATCTCCCCTAATGGAGCTCTCTCAGAAGCAGCCACTGTTTGTGTGGTGTGCACTGTGATTTCCAAGGCCACCTCAGACTCAGAGCTTCATATGCTTCATACTCAGATGCAAAGTCTGAGCCACATGGTTATGGTTGATTTGGAAGCCTTCCTGTCCCAGTTCATAGTCAATAGGATCTGAACAGAGTCTGCCATCCTGAAGGCAACTGTGCTTTTAATGTAGATTCAGAGAGCTCCAGTTGTGTCCAAGCCCTGTTTTGCACAGTATCCACATCAAATGTCTCAGTTCTCTGCATTTCTTTCTTGTCCCTCTTGCCATTGTTTCTCCCCCCCTCTTTTCCTTCTACTTCCTCTCTCTCTCTCTCTCTCTTTGGGGGAGGGATGTGGATGACTTTGCCCCCACTGAAGAGAAGGAACCTTCAGGTAAGTGCCAATGTTTCATTCTCCTTCAGTGGGGGGAAGTCATCCAGAAGTTGGTTAGCTGTATCCAAGCTGGCTTCAGGATGGGTTTTATCCTTCCTTCCTTGTTGTGTGATATTGTTTAATGTTGCAGTGTATCACTAACACTGCATAACTGTTATTGGTTACTGTTTATGGTTGAATCAGTTTGTTGCAGAAAACCTAAACTATAAATAGGAATACGTAAGAATGGTTGGAGCTAACAAATAAAGAATGGTTGGAGCTAACAAATCATCTAATAATATTAACAAGCCTTTGGGTGTGACAAATAAGATTCAATAATTCTTATTATTTAATTTAATAATATTTAATTTAATTCAAATTTTTAAAATAAAATGTAATAATATTTAATCATTCTTGCTATGTTAATTTGTTTAATAACATTAGTAATTGTTAATGCTTGTTTTGTGTAATAAAATTGGTTTATTAAAAACGTTGGTAAAATTAAAAATGTATTAGGAGATAATGTGCGAGGGGCACCCCGAGATTTTGCGTGCCTGGGGTCTTCGCAGGGTTTAATTCAGCGCTGAAGTCCCCCCCCCCCTCCCCCGAGCAGCCATCCAGGCCTTAATGAGATCTTTCCTGCAACTTTGGAGAAAAGCTGAGGGAACCCTGGGAGATGCAGGAATGCACTTCAATGCTGTGGGAAAGCACACACACACACATACATACACACACACACCCTTCCCCACAGCATTGAACCTGAGGGAGATGACCCATGTGGAAAGATACTTCATTAGATACTTCATCTACAGCGATGAAGTATCTAATGAAGTGTGCATTGTATCTGAAGAAGTGTGCACTTTGCACATGAAAGCTTCTATCCAGAATTAACCTTTGTGGGTCTTCAAGGTGCCCAGCTGGACTCAGCCTTTGTTCTGCTGCTTCAGACCGACATGCCTGCTGCCCACCTGGATCCACACTCTCAAGTGGTGCATGTGGAATATCCTTTGAAGCATTGTTTGGACTGGCTACATAATTTCATGAGCTCTCACGCTGTTACTGGAAAGATATCCGGAGAAGATCTTTACACCAAGCACCTTGTGATGCTGCTGCTACTCTCTGACTATTTTGAATGTTTAATATTGTGTATGTAGAGCTATATCTGGAACTTCTTGTGTATTGGAATTTACAAGCTTTGTTTACATGCAAGGGCCTTGATGCAGGTGAGCAGTTTACTCTTTGCACAGTGGAGCCCGCTTCCTTATAACAAGCTGCTTGCAAAGGCTCCCTCCTCTGTTTGGCATCTTGGCGGAGAGTCTGCAATTTCTGGACCTTCCTGAGGCCCCCAGATTACCAATCCCCTCTGCTTCTTCCCTGGGAAGCCCAGGGATGCCACAGCAGCCTCTTGAGGCTCCTCTGGTTCCTACTTTGTTTTCCTTTAGTACCTTCCTTTCCTTCCCTGACACCTCCACAGACCAGGCCAAAATTTAAAAAGTTCTTTTTACACAGGCTTTTAATAGGGTGTTTCTGTCTTTTTCAGCTGTTTTTGTGGTCTTCTAGCTTTAATAAAATTTTGTGAATATTGTTTTTAGGCATCAGCATTTGCTTTATGCTGCTTTTAGGAGTTGATTTGATTTTGGTATGGAGAGGGAGCATCTCTGCTTCTAAACAAATATTGAGGGTGGAGGGGCACCAGCCGAGTCGAACGCTTTCAGCCATTTTCTTCAGGAGAAGAGACCTCCGGCATCTGGAGATCAAGTGTAATTCTGGGAGATCTCCAGGCTCCAGACAACCCTACAGTCTAGATCCCCTTCCCCCCATTTCAAACCCCACCCTGCTTGTTCTACAGCTGCAGACAGTGTCTGTTCAACGAGTATGCTCACCTTTGCGCTTCTGGATCATGTCTTGAGAGCTGTTCACATCCCTCTCTTGGCCATGATGCACCTCCCAGTTCTTCCCCCACTCCAAGGATACCCGTCTTCCTCTGTTGCCTCCCATGTTCAGTAGCCTTCAGCAGCCACAATAAATGCAGTTTGCAAGCACACACTTTTGTGATCTCAGTGGGGCAATTTACTCATGGGAGTCACTGAATGTAATTAGCTGCTGTGTTTCCACCAACTTTTTCAGACTAACACAGGAAACAAAAGGTTCTAGTTTACTCTTTACTATGGAAATGACTTCTGAAAGGAATGTAAAACAAACCAAGGGACTGAGCTCTCTTCCTTTCTCACATCTTCACAGACTTACTGGGAACAGCCATGTGGCTCTGCCACCTCTCCCCACCCCCATTCAGCCTCACTCCTACTGAGATTTAAAGGCATACACACCTTCTAAGCTTCTAGGCTTCTTTTAAGCCTTCTGAGGTGGAAAGGTACATAGTGACTGTTGGGGCATGGCTCCTCATACTGGCCAGCTGGCTGGCAGTGGAGAGAAGCCTACAAAATGGGGGGGGGATCCTCCGCCAGGACCTGGGGACTGGCAAGCCTACCCCTAGTCTGCTCCCACAACCCTTCTGCCAGTTGGAGATGAGTCCTCCTGGCAACCTTGCCCTCTCCCCTGTTTGCTCAACTGCTAGGCTGGGATTTCCTAGGAACAACTCTTCTATTGTAAAGGGAAGGAACAGGGCTACCCTCAGCAGAGCTACACCCTTCTAATTCCTGGGATGACCTAGAAGGGTGTATGTTATGTATTGGGACTGGGCTGTTGGTCCTGCAAGCCAGTTCTGTTTTTACCTTACTATGCTGAATCACTGAATATAGTGCTGAATTCACTATCTCCTGGCATCCTCATGCTTCGAACCCAGTACATTTTAGTGTGGCTCTGCTTAAAGACTGCATCGAGTGAGAATTAGGAGTGGATGTTAACATTTTCTAGAAAGTTTCATCAAGAGGGATTCCTGATTGGACCAGAGAGGCCACCTGCTTCCAGACAGCAAAAAACTATAAGAAGGGTCCAGGCCAGAGGGGAGCCATGCTGACTTCACACTCCTGCCATGCTAGGAGGATGCTTTGATACGTTAGGCTTTAGACAGAACCAGTAGCTTTTTTATTTTTCTGTTGTTAAGCGGAGTAGTAATATCTTTTTAACATCCTTGAATAAACCTTTATATATTTTGAAAAATCTGCCTTATTTGTGTGCCTTTTCCCACGAGGACTTGTAGGGCTGGATCTTGCTCCAAGGTCAAGGAGCCAGGGGGACCCAGGGGTCGCAGGCTTGGGTCTGGGACACACAGCATCCCCCCAAGTAGGATCTACTTCCAAGAAATTGTGGCTTACTATTTTAATCTATTTCAGTCACTGTAAACTACTCCTGTTATTTCCATGTTTCAACTAACTGTAGAAAAAGTAGATATTATCAACACCTTTCTCCAGCTTCCTCATACAGCATTAAGTTATTTAACTTCTCCTCGGAGATGACCTATTTTGATCCTTTTAAATTATTTTAGTTTCCTTCTTGGGGGTTTTCATGATGGAATGTGATGATCAGGGATACTAAAACTGTTATTTTCTTGGTTTAACCCAACAAAAGAAGGCAATGACCAGGCTGACTCTGACCTGCTGTCAGGATTGTCACACCATGCTTGTTTTCTACTAGCAGGAGGAAGGAAGAAAATGTTACTTTGTATCGTGCCCAGAAATTCCAAAAAGAGGAATAAGCTGCACAACTTCTGGGGTTTGCTCTTTGATAGCTGTATTGAAAGCTGGAGGTATCATACACTGCTTATAGATAATTTAGTAGGTTTTGTGTAACGTACTCGATGTGGAGACGAGAGTAGGGCAACATTGTTTATTAGGAGCACGTTGCAAGAGAGCGAACACACGGGCCGGGTCCCACTTATATACAATCCCCGGTACAGCCTACGGGGTTGGTCAGGCCAATCCTGACCCGTTGAACTTCCCGCCACAGCTATTGATTGGCGGGGAATTCGCGCCCTGCGCTGGGGCTGCTGGGACGGCCCAGTTGCCCCTGCGCCCGGTCGCATATTATTTACTGATACACTACACCCCTCCCCCCCTGGTTAATGAACATAGTCTTGCAGATATGCGGGAGGTCGGCGCTCCCTGGTGGACCGTCTGGGGAGGTCCTGTGGGGGAGGCGCCGCCACCGCATCTGATGCTGCGGGGGACCCTAGTGCGGACGGTGGCGGCCAGACTGGTTCTTCTGCACCTTCGGGCTCTGGCGGTTCCGGTGCTACCAGGGCCGGCGTTAGGGGTGATGGGGCCGCGTCCTCCGGTCGGTCCCCGTTGGGCTCCCCTCCGGCTCTTGCCTCTTCTGTGTCCGCCAGTTCCTCTGGTAGCGTGCGGCGCCGCAATTGGTCTATGTGCCGCCGTAGTACCTGGCCCCCCTCAGTTGATATGTCGTAGTGGCAGGACCCGGTGACTCGTAGCACTCGGCCCGCCACCCAATTGGGGCCCCTTGCGTAGTTCCGGGCGTAAACCGGGTCGCCCGCGAAGAAACCCCTGACTGCGTCCCGGACCTCGGGGCTCTCGCGGGTGTCTGACGCCCGGTCAGGGTGTAGTCTGTCCAGCCGGGTTATGAGCTTTCGTCCCATGAGGAGCTCGGCCGGGCTAACCCCTGTGACCGGGTTGGGGGTGATCCTATTGTCGAATAGGAATGCCGCTAATCGGTGGTCCCAGTCTCCCTGTACAATACGGCCCAGGGCTTCCTTGGTGGTGCGGACCATCCGCTCTGCCTGACCGTTGGTGGCTGGGTGGAAGGGGGCCGACCTTATGTGCCTAATAAGGTATCGCTGGAGGAACGCCTGGAAGTCTGCGGACGTGAACGCGGTCCCATTGTCCGAGACTATGGTGTCCGGGATACCGTGCGTGCTTAAGACCCTGCGTAATGCTCGGATTGCGGCTGCGGACGAGGTGGACCCTACGGGGATGACCTCGAGCCACTTGGTGTAGGCGTCCACTATTATCATGAAGATCTGCCCCTGGAATGGCCCCGCGAAGTCGAGGTGGAGTCTCGACCATGGTTTCCTGGTGGACTCCCACCTAGTGGCGGGGGCGCTGGGAGGCTCGGGCCGCGACTCCTGGCACGTCTGGCACCTGCGGACCCAACTCTCTATTTCCCCGTCCATTCCCGGCCACCAGACGTAGCTTCTGGCCAGGGCCTTCATACGAACTATGCCGGGGTGGGTCTCATGGAGGGATTCTAGAACACGCCTTTGCAGCGGGGGCGGAATCACCACCCTACTTCCCCATAGTAGGCACCCCTTGTGGGCTGCTAGTTCCTCCCTCCTGACCTTATAGGGTTTGAATTCTTCCCCCATGTTCCCCTCTGGCCACCCCCTCACCACCCAGTCGAGCACCCGTGCAAGTGTCTTATGTTTCTGGGTGGCCTTGGCGACCTCCGCTGCGTGAAGGGGCGGCTCTGGGAGGCTTTCCATCAGCATGACCTGGTGTGCGGGGGCGGGGTCTGGACCCATTTCCGGAAGCGGCAAGCGGCTGAGCGCGTCCGCGTAACCCATAGCTTTGCCGGCCCGGTGTTCCAGTGTGTAAGTGTAGGAGTTGAGGAATTGATTCCACCTCAACACGCGCTGTGACAGGATTTGGGGGGGTTGTCGATCTGGGGCCAGCAGACCTAAAAGGGGCTTGTGGTCCGTGGCTATGGTGAACCTCCGCCCGTACAGATATTCATGGAACTTGCGGACCCCCGCCACGATCGCCAGAGCCTCCTTGTCTATCTGCGCGTAATTGCGCTCTGCCGGTGTCAGTATGCGGGAGTAGTACGCTACCGGCACCTCCCTCCCGTCCGGGAGTTGGTGCCCCAGGACTGCTCCCACCCCATACGGCGACGCATCGCAAGCCAAGATGACGGGGAGGCCCTCGTCAAAATGGTGGAGCACTGCATTGGACACCAGAACGTCCTTGACCGCCTGGAACGCAGCGGCTTGTCGTTTGCCCCAAACCCAAGGGGCTTTTTTGTCCAGTAGGCGGTGAAGGGGCTCCGCTAGGGCTGCCTTGTGGGGGAGGAATGAGTGATAAAAGTTAAGGACCCCCAAGAAGCTTTGTAGCTCCGCTTTGCAGGTGGGGGCCGGAGCTTGCACGATGGCCCGTGTCTTTTCTTCCGTGGGGTGGATTCCCGCTGCGTCCACGGCGAACCCCAGGAACTCCACCCGCGGAACCCCCAGCAGGCACTTCTCCCTCTTGACTTTGAGCCCCGCAGCCTGGAACCGGCGGAGCACCTCTCGTAGGCGGTTGCCGAATTCTTCGGGGTCCGGGGCGGCGACTAAAACGTCATCGAAGAACGGCTGGACTCCGGGGATCCCTTTAAGGAGAGCGTCCATGATACTCTGGAAGATCCCCGGAGCGACGCTTACCCCGAACTGTAGCCTCCTCACCCGGAAGGCCCCCCTATGCGTTACTATCGTCTGGGCCTCGGCCGTCTTATTGTCTACCGGGAGCTGTTGGTAGGCCTGGGCCAGATCCAGCTTCCCGAAGATTTTAGACCCCGCGAGGGCAGCCAGGACGTGGCTCACCACCGGCACTGGGTAGGGGTTATCCTGCAGTGCCCGGTTTATCGTGCATTTGTAGTCTGCACAGATCCGCACCTCCCCGTTTGGCTTTAGTGGGGTTACGATGGGGGTCTCCCAGGGGGCGTAGTCCACTGGCTCCAGGACTCCCTGGGCTGTGAGGCGGTCTAGTTCGGCCTCTATTTTGGGCTTCAAGGCGAACGGAACCCTCCTTGCCTTGAGCCGAATCGGCCTGACCGTGGGGTCTAGGGGCAGGGAGATGGCCGGCCCCTTGTAGCTTCCCAGGGACCCATCGAATACTTCGGGGAACTCTTTGCAAATCTCCCCGAACCCGCTGGGCGTTAAGGTTTGCCCCACCCCCTCCACGCGTATCCCCAAGGGTTTGAACCATGCCAGTCCTAGCAGGGTGGCAAGTTGGCGCTTTACCACCAGGATGTCCAGCGGCCCGTAGAAGGACCCCCTCTCGACTTGCACCCGCGCCCACCCCGCAATTTGCACCGGGTTCTTCTGGAAGTCCCGGAGTATGAAGTTCGCCGGCCGTAGTTGCAGCCGCTGCCGGGGGCACAGTTCCCTCAGGGTCTCCTCCGCTATGAGGGAAATGGAGGAACCTGAGTCCACCTCCATTTGGCAGGGGTTCCCTTCGATGAGGACTGCCACTTTAATTTTATCGGGGGTGGCGAGGGGCAAGTTCAGTACCTGTAGTGACGTGGAGTCTGTGGAGTGGGACTCCGCTGACTCGTGGTGCGTGGTCGGCCTCCGTCGGTTGAGCTTGGCCCGGCAAGCCCGGGCGATGTGGCCGGTCTTCCCGCAGCTCTGGCAGTCCCAGGTCCGGTACTGGCAGTCTCTCCGATCGTGGGAGTCGCCGCAGCTGGCGCACTTGGTGGCCGGAACCCTCTCCGACGCCGGTGGTCGATCGGCCGCTCGGGGGCGTTGGGCCGCTCTGTTGGGTGGGCCGGCGGGGCGACGCAGCTGGTAGGCTTCTCCCTCCTCCATGCGGTCGTGGTCCAGCTCCTCGTGGTGGACGGCGTCTGACCGGGTCTTGGGAAAGGTCCTGGAGGTCCTCTCGAACGCCACCGCTTCGCTGAAGGCGTTCTGGAGGGTGAGCTCTTCTTTGGCGAAGAGCTTCTGCTGGAGCCTCTCGTCGCGGAGGCCCCACGTGAATCGGTCGGCCAGGGTGTCTTCCAACTGGGGGAAGTTGCAGTTCCCGGCGATCTTGCGGAGGGCTGCCAGATAGTCGGCGGCCGATTCTCCTGCCGCCTGGTCCCTCCTGTGGAACAGGAATCTGCGAGCCACCCGTGAGGGCTGCGGCAAGAAGTGGCCCGTGAGGAGTCTGATGATCTCCTCGTAGGATTTCTCCGCCAGGCGGGCGGGCGCCGAGAGACCCTTTGCGATCTCGAACGTGGCAGGCCCGCATACGCTCAGGAGAACATCCCTCTTTGCTCCGGCGTCGGTGGTCTTGTTGGCCCGGAGGTAGAACTCGACCCGTTCCGAGTAGGACTCCCAGCCCTCTGGATTTGCAGGGTCGAAGGGTTCGAGGTAGCCGGTGATTCCGCCCTGGTTGGCCATGGTGGCAGCGGCGGTCGTGACCGGTCGTTCGTTGCCCAAGATCTCCGTCGTAGCCGATAAGGCTAGTATCCCACCTTCGTCGCCAGTGTAACGTACTCGATGCGGAGACGAGAGTAGGGCAACATTGTTTATTAGGAGCACGTTGCAAGAGAGCGAACACGTGGGCCGGGTCCCACTTATATACAATCCCCGGTACAGCCTACGGGGTTGGTCAGGCCAATCCTGACCCGTTGAACTTCCCGCCACAGCTATTGATTGGCGGGGAATTCGCGCCCTGCGCTGGGGCTGCTGGGACGGCCCAGTTGCCCCTGCGCCCGGTCGCATATTATTTACTGATACACTACATTTTGTGTGGTTCTAAACTTGATTCCTACAAAGATGTCTTTCCAATACTCTGTTTCCAACAGAAGCAGCCAAATATTTATGCACATGAAGAGGAGAACCATCCCCTTTCATCTGGGACATCACTCCTGAGGGAGCAATCTGCAGCAGCAACTTTGCTTGGCGTTGTTCCTTTGGTCTTTGGTCTGGAGCCATAATAGATTAACTCTGAACAAGGGCTTTCTATTTATCATCTTTCTAAATATCATCTTAAAAACAACAAATTGTAACAATAAAGTTATTGTCATAGCTAAAGTCATGACCATATATTGTGGCAGTGAGTCCTTTAAGTTAATATTGCCTGGCCCCAGAGGGCTCCACTCTGCCCCTTCTTAGCCTACAGCAAACTAGCGTGGGGGGAGAGTCGGCAACTGATTCCTCTCACTCCCTTCTCTCAGCTGTGCAGGATCAGAAAGCTAAAAACGCCTCTCCTGTCTCCTCCTCCTCTTAGATGGCAAAGTGCTTTGGTCGTTGGGAAGGTTTTTCAGTCCTTGGCTGGTCTTTATTATCCTTCTGTAGACCTTTCCAGTTCTGAGTTCTAGGGATTCTCTTACCTGCCGCCCCGATATGAAAGACCCCATCTTTAGCCTTTGTGCAGAAAAGACTGTTGTTCAGCCTCCCCACCCTTTGGAAGTGAGGGAAGCTGAAACATGGCTGACCACTGGCACTGGGTAGGCATGGTCTTGTAGTGCCTTGTTCAGCATACACTTGTAGTCCGCACAGATGCGGACCTTGCCAGACCCAGCAAACTAGTGCATCAGCCTCCCAACACCAGGAAGTCCAAAAGTCCATCAAAGTTCCTGTACTGCATCTGGAACTTTCCCCACCCCCGTATTTCCACATCATTCTGTGAAAAGTCTCTGAGGATGAAGCCCGCGGGCCAGAGATGAGGCCATCTGTTGGGACAGATTTCCCTGAGGGTCTCCTCTGAAATTATTGAAATGGAGGATCCTGTGTCCAACTCCATCAGGCAAGGGGCCCCCTCTAACTTAACAGTCACCTTGATTTTATCTGGGGTGTCCAAGGGCAGATGCAGTACCTGTAGTGGTTGGAGTAACATGGTGTGTTGTGTTGACTCTTGGTGTACAGTTTGTTGCCTCCGGGTCCCTTTGGAACAGCAGACTCAGGCGAGATGCCCAACCTTTCCACAATTCCAGCATTGGGCATCTCGGAACTGGCAGTTCCTCCGCTCGTGGAGCTCTCCACAGCTGGCGCAGGGAGTTGTGATGGCAGCCTGCGGTGGCGTGGTGGTCAGGCATGAGGCGTGGCGAGTAGGTCGGGGCAGCTGTAGGACCTCTTCCACTTCATCAGCTGATTCCACGTAGGGGACTGTGGTGGTGGGCCTCCTGGAAACTGGTGGGCTTGGCAGCAGACGGACCTCTGCAATGAACTGGTCTGCTGCTTCGGTGGCAAGGGCCTCGTCCATCGCGACCTGGAACATGGGGTCCTTCTTGGCGAGGAGCCTCCATTGTATTCTTTCATCCCAGAGGCCACACACTAGCCAGTCCCGGAGGGCTTCTTCCAGATTGCTGAAGTTGCAGTGGCGGGCCACCCTTGGGAGAGCCATAACGAATGCCGTAATTGACTCACCCACTGCCTGATTCCTTCCGTAGAACACGTGGCGGGCCACTATGATGGAGGGTTTGGGTGCGAAGTGCTCTTAAAGCCAGTTCAAGATGGTCTGGTATGGCGTGTCTTTGAGGTCGGCTGGCGCCAGGAGGGAAGAGATGATCTTGAATGTCGAGCGACTGCAGACACAGAAGAAAGTGGCCCGCTTCTTCGCATCATCTGTGATGTCCGCAGGCTCCAGAAAGAAAGTGAAGCAGGAGCCATATGTTTTCCAATGCTCGGTGGTGCCATTGAACTCATTGAAATGTCCTGGAGCAGCAGCCATGTCGTCTGGCAGTGGCGATGCAATTCGCGGTGCTGGATGCAGGGTTCAGTGATGCACGGTGCAGTGCCAATGGCTAGGGCTTCTCACTCACCAGGATCCCATCCTCTTCACCAATAAAATGTACTGGGTTCAAAGCATGAGGATGCCAGGAGATAGTGAATTCAGCTGTTTATTCAGTGATTCAGCACAGTGATTCAGGGCCAATGACGCTGCTTATATGCATGCAAATAATCCCACCCAAAAACCCATTACACACAACTATAGGTTCACAGCTGGCCCAAGGATCCCTGATAGGCCTCCTTCCCCCCAAACCTGTTTAGGCGAGGAGCCTATTATGGCTCGCCCGCAGAACCAGATGGACCCGGAACGGTTCCAAATGGCTCTGCGGGATCCCTGGCCCTCTGGCACCTCCCTCGATGGCCTGGTTGAGTCCTGGAATAATCAGCTCTCCAGAGCCATTGAGGAGATTGCACCTCGACGTCCTCTGCGGCCTCGGACTAAGCCGGCTCCGTGGTATACCCCGGAACTGCGCCGGCTGAAACAAGGCCTTAGACGGCTAGAGAGGCAATGGCGGCGTACCCGTGACGAGGCGATTAGAACATCCTATAGGAAGTTTATGAAGTCCTATGAGATGGCAATCAAGGCCGCAAAGAAAACATACTTTGCGGCTAAGATTGCATCTGCAAATTCGCGCCCAGCCCAATTATTTAGAATAATTCGGAACCTGACTACATTGCCTCAAGGCAATTCAAAAGCTAAGGAATTGGAGATAGGCTGCGAGGCCTTTGCGAAATACTTTGCGGATAAGGTCCAATCGCTCCGCCAGGACTGCCCCGCCAATTTAGAGGCAGTAAGTGGACTCGAAGCCCAATGCGTGTCTTCGGATTTAACTCTGGATTGCTTCGACCCGCTCAGCTTGGAGGAAGTCGACAGAATTCTTGGCACTGCACGATCCACGACTTGTGACCTGGACCCATGCCCCTCCTGGCTAATTAAGGCCTGCCAGGAGGAATTAAGATATCCTATACGGGATATTATAAATCGATCCCTTTCAGAAGGTGTTTTTCCAACACCCCTGAAAGAGGCATTGGTCCGCCCTCTCTTGAAAAAACCGTCATCAGACCCGGCCGAATTGGCACACTACCGGCCGGTCTCAAATCTGCCCTTTTTGGGCAAGATTATCGAGAGGGCAGTGGCGATGCAGTTACAGGAATTTCTGGAGGACGCTTCCGTCTTAGATCCATGCCAGTCCGGCTTCCGCCCGGGTCATGGGATGGAAACAGTCCTGGTCGCCCTCATGGATGACCTCCGACGACAACTGGATCGAGGCGGCTCGGCGGTATTGCTGTTGCTAGACCTATCAGCTGCGTTCGATATGGTCGACCATCAGCTGCTGACCCGCCGCCTCGCCGACGCAGGAATTCGGGGGCTAGCCTTACAGTGGCTCTCCTCCTTTCTTGACGGTCGGGGACAAAGGGTGGCAATCGGGGGGGAGCTGTCTCAGAGGCACCCACTTCATTGTGGAGTGCCTCAGGGAGCAGTTCTCTCCCTGATGTTGTTTAACATCTTTATGCGCCCCCTTGCCCAGATTGCACGGAGGTATGGGCTGGGCTGTCATCAATACGCAGATGACACCCAGCTCTATCTACTGATGGACGGCCGGACTGGTGATGCCCCAACAAACTTGGACCGGGCATTACAAGCCGTGGCTGACTGGCTCAGGCTGAGCGGGCTGAAGCTGAATCCGGCAAAGACTGAGGTCCTTTGCGTGGGCCGCGGCGGGCCGGGAGGGGAGATCACCTTACCGGCCTTTGACGGTGCGCCACTGGTACCAGTGCGCAAAGTCAAGAGCCTGGGAGTGCTACTGGAATCCTCTCTATCAATGGAGGCCCAAGTAGCTGCCACTGCTAGATCCGCCTTCTTTCATCTTAGGAGAGCGAGGCAGTTGGCCCCCTTCCTGGAACGCACCGACCTAGCAACTGTGATCCACGCAACGGTCACTTCGAGATTAGACTACTGCAATGCCCTCTACATGGGGCTGCCCTTGTACCGAACACGGAGGCTTCAGGTAGTCCAGAACGCGGCGGCCAGGCTGTTGGAGGGACTACCACGGTGGGAAACTGCACGGCCTGGGCTGCGGGATCTACATTGGCTACCGGTTGTCTACCGTGTTCGCTATAAGGTGCTGGTTATCACCTTTAAAGCCCTATATGGCCGAGGACCTGCCTACCTAAAGGACCGCCTCTCCCCATATGTGCCCCAGAGAGCACTGAGATCCAGCTCACAGAACTTACTGACAATCCCTGGGCCAAGAGAAGCCAGGCTGAGGGCCACTAGGGAGCAGGCCTTCTCGGTGATAGCCCCTCGTTGGTGGAACGACCTTCCGGAGATGGTGCGAGCCCTGCGGGACTTGAACCAATTCCGCAGGGCTTGCAAAACATGTCTCTTTCAGCTGGCCTTTGAGATGGAACCCGACTAATTTGATGAATGGACAACTAGTCATCTTGTGGATATCACGACTACAGCATTTAGCACCTATTTTATTATATATTTAACTTTTAAATAATTTTACTGTAATTGATATTTAAAATTGTTTATGTTGTTTATGATTCATGGGATTCCCATGCCTGTCAGCCGCCCTGAGCCCGCCTCGGCGGGGAGGGCGGGATATAAAAATAAAATATTATTATTATTATTATTATTATTATTATTATTATTATTATTATTATTATTATTATTATTATTCCTGAATCCAGGTGGCTATTGTTTTAGGGTCTCAAGCTCAGCCAAGTCTCTGCTGGCCCTAAGGCCAAACTCCAAGTCCAATATATAAAACTCCTCCTCCACAAAGTTTCCCAACACCTAACAAACATAGTCTTTAAGATGTGCTGGTTTCTGCCACTCCCTGTTGGACTGACGAAGCACACCAGACGCGGCTGAGGAGTTGGGTTTCCTTGTCGGGGTTGCTGGTGCTGTACTAGTGGAAGGCTGTGGCTTTGGAGTAGTGGAAGGGCCCCCAAAGTCGGAGTTACATGGTGTGGGTTCCTCCGACTCCTGGTGGTCTTGCTGGGTGCTCGTTCCTGCTGGTTCCTGCAGCGGCGCCAACTTGGAGTTGCTCCGTGGTGTTTGGTGTAATGTCTGGCTCGGCAGGGAGCATGTGGCGGCGGAGTTGATCCATGTGTCTTTGCAGGACTTGGCCCCCATTGGTACATACCTTGTAAGAAACTGGGCCCGTGGCTCAGATGACTCATGCGGGGATCCAGGCAGGGCCACTGCCAAAGTTCCAGGTATATACAGGGTCTCTTGGGAAAAATCCTCGGGGCGCCTCCTGGCACTCAGGTGATGGCCGGGGTTCGGGGACTCTATCCGGGTGGAGACGGTCCAGTCTGGCCGTCAGGCGGCAGCTCATGAGGAGCTCTGCTGGGCTGCGACTTGTGGTAGCACAAGGGGTCACTCGATGGCTGAAGAGGAACGCAGCTAGATGGTGGTCCTAGTCCCCATGAATTAAACACCGGAGAGACTCTTTCATGGTGCGCACCATCCGTTCCACCTGTCCGTTGGTGGCCGGGTGGAATGGGGCAGAGTGGACATGCGTAATAAGGTAGCAACCCAGAAACTCTTGGAACTCTTCCAATGTGAAGGACATTCTGTTGTCTGTGACCACCGTGTCCAGGATGCCATGGGTGCAGAAAATCCTATGGAGCACACGGATTGCTGCTCGGGAGAAGGTGGATGTGGCTGGGACTACCTCCAACCACTTGGTGTATGAGTCCACCAGAATAAAGAATATTTGCCCCTGTAATGGGCCCGCAAAGTGCAAGTGCAACCGGAACCATGGGTTGCGGGTGGACTCCCAGTGTTGCACAGGGGTGTGGGGTGGTTCTGGCCGGGTTTCCTGGCAGGCCTGGCATCGCTTGACCCAGGCTTCAATCTCACTGTCCATCCCCAGCCACCAAACAAAGCTCCAGGTGAGCGCTTTCATTTTAATGATGCCTGGGTGTGTCTCATGCAGGGTTTCCAGAACTTGTTGGTGCAAAGGAGCAGGGACCATAACCCGACTGCCCCAGAGTAGGCATCCCTTGTGGGAAGAGGGTTCATCCCAGTGCGAGGAAAAAGCTGTAAATTCTGGACCTACCCAGTCGGTAGGCCACCCCCTCCCCAACCATTTGAGGACATGGGATAAGATGTGGTCATTACCCGAGTGACGGGCGATGTCAGCTGCTTGCAAGGGCCGGTCAGGGAGGTCCTCGATGAGTAGGAGCTGGTGGGCCGGCGCTGGGTCTGGGTCTTGGGCTGGTAATGTCAGGCAACTGAGGGCAACAGTGTGCCCAATTGCTTTTCCTGGCTGGTGCTGCAGGGAGTATTGGTAGACTGTGAGGAAGATAGACCAGAGCAGGACCTGGGGAGAGAGAATCTGGGGGGTTTGCCAGTCGGGAGCAAGTAGACCCAGCAAGGGCTTGTGGTCCATGGCAATGGTGTATGGTCGACCATAGAGGTAGTTGTGAAACTTTTTTATTCCCACAACGATGGCCAGTGCCTCTTTGTCGATTTGCATATACTTGCATTTGGCCGAATTCAGGGTGTGGGAGTAATAAGCCACTGGCACCTCCCTGCCATCCGGGAGGCAATGGCCGAGGACCGCTCCAATGCCATAAGGGGGTGTGTCGCAGGCAAGGATTCATCAAATTGTGCCAGGACCTTGGAAATCAGAAGGTCTTTGATGGCCCAGAATGCAGAGGCTTGCTTCGTATCCCAGACCCACAAAGTGTTTTTGTCGAGGAGACAGTGCAGGGGTTCTGCCAATGGGGCTTTGAGGGGCAGGAAGGAATTGTAGAAGTTCAGGAGCTCCAAAAATGCTTGTAGCTCCTGTTTGGATTTGGATTCATCATCATCAACATCATCATCATCACATTTTATTTGTATCCCGCCCTCCCCGCCGAAGCGGCTCAGGGCGGCTAACAACAATAATTTAATACATACATTGTACAATATATAACATTTTAAATTACAATTGATTAAAATCTATTAAAATTCTAAAAACAATGAAATTAGTATGTTGGTGCTATAAATACCGATGGCAATTTTATTTAGCAGTTAGCAGTTTCAGTTGGTGAAGGCCATTCGGAACAAGATGGTCTTGCAGGCCCTGCGAATCTGTTCAAAGTCCCGCAGGGCCCGCATTTCTTCTGGAAGCTGATTCCACAGCTGTGGAGCCATAGCAGAGAAAGCCCGAGTACGGGTGCTCTGGAGTTTTACCTCTTTTGGCCCGGGAATAATCAGCAGGTTCTTCCCTGCTGACCTCAGTGCTCTCTGGGGTTCGTACGGGGAGAGACGGTCCCTAAGGTAGGCAGGTCCTCGGCCATATAGGGCTTTAAAGGTAATAACCAGCACTTTCTAACGAATCTGGTATGTAACTGGCAGCCAGTGCAGTTCACGCAGCCCCGGCTGTATGTGCTCCCACTTTGGGAGCCCCAGCAACAGTCTGGCAGCTGCGTTCTGCACTAGCTGCAGCTTCCGGGTTCGGCACAGAGGCAGCCCCATGTAGAAGGCATTACAGTAATCTAGTCTCGAGGTGACCGTTGCGTGGATCACTGTTGCCAGGTCCTGACGCTCTAAGAAGGGAGCCAACTGCTTTGCCCACCTCAGGTGAAGAAAGGCTGACTTGGCAGTGGCTGCTATCTGGGTCTCCATTGATAATGAAGGCTCCAGTAGGACTCCCAGGCTTCTGACTCGGCGCGCCGCTTTCAATGGTGCCCCGTCAAAGACTGGGAGAGATATTTCCCCTCCCAGAGCGTCCCGACCCAAGCAAAGGACCTCTGTCTTCGCCGGATTCAGTTTCAGCCCACTCAGCTTTAACCAGGTTGCCATGGACTGCAGTGCTGGGTCCAAGTTCTCTGGGGTGCAGCCAGGCCGGCCATCCATTAGTAGATAGAGCTGGGTGTCATCTGCATACTGGTGACACCCAAGCCCATACCTCCTGGCAATCTGGGCAAGGGGGCGCATATAGATATTAAATAGCATCGGCGAGAGAACTGCTCCCTGAGGCACCCCACAGTGTAGTGTTCATCTCTGGGAGAGCTCACCCCCGATTGCCACCCTTTGTCCCCAATCCTCAAGGAAGGAGGAAAGCCATTGTAAAGCCGACCCCCTAAACCCAACATCGGCGAGGCGGTGGGTCAGCAGCCGATGGTCGACCGTGTCGAACGCAGCCGACAGTTCTAACAACATCAGCACCGCCACACCGCCTCGATCCAGATGCCACTGGAGATCATCCACCAAGGCGACCAGCACTGTCTCCGTCCCATGGCCTGGGCGAAAGCCAGACTGGCAAGGGTCTAGGATGGAAGCATCATCCAGAAAACCCTGCATCTGCGACGCCACTGCCCTCTCTATAATTTTACCTAAGAACGGTAAATTCAAGACCGGTCGGTAGTTTGCCAATTCGGCCGGGTCTGCTGTACTTTTTTTCAAGAGCAGGCGGACCAACGCCTCTTTTAAGGGCGTTGGAAAATGCCCCTCCAGGAGTGATCTATTTATGATGTCCCGTAAAGGACATCTAAGCTCCCTCAGGCAAGATTTAATTAGCCAAGAAAGGCACGGGTCCAAATTAGGGATGTGCAAAAAAAAAAAAAATCGGATTTACACGGATTCAGAAGTATACGGGGGAAAAAATTCGGAATCCCCGTATACTACTGAATTCCGTATTCGGAATAGCCGCATATACGGTAGATGCGCGGCTATTTCCGAATATACGGCCCTATTATACCCTATGGGCCATTGAAATCAATGGCAAATAGGGTATATTTGAAGCCACCTGGAGGGGAGGGGGTTTGAGGGAGAGCCCCCAAATTTGCAGGGGACCTGCAGGGGACTCTCCCCTCCAACTCCCCCAAGTCCCAAAAAGATTGGGCCAGGGGATCCCATTCCAGGGGCACCCAAAGAGGGTGCCCCTATTCCATCACTATACCCTGTGGGCCATTGACATCAATGGCAACATAGGGCATAATTAGAAGCTACTGGGGGGCAGGGGGTTTGAGGCAGACCTGGCTGCAGCAAACCCAGATGCCAGCTCTCCAGCCCTGCCCCAAACAACACAGGGAGAGCTGGCCAACCACAACAAGCCTGCTGGTTCTGGGTCTCTCACCCAGGTGCCAGCTTCCCTGCCACAGAACACACAATCTACAGATGCCAGCTCTCCAGCCCTGCCCCAAACAACACGGGGATAGCTGGCCAACCACAACAAGCCTGCTGGCTCTGGGCCCCTCACCCAGGTGCCAGCTTCCCTGCCACAGAACACACAATCTACTCTATAAAAACAAAAAAGTGACCCAGCCCACACAGCCCACACATACCCTCGCCAACCCCCACACCAACCAGAGGTAATTTAAAAAAACCAAAACAAAACCAGCAGAATCACAAAAGGCCAAGCAAGTCAAGTGTTTAAACAGTGGCCTTTCACCAATAAGAAAACTTAGGCCAAATCAGTCAACAACACCCCCCCACACACCCCCAAACCAGGAAAAGTGACAACTGGAAAAAAAGGCCAACCAAAGCAACTCAAGTGTTTAAAAAGTGGCCTTTCACCAATAAGAAAACTTAGGCCAAATCAGTCAACAATACCCCCCCACCCCCAAACCAGGAAAAGTGACAACAGGAAAAAAAGGCCAACCAACGCAACTCAGGCCAACCAAACCTGGATCGGGGCGGTGTGGCGGTGCTGATGTTGTTAGATCTGTTGTTAGATCTGTCAGCCGCGTTCGACACGGTCGACCATCGGCTACTCACCCGCTGCCTCCCCGATATAGGGGTGAGGGGGTCTGCCTTACAATGGCTCTCCTCCTTCCTCGAGGATTGGGGACAAAGGGTGGCAATTGGTGGCGAACCGTCCCGGAGGCGCACACTGGACTGTGGAGTGCCTCAGGGGGCAGTTCTCTCACCAAGGTTATTCAATATCAATATGCGCCCTCTTGCCCAGATTGCCAGGAGATACGGACTTGGGTGCCATCAATATGCAGATGACACCCAACTCTACTTACTGATGGACGACCGGCCTGACTGCATCCCTGAGAATTTAGACCGGGCCTGCAGGATATGGCAACATGGTTGAGGGGGAGCGGGCTGAAATTGAATCCAGCGAAGACAGAAATCCTTTGCCTGGGTCGGGGCGCCTGGGAAGGGGAAATACCTCTTCCGGTCTTCGACGGGGCGCCGTTGAAAGCGGCGCACCAGGTTAGGAGTCTGGGAGTTTTACTGGAGCCTTCATTATCAATGGAGGCTCAGATTGCAGCCACTGCCAAGTCAGCCTTTTTCCATCTAAGGCGGGCAAGGCAGTTGGCTCCCTTCCTAGAGCGCCAAGATCTGGCAACGGTACTTCACGCAACGGTCACCTCGAGGCTGGATTACTGTAATGCCCTCTACATGGGGCTGCCTCTGTACCGAACCCGGAAGCTGCAGCTGGTGCAGAACGCAGCGGCCAGACTGTTGCTGGGGCTCCCTAAATGGGAGCACATACAGCCTGGGCTGCATGAGCTGCACTGGCTGCCAGTTATATACCGGGTTCGTTACAAAGTGCTGGTCATTACCTTTAAAGCCCTATATGGTCGAGGACCTGTCTACCTTAGGGACCGTCTCTCCCCATATGAACCCCAGAGAGCACTGAGGTCAGCTGGAAAAAACTTGCTGACCACCCCCGGACCAAGAGAGGTGAAGCTGCAATGCACCCGCAATCGGGCCTTCTCCTCTGTAGCCCCGAGCCTATGGAACCAACTCCCAGAGGAAATGCGGGCCCTGCAGGACCTTGAACAATTCCGCAGGGCCTGCAAGACCTTCCTCTTCAGACTGGCCTTCGCTGAAGAAAGAAGCTGCTAAGGATAACCGCCACCACAAAAGAACGAATAGCAATAGCATTTTTATTAATTTAATTTAATTAATTGATTAATTTTAAACTCATTAGAATTTTTAAATGTTGGATGTAACTTTGTTTTTATATAATGCTGTTAGCCGCCCTGAGCCTGCTCCGGCGGGGAGGGCGGGATACAAATAAAATTATCTATCTATCTATCTATCTATCTATCTATCTATCTATCTATCTATCTATCTATCTAGTGTTTAAAAAGTGGCCTTTCACCAATAAGAAAACTCAGGCCAGATCAGTCAACAACAACACCCCCACCCCTAAAACCAGAACCAGGAAAAGGGGGACAAAAGTGGCCTTTTAAACAATGAAAATTAGGCCAAACAGCACCACCACCACCCAATAACCTGAAGAGAAAAGTAACACAGCAGCAACACAACAAAGCAGCAACAAATCAAACACTGAAACAGTAAAAAAAACTCAACTTTTAACAATACAGGAACTCCCCCCCCCCCAAAAAAAAAACCCCTTCACCCTAACCCCAAGAAATCCAAGCCACCCAAATCAGGAGAAGTAAAAGGACACTGCACTTTTAAAAGTCCTCTCACTAAATTAAGATATGGGCAAATTAGCAAAAAAAAACCCACCCCAGGCCCCCACCCCCAGCAGAACCTAACCCCAACCCCAATAGGCTACCCACCCAGTACTCACCCACCCAAATCTGAACAAGTAAAGGGACTGTAGTCCTTTTACCAACAAAAACTAAAACAAGAACCCCAAAACTGTCTTACCTTGTCTTCTCTGAGTCCAGGGAGGTCTGGTAAGGCTGAGTGAGAGAGCAGCAGGCAGCAGCTGAAGCCAAGGGCCAGCCACCAGCAGCAGCACAATCTCTCTCACACCAACCCACATACACCAACACAGCAATGGAGGAGTCCAGCAGGAAGACTCCTTAAAAAGGTTCTCTGGCCCTACAGAGAGCAATTTCAAAAAATAGCATTGCTCTCTGATTGGCCAGACAACAGTGCTTACTTGGATACCCAAGTAAGCAAAAGATCAAAATAACAACAATGTAGCTGATGGCTGGGCAATCAGCTATACAACAGCCCTGCAAAGCATGCATTTGCAATGCATTTTGCAAATGCATGCTTTGGATTGGCTGCTGGGGCTCCTCTCCCCCCCCCCCTGGTCCCAGGGAGGCTATGGGAGAGGCGGGAAGAGGCCACTAAAGGCGGGAAGGTAGTCAAGCAGCTCCACTGAGGCTGCAGAAGCTACCTTCCCGCCTTTTCCATTGACAGCCGTATACTTCCGAATAGCTATTCGGCAGTATACGGCAAGCTGTATTCGGCTGCCGCATAATAGGCGGCAATGGGAATCGGCTACGACCAATTCCGAATACAGCCGAATCAGTGTTGACTGATTCCGTTGACTTCCTCCAGGCTGAGTGGGTCGAAATGATCCAGGACAAAACCTGAAGACAGGCACGGAGCCTCCAGTTTGTATACTGTATCCAATGTAATGGGCAGGTCCTGGCGGAGCGACGTGATTTTGTCTGCAAAAGCCTCACAGCCTATTTCCAATTCTCTAATATTTGGCCTGCCCTGGGGCAGTGTGGTTAAATATCCAATTATTTTGAACAATTGTGCCGGGTGCGAATTTGCAGACGCAATCTTGGCTGCGAAGTAATCTTTCTTCGC
Source organism: Heteronotia binoei (assembly GCF_032191835.1). NCBI lineage: Eukaryota > Metazoa > Chordata > Lepidosauria > Squamata > Gekkonidae > Heteronotia > Heteronotia binoei. The sequence continues at coordinate 137,227,717 of NC_083229.1, forward strand.
AGCCTTGAGTGCCATCTCATATGACCTCATAAGCACTCTATAAGATGTTCTCACCGCTTCATCACAAGTGCACCACCACTGCCTCTCTAGTCGTCTGAGTCCTTGTTTCAGCTGGCATAACTCCAAGGTGTACCATGGAGCCAGCTTCGAACGAGGGCACAGAGGACGTCGAGGTGCGATCTCGTTGATTGCCCCGGTTAGCCAATCTTGCCAGGCATCAACTAGGGCATCAAGGGAATCGCCAGGGGTCCAGGGGTCCCGAAGAGCCATCTGGAACCATTCCGGGTCCATCAGGCTCCGCGGGCAAGCCAAAATAGGCTCTCCGCCCTTACAGGGTTGGTGTGGCGTCTCCATATGGGCCTTGAGGGCTAAGTGATCCGACGATGGCACCGCCTCCGTTGCGATATCGCTCACCCGAATCCCGGACGCAAAGATCAGGTCTAATGTGTGTCCCGCCTGATGCGTAGGAGTCGTAATAAATTGAGAGAGTCCCAGTGTCGGCATGGAAGACACTAGGTCCATTGCCCGACTGGAGGCCGCGTCATCGGCAAGGACATTGAAGTCACCCAGGACCACAAGCCTCGGGTACTCCAATGCCCAGCCCGATGCCACCTCCACCAGGGATGGTAAGGCACTGGCTGGTGCGTTAGGCAGATGGTACACCAGCCAGATCGCTAACCCCTCTCCGACATCCCACGCTAGGCTGGCACATTCAACGCCATCGATCATTGGGGCCGGGAGAGCGTCAACTATGGGTTCTGGGGCGTCAACAATGGCACTGATTTTGCTGGGAGCTGGATGGATCATCTTTCTAAAAAATCATCTTAAAAACAACAAATTGTAACAATAAAGTTATTGTCATAACTAAAGTCATGACCATATATTGTGGCAGTGAGTCCTTTAAGTTAATATTGCCTGGCCCAGGAGGGCTCCACTCTGCCCCTTCTTAGCCTACAGCAAACTAGCGTGGGGGGAGAGTCGGCAACTGATTCCTCTCACTCCCTTCTCTCAGCTGTGCAGGATCAGAAAGCTAAAAATGCCTCTCCTGTCTCCTCCTCCTCTTAGATGGCAAAGTGCTTTGGTCGTTGGGAAGGCTTTTCAGTCCTTGGCTGGTCTTTATTATCCTTCTGTAGACCTTTCCAGTTCTGAGTTCTAGGGATTCTCTAAAATAATAACCAGCCTCCCCGATATGAAAGACCCCATCTTTAGCCTTTGTGCAGAAAAGACTGTTGTTCAGCCTCCCCACCCCTTGGAAGGTGTCCAGGCCACATGTGCAGTGCCCCACAGATCTTCATTAAACTAGTAACCGGGCCAGAGATGCAGAAGGGGGTTGTTTTGCTTGTTACCTTTAGTAGAACATGGTGAGTTTTGCTCATAGGCATATATTGTATCATACATGTTCAGGAGAGCCAGTTTGGTGTAGTGGTTAAGTGTGTGGACACTTATCAGGGAGAACCAGGTTTGACTCCCCACTCCTCCACATGCACCTGCTGGAGTGACCTTGGGTCAGTCACAGTTCTATTATTCTATTATTAGTCTATTATGTGGATTGGATAAACATCTGGAGCAGAGGTCCATCAGTGGCTATTAGACATAGTGTATTGTTGGAACTCTCTGTCTGGGGCAGTGGTGCTCGGTATTCTTGGTGCTTGGGCTTCTAGTGTCCTGGTCCCTCTGATGGACCTCTTGATGGTACTTGGGGTATTTTTGGCCACTGTGTGACACAGAATGTTGGACTGGATGGGTCTGATTCGACATGGCTTCTCTTACATTCTTATGTTCTTGAAAGAGCTGCTCTCTTAAGAATGGTTGTCTAAAGAGCTCTTTCAGCCCCATCACCTCACAGGATGTCTGTTGTGGGGAGAGGGAGGGAAGGAGATTGTAAACTGCTTCGAGACTCCAAGGCTCAATCTCTTCTTTTCGTCTCTTCTCTTTACATCTTCACTTCTGTTCTTTAGAAATCTTGTCTTTGCAATGGAACAATTTATTCCTGGAACAATTCCCCAACACCCTCTGATTCTAGTCCCAGACTGGCCATTTTTTTGCATTAGGACCTTGATCAGACATTTCTTCACTTCCCAGAGCTACACTACAACACTCTGCTGCCGCTTGAATGAATACACTCACCCCTGGAAGAAGAAGAAGAATTGCAGATTTATACCCCGCCCTTTTCTCTGCCACTTGAATGAATAGGCTCGCCCCTGGAAATACAAGGATTTCTGGAATGAACTGCAAAATGGGAAACAGGGGAATGAAACTAATAGAATAAAAGAAAGAGTGGTGAGAAATGTGACACCACAGAATCAATCTCACCAACGTTTCCTCTTCTAAGCTCTCTCTTTGAATATAATAACTGCTTTCCCAGGTACCCATAAATATAATGTCAGTCATTACTATTTCCAAAAGGGTGGCTGATGTTTGCAATCCTAAAACCCCTTCCTGGGAGTAAGTAGAATTCTGTATAGGACTGATCTCTTAGTTACTCTTGAATGTAACCTTCCAGTTGACCTTTTCAAAAAAAAGAGTTGTTGGGATTTCTTTGAAAAACCTCCCTGCAGATTAGGGAAGATGACTTTTCATCTCCATGGAAGCCATTCAGGTGTCACAAAGCACAGAATTCCTTTACTGTGTAAAATCTGTGAGTTTGTCTCTGGAACCTGCTGTCTCTAGGATGACATCTCCTCTATAATGATGGAGAAGGGTCTTCCCCAGCATTAGTGCACTTTGCAGTGCCCACTTCCATATACAGCATGGCACAAAACGCTCATTCTTCTATCCCATCAAATAAATGCCTTTAAAACCAAGAGTATTTGCATTCCAGTAAGTGAACTGAACTGAAGTGTTGGTCTCAAATTATTTACTTCTCAGCAGTCAACATGGCAATATATATATATTTTGTCAACATGGCAGTATGGCAATATTGATCAGTAAAACAGCAAATGCTAGTCCTTTACTGATTCTAAAACCTTTATTAGGCATTTGTTGATAAGAATCCAGATAATGAGAAGTATAATAGGCAATAAAATTATATTATAAATGAAAATGTCTTTTAAAACTATAACCATCTAGTATAAAGATCCAAGCGGGCAGCCATGTTGGTCTGAAGCAGTTGAACAAAGCAGGAATCAAGTTGCACCTTTAAGACCAACCAATTTTTATTTAGAACATAAGCTTTCGTGTGCTCTTAAGCACACTTCATCAGACGAGGAATCCAGCACAGTGAACAAAGTCATGCATAGCTGAGCAGAGCCACACACAGCTGGTAGGCAGTGGCCCAGAATGCAACATGGTACAGATTTAAGAACCAATGACAGTGAAGTAAAATTATCTGGTAGGCAGTGGTTTAGAATGTAAAATGGTACAATGACAGAATAGTAAAATTAACAAATTGAGCAAACCTTTGATCTGAGTAGCATGAGCATGCGAAAGCAACAAAACAGTAGTATGTCAAAATGTGAGATTGTCTGTCAATGACAATGGGAGATGGGTTCAATATATGTAATGGGATAAGCAACCAAAGTCCCTGTTCAAGTGTGTCAATACAGCTAGAAGAGAAATACATTGGATAGTTCTAAAAAAAGATCCTGTCCATACTTCATTTCTTCCCTAAGCAGATAAATGTCAAGAGTCACTCCATCTTGTTCCTCTTGTCATGTGCATTCAATTGTACAATGCTATGCTGTGCTTGCTATGCCTTTGATATAACTGTAACTTGTTGCTTATCTGGAGGGAGGATGGCATGTCTGGGAATTGGCTAGTTGCTAGGTAACCAAGGTCAAAGAGCTGAAGGAGATGAGAACCATGAACTGATAGCGGGCACCTGTGATTATGAGAGCTTAGCAAAAACCTCGTGCAAAACCCCCACTTTTGCTTGGTGCACTTTGGCTTGAATTATAATGGTTCAGGCAAAGGTTTATAAGCTGGGGGAACTGACAGAGAGATCAGTTCTGACAACACGTGTTTATGCCCATGAAGTTGGAATAAAGATCTTGAACTTCAACTGTCTTTTCCTTGACTCTGGGTCTGACATTTTTTCGGAACTGCCTTATCACAGTGGCCTAGCGTAACCCCAGACTCACGATGGCTGGTGAACAGGACCAGGCTACAGGGATTACTAAAACGGATGGTGAGGAAGAACACAAGCCCGAAGGGTCACCATGACATTGTGGAGGAAAAACTGGGGCTCTATGGATTTCCGAGAGAGTATTATCGGAGATCTGAGAGAGGACCCCCAGCAGCACCACCAACTTTCAGGGCTGCAATGCTCCTACCACCCGTGGAGGTGCCAGGGTGATGAAAGTCGAGAGGAGGACCCCCAGACTGGTGAGCTGGGGGACACAACCATGGACTGGATGCAAGAAGCTTTAGCCACTCAAAGTATCCAACTCCGGGAGGAAATGCAAACCATGCATGCCTTCATGATCCAAGAGATGCAGGACCCTGCCCGGCAAGTGTGAACGGTCCAAGAGTACCTCAGCAAGTTCAGGGCGCTGAACTCCAAAGTTCAGCGATGGGACGACACAGCCAGGATCGAGCAATTCAAGAGGGACCTCAACTCTCACATATATGGAGAGACCCTGAAACTGGGGGAGCCACGAAATCTGGTCAGGTGGACCCAGCTAGCTTGTAAAATAGAGAATCGCAACAAGATGATTGTCCTCCATAAGAAGCAACAAGGGGGCCCCACAAAAGAAGCTCAGGAGAAGACACCCCGACCCAATCTACCCAAGCGCACCCCTGAACAGCTTTCACATGAGGAGCACGACCAGAGAGCCAAAGTGAAGTTGTGCTTCAAGTGCAGGGGGGGGGATCACATCGCCAGTGAATGCCCCAGCAAGCAGAAGGAGACACGGACCTCCACACCTCTGAAGCTGGAGGCTAAGAAGAAAACCGGCGGCACCAGAGCCCCAACAGCCAAGGCCAAGTCAGCGGTGCTGCAGATCCACCAGGTGATCCCTGAGGAGTCCGAGGAGGAGGACAGAGAGGCCCAGCTGTCAAGAAACGACCCAGACCTGCTGTGAGGAGTGCACAACAGCAGGTCAGAGCCATGGCACACCACTACAGGTGAGATTATCCAGGACTTTGTATTATGTACCCATAACACTAGTAAATCCCGTTACAAAGTGATTCTCTTGCATCAAGGCCCTACTGGCTTAGGATGCTCCAAAGACTTATTATCCCTGAGCTTGGTGGAAGCACTAGGATTAAAACTAGTGCCCCTTCAAGAATCCTGTGTTCGAGCAAATGGACGGGAGCCCAATGAAGGGGGAACCATGTAGGACAGGGACCGAAGTATGTGCCTTGGGGGTGGGGGGAAATTGGGAACCTCGCACGTTCATTATCACCCTGGCCGCCAAGTTCCAAGCCGTCCTCAGCTTGGAGTGGCTGGCTGACCACGACCCGGTGGAATAAAAACTGGGGCCCACACACCGTTCCCCAGCTTGAGAAACTTTGCGTCACCAGAGTTTGTCAAGCAGACGGATTCAATGACGAGTCGAAGTTGAAACAAAGACTACATTTATTAATAGACCGTTACTTTGGCTCAGGGTGGGGGGGGTGGGCTCCCTCCGGGTGTCCTGCCCTCCCAGGAAAAGTGCATGCGCAATACATCGCCTCTCCTTTCCCGGAGTAGTGAAAGCTGCATGGTCACTGTCTGGCTATGCCTGGCAGATGGTCACTGCAATGGCCTCTCCTACATTACGGCATCCGTGGCAACACCTTCTTGCTGCCACCCCCCCATTTTCAGAGAGTTTGCCATGTCATGGTGCGACCGAATGTCCAGCGGTATAACCGGATGGGCAGGCTGGGCTCACCAACCTCGCCAGCCAAGAGAAGGAAAACTCTAACATCAAGCCCGGGCAGACAGAGCTCATTAATGTAACATCTACCACCTGGAGGACTCGCTGCCGGCATCCCCGCTTACTGGGCCATGGCAGATGACCCCATGGTGAAAGGTTGGAGCCAGTACTGCGCACACTGCGCTTCACCTACAAATTCCTCTGCACAGGCCTGAAGGGTATCCACATCCACAACCCACAACATACCAAGTCCTGCAGCAATGGGCAAGAAGCGAAACAGCAGGTGGAAGATGCCACAGGAAGCCGCAGTCCCGGTCCTGCATGTAGGCGGTTCAGGGTATTGGTCGCCTGATGCTGCCCCGGAGACGAAAGCATTTTTCGACAGAACCCTGAATGACCAAGCAGCCTTATTTAGGGACAGCACTGCTTGCTCCATATGGAGAGGGGCCTAGAAAAGGTGGCCTAAACAAACCTCGTCTCCTCCTCCCCCCAGTTGGCTAGCCGCGGTCAACAGGCATCCTCTACTGGTTGGGTAAGTCAAAGGCTTAGAGCCGCCTTTCTGGCGTTGGCTTCATGGTCAGGAATTTCATTGCATCTAAACTCGAAAACCTGCCAACAGGTCACTCAGATTCCATCATGTCTATGCGCCTCCCTCTTCAAAACAAGCAGCATGCAACACTCTTCAGTGTGTATGCCCCAACCCTTCAAGCAGATTCTGCAGAAAAGAATAAGTTCTATGCTGATCTATGCAACCTCATACAGAAGACCCCTACAGAGGACAAGGTGATCATCCTTGGCGACTTCAATGCCAGAGAAGGTAAAGACTCGGAAGCCTGGAAAGGAGTACTTGGCAAACACGGCATTGGCAACTGCAATGATAACGGGCGCCTCCTGCTAGAATTCTGCACGGAGCATCAGCTCACCATTACCAACACTATCTTCCAGCAGAAGAACAGTCTAAAGACAACCTGGATGCACCCACAGTCCAAGCATTGGCACCTTATTGACTACATTCTGGTGCGCCATAGAGACCTTCGAGATGTCTTACACACCCGAGTAATGCCCAGTGCAGAATGTCATACAGATCATCGACTTCTACGCTGCAATCTCCGTCTTCACTTTAAATCTACACCCAGGAGAGGCGGTATCCCCCGGAGGAAGTTTCAGGTTGGCAGCCTTCAGTCGGCCGAAGTTAGAGCTGCCTTCCAGGCAAAACTCCAGACAAGAATTGAGGACCCCAATTGCCTCACAGATCCTTCTCCAGAAGCACTCTGGAAACACCTAAAAACTACCATCCTGTTGACCTATGAAGAAGTCCTCAGGTTCTCCACAAGGAAGAACAAGGACTGGTTTGACGAGAACAATCAAGAGATCCAAGAATTACTGGCGAAAAAGAGATCTGCCTACCAAGCACATCTTGCTCAGCCCTCCTGTCCCGGGAAAAAAGCAACCTTTCGTGTTGTATGTAGCAACCTCCAGCGCAAGCTTTGAGACATTCAGAACGAGTGGTGGACCAAGCTTGCAGAGAGAACCCAGCTGTGTGCAGACACTGGTGATTTAAGAGTGTTCTACGAAGCCCTGAAGGCAGAATATGGTCCATCACATCAGGCTCAGAGTCCCTTGCATAGTGCAGACGGCCAAGTGCTCCTCACAGACAAGGCATCCATACTGAACCGGTGGCCGGAGTATTTTCAGGTTCTCTTCAGTGCCAATCGCGTAGTTCAAGATTCAGCAATCCACCTCACCCCACTTCAACCAGTGAAAACAGAGTTGGATGAGATCCTCACCCTAGAAGAGACTGTTAAAGCCATCAAGCAACTGAAAAGTGGCAAGGCAGCGGGAGTAGATGGAATCCCACCAGAGATCTGGAAGCATGGGGGCATAGTACTACATAGCACACTTCACAAAGTACTTGTCACCTGCTGGGAACAAGGCAAACTACCACAGAACTTTCGCGATGCAATCATCATTACTCTACATAAGAACAAAGGGGAAAAGTCAGATTGCTCCAACTACCGGGGGATAACCCTGCTCTCCATCTCAGGCAAAATCCTTGCTAGAATACTCCTGAACAGACTGGTGCCCACCATTGCAGAAGAACTCCTCCCAGAGAGCCAGTGTGGCTTCAGAGCTAACAGGAGCACCACCGACATGGTATTTGTTCTCAGGCAGCTCCAAGCGACCTTACCAAAGCTTTTGATACCATTAGCAGGAATGGCCTGTGGCAAATCTTGGAATGTTTAGGATGTCCCCCAAGGTTCCTCAGTATGGTCATCCAGCTACATGAAGACCAGCAAGACCAAGTTAGACACTGCACCAATCTCTCGGAGCCCTTCCCAATAGGCACAGGTGTAAAGCAAGGCTGCGTTCTTGCGCCAACTCTCTTTACGATCTTCTTTAGCATGATGCTTCAAAGAGCCGCAGTAGATTTAGATGATGACGATGGTGTCTACATCCGCTATCGCACCGATGGCAGCCTGTTCAACCTGAGGCGACTAAAGGCTCACTCCAAGAAAATGGAAAAACTTATCCGAGAGCTACTGTTTGCTGATGATGATGCACTTGTCTCCCACTCGGTATCAGCTCTGCAGCATATGACGTCCTGCTTTGCAGAGGCTGCCAAGCTATTCGGCCTAGAAGTTAGTCTGAAGAAGACAGAAGTTCTCCACCAGCTTGCACCCCAGGAAGATTATCACCCTCCTTGCATCACTGTGGGTGAATCAGTTTTGAAGACAGTCCAGCAGTTCAGCTACCTGGGGTGCATCATCTCCTCAGACGCCAAGATCGACAAGGAGATTGACAATAGACTGGCAAAGGCAAACCATGCATTTGCCCGACTGCATAAAAGAGTGTGGAGCAACAAGCATCTGAAAAAGGGCACAAAGATCAATGTTTACAAAGCGGTTGTGATGACAACCCTCATCAACGGCTCCAAATCGTGGGTATTATACCGTCATCATCTGCGACTCCTTGAGCGCTTTCATCAACGCTGCCTTCGCACCATCCTTAACATCCACTGGAGTGACTTTGTGCCCAACACTGAAGTCCTCAAGCGGGCGGAGGTTACAAGCATCGAGGCATTGCTGTTGAAGACGCAGCTGCGCTGGGCAGGGCATATCTCCAGGATGGAAAACCACCGCCTTCCCAAGATTGCCCTGTTTGGCGAACTTTCCACCGGCCATCGAAATAGAGGGGCACCAAAGAAGAGGTTCAAGGACTCCTTGAAGAAAACCCTTGGTACCTGTTGCATTAACCATCACCAGTGGTCTGACCTAGCCTCAGATTGCAAAGCATGGAGGCACACCATCCACCAGGCTGTCTCTTCCTTTGAGAACGCACGCATAGCTGGTCTTGAGGACAAAAGGAGATTGAGGAAGAATCGTACTGCTACAGCACCAACCCCAAATCAGACTTTTCCCTGCAGCCACTGTGGCCGTATCTGCCTGTCCCGCATTGGTCTTGTCAGCCACCAGTGAGCCTGCAGCAGACGTGGACTACTGCATCTTTCTTAAATCTTTGTTCACAAAGTCAAGCCGAGAGAGAGAGAGAGACTTTGGCTCAAGCCTTGGCTTGAGAAGAATGAAACCAATACATTGATACATACGTTTTAAGGTACACTTCAAAGGGATTCCTATGGGGAGGGGAAGCAGGGGAGCATTCACACATAAGCAACAAAACTACATACATTCCCAGGGCATTATCAGGCATTCGGTCTTGCATCGCCCAGATGGTGCTTCCTCCTGCAAGAGGATTCATGGGAAGGTGCTGATTGCTTTGGTCTCAGTAATTAACAGTCATAAAACAAAGAGGGGCTAGGAAATGAAAATAAACTAGCAGCATTTGGTTCAGTGTGATCTTACCCAGGCCTGCTTGTGGCAGACCAGGAACCCATCAGTTATTGATCAGAATTAGATGTGCTTGACAGAGTTGAAGTGCCCAGTTTGCCCCCCAAGTATCAAGACTTGCACAAGGTGTTTGACGCTTGGCGCACTTTGGCTTGAATTATAACGGTCAGGACAAAGGTTTATAAGTTGGGGGAACTGACAGAGAGGTCAGTTCCAACAACGCGTGTGTATGCCCATGAAGCTGGAATAAAGATCTTGAACTTCAACTGTCTTTTACTTGACTCTGGGTCTGACAGTTTCTTCTTGCTGTTCACATCTGCATGACAGGGAAGTCGGCCACTGCCTTTTTTGTGGTGGCACCTATACTGTGGTATGGCCTTCCTGAGTTTTGAATTTCAGAAAGTTACATAAGGCTTTGGTTGTTGGTTTTTAATAGCATTTTTGATATTTTATTAGACTGTTTTTCATGTGTATTTTAATACATTTTGCACTTTTAAGGATGATATTATTGACCACCTTGAGTTCTGTTTTTGAAGAAAGGTGGATTATAAAGGCAAAAATAAATAAAATAAATAGGAACTATGGTGTAAACCTAGAAGGACAGATTGATAACTTTTGCTAAATAGAGTTATAAATATTTCTTACTCTTTCATCTTAATGCCCCATACTCCATAAAGATAATAGGCCCCATACATCATAAGGCTTAGCAAAGAGGCAAACCCTGGTTGCTTTTCTGAGAACACTGAGTCCCCCAAGAAATGTCACAGGAGGCCTCCGCATTCATCTGAAGGGTCATCTGGAGAGGGCAGGGGATTAATCCTCCCCCTCTTTTTCTTCAGTTTGACATCAGGATGTAGGCAGGAGAACTGGAAAATGTCCTTGTCTCCTGCTCTTTCTTCTCCCTCTTGGAAATATCAGTAGGCTCCACATACCAGAACTGAGAAAGAGAACCTGTCAAGTACCTTGCCATGAATTAGTTAAATCTTTTGTAAGTGCCTTATAAACTGTTTTGAAATGCTGCACACCATTATCTTTTCCTCCCCATTTCCTTTCCTCATTCCCATTGCTTGTTGCAATGCACACCTGCGTGTATTGTATTAAGTGCACTTTTAGTAACAGAATGTATCTGAAGTTGCAGCCTTGGGCCAGAAAACACTGAACAAAGACTGCTGGGAAAGTAGCTGTGCCTGGGAAAGGGGGGGGGGTTGCTTTGCATCTCCTAAACCCTATATCACTCTTGGTCCCTCCACCTACCCCCAGATCTAACTCAGAATGCCTGTCTGAGGATACTTACCTGGATTCTAAAATAAATGGAACTTTACAAGAACCTGACGTCTGTTTACTGAGTCCCAGGGGGGTCCTGACAGAACCTTGGGAAGGAGAAGCTGCCTTTGTATTCAAATGAACACATCCTACGGGGGAGGGGAGCAGATGTAGAAGAGGACAAGGTTTTCTTCCCTCAGTAATGACTTGGGCATTTCTATGTATAATATAGTGGGTTCAATGCATGAAGGAGATGAGGTTGCAATGATCATAGATCTTTTATTAAGTCACAGCATAGTAACTGCTGAACTAGAAGACTGCTTAACTGGACCAACTATATACAGACCTGGGTTCCTGCGCTAGAATGCCATTGGATTGTTTGAACCAGCAGGGTCCCCGTGATTGGAGCAGGGCAGCAAGGATTTGGATCTTCCTGCCCATTGTTCCTGAGTCCCTAAGCTGAGTCCTCATGACTCCAATGAGCCAGGCAGGAACACCGGTAAATGAAACCTTGAGTCCCAGTACACAACACTATGGGTACCGCTTGTCTCACCCCTGCATGCCAAATTTACTTCCCCCTCTAAAGAACACACATATTGAAACTATTTTGCATCTGTTGTCTCTTCCTAACATATCACCAAAGCATAATCTTTTGAATAGAGCACACTGGGAGCAACACACACTGGGAGCAACAGAAAGCCCCAAGATTTGAACTGAATCTTAATCCCTACAGACCTTCCCAGCATCCTGTGCTGGTTTCTGTGAGAGTGGCCTCCTCAGCTGCTGCTGCTGCCTCCCTCTTATCCGTTCATCAGATCCAGCTGGCTTCACATGTCCCAGGATTTTGCTGCTTCAGGAATTTCCCAGGCTTAATGTTGGTGTGTGGCATCTCCTTTGAGGGTTGCTGCAGGATTTCATTACAGGTAGGCTCAGTTCAGAGGGGAAATTCTGCCGGTTTCATGCTCCAAATCATTGTGCATTGGAAGTATCTATCCTTGCCACTACACAGAAAGCACAAGACAATAAAACCATCTTAACTTAATGGCCTCCAAAGCTAACTGTTTTCTAGTGTATTAGGATGACCTATAAAAAGAAAATGGACTAGGGACTTTTTTTATAGCCACCGTTGGGAGACTTGATGTATTTATCTTGAAGACTTCAGGAATTTTTATATCATCCGTAAGTTCTGACCTATTGATCGGCTTTCCGTCTGCTGACACCAGTTACTACCATGCAGAGCAAAATCAATACAAAAAAAGGCATACTTTCCCCTTCTTTACTAAAGAGATATTTTCCAGCAACTCTAAAGCTGAATTTTTAAAATATCCACTGAATTTTTAAAATATGTTGTCATTGCTGCTGTTTTTAAATGGGAGGGCACTGGGCAGTCAGATCACAAACCTTTTCAACAAAGAAACAAGCCCACAATGTGCTCTTGCAGGAGACTTCAGTATATGCTCCAGAGCATCAGAATTTTCTTGATAAATTTCTGTATTATGGACCTATATTTACAAAGCAAGCTTATCTCTTTTTCTTTACTTTTTAAAACTTTATTTGAGTTAAGAAAATATAGGAAAGAAATATCAATAACCAACCAGGTAGCAGCACAATTGTATAACAATTACAAAAATAAGAGTTAAAAGTATATAAGTAAAAATAAATTAATGCGAGATCCCAACCACTGGGCAAATTTATCTTTGAGGTATGTTTGTTCCTAAACCTGCCCCACCCCCACAACAAAAGAGCACAGAACTCTACTGCTGGAAAGGTGATGCTGATGCAGCCAGAGCCTCACGTGGGGGGAGGGGAAGGGGCACTGCTGCGATGCTCACAGCCCTGGAGGGAATGCCAAGCCCAAAGGGATGCATGGGGTGGAGCTGGTGGGAAAGCAGCCCTCCACCCCCGACTCCAGGTCTGCAAAAGAGGTGGCTGAATTTCAGACATTCCCACCAGAGCCCCAGACACTGCCTCCCTTCATTTCCCTCTCTGAGTCACAGGAGGAGGCCAGGATTAGCCCTGCATCTAGCGCGGAAGGGCCTGTTTTTGCCCCTCCAGCCCCAGGGGGTGGAGTCCTTGTGACTGAGGAGGGGCTGCTCAGTCATGCTGAAGAGCTCCAAGGAACAGGGTGAAGCAAGGAGACTGTGAGGAGTGATGGAGTTGCCAGGGCCACTACGGGATGGTTTGTGGTGGTTGTTGTTGTTAAATTATCTTTTCTTTCTTCAGCTACTGTTGTGTTGTTGCTTCTGCTGGAGACATAAATTTATAAATCATTTATTTATTTAGAATATTCCTAAGCTGCCTCTTCAAAGTTTTGCTTGAGGTGTCTTAAAACCACACATTAAAACACAAGCCATTAAAACACTCCAATAGACATAAACAGGACAAAAACTATCCATAAAACAGAAGCAGATTAGATAAAAAAACCTTAATTAAGACTGGGTAAAAGAATGTGTTTAGGCTCTAAAAGGAAGTAAAGTAGGCCTCAGGTGAGCCTCAAGGCAGAGGGGGTTCCAAAGGCAAGGGTCCACCACAGAAGAGGCCCTGTCTCTGGTCACCCCCTGCCTCACCTCTGAAGGGTGGGGTACTGAGAAAAGGGCGTGAGAGGCAGGTCTTAACTGGCAGGCTGGATAGTGGGAGAGGAGATGGTCCTTCAAGCAGCTCTTTGTCAGTGAAAAGAGAGGCTGGCATCCAGCAGGCCAGGCTGACCGACAGCCTCCTCACAAGGCTGAATTGTACAAAGTGCACAAGACTATGAGAGTGTTTGAAAACCCCTTCACATTAAAACAAACCCTTCACATACCAGATTTGCCATCTATTCCTTGGACTTGCTAGTCTAGAAGGTGGGAGGTTTTTTGTGCAAAGATAGGGGCAAATCATTCCTCACTGTCTGTCAGACTTATGCAACAGATGGGTATATTATGTAGAGCTGCAGTTTAGGAAGTCTGAATTTCCCTTCTCTTGTTCCTCTAGACTTCTCCTCCTCCTCACAGGGGTACCCAGAGACTGCATGGCAGACAGCATGCCTGGAAAACAGCATTACACTTGCATTTCATTTGTATCATTAAAAAAAATGCACAACGGGTGAGCAAGTGTATGCCGATCTAGAGAAAAAAATTCATTATTCCTAGTACCTTTGCCAAGCTAGAAAGTTCTAAATGCTGAGAAACCAACAGGGTTTCTTTAATTGGGCACAGTATAATATTATTTGAAATGTCAGTGGACTGATTGAATCAGCTAGTGGCTCTAACAGTGTTAAATTGGTTTCAAAATACCAACAGGAGGCATTTACAGAAAAACACATCAGCCAAAATACTGGCCAATTCGACCACATCTGCAAGGTAAACAACAAGATTTTAGACAGATGCTTGAGAGGGATTTTAGGAGGCCACCGTGAAGGCAGCACAAGAAGGAGGCAAAGTCAAGGTCACTGTGAACTCTTGAGGTAATATATTTGTCTTCGCTTCCTGTAGGCTTTTAAAAATGCAAAAGCGCACCATCAGTGTGCTTCTTGATGTTCACCGCACAGAGTTCACCATCTACAATGTTTCAGGAGTGCCGGATTCTGCATGCCCCGTTCACTTCACACCACTTCTGCAGGGTGCCAAATCATGGGCTTGCATTGGCAACTGCACTGTGCTGTACTGTACTGTAGTGCAAGTGAAGATCTGAATCCTGACTTCCACTGGTGTGTGTGTGTGTGAGTGAGTAAGAGAGAGAGAGAGCAAGAGAGGGAGACTGTATGTGCATGCTCTAAGGCTTGAACTACCAAAGAAAAACCTTGTTCAGTCCTGCTAGCAGCAGGGGTTCAACATCAGTCGCAGCAGAGCCATGAACCTGCCATTTGCCGAACTGGGCCCCTCATGATGCCTGACAATTCAGTCCTAAAAGTTGCTGGGAGCACCCAAAATGGAGCTGCCAGCAGATGCTTACTTTGAACCCTGGCTTCGCTCTCAGGGGGCTGTGAGAATCTTCACATCTCTATTTCCTTTGTAGAAACGTCCTCTTGAATAGTTCAGTTTTGCAATGTTTGTGGGAAGCCAGGTGAGGAGGGGGCCTTCCAGACCTCCTCAGGCAGCTCCTGCCACAAAAGGGAACTGGGTGGGGAACAACGGAGAAGGCACCTGCCTGGGCAGCTGTCGATTGTGCTCATTTGCTCTGATGACTGCAGCTGTTGTGGCAGAGCAGAGGGGGAGAGACAGTCCCACAGAGAGGAGGGTCCAAGGCCAGGAGGGGCTTTACGTTTGGCAGCCAAGACCTTCAGTCGAGCCCTGTGACTGATGGGCAGCCAGTGCCTGCTGGGCGGAAGTAGCCCATCCAGCCACTCCAGCCCATCCAGCCACTCCTGGCAATGCCAGGCTGCAGCATTCCAAATTGTGAGGGGAGACCTCACATGGCTTTTGAAGGGAGACTAGTGGACAGTGCCTTGCAATAGTTTAGTCTTAATGTCACTGTGGCCTGGATCCAGATGGATCCAGATCGGCTGTATCAAGGTAAGGGGCCATCTTTCAGGTGAGGCTGAGTTGAATGAAAGCCTTATTTGCAACCACATTAATTTGCTTCTCCAGTAATAATGTTGAGTCCAGTATAATGTTGAACTTCACACTGACACCCCCCATCCAGATGGCGAAGAAGCCACACAAGCTCAAGCAAACAAACACACACTTGCCATTTCATAAATTGTATCACTAGATTATTATTATTATTATTATTATTATTATTATTATTATTATTATTATTATTATTATTATTATTTATTGCATTTTATTAATCGCCCTATCCCGGCTAGTGCCAGGCTCAAGGCGATATACAACAGTAAAAACACACATATATAAAATCAATTACATTAAAATTTACAGACCCTGATGGCGTCTTTAAATTTCATTTATTTCATTTATATCCCGCCCTCCCCCACCTTGGCAGGCTCTTAGTTATTACATCACATCAGGGGAGGGAGGAATCCCCCCCAAGAGGGGGTGGAGAGGAGAAGGTGCTGTCCTTATACAAAGAACCATTGCTGCCCTCATGCAAAGGCTTGGCGGAACATCTCTGCCTTACAGGCCCTGCAAAACTGTAAAAGATCCTGCAGGGCCCTGATGTCTTCTGGAAGAGTGTTCCTCCAAGTTGGGGCCAAGACTGAAAAAGCCCTGGCCCTTGTTGAGGACAGCCGGACCTCTTTCAGGCCAGGGATCACCAGCAGATTTTGATTACTAGAGCACAATGCCCTTCCAGGAGGAGGAGGCGGTCCCATAGATACATTGGTCCCAGACCACTCAAGGCCTTAAAGGTCATAACCAAAACCTTGAATCTAACCCGGTACTCAACCGGCAACCAGTGTAGCTGTTGCAGCACAGGTGGAATATGTGCTGTCCATGGTGTTCTTGTCAGGACTCGCGCTGCCGCATTCTGAACCCGTTGGAGCTTCCAGATCAGACTAAAGGGTAGGCCAGCATAGAGTGAGTTACAGTAGTCTAGTCTGGAGGTGACCGTTGCATGGATTACTGTGGCTAGGTCTGAGGGAGATAGGAGGGGAGCTAGCTGCCCAGCTTGATGAAGATGAAAAATGCTACCTTGGCAATATGTGTGACCTGGGCCTCCATTGAAAGCGAGGTATCCAGTGTCACTCCTAAGCTCTTGACAGTAGGTGCTGATGTTAGTAGCACCACATCAAGAGTCAGCAGTCTACGCTCCAGCTCCAACCCCCCCCCACCACAGAACCTCCATCTTTGATGGGTTCAGCTTCAACCTGCTCTTCCTTAGCCAGCCCACCAAGGCTTCTAAACCCGCAGCCAGAGTTGGTGGGACTGTAGCTGACTGGTCATCCAACAGCAAATATAGCTGGGTGTCATCTGCGTATTGATGACATCCCAGCCCAAAGCTCCATACCAGCTGGGCAAGGGGGCACATATAGACGTTGAATAACATTGGGGAAAGGAGTGCCCCTTGTGGAACCCCACACAAAAGGGGATATCTAGTGGACACATCCTCACCTTGTGTCACCCTCTGTCCCCGACTGTGCAGAAAGAAAGGAAGCCATTGCAAGGCCGTCCCACGTATTCCCACTTTGGCGAATAGTCATATATACAGATCAGTCATATATGCAGTACAATGTCCTTGCAGATGTACCTATGTAGGTATGACTTCAAGACCAGTTAGAAGGAGGTTTGCAGACCATAAAAGCTGCCTTATAACTGTCAGGACTTCCAGGGAAACACTTCTGTGGTCTGAGTGCTGATTCTGGGTGACTGAGAAAGTCTCAGCTTCTGGAGGAGAGAAGCTTTTTGGATTTTTACCCTCAAGAATATGGCCTCTGTGGGTCTGACCAAGGAGCTGGACATGATGATGGCATTCTAAATTCAATCAATTTACAGTGCTGTGATTCCCACAGAAACCACAACACTGGGAATATATATATTCTAGCATCACCATTTAACACCATATGAAGGAGCATAATATATCATCCATGTCAAGCATGGTGAAATTCCATTGATAATTGATTGTTTAAAGGTCCTGCCTAACCTGGTCTGTGAAGTATCATGGCGGATCCCACTTTTCTAGCTTGTTATTCTTTCCGTTCCCCAGTCTTGCTTTATGGCTCATAATTAAAAGTAGTGTGAGTGAAACTAAGTAATCAGCACCTTCATACATTCTTGTAAGGGAGTGAGAGACATCTGGAGAAAGCAAGGACACAGTCCTGATAACGCTATGGGAATGTAGACATTTATGATAATGTGTGAATGCTACCCCGCAACCCCATCCCTTGCAATCCCTTTGAAGTAGGCCTTAAGTATTGTATCAATGTGTATTCAGCACTACTCTCAAAAACCTGTTACCAAAGTATCGTTCTATCAATAAACGTAGTCTTTGCATCAACTTCGACTCGTCATTGAACCTGCATGCTTGACAATCCACATGTAATGTTGGCAAAGGTGCAAATACAGGAATTATTAGCTTGAAATCCCTTACTTTGTGTAAAACTTGAGTTAATGTGCTTACATAAATGTAGATTTGGAGAAATTACCTGTCTGCATTCCATTTCCTTTCAACACGCTGAGATTGTCTTTGACGTGGCCTCGTTCATAGCATCACCCACTTGATACTGGTGAGCGTAACAATTTAAAATACTGCACACACTGGCTTTGACAGGGCTTTTTTTTGTAGAAGGAACTCCTTTGCCTATTAAGCTACAAACACCCCAATGTAGCCAATCCTCCAGGAGAAGAAGAAGAAATGCAGATTTATACCCCGCCCTTCTCTCTGAATCAGAGACTCAGAGCAGCTTACAATCTCCTTTATCTTCTCCCCCACAACACACACCCTGTGAGGTGGGTGGGGCTGAGAGGGGTCTCACAGCAGCTGCCCTTTCAAGGACAACTCCTGCAATAGCTATGTGAGCTAAATGTGTGAGCTGGAGGCTAAAAAATTGTGAGCTAGCTCACACTAACTCAGCTTAGAACATTGCTTGCTGCAGAGCTGAGTGATTCTAGTTCCCCGTAGGCCCAGTCCTACTTCCCGTACTGCCAGGAATAGAGAATTGTGGCCATTTCCTTCACAGACTGATTTCCTGCCCGTACCTATTTCCTTATAGATTAATTCACTTTCCAACCAATTAGCAATGGTTGTGCATTTATCTCTTTGTTTCCTACAATGACTGAACAAAAAAAAGAAATCCAACCCATTTATAAACTTAATAAGTCTTCAGGGTAACTTTTGCCTTTTGTTCAGCACCCTCATTGATTAGGTTATTAGAAATTAGAATGCCATATCAAGAAATAACAAAATGTGTGAAGCAAATGCTGATACAGCAACCATCTAGTTAAACTACTACACTAAGCAAAGTTTTTTAAAAGCTGCACTAAGGCAAACCTTTCCAGTGGTTCTATGAGAAAATGAAAATCAAGCAGAATATAGGTATTCAAGTTAATTAGTGAGACCATAAAGAAGGAAATGATTGGATTAGAATCTCTGTGTTTCCCTTGGCAATAAGCACATTTTGATCAGAGCAACACATTTGATTTGGTTTATCAGAAATTTTTTCATTTCATTGACAAAAAGTGAGTTGGCCTCTGCCGCTGGGGGAAGGAGGAGGTGGGGGGGGGGGGATTGCGCAAGTTCCCTCCACACTCCCAGCCTTGGGGTTGACCCAATAATGCTGCAGGTCAACTGCACAGCAGTCAAGATATGAAATACTATTTCTACCTTGTTGAATCCAGTCAAATATCAAATAGTACTTACTTCATGCTGACCTATATTAAAACAATATTGTCTAATAATAAACAAGCCAATGTCAAATTTTGAAATCACATGACACTGGCCATAAAATGCAAACTTCAGATGCTCAGTGAATCTTTGCCTATTCAAAGCCTTCCCCACCCACACTCCCCAAGGGAGCCGTTTTGCCTCACATTCATGCTCCCTGCATCCTGGAGCCCTGCCTGTGCCACAGACCGCCCCCCCACACAAAGCTCCCTGTCCCACCCATCTCCCTGGCAAAGGAAAAAGAGTCTTTGGGGTCTTCCAGATGCCTCGCTCTGGGGAAGGCTCCTTCTGCTGGAGGAAACTGCCTTTGCAAGCTCAAAGGGTCCGCTGGATCTCTCTCAGCCTTCATTCGTTTGCAATGCAGCAGAACCTGTAAATGCTGGGCATGAAACGGCATAATTCTAGGTGTGTGTGTGTGATGTGCTGTCAGGTTGCTCCCAACTTATGGTGACCCTAAGAATTAATGGCCACCAAACTCTCTATCATTACCATCCTTGCTCAGGGCTTGCAAATTTATGGTTGTGGCTTCCTCGACAGAGCCCATCCATCTTGCATTGGCTCTTCCTCTTTGTAATGTACTCGGAGACGAGACGTGTTGAAGGCAATGTCCTTTATTAAGTAGTACATCACAAGGAATGGCTGACGCGGGCCGGGACCCGCTTTATATATGCTTCACCCCGGAACAACCCCCAGACTGGCCAGCCCAATCCTGGCCAGTCAAACTTCCCGCCACTGATGGTGATTGGCGGAGAGCTTTCGCGCACTTTGCCCAGTGACCTGGAACTTCCCCAGGTCGCCTGTGCCGCGCGGTGCTTCATTCAGCACGATACACAACACTCCTCCCCCCCTAGTTAATGTACATAGTCTTGTAAGTAGGCGGGTGCTCTGCGCTCCTGCGTCAACCATCTTGGGGCCGCTAGTGGTGTCGGGGCGGCCCCTGTGGAGGGGGTTTCCTCCTGTGGTTCCATTTCAGCCGGGGTACTGGCCAGCTCGGTTGGCAGTTCGGGATCGGCTGGTCTTGGGGCATCGTATGTTGGCAGGGTCGGCGATGCTGCGGCTGGGGTGTCCATTGCTGGACCGTCTCCGCTTACCGCTTCCCCCGAGCCGGGGGTTTCCTCGGGCAGGGTGCGGCGGCGCATCTGATCTATGTGCCTTCGTAGGATCTGACCCCCCTCGGTCGCTACCTCGTATGACCTAGACCCTGTGACTCTCAGTACCCTGCCCGCTACCCACTCCGGACTGCTCGCAAAGTTCTTTGCGAACACTGGGTCCCCCGGAAAGAACCCCCTCATGGCTTCCCTGATTTCTGGAGAGCTGCGGACGTCCGTGGCCCGGTCCGGGTGGAGCCTATCCAACCGGGTTGTTAGCTTACGCCCCATCAGGAGCTCCGTGGGGCTTGACCCTGTTACTGTGTTGGGAGTGACCCTATTGAGGAACAAGAAGGCAGCCAGTTGGTGGTCCCAGTCCCCCTGTATGATGCGACCCAATGCCTCTTTGGTGGTCCGCACCATGCGTTCGACCTGGCCGTTGGTGGCCGGGTGAAAGGGGGCGGACCTAATGTGGTGTATAAGGTACCGGATGAGGAACTCCCTAAATTTCCTAGAGGTGAACGCGGTCCCGTTGTCTGTGACCAGGGTGTTGGGGATCCCGTGGGTGCAAAAAACCCTCCTCAAGGCCCTGACCACGGCTGCTGTGGAGGTGGATGCTACAGGGATTACCTCCAGCCACTTTGTGTAGGCGTCGACCAGGATAAAGAATATCTGTCCCTGGTACAGCTCGGCGAAATCTAGGTGGAGGCGGGACCACGGCCGGCGGTTGGATTCCCAGCGGAGGACTGGTGCGCTGGGCGGATCGAGTCTAGACTCCTGGCACGGTTGGCACCTTCTCACCCACCCCTCTATTTCCTCGTCCATGCCTGGCCACCACACGTAGCTGCGGGCCAGGGCTTTCATCCTTACGATCCCCGGGTGGGTTTCGTGTAGTGCGTCTAAGACCTGTTTGCGCAGCGGGGGGGGGATCACCAACCTACTTCCCCACAGCAGGCACCCCTTATGTGAGGATAGCTCGTCTCTGCGAGATGAGAAGGGCCGGAACACGCTATCCAGCTTGCCCGCTGGCCACCCCTTACCCACCCAGTCCAGAACCCGTGCGAGTGTGCAGTCCCTGCCCGTTGCCCGAGCTACCTCCGCGGCATGGAGAGGCTGCTCTGGCAAGGACTCCAGGAGCATTATCATGTGGGCTGGCGCAGGGTCGGGTTCTGTTGAGGGAAGGGGTAGGCGGCTGAGTGCATCCGCGTGGCCCATGGCTTTCCCGGGCCGGTGAACTAAGGTGTAGGTGTATGAATTTAAAAACTGGTTCCACCTCAGGACCCGCTGTGAGACGATTTGTGGGGTCTGTCTGTCTGGAGCAAGGAGACCCAGGAGTGGCTTGTGCTCAGTGGCGATGGTGAAACGCCTACCGTAGAGATAATCATTGAATTTGTGTACCCCCGCCACAATAGCCAGAGCCTCCTTATCTATTTGTGCATAGTTGCGCTCGGCCGGCGACAGGGTTCTGGAATAATAAGCTACCGGTACCTCCCTCCCATCCAGGAGTTGGTGCCCCAGGACAGCGCCCACCCCATATGGAGAGGCGTCGCAGGCCAGGACTAGTGGTAGAGCCTCATCGAAATGGCGGAGGACTGCGTTCGAGACAAGGAGGTCTTTCACCGCCTGAAACGCCGCTGCTTGTCTCTTCCCCCAAACCCACAGTGCCTGTTTGTCTAACAGCCGGTGGAGTGGCTCCGCTATGGCTGCCTTGTGGGGTAAGAAAGAATGGTAAAAGTTGAGCAACCCCAAAAAACTTTGGAGCTCTGCTTTGCACGTGGGGGCCGGGGCTTGGACAATGGCTCTGGTCTTGTCTTCCGTCGGGTGAATCCCTGCTGCATCTACCGCGAAACCCAGGAACTCCACCCTCAGCACCCCCAGTAAACACTTCTCCTTTTTGACTTTCAGCCCCGCCGCTTGGAATCAACGGAGTACTTCTCTCAGGCAGCTGCTGAACTGCTGGGCGTCCAGGGCGGCGATTAAAACATCATCAAAGAACGGTTGCACTCCGAGGATCCCTTTGAGGAGAGAGTCCATTATACTCTGGAAGATCCCCGGAGCCACGCTAACCCCAAACTGAAGCCTCCGCACCCTGAAAGCCCCCCTGTGGGTCACGATGGTCTGGGCTTTGGCGGTCTTGGCGTTGACCGGCAGTTGCTGGTATGCCTGCGCCAGATCCAGTTTGCCAAAAATCTTGGACCCGGCCAGGGCCGCCAGCACATGGCTGACCACGGGGACAGGATAGGGGTTGTCTTGGAGAGCCTTATTGATTGTGCATTTGTAATCCGCACATATCCTCACGTCCCCATTAGGTTTGACCGGGGTTACTATGGGGGTTTCCCAGGCCGCATAGGACACCGGTTCGAGGACCCCCTGTGCTGTGAGGCGGTCCAGCTCTGCCTCGATCTTAGGCTTTAAGGCGAACGGGACGCGTCTCGCCTTAAGCCGGATCGGCCTGACCGTAGGGTTGAGCGGCAGGGTGATGGGGGGTCCCTTGTAACTCCCTAGGGACCCATCGAAAACGGCTGGGAATTCCCAGCAGACGTCTTCAAAACTACCCGCCTGCACTTGATCCACCCCCACCAGCTGGATCCCCAGGGGTTGGAACCAGGCCAGCCCCAACAAGGTGGTGAGCTGCCGCTTCACTACCAAGACATCTAGAGACCCTCAGAACTCCCCTCTCTCTACCCGCACCCGGGCCCAGCCCACAATCTGCACCGGGTTTTTCTGGAAGTCCCTCAGAACAAAGTTGGCTGGCCTCGTTTGGAGGCGTCGGTGGGGGCACAGTTTCTTAAGGGTTTCATATGATATTATTGAGATGGAGGAACCCGAGTCCACTTCCATTATGCATGGGCTGCCCTCGATGAGGACCGTCAACTTGACCTTGTCAGGGGCGGAGAGGGGCAAGTTCAGTACCTGCAGGCTGGTTGACGCCGTCGTGTGAGCCTCGGTGGAATCGTGGTGTGTTGACTGCCGCCGCCGGTTGTTCTTGGCCCGGCACGCCCGCGCGATGTGGCCGGTCTTCCCGCAACTTCAGCAGTCCATGTTGCGATATGGGCAGTCCCTTCTCTCGTGGGGGTCTCCGCAGCTCGCACACTTGACGGTGGAGGCTCTCTCCATTGCTCTTGGCCTCGCTGATGGTCTTGAGTCCGATCCTTGTGGCCGCTGGATTTGGAAGGCCTCTTCCTCCTCCCGATCCTCCGGTGCTACTTCTTCCATGTGGACCGTCTCTCCTCTGGGGTGGCTGTAGGCTCTGGTGGCCCTCTCGAAAGCCGTCGCCTCATTGAAGGCTTGCTGGAGGGTAAGCTCTTCTTTGGCAAAGAGCTTCTGCTGCAGACGCTCGTCCCGGAGACCCCAGACGAACCGGTCCCTCAGGGCCTCCTCCCGTTTGTCGAATTCACAATTCCCGGCTATCTGGCAGAGCGCTGCCAGGTAGACTGCCGCTGTTTCCCCGGGCTTCTGATCCCTCTTATGGAACAGGAATCGGCGGGCTACGATGGTTGGTTGGGGCGAGAAATGCCCTGTGAGGAGTCTGACGACCTTTCCATAGGTCCTCTCTGTGAGCTTCGCAGGGGCAGAGAGACCGCGTGCGATCTCGAAGGCTGCCTCGCCACAGACGCTCAGCAGGACGTCCCTCATTCGGTTGTCGTCTGTAATGAGGTTGGCCCGCAGGTAGCAGTCAACCCATTCTGTGTACGTTTCCCACCGCTCGGGATGGTCTGGGTTGAATTCAGCCAGATGGCCCATCATTACGCTAGAGTTCGCCATGGTGGCGGCGGGCTTCTCTGTTCCTGTGGTGTGGTGCCTTCCTCGCCTCCAGCCAGGTCAGGGCCCTCGGGCGCCTGACTAGCTAAATCCCATCCCCGTCGCCAGTGTAATGTACTCGGAGACGAGACGTGTTGAAGGCAATGTCCTTTATTAAGTAGTACATCACAAGGAATGGCTGACGCGGGCCGGGACCCGCTTTATATATGCTTCACCCCGGAACAACCCCCAGACTGGCCAGCCCAATCCTGGCCAGTCAAACTTCCCACCACTGATGGTGATTGGCGGAGAGCTTTCGCGCGCTTTGCCCGGCGACCTGGAACTTCCCCAGGTCGCCTGTGCCGCGCGGTGCTTCATTAAGTACGATACACAACACTCTTCTTCCTCCTGCCTTCCACTTTTCCAAGTATCATCACCTTCCCCAGTAGCTCTCAACTGCTCATAATGCAACTGTTGGGAGAAGCATCTTTAGTCATTTCAGTTTCCAGGGAGGGATCAGGCTTGATATCGTCATCTGGAACCCACCTGCTTCTGTTTCTGGCATTCCATGATATTTGTAAAACTCTCCTCCATCCATCCCCACCTCTTGATCAGCCAGAAACTGGAGACAGGAATCCATTGCTGATGCCAGCCTTGGAATCAAGAACATTTGTTTGGCCCAAGGATGAAAGGACAGAAGGTTTAAAAGATATGCCTGCTGCCAAGAGTACACTGCAGTGATAGAGGCTGAAAGGCAAGAGCTGACAGCAGGGCGGGCAGACAGGCCAGCAGTGACAGCAGGGGACTATCCCTGCAGGAAGTATTCTCATTTGCCTGCAGTGACCTGGGCCTGACCTGGGTGGCCCCAGCTAGCTCGATGGCAGGTCTCAGCAATTCAATAGATGGGTTAGTACTTGGATGGAAGACAATGGTCGTTTTCACACTCACCTCCAGCCGGCGCGACCCCCCTCTTCACCGCACAGGATCTGCGCGGATTTCGCACTAAATGTCGCGGAGCAGCCTTTTGCGCCGGAAACTCCCGTTGCAAAAGCCGCTCAAACGTAAATCGCCAAAAAGCAGTTTGGCGTTTGCGCGGCTTTTGCGACGGGAGTTTCCGGCGCAAAAGGCTGCTCCGCGGCATTTGGTGCGAAATCTGCACAGATCCTGCGCGGTGAAGAGGGGGGTCGCGCCGGCTGGAGGTGAGTGCGAAAATGACCAATGAAAGGAATCCGGACTGCTACACAGAAGCAGGTGAGGGCAAACCACCTCTGTTTGTCTCCTGCCTTGGAAACCCTACAGAGCCACCACCATGAGGAGGCTGCTCCTTGACAGCCCTTTCCAGCCCCATAAAGGGTTGGCCTGAAAGGACCCCATGCCAAAGAGAAGGGCAAGTACTTCTGCAGTGCTGTCTTAGACGTGCCTGCTCATAGGTATTTCACACTCTGCAATACACACATTGCAACCCTGGTCACCCAAGGATGGTCAACAATCCCTGCCCAGCAGGATGCATCCCACCCTGACCAAGCTGCTCCTGAGCCCCAGGAAAGACCTTTGAAGTAGTCTGGAGGGCTGACAAGCAGGGAGAACTCTTTTTGCGATCCCTGGGTCCAAACCAAAATGAAGATTCTCACCTATGCTTCAAAGCCCTCTGAAAGAAGGACTAACTTCCGCTCTTTGTGGTCATGGCCTCCCCGGGGGCCAAACTCCTCGCTGGCCTGTGCTGCTATAGAACCACAAGCACAATCTTCTTGAGGGACTTTCCTAAATGGCTGCCTGGGTCTAGATTCACAAAATAAAAGTGTCTCATTTGTCCATTAGTGGAAATAATTACTTGTGGGAAAATGGATCTATAGCAAATTACATGTGGTTTCCATTTTCATCTCTCATATCCTTTAAAAAAATTATAGTCGCCTCACTGGATAATTAACCAGCATTTCCCCCCTCTAAGGTTTAGGCTGGTGATCACCTATATCAGCATGATTAATGTACCATAAAAATGAACTTCAGTGGCAAAATGTATTACATGTCAAATCTCCAATATGCCCATACATTGGGGAAGTTTGATTACAAATGCAAGTAAACCCTGTTATTAGTATGCTAGATGCCCCCTCTCTATGGAGTCTTCTTGGTTTAACAGCTTCATATTTTTTTTTTTACTTTGCAATACCAGCATAAACAAGACATGGGCAAAGTTGCAATTAAATCTGAGAATACAGCAGGAAAGTTCAGAATGAGTAATGGAAAAGTTTAGGGTTAAAACAATTTTATTGGTAACATATGGTAATAAATCTATTTCTTACATCTTTAATAACTTCTTTTATCTACCCCATATATTACTTTCTACCCACCCCTCCCCCCCGTCACTTGACCCCCGCCGGTGTTATTTACTTAAAATGCAAATATTTAAAGGTACCCTTCACTATTAAAACAAAAATTTATATTCTTCTTCTTTTTAAAAACTTAATCATTATCAAAAATTGTCCAATGTCCTTTTGGCGGGGGAGGGCGGCATATAAGAATAAAATTTGCTTTGCTTGCTTTGCTTTGCTTTATTTTCCACTCTTTTTCTACATATCTTCTAAACTCTTAATATTCTTGTTAATTTGTCCATTTCACTCCATGTCATAACTTTTATGACATGTCATAACCCTCAGCCACCCTGAGCCTGCTCTGGCAGGGAGGGCGGGATATAAATAAAATGATGATGATTTATAATCCAATCCCATTTCTCTGGTATTTTTTCTTGCTTCCACAACTGCGCATATAATGTCCTAGCAGCTGAAAGCAACTACCAAATTACAGTTCTATCTTCTTTTGGAAATTTTTCCATTTGTATAATAACCCCACTAGACCCTTCCTTTGCTTGGCCATTACCTTATATATCTCTTCCATTGGAGTGTCTAACCAAAGCTCTCCCTTTTCACTGATCATCTTAACTCTCTTATGCAAGCCTGCTATGTTTAACCAGTATTGATTACCTAAATCTTCTATAATTTCCTGTAAGGGTTTTAGCTTACCACCCCTAAACATATCGTCCACTCTAAAATAGCCTTTGTTTTTAAGCCTTTCCCACCATTTTATAGCATGCACCTCCTTAACAATAGCTTCTAGGGGGCTCCACCTTGAAACCTTCCCTAGCCACTGTGGGTACCATTTCATCCAGGTTTCTAATGCTGCTCTTCTGGGCCCTATAGCTAATTTTAGATCTTTTGTCGACACTGTGAAAAAAAATCCAAATCTTCCAATGCCACTGTTGACCGCATTCTCGAAATTAATCCACTTCTGTACCTTATCCTCACTCAAATCAAGTAACGCTCTTAGTTGGAAGGCCACATAATATTTACTTAAATTTGGGATTCCCCAACCTAATTCTGATTTAAGGTTGTATAGAATTCTCTTATGAAACCTACTGTTTTTATTATTAAAAATCCACACTTTGATTGCTTTATTCCATTGTTCAATTTGATTTTTCCTCAAACCTAAGGCTAACGTTTGGAATAAATACATTAACTTTGGTATCATGAACATTTTAAGAGATCTTATTCTAGATGATATCCCTAGTATTTTATGATTCCAATTATTCATATCCCTCTCTATTTTCTTCCATATTTTACCATAGTTCTCCTTTATCATTTTGTCCATATTTTTTTGGAGGACTATCCCTAAATATTTTAATCTCTTGGCTCCCATTCCTATATTCGTAATCCTATTTATTTCCTGTTTTTCCTCTCTATTAACATTAAGGTATAGAATTTCTGATTTTGCCATATTCACTCCGAGCCCTGAACACTTTTCAAAATCATCTAAAATTATCTTAATCTCTTTAACTCCGTCTTTTGGGTTAGACATAATTACTATGATATCATCCGCAAATAAATTAATTTTCATTTCTTCAATACCTATACCCCTCTATTCTCCCGGCATTCCTAATTCGCTCTGCTAGTTGCTCTATAGCTATTATAAATATAAGCGGGGATAGTGGACAGCCTTGTCTTACCCCCCCTTGAATTGGGAATGCTTGTGAGTGGTCAGTGTTGACTCTAACTTTGGCCTTACCTCCGTTGTATATTTCCTGTATAGCGTGTAAGAACCGTTCCTCTAAACCTATCTTCTTTAATATTTGCCACAAGAATTCATGTGAGAGAGTATCAAAGGCTTTATAAACATCCAACTTTAACAGAGCTATTTTTTTCTTTTGGCCATGGTGCAATACATTTAAGATATTTCTAATAGGATGGGCAATAGATCTACCCTCAATAAAACCGTATTGGTCCCCTTTTATGATTGACGGGATAACTCTCTTAAGTCTATTTGCTAAAACCTTAGCAAAAATCTTATAATCTTGATTTAGTAAACTAATGGGCCTATATGAACCTACTTCTTCCGGATCTTTCTGGGGCTTTAATATCAAAATTATTTCTGTTTCCTTCCATGAGTCCGGGGCTTTCTTTCCTTCCAAGACTTCGTTAAAAACTACCTGCAATTCAGGTGCTATAATTTCTACCATTTCTTTATAAAAGTCAGAAGTAAAGCCATCCAGCCCTGGTGATTTACCCTTTTTGAGCGCTTTTATTACTTCATCTCTTGGAGTGTAATCTCAGCACCCAGTGAGGCTTTTGCTTCCTCCTCTATAATTAGCTTAGGTGCGTCCCACACCTCCGTTATATTCTTTTTCATATATAAATTTTTATAGAAGTCTTCAAATGCCTTAGTGATTTCCTTTGAGTTTTGAGTTGTACTATTATTAATTTTAATAGTTCTAATTGATTGTTTTGCCTTTTTAACTTTCAAATAATTAGCTAATCTTTTTGCTGTATTAATGCTATTCCTCTGGAAGTCGTTCTTAACCATTATTTCCTTTTTCCACATTGTTGCCATATCTAGGGCCTCCAACTGTTTTTGAATCTCTTTAATTTTAATCTGTAAACTAGGATTACACTTTCCCACTATTTCTTTTTGTAACTCCTCCAATTCCTTAAGTTTTGTTTGCCTTTTTTTATACCATTCACTTTTTATGTCTTTTTCCTTCCTAACCAAATGGCCCCTTATTACCGCTTTAGCAGCGTCCCACAATATATTAGTTGACACAGTTCCTCTATTTTCCTTAAAATATAATTTTAACTGTGTCATTAAGTATTCCCTATCCTCTTCTTTTGTCATTACCAAGTTGTTATACCTCCAAGATCTATTTTTCGAGGGAAGATTTAATTCTAATTCAATACTTAGAGGGGCATGGTCAGAAATCAAAATTGGATGGGTCTTGATCTCTTTAACCACCATATTATTATTTTTTTTCCAAAATTATATAATCTAAGCGGGATGCTGTTTTATGTCTACAAGAAATATGTGTCGGGCTGGGTCTCGTATTGGTGAACTCATGAGCGTCCTTCAAGCCCCAATTTCTTAGGTTAATACTATTGTTCTTAGTTATGTCCATATTTAGATCGCCCACTACAATTAGTTCGCCCTCTGAAAACTGTTGTATCTTCTTAAAAACCAAGTTTAAGAATTTCCTTTGTCTTTTATTTGGTGCATAAACATTTACTATAGTGATTTTTATGGCTTCCAGCTTAAACTTAACTAAGAGGTATCTACCTTCCTTATCTACTAATTTTTCCATGTTCTCCACCTTAATATCCTTACGAATCAATGTAGCCACGCCTCTAGCTTTGGAAGACCCTCTTGCTTCTGCTAAAACCTGCCACCTCAGATCTTTTATCAATGGTTTTCTATCATTTTTTTTGTGAGTTTCCTGTAGGCACAACAAATCTATTCTTTGTTCTTTAGCCATTTTAATTACTCTGAATCTCTTAAGATTTGATGATAGACCATTCGCATTCAGTGAAAGGACTCTTAAAGATCTATCCATTCTCTTTATATGTAACAGACTTGGGCCCTAATGGCTGAGGGTATTTTTCCATACTTCTTACTGAAACCCCCCCCCCCCCTATTCCCTTCCCCTGTGGCACAGACAACTTCCTGGATGAAACCATCATCCTGTCTTCCACCTTCCAGGGGGCACGCATCCCGCCCTCCCCTTCAAGCTTATAGCTAAATTTAGCTCAAAATATTTTATACTTCCCTTTAGTAGTCCGTTCTTGGCCTTTTCTCTTGTCTACTTGAGCTTCCTTCTCCCGGGTCCACACCGAGCTCCACTGTTTCTTCTTCTTCTTCCTCCTTTCTCGGGTCTCTTAGGTCATCTGTGGCGATGCCCAGGCGAGTGAGGAGATCTCTTGCTTCTTTAGGGTTGCGGGCCACCAGCCTTTTTTCATCTTTAAAAATAATTATTGAGGAGGGGTACCCCCAAGAGAATTTAATCTTGTTGTCATATAATTTTTGCCCAAAGGGTCTCATTAGCCTTCTCTTTCTGATGGTTTCCTGGCAGAAGTCTTCTCTCACCCAAACTTTCCTTCCTCTAAAAGAAAGGTCTTTCCTTTTTTTCAAAGTCTTGAAAACTATCTGCTGAGTCTTTTCCCTTGAAAATTTAATTATGACTTCCCTTGGGGCACCCCCATCTTGTCTCCTTTGCAGTCTATGAGCTCTCTCAATATCCTGAGATTGCAGAGTGACTCCTTGCTCACCCATCCAGTCTATAAGGGTTCCTTCCAGGAGCTTATTATTTATTTCCTCTGAAATTCCACCCAGGATCAGATTCGCTCTTCTGTTACGATCAGAGAGCTCTGTAAGTTGCGAATTCAGCTGGAGTATTTTTTGTTTATTAGATAAGGCCAGCTCATTAGCAGAGATTGCAATGTTCCGTGTGTCCTTGAGCTCTGCACTCAACTCTGTAAAAGCGTCCCTCAGTGATTTAATTTCAGATCTCATCTGGTCCTGGGACGACATTATTAAAGTCTGGAAAGCTGATATCTGCTCAGATAATTCTTTAATTGTCTTAGCCATGATGATTATTTTCCGGAGTTACCCGCGACCGCTGAGTAATTAACCAGGGCGTTGCCTCGTTAATTTGATAGTAAAAGTTGTTGTCTTACCCTCTGGGACCCCAGAAAGGAATTCTTATGATCTTCAGACCTTCGTAAGTAAGCTCGTTCTTCAAATAGACTTGCCAAAGAGCTATTTACATTCTTTTGAGCTATTTAAAATTCCAGTTCGAAGGGGAGGACGAGCACACAGCCGGCTTAGTTAACGCATGCATACAAACCCCCCATTTTTCCATTTGTAATCCCAACAGAAAAAAAAAGTCTCTGCAACTTTCTTGAATTCATATCCCAAGATCCTAGAAATTTCTTGCTGAATCATCTGCCAATACTTTTTTGCCCTTTCACAAGTCCACCACATATGGTAGAAAGAACCTTCATGTTTTTTTACATTTCCAACATCTGTCTGGCATTTTATTGTTCATCTTTGCCAATTTTTTAGGAGTCATATACCATCTATACATCATTTTAAAACAGTTCTCTCTAATACTATGACACGTCGAAAGCTTCATAGAATTCTTCCACAAGTATTCCCAAGTTTCCATCTGTAGTTCTTTATTTACATTAATTGCCCATTTAATCATTTGAGATTTCACTACTTCATCCTCCATAGACCATTTTAAGAGTAATTTATATATTTTTGAAATTAATTTTTCATTATCTCCAAGCAGAACTTTTTCCATTTCTGTTTCTTCTTTTCTTATTCCATCAGTTTTGATATCATTATCCACCAAGCTCTTTATTTGTTGCATTTGGAACCAATCATATTTATTTTTCAACTCTATTTTTCAATTCTATTTTGCCACTTTGTATTTTTAATGATTGATTATAAGATAACCACTGTTCTTCACCGATCTCAGCTGCTATTTTTATTACTTCAGCTGGCACTATCCATAACGGTCTTCTCTCATCTCCATATTTCATATATTTCATCCATGTATTTAGCAAATTATTTCTTATGTAATGGTGAGAGAAAAAACCATCCATCTTCTTTTTTCCATAATACAAATACGCGTGCCAGCCAAATTTATTTCCGTGACCTTCCAACACTAAGAGCTTTTTGTTTAACAGCATTATCCATTCTTTTATCCACACTAAACAAACTGCTTCCTGATATAATTTTAAATTCAGTAGTTGAAATACACCTCTCTCTTTTGTTTTGATCCTTGGTTTCTTCCCAGCTCACACAAATTCTGAAATTTTTCTTCACCATTTATCAAATTGTTTACTATCTTTCACAATGGGAATAGTTTGAAACAAATACATTATTCTTGGTAGAATATTCATTTTAATTGCAGCTATTCTACCCAGCAATGACAAATTAAGTTTATTCAATTTTAACATATCTTCATCCATTTTACGCCATAGCTTCTCATAAATTGTTTTTAAACAAATCAATATTCTTCATTGTTATCTCCACACCCAAATATTTTACCTTAGACGTAACTTCACAACCCGTTAGCTTCTGCAGTTCCTTTTGTTTGCTTACTTGCATATTTTTACATAGAAGTTTTGATTTTTCTTTATTAGTATAAAGTCCCACCAGTTCTCCATATTCTTATATTTTGGCTAACAACAAAGGTGTTACTTGTATGGGATTTTCATTTATAAACATTATATCATCTGCAAATGCTCTATATTTATAAGTAAATCCTTTTATTTTTAATCCTATTTCTTTTTCTTCTTGGATCTGCATCAGTAGATCTGTATTTATACATAGCCTTGTACGTTGTTCAGTGTATATTGCTTTTATCATTCTTATAAAGCTTTCTCCGAGCTCCATTTTCTCCATTACTGCAAACATAAAGTCCCAGTTTAAATTATCAAATGCTTTCTCTGCATCCGCAAATAATGCTACTTCCTTTTCTGGATGTCTTTCATAATATTCTACAATATTTACAACAGTTCTGATATTGTCTCTTATTTGTCTTTTGGGAAGAAACCCCGCTTGATCTTTCTTTATAAAATTTATCAAATGTTGTTTAAGCCATTCTGCCGAGATTCTTGTATATATTTTATAATTATTATTTAATAGCGAAATTGGTCTGTAATTTTTTACATTCGTGACATCTCTATCTTCCTTAGGTATCAATGAAATAACCGCTTCCTTCCATGTGTTTGGTATTTTCCCTTTTATTCTTATCATGTTCATCAACTTATGCAATTTCGGTATTAACTCATCTTTAAAGGTTTTAAAATATTTAGCTGTATATCCATCTGGCCCAGGTGCTTTTCCATTTTCCATTGCATTAATTGTTGCTTCAATTTCTATTTTTTCAATTGGATCATTCAAAACCTTTCACATATTTTCAGTTAAGGGTTCTATTTTTATCTTTTGTAAATACTCATCCATCTTTTCTTTATTTATTTTAACACCTTTAAACAACTTGGCATAGTACTTAAAAATTCTCTTTTTATTCCCTCTTGGGTAACCTCCTCTCTTCCATCTACCACAATTTTATTAATAATTTTATTTTTTTTTCAGTTGCCAAGCCAAATATTTTCCAGGTTTATTTTCTCCCTCAAAAGATTTCTGCTGCAGTCTTTTCAAATTTCATTCCAATTCTTTATTTAACAAATGTCTCATTTGTGTTTGTAATATTGTAATTTCCCTTATAATTTTCTATTTCCCTGGCCTTTTTCTCAACTCCCCTTCTTTTTTCTTTATTTCATTTTGAATGTCCAACAACTGTTTTTCTTTTGCTTTCTTATCTTTATTATTCAGAGTAATCAATATTCCTCTCATTACTGCTTTATAGGCATCCCAGACTGTCTGAAATTCTATATCCTCTTTGTCATTCATTTGAAAGAAAGCTTTAAATTCATTTTCTAGATATGTCACTATTTCTTTATTCTGTAGCAAATCTTCATTCAATTCCCATCTTTTCAACTTCTTAGACAATTTTGTAATCCACATTATTGGGTTATGGTCAGCCCCAATTTTAGGTAAAATCTCTATTTTCCTTGTTATAAGACCTAAATCTTTAGTGCCCCACAACATGTTAATTAGGGGGAAAGTTTTATGTTTTGCTGAAAAAAAGTATAGTCCCGCACTTCAGGGTTAAATTTCCTCCATATATCTTCCAAATTTTCTTGTTTGACCAATTCAAAAAAAGACTTTGGCAACTTTCCTTCTTTGTTATTAATTTTTCCCCCCAGACCTATCTAGTGAGTTCTTAATTGTTCCATTAAAATCTCCCATTATCAAAACTTGGTCATAAGTCAGTTCATCAAGTTGTTGTATAATGTCTTTTTAAAAAAGCATCCTTTGCACCATTAGGCACATACAGTCCCAATAACAATGGTTTTTTTGCATTTAATATTATTTCTACTGCTACAAATCTTCCATCTTTATCTTTAAACACTAATTTTGGCTCCAATTCTTGTTTAATATAAAAAATCACTCCCCTTTTCTTCTGTTCAGCCAATGAAAAAAATTCTAACCCCAATTGTTTATTCCATAAAAATTTGTAATTCTTTTGTTTAATATGCACTTCTTGTAAACAAACTATATTACAATTTTGCTTCTTAATCCAATGCAACGTTGCCCTTTTTTTGTGGTAAATTTAGTCCATTTACATTCCAAGACAATAATTTGTAATCCACCATGGTGCAAATTCTTTGTGTTCTTCATAAAATCTACGCAGTTCCTGTGCATTTGTAATTGTGATTCTTTTCCCCTGAAGTTTAAAACTCAAACCTTCAGGTATTATCCATCTAAACCTCATTTCATTGTCCCGTAATTTTTCTGTCAATTTTTTATGTTCTTCTATCATTTATCACTTGCCTTGGCAACTCCTTCATAATTCTTACTCTGCTGCCTCCCACTATCAATGTCTTTTCAAAGTTGTTATTCATGATTTTCCCCACCATTTCTTTTGTCATGTATCTTATGACAACATCTCTTGGTAAGTTATTTTTCTTGGCATAGAGTGAGTTCACTCTATACATATAGTCATACATATTTTTAGTCTCTTCAGGATCTTCCTCTAAAAATTCTGCAATTATTTTTATTATATATTCTTTCAAGTCACCATCTTCCTTT
This sequence comes from Heteronotia binoei, assembly GCF_032191835.1. Taxonomy (NCBI): domain Eukaryota; kingdom Metazoa; phylum Chordata; class Lepidosauria; order Squamata; family Gekkonidae; genus Heteronotia; species Heteronotia binoei. The sequence continues at coordinate 137,262,688 of NC_083229.1, forward strand.
TCAGGTACTCCTCTCAGACGTATCTGTGTCTCCATCAATTTGCTGTCATGGATTGTGACTTTTGCTTGCATTTTCAACAAGGTGGAATCATGTACTTTCATTCTCCCTTCTTCCTCCTGCACTTTCTTAGATGTTTCCTCTGTTTCCTTTCTGAGATCATCCATATCTTTTTAAATCTCTCCTATAATTTCTTTTTTTGATGCAGTTATCATCTCTCTCATGTCTTCCATCATTCTGGCCTCCATTGCCTCTAATTGGTCCTGCATTTTCTCCAATGAAGTAGCCCTTGTACGGGTTTGCTTGTGTTCTGACATTTAAAAACACCGAAAATTTTGATCTCACCAATTTCAAATTTAACTATCAGATTCAAAAGATTAGCGCTTGCTTTCTGTAACAAGCCTAATTTTGCCATCCACATAGCTTCCCAGGCCGAGATATTAATTTTTAAAAATTTTAAATCCTTCAAAATGGCGGTCGCAACTTTTTGCTTCTCTCTGCAACTTTCCCCCCTTTTTCTTTTAAAGGCTTCTAAAGTCCATTATAAACAATATGTCCAATAGTATTTATCTTCTTGTCATCATCTCAGTTAATTCCAACAATTTTTAATGTCCCAAACACTTTAAAAACATTATTTTAATTTTGACCTCCAAGCAATGGCCACCGATGTTTCTCAATGATATTATAATCCTAGAGTAGGCTTTTCATCCGCTACTTCCTGCTTTACTTGCCACCAAATCTCATTTTCACTGATAAGAAGATCTCACGATGCTTGACGTACTTCCTGTGTTGATTGTATATGCTGCAGGTCTGTGATGATGGTGCTCTTTTTTTAAAACCACAAGTAGACCAAACAATAAATTCCTTTCCACTTTTTAGCACTGTCCTTTAAATTAACGAAGTCCAAATTTCACTTCTTCCTCCCTTCTTCTTCCAAGCTTTCTAGATTTCCATTTCCCACCTTTTGAATTTATTCTGTTTAACTGTAAATAGTCCCGGAACGAAAGATAGTAATCTGTACCTTTTCTGCCAATTATCCAGATCCACACCGGTCTTGTGTAACTTTAGATGTTTAGCGAAGTCCAAGAAGGTTAGGATTCTATCGAGCTTATGTCAAATAAATGACTCTGATAACTTCTGCAGATGATGAAAATGCAACTCTTCTCCAGAGACCCCTCAAAGGAGCCCCCCCCCCCATGACTCCCTTTTAGCCAAGGTAAATCTCCTCAAAGTTTCCTGTGCATATCTTGGACTAATCTCTAACTGAGAAAAGTAGGCAGTAGGCATTAATTTGCCTTCCACTACCCCAAACAGAAGTTCCAGCCTGCTCCCGTTATGAGAAACAGCTCAGCTCAACATTCTCCTCCCCCGGAAGTCAAGTAATGGGAAAGTTTAGAATGGGAAAGACTGCATGCAAAACAACAAGGATTTGCAGCTAAACTGGGGAAAAGGGTAACATACAACTAGACTCAAAGCCTGGAAATCTGTGAGAAGGTAAGAAGTTTTAAACAAACTTAAAATTCACACTTTGCATCAATTTGTTCTACACACAGAGCAATAGGAAGAGAGGAAGGTCCCAAATGTGGTGAATTGTCTCAGTGAAGGAAGCCATGTCTGTCCATTTGCAAGACCTGAGCAAGGCTATTAACAAGAGAGAGGTGGAGAGAGCAGTCACTCACAGGGTCATTAATTCATAACGTAATCAACACACCTAGAGAACAAGAAGGTGTGGGGGGGAGAAAGCCTCACACAGAGAGAGCCAAACTTTACTATCCAAGGACCACAAAAGAAAATGTGGTGGATGGATTGTGCTAGCAATGGCTAAATGTATTTCCAAAGAACTACTATAGCGTGGCTAAGTTTTTGTTCTCTGCAATGAAAATAAAGGCTAAAACAGATATGTCAGGATAGATGATCTGCACTGAGATTTTACATAGGTTATTCATATTATATCAAGGAAGAAAGTGAAGGATTAAAAATGCTGATTACAGGATGAGAGAGAAGGAAAGGCACATGAACAATTGAGCCTTTCCATCCCCTGTGCTTCGAGAAATGCTATTACAATTGGGAATAACATATATCTCATGTTGAATGCATTGACAGTTGAATGTACAATGTTCAAATAAGACAATCAAATGCAAGCCAGTCACCTGATCTGATAGATTGGCAGCAAATGACCTGAATGCTTGCCAAAAAGGTTTGTGTCCCCCCGCCCCCGCAAAATCACACATATGGAAAGTGCTGCTGATCCAAGAAGACTGGCAAGTATTAACTCAGGACAGCCCTTAGGAATTGGTTTTTTAAAAACACAGAGGGATTTAACTATCTCTGACTACATCCATACAGCAAGTCACCTTTTCCCCTGCATTTTTTTACCTGCTATATTTTTGGAGGATTTTTAAAAATTGATAATTGCTATTGTGATGGGATGTTCTAACAATTGCTGCAGTTTCAGCATTTTAAAAAAGCCTCCAGCCCCTCCTGCTGTGGGCCTCTAAGGGAACGTGGAATGTCTAGCCCTTTTTCCTCGAAACTCCACAACAGCAGCAGCTAGAGATTTACCTTTTTATTTTTCATAGAAGAGGGGACTTTGGCAATTATAGCTACACACTGCTGGAGTATTCAATGGCAAGAGCAACAACAATTGCCAATTTTTTAAAAAATCACAGAAGCCTTCTGGTGTCTCTGCAGGGAAAATGGTAGCCCTCGCTGCAGGAGAACCAAGACCCCAAAACACACAGAGTGAAGCAGCCTCCTGAACAGCCGTGAACCAGTCGATGAAAAGGGGAACTGATTACTGAAAAAATCAGCTTCTTGCTCATGAATGGTGAAAAGGAGAGGAGCCAAACCAAAGTGTAGGTAGAAACCCTTCCCGCTCCCTCCTCTGGTCCTACTCTAGTTTGAGGGTTTTCAGATAATTTTTTTAAATTAAGTTTTCCTCCTCTACTTGCACCTGCTGGAATGGCCTTGAGTCAACCATAGCTCTAGCAGGAGTTGTCCTTGAAAGGGCAGCTTCTGTGAGAGCCCTCACAGCCCCACCCACCTCACAAGGTGTCTGTTGTGGTGGGGGGAGGTAAAGGCGATTGTGACCTCTCTGAGATTTAGAGTATAGGGTGGGATATAAATCCAATATCTTCTTCTTTTCTTTTAAACTCCTAATGCAGTCCTGCTCTCCTTTATACTGTCCCGTTATGTTTGTGGGTCTCAAAGCTATCCCAGCATGGAGACTTGGGGGGGGGGGGGATGTGGGGTTTCCTTGCTTAACTCAGTGAGGTGCCCATGGGTCCAGTGGGGCCTGTCAATGTGTTTCCTGATGCCTACCAGTCTCTTCACAAATAGCAGCCGTTCGCCAGCACCAAGGGGAGGAGCTGTGGAGAGATCCTGGAGAGAGGCCCAGCTCACTGCTGTTGCCAGGTGGGCCTTTGATCACTTTCAGCTTGTCGAGCAACTGGTTCCCTATTTCACCTCCCAGGAGTTAACTATGGTGACCCACGCAATGGTCACTTCCAGGCTGGATTGCTGTAAATTGCTCTACACAGGGCTACCCTTGACCCTAGTGCAGAATCCAGTGGCTCATCTGCTGATGGTGACATCTATGTGGGCAGGCATTCAGCTGCTGCACCACCAGCTGCACTGACTGCCAAAAGAGTACTGGATCTGGTTCAAGGTTAAAGCCCTATGCAGCCTGGGACCAGCATACCTATGAGACTATCTCTTCCTATATGTGCCCTGAAGAGCTTTGTGCTTAGCTGAGCAACATCTACTGGCTTGAAAGACATCTGCTTAGCCAAAACCAGGGTCAAGGCTTTTTCTGCCCTTGCCCCAGCCTAGTGGAACTCGCTCCCATGTGAAATCAAGGCCCTGCAGGACTTGCTACAATTCCACAGGGCCTGTAAAACAGAGCTGTTGGCCAGGCCTTTGGCTAAGGCAATGGTCCATGTCAGTGCTCTCTGCCCCACAGAACTGCTGCCCATAGAATGACTTTCCAGAAGCAACATGACGAGTCATCCCACCAGAGTCATGAAGGACTGCCCTGAGTCTCATTCTGTTTTATTGTCATCCTGCTTATTGTTTATGTGCTTATTGCAGATTGTGGAGTCTTTTAACCTTGATTTTAACATGGCTTTGTTACTGTTTATATCCAATTGTTGTAAGCTGCCCTGAGTTCATTTTGGGATAGGGCAGGATATAAACTTAATGAAATAAATAAACAAACAAGGGAGCAATTCCCAGCTCTCCTCTGTTTCACGGGAGAAGGGGTGACATCCAGGGAGCATCACTTTAAGGTCTGCCGGGAAGTAGCTGCCCCAGAGGTGGATGTTTGCTTGGAATCTCCCAGTCCCTTGCAAGTGCCCTCAGATGTTGGGATGGGTTCCACTTCCCACAGCTGCCATTTTGTGGTGGTGCCTTTCCAGAATGCCAACTGCAGATGGAGGGATCACTGGTTCAAGCCAGACTTTAGGAGACACACTGGAGCTTCAGTGTTTAGCATGCCCAGAACAGTTGTATAAATCTGATGGATGATTTCCCCCAAATAATTCTGTCTCCAGTGATGTGTGTACAGATGAAAGCTTATGCCTTGAATAAAATGTGATTGGTCTTAAAGGTCAAATTTTGTTCAAAGGAATAAATCATAATTGAATAAATAGTGAAACTTTATCCTGAATGAGCTGAATTTATATTGAGTTTATACTATCCCCATTATTTCTTCATTAATTCTTTGCTAATAGGATCTATGCTTATATTTTGATATTTGAACACAGAGATTTTTTTCCTGTAAAAAAGTGTGTGTGTGTGTACATGTAGATTTTTGCAAGTGTTTTGTGCTAACGCGGTGCGTGGCCTCACACTCTGTTGTATTGCACCACTGGCTCATTTTATGTATCATAAACTTTGACATCCTTAGAAATTATATCACTGATAACAGCAAGGAGCCATAAGACACTTTGTGTAGAAACTTGTTCCAAAAAGCAATCGTTATATACGAAAGATTTCCAATACTGAAGTTTTATTACATTATATAGCTGTGGGATTTTTTCAAAATTACATAATCTGGGTCTCTCCCTTCATTTTCAACAACAGGATGACACCAGAGGAAAATGACTTCATATTATTGAGCAATTTACACTGTGCTGTGCAAATATTTCTAAATGGAAGGTGCATGTTTGCAAGGAGCAGCTTGAGGTTATTAAGGGGGTGTTAAGGCAACATTTAATCAGGAATGCCGATCAAGCCTGTTACCCAGGGACACCTAGGCAGGGATGAGACCCACATTGACTCTTCTGTTTCAATGTGCCACTAACCCTAACCTCTGAGGACACATAGAAAGCTCCAATCCTTTATCGGATTTGTAAGTTTTTACTGTAATTTTATACAAGGGTTCACCCACACCATGCTCCCTTTGATGGACCTCTTCAAAATGAAAGGGAGAGATCCCAAAGCCAAGCAGCTGGGAGCAAAATTAAATTGGACAGAAAGCTGTCAAGAGGCATTCATCAAGTTAGAGATTGTTCACCAGTGAACCCATTCTGATTCACCCCAATGAGTTAATACCATTTGTGGTCCAATGCGACGCCAGCGATGTCGCTGTGGGGGCAATTCTGATGCAACCAGATGAGGAGGGGTCCCTAAAACCCTGCGCTTACATCTCTAAAAAATTCTCCCAAGATCAGAGGAATTGGTCGGTATGGGACAAGGAAGCGTTCACTGTAACGTTCACGCTAAAGATTTGGAGATCTTGGTTAGAAGGAGTGAGAGTCCCGTTTGAAATATGGACAGACCATAAAAACTTGGAAGCCCTAAGAGGACGTAGAAAACTAATGGAGAAGCAGATTTGGTGGGCGGGATTCATCGCCAAATTTGATTTCAAATTGAAACACATCCCAGGATCAAAAAAATTTCTGGACGATGCACTATCTCGCCTCCCTCAGCACAACAGCCAAAGAGAAGAGGTGATCGATTCATTGATCGCTCCCAACACTCTGGGGGAGACATAACCACCCGCTCCAAAGCAAAGCAGAAAAAAACCTGAAGAGAAGTGTGTGTGTGGGGGGGAGACTGATTAAAGAGGTGGAAAAAGAAGGAGATGCAGTATCCAAAGGGGTGAAAAAAGGGGAAGCTGCTTCTGGTACAAGGACAACAAGCTTTACATGCCAGAGAGCCTCTGGAAAGAAGTGCTACAATTCTGTCATGACAACAAACTATCCAGGCATTTTGAATATGTCAAGACTTTGCATCTAGTGAGTAGGCAATTTTGGTGGCCCTATATGTAAAGAGACATATTTGGCTATGTAGCTTCATGCCTGATATGTTTGATGTCTAAGAGGAGAGGGGGGAAACCCCCCCCCCGGTTTGTTACAACCACTGGAGACAGCAACCAGATCATGGTCAGTGGTGTCAGTGGATTATATCGTAGGACTCCCTCCTTCTCAGAAAAAAAATGTAATCCTTGTAGTAGTGGACACCTTTTCTAAGCAAGCGCACTTCATCCCATGCTTTCAAATACCAATGGCAAAAAAACTAGCCCAACTATTCTTCAAACACTTGGTGAAATTACACTCTTTTTCGGATAAATTAATTAGTGACAGAGGAGTACAGTTTGTTGCCAACTTCTGGCGGGAGTTTTGTAAATTAACCAGGATTGAACAGGGATTGAGCTCCACGTATCACCCTCAGACTGATGGACAGACGGAGAGAATAAACGCATTGCTGGAGCAATATTTAAGATGTTTTCTGAACTATCAACAGTCAAATTGGGCAGAGTTGCTCCCTTTTGCAGAATATGGCTATAATACAGCATGCATAGTTCCACCAAATCCTCCCCCTTCCTAGTAGTGAATGGCTAAGAGGGGAAACCTTTTCCGCAATTACCGGGAGGATCAATGCCTGAAACCCCATCAACTTTTGAGCAATGGTGGGGAAAGCTGGGGAAGGCTTGGAACAACGTCCAAGAAAATCTAGAATTGGCTAAAGAGACTTACAAAAAACATTACAACAAGCATCATTCTCCTGCTTGGGATTTTAAAGTAGGAGATACTGTATTCCTGTCTACCAAGAACTTGCCACTACCACAAGCTTCTAAAAAGCCGGCATACAAGTTTTTGGGACCATTCCATATTAAACGCGTGATCAATAAAGTAATTGTAGAACTCGAATTACCAAAACTGTTCAGTAAGATACACTCCATCTTTCATTGCAGTTTACTTCGGAAAGATCCTGGAGCGACGTCTTGGCACCCCAGACCCAAAGCTCCAGAACCTATTCCGTGGGGGATCAGAATCACCATGAAGTGAAAGAAATCTTAGATGCTAAACTGAAGCGGGGTGTATTGTATTTTCTGATTAGATGAAAGCATTTCTCAACAGCACACGACGAGGGAGTGATTAGTTCAAATGTGAGTGCACCAGCGCTGATTAAACAATTCTATGCTAAATATCCTTCAAAGCCCAGAAGGAGGGCTGGGGGGGGGGGGTGGGCAGTATGTCAAGTGCACTCATTTTTGTAATGTATTTTTCCTAGAGAAAGAGCAGGTCACCAGCTCTTTATTGCTCCCCCCTTATTTACTGTCAGCTTGTATACATTGAAGTTTACTTTATTACCTGCACTGTTTATTTACGAAGTCAAGCCGAGAGAGAGAGAGAGAGAGAGAGAGAACCCTATGCCTTTTGCTATACTAACCCCAGTCTTGTAGAGGAATGTGAAGGATGGCCGGGAGGGGGGAGCCGAGGTGCCAAACGGCCTTTTGAAGTGTAAAACATCTAGCCGGTTCCCAGGCGCCTAGCGGAGATGAGCAAGGCAGGGGAGGAGAGAAAGTTTATGTAGGTGGGAGATAACAGATAGGCGCCCTGGCTATTCTCAACAGAGGAGCCCCAGTTTTATTATGGGAAATGATTTAAAACTCCCATGTTTTGATGTGTATCCATATATGCTCATGCTTGCACCCCTCTCGTTATTAGTATCAACGAACCTGCGTAGTGAAATGCGTTGCTGTAATCAATAAACGGAAACTTTGTTTTCAACAAAGCTAAGCCTGTTCGTTGTTGAAACTTCAATGCCCCTTTGCTGACATTTTGATACTAATCCCGAGAGGGCTTATCGGAGGAGAGTTACTTTGAAGCGAATGGCTGAAGAAGCACTCGACGACCGAGAGTCCTCCCCAACCAAAGAGAAACCAGCGTGGCACATTATCGAACCACGCAAGGTGAAGAAGGTGAGCAGCCAAGCGTTGTTCATCACCCCAAAAGCCTCCTGGAACCCCAGAACCTCTACCACGCTGATGGACGAGGCGGCACAAAGGCACGCGAACCTCCTGCGCACCCCGGGGGAAGTGGAGGACCATGGGAGCCCAGACCGGCAGAGTGGCCTGGCTGGAGAAGGAGAGAGCGGGGAACAGACTCTGCGGGACGAGCGGCACCCCGACTCGGAGGGGGAGGACGGATGCGATTTGTGGGCCTCCTCCCCGAGGTGTGACCCAACCGAGGACCTCCGGAGGGAGATGGAGATCCTTGGGTGCGACCTGTGGCAAGAAATGAAGGCGAACATGTCCCTAATGCTGCGAGAGGTGCAGAAGCAGATTGACCGAGCGTTGGCCCAGGCACCGGGGGGTTCCAGCGGCCAAGCACCCCCGGTCCTCGCCCCACCGGCACCACCAGGCGGGGAAGCCACAGCCCCGGTTGGAGCAGCTGCACTGAAAGTAAAGACACGGGAACTGGATGTTACCTTCGATGGCACCCCCGACAAGGTGGAATACATCATCCTCCAAGCCAACAGCTACATGCACTACTGAGGGAACACCTTCCCAGACGAGCACAGCCGGGTCGCCTACCTCGGGTCGAAGATGATGGGGGATGCCCAGCTGTGGTACATAAGCCTCCACGAAGTCCATGGCCCCGAGGTGGCCACCGTGGCGGGTTTCCTACAGGCCCTACTATCCCAATTCGAAAACCCGCTCCGCGAGACCCGAGCCATTGCAGCAATAGATGGGATCCGGCAAGGGAGCAAGTCAATCAGAGAATACGCCCTAGAGTTCCACAATCATTGCCGGAAAATCAGGGGCTGGAGCAAGGCCATGAAGGTTAGAGCCTTCAAGAAGGGGCTGCATGCCGGCATACTGGATCGGGCCCTCCAGCAAGCCAGGCCCGCCACCCTCGTCGGCTGGATCCAACTAGCCGGAGAGGTTGAGACCAACATGAAAGAGGTGGCCCTTCAGCGCCAGGACCACCAGAGCAAGCCCAGCCGGGAGGCTCGTCCAGCTCCCAAGGCAGAACCCAAGAAGGCACTGGGGGGGGGCGCCGCCAAGCCCTTCCCCGGCACTCGCAAATGCTACCAGTGCGGAGATCCGAATCACCTGGCTGCCAACTGCCCCGAGCGGAGCCGGGCGACTACCCCCGCAGCAAAAGGCCCCCCAAGTGGGGCGAAGAAACCGACCAAGCCAAAGGAGTCAGGCCGGAGCAGCCCTGTCGATGGTGCTTGACGAGGATTCTATAATGCTGGAGGAGCTGGGGGAAAACCCTTTGGAGATCGAGCCGGCGGGAAATGGGGCCAACCTGCACTAGAAGGTGCCCAGCGGCAGGTCTCGGAGAAAGCGGCACTACTATGGGTGAGAATATCGGGGGAGCTTATGTTCGTCCCATTGACTTTGTTAAATGTGAGACTGAAAAAATTTATTCACGCCATAGCCCTTATAGACTCAGGGTGCACACAGGAAATCATAACCCCCTGACTAGTAGAGATGTTAGAACTGAATAAGGAACTGTTGCCCCGACCCCTCAAATTTGAGCAAATGGATGGGACTAGGATGAGGGGGAAGCCATGTACCGAACAGACCCAGGAGGTCCCGATGGGCGTAGATGACCACTGGGACTTAGAGGTCTTTGTGGTCGCCCCCTCCTGCTCCTTCAACATTGTCCTGGGGGTGGGGTGGCTGGCCCGGCACCAGCCAAAGATTGAATGGGGGGAGCACACTATAGACTTTATTTTTTTTTTAACTTTAAACATTTTATTAAGGCATAAAAGTAGCTTACAATCCATAGCGCAAGAAGTTTACCGTCAAGATTAACAGAAATAAGATTGTAAGCTTAATAGACAGAATACAGAGCAAAAATAACCTTTAAAAACAAAATACAAACTGAAGGTAATAGTAATTATAATTATAATAACACAGTATTTGAAAATAAAATAAGATCAGGGAAAGGAAAAAGGAAGATATAATACACTTTAAATAACTTGAAATTAACTTGTTAAGAGAATTTTATAGCAAAAGGAAATCCTTATACATTTTATTTTTAGAATAAGAGTTAGCATAAAATGGATCGGTGTCAAGCTTTTCTAGAATGGGAAGCCAAGTTGCCAGATATTTAGCGTAGGCTTGGTATGGGTCTTTGTGGGCTATGGCTGCCTGAATTTTATCCATTACAATGTGTTCCCAGACTTTAAGTAGCCAGTTGTCAAGTGTCAAATTCAATGAGTTTTTCCAGGACTGCGCAATCGTGGTTTTAGCAGCTGTCAGGAGTTTAACTATCAAGGATTTTTTAGAAGATGAAAGACGGGTATCGGACCAATGATTGAGAAGTATCCTTGTTGGTTCATCTGGGATCAAGACCCCAGTTAGGGAGGAGAGATGGGCACAAATTGAGGTCCAGAATGGTCTGATTTTGGGGCAGTCCCACCAGCAGTGAAAATAAGAGGCTTTGAGCCCACAGTTTCTCCAGCAGTCTGAAGAGCCTAACTGGGTCATATGGGAGAACTGGTTAGGAGTAAGGTACCAACGTGCTATCAATTTAAAGTTTTGTTGAGATATATTTATAATGGTAGATTGTAGGGCATCACTAGCCCATATTGTCAGGACTTGGATGAACATCAGTTGAGTCCAATACTTGTTACAAGTTAGGATCTTTATTGATGAACTACAGTGCTAGAGTAACGAAATAACAGTAATGGCGATTCTTGGCAGTTGGTTACATTTTATGCCAGCAGCAAAGCACAATAAAACAATTATTCACACGGTCTCAAACAGTTGTCTCGTCTTCCCAGCTTTCGTTATCAGAAAGGAGGATGCTCCCCTGTTGTGAAGGCCAAACGGTTTGTCTTCAAAGGGCACCTGTGGATGCTAAGCAGAGACTATCTGCCGCCTGCCTTACTGCCCTAAATATTTGGCATAGCAGAGGGGCCAGGGTTAATGACCGGTGTCAGGCACTCTAAATTACAGCATGGAGTCAGTTTGGTCAATGCAAGCAAAGTAAAAGTTACAAGTTCTGACATACTGCCCCCCCTTAGCTCTTCGCCTTGGGCTTGTGTGGGTACAGTAGGTGAAACTTTTTAAGCAGTTGCGGAGCAGATACATCGCTAGCCTTCACCCACTCGTCACAGCTAGGGGGAAAGTATTTCCACCTGATAAGGTAGTACAATACCCCCCTTTGGACTTTAGAGTCCAGGATTTCCAGCACCTCATGGTGACTCTGACCCTTCACTAGGGTCGGAGGCGGTTCCGGGGGGCGAGGATGAAATTGCATAGCTCCAGGATCCTTGCGAAGAAGGCTGCAATGAAAAACAGGGTGGATCTTACTTAAGGATTTGGGCAACTCTAATTCCACGGTCACTTTGTTGATAACCTTTTTTATTTTGAACGGGCCCAGGTATTTGAGCGCAAGTTTGCAGCACCCCTGCGGAAGAGGCAGATTTTTGGTGGACAGGAACACTGTCTCTCCCTCTTTTAATTCCCATTGGGGGGCATGCTTTTTATCAAAGTGCCTTTTGTATTCCTTCTTCGCCTCCTCCAGATTTTCCTGAATCACTTTCCACCCTTCCCTCAGTCCCTCCCACCATTGCTGGCACGAAGTGGGTTCCTGGGATCCGGATGGTACGGGGAGGTTGGGGAAGGGTTTTCCTTCGTACCCATTGACTATTTGGAATGGGGAGGTTTTGGTGGAGCTATGGAGGCTGTTATTGTACCCATATTCTGCAAAGGGGAGGAGCTCCACCCAATTAGTTTGCTGGTAGTTGATGTAGCACCTCAAATATTGCTCGAGAAGCCCGTTCACCCTCTCAGTCTGTCCATCCGTTTGCGGGTGGTACGCGGAGCTCAGCCCCTGCTCGATGCCTGCTAGTTTGCAAAACTCCCGCCAGAAGTTGGCAACGAACTGAGGTCCGCGGTCGCTAATGACCTTCTCCGGGAATGAGTGTAGCCCGACCACGTGATTAAAGAATAATTGGGCCAACTTTTTGGCTGTGGGGAGTTTTTTGCAGGGGATGAAATGGGCTTGTTTGGAAAAAGTGTCAACCACTACTAGTATCACTGTCTTCCCTTGGGAGGGAGGGAGTTCTACTATAAAGTCCATTGACACCACTGACCATGGGCGATTGGCCGTAGGGAGGGGAACGAGATGACCGGGGGGCTTCCCTCCCCGCCGTTTGGACATGATGCAAGTGGGGCATGCGAGCACGAATTCAGAAACGTCCTTCTTTAGTCTGGGCCACCAGAATTGTCTGATGATTAAATTGAGGGTTTTCACATACCCGAAGTGACCCGCTAGGCGGTTGGAGTGGCTCTGTTCCAAAACCTCTCTCCTCAGGGACTTAGGCACGTAGATTTTACCCTTGTGGAGCCAGATTCCCCCCTCACCCCTCTCTAGCCCTTCGGGGCGTTCGTTTCCCTCCAATTCTGCCTCTGTGGTGAAGCACTCCTTTTGTAGTAACTCGGGGGCCCCGGTTTGTTTCCCTGAACGGGTGGTGACCCCCCCCCCCGCGACGGCCGCGGGGGGAATGAGGGAATTGACTACCTCCTCCCTCTGACTTTCGTGCTGAGGTAGACGTGATAGTGCATCGGCTAAAAAGTTCTTGGTGCCGGGGATATATTTTAGCACGAAGTCAAATTTAGCAAAGAACCCCGCCCACCGGATCTGCTTGGCAGTCAGTTTGCGGCGGCCAGTGAGGGCTTCCAGATTTTTGTGATCGGTCCAGATCTCAAAGGGGACTCGGGCTCCCTCCAACCAGGATCTCCATGTCTTAAGAGCAAACATTACTGCAAATGCCTCCTTGTCCCACACCGACCAGTTTCTTTGCTCGTTTGAAAATTTGTGAGAGATATATGCGCAGGGGCGTAGTTCCCCCCCTTCATTCCTCTGCATCAATATGGCTCCTACGGCGACATCCGAGGCGTCGCATTGCACCACGAAGGGTTTCAATTCATTGGGGTGAGCCAATATTGGTTCAGAGGTGAAGAGTCGTTTGAGCTCTTGGAAAGCTCGGTGGCACTCCGGCGTCCACGTTAGGCGCGCGCCGGGCTTTTTTGCTTCTTCCCCTTTTCCCTTCGTCTTAAGAAGTTCCGTGAGGGGAAGCATCACCCGTGCGAACCCCTTGATGAACCCGCGGTAAAAATTTGCGAACCCGAGAAAAGATTGTAGCTGCCGTCGGGTTCGCGGAGGTTCCCAATCTAGAACCGCTTGAATTTTGGTGGGGTCCATGGCCAGTCCCTCCCCCGACACTCGAAACCCCAGGTAGTCCAGTTCCGTCTTGTGGAACTCACATTTAGACAATTTAGCATACAGTTTGTTCTTGCACAAGGTAGCCAACACCTTCCTCACCAAGGGTACATGCGATTCTAGATCTTTCGAATAAATAATGATGTCATCCAGGTACACCACCACCCCCTTATACAGAAATTCTCTCAACACTTCATTTATAAAGTTCATGAAAACCCCCGGTGCCCCTTGCAGCCCGAAGGGCATCACTAAGTACTCGAACTGTCCCATGGGTGTGTTGAATGCTGTTTTCCACTCGTCTCCCTCTTTAATCCGTACGCGGAAGTACGCGTCTCGGAGATCGAGTTTGGTGAAGATCTTTCCCTCGGCCATGGTGTTTAATAGGTCTCTTATCAGCGGGATCGGATAAGCATTGGACATGGAAATCCCGTTTATCCCGCGAAAATCTGTGCAAAGTCTAAGCCCCCCGTCCTTTTTCTTGCGGAATAAGACCGGGGCTGCATGGGGGGCCGTGGCCGGCCGGATGAAACCCCTCTTCAAATTTTTGTCAATGAATTTTCTCAGTTCCGCTTTCTCTGCCCACCCCATTGAGTACAGCTTCGCCTTCGGTAGTGTTTGCCCTGGGATCAGTTCGATAGCACAGTCCGTAGGGCGGTGTGGGGGTAGCTCGTCTGCCTCCCGTTCGCTAAAGGCTTTTCTCAAGTCCCTGTACTCTTTGGGGATTGACCCTACTTCCTCAAGGGTGAGGCGGAGTCTCTCGTTCTGGGGAGGTGCTCTCGGGCCCCACTCGGTTCTCCAGTGGTGGTGCATACACCTCCAGTCCGGGAATCGCACAATTTGTTCAGCCCATCGAATGTTCGGTTGGTGTTTAGCCAGCCACCCTGCTCCCACCACTATGTCGAACGAGGAGGAGGGGGCTATAACGAAAGTTTCTATTCCCCAGTGCTCCTCCGTCCCCATAGGGGTAGCCTGGGTCTCTAGGGTACAAGGTTCCCCTCTCATGATCGACCCGTCCATCTGTTCGAACTGGATGGGGTGGGGAAGGGGAGAGGTGGCCAGCCCCAGCGCTTCCACTAGGCGTGGGGTGATAATGTCTCGGGTGCACCCGGAGTCGATCAGCGCCCGGGTGTGCATAAATCTTTTAAGGTTGGGGTTCAGGAGGGTGACTGCCATAAATAATAATCCCCCGGTAACTCTCACCGTTAGTAGTGCCGGCGTTTTCTTGACCTGCTTTGCGGCACCGATTAAAGCAGGTCGTTGTCGTTTCCCGCCGACTCCTGCTCCCAGGACTCCTCGCTGGACTCTTCTACGGTGGTAATATCCTCGTCAATCGCCAGGGATGTGGCGACGGCGCCCCGACTGGGCTCCTTCGAGCGGCTCCCTTTCTTCTTCTGTGCGGTGGATGCTGGTTTGGGCGGCGGCGGTGTCGGCGTTGGTTTCACCGGGCAGTTGGCGGCCAAGTGGTTGGGATCCCCACATCTAAAGCACTTCCGAGCCGTGGCCAAGGGGGTCGAAGTCGCGGGGCCTCGCTTCCCTTCCGCTTTGCTCGGGGAGGGGCTCGGCTTCCCCCCTTTCTTGCCTTGTTGCTGGCGCCGCATCCCCACATGCTGGAGGTCTGTTTCCACCTCTCCCGCCAACTGGATCCAACCCACCAGGGTGTCCGGTCTCCCTTGGTGGTAGCACCGATCTAGGATGTTTGCGTTCAGGCCGTTCTTGAACGCGGTGTATTTCATCACTTCATTCCAACCCCTGGCTGCCGCGCAGAGGCCCATGAATTCAGTGGCGTACTCGCGGGTGGTGCGGTTGCCCTGTTCTATCCTTTGCAGGGCCGCGATGGCTTTTTCCTCTCGTAGGGGGTCTCCATACTGCCGGAGCATCGCCTGCAGGAACTCGGCCACCGTGGCTAACTCGGGCTTTCTTCCCGTGTAGAGCCCCACGTACCATTTTCGGGCTGGCCCTCGTAGCTTGGAGGCGATGTGGTCGACTCGGCTCGCCTCTGTGGGGTAGCCCGCTCCCCAGTGCGTAAAGAACGTGTTGCACTGGATTGTGAAGTACTCCACCTCGTCTCCGTCGAATGTGATTTTCAGTTCTCGGGTCCCCCCCCCGTCGCCCCCGGCCGGGGCGGCAGGGGCCGGTATCACCGGAGCAAACGGTCCGCCTGGCGGCGGGGCTGGGGGGCCCACCAGGGGGCCGGCAGGCGGACCCGCGGGAGGCCCGGCTGGGGGACCGGCCGGAGGGCCCGCGGGGGGACCTGCTGGAGGTCCGGCTGGGGGGCCGGCCGGAGGGCCCGCTGGGGGACCTGCGGGGCCTCCTCCGCCCGGGATCTGGCCCGCGGGTATCGCTCCCTGAAGCGCTCGTATCTGGTCGCGAATCGCCCCCAGGTTCTGCTGCATCTCTTCGGCCATCAAGGTTCGAGATGCGTGGACCTCGTCGTGGATCTCCTTCACCCAATCGAACAACTCGTTGCGTAGTGTTCGGATTGGGTCCCCTCCGCCATAGGTGCCGAGCCCCTCGTCTCTGGGCTCGTCCCCTTCATCTTCTCCGCCGCCCGTAGCGAGGATCCGGTAGCGTTGCTCCGCGGCCTCCATAGCGGCCGTAGACTTCCTCGGGCTCCAGGTCCGGGCGGGGAAGGCGTCGACGGAAAAAGGAGCGGGGACCTTAAGCTTCCCCCTCGCTCCGGTTACCTTCGGGTCGAGGGGTTCCTCGTCGGGTGGGATGCTGGGCTCTCCGTTGTCTGGAGCCTTTGCCTCCATCGGGCCAGGTTGCCAGTACAGATAAGTCCAAAATAAAGGATTACTGTTATAATGTCAGGACTTGGATGAACATCAGTCGAGTCCAATACTTGTTACAAGTTAGGATCTTTATTGATGAACTACAGTGCTAGAGTAATGAAATAACAGTAATGGCGATTCTTGGCAGTTGGTTACATTTTATGCCAGCAGCAAAGCACAATAAAACAATTATTCACACGGTCTCAAACAGTTGTCTCGTCTTCCCAGCTTTCGTTATCAGAAAGGAGGATGCTCCCCTGTTGTGAAGGCCAAACGGTTTGTCTTCAAAGGGCACCTGTGGATGCTAAGCAGAGACTATCTGCCGCCTAAATATTTGGCATAGCAGAGGGGCCAGGGTTAATGACCGGTGTCAGGCACTCTAAATTACAGCATGGAGTCAGTTTGGTCAATGCAAGCAAAGTAAAAGTTACAAGTTCTGACACATATAGAGTCCCATTGGTCGGGAGAAAGGATGATGCCACAGTCTTTATGCCATTGGGTGGTGTAAGAGGGTAAGGTTGCTTCGAGTTTAGACAATAGGATTCGATACAGCCGTGAAATGAGACTTTTAGGCGTTCTCTCTTTGTGAAAATGAAGAACCAGATGTTCGTAGTCAGATGAAGGGCGAGAAAATGAAGAGATCACTTTAGGGTCCTGAAGAAAGTGCCTGATTTGAAAGTATTCAAACCAAGGTGCTGGCTTAGTCAAAACTTGGTCTAGATCATTTTTAGGTAGAAGTTGTTTAGAAGATGAAAGAAGATTAAAGAAAAAAACTTTTGAGGAGTCTCTCCAGACCTTGAAAGAAAAGGGTAGTTGGGCAGGAAGGAAATATTTTTGTCCTATAAAAGATGAGATAGTAGAGAGTCCTGGAGCCAGAAAGTGACGCTCCGAATCCCATACTGACAAGAGCGCCCTGAGGAATGGGTTCATGAATTGCCACGGTGGGCGTTCATTTTTCTTGAGCCCTAATAGTTCGTAGTATTTCAGTGGGGTAAAGTGAGCTTCCTCTATGGGCGTCCACGGCGGCGGGGGATGTTGGTACAATATTTTGGTCATCTGGGATAAAATAGTAGCTTTATAATACTTTGCAATGTCGGGAACTGCTAGGCCACCTTTTTGTCTTGATCGACATAAAGTTGAAACTTTGATTCTAGGCTTTTTGTATTTCCAGATAAAGGAGGTCAGTATTTGTTGCCAGGATTTTAAAGTAGGCTGAGAGATCTCAATAGGAAGAGCCCGAAAAAGATATAAAAACTTGGGAAAAATAAAGGATTTAATTACATGGATTCTTTCCATCCAGGATAGTTGCAACTTATCCCATTGCTTGAGCGTGGTAGTAATCTCAGAAGCCGTGGCCGTGTAGTTAGTTTTTAATAGGCCAGCTATATTTAAGGGGATTTTCAGCCCCAAATAGGACCAGGAATCAGAGACCCAATGAAAGGGGTAGTTTGCAACTATGTCTTTTTTAGAAGTATCGGAAATTTTAATCGGGTAGAAAATTGATTTCGAGTGGTTAACTGAAAGACCTGAAAGTTTACTATAATCAGACAGGAGAGAGGAAACGGCTTTAATAGACTGTAGTGGATTTGTAATATATAAGACTATATCGTCGGCAAATAAACTTATTTTAAAAGTAGAATTTTGGACAGAGATACCAGAGATCTCTGAAGAAAGCCGTATCAAATTTGCAAAGGGCTCTATGACAATGGCGAATAGCAGTGGTGATAGGGGGCACCCTTGACGAGTCCCTCTTTCTAGGATAAGTGAAGGGGACTGTTGACCATTGATTTGTATAAACGCGGATGGACAGGAATACAAAGAATCTATAACCGTTCTGAACCTAGGTCCGAAACCCATGTGATGTAAGACTTTTTTAAGGAAGAGAGGTTCTACACTATCGAAGGCCTTCTCTATATCTAAGGCAAGAATGCAGGAGTTGTATGGCTGAAAAGTGCAATATTGAATTAAGTTGTTTGTCTAGTATTGTCCGTGATATCGCGATTCGGAATAAATCCTGATTGGTTGGTGTGAATATAGAGCCCTATGATTGTGTTCAATCTAGCAGTCAAAATGGAAGTAAATATTTTATAATCGTTATTTAGTAAAGAAATGGGGCGGTAAGATTTAACATTTAATGGGTCTTTGTCTTTTTTGGGAATCATAACTATTTTCGCCTGGGACCAGGAGGGAGGCATACAGCCGGAGTCCAGAACAAGATTGCAAACAGTGGTAAGGTGAGGTACCAGGGAAAGATTGAATTTTTTATAAAATTCTGAAGGTAGTCCATCTCTACCTGGGGTTTTATTGATTTTGGAGGCCTTAATGGCGTCAACGACTTCAAGGGAAGAAATCGGAGAATCTAAAAAGGCTTGGTGTTCGTGGGAGAGTTGGGTAAGGATCTTCTGGTTTTGAAAAAAGTGGTCTATTAGGTGAGAAGGAGGATTGGACGAGGTATATAGCTATTGGAAAAACTGATGGAAGGTGTCCAAGATTTTTTTATTTGATGAGTGTATTTTGCCAGAGTTGCCTCTAAGACATTTAATCTGTCTCTCACCTAGCTCTTTCCTGAGTTTCCACGAGAGTAGCTTCAACGAACGGGGATGGTTATACCAGTATTTTTGTTTCACGAATAGTAGATTTTTTCGAATATTAGATGTTTCCAATAAGTCTAGTTTCTGTCTTTCGAGAACAAGTTTTTGGTAAATTTTATTAGAGCAGGTTTGCTTGTGTTTTTGTTCCAAGTGTTTAATATTGTCTAAAATAAGTTGTTTCAGTTCTAATTTTCTTTTTTTGTAGGCCGAATGCAGGGAGATACACTTGCCTCGCAGAACAGCTTTCATTGCGTCCCACACAATTTCTTTGGAAACCCCACAATCCAAATTGTTTTTGAAATAAAGATTAATCTCTTGCTCTAATTGTGTACAAAATTCTTGGTTCAGAAGGAGTGATTTATTTAATGTCCAATTAAATGAAGGCCTGTCCTGAGAACCAACATGCAGTGTGCACTCCAACCAGGCGTGGTCGGAAAGTGTCCTGAGGCCAATATTGGTGTAAGAAACCTGGTTCAATAAGGAGGGAGAAATAAGAAAATAATCAATCCTTGTAAAGGTATTGTGTAATGCCGAGAAGTAGGTGTAGTCCTTAACCCCCGGGTTATGCAGTCTCCAAACGTCACATAGGTTAAAATTATGAAGGACAGATTGCATAGGTGCTGGGGAAGAAGTCGGGGGAGAGTGTGGCTTAAAGGATCTGTCCCACCTGGGGTCTATGATTTGGTTAAAGTCCCCCCCTATAATGACTGCCCCTTCTTGGAAAAGGGCAAGTTTAGAAAGCGTGTCTTTTATAAAGGTAATTTGTGAGGAGTTGGGAGCATATAGAGAAACCAGAGTGAAAGGAGAGTCATTAAGTGTACCTTTTATAAAGATATAACGTCCTTGGGGATCGACTTCTTGAGCCGACAAAACAAACCGGGTATTTTTTGAAAGTAGAATGGCGACTCCGCGTGATTTAGAAGAACCAGGAGCTACGTACTGTGTATGGAACCACTTAGATCGAAGTATGGTGGAGCTTGCCGACTTAATGTGGGTTTCTTGTAGGAAAAGAAGATCAGGTTGTAATTTGGTCAAAGCGGAAGAAAACCGCTTGGCTTTAATAATGTTGTTAAGGCCTCTGCAGTTGAGAGAAATTAACTTTAAGTCAGACATAATTTAGATACATTAAAGTAAAAAAAAAAACATTGTTAAGATCCATATAACGCCTGTAGAACCCGGACTGGGGCTCTGTATAACAATGATGAGAAGAAGTAGAAAAAACAAGTAGCAATGACCAGATTTCCCTTGTTCTCACAACACAGAATAAACAAAGAGAGAACATTGGGGTGGGAGTACCAGGATTGGTGACCTGACTGCAAAAATCTAGGTTCCCAACGACAACCATATTTGTCCGAACCAAATTGAACAAACACAAACCACTTTTCAGTATAAATGTAAAAATTTCCAAAAACCCAAACACCACTAAGGGGATCCACTGAGTTCGTGGGTCATGGCCAGAGTATACCAGAACATACCAGTGCTGGTCAAAAAGCACCGTCTGAAAAGGGCCATAAATAAACACCAGTAAAAGGAACCTTTTCCCCTTAAAAAAACAAATCAACAATATTAACAACATAAATCTTACTAAACTGTTCATTGTTTCCAACCAGGAAACAATGCAACTTTACTCAGTATATAAGAAATATACAATCTAATATGGAGGGAGCAAAAAGAAGGAACATCCCGGCTGTTCCCTTAACAATGTGACATAATAAGAGGAAAGAAAGACCCCGCTCCCTTAAACCAGAACAAGATGGCATGGGTAGTGCAAATACAACTGTTCAGAAGCAGGAGATGGAAGTAGCAGGAGGTGAACTGAATGTCCGTGGAGAAGTCAGCGTCGTCTTTTTGGCTTGAAAGAAAACTGTGGGTTGGTTGAACGAGATGAAGTAGCCCTACTTGAGTCAGGAGATGAAGGAGAGTCAATGTTTAGTTGTTTAAGAAGATCACAGCCGGAGGTGAAATCAGAAGCTGTTAGCCGAAGGCCCTGGTGAACAACCAGTATCTGGATAGGAGAAGCCCAGCGGAAGCGTATTTTGTGTTCAAATAGTGAGTTTAGAATCGGCTTCATTTCTTTTCTATGCTGCAGGGTTTCCGGTGAAAGATCAGCTAGAACCAGGATCTTTTTTCCCTTGTAGAGTAGACCCTCTTCAGATCGGGCTCTCTGTAAAATCAGGGTTCTGGTCCTGGAGTCTGGAACCGTGGCGAGTATGTCTCTTGAAAAGTCTTTTGACTTGGGCTGTAATGCAGAATCAATAAGAGGGGCGACTCCATCTTGGAGGTGGAGGGCTGAAGCAAGCCATGAGGCAATGAAGTTTTTTACCTCCTGGTTCTCTTCCGCATGTTCTGGCAGGCCTCTAAATTTCAGGTTAGCAGCCCTTAATCTGTTATCCAGGTAAAGCACCTTCTCATGGAGCCATAGGTATGAGCTTTGCAGGGCTTGTACAGCCTCGTGGGCCACCGTAGCCATTTCCAGCGCTGAGTCTGCAGTTTGAGTGACTGCTGAAAGCGTTTCATTAATTTTTTTTAGTTCTAATTGTAAGGGGGTAATAGCTTTGCTGATCTTCTCCCCCATTGTGACCCCTATTGAGTCCTCCAAGCGTGAAATCGCTGCTTGAAATGTTTGAGTTGTTAATAAAGAGCCCTCTTCCTGAGCAGGGCTGGGGGAAGGGCTGGACTCCATTTCAGAGAGAGGTAAGGGCCCGGGGCTCGTTGGAAGAAAGTTTAGTACCTGCTGCGTCGGTGTGGCTTTCGCAGGAGTTTTCTTGGCTGCCTTGGTGTTCCCTGCAGTTCGTTTGCCCATGCCAGGTGAAAGAAATAGTTGGGAACGGGAGCAGGAGAAGCGGGAAGGGACTGTGAGCCGGGAGCTGCCGCTTCAAGCGTCCGCCATCTTCCGCGTCGCCCACATGCTCCCCACTATAGACTTTATTGACAGACGGTGCACCCACCACCTATGGAGGGAACTGTGGGGGCCGAAGCCACCCCCTAAGAATGAGAAACTCTGTGTGACTATAGAGGGGATAAAAACCATCCCCCCAGAATACCGGGACTTGAAAGGGGCATTCAGTGAAATCGAAGCCGATGAACTGCCTCCGCATAGGAGCACAGACTGCGCCATAGAGCTCATCCCGGGTCAGTCACTTCCTAAGGCAAAACTGTATTCGATGGGGTGGGCAGAAAAGGAGGAGTTGCGCAAATTCCTAGACAAAAACCTTCGCCGGGGTTTCATCCGCCCAGCCATGGCCCCCCACGCGGCCCCGGTACTCTTTCGCAAAAAGAAGGATGGGAGTTTGAGACTTTGTACCGATTTTCACGGGATTAATGGGATTTCTATGACTAACACCTACCCCCTCCCTCTGATTAAAGACTTGTTAAGCAAAGTCTCGAAGGGGTCAATATTCACCAAGCTTGACCTCCGGGATGCTTACTTCAGAGTGAGAATAAAGGAGGGGGACGAATGGAAAACCGCGTTCAACACCCCCCTGGGACAGTTCGAGTATCTAGTAATGCCATTCGGGCTGCAAGGGGCGCCGGGGGGGTTTTCATGAACTTTATTAATGATGTGCTGAGAAAATACCTTTACCGGGGGGGGGGTGTACCTGGATGACATCATTATCTATTCTAATGACCTACCCTCCCACGTAAAACTGGTCCGTGAGGTCCTAAGCACCCTGTACCAGAACAAACTACGCTAAGCTCTCCAAGTGCGAGTTCCATCAAAAGGAATTGGACTCAAGGGACTCGCCATGGACCCGGCCAAAATACAAGCGGCATTAGACTGGGAACCCCCGAGGACACGTAGACAGCTCCAATCTTTCCTCGGGTTCGCAAATTTTTATAGGTCGTTCATCCAGGGGTTTGCCAAAGTGGCCCTACCGCTGACGGACTTACTCCAGACCAAGGGAAAGGGGCCAGAGGCGAAACAACCCGAGGCCAGACTAGCATGGACTAGACAGTGTCAGGAGGCGTTCGACACCCTAAAGCGCCTATTTACCAGCGAGCCGGTACTGGTGCACCCGAATGAACTTAAGCCCTTCGTGGTTCAATGTGATGCCTCCGACACGGCCATAGGAGCAATATTGATGCAGAAGGATGGGGAGGGTCGCCTACGGCCGTGTGCCTATATCTTGCGCAAATTCTCAAACGAGCAGCGGAATTGGTCAGTGTGGGATAAAGAAGCCTACGCAGTCACCTTCGCGCTAAAAACTTGGCGATCATGGCTGGAAGGCGCAAGGGTCCCATTTGAGATCTGGACGGACTACAAAAATCTAGAGGCTCTTACGGGCCGCCGAAAACTGACGGGGAAACAAATCCGGTGGGCGGGATTTTTTGCCAAATTTGACTTCACACTGAGGCACATCCCGGGCTCAAAGAATTTCTTGGCTGACGCCCTTTCGTGGCTCCCCCAACACGAGAGCGAGTGAGAGGAAGTGATAGACTCCCTAGTGCCCCTCGAGGCCGTAGCGGGGACAGTGCAAACCAGATCAAAAACAGCCGCCAAACAAAAAGACCCCTGGGGGGGGTGCCAAATTAAAAACCGAGGCGGAGGGAGAAAATCGCCCGCCAGGGGTGGAGAAGGGGGAAGGGGGATTCTGGTACCACGAGGGAAAACTATGTGCCGAAGTCATTGAGGGCAGAAGTGCTGCAACACTGCCACACCAACAAATTGGCGGGGCACTTCGGCTACGTTAAGACCCTTCACCTGGTTCATAGACAATTCTGGTGGCCTCAGATGAAAAAGGACATTTCAGAATACACTTTCTCCAAACAGGCTCACTTCATCCCCTGCCGAAAGCTCCCCACCGCAAAAGAACTTGCCCACTTGTTCTTTCTCCACGTGGTCTGGGCCCACTCGTTCCCGGACAAGGTCATTAGCGACCACGGGCCACAGTTCGTTGCCAACTTCTGGTGGGAGTTTTGTAAATTGACTGGTATGGAGCAGGGGCTAAGCTCTGCCTATCACCCCCAAACGGACAGTCAAAGTGAGAGGGTGAATGGACTTTTAGAGCAATACCTGACAATAAAAAATGCTTACCTTTCCTCTGGAAACTCTGCATTAGCCTTCCTTCTTTTTGTGGTTTGTTTCCTTTCACATAATGAAAATAGCTGTCATGGGCCAGCCTGAGTCCCAGCATGGCTGAAGACTCCTCAGGAGTCAGGAAGTTGCATGCAGCCAGGCCTGCACCAGTTGAGGTTAACAAGCTAGAGCTGCAGGGTTCTCAAGATTCACTGCCAGCAGCTGACTCTGAAATAGCCAACAAACCAGTTTAATGAAAGCAGCCCACTTGGCTCACCCTTCTTGTAGAACGGCAGAGGCTCCAGCAAGAACTACAGACATGTAGACAGAGTGGTTTGCTCTTAGCCTGGCACCCGCTGTGTCAAGCATGCGGTTTCAATGACGAGTCAAGTTTGATACAAAACTACGTTTATTGATAGACCAACACTTTCAGTGTAACAAATTCTTGAGTGTGATGCTAAAGATACATTGATATAATACTTTTAAGGCATACTTCAAAAGGATTCCAAAAGGTGGGGGCAAGGGATGCGCTCTCACACATAAACTATAGAAAATGTCTACATTCTCATGGCGTTATCAGAACTCTGTCCTTGCTTTCCCCAGATGTGTCGCACTCCCTAAGAGGAATGTCTGGGAAGGTACTGATTACTCTTTCTCAAGTTAGTTTTGTTTCTCTCTACTTCTACTTTGTAAGCAATAAAGTAAGAAGGGGGAGGGGGAAAGAATAACAGAGTTAACAGACCTTGGCCCTCCATGACATTTCACAGGCCAGCTTTATGGAGGACCCTAAAACAATCAATTACCAATGGAATTCTACCATGCTTAACATACTGCCCCCCTTAACATCAACGTCGGGGTTTTTGAGGGAATGCTTTATAAAACTTGTTTACCAAATCAGGGGCTAAGACATTTTGTTCTGCTACCCATTCATTATGGCTGGTAGGAAAATGCTTCCACTTAATCAGATAATACAACACTCCATGTTTCTCTTTAGTATCTAAAATTTCTTCTACTTCATGATGACTCTGATTCCCAATCTGGATAGGTTGTGGAGCTGGTGGTCGAGGGTGCTAAGGAGTACCACCCAGGTCTCTTCGCAAGAGACTGCAATGAAAGACAGGGTGTATTTTACTAAACATCTTGGGTAACTCCAATTCTGTCACTTTATTGATTACCCTTTTGATTTTGAATGGACCCAGAAACCTATAAGCCAGCTTCTTGGAAGGCTGATTCAGCGGAAGGTTTTTTGTTGACACAAACACAGAATCACCCACTTTGAAATCCCACACGGGCACATGGGATTTATCATATCGTTTTTTATAAGCTTCCTTGGTGTCAAGCAATGTTTTATCTTACTATGACTGTCTATGTTTATCAGAATATAACTGCCATGCTGTAACTATTACTAACCCTAAAACAAAGCTGAGGCACATCAAAGTAGAGAATTAGCTGGCGCCCTTTTCCTGCGCCTCTTTCGCTTTTGCTAACAAATGCAGGAATTTGTTCTTTGAAGATAAAGCCTCCAGGGACATATTCCCAGGCCAAGCCTGGGCCCAGGAAGAATAACCGCAGGGAGATAAAATGCCATGTGAATTTTCACACGTGAATACAGGACTGTTTAGCAATTGTAGCTTTGTTGATAGAACCTTTGATATGCCATCTTTAAGTATGCATTCTACTATCACTCTGTATCAGTTCCAATTCTTGGCTCAATAAAAGCACATGGATTATCAATAAAACCATACTTTGTTTCAACTCAAGGACTGGTTACTTTGAGATCCGCTTGCCTGACATTTTGGAACTGATCCATTAATAGAGTTTATCTGCACTGGCAACTTTTAAGCCGAATGGCTGAAAAAGTTCCAGATAACAGAGAACCTACTGATCCCTTTGAAGGAGTAGAAATAAAGACTCCCCCCCTGGTACATCGTCGGCACCAGGTCCCCACTACACATCCAGGAGCTGTTCATCACCCCTCAGAAGTTGGAGCCCCGCACCTCTACCAACCTGATGGACGAGGCCCCAGCCCGTCATGAGACCTTCCTAACAAGGTCCGTGAAAGGGGGAAAGGGGGAACCCCGGAGAACACAGGGACGAATGCCCCATCCGAGACAAGGAAGAATGGGGAGGACCGCGATCCGATGAGGACTGCGGAGAGGGGTCGGACTCAGAGGAGGAAGACAGGGCCCCCCCCAAAAGAGAAGGGAGTCCTAAAGACTGTAAGGGGAGAGATGGCAGCCATGGCCCATGAACTACGGGACGAAATCCAAGCGAACGCCACCTTCATGGCATGAGAGATGCAGAGGCAAATCTACCGGCTGTTACTGTGTGATTTCAGGAGGGCTCCTCCAGTCCCACCTGCACCACAAGCTCCACTGGTGCTGCCAGCAGCTCCAGCCCCAGCAGCGGCTCCAGTGATCCCAGCCCCACCCGGGGTTCCAGCGCCACCGCCAGCACTCCCTGGGCCATGAGATTACGGGAGAAGCCGGGAGCTAGACGCCACCTTTGATGGCAACCCTGAGGAGGTGGAATATTTCACCATCCAAGCCAATACCTACATGCACTATTGGGGGAACACGTTCCCAGACGACTTCAGCCGGGTGTACTATCTCGGTTCCAAGTTAAAGGCAGCTGACAGATGCTGGTATGTGAGCCTGTATGAGACGCCGGGTCCCGAACTCGACAGCATGGCTGGGTTCCTACAAGCCCTACTAGTCCAGTATGAGGACCCCCTCCAAGAGACCCGGTCCATCACGGCCCTGTGAGACATGCACCAGGGGTCGAAATCAGTGCGCGAATACACGGCCAACTTCCAAGCACAATGCTCCAAAATTCGAGGCTGGGGTGAGATGATGAAGATCGAGGCTTACCAGCGAGGCCTGAATGCCAGCCTTCTGGATCAGGCCCTTCAACAAGCCCACCACACAACTCTCGTGGGATGTGTACAACTAGCCGGTGAGGTGGAAACCAACATGAAGCGAGTGGCCCTCCAGCGCCAATTGCAGCAGGGGGGGGAAGGGGGGATGTGAGGCTCGATCAAGGGGCAAAGC
Source organism: Heteronotia binoei (assembly GCF_032191835.1). Classification (NCBI taxonomy): domain Eukaryota; kingdom Metazoa; phylum Chordata; class Lepidosauria; order Squamata; family Gekkonidae; genus Heteronotia; species Heteronotia binoei. The sequence continues at coordinate 137,289,592 of NC_083229.1, forward strand.
AGAGCCGAAGAAAGGATCGGCCCCAGGGGGAACCGCCAAGCCCCCCTTGGGTCGTAAGTGCTTTTATTGTGGTGACCCCGGCCATCTGGCAGCCAACTGCCCGGAGAAACCTCGAGCCCCACCCCAAAACCAACTGCAACGGGCTCCAAGAAGACGACAGGCCCAAAGAGTCGAGCCAGGGAAGCACCGCGACATCGATGGTGCTAGACGAGGATACTATAATTTTGGATGACTTGAGTGAGGAGTCGTGGGGAGCCCAGCCGGTGGGAAACAAGAGCGACCTGCACTGAGAGGTGCCGGGAGGCAGGTCGTGGATCTAACGGCACCATTATGGGTGAGAATAACTGGATCCCTGTTTTTTGTCCCATTGACTTTGCTAAATCGGAAGCTCAAAAGCTTCATGCACGCCAGAGCCCTAATTGACTCTGAGTGCACGAGGGAAATTATCACCCCAAAGTTAGTGGATGCCCTTGGACTAACCCGAAAGCCCCTGCCCCACCCGATCCAGTTCAAACAAATGGAGGGGTCCATAATGCGAGGGGAGCCCTGTATAGAAGAGGCTCAGGGCGTACCGGTAGGAATAGAGGACAATTGGGATGTTGAGGTTTTTGTGATCGTCCCCTCCTCATCTTTTGATATAGTGTTGGGAGTCGGATGGCTAGCCAAGCACCAGACATACAATGGGGGGAACAAACCATAGACTTTACCGACAAAAGGTGCACACACTATCAGTGGTTGGGGGATTGGGGACCTAATCCACCCCTCAGGAACAAAAGAATGTGTGTATCCGTGGAAGAGGTTCAATCCATCCCCAGGGAGTACCAGGACCTGCGCAGGGTGTTTAGCGAGGAGGAGGAGAATGAGCTCCCTCCCCCCCACCGGGACACCGACTGCGGGACAGCTAAACTGTACTCCATGGGGTGGGCAGAAAAAGTGGAACTAAGGAAATTCAAAGACAAGAATTTTAAAAGAGGCTTCATTAGACCGGCCACCGCCCCACATGCTGCCCCCGTCCTGTTCCAGAAAAAGAAGGACAGGAGCCCCAGGCTTTGCACTGACTTTCACGAGATAAATGGGATCTTGATGTCCAACACCTACCTCATCCCCCTGATCAAAGATTTACTAAGCACGGTGTGGGAGGGGTCCATATTCACGAAACTGGACCTGAGAGACGCCTACTTTAGAGTACAAATCAAAGAGGGGGAACGAGTGGAAGACAGCATTTAAGACTCCTATGGAACAGTTTGAGTACTTAGTGATGCCTTTTGGACTACAAGGGGCCCCAGGAGTATTCATGAACTTTATAAATGAGGTCTTAAGAGAGTACTTGTACAAGGGGGTGGTCGTGTACCTGGATGACATCATTATTTATTCAGAAGACCTAGACTCCCACGTACAACTGGTGAGAAAGGTGCTCACTACCTTATATGAACATAAACTGTATGCCAAACTGTCGAAGTGTGAGTTCCACCAATCAGAACTCGACTATTTGGGGTTTCGTGTCTCTGGGAAGGGGTTGGCGATGGACCCCGCCAAGATACAAGCTGTGCTACATTGGGAACCTCCGAGGACACGTAGACAGCTACAATCTTTCATCGGGTTCGCGAATTTTTATAGGGGCTTCATTCAGGGGTTCGCCCTAACAGACTTGCTAAAAACTAAAGGAAAAGAGCCCGAAGTGAAAAAACTGGGAGCAAAATTGGTTTGGACCCCCACTTACCAAAAAGCCTTTGAGCGACTCAAACGCTTATTCAACAGTGAACCGGTGCGGGCTCATCCCGACGAGCTTAAGGCCTTCGTGGTCCAATGTGACGCTTCCGACGTGGCCGTAGGTGCCATATTAATGCAGAAAGACTTAGAGGGGAGGTTAAGACCTTGCGCCTATATCTCTAAAAAATTCTCCCAAGAACAGCGCAACTGGTCGGTGTGGGACAAGGAAGCGTTCGCAGTGACTTTTGCATTGAAAACATGGCGGTCCTGGCTCGAAGGAGCAAGGGTGCTGGTTGAAATCTGGACTGACCACAAGAACCTAGAAGCACTTAATGGGCGTAGAAAATTGACCAAAAAACCAATTGGCTGGGCCAGGTTTTTTTGCAAAGTTTGACTTTACTCTCAAGCAAGCATATTCCCAGGTCAAAAAACCTTTTAGCTGATGCGCTATCGAGGCTGCCCCAGCATGAGAGTCAAAAGGAGGAGGTGGTAGACTCTATCATTCCCCCTAGATGTCAGACACTGGAGAGTTTTGATATTGTGTCAGAATAAATACTACTGAAATGCAATGTATAGCTTGACCTGACTAACTCCATTTTGAACATTTGCTACTAACCCTGAAACAGAGTCTTTGCATATCAAAGTAGAAACAGAGATGTTACTAACCCCTGCTGTGAATTCCTCTCCATAGTACTAACTGACAGACATTGTAACTTACCTGTTTAATGTGCCTTACACTGCTCATGTCCCCTTGACCTGACTAACTCCATTTTGAATGATTCTGTTGACCCTATGAATAAAGTCTTGCATTTCAAACACTTTTGCAACAGCTACTAACTCCCTTGGGAAATTCTTAGCATAGCACTAACAAATGTAACAGCTCTTTGAAGATAGCGAGCCTCAAGGTAACCAGCAGGGTTCCTTCCTTGAGAAAGAGATAAGGGGGCCTGGGAACCGGCTATTGCTTCTCAAAAGTGTGAGAATGGGTTTATTGTTTAGCTTTTGATGTTAGAGGTTAAAATGGCATGTTCTGCTTTGCTCTGTTTCAAACTCAACTCGTCCCTATCCTAGACAACAAGTTCTCAAATAAATGGATTAAGCTGCTACAAACTATGGTCCGTTTTACTTTGAAGTTCCAAGTCTGACACTAACAAAAGTAACAACCCTTTGAAGATAGCATGTTTCAAGGAGAGCCAGAAGGGCTCCTCCGTGAGAAAGGGAACCACAAGAGATAAGGGGATGGGAAGGTGTTACATGTATCCTAAAAGTGTGAGAATGTAGTATTGTTTAGAAACCTTTTGATGTATACAGCTTAAAGCATTGACTTTCCCGCCAACTGGCATCAGTTCCAATGATCCTTTGTTGAGAACCTTGAGATATCAAATAAACGTCTTAACATTGCAACAAATGATTTTTAACAAATTTTGTTAAAAATCAATATCTTTGCCTAGGAAAGTGGGAGGAAAACGAAACTAGCTTCATTTAAAAGAACTTGCTCTAAGCTATTGGACTGGGTGTTAAATTTCAATTGGTGATTTTTTTAAGGTAGAGGTGAAAGTAGATACACAGGCCTCTGCGTTGTTAAAACTTCAAGAGAAGTTTTAACATGACTGTAAGCTGATGGAAACACAAGTTCGTCTGAGAGGGGTACCTGAAAAGGAAGAGGCAGATTTAAAGGGATATATGGTGAACATCATTACTGAATACTTAGAAGAAGTCCCTGATAAATTTAAGAGTATGCTGGAGGGCGCCTATAGAGTCAACTCAGTATACGCAAAGAATAAAGGACTGCCAAGAGACATTGTTATAAGATTAAGATCAAAAGAGATGGCAGAGAGGATTTTGAGTAAAGGCTACCAAAAAGCCTGGACAATAGAAGGGAGCAAAGTTAAAATAATGAAAGAGTTACCAAGACAAGTGATCAGTGATAGGAAGAAATACAAGAAGTTAACTGACCAGTTGCGAGCAGAGGGCACAAGATATAGATGGATAATACCAGAAGGTCTTGGATTTGAACAACATGGGAAAAGGATTACAATAAGGAGTGAACAAGAGATGCATAGCTTTTTTGAAGAAAACAAAGAATCAACATCATAATGGAGTAAAAATTACTATCTTGGAATATAAATGGACTAAATTCACCACAGAAAAGAAGGAGAACATTTCATTGGATTAAAAAACAAAAATGTAATATAATTTGTCTACAGGAAGTTCATATACAACGCAAAGACAGTAAATTTTTGTGGAATAGAAATTTGGGGTTGGAATTTTTTTCATTAGCAGAGCAAAAGAAAAGAGGGGTGGTCTTCTACATCAAAGAACAACTTGAGCCAAAATTAATTTTTAAAGATAAAGAAGGAAGATATATTGCTGTCGAGGTGATGATAGAGGCGAAAAAAAGTTATTATTAGGACTATATGCGCCCAATGGAGCGAAAGATAAATTTTTTAAAGACATAAATCGACAAATGGATGAAAAGACATATGATCAGGTACTGATGATGGGCGATTTTAATGGGACAATACAAAATAATCTTGACAGATCAAGTCAAAAGAAGAATGATAAAGAAGGGAAGCTACCGAATTCTTTCTTTGAGTTGATTAAACAGGAAAATTTAGAAGACATTTGGAGAAAGTTCAACCCTGAAGTAAGAGACTATACATTTTTCTCAGCAAGACATAATTCTTTCTCTAGAATAGACATGTTATGGGGTTCCCAAAGCTTGGGCCTCATAACAAAAAAAATTGAGATTCTGCCAAATCTCAATTGGGCGGACCATAATCCAATATGTTGGTCTACAAAATTGCAAAGGAAAATAAGAAGATGGAGAATTAATGAAGATTTACTACAAGATAAAGACATCGTGTCATGCTTAGAAAAAAAGACTGCAGCATTCTTTCAAATAAATGAAACGGAGGATATGGAATTTCAAACAGTATGGGACACCTACAAAGCAGTAATGAGGGGACTATTAATTACATTGAATAATAAAGACAAAAGAGCAAAAGAAGAAAGGTTGTTAGCATTGCAAAATGAAATAAATAAAAAAGAAAGAGACTTGAAAAAAAGACCAGGGAAAAAGAAATTAATAAAAGAAATTGCGTTATTACAATCCCAAGTTAAGCACTCACTGAACAAAGAACTAGAATGGAATTTTAAAAAATTTGAAACAGAAATCGTTTGAAAGTGCGAAAAAACCTGGTAAATATTTGGCCTGGCAATTAAAAAAAAAGAAAGAAAATAAGACTATAAATAAAATTATGGCAAATGGGAAAACAATAGTGGATCAAGAAGGAATTAAAAGAGAATTCTTTAAATATTATGCAAATTTACTCAAAGGTGTGAACATAAGCAAGGAAAAAGTGGAAGAGTATTTACGAAACATCCAGGTGGCACCTTTGATGGAGTACATGAAAAAGACATTAAATGACCCAATAGAGAAAATTGAAGTAGAAGCAGCAATAAAAGCAATTAAAGAGGGTAAAGCCCCAGGGCCAGATGGATTTACATCAAAGTTTTACAAATCTCTTAAGGATGAATTAACACCCAAACTGTTGAAGTTGTTAAATACGATAAGAGAAGAAGGGAAAATTCCAAAGACTTGGAGGGAAGCTGTAATTTCTTTGATTCCTAAGGAAGATAAAGATACCACAAATGTAAAGAATTATAGTCCAATTTCATTGTTGAATAATGACTATAAGATCTATACAAGAATCTTAGCAGAGCGATTGAAACAATATTTGATCAACTTTATAAACAAAGACCAAGCAGGATTTCTTCCCAAAAGACAAATAAGAGACAATGTAAGAGCTGTTATTAATGTCGTGGAATACTATGAGAAGCATCCAGAAAAGGAAGCGGCCTTACTTTTTGTCGACGCAGAGAAAGCCTTTGAAAACTTGAATTGGGACTTTATGTTTGCGGTAATGGAAAAAATTAATTTAGGGGAACAATTTATAAAAATGACAAGAGCAATATATATGGATCAGCATGCAAAACTGTGTATAAACGCAGATCTTACCAAAGAATTGAAAGTGAGTAAAGGAACAAGGCAAGGATGTCCATTATCACCATTGTTGTTTATAATGACCCTTGAAATTCTGCTACAACAAATTCAAAAGATGAAGAAACAGAAGGTTTAAAAATCAGAAGATTCTCTTATAAATACAAAGCTTTTGCAGATGATATAGTGTTCATACTGCAGAATCCGATTCAAGTGTCACCATTGTTGCTAGCTAAGATAAAAGAGTACGGAGAATTAGCAGGATTATATATAAACAAGGAGAGATCAAAATTCTTATGTAAAAACATGCAACCAAATAAAATAAAAGAACTACAAAAGGTGACGGGTTGTGAAGTCAACAACCAAAGTTAAATACCTTGGAATAGAGATAACAACGAAGAACATAGATCTATTTAAAAACAATTATGAAAAACTGTGGTGTAAGATGGACAAAGATTTGATGAAATGGAATAGGCTTAACTTGTCCTTAATGGGCAGGATAGCTGCAATTAAAATGAATATTTTGTCAAGGATAATGTATTTGTTTCAAACCATCCTGATTGTAAAAGATGCAAAACAATTTAACAAATGGCAAAGGAAAATTTCTGATTTTATTTGGGCCGGAAAGAAACCAAGGATAAAGATGAAGATCTTAACGGATGCCAAAGAGAGAGGAGGTTTTCAACTTCCTGATCTAAGATTGTATCATGATGCAGTTTGTTTGACATGGATTAAAGATTGGATAATGCTGCTAGATAAAAAACCTTTATGGTTAGAAGCTCACGGAAATAAATTCAGCTGGCACGTGTACATGTACTATGGGAAGAACAAAATGGATGGTTTTTTCTCTCACCACTATGTTAGAAATACTTTACTAAGTACTTGGATAAAATATAAGAAATACGGGGATGAGAGAAAACCGCTGTGGATAGTGCCAGCAGAAGTAATAAATATAACAGCTGAATCCGATGAAGAAAGAGAAATGTCATATAATCAACTGCTCAAGATTCAAGGAGACAAAATTGAATTAAAATCCTCGGAAGAGCTAAATAATAAGTATGATTGGTTTCAAATGCAACAAATTAAAAGCTTGATGGAAAATGATATAAAATCGGAGGGAATTAGACGAGAACAAACAGAACTGGAAAGGGTCCTGCTTGGTGATAATGAAAAACTGATATCAAAAGTATATAAGTTATTACTGAAATGGTCTACAGAAGAAGAAGTAGTAAAGTCTCAAATGGTCAAATGGGCAATCAATGTGAATAGAGAAATACAAATGGATGCATGGGAACACCTTTGGAAGAACTCAATGAAGATATCAACTTGTCAGAGTATAAAAGAGAACTGTTTTAAGATGATGTATAGGTGGTATATGACTCCGAAAAAACTGGCTAAGATGAGCAAGAAAATGTCGGATAGATGTTGGAAATGTAAAAAACATGAAGGTTTTTTCTTCCATATGTGGTGGACATGTGAAAAAACGAAAGAATACTGGAAGATGATACAACAAGAAATCTCCAAAATTTTGGGCTATGATTTTAAGAAAACTGCAGAGACGTTTTTGCTTGGATTACAATTAGAAAAATTTCCAAAGGAAGACAGGACTCTAATTTGGTACTTGCTATCAGCTGCTAGGACATTGTACGCGCAGCTTTGGAAGCAAGAAAAAATACCAGAGAAATGGGACTGGACCATGAAAGTTTTATCGTGGAGTGAAATGGACAAACTAACTAGAACACTAAGAGACTATGATTTGGAGATATTCAAAAAGGAGTGGAGGAAATTTAAAGGATATATGGAGAAAGAGTGGAAAGTAAAAAGACATTGGACAATTTTTTAGTAGTATTAAGGGAAAAAGAAAAGAAGGGGGGGGAAGAGAACATATATATTGAATTTTGATCAGTTTGTAGAACCTTTAGTATTGAATTTGAATTTATAACCTCGGGGAAGTCAACATTGGAGGGAGGGGGGATTGAAATGTCATATGGGATAGTATTGAAATAATAATTAAGAAATAATTAAGTTTTGTAACCGTATGCTATCAATAAATTGTTTTAAACACAAAACATTGCAACAAATGGAAGTCCGTTTACTTTGAACCTCCATCGTCTGACACTAGCGCCATAGCAGGCGCGGTGACCACATGATCGGGGAAAAAGCCCAGAGTGCCCGAGCCGTGGGGGGGCAATAGACTAATCGAGAAATCGGAGCGCGAGGGCAAAAAGAGACCAGAACGACTTACAAAAGGGGCAGGAGGGTTTTGGTACTATGATGAAAAACTGTATGTCCCCAAGACTTTGCGCAGGGAGGTTTTAATAATAATATAATAATAATAAATAATAAATTTATTTTTATATCCCGCCCTCCCCCGCCAAAGGCAGGCTCAGGGCGGCTCACAAGACATGGGATAGCCATGATTCCAATAAATACAATCATTACAATAAAACAGATTAAAATACCGTTAAGTTACATTAAGCAGCTATCTGGGCTTCCATTGACAAGGAAGGCTCCAGTAGCACTCCCAAGCTCTTGACCCTGCGCACTGGTATCAGTGATGCACCGTCAAAAGCTGGAAGAGAGATCTCTCCTCCCGGCCCGCCGCGGCCTACGCAAAGGACCTCAGTCTTCGCCGGATTCAGCTTCAATCCACTCAGCCTGAGCCAGCCAGCCACAGCCTGTAACGCCGGGTCCAGGTTTATAGGGACATCGCCAGTCCAGCCGTCCATCAGTAGATAGAGCTGGGTGTCATCAGCGTACTGGTGACAACCCAGCCCATACCTCCGGGCAATCTGGGCAAGGGGGCGCATATAGATGTTAAACAACATCGGGGAGAGAACTGCCCCCTGAGGCACCCCGCAATTAAGTAGGTGTCTCTGAGACAGTTCCCCTCCAATTGCCACCCTTTGTCCCCGACCTTCAAGGAAGGAGGAGAGCCACTGTAAGGCTAGCCCCCGAATTCCTGCATCGGCGAGACAGCGGGTCAGCAGCCGATGATCGACCATATCGAACGCAGCCAATAGGTCTAGCAGCAGCAGTACCGCCGAGCCGCCTCGATCCAGATGTCGCCGGAGGTCATCCATGAGGGCGACCAAGACTGTCTCCATCCCATGACCCAGGCGAAAGCCAGACTGGCAAGGGTCTAAGACGGAAGCGTCATCCAGAAAGCCCTGTAACTGCACCGCAACAGCCCCAAAAGGGCAAATTTGTGACCGGCCGGTAATGGGCCAAATCGGCCGGGTCTGATGTAGCTTTTTTCAAGAGAGGGCGGACCACCGCCTCCTTCAGGGGCGTTGGAAAAAGGCCCTCTGAAAGAGATCTATTTATGATGTCCCATATAGGACAACTTAGCTCCTCCTGGCAAGCCTTAATTAGCCAGGAGGGGCATGGGTCCAGATCGCCAGTTGTTGGTCGTGCAGTGCCAAGGATTCTGTCAACTTCATCCAAGCTGAGTGGGTCGAAGCAGTCCGGGGTCAAATCAAAAGACACGCATTGGGCCTCGAGTTCACTTACTGTATCTAAATTGGCAGGGCAGTCGCGGCGGAGTGATTGGATCTTGTCTGCAAAGAATTTCGCAAAAGCCTCGCAGCCTATCTCCAATTCCTTAATGTTTGGATTGCCCTGTGGCAATGTAGTAAAATTCCGAATTATCCTAAACAATTGTGCCGGGCGCGAATTTGCAGATGCAATCTTAGCCGCAAAGTATATTTTCTTTGCGGTCTTGACTGCCACCTCATAGGACTTCATAAACTTCCTATAAGATGTTCTAGTCACTTCGTCGCGGGTACGCCGCCATTGCCTCTCTAGCCGTCTGAGACCTTGTTTCAGCTGGAGTAACTCCGGTGTATACCACGGGGCCAGCCTAATCTGAGGCTGTAGAGGGCGTCGAGGTGCGATCTCTTCTATGGCTCCAGAGAGCCGGCTATTCCAGGTCTCTACCAGGCCATTGAGAGAGTCGCCAGAGGGCCAGGGATCCCGCAGCGCCATTTGGAACCGTTCTGGGTCCATCTGGCTCCGCAGGCGAGCCATAATAGGCTCGTCGCCTAAATAGGTTTGGAGTGGCATATCTACACGGGCCCTGAGGGCGAGGTGGTCCGACCATGGCACCACTTCCGCAGTTATATCGTCCACCGTAACCCCGGCCGCAAAGATCAGGTCTAACATGTGCCCAGCCTGGTGAGTGGGGGTTGTAACAAATTGAGAGAGTCCTAGCGTCGCCATGGAAGACACTAGGTCCGTCGCCTGACTAGAGGTCGGGTCATCAGCATGGACGTTGAAGTCACCCAGGATTATCAACCTTGGGTGCTCCAACGCCCAGCCTGTCGCCGCCTCGAGCAGGGATGGTAGGGCGCTGGCTGGTGCGTTAGGCGTACGGTACACCAGCCAGATCGCCAACCCCTCTCCAGCCTCCCATACCAGACCGGCACATTCAATACCCTCGATCCTTGGGGCCGGGAGCACCCTGAAGGAGTAAGCCTCCCGTATAAATAATGCCACCCCTCCCCCCCGCCCGCTAGTCCGCAATTGGTGGAAGACTGAATAACCCGGGGGAGCTGTTTGTGAGAGGGCTACTGCATCTCCCTCTCGAACCCAGGTTTCAGTCACGCAAGCCAGGTCCATGTCCTGTTCGAGTAGGAACTCCTGGAGGACTGAGGTCTTGTTATTAATGGACCTGGCGTTGCATAACACCAATGACGGAGGCGAGTTATTCTGCCTGGCCCTACTACCTGTCACCCTTGGGATGAGACACAGATTGGAGGAAGATCGAGCGCTCTCTTGTCTCAGTCTTCCTCCCTTATAACGTCTGTTCCCACCGCCATATCTCCCCCTCCCCAGGAGCACTGGAATCCCTGGGCCAACCATTCCCCGTTGGTAGCAGCCACTATTTTAACCACTATCAAGCACTACTATCAAAAATACCCTCACACTGCCCCATCCCACTAGATCCCAGTATTCAAATTAACCCAATAAAACCCCAACCCTGAAATTCACTTATATATTAATTGGTAAAAATTGAGTCAAATAGCATAATCAATTATAGTCCCACCCTATTAACCGTTCTTAGATTAATTAGCTACAACATTTTTTAAACAGTCCGAATCCAATACAGCACTGCCACTGTAGCAAACTGTCTGGCCATTTTGGGTACGTAAAAGCCCTGCACTTAGCCAACAGGCAGTTCTGGTAGCCCCACATGAAAAAGGACATTTCAGAATTCGTGGCTATCTGCCCATTGTGCATAATGGCAAAGAAAAGGGGGGGACACCAGGTCTCCTCCAGGCAACTCCCACGGCCGAACTCCCTTGGTCAGTGGTCTCTGTGGACTTCATAGTGGAATTACCGGTGTCCCAGGGACGAACTGTGATGCTAGTAGTGGTGGACACCTTTTCAAAGCAAGCCCACTTTATCCCCTGCAAAAAAATGCCCACCGCAAAGAAGCTGGCTTATTTGTTCTTTCAACACATTGTTAAAGTACATTGGTTCCCGGACAAGGTCATTAGTGACCACGGGCCACAGTTCGTTGCCAACTTCTGGCGGGAGTTTTGCAAGCTGACGGGCATGGAGCAAGGGCTAAGCTCTGCATATCACCCCCAGATGGACGGACAGATGGAATGTGTGAACGCCCTTCTAGAACAATATTTACGGTGCTATGTTAACTACCAGCAGTCCAACTGGGTGGAGTTATTGCCATTTGCTGAATATGGGTATAATAATAGCCTCCACAGCTCCACCAAAACAACACCGTTTAAAATTGTAAATGGCTATGAGGGGAAACCCTTCCCACTGTTACCCAGCAACAGTGGAACCCAACCCCCCACTTCATGCCAGCAGTGGTGGGAGACGTTGGGAAAAGGATGGGCTGTAATCCAAGACAACCTGGAAATGGCAAAAAAGGGATTACAAAGCACACTTTGACAAGTGGGAATTCAAGTGGGCTGAGGCTAAACCCTGTGAAGACAGAGGTCCTTTGCTTGGGTCACCGCGGCCCGGGAGGGGGAATCCCCCTACCAGTTTTTGACAGTGCGTCAGGAGCTTGGGGGTGCTATTGGAGCCTTCCCTAAAGATGGAGGCTCAGATAGCAGCCGCTGCCAAGTCCGCGTTTTTTCATCTTAGGCGGGCAAGGCAGCTGGCCCCCTTCCTGGAGCGCGACGACCTAGCAACAGTGATCCATGCTACGGTCACCTTGAGGTTGGACTACTGCAATGCCCTCTACATGGGGCTGCCCCTGTCCCGAACTCGGAAATTGCAGCTGGTGCAGAATGCCGCGGCCCGACTGTTACTGGGTCTCTCAAAGTGGGGACACATTCAGCCGGGTCTTCGGACCCTGCACTGGCTTCCAGTGATATACCGAGTCCGGTACAAGGTGCTGGTTATTACCTTTAAAGCCCTATATGGCCTGGGACCTGCCTACCTGACAGACCGTCTCTCCCCACATGTTCCTCAGAGAGTACTGAGGTCGGGAACACAAAATCTCCTCACTATCCCTGGGCCAAAAGAAGCCCGCTTGAAATCCACCAGAGAAAGGGCTTTCTCCGTTATGGCCCCTACATGGTGGAATCAGCTGCCGGAGGAGGTGAGGGCCCTGCGGGACCTTGTTCAGTTCTGCAGGGCCTGTAAGACGACCCTCTTCCGGCTAGCCTACACCTAGCTAAGATGAGAACTCAATGTAGCTTGCTAGACGTCTGTTTTATATGTATTTGGAATGCCTACTGGTTTTTAAGGTTTTAATTATTTAAATGTTTAATTATTTATATATCTAAAATTGTTTAATTTTTATGTTTGACCAATTTTTGGAAGCCGCCCTGAGCCACTTGTGGGAAGGGCGGGATATAAATCCTAAATAAATAAAAAATAAATAAAAGTGGGAGAGACAGTATTTTTATCCACCAAGAACTTACCATTGCCACAAACATCCAAAAAGCTAGCCTACAAATACTTGGAGCCATTCAAGAGAAAACGGGTGATCAATAAAGTAACAGTGGAGTTAGAGCTGCCTAAACTGTTTAGTAAAATTCACCCTGTTTTCCATTGCAGTCTTCTTCGGAAAGATCCGGGGGTTACGAGTTGGCACCCCTGCCCTCCAGAACCCAAACCCAAACCTATTAAAGTGAAAGGTCAGAGTCACCACGAGGTCCAGGAAGTGCTGGACACCAAGAAGAAGAGGGGGGTACTATATTACTTAGTCGATTGGAAATATTTTCCCCCTAGTTGTGATGAATGGGTAAAATCTTCCGACCTTAGGGCCCCCTCCTTCTCAAAAGATTTTACCTACTGCACCCAGACAAACCCCGAGCAGGAGCTTAGGGGGGGCATTATGTCAAGCAATGTTTTATCTTACTATGACTGTCTATGTTTATCAGAATATAACTGCCATGCTGTAACTATTACTAACCCTAAAACAAAGCTGAGGCACATCAAAGTAGAGAATTAGCCGGCACCCCTTTCCTGCACCTCTTTTGCTTTTACTAACAAATGCAGGAATTTGTTCTTTGAAGATAAAGCCTCCAGGGACATATTCCCAGGCCAAGCCTGGGCCCAGGAAGAATAACCGCAGGGAGATAAAGAAAGTGCTGTGTGAATTTTCACACATGAATACAGGACTGTTTAGTAATTGTAGCTTTGTTGATAGAACCTTTGATGTGCCATCTTTAAGTGTGCATTCTACTATCACTCTGTATCAGTTCCAATTCTTGGCTCAATAAAAGCACATGGATTATCAATAAAACCATACTTTGTTTCAACTGAAGGACTGGTTACTTTGAGATCCGCTTGCTTGACACTTGGCCAGTTCTAGATTCTCTTGGATCCCCTTCCAGCTGCCCTCCAATTTACCCCACCATTGCTCGAAAGAGGTGGGGTCCCGGGCTTGCTCTTCCCCCAGCAACAAGGGGACAGGCTTGCCTTCGTATCCATTTATAATCTGAAATGGGGAAGCTTTGGTTGAGCACATTGTTGTTGTAACTATATTCGGCAAACGGCAAGAGGTCCACCCAGTTAGACTGTTGGTGGTTCACATAACATCGTAAATACTGTTCTAAAAGCACGTTCACCCATTCCATTTGTCTGTCCATCTGTGGATGGTACGCTGAGCTCAACCCCTGTTCTATACCCATCAGTTTGCAAAACTCCCACCAGAAATTGGCAACGAACTGTGGGCCTCTGTCACTAATGATCTTATCGGGGAATGAGTGGAGTTTCACAATATGGTGGAAAAACAGATAAGCTAGCCTCTTAGCGGATGGCAATTGTGCACAAGGAATGAAATGAGCCTGTTTGGAAAAGGTGTCCACTACTGCCAGAACTACTGTCTTCCCTTGCAAGACTGGTAGTTCAACTATAAAATCCATTGACACTACAGACAAAGGATGTGTGGCTGTTTCTAGAGGCTTCAACAACCCAGGGGGCTTTCCACCTCTTCTCTTAGCCATTAAGCAGATGGGGCACGAAGCCACCGACTCAGAAACGTCCTTTTTCATAGATGGCCACCAGAACTGCCTGTTAATTAGATGCAGTGTCTTCACATACCCAAAATGCCCGGCCAACTTGTTGGAATGGCAAAATTGTAGGACCTCTGAGCGAAGGTTCTTAGGGACGTAGAGTTTGCCATCTTTATACCAGAACCCATCCTCTCCCTTTTGTACTTCACCTGGGTGGTATTCCCCTTCCTTTTTGGTCTCGGTGGCTAGTCATTTCCCCCCCTACTTCTCCATCTGCAGATTCTGCCTTGCTTTGTACCGTGTGGTTACCATGGCAGCTACTTGAGAGGAGGAGATCAGGGAGTCCACTACCTCCTCTTTCTGGCTATTGTACTGTGGGAGGCGCAAAAGGGCATCTGCCAAGAAATTTTTTGTCCCTGGGATGTGCTTCAACACGAAATCATATTTAGAGAAAAACCCTGCCCACCTAATTTGCTTTTCAGTGAGTTTACGGTGGCCGGAGAGCGCCTCCAAATTTTTGTGATCGGTCCAAATTTCAAAGGGCAGTTTGGTGCCTTCCAGCCAGGACCTCCATGTTTTTAAAGCATAGGTCACAGCCAAAGCCTCTTTATCCCACACCAACCAATTTCTCTGCTCCTGGGAAAATTTCTTAGAAATATAGGCACATGGTTTCAGCCTCCCCTCCTCGTCCCTTTGCATGAGGATGGCTCCGACAGCGACGTCGGAAGCGTCACATTGCACAATTAAAGGCTTTAATTCATTGGGGTGGCTTAAGACTGGCTCGCTTGTGAACAGCCTTTTGAGCTTATTGAGCATCTTGACATTTTGGCGTCCAATTTAGCTTTGCTTCCGGTTTTTTGGAGTCTGGACCCTTCCTCTTTGTTTTCAATAACTCAGTGAGGGGCAACATTATTTGAGCGAACCCCGGTATGAAGGTACGGTAAAAATTTGCAAACCCGAGGAACGATTGGAGCTGTCTACGTGTCCTCGGGGGAGCCCAATCTAATACCGCTTGAACCTTACTCAAGTCCATAGCCAATCCCTGCCCAGATACTCTGAAACCCAAATAGTCGAGTTCGGTTTTGTCAAACTCACATTTAGACAACTTAGCATACAACTTATGCTTCAACAGTGTGCTAAGGACCTTCCTCACTAGCTTCACATGTGATTGGAGGTCTTGGGAATAGATAATTATGTCATCCAGGTACACCACCACCCCCTTAAACAAATATTCTCTCAGCACTTCATTGATAAAGTTCATAAACACTCCCGGCACTCCTTGTAACCTAAATGGCATCACTAGGAACTAAAATTGTCCCATTGGTGTATTGAACGCCGTTTTCCACTCGTCCCCCTCTTTGATGCGCACCCTAAAGTACGCATCTCTCAAGTCTAGCTTAGTAAAGAGCTTCCCCTCTGACACAGTACTGAGTAAGTCCTTGATGAGGGGTATTGGATATGCATTGGAAGTGGAAATCCCATTGATCCCATGAAAATCAGTACAAAGTCTGAGCGAGCCATCCTTCCTTTTTCTGAAGAGGACGGGGGCTGCATGGGGGGCCATGGCGGGTCGTATAAAGCCTCTCTTCAGGTTCTTATCTAGGAACTTCCTCAGCTCCACTTTTTCAGCCCACCCCATTGAGTACAGCTTTGCCTTAGGCAGGGTTTGCCCTGGGATCAATTCAATGGCACAGTCCGTGTCCGTATGGGGCGGGAGTTCATCGGCTCCTGTTCACTGAACACCCCCCTTCAGTCTCGATAAGCCTTAGGGATTGTCTGGACTTCCTCCATTGTCAAGCAAACCTTTTCATTTCAGGGAGGCGGATTGGGGCCCCACTCCTTATTCCAATGATGGGCTTGACACCTCGTATCATTGAACTCTATCATCTGGTCTCCCCAGTGAATGTCTGGCTCGTGCTTGGCCAGCCATCCTACTCCCAAAACTACATCGTAAGAGGAGGATGGGGCTATTACAAAAGCCTCCTGGTCCCAGTGGCCTTTAATGCCCACTGGTACTAATTGAGTCTCTAACACGCATGGCTCCCCCCTCATCACTGACCCATCCATGTGCTCAAACTGGATGGCATGCAGCATAGCTGTTGTGGGAAGCCCCAATGCATCCACCAGTTTAGGGGTGCAGGATTGACTCATCCACCCTGAGTCAATCAAGGTCGAAGCTGAAGAGGGACGCGAAGCGATGGCACGTGAGTTTGTACGAAGCCATGAGCCTGGAACTGGATGACGTGGCCCCTTTCCTCCAAGCATTGCTGGCCAGGTATGAGGACCACCTACAGGAGACCCACGCAGATTGGGGCCCCACTCCTTATTCCAATGATGGGCTTGACACCTCGTATCATTGAACTCTATCGTCTGGTCTCCCCAGTGAATGTCTGGCTCGTGCTTGGCCAGCCATCCTACTCCCAAAACTACATCGTAAGAGGAGGATGGGGCTATTACAAAAGCCTCCTGGTCCCAGTGGCCTTTAATGCCCACTGGTACTAATTGAGTCTCTAACACGCATGGCTCCCCCCTCATCACTGACCCATCCATGTGCTCAAACTGGATGGCATGCAGCATAGCTGTTGTGGGAAGCCCCAATGCATCCACCAGTTTAGGGGTGCAGGATTGACTCATCCACCCTGAGTCAATCAAGGTCGAAGCTGAAGAGGGACGCGAAGCGATGGCACGTGAGTTTGTACGAAGCCATGAGCCTGGAACTGGATGACGTGGCCCCTTTCCTCCAAGCATTGCTGGCCAGGTATGAGGACCACCTACAGGAGACCCACGCAGATTGGGGCCCCACTCCTTATTCCAATGATGGGCTTGACACCTCGTATCATTGAACTCTATTGTCTGGTCTCCCCAGTGAATGTCTGGCTCATGCTTGGCCAGCCATCCTATTCCCAAAACTACATCGTAAGAGGAGGATGCAGCTATTACAAAAGCCTCCTGGTCCCAGTGGTCTTTAGGTACTAATTGAGTCTCTAACACACATGGCTCCCCCCTCATCACTGACCCATCCATTTGCTCAAACTGAATGGCATGCGGAAAAGCCGTCGTGGGAAGCCCCAACGCGTCCACCAGTTTAGGGGTGATTATATCCCTCGTGCACCATGAGTCAATCAAGGTTTTCACCTGTATGAACCTCTTTAGTCTGCTGTTTAACAAAATTACTGGCACAAAATATAGCAACCCCATTACTCTCACCCTGAATGGTGCCGGTTCGTCAGCAACCTGCTGATTGGCACCATTTAGAGCAGGTCGTCCTCATTTCCCGCCGGCTCGTCCTCCCAGGACATCTCACTCAGCTCATCGATGACGATGATCTCCTCGTCAGGCATCGAGCTCGTGGCTGCGCTGCTCTTCGCCGCATCATTAGGGCAGCTGGTCTGCTTCTTTGGAGTCAGCGTGCTTGTCTTGGTGGTGGTGGACGTTGGCCTAGGGAGGTTAGGGCAGCCACTGGCCAAGTGGACGTTGGCCTAGGGGGGTTAGGGCAGCCACTGGCCAAGTGGTTCGGGTCTCCACAACGGAAACACTTGTGGATCACCGAGGATTTCCCTACTCCTCCCCCCACCTGGGTCTTCTTCACCTCCGTCTTTACCCCTGGTTTTGGGTCATGGCCCATCTTGCCACTGGTGCTGCACGGCCACTCTCTTCATGTTGGTCTCTACCTCTCCCGCCAGCTGTATCCACCCCACCAGGGTGGTTGGCCTCGCTTGCTGCAGGGCTTGATCCAGGACACTAGCATTCAGCCCCCAGGTGAAATGCTCGATCTTCATCAGCTCACTCCACCCCCTCACTTTAGCCACGTTGGTGCGGAACTCGGCTGCATACTCACGGATCGACTTAGAGCCTTGTTGTATGTCCCTCAGGGTGGCCAACATGTGGGTCTCCTGTAGGTGGTCCTCATACTGGGCCAGCAATGCTTGGAGGAAAAAGAAGAAGAAGATATTGGATTTATATCCCGCCCTCCACTCCGAAGAGTCTCAGAGCGGCTCACAATCTCCTTTACCTTCCTCCCCCACAACAGACACCCTGTGAGGTGGGTGGGGCTGGAGAGGGCTCTCACAGCAGCTGCCCTTTCAAGGACAACCTCTGCCAGAGCTATGGCTGACCCAAGGCCATGCTAGCAGGTGCCAGTGGAGGAGTGGGGAATCAAACCCAGTTCTCCCAGATAAGAGTCCGCACACTTAACCACTACACCAAACTGGCTCTCCAGTGGCCACGTTGTCCAGTTCCGGGCTCATGGCTTCGTACAAACTCACGTGCCATCACTTCATGGCCCCCTTCAGCTTCGACCCCAGATAGTCCACACAACTAAATTCATCAGGGAAGGTGTTTCCCCAATAATGCATGTAGCTATTGGCCTGGATCATGAAGTACTTCACCTCTTCAGGGTCCCCGTCAAAGGTGGCCTCCAACTCCCTTCCTCGGCCGCTTTCTCGAGGGGCCGGGGGTGCTGCCGGCTGCACCCGGGGTGGTATTGTCGAGGGTCTAGCCGCAGGCGGTTGCGGGGTTTTTCTCGGGTCAGTCGTCCTCATAATCTGGTCGACTTGCCTGTTGAATTCTCCGGCCATCATGGTGGTCATCACTTGCATCTCATCCAGCAATCCCTTGGCGACCTCTTCAACTTCCTTTCTTACCATCGATCGGAATTCTCGAGCAATCTCATCTTCCTCCTCCCTCGGGCCCGTTATTTCATGGGTCCCAGCCGTTTCCACCTCTGCCAAAGGTGGATCAATTTCTGTGCAGGTCGCTGCTGCACTCCCCTCCTCTCCAAGCTCGGCCGCCTCACCCTCTCTGTTGGCCATCTTCACCCGGCACATGTGCCTGGTTAGGATGGCATCTCTTCGCGCCGGTTCCTCATCCATCGTGGTGGTGGAGGTACGCAGTTGACACTGGAGTGGGGTGACCAAGAGTTGTTGAATATGGAGAGAGGAGCCCTTCCCAGTGACTCTCCAGGCGTCCAGCACGTGCCACGGCGGTGTTGGTGCTCTCACCCCTTCCTCAGGTTCTGGAAATTCACTGCTCACTGGAATCTTTTTAGCCATTCGGTTATAAAGTTGCCAGGGCGGTTAAACTTTTATGTTTATGAACTAATGTTTATAGCACCATATTGTTAATTGTTAATGTTAATTTTAAAATAATCTGTAAACTGTTTTTAACCATGATTTTATAAGTATAACTTGATGTATAATGTATTTTTATGTTTTGAGCCGCCCTGAGCCTGCCTCGGCGAGGAGGGCGGGATAGAAGTGAAAAGTTGTTGTTGTTGTTGTTGTTGTTATTATTATTATTATTATTTTATAGGATCACTCTCAAAATGTCAAGCATGTGGTTTCAATGACAAGTCAAGTTTGATGCAAAACTACGTTTATTGATAGACCGATACTTTCAGTGTAACAGATTCTTGAGAGTGATGCTAAAGATACATTGATATAATACTTTTAAGGCATACTTCAAAAGGATTCCAAAAGGTGGGGGCGAGGGATGCGCTCTCACACATAAACTAGCATAAATGTCTACATTCTGATGGCATTATCAGGACTCCGTCCTTGCTTTCCCCAGATGTGTCGCACTCCCTAAGAGGAATGTATGGGAAGGTACTGATTACTCTTTCTCAAGTTAATTTTGTTTCTCTCTACTTCTACTTTGCAAGCAATAAAGTAAGAAGGGGGAGGGGGAAAGAATAACAGAGTTAACAGACCTTGGTCCTCCATGACATTTCACAGGCCAGCTTTATGGAGGACCCTAAAACAATCACCAATGGAATTCTACCATGCTTGACACGCTGCTTGCTGACAAGTTATGAGTAGCTACAGAAGCACCCCCGATCAGGTGGCTGAGATAAGGCTTGCTATGAGAGACCCATATAAATCAGATCAGGAGACCTGCAGATTGTGGAAGCAAAGCATCACAACCCTGTGAATTCCACAACCACCACATCAACCCCTGCCTTGCAACCTGTGGCTTTAGGACTGACTCCTGACTATGCTCTTTGGACTGCCTGAACCTTATTGTTATGACTGGAATCTGCCTTCCTGGACAACCTCTGAACCTTGTCTGTTGTTGAACTTATAACTGACCTCTGGACCGTACTCTTGACTGTGAACTGACACTATTAACCTGCTCTGCCTTTAACCCTGGGACAATGGCTTTCTTTGCACAGCCCTCCCCTTCTCCCTTTCCATCGGTCACCATTATTTCATATGGCAGAATTTTCAGGGATGAGGCTGGCGTGGTTGGTTTTCAATGAAATAACACCAACGCTGGAGCAAAGTAACTTCTGCCTGTCTTCTAAAGAACCCCCAAGTTTCAAGCAAATTGGGTCAAGTGGATGAACACTACAAGCCCCTGAACAAGGTGCCCATCTCTCTATTTCCCAGTCGTAAGAGCTGCATAGAACAAAAGGGCTCTGCCCCCAAAAAGGAGTGGAGGAAAGAGAACTGAGTTCTCTGTTGCTTGCCTCCAAACATGATTAACTGATGGCACTCCTTTGCCCCTCCCTAGCAAGGATCTGATTGGAAGGAAGAAATGCCATTGCTTGGAAAATCAAAGAAAAATATATGTGCACATGCTGTAACTGGCTAGCAGCACCCGAACTTGTAAAACACATGCAATTTTTCAGAGAGGGTAGTTTAATTTCACTAAGAATCCTGGATTCCTAATAGCATTCTGGCAAATCATGGTACTGACTCAAAACAGCAGTTACTGTATATCTTTGGTATATTGGGAATTTCATTATGCAACCCCTGCTTTATGCTGTTATGACTTTGATTGTTTTAATGACATCTAGTTTTAGCAACTTTGTTTTGTTTTTAATTGTTTTGTTCTATTGTTTTAGCTGTAAACTGCCTCAAATAGGTCTCTGGAGAGGCACCATATAAATTTTCAAAACAAATTAATAAACCATAGACTAAGTAGTTTAATATCTCTTCTGAGTAAATTGGTAGATAGTGTTAATTTGAACAAGCCTTGCTGAAGAGGAATCTGCATGGCTTATGTCAAGGGTGTTCCTACCTCACCAATTTCTTAGAATTCTAAGAAGATGAATTGGAAAAACTGCCTAACCAAAAGTTTCTAAGTAAACTTAACGGTCATGGGATAAGAAGATATGTTCTTTCATAGATTGTTAACTGGTTTAAAAAAACAGGCTACACAAGGCAGGAATTTTTTTTGCAGAGGAAGGAGGGATTCATGTTGCGACTGGTGCCGTACAATTTATTCATAGATACCTTGGTATTTGAGGTGAACAGCAGGGTAGCAAAGATTGTGGATGACACTGATTTTTTTCAAGACACTGGAAACACAAGCAGATTGTGAGGAGCTACAAAATGATCTCTCCCAACTGGGTGAATGAACAGCAGATTGGCAGACAAAATTCAGTGTAAGTAAATACAAACTGATATATGTCAGAACTCAAATCCTAATTTAACATATATGTTGTTGAAGCTTGAAGAGACAGTTACAGATCAAGAAGATGACCTTGGGTTGTGGAGAACGGATTACATAAAATGTTGATTCAGGCTACAGCAGCAATTTCAAAAAGCAAACTTCATAACAAAAATTATCAGGAAGGGATGGAGAATAAAACTGCCTGTGTTGTAATGCCTGTATGAGTTATTGTACAGACACAGTTGGGATACTGTGCACAATTCAGTCACCACATGTTGGAAGTGGGGTGGGGAGAGAGACTATTGCTGGGGAAAGTATAGAAAGCAAAGTGGTCTTCCCTATAAGAAATGGCTTTTTAGTTTAGAAAAAAAGGTGACCGAAGAGTGACATCATAAGAGTTCTACAACAGTATGTATGGTGCAGAGAGAGGAAAAACTTGTTTGTCTCTCATAACACTATACTTCAGGATCACCCTATGAAACTGATGGGCAGTAGATGCTAGACTGAGAAAAATGTCACTCTACAGGTAACAGACCTGGGAAACTTGCTGCTACCACATGTTCCCCAGAGAGCCCTTAGATCTGGATCTCAAAACCTACTAGTGATCCCTGGGCCAAGGGAGGCTAGACTACAATCTACCAGAGAGAGAACCTTCTCAGTAGCAGCCCCCTGCTGGTGGAACTAGCTACTGGAGGATGTGAGGGCCTTGCAGGACCTCGGCCAGTTCTGCAAGGCCTGTAAAGCCACACTCTTCCAGCTAGCCTTTGACTGATCTAGAGTTATCGTATTGTGGGAGCAAATGTAAAAATACTGAAGCCATCAGAAGCGAAACAACTACAAATGATATCAGCACCAGATTGTTTTAATGATAGTTTTAATTATTGATTTTTAAATTGGCATATTAATGTCATGCTATTTTTAAATTGGTTGTTTTATTTTGTTGTTGTGAGCTGCCCTGAACCTGCTCTGGCAGGGAGGGCAGGATGTAAAATAAATAACTAAATACCAGAGGAGGTGATGGCCACTGGTTTGATGGATGTAAAGGGGGCTGGGCAGATTTATGGAGGATGGATCTATTGTTGGCTTTGGGGCATGTAAAGCTGAAGGGGGGCTCTGGGTTCAAAGACTGTCAGCTGTGAAGGAGCAGTCAGCAAGGGGGACATTGCCAGTGGATCCTGCTTGTGAGTTTCCGTTTGGAAACAGGATACGAGACTAGATGGACCAGTGTTCTGATGTAGCAAGGCTGCTCTTTTGACTGAGACATTCCTTACAACTTAGTATTAACTAGATTTCCTTGCCTAAGAATCTTAGAGCAGGCCAAAAAGAACGCTTACAAGGAAATGCTTTCTAACAAAGATACTATCAGACAAAATCAGAAGACAGTGAACAAAGTATATGGGCAGGGATCCAAAGAATCTTAAAGATGTCCCTAATGTTTTGGACTGCAGCCCTTTGCAGTATGCTAGAGGCCACTTGCAAGCTTTCTCTTGGTGGTGTGGTCAGGGTCAATCTGGGGGTGGAAGACCTGGCCCTCAGCTCCGTTGCAGGTGGGTGAGTGGGATGCAGTCACTAGCTACCAAGTAGATCTCACTTCTTAGTAAATGAGTACAGATAACAGCTTAGATTTTGGCCATTTATCCTTGGAGATAGCAGGAGGGGATGAGACCCAAGATTGTTACCTGTTCATTTTGTGCTTCATGTTTGATATCCAATATCTAAGATGAGACCATTAGGTCTAGAATCTAACATTACCAAAGTGCACCACTGCTTTCTCTTCCATGTACATGTGAAGCTTCATTCCTATTCATTGCTTCTATATTCTGAAAGGATATGGTGTGCCCTTCCTATCTACTGCTTGTATGTATTCTGAAAGGGTGCATGAAGTCTTGACACATGGTGTGCGCTTCCTGTGGAGAGCCAGTTTGGTGTAGTGGTTAAGTGTGCAGACTCTTATCTGGGAGAACCGGGTTTGATTCCCCACTCCTCCACTTGCACCTGCTGGAATGGCCTTGGGTCAGCCATAGCTCTGGCAGAGGTTGTCCTTGAAAGGGCAGCTGCTGTGAGAGCCCTCTCCAGCCCCACCCACCTCACAGGGTGTTCGTTGTGGGGGAGGAAGGTAAAGGAGATTGTGAGCCGCTCTGAGACTCTTCGGAGTGGAGGGCGGGATATAAATCCAATATCTTCTTCTTCTTCTTCTATCCACTGCAATGCGCACACCTTTCTCCTCTTCTCCTTTGGCATCAGAACTTAAGAGGCAAGTCTGAGAGGGCCCCTTTTATGGGTAGGGAAGTCTGAGAGGGCTCCTTTTATGGGCAGGGACGCCTCAGAGGGCTCCTTTTATGGGCAGGGAAGCCTGAGAGGGCCCCCTTTATGGGTAGGGAAGCCTGAGAGGGCCCCTTTTATGGGCAGGGAAGTCTGAGAGGGCTCCTTTTATGGGCAGGGAAGCCTCAGAGGGCTCCTTGTATGGGCAGGGAAGCCTCAGAGGGCCCCCTTTATGGGCAGGGAAGCCTGAGAGGGCTCCTTTTATGGGCAGGGAAGCCTGAGAGGGCCCCTTTTATGGGCAGGGATGCCTCAGAGGGCTCCTTTTATGGGCAGGGAAGCCTGAGAGGGCCCCCTTTATGGGCAGGGAAGCCTGAGAGGGCCCCTTTTATGGGCAGGGAAGCCTCAGAGGGCCTCCTTTATGGGCAGGGAAGCCTCAGAGGGCTCCTTTTATGGGCAGGGAAGCCTGAGAGGGCCCCTTTTAAGGGGGTGGGGCTTCTGCCTTGGCAGGCTGCAGAGCAATAGGTTTGCCCTTCTTTGCCAGGCCCTGGGTAACAGCCAGGGCTATATCTGCATCTCTGGGCTTGATGTCCCCCTCTGTGGAGACAGGGAGAAACAGAAGGACTTTGTAGTGCAAATATGCTGAATAATATTAGAGTTTCACTACTAAATTGTAGGAACTTCATCTTGCCTGAGACCCATTTCAGTTGTTTTTCATTTTCATTGATGTGTTGGCACTCAACAACTCACACAAGAATGATTTTGCCGCTGTGTGCATTTTCAAATCCTCAGTCGTTCATATCATAATATTCTGAACACGTTCTGGAGAACTATTATTTAGACATGTTTAGCTCTTTGCTATCAGCATAAATAAATCATTACATGCGGGTTATTCTTACTGCGAGGATGTACATAGCACGTCAGTTATGAATTATACATCTTTCGCTTAATTTAAAATAAGTGCATAGAACTGACACAGTTCTCAGTCAGACTCTGGTGGTGAGTCATTTGATTCCAGAAAAAGTGATGCATTATGTTCTATTTCCATGGTAGTATAGACTTATAATTGAAGGTACAACAATACTAATGATTTACTTCATAGAGCAGCAGATCTTGTTGTGCTAGGGCTGCAAATGTGGCTGATAAGAAGGAGAGAAGAGATGGTCAGTCAGTCAGTCAGTCAGTTTATTGCGGCTCTAGGCCAATCAACAACAACAACAACAACTCATCAATAACAGTACAACACAACACCTAGCTAAAATATAACATAACAATATAAAACTATGTACAACCATCAAAGTAGTAATAAAATTATCTGACGTAGGCAACACTTAACTAAGGGCATCTTCTTTCAAATACAAACAGCATTAAGTTTCTTCCTGTCAAGGTCGGTAAAGACAGGTTGCTTACCTGTAACTGTAGATCTTCGAGTGGTCATCTGTGCATTCACACTCATGGGATAGTGCGCCTGCGCCGATCCCCGAATCGGTAACTGAAAAAGCCCGGGATTTTTTCGCGCTCGGCGCCACTGAGCATGCGCACGCGACCCACTGCGCATGCCCACCAGCGCCCACGCGACAATCCCGCCAGTTCCTTCCTGACCGCCGAAAGCCTCTTACTGGAAGGAGACCGTCAGCAGCGGGGAAGGAGGGCGGGTAGTGTGAATGCACAGATGACCACTCGAAGATCTACAGTTACAGGTAAGCAACCTGTCTATCTTCTTCGTGGTCTCTGTGCTTCACACTCATGGGAGATTAGCAAGCAAGCATACCTGGAGGTGGGAAGACGGTCAACCTGAAGACACAGCTTGCAGCACCGCAGCTCCCAACCGAGTCCTCTGCTGAGCATGCACGTCCAGCGCATAGTGCTTCATGAAGGCATGCGGAGAAGACCAGGTAGCCGCCTTGCAGACATCAGACAGAGACACACCCTTCAGGAATGCCACCGACGTGGCCATCGCCCTTGTGGAGTATCCACGAACAGGTCCAGGTAAAGGCTTCTTAGCCAACAAATAACAAAGTTTGATCGTCTCAGTGAGCCACTTGGAAAGTCTTTGAGACGAAATTTTGGACCCTAACTTGGGGGCAGAATAGGAGACAAAAAGCTGATTGTCCTTACGAAACCCCCGTGAACAATTCAAATAAAACAGGAGGGCACGCTTAACATCTAACGCATGCAGCCTGCGTTCCTCATCCGAGGAAGGGTTAGGGAAAAAGGTGGGCAACCAAACATCTAAGTCAAGGTGAAACTGGGAAACCACTTTCGGGAGGAATGTAATGTCCGGAGCCAAAGAAACCCCAGCCTCCCGAAAGGCAAAATATGGGTAGTCACACCTCATCGCCGTGAGCTCCCCCGCACGACGTGCTGAAGTGATGGCAACCAAAAATGCAGTCTTCCAAGACAAAAGTTGCAGGGAACACATTGCCATGGGTTCAAAAGGACGGTGAGTCAACTTGTCCAGAACCAAAGTCAAGTCCCACAACTGTGGAGGGGATCTAGAAGGGGGATGAAGGCGGAACAGCCCTTTCATGAATCTTTTTGACTGCGGGTGAGCAAAAACGGTGTAACCCTCAACCGAACCATGGAAAGCAGAAATAGCTGCTAAGTAGACCTTGATGGAGGAGAATACCAGTCCCTCGTCCACCAAAGACAAAAGAAACTCAAAAATTGCCGACAGCCCAACCGAGGCAGGTGGCATCGGGGAGTCAGCCACAAATTTGCTAAACTTCTTCCACTTCCTCTCATAAGAGGCACGGGTGGAAGGTTTCCTGCTGCTTTGGAGCACCTGCTGGACCCTAGTGGAAAAGTCTAGTGGTCGATGAACCACGCTGTCAGCTTCAAGTGAGGCACGTTGTGATGGAGCACGTGCCCGCCCTGGGCCGACAACAGGTCCGGTTCTGCCGGGAACTGGTAAAAGGTCCCCCTCGACTGCTGGAGCAGAATCGAGAACCAGCTCTGACGGGGCCACCACGGAGTCACCAGGATGCAGCGTGGCTTCTCCTGCACTAGCTTGTGGACCACCCTCGTCAGCAAAGGTAAGGGCGGGAACATGTACAGGAACCAGCCCTCCCACCGAAGTAGAAGTCCGTCTCCCAAGGAAGCCGGATCCGCACCTCCCCTTGCACAGAACAAGGGGCACTTCTTGTTCTGCGCTGTGGCAAAAGCATCCAACTGCGGGTAGCCCCAAAGTTGGAACACTGGCTCTAGGAACCTCCAATGCAGTTCCCATTCGTGTGGGGAGGCTCCCCCCCTGCTGAGAGAGTCCGCCTGTATGTTGAGGACCCCCGGCAGATGTGTGGCCTTTACAAAAATGTCCCACTGGAGGCACTCCTCCCAGAGATCTATCGCCAGCGAGCATAGTCTGCGAGACACTGTCCCCCCCGTCTGTTTATATAGCACAGGGCAGTGGTGTTGTCCGTAAGCAATGCCACAGTCTTTCCCGCTAACAGTGGGCGGAAAGATCGAAGGGCAAAGTGAACCGCCAGCAGTTCTAGATAGTTTATATGGCACCCGCTCAGTTTCGGTGTCCACTTGCCCCCCACACATAGATCTTCCAGGTGAGCTCCCCACCCCCACATGGAAGCATCGGTAGCGATGGTCACTGTAGGGGTCGGCAGATGAAAAGGAGCCCCTTGGCAGATGTTGCTCTCTGCTCCCCACCATTGCAGTGAGCGGAGAGTCCCGAGTGGAATGGTGAACCTCTTTCGAGGTGAGTCTCTGAGAGGTCGAAAATGGCGCAAGAACCATAACTGTAGGCCTCTCATGTGCAGTCTTGCGAAGCGTAGCACGCTTGTCGTCGCAGCCATCAACCCCAGCATCCGCTGGAGCTGCTGGGCCGTGCCCCACTGCTGCCTTCGAAGAAGCTGTACCAAATCGATGATGTCCTTCGCTCTCTGCGAAGGAAGAAATGCTCGATGCTGCTGTGTGTCCAACAGAGCCCCTATGAATTGAACTGTCTTTGAAGGAGTGAGATGGGACTTCTCCAAGTTGATCTGCAGCCCCAGGGTGCCGAGAAGACGCAGAGTGATGGCAATGTGTGTTGTTAGACTCTCCCTCGACTTCGCCACAAGAAGCCAGTCGTCGATGTATGGGAAGACGACGACTCCCTGCAGACGAAGATGGGCAGCCACCACACTCATCAGCTTCGTGAACACCCGAGGGGCAGTAGACAGTCCAAACGGCAGGGCCCTGAATTGGAAGTGCCGAGCACCCACTGCAAACCTTAGGAAACGCCTGAACGCAGGATGAATGCTGACATGAAAGTAGGCATCCTTGAGGTCCAGGGTCGCCATCCAGTCCCCTTGATTGATGAGGGGCAGGATTGTTTGCAGCGTGGCCATTCTGAACTTCTGGTACCGAATAAATTTGTTCAGACTCCGAAGGTCCATGATAGGCCTCAGGCCCCCGTCCCGTTTGGGGACCAGGAAGTAGCGGGAGTAGAAACCTCCTGTCCTGGCCTCCAATGGAACTTCCTCTATGGCTTGTTTTTGTAGGAGGTTGTTCACCTCCGCCAGCAGAGGTGGGGAAGGGGGAGTGGTAACTACCACGGACTGGTCTGGGGTCTGAATAAACTCTATTATGTAGCCCTCTTTCACGATGGACAGAGCCCACCTGTCTGTGGAGATCAACTCCCAGGCAGGCAGGAAAGGGCGTAGACGGATGGAGGAGTCGGCAGTGGGAGCGATGACACGTGCTAGCGGGAAGTCAAACCCCCTGCTTCTGTGGCCGGGCCCCCTTAGACTTGTTGGAAGGCTGGCCCCCGTAACGGTTTCTGCCGTTACCGGAGTAGGACGGTCGTTCGGGCTGTTGAGAACGAGGACGCCACTGCTCCGGGGAGAACTTTTGGTATGGTTTTTTGGACCAGGGTTTGGGCCATTGCTTGGATTTAGAGGACTTGGAGGACGACTGGACACCCAAGTTCCTAGACGTCTTGACACTCTTGTCAAACTCTTGCAGCGCCGTGTCAGTTGTGGCGCTGAAGAGTCCATCACCCTCAAAGGGTAAGTCTTCAATAAAGGTCTTGGTGTCCTGGTGTAGTGCCGTTGACCTGAGCCAGGAGTGCCGGCGGATGCAAACTGCAGAAGTAATAGCCTTGGCTGAAGCCTCAACCATATGTTTCGCCGCGGCCAGCTGCTGTCTGGCCACAACGAGACCTTCTTTTTGCAACTTCATTGCCGCCGTCTTCTTGTCCTCGCTTAAAGAAGAGAGGAAGGGAGAGAGCTGTTCCCACACTGCATACTGATATCTGGCCATGCATGCAGCGTAGTTAGCCACCTTAATGCCGAGTGCCCCCGCTGAATAGACCTTGCGGCCCATTACATCAATCTTCCTGCCCTCCTTGTCCTGCGGGGAAGAATGCACCTTCCTAGCCTTTGATGAGGATGAGACCACCACCGAGTTCGGACGCGGGTGGGTAAACAAGAATTCGGCCCCTGCCTCCTGGACCCTGTACATGTGGTCCAGCCGTTTGGAAGAGACCGGTGTCGAAGAAGGCTTCTTCCAAGGTTCCTTGATGGCCTGAAGGATCACCTTGGTAACCGGCAGGGCCACTGCAGTGGACGTGTTCCTTTGCATGATGTCAAACACGTTGTCATCCACTACAGGCTCCGGCTGAGTCACAGGCAGTTTGAGGGTGGCAGCAATTCGCCTCACGAGGTCTCCGTAAGACTTAAGATCCTCCGACGGCGAAACCAGAAGATCTTCCGCCGTTTGGGGACCCGGTGAGGGTTCCAACTCCGGCTCTTCAGTTTCCGACTCCGATGAAGAGGAGTCTCGCTGGGTAGAATGCTCCGAGAGCATCGGGGTCGATTCTCGAGGTGGAAGCTGAATCAGCGGTGGTCTTAGCGGGGTCTCGACCGGAACCAGCTGACGGTCTGGGGGAACCGAAACCGATGCCGACGCCTTCTGGGATCGATGCGAAACCCTCGACATCGAAGAAAACTCCGACGCTTGCTCCCAGTCTGGATACTCGTCGGGGTACCATCGACAGGATTCATACCTGGAGTAGGGAGGCTGCCACCTGCGCTGTTCCCATGGTGGTATCGGGAAGCGCTGGAGAACGGGAAATCGCTCTCGCCTTTGTCGGGGCTTGAACGGCGGATCTATGACCGGTGCCGAAGCATCCACCTCCGACGCCGAGTCACTGATCGACCGCCGACGGGAGCCGGAAGATGAAGACCGTTGTGTGAGGTCGATCTCTGGCTCGTGCTCCGACGCCGACAGCCGACGGACTGATGGGCTCCGAATCGGAGAGACCCGCGCCGACTTTGACGGTTTTGTCGATGTCGATGCACCACCCAACGGGGAAGGAGTGCGGGGTCGCTTGCGCTTCTCCTTCGACTTCGCCTTCTTAGGAGCTCGGGTCCCCGAGTCCTCTCGGCGTTTCTCAGCGGGCGTACCCGAGCCCTCGTGGGAACGGTTTGTAGCGCCACGCTCCTCCGGCAGTTCTAAAGTCAATATCGGAGCGGCATCGGCCGATGCGAGCTCCTGTGCCGGGGTGTCGGTCGACTTCGGTGCCGATGACTCCATCGGTCGATGAGGCCGAAGCGCCGATTCAGTCAGTGCCGCCGATAATCGAGCCGCGCGGTTCTTTCTGGTCTGTTTAGAGAACCGAAGGCAATGCGGACACGACTCTACCCTGTGCGTCTCTCCAAGGCACAGCAGGCAAAGGGAATGGCCGTCCGGAGGGGCGATCTTCTTGCCGCAAGCACGACAGCGCTTGAAAAACCCCCAGCGACTTTCCATAAGCAGCCGCCCGAGAAAAAACTCTCAGCTAAAAAACGACTGAGAGAAAAAATGGGGGAAAGCGAAAGCGGAGCGCCCCAAGGGGCAGGCCGCCAGACAAACGGAAAAAACGCTTTTTTTTTTTTTTTTTTTTTTTACTATCTAACTATTCACTATCTAACTATATACTAATGACTAACTAACGAACTATTTACACAGTGAAAACGGGCAAAAACGAGAGAAAAGAAATTCTCACCGACCGGGAAAGCAGAAAGTGAACCTCTCTAGCGCGGCGGTCAGAAAGGAACTGGCGGGATTGTCGCGCGGGCGCTGGTGGGCATGCGCAGTGGGTCGCGTGCGCATGCTCAGTGGCGCCGAGCGCGAAAAAATCCCGGGCTTTTTCAGTTACCGATTCGGGGATCGGCGCAGGCGCACTATCCCATGAGTGTGAATGCACAGATGACCACGAAGAAGATCATATAGAAACTTAGCAAGATCCAGAGAAAGTTGATCACTCCCATCCCCTAAGAGGAAGTAAATGACTTGGGCCTGATTTAAAGATTTAGCTAGCATTAGATGGTTCCGCAGAAGTCTGTACCTTGCCTCTGTATGGAAAAGACAGTTCAGAATGAGATGGGGAACCGTATCGACCTCCTCCAGGCCGCACGGACAGATCCTGTCTTCTAACGGGATCTTGTGGAAACGGCCCCTCAGTACTGCTGTGTCAAGAATGTTCAGGCGTGCCAAGGACAGCATCCGCCTGATCTTAATTGGCTGTATCTTTTCAAGATACCTGGCACATTTAAGATCACTTGTAAAAAAGGTTGGGATATACGTCCCCCCAACTTTGGCCAGAGATTGTTTTAACTCCAATTCCAGTAATCGGTCTCTGATAATTACTTTTGCCCCGTTCTTGAACATGAGGGCTAGGGAATCAATATTCAGATCACATTCCTCTAGTTTGGAATTTAATTTCCTCAACCAATTGCTAACAAATGTGTCATAGAAGATTTGATGTACAATATCATCCGGATTCGCCAGCACCCTTAGAAGGAGACTCAAACCTCTATTCCACATTACTGTGGAGAGGCTTGGAAGCCCCGTTTCCAGCCTATTTGCAATAGATGAGGCATATTTTGGCACCTGCAGGATACATCGTACAAACTTCGATTGAACCATCTCCAATTTAGTTATTTTATTATACAAGAAGATCTCAGCTCCGTACATTAATTGGGGTATAACCTTAGCGTTGTAAACCTTAATCGCCGCTAAGGCGTTATAGGCGCCCTTGGAAGTGTAAAACTCCTGCAGAGCAAGTGCCGTGCGTTGGGCGTTACAGTGTACGTTGTCAATGTGCCCTTGGTAAGATCCTGTATGATGAAAAACAACCCCCAGATATTTGTATGTTTTAACTTGTTTCAGTTTTTCATCATTGAAACGCCAAATCATTTCTCTGAATCTTTTAGTGAAGTCCCTGTTAACGACTAGATCAGTGTCCAGACAAAAGAGAGAAAGCATTCTGAGCGACCTACGCAAACCAACTTGGGTTCTTGACAGTAGTAACACGTCGTCTGCATACATCAAGATGGGCACAGCAATCTTCCCAATCTTAGGGGGATGCAGACCGGGGTCGGTAAAATACCCTACAATGCTATTAATATACAAATTAAAAAGTTGCGGGGCTAATATACAGCCTTGTTTGACACCTTTACTTGTTTGAATTGGATGAGTCAGATGACCTTGGGGTGTGCATTTTACCTGCATACTAGAATTTTCGTACAGTTTCATCATGAGAAATAGGAGTCTACGGTCAATTGATGTACTGTACAGTTGGCGCTACAGCTTGTCCCTTGGTACGGAATCAAAGGCTGCTTTAAAATCTATAAACGCTGCGTATAAACGAGAGCCCTTTACTGCAGCCTGCTTATCGACTAGAAATTTCAGTATTAGCACGTTGTTCAAGTGAGAACGATTACTTCTAAAGGCTGCTTGTACATTTGCCAGGATGTGATTTTCTTCCATCCAGGTTGTTAATTTCTCCCGTAAGTGTAAGGCATATAGTTTTCCCATAATGTTTAAAAGGCTGATTGGCCTGTAGTTTTCAGGCTTCTCTCTCCCACCTTTCTTATATATAGGAGATACTATAGCCTTGCTCCATTCCTCTGGCATTTTACCTGTTTCGTCTATAAAGGTGAATAGGGAAGCCAGAACAGGCGTCCACCAGTCCTGGTACGATTTTATCAGTTCTATCCGGACACCATCCGACCCTGGGGCTTTCCCACTTCTGCTCTGCTTTATCAGCAGTTCAATTTCTAAACAGGTAACCGGTTCCCACTTAGGGCAGTCTGTTAACTCTAGATGTAATAGAGGAGAAACTTTGGAGTCTAGCCCAGCATTATATAGCTTAGTAAAGTGGATCTCCCACTCTTTAGGGCTAATAAAATTCTTGGGACAGTAGGGGCCTTTCCGTTGTAACCGGTTTAATTCGTTCCAAAAACAGGCCGGATTTTTATTTTTGGCAGCCATAAATAATTTTAGCCAATTTTCTTTAACATAATCTCTTTTCTTTTGTTTAATCAAGAACTTGTATTGTCTTTTTACTTGCTTATATTTAACTCTGTCTAGCCAATTATCGGTCAATTTTAACTTCAAAAACAAATCATTGAGGGATTTCCTGAGAGCTCTACAGTCCAGATCATACCATTCATTTAGGTGCCCTCGGTATCCAGACTCTAGGTGGAATTTTGCTTCTTGAATCAAATTGGGTTTCAAGATTTTAACTAGCTTGTTGTAACCATTCACTTTATCAGTGTCTGCCTCTAATATTTCCTGCTGCAACTCAACCATTTCCTTGGATTCTAAAATATGCTTCATTTTAACACACACTTGCTGTGACCATGGAATACTCCTTCCATTGCTGTCTAAAAGCTCCGATGAACAGGGACTTATTGTTAATCGTTTGACAGTGGGACCAAGGTTTAATTCCAGTTTTAGAGGGAGATGGTCACTTTCTGATCTAATGGGGACACTAAAGTCCTTAATTAGCTCGGCCAAAGAGTTTGATACTAAAAAATAGTCAATTAAAGAGGGGCTACGAGACCCCCAGTATGTTAGCTCTGCTGGTTGGTCGTTCCAAGCTCCGTTTAAGATGTTTAAATTTAACTTTTGGCATATCTGAGCCAACCTTAGTCCTCTAAGGTTCCACTTACTGTCTTTAGATATCCTGTCACTAAGGGGGTATATGACTGGCCAATCCACTGGAGCCAATCCGGCTGCACTGAACAGATGCTCATCTGAGAGCCCTAGCCTTGCATTAAAATCCCCTGCAACAATTGTGTAGTCTGCCATATAGGTTTCATGCAGCACATCCAAATATTCATGAAAACACTTCATTAGGATTTCTACCTCCTGCTTCAGGGAACGTGGGGGTAAATACACGTTTACCAGCAGTAATGATTCAGTGCTGGTACTTAGTTTTAAAGTTAACGCATATTCCCCAAAGGAGGCTAACTGTTCTGAGCAGCAGTTAAGGGCATTAGATATAAACGTAATTAGACCCCCCTTCCTACGGCCCATTCTTTTGCTTTCTAAGGCCGGCAATGTATAGGAGGCATACCCATCAACAAACGGTTTATAAGCACACCAACTTTTTTGCAGGCAGATGACGTCAAAAGAAGAGATAAAGTCCAGGAAATCACTATGCTCCCTCTTTGAGTGCCAGCCTGCAATGTTCCAGCACAGAAGGTTTAAGGGAGAAGGTTGGGGAGCTTCTCCATTGCTGTTAAAGGTCTTTTTCCTCAGTGCCCTCCATCACTTCCAAAGTGTTGCCAGATCCATGCGTTGCATGTTGGTCTTCCCCCTTAGCAGTGAGAGAGGAAACCTTAATACCTGGGGTGGAGGATGGCCCTGCACTGTGGTCAGCATCCACTAAAAATTCTGTAATCACGTTTGGCTCTATCTCTCCTGTGAGCACAATCAGCTCTTGGTTGGAAGGCTGTGAAGGGGTTAACAGCGAGGATATTACCGGCTGTTCTTCGACATCCGTTAGGCACAGCTGATCTGAGTGAGTAACCTTAGAGACGGATGTCTGATTAATTGCCACTCCTTCCAGCACGTCAAAGTTCGTGGGAGTTTCTTTCCAGATGTCCAGGGGAAAACTGCAGGCAGAGTTGCATTCCAATGACTTGGCTTGGTCCAACAATGTCTTTTTTTCAGTTTGTTCAAATTGACCCAGGCAGGCTTGCTGTATTATTTTAGAGAAATTGCTAGACAGCAAAGAATCCGATTCTGTAGGGTAAGATGGATCAAGAGCCTGCACCAGAGTACCACCTGAGTTTCCTTGCAGCTTCTCGAAGTCCTTCACTAGCTCCTTTAGATTTGAAATTACAGCCCCCTGGTCTGTCAGAGATAAATCTGCAAAGGAGTCCCGTAGTTGCAACTCAAATGTCGGGTCTAGAAGCTGCATATCTGGGCACTCAGGTTTACAGGGAGGGGTTTCAGATTTACTAGCATGCTTGTTCTTCCGAGTTTGAGTAAAAGAGATTATTGGAGGTTCAAAGTAAACTCTTCTGCATCTTATCCCAAAACTTTGCAAGAGAGGAAGAGACTTGAGTAGCATGCCTGGAATCACATCCTCGCGGAAAGATAGCATTATATTTAACCAGCGAGGGGGGGCACTTAGTCTTGTGACTTCCAGAAGGTCCACCGCATGAAAGGAACAGCGCAACAAGCTTGACAAAGATAATTGAGCTCTATGTCTACTATGCCACCTTCCTTGATTCAGTCTGTTTTGAAAAATAGAGAGAAAAATCTTGCATGGTTGGATCTTTCTCTCTGTCTTCCTTGTTGTTTCCGTAGTAATGCCGGGGGGGCCCTCCCCACTGGGACACTTGTCTCTAGCTGATAGTGACTGCACATGGGCGCACAGAGCTTCCAGTTGTCTGGTTGTTTGTTGTTGCCTGTTAAACATCATTGTCAAGGTTTTCGAGACCAGCACACATTGCTTACAAAACATGTCCTTAAGCTCTTGGAAACTGGCCAGTTCCAGAGTGTCTGTGCAAGTTGCTACATTTCGCACCGACTTGGTGTTCATTGCCTCTCCCAAACCGCTGGGGGAAGATGGCGTCGTATACTTCTCCCCGGGGAGACAAGTTTTAAGGCATCCCTCCTCAACAGCTACAGTCCTTTCAGAAATTAATTCCGGGGTCTTACTTACTTTTGTTTGCTGGAATGGACAGGCAGTTAACAGTAGCTGTTTTGAAACTTTGAGGCTGCGTGTTTTCTTTGGCACCGACTCCCCAGCAGCTGTTGGGCTCGTTCGCTGGCGTTTAGTCCGTTTGCTCATACTTGCGAAGAGATGTTTATTTCTGGAACCCAGCACGGACATTATCAAAATTACACCTGGTGTTTATACCAATGATATCCAGGTGAATTACTTGAGGCCAGATAAATTCTCAAACAATTCGTAATTATCCAAAAATAAAAGAATAACGAGGTTTCGGACGGAGCTCTCCTGAAGCGTGTGCTGCCACCACAGCAGCCAAGCTCCGCCCCCAGAGAAGAGATGGGATTTATCCCCTGCCCTTCACTCAGAGTCTCAGAGCAGCTTACAATCTCCTTTCCCTCCTTTTCCCCGCAACAGACACCCTGTTGTGAGATAGGAAGAGCTGAGCGAGCTCTTTGAGAAGTGCTCTTGAGAGAACAGTTCAACACCACCCAAACTGGTTCAGGTTGAGCAACTTTTTCTTCAAAGGTTCAGTTCCTGGTACAGTTTGGGACCACCCAGTTCATTAGCCCCAGACCAATCCAGGTCTGTGCCCATGCCTAATAATAATAATATAATAATACTTTTTATTTGTATCCCGCCCTCCCCGCAAGGGCAGGCTCAGGGCGGCTCACAGCCTACTAAATAGCATTATCAAGCTAAGGTTGTAGGTCACAAATACGTTTGAATTTGATCATTGGTGGGGTATAGTGGAGTGATAGGAGACTAATGTGTAAAGTATTCTTCTTCATTGTTAAGAGTAATTGACTTTGTTGTTATGCTCCATTTGTCTCCTCTCAAACATGATTACTACTGCTACTACTTTAGTCTTATATCCCGCCCTCTCCGCAAGCAGACTCAGGGCAGCTGACAGTCAATTCAAAAACATTTACAATTGCAATTTAAAACAATAAAATAACAATTTAACATACATTTTAAAGTGCTGTTCAACTCAGTATAGGCGGGATCTTCTCTCGTCTGGCAGTAATCTTATAGTGATCATAGTTCCTCAGCAGTGTAGAGTGGCAGTCCTCTCCTGATCTAGGTGTTAAAGGCCTGTCGAAATAGTTCAGTTTTGCAGGCCCTGCGGAATTGGGAAAGATCCCACAGGGCCCTCCAGGAGGGCATTCCACATTTCTGGTGCTGCCACTGAGAAGGCCCTAGCCCGTGCGGAACACAGTCTGGCTTCCCTTGGTCTGGGGATAGATAGTAAGTTTTGCATCCCTGAACACAGTGCTCCCTGGGGAACATATGGAGAAAGGCAGTCCCGTAAATAGGCAGACCCTCAACCATATAGGACTTTAAAGGTCAATACCAACACCTTGAGGCGGACTCGGAACACAATGGGTAGTCAGTGCAGCTCTTTCAGCACTGGTTGAATGTGCTCCCATCAAGGAAGCCCTATTAACAACTGTGCTGCAGTGTTCTGCACTAGCTGAAGTTTCCGCATCAGGGTCAAGGGTAGCCCCATGTAGAGGGTATTATAGTGATCTATTCTCGAAGTAACTGTAGTGTGGATCGCCATTGCTAAGTCGTCATGCTCCAGAAAAGGGGCCAGCTGCCATACCCGCCAAAGATGGAAAAAGGCGGATTTGTCAGTGGCTGCTACTTGGGCCTCCATTGCCAAAGAGGACTCCAGGAGCACTCCCAAACTCTTGACCTTAGGGGCCAGTATCAGTGGCACCTCATCAATAGTTGTTAAAGGGATCTTCCTTCCTGGGCCACCCCGACTCAGATAGAGAACCTCTGTCTTCATCAGATTCAGCCGACTCAGTCTGAGCCAAGATGCTACGGCTTGTAGAGCCAGGTCCAGATTGTTTGGGGTACAGTCAGACTGGCCACCCATCAACAGATAGAGCTGGGTGTCGTCTGCATATTGGTGACACATCCCAGCCCATACCCCCTGACAATCTGGGCAAGGGGGCACATATAGATGTTAAATAACAGCTAACAGCGTCCCTCCCTTTGTGGTGGGGTGTCAGAGGAACACATCCCAATATTCATTGCAGGATATTACGTTCACTGTCCCAATCTTCTATTCCAAATGAAAAATGCACTAAAATAAATAGGACGTCTAGTCCTTCTTGGTTGGCTTGAGATCAGATTGTGAGACCTGGGGAATGCCGTGAAGTGTACGGACGGGGGCCAGCAACAGAGCTCCCACGTGAGTTCCCTCCATTCTGACTCCACCCATAGCTGACACCCCCCCTCTGTGTTTCTACACGGGATCATAAAGGTCAGGTGTGGCTCAGACTGTGGCTTTAAGAACCGATGACTTGGAAGCCTGATCCGGGTGAGCTGCCTCTTCAGTAGGGCAGCCAGATAGAATGGAGGGTGGAGCCAGGTGCTGGGCCTGCAGCACTGGAATTTATAATGTAATCATGGAAACAGTGAGAGGCCCTTTGGCTGCAACAGGCAGAGTGGCAGCACCCTCTTGGGCTGGTTTGATTACCTCTGAATCCCCTGGGATTAATTGCAAGGAGGCTACATGTAAGAGTTAGGATGGCATTAGAAGGCAGAATGCATCTTTTGTTTTCTTTTATCCCAAGTACCTGTCAGTTTCCCAAATGGTGACTCTCCATATGTTTGGATAAGTATTTATTTATAAGGCAAGATACATTGACACTGACACACAGCCAGTGTCAAAACTTGCACACAGTAACACAGGTTTAGGTTATATACTCTTGCAGGGGTCGTTAGAAGCGTGCCTTAATTTAGGGTGCAAAGACAGTTAAAACTTAGTGGCTACAAATCACACACACACACACTCTACCAAGCATTCTACAAGACTTCCCGGGAGGGGAGCTGTGACCTTGGCACCAAGCAGTTTCCTATCTCCTAGGAGTCAAGCAATTAACTTTCGTTTCTCCAGCAGTCTAAGCAGTCTAACCATACATTCCTCAGGCTGCATCAAACAGATAGAGATAATGGCAAGGAACCTGACAGTACCCTTCTCTAACTTTTCCCAGTAAACTGTATAAAACTTTTTATAAAAAAGAGAAAACTGGAGAAGGTCTCCACTGCCTGTGTCTCAGACTGACCGTTGAGGTGCTCTGCCTTTGCTGGAGCCCTCCCCTCCCTCCAGTCTCCACCATCCACCCCCACCAACAATCTGCACTCTCAGGTGTTTGCAAGAGGGGCTTTTAAAAAAGGTTTCTCCATGTTGCCATTTCAATGAAGGAAATTAAGAGGGGGAAACTGCCTTCATTTCAAACTATGGGGTAAGAATAGACCTAATTCAGCTGTCTGGCTGTGATGGACCTTCTGTATCCAATGTGAACCGAAGGTGCCATTATTTTAAAATAAAATTTTTAAAAAGCCTTCCTGTTCACAGGATTATTTCTGTTGCAGATGTGGAAAGGCAGGCCTGTAAAGGGGAAATGTGATGCAAACCCAATAAATGAGCCCCAGTAAGGAAGGGGAGACAAGAACACTCCCACTTCTTCCAGAGGAGGCCTCCCACTATGCCAGACTGGTGCAGAAACCACCAGGGAGCATCTGTCCCATAAATGCACCAGCCCCAGGTTGGGGGAGGGGGCACCATTCTCTCTCCTGCCCGGGGTCTCAATACTCCCCCATCCAGGCACTCAGGCACCTACTACCTAGAGGAATATATATATATCTCCTCTCCCTTTTATAGAGGATCAACACATTGTTATTTACCAGGTGATGTTATTGACCTCTATGCCATGAAAAACTTCAATTGCCTATTTCAACACATACGCATGCTCAAGACAGGATATTTTTCTCCAGGCCTATTGGCAACCCAAGACATAACTTCAGCAATGAAACAACACTGCCCCAGAAAGACAGACAAATATGTATCTTGCGCATAGGATAGTTGTGCAGTTTATGGTACCAAATATAATCTCTCCATTTTTAATATTTAGACTACTGAATCATCTGGCAGAGTTACTTAGCTGTATTAAGAGAAGATTGTTTTGTAATGAACAGGAGCAAAGTTTGGCCTGTTTTCACCACAAAAGGCCCAAGTAATCGCATGGAGGTTTATATAAAGATATAGATCTCAAACCATTAACAATGTTTTTCTTTTCCACTGTGACACCATCATGCCCACCCACCCCCACCCCCACAGACAGGGCTCCAGACCCGGAGGGATTGCGAGAGGAGGGCTTCCTCGGGATTCCAAGTGGAGCTCAGTAAGCCACCTTCATGGTCTAACAACTCAAGAATTTCCTATGGCCACTTCCGAATTAAGAGCCACATGTGTCCCTTGGGATATAATAGTATGTGTTTAAATCCTGGAGCATGCCGAGCTTTTCAAGCAGCAATAGCAATGGCATCTGGACTGCAGGAGTTGCAGCAATTAGATACATTTATTGTGAAATCCTATGCATGTCTACTCAGAAATATGATTCATGTGGGTAGCTGTGATGGTATGAAGCAATAGAACAAAGTTTAAGTACTTGTAAGCACTTGTAAAACCAACCAAATTTAATTCTGGGTAGAAGCTTTTGTACGCATACACTCAGGGCGGGAATTCTAGCAGGAGCTCCTTTGCATCTTAGGCCACACACCCCTGATGTAGCCAATTCTCCAAGAGGAGTGTGGCTGTAAAGGAGCTCCTGCTAGAATCCCACCCCTGCATACACTACACAAAAGCTTCTACCCAGAATTAAACTTAGTTGCCCCTAAAGGTGCCATTGGACTCAATCTTTCTTCTACTCAGAAGTAAGTCCCACTCTATTCAATAGTGCTTACTCCATGGCACAAGATTGTCCCATGGATATTATAATCTGCAAATAAAACCTTTGTTTATGAAATACCTGCCTCCGTAATAGAAGACTTGGAAAGGTAACACAACATCAGCGCTAACCCAACAAGACAGCTTATTTTAACTTATTTTGTAAAGTAGACAAAATGATTCGCAGGTGGGAATGCTCTGATCTATGCTACAAGGACAGATAAGAGGAATCTGAGATCTATCTGTAGATCTTCATATCATGAAGAAAACAGGACATGGATGAAACAAATGGAACTTGTCACCAGGTTTTATCAATGCTGTGTTTGGTAGATCTTCTTTGATGTATAAAGATACACTCAAAGGTTTATTGCTATGGTTATTAGATAAAAAAGGTCTGTAACTTGTTATGCTGTGTTGAATGGTTGCTGAGCAAACAGGATTTTGAAATGCTAAAACAGCAAAAGCAAGAAAACACACCGACAAGGTTGATACTTCTGTTTTAAGCAGGCCACAAAATGAATGGGAGACCCGAGAGGAAGAGCAGCAGGGTCTGAATCGCCTGATCTTGTCAGCTCTCAGCAGCTAAGTGGGCGCAGGCATCCTGGTGGTTTGTGTGCCCCGGACATTTCCACTGAAAGACAGAGGAGCTGTGGGAGAAATAATGAGCTACTAACAGACCGGCACTTTGGGCCGACTCAGAGATGGCTCTGAAATTGAACCAAAAAATCCCTCCAGACAGCAATATCTGCTGCCTGTCCCTGTCCCGCACTCACCCTGTCCTCCAGGCTCCTCAGAGCAACTCAAAAAGCTACCACTTCCATAGTGATAGCAAATTTTAAGCCGACCGCCAGTCACCTCCTTGCTGCCTGGAAGCAGCAGGGCAACAGTGGGCAACTCTACGGTGTGAAAGCACCAAGCTGCTTCCACCTCCCCCCACCCCCGTAAAAACTGTCAGGAGCACAGGAGCACTTAACTTGGGGGGGGGGGGAGTGGTCCGGCTTCTGAGGTGCCTCCGTCTCTGGAGGTGCCTGGCCACCTGGCAGATGGGATGCAGCCACTTTGCTGGGGAGCATGTGGGGCTTCAGGATGGCACTTTTTGAGCCGGCCCAATTTGGGATGCCCCCAACCACCCCCAAATGTAGTGGTTAGCAGCCATGGTGTCAGCCCCACATAAGGACAACTAACACTGCCTTGGGCACTGCTGCTTCTGCATGTCTTGCTTGTGGTCTGCAAAAAACACCCTCACCTCACAGCTGCAGTAGACCCTCCAACACAGCAGCTATGCCTAGATGCTTGTTGTCCATGAGCACTCGAGAACGAGAACCTCTAACAGCATTGCGCAAGCCTTGGCCAAATCCCTCACTTTCAGACCGAGCTCTCTGCTGCAGACAGAGCAGGATGAGCAGCCATTTAAGCCTGTCTGTAGCAGCTGAAAAGAGCAAGAGTCCAGCAGCTGGACCTGAAAGCTCCTCCTCTGCCACAAATTTTGTTAGTCTTTAAGGCGCTCCTGGCTCTTCTCTATATAGACTCTGGCTCTTCTCTATATCCCTATATGTAGACATATAGGGATTTGTAGCCAACTTATGGTGATCTTGCAGGGTTTTCAAGGCAAGAGACATGCAGAGGTGGTTGGCCATTGTCTGCCTCTGCGTAGCAACCCTGGACTTCCTTGGTTGTCTCCCATCCAAGGGTCAACAGGGCCAATCCTGCTTAGTGTCAGAGATCAGGTTAGCCTGGGCCATCCAGGTGAAACAGATGATCTTGATATTAAGACCACCTTCACTCCCCCTGTGTATGACCCATCTCTGTCTAGAGGCCAGGAGTGAGTGAGGTTTCTTCTGCTATGCAGCAGATTTTGTAAGAAAGAATAGGCTAGATGTGCTCAACCAGCAGAGCTACCCCAGTGCCTGGGCTTCAACAACAGGAATGCTTTGGGCTCCCCGTTCAGTAGACAGTGCAAGTCCCTTACCTGCATTGGGAAGTTGGTGGCCAACAGGATCCCCTTCAATGCCAACTGCATACTTACACTGTGTGGAACACAGCTATGTTTTGGGCTAAGGGAGGATTGCTCAGCCAGACAACGCTTTCCAAATATTTCAGGGGAGAAGGTTCATACCTGTATGTGTCTTGAGTCCACTACAAACTTCAGAGTGTTTCTGGGGAATAAATGGAGATAGTTTCAAAGCATGGAATGTTTAAGAGCCAGTTGGTGTAGTGGTTAAGTGTGTGGACTCTTATCTGGGAGAACCGGGTTTGATTCCCCACTCCTCCACTTGCACCTGCTGGAATGGCCTCAGGTCAGCCATAGCTCTGGCAGACCTGTCCTTCAAAAGGCAGGGTGTCAGATGGTGTCTGTTGTGGGGGATGAAGACAAAGGAGATAAGAACATAACAGAAGCCATGTTAGATCAGGCCAATGGCCAATCCAGTCCAACACTCTGTGTCACACAGTGGCAAAAAATTTTATATATATATATATATATATATATATATATATATATATATATACATACATACATACATACACACACACACAAACACACACACACACACACACTGTGGCTAATAGCCACTGATGGACCTCTGCTCCATATTTTTATCTAAACCCCTCTTGAAGGTGGCTATGCTTGTGGCCGCCACCACCTCCTGTGGCAGTGAATTCCACATGTTAATCACCCTTTGGGTGAAGAAGGACTTCCTTTTATCCGTTTTAACCTGTCTGCTCAGCAATTTCATCAAATGCCCACGAGTTCTTGTATTGTGAGAAAGGGAGAAAAGTACTTCTTTCTCTACTTTCTCCATCCCATGCATTATCTTGTAAACCTCTATCATGTCACCCCGCAGTTGACGTTTCTCCAAGCTAAAGAGTCCCAAGCGTTTCAACCTTTCTTCATAGGGAAAGTGTTCCAGCCCTTTAATCATTCTAGTTGCCCTTTTCTGGACTTTCTCCAATGCTATAATGTCCTTTTTGAGGTGCGGCGACCAGAACTGCACACAGTACTCCAAATGAGACCGCACCATCGATTTATACAGGGGCATTATGATACTGGCTGATTTGTTTTTAATTCCCTTCCTAATAATTCCCAGCATGGCGTTGGCCTTTTTTATTGCAAACGCACACTGTCTTGACATTTTCAGTGAGTTTTCTACCACGACTCCAAGATCTCTCTCTTGGTCAATCTCTGCCAGTTCACACCCCATCAACTTGTATTTGTAGCTGGGATTCTTGGCCCCAATGTGCATTACTTTGCACTTGGCCACATTGAACCGCATCTGCCATGTTGACGCCCACTCACCCAGCCTCAACAGATCCCTTTGAAGTTCCTCACAATCATCGCTCGTTCTCACTACCCTGAACAATTTTGTGTCATCCGCAAACTTGGCCACTTCATTGCTCACTCCCAACTCTAAATCATTTATGAACAAGTTACAGAGCATGGGACCCAGTACCGAGCCCTGTGGCACCCCACTGCTTACCGTCCTCCACTGCGAAGACTGACCATTTATACTCACTTTCTGCTTCCTATTACTCAGCCAGTTTTTGATCCACAAGAGGACCTGTCCTTTTACTCCATGACTCTCAAGCTTTCTAAGGAGCCTTTGATGAGGAACTTTATCAGAAGCTTTCTGGAAGTCAAGGTAAACAACATCTATCGGGTCTCCTTTGTCCACATGTTTGTTCGCCCCCTCAAAGAAATGTAACATGTTAGTGAGGCAAGATCTTCCCTTACAGAACCCATGCTGAGTCTTCCTCAATAACCCGTGTTCAT
Source organism: Heteronotia binoei (assembly GCF_032191835.1). Taxonomy (NCBI): domain Eukaryota; kingdom Metazoa; phylum Chordata; class Lepidosauria; order Squamata; family Gekkonidae; genus Heteronotia; species Heteronotia binoei. The sequence continues at coordinate 137,333,857 of NC_083229.1, forward strand.
CAATGTGCCTACTCATTCTGTCCTTGATAATGCTTCCTACCAACTTTCCCGGTATTGAAGTTAGACTGACTGGCCTGTAATTTCCCGGATCTCGTCTGGAACCCTTTTTAAAGATTGGGGTGACATTTGCTACCTTCCAGTCCTCAGGAACGGAGGCAGATTTCAATGAAAGATTACAGATTTTTGTTAGAAGATCCACAAGTTCAACTTTGAGTTCTTTCAGAACTCTCGGATGTATGCCATCCAGACCCGGTGACTTATTAGTTTTTTATTTGTCTATCATTTGTAGGACCTCCTCTTTTGTCACCTCAATCTGACTCAGGTCTTTCAACACCCCTTCCAAAATTAGTGGTTCTGGGGCGGGCAAAAAGTTCTCATCTTCCACAGTGAAGACGGAGGCAAAAAATTCATTCAGCTTCTCAGCCATTTCCCTATCCTCCTTCAGTAGTCCTTTTACCCTATGGTCATCCAAGGGCCCCACTGCTTCCCTGACTGGTTTCCTACTTCTAATATATTTGAAGAAATTTTTATTGTTGGTCTTTATGTTTTTTGCAATATGCTCCTCATAGTCCCTTTTTGCCTGCCTGATCACAGTCTTGCATTTGATTTGCCACAGCCTGTGTTCCCTTTTACTAATCTCACTTGGACTGGGTTTCCACTGCTTAAAGGAGTCCTTCTTACCTTTTACAGCTTCGATTACTTTCTTTGTTAACCATGCAGGCTTTTTCTTATGCCTGTTTGTGCCTTTCCTAACTTGTGGTATGTATTTTATCTGAGCTTCTAGGATTATAGTTTTAAATAGTCTCCCCAGCTTCCCCAAGGGTTTTGACCGTATTTACCTTTCCTTTCAGTTTCCTCCTCACATGCCTCCTCATCTCAGTGTATTTACCCCTTTTAAAGTTAAACGTGGTTGTGGCGGTCTTTTGGGGCAACCCCTATATAGACAAACGGTGAAATCAATAACATTATGGTCACTGCTCCCAAGCGGTGCAATCACTTTTACATCTCTCACCAAGTCTTGCGCATTACTTAGGACCAAATCCAGGATCGCCCCACCCCTGGTAGGTTCTGAGACCATCTGCTCCATAGCACAGTCATTGAGAGCATCAAGAAACTCAATCTCTTTCTCTCGACCAGAACACATATTGACCCAATCAATCTGCGGGTAGTTAAAATCACCTATTACGACAGTTTTTACATTTAGCCGCTATTTTTAAGCCTTCCATATTATAATCGTCCTCTCTCTTTTGATTTGGTGGGCGATAACAAACTCCCATAGTTAAATTTCCTTTTGGGCCCTCTATTTCAACCCAAAGCATTTCTAAAAGAGAATCTAATTCTCTGACCTCAGTCTTACTGGACCGTATATCCTCTCTGACATACAGAGCAACCCCACCTCCAACCCTTCCCTCCCTATCCTTCCGATATAACTTATATCCAGGAATCACCATGTCCCACTGATTCTCCTCATTCCACCAAGAGATTGTGAGCCACTATGAGATTTGGAGTGGAGAGCAGGATATAAATCCAATGTCTTTGGTGTTTGGTATAGTGGTTAAGTGTGCGGACTCTTATCTGGGAGAACCGGGTTTGATTCCCCACTCCTCCATTTGCACCTGCTGGAATGTCCTTGGTTCAGCCATAGGTCTGGCAGAGGTTGTCCTTGAAAGGGCAGCTGCTCTGAGAGCCCTCTCAGCCCCTCCCACTTCACAGAGTGTCTGTTGTGGGGGAGGAAGATAAAGGAGATTGTGAGCAGCTCTGAGACTCTGAGTGGAGGGTGGGATATAAATTCAATATCTTCTTCTTAAACAATCTCCAAGGATTTCTACGGAACTTTTTGCTCTGGAACACACCAGCTGCTGGGCTGTCACTGAAGTTTCCTGGTGGGTGTTTGTATCAGGACTCCTGAATCAGAAGATCAGAAAGGGGTCTGAAAGCTCACCTGTTGTCCACTTGCCCTTCCCTGCTCACTGTTTTGTGGGAAGCAGTCTCTTTGTGTTGTGTTGTGTCCTCAACATTCATAACTACCAGGCTCTTGGACAGTTTTGTACTCAAAGCTCTACCCAGGTGGTGATAGAGGGATGCAGGGAGGGTTTCCAGCTGTGGCTGGGGGGAATGTCCTGTCCTTTTAAAGAAGGATTAATGCATGGGACTGAGCAGCTGAAGCTGTGCATGACATGGAGGGGGAAGGCATCGCTGAGTAAATCACATCCCATGGAGTATCTATTAAAGGGACAGCACATTCGACCAGTGCTGAAAGAGCTGCACTGGCTACCTGTTGTGTTCCAAGTCTGGTTCAAGGTGTTGGTATTGACCTTTAAAGCCCTATATGATTGGGGGCCTGCCTATCTACGGGACCGCCTTTCTCCGCACTTTCCCCAGAGAACACTGCGTTCAGGGACACATCTGTTATCTATCCCCAGACCAAGGGAGGCTGGGCTGTGTTCTACACGGGCCAGGGCCTTCTCAGTGGCAGCACCAGAACTGTGGAACTTCCTTCTGAAGGCCCTGCAGGATCTCTTCCAATTCCTCAGGGCCTGCAAAACTGAATTATTTTGTCAGGCCTTTAACATCTAAACCGGGAGAGGACTGCCACCTTACACTGTTGAGAGATTACAACTATGGAATTGCAGTTAGGAAGGAAGATCCCGCCTTTATTGTATATTGTATTTAAACAGCACCATAAAATGTTTTAAATTGTATTTTATTGCTTTTAATCGGTAATTGTAGATGTTCCAATTGAACTGTTAGCTGCCCTGAGTCCGCTTGTGGAGAGGGTGGGATCAAAATCTAAACAAACAAACAAACAAACAAATAAATAAATAAATTTTACTCCAGGCAGTCGGCAACTGTACATGTGGCCTTGGCCACTTCTTGCTGGGATCTGGGATCGCTGGAGAGTGAAGGTTGCTTGTAGTGCTGTCTTGTATCCTTTAACATGGCTGGATGAGGGGTGGGGGGGAAGAAAGGGGAGCAGGGCTCTTTACCTGTACTGTTCCGTCAGCCTGCTCTTACACTAGAGGGATGTCATGTTCCTGAGGTTGTCGACAGCCTGTAGAAAAGCATCCTGTCCCTTTAATAGAGGCTAGATGGGATAGAGGCGTGACCTGGTGTGATTTTATCCATGGGGTCACAAAGTGTTGGACTCGACTGTGTGACTGAACAACAACAAACAGATGAGATATTCTCCACCAGGTGTTGTTCCTTGCTTCTCTGTTGTCAGAAATTTCACCTGCCTGTTCCCATGTCTTAAGTCATTATGAAAGGGACAGTATTTTTTTTCTCCAGTCCTGTTGGCAGCCCTGAGTACTCCAATTCTCTCTGTGTTGACCCCCTCCGAGCTCTGCCTGACTTGCCTTTTCCCTGTGGACAATGGGCCTTTGCTACGACCCACATCCTTTTAGAGCAAGGCTGACACTGTGGCAGTTGTAGAATTGTGTTCTCTCCATGCAAGATAATTGCATTGCGATCCTATCCCCCCCTGCAGGCCCCCCCAAGGATAGGATTTCTCTCTTGCCCGTTTGAGGAAGGAGCATTATGATTCCCTAGGGACGCTCCAGGGCACTCTGATCCTTCTTTCCAGTGTTTGTATAAAAATAGTCCTTGGTGTCAATGATTCCCCTCCATGGGCACCTTGCTGAGCCAGACAGAATGGAGGGCGGAGCCAGGTGCTGGGCCTGCAGCACTGGCATTTATAATGTAAGCATGGAAACAGCGAGAGGCCCTTTGGCTGCAGCAGGCAGAGTGGCACCATCCTCTTGGGTTGGTCTGACTACCTCTGAATCCCCTGGGATTAATTGCAAGGAGGCTCCTGGACTACAGGGATGGCTTTAAATATGAATGAGCCTGGCCCGCTACGGAGCTCCCCAACTGTCTGCCTGAATCCACATCCCCCCCTCCCCCGGAGGATCAGATGGGAGGGCCGGAGGTCAGTCATGACTTCATTATACATACATGAAGGGGGGGAGATACTCCATTTTCAAATTTAGGAGAGAAAATGAGTGACTGTTGTCATAATAGGTGGTTAAGTAGATTCAGGACAAACAAAAAGAAACACTACTTTACACAGAGAGTGATTAAAATGTAGAACCTCCATATTCAGAGGCATTCAATTGCTGTGTGCCAGAGCCCGGAGACAACAGCACGTAAGGTCTCAGCCTCCATGCCCTGTGGTTGGCCCTCCAGAGGAACCAGTTGGCCACTTTGTGAAGCAGGATGCTGGACTAGATGGATCCTCACACTGGTCTGATCCAGCAGGGCTCTTCTGGTGTTCTTAAGTAAGGAGAGACATGCAGAGAAGGGGGGGACCCCTCAGCTTTTAGCTACTTGTTATCATGATAGCCGTTGTTTATATATTTAGGTTGGTTCCCAGAAAAAAAATCACACAGGGAATAAAAGCCACAGAAAAAAGCCCAGAGTCATAAATGCTCACAGGAAAAAAAAGCCCACACAGAAAAAGCCCACATGGAAAGAAGCACATGTGAGGAAATACCATCTAAAGAACCATAGACATTTATCATTGTGGATTATTTTTCCATGTGGGCTGTTTTCTGTATGGGCTTTTTTCCTGTGAGCATTTATGACTGTTGGCTTTTTCCTGTGGGCTTTTTCCCGGTTTCCATTTAGGGCATTCTTCTATCCTTTGGGAAGCTCAGGGCAACCAAGATATTACAAAGAATATGAATTTACTGCCCAAACCTAGGGATGAGCTGCAACACAGGAGAGGGTGACACAAGAGCAAGTAGTGAAAAATACACAAAAGGTATTGCAACCCAAATTACTATGAATAAGTTGCCTGCATCACAGTTCATCCACTGCTTCTCTGGAGTGAGCTGGAGGCTGGTGTGTGGTTGTTGCTGCCCCAGTGCCTGCATCCTGGTGCTCTTGAGCTCTGCCTACCCTTGGTGTTCTCTTGGGGTGGAGCCTCTGTCAAGAATACCTGAAGGGGACTGGACTTCTCGCTCTGTGGACCTGCCTGGCAAAAAGAAACATGGCGTCTGCAGTGGGGCTTTCCCAGGACTCCACTGTCTACCTGACAATGGGGGGGAGGGGTCTGTTCTCCTGCCCATGGCTGTACGTGGGGATGGGGAGGGGGTGTCCTGGGGATGGGCCTGCTGCAGCAGCAGGTCCAGGGGGTTTCTTCCACCTCTGACTGCTGCAGACAGGTCTTTGGCATGCCATGTCATGACTGGTGGTGCGTATGGCTGAAGCTGTTTTGAGGAACTCTCTGCAACTGCTATGGTCTCTGCGCTTTCAGTTGCAGTCTTTTTTGGTACATGTTTCCTCTCCACTGAGCAGGCCTGGAGCGATGAGGGGGCCTGAAGGGGCCATGCCCTGACTGCTGGGTAGGCCCTCTGACTTGGAACCCCCAACTGGTGGCCTTCACTCTCTGCAGCCTTGCTTGGGAGGCTGGGGCCAGTTCCTGGGTGCTCTCCCAATGATGCGGGAGAGCCAGCAGAAGCAGCTGCCAGCTTCCACCTCCATTTAAAGACCCCACCAAGAAGAAGAAGTCAAGTCGGCAGGTTCAATAACGAGTCGTTGTTGATACAAAGAAACTACTTTATTGATACTGATACTTGAGGCTAGGCCAGCATTAAAAAGACTGAAGAGTATATAGTAGATACATTGCATATAAGGGACACATCAAAGCGATTCCTAAGGGGAAGAAGGGTTGGAGGTTCCACTGATTCTCTCCTCATTCCACCAAATTTCTGAAATTCCCACAATGTCTATGTTTTCTCCCAACACTAAACATTCCAACTCACCAATTTTACTTCGAACACTTCTAGCATTTGTATACAAACATCTATAATTTCCCAGGCAAGTTAGGCCCATAACTTTCCTCCTGCTGCCTTGAGACTTTGGCAGACACTCCATACTGTTTGTCACCATCTCAGAGGACAACTTTGATCCATTACCCGGTAGAAAAGTAACAGCTAACCCTTCATCTCTTTGAGATGAGTCCTCCCAAACCAGAGACATTTCATCTCCTGCTGGCTTTCCCCCAAGATTTAGTTTAAAAACTGCTCTGCCACCTTTTTGATTTTAAGCGCCAGCAGCCTGGTTCCATTTGGGGACAAATGGAGGCCATCTCTTTTGTACAGCTCCCTCTTGTTCCAGAAAGCATCCCAGTGCCTAACAAACTTAAACCCTTCCTCCCTACACCATTGTCTCATCCACACATTGAGACTTCTAATTTGTGCCTGTCTCTCCAGCCCTGCATGTGGAACAGGTAGCACTTCTGAGAAGGCTACCTTGGAGGTCCTGGCCTTATGTCTCCCGCCTAGCAGCCTAAATTTTTCCTCCAGGACCTCACGACTGCATTTCCTCACATCATTGGTGCCAACATGCACCACGACCACTGGCTCCTTCCCAGCACTGTCTATCAGCCTAAATGTGCTTTAGTTATGCAATTGACAAAAGGAGGGGGGGGGAGGATGTCATGTGACAGATTTATTATTATACCTAGGTCCTCTGCCTTTTGCCACAAAAGCTTCATCAGGAGGATCTAGAAAAACATTTTATACTAGATACAAATTATAAAAGGGCCCAAAGTCTGCAATCTTAAAATCCATTTAGTCTCCTTTTAAACAAGATCTTCCCATTAGGATATGATTTATACACCCCCACCCCCCGCCACTAAAATGAGTTAGTTCATGTTCTTTTTCAATGTGACGTCATGCCAATTGGCACCCAAAACTGCTCCCCTCCTTCTCCTCTCCTCCGTTGTGTCTTCACAAAATCCCTGTGAGGTGAGGTAGGCTGAGTATGTGTGTGACTGGCCCAAGGTGACCCAGTGAGCCTCCAAAGCAGAGTGGGGCTCAAACCTGACTCTGCCACATTCTAGTCTGAAACTGAAGCACGTGACATCATCCTGCATGAGTCTTGTATATTTCACGGTATCAGCTTGCCTGATGGTCGCTGCCAGGCCTGGCCCTGATGTGTCCTCTCTCTAAGGCCAGAGCAGTCCTAGAAAGGGCCCTATCCCTTCCTCTCACCCTGCCTTTAACTAACAGAAACCAAGGCTTGAAGGCTGGTAGCACTGTTGTGGTTGGCTAAAGATGGCCACAGCATTATTCAAAGGGCATTTGTTTCTTAAAGTTAAAAGGCACAAGTTCTGTTATTTGGGGGATTGACCTCCCATGTACATTTTTTTTGAAGATTTCAGATATTTTTGCAAAAGTGAGGCTTTTCCCAGATAGATCTGTTTTAGGGTTGCCAAGTCCAATTAAAGAAAAATCTGGGGACTTTGGGGGTGGAGCCAGGAGACTTTGGGGGTGGAGCCAGGAGACATTGGGGGTGGAGCCAAGAACAAGGATGTGACAAGCATAATTGAACTCCAAGGGAGTTCTGGCCATCACATTTAAAGGGACAGCACACCTTTTAAAATTCCTTTCTTCCATAGGAAATAATGAAGTATAGGGGCACCATCTTTTGGGGCTCATAGAATTGGACCCTCTGGTCCAATCGTTTTGAAACTTGGGGGGTATTTTGGGGAGAGGCACTAGATGTTATACTAAAAATTTGGTGCCTCTACCTCAAAAAATAGCCCCCCCAGAGCCCCCAATACCAACGGATGAATTCCCTATTATTCCCTATGGGAATCGTTCTCCATAGGGAATAACAGAATGCCCAGTAGACATTTCCCTCCCCCCCCACGCTTTCTAAAAGGGGGGAGGGCCTCCAAACCAGGGAATCCCCTGCCCCCTCCCTCTCTCTCACACACACACACACACTTACCAGATCTTCTTCCGGAGAACTCTTGCTGTGAAAATGAAAGCAAAAGAAAGGGCGGGGCTGTTCTCCCAAGCCCTTCCTGCTCCCTGCCCAGCCTTAAAGGGGCAGACATTTTACAAACGGCTCAGGAGCTCTATAATGAAGCCTACAGGTATGTTCTCCCCCCTCCCCCCCCCACCCCCCGCTTCCCACTTCTTGAAGACCGGGAGATGAGGCTGCAAACCCAGGGGACTCCCGCCAGAGCGGGAGGGATGGGAAGCCTAATCTGTTTTGTCTGTTCATGGCTCCAATCTCTAAATTTAAGTATCCATAGATTTTGTCATATTGATAATCTGATATATTTTGTGTGTGTGTACACACGTCTGCCTACCTGCACAAGTATGCTTCTTGCATGGGTTTTTGAGTGCTATTTGGACCTTAACGGACTCTGGTTTTATCATAAGATCATCCTCTGTTGTCTACTTCTTGCCAGGATGCAAGTGCTACAATCCAGCTCCTCCAGCAATTACTGTGAGCATGTCAACTCTTGTACAAAATTCTGGCACTTCAGGGTCCTGGCCTGGGAAATCTGCTTTTTTCATCCTTTAATTTTTGTAACATCTAGTCTGATATTCTCATCCAGTTTTAGAATTCCTACAAGAAAGATCTGAGACACTTACTGTTATAGAAGCTCTTCATTTATGGTAAATGTATGCAGTTATTTACTTGTAAAAATAAGTCTGACAAGAGTGGCATGGAAAAGTATTTATTTGTTAATACTGGTAAATAATACATAAGTTTGTATTGGTATTTAACAAAACAACCAATAAAAAATTATCGGAGGGGGAGAGTTCCCATGAGCTTGAAAACATGCATGATGGCTTGTGGTATTTTGGTTGGCCCTTTAAAAAGGCATTGAATGGACTGTGAATTCTGCAGGACCAGGGAGAGCTCCCAGGCAAGTCAGACTTTTCTTTGAGTTGGAAGTGGAAGTGTCTAAGTAACAAAGTCATGTCTGGATACCCAAGTAGGACATAAAAGGAGCAGAACCTTGGCTTGAGGACTTACGCAGAATGGTCTACAAATGTCTCCTCTCCTTCTCCGCTGGGAGCTTACAGTGGGGTGAGAAGCCTTGGGAGTTGAGGAGCTACACTTTCCAGTTCCTTGCTTGAGTCTGAACCTCCAGCCTCGGGGCAAAATCAGGTATGAAGCCCTCTTCATAGGGGTATCTTCTTCTTCTGACTGGGTTTCAGATCAGCTTCATGTCTGCAGAATTCTGACTGCTGCTGACCTAAATCTGTACTGGCCCTTGGGGGCTGCTCTCTAAAAGGTAATGGAATATGGTGCTACTGTTTATCACAGGAGTCCCCAATGTGGTGTGTATGGGTACCACAGCATTCACCAACATCTGTCCTCGTACCTGCTAAGTGCTTTTAGAAAATGTGCAGGGCTAGGGAGAGCTTTTCCTCAGCAGAGCTTCTGATTGGCTGTGCAGATTAAAAGGCATCCTGTTAAGCAGAACTTCTGCCTGAGATGCTGAAGAGCTACTGTGGGAGTCGCATATAAATTCAATCCCTGACATTTTGTGGTTGGTTCTGCCTACTGCAGCAGCCATTTTGTGACTGGCTCCACCTCCTGTGGCAACCATTTTGTGTTTGTACCCATTTTCAAAATTCTGAAGGTGCCCACAGGCTTAAAAAGGTTGGGGACTGCTGGTTTAACAGCACCCCCATAGTTGTGACTTCATGAGCCAGCCTAAACGGTTACACCCCTCAAATTCCACTGAAGTCAAAGAACTCTGAAGAGAGCAACTCTGCCCCTCAATGCCAGGGGCAGACAAAAGTTGAGAGAATTCATTATTGTTCAGGTAAAATGAACTAGGGAAGAAACTAGAAAATAGTGGAGGGGAGAAAGGTCAAATAAAACCACTTCTTTCCTAGTTGGAAGGATACACATTTGATTAGTATTATAGAGAAACTGTGGGCAACATTCAGCTTTGTAAGGTGATCTTCAGAATGTATGTGTGATTTCTTCTTGTCATTGGAATTCAACCTTGTTTGAATTATCTTCTTTTGAGCAGCCTTCTTTCACAGTGCTTGCTTGTCTTTGATCATTAAAGGAGAATGCCCTTCACTTCAGTTTGACAAATTTTGTAAATGAAACAGCAACCAGGAAGGGGGAGGGGAGACATTAAAGTCATCCTTTTAATATTAAAAATGGAAAGAAATGGCAATTTCTGAGGAAATTAATTCATTAGATTCCTTTGCTCATACGTGGGTGAGAACAAATAGATGCAAAAAGAAAGATACAAATATGGAGGGACATGTATGTTCCTTGTTACTTCAAGCAAAAGTACTTAATTGATTCCAATCAGACCAAGTTACTAAGATATACAAAAATGGATCTTAAATATATGGCTCTTTTTAGATTTTTCTGTGTAACTTTTGTATGTGTGCATCTATTTCCCCCTCCTCCTATTTCACTTTGAAAATGTTGCTGTATTGAAGCATTACAGCCATTCCTTCTTAACTACCTGACATGGAGATCTTCCCCGAAGAGTAAAAAATATTTGACATCTTCTGTCTTTGCTTCTCTACATCTGCTTTTCAGCACCTTGCCCAACTGAGGTCCCTCTCACTGACCCCTCCGAGATCTGAACGCTCCTTCCCTCTTCTTACTGCTGGGGAGGGAAACACAAAAGCGCATCTGGCTATTCCTTGTTTATAGCCTCAATTCTGAAGCCTGAGCAATTGATTCTTGACTATCTATCCCTTTAAGACAGTGATTCTCAAATAGTGAGAGACATATGTAGGCCTCAAAGATTTTTTTAGCAGGTAACCATGGTAACATTATTGGATGTTAGTGATCTATCTAGCACAGGAACTTAGTGAGACAAATATCTGGTATAAAATGGGAAGTTGTGCATTTTCCACTTCTGCACCGATGACTTAAAGTGGGTTATGCCATCATTAACAGTGCAATCCTGAACAGAGTTATGCCACTTTCTAAGTCCATTGGAGTCAATGTCCCTAGAAGGGTGGAACTATGCTTAGGACTGAACTGTAATGCCAGCTGACATCTCACTTCAGATAAATACAGTGGAAATAAGAGTGGAGCCTGGAGTGACCCATCTTGCTCACTGAGCAGAAGTCACTACAAGCATAAGGGAACAGATCCACTTTCCAGAGCCCTTCAAATGCTTGCAGTGGTGAGGCCTTCCTCATATGCTCAGGAAGTCCATTCCATGAAACAGAAACGGTCATGGTGGAAACTCCTGCAGAAACCATTCTCAGGGCCCTGCATGGAAGAACTCCAATCAATCCAAGTTATGAAAATAAACTTCTAAAGAAGAAGATATTGGATTTATATCCAGCCCTATACTCTGAATCTTAAGAGTGGTCACAATCTGCTTTACCTCCCCACCACTCACAACAGACACCCTGTGACGTAGGTAGGACTGAGAGCTCTTATGACTGCTGCCCTTTCAAAGACAGCTCTGTGAGAGCTATGGCTGACCCAAGGCCATTCCAGCAGCTGTAAGTGGAGGAGTGGGGAATGAAATGCAGTTCTCCCAGATAAGAGTCCGTGCACTTAACCACTACACCAAACTGGTGTCGGCATTTTTTTTTTACTAGACTAGTATCTCATGTAATTATGCAACAATGAAAGTTGTTAACGATTTCATGAGCCTTTACAAATTTTAAATGCTTGAATGTCATTGCAAGAACACAGCAGGACTAAGAGCATTTCATCTCAAAGACAAGAGGTGAAAGTCTGTTTCAAACCTGTTTTTTAAGGGATGTGTTCAAAGTCTGCATGAAAAAGCTGAAAAATTGGTGCTTTGAGTGTTTTCAGCATGAAGAGATACTGAGCAGTCTTCTTTGACTAAGAAGTCTTGCTGGCCCAAACAGCTGCCCCTTCGTTTGTACAAGGGGGCCAGGCCCCTGATTTCAGGGGATTCAACCACCTGAATTCATGCCACAGGCAGCCCACATGCCATTCCTAATCCTCAGGACTGGCTTCTCAGTGTTTGTAGTAGATCAGCTGAAGGGCAGAAAGGCTTCCTTCCCTGAATGAGACCCACTCATGGTTCTCTGCCCCCCATGTGAGCTGCACTGGGGTCCATCGACACTAAGGGTGCCCAACGTGACCCCAATGGGCAGCTTGGGACATGCCAACACCATTCCTGGCATCGAGAGAGTGTGGTCAGGTGAGGCTTTTGCCCAGGAGGGAATCTGATTGGCTGCTGGAGATGACTGCTGGTCATCCTTTAAAAATGTTTAATGGTTGCTGCCACCCAGGGCTTTTTTTGTAGCAGGAGTTCCTTTGCATATTAGGCCAATCTTCCAAGAGCTTCCAGGGCTCTTCTTACAAGGCCTACTGGAAGCTCCTGGAGGATTGGCGACATCACAGGTGTGTGGCCTAATATGCAAAGGAGGTCCTGCTACAACCACCCCCCCACCAAAGTATTGGTTTTCGTTTCTCTCACTCCTCTTTCACAGTGTATTTTTTTAGAAATTGCCCTTCTTCCCCCACACTGGGGCCTCCTGTGTGTGTGTGTGCCTCCACCTTCCATGGCAGCCATTTTGTGGCCATACCCCCCACTCTGCGTCAGGATTCCAAAAGTGCCCATGGGGTCAAAAAGGCTGGGGGCCCTTGGTCTACACAAAAGTAAAAGAGTGGGTGTGCAGCTCCAGGCACAAAACTCCCATCGCACATTTGGTCAAAGATCTTGTGCGGTTCCCCAACAAACACACAGATGTTGAAATGTGTGTGGAGACCTAAATAGACTCTTCTGTGAACCATTTACAAACAAATTACTACAAAATTTATTATACTATTTAGCACCTCTGACATTTCTCCACATTGTATACATACCATCAGCACCATGCCAACCTTTGATTATTCAACACTGATAAATAACAATGAATACTATTGACACCTTTTAAAGGTTGCATATGACTTGGAAAATCCATTAATCACATGGACAACAAAAGAGAAAAAAATGTCCACAGTTCTGGCAGCTAATTTGTGTGATGATAGCTTTGAATAAAACAGACATATAATGCTACAGAAAAATAAATGTGTTCCTGGTATACAATACAATAATACAATCAACAGTGATGCATGGAACACCATCTTGTTTACCTATGAAAAATTATTAATGATGTACACCAACAAAATTCTTGACAGGGAATTTAAACTTATGAATAAAAATGCAGGACGTCAGAGGACCACAAAACAAGCACAATGTCTTTACAACTCGACCATAACAGCAATTGAGAAGATGACAAACACCCACCCCCCCCAAACCTCTTGCAATGATTTGAAGAGGTTGCATGTATGATTGGACCAAGGGCCATAAAACCATTTTCTGAAGGTGCAGAAAATACTAAATGGTCCATGTGGAAAAAGTTAGGGAAAGGGCCCTGGGCAGAAGTACAAAAAAATTGCTTTTGAATCTGGAGCTGGTATTAGCTGATCTGTTTCTTGGGTGTGGTGTTTGGATCCAGAGAAAACACAGAGAGAGAACAGTCCAATTATGCCAGTTTGTGACCTGAGGCATGCTGATGTGATCGCCCTGAAATAATGCCTTCCACATGGAGATCTTTAAGAGGATTTCCTGACATGAAGCAAAGTCTGAGTTGAAACTCTGATTGCTTCCTTCGGTATTCATGGCTGTCTAGTTAAACTAACCAAAAGTAACACTTGCTTGACGACCCTTCTTTTGTGTAGGATGGGGTGGGGAATCTGTCTGCACTAGGCGGTGCAATTGTGAGAGAAAGGTGGGCAGGGGGAAGTGATATGGGGCTGACAGGATTAACCATCCAGGGAGGAGGGAGTGCTGCCTCTGGGGTAAGGCAGCTCTTTAGGGTGATGTGAGGGTAGCGGCATGGTCAGCCCAGGAGTTCCCACAGCCCAGGCAGGTATGTGAGGCAGGCCTGCTATCCACCTTGTGGGCATTCAGTCCAAACTGCCTGGCATATGAACTCCAGAAGGGCGCTTGCTTCCAACCAACCCCTCAGCAAGGAGAGTCTGCTGCTCATATGCTCAGAACAAAATTATTTTGATTTCAATGGGACTCTCAAATAAGCATGCAAGGGACTGAAATCTAAGTTTATGACTTAGACTTGATTAGTGAAGGAATATTTTATTTATTTAAGAGATTTATATGCCGTCTTTCCACTCAAATAGAGTCCCCAAAGTGGATATAAACAACCACCAACTCTCTGGACATTATCGTGTTAATGAACGAGAGCAACATTTCCATCCTAAATGTGATCCACGACAACACGTCCTGATGACACAGGTGAAATAGCCTTCAGGCAGAGTGTTTGTGATTCAGGTTGTCAAGGCAGAGGAAGTTATGGAAGGAATAGCCAAGCTTTGGTGCAGCCCCAAACCAGGGCATGATTGCTCTGAAGCATGTCCACCTGCATGGGATTTTCTCCTAGCCTAGGTGGACACAACCCACAGTGCCGAAGATGCCGACGGCCCTCTGCACACTTGTTGGGAAGTCGGTTCTATTCTGCTTAAGGGCACCACTGACTTCCACTGAGCAGGTGGACACAGAGGGGCAGCTCTTGTCTGGAAAGAAGAATTGCAGACTTATACCCTGCCCTTCTCTCTGAACCAGAGACTCAGAGTGGCTTACAATCCCCTATGTCTTCTCTCCCCACAACAGACACCCTGTGAGGTGGATGGGGCTGAGAGGGCTCTCACAGCAGCTGCCCTTTCAAGGACAACCTCTGCCAGAGCCAACCCCGTGGAACCCCAGAGGGCCCACTGCCAGACCCAAGGAAGCAACAAAGCCTAACACAAAATAGTAGCAAAGAAAGCATAAGGACCAATAATGCACTGGGACATAACTATTCCAAAGTCTCCCATTCATACACACATGTACAAATAATGAGAAATAATGTTATTTGAGAAGCTGTGAAAAATCACCAGGCAAAAGGTGGCAGCAGCAAGTTTCTCTGAAATCAAGTTCTACACAATCCTTAAATTATTATTTAATAATTATTAAAATTATTAGCAAACATTGTGTGCATGTGAATGTAGATAGATAGATGGATGGATAGATAGACAGATATAAATTTAATACTGACAAGAACTTGCTGATGATTATTTGAGAATCCCTGAATGACTTTGCACTCCTGGAGTATGATGTGTGATTAAAAAAAGCACCCCAGGTAGATGCCTTGTTGTGGACATCTGCTGTCTCATGGGGATGTCAGAAGACAGGGGAGAAGAAACGCCTTGTGTGGTCCTTCTACGGATCATTTTGATACAGTTCCCTGCTCTTTGCCCATCTTGGCCAATCATGCAAGGACCACATTAACAAACCCTTAGACCGGTCTTCTGGGGTTGGAAAATGCCGAGCTGAACTGCTTTTCAGAAGGGGAGCAGTATGGAACTTCTGTTCGGGGTAGTGGAAGACAATTTAATGCCTACTGCCTACTTTTCTCAGTCAGAGATCAGTCCAAGATATGCACAGGAAACTTTGAGATTTACCTTGGCTAAAAGGGAGTCGGGGGGGGGGGCTCCTTTGAGGCTTTGAGGGGTCTCCAGAGATGAGGATCGGGGACAAAGGGTGGCAATTGGGGGTGAGCGGTCCCAGAGGCGCACACTGGACTGTGGAGTGCCTCAGGGGGCAGTTCTCTCACCAATGTTATTTAATATCTATATGCGCCCCCTTGCCCAGATTGCCAGGAGACATGGACTTGGGTGCCATCAATATGCAGATGACACCCAACTCTATCTGCTAATGGACGGCCGGCCTGACTGCGTCCCAGAGAATTTAGACCGGGCCTTGCAGGATATGGCAACTTGGTTGAGGAGGAGCGGGCTGAAACTGAATTCAGCAAAGACCGAAGTCCTTTGTCTGGGTCGGGGCGCTCGGGAAGGGGAAATACCTCTCCCGGTCTTCGACGGGGCGCCGCTGAAAGCAGCGCACCGGGTTAGGAGCCTGGGAGTTTTACTGGAGCCTTCATTATCAATGGAGGCCCAGATTGCAGTCACTGCCAAGTCAGCTCTTTTCCATCTAAGACGGGCAAAGCAGTTGGCTCCCTTCCTAGAGCACCAAGATCTGGCAATGGTGCTTCATGCAACGGTCACCTCGAGACTGGATTACTGCAATGCTCTCTACATGGGGCTGCCTCTGTACCGAACCCGGAAGCTGCAGCTGGTGCAGAATGTAGCAGCTAGACTGTTGTTGGGGCTTCCTAAATGGGAGCACAGCCTGGACTGCGTGAACTGGCTGCCAGTTATATACTGGGTTCGTTACAAAGTGCTGGTCATTACCTTTAAAGCCCTATATGGTCGAGGACCTGTCTACCTTAGGGACCGTCTCTCCCCATATGAACCCCAGAGAGCACTGAGGTCAGCCGGGAAAAACTTGTTGACTATTCCCAGACCGAGAGAGGTGAAGCTGCAAAGTACCTGTAACTGGGCCTTCTCCTCTATAGCCCCGAGCCTATGGAACCAACTTCCAGAGGAAATGCGGGCCCTGCGGGACCTTGAACAGTTCCGCAGGGCCTGCAAGACCTTCCTCTTCCGACTGGCTTTCGCTGATGAAAAAGGAAACTGCTAAGGAAAACCACCATCATAAAAAGCAAACATAGCATTAGCACTTTTACTAATTTAATTTAATTTTTAAAACCTAATCAGAATTTTAATTAATATGTTCATAATGTTTAAATGTAATTTTATTTATTTCTGTATAACTAAGACTTGAATGATGCTGTTAGCCACCCTGAGCCTGCTCCGGCGGGGAGGGCGGGATACAAATAAAATTTTGTTGTTGTTGTTGACTTGCATTTTCATCATCTGCAGAAGTTTCCAGAGTCATTTATTTGGCATAAGCTTGACAGGATCCTAAACTTCTTTGATACTACTAAACATCTAAAGCTACACAAGACCGGTGTTGATCTGGATAACTACAGAAAAGGTACAGATCACTATCTTTCATTCCGGGACTAATTAAAGTTAAACAAAATAAAATCAGAAGGTGGGAAATTGAAATCTAGAAATTAGGGTTTGTAGAATCTTTCGGGATCAAGTGCTGTGTTCTACTGGAGAAAGTTTTTCTTCCAGATGTTTTGTTCTCAGCTACGGAGAACATCCTCAGTGGCGTTGCAGCTGCAATGCCACTGAGGATGTTTTCCGTAGCTGAGAACGAAACGTCTGGAAGAAAAACTTTCTCCAGTAGAACACGGCACTTGATCCCGAAAGATTCTACAAACCCTAATGATGTTACCAGCCGTGAAAACCTGAAATTTTTGAAATCTAGAAAGCTTGGAAGAAGAAGAGGAGAAATTTGGACTTTGTAAATTTAAAGGACAGTGCTAAAAAGTGGAAAGGAATTTATTGTTTGGTCTACTTGCAGTTTTTGAGAAAAAGCCCCATTGTCATAGAATTGCAGCTCCTACAGTCAACACAGGAAATACGTCAAGTATTGTGAGATCTCTTTACCAGCGAAAACAAGATTTGGTGGCAAGTAAAGCAGGAAGCATTGGATGGAAAAGGGAAATCATCGAAGCAGCCAGCCTACTCTAGCACTATAATATCATAGAAAAACATCGGCGGCCATTGTAAGGAGGCCATTGTAAGGAGGCTAAAGTTTAAATAAAATTTAAGTTTTAAATCAAATTTAAATAAAATTGGGGAGCAGACAGAGGTGACATTTATAAGGTAAATGCTACTGGACATTATTGTTAATAACTATTTTAGAAGCCTCTAGAGAAAAAAGAATTTTTTTTTTTAAGTGAGGCAGAAAGTCACGACCGCCATTTTGGGGAAAATAAAAACTTTAAAAATTAATATCTGAGCCCAGGAAGAAATGGACAGAAAAATTACGGGACAATGAAATGAGGTATAGATGGATAATACCTGAAGGTTTGAGCTTTGAACTTCAAGGAAAAAGGATTACAATTACAAACACACAGGAACTGAGTAGATTTTGTGAAGAACATAAAGAATTTGCACCATGATGGATTACAAATCATTTTGGAATGTAAGTGGACTAAATTCACCACAAAAAAGAAAGGCAACATTTCATTGGATTAAAAAGCAAAATTGTGATATAATTTGTTTACAACAAGTACATATCAAACAAAAGGATTATAAATTTTTATGGAATAAGCAACTGGGACTAGAATTTCATTCATTGGCTGAACAGGGGAGTGTTTTTTTATATTAAACAAGAATTGGAGCCGAAATTAGTGTTTAAAGATAAAAATGGAAGATTTGTAGTAGTAGAAATAATATTAAATGCAAAAAAATGTTGTTATTGGGACTGTATGCACCAAATGGAGCAAAGGATGCTTTTTAAAAAGACATTATACAACAATTTGATGAAGTGACATATGACCAAGTTTTGATAATGGGGGATTTTAATGGAACAATCCAGAATACACTGAATAGGTTTGGGAAAAAAAATAATAAGGAAGGAAAATTGCCAAAGTCTTTTTCTGAATTGGTCAAACAAGAAAACCTGGAAGATATATGGAGAAAATTTAACTCTGAAGTACGGGACTATACTTTTTTTTCAGCAAGACATAATACTTTTTCCAGAATTGACATGTTGTGGGGCACTAAGGATTTAGGCCTCATAACAAAGAAAATAGAGATTTTACCTAAAATAGGGGCTGATCATAACCCAATAATGTAGATTACAAAATTTGTCAAAAAAGTCGAGAAGATGGAGATTAAATGAAGTTTTACTACAGAATAAAGAAATAGTGACATCTCTAGAAAATGAAACTAGTTTTCTTCCAAATAAACGATAAAGAAGATATAGAATTTCAGACGGTGTGGGATGCTTATAAAGCAGTAATGAGAGGAACATTGATTACATTGAATAATAAAGACAAGAGGGCAAAAGAAAAACAGATGTTGGACATCCAAAATGAAATAAAGAAAAAAGAAGGGGAATTGAGAAAAAGACCAGGGAAAAAGAAAATTATGAGGGAGATTACATTATTACAAACACAAATGAGACATTTGTTAAACAAAGAATTAGAATGGAATCTGAAAAGTTTACAGCAGAAATCTTTTGAGGGAGCAAATAAACTTGGAAAGTATTTGGCCTGGCAACTGAAAAAAAAAGAGAAAGTAAAATTATTAATAAAATTGTGGTTGATGGAAGAGAGTTGGTGGATCAGGAAGGAATAAGAAGAAAATTCTTTCACTACTATGCCAAATTATTTAAAGGTGTTAAAATAAAGAAAGAAAAATGGAAACGTATTTACAAAATATTAAAATAGCACCCTTAACAGAAAATATGCAAAAAGTTTTGAATGATCCAATTGAAAAGATAGAAATTGAAGCAGTGATGCAATGAAAAATGGAAAGACACCTGGGCCAGATGGATATACAGCTACATTTTATAAAATCTTCAAAGAGGAATTAATATCGAAACTTCAGAAATTGATGAACATTATAAGAATAAAAGGGGAAATACCAAATACATGGAAGGAAGCTGTTATTTCGTTGATTCCAAAAGAAGATAGAGATGTCACAAATGTAAAAAATTATAGACCAATTTCACTATTCAATAATGATTATAAAATATATACAAGAATATTGGCAGAACGGCTTAAACATCATTTGATAAATTTTATAAAGGAGGATCAAGCGGGGTTTCTTCCCAAAAGGCAAATAAGACACAATATTAGAACTGTTGCAAATATCGTGGAATATTATGAAAGACATCCAGAAAAGGAAGTTGCATTATTCTTCGTGGATGCAGAGAAAGCATTTGATAATTTAAACTGGGACTTTATGTTTGCAGGAATGGAGAAAATGGAGTTGGGGGAAAACTTTATAAGGATGATAAAAGCAATATATATTGAACAACGTGCAAGGCTATGTATAAATGCAGATCTTACAGAAGATATGACAATTAGCAAAGGTACAAGACAAGGCTGTCCGCTTTCCCCACTGTTGTTTATAACGACTCTTGAAATTTTACTGATGCAAATCGAAGAAGACAACGAAATAGAAGGATTAAAAGTAAAAGGATTTACTTATAAATATAGAGCATTTGCAGAAGATATAATATTTATAAATGAAAATTCCATACAAGTAACACCTTTGTTGTTAGTTAAAATATAAGAATATGGAGAAGTGGCGGGACTTTATATTAATAAAGAAAAATCAAAACTTCTATGTAAAAATATGCAAGTAAGCAAACAAAAGGAACTGCAGAAGCTAACAGGTTGTGAAGTTACCTCTAAGGTAAAATATTTGGGTGTGGAGAGAACAATGAAGAATATTGATTTGTTTAAAAACAATTTATGAGAAGCTATGGCGTAAAATGGATGAAGATATGAAACTTAATAAACTTAATTTGTCATTGCTTGGCAGAATATGATAAACTTAATTTATCATTGCTTGGCAGAATAGCTGCAATTAAGATGAATATTCTGCCAAGAATAATGTATTTGCTTCAAACTATTCCAATTGTGAAAGACAGTAAATAATTTAATAAATGGCAAAGGAAAATTTCAGAGTTTGTGTGGGCTGGGAAGAAACCAAGGATCAAAATGAAAATTTTAACAGATGCCAAAGAGAGAGGAGGATTCCAGTTACCAGATTTAAAACTATATCATGAAGCAGTTTGTTTACTGTGGATAAAAGAATGGGTGACGCTGTTAAACAAAAAACTGTTAGTGTTGGAAGGTCATGGAAATAAATTTGGCTGGCACACTTATATGTACTATGGGGGAAAAAAGATGGATGTTTTTTTTCTCCCACCATTATATAAGAAACAATTTGCTAAATACATGGATGAAATATAAGAAATATGGGGATGAGAGAAAACCGTTATGGATAGTGCCAGCAGAAGTAATAAAAAAAACAGCTGAGACGGGTGAAGAAAAGTGGTTGTCATATAATCAACTATTAAAAATACAAAGTGGCAAAATAGAATTGAAAACTGCTGAAGAACTGAATAATAAATATGATTGGTTCCAAATGCAACAAATAAAGAGCTTGGTGGAAAATGATATTAAAACTGAAGGAATAAGAAAAGAGCAAACAGAAATGGAAAAAGTTCTGCTTGGAGACAATGAAAAATTAATTTCAAAATTATATAAATTACTCTTAAAATGGTCTACGGAAGATGAAATAGCGAAATCTCAAATTATTAAGTAGGCAATTAATGTAAATAAAGAAATACAGATGGACACATGGGAATATTTGTGGAAGAACTCTGTAAAGCTTTTGACGTGTCATAGTATTAAAGAGAACTGTTTTAAAATGATGTATAGTTGGTATATGACTCTTAAAAAGTTGGCAAAGTTGAACAATAAGATGCCAGACAGATGTTGGAAATGTAAAAAACATCAAGGTTCTTTCTACCATATGTGGTGGACTTGTGAAAGAGCAAAAAAGTATTGGCAGGTGATTCAACAAGAAATTTCTAGGATCTTGGGATATGAATTTAAGAAAGTTTCAGAGACTTTTCTGTTGGGATTACAAATGGAAAAATTTCCAAAAGAAGATAGAACTATAATTTGGTAGTTGCTTTCAGCTGCTGGGGCATTGTATCCGCAGTTGTGGAAGCAAGAAAAAATACCAGAAAAATGGGATTGGATTGTAAAAGTTATGACATGGAGTAAAATGGACAAATTAACAAGAATTTTAAGAGACTATGACTTAGAAGTTTTTAAGATGGAGTGGGAAAAGTTTAGAAGATATGCAGAAAAAGAGTGGGAAATAAAAGGCCATTGGACAATTTTTGATGATTAAGTCTTAGAAGGAAGAAGAATATTAATCTTTGTTTTTATTAGTTAAGGGTACCTTTAAATATTAGTATTTTAAGTAAATAACACCGGCGGGGGTCAAGTAATGGGGGGAGGGGTGGTTAGAAAGTAATATATGGGATAGATAAAAAGAAGTTATTAATGATGCAAGAAAGATATATTGTTACCATATGTTACTACATAAAATTGTTTTAAACATAACAAACCCTTACACCCTACTGGATGACAGACAGACTGACCCTTATTGTTATATCAAAGATAAAAAATACATTAAAGTGCATATTTTTTAAAAAGAGAGAGATAGCAGTGAAAAACAATTGTAAAAGCAGCCAAAACCAGATTAATCCGCTAACGGTTTCCCTAATTTGTACTGCAGACTGAAAAAAGCAGGCAACGTGAAAGGTTATGAAAAAGTTATGACTAGAAAGTAATTGCTGGGCCTTAATACAATTGGGAAGAGCAGAGCAGGTACAAAGAAAGGAGCCCGAGCCCTCAGGCTCTCCGACTGGGGGCACTGACTGAAGGAGTGCCCTGATCCTTCGGCTCTTTTAAAAAACCCATCCCCTTTTGGGCAGGGGCTGAGAGAGCCGCCGCCGCCGCCAGGCAGGGCTCCTTGGATCGACACGGCGCGGCCCTTTTCAGTCTGGCTCCGGTCACTTGGCTGAAAGCCAAGCCGCTGCCCCTGGGCCCGGAGAAGGTCGAAGGTCGCCCTGCTTCCCCCCCCCCCCGGACGGCAGTCGGCTGGCCCTCTGAAGAGCCCGCGGCGGGGAGGCTCCAGCTGAGGCATTAGAGGAGGGGGCTGCAGGGGCCGCCTGGCAGCCCCTCCCCCCACCTGGCCCGCTGCTGCAGGGCCTCCCGGACAGCGGCCCCCGTTGCCGGCGGAGGGGGGGGGAGGCGTGCGAGGCAGGCTGCTGCCCTCTTCTCCGGCGCTCTCCCCGCCCGGCGGGGGCGCGCAGGTGGCGGAGGGGCGGGGGGGGGGCTGAGGGAGGGGAGGAGCCGCCAGCCAGCCAGCCGCGCCCGCCTCCTCCTCCTCCTGCTGCTGCTGCTCTCCGCTGGGCGGGGCGGGGCGGGAGCTGCGGAGGGAAGGCAGCGGCGGCGGCGACGACAGCTGGGCCGGGGGAAGGAGGCGGCGGCGGGTGCCCTTGTGCTGGCCGCCGGCCGGATGGTGCGCTGAGGGGAGGGGGCCCGGCGGCTGCGGCAGACCCCTCCCTGCCTCCGGAGGCCTCGCCCTTTGTGCGGCTCGGCGGATGCCGAGGAAGCAGCGCGCCGCTGCAGCAGCGCCCGGGGGTGAGTCCGCCGCTCGGCAAGCGGCCCCAGGGGGGAGGGGGCTGCACCTGCTCGCCCCGGGGGGGGGAGGGGGCGGGGGGGCCTGGCCTCGCCCCCCCACTCCTCCGGGCGTGACGTCATGGCGGGGGGGGTGGCGGGCGAGGCGGCAGGTGCAGCAGCGCAGCGCCCAGAGGCGGGCGGGGGGGGGGGCTCAGCCCGCAGCAGCTCTGCGCCTTTCCGCCTGCTCTCCGGGCACGACTGCGCGCTCCTGGCCTTGGCGGGCGGGCGGGCGGGCGGCCTCGGTGCGGGGCGCGTCGGGAGCCTGCCGAGGCGGCGGTGGGGCTGCTGAGGCGGCGGGCTGGCGGAGGGGCGCGCCGGGCTGGAGGGCGGCGGCGGCGGCAGAAGGGCCCATCGGTGTGGGGGGGGAGGGGGCGGGGCTTCTGCTGCAGGCGCTTCACTCAGCCCCCCGCCCCCCCCCCCCCCGCCGCCTCCTTCTCCGGCAGGCCCGCCGCGGCGCCCTTGCCCAAGGGGAAGCTTCCTGCCGCTGCAGGGCGTGAGCAGAAAGCCAGCGGCTGGCTGGAACCACAGGAACTGCCTTTCGCTTCTCAGGTGACATCCACTGATATTACCAAGCAAGAGAGAGCAATTGAATGTCAATTAAGATTTTGCGGAGCTTTTTTAAAAATTGCATCATTCCTAAATAAACCTCTTCTTCCTTTTATCCATAAGGCTGTTGTGCGCTGCCTGCGATTAGGGCTGCAGGAGGCTGAAATAGTCTTTATAAAGAGGTGCAGAATTTTGATTTGAACAAATTGCTTTGACTGATGGGCATTATCTTGGTTCCAGCTGACCTTGAAGGGAACTTGTTTGTGCTAAAAATGTATGAGTGAAAGAGCTTATCAGTAACGGTTCGCAGTGGGTTGATAGTGCCTGGGGCTGGGGGGGAGGTGGCTGGGGCCAGGTTGTGAGAAGTCCTCTTGCAGGTACTCTTGAAACTTTCCCTCTGAACAGGCTGGTTTAAGGAAGGAGGCTGATTCATTAGGGTTAAGTCTAACATTACATTTCAGATGTTCTTTCTGCGTTCCACTTTTTTTGTGTGGAGATTCATGTTGCAGTATTTCATTTCATTACATATAGATGTTTCACAACAGCTAGAACAAAAGTTGTCACAGTTCATTTGCCATCTGCTGGCTCAACCAGTATCTGTGTTCTTTCAGTAACTGGTATGAAAATCTCTTGCATATAAGTTTAGAGATCTTACTACCAAACACATGATGGGGGGCTGTGTTAAGGGTATCCTTCTGTCTGCTTCCCTGGCTTTGGGTGTCCCTCTGGAGGTTGCCTGGGATCTGGGGCATCTCTCTCTCTCAGCGAAAAAGGTTTCCCAAGGCTTCAGACCGAGGGGAGGGGAAGGGTTCAGTCACAAAGTCTCCTCCTCCCTGCATGAGCCGGATCTGTCTCCCCCTTCTTTTCTCCCTGACCAATTAACAGCCCATCTTCTCCTCCGCCTGGGTTCTCTCTGCTCACCAACACAGCACCCCTCCCCACTCCCCTCAGTGGTGGATCCATCTGTCAGCCCACCTGTGGATCCCTTTTCAGTGTCTGGGTCAACGGGAGGGCAATGCAGGCGGAGGCTCTTCCTCTAAGAAAGCTTTCGACTTCCTCCTTTGCCCCCTTTCCTGAGGGGGCTGTGGCTCAGAAGTTGGGACAGGGGTCCCCTTCCATGGGGGCGGGTAAGCTGGGTCTCCTGAGGCCAAACTCTGGACATCCTCTGTTTGATTCTGTAATCCTGGGCTGGTTTGGGGGCCGAGGAAGTCCGGACCTGCCTCTCGGTCTGGACACCTTCCTTCTCACAAATGCCATGATGTGATCTGAAATGTACATGAGATCTCAGTAGAGTCAAATGCTCCTCCAAAAAAGCATTGCTTCAGGTTCTCAGATTTCCACCTGTGGAGTGGGACTTTCTCCCCTCCTCTCTCCTGCAACAGCCTGAAATGCCGCCTCCTGAATGCTCCCTGCCTCTGGAAATGCCGTTTGGTTTCCAAGCCAAGAGTCCTAAGTTTAACAGAGGTGCCTGAATCACATACCTTTCCACGTGGCCAGTGATGGTGGGCACCAGATGGCAGCAAAGGGAGGCCTCGGCCTAGAGGATGCGTGGCAAGCCTGAGGGGGGGGCAGAGGGCTGCCGGGCACTTCCATCCAGACCAGCTCATCCTTCTGTTTCTGACCAAGTGGCCCAACTGTTGTCTTTGCTGCAGGCCATTGGAGCCAGGGTGGAGTCCCTGGAGCAGAGATTAATGCAAACCTCACTCCTCAGTCGAGCCCCATGCTAGGACTGTGCACAGGGAGTTAAAGGTAAGAAGTCCAGTGTCACTGCTGAGACTTCTTTTAGCTGATCTTTTTGGTGTTGTGGTCCACAAACTCTAGGTTTACTGTCATCTTTTCAGGATAGAAAGTACAGACTTCAATTTTTGAGGGGTGGGGGTATGGTACTTTATGATCTTTCTGTATGACTCTTTTTCGTAAAGGCTTGTTTAGGGGCATCAAACATGCAGCCTGTGCAGGGCTCCTGTCTGGCCTGTGAGCAGACAGACAGCAGCGGCCAGATGCCGGAGGGGGCTGTGCAGGATGTCCCTGCAGCCTATCCCAGGGCAAATGCTTGACGGGCGGTGGAAGTGGGAGGGGGGCATCAGGGAGACACTGGAAGGAGCCACTGCAGGAGGGTTTTAAGCATGATAGTACTTGGAGTACTTCGGTTTGTGTGTGTCCCTTATAAAGTTTATATCTTCTAGTACCTGGCACATGTTGCCCAGCTCAGCAAAGTGACGTTTATGTCAGATTTGCCCCTCGTAACAGATGAGTTTGACATCTTTGAATTTCATTGTATTAAGAGTAAAGAGGAGGAGGATGAGTGTGCTTGCTGTGCAGAAGGTCCCAGGTTCAACCCCTGGTCTCTCCAGATTAGGTAGTAGGTGATGGGGAAGACCTTTCTCTGCCTGAGGCCCTCGAGAAAGAGCTGCTGCCAGGCTTAGTGGACAAGACTGACCTGGATGGACCAAGAGCCTCATGCTGTACTCTCCACCAGTGTTCCCTCTAAGCTGAGTTCGTGTGAGCTAGCTCACAGATCTTTAGCCTCCAGCTCACAAACTTTTGTCTTAGCTTCGGAAGGATGACCCCAGAGCACACTAATGTATGCAAGTTGCTCACAAAGTAGAATTTTTGCTCACAAGACCCTGCAGCTTAGAGGGAACATTGCTCCCCACTTCCCCCAAGTGGATCCAGCTGTCAGCATAGCCATGGGTCCCTTTTCAGCTTCAAATGTAATTTGTCAATCAAGAAAGCTTTTTTAAATTATTATCAACAAGGAATGATTGCATGGCTTTTATGAATGCCCAAGATATACCATCATTAAGTATTGATCTTATATTTTTGTTGGGCAATCTTCACCTTTTACCATCTTCACCTGGCTAAACACTTGCCCCCCACCCGTCACCCTCTGACCGAGCCTCAGTGATCCATACAATGGTCACCTCTAGGCTAGATTACTGGAACTTGCTCTCCATAGGGCTTCTCTTGAGGTTGATCTGGGAAATGCAGCTGGTCCAGAATGCTGCTGCCAGGGTCCTCGTCAGAGGCACACCCTTCAGAGTGCAGATCCAACTGGCACTCTGTCAGCTGCACTGGCTCCAGATGATGATGATGATGATGATGATATTGGATTTATATCCCGCCCTCCACTCCGAAGAGTCTCAGAGCGGCTCACAATCTCCTTTACCTTCCTCCCCCACAACAGACATCCTGTGAGGTGGGTGGGGCTGGAGAGAGCTCTCACAGCAGCTGCCCTTTCAAGGACAACCTCTGCCAGAGCTATGGCTGACCCAAGGCCATGCTAGCAGGTGCAAGCGGAGGAGTGGGGAATCAAACCCGGTTCTCCCAGATAAGAGTCCGCACAGTTAACCACTACACCAAACTGGCTGGATCAAGTTCAAGGTTATGGTCTTGGCCTCCAGAGCCTTTAATGGTCAGGGACCTGCATACCTTTAGGACCTCCTTTCCTGGAATGTCGCCCATAGAGCGTTATGTTCAAGTGGTCAAAATCTGCTGGTGGTCCCCGGTCGAAAAAACATCTGATTGTCCTCAACCAGGGTCTTTTTGGCCTTGGCTCTGGCCTGGTGGAACTCTTCCAGGAGAGATCAGGAACCTGTAGGCTCTGATGCAGTTCCAGAGGGCCTGCAAAACAGAGTTGTTCCACCAGGACTATGGTGGAGGGCAGTATCAGATGCCTAGTTGATAAGCTACAACATGTTTTCATTCCTTCCTTTCTTCCAGGGGTAATTTTGTAGAAAAATAGGTGGTGGAGCTCATCCAGGAATTGTTATGCAGCTGCACTTGCTATTCAGTGGACAAGGTAGGTAGGTGGGGAGGAGGAAGGGGAATTGTCAGGAAATGTTCAGGAGCTGTGCTCCTGTAAACTCCTGAATTCAAATCTTCCTTCCTTCCCCCCTCCCTTCCCTTCCTTCCTTGCCTCTCCATATGACTTTATGCCATGTTAAATTGTATACTGTTTTACTGGTTTTATTAATTTTTAGAAGGTTTGATTGTATAATTATGAATTATTGTCATTCTCTTTCAGCCAGTTTCAGGGAGAGTGTTATAAATCAAATAAACAAGTATTGTTGAGTATATTAAATGGTAATTTTTGAGGATTTTCTGCTCTTGGCACTGAGTGGAAGTAAAGCAGCAGAGCTGTAAATCAGGGTGAAATCTGCTACCTTCGTGCTTCTTCAGAGTGCTGTTTCTGTTTTCATCAACATGTTGGTGAAAGAGCCGGCCAAGGGCACGAGGTGCTGTGGATTCCTGGTACTGATGCTGCTGGGAAACAGAAACCCCCATATTTCATACTGCAGAGATAACATCTTGTCCAGAAGGAATTTGTGGAGGGCAGGTAGTGATGAAAGAGAGGAAGTGAGCTGTGGAGCTAATGCTGTGATGATGGAGATGGCGGAAATTGCTGTCAAGTCGCTGCACCTCACAGGAGTGGGGTGGAGAATGGCTTCTTCCAGAAAAGGCACTGCAAATTTAAAAATATAGAAGTAGGTTTTGAGAGGTGTTGTGGGTAGAAGTGGATTCAGATGGGTAGCCATGTTGGTCTGAAGCAACAGAACAAGGTCCGAGTCCAGGGGCACCTTTAAGAGCAACAAAGTTGAATTCTGGCTATCAGCTTCTGTGTGCATGTTCAGTTTGTCACATACATTGAAACAAGACTTCCTCCACCATCATATAGGTGAGAGTGGTTAGTTACCAGGGTGGGCTAGTTGGAGTCAGGTAACGGAGCAATAAGTATGGCTAAGATTGGACTAAAGCTCTTGGTAAAACCTGTGGAAGTTGTTTTTCTTAGAGTCTCCAGTGTAGGTTGTATGATGAAGCTGAAAGTGATACCTCTCAGACCAAAGCCTCTTGCATGTATCTGGTTACCACCTGCCCTTTTGATTCATTGAAACCAGCAGTATGCCATAGAGACCTAAACGTGATGTCTGAGCAACAGTGCAATGTCAAAGGGACACTTCTTAGTTCAAATAATGGCTAGATGAATTTTGGAACACTACACAAAGCTTCTGAATCCATAGTTATTTTCTCAAGAGAACACTGTGTTCAATTGGACATGTATTGACATTCTAGAACATATGGCTATGTTAAGCGGAACATGAACTAGTAATTAATTGTTTTTTTGGCAAATGGTGCTTAGGGCCCCGCACGTTTGGGGGGGGGGCAGATGGGAGGGCTTTTGGCGTCTGTTTGCCGGCCCTCTGTAGTCTTTATTCTGGTGCCACTATTTTAAAATGATCACCTCATCCAATCAAGAATTGTGCAGCCAATCAAGTTTGATTGTTAGGGAGCATTAATGAGGGTGGGGGGAATTTTCTCATTGGAGGCAGCCATGAAGGTTCCTTTGTCCCTTGCTGAGGCCACTGGGCTGAATTTTCCTGTCCTGCAGCACCAGCAAAACTGCACCCACTCTTTGGTTTGTTTCCTGCCTGGGTGTGTGTATGTGTCCTCTTTTTCTAAGGAGCAATAGGAGAAAAGGGGGAGGCACAATTTGGAGGCAGGGAAGAAAGAGGTCACAGGAGGAAAGCTGACAAGATAGTGTTGCCAGGCTCTGGGTTTTAAACAGTGGATTTCTTTTACTTTTAAAAATACAACTGCTCATCTTTTTTTTAGCAAGATCCTCTTTTTACAGGATCTATGTTTCTTAGAGAAAAAAAGTTTGTGTATTATGCAAAATGTCTATTATGTATTCAGATGGAAGGAAGTTGTCTGTAGTGGTACAACACAATTATCTATATGTCCTTTTCACAACCTGCTACTTAAGCTAACATTCGTGTAAATGCCATGGGGTAGTCTAGGAAAGTAGAATGTAAACAAATGACTGCACAGTCGTATTCAGAGGTACTTGGCATGGGACTGCGCTGGAAGTGCAGCAGTGTGATAAAGCCAGTAATAAAAGCTGCATGTCCAATAATCGCTGAAATATGCTAACTGCATAACTTTGTGCATTGAATAATGCTATGATAAACGTTTATTACTTTTGGTACTTTTATCTTTAATCTTTAATTTGATACTTTTATCTTATTGGTGATGGAGTTGCATGGTAGGTAGAAGTCTAACTTCTCCCAAAACAGTAGCATGTAATGGGGAAACCATAGCTGGCTCACATTTCCCTGTTATACCTTTAAGACCAAGAAAGTTTTATTCAGAATGTAAGCTTTTGTGTGCTCTAAGCACACTTCATCACTTGGATCTATTTCCCTATTATGTAACTGTTAAAACTAGCTAGACTTTCTGTGTATCTGAAATTTGAACCCTGTGTTTTATGGCAACTGTAAGTCCTTCACCTAATTACTGTTTCCAAGAGAGTTCTATCATTATGTCAACATATTAGACTCCATTCCTGAAATAATTCTTTGAGGAACTCTATTTGCTGAGTTGAAGAAGTCTGCATGCAAACGAATGCTTACATGGAGAGCCAGTTTGGTGTAGTGGTTAAGTGTACGGACTCTTATCTGGGGGAACCGGGTTTGATTCCCCACTCCTCCGCTTGCACCTGCTAGCATGGCCTTGGGTCAGCCATAGCTCTGGCAGAGGTTGTCCTTGAAAGGGCAGCTGCTGTGAGAGCCCTCTCCAGCCTCACCCGCCTCACAGGGTGTCTGTTGTGGGGGAGGAAGGTAAAGGAGACTGTGAGCCGCTCTGAGACTCTTCGGAGTGCAGGGTGGGGTATAAATCCAATATCATCATTTTCTTTCATTCTGAATAAAACTTTCTTGGTCTAAAAGGTGTTACTGTACTCCTACTTTGTTCTATTGCTTCAGACCAACACGGCTGCCCACTTGGATCTATCTGCTGAGCTGTTCCTGATCGTTGTCTATCTGTGGTGGTGGTGGTTCCAACAATGCTCAGTATTTAATTTCCAAGAAAGCCAGTTCTGTGCATTTCTGTTCAGCATGTTGTCAGGCAATGTTAAATCATCTGAGTTTAAAATGCTTATTAGAACCTAGTAGCCATGTTAAGCCAATGGTACTAACCCTATAGAATGCTATGCACATCAAAGTGTAATGTTGCCAGTGTACCGCTTGAACTCGCTTTACAATTGCTAACAAATGTAGGAATGTATTCCTTTGAAGATAACATGCCTCCAGGGACCAGGTGCCAGCGAGTCCCTGGAAGAAAAACCACAGGAAAAAGATAAGAGAAGGGTACTGTGTGAATCTCTACACTTGGACTCCACATTGTTTAGAATAGCAACTTTTGTTTTGGGAACCTTTGATGTAGTATCCTTAAGTATGCTTTGCAACATTATTTGGTATCAGTCCCAATTTCTGTTCGTTCAATGCATATGGATTATCAAATAAAGCCTAACTTTGTATCATTTCAAGGACTGGTTGCTTTGAGATCTAATTGCCTGACACATGTGGTAGGTCATCACCTGGAAAAAATCCCACACCCCTCAACTGCCTTTTAGCAATGCTGAGTGTCCCCCTTCCTTGAAGTGAGTTTCCAGTTGTGGGCTGGAGGGGAGCAAAAACCATGATTTGGCATTGCACCCAGAGTGGTGAGCTGTGGTTTTCAGACCAGGCAGTTGGAGATGAGAGGAGTCCATGTGCCGGAAGTGCTGCTGTGATGGCCAGACCAAAATTTGGGGGATGCATGTGAAGTGGCATGCTGTTGGAAGAGTTCTATGCTCTTTGAACTTCAAGTGACTTCATCTTTTTATTTGTGTATATATCCTCCCAATTAAATAGAAATGTTTTCTTTGTATGCAGTATCAACAAATGCAGTATATCACTTCATCCAGTATTGTGTCTTTCATGTTTCCTTTCTTCCTAATCCATATACCAGGTGCTTAATCCATATACCAGGTCCTCCATGGTCTTAATCCTGCCTTATCTTTGGCATTTACATGAAAGAAGGAGAGATGCAGGCACAATCCCTCTTGGCATCCTGTGAGAACAATTGACTAGACTTTTCTTTTGGAGGCGTCTCAGAGTTTTGGTGATGAGCAGTAATACATGTGCCGGTAAAACCATGCAGAATTGTAGAATAAAATGACCCACCTGAGAATGTCAAATATTGTAGACTTTCAGTAACAGCTTCAGATTTAACCACTGAAACTAACATGCTGGAAAATTTGTGGCAACTTTCCTGAGTCCTGGCTCCGTTCTTCATATACTGCTGGAATCTGAGGAAGTGAGCAGTGACTACTCAGGAACGCTCCTCCTCTGCCACAGGTTTGCTCAGTCTTGAAGGTGTTTCTGGACTCTGGTTGTTTTCTGCTGCTACAGACAGACTGACACAACTACCCATCTTGCTCTAGAAAGTATTGATTATTTTAGTCATGTTCATTTGGAAGCAAGCTTTACTGAAACCAATAGGGTTCCCTGCTGGATGAACATGTTTAGGACTGGGGGGTGGGCAGGATACTTCCAGACTATTTCATAGAATCATAGAGTTGGAAGGGGCCATACAAACCATCTCATCCAACCCCCTGCTCCATGCAGGATCAGCCTAAAGCATATCTGACAAATTATCATCCAGCCGTGTTTTGAAGACTGCCAAGGAAGGGGAGCTCATCACCTTCCTAGGCAGCTGGTTCCAACTCTGAACTACTCTGACTGTAAAAATTTTTATCCTAATATCCATCCCGATAAGAAGGCAAAAGAAGAAGGGGACAGCAAAAGATGAGATGGCTGGACAGCATTACTGATGTAACTAACAAAAATCTGAGCAAACTTCAGAGGATGGTGGAAGACAGGAGGGCCTGGTGTGACTTTGTCCATGGGGTTGCAAAGAGTCGGACCATCAGCTCGCTCAGGACACCTCTGTGCCAAGTACGACCCTATGTTGTGACTCCCAGAGTGTCAGATGTTGGAGCTCAAAGTAAACGGACCATCATTTGTTGCAAAAGTAGTAGCGTTTATTTGCTATCTCAAAGTTCTGAATAGGCAGTTATTGGAACTGATAACAAGTATTGAAACATACATGGATTTTAAGGCCTTACATCAAAGCATTTCCAAACAATCCAGTGTTTTGCACTGAGTGTCACATGTACGACTATCTGCCCAAAGGACAGAAGTCTTGGGTGTGTGCTCGATGCAAGGAGCTCCTGGTCCTCAGGGAACGAGTTCGTACCCTTGAGGCCAAGGTGACTGCCCTGGGGAAGCAGAGATGGTCAGTTAAGCACTTGGGGAAGATTCTCGGGGGCGTATTAGATGAGCCCCGCTCTGAATGTAGCAGCCCCTTTGCTGCCAGAGAGCGTGAGGGTCGAGAGGGTAACAGGGCACTGTGCTGAGGATAAGGGGAATGCGCCCTCAGAAGGGACCTCTTCTTCGGTTGGTGAGCGGGAATCCTTTCGCGCCAAGAAACCATCCCTGGGCAGGGGGAGAGGGGGGGTTTTGGTAGTTGGTGATTCGATCCTTAGGCAAGTAGACAGCTGGGTGGCGAAACCGCGTACTGACCGTATGGTGACTTGCCTGCCTGGTGTGAAGGTAGCGGACATTACGCGTGTAGTAGATAGGGTGATAGACAGTGCTGGGGAGGAGCCTGTGGTCGTGGTGCATGTTGGCACCAATGATGTGGGGAAATGCAGTCGTGCGGTCCTGGAGGAAAAATTTAGGCTGCTAGGCGGGAGACTTAAGGCCAGGACCTCCAAGGTGGCCTTCTCGGAAGTCCTACCTGTTCCATGTGCAAGGCAGGAGAGACAGGCACAAATTAGAAGTCTCAATGTGTGGATGAGACGATGGTGTAAGGAGGAGGGGTTTAAGTTTGTTAGGCACTGGGGTGCTTTCTGGAACAAGCGGGAGCTGTACAAAAGAGACGGTCTCCACTTGTCCCCGGATGGAACCAGGCTGCTGGCGCTTAAAATCAAAAAGGTGGCAGAGCAGTTTTTAAACTAAATCTTGGGAGAAAGCCAACAGGAGATGAAATGTCTCTGGTTTGGGAGGACTCGTCTCAAAGAGATGAAGGGTTGGCTGCTATTTTTCTACCGGGTAACGGATCAGAGTTGTCCACTGTGATGGTGACAAACAGTATGGACTGTCTGCCAGAGTCTCGAGGCAGCAGGAGGAAGGTGGTGGGCCTAGCTTGCCTGGGAAATTATAGATGTTTGTATGCAAATGCTAGAAGTGTTTGAAGTAAAATGGGTGAATTGGAATGTTTAGTGTTGGGAGAAAACATAGACATTGTGGGAATTTCAGAAACTTGGTGGAATGAGGAGAATCCGTGGGACATAAATTATATCAGAAGGATAGGGAGGGAAGGGTTGGAGGTGGGGTGGCTCTGTATGTCAGAGAGGATATACGGTCCAGTAAGACTGAGGTCAGAGAATTAGATTCCCTTTTAGAAATGCTTTGGGTTGAAATAGAGGGCCCAAAAGGAAATTTAACTATGGGAGTTTGTTATCACCCACCAAATCAAAAGAGAGAGGACGATTATAATATGATGGAAGGCGTAAAGATAGTGGCTAAACGTAAAAACTGTGTTGTAATAGGTGATTTTAACTACCCGCAGATTAATTGGGTCAATATGTGTTCTGGTCGAGAGAAAGAGATTGAGTTTCTTGATGCTCTCAATGACTGTGCTATGGAGCAGATGGTCTCAGAACCTTCCAGGGGTGGGGCGATCCTGGATTTGGTCCTAAGTAATGCCCAAGACTTGGTGAGAGATGTAAAAGTGATTGCGCCGCTTGGGAGCAGTGACCATAATGTTATTGATTTCACCGTTTGTATAAATAGGGAGTTGCCCCAAAAGACCGCCACAGCCACGTTTAACTTTAAAAGGGGTAAATACACTGAGATGAGGAGGCATGTGAGGAGGAAACTGAAAGGAAAGGTAAATACAGTCAAAACCCTTGGGGAAGCTTGGAGACTATTTAAAACTATAATCCTAGAAGCTCAGATAAAATACATACCACAAGTTAGGAAAGGCACAAACAGGCATAAGAAAAGGCCTGCATGGTTAACAAACAAAGTAATGGAAGCTGTAAAAGGTAAGAAGGACTCCTTTAAGCGGTGGAAAACCAGTCCAAGTGAGATTAGTAAAAGGGAACACAGGCTGTGGCAAATCAAATGCAAGACTGTGATCAGGCAGGCAAAAAGGGACTATGAGGAGCATATTGCAAAAAACATAAAGACCAACAATAAAAATTTCTTCAAATATATTAGAAGTAGGAAACCAGCCAGGGAGGCAGTGGGGCCCTTGGATGACCATGGGGTAAAAGGATTACTGAAGGAGGATAGGGAAATGGCTGAGAAGCTGAATGCATTTTTTTGCCTCCATCTTCACTGTGGAAGATGAGAACTTTTTGCCCACCCCAGAACCACTAATTTTGGAAGGGGTGTTGAAAGACCTGAGTCAGATTGAGGTGACAAAAGAGGAGGTCCTACAAATGATAGACGAATTAAAAACTAATAAGTTACCAGATCCGGATGGCATACATCTGAGAGTTCTGAAAGAACTCAAAGTTGAACTTGTGGATCTTCTAACAGAAATCTGTAATCTTTCATTGAAATCTGCCTCCGTTCCTGAGGACTGGAAGGTAGCAAATGTCACCCCCATCTTTAAAAAGGGTTCCAGAGGAGATCCGGGAAATTACAGGCCAGTCAGTCTGACTTCAATACCGGGAAAGTTGGTAGAAACCATTATCAAGGACAGAATGAGTAGGCACATTGATGAACACGGGTTATTGAGGAAGACTCAGATGGGTTCTGTAAGGGAAGATCTTGCCTCACTAACCTGTTACATTTCTTTGAGGGGGTGAACAAATGTGGACAAAGGAGACCCGATAGATGTTGTTTACCTTGACTTCCAGAAAGCTTTTGATAAAGTTCCTCATCAAAGGCTCCTTAAAAAGTTTGAGAGTCATGGAGTAAAAGGACAGGTCCTCTTGTGGATCAAAAACTGGCTGAGTAAGAGGAAGCAGAGTGTGAGTATAAATGGGCAGTCTTCGCAATGGAGGACGGTAAGCCGTGGGGTGCTGCAGGGCTCGGTACTGGGTCCCATGTTCTTTAACTTGTTCATAAATGATTTAGAGTTGGGAGTGAGCAGTGAAGTGGCCAAGTTTGCGGATGACACTGAATTGTTCAGGGTCGTGAGAACCAGAGAGGATTGTGAGGAACTCCAAAGGGACCTGTTGAGGCTGGGTGAGTGGGCGTCAACATGGCAGATGCAGTTCAGTG
Organism: Heteronotia binoei; assembly: GCF_032191835.1. Lineage (NCBI taxonomy): Eukaryota > Metazoa > Chordata > Lepidosauria > Squamata > Gekkonidae > Heteronotia > Heteronotia binoei. The sequence continues at coordinate 137,369,336 of NC_083229.1, forward strand.
TGGCCATGTGCAAAGTAATGCACATTGGGGCCAAGAATCCCAGCTACAAATACAAGTTGATGGGTTGTGAACTGACAGAGACTGACCAAGAGAGAGATCTTGGGGTCGTGGTAGATAACTCATTGAAAATATCAAGACAGTGTGCGTTTGCAATAAAAAAGGCCATCGCCATGCTGGGAATTATTAGGAAGGGAATTGAAAACAAATCAGCCAGTATCATAATGCCCCTGTAGCTGGGATTCTTGGCCCCAATGTGCATTACTTTGCACTTGGCCACGCTGAATCTCATCTGTCATGTTGACGCCCACTTTAACAGCTTGTGAAGTCTTTGAAGGATGTCTGCTTAACTATGATGAAGTATGTGTGGAGATCAGAGGAAATAGACTCTCTGTGAGTACCCAGCTTGCTGGGGGGAAGTGTAGATGACTGGGGAAGGCAATTGCCAACCACCCTGTAAAAAGTCTGCCATGAAAACGTTGTGAAAGCAACATCACCCCAGAGTTGGGAAACGACTGTTGCTTGCACAGGGGACCTTTCCTTTCCTATACTCTTATGCCAGCATTGCTTAACTATTTATATTAGTATTGTTTAGGACAAATTGGGCATAAATAAAACTGGCAAATGTTGAAGAAAAAATAAAAGATTCCCCCCCCCCCAATAACGTGATGTTATTTTGAAGATGAACATTTCAGTTGAAGTTGACTGAAATTTAAAATAGACTGTAGAAAAGATTTAAGCTGCAGTTATGGCTGCATGTGTGGGAGTTTGTATTTACTAAAAAAATCTAATATTCTGTTTCATCCAGTCTAAGGCAAAATGTCTTTGAAATCATCTGCACTTAAAAACGAGTGTGTTGAATCCTAGATGACAAATTCTGGGAGTGTTGACAGGTGTGGGGAGTTTGTCCAAGAATTCCCTTTGTTATGGCAGCCAAGTCGTTATAGATTCTAGTGGCTGGGAGCTGAAGATAGAAAACTTTAGAAGAAAGTCGGTCAGTGGAATGGCATTTATAGGAAGGCATTTCCTACTGTATGGCGTCCTTCTCTGAGGTGCAGCTGGACACATCTGGCTTCAGCAGAGTATACGTTTCTTAAGGTATAGCAAGAGCGTGCTTGACCTGAGGATGGCCCAGGCCGACCCAGTCTCATCAGACCTTTTGCTAAGCAGGGTTGGCCCTGGTTACCCCCAAGGAAGTCCACGTTTGCTTTGCAAAGGCAGGCCAGAGCAAGCCACCTCTGGATGCCTCTTGCCTTGAAAACCCCCACGAGGGGTTGCCATAAGTTGTCTGTGCTTTGATGGTACATTCCACCACTATTTATTTGGGAAAGAGCAGTTGAGAAATGACAGTTAGAAGGGGTTAGCAGTAGAGAGAAGCTGACAGCTTGAGGGATGAGGTGAAAAGGTTTTTTCTGACTGAGGGGAACTGTATAGAAAATCTGCTTGGAACAGGCTTCCAATAGAAAATTTGTAACTAAAGGACTCAGGTTTTTGGTATAGGGTCTCAGTTTAAAAGTTCAATGGAAGTGAAATGTTTCTTAGACTTTCCTTTCCTTAGTGTTTTGTACTTAAATGTTTCTTGTTTTGATTAACCTTGTGGGCTGTGGGTCTAAGGGGAAGTGGGCAGTGAGTGATTAGAACAGCATTTGAGGCCCAACCCAATAGTTCTGTCTGAGCGAGGGTTGATTATTCAAGGGGGCCAGACCACCCTGTGTGTGTGACTCTCTGCGAGTGAGCAAGAGAGGACCTGAGGTGTGAAAAGGTCATAATGACTCTCCGTAGATTTTAAAAGAGACAAGAATGGTGGCAACAGCCTGACCTCTGTATAACCAAGAAGAGGAAGAAGAAGGGTTGTAGATGGTGGTAGGCACTCTGTGTGAGTGGGAAGGGGGCATTACACCAAATTCATTTTGTTGGCAATGGTGCACAACGTGATTGAAGAGTAGATTAAAGTTTATTTAGGAACTAATATGCTTGATAAAAAGGAGAGACGTAGATAGGTTCATAACTATACCTCTAGCTGAGAGAGAGGGGAGACTGAATGAAACACTTCTGAGAAGAAAGAGGAAATTGCCTTAAGAGCAGCAATTTGGATACAGACAAGGAATGGCACTCAACAGGAGAGAGAGAGGGAGAGAGAGAGAGAGAAGGTGCTGTCCGCACCATCCTCTCTAATTATCTTCTTGCTGCTGCCTTCAGCCTTGTCTTCTCTTCTTTGTACATCGGGCATGGCCTTTTCCAACACATTTAATGTCCTATTAATGTCATTTTCTGCTGGTAACTATAGTTGGGGCAGGTTCCAGTATTGGCTTTATTGCAACTTACAGACATTTTGTAAAAATTAGTAGCTCATAAAATGTTCTATTTCCCATACCCATAACTGCAATTTAAAAGTCTGCAGTATAAATCAGATAGCTGGGAGTACTGGGAGAAAACATCCTGTGACTGTTTGTTAAGAACAGTGTAGTTCACACCTGCCTGCTTCTGACCGCAGCCCGTTAACACTGACGAAGGCATCGCTTGTGGGTGCAGAATGGCTTGGATGGAGGGCCACTGTTTTTTAAATCCTGTGCAGACCCCCAACGCAGCACATCCCAGAACAGCATTGTTACTGTTTCTATTGTTGTTGGCTGTATTATCCAGTTTTTAAAAAATGTTTCTGGAAACCTGAGTTTTCAAGTCGTGCTTCTGTGTGGATTCGTGTTTAGTTTGGGATGCTTAGTGCTTGTGAGACTATGGCTGGAGTCCAAAACCCTTTAACAAAGGTATACACTCATTTTCAACTTTATTAATACAGCAGGATAAAATACTAATAAAATAAAATTAGAGTTGAGGACAATCTTGAGCTTGATATAGGATTAGAGACTCACAGAAGTTAGAGGTTTAAATGCTTCAATCACTTGATACTGAGAGCAGTTAAAATATAGCTAGTTGGCCACTTTGCCTGTCAAGTCCTCTTAATATATCATCATTTTGGAGATGTGGAATATTTCTGTAAATTTCTTCATATTTCCTTCTTTTTAGTGCTTCTGCCCTTATGTTTTAACACCATGTAAATGAAATATAGAATTCAGACTAGGGTTGCTAAAGAAATCAGTTGGGTTTGTCACTTTGATTCAAATACTTTTTTGAGTGGTTTCTTTTGTAGTACTGGGGGGTACTTCTGGGAAATTAAATTGTTTGCTGAAATTCAAGGAGAAATAAAGATGTTTTAATGTTGCAAAATATCATGTCATAATGTATTCTGAGCATCTTCTGTTGTGAGGATTGACCAGGTATCAGCCAAGTAGACTCTCTCTACTTGGTATAGTTGAATAGCTTTGATACAGGAGTTGACTCTCTGTTGAGGGTTGCCAGGAATGAGGCTAATGATTACAAACAGCAAAGTTATAGTCAAAACCTCTTTTTCGCACCAAGTTCTATATCAGCTGGAGACAACACAGTCCTTTTGGTTGGCACTCACATGGCCTAGGTTGAGGGAGGCACTAGGTCTTCCTACCTGTGGCAACAAGATAAGCCATGAGTTACAGACGCCAGATCTGAACCATAAACAGAGAGCTTCTAAACTACAAAGAGCATCACCTCCCCCCCTTTTCACAGGCAGCAGAGTTACAGTGAGCAGGGGGAACAACAGAATGCAATAAAACATCACATGGCAGGACATCCTGACAAATGTTTTTAATGTGTTTGCACTTTTCTTTAAAAATCATCACTTCCCCTGTGCCCATATTGTCTGTGCTTGTAGGGCATCATGAGGCAGTTCTTGAAGTTATTGGATTAGATTAATAGTTTTCTGCTAATGGAAGGAACTTTTGTCAGCAGAAAGGAACTTCCTGCCTCCTGCTATAACCCACTGACATCCCTGAAAGGCTTCTACCCTCTCTCCTCCCCCAACAGTATAAGACAGGGGTATCAAACTCATTTGTTAGGAAGGTCAGATCTGACATAGAATCATAGAGTTGGAAGAGACCTCCAGGGTCATCTAGTCCACCCCCCTGCACAATGCAGGAAACTCACAGATACCTCTCCCTAAATTCACAAGATCTTCATTGCTGTCAGATGGCCATTTAGCCTCTGTTTAAAAACATCCAAGGAAGGAGAGTCCACCACTTCCTGAGGAAGCCTGTTTCACTGAGGAACCGCTCTAATGGTCAGGAATCATAGAATCATAGAGTTGGAAGGGACCTCTAGGGTCATCTAGTCTAGCCCCCTGCACAATGCAGGAAGTTCTTCCTAATGTTGAACTGGAAACTCTTTTGATTTAATTTCAACCCATTGGTTCTGGTTCTACCTTCTGGGCCACAGAAAACAATTCCACACCATCCTTTATATGACAGCCCTTCAAGTACTTGAAGATGGTGATCATATCACCTCTCAACCACGGCCTCTCCAGACCAAACATGCCCAGCTCCTTCAACCTTTCTTCCTAGGACTTGGTCTCTAGACCTCTCACCATCTTCATCGCCCTCCTTTGGACCCATTCCAGCTTGTCTATATTCTTCTTAAATGGGACTTTGTGGGGTGTAACCATGCATGCCCTAAAATGTAATGCCAGAGAGAGGAGATGCACTTTATAAAGGACACAGGCAAACACCATTAAAGACGATATTTTTTAACTTAATGTACAAACATGCTTAAAACTCTTGCAAAATTTTGTTTAAAATGGAAAGGTTGGGGAATAGTGGGATTCTGCAATGCAATTTTAAAAATAAAACATTAAGGAAAAGCACAAAGATCACACTGCAGAAAACTTAAAAAATAAAATGTTCTCCGCCTGGGAATACATGAAAGGCATTGCAAACTTTCCCCCCTCCCCCAGTCTACTCAGATTAGCAATGGCTCTCCAGTGTAATATCCCCCTTTGGTTGTGGGTTCCCAAGTTAGAATACTCACTAGGCACTAGTTCTCACTCCATTTGAGAAGAGACAAAGCTGACTCAGAGCATCCACTTGATCTGCAAGCACACAACTCTAGGAAGCTTCACCTGGCCCTAGGAATGCTGGGAAGTTAAACCTCTCAATTGAAACAAAGTTACATGGAAAACATGGAGTGGATTTCTCATTCAAGTCTGCTCTGCCTATAGGTCTGAGTGGGAAATCCATTCCACATTTTCTTTGCAGCTTCACTTCTGCTTTAGCCACTGCGAAGAGAAGGCAGAAGGAGCTGGGATTGTTGGAAGCCTCCGAGCCTTGCAGGGTGAGGACGGGAGGGGGGAGAAGAGAGCCCTGCAGGCCTGATTGAAGCCCTCCAGGGGCCAGTTTGGCCCACAGGCTGCACATTTGACACCCCTGATATAAGAAGAGCCTTGAAGGTCTCAGTGGAAGGGAGCATCTGGAGAAAATCACCTCTTTTCTGTTAGTAGAAAATTACCACTGAATTCAGCCAAGTTCTTGTTACTATTGTTAAGTGTCTGTAAACTCTAGAATTTACCATCTCAAATACAGATTTGCTTTAATTAGTCTTCTCTGAAGGGGGTTGGTAGATACATTATTTATTACTGCAGTTTTCAAAGCCCTCCCCATGTAATTTTTTCTTACAAAGCAATTTCCCCCCCAGATTTTTTCAAATACCTTTACAGTCAACTTCACCCACCTCCACAGTTATCCATGTTGTCAGATGATGGAAATTCAAAATATTCAGGCTTCCATTGAATACAATGTTAAGACTTTATTTTTGATAAACCAAAGGTTCTGAACAAAGAATCATTGGAACTGTTGTCCTCCCCTTGGCGCATAGGCATTTTATCCAAGATTACATCAAAGGCTTTTCTAAACAATACATTCCCACAGTATGGTGATACATTTCACAAGTTAGGTCCTTCTTATCTAGCTGTGGTTCCCGTTCTCACAGGAACAGCTTCTAACTGTCCCTGAGGCATTTTATCTTCAAAGGATTGCTACAAGTGTTAGTACCAAGGACAGGAACTCACAGCAGGGCTAATAGCAACTTCAAATCTACTTTGATATGCAAGGTCTCTACATTTGGGTTAGTAGCAGATGTTCTAAAATGGAGTAGGTCAGGTCAAGCAACCCACAACAGTTTAAACCAGGCATCATATTAGTACTAGCATCATATCATAACAGTAAAGCTTTCCAGAGTCTGACACATGTCCCCTAAAATTGTGAATGCTTGGCTCAGGGTGTCACCAGGAGCATCATGGGGGTTGAAGTAAGGGAGGACTGCAGTGAAGAAGAAGATAAAGAAGAAACTGGGTTTATACCCTGCCCTTCACTACCCGAAGAAATCTCAGAGTGGCTTGCTATCTCCTTCCCCTTCCCTTCCCCACAACAGACACCCTGTGAGACAGGTGGGGCTGAGAGAGCTCTCAGAGAACTGTTCTTGAGAGAACCGCTCTGCTGAGAACTTGTGGCTGATCCAAGGTCACACCAGCAGTTGTGTGTGGAGGAGTGGAGAATCAAATCCAGTTCTCCCACACTGGAGTCTGCACACTTAACCACTACACCAAACTGGCTCTCAAAATCTGTCACATTATGAGAAGGCAAGAGTCACTGGAAAAGGCAATTATGCTAGGAAAAGTTGAAGGGGGCAGGAAAAGAAGACGACCCAGCATGAGAGGGATTGGCTGTGTAAAGGAAGCCACAAGGGCCCTCCATTTGCAAGACTTGAGCGAGGCTGTTAAGGATAGGACATATTGGAGGAAGTTAATTCATAGGGTCACCCAAGAAGTTGGAAGCAGCTTAACAGTGCTTTACTCAGTAACACATGGTCCTGTCAAATTTTTGTTTTGAAAACAACAAAAACAAAACTGCCGCAGCTCAAACAGTCCCCATGCCCATTTGAGAAGGCTGGAATAATTGTAGTCATAGACTCTGAAGCCACTTAAATATATTCTGCTTTTATGATCTTTCTTATACTGCTAGGTAGCGTAGATAGCTATTTGTGCATGAAATTCCATCAAAAGCTGAAAATGTTCTGAGCATTTGCTGTTCTAGGATTTGGCAAACTTCTCCCCCTGAGATGCAATATCACTTGGTGTATTTATTTGGGATTCTGTGTCTCCATGCATTGAATAGAATGGGTTTTTTTGGATGTGTGTGTGTGCATGTGTTAAAAATAGCATTTCGGTCTAAACTATCTGAAGGAGTGGAATGCCTTTTTGAACTTACTTTAATGTCAAAGGTTTAGGCTGTCCAGCTGGTCTACACTTCGCATAAGAAGAATCACACCAGTAATTTGGGGCTCTAAAGTAAGGCCAAAAGTGCCAAAACAACAGTCTTATGGAACCTGAAAGACTTCAGATTTATTGAACTAGAAGCCCCTTTATCAGCTGCATGGTGTATTCAATTCAGTTGTTGGAAATACACACCTACACACACACACATATTGAAGGCCCAGTAATGCAAGAGATAGGTGTATTACATTACTCTAAAAATGCCATGAGCATTTCAACAGCATGGTGTGATATAGGACATCCAACCTAAGTAGAGTTATAGCCTACTAAGCACATTGACTGCTATGGACTTAGAAGAGTGTTCACTTCATTTTGGATAATACTAATAGTCCTGTAAACACCATATGGTGCAACCCTAAATGCAGTTGCCTCCTTCCCCATCCACTGAAGTTCTGTTACTGTTTAACAGTGTGTGAATGAGAAAGGGAAATTTCCCATAGCAGTCCAGAATGTGTAGCTGTGTATTCAGAGGCTGCATCATGATCCCTTTTCCCTCCTTGTTGGATCGGAGGAATATGTAGTGGGTGCCACAAGAAAAGGGTTGCCATGGAGCAGGCAAAAGGCTGTAACCAAATGGGTGTCCCTGCCAGACACAAACACGGGGCCTTGTGGGCTGCTCTGAGGCCCCACCTACTCTAGGGAAGTGGAGGGCAGCCAGGTTTGGCAGTCGGGGAAAAAACAAATGGATGCCCAGAAAAAAACACTGATGTTTGGGATCGCTGATCTATACCTCAGTGCTAATACACTCACAATTCATTGCTCGATCCAATACCAGTGTCTGTTAGGAGATAATGATGATATTGGATTTATATCCTGCCCTCCACTATTTCCTATATCCTCTCCCCCCACAACAGACACCCTGTGAGGTGGGTGGGACTGAGAGGACTCTCTGAAGCTGCCCTTTAAATGACAGAGCTATGGCTGACCCAAGGCCATTCCAGCACATGCAAGTGGAGGAGTGGGGAATCAAACCTGGTTCTCTCAGATAAGAGTTCACACACTTAACCACTACACCAAACTGGCTCTAATAATGTGTTTCTTGTCTTGAGTGTTTTCTGAAGGGTGGTAAATGGAACCTTTCTTGGCTGCCACTTCTGTCTCTCTGTGTGAGACTCTGAATCTGGTACTTTTTGGCTACTACACTGAGTAATTTTAGGCTGTTCCTAGTTATCAGTGGGACTATAGCTGCATGTGTACAGATTTTTACTCTGCTAATTTGTGAGGAAATACCCTAAAAATTTTGACTGAGCCCATCCATCTGCCTTTATCATTTTATGTGCAGCAAAATTCTGGGAATCATGGGATATTTTATTTGGTAATGTGTTTTGTGGTCAGAGCATTAACAATGTAACTGGACACCAGATGTTTGTAACATCTGGCCAGTCTGCCAGTCTGTTGAAGAGCCTGCATCTGATAGTGAGGCCAGAAAGCCTGGAGGAGGCCAAGAGGATGGAGGGTTCATGGCTGGAGTTTTGGAAGTCTGCATTGTGTGTGTGTGTGTGTGTGTGTGTATGGGGGAGGGGCAGCTGTGCAGTATATATTCTTCAGGTGCTGCAGTTTTAAGAACTGTTATTTTTAATGTACTGTGTTCTTTAACACAAGTGAATCTAATGATCTGTCTACAGCATGCCAATAGCAAAAATATCTCCAAATTGTTGTTTCCATGAGGAAATCATTTTGGTGCATGAAATGTTGCACAGCTGGTTGTGTGTGCTTGGCTTTTTGTTTGGCATTTTTTCTCTATTCCCTAAATTTAATGAAACATATACAGCCAACTGGTATTGCTTGCTAATGATTTGGTGATATCATATGCCAAGTACAATGCATTTTATTTAGAGGTAACAGAAATGTAATTTTTCATCCACTTCCCTGCTGTTTCTCTGATGAAATGACTTGTCATAATTCATCAGCTTTGAACTGTTCAAAAACAGAAAATAAGAATTTAAAAATTTCAGAAAAATGCAATGTATTTCTTCATAATATAATTTGCACATCTTAGAAATGGCTTTGGCATGGTTGTCTGGTCTGTGTCAGTAATAATTTCAGAGTTTTGTGTTGAGGTATACAGGACAGTGGTTACATTGTTTAGTTGAAACATTTTGGGTTTTGATAAGGGTGTTGATCAACATCCTTTATTTCCTGTAGGTATGAATGATTAAAAAATGCCTAAGACATTGCACTGTTCCACTCAAATAATGAATGCTAATGCAGGTGGAAAACTTGACAGGACCAGAGAAACGCTATTCTTGGGGGCATCATGGGGAATCCCTGAGAGCAAAGCAAGTCTCTGACCAACATGCACCCTCACACCTCTCAGTTGGAAACAGAGAGACAAAAGAAGGATGATGATTGTTATTGATGAAGGAGATGATACAGCGAGACTTGCTGTCGCTCTGTCAAAAGTGCCTCTGTGAAAACTGTCTGCTGTCCATGGTGCTGGATTTGTTCTTTTCCATGCTGATATTTAAAGGACTGTTTTGTGTAACAAGAGTGCCCGCAGTCTCTCTCTTGTAGGAAATTTTGAATTGCAAGTCTGGTTTGCCATTTGAAGATATGGGCAGGAAACAATGGTTGACAGTTACTTTGCTGTTGAAGTGATTTAAATGGATGTGTGTCTACACATAGTGTGATTTGTGCAGCTTTCTGCACTTCTGTGTAGGATGTTTCATCTTGTCTGAATGGTTTTATTATAATCTGATCCTGTCTTCAGTTAATTATAACAATTTATAAATAGTCATTTGTGGTCTGGTTAATTATGAAAAGAAAGAAGTAAACTCTAGGTCACCACATGGAGAAATTTGTGTAAAATGGATGATAATTGACTCTTCATTGTGATTGATGTGCCTTGACATAGGAGATGCTAGACTGTTTACAGAAAATCTGCTGTAGGTTTACGACATCAGTGGGCCTGTTTGCAAAGAGATGGTGTGACTGTACACATCTTTGCAAGTCCTGGGGTTTCTGTGTGTGGCTGCACAGTCTTACGGGGTCTCATTTCTACTTCATTGCTCTTGTGAAACAGTTACGTCTGCTTAGTTTAAACAACAGAGAACTGTAGTCCCTGCAGATATTATGCTAGCATTGTAACTAAGTGCATGTAGCAATTTTGCATGGGTTGCAATGCATGCTGAAACTTCAGAATGTCTTAAGGGAAAACTGTTTACTTGAAATGATACTGTCTGTCTTAAAAGTGGAACTGCACATCTTTGGGATACATAGAACTACCTCCCCCCCCCCCCGAAAATAAAGGTCCTGATGAGGGGAGAGGGAGAAATGCTTACTGTGCAAGTACAGACCTAATGGCCATCCCACGGTGGCCCAGGGCATAATTGTCAAGTATCCATGAACTGCAGCTGCATGGCTGCTACCATGTCTGTGATTGTTCAGATCTGGGGAGACACAAGGCCTGTACTTTGGCCTGCAGCTTCCACCAGCTCAGGCCCTGCCAGCAGCATTTTTTGTCCCAGTGTGCATTTCCTTTCAGTTACCCACATCGAACTTCATTTGCCCTGTTATTGGATGAGTTGGATTTAAGATATGAAACAAAATGGGGGAAGGATCTGTGTGTTCAGCTTTCTGTTTTACTGTGGTGTTATATTTTTACAATGTCAAATCAACACCTTTATGGAAGTGGGCATGAGAGTTCTCTTTAAAAATACTATATAGACGGCATTGCATCTTTGACAGGTTACATAAATACATATGGCAAGAAACTCCACCTGCTGTAGGTGTGAGAAACATCCTGGAAATTCTGAGCATACAGGGTGGGATTTATACCTGCTGCTTAGCCTTTCTAGGTAGATATTTTTGGATGCTCAAGCTATGGTTGGATATTTAGTTCCACTGAATGCATTATTATTTTGCTTAGGTATTGAAAAGAGGTGGTGAGAAAATGGCATATGGATTGATAACGATTGTGATTACTTTGACAAGGATTTTAATTGAAAAGCACTGGAAGCACAGAAACATACTGTAGTGCCTTTTCTTGTAAGGTACTGTTGAATGTAAGAAGAAGCAATGATTATCTTCAAACAATAGAAGTTCAAATATCAGTTAGTGTTGCAAATTTTCAGCTTTCCTGGTTAAAATTGAAGTGCACATAGCTTATTGTATTCTATGATGGCCAAGAACAAGTATCTGAATGTTTATTTGTTCTGCATGAACAAATGACATATTATCATAATGGATTTTTCTCCTTGAGTTTAATAGTGTTTTGTGTTTGAAATGCTGAACACCCACCACTTTAATTTCTGACAAGTCCAGTACTGGATGTGAAACTTGGGCTTAGGGGTTTTATAGCTTGTTTTAACAGAGGAAATTATATTTGAATGGAGACATTTATATTAGTAGTAATGAATAAATACCATTAATTTTTCCTAAGTATTATTCCCTTTACAAACTAACTCTAAGCATTACTGAACTGCAAGCCCAGCATTATGGGACCAAGATGACATGCCTTTATAATGCTGTGCCTGCTGGCAGGTGTGGAGCTATTTGTTATGGCTTCTTTGCACCTGGGAGGGGGTGGATTGTGCAGACATATATTCATAAGTCATGAACTCAGAACCAGTTTGATCTCAGGAGTATATGCATTTTTGGTATACTGATTTTGAAGACATTTGGAGAAGAGGGAGTGAGATATCAGTTTGACAAAATGAATATATTTCTATCAAAAGAGTATGGGCACCATTTTTGTGGGTTACTTGCACAAGCTCAGGTCCTGCCAGCTTTTCTGTAGCTGAAAACAGAGGAGGGGGGGATCCCTTTGCTATGGCTCTTTGGGCCTGCATGAACAGAGGCCAGCCACATGAGATGGGGACTGTAGGAGGGAGGAAGGAAATTGGGCAAAATCGGATGGGGAAGCTGGTGGGGTTCAACCTGCTGTAAAGAAGAACTCCAGGGGGGTTTTTTTACGGTGATCGCTCCTCTGTGGTTTCTGGATGATCTTTGGATGTGCCTGTAGGTTTTTTCACCAGTAGCCCTCTGAGTCCCAGGGTAAGGGACCTTTAGTTTGTGTGTCCATGCATCAGAGAGAGATGCGTTTCTCGAAAGATGATGCTACAATAGAATTTGTTAGTCTTAAAGCTGCTACTGGACTCTTTACTATTTAGTGTCAGCAGATAGTGAGGGATGATCCCTAGTGACAGTCATCGTTACGCTTGGTGTTTCTTTTTCTAACTAGTTCAGAATCACGGTCTGTCCATGTTACAAGCATACAGTGTACCCAGATAAGGAAGGAGGCTGGTAGGCAGGTGAGGGTTGAAGTTTCTCTCAGAACAGCTCTTGTAGGGGAAGAATGAGGGAGATAGGCACAAGGGGGGGGGCAGGGAGGCTGAGTTCTGAGGGGGGGAAGGGAGAGTCAAATAAAGAAGCAGAGCAGGAAGTTTCATGGGTTTCCTGATCCATCAGCCTCAGTTCCTCATGTATGTGGAGAGGGAGGGAGACTTCAGTGGTGGTGGAGCAATTCTGAGGAGCGGCCTGAACCTTTTAACTATGAGGCCTAGTCCTGAGCCAGTTTGGTGCAGTGGTTAAGTATGTGGACTCTTATCTGGGAGAACTGGGTTTCATTCCCCACTCCTCCACCTGTAGCTGCTGGAATGGCCTTGGTTCAGCTATAGCCCTCACAGAGATGTCCTTGAAAGGGCAGCTTCTGGGAGAGCTCTCTCAGCCCCATTCACCTCACAGGGTATCTTTTGTGGGGGAGGAAGATAAAGGTGATTGTGAGCCACTCTGAGAATCTGAGATTTGGCGTGGAGGGTGGGATATAAATCCAATATCATCATCATCATCATCATCATTGTCATCATCATCTTCTTCTTCTGTGGCAGGGGGACAGTCTAGGGTGGAAACTGAACCTGGTTTGCTCATTCCTGGAGGCTACCTTTATGCATTTTTACCTGAGTATTCACTATTGGAGCCAAATTATATCAGTTGCAGTTTTGGATTTTGTCTGACATTTGGCCAGATTTGCGAATTCTGCCTGTTATTGGGAGAATTTAGGATGCTCTGTAATTGGAAAAATATTAGAATCTGTGTTCTTACTGGGGGAGAAAATCAGACTCCTTGCTCCTCTTGGCAGATATAGGTGGGAAGATTACTTCAGCTGAGTGGCAGCTATGAGTAAAGCTTGTTGAGAAGGCCAGGAGATGGGTTGATCTTGTGCCATACTCTTGATAAGATTTTCTGAGAAGTCTGCATTGTGTGGCAGATTCCTGGAAGGCCCTAGGAGGCTGGTGTCTGTCCTGTGGTGGTTGTCAAATGTCACAAGGCCTGAGAGTTTCAGCGGGGGAGCAACGGTTCTTAAAAACATGGCTCCTGATTTAGGTGGTGTTCTGGGACAACAACGTATATGAAAAGAGAGTGCTGCCTCTTAGTATTTCCATTTTGATTGATTAGTGTGCTCTATAGTCTGGTTTTAAATAAATCTTAGAATGCAGTTCCAGACCACTGGGCTTTTCAGAGTGTAAATGAACAGTTCTGAGCCCTGCCATTATCACACAGATTTCAACTTTGACTTGGAACTGGAACCTCCAGGCATAACTGACCTTGATCCAAGATGAAGTAACCACATGGCACTAAAAATGAAAACATGAAATTCCATTCTCCATTGTGATTTGGCCCTGTTGCACATGCTCTAAAAGGGTTTATATTCACAAACCTAATAAAATTAGTAAAGTCAGATGATCAGGAGACTAAATTGGTATTGTTTGTTAGCTGCTAGAGAATAACAAATATTAGAATGGGAACAAAGTATACCTACATACATATTGAGGGCTAGTATCACATAAAAGAAAAATATAAGAAAATGGCTGAAAACGCAGGGTTGTTTTTTTGTTTTGTTTTTTTGAGGATAATGTAGACCCTTTTTGGACTGAATCTGTATGATTGCACCAGCATTTGCTTGTTGTCACTCCCAAAAGGGAAATCTTTCAATTTTGAAGAATTAAGTTCCTGTACCTTGAAATGCCATGCATGGCGCAGGGAATGTTAGTATGAATCTCCATTTTGTGCTAATCTGTCTCATTTCCTAAGGCATTGTCAGCATATCTGTATACAAGCAACTTCAAAGGCTGCTATTTTCATGAAAAGAATGGTTATTTTTTTAAAAAAGCAGAATAATTGTACTAGAAAATGTATGCTGTATTTAAAATACCGTAGGAGCCATTGTGGAAATAGTTCTTCCCATAAACCCTAAAATGTATGGAAATGAACTCTTTTTATCTGTTTTTATCTGTTGTCTTCTTTGCTAGCCTTCAGTTTGATTTCACAATATACAGTTTCTGTTGCAAGACCAGAAGTACTGGGAGAAATGTATCAATGCAGACACAAATCGTTAATCTGACCGTGTTCTGTAGCAAATAAAACGGTGCCTCTCTTTGATATGGGTATCACTATGGCTCAGATTAAAACGCTAATCCTTTGGCATGTGTTTAGCCCTACTTTTTTTCTTTTCCTTTTTTTTTACCATAAATTTACATATGTTTTAATTCTGATTAAACCTATGCTTAGTGGAATTCATGTTGGCGAATGTTTTACACGGGTTGTGTTCTGTGCGTGGGATAAGAGTCCACCATAATTATGACATGTTCCTTTAAGCCATAAGGGGGTGTAAAGAGAATCCCTCTGGATATTGCTAGCTGCAAGATTGTTACTTTCTTGTATTGCAGTCTTGAACTGCTTAAATTGAATGAAGAGTCTTGTTTGTGGGTTTTACCCTCCAGAACAGGACGTTTATTAATAGTATGGGAAACTTGCAGTGTTTTTTATTGATTAATCTTGTGTAAGAATAAACATATTTAAAAACTTGATGACATTTGAAAAAAATAGCCGGGTGATTCTACCAGTGGAGCCTCTTGGTCAGGGATCAGGGAATGGATCCCTGGGAGTCACCGGGAGGCACAAACTGCACAAGGAAGGAACTCCTTGATCTGCTCTGGCAGGCGGCTTTTGCATGTGTGGGCTTAGGGGAGGATTTCCATTATTTTGAGTCATCCTGAATTTAGGCATTGAAGTGTTCACTGCAGAGATTCGGAAGAACAGAATAGGGTTTTTAAAAAAGTGAATCCAGCAGTGGCCCCAGACCAGTCCGGAATGAAATCTGCTTAAGCATCAGCTTAATCATTCTTGAATCTGCACTGAATTGCAAGACAGAATTTTCTCCATGTAATGGCTAACAGGTGACTGACCTGAGAAGATTAAAAAATGTCACATCACAGAAAGTGTGGTCCTGTTCTAAAGAAAAGGCAGATTGCCACCCTGTGTGGTGGTTATGTGACAGGGCAGGTATTTTGGAAACTGATTAAGAACATCAGAAGAGCCCTGCTGGGTCAGACCAGTGAGGGTCCATCTAGTCCAGCCTCTTGCTTCACACAGTGGCCAGCCAGTTCCTCTGGAGGGCCAGCAACAGAGCAGAGAGGCTGAGGCCTTCCCCTGAGAAGAGCATATGAGCCCTTCTGTATCAGACCAGTGAGGGTCCATCTAGTCCAGCTTCCTGCCTCACACAGAGGCCAACCAGTTCCTCTGGAGGGCCAACAACAGGGCAGAGAGGCCAAGGCCTTCCCCTGAGAAGAACCTCAGAAGAGCCCTGCTGGGTCAGACCAGTGAGTGTCCCTCTTTTCCAGCCTTCTGCCTCACATAGTGGCCAGCCAGTTCCTCTGGAGAGCCAGCAACAGGGCAGAGAGGCTGAGGCCTTCCCCTGAGAAGAACATCAGAACAGCCCTGCTGGGTCAGACCAGTGAGGGTCCATCTAGTCCAGCATCCCATCTCACACAGTGGCCAGCCAGTTCCTCTGGAGGGCCAACAACAGGGCAGAGAGGCTGAGGCCTTCCCCTGAGAAGAACCTCAGAAGAGCCCTGCTGGGTCAGACCAGTGAGTGTCCCTCTTTTCCAGCCTTCTGCCTCACATAGTGGCCAGCCAGTTGCCCTAGAGGGCCAAGAACAGGGCAGAGGGGCCCAGGCCTTCTTCTGATGCGGCCTTCTGGCACTGGGACTCAGAGACTGACTGCCTCTGAACAGGGAGTTTCGCCATGGCTGGGAGCCACTGATAGACCCCTCCTCCATGCATCTGTCTCATCTTTTAAAGTTGCTCGTGGCCATTGCTACATCCTCAGGCAGCAGATTCCACATTTATCCACTTTTTGCATAATAGAGTATTTCCTTTTGCCCATCCTGGATCTACTGCCCATCAGCTTCATTGGATGCTCTTGAGTTCTAGTATTTTGGAGAGGAGAGGAAAAGTTTTCTTGCTCAGCTCCCCCCACCTTGTGTATAAATCATTTATAAACCTCTCTCGTGTCCCCACTTAGTTCTCTCCTTCCTAAGCTGAGAAGTCCCAGGAGACTCTTCAGCCTTTCCTCCTGGGGAGGGGGCTCCAGCCTAGCCCCCTCCTCATCTCCCTCTGCACTGCCCCCAGCCCTGCAGTGCCCTTTGGGAGATACAGGAACCAGAAGGGAGATAGATGCGAAGCATTGAGCAGTCTTTTCAGACTGAAATCTTTCTCCTGAGTTATGTTTACATGTTGGTTGCCTTATGAGATATTAACCAAGAATGGCTAGTAAAAGTTTGGAGAGAGACATATTTAAAAAGGCAGAATTGCACTGAAACATTCTGAAGAAGTAAAACCTATGGAAGCCCCTTGGCTCCAATTCTTTCTTTCTTGTTTGTCCTGCTCAGTGGGGGATCCAGAGTGGCTTGCATTCTTCTCCTGTCCCCTGGTTTATCCTCTCAACAACACCCCTGTGAAGTAGGTCTCCTTTCTGAGGCCTCTGCTCAGAGAAAATGCGGAGTGGTTGGTTGTGGCAATGCAGAGGGACTTCTGGGATGTAACAACCACCTTTTATATCCAGAGCGTTGAAGGCATTTTTCCTGGTTTATTTTCTGAAAAGTCTTCAAATGTTCTTATTCCATTACTGTCATTATAAGGAACTCATCAGATGGTTGTCAAATGATTGAAACAGGGATATATTTCTATCAGTGTATTAGGAAAACAGTATTCATCGTTGAAATGCCGTGTTTTTATTTCTCTTCCTGAACAAGTGGTGGCTCATTTGTCGTTTTCTCCCGGCAGCTGTTTTCTCAGCATCAGCAGTTTTATTCTCCCCTTTGCAGTCTGTTTTTCTTGTATGGGGATTCTGTAATATTTCTGTGTGCCATGTTACTACAAAATACTAACACCAGAAACATTTGACTATAAAAGTTAATTGTCTGGGGGGGGGGGGATGGTTAACTCAAGTACTTGCTTCATTATCAGCAGGGGAAGAGTACAAGGAAGCTGCTCTGCCAATCCTGGGGAAATTGGTTTTTCTACGGCTTGGTGTGTGACTAGGCAACTTTCATTTTTTAACTTTCACATAATTAGACAATGTTTGTTTTCATCATATTGCTGGGGTATTTTTTTATTATAGGTATGGAACCCCCCCCCCCTTCCTCTTTATTCATTTAGCCCCATTCAGTTCTGTGATCACATTTGAGTGTTTAACTTGCTGTTCTTTCAGAATTAAGTAGGTGCGGGATATCGTCCCTGGAAGACTGGCATTTGTATCACACTGCTGCTCTGATCCTAATGACTTTCCCAGATTCATTCCAACACTAGTCCTATTTATTTTCATTTAAAAATATGCTTAAAGAGGAGGAGGATAGTTCCCATTTCTTTCCTTTCTATTTACTAATTACTGAGCTGCTGTTGGTGAGATCAGATGCCACTGTTACCTCAGAATTTGAAACACAGAGGCAAATTTGGGAACTCAGTCCAAAGACCTGCGGGGGGGGGGGGGGCTGTGTGCCTGGGCTGCACAGCTCTTGAGAGGCACCAAAGGGAATTGGGCTCTGCAGAATCCATGCCTCCAGCTGGCAGGCCGTGTGGAGGGAAGCTGGAGTGGGAAGTCCATCCTGTGCAGTGCCCTGTCTGCTCCAAGCCGCCCTGCTAGTTGATGTCCCCCTCCCCATGTCCTCTGCCATCTCCCTCCCATCTGCCCCCATTTTCTCTCCCTTACCTCAGCTCTTTTTAAAAATGTGTCTGTGAGGAACCCAGTCAGAGGCTTTACTCGGGAGGGCGACCACTTTAAATTTCTCCCTGGTCACCTTCCCTCAGTCCGACTCACAGAAATCCTGTCAGAACTAGTAATAATTGGCACCAGATGGTTTTAATGTTAACAACCGCAAAGTATTTATTAGGTAACAAAAGGCAAGGAGGGGGTTGAAATAATATTGATTATGACTGTTCAGTATTAAAAGGCAAATCAGTTGGCAGCTGGTTGGCAGAATAAAATAATTACACAGTGTAGAGACTTTTTTAGGCTGAGGTAAAAATATAACAAGACTTTGGCAGAAGATCATTAAAATAAACAATAAGCCAGGCAGATTTCAGAGTCCCAGTAGACTCTACTTCTCACAGGCTTTCTGTGCCTTCTGGGCACTCAGAATGCTGTTCCTTCAGATGTTTTACCCTAACTTAGGCAGTGCCAAATCATATAAATAGCAAACTTCAATCACTCTTCCACACACACATAGAGAACTCCTGACTGGTGTCAGTATTCTCCCTCACAGACCTTTCCACACTAGCTGTCTTTCAGGACTCGCACGCCTCAATTCCAATGTGTCTCAGCCCCACAGCTAGTCCTCTGGTCTGAGTCTTGGGTACCTCTGCTGACCCCCAGAATCCAGTTCTCCCCTCAGTGTGATCTAGTTTGTACTTGGAGATTGCCTGATGTGCTGGCAAAATCTCCCTCAGAGAGTTCAAACCGTCTGAAAACTCCCTTTTCCAGACAGAGTCCACTCAGCTCTGTCTGCCACAAGGAGCTCAGCCACTCTGGTTGCTCTCAGCCCCTCATCCAGTTGGTTTTACAACTGCCCGGCCTAAGCTCACTGTCTTTACTTCAGACTGGTATTCTGAAGATGTCTCTCAAAGACCCCCTGGCTAAGACTAAAAATCCTGAGGTGATTTTCTGCTGAGCAAACCTCAAAAGGATACTTTTCCGTTGCTTGGGCAACATTCTAGCCAATCACTGCAAGCCTGTTTCTCAGCTACTCAGGCTAAGGGCCTGAGTCCGTCACAATGTCCACTTTGCCATTTACATGGACAGAAACCATTCTATACAGTCACAGTAGGACTGGCAGCACATTTAGATACTGGGTAAAACTCAAACATTCAATCCACTGGGTTCTTCATACTGTGTTATCATATAGAAATGTTACAGCATATTAATGCTGGCAATGATGTCTCATTTAAACAATAGCTATATTCTTCAACATGCTATTTATATCTGCAGTAGACGTAGGAATTATTATCTGATCTATAGATGATGTGAAATTTCTCACTTTCCCCTGTATGTGTCATCTCACCCCACCCCCACTGCCTGCCTCTGGGTGACCTGCATGGAGAACGTGAGGTGTGTCGTTCCCCCCACCCCACAAGCAGAAGTGCTTCCGGCTCATGCAAGAGCCTTTTGGGATTCAGCTAACTTCTTTCAGAGTAACTATTTTATTAACTTTTTTTGCAATTAGTGTTAAGTACTAAACCTGTCGGTTGATGCAAAGCTAATGCTTTAAAAATATCTAATGATATTTTGACAAGTCAGCTGATGAAACCTTTGAGCAACTGTGAGGACCTGGTGGTACAGAAAGCTCTGAAGGGAGGGGGGAGGGGACCCCTTCACGCCTTGCCCTAACAGTGGGAAGACCATGGAAGAAGCTTTCCTCTGGTGCAGGAAGCCTTTGTGTGGGCTGGGAGGAGGCCTGAGGACTGTGGCCTTGGCTGAGAAGAGCGGCAAGAGACAAAACAAACATCTGTTCTTAATCTGAAATGGTGACTCCCGGTGCCCAAGGGAACAGAGCAATGAAATCCAACTGTCAGTCAGCCCAAGGAATGTGAGGATATTGGTCTTCCTCAACCGGTGGCCAGCTATTTTCAGCATCAGTTTGTGCTTTCCCACAGAGATGAACAACTTTGTTCCTGTTTCTGTAGCTTTGGTGTTTTAACTTCCAAAGAGATCCAGATAAGCCAGCAGCAGCTGTTCACAAGCAACCGAACAAAGAAACTTCAGCGCCCCCAGAGCCAGTCAGGGGACACATAAGCATTACTGGAAATGTTAATACTTCACCAAGGGCCAGTTACCTACACCTACCTGCTGGCCACTCTCTACTTGTTTCCACTGATGTACAGAGCAGTTTGAGTTAAAACCAAGTCAGCATTGAACATCTGCTATAATTTTATTAGATACAAGATGCTTTTGCGATCAAGGCTCTGGTACATGTTTTGTGATAGTTGTTTCCTCGTTTCAGTGTAGTGGAACAAATCGTCTCCTGAAGACAGCATTCTGAATGGCATGTGCTAGAGGAGTATTCCTTTATCACCAGTTTATCCGATGGGTAGCAAACTTCTCTGCAGAAGAAGGTGGAAGTTGCTTAAGTGTTCTCAAGAGTGTACCTGTCTCACCTTCTGGAGCATTAAACTTGTGGGTGCAGCTATCCCCTTCTCCCCAGCCTTCCATCCTCCCCCCTCGCCCACATTCTTTCTCCCTTCTGCCACCCCTTTCCGTCTCTCTCTCTCCTCCACACCTGCCACTTCCTCTCAGTTTCTGCCCCCCACCCTGTCACTCTCCCAGCCTCCCCCCTGTCAAGCGCCAATATTTCCCAATAACAGAGTCTTTTTGTTTTGAATCAGAAGTTATGTTTATTGTAAGAAACTCAGGAGCTTTTCCAAGGACATAAGCCTTGGGAGTAATGGAGTACCAACATTTACAGTTGCTATATAGGATAGCTGTAATGGTTACATTACAGATTAATATTTGAGTCACGGGTTCAAAGTTTACTAAGCAACTATCTATCTATACTAAGGAATCGTAGGCTATTGAAAACATCAGAAGCATTTTAACACTTATTTGTGAACAGAGGGAGGGACGGTGGCTTTGGGGAGGGACAGTGGCTCAGTGGTAGAGCATCTGCTTGAGAAGCAGAAGGACCCAGGTTCAATCCCTGGCATCTCCAAAAAAGGGTCCAGGCAAATAGGTGTGAAAAACCTTAGCTTGAGACCCTGGAGAGCCGCTGCCAGTCTGAGAAGACAATACTGACTTTGATGGACCAAAGGTCTGATTCAGTATAAGGCAGCTTCATATGTTCATATGTTCACTTGTTTAGAAAAGGTGTCCACTACTACAAGAATTACGGTCTTTCCCTGGGAAGGAGGGAGCTCCACGATAAAGTCCAGTGACACCACCGACCAGGGTTGGGCTGCTGTCTCTAGTGGTTGTAATAATCCTGGTTTTGCCATTAGACAAATTGGGCAGGAGGCGACATATTCAGATATATTCCTTTTCATAAATGGCCACCAAAATTGTCTACTCACTAGGTGCAGGGTTTTGACATACCCAGAATGACCGGCTATCTTGCTGTCATGGCAGGATTGCAGTACTTCTTTTCTGAGGCTCTCTGGTACGTACAGTTTATTATCTTTGTACCAAAGGCCTCTCTCTCCTCTTTTCACCCCCTCTGGTTTTGCATCTCCTTCCTTTTCTACCTCTTTACTCAGCTTCTCCCCACACTGCTCTTTGGTCACTTTGCGCTTTGATAAGACCTCACCTGGAGTACTGTGTTCAGTTTTGGGCACCACATTTTAAGAAGGATATAGACAAGCTGGAACAGGTCCAGAAGAGGGTGACGAAGGTGGTGAGGGGTCTGGAGACCAAGTCCTGTGAGGAAAGGTTGAAGGAGCTGGGGATGTTTAGCCTGGAGAGGACGCAGCTGAGAGGTGATGTGATCACCATCAAGTACTTGAAGGGCTGTCATATAGAGGATGGTGTGGAATTGTTTTCTGTGACCCCAGAGGGTTTCCGGCTCAACATTAGGAAGAACTTCCTGACCATTAGAGCGGTTCCTCAGTGGAACAGGCTTCCTCCTTGGGAGGTGGTGGGCTCTCCTTCCTTGGAGGTTTTTAAACAGAGGCAGGTCTAGGTTGGGAAATTCCTGGAGATGGGAGGAGCCTTGGGTGGGTTAAGTTTGGGGTGGGAAGGACCTCCGCAGGCCCTAGACTCTAGCCTCTGAAGCAGCCGCTTTCTCCCAGGGAACTGATCTGTCATCTGAAGATCTGTTGGAATTCCAGAGATCTTCAGATCTCACCCGGAGGCTGCCAATGCTGGTTTCCCCAGAGAAGATGGCTGTTTTATGTTTGTTTAATTAATTTATGTTTAGATGGTGGAGTCTGTGCCCCCCCCCCATACCATTGTACCCCTCTGAGGTCTCTCCCCTCCTCAAACCCCACTCTGTTCAGGCTGCTCAAATCTCCAGGAGCTTCCCACCCTGGAGTTGGCAGCCATGCCGCCTTCCCACCCACTAGCCCACTGACCTTTAGATGCCCCTCTCTGCCTTTTGGAAAGAGCTTCCTCCCTCCTGACCCTCTGCAGCTGCTGCAGAGGAAAATGACAGTCTTTCTCCACAGTGGGGGATAAAAGCAGCTTACATTACTCTCACCTCCCTTTATGTGCACAACAAGCATGAGGGGTGGGTTAGGCTGAAAGCATGTGGCTAGTCCAAAACCCACCCAGTCAGCTGCCACAGTGAGATGGAGATCAGATCATGGTTCTCACAGGCCCTAATCTGAACCTCTAACCCCCTGCACCAAAGTGGCTTCCATAGGGTGGCTGCTATCAAACACCAGCACTGGAAAAATACACTGCATTGAATAGAGGACCATCAATATGTATAATAAAAGTGTATAGTGCAAACATTTATATAAAGTTATAAGGATCACTAGATTGTAGGTCCGTGATCAAAGATCACTCTTGAAATCTACATCCAAATAAAGATACAGCAGATTTCACAAATAAAACAGATGCTAAGTAGCGAAATACAAAGGTATGGGCACGCTCCACATTACTAAATTGCAGCCAGTGAAAATTACACACACACACTCACTCTTGCCACCTTTTTGTGCAAACTCCCTTGTCAAGTGTCCAGTTTTGCAGACAGTGAAAGGCTAGTTCCAGACAAGCAACTGAAGGTAAAGTCCAAACAGTCTTAAATGTAATAAATCCAGGTGCTTGAATTTTAAATGAGCAGAATGAAGTTCTCTACAATGCGGTCTCGACCTGCATGTCAGGTTCACCTTCCCATCTTGCAAGCCCTAATCTGAAGATGTAATCCCTACACCAAACTGGCTTTCATAGGAAGCTGAAACATGCCCAGAATTAATTGAATGGAAAAACAAACGAACTGATTATATGACCATGGCTTAACATCCTACCTGCATAATAGACCAGAATCTGAATTTCAAGAAAAAGGGAATACATTTTTTGCATATATTGACTAAAATTAGGTTGCAAAGCTTTAAAGACTAAAATAAGAATAAAATGATAAAGTCATAGAATCATAGACTCACAGAGTTGGAAGGGACCTCCAGGGTCCAGTCCAACCCCTGCACAATGCAGGAAACTCACAAACACCTCCCCCTAAATTCTCAGGATCCTCATCGCTGTCAGATGGCCATCTTGCCTCTGTTTAAAAACCTCCAAGGAAGGAGAGCCCACCACCTCCTGAGGAAGCCTGTTCCACTGAGGAATCGCTCTAATGATCAGGAAGTTCTTCCTAATGTTGAGCCAGAAACTCTTTTGATTTCAACCCATTGGTTCTGGTCCTACCATCCGGGGCCACAGAAAACAATTCCACACCATCCTCTATATGCCAGCCCTTCAAGTCCTTGAAGATGGTGATCATATCACCTCTCAGCCACCTCCTCTTCAGGCAAAAAGGATTAAGAGACAGAATTGAGTAGGATTTGTTCAAAGTGACAGAAACACCATTTTCTCTGGGGGAACTAACATTGGCAACCTCCTGGTGAAACACCAGAATTGTCAAGAATGTTAGGAATGTAAATGTATTTATGTGTAGTCCAGACCAAAATCAAAAGTACATAAGTAACTTGCACTTAACAATGTAAGATCTGTTCAGCAATTTCAGCAATTTTATAGATAGAAAAATGTTATTCATTACAGTTTATTAGATAATATTGATGGCTTCTCTCACTTACTGATTTTTATGTTCTGGTTGGCTAAAATATCATGAACGAGGAGCCCTGTGGTGTAGAGTGGTAAAGCTGTAGTGCTGCAGTCTGAGCTCTCTGCCCACAACCTGAGTTCGATTCTGGTGGAAGCTGGGTTCAGGTAGCCGACTCCAGGTTGGTGCCAGGGTTTGGTGAGCCATGCAGCTCAGGTGGTGCCATGTCCCCCAGAGGGTGTTGCCAGGCCTGGGGTTGCCAGCCTCCAGGTGGGACTTGAGATCTCCTGAAATCACAACTGAACTCCAGATGACAGAGATCCATCCCCCTGGGGAAAAATGACTGCTTTGGAGGGTGGACTCTGTGGCATTCTATCCAGTGGAGGCCTCTCCTTCCTAGACCCTGCTCTCCCCCACAGACGCCTCCACAGAATCTCCAGGAACTTCCCAACATGGAGCTGGCAACCCTTGTCTGGCCTGGCCCAGGAATCCCTCCCTTAAAGCCCAAAATAGGCCTGGAAATGACCCTGCCCCTCCGCCTGCCTTTTACTGACAGAACCTAGCCTGGAATACCATGGTTGCCTAGCAACAGCCACTGAGGGAATCTGTTGCTTAAAGCTACAGGTGCTGCTTTTATCATTTTCAGATTTTTTAAAGCCTCCAGTGTCTTTTTTTTAGATTTCATATTTTCCTGCAAACCTGGGGCCCTTTTCAGGTTTGTCGAAATACCTGTCTTGCTAGTTCACCTCACTTGTTTGTAGGTTGAAGTCCTGGTCCTGGAGAAAAAGGCCTGAGTATCAGGAGGGAGCAGGCAGTAAATAGTTCCAGCCTAGCTAGCTAGAATGTGAAGATATTAGTGAGGTTCAAGTTAGTCATGATTCTTTTGGAGAGAGTGGAGTACCAGAATCTCAGTGAATAATGGCATATTACTCATCCTTAACGCTAGTGGCCAGTGTGAAAGGTCAGAACATTGTAATATTTACCAAATTCGTCTCTAAAGCAATCTTTTTGCTACTGTCCAAATTTCATCCTTATTTTCATTATTTACCAGAAAATGACATTTACAGTGATAAATGCTCAAAGTAAGCCTTGTAACCCAAGTATATTGGATATCTGAGAAATGTCAGAAATCGAGAGAGCGAGAGCTAGTGTGGTGTACTGATTAGAGTGCCGGACAAAGAATTAGGGAGAGTTGAGTTTGAATCCCTGCTTGCTATGAGGCCTTGGCTCACCTGTTCTCGCTCTGCCTCACTTATTGCATGGCGTAGAATGGATGAGAGAGGAATTGGTTTTGCAACCATGTCTCCTTGGGGGCAGGGTGGGATAAAATGCCTTCAAGATGTATTCACTTCTGCGAAATGCCAGGAGCCTTAAACACCATTACCCATTTTTTCCATCTGTACTATACACTATAATGTTGTGTACACAAGGTTGCTCTCCATGTTTCTAACATGAGCCTCTTTTTTTTATAGAAAGGCTCAGTTTAGTCTACCTGAGTGTTAAGTAATTATGCAACTGTGAGTTAACAGGTTGAGACAGGAATACAAATTGCCTTGCAGGAATCCTTCAGTTAATTCATCTATTCTTGCCAACAATGGCTGCCCAAATCTTTCACCTGTCTCCAGAGGACCTGTGTTTTAACTGGAAAGGCCAGGGCTTGAACCTGGAACTTTCTCTCCAAGTAAGTGTGCTTCATCAATTATCTGTGGTTCCGAAGCATCCTAGAAGTCTTAGGAACTAGTAGTGTTAAGGAACTGTTGTTGGCTAGAAATATTTACATCCTGTTGCAGAAGGAGATAAGATTAGGGTAAAACAAAATGGATTGCATCTAATTTTCTCATTTATGCTAAACACTCATGAGAATAATTTAGACACAACCTGCCTTGAAATCTTTATACTTTATTCTCCTGCAACTCTGCACAATTCAGACCAATTTATTTTTTACATACTGCACTGGGAATTCTTAGTCTCCTAATGTGGTGCAACATGAGCAAGAACCCTCGAGCAATTGTCAACACAGGAAGAATCGTCCTGCTTTTGGAACAGCTGCACATTCTCTCTCGAGGGGAGGACAACACTCTAATTACGCTTGGGTTTCTCTTCCAGAGAGCCAGTTGGGGTTGGGGTTCAGAGCAGTGGAGAACTGGGTTTGTTTCCCCATTCCTCTTCCACATGCAACCTGCTGGGTGACCTTGGGCCAATCAGTCCTCTCAGAGTTCTCTCAGCCCCACCCGCCTCACAGAGTGTCTGTTGTGGGGAGAGGAGGGGAAAGGTGATTGCAGGCCGCTCTGAGACTCTGAGCGAAGGGCGGGGTAGAAATCCAATCTCCTCTTCCCACAATCTCTGGAGGCAAGGAATGGTTTGCATTTTCCATCTCTTTTTCCTGCCTCTGCCTGAGAGAGCAATGGATTTAGAATGCTCCTGAGATTTTCATTTAAGGAGCTTCTTTTAGTTGCACTTTGTTTTCCTCTTCCCATGTGTGTCCCTTTCTGTGTGTCTCTGTTTAAAAAACAAATGTTCTGGCCTCATCTTCCAGAAGCTGTTAGCCTTTTGCTTCGGTCATGGTGTCTGCAATTGAGGCCCCTCATCACGGGGTCTCCTCCAAGGGGAAGTTGGGGCAGGTGATCTCCAGCCAGCAAAGTAGTAAACTAAGCGGGGGCAGAGGGTCGTGTTGTACAGCCTGTTCTGTCTGTTGTTTCAATATGAAACAAGATCATATAATGCTTGGGCACTTCAGCATGGTATTATTTCCAGTGTATCTCTTGAGTATTTTAAACTCTGTAATGGTATGATACAATTTTGTAAATTGCATTTTGCTCTTTTTTTATTGTATCAGTTTTTCATAATAGAGACTGTTGTTGGGGGGGTATAATGTTTGGGCAGACATGTGGTGGAGGAGGAAGAGGAGGGACATCACAGGGCAGACTCCCAGGATGCTCTCAGTGCCTTGTTGTGCAACTGTAGCTCTTTATTGTTTAGGAACTGATCCTAGGGAAGCCTGACCCTCAACTGGCTGCAGTTGGAGGAAAGGTGATATGCACAGGAATCTCGACATAAAATTCACTGTAAATTTGTTGAGAAAGAGTCTCAACATAAAATTCGTTGAGAAAGAGTCTCAACATAAAATTTGCTGATTCTCTGACCCACCTTCTTGTGGCTCTCTCTAAACGCTGAGGGCCTTAAGGGCTGTAAAGGATGATTTCTGACATTTCTTTTAGCACTGAGGAAACTTTGGCGCGAGCCGAAGGGCGAGAGCTAAAGAGCTCTTGGCCTGTGGCTCTTCGCCTGGGAGTTCCCTAAGGACAAGGAACCCAGATCCCTGATTTCCTTGTTCTCCCAATAAGGTAAGTTGACCCTCCAGAAGGGGAGCCACTTAAACAAACAGCATTTAAAGAGGACTGTATATTTTAAAATATATATAGAGAGAAGATAGAATGCCAGCAGGGGGTTGGGGGCTTTCCAGTGTTTTGCACTGTCACATGTACGACTATCTGCCCAAAGGACAGAAGTCTTGGGTGTGTGCTCGATGCAAGGAGCTCCTGGTCCTCAGGGAACGAGTTTGTACCCTTGAGGCCGAGGTGACTGCCCTGGAAAAGCAGAGACGGTCAGTTAGGCACTTGGGGAAGACTCTCGGGGGCGTATTAGATGAGCCCCGCTCTGAACGTAGCAGCTCCGTTGCTGCCAGAGACCGTGAGGGTCGAGAGGGAACAGGACACTGTGCTGAGGATGGGAATGCGCCCTCAGAAGGGACCTCTTCTTTGGTTGGTGAGCGGGAATCCTTTCGCGCCAAGGAACCATCCCTGGGCAGGGGGAGAGGGTGTCAGAACTTGTAACTTTCCTATGTGCTGTTAGCCAGGGGGGGGGTGGGGGGGGGCTCCCTCTGGGAATCCTACCCCCCCCCAGGGAAAGTGCATGCGCAATACATAGCCTCTCCTCTCCCGGTGTAGTGAACGCCGCATGGTCACTGTCTGGCTATGCCTGGCAGATGGTCACTGCAATGGCCTCTCCTGCATTACTGCATCCGTAGCAACACCTTCTCGCTGGTCCCCCCCGTTTTCACAGAGTTTGCTACGTCATGGTGCGACCGAATGTCCGGCGGTATAACCGGATGGGCAGGCTGGGCCCACCAACCTCGCCAGCCTAAGAGAAGGAAAACTCTAACATCAAACCCGGGCAGATAGAGCTCGTTAATGTAACACCTACCACCTGGAGGACTAGCTGCCGGCGTCCCGGCTTACTGGGCCATGGCAGATGACCCCCAGGTGAAAGGGTGGAGCCAGTACCGCGCACACTGTGCTTCACCTAAAAAATTCCTCTGCGCAGGCCTGAAGGGCATATCCACATACACAACCCACAACGCATCAAGTCCTGCAGCGATGGGCAAGGGGCGAAACGGCAGGTGGAAGGTGCCACTGGAAGCCGCAGTCCCGATCCTGCATGTAGGCGGTTCAGGGTATTGGTCGCCTGATGCTAACCCGGAGACGAAAGCATTTTTCGGCAGCACCCTGAACGACCAAGCAGCCTTATCTAGGGACAGCACTGCTTGCTCCACACGGAGAGGGGCCTAGAAAAGGTGGCCTAAACAAAGCTCGTCTCCCCCACCCCAGTTGGCTAGCCGCGGTCAACGGGCATCCTTACTTGCGGTCGAAAAATAACAACAAAGAAAAGGCATGCACCTGCCTCACAAAGTGTGCAAAGACTAAAGCTTGCGTGTTGGAACATCAGAACCATGCTTGACACAGTAGGCAGTGGTCGCCCTGAACGACGCTCTGCTCTAGTTGCCCACGAACTTCTCAGGTTGAATATCGACATAGCAGCTCTCAGTGAGGTCCGTTTCCCTGAGGAAGGTAGTCTTCAAGAACACGGTGCTGGCTATACCCTCTACTGGTCGGGTAAGTCAAAGGCTGAGAGCCGCCTTTCTGGCGTTGGCTTCATGGTCAGGAACTCCATTGCCTCCAAACTCAAAAACCTGCCAACAGGTCACTCAGATCGCATCATGTCCATGCGCCTCCCACTTCAAAACAAGCAGCATGCAACACTCTTCAGTGTGTATGCCCCAACCCTTCAAGCAGATCCTGCAGAAAAGAACAAGTTCTATGCTGATCTACGCAACCTCGTACGGAAGACCCCTACAGAGGACAAGGTGATCATCCTTGGCGACTTCAATGCCAGAGTAGGTAAAGACTCAGAAGCCTGGAAAGGAGTACTTGGCAAACACGGCATTGGCAACTGCAATGACAACGGGCGCCTCCTACTAGAATTCTGCATGGAGCACCAGCTCACCATCACCAACACTATCTTCCAGCAGAAGAACAGTCTGAAGACAACCTGGATGCACCCATGGTCCAAGCATTGGCACCTTATCGACTACATTCTGGTGCGCCAGAGAGACCTTCGAGATGTCTTACACACCCGAGTAATGCCCAGCGCAGAATGTCATACAGATCATCGTCTTGTACGCTGCAATCTCCGTCTTCACTTTAAACCCACACCCAGGAGAGGAGGTATCCCTCGGAGGAAGTTTCAGGTTGGCAGCCTCCAGTCAGCCGAAGTTAAAGCTGCCTTCCAGGCAAAACTCCAGTCAAGAATTGAGGACCCCAGTTGCCCCACAGACCCTTCTCCAGAAGCACTCTGGGAACACCTAAAAACTACCATCCTGCAGATCTCTGAAGAAGTCCTCGGGTTCTCCACAAGGAAGAACAAGGACTGGTTTGATGAGAACAATCAAGAGATCCAAGAATTACTGGCAAAAAAGAGATCTGCCTACCAAGCACATCTTGCTCAGCCCTCCTGTCCTGGGAAAAGAGCAACCTTTCGCGCTGCATGTAGCAACCTCCAGCGCAAGCTTCGAGGCATTCAGAACGAGTGGTGGACCAAGCTTGCAGAGAGAACCCAGCTGTGTGCAGACACTGGTGATTTAAGAGGGTTCTACGAAGCCCTGAAGGCAGTATATGGTCCATCATATCAGGCTCAGAGTCCCTTGCATAGTGCAGACGGCCAAGTGCTCCTCACAGACAAGGCATCCATACTGAACCGGTGGTCGGAGTATTTTCAGGTTCTCTTCAGTGCCAACCGTGTAGTTCAAGATTCAGCAATCCACCTCACCCCACTTCAACCGGTGAAAACAGAGTTGGATGAGATCCCCACCCTAGAAGAGACTGTTAAAGCCATCAAGCAACTGAAAAGTGGCAAGGCAGCGGGAGTTGATGGAATTCCACCAGAGATCTGGAAGCATGGGGGCACAGTACTACATAGCTCACTTCACAAAGTACTTGTCACCTGCTGGGAACAAGGCAAATTACCACAGGACTTTCGCGATGCAATCATCATCACCCTATACAAGAACAAAGGGGAAAAGTCAGACTGCTCCAACTACCGGGGGATAACCCTGCTCTCCATCGCAGGCAAAATCCTTGCCAGAATACTCCTGAACAGACTGGTGCCCGCCATTGCAGAAGAACTCCTCCCAGAGAGCCAGTGCGGCTTCAGAGCTAACAGGAGCACCACCGACATGGTATTTGTTCTCAGGCAGCTCCAAGAGAAATGCAGGGAACAGAACAAGGCTCTGTATGTGACTTTTATCGACCTTACCAAAGCTTTCGATACCGTTAGCAGGAAAGGCCTGTGGCAAATCTTGGAACGTTTAGGATGTCCCCCAAGGTTCCTCAGCATGATCATCCAGCTACACGAAGACCAGCGAGGCCAAGTCAGACACTGCAATGACCTCTCGGAGCCCTTCCCAATAGGCACAGGTGTAAAGCAAGGCTGCGTTCTCGCGCCAACTCTCTTTACGATCTTCTTTAGCATGATGCTTCAAAGAGCCGCAGTAGATCTAGATGATGACGATGGTGTATACATCCGCTATCGCACTGATGGCAGCCTGTTCAACCTGAGGCGACTAAAGGCACACTCCAAGACAATGGAAAAACTCATCCGAGAGCTACTGTTTGCTGATGATGCTGCACTCGTCTCCCACTCGGTATCAGCTCTGCAGCATATGACGTCCTGCTTTGCAGAGGCTGCCAAGCTATTCGGCCTAGAAGTTAGTCTGAAGAAGACAGAAGTTCTCCACCAGCCTGCACCCCAGGAAGATTATCACCCCCCCTGCATCAGTGTGGGTGAATCAGTTCTGAAGACAGTCCAGCAGTTCAGCTACCTGGGGTGCATCATCTCCTCAGATGCCAAGATCAACAAGGAGATTGACAACAGGCTGGCAAAGGCAAACCGTGCATTTGGCCGACTGCACAAAAGAGTGTGGAGCAACAAGCATCTGAAAAAAGGCACAAAGATCAATGTTTACAAAGCGGTTGTGATGACAACCCTCATCTACGGCTCCGAATCGTGGGTTTTATACCGTCACCACCTGCGACTCCTTGAGCGCTTTCATCAGCGCTGCCTTCGCACCATCCTCAACATCCACTGGAGTGACTTTGTGACCAACACTGAAGTCCTCAAGCGGGCGGAGGTTACCAGCATTGAGGCACTGCTGTTGAAGACGCAGCTGCGCTGGGCAGGGCATATTTCTAGGATGGAAAACCACCGCCTTCCCAAGATTGCCCTGTATGGCGAACTCTCCACCGGCCATCGAAATAGAGGGGCACCAAAGAAGAGGTACAAGGACTCCTTGAAGAAATCCCTTAGCACCTGTCACATCAACCATCACCAGTGGTCTGACCTAGCCTCAGATCGCAAAGCATGGAGGCACACCATCCACCAGGCTGTCTCTTCCTTTGAGAACGCATGCATAGCTGGTCTTGAGGACAAAAGGAGATTGAGGAAGAATCGCACTGCTACAGGACCAACCCTAAATCAGACTTTTCCCTGCAGCCGCTGTGGCCGGACCTGCCTGTCCCACATTGGTCTTGTCAGCCACCAGCGAGCCTGCAGCAAACGTGGACTATTGCACCCTTCTTAAATCTTCGTTCGCGAAGCCAAGCCGAGAGAGAGAGAGTTAGCCAGACCAACTCCATGCTGTAACCTGATACTAACCCATGCTATGCTGTATAAACAACTAACACAAGATTCCAGGGCCTGGCAATATTCTGTGATCACTGAAGGATAACCGATAGCCTAGGGTCCACATCTGCAGGTGGCCTTTTGAAGCCAGGCCGCTTGGCCTTCACAGCAGGAGAGCATCCTCCCTTCTGATAACAGAGCCTGGGAAGGAGACACTTGTCTGCAATCCATGTGAAAGATGACTTTATGGTATCTCTTCTGACTGCATAAAATGTAACCAAATGCCAGTACTGGCATTACTGTTATCTCGTACCTCCAGCACTATAGTTCTCAATAAAGGTCCTATACTTTGTAACGAGTTTGGGAATCGTCTGAAGCTCTTCAAAGTTCTGACAGAGGGGGGGGGGGGTTGGTAGTTGGTGATTCGATCCTTAGGCAAGTAGACAGCTGGGTGGCGAAACCGCGTACTGACCGTATGGTGACTTGCCTGCCTGGTGCGAAGGTAGTGGACATTACGCATGTAGTAGATAGGCTGATAGACAGTGCTGGGGAGGAGCCTGTGGTCGTGGTGCATGTTGGCACCAACAATGTGGGGAAATGCAGTCGTGAGGTCCTGGAGGAAAAATATAGGCTGCTAGGCGGGAGACTTAAGGGCAGGACCTCCAAGGTAGCCTTCTCAGAAGTGCTACCTGTTCCACGTGCAGGGCAGGAGAGACAGGCACAAATTAGAAGTCTCAATGTGTGGATGAGACGATGGTGTAAGGAGGAAGGGTTTAAGTTTGTTAGGCACTGGGATGCTTTCTGGAACAAGCGGGAGCTGTACAAAAGAAACGGTCTCCACTTGTCCCCGGATGGAACCAGGCTGCTGGCGCTTAAAATCAAAAAGGTGGCAGAGCAGTTTTTAAACTAAATCTTGGGGAGATGAAATGTCTCTGGTTCAGGAGGACTCGTCTCAAAGAGATGAAGGGTTGGCTGCTATTTTTCTACCGGGTAACGGGCCAGAGTTGTCCACTGTGATGGTGACAAACAGTATGGACTGTCTGCCAGAGTCTCGAGGCGACAGGAGGAAGGTGGCGGGCCTAGCTTGCCTGGGAAATTATAGATGTTTGTATGCAAATGCTAGAAGTGTTCGAAGTAAAATTGGTGAATTGGAATGTTTAGTGTTGGGAGAAAACATAGACATTGTGGGAATTTCAGAAACTTGGTGGATTGAGGAGAATCAGTGGGACACGGTGATTCCTGGATATAAGTTATATCGGAAGGATAGGGATGGAAGGGTTGGAGGTGGGGTGGCTCTGTATGTCAGAGAGGATATACGGTCCAGTAAGACTGAGGTCAGAGAATTAGATTCCCTTTTAGAAATGCTTTGGGTTGAAATAGAGGGCCCAAAAGGAAATTTAACTATGGGAGTTTGTTATCGCCCACCAAATCAAAAGAGAGAGGGCGATTATAATATGATGGAAGGCGTAAAGATAGTGGCTAAACGTAAAAACTGTGTCGTAATAGGTGATTTTAACTACCCGCAGATTGATTGGGTCAATATGTGTTCTGGTCGAGAGAAAGAGATTGAGTTTCTTGATGCTCTCAATGACTGTGCTATGGAGCAGATGGTCTCAGAACCTACCAGGGGTGGGGCGATCCTGGATTTGGTCCTAAGTAATGCGCAAGACTTGGTGAGAGATGTAAAAGTGATTGCACCGCTTGGGAGCAGTGACCATAATGTTATTGATTTCACTGTTTGTACAAATAGGGAGTTGCCCAAAAAGACCGCCACAACCACGTTTAACTTTAAAAGGGGTAAATACACTGAGATGAGGAGGCATGTGAGGAGGAAACTGAAAGGAAAGGTAAATACGGTCAAAACCCTTGGGGAAGCTTGGAGACTATTTAAAACTATAATCCTAGAAGCTCAGATAAAATACATACCACAAGTTAGGAAAGGCACAAACAGGCATAAGAAAAGGCCTGCATTGTTAACAATCAAAGTAATGGAAGCTGTAAAAGGTAAGAAGGACTCCTTTAAGCGATGGAAAACCAAGTGAGATTAGTAAAAGGGAACACAGGCTGTGGCAAATCAAATGCAAGACTGTGATCAGGCAGGCAAAAAGGGACTATGAGGAGCATATTGCAAAAAACATAAAGACCAACAATAAAAATTTCTTCAAATATATTAGAAGTAGGAAACCAGCCAGGGAGGCAGTGGGGCCCTTGGATGACCATAGGGTAAAAGGATTACTGAAGGAGGATAGGGAAATGGCTGAGAAGCTGAATGCATTTTTTGCCTCCGTCTTCACTGTGGAAGATGAGAACTTTTTGCCCACCCCAGAACCACTAATTTTGGAAGGGGTGTTGAAAGACCTGAGTCAGATTGAGGTGACAAAAGAGGAGGTCCTACAACTGATAGATGAATTAAAAACTAATAAGTCACCGGGTCCGGATGGCATACATCCGAGAGTTCTGAAAGAACTCAAAGTTGGGGGGACTTCCGGTGAATGGCGTGGTGAGGCTGAGCATTTTCCCGAGCTCCAGGAACTGCTTTGTTTTGCTGGGCATTTGGGGGGGCTTTCCATTGGGAAGCACCTCCTAAGAAACGTCAGAAGACATATCGGAGTTTGGGGAGCTTCTTGAGGTCGGGGGGGGGGAGCGGAGGCTCCTCTTTCGACTTTAACTGTCCCCGCAACTGATGCCCTGCAACACTATTGTGACCAACCGGGCCACCGGACAAGGGAACGAACAGAGACAACATTTTTTACCCTTTGCAAGCAACGACCAAAAGAACTAGAAACTTGAAGCTTTGTTCTCAGCAATTTCCAGCGACGGCGGAGACTCGGTGGTCGGGCTAACGCCCGGTCGGGAGGCGCGGATTAAGAGCGGAGAGCGAAGAGAAGCAGACAAGCGGCGAACGAGATTGTTGGTAAAAATATAGCAGGTACGAGACTGTTGGGGGCTAAGGTGAGGGAAGAAGACAGAAGATAGAAGACAAAAGTCAGAAAATTAGATACTTATAGCGAGGAGAAGACGGGGGAGGTGGAACGGAACTGAAAGTTGATGGCGGACAGTGGATGTAATGGCGGAGGCAGTATGGAGGAGACGAGGGGACTGCCGGTCTGAGTGAGTCACTGGAGCTGAGAAGTATACAGAAAGACCTAAGCTGGAAAATATAATATAATATAATAGTAGAGGAAGAAGATACAAGGGAGGGAAGTATAGAAGAGAAAGGAGAAACTGACTGGACAAATAGTCTGATTTCGACGCGTGGAGGGAAGTTTAATGGCGGCGCCGGTGTGATTTAAAAGTGAAACTACAAGACCGGAAGAGAAAGGTGTTTATTAGGAGAGCAAATAAAACATATATAGAGTCTTTAAAAACTATTTAATGGTTTTCAATGGTGTAGAAAGAGAAGAAGGAAACCCAAGTATAGCTTTCGGGAGATATAACTTTGCAAAGGGTGGGGAGAGGATTTTTAGCAGCGGTTGCGCTGCGGCTGTCTCCCCGCTGAAGATGGGTTTTTGATTTCTTGGAAGTTGCTGGATTATATAAGTGTGGCTAAGGACAATAAAGACAATAATAATTAACAGTAGGAAGAAAAGAAACACGAAGAAGGTATTTTACGTTGGGAGAAAAGGAGAAGGAGAAGAAGAAGGGGAAAGAGGAAGATGCTAGAGAGAATGAACTTATCAACTTATTAACTGACCTGCTGCAGAAGGGAAATTAATTGAAGGGTAGAGAACGGATTAACTTTGCATTTATAATTGTTGAATGTATAACTGCTTTATATATATTTGTTGAATGGTGGAAAGGGAAGTACTAGATGGAAAAATAGTTAATTGTGTAAGGATATATTAGGATACTAGGATAATTGTGAATAAATATAATTAATTAATGTATTAAGAGATTAAGGTGATTAGACTGTGTAAGGAATAGTAGTAAAGGTAATGAATTGAATAGTTGTTGATTTATAAGGATTTGGGATTTGGGGAAATAACTGGTTTAATTAATTAGTCAATTAACAATTAAGTATGCTTCATGAGTAAGGAGTAAAGAGACTGGGCAGGTAAATATTGAAGTAAGAGAATTTTGTTAATAATTGATCCAGAAGCGGAGAAAGTCCCCAAGAAACAGAAATGGGTCCTAAAAAGTTTGGACAAGGTACCCCCTCGCCAACTCCTGGAGGAGCGGGGAAATCAATACCTGAAGCAGCAAATCAAGATGCCATTGAGAAACTGCAAAATATAGTGACAGCTGGTTTTAGGCAAAACCAAGAAGCGTTAGAGATGATGAGAGTAGACCTAATGGGCCAAATAATAAAAACCAACAAACAAGTTGAGGAATTCCAAAAGCAGCTATTACCGAACACTCAACAGGTCCATAACCTAGCTGCTAAAGTGGATAAGGTAGTGGAAAGTGAGAAGGAGGTGGCCAACATAACTCGAGAAAATAAAGCAACTGTGGCCAAATTGGAGGAAAGAGTAATAAAGTTAGAGATGGAAAAAGCAGCGTATATATTGCGCTTCCAAAACATACCTGAGGAAAAGGACGAAAATATCATAGAGAAAATTTTGGAACTGCTGAACTTTGAAGATGAACAATGCTTGGAGGAGGGAAGAAAAGATATTGAGTGGGCCAAAAGAATTTCCTCTAACTATACGAGGAAACATAATTTGGCAAGAGAAGTGCAAGTTAAATTCGCCCATCTTATGACATGTGAAAAAATTCTGAAAAAAGTTAAAGAGCAGGAATTGAAGTGGAAGGATACTAACATAAAAATGCTGAAAGATGTACCCTGGGAGGTCCGTCAGCGTAGAACTAAATATCGTAAACTAACAACTTGGTTGACGAGGAATTCAGTACAATTTAAATGGTTAATTCCGGAAGGGATTTTTTTCATATATCAAACTAGAAGACATAACATAACAACGTTGGAAAAATTAGAGGAATTTTGGGATCAATATGTAGATTTAAGTAGCCATGAATCTGGAACGGGAGATGAACTAGAAGAACAAGAAGAAGAAGACTGTCAGAGTAAATTAGAAGAAGGAGCTGTGCAGAAGCTGTGGAAAGGAGGTGTAAAGACAAGGACTCAAATTAAAAAAGCTCAGAAGGTAGTGTCTGATAGTATAGATCTGTTAAAATGAACCCCAAGACGGAAATGCAAATTATCTCAGTCAACGTTAACGGTTTAAACGACCCAGGAAAAAGAAGAAGAATATTCCAACAACTGAAAAAGACATCCTCTTCAATAATTTGTCTACAGGAGACGCATATTCAAGAAAAAGATATAAAATACTTGCGAAATGAAAAATTAGGTACGCTCTACTATTCATCTGATCCAGAAAGAAAAAAGAAAGGAGTAGCTATATATGTGTCTAAGTCTATCCAATCTAGCTGCTTATATAAGGACAATAAGGGAAGAACAGTGATAGTTGAGATAGAGTACGGTGGAAACAAATTGATACCAGTAAATGTCTATGCCCCTAATGAAAACCTTGCAAAATTTTACAAAACCTTGCATAAAAAATTGATGGAATTTGAACATAAGAACTGTTGCATTATAGGCGACTACAACGCAGTTTTTGATACAGAAAAAGATAAAAAGTTTGAAGAACAAAAAAAGAGGAAGCTGCGAAGTAGTTTGCCAAAAGAATTTTTAAAATTAGCTGATGAATTCAACCTACTAGATGCGTGGAGAACTAAGAACCCATCAACCAAGGATTACACCTTCTATTCTGCTGCGCACAAGTGCTGGTCGAGAATTGATATGTGCTGGCTGTCGGCAGACATAATGCTATCAGTCCGACAAGCGGATATCCTACCTAGTACGTACGCCGACCATAATCCATTACAGATTAATTTATTAGGAACTTTGAAGAATTCACGGTGGACTCTTAATTTACAAATTTTGAAAGAAACAAAATTTTTGGAGACAACTAAGAAAGAAATAAATGAATTCTTCCGATATAATTTGACTAAGGACACCAGCATGCATATTATTTGGGATACATTTAAGGCTTTTTTTCGTGGGATTGCAATAAAATATACAGCAGGAAGGAAGAGAGAGCGTCTGAAGGCCTACAAAGAATTGGTTCAAAAATTAAGTGAACAAGAGAAGCAGTTAAAGACAAGAAATACAGAAGGAATAAGATTAAAGATTTCGGCTATCCAACATCAAATTAATTTAATATTGATGGAAGAAGTAGAAAAGACGATGAAGTGGATGAGGCAAACTCATTTTGAAAGTGCAAACAAAGCCAGCCGATGGCTAGCATATAAGTTAAAAAAGGAAAGAAGTAAAAAAATTATAAAACTGCTTAAAGACGCAGAAGGGAAAGAGACAACACAAATCAACCAGATGAAAACAATAATTCAAGAGTTTTACCAAAAACTATACAAAGGACAAGAAATCCATAGTCAATTACAAGAAGAATACATAGCAAAAACCAAGTTAAAACAGCTAACACAAGAACAAAAAGAAAAACTAGAAGTACCAATAACTATATATGAGATTGGGGAAGCGATCAACCAACAAAAGCCCAATAAAGCACCAGGACCGGATGGCCTTCCAATTGAATTTTATAAAGCCT
The DNA here is from genome assembly GCF_032191835.1 of Heteronotia binoei. Classification (NCBI taxonomy): domain Eukaryota; kingdom Metazoa; phylum Chordata; class Lepidosauria; order Squamata; family Gekkonidae; genus Heteronotia; species Heteronotia binoei. Next base: position 137,408,044 of record NC_083229.1, read on the forward strand.
TTGAAGAAGAATTACTTATTCCATACAAAAACGTAATTGAAGACATACAAAAGAATTATGGAATTCCAGCATCCTGGAAGGAGGCACTTATTACATTGATATATAAAGAAGGTACGGATCCGGCAGAGGTAAAGAACTATAGACCTATATCTCTGTTAAATAGTGACTATAAAATTTTCGCGACGGTCTTGGCAAATAGACTTAAAAAAGTCATTAATGCTGTTGTCCATGAAGATCAAACAGGCTTTGTTCCAGGTAGACAAATGAAACAAAATGTAAGATTTCTAATGAATGTTGTGGAATACTATAAAGAACATCCGGAAAAGCAGGTGGCACTAATATTTGTGGACGCAGAAAAAGCCTTCGACAACGTTAATTGGAATTTTATATTGAAAGCGTTGGAGGCAGTAGGTTGTGGAAGGAACTTTCGGAGACTGGTGGAAACTATATATACAGAACAAAATGCAAGGATCAGCTTTAATAACGCTAAAACAGACTTGATCGCGATAGCGCAGGGTACAAGACAAGGTTGTCCTCTATCCCCACTATTGTTTATACTAACGTTAGAGCTCTTACTGCAAAGAATAAGGAATGAAGATAGAATAAAAGGCACAAAAATCAGGGGGGAGGAGTTAAAGATTCAAGCTTTCGCAGATGATATGTTGTGTATTCTGGAAGATCCAAATTCATCAATCGAACAATTGAAAGAAACACTAAAACAATATGGATATGTATCGGGACTTAAGGTTAACGTGCAGAAAACGAAGTTTTTTACAAAAAATATGAATAAAGAACAAATTAACCAATTTGAAACCCAGTCAGAATTTGCATATGGGAAGAAAGTAAAGTATTTAGGAATTCAAATAACCAATGATCTTAAAAATCTGTATCGGGACAATTATGAGAAGTTAACAAAAGAAATTCAGGAGGACTTAAGCAGATGGGAAGATTTGCATATTTCACTTTTGGGCAGAATCGCAACTATCAAAATGAATGTGTTGCCAAGAATATTGTTCCTCTTTCAGATGATTCCTATTATGCTCCCGAAGAAATTTTTCCAACAGATCAATAAAGTAATCTCAGCGTTTATTTGGCAGAATAAAAAGCCCAGAATAAGACTGAAAGTGCTGCAAGATAGCAAACTGAGAGGTGGGTTTGCCTTGCCAGAGTGGAATTTGTATCACAAGGCTAGTCGTATAGTTTGGCTAATAGAGTGGATTACACTGAGAAATAAAAGACTGTTGAGTATGGAGGGGGCAGGTTTGGGGAGAGGATGGCACGGATATCTTTGGTACCAAAACCCTCCACCAAATAGTTTGTTTTGGAGGCATGAAATAAGAAAATCCCTCTATAAGGCTTGGATGGATATTAGAAATTTTTATTCATATACGCCATTATGGCTATCGCCAGTGGAGGCACATACCCACCCCAACATCTATGATTGGAGTAAGTCGAGTGACTATCAAAAACTTATTAGATAAACAGAACAATCTACGAAACGAAGAAATGGCTCAACTAGATTGGTGGCTGAAATGTCAAGTACAAGCAAGCTACCAAAAAGATAAAGAAAGAGGGTTTCCTAAGAAATTAAATGACCTGGACCAAATTATTTTGACAGACCAAAAATTAATCTCTAAAATTTATGAATGGTTATTACGAGAGAAAATGCAGGGAGAGGTAGTTAAAGAATCTTGGATAAAATGGTTAAGAGATTTTGGGTTTAATATCAGCTTAGATGATTGGGAAAAAATATGGAAACGAAATGTTAAACTAACTATGTCAGCTTTGTTTAAGGAAAATCTATACAAAATGATTTATCGTTGGTACTTAACACCAGACCGCCTAGCGAAAATATATCCCAGTTATTCCAACAAATGCTGGAAATGTAAAAAGACCAAAGGATCATTATTTCATATCTGGTGGAAATGTGAGTATGCTAAAAAGTACTGGGTTTCAATTAATATATGGGCCCAAAAAATTTTAAAAATTAAGTTGCAACACTCACCAGAATTATTTCTTCTGAATATCTGTAGAGAAAACCTCCCACCTAAAACGATTAAGGTATTAATGTATATAGTCACTACTGCGAGAATATTATTTGCTAAATACTGGAAGACGCCCCAAATTCCTTCCAGGGAGGAATTTATTGTTAAGCTTATTGAAGCTGCGGAGCTGGATTTAATGACTACAAGATTACGTGAAGGTAATTTATCAAAATGTAAAGAGAGCTGGGAACCAGTATATTGTTGGGCAAAAAGTAAAGGATTGACATTGGAATAATAGAAATATCATGAATGAATAAATCTTTGTTCGCTCCCGGGATGTTTGGGAGTGTGTGAGTGGGGTGGAGGGTGTTTGGATCCATTGGAAGGGTGTAAGAAAGTGTATGTTTATGTATTGTATGTATATGTATATATTTGTTGCTAATTGTTGTTTTTGTCTTTTCACTTGGGTGCAATAAATATATTTATATTAAAAAAAAAAAGAACTCAAAGTTGAACTTGTGGATCTTCTAACGAAAATCTGTAATCTTTCATTGAAATCTGCCTCCGTTCCTGAGGACTGGAAGGTAGCAAATGTCACCCCCATCTTTAAAAAGGGTTCCAGAGGAGATCCGGGAAATTACAGGCCAGTCAGTCTGACTTCAATACCAGGAAAGTTGGTAGGAAGCATTATCAAGGACAGAATGAGTAGGCACATTGATGAACACGGGTTATTGAGGAAGACTCAGATGGGTTCTGTAAGGGAAGATCTTGCCTCACTAACCTGTTACATTTCTTTGAGGGGGTGAACAAACATGTGGACAAAGGAGACCCGATAGATGTTGTTTACCTTGACTTCCAGAAAGCTTTTGATAAAGTTCCTCATCAAAGGCTCCTTAGAAAGCTTGAGAGTCATGGAGTAAAAGGACAAGTCCTCTTGTGGATCAAAAACTGGCTGAGTAATAGGAAGCAGAGAGTGAGTACAAATGGGCAGTCTTCGCAGTGGAGGACGGTAAGCAGTGGGGTGTCGCAGGGCTCGGTACTGGGTCCCATGCTCTTTAACTTCTTCATAAATGATTTAGAGTTGGGAGTGAGTAGTGAAGTGGCCAAGTTTGCGGATGACACTAAATTGTTCAGGGTGGTGAGAACCAGAGAGGATTGTGAGGAACTCCAAAGGGATCTGTTGAGGCTGGGTGAGTGGGCGTCAACGTGGCAGATGCGGTTCAATGTGGCCAAGTGCAAAGTAATGCACATTGGGGCCAAGAATCCCAGCTACAAATACAAGTTGATGGGTTGTGAACTGACAGAGACTGACCAAGAGAGAGATCTTGGGGTCGTGGTAGATAACTCACTGAAAATGTCAAGACAGTGTGCGTTTGCAATAAAAAAGGCCAATGCCATGCTGGGAATTATTAGGAAGGGAATTGAAAACAAATCAGCCAGTATCATAATGCCCCTGTATAAATCGATGGTGCGGTCTCATTTGGAGTACTGTGTGCAGTTCTGGTCGCTGCACCTCAAAAAGGATATTATAGCATTGGAGAAAGTCCAGAAAAGGGCAACTAGAATGATTAAAGGGCTGGAACACTTTCCCTATGAAGAAAGGTTGAAACGCTTGGGACTCTTTAGTTTGGAGAAACGTCGACTGCGGGGTGACATGATAGAGGTTTACAAGATAATGCATGGGATGGAGAAAGTAAAGAAAGAAGTACTTTTCTCCCTTTCTCACAATACAAGAACTTGTGGGCATTCGATGAAATTGCTGAGCAGACAGGTTAAAATGGATAAAAGGAAGTCCTTCTGCACCCAAAGGGTGATTAACATGTGGAATTCACTTGCACAGGAGGTGGTGGCGGCCACCTTCAAGAGGGGTTTAGATAAAAATATGGAGCAGAGGTCCATCAGTGGCTATTAGCCACAGTGTGTGTGTGTGTGTGTGTGTGTGTGTGTATATATATAATATATATATATATATATATATATATATATATATATATATATATATATATATATATATATATATATATATATATATAAATTTTGCCATTGTGTGACACAGAGTGTTGGACTGGATGGGGCATTAGCCTGATCTAACGTGGCTTCTCTTATGTTCTTATTTTCTTAACTCAAGATTGTGTTGGACCTTTACCTGTTGTAGTGTGGATCAAAAGGCTGGTTTTTTGAGATGGTATGATGACATTAAGTCTTCACAAGGAGTTGGCATTTTACTGTCAGCAAGATGTTGAAATTTTGGAGCACACTTGCACTATGCATAGATTTGAAAGGACTGCTCGAAAGGGATTGCAGCCCGTTGATCTCTTTCAATGCATTACTCTTGCATGGGTCCTGCAATTTTATGGGTTTGGGGATAAAATTACTGATTTTCCTGCCAATGACTACCCCATGCATGTGAAGGTAGCTGAGATATAGACTTTATAAAGGACACAGACAAAAACAATTAAAGATTTTTTTAAAAAAAAACTTAAAAGAAAACATGCTTAAAACATTAGCCCTCATTGGTCTTAAAGGTGCTTTCTTTGTATTTCTCCCATGGGATCCAGGGAACTAGGCAAAGGAAGCTCTGGCTCTTTCCTTCCTTCCCCAGGGGACCAGGAGAGGGAGGAGCCTCAGCCAATAGAAGGAGGTTTGGCTCAGTAGCTCTGCTGTGTGATTAAGAGACCCTGGCAAAACAAGCTCTCCCTCCCCCTTCCTTTCCAAGGTTGGAGCCACAGCCAATGGAGAAAATAGAGGCTTTGCTCTGTAGCTCTTGTGCTGTTCAGCAAGCTGTTATGCAGAAGGAAGTAAGAGATAGGGAGAAGGAAGCATATGATAGCCAGTTGCTCGGGGGCCTGGTAGGAGCCCTCTGGGGGCCTGATTTGCCCCCTGGACTGCATGTTTGACACCCCTGGTCTAGATGGCTATGTGGTCATGGATAATAAAATTGCTTTTGAACTTAACAGATTTTTTTTTTTTTTGCATGGCTGTGTACATGCCAATGAGTTGAATAGGATGCATCTTAAAGGAATATGGTTTGAAGTCAGGAGTATTTGGGAACATGAGTAGGATCATCTAAAGAAGATGGTATGTGCACCTTAGAAATTCAGTGCTCTTGCCCAATCATATTTATATGGTAAAATATAGTCATCTAAAAAGTCAGACAATTAAGCAACAGTCTTAATTGGTAAACAGCCTTTTTTTTAAAAAAAACCCTGAATTACAGAAACCATAATTTCAAGCAATTTACTGTAGTTTGTAAGTGCTAATGACCTTTGTTTTCAAACACTTCTAAATAATTAGATACAGGAAAATGCATTTGAATTTCCAAAGGAACTTTTTGTTTGCTTTCTTTTGAGGTCATTTGGAGTAAGCTTGCAAGTAAATTGTATTTTTCTTCTACATTACAGTTCTATGCAGGGTTATTCCGGTGTAAACCCATTGAAACCAGCGGCCTTAGACTGGATGTAGCCTGATATAGAACTGTATAGTTCCTTGGTCGGTTCCTGTATAGTTCCGTTGAGGCGGTTCCATGGTCGGACCACCTAGCCCTTAAGGCCCGTATGGGAGCGCCACCCCAACCCTGTATGGGCGGAGAGCCTATTTTGGCTCGCCCTCGGGGCCTGATGGACCCGGAACGGTTCCAAGCGGCCCTGAGGGATCCCTGGCCCACTGGCAATTCCCTCGATGACCTGGCGGAAATCTGGCAAGGCCAGCTGTCCAGGGCTATCGACGAAATTGCACCTCGGCGTCCTCTACGCCCTCGTATGAAGCTGGCGCCATGGTATACCTTGGAGCTCCGCCAGCTGAAACAAGGGCTCAGACGACTAGAGAGGCAGTGGAGGCATACTCGGGACGAAGCAACGAGAACATCCTATAGAACGTTTATGAAGTCTTATGAGATGGCAGTCAAGGCTGCAAAGAAAGAGTACTTTGCAACCAAGATTGCATCTGCAAACTCGCGCCCAGCACAATTATTTAGAATAATTGGAGATCTTATAACATTGCCGCAAGGCAAATCAAATGTTAGGGAATTAGAAATAGGCTGTGAGGCATTTGCGAAATATTTTGCAGATAAAATCTTGTTGCTCCTACCACATTGGATACAGTGAGTGAAATTGAGGCTCCGTGCCTGTCTTCAGGCTTAGTGCTGGACCACTTCGACCCACTCAGCCTGGAGGAAGTCGACAGAATCCTCTCTGCTGCTCGCCCGACAACATGTGATCTGGACCCTTGCCCCTCTTGGCTGATTAAATCTTGCCAGAGGGAGCTTAGATATCCTTTACGGGACATCATAAACAGATCCCTCCTAGAGGGGCATTTTCCAACACCTCTGAAAGAGGCTTTGGTCCGCCCTCTCTTGAAAAAAGTTACAGCAGACCCGGCCGAATTGGGGAACTACCGACCGGTGTCCAATTTACCGTTTCTAGGTAAAATTATTGAGAGGGCTGTGGCGTTGCAGCTACAGAGGTTTCTGGATGACGCTTCCGTCCTAGACCCATGCCAGTCTGGTTTCCGGCCGGGCCATGGGACGGAGACGGTGCTGGTCGCCTTAGTGGATGACCTCCAGCAGCAACTGGATCGAGGCGGCGTTGCGGTGCTGATGCTGTTAGATCTGTCGGCTGCATTTGACACAGTCGACCATCGGCTACTAACGCGCCGCCTCGCCGACATTGGGGTTGAGGGGTTGGCCTTGCAATGGCTTTCCTCCTTTCTCCTGGGTCGGGGACAGAGGGTGGCTATTGGGGGTGAACGGTCCCGGAGGCGCACACTGGATTGTGGGGTGCCTCAGGGAGCAGTTCTCTCCCCGATGCTGTTCAACATCTATATGCGCCCCCTTGCCCAGATTGCCCGGCGGTTTGGGCTGGGTTGCCATCAATATGCAGATGACACCCAGCTCTATCTACTAATGGACGGCTGGCCCAACTCCGCCCCAGGGAATCTCGACCGGGCTTTACAGACTGTTGCGACATGGCTTAGGCTGAGTGGGCTGAGGCTGAATCCAGCGAAGACAGAGGTCCTTTGTGTGGGTCGCGGCGCCCTGGGAAGGGAAATAGCTCTCCCGGCCTTCGATGGCGCGCCATTGAAAGCAGCGCGCCAGGTAAAGAGCCTGGGTGTTTTACTGGAGCCTTCATTATCGATGGAGGCCCAGATAGCAGCCACTGCCAAGTCAGCATTCTTCCATCTGAAGCGGGCGAGGCAGCTGGCCCCTTTCCTTGAGCGCCGGGACCTCGCAACAGTGATCCATGCAATGGTCACCTCAAGATTGGACTACTGTAATGCCCTCTACTTGGGGCTACCTCTGTGCCGGACCCGGAAACTGCAGCTAGTGCAGAACGCAGCGGCCAGGCTGTTGTTGGGACTCCTGAAATGGGAACATATACAGCCGGGGCTGCGTGAACTGCACTGGCTGCCGATCATATACCAGGTCCAGTACAAAGTGTTGGTCATTACCTTTAAAGCCTTATATGGCCGAGGACCCGCCTACCTGAGGGACCGTCTTTCCCCATATGAACCCCAGAGAGCACTGAGGTCAACCGGGAAAAATCTAATGACTATCCCTGGGTCGAGAGAGATTAGATATCAAAAGACCAGAGCACGGGCCTTCTCAATAGCGGCCGCCGCCCTTTGGAACCAACTCCCTGAGGAGGTGCGGGCCCTGCGGAACCTTGACCAGTTTCGCAGGGCCTGCAAGACCTCCCTTTTTAGACTTGCACATTCGGACTGCTAGAGAGGACCGTAAATCAAGGATCCGCCAAATGCGGTTTAAAGATCTATACCGCACTGCTGGTACTAGCAGAACTAGCGTCAATTTCTATCAGTACTGGCAGATGAAGTTATTAACTGTATCAATTGTATTGACTGGTTTTTAAAATTGTTAAGTTCAATGTTTTATATTGTTAAATTTAACTGTTTTGATTATTATTGTATGTTTTTATGAAATGTTGTCAGCCGCCCTGAGCCTGCCGAGGTGGGGAGGGCGGGATAAAAATAAAATATTATTATTATTATTATTATTATTATTATTATTATTATTATTATTATTATTATTGGTCTGTGTTTGCAGACCTCTCATTTATGGTTGCCCAGCAGGCTGTATTCCCAGGACATTGAGAAGGATTGTGAGTATGAGGTGATAAGAGGCAGGATGCAAATATGGTCACATCTCTGATCTCCCCAAAGTAAAACCTGCCACTTGAGACTGAAGGCAGACCGTTTTAGTAGATGAAAGCAAACCAATGAAAGACGTGGGAAATCATCTTCCAGAATTTAAAGGCCATGATTGGTCTGTGGTAGGTATGCACTCTAGGAAAGTCCTCTCCTTCATTAAAACATAACAACCCCATCTACTTTCCTGGCACAATTCCAGGGATATTTAAGTGCTTACACACATCTCACAGATGTGAACCTATTTTCTCTGGGGAAACTTGGAAATATGCTTTTCTGTCTTCATAACAAACCCTTTCTCCCCTTGATTTACATTGCCATGCTAGTACAGGAAGCAGTTACTCTACAGGACTAATTTGGCTGTTGATGTATAAAAACAACTTCAGGAGGGAAGAATGGAAAGCAAAGAAACAGCAGGGAAAATGGAATCTTAATACTTTATCTCCCCATATTTTTGAGACCTGTATGTAAGGTTAACAGCTATGCTAAGGTTGACAATGGTGCTGATCTGGGAAAGAGATATTCTGTAAATTACTGTCTTTTAAAAAAACAATTGCATACCAGTGAGAGTAGTCGTCGTTAATTATTTCTTTATCCTTGCTTACAGAAAAGTTATAGATCTGCTTATGAAGTCTCTTTGAAATTCACAAGTTGTTTCCTGTTGTGAGGAGGTTGCCTCATTTAATCATGGCAAATCTGGGTTCAGCCCCCTCCCCCATCTCAGTTTACTCATAGCAGCATTTCTTTGGCAATGAAGAACCCACAATATCATTTAATCTGCACCAGTCTCAAATTGTCCTTTTCATCAACCCTAGATTTCATAGAAAAGAGGCATTTCTCTGCTCTCAAAACTGCTATAAGTTTCAGGATATACGGATAACAGCCTTTTAAGAAGTCACTTTATTAATAGGGCAATATTACCCATTCCCCACCAAAACCGTGTATCTATAACACCTTTGAGTGATTCCCCCCCCCCGCCCCCCACATAAATCTACTAGCTAACCTTCTTTTGAACAGAAAAATCTTTAAGTCTGGTAAATAGTTTGTGAAACTGTGAGTTTAATGGCACTCACTTTATCAATTAATTTCATCCCTTCTTGACCTGGCCATGCCTATCTGTGCTTTTTTAATCCATAAACTAGAATGCTGCAATGTCTTCTATGCAAAGCTGCCCTTGAAGGTCACGCTGAACTTCAGTTTAAACAGCATGTGGCTGTGTGCATTCCTACGAGACTTTCCCATTATGCACACTTTTTGCCAGTTTGAAAGCCAGTTGGCTGTTTACTTTTGAGTGCATTTTAAAGTGCTGCTTCTTACCTTTAAAGAGTTTCCCATGACCTAGAACCTACATATTTGAGGGACTGCCTTACCCATAATTCCTGTTGTTCCCTTCTGTCTTCCTGTTCTCCATCATGTGGCATATCCTGCTTTGCTCTGTCCCCTGGGCTTTTCAGCTGCTGCCCTAGAGATGGGGAACAGCCTCCCCCAGGTGGTGTGCAGTGGCTGGGTGGAAGGCCTGAAGGCCATCTATGGCTTCCTCTTGATCAATGTCTGCCCCAAGCTGGAAGTTAACTGGCTTTTTCTGGCAAGCAATCAATGCAGTCAGCTCCCGTATGAACATGCCTGATCACTGTGGCCATCTTTTAAGGGGACCTCAGTGTCTGAAAGCAAATGAGTAGCAGCCCAGGAAAGGTCCTCTCAGTGGTGGTACCAAAATTATGGAATTCCTCCGCCTCCAGGGAGATTCATCTGCCTCTCTCAAGAATGATCTGCCACTGATGGGTAAAGACCTGTTCTTTGGGCATTCCCATGCTGGCCCTCCTTCCTGTTTCTTTGTGCTAATTGTTTTTAATTGGTTTTGTAATATACATTTTTCAAAACTCTTTTTAGTGGTGTTGATTGTTCTCCACCTTGGGGGACTTTAATTTGGTTGGAAAGGCAGTCTAAAATGTTCTATTTAAAAAAACACATTGTGATTGCATAGGGTACTGGCCCTCTGGATGTGCTGATCTGGGCACCCCTGTCACGTTACCAGTGCGGTGTGTGTGTGGGGGGGAGAAGTTAGCCTTTCCTAGAGTGCCAGACAGTCTGGGACCGGCCCTGGTTCTGTATTGACTCATGTGGCTGTCAAGACTGAATATAACTCTGGCTCAACCAAAGAGCATGCTGGGTAGAACCAAGTAGAACCAAATGCTGCTAGTGCCTCTCCACTGTTCCCCCTCCCTTTCTTAGAAACTCTCCCTGCTTTGAAATGGTGATGTGTGAAAAGTCTTATCTAAACCTTCTCAGCTCAGGCCCGGGGGAGTCCTAGGAGCCTGGTAAAACATCAAGGCCAATACGCCTAATCAACATGAGAATGTATTAGTAACATCTATGTGTGAATGTCCCCTACACAATTTCCCTGCCCGTAGGAATGCTTTTGAAATACTCTTTATATGCAATGTATTTACTGTATGGTTTCAGTCTCTTCAAGCCTTGGCTTAGGCCACAAGTATCCAGTATCAATAAACTAGTTTCTTTGTATCTACATCGACTCGTTATTGAATCTGCAGACTTGACAGTGACTCTGTGTCAAGATCCTTTGCCATTTTATTGTTTTACCATCTTACTGTTCTCTTCTAAAACGCCTGCTATGCTTATTGGGAAAACAAAAATAGAATCATAGAATCACAGAATCATACAGCAGCTGACACAGGCAGTGGTGCACTTGCAGCAACAACCTGCGGCCAGTGCTCCAGCCAAGTGCCCAGTTCCCCCACCTGACAGATTTGGGGGTTCCGTGGAAGAATTTCCTGCTTTCCTAGCACAGTGTCGGCTGTACTTCGAACTGAGAGCACGAGGCTTCCCCAATGACAAAACTAAGGTGTGTTTCATCATCAGCCTGTTAAAGGGGCAGGCGGCCAAATGGGCCACACCCTTGCTGGTTGCGTCCTCTCCCCTACTGACTGATTACCAGGGGTTTGAGGCCCACCTGTCTGCTGCCTTCTCAAACCCCGTCCAAGCAGCCACAGCCAACCGGAAGATCAGGGCGCTAAAACAAGGCAAATCCTTGGTGGCTCAGTATGCCACCGAATTCCAGCTCCTGGCCCAAGACTTGGCGTGGAATGAGGCTGCCCAGATAGACCAGTTTACCGAGGGGCTGGCAGAGGAAGTCCTAGATGAACTGGCCAGGGTGGAGCCGCCACCCACGCTCCAAGGACTTATCACCCTCTGCCTCCGCATCGATGGCCACCTGGAAAGTCGCCGCCCAGCCAAGACCAGAGGGCGCCAGCTCCCTGCACCGTGCCACTTGGCTCCTCGCCCATCCCCAGCTAGTACCAGAGCCGAGGAGGAGCCTATGCAGCTTGGAGCTGCTCGACCCTGCCTGACTCCAGAAGAAAAGGCCAGACGCCGCACGCAGAATCTGTGCCTTTACTGCGGCACGGCAGGCCACTATGCCTCTGGCTGCCCTGCTAAGCGTCGGATACCCGGACCCTCGTTGCCACCACCGCCAAAAGAGCAGCCCCAGGCGTAAGTGGGCCCTCCAGCCTGGGGCGACTAGCTGGGTCCTCCGAACAGCAGACTGATACCCCGGGCCTGTTCCTGCTACCAGTCAAACTTCATCTGCCTGATGAACGCTGACTGTTCGTGTATGCCATGCTGGACTCGGGAGCGGCCCACTGTTTTGTAGATGCCACCTTTGTAAAGCAGCACCAGATCCCAGTGCAGACAAAAGAGACTCCTCCCACCACTCTAGCAGCCGGCATCCCGAGTGGTGGTCCTCAGCTCCCGCAGAAGTACACAGATTTCGCCGATGTCTTCGAAGAGACAGGAGCGGATCAGCTTCCCCCTCACCGGCCCTATGACTGTGCCATTGACCTGGTACCTGGGGCACCACTCCCGGTGGGGCGTCTGTACCCGATGTCGGAGCCTGAGTTGGCAGCTCTGCGAGACTACCTGGACAAGAACCTAAAACGCGGATTCATCCGACCCTCAACCTCTCCCCTGTCTGCTCCAGTCCTCTTTGTAAAGAAGAAAAGTGGGGAGCTCCGGCTGTGCAATGACTACCGGGCCCTGAACAAGATCACCATCCGCGACCGGTACCCTCTACCACTGATCCCTGAACTCTTGGATCGCTTAAAGGGAGCCCAAATCTACACCAAGCTGGACCTCTGTGGAGCATACAATTTGGTGCACATAAGGCCCGGAGACGAGTGGAAGACCGCGTTTGGGACCCGATACGGGCAGTACGAGCATCTGGTGATGGCCTTCGGATTGACCAACGCCCCCGCTGTCTTCCAGAGGTTCATGAACGACATATTCCGGGACCTGCTCGACCGCTTCGCAATCATATATCTGGATGACAACCTGATTTACTCCCGCAATCCTGCCCAGCACGCCGATCACATCTGCCAGGTCCTGCAGCGCCTACGAGCCCATGGCCTCTACGCCAAACTGGAGAAGTGCGACTTTGACCTGCGCTCCGTCGAGTTCCTTGGCCACATTGTGTCACCACAGGGAATCCTCATGGACCCTAAAAAAGTGAAAGTGGTCCTGACCTGGCAGGCTCCTCAGAACCGCAAAGACCTGCAGCGGTTCCTTGGTTTTGCCAACTATTATCGGCAGTTCATCCCGGCCTATGCATCCCTGACAACACCCCTGACTCAACTACTCCGCCCCAAAGAACCCTTCCGCTGGTCCCCAGAGGCTGATAATGCCTTCTCCACCCTGAAGACCCGCTTTGCCACCGGGCCACTCCTGAGATACCCGGACCTCCAGCTTCCCTTTACAGTGGAAGCTGATGCCTCCAACGTCGCCCTGGGAGCAGTGCTGTACCAGCGCAAGGAACCGTCCCAGCCACTCCAGCCCTGTGCCTATTACTTGCCAGCTCACTGCTGCAGAGAGGAACTATACCATTTGGGAGAGGGAGTTGCTCGCGATCAAGGCGGCTTTTGAGGTTTGGAGGCATTACCTCGAAGGGGCTCGCCACCCTGTTCAGGTGCTCACCGACCACCGGAACTTGGAGCACCTCCAGACCACCCGCCGTCTCAACCAGCGCCAGATCTGGTGGTCCCTATTCTTCTCCCGCTTCGACTTCCGGGTCTCCTACATCCCCCATACCCAGAACCGGAAAGCAGACGCACTCTCCCGGAAACCGGAATACGCCCCTGCTACAACTGAGACCGCGCCCGCTGCTCCCATCCTGCCGCCCTCAGTGTTTGCCGCCACCTCCACTTCACCAGCACTCGTGGAGGAAATTCGTGCTAGCCAGGCCAACGATCCATGGGTCCAGCAACACCTCCAGGCACTCCGAGATGACTCCACAGGCGAGTTCACGACTCGAGGCGGCCTCTTGCTACACCGCGAATGCCTCTATATGCCGCCCGGGCCCTTGCGGGCAGAAGTGCTATGCCTGACCCACGACTCGTTACCCGCCGGGCACTTTGGACAGCATAAGACCACCCACTTGCTGACACGGGAATTCTGGTGGCCACGAGTTCACTCCGATGTTGCCCGTTATGTCAGCTCCTGTGACGTCTGCCGACGGGCCAAAGACATTCCAGCCAAACCCTCAGGGTTGTTACAGCCCTTGCCCACACCCTCAGGACCCTGGGATACCATCTCGATGGACTTCATCACGGAACTTCCGCGATCCAAGGGTCAGACTTGCATCTTGGTGGTTGTCGACCTATTTACCAAGATGGCCCACTTCATTCTGTGCCCGAAACTTCCCACAGCTCAAGAGACAGCCCAGCTCTACCTGTAGCATATCTTTCGCCTGCACGGACTCCCAGCCCACCTGATCTCAGACCGGGGCCCCCAGTTCTCCTCTCAGTTCTGGCAAGCCCTCCATTCCAGCCTGGGTACTCGAGTGCACCTGTCCTCAGTCTACCACCCACAGACAGATGGTGAGACAGAGCGCACCAGTGCCACGCTAGAGCAATATCTCCGCTGTTACACCTGTTACCAGCAGGACGACTGGACCACTCTGTTGCCTCTAGCGGAGTTTGCATACAACAACGCGGTCCATTCATCCACCCAACTGACCCCGTTTGCTGCAACCTACGGGTACCACCCTCGGTTCTTCCCGGCGATCCTGCCACCCACGAATGTCCCCACCATCGATGCCTACCTGCAAGAACTCCATGCCAGCCAAGACTCGCTCCGGGAGCAGCTACAGTGGGCCAAGGAAGCCTATAAACTGGCTGCAGACCGAAAGAGGCAAAAAGGCCCCCCAATGCAGCCGGGGGATCAGGTGTGGCTCTCAACTCGCTACCTACGCCGGCCTGGTCGGTCTCACAAGCTGGATGCGCGGTTCATTGGACCCTACCCCATCGTGGAACAAATAAACCCCGTCGCCTTCAGGCTCCAGTTGCCACCCCACCTCCGTATTCACCCTGTGTTCCATCGCTCCCTCCTTGTTCCAGCTGCACCCCCTGACCCAGCTCGGCCTCCTTGCCCACCGCCGCCACCACCGGTGCTGGTGGATGACGAGGAAGAATATGAGGTGCACCGGATCCTGGACTCCCGGTACCATCATGGAGGCCTCCAGCACCTTGTGGACTGGGAGGGATACGGCCCCGAAGACCGGTCTTGGGAGCCTGTGGACAATCTTCATGCCCCGGACTTGGTGCAGCGGTTCCACAACGACCACCCCGACCTCCCAGGCCCCTCGACTGAGGGGGGCCCTGGGGGGGGATAGTGTCATGGGTGCTGTGGACTCTGCAGAAGGAGTGGAGCCTGCAGAGGAAACTGTGCCCCTGCCACCTGCACCAGCGCCCCTGCCTCCTGCTGGAGAAGATCCCAGCCCCCCTGTCTCACCCTCTCGGGTGGCTCGTGTGCGTGACTGCCTTCGTCAGGACCTCAGGGATCGGAGGAGGGCGGCACGCTCACAAGCAAGACGCTCCCTGAGCCCTGAGTTTTGAAAGGATTCTGGCCCTTCTAAGGGCAAGAATGCTTGAGTTGTAGCAGGATCCTGGCTGCCTCTCTGAGCCAGCAATTAGCCCAAATGGGCAACAGCCAGCAGAGGGCTATATAGCTGTGGGCTTTGGGAGGAGGCTTTGTGGAAGCAACTAGTCATCTACCTGATGTTCTAGAATCCACTCCGGCTTTGACTTTGGCTTTTGGACTCCCTGACTTCGGCTCTTGACTTCTGGACTCCCTGACTTCGGCTTCTGAACCTCTGACCTGCGTTACCTGGACGGTGATTCGGATTTGGTGCCTCGGACCCTCTTGCTTACCGGCTACAGACCTCGGCCTGCCCTTGGACTTTGCCTGACCCAGCCCCAGCGGTGACACTACCTTCCTCAGGGAAACGGACCTCACTGAGAGCTTCTATGTCGATATTCAACCTGAGAAGTTCGTGGGCAACTAGAGCAGAGCGTCGTTCAGGGCAGCCACTGTCTACTGTGTCAAGCATGGTTCTGATGTTCCAACACGCAAGCTTTAGTCTTTGCACACTTTGTGAGGTAGGTGCATGCCTTTTCTTTGTTGTTATTTTTCGACCGCAAGTAAGGATGCCCGTTGACCGTGGCTAGCCAATGGTGGGGGGGAGGAGACAAGCTTTGTTTAGGCCACTTTTTCTAGGCCCCTCTCCATACGGAGCAAGCAGTGCTGTCCCTAAATAAGGCTGCTTGGTCGTTCAGGGTGCTGCCGAAAAATCCTTTCGTCTCCAGGTCAGCATCAGGCGACCAATACCCCGAACCGCCTACATGCAGGATCGGGACTGCAGCTTCCAGTGGCATCTTCCACCTGCCGTTTCACCCCTTGCCCATCGCTGTAGGACTTGGTATGTTGTGGGTTGTGGATGTGGATACCCTTCAGGCCTGCGCAGAGGAATTTTTAGGTGAAGTGCAGTGTGCGCAGTACTGGCTCCACCCTTTCAACATGGGGTCATCTGCCATGACCCAGTAAGCCGGGACACCGGCAGCGAGTCCTCCAGGTGGTAGATGTTACATTAACGAGCTCTGTCTGCCCGGGCTTGTTGTTAGAGTTTTCCTTCTCTTGGCTGGTGAGGTTTGTGAGCCCAGCCTGCCCATCCGGTTATACTGCCAGACATTCGGTCGCACCATAACGTGGCAAACTCTGTGAAAACGGGGGGGGGGGGGACCAGCGAGAAGGTGTTGCCACAGATGCAGTAATGTAGGAGAGGCCATTGCAATGACCATCTGCCAGGCATAGCCAGACAGTGACCACGCAGCGTTCACTACACCGGGAAAGGAGAGGCGATGTATTGCGCATGCACTTTCCCTGGGAGGGCAGGACACCCAGAGGGAGCCCACTCCACCTGCATGGTGGATATATAAGTATTAAATCCTCCTTTCCATATCCACTCAAGCAGTTTTCTGCCATGTGCAGAGTTCTTGTGGCAGATGTCTCAGAGCTGTCACAGATAACTCAGTATGAAAGTATCCTTGCAGTTACCAAGTGTGAAAATCACCCAGCTAATGTATTCGCTTATGAACACAAATCATGCAACCACACCTGCAAACTCTCACGCTCAAGTTTTATTATAAAGACATATTTAAAGTTAACCTCCTTTCCTCTCCCAAAGTTTTAAACTTTTGTTGGGTGCATGAACCAACTTATAATTAATCCAGATAATTTGTGTGGAGGCAGGAACTGTGCACCGTAAAATTACTAATGACATGTCAATGCAATTAATATTTAATGAATTATTCCACACCTGAGTGCCTTCAAATGTATGTGGCAACCTGTATGACTTGCACAGCGTCATTCTGACTGAAGCACAGTGATTTGAAGCATGTTAACTATTTTTCAGTAATACTTTTTTTGGGCAAATGATTAGAAGAGAAACTGAAAGTAAATGCCAAGTGTGCTATATTAGTTGTTTCTACAATTAACGGGAAAGTTCGATAGGAATTCTTTGAAACACTGCTTAAAGCAAAAATTGATTTACTTATGTAGAAGAAGAAGACATTGGATTTATATTCCGCCCTCCACTCAGAGCAGCTCACAATCTCCTTTATCTTCCTCCCCCACAACAGGCACCCTGTGAGGTGGGTGGGGCTGAGAGGACTCTCACAGCAGCTGCCCTTTCAAGGACAACCTCTGCCAGACCTATGGCTGACCCAAGGCCATGCTAGCAGGTGCAAGTGGAGGAGTGGGGAATCAAACCCGGTTCTCCCAGATAAGAGTCCGAACACTTATCCACTACACCAAACTGATTATAATAACTGCAGCTGGCTGATTGTATCTATTTTTAGGGGAATGTGCAATGTTAGCTCTGTATGACTTTAAGAAGGTATTATATAGTGAGTTCAGCCACCTTGAGATAAACAAGAATGTTTATTGAATGGAGCAGAACAGAGAACAAATAGGCCACCCTACTCCTTATATCCATTTGGCCTGAGTTAAACATGCCGCCTTATGTGGGCAGCAAGCCCTACGCTGTTGCTCTCTCCAGGATCCTTCATTTGCATTTCCTGAGAGAAAGGCCTTGTGCCCCAATTGGCTGGTTCTAAACAACAGCCAATCAGAATGTGGGCATTAGGGTCCTGGAGGGATGAACTATGCTTCCAGGTCAACTAATAGACACAGTTTATTTATTTCTTTTATCAAATTTATATCCTGCCCTCCTGCCCTCTGAGAGACCTGTTGTCTGTTTAAGTGTCAGCACAGACCTTGATGTCCAACGGTCTGATTCAGTATTAGGCAACTTTGTGTGTATTCATATGTGTTGATGACTTGTCTGTGGGCTTTTGCATCTGGGAATGTATAATCTTCAGGAGAGTATCATCCTCCTAGTTTCAGGGCTGGGTATCATTTTAATTTCTCTTTTGGTTTCACTTATAATAGTCACAATTGTGCCATCTTTATATCACACAGCTCCTAATAAATGTTTTTTTATTAATAACGTCATGTTGGCTTGGATCTGTAGATCCTGCAAATAATAATAATAATGCAACATGTGTAAGTACAGCCACGAGATCCTGAGATTGTCTGGCAGCCAGAAGTTCTGCATTGTGCACCACTAGATGGCAAGGGAGATTTGTTTTTAAGGCAAGAGATGTTTCAGAGGTTGCTGGCCACTGCCTGCCTCTCACCTGCTTTGTAGGAGGACCGCAGTTCTGCTGGTGCACAGAAGATGCTGCTCATCTCCTCCCCCACAAGTGGTTCCAGGATGGCTTTTTGGTACTGCCTGCTTGTAGGGGAGGAATCAACACCCGATTCTTTCACCTGAATCTCTTTTGGTTGCACAGAGGGATCTATGGATTCAGCCAGTATTATTATCTTTTGATATTAATTATTAGGCTTTGTTATCATCTTGGAATCTGGTGTGTTTGTGCTGGTGAATATAGTGAAGAATCTTGTTTGGTCCACATGATTTTAGAGAAAGGAGGAGATGGATGCGTATTCATGTGACCATTCTTCTCACACTTGGCATTAGCAAATAACTACTCTGGGCATGTGGATAACTTTGAATTTTGTCTGCACGTGCTTCCTTCTGAATTTTGAACTACATTAACTGGACTCTGTAATCATTCTGTCACACACTCTGCCCCCAGGAAACACAACGGGCTGTGAGGCTTGTCCTCTGTATGCCTGGATTGCTGGGGTGACTGCAGCTGAACTGGTTCCTGCCTAGGAATTCTCCAATCCTTTCTTCTAGCTGGAAGCAGAAATTCAAAGCACCACAGATTGGGGGAGGGGGAAGGAAGGACAGAAGAAAGCGGGGTGGGGGCGGGGATCAGTAATGGCATTAAGAGCTTTCGGAAATAAGCATTCCTTGGCAGAGTCTGAAGAGCATCCAGTCTGTAAATGCTGCTACAGGGAACCTGCAAATGTCCCTCAGCTGTAGAGGCTTCCAGACCGCTGACCAAACGGGATGAACGCCAGCCACATCACAGCATGTTTCAGTCCTGCTGTTTCCAAACCTGATGATTAATTCATGTGCTGACATCTCCTCCTCCACAAGGATCCATCTGAAGGTGGCATCTGAAGTCTTTCTTCTCTGAGGCCATTTGCTGGGAGTCTCAGAACATGGGCTTTTCGGCTTCCTTAAGTCCATTGCGGCTTTTAAGCCAAGCTATGCTTTGAACTGAAGGCATCTTATGTAGTTTTTAAGCCCTTCGTTTAAGAACATTCATCTTTTTGCCCCAAGCACCCCCAGTGAATGCACAAGACAGCAGCATTGGGTTTGGGTTTTTTAGGTAGATAATTAATTATGCAAGGGTTTGCATCTCATCAAATACGCTGACACGCTTTAAGAGGCAGGCTGTGCTGGTTATCCTGGCAATGGTTGCCTTTCTTGGGCAGGCTTTCTTGGACAGACTCTGCCTGTGTCTCCTGCTGGCCTGGCTTATCATCACCTTAGCAGAGTGCTGAGATGAGCCCAGCCCCCTCCTCTGATGGGCTGCCCAGGCCAGCCACTGCCAGGGCCAGAGAGATGTGGCTCAGCACCAAGAGCCTCAGCCACAGCCAGCAACGCAGCCGGTGCTCCTGACGCCACAGGGAGCTTGCTGAGCATCTATACCTTGTGTGATCAGCTGGCCCAGTCCCTGCAACCCAAGAGGCTTAGCCTAGCTTAAAACCCCTTGCCCCACAAGCTGATGATAACACCCTGCGGGACTTGACAGAGATCTGCCAATGAGATGCCACACCTTTCTGGAGAGAACTGCTGTGAGAGCTCTCTTAGCCCCACCTGCCTCACAGGGTGTCTGTTGTGGCAGGGAAAGTAAAGGAGATTGTGAGCCACTCTGAGACTCAGAGTATAGGGCGGGATATAAATCCAATATCATCCTCATCTTCTGGAGAAGGACACACACCACCCTCTCTACACAAGGGTGGCAATTCTCACGCACCCCCACCATCCAGAATTGCACACCTAAGCATCAATCTTAGCCCTTCTGTGTTTGATCTGAGCAAGCTTCATGGCTCCCCTCCAAATCCCCCCATGTAGAAAAACAGGGAACAAACTTTGTACCTGCTGTGGGTCCCTCAATATCTTCCACAGGAGTGCTGTTCCTTTCATCTGTCTTCACCGAGATGCAAGACGGGGATACTGGGAAGTCTGCTCTCCCTCAAGACCTGAGTGGGGTGGGGGGGAGAAGCTGGCTCCATAACACACCCCATAGCACCTTCCCCTGGATGCTGGCTGTTGTCCCCCCCCCCCACCCCCGGCAGCAGCTCTCTTGCTTGCTCAGAAGACAACAGAAGGGCCCACCACCAGCACCTGACTGAATTTCTTGCTATGCTCACACCTGCAAGCAATAAGTATCAGTTTATCTAATGGAAACCTTAAAAAAGTGACTGTTGCCTGCCAGTGAGGAAGAGGAGGAGCAGCAGCAGCAGCAGAAGACTTTCCCTTCGTCTCCCCACAGCAGGCCCCTCGTGAGGCAGATGGGGCTGAGGAATTCTTCAATTTTATTGATAATAAACAATTTTATTGGTAACATATAGTAATAAATCTATATCTTACAACTTTAAAAAAATTAATCTACCCCAAATATTACTTTCCACCCACCCCTCCCCCCGTTACTTGACCCCTGCCAGTGTTATTTACTTAAAAAAAATCCAAATATTAAAGGTACCTTTAACTATTAAAACAAAAAAAATTATATTCTTTTTAAAACTTAATCATTATTAAAAATTGTCCAGTATCCTTTTATTTTCCACTCTTTTTCTACATATCTTCTAAACTTTTTCCACTCCATCTTAAAAACTTCTAAATCATAGTCTCTTAATATTCTTGTTAATTTGTCCATTTCACTCCATGTCATAACTTTTATAATCCAATCCCATTTCTCTGGTATTTTTTCTTGCTTTCACAGCTGCGCAAACAATGTCCTAGCAGCTGAAAGCAAGTACCAGATTAAAGTTCTATCTTCTTTTGGAAATTTTTCCATTTCTAATCCCAATAAGAAAGTCTCTGCAACTTTCATTACTTCATATCCCAATATCTTAGAAATTTCTTGTTGAATCATTTGCCAATACGGTTTTGCTCTTTCACAAGTCCACCACATATGGTAGAAAGAACCATGCTTTTTACATTTCCAACATCTGTCTGGCATCTTGTTATTCATCTTTGCTAATTTTTTAGGAGTCATATACCATCTATACATCATCTTAAAACAATTCTCTTTAATACTTTGACATGTTGAGAGTTTCATAGAATTCTTCCACAGATATTCCCAAGATTCCATCTTTATTTCTTTATTTACATTAATTGCCCATTTGATCATTTGAGATTTCACTACTTCATCTTCTGTAGACCATTGTAGAAGTAATTTATATATTTTTGAAATTAATTTATCATTGTCTCCAAGCAGAACTTTTTCCATTTCTGTTTGCTCTTTCCTTATTCCTTCAGTTTTAATATCATTCTCTACCAAGCTCTTTATTTGTTGCATTTGAAACCAATCATATTTGTGATTCAACTCTTCAGCAGTTTTCAGTTGCATTTTTCCACTTTGTATTTTTAATAATTGATTATATGGCAGCCACTTTTCTTCACCTATCTCAGCCGTTATTTTTATTACTTCAGCTGGCACTATCCATAACGGTCTTCTCTCATCTCCATATTTCTTGTACTTCATCCATGTATTTAATAAATTACTTCTTATATAATGGTGAGAGAAAAAACCGTCCATCTTTTTTCCATAATACAAATATGCGTGCCAGCCAAATTTATTTCCGTGACCTTCCAGCACTAAAAGTTTTTTGTTTAACAGTGTTATCCATTCTTTCATCCACTCTAAACAAACTGCTTCATGATATAATTTTAAATCTGGTAGTTGAAATCCGCCTCTCTCTTTTGCATCTGTCAAAATTTTCATCTTAATCCTTGGTTTCTTCCCAGCCCACACAAATTCTGAAATTTTCCTTCGCCATTTATCAAATTGTTTGCCATCCTTCACAATAGGAATAGTTTGAAACAAATACATTATTCTTGGTAAGATATTCATTTTAATTGCAGCTATTCTACCCAGCAATGCCAAGTTAAGCTTGTTCCATTTTAGCATATCCATTTTACGCCATAATTTCTCATAATTATTTTTAAACCGATCAATATTTTTCATTGTTATCTCCACCCCTAGGTACTTTACCTTAGAAATGACTTCACAGCCCGTTAGTCTCTGTAATTCTTGTTGCTTGTTCATCTGCATATTTTTACACAGAATTTTTGATTTTTCTCTATTTATGCAAAGTCCCGCCAACTCCCCATATTCTTGTATTTTAGATAACAGCAAAGGTGTAACTTGTATGGGGTTTTCATTTATAAACATTATATCATCAGCAAAAGCTCTGTATTTGTAAGTAAATCCTTTTATTCTTAAACCTTCTATATCTTTTTCTTCTTGGATCTGCATCAGTAATATTTCAAGAGTCATTATAAACAACAGTGGTGAAAGCGGACAGCCTTGTCTAGTACCTTTGCTAATTTTCATATCTTCTGTAAGATCTGCATTTATACACAACCTTGCACTTTGTTCAGAATATATTGCTTTTATCATTCTTATAAAACTTTCTCCCAGCTCCATTTTTTCCATTACTGCAAATATAAAGTCCCAACTTAAATTGTCAAATGCTTTTTCTGCATCTGCAAAGAATAATGCTACTTCTTTTTCTGGATGTCTTTCATAATATTCTACAATATTTACAACAGTTCTAATATTGTCTATTATTTGTCTTTTGGGAAGAAACCCTGCTTGATCTTTATAAAGTTTATCAAATGTTGTTTAAGCCGTTCTGCCAAGATTCTTGTTAATATTTTATAGTCATTATTTAATAGCGAAATTGGTCGATAATTTTTTACATTCGTGACATCTCTATCTTCCTTGGGTATCAACGAAATGACATCTTCTTTCCATGTGTTTGATACATTCCCTTTTATTCTTATCATATTCATCAGCTTCTGCAATTTTGGTATTAATTCATCTTTAAAGGTTTTAAAATATTTAGCTGTATATCCATCTGGCCCAGGAGCTTTTCCATTATTCATTGCGTTAATTGCTGCTTCAATGTCTATTTTTTCAATTGGATCATTCAAAACTTTTCACATATTTTCAGTTAAGGGCTCTATTTTTATCTTTTGTAGATACTCATCCATCTTCTCTTTCTTCATTTTAACAACTTTAAACAATTTGGCATAGTACTTAAAAAATTCTCTTTTTATCCCCTCTTGAGTAACCACTCTCTTCCATCTACCACAATTCTGTTAATAATTCTATTTTCTCTCTTTTTCTTCAATTGCCAAGCCAAATACTTTCCCGGTTTATTTGCTCCTTCAAAGGATTTCTGCTGAAGTCTTTTCAAACTCCATTACACTTCTTTATTTAACAAATATCTCAATTGAGTTTGTAATATTGTAATTTTCCTTAAAATTTTCTTTTTCCCTGGTCTTTTTCTCAACTTCCCTTCCTTTTTCTTTATTTCATTTTGAATGTCCAACAACTGTTTTTCTTTCATTCTCTTATCTTTATTATTCAAAGTAATCAACACTCCTCTCATTACTGCTTTATAAGCATCCCAGACCATCTGAAAATCAATATCCTCTTTATCATTCACTTGGAAAAAAGCTTTAGTTTCATTTTCTAGGTATGTCACTGTTTCTTTATTCTGTAGCAAATCTTCATTCAATCTCCATCTTCTCAATTTCTTGGACAATTTCGTAATCCACATTATTGGGTTATGATCAGCCCCAATTTTAGGTAAAATCTCTATCTTCCTTGTTATAAGACCTAAATCTTTGGTTCCCCACAGCATGTCAATTCTAGGAAAAGTTTTGTGTCTTGCTGAAAAAAAAGTATAGTCCCGCAGTTCAGGGTTGAATTTCCTCCATATGTCTTCCAAATTTTCTTGTTTAACCAGTTCAAAAAAAAAGACTCTTGGCAATTTCCCTTCTTTACAATTATTTTTTTCTCTTCCAGATCTATCCAATGAGTTCTTAACTGTTTCATTAAAATCTCCCATTAACAATACTTGGTCATAGGTCAGTTCATCAAGCTGTTGTATAATGTCTTTTTAAAAAGCATCCTTTGCACCATTAGGTGCATACAATCCCAATAACAACATTTTTTCCCATTTAGTATTGTCTCTAGTGCTACAAATCTCCATCTTTATCTTTAAACACTAAGTTTGGCTCCAATTCTTGTTTAATATAAAGAACCACTTCCCTTTTCTTCTGTTCAGCTAATGAAAAAATTCTACTCCCAATTGTTAGTTCCATAAAAATTTATAATCCTTTTGTTTAATATGCACTTCTTGCAAACAAATTATATTACAGTTTTGTTTCTTAATCCAATGAAATGTTGCCCTTCTGTTTTGTGGTGAATTTAGTCCATTAACATTCCAAGACAATAATTTATAATCCATCATGGTGCAAATTCTGAGTCCGCTTGCGGAGAGGGCGGGATATAAATGTAAAGTAATAAATAAATATAAATAAATTTTCTTCAAAATATCTATGCAACTCCTGGGCATTTGTAATTGTGATTCTCTTCCCCTGGAGTTCAAAGCTCAGACCTTCAAGTATTATCCATCTAAATCTCATGCCATTGTCTCTCAATTTTTCTGTCAGCTTTCTATATGTTTTCCTATCATTTATCACTTGCCTTGGCAGCTCCTTCATAATTCTCACTTTGCTGCCTCTTACTATCAATGCCTTTTCAAAGTTTTTATTCATGATCCTTCCCACCATTTCCTTTGTCATATATCTTATAACAACATCTCTTGGTAAATTATTTTTCTTGGCAAAAAGTGAATTCACTCTATACATATAATCATACATGTTTTTTAGTCTCTTCAGGGTCTTCATCTAAAAATTCTGCAATTATTTCTATTATATAACCTTTTAAATCACCATCCTCCACTTCAGGTACTCCTCTTAGACGTATCTGAGTCTCCATCAATTTGCAGTCATGGATTGTCACTTTTTCTTGCATTTTCAGCAAGGTGGAATCATATACTTTCATTTTGCCTTCTACTTCCTGCACTTTCTTAGATGTTTCCTCAGTTTCCTTTCTGAGATCTTCCATATATTTTTTAATCTCTGCAATAATTTCTTTTTTCAATTCATCTATCATCTCTCTCACCCCTCTCATCATTCTGGCTTCCATCGCCTCTAATTGGTCTTGCATTTTCTACAGTGAAGTAGCCCTTGTTCGGGGCTGCTTGTGTTCAGACATTTAAAAACACCAAAAATTTTAATCTCAGTTTTCGAATTTGACTGTCAGATTCAAAAGATTAGAACTTGCTTTTTATAATAAGCCAAATTTCGCCATCCTCGGAGCTTCCTAGACCAAGATATTAATTTTTAAAACTTTTAAACCCTTCAAAAAACAGCAAAATTTTGGACCTCACCAATTTTCAATTCAACTATTAGGTTCAAAAGAGTAGGACTTGCCCTTTATAACAAGCCCAATTTTGCCATCCTCAGAGCTCCCAAAGTCAAGATATTTATTTTTAAAGTTTTTAAATCTTCCAAGATGGCGGTCGCAACTTTTTACTGCTCCTTGCAATTTTTTTCCCCTTTTAAAAATTTCCGAGGACCACACAAATAATATGACCAATAGTGTTTATCTTCTTACCCTCTTTTCAATTGATTCCAACAATTTTTAATGTCCCTAATTCTTTTAAAACTTTGTTTTTATTTTGGCCTCCCAGCAATGGCCGCCGATGTTTCTCAATGGTATATATTCCTAGAGTAGGTTTTCTTTCCACTACTTCCTGCTTTTGTTGCCACGAAGTCTCGTTCACACTGGTAAGGAGATCTCACGATGCTTGGCGTATTTCCTGTCTTGCTCAGATGTGCTGCAGGTCTGTTCCAATATGACGATGGTGCTTTTTCTTCCAAAACCGCAAGTAGACAAAACAATAAATTCTTTCCCACTTTTTAGCTGTTTTTAACACTGTCCTTTATATTTAAAAAGTCCAAATTTCACCTCTTCCTTCCCTCTTCTTCCACGCTCTCTAAATTTTCTTTTCCCACCTTTTAAATTTGTCTCTTTAAACTATAAATAGCTCCAGAATGAAAAATAGTCTTCTGTACATTTTTTTCCAATTATCCAAGTTTCCACTGGTCTTGCAAAGCTTTAGATGTTTAGCAATGTCCAAGAAGGTTAGGATCCTGTCAAGCTTATGTCAAATAAATGACTCTGAGAACTTCTGCAGATGATGAATATGCAACTCTTCCCCGAGACCCCTCAAAGCCTCAAAGAAGCCCCCCCCCTCGGGACTTCTTTTTAGCCAAGGTAAATCTCATCAAAGTTTCCTGTGCATATCTTGGACTAATCTCTAACTGAGAAAAGTAGGCAGCAGGCTTTAATTTGCCTTTCACTACCCCGAACAGAAGTTCCAGCCTGCTCCCATTATGAGAGGCAGCTCAGCTCAGCATTTTCCTCCCCCGGAAGTCCGGGCTGAGAGAGTTCTGAGAAGTCTGTGACTGACCCAAGGTCACCCAGATGGCTGCAGGAGGAGGAGGAGAAAGAGTGGGGAATGAAACCTAGTTCTTCAGATAAGAGTCTGCTGCTCTTAACCATGACACCAGACTAGTCCTGCCCAGCATTCCCAGCCTCGCAGTGGTGAGTCTACCTCTTATTCTAAATAAATGGTCCCAAACTCCTATGCAGGCTGCCCTTCAGCCCAAGCAAGGCAGCAATCCACCCAGGCCGGAGTGTCGTGTTCACAGGGGTGCTGAGTGCCCTCACCAGGCAAAGCCGGGTTCCTGGAAGTTCCTAAAACCAAGCGATGCCCTTTGCTCAACGGATGTATTTTGGACTTCGGTATTATGCCCCATTGATCCAAAGCTCGCAGGACACTTCCGCCCCCCCCCCCCAGAAGTGGCCAAGAGCTGCCCTTTGTTCAGTGCTCCAAGGAGAGGCAGCCAGTGCTGCTGTTGCTCCTGCTGCTGCACAGAAAAGTCCAGCCTCATCAAGGGTTTGCAAAGCCCCCTGTGCCAGGGGTCCAAAAGGCTCATAAGCTCAGGTGCAAAGGGTTCCTCCCATTAATCCTTTTCTTGCACTGGTGCTTCATGGGCCCAACCCTTGAGCATCTTCCTAATCCTAAAATCACCTGTGGTGTCCCTCCATAACCCTCAGCTTTCACTTGGGAAGCTGAATGCAGCCCATAGCCCTTAATGGCCCTGAGTGCCAGATCTTGGCCTTTCGGCAGCACTAGAAGTCGCTGGAGAAGCTCCCCTGGAGAGTCAAGTTTATTGCAATCCAAGATTACAGTTGGGAACCAGAGTCATCAGCAAACATTTCCATTGGTTCCGTATCTTATATACACTAAACACAAAATGCAATACTGGGTTAAAATACCAAGACAGAGTTCTTCTAATCTTCTGTCTAGTTAAAGATGCCTGAGCGCAAAACCTGACCCACGTCTGCCTCCTCCCTAACTGCCCAACCCCACTGTTGAGCCAAAGCCAGCATCCCTGCCCACCCTGCCTCACTCCCAAAGGCCCAGAGCTCATTTGGCGGCCATGCCTGGCTCCCCCCTGGAACTGAGACAGGGCAGCAGCAGCACGACTGTTATCAAAGCCCCCCCCCCCCCGGATGTGCTTAGATTTGAACAGCATATTCAGTTCTGAACAGTGCAGAATAAAACTTCAGTGCCCTGGCGCTCTCCATTGTCTGCTGACTGATATGATAACCTTCACTATGGCCCAACTATTACAGTGGTCCCAACCTTTTTGGCCGGTTTTGTGGAAGACAATTTTTCCACATTCTGGGGGTGGGGGGGCAATGGTTTTGGGATAATCCAATTGTGTACTTTATTTCTATTAGTTTGGTGTGGTGGTTAAGTGTGCAGACTCTTATCTGGGAGAACCGGGTTTGATTCCCCACTTCTCCACTTGCAGCTGCTGGAATGGCCTGGGGTCAGCCATAGCTCTCACAGAGTTGTCCTTGAAAGGGCAGCTTCTGGGAGAGCTCTCTCAGCTCCACCTACCTCACAGGGTGTCTGTTGTGGGGGAGGAAAGGAAAGCAGATTGTGAGCTGCCCTGAGACCCTGAGATTCGGAGTGGGCAGGATATAAATCCAATGTCATCTCCTCCTCATTATTATTATTACTACTACTACTGCATTGTAATATATAATGAAATAATTATACAACTCATGGCCTGGTTGCTAACAGGCCACAGAAGAAGAAGAAGATATTGGATTTATATCCCGCCCTCCACTCCAAAGAGTCTCAGAGCGGCTCACAATCTCCTTTACCTTCCTCCCCCACAACAGACACCCTGTGAGGTGGGTGGGGCTCTGCCCTTTCAAGGACAACCTCTGCCAGAGCTATGGCTGACCCAAGGCCATTCCAGCAGGTGCAAGTGGAGGAGTGGGGAATCAAACCCGGTTCTCCCAGATAAGAGTCCGCTCACTTAACCACTACACCAAACTGGGACCGGTCCGTGAACCGGGGGTTGGGAACCTCTGGACTATTACACCAAAAGGAAACCAAATTCCTTAAGACAGTATCCCAAATATGGGCTGTTGCTACAGTACATAAGAGAAAGCTCCAGGAAGGTAGCATCCCTAAGTACACCCTTGTGTTCCTACCTCTGGGCAAGCAGTGGGTACCCAGTGGCCCTGGAAATAAATTCCAAACCCACATGTCCCCTGCAGCATCTGACTGCACCTGGAAGTTGTGGCCAGCCACTCAGCCTGTAACTCCTCCAAAAGGATAAACCATTAAATCCCTGAAAGTCCAGCCGGACACAGGCTTAGTGGGACCCAAGACTTTAACTCTGTGATGAGCACAGCTAACACCTCTGATAGCATTTGCCATTCTGCATAAAAAGGACCTCAGATGCCCAAGCACTACGTGCATTTGCTTCAGGGTCATCTTCCAACTAGCACAGAACTCCCTGCAAAGCAGCTCCAACTTTCCTTCAGGCAAATGGCGATGTGCCCTCCTTCTGTCTTCATTCCCAGAAATGTAAGGCGATGCTTGGGGCCCTCAGCCTTTTCTTCCGCCAAAGGAACTCCCAGTTCCAATGCCAGTTCCTTAAAAACAGCCACATGTCAGGCACACTTATCAGAATCACCTGGACCTGCTAATAAAAAGATTCCCTGAGTAATGAGTAATCCAATCAGATCCTGCCTTTTCCTTAAACGCCCACTCAGGCACGGCACTGAAGCGCTCAAAGGCAGAATGAGATTGTGAGCAACACACAAGAAATGCCTTATCGAAAAAACCCTCAGACTCAGACTTTATGCCAGGCTTCTCCACCATTGTGTCTGGACCACGAGGCTTCCTCATACCCAGGGCCACATCACATGATGCAGCAGACACTACAGAGCAAAGCTCAGCTGGACCCTCATCAGTCACTGACTGGGATGTATAATCCCAATAGATGATGCAGTCGTGGTGGAACCTTATTAGCCAAAGGCTTTTATCCCATTATTGGCAGCATATCAGAACTAAAGGAAGTCAGCTATCAAACAGACAGACCAGCAAGAGGAGACATTAAAATATTAAACCTACTACTGCACCACAATTACCTACGTTTAAAATTTACTAGATAAATCTGTCCTAAAAATACTGTAATTATTCAGTCAACAAATATTGATATAAAAATATACCAATCAATAAAATTTTATCTCACTGTAATATGCATAATATGGTATACAGAAATTCAGGTAACCATTCATTAACAGATTGTATTGATACTTATTTAAGGTTAGCCATATTTAACCAATCTTTCCTCTGTGAATGGGCATCTAGCCACATCTGGCCATATCAGCTGCTGGAATGGCCTTGAGTCAGCTATAGCTCTTGTAGGAGTTGTCCTTGAAAGGGCAGCTTCTGTCAGAGCTCTCTCAGCCCCACCTATCTCACAGGGTATCTGTTGTGGAGGTGAGAAGGTAAAGGAGATTGTGACTGCTCTGAGACTCTGAGATTCAGCGTATAGGGCAGGATATAAATCCTCCACCACTTGAACATATGAACATATGAAGCTGCCTTATACTGAATCAGACCTTTGGTCCATCAAAGTCAGTATTGTCTTCTCAGACTGGCAGCGGCTCTCCAGGGTCTCAAGCTGAGGTTTTTCACACCTATTTGCCTGGACCCTTTTTTGGAGATGCCAGGGATTGAACCTGGGACCTTCTGCTTCCCGTGGCTGAGTGGCTCAGACTGAGTGGACTAAGACTGAATCCTGCGAAGACAGAGGTCCTTTGTTTGGGCCGTCGTGGTCCAGGGGGGGAAATCCCCCTACCAGCTTTTGACGGTGCGCCGCTGATGGCGGCGGACAGGGTCAAAAGCCTGGGGGTGCTACTGGAGCCGTCCCTAAAGATGGAGGCTCAGATAGCAACCACTGCCAAGTCCGCGTTTTTTCATCTTAGGCGGGCAAGGCAGTTGGCCCCCTTCCTGGACCGCGACGACCTAGCAACAGTGATCCATGCTACGGTCACCTCGAGGTTGGATTACTGCAATGCCCTCTACATGGGGCTGCCCCTGTGCTGGACCCGGAAATTGCAGCTGGTGCAGAATGCCGCGGCCATGCTGTTATTGGGCCTCCCAAGGTGGGGGCACATTCGGCCGGGTCTTCGGGCTCTGCACTGGCTTCCAATAATATACCGGGTCCGGTACAAGGTGCTGGTCATTACCTTTAAAGCCCTATATGGCCTGGGACCTGCCTACCTGAAGGACCGTCTCTCCCCACACGTTCCCCAGAGAGTACTGAGGTCTGGGACGCAAAACCTTCTCACCATCCCCGGGCCCAAAGAAGTCCGTCTCAAGACAACCAGAGACAGGGCCTTTTCTACAATGGCCCCCACATGGTGGAACCAGCTGCCGGAAGAGGTGAGGGCCCTGCGGGATCTTACTCAGTTCCGCAGGGCCTGTAAGACAAGCCTCTTCCGGCTAGCCTACGCCTGACTAGATTAATGTAGCTTATCAGACTTTAGTGAAATATACGGTATAGTTTTAATGTTAAGATTTTAAGGTTTTTAAATGCTTTGACTTTTTAATTGTAATAATTTTGCACTTTGTTTATTGTTTTATCGTTTGTTGTGAGCCGCCCTGAGCCATTTTATGGGAAGGGCGGGATATAAGTCATAGAATAAATAAATGAATAAATAAGCAGATGCTCTACCACTGAGCCACCGTCCCTCCACTTCCTCTTCCTCCTCCTTCTTTTTCTTCTGTAATTTTCTTATTCCTGTCAGCTACCATTATTTAAATATACTCCCTTCTATCTTTCCCAGACAGGCTAGCAATTATTTCCCTAATGTGTTCAAATATTTTGCAATCACAGAAAACATGCGCTAAAGACTCAACATTCCCGTCTCCATGTGGGCATAAACATTTTTCCTAAGGTAACATCTTATATTTGCCTTCCAGGAAGCAAAAGATCAGACTTAAGGTGCAACAGAGTGAAAACTCTCCTGTAATCCAGATTCTCTAAGCTGTTTGTGGAAGACATCAGTGAAACCTGATTCACGATACCTATCTCGATTAAATAGCTTTTGACTTGGTTCAGCTGATGTTACCTTTCCATGCCTAATAACAGTGCAGTTCTAAGGACACCTTCCTGGGAGTAAGCCCCATTGAATAGGCTGTGGCAGAATTCAGAGTGGACCTGCTTCAGATTGCTCTCTCAGACTGCTGAACCAAGACCTTGGCCTCTGCTGCCATCTTCATAAATAGTAGATGTTGTTGAGAAAACCGTAATAATAACAAGCTGATTCACTCCTCAGTTGTGGGGGGCAGGAAAGTTATCATTCAAAATTAGATATGCAAGACTGTTTGTGGCAGAACCTGATTTTAGCCAATATGGAAAACTGCAGTCAGTAAATAGATCCAAATAGGCAGCTGTGTTGGTCTGAAGAAGTAGAACAAAATAGGAGTCAATTGCACCTTTAAGACCAACTTAGTTTTATTCAGAACTTAAGCTTTCGTGTGCATGCACACTTCTTCAGGCAAGGAATGAGGTACAGTAAGCAGAGCCACATATAGCTGGTGGGGTTTGGAATGCCAAGTGGTACAGAGTTAAAAACCAATAGCAGAATAGTAAAATTAACAAATTCAGAAAAACTTTGATCTGGGTTGAATTAGTGTGGAAATCATAAAACAGTATGTCAGAATGCCTGTTAATTATTCTATTGCTAATAAACCTGGATCAAAAGAAGGCATTTCTTTCCCAGAAATTTTTCCTATCCAACTAATTTACCTTTTAACATGTAACATAAATATATACACCATTCTAGTTTGACATTAGGAAAAAATACATTAAAATATAGTAGAAGATGGGTTTAATATATGTAATGAGATAAACAGCCAATATCCCTAGTTTGAGTATGTCAATACAAAAGCATTATTCTGATACACTGTCCTAAAAGTGAAATACATTGGAATACTGTGGATATATTGCCCTACTTGGTGAAAGTGGGTTTAGCATATCTAACGAGATAAAAAAAACCTTCCAAAGCATTCAATGGGTGACCTCAAAATAGCTGTTTTACTGCAAAGGAACTTCAAGAACAGAATGGAGAGAGAAATTGCTGAATTACAAATTATTATGAAACTTGGAACAAACACCTCCCCAGGACTGAACAGGGATATTGGTTTTTTTATCTCATTACAGATGCTAAACCCACTCTCAGAGCTTCAAGAACAGAATGGAGAGGGAAATTACTGACTTACAAACTATTATGAAATTTGGAACAAACACTTCCCCAGGACTGAACAGAGATCAAAGGTTTTCTGAATTTGTTAATTTTACTATTCTGCTATTGGTTTTTACTATTACTGTTCATGGGGTTTTCTTGGCAAGGATACTGGAGTGGTTTGCCATTTCCTTCTCCAGTGGAAAAACGTCTATTCTGCTTCATTTACTATGCTAAAGCCTCTGATTGTGTGGATCACAACAAACTGTGGCAAGTCCTTAAAGAGATGGGAGTCAGACCACCTCACATGGCTCCTGAGAAACCTGTATAAGGGTCAAGAAGCAACTGTCAGAATGGGATATGGAACAACTGATTGGTTTAGAATAGGAAAAGGAGTTCAACAAGGATGTATATTGTCACTCTGCTTATTTAATTTATATGCAGAGTACATTATGCTGAATGCTGGCCTGAATGAAGCACAAGCCAGAATTAAGATTGCCGGGAAAAACATCAACAACCTCAGATATGCAGATGACGCTACTCTAATGGCAGAAAGTGAGAAGGACCTATAAAACAGTAACATGTCAGAATGTCTGTTAATTATTCTATTGCTAATAAGCCTGGGTCAAAATGAGGGCATTTCTTTCCCAGAAGTTTTTCTTGTCTGACTGATTTACCTTTTAACATGTGACATGAATATAGACATCATTCTAGTTTGCCATTAGAAAAAAATACATTAAAATATAGTGGAAGATGGATTTAGTAATGAGATAGCCAATATTCCTTGTTTGTCAATACAAAAACATTATTCTGATAAACTGTCCTAACAGAGAAATGTATTGGAATACTGTGGATATTTAGCCATACTTGGTGGAAGTGGGTTTAGCATATGTAATGAGATAAAAAAAACCTAATATCCCTGTTCAGTCTTGGGGAGGTGTTTATTCCAAGTTTCATAATAATTTGTAATTCAGCAATTTCTCTCTCCATTCTGTTCTTGAAGTTCCTTTGCAGCAAAACAGCAACTTTGAGGTCACCCATTGAATGTTCTGGAAGGTTAAAGTGTTCTCCCACAGGTTTCTCAGTTTTGTTATTCCTGATGTCAGATTTGTGTCCATTTATCCTTTGTTGTAGGGTTTGTCCTGTTTGCCCTCTGTTGAGAACCAAAGGGCATTGGTGGCATTTAATGGTATATATAATGTTGGAAGATGAATAAGTGAATGAGTCTTAGATGGTGTAGTTAATGTGGTTAGGTCCTGAGATTGTGTTGTCTGGTTGTATGTGGAAACAAAATTGGCACTTGGGTTTATTGCAAGCTCTGGTACCGGTGTCCGTGCTCGTGAGATGTTGTATTGTTGTGGGTGAGGAGTTGTTTGCGATTAGGGGGCTGTCTGTATGAAGTACTTTTGAAAGAGAGCTGTCACTGTCCAATAGACTATAGAGGTTGTAAGTTATTGATGATACGTTGAACTCTTTTCAGTTGAGAGTTTGTGTGACCATTAGTGGTGTTCTGTTGTTGCCTTTTTTGGGTTTGGTAACAGATTTTCTCTGGGTATCATTCTGGCTTTGTTAATCTGTTTCCTGACTTCATCAGGTGGGTACTTTAGTTCCAAAAAGAAGGCATCCACATACAGGCTAGGTGGCCATCTGACAGTGATGACGATACTGTGAATTTAGGGGCAGGTGTTTGTGAGTTTCCTGCATTATACAGGGGGTTGGACCCTGGAGGTCCCTTCCAACTCTATGATTCTATGATCCCTGACCGTTAGAGCAATTTCTCAGTGGAACAGGTTTCCTCGGGAGGTGGTGGGCTTTCCTTCCTTGGAGGCCTTTAAACAGCTGGATGGCCATCTGACAGCAATGAAGATCCTGTGAATTTAGGGAGGGAGAGGTTTTTGTGAGTTTCCTGCATTGTGCAGGGGACTAGATGACCCTAGAGGTCCCTTCCAACTCTATGATTCTACTCCTCCTGCTGACGTTTCATGTTCACTGCAGCCAAGAGAGCCCATGAGTGCTCCCCATAGGGCTAGTGCTTCAGTGGGACTGACTGATGCCTCTCTCTGCCATCAGGCTTGGTAACAGGCCAGCTGTCCCTGTCCGGGGGCTGGTTGGGGCATCCTGCTCTAGGAAGGCTGGCAGCAAAGTCTTCTGAAGGAAAATCAGCATGGCTTCTGCAAAGGGAAGCCCTGCCTCCCCAACCTTTCTGATCCACACCACTTCCTGTGGGGGAAGGGAAATTGCAACACTGTTCTTCCAAGGATTGCTCTGTCCAGACGTGTGGCTCAGTATAGCAGATGGCTAATTATAGTTGTGAGTCTTCAGGGAAAGGGTGTGTGAAGCTTGCAGCAAAGCTTTCTGTAATGTATGGCGTTCGCAGAACGCAACCATTTCATAATAACGCAACAGCAAAATAGCGTTAGTCCGCCCAGCAGCGGAGGCAACTGAGAACATCCAGGTGCCTCCGCGCGGGGCGCTGCCACCCGCCAATCACAGCTAGTGGCGGGAAATATGGCTGGCCTACATTGGACTGGCCAGCAGGAAGAATAGTTCCGGTGCTGTATATATGCGGGGCCCAGCCCGCGTGTTCGCTCTCTTCCATCTTGTTTTGTACCATGTAATAAACTACGTTGCCCTACGCTCGTCTCCGCGACTGGTACATTACAGTGGCGACGAGGATGGGATTCTAGCATCATCGGCTACTACGGAGATCTAGGGCAACCACGGGTCACGACCGCCGCCGCCATGGCAACCCAGCGCGGAACCACCGGCTACATCGAGACCTTCGACCCCGCAAATCCAGAGGGCTGGGAGTCCTACGCGGAACGGGTTGAGTTCTACCTTAGGGCCAACAAGGTCACTGACGCTAGCATGAAGAGGGACGTTCTCCTGAGCGTCTGCGGCCCGGCCACGTTCGAGATCGCCAAGGGTCTCTCGGCTCCCGACCGCCTAACGGAGAAGTCCTACGAGGACATCATCAGGCTCCTCACCGGCCATTTCTCGCCCCAGCCTTCACGGGTGGCCCGCAGGTTCCTGTTCCACAGAAGGGACCAGGCTGCAGGGGAATCGGCCGCTGACTACTTGGCGGCCCTCCGCAAAATCGCCGGGAACTGCAACTTCCCCCAGCTGGAAGACACCCTGGCCGACCGATTCACGTGGGGTCTCCGCGACGAGAGGCTCCAGCAGAAGCTCTTCGCCAAAGAAGAGCTCACCCTCCAGGGCGCCTTCAGCGAGGCTGTGGCGTTCGAGAGGACCACCCGGACCTTCCCCAGGGCCAAGACCGAGACCGCCCACCACGAGGAGCTGGAACCCGAGCACCAGGATGAGGGAGAAGCCTTCCAGATGCGCCGCTCCACAGGACCAACCGCCCGAGCTCCACAGCGCCCCCGAGCCAGCGAACGGCCGAATCAACGCACCAACGAAAGGACCAAATGCGCCAGCTGCGGCGACCCCCACGACCGATGGGACTGCCAGTACCGGACCTGGGACTGCAGGAGCTGCGGGAAGACCGGCCACATAGCGCGGGCTTGCCGAGCCAAGTCCTACCGCCTGCGGCCAACCGCGCACCACGAGGCTGCCGAGTCCCACTCCACGGCCTCCACCACACTCCAGGTACTGAACTTGCCCCTTACCACCCCCAACAAGATCAAGATGGCGGTCCTCATAGAAGGAGCCCCCTGCCTCATGGAAGTGGACTCAGGCTCCTCCATTTCCATAATCGCGGAGGAGACCCTGAGAAAGCTATGCCCCAGCCAGGGGGTGCAGCTGCAACCGGCAAATTTTATCTTGCGGGACTTCCAGAAAAACCCAGTTCAGATCGCGGGGTGGGCACGGGTACATGTGGAGCGAGGGTCCTTCAGGGGCCCGCTAGACATCCTGGTGGTCAAGCGACCGCTTACCACCCTGTTGGGTCATGCATGGTTCAGCCCCTTGGGAATCCGCATTGAGGTGGCGCAAACGACCACAGCAGGAGGATTCGGGGAGGTGTGCAGAGAGTTCCCAGACGTATTTGACGGGTCGCTGGGTAGTTACAAGGGCCCGGCCATCTCTCTACCGCTCGACCCAACGGTCAGACCGATCCGGCTCAAGGCAAGGAGGGTCCCCTTCGCCCTGAAGCCTAAAATCGAGGCGGAGTTGGGCTGCTTAGTAGCACAGGGGGTCCTGGAGCCGGTCGACTATGCCATGTGGGAGACCCCCATAGTGACTCCGGTCAAACCCAATGGGGAAGTGCGGATATGTGCAGACTATAAGTGCACAATCAACAAAGCGCTCCAAGATAACCCATACCCAGTGCCGGTAGTCAGCCACGTTCTGGCCGCCCTTGCGGGGTCAAAGATTTTCGGGAAGTTGGACTTGGCACAAGCCTACCAGCAGCTCCCGGTGGACGCCAAAACGGCTGAGGCACAGACAATTGTCACCCACAGGGGGGCGTTCAGGGTGAACAGGCTACAGTTTGGGGTCAGCGTAGCTCCGGGGATCTTCCAGAGTATAATGGATGCTCTCCTCAAAGGGATTCCCGGAGTCCAGCCGTTTTTCGACGACGTTTTAATCACCGCCCCGGACCCTGAGGAGTTCAGCAACCACCTCAGGGAAGTGCTCCGCCGTTTCCAAGCTACTGGCCTAAGAGTAAAGAGGGAAAAGTGCTTGCTGGGGGTGCCACGGGTGGAGTTCCTGGGATTCGCCGTGGACGCGGACGGAATCCACCCGACCGAGGAGAAAACCAGGGCCATCGTTCAAGCCCCAGCCCCCACGTGTAAAGCGGAGCTACAGAGCTTCTTGGGGGTTCTCAATTTTTACCACACATTCATACCCCACAAGGCGGCCATTGCCGAGCCCCTACACCGGTTACTGGACAAAAAAGCTCCATGGGTGTGGGGGAAGAGGCAAGCCGCCGCCTTCCAGGCAGTGAAGGACGTTCTGGTCTCAAATGCGGTGCTGCACCACTTCGACGAGCGCCTCCCGGTCATCCTGGCATGCGATGCATCGCCGTACGGGGTGGGCGCAGTCCTGGGACACCAACTACCGGACGGCCGGGAGGTACCGGTCGCTTACTATTCGCGCACACTGACATCGGCGGAGCGTAATTACGCTCAAATCGACAAGGAAGCCCTGGCCATTGTAGCGGGGGTCCACAAATTTGATGATTATTTGTACGGGCGCCGGTTCACAATAGCGACCGACCATAAGCCG
This sequence comes from Heteronotia binoei, assembly GCF_032191835.1. NCBI lineage: Eukaryota > Metazoa > Chordata > Lepidosauria > Squamata > Gekkonidae > Heteronotia > Heteronotia binoei. The sequence continues at coordinate 137,445,926 of NC_083229.1, forward strand.
CTCTTGGGTCTGCTGGCCCCAGACTGCCAAACTCCACAAATCCTGTCCCAAAGGGTGTTGAGGTGGAACCAATTCCTCAACTCATACACCTACACCTTGGTGCACAGGGCGGGTAAGGCAATGGGCCACGCGGACGCACTCAGCTGCTTGCCGCTTCCAGACACGGGCCCCGATCCTGCCCCAGCGCACCTAGTCATGTCAGTCAAGTCACTCCCAGACCAGCCCCTCCACGCGGCAGAGGTGGCCAAGGCCACCGGGAAAAACAAAACTCTGGCAAGGGTGCTCGACTGGGTGGTGAGGGGGTGGCCAGAAGGGGACATGGGGGAAGAGTTCAAGCCCTACAAAATGAGACGGGAGGAACTTGCAGCCCACAAGGGGTGCCTGCTATGGGGGAGCCGGGTGGTGGTCCCCCCCCTCTACAGAAACGGGTCCTGGAATCACTCCATGAAACACACCCGGGCATAGTGAGAATGAAGGCCCTAGCCAGGAGCTATGTGTGGTGGCCGGGAATGGACGGGGAGATAGAAAACTGGGTCCAACGGTGCAGCGCGTGCCAGCAGTCGCGGCCGGACCCACCCAGCGCCCCGGCTACACGGTGGGAGACGACAAGGAAACCTTGGTCCCGGCTCCACATAGACTTCGCGGGGCCATTCCAGGGGCAGATCTTTATAATCATTGTAGACGCATACACAAAATGGTTAGAGGTCATCCCCGTGGGATCCACCTCTTCCGCAGCGGCAATTAGAGCACTGCGCAGGGTCCTGTGCACCCACGGCATCCCGGACACCGTGGTCTCAGACAACGGGGCAGCATTCACCTCGGGGGAATTCCAGGCATTCCTCCAAAGGTACCTCATAAGACACATCAGGTCGGCCCCCTTCCACCCGGCCACCAACGGCCAGGCTGAGCGGATGGTTCGTACAACAAAAGAGGCCCTGGGCAGAATAGTGCAGGGCGATTGGGACCACAGACTAGCCGCATTCCTGTTCGACAACCGGGTCATCCCGAACCCAGTCACCGGGGTCAGCCCAGCCGAGCTCCTCATGGGACGCAAGCTCACCACAAGGCTGGACCGACTGCACCCCGACCGAGCCTCCGACGTGCGAGGATCCCCGGAGGTCAGAGACGCGGCTAGGGGGTTCTTCGCGGGGGACCCAGTGTTCGCCCGCAACTACGCTTTGGGACCAGAGTGGGTAGCCGGGCGGGTACTACGGGTCGTGGGGTCCCGCCACTACGAGGTATCCACCGAGGGGGGCCAGATCCTACGCCGGCACATCGACCAGATGCGCCGCCGGACCCTACCAGAGGTACCCATGGAAACGAGGGAAGTGGCGGGGTCCGAGGAGCCACCAACAACCCCTGCGCCAGCACCAAGCCCACACCCGCAAGCAGAGGGGAACCAACCCCCAGAAACAGACCCGCAGACCACCAATGCTCAGGCCCCCGGAGGGACCCCGGAAACCGAAGCCGCCCTGGCACCGCAAGCAACCCCAAGGCGTTCAACACGGGAGCGCCGACCTCCCGCCTACCTCCAGGATTATGTCACGAACTAAGGGGGGAGGAGTGTAATGTATGGCGTTCGCAGAACGCAACCATTTTATAATAATGCAGCAGCAAAATAGCGTTAGTCCGCCCAGCAGCGGAGGCAACTGAGAACATCCAGGTGCCTCCGCGCGGGGCGCTGCCACCCGCCAATCACAGCTAGTGGCGGGAAATATGGCTGGCCTACATTGGACTGGCCAGCAGGAAGAATAGTTCCGGTGCTGTATATATGCGGGGCCCGGCCCGCGTGTTCGCTCTCTTCCATCTTGTTTTGTACCATGTAATAAACTACGTTGCCCTACGCTCGTCTCCGCGACTGGTACATTACACTTTCCATCCAATTCAGGTTCCTACTCCCAGAGTTGTGCCCCCATGCAAATTAGGAGTATTCACCCAAAGCATTGAAAACTGGTGGATCAGCAGCAGCGAAAGAAGCCTTTATTAGTTTCATTTTCAGTATATTGGGTGGATATTCTTAGTGTATTAGTTTACATTGGAGCAGACCTCTGCAGTTCAGAAGTATGTTTCCAGTGTGTGTTGAAATCGAAATTAGCCAAGGCTTTCTTAGCTGCTGAATGTCTTACTGTATTAGTTTAGGTGGGAGCACAGCTTGAATTGGAAAGCAAGCTTGCTTAATTTTACAGAAACCCCCCACCCCCACCCCCAAAATGGGAGGAGAGACTAAAAGGAATGCTGAGACTCCACTGGAGAACCTGAAATGGCAAATTCCAGTTGAAGTTCTCTATTCAACTGAAAACGGCAATTTTTTATTCCCTCGTGTGATGAAGGCAGAAGGCCTTTAACTCCACCTTCCTAGGGTTTTAGGGTTGTGGAAGTGTGCAGCTTCCTGACAAAGGAGAGAGGGTATTTGGAAAGTAGTTCCCCTTCTCCACTTCTGGGGATAAGTTCAAAGCTTGAGAATTTCATCTTTAAGAGAAAGAAGATAGCCACTGAGTTAATAGGATTTTTCTAGCATATTGACATTGAAAAGTAATTTAAAAAAAATGGGTCTCTTGTTGCAGGTTCAGGTTAGGAAAATACAAACACTAGATCTGAAACATATATGGCTAGATAAGTTGGGGTTTGCCCTGATGTCTGGTGGCTATGCAAGAGATGTGAGGAAATTTAAGTTCATCTTTAAAAGTGCTAGAACATACCATAGTTTGAGTACAGTGGGGCACCTTGAAGACCAACAAAGTTTAATTCTGGGTAGCAGCTTTTGTGTCCACGCACACTTCCTCAGATACATGGAGACAGGCTTTGCCAACCAGTACATTTGGGGGGGGGGGGGTTAGTTGCCAGGAAGGGCTGGTTTGAGTCAAGATGCAGAGGGAACTGAGCAATAAGGAGAGCTATGACTGGATTAATGCAGTTGGTAGGACCTGTGACTAGCAGCAAATTAGCATGCAAATAAAACCGTTAACAAACAGATGGGAGAAATGAGTTTGAGCCCTGTGAGTGTCACTGCTGTCAGTGTTCGGGCTTCTGTGATATTCCATTTTTGAAGGTATCCCATTATGAGCAGTGATGTGGAGCACATGCCTGTTGGCACACAGCCCCCCTCTCCTCCTTTTACAGACAGGTTGTTAGTGGAGCTGTAATTCTTTGGAAAGTTGTGCTGAGGAATGTGCCCAGTGAGGGCAGTCATCTGCAAGAAGGACCTCTTGGTCTTCATTCCCTGTAGCACTGCGTGCCCCAGAACGAAGGTTGGATTGTTTGGTGTTTCTTCAGAAGTATTAAGTTAACATAGGAGGCAAAGCAAAGTAGTAGTCATCGTCGTCATCTTCCTCAATGTGGTGGGACTAACTTAAGGATTTTTTTTTTTAAAAATCTGGCAACCATAAACTGTGACAATTGCTGATGTAGATCATTATCAGCCCTCCTGTTAATACAACAAGGTGAGCTTGCATATGATTTATAACAAGTAGAGCAGAAAAGCAGTAAGTTTATGGTAAAGTGGCTTTTATACCCAAAATAAATGTGGCAAATGCTTTCTGTTCTTATGCTAATGTTCTCAATTAAGGACTGTTTATGATTCTTGTTCAGTATAGCTCAGTTGATAGTATCCATGTTCCTAGAAAGCAAGAGTGCGCATTTTGTCTCCCTGAGGTTGTCTTAATTTGTTATGAAAGGGAAAGGCTATCCATCCATTGCAGCGTCCTCCTATCACCTTGTGTCGTGTTGTGGCATCTCTAATGAATGAAGCGCTTCATGTGCTGTGCTGTGCTTGGCTGCTGTCAGAACAACCTGTGGCCAATGCCTGCAACTCTCTCCTCCTAGAAGGTTCAGTAGGACACTTTTGGCTCTTATGATGGCAACTTTATTAGCATAGAAGATCTCAAACCCTAAGCTGGGTAATAGGGATGTGCAAAAAAAAAAAATTCGGATTTACACAGATTCGGAAGTATACGGGGGGGGGGGGAATTTGGAATCCCCGTATACTCCTGAATGCCGCATTCGGAATAGCCGCATATACGGTAGATGCGCGGCTATTTCCGAATATATGGCCCTATTATACCCTATGGGCCATTGAAATCAATGGCAAATAGGGTATATTTGAAGCCACCTGGAGGGGAGGGGGTTTGAGGGAGAGCCCCAAAATTTACAGGGGCCCTGCAGGGGACTCTCCCCTCCAACCCCCCCAAGTCCCAAAAAGATTGGGCCAGGGGATCCCATTCCAGGGGCACCCAAAGAGGGTGCCCCTATTCCATCATTATACCCTATGGGCCATCCCTCTATCTACTCTATGAACCCTGCAGTGCAGGCCTGGAACCAATATAAACCCAGTTGCCAACGTCACTGCCACACAAAACACAATCTGCTCAAGGTCTGCAGCAAACCCAGATGCCAGCTCTCCAGCCCTGCCCCAAACAACACAGGGAGAGCTGGCCAACCACAATAAGCCTGCTGGTTCTGGGTCTCTCACCCGGGTACCAGCTTCCCTGCCACAGAACACACAATCTACAGATGCCAGCTCTCCAGCCCTGCCCCAAACAACATGGGGAGAGCTGGCCAACCACAACAAGCCTGCTGGTTCTGGGTCTCTCACCCAGGTGCCAGCTTCCCTGCCACAGAACACACAATCTACTCTATAAAAACAAGAAAGTGACCCAGCCCACACACACCCTCACCAACCCCCACACCAACCTGAGGTAATTTAAAAAAACCAAAACAAAACCAACAGAATCACAAAAGGCCAAGTGTTAAAAAAGTGGCCTTTTCACCAATAAGAAAGCTCAGGCCAAATCAGTCAACAACACCCCCCCCCCCTAAAACCAGAACCAGGAAAAGGGGAACAATGGAAATTAGTAACAGCAGCAGCACAACACAGCACAACACAGCAGCAACAAATCAAACACTGAATACTTTTAAAACAGTAAAAAAATTAACTTTTAACAATATAGGAACTTTGCCAACCCCTCCCCCCCAAAAAACCCTTCACCCTAACCCCAAGAAATCCAAGCCACCCAAATCAGGAGAAGTAAAAGGACACTGCACTTTTAAAAGTCCTCTCACTAAATTAAGATATGGGCAAATTAGCAAAAAACCCCCCACCCCAGGCCCCCTCCCGAAGCAGAAACCCCTAACCCCAAATAAGCTACCCCACGACCACCACCACCACCCAAATCTGGATAAGCAAAGGGACTCTGAGTCTTAAAAAGTCCTTTTACCAACAATAAATAAAAACAAGAACCCCAATACTGTCTTACCTTGTCTTCTGCCAGCCAGCAGCACAATCTATCACACCAACCAACAAAGCAGCAATGGAGGAGTCCAGACAGGAAGACTCCTTAAAAAGCCCTGCAAAGCATGCATTTGCAATGCATTTTGCAAATGCATGCTTTGGATTGGCTGCTGGGGCTTCTCTTCCCCCCCCCCTCCCTGATCCCAGGGAGGCTATGGAAAAGGCAACTAAAGGCGGGAAAGTAGGCAAGCAGCTCCTTTGAGGCTGCAGAAGCTACTTTGCCACCTTTTGAATTGACAGCCGTATACTTACGAATAGCTATTCGTAAGTATATGGCGAGCCGTATACGGCGAGCCGTATTCGGCTGTCGTATAATGGGCGCCTATGGGGATCGGCTGCAGCCTATTCTGTATACAGCCGAATCAGTGGTGATTCGGCTGTAAATACGGTTCGGCCGAACCGAATGCACATCTCTACTGGGTAACCCAGGCGAGCCTGATCTCATCGGATCTCAGAAGCTCAGCAGGGTGGGCCTTGGCCCAGCTTTTGGACGGGAGACCGCCAAGGAATAGCAGAGCCTCCCCCAGAGGCAGGCCATGGCCAACCACTGCTGATGCCCCTTGCCTTGAAAGCCCCGCCAGGGGTCACCGTAAGTCAGATGTGTGACGATGGCAAAAGAAAGAAAAGAAAGATCCCAAGAGATCAAAGCGAAGAGTATAAATAGGGAATAAACAGAACAAAATTAATGGTATGGATATCAAATTTTATTTAGCAGCATATGAATGAGGTTTGAAACTATTCAGCCAATTGCATCCTCATCCCTAATGTTTACTCTTGCATTATTTCTTGCGGTACAGGCCTTAAGGTAAAACAAACCAGCAAAAAAGGTTTTCTGCTCCTCATCTGAGCCCTGAGAACCACGTGGCATTTTGCCTGCCTGGACCCACGCCCTGTGGCAATGCCTTTTGTGGGGGAAGGTGACATAGTTGCTGAGGGGAAAAGGGAGGGAGGGGGAATACCCACTTGCACTGATTAGACATTTGTCAGCTTCACTCAGAACAAACTGGAGTTCCTGGTAATAACTGAGCTGTAGCATTTTGTACCAGCTGGAGTCCTGAACTGACTTTACCAGAAGACCCAGGCAGAGGGCATTAGTGTAGCCTACCCTGTCGGTCATATGGATCCAGGCGGCCAGATTGGCTCTCAAGATAGGAAGCCACCTTCTGAGCTACATGGAGATGAAAGAAGGCATTTTCTTTGAAGCTGCATTCACTTGCTTTTCCAGCAAAAATGCTGGGTTCAGTATAGTTCCTAGCCTCTTACCTAAGTCAGTGAGGATCAGCTGAACCCTGCAAAGATGGGGAACAGAAGAACACAAGAAAGCCATGTTGGATCAGGCCAACAGCTCATCAAGTCCAACACTGTATTACACAGTGGCCAAAAGGAAAAAAGGTGCCATCAGGAGGTCCACCAGTGAGACCAGGGCACTAGAAGCCCTCCCACTGTGCCCCCCCCCCAGAATACAGAGCTAGGGTTGCCAAGCCCTCTTCATCCCCCAGTGGGGGATAGTTGTGCGCGTGCTGCGTGACAAAATGACGTCGCCCGGAAGTGGCATCATCAAAATGGTGGCACCCGTGCGGGGCTGCTCTAGGCGTTTTCAGGAAAACTCTATGGTTTTCACAGATTCTCTAGCCATTTGGGAGGTTAAAACTCTATGGCACCTATTGCACCATAGAGTTTTACCTCCCAAATGGCTAAAGCGTCTGGGGAAACCATAGAGTTTTCCTGGAAATGCCTAGAGCGGCCCCGCACGGGCACCACCATTTTGATGATGTCACTTCCGGGTGATGTCATCATGCCAGAGACCTTGTTGGGCCAGACCATGTTGGGCCAAGCCTTGTGTATACCTACTTAAGATGTGGTAGCAGATATGAACATATGAAGCCGCCTTATACTGAATCAGACCCTTGGTCCATCAAAGTCAGTATTGTCTTCTCAGACTGGCAGCGGCTCTCCAGGGTCTCCAGCTGAGGTTTTTCACACCTATTTGCCTGGACCCTTTTTTGGAGATGCCAGGGATTGAACCTGGGACCTTCTGCTTCCCAAGCAGATGCTCTACCACTGAGCCACCGTCCCTCCCCACTTTATAAAGGACACAGACACACACAATTAAAAATTGTTTTTTTTAAAAAAAAAAACACCTTAAAACATGCTTAAAACTTTAGCACTTGTTGGTCTTAAAGGTGCTTTCTTTGTATCTCTCCCATGGAATCCAGGGAACTGGGCAAAGGAAGCTCTGGCTCTTTCCTTCCTTTCCCAGGGGACCAGGAGAGGGAGGAGCCTCCTCCAATAGAAGGAATGATCTTACTGTGGCTGGGCATTGCAAGCCAACCTCCCCCCCCCCCCCCGCCCAGATCTACTCAGAGTGACTGTAGCTCTCTAGGATTTCAGATTTTTTTTACAGATTTGTTTGCGATAATAATTTTGTTTGTCCTCTTCAGCAGCTGCTCTGCATTGGAGCCGCATATTAAGAGGGTGTGTGTGTTAAAACTGATATTTCTCTGCAAAACTGGAGTTCCTTGAGTTTGTAGAACTTGATATTTTAACTGTGGTTAGTCCCAAACCTTCCCCTGCCCCTAAAAGATGCCTGTCTAAAATGGAGTGATGCGGATAGTGGGATTTGGCAGTGCAGGTTTTTAAAAATAAAAAATCAAGAAAAAGCACAAAGATCACAACAGAAAATAAAAATATAAGATGCTCTGAGCCTAGGAAGACATGAAATCTCTGGGTACTGCAAGCTTCTAGTCTTTTCAGAGTGCCTGTGGTTCTCCAGGTGTAATGCTCCTCTTTGGCTTTGGCTGTGGGTTCCCAGATTAGAGTACTCACTTTGGCACCACTTTCTCAGGTCCATTCAGCCATTTGCAAGGAGACAGCTGAAGCTGCTGTTTTTTGGAGTTAATATACAAAACTGGAAACTGAAATATATGCTCCACCCAATAGGATCAAACTAAATCATACAGCTATTACAGGGGGTGGGAGCAAACTGTTCCATTACATGCAACACGTTGCAAAGAAATATGTAATGGACTTTCCATTGAGGTCTCTGGGCACAGACTACTCCCTGAATGGAAAATGCACTCCACATTTTCTTTGCAACTTTTCCAGTGTTTCAGTGGAGCCCAGAGGAGAAGCCAGTGATGATGAAGGCAGCCCTGTCCTCTGCTTCCTGAATCTCGATATTGAAAGGGTGAGGACAGGCAGGGGAGGGAGTCTGGGGGAAAGGGGGAATGGAGCCATGGGCCTGATTAAAGCTCTTGGTGGGTCAGTTTTAGCCTACAGGCTATGAGTTTGACACCTCTGTTCTAGAACATGCTGAAGAAGTTCTTGGAGAACAGATGAGTTATCAGAAGATTGGAGCCAAGCAAATAATTCTTCTCATCTTCAAGAAGGGGAAAAAGGAGGATCAACTACTGACCCATCAGCTTGACATCTATACCTGGAAAATTTTTAGAACAAATCATTGAACAGTCAGTCCTTGAGCATTTAGAGAGGATGGCTGAGATTACTAAGAGCCAGCATGGATCTTTCACGAACAAGTTATGTCAGACTAACCTTATCTCTCCTTTTTTTGAGGAAGTTACTACCTTGCTGGATCAGGGGACTGCTGCAGTTTACCTTGATTTCAGTAAGGCCTCTAATAAGGTTCCATGTGATATCCTTGTTGACAAGTTGATAAAATGTGGTTTGGATCCTATTACTGTTAGGTAGATCTGTAATTGGTTGAGAGATTGCACCCAAAAAGTGCTTGTGAATGGTTCCTTATCCTCTTGGAGAGGAATAAGTGGAGTGCTTCAAGGATCTGTCCTGGGATCTGCTTTCTTTAATATCTTTATAAATGGTTTGGATGAAGGAATAGAGGGAATACTTATTAAATTTGCGGAAGATATAAAATTGGGAGGGGTTGCAAATGCAGTAGAAGACAAAAGTCAGGATACAGGATGGTCTTGACAGGCTGGAAAATTGGGCTAAAACAAATAAAATGAATTTTAATGGGGATAAATATTTAGGTAGGAAAAATACACTGCATAATTATAGGGGGGGGAGAGACCTGTCTTGGCAGTAGTAGTGTGAAAAGCAGGTTCATGTTCTGCCCACCTACACATTTCAGCTGAAGTCAGCAACAGTGCTAAAGAGAAGTGACAATGATCTTGGTTGCATGCCAGAAGGTATTTTGAACAATTTTCAGAGCTTATTATACTGTGTCTGCTTGTGCTGTGCCTTAATATAAAACCTTCCCAATATTAATTATTTTTGTTGGCATCCCATGGCCTTTTGTGCTGGTGCAGGGGCTCCTCAAGCCTGTAGTGAGACAAGACTGCCTGTCTTGACACAGAACTGCTCTTTCCTTTGTGTTTCCTCTCTATTGCATGTTGGTTTGATCGTCTGCAGCACCATCCCACCCTACCCCACCCCCGTTCCACCCGCGTGTCTGTGGAGAAGTGTGGTTTCATCAGTTTTTCTCTGGCTGGACAGGCTTGATAATAGAGGCACCACATTTGAAAGCACACATGCATTTTTGCCTTTTTCACTGCCTGTTGTTTGTTTCTCTCCCTCTCTAACCCATGCACTTTTGTGTGTTATGTTGCTGCCCCATTTGACATTCGCACCGAGCCCTTAAAAGCTGCAGATCCTTTTAGTTTGGATCAACCTTGTCCCCCGCCCCCCTCCTCGCCCTGCCTCATGCTTTCTGAGCAGATGGAGCCCATTTTTTTCTTCTGATGCACCCGCAGCAGCCGACTTCTTTGGTCTTTACAAACTTTATGACTATCCCAGGCATTCTTTCTGGCCATCTGTGCCCGTGTGTGGGATTGGTGTATGTTGGGGGCGGTGGGGGGGGGGAATGAGAAGCCTTCCACTCCCCCCACAGGGGGATGAGTGCATCAGCTTACAGTGCTTTTTCTAAGAAGCCCCCTTGGGGGGGGAGTGTCAGCTTCTGCTTCCTTCTGGGGAGGGCTGGGTGGGAAGGGAAGGGAAGGGAAGGCAGCACATGGAGGCCCTGGTGGGCAGCCCTGGGCCTTTTAGCCTTGTTTCCCGCCATGACTTGACATCCACCATCCAGGGAAGCCTCGGTGGCATGATCTTTTCAAATGATTTGCTGTGTTTTCTAAATGAGGAATAACACCAACATGTCTCTGCTTCTCAAGGGAACAAAGCATTCCTCCCCACACACAACTTCTCCCCCAGGAAACAACCAAGTAGGTGACACTCTGGCCCTCACACCCCTGCTGGCTCTCTTTCTTAAAGCCTTTTGGATTTCAAGCTGAGGAGATCACTAAAACTGTGCAGTTGCTCTTTTTCTGCCCAGGTAACAGGGCTTGACTGCAGCAGAATAGCAGGCCTGAATCTCCCCCTGTCTGGCCAGAGCTTTGCAGCTAAGCGACTTCAGCCACCCATGTGAGGATTTGGATGGGGATTCTCCCGGGAAGCCTGGGGCTGCCATGCAGAGGAAGGAGATGGCAAAACATCCCTGGCCTGGGATCCCCCGGGGGACATGTGCAACTTGGCAACACCCCCCCCCTTAATGCTCATGGCCAGATGTTCTAGATAAAACGGGTTCTTTTCAGGAAACAGAAGATTACAACAGTTGGACACCTTATTCCAAGAACACTCTAGAACTGCCTGAATGGTACTGCAGCAGGAAGGGGAGCCTTTAATTAAATTGTCATTCAGAATTACAAAACTGGAGACATGAATCTGGGTCATATAATTTGGTGAGGATGTTGGGGACAATGGGATGATTAGGAGCAGCGCTTCCAGGCTGTCCCAGGACACTGAATGGGTGAATTGCATTAGTGGCCAGTGATTGCAAGACAACATGGGGAGAGGCGCCTTTGTCTTCTAGGCTGGCGTGGCTAATGGCTTCCCTCCTCCTGTTGGAGCTCCCTGATTTCTCCCCAGAGGTTTCCTCGGGAGCACTTGCTGCATTCCCCGCTGCAAGATCCTTTGCGATGCTCATTGTTGCAGGAGCTGTTGAGAGAGACAAGGCAGGGCAGTTGCTCCCCAGGTCTTGCGCTTGCTTTGTGGGACTTGCTCAGTGTTGCACATGCAGATTGGGAGGGAGGGTTGTGGGGGGTGGCATATGCTATGCTTCTTCAGATTTAATGGTTTATTTTCAAATAAACATCCCAACTCTAGAATGATTTAGTGTCAGCCAGTCGTCTACCAAAATTTGGAATGAGTCTGCCCTTGCTTTGAATTTTACTTCCCACTTCCTGCCTCCCCTCTCAGTTCTCAATCTACTGTAACCAGATCTGTTTAAGTAAACAAGGACTCAATTGAAGACAGTTCCCCCCCCCCCCAAAAAAATCCTGCTCTGCTGTTGAAAGCAGCCAGCTAATTCCAGACTGTAAGCAGCTTAATACTCACACATGATGATAATATACAAATAAATCTGCAAATTCAGATTTAATGTCATATATCAAATTTGTTTCTTATCTCTTCGAGACAACTCTTTCTTTGACTGTGAGGTCTAAGGCTGCTTCAGTCCACGTTTCAGTCTGTGATGTTGCTGCTGCTTTCAGCTTCTGGAGAATTGCTTCTTTAGCAGTTACCAACTCCAGTGTGTATTGATTGTATATATTACAATGGAACAGTCTGTTTCCTCACTTTGATACTTCTCTGTGTTAGTTTACTCTCATGGGGCGGAGTTCCTGATGATTTGTTCTCTTTGTTAATAAGAACTGTAAATTTTGTCAGCTCCCTTGTCCTGAAACCAGTGGCTTCCCTAACTGCATCTTCCTGCTAAGAAATGGATGTTGGTTTTTGAAATACCCCGTCGTCTTCCCTCTCTTTGACAAAACTACATTATGATATTCCAGGTATAGAATTTTTCATTTAGAGTACTAGAAGGGGGTACTCTATTTATATTAATTGGCTGTTAGTCTGTATTTTGATAGTTGTCGTGAATGTTGGCTATGGATGTTCCCAGAGGGATTGGAAGGCCTGAAGCTGCAGGTAGTTTGCCTCAGAAGGACTCTTTTCTTTAAGAAACAAAACAAACAATCTACATATTAATATTCTCGGGCTACCAGAAACTCCTGGAAAGAAAGAGCCGTTGACAACCTAATGCAGAGCAGAGCTTGAAGTCAATTCATCTTTAAGGGAGTGGCTTGACTGAAGTCAGAAAAGACTGAGGGCGTTTTCGCACTGACCTTAATCGGCAGCGACGTCCCTCTTCACCGCGGAGCTTTCCATTTGCGCTGCAAAAGCTGCGGGACTTTGCGGCTCTTCTGGGTGCTCCGCAGCAATTGGTGCGAAATCCGCGCAGATCCTGCACGGTGAAGAGGGACATCGCTGCCGATTAAGGTCAGTGCGAAAACGCCCTGAGACTGCTGGATTGCAACAGGCCTGAAATGTTACATCTCAGTATTGTTATATGTTCCCATACTTTAAGAAAAGAAAGAAGAAATGTGAAATTTGTTTCTTGTTCTTTCCTTAAATGTAAGCATCAGAGGTGGAATCACACTGTCAAAGACATGAACTCTCCCCGTTCTTTAATTGAAAAAAAGTTCTTTGCTATCCCTCTTTGAATTAAGTAGAAGTTTCGTTTGGTGAAAGCTGTATGAGAGCTGCACTGCCTGTCAGAACTTGTAACTTTACCTATATGCTTAGCATGAGTATATTCTGTTAGCCCAACTGACTCCATGTTGTGAACGTTTACTAACCCTGTAACTTTGCATTTAAAACAAATACTAACCACTGAAGGGTGACTGATAACCCCTGGCAAACATCTGCATATACCCTTTGAAGCTGGCAAGCCAGGGAAAAGCAGCGGGGTTTCTTCCTCCTTGATGGGAGATAAGAAGCCTGGGAACAGACAACTGTCTCTCCGAGTGTGAGAAAGGATTTATTGTTTTATGTTACCAATGTATTAGAATGTACCGATGGCCTTGGAAGCCATCAGAGTCAACTTGCTTTTTCCATGGACAAGAGTTCTCAAATAAACGGATTAATTTTTGAAACAAAGTGATGCGTTTCTTTTGAAGTTCCCAGTTCTGACATTTTGACTCTGATCCTTTGGAGCTTATCTGAACTGGCAACTTAGCTGGATGGCAGCGAAGGCTCCAGATAACAGAGAGCCCCACACCGATCAACCCCGGAGTGATGGTGGTGAGGCGTAAGGTGAAGGACCCGACGCACTTCTCCACGCTCCTCTACACCCCAAAAAGTTGGAAACCGTGCAAATCGACCGCGCTCATGGACAAGGTGGCGGACCACTACGCAGCGCTGATAACGGGTGCCGGAGCTGAAGCCGGAGCGACCCCGACAGCCCAGGACCCTGAGAGGGAAGAGGTCCCGATGTCATCAAAATGGTGGCGGCCATGCAGGGCCTCTCTAGGCATTTCTGGGAAAACTATGGTTTTCCCAGACGTTCTAGCCATTTGGGAGGTAAAACTCTATGGTACAATAGGTGCTAGAGTGGCCCTGTATGGGCACTGCCATTTTGATGATGTCACTTCCGGATGACGTCATTTTGTTGCGCAGTGCGTGCGCTACTGTCACCCAGTGGGGGATGAAGAGGACTTGGCAACTCTAAAACAGTTTAACTGAAGATACTACCAATAACAACACTCAACTTCTTGAATGGAAAGCTGCAGCTGCTTTTTAATATAGAAGCATGTGCAGTAGAATTCCTAATTCAATCCAGAGAAGAGTATAACTTCCTGCTACAGTTGCTGGGTGCCCCCCATGTTGGGTGAACTCCCACTTGTACCATCAGGTTGCCTGCATTCAATACAGTGAACCACAGGATAAAAATTGGGGGGGGGGGATATCATGGACATCCTCCCCCTGTGATGTTCTAGGAAATCTTGCAGTCTCTGTGGTCTCTACCATAGTGTTGCCAGGGCTATGGCATCACTTCCAAGTGTTAACCTGGAAGTGATGTCACAGCATCCATCCTGTCTGATATAATTAGATAATTTCAAAGTGTGGTTTAAATTTTAGGGCAGGAAATCTTGATGCTAATGACCACAGAGCTTCCTTTAAAAAAAAAAAAAAAGTAGCAGCTCCATAATTGAGGTATTTAAAATGCTGTTTATGAGGAAAAGCAGTCCAAAAATATAGGCACAATATATTTTACTGCAGTGATTAAAATTACTATCATATTCTGAATTGTATCAGAAAACTGGATAAATAGTTTAATTGAATATCCCTGCTCTTCATACCACCCACTGCATAGCACTTTTGTACATACACTTTGCTTTGGATGAGATGGAAGTTTATGGAGGGCAAAGGTAGTGATGATAAGATTGTTCTGTCAGTAGAAAATTAATGCCATGGTGTTGTCCCAGTTTTTAAAATTAAAGGGCTGAAACTGATCTTAAGCATTGCTAAATGCCTCTGAGGCAGATTGTGAATTGGAGCACGAATGATTAGCAGATAGACCTATAACATGCCTGTAACTCAGTTTTGGCTGTCTACCTGTATAATTTTGTAAAGCTGGTGAATGAGAAATTGCATACTGGCCTCACATAGGAATTAACTTTTATTTAGTAGAGATTAGAAAGAAGGTCTGTTCATTTGCTGGAAATTTCCAGTTGGAGGATGGGTAGGTGTGGAGGTTGTCCTGGTCTGATCAGAAAAGTGGAGCTTTGGTGGTAGGCAGGCCTTGGATTCAGCAGAGCTCCTGAACATTTCTGAGGGTTCCCCCTCTTCACACCTACCTACCTTGTCCATTGAATAGTAGGTGCGGCTGGATGAGCTCCTCCACCTATTTTTCTACAGAATGACCCCTGGTGTTAGACTGTTCACATAGTTTAAGTTGGGCAGTCCAAGACAGGAAACACTGCAGGTCCCTGTTTGCCTAGAACTCTAGTAAATGTTCAGTTTCTATGTCGTAGGTTAACACAAGCCCTGATTTGGACAGCCCCATGATCTTGTCAGGTCATGGAAGCTAAGCAGGGTTTTTCTCCCCCTCTCTGGGCAGAGAACAGGCAGGAAGTGGGGGGGGGGGGAGACTTGAGAGCAGTTTCTTTCCAGAAGCCCTGCAGCCCACCTTCATGCAAATGCTAATACCTCTAGCAGAAGAGAGACTGGGTGGGCCAAGCTTCTCCCCCTTATCCAAACAGGGAATGGAGATTTGGAGGATTTTAGATTAAAAAGGATCCAAGAATAATCTCTAGGAGGAAGCTGGTCAGGGGGTGGGGGAAAGAGAGGTGATAAATCTCAGGGGAGCAAGGAGGGAAGGTCTCTTTTGTGCTGGGTCCATCAGAGCAGACAGAACTCCTAACTGAGTCAGCCATTTGGCCATGTGAAGAGCTACAGAAAGCTTTGAGGTACTAGATACTCTATAGAGATCTGTAATTTAGTCAGTGTTAGGAGCCTGTCCTATTTTATAAAATCTGATGGGCCAAGTATAGGGAGAGGGACGGAGGATTTGCATCCCTATTCTAAGGGAAATCAATATATACCATCAGCAATAAAGATCTTCAGAGTTAAAATCCTATCACAGTTATTGTCCAGTGGTCCAGTATGGATAAAGGTGTTTACTAACAACCGTGAAAGTATTCAAGCAACTTTTTTTGGACAACTCCTAGGTGTCCTTGTGTGTTCCATATTCGGCACTTTGCATTGAACTGGGCCAATACCTCATAGAAACAAAAATTTGGATATCTAGTTTTAAATATTGGCTCAAAATGCATTTTTGAGCCCCAACAAATTCTCTAAAAACCAACTCATATATAGTGTCAGCTGGTTTGCAAACACTGAAAAGAAATTAGTTGTTGTAGATTTTCTGGGCTGTATGGTTGTGGTTTTGGTATAGTAGTATCTGACATTTTGCCAACAGCTGTGACTTGCATCTTCACAGAATGGGTGCGTTCTGTTTGTCCATCAGTCTGAGGGTGATAACTGGAGCTTAATCCCTGTTCTATTTTGGTTAGTTGGCAGAATTCCCGTCAGAATTTGGCACAGAATTGTACTCCTCTGTCTGATATCACCTTGTCCAGAAAACTGTGGAGTCTAACAATATGGGTGAAGAATATCTTTGCCAATTTCTTGGCCAAGGGAAAAGCTGACACTGGATCCTATGGTCCTGGCCAATTATCGCCCAGTGTCCAACCTTCCGTTCCTGGGCAAGGTAGTTGAGAAGGTGGTGGTTGAACAGCTCCAGGTTTTTCTGGAGGATGCATCTGTCTTTGATCCATCCCAGTCTGGCTTCCACCCAGGCCACAGGATGGAGACTGCATTACTCGCCCTCACAGATGACCGCAAGAAGCTACTGGATCAAGGCAGGTTGGTGCTGTTGCTTCTAGATTTGACAGCATCATTTGACACAGTTGACTACAATTTTATGGCCCACTGCCTTGCTGACATAGGCGTTCGGGAGGTTGTCCTACAGTGGTCCCCCTCCCATCTCCATGGTTGGGGATAGAGGGTGGCTCTTGGTGAGCAGGTCTCCTCGTGACATCCACTTGAATGTCCCCCCCCCCTTCCCGCTCAGCTAGCCTGGGGACTTGGGCTGGGTTGTCACGAGTATGCAGATAACACAGCTCTGTCTGTCGATTGCCCTGGATCATTTGGCTGAGGTGTTGGGGGCAATGGCTGGATGGTTGCAGCAAAGTTGACTGAAGCTTAATCCAATGATGATGGAGGTCATGTACCTGAGCCAGGTGGAATTGCATGGGATATCAGGCTACCAGTGCTGGACAGCACACCTCCTGTGCTAGCCCAGAAAGCAAAGAGCCTGGGAGTGATCCTGGATGCCTCACTTTCTATGGAGGCCCAGGTCACTGCAGTTGCCAAGTCGGCCTTTTATCATCTTTGGCAGATTAGGCATGCTCTTGTGCAGTTGTTTAATTATGATGTTGTAAACCACCCTGAGCCCATTTGTGGAGTAGAGCAGAATATAAATCTTGTAAATAAATAATCTCTCAGGACTTAGCTATAGTGACCCATGCAATGGTCACTTCCAGATTGGATTTCTGTAACTTGCTCTACATGGGCTTGTCTTTGGGGCTAATCTGGAAACGCCAGCTGGTGCAGAATGTGATGGTGCACCGTTGATGGCATTGCCTGTATGGGCATGTATCCAATCCGTGCTACGCCATTTGCACTGGCTGCCTATTGAGGACTGGATTCACTTTAAGGTTTTGGTATTGACCTTTAAAACCCTGCATGGCCTGGGACCTACATATCTGAGGGACCGTCTCTCCCCATTGTGCCCCAAAGGGCTCGATGCACAGAGAATCAACATCTGCTGGTTGTCCCCAGCCCTAAGGATGTCTGCTTGGCCTCAAGTAGGGCCAGAGCTTCTTTGGCCCTGGCTTGGTGGAACATGCTCCCATTGGAGGTTAGAGCCCTTCCAGATCTCCTACCATTTCACAGGACTTGTAGGACAGAGCTGCTCTGCCAGGACTTCAACTGAGGCAGTGGATGTCCAAACTAAATCAAAATGGCCTCCCTTTCCACAGTGCACTGACATATATGGAAGTACACTGAAGTATGCTGAAGACCCAGTAATAATGTTATTTGATTCATCTGCCAGCTGGAAATTTGTGAGCTGATCTTGTCTGTTACTTGTAACTGTGAGGTTAACTGTTTTAATGATTACTTTATTGATTTTAATGCTCTTGTTTAATTATGTTGTAAGCCATCCTGAGCCCATTTGTGGAGTAGAGCAGAATATAAATCTCGTAAATAAATAATTATATATATCTAAAACATCAAAAGGATTATTTGCCATAAGGTACTGAGAGACCTTGACTCTGATCATTTCAGTCAAAATTTGCTCAGGGGTTTCCACAGTTGTTTAAAGCCTTCTGTTTTTGTTTTAGATCATATACATTTTTAAAAATTCTAACATCGTATGCCAACTATATCACTTACTTTATAGGATCTGTTGTGGCTTCTGACTATTAAAAATACCACAAAAACAATTTCTCAACTTTCCCCCACAACTTTATAAGAAAGAAAACCTTTCTGAAGAAGGATTGGAAGGATATAATAATGGTGCTTTTCTCCCAAAATTTACTTCAGAAGACAGGGACATTTTGAATCAAAGTATTGCAGTACAAGAGATTTCGCAAGCAATATCAAAGTTAGAAAAGGACAAAGCTCCAGGTCCAGATGGCTTAACAGAAAAGTTTTGAAGAAGAAATAATAATGCCTCTGCAAAAAGTAATGAATAGAATATCCAAAGACAAGGCACCACATTACTTTGATTCATAAAAAAGAGAATGATCCAATGTTGCCTCAATCATATAGGCTGATCTCCCTGTTAAATGTGGATTACAAACTTTTTACTTCAATACTGACGGAGAGGCTAAGAAAGAGAATAGTAAGAATAATACATCCTGATCAGACTGGCTCTGTACCTAAAAGATTTATGAAATATAATGTTCAATTTGTGATTGATGCAATAGAATTTAGGCTTCCCAAACCTCCCGCTCTGACGGGAGACCCCTGGGTTCGCAGCCTCATCTCCCGCTCTTCAAAAATTGGGAAGCGGGGGGTGGGGGGGAGGGGGGGAGAACATACCTGTAGACTTCATGTTATTATAGAGCTCCTGAGCCGTTTGTAAAATGTATGCCCCTTTAAGGCTGGGTAGGAAGCAGGAAGGGCTTGGGAGAACGGCCCCTCCCTTTCTTTTGCTTTCGTTTTCACAGCAAGAGTTCTCTGGAAGAAGATCTGGTAAGTATTTGTGTGAGAGAGAGAGGAAGGGGGCAGGGGATTCCCTGGTTTGGAGGTCCTCCCCCCTTTAGAAAGCGTGGGGGGGAGGGAAATGTCTACTGGGCACTCTATTATTCCCTATGGAGAATAATACTCCAAAGCTTGAGAGTCATGGAGTAAAAGGACAGGTTCTCTTGTGGATCAAAAACTGGCTGAGTAATAGGAAGCAGAGAGTGAGTATACATGGGCAGTCTTCGCAGTGGAGGACGGTAAGCAGTGGGGTGCCGCAGGGCTCGGTACTGGGTCCCATGTTCTTTAACTTGTTCATAAATGATTTAGAGTTGGGAGTGAGCAGTGAAGTGGCCAAGTTTGCGGATGGCACTAAATTGTTCAGGGTGGTGAGAACCAGAGAGGATTGTGAGGAACTCCAAAGGGATCTGTTGAGGCTGGGTGAGTGGGCGTCAACATGGCAGATGCGGTTCAATGTGGCCATGTGCAAAGTAATGCACATTGGGGCCAAGAATTCCAGCTACAAATACAAGTTGATGGGTTGTGAACTGACAGAGACTGACCAAGAGAGAGATCTTGGGGTCGTGGTAGATAACTCACTGAAAATGTCAAGACAGTGTGCGTTTGCAATAAAAAAGGCCAACATCATGCTGGGAATTGAAAACAAATCAGTCAGTATCATAATGCCCCTGTATAAATCGATGGTGCGGTCTCATTTGGAGTATTGTGTGCAGTTCTGGTCGCCGCACCTCAAAAAGGATATTATAGCATTGGAGAAAGTCCAGAAAAGGGCAACTAGAATGAATAAAGGGCTGGAACGCTTTCTCTATGAAGAAAGGTTGAAACGCTTGGGATTCTTTAGCTTGGAGAAATGTCGACTGTGGGGTGACATGATAGAGGTTTACAAGATAATGCATGGGATGGAGAAAGTAGAGAAAGAAGTACTTTTCTCCCTTTCTCACAATACAAGAACTCGTGGGCATTCGATGAAATTGCTGAGCGGACAGGTTAAAACGGATAAAAGGAAGTACTTCTTCACCCAAAGGGTGATTAACATGTGGAATTCACTGCCACAGGAGGTGGTGGCGGCCACAAGCATAGCCACCTTCAAGAGGAGTTTAGATAAAAATATGGAGCAGAGGTCCATCAGCGGCTATTAGCCACAGTGTGTGTGTGTGTGTGTGTGTGTGTATATATATATAAAATTGCCACTGTGTGACACAGAGTGTTGGACTGGATGGGCCATTGGCCTGATCTAACATGGCTTCTCTTATGTTCTTTTTTTAACCCATAAAATGTTGTGCATCCCTTCTGTCAAGTCTTCCATTTCCAGTTTCATAAGTCTGTCATATGGACTCTAATCCATTTAGCAATCCAAGTTAGACACGTTGCTTGATAATATAACTTTATATTAGGTACTGCTAGGCCTCTTCTTTTTTTCTCATCTTGTAACATGTTGAACCTAATTCTTGTTTTTTTTTTACCATTCCATATAAACTGACAGTATCCGTCGCTTTAAGGCTTCTTGGTATTGTTGGCATGATTATGTAACTCTTGCTATCCAGGTGATAAAGTGAAAGCATGTGAGTAGCATGTGCAAATGGGCAGTCTTCGCAGTGGAGGACGGTAATCAGTGGGGTGCCGCAGGGATCGGTACTGGGTCCCATGCTCTTTAACTTGTTCATAAATGATTTAGAGTTGGGAGTGAGCAGTAATAATTTCACAGCAATCAATTTTACTGTTGAAGGAATACCTTCGCCATGGAAAAACTGTATGAAGCATAACATCAAGATTTTAGCACCAATCTAATTTTAGAAGGTTTTTAATTACAAAAATGAATAATTTTATAGAAGTATGATTTATAATATGTATGTATTTATAATATGTATTGTTTTAATTGTTGAAGTGTCTATGTTGTGAGCCGCCCTGAGCCTGCTTCAGCGCAGAGGGCGGGATACAAATTAAATATTATTATTAATTATTATTATTATTATTAACACCTTATTTATTTAAATGAAACTAAGTCCTCAGGACCAGATGAATTACATCCAAGGGTTCTAAAAGAGCTTGCGGATGTAATTTCTGAGCCTCTGGCTATTATTTTTGAGAATTCTTGGAGAACAGGAGAGGTGCCGGAAGGTTGGAGGTGGGCAAATGTTGTGCCTATCTTCAAGAAGGGGAAAAAGGAGGATCCAGGTAGCTACCGACCGGTCAGCTTCACGTCTATACCTACAACTGGAAAAGTTTTAGAACAAATCATCAAACAGTTGGTCCTGGAACATTTAGAAAGGATGGCTGTGATTACTAAGAGCCAGCATGGCTTTCTCAAGAACAAGTCATGTCAGACTAACCTGATCTCTTTTTTTGAGAAAGTGACTACCTTGTTGGATCAGGGGAATGCTATAGACATCATTTACCTTGATTTCAGTAAGGCTTTTGATAAGGTTTCATATACTGTCCTTATTGATAAGTTGGTGAAATGTGGTTTGGATCCTGTTTCCGTTAGATGGATCTGTAGCTGGTTGACAGATCGCACCCAAAGAGTACTTGTGAATGGTTCCTCATCCTCTTGGAGAGGAGTGACAAGTGGAGTGCCTCAAGGATCTGTCCTGGGACCTGTTTTGTTCAACATCTTTATCAATGATTTGGATGAAGGAATAGAGAGAATGCTTATTAAATTTCCCAATGATACTAAATAGGGAGGGGCTGCAAAAACAGAAGTAGACAGAAACAGGATACACGATGACCTTGACAGGCTAGAAAACTGGGCTAAAACCAATAAAATGAATTTTAACAAGGATAAATGTAAAGTTCTGTGTATAGGTAGGAAAAACCCAATACATGGTTATAGGATGGGGGAGACTTGTCTTAGCAGTATTATGTGCAAAAAGGATCTAGGGGTCTTAGTGGATCATATGCTGAACATGAGTCAACAGTGTGATGCAGTGGCTAAAAAGGCAAATGCAATTTTGGGCTGTATCAACAGAAGTATAGTGTCCAGATCACGTGATGAGATGGTATCACTTTGCTCTGGTAAGACCTCACCTGGAGTATTGTGTTCAGTTTTGGGCACCACATTTTAAGAAGGATGTAGACAAGCTGGAACCGGGTCCAGAGGAGGGCAACGAAGATGGTGAAGGGTCTGGAGTACTATGAAGGAAGGTTGAAGGAGCTGGGAATGTTTAGCCTGGAGAGGAGGCAGCTGAGAGGTGATATGATCACCATATTCAAGTACTCGAAGGGCTGTTTTCTAGACGATGGTGTGGTATTGTTTTTGGTGACCCCAGAAGGTAGGACCAGAACCAGTGGGTCGAAATTAAATCAAAAGAGTTTCCGGCTCAACATTAGGAAGAACTTCCTGACCGTTAGAGCGGTTCCTCAGTGGAACAGGCTTCCTCGGGAGATGGTGGGCTCTCCTTCCTTGGAGGTTTTTAAACAGAGGCTAGATGGCCATCTGAAAGCAATGAAGATCCTGTGAATTTAGGGGAAGTATTTGTGAGTTTCCTGCATTGGTCCATGCTATGGTCACCTTGAGGCTGGATTACTGTAATGCCCTCTACATGGGGCTGCCCTCATCCCAAATCCGGAGACTTCAGCTAGTGGAGAATGCCATCACCAGGCTGTTAATGGGAGTTCCTGCACTGGCTACCAGTAATGTACTGGATCCGCTTCAAGGTGCTGCTTTTAACCTTCAAAGCCCTATATGGCCAGGGTCCTGCATACCTGAGGGACCGCCTTTCCCCGTATATGCCCCAGTGAGCACTTCGGTTCAAAACCTGTTGACAGTCCCCAGCACTGGACTTCCTATCATGTTATGGCGATTTGGGGTCCCTTTGGAACATCTAATACTGACCATCCAGTTATACTGCTACCATTGGAATTTAACTGCTTCCTGAACCATTGTATTAGCACCTACCATTATGTTGTTTTATAACTGATGTTTTAAAATTGTTCTTACATTTCATATTTTATTGATGTTTTATCCTGTTGGTCATTTTTCGACCTCAACCTGTAAGCCACCCTGAGCCTGCCTCTGGCAGGGAGGGTGGGATATAAATTAAATTTAAAAAGCAAATACATTAATAAATTGTGCAGGGGGTTGGACGAGATGACCCTGGAGGTCCCTTCCAACTCTATGATTCTATGATTCTTTGTTCAGATACATGTTGACTGCAGCCAGAATAGTACGGGCAACAAAGTTGGAAAGCTGAGGAATGTCCAAACAAAGAAAGTTGAAAAGACAGCATGGCAGAATATGCAGCTATGGCCAAATTAACTACCTACATAGATAAGAGGCCAATTAGAGAATTTTGGGGGGGGGGGGAGGAAAATTATTATGCTTATTATAAATTAAGGGGGAAGAAATGTAAAATGAACGTAACAATATTTTTTTTCTTTTGGAAGGAAATATAAAATATAATATTACTCATACATAAATGTAACCATGGATTATATGTTTGTTAAAAATGTACTTTAGTTCTTAGACACTCTCATATTTCAAAAAACTGATTTAAACTTCAATAATTAAGATATGATGAACTAAGAGATTGATAGTAATGGTGAAGAAAATTATGATAATAATTATAATAATGGAGTTAAGTAAAAATGCAATCGAACTGTATGTAAAAGAAATGAAAGAGTCAGAAGAGTGGACATAATATAACAATAATTGAATGGATTGTTAGTGTTTGTATGAGCTGCATTATGATTGTAATTGTTGAGTGGGGATCTTTATATATATTTATACTTTATTTCATATTTTCTTTATATTTCTTTATTTCTCTCTCCTTTAAAATCAAATAAAAATCTGTGAAAAGAAAAAACCCCCACTAGGCTTCACTAGATAACAGCCTCAGCTATATCTGTAGAGCCAGGTAGACTGCACCAAGTGTTTATATTATGTCCTGAACCTTCTTCCTTTTGCTATTTTTGAAAACATCCAGCCTGAAGAAGAGTTCTGGAGAAGTCAAAAGCTCATGCACTGTGGGGTGTGTCATTTGGTTGATTATCAATTTGACTGTATTACTGATGATTAGAAAATGTGCCAGTTCAGTATAATCTCTTATAAGTGTTGGACACTTGCTAAGCTAGGCAAAAGTGAATGTATCTCATTTTTATATATAGATACAGAGGAAGAAGATAATTGGTTAGAATAAGAATGGGTTTAGTACATTAATTTTGTTGCTTTTAATTTTAGCACTTAAGAGGCTTGTATACCATTTGTGTTTTGTGTCTAAGCCATCCATAAATTAGCTAGCTACATTATGATCTGCTGGTTCCTTCAAGGTGCCAAGAGGCTCCACTCCAAATAATAGTTGGTTTTCAGGATTTTCAAGGTTAGTATTTTTAGATCATCACTCTTCCCATTGTGTTAGAAATTGTAGGCTAGTAATTAAGTTGTAGGCTAGAAATGCAGACAGCCTGATTTCAGGTTCTAATTGTAGCAAGAAAGTGTGAGTTCCCAATAAAAAGGTAAAGGTAGTCCCCTGTGCAAGCACGAGTCGTTTCCGACTCTGGAGTGATGTTGCTTTCATGTTTTCACGGCAGACTTTTTAAGGGGTGGTTTGCCATTGCCTTCCACGGTCATCTCCACTTTCCCCCCAGCAAGCTGGGTACTCATTTTACCAACCTCGGATGAATGGAAGGCTGAGTAAACCTCGAGCTGGCTACCTGAACCCAGCTTCTGTTAGGATCAATTCAGGTTGTGAGCAGAGAGTTCAGGCTGCAGTACTTCAGCTTTACCACTCTGTGCCACGGGGCTCCCTATAGTATGTGCTAAATTGGACTCCAATGGCACCTTAGAGGCCAAGAAGATGTTTGAGGAATGAGCTTCCCATATGAGTTGGGAAGGGGGGATGCCTGAGCCCTCATATATCGCAATCAGAAGGTGGGGAGGGTGTTGCAAAGACAGGAGTCCAGGCATGGAAGCACAACACAAAATGCAGTGAGCTTGGTTAGGGCGGGGGAGGAATGCTTCACGGCAGAAAATTAGCATCTGTAGTTTAGAGACAATTTGTCCGCCTCTCCCAGCCCCTCCAGGAGATTCAATGAAAATAAGCTATCAGTCGGGAGTCTCCTTTAAAATATACAACTTTATTGATATCAAGAAAGAGGGGAGTTCCATACATGCCCGATGACAGAGTTTGAATGCGTGGGGAGTTCCCCTGTATGAGCAAACTGTAGAGTGCACTCCAGAAACTGTGATAAAGAGACAAAACTCCAAACAGCCAGTAAACAGTTGTATTTTGGGTTAAGACATTAGAGGCAGTCACAGACACTCCAATGGTTCATACACATAAATGCAGTCCTTCCAATATACAGTACCAAGCCAATATCCAAGAAGAGAAGTCAAGAATCCAGTCCATACATTACATCAATAGCCATGCAATCCTCCAGAGTAACAGTATTTCAGTCAAGATGTTCCTCCTCACTCACGCACGTCCTTCTGGGGGAGGACCCGAAACTGATCAGGAATCGGGGATGTATCTACACAGCGGGAAATGGGGGTTGCTGAATAGAAAGCACACCTGTGGGTAGCTAGTCCACAGGTTATAAAGAGTCACCTCAGTCCCGAGGGGATGGGAGGTGACTGGGAGGGGAGATGGGAGGTTCTGCTGATGACCACGAAGGCTGGACATCGGCTGAACCAATGGCGAGTCTTTGGTGACACCTGATTGGGTGTATACTTTGACCAATGAACTTCACCTTCGTCCTGGGCATCCTGGAAACTTCCAGGTTGCGACAGGGCCTGGGGCGGATCCAGTGATATCAATATGGAAATGGCTGGGTGCTTGGGATGAGATGGGATTATCTGGGAATGTGACAATAAGGAATCAGATATGGACCTAGGTATCCCCGGTGTAGACAAAAGGCTTGGATGTAACAGGAGAGATCCTTCCTCTTTTCTCATCAGCTCCTAGACCAGAGCTGCTGTTCAGGATATTGCTGAGCAATTAGGATCAACAGTCGAGCTATTAATCCATTCATAAAACGGATGGGTTGCTTGCGGGCTAGGACTGACTCAGGGTGTGTACGTGAGATTCCCATTGAGAAGGAATGAAGTCCAACCAGGCAGGAAGATGGCTACAAGTGGTGTTAGCGAAGCACAGTGGCTTCCATGCTTAGCGCTTCAACACCGGTCGCCTGGACAGCTCCGTGGCGGCGCAGCCTCCTCCTCACCATGGCGGACTCCGCGCAGTAGCGGGGAAACGTCCGTGCATGCTGGCAAGCACTCTGTGCCTGTTCAGAACACTTATACACTCAGGCTGCTTGTACACATAAGTCCCATTCAGTTCCTGGATAGCTTTGCTCGCGCTCTCTGGCCAGACGGGTGCAAGCTCACTTCTCCAGGCGCCCTGGCAACCATGTTTGTGACTATAATATTGGGGAAAGAGGGGTCATTTCCTCACACTGTTTGCTAGCTTGAGAGCTGCCTGATTATCCTCATACACAGTAATTGGTTCTACATAATACAAACCAAAGTCAGATAGTAACTGTTTATACCAGGTAAGTTCACTGCACACTGTACTGAGTGCTGAATATTCGGCCTCACATGTCGAGAGAGCTACGTGTCGCTGTTTCACTGATTTCCATCCCACCAGTACACCACCTAAGAAAATTGCTAGACCAGTGGTTGACTGTCTGGTGTCATGATTGTTGGCAAAACTTGCATCAGCATAAGCATGGATTCTTAGATCCTCAG
This sequence comes from Heteronotia binoei, assembly GCF_032191835.1. Taxonomy (NCBI): domain Eukaryota; kingdom Metazoa; phylum Chordata; class Lepidosauria; order Squamata; family Gekkonidae; genus Heteronotia; species Heteronotia binoei. The sequence continues at coordinate 137,472,535 of NC_083229.1, forward strand.
CAGGTGTTATATACAAGCTGAATTCTAAAGTATGTTTCAGGTATCTAAGAATGTGTTTTGCCGCTATCCAATGGCACTGTCTAGGCTGCTTCACCGCCCTGGCCAATTGGTTGGTTGCCATTGCAATATCAGGCCTGGACCAGTTAGCTATATATAATAGACTACCAATCAGGGACTGATAAATGCTTTGGTCAAATAATGGACTCTGATCATCATTTAAATAGGACATTGAACTCCTTTGCTTTGGTCCATTTTGTAGCTCTTCAATAACTGAGCTATTTTACCCCTTTGGGAAACTCGATATCCACCATTTACACACACTATGTCTAAGCCAACATATTGTCTGATGTTGCCCAGATCCCTTATAATAAACTGGTTGTTCAGAGTTTCAACAATGGTATTCAATATTTTTACATTTTTACAAATGATAGCCAGATCATCAACAAAAACAAGTATAATGCACTTCTGCTCCCCTTTTCCCTTGGTAAAAATACAAGGGTCTGCTACACCCTGTCTGAAACCCAGCTTTTTCAAACTGTCAGTTAAAAACTGGTTCCACTGGTGACCCGATTATTTTAAACCATACAAAGATTTCTTAAGTTTCCAGCATACATTTACATTTTTATCTCCACCATAGACACCTGGTGACACCTTCATATACATTGTGTGTTCTAAAGGAGCATGTAAATATGCGGTTTTAACATCCAGGTGTTTAACAAAACAGTTGTGCTTGGCAGCATAAGCCAAAGCGCAATAAATGGATGATGCTTTGAGCGTGGGTGCAAAGGTTTCGTCATAGTCTTGCACAGACTGCAAGTACCCTTGTGCAACAAGCCTAGCCTTGTACTGCAAATTACCATCTGCCCCAGATTTTAACTTGTAAACCCATCTACAACCTAAGAGTTTTTGGTTTGGTGGTAACATAACTTCTTCATAGACTTGTAGATTGTTCAACGACTCAAGCTCCGCCTTCATAGCTGCAGTCCAGCCTGCTTGCTGGTCTTGCGACAGGTGCTTGATGCTTTCGTAGCAAGAAGGTTCCGCAAGAACTGCACACGCTTGCCCCGGGCTATAGCGATCTGGAGGACGTGTTTCTCTCGAAGATCGTCTGAGCACTGGCGCTGTTGCTCCTTCGGACACTGCATGCTGGTCCGCCGTTTGCTGCTGCTGCTGCTGTGACACTCCAGCTCCAGAAGATGTGGGTGTTACAGGTTCTGGCTTGATAGCTCTGCTGCTGGGTGAAGGACTCCGTCTCACGCCTCTAGGTGGTAGCTGCGTATCAGTTTTCACCGCTATAGGCAGGAACACTGTTGATGACGTTCTCTCCCAGCCCACAGAGGTTTCCAGGAACTTTGCAGAGCAGGATGTTATTTTTTTCTCACCTACTTGAGAAAATCGGTAAGACTGGTGATTATTTGTATAACCCAGAAATAACAACTTCACGGCCTTATTACTCCCTTTTCTTTGGAGCTGCTTTGGGATGTTAACATAAGCTGGTATCCCAAAGATTCTCATATGTTTAATGGAAACTTTTCTCCCATACCACACTTCAGCCGGTATCTTCCCTATTGCTGAAGACCAAGTGTAGTTTAAAACATGGGAAGCGCACATGATGCTCTCCCCCCAATAACTCATTGGGAGGTTGCTATCTCTAATCATAGAGATACACATATTGTAAAGAGTCTGGTTTCTTCTTTCACAAAATGCGTTTTGTTGTGAGCGGTACGGAGCTGTACGCTGGTGTCTGATCCCATATTTCCTAAACAGAGAAAACATTCGTTCGTTACAAAATTCCGAACCATTATCAGAAATAATAGCACGTGGAACTTTATCTGTTTTTCTCTTGACGAAACGAAGCCAGTTGCTGAAAGTTTGATACGTCTCTGCCTTTGATCCTAGTAGGAAACAAAAACCGTAGCGAGAATGGTGATCTTCTATACACAAACAATACTTAGCTCCGCCCAAACTTCTGGTTGGAAAAGGTCCAATCAGATCGAGAAATACAAGGTCCAGTATTTCTTCTGTCTGGAATTTTGTTGGAGATATTGTAGGTGCGGCCTTAGATTTTGTTGCCTTGCATATTTCACAGTCAACAAAACAATGACAAGCCTTGGGGGTAATTTCTGCTGCCTGCAGGGTTTTCTTAACAGCTTGGAAATTTATATGCCCCAATCTCCTGTGCCACATATGTATACACTCATCGTGAGGAGGTTTGTTCATACTCACATGCTGTACCACATTTTCTTTCTCCAGGAAATACAGATTGTTTTGCCTTTTAGCCACAACAGAGATGCCTTCTGCACAAATCAAGCAGCTTTCAGCTGTAAAAGAGACTTTAAATCCTTGCTCAGTTAAAGCAGAAACAGATAGCATATTGTACTTAATACTTGGCACATGAAGCATTTGCAACTTCCTTTTAAGATTAGGAAATTCAACAAACCCACTGCCAATTACCTTGGCACAGATTCCATCTGCTAATTTGACACATTGTCCTGAGACGGGGGTGTAGGTGTCGAAAAGGTTCTTGTTTTTTATTATATTCACCGTAGCACCGCTATCTATCAGAAACTGATTGCTGTAAGAAGAAGTGTCAATAACAAGATGTGCATGCCTCCCTCCCTTGGGAGTAACAGGAGACTGTTTCTCTTTAAGACGGTTACATTCCCGTTTGAGATGCTTTGTGCTTTTGCGCACACAACAATTTCTCACTGAGTAAACCTTACCAGTAGCTGCATGATTGTCTGCCCCTTTAAAATCCTCCCGGGCAGGAGACTTGGCTGAATGAGCTGGAGACTCCCGAAACATGGCTGCGTCCCTCCTCCTCATGTCCTCATTCAATAACCGGTGAGTGATGTTTGATACTGTTATCTCAGTTCTTGGCAATATATCCAAGTTGGCTACAAACTGATCATAACTTGTATCCAGGGAACAAAGGATTATATATGCCTGCTGCTGAGGGGAAAAAACCACTTCTTTCTCTTGCAGCAGCTGCAAGGTGCGTTGCATGTATTCTAGGTGGTTACTCATATCCCCACCTGCCACATATTTTGCACTGAGGAGTTTCTTCATTAAGTATATATAGGACCCCACACTCTCACTGACATAAAGAGACTTAAGAGCGTCCCAGCCTGACTTGGCACTGTTGGAGGTTTTGATATGGATAAGCTGGCCGTCTTCCAAGGTAAGACCGATTAGAGCACAAGCTTTATCCTCATTACTTTTATGCTTTGCAATAACAGCTGCGTCATTAGCAGCGTCTAACACAGCTAAGTCGGGTGGATTCACCACATGTTCCCACAAACCTTGATACTTGAGTAACATAGTGACCTTCTCAGACCAGGTGCTGTAATTCTCCCCGTTCAGCCTCTTGATAAGGAAACCGGAGACTTGGACACAGGACTCCATTGTGCTGTGAATACAAAACTGCCACGCCCAAATAACGGCTGTTACTCACGAGTAGACCACAGGGACTGTTTTCTCACGAGTAGACACACAGGAACTGTTGGCACTTATAATGCTTACTCTCCAGGAGACCACGCTGGGCCCATAACCGCTGACAGAGTTTGAATGCGTGGGGAGTTCCCCTGTATGAGCAAACTGTAAAGTGCACTCCAGAAACTGTGATAAAGAGACAAAACTCCAAACAGCCAGTAAACAGTTGTATTTTGGGTTAAGACGTTAGAGGCAGTCACAGACACTCCAATGGTTCATACACATAAATGCAGTCCTTCCAATATACAGTACCAAGCCAATATCTAAGAAGAGAAGTCAAGATCCAGTCCATACATTACATCAGTAGCCATGCAATCCTCCAGAGTAACAGTATTTCAGTCAAGATGTTCCTCCTCACTCACGCACGTCCTTCTGCTCCTTCTTATCACCCCCACATGCTGAGAGCAAGGCTTTCACTATTATAGTGCAGCCATCCAATCCTTACACTGATTGTGCCATTAGCTGCACCTGTTACTCTCGTGACTTTAATCTCCCCTGTATAGCCTAGTTGCATAACAATAACTCAGCAGTTATAGTTCCCTTAAAGCAACTTAACACTGACACCCTTTTATCTTCTACTCCCGGCCAATGAGTCCCTCCTTCTTTCCTCTTAGGCTGAGGTACTCGGAAGGTGCAGCCTTACCCGGCCGCCTACTCCTTGATATGTATCCCTCCCGTTACATACATTGCATGTGCATTTAAATTTACCTTTCTCTGAAGTAGGGTGTGTCAGTTAATATTCATTACTTGATTACACCTGCGTACTTGCTACTTAGTCTCTATTCTATTAATCTTTATTGTTCTCATGGCCTGTTCAACCATGTCATTTCTTTTACTACAGTAGTTCTGCTTCTGCGTTTTAACAACGGCTAATACACCTGTTCTTATGGTTACTAAATGTTTGTGCTTTGCATATCTGGTTCTGCCTCTTGCATTTTTACAATCACTAAGACATTACATTTGTACCTTCTGTTTGGTTCAGCTCATTTCATCATTTCACTCCTCTCATGTAGAGAGGTAAGAATTCCGTGTCCCTGTTCAGCCCTGGGGGGTCCATTATTCTGGACGACACCCCAAAAATCTTGTTGGGCTCTAAGGTGCTTCTGGTAGGGTTGCCAAACTCCAGGTGTCACCTGGTCATGTCCTGTTATTATACTCTCCGATGATGAACATCAGTTCCCCTGGAGGGTGTGGCTGCTTTGGAGGGAAGGTTCTGTGGCGTTGAAGGCCGCCCCCCCCGAGATCACGTCTACAGGGCTTAGTTCTCTTGGCCCTTCCTGACACGACCAGGGAAATGCTGATTGCCACTTTAGGCCCAGTCAGCCATTTTTCTCCAGCAGCCATTTTGGCCAGGGATCCTGGAAGCTTTTGCCATCTTCTGGGCATGTAGCAAGGGTCACTGGGGACGGATATGTGGGGGGAGGGATTTGTGGATTTCCTATATAGTGCAGGGGGTTGGACTAGATGGCCCCGGAGACCCCTTCCAACTCTATGACTCTAAGTAAGTAAACAGCTCACATTAAGTAATTCTTAAATTAATGGCCCAAATTCACAAGAAACCTGTTGTGAGTACACCGGCTCACATCTCTGCAGATCACTTTAAATCCTTTATCTGATGATCATAAACCAGGGGTGTCAAACTCATTTGTTATGAGGGACTGATCTGACCTAAATGAGGCCTTGTTGGGGTGGGCCAGGCCATGTCAGGCCAGGCCATGTGTTTACTTATTTAAGATTAGGTAGCAGAAAGGTAAACTTTTTAAAGGACACACGAACATGACTAAAGAATTTTTTTAAAAAAAACTTAAAACATGCTTTCTTTGTATTTCTCCCATCATGGGATCCAGGGAACTGGGCAAAGGAAGCTCTGGCCCTTTCCTTCCCTCCCCAGGGAACCAGGAGGGGGAGGAGCCTCAGCCAATGGAGAAAATCGAGGTTTTGTTCTGTAGCTCCTGTGTGATTGAGCAAGCCTTGCAAAGCAAGTTGAGATGCAGAAGGAAGCAAGAGAGAGGGAGAAGGAAGCAGACAAGAGCCAGTTGCTCAGGGGCCTGATAGGAGCCCTCCAGGATGCATGTTTGACGCCCCCGTCATAAATATTTCTTATGGTTCAGAAATGTGAAGGGAAACATTGATCCACTGTGTCAAAAATACTTCTTTGAATTCTGCCCACCGTGAATCCGCTCTTCTGTTGTCTGCAGGTTAAATCATTAAAAGCCCTTGAGCTCCTGGTCTAGGGAGCTGCTGCAAGGTCGCTGTCAGGGGTGGAGAGAGGCAGCATTCCACACCAGCACTGCAAGATTTTCACTTAATAATAATAATAATTTTATTTATATCCCGCCCTCCCCGCTGGAGCAGGCTCAGGGCGGCTAACAACATATTCATATAGTTATACAAAGGTTTAAAATCACATTAATTTTAAAACATTCCAATTTAACCAAATACAATACAGTAAATTTCAGATGCTAATTCTATTCTTAGGATAATGGTGACAGAAGTCACCCAACATCAGTTGCTCAACCGGCAAAGGCCATCCTGAAAAGGGTGGTCTTGCAGGCCCCGCGGAACTGGTCAAGGCTTCGCAGGGCTCGCACTTCTTCCGGGAGCTGGTTCCATAGGTGTGGAGCTGCGATAGAGAAGGCCCGTGTGCGAGTATTTTGTAGTTTGGCCTCCTTTGGTCCAGGGATAGTCAGCTGGTTCTTCCCTGCTGACCTCAGTGCTCTCTGGGGTTCGTATGGGAAAAGATGGACCCTCAGGTAGTCAGGTCCTCGGCCATATAGGGCTTTAAAGGTAATAACCAGCACTTTGTAATGAACCCGGTAAGTAACTGGCAACCATTGCAGTCCGCGTAGCCCCAGCTGTATGTGCTCCCACTTCGGGAGCCCCAATAACAGCCTAGTTGCCGCGTTCTGCACCAGCTGCAACCTCCGGGTTCGGCACAGAGGCAGCCCCATGTAGAGGGCATTACAGTAATCCAATCTTGAGGTGACCGTTGCATGGATCACTATTGCTAGGTCCCGGCGCTCCAGGAAGGGAGCCAACTGCCTTGCCCGCCTCAGATGAAAGAACGCCGACTTGGCAGTGGCTGCTATCTGGGCCTCCATTGATAATGAAGGCTCCAGTAGAACTCCCAAGCTCTTGACCCGGTGCGCCGCTTTCAGCGGCACACCGTCAAAAACCGGGCGAGGTATTTCTCTCCCTAGGGCGCCGCGGCCCATGCAAAGGACCTCTGTCTTCGTCGGGTTCAGCTTCAGCCCACTCAGCCTAAGCCAGGTTGCCACGGCCTGCAATGCCAGGTCCAAATTCCCTGGAACGCAGTCAGGCCGGCCATCCATTAACAGATAGAGCTGGGTGTCATCTGCATATTAATGACACCCAAGCCCCATACCTCTGGGCAAGGGGGCGCTTATAGATGTTAAATAGCATCAGGGAGAGAACTGCTCCCTGCAGCACCCCACAATCTAGTGTGTGCCTCTGGGACAGCTCACCCCCGATTGCCACCCTTTGTCCCCGTCCCTTGAAGAAGGAGGAAAGCCATTGTAGGGCTAGCCCCCTAACCCCTATGTCGGCGAGGTGGCGGGTCATTAGCTGATGGTTGACCGTATCGAATGCGGTCGACAGATCTAGTAGCGTCAGCACCGCCACGCCGCCTCGATCCAGACGTGCTTGCCCATTTGCTTCTGTGCCAACTTCAGTTCAAGTTTTGATCTTATAATTGGTTCTTTGTGCCATGAACTGCCTTTGTTCTACATAAATAAAACCAGTTCTGTATTTAATTTGTTTGGGATATTCCCAGTCTAAAAACTTTTTTTTCATTTTCAGAGTATCAGATTCTCCCCCCCCACACACACACACCTGTGGTATTCTAAATATAATTCTGGAGGAGGAGGAGATACACCCTACACCCTGGTAGTTGGGGCTGAGAGAGCTCTTTTGAGAATTGCTCTTGAGAGAACAGCTCTGAGAGAGTTATGGCTGGCCCAAGGCCATTGCAGCAGCTGCAAGTGGAGGAGCAGGGAATCAAACTCAGTTATCCCAAATAAGAATCCACACACTTAGATCACTGCACCAAACTGGCTCTCATTGGAGGTGCCTTGAAGGAATGCTGTATGTTGCACAACAAACCATCTTCAAATTTTGAGATTTCTGTGCATAACTAGGTTATCAACAGTGCAGTCTGAGCAGGCTTACTCAGAATTCTACTGGTCTATTCAATGGGGCTTACTCCCAGGCAAGTGGTGTTAGGATTGCAGTGTAGAGCTCCACTACCTTGACATTCCATCCCTGGAATTAACTGATGTTCTGAAATTCAGCCTCTGGTTTCCGTGTTTAGTTCTAACATGAGATTTATTATATTTTTACAGTGTTTTTCACTTTTATCTTCATTTCTGATTTTCTCCTCTCTGTCAGCTTTTCTCCCTCTGCTTTTCCACCTAGTCTAGAATATTTGAAGCATGATTTGGTATTAAACCATCTTCACTCAAGTTGGAACTATACATCTTGAATTCCATAATATAAAAGTAATATATATAATTTTGTAGAAAATCTCAGTTGTTTCAGGTTTTATAATTCTCTGCTTCTGCTGGAAATGATTTGTCAGTTCTTGGGTGACCCTCAAAACACTGTGGCCGTTTTCCCACTTACCTTTCCCTGGAGCGACGTCCCTCTTCACCGCGCTGCGTCTGCACGGATTTCGCACAAACTGCTGCGCAGCACCAGGAAGAGCCGCGTAGTCCCGGGGCTTTTGCGTCGCAAATGTAAACCTGCTTTTTGGCGGTTTACATTTGCAACGCAAAAGCCCCGGGACTACGCGGCTCTTCCTGGTGCTGCGCAGCAGTTTGTGCGAAATCCGCGCAGACGCAGCGCGGTGAAGAGAAACGTCGCTCCGGGGAAAGGTAAGTGGGAAAACAGCCTGTGCTTTATAACCTGGGACCCACATGTTACATATTTGCTGTGTTATGTATTGCATTTTACTGGATTCTGTTGCCTGAGCTTGAGACAGGCACTCCTTGCAAACCAAGATCCTGAATCCTGGAAGAACTGGCCAATCAGGATGCTAGGCATGTAACAACTTGTAACAAAGAGATGCAAATGAAGGATTCTGGAGTGAGCCAATAGGAGTAACGGTTGTCTGCTATGGGGCGTGGTTAACCATGACCAGATTGTATATAGTTGCAGTTTTGCCTGTGTTCCTTTGTGACTGTTTCTTCTTATAATAAAGTGTTCTTGGTTGATTCAGAGCTGGCTGAACTCAGTTTAATTTACCACATATCTAATTTAATGTGAGTTCAATTTTATTTGGTTTGCCTGGGGCTGACATATCTAAGGGACCATCTCTTCCCATATCCCCTGGAGAGCCTTGTGCTCCATGGATTATCATTTCCTGGTTGTCCCTGGCCAAAGGATGTCTGCTTAGCCTCAACTAGGGCCAGGGCCTTTTCTGCCCTGGCTTCTGCCTAGTGGAACTTGCTCCCACTGGAGATCCGGGCACTGCGGAGCTTGTTGCAGTTGGACATGGCCTGTAAAATGGAGCTGTTCTACAAGACCTTTCGGTGGGGCAGTGGAGTCCTAATGTCCAACATCCGGCCTCCCCTGAGCTGCCCATATGAGAAGCCCATGCTATCATCAGTCATGTTAATATTGTGCCTCCAGCACCATTGGAACCAAGAACTGGTGTAGTTCTCTGCCGCCGGGATGTAAATATTTTTAAATATTCATGTTAATTATTACTGGATTGTTTTAATTGAATGTTGAAATATTTGTACTTGTCAGCTGTTGTAACCCATCCCGAACCTGCTTGGGGGGAGGGCGGGATATAAGCAGAATCTAATATTTATTGTGCAGAGTTGTTTTCTATGGCCCCAGAAGGTAGGACCAGAACATTAGAAAGACCTTCCTGACAGAATGGTTCCTCACAGGCTTCCTCGGGAGGTGGTGGGCTCCCCCACTTTGGACGCTTGAAAGCAGAGGCTGCATGGCCATCTGACAGCATTGCTGATTCTGTGAATTGGGCAGATCATGAGAAGGAGGGCAGGAAGGGCTGCATCACTGCTTCGTTCTCATGGCCCTTTCTTACACACCCAGGGAATGCTGTTCACCACTTTGAGGGTCAGACAGCAATTTGTCTCCAAGCCAGTTTGGCCATGGATTCTGGAGGGTTTGGGGGGGGTTTTTTGCCACCTTCTGGGCATGGAGCAGGTGAACTTGCACCTGTGAATTTCCTGCATTGTGCAGGGGGTTGGACTAGATGACCCTGGAGGTCCCTTCCAATTCCATGATTCTATGAAACAACAAATTTACAGATATTTGCACATGTATGCAACAGCTCTTTGATAATTCCCATCCACATGGTTTAAGAGGAGGTTTTGTTTTACTTCCAGCTTCCCAGAGGAAGAAGAAGAAGAAGAAGAAGAAGAAGAAGAAGAAGAAATGCTTTAAAGTGTGACAGAGCATTCTTGCAAACACTGTTGGTTTGGTTTGATTTGCTTTGGCTATCTCTGATTTGGTCTGGTTATCTCTGAAAATTCTTTGTTAAAAATCTCTGTTATTTCAAATTCTGGTAAGCAGAGAACAACGGCTTTTGAAATTGGGATTTTAATATGTTAAAATGTTCCAAATGTGTTGCTTAATAAGAAAATACCACTTTTTAGTTAGTTTAATTTAATTTGGTTTGCCTTCTAGATAGGCCACATAGCTATGATTTCTTTCAGCTGCAACTATTTAAGAGGCAACAGGAAAAATTGGATATCACAAATATATTGTAAAGGGATAATAGTCCAATTTTAATATGCAAAACCAGAATTCATTGAACATAGTAGACCACTGTGAAATGAACTTAGTGTGAGTTTAATTTTCAGAGCATTGCTTCTGGCTGTGGTTTGACATTTTTGTGACATCTGATTGGTTTTCAGTATTATGCTGAGAAATGGCATTTCTGAAAGAAAACATCACAAAGCTCAGCCAGCGAAAACAAGAGAAAAGGCACTGAGACTCTGCTTCCCGTTAAGAAGCACAGGGAAAAAACAGGTTTTGTGTTACATATTTTCCTAAGCCCTGTTAGGAGGAATCCACAAAGCAAAGCAAGAGTTTGGGGTGGATGCATGGGATGGGATGCATGGGATGGAGAAAGTAGAGAAAGAAGAACTTTTCTCCCTTTCTCACAATACAAGAACTCGTCGGCATTCAATGAAATTGCCAAGCAGTCAGGTTAAAACGGATAAAAGGAAGTACTTCTTCACCCAAAGGGTGATTAACATGTAGAATTCACTGCCACAGGAGGTGGTGGCAGCAACAAGTATATCCAGCTTCAAGAGGGGATTGGATAAAAATATGGAGCAGAGGTCCATCAGTGGCTATTAGCCACAGTATATCATTGGAACTCTCTGGGGCAGTGATGCTCTGTATTCTTGGTGCTTGGGGGGTGGGCAAAGTGGAAGGGCTTCTAGACCCACTTGTGAACCTCCTGATGGCACCTGGGTTTGTTTGTTTTTTGGCCACTGTGTGTTACATATTTTCCTAAGCCCTGTTAGGAGGAATCCACAAAGCAAAGCAAGAGTTTGGGGTGGATGCATGGGATGGGATGCATGGGATGGAGAAAGTAGAGAAAGAAGAACTTTTCTCCAGGCCATTGGCCTGATCCAACATGGCTTCTCTTATGTTCTTATGTGGAGGAGAGGGCTGCCAGCTCCTGGCTGGCTTGTGGAGATGTTCAGGCAAGAGACCTTTGGAGGTGGTTTTGTAAGCCTAAATGCCCTCAAAACGAGGTTGGGGAATTAGTTAGGTGGGCACCTGGCTCACTAGGAATTTTTACCAATTTATACCAGGCTTTTTTTTTTACCAATTTTTACCAATTTTACCAATTTTTACCAATTTTTACCAATTTTTTTTTACCAATTTTTACCAATTTTACCAATTTATACCAGGAATTTTTACCAATTTATACCAGGCTCAACCATCCAGAGGGTAATTGCTCAATAAAAGGACTCTAATTTAATAAAAACCAATTGTAACTTATTTAGAATAATAGTTCTTCCACGAAAGATAAAAATACAAAACAATCACACATTCACACAGGTCTAAGAAACACAGATAGATTGATAGGGGAACATATAAGGGTAGACAGACAGGGTAATATTTACCTCTCGCAGACTTCAAGGAAGGCTCCGGTGGCGACAGTTGAGGGAATGGGGGAGGACCCGAAACTGATCAGGAATCGGGGATGGATCTCTGCAGCGGAATATGGGTTGCTGATAGAAGCACACATGAGTGGAGTTGGGTCAGAGGTTATAAGGCCTCACCTGAGCCCTTAGGGGATGGGAGGCAATGGGGAGGAGGAATGGGAGGCTCTGTGATGACCATGAAGGCTGGATATTAGCAGAGCCAATGGCGAGTCCCTTGGTGACACCCAATTGGATGTTTGCTTTGACCAATGAACTTCACCTTCGTCCTGGGCAACCTGGAAACTTCCCGGTTGCGACAGGGCCTGAGGCGGCTCCAAGGGTGTCAGTATGGAAATGGCTAGGTACTTGGGATTAAGTGGGCTTATCTGGGAAGGTGACAATAGGGAATCACATATTGACCTAGGTATCCCCGGTGTATACAAAAAGACTTGGATGTGACAGGAGACGTTCTTCCTCTTTTCTCATCATCTTCTGGGCAAGAGTTATTGTTTAGGGTATTGCCAGGTAATCAGGACTAACAGTTGAGCTATTAATCCGTTCATGGGGCAAATGGGTTGCTTGCGGGCTAAGGGTGACTCAGGGTGTGTACGTGAGCTTCTCACTATGAAGGAATGAAGTCCAGCCTGGCAGGAAGATGGCTACAAGTGGTGTTAGCGAGACACAGTGGATTCCATGTTCAGCGCTTCAACACCGGTTGCCTGGATAGCTCCGTGGCGACGCAGCTTCTTCCCTACCATGGCGGACCCACGCAGTGATGGGGAAACGTCCGTGCACGTTGGCAAGCACTCTATACCGGTTTAGAATGCCTGCACACTTAGGCTGTTTGCACACATGAGTCCCTTTTAGTCCCTGGATGGTTTTGCTCACACCCTCTGGCCAAAGGTGTGTGGGCTCACTTCCCCAGGCGCCCTGGCAACCATGCTGGTGACTATGATATTGGGGAAAGAGGGGTCTTTTCCTCACAGTTTCCCATTGCCTGCCACCACATCCTGACCTTGGTCTTCCTTGGAGGTCTCCCATCAATTGCCAGCCTGGGCTGACCCTGCTGAGCTTCTGAGATTTGCCATGAGCAGCAGACCAGCTGGGCTGCCCAGGTCAGGGTCACACACAGAGATAGTCCTGCATGAAGCTGTGGTCTGGCCAGTCAGCAGAAGGGGGTCCTCTTGCTTCCAGTGTCCAGCAGGTGCTCAGCAAAGCCGTACTGGATGGAGGTTTTTAGAGGAAGCCATGCAGGTGCAGCATGTGGGGTAGGGCAGGGCAGGGATGGTTGGCTTGGGGCCAACTCCATGATGTCATTAAATCCTTAACAGAAGTGGCACCAGTGCAATTGGCTTCACTGGCACCCTCGTGATAACAAAGTGTAAAAATGAAATTAACTTCAAAGTCTGTGACGAAATAATTTGAAAAACATTTTTCTGCTTGCCACATGTGCTGATGATGATAATCTTATAAGATTTCAGTTAAAACATCTGAAGTTTAGCATTTTTTATGAGTACTACATTGACTGCTCAAGTTGCACGTATATTTAGCTATTACTTTGAGTCTGTGACTTTGGGCTTCATTAATGAATGATGATAATAGTTAATTCACAGGAGCTGCTAGAATATAAGAGTATGCAAATGTGACCTCAGATGTACATTGCAACATGTCTTCAGAAAGAACAGCAGCAGCAGGGGAGAAAAGAAACCCAAGAGGTTTGCCCTGTGAAAGTCACCTTAGATAAGATTGCGGACTGTAACCGGAAATGCTTGATGTCTTCTCTTTTAGATGGGGAAATTAGCAAGAGGGAGTCTCTGGTAGAGCGGATTAGGAGCATGGATCTTATTTACCAATGATACGAAGGTCCAGTTTCAGAAAGACAGACTCCAGAGCAAATATATTTTATAATGCTTACTAGAAATATGTAAAAGGTTCAATCACACACACAAACAATAAAATACAGATGCTCAAGGGCCAGGAAAAATAGAGGTGAGAGTAAGGAAATTTTAGGGTTTATTATAAAGGCAGTACTACCTGTCCAGATGTGCAGAGGTCCATTTAGAAATTGGAGATGGAGACATGCACAGCCATCGTGCCATACCTGGGGGTCCCCTTTCTTAGAGTAATGAGGGGAACAATCTGTCTACATGTGCTCAGAATGAACACCGAGGTGTGGTTTGCTCTCAGTTTAAATAAACTTTGGAGGGGTGGAGTCCCTCCCAGAGCTATGATGGCTCTTAATGGTTGCTGATGGGTTTTTCTCTGCATGTCTGAATAGGGTCCAAACTCAAAACAAAAGGTGAGAGTGACTGTACAGATCTGCCAGGATGGCCCATGATGAATGTAATGTCTGGCATTAATTTAATTTCAATACTCTGAGGGGTCAGAGTGGAAAACAAAAGATTTAGCAGCAGGGTCCATATTAGCACAGAGAAGCTGAGTTGTAGCAGGAAGGTAGGGAGATGGACCATTAGCATCTGGCCATTGATTAGATTGTGAGTAATACTTTACCTGAGAACTCCATTGTTCTTATGCGTTCCTCTTGGGTGGGGGAGAGAGCCAGGCCAGGAGGATGCCTGTAATGTAATCAGAACAAGCTCAAACCATGTCTCACTCCAGTTTGCAAGGAGTGTTTTCCCTTGGCCTGTTTCTGACAAGAATCCATTTTGTTTCCAGAGGTGGGACCCCATTCTCTCTTTATTGGGGTACTCCCATAGAGGCAGGCAGCACCTCCTGGCTACAAGACAGTCCTTTGAACTGATCTAATTCAGCACCAAAAAACTTCCATGGGTCAGAGCAAGCTTTCTTGGGTGAGGGTTGCTTTTACTATAGAGGCACATCGAGAGGCTGGCTGGGTCGGTTTCATTGATCCCAAACAACGTATTTCTGGGTTGGCAAAAATGCATCCAGGAGTTGCCCATGTTGGATTGGGCTGAATGTTTTGGGATTATTATTATTATTTAAAAAACATTTTACTATGTTGGAGCAAATGTTTTCTATAAGATATGTTACATATATTTATTTATTTATTTATTTATTGGCAAAGATCATTGATGCCTTGCTTTGTCAAGTTCTCTGATGAAAACTGATTAAACATATTTTAAATTATTTTAATGTGCTTTTATCATTGTATTAAATGTTTCATACTGTTTTCTTAAAATCAACCTGAATAAGAATGATCCTAGCAGTTGAACTCTTTTTTTTCTAACCCTTTAAAGAAATTGACTGTAGGTTTTTATAGATGCAAGAAGCTTCATAACGTTTGTTTCAGCTAATTTGCATTTTATTGAGCAAAATAAGATTTACATTAAAACTATAAGACTCCTAGGACCTTCACAAGACCCCTTCGCTTATAAATACCTACAGTTGCTGAGTAAATGCAACTTTGAAATAACTTTGGTTTATAATTTTGGGATTGTGTCTTGGCAGTCTTTAAGCAGCGGCTGGACAACCGCTGGTGGGGGCTGCTCCAGGCTGCTCCTGCATTCCGCAGGGGGGAGGGCTCAATGGCCTGAATGGCTCCTTCCAGCTCTGGGAGTCGAGAATTTACCTTTGAAGACATTTTTGTAGTACGTATTAAGTGTTGATGGCACTTTCCTCTTTGATTGCTTTTGATAGATGTCTAGTTTTCTTTTCAGTATCCATGTTTTGTTGGGAAGAAATTGAACCATGTAAAAATGTACTAGCTGTCATTTTGTAAAATAACCCCATCTACTTTGATTTTGTTTTTTTTACCAAATACAATAAATTAGGATGCTGTTTTATATATTTTCCCTAATATTTGTGGGCACATGATTATGTACTCAGATATATAGATTAGGTCAACAGTAATAATGATTTCATTTTGCACACCATTGCATTCATCATGTATTTCTCACTCCAAAGCCCCAGTGCAGAGAATATTATGTTTAAGCCTCCTTTAAATTAATGGGACTTGAATTAATCTTACTTCTCCTGTTGATTTCAATAAGACTCAAGTGTGACTAATGACCTCTACATCAAGGTCATTGCTATTTGTTTCTATATATCTGGAGGATGAAATAAAAATCTAATAGTACTATAAATGTGTTATGATTAGATGTGTGGTCTTTTCAGCGCATTTCTAGGACAGTGTGGTGTGCTCCAAATGTCCCTAAGTGAGCACACTGCCTCACCCTCTGCTCTAAGCCCAACAGAAGGTGTTCTTCCTCCAGTGTTGGCAACAGGAGACCTTCCTGCGTCTGTTCATCAGTTGAGATGAATCTGCAGTTGCTGCATTCTCATTTAATCAGAAATATGGTGGGCATTACCCATTTCCATGGAGATGGCATCGTAGCTGATGCTTCATGAATGCTGTTATTTGAGAATTTCACTTCAGTTTTTATTTTTAAAAAATACTCAAAAATGCCTCTGGGGAAAACTTGCCTATCCTAATGATTTTCTTCACAATTCTCCTCCCCCCATTCATGAATGCTGCTGCTTTGGTGATATTTTTAGAGATTCACCCCACCCAGGACCCTGTGCACCCTTGTGGTTGCATGCATTCCTTGAATCAGTTTGGCTTTGTGAGAACATCACTGAGAACAAACAAAAAGGATCTTCATCATGGTTTCTGTGCTTCACGCCCTTGGGATTAGATGGTGCCTGCACCAAAGTGAGGATATTTGCGCCCAGACTCTGGGCATGCTCAGGAACTGCACTGCACATGCCCAGAGGTGGGGTGCTAGGATCCTACCAGTTTCTTTCTGACGGTGCATGTGACAGGACATTTCTCCTGAGGCTCCAGTCACTGAATATTCTTTTCTTTCTATATCCCCCCCCCCCCCAAAAAAAAAACCCTCTCCAGTTTGTAGTTAGTTTTGTGTAGTTTTAGTTAGTGATAAAATTTAATGAGGATTGTTCCAAGCTATTTTTCCACCAATCCCCCCCCCCCTCTTTCCTAGGCCCTCTGCCTATGGGGGGCTGCTTTAAATGGTGTTTCCAGTGTGGGAGCAAACTTACCACCTCTCTGTGCCTTCTTTGCCTAGGGGAAGCTCACCAGACGGACACTTGACCACACTGCCTCAGATTTGGGGGGCAAACCTGTAAAAACTGAGTGGTGTGGCTCTTTACAGTTCTCATCAGCTCAGCCTTGACTTCCCAGCCCATGGTGGAAATGTATTCTGGAGCCGAGGGCTCAATGATGTTGGCAGTAATCTCTCCCTGCCTCATAATGTCTTGGAAACGGACCCTGTCAGCATCACTGACCTCCATCAACACCAGTATGTTAGCCTCAAAAAAACCTATCTCCACTTCTCACTCTTTCTTGGTGTTACCTACAACGAAGAGGAAGAACAAGCATCACAAACTGAGTGGCAATAAAAACTTTCACTTGAAAAAGAAAAGACCCAGGAGCCACTTCTGTGGCCCAGTGGCTCTTCTGGCAGCACCTGCAACATCTCCACTGGACCTGACCTTCTCAACGTCATTGTTTCTTCAAGTCCCAGAATCACTAATCCATTGGGTGAACTCCTCAGTATTGTTGTGATCTACTGCCTTTGATAACAGTGGTGTCGATACTGACCATATTGAGCTTACCCAGCATAGCTCTGAAGACTCTGACTTGGCTTCTACAAGTACAGCAAGCGCTCCTAAGTGTAATCCTTTCAATGCCGGACTTTTGCAACATCCACGTGACCCATCAACGGCACCCCCCTGCTCTTGGGGATCGCACTCTTTTCCGATGACCAGCTCCTCCCAGGATGCCTGCATGGGACCAGAGGCAATGGCAATACTTACAGGGCTCTTACCCTCCAACTTTTCCATGGTTACCACCATGAAGCATCCAGGACTGGGACCAGCGGTCAACTTTTCCCAATAGATGTTGTTTACCTTGACTTCCAGAAAGCTTTTGATAAAGTTCCTCATCAAAAGCCCCTTAGTAAGCTCGAGAGTCATGAAGGATTTGGAGTTGGGAGTAAGCAGTGAAGCGGCTAAGTTTGCAAATGACACTAAATTGTTCAGGGTGGTAAGAACCAGAAAGGATTTTGAGGCACTCCAAAGGGATCTGTTGAGGCTGGGTAAGTGGGCGTCAACATGGCAGATGAGGTTCTATGTGGCCAAGAGTAAAGTAATGCACATTGGGGCCAAAAATCCCAGCTACAAATACAAGTTGATGGGGTGTGAACTGGCAGAAACTGACCAAGAGAGAGATCTTGGGGTCGTTGTAGATAACGCACTGAAAATGTCAAGACAGTGTGCGATTGCAATAAAAAAGGCCAATGCCATGCTGGGAATTATTAGGAAGGGAATTGAAAACCAATCAGCCAGTATCGTATATAAATGTATAAATCGATGGTGCATTCTCATTTGGAATACTGTGTACAATTCTGTGTACAATTCTGGTCACCGCACCTCAAAAAGGTTATTATAGCATTGGAAAAAGTGCAGAAAAGGGCAACTAGAAGGATTAAAGGTTTGGAACACTTTCCCTATGAAGAAAGGTTAAACGCTTGGGGCTCTTTAGCTTGGAGAAACGTCGACTGCGGGGTGACATGATAGAGGTTTACAAGATTATGCATGTGATGGAGAAAGCATAGAGAAAAGTCCTTTTCTCCCTTTCTCAAAATACAAGAACTTGTGGGCGTTCAATGAAATTGCTGAGCAGTCGGGTTAGAACGGATAAAAGGAAGTACTTCTTCACCCAAAGGGTGATTAACATGTGGAATTCACTGCCACAGAAGGTGGTGGCGGCTACAAGCATAGCCAGCTTCAAGAGGGGTTTGGATAAAAATATGGAAAAGAGGTCCATCAGTGGCTATTAGCCACAGCATATTATTGGAATTATCTGGGGCAGTGATGCTCTGTATTCTTGGTGCGGGGGGGGGCAAAGTGGAAGGGCTTCTAGCCCCACTTGTGAACTTCCTTTCTTTTTTGGCCACTGTGTGACACAGAGTGTTGGACTGGATGGGCCATTTGCCTGATCCAACATGGCTTTTCTTATGTTCTTAACCCTCCCTATTGGAATTGGGATCTTTGGACCTGGAGGACTTTTCTTCCTACTCAGGCAGAAAATTGGATTGGAATCTGACTGATCCTTCACCTATTGAACCTGCCCCATCAACCAGTCATGGAGGATGTTCCTATATCCCCATCCGAAGACCTAAAATTGTATTGGGACGTCATGAAGCGGATGGCTTCCACTCTAGATCTCTGTATTTAATCTCAACTGGAGACTTGGTCTTTGACATTGTCCAGAAGGCAGCTTCCGTGGCTATAGTTTTACCAATTACCACAACTTCTCTCCAGACCGCTAGGGCACCATGGGAGAAATCTGCATCTATAGCAGCATCTTCTTGCTGTCTGGACAATATGTATAAGATCCAGGGATCAGGTGCAGAATTTCTGTTCTGTCACCTCAAAGCACGCTCTTTGGCAGTTACCTCGTCCTCAGAGGGCAAACATGCATCCTCTACTCCCATGAACAAGGAAGGAAAAATGTAGATGCTTTTGGGAGAAAATTTTATTCCACTGCAACACTGGGCATAAAAAATGGAGGATAAGGGGATTGGATTAATGTCATAAGAACATAAGAGAAGCCATGTTGGATCAGGCCAATGACCCATCCAGTCCAACACTCTTTTTCACATAGTGGGCAACACACACACACACACATATATATATATACACACTGTGGCTAATAGCCACTGAAGACCTCTGCTCCATATTTTTATCTAACCCCCTCTTGAAGCTACCTGCTTGTAGCCGCCACCACCTCCTGTGGCACCATCCTCCAAAGTCTGCTCAAATTCGTGTTTGTTGCATCAGTAACACTGTCCAGCCACTTCATCTTTTGCCATCCCCTTCTTCTTTTGCCTTCTGTTTTTCCCAGCATCAGGATCTTCTCTAGTGAGTGCTCTCTTCTCATTTGGTGGCCAAAGTATTTGAGCTTCAGCTTCAGCATCTGACCTTCCAGAAACCAGTCTGGGTTGATTTCCCTTAGGACTAACTGATTGGATCTTCTTGCAGTCCAAGGAACTCTCAAGAGTCTTCTCCAGCACCACAGCTCAAAAACATCTGTTCTTCTGTGCTTGGCCTTCCTTATGTTCCAGCTCTCACAGCCATACATTACTACTGGGAATACCATAGCTTTGACTATATGGACTTTTGTTGGCAGGGTGATGTCTCTACTTTTTATTATACTGTCCATGTTTGCCATCGCTGTTTTGAGCTATAACTCACTTATTTCTCTTTTTGGTGGTCCGTGGTCTCCATAAAACTCTCCTCCAATGCTATGTTTCAAATGAATCAACTTTCTTCCTGTTGGATTTCTTCTCTGTTCAGTTTTCACACTCCTACATAGTAATGAGGAACAGTATGGTTTGAATTAACTGGATCTTGGTGACACATGTGAGACATAAGAATCGTTTCCAGTTCCTTCATGGCTGCCTTCCCAGACTTTGTCTCCTTTTGACTTCTTGGTTAGGAATTCAATCAGGAGAAATAGTTCAAGGCTTGACATAACATAACATAACAAAGAATGGGATTTCAAAGGTAGAGTGTGTGTCAATAAAAGGAGGTGATAAATACCTGCAATGGTTATCCCTTGCGACCTCCTTATTTTGACAGTATATGTTGCTAAATACAACCTATAGAAAGATTTCTTCTAAACACTTAAAGCTGTTCTGTGGGAGCGTAAACCATGGAAGTGCTCCTGAATTATGTATTTTGAAACAATGTGTTGTTTTACCTTTTGGTTTTAGTATTTTCTACTGTTCATCTTCTGTTTTCTCGTAAGCCCCACATTGAGACTGGGCTTGCATAGGCTGGATGCAGGACATTTCCTTTCCAGGTCAAAAACTCCAAGGGGGGGGGCGCTCCACCCTTTTTTGGAGTTGATACATTCACAGGATTCCCACCCAACACATCATGTGCTCTGTTGGCAGGTGGTCCCTACCCCCTGCATTCCTGCTGAGAGGATAGGAAGCTTCCTAGTCTGCTCTGTTGATTTTCTTCATCATTACTGTGGATGAAAGAAGATGCCTTTTTGTCCATCAAGGACTTCTTTTGCCCTCCTTTTCACAGGAGGCAGCAAGCCCCATCATCTGGGATCTCCCTCTTTGTTGTGCTTGTAGTCCCTCATCATGGAGTCCAAGGCACTGTTTTAAAAACAGGGAACAAAGATGATGCACAGCAACGAGCATGAACTCTACCATATGTGCTTAGGAGAGGCCCACAATGTTGGAGTTTGGCCCTACTATTTTGGGTCCGCTTCCCTTACTTCCAACTATTGAACCCCATTCCGGGGCCCCGTTGGTCTGTTTGGTTCCTCTGGACCCTACTATCTGGACCCTACTATCTGATCTCTCCCGAAAGAACTGTTTCAGTTGCTGGGAGTATCTCCACGTGGACCCGTTTGCCACATAGTGGGCAGCGATCTGATTTCCCTGGGAGAGGCATTTCAGATCCCTTGGCCAGACACACTCTTTTCTGCATTTCCTCCCTTCCCTCTCCTAAACAAGGTTATAGGGAAGATGGTGGCCAAATGGATGAGTTGTGTCCTGGCAGCTCCCTTCTGGCCCTTCCAAATCTGGTTCTCAGAGCTGTTCTGCTTAGTGGGCATTGACTACATACCCCTCTCTCCCATCCCAGATGTGCTGATGCCCGGTCTGCTGTTGCACCACGATGTAGCGCAGCTGCACTTGATGGCATGGAGGATCTTGCCAAAGAGTGTGCTCCTTCTTCCAAGTCTAAACTTCTTGCCTAAGGTAGTTTCCAAATTCCACCTAGCACAGGAAGTGGTCCTTCTGGTATTTCCTCCCACTCTGAGCTTGATGTTAGGAGAGCCCTCCTCTACTGTATAGGTAGACTCAAATGATCCTAACAGAGCACTACTTATTTGTTATTGGGGCCCGAAGATGGACAAAGCTGTTTCAACCCAGTCCATGTCCGGACGGGTTGTTGCTGCCATCCGTTCCTGCTCCATGGCATCCAGAGAGCCGTGTCCACTTGATGTGAAACACACTCTGCCTGAGCACAGTGTTCACCTGCTGAGTTTCATTGGACATCTGCAAGGCGGCAGCTTGGTCGACAGAGGACACATTTGTGTGAAGCAGTACACTTTAGGCCTTCAGGCAAGGGAAGAAGCAGATGTTGGCAAGGCCATTCCACATGCTGTGTTCGAGAGAGACTCAACCCACCTCCTCTGGCGAGTTGCTTGCTCATGGTCCCAAGGTGGGGCTGCATGAGAAAATGGAAGATGAAAACAGAGTTGCACTTAACTGGAACTGTTGCTCATTGATGTCTTCTGTGCAGACCCACAGAAGACGTTCCCTCCTTGCTGCCCTGCCGTGAGCTCCACAGGGCCTGTTGTGGTATGGAAGGTGGCTCACGGCAAGGGAGGGGCAGTGCCTGCCAAAGGAGCACATTGGGTGGGAATTCGGTGCATGCATCAGCTCTGAAAAAGGACAGCCCCCCCCCTTGGAGTTTCTGAGGTAGAAAGAAAATGACTTGTGGTTGGCCTGCACAAGCACAGTCCCAAAGTGTGTCTGCGTGGAAGATGAACAACAGCTAGAGGTAAGTGCAACTCTGTTTTCTTGATAAGTTATGTCTTGTAATACCTACAAGTTATGATGAAATAATGGTGTAAAGAAAAAAAACAGTTCCATGTCTTTGAATAAAGAGAGAATTTCATTATATTCATGTCTTGAATAATTAATTCAATTCCATCTGTATGGGTCATGTTGCAGTAGCTTACTTCTGCTCATCAGTATATATTTAATAAGAAAAAGCCCAAATGAGTTCTCTCTAATGAATTTCATTTTTATGGTGAAATTTATGTATTTCATTCGTGAAGAGTAGTAGTTCGTTGCAGAAAGAGAACTCTGTTGCACTTTCCCAATTTGCGATTGCATTGTAACCTGTGTTCTCTCTAAGCTGAGTTAGCGTGAGCTAGCTCACAGATTTTCAGCCTGCAGCTCACACATTTTATTCCTAGCTCAGGAAGGATGACCCCAGAGCACACTAATTTATGCAGTAGCTCACAGCTTTAATGCCAGTAGCTCACAACTTCAATTCCAGTAGAAGCAGAATTCTTGCTCACAAAACTCTGCAGCTTAGAGGGAACATTGATTGTAAAATGAATTATTTCAATAATTTAACTGCTGATTCAATTTGGAAAGTTTACCATTTGCTGTCACATTTGGTGTATCCCTTA
The DNA here is from genome assembly GCF_032191835.1 of Heteronotia binoei. Lineage (NCBI taxonomy): Eukaryota > Metazoa > Chordata > Lepidosauria > Squamata > Gekkonidae > Heteronotia > Heteronotia binoei. Next base: position 137,495,356 of record NC_083229.1, read on the forward strand.
ACAGGAATTTCCCCAGACAGTATAATCTGGTCAGATTTAATTTCAGAAGAGGAAATTCTCTACAGTGAGATGGTCAGTTAAAAGGAAGGTGACAAAAGCAGTCAGTGGAGTCAGATTTCTTCAGGCCAGCAGAAGAGGATTTAAGAACACAACATGACAACTTCAGCTAAAAACCACAGTGCAGGTCATTAAATATATAAAAATGTAGGTGAGGATATCGTTATAGTTAACATGGAGAACAAAAGAAGCTATATAAACGGCAAGAAGGCTTGTTCATCCTTGTCCAAATGAGAATGAAAAGGAACTGTGAGGAAAAAAGTAAGTTGGCAATACTTCCTGCATTGTGCAGAGGTTGGAGTAGAAGACCCTGGAGGTCCCTCTGCTTCTAATAAGACAAACCAGGAGAATGAGATAGGGGGGCAGAAAGATTCAAGAAAAGTTCTTTAAATACAATACATCAGAAGTGGGAAAACCAGGAGGGAACTGATTGGACCATTATATAGATAAAAGAGGAGGATTGGAAGACTGCAGAAAAGCTAAATGAACCGTTTGCATGAGAAGATGTTAGCCCTGCCTCTACTACTTCAGATGGTCCTAAAGAAACAAATCAAATAGATGTGACAAGAGATGGAGTTTTAAAACTAATTAACAAATTAAAAATTAATGTCACCAGGCCCAGATGGCATACAGCTGGCAGTTCTTTTTAAAAAAATCAAATGTGAAATAGCAGATCTTTTAAAGATGCACTTAAAAGAGCGCATAAGCCTCCCTGCCCCAGAGGATTGGCAGCCACCACACACACACACACACACACACACACACACACACAAACAAGGCTCGTTTGAAAAAGGGAGCGGGGCTCTTGCAAGCCAGTTAGCTTAGCAGCTGTTTCACATGAATTGATGAAAGATACTATTAAATGCATTGAAGAACAAGCTTTGTGGAGTGACACCAGGTTACAACTGTTGCATAGTATTAAAACAGTATTTAGTATGTTCTAAGCCAGTGATGCTCTACAGTTTCCCCACTAAAACAACGTTGTTTATGAATCCTAAACACCATTTAGCGAAGGTGTCTGTCCACCAATGACACGGGTATTACCGGTTGCACTTGTAAAATCAGTTCATGTGGACATTTCTGTTTGTGTGGTATAGTTATTGAGATGGAGACTCCGGAAGATGGCGTGGTGAGACACAGGGCATCGCTGAGCTCCAGCGTGCACCGTGGATTAGAGCGCTCCAGAGAGGTCCCTCTTTGTAGGGGGTCTCTTAAGAAGCGTCTGAAAGACGCATCGAAGCTTGGGGGAGCTGGTTGGGGGTTTAGGAGAAGCGCGGAGGCGTTTCTTCTACTCCAGCCTGTCCCTCGCCTGGAGCTCTCTAACGCTTTGTGCTATAACCAGGCCTCCGGAATAGGAGCGGAGGGGGCAACTGAACTCAGACGAACTGCCCTAAGCTAGGATAAAATTTAAGAGGTGCCAATATCAACGGAAGATCAAGAGGAGAGACTATTGAAGAACATATAAAAATTACCGTCTGGCAGGGGAAGCAAAAGACAGAAGAGAGGTGGCTGGCGGTGCGGCGCGGCGGCGGAGAGGCGAAGGGGCCGTGCAAGAAGTTTGACAGTGCGAGAGCGGCTGGTGGCGGTGGCGGCTGAATAGCGTTGGCGGAGCGGACTGGATAGTTGCTGGAATCCGAGGCATAGGCGGCCTTGAGTCGAGCGGTGACGGCCACAGCCAGGTTTGGAGAAGGTGTCGGGGTGAGTCGGCAGGGAGACGAAACGGAGCTGAGCGGTGGTGTGGAGAAAATGCTATACTAGCGGCAACGGGACTTCTGAGCAGACGTTGTGAACAGAAAAGTTGGGGAGAAATAGACTGGTGTATGGTCCGGAGCGAGGCAGCATGGCGGAAGATGGCGCTGAGTGGTGAGTGAAGGGGAGAGCGGTGATAGAGAGCGGGCCAAGAGCCAAAGAATAGTAACTGGAAATATAGACGGTGGCTGGAAAGAGAAGAACGGATAATAAGACGGAAAGAGAAGGAGAAGTAGAACTAAGGCTTAATAAAGAGAGGGAGAGACAGTTCTTAGCAGGGAACTCTGCGGCTGTCCCTCCCTTGAAGAAGGGGTGAGAAACAAAAGGATATAAAAATCAGTGAAATAGAGACAGAGACTAAGACTATATACAGAAATTCTCCTGGGACAGACCGTAGGCGGTTAAATAAAAAGGGAGAAAGAAGACAGAAGAAAGAAAGAAGAAGAAAGAAGTTAATAAGAAGAAAGAAGAAAGAAAGCAAAGTAAAATTAATAAGACTGAGCCTTAAAATAATTGTGGGTCCTAACTGTAATGATTATATTGAATGCAGAGTTGTGTCTTATGAATTTAGAGTAATATCAGTGCCAAAGAATGAATTGTTAACGTGAAGAAAGGTTGGGGGAAGAGATATTGATTTATTATTTGTTTAGGTATTGATGAAATGTGGAATTGATTTACCAAGGGATTGATCTATTGATTGTGGGGGAGATACAACAAAATGAAATGGTGGGGTTTGATTCAGGTAATTACTAGTAGTAGTAGTTAAAGTGGCTTATAACTTCTGAGTGGTCAATACCTATTAATACGCTGAAGTAATTGGTGTGTGTTGTGGGTAATAACTGAAATAGAAACAATATAAAGCCAAGAGAAAGTTATTCTACATTGTCTTAGTGATTAGAAGTATCAAGGGTATGGGAGACAAAGAGAAAAAAGAAAGACAGATGGAGGCCAAAGTCAAAAAAGTGGGCCAGGGCACCTCACCGGGAGGTCAAAGACCCATACCACCAACAGATAATCAGGAAGCTATAGAGAAACTGCAAGCGATAATGGTGGCAAGCTTTAAGCAAAACCAAGAAGCCCTGGCAGGGATGAAAATGGAACTGATGGGGGAGATTAAAAAAACAAATGATAAAATGGACGATTTTCAAAAACAATTATTAGCAAACACACAGCAAGTGCATAGTTTGGTTGCCAAAGTTGAAAGACTGGAAGATCAAAGTAAAGTCACCACAGTGACGGTGCGGGAGAATCAAACTGAACTAGTGGATTTGGAAGACAAAGTAGCGAAATTAGAAATGGAAAAAGCGGCATATGTACTAAGGTTCCAGAATATCCCAGAAGTTAGGGGAGAGAACTTAGAGGACAAAATCCTGGAGATACTAAATACAGAGGAAGAGAAATTACTGGAGGGAGGAAAGAGTGAGATTGACTGGGTTAGGAGAATATCTTCCTCCTACTCCAGAAGACATAATCTGCCAAGAGAAGTTTTAGTAAGGTTTGTTCGAATAGCGATCTGCGAAAAGATTCAAAAAAAGGCAAGAGATGAAGGTTTATCTTGGCAAAATACCAACATCAAAGTTTTGAAAGATGTTCCCTGGACAATTCGCCAAAGAAGACAGGGATATAAGAAGTTGACCAGTTGGCTATTAAAGCAGTCAATTCAATTTAGATGGCTGGTGCCAGAAGGAGTCTTTTTTACTTACCAAGTGAAGAGGTACAATATTACTACCCTGGGAAAAATGGAAGACTTCTGGGACAGTTTTGCAGCTTCAAGCAACCAGAGTTCTGATGTAGGGGAAGATCAAGAGGAAGAAACAGACTTGTATGGAAAGGAAGTAGAGGATACCTGCAAGCTCAGAAGAGAAGGAGTCAGGACAAGACAATTCACTAAAAGGGACCAAAGAACAATAGAAGAAAGTAAAACGATATTAGGATGAACAAAAAGACGGGATTGCAGATTATATCGGTAAATGTGAACGGTTTAAATGAACCGAAGAAGAGAAGGAAGACCTTTCTACTGCTTCAGAAAACTAAAGCCCAAATAATTTGTCTTCAAGAAACGCATATAAAGGAAAGTGATACTAAGTTTCTACAAAATAAGAAATTGGGGCAGTTATATTGTTTGTGTGATGAAGGGAAGAGAAGAGGAGTAGCCATATATGTTCACCATAATATAGAGTCTAAACTGATCTATAGAGATGAATTGGGAAGGATCCTGATAATAGAAATAACAATCAACAAAAAAAAGATTTTGCTTGTAAACATATACGCCCCGAATGACAAACAAGAAAATTTCTATAAAAATGTACATGAGAAATTAGTGGAGTTACAGACGGAAACTTGTTGCATTGTAGGAGATTTCAATGCGGTATTTGATGCTCAAAAAGATAAAAAATTCGAAAAGCTAAAGAAAAATCCATCACGCAATGTCTTGCCTAAGACTTTTCTCAAGATGGCAGAGGAATTAAGTCTTATTGATATCTGGAGGGTTAAGAACCCACAAACAGAAGATTTTACACATTTCTCACAAGCTCACAGGTGTTGGTCTAGAATCGACATGTGTTGGATGACGATAAGCTTGATTCCGCAAGTTAATCAAGCCAATATTCTCCCGAAAACATTTGCTGACCATAATCCATTGCAAGTGATGATACATCATCCATCAAGGAATAGTCGTTGGACCTTGAATACCCAAATTTTAAAAAAGACAGCATTTCTGGAAGGGGCGAAAAAAGAAATAAAAGAATTTTTTCAGCGTAATGTGGAAGAAGATACTAGCATCCAGAATATTTGGGATACTTTCAAAGCCTTTTTTAGAGGTATGGCTATTAGCTATTCGGCGAAAAGAAACCGGGAACGTATGAAGCTATTTAATGATTTAGTGAAAGATCTAAAAGAGCAAGAGAAGCAGCAGAAAATTAGTAATACGAAAGAGATAAAAGTAAAAATACAAGCTACGCAACATAGAATTAACTTATGGCTAACAGAAGAACTGGAAAGGAAAATGAAATGGACTAAACAAAACTTTTTTGAAAATGCCAATAAAACAAGTAGATGGTTAGCCTACAAACTTAAAAAGGAGAGGGGGAAAAAAATTATAAGATCACTTAAGAATCAAGAAGGTGAAGAGACCACACAAGAAGATCAAATGGAACGAATTGTCAAAAGCTTTTATCAAAATCTATACAAAAAACAGGAAATTGAAGAGCAAAGGCAAGAAGAATATATCCAAAGCGTTAATGTGAAACAAATTACGAAAGAACAACAGGATTCATTAGATAGCTCTATCACAATCCATGAGATAATTGAAGCAATTAAGCAACAGAAACCTAACAAAACGCCCGGTTTGGATGGTCTTCCGGTGGAAGTATATAAATCTCTTGAAGATGTACTTTTAATTCCCTATAAAAAATTGTTGGAGAAAATTCAGGAATCAGCTATAATACCAACTTCTTGGAGAGAGGCGTTGATTACATTAATTCATAAAGAAAGAACGGAGTTAACGGAAATTAAGAATTATAGACCAATTTCTCTCCTAAACGCAGACTACAAAATTTTTGCAACGATACTGACAAATAGATTTAAGAAAGTAGTAACCAATATAGTACAGGAAGATCAAACTGGATTCATACCGGGAAGAATGATGCGGCAGAACTTAAGATATTTTTTGAACATCTTAGAATACTATAAGGATCATCCTAATAAACAATTTGCAGGAATCTCATTGGATGCCGAAAAAGCATTCGACAATGTGAATTGGAATTTTATGAGCAAAGTATTGGAGGCTATTGGTTGTGGCAAGAATTTTAGGAAGCTCATTGAGGCTATATATACCAAACAAAATGCAAGAATTAATATTAATGGGAACAACTCAGAATTTGTGGAAATAGAACAGGGGACCAGACAAGGGTGTCCTCTTTCCCCTCTTCTTTTTGTGACTATAATAGAATTCTTGATTCAAAAAATAAGAGAGGATACTGAAATTAGAGGCTTGAAGATAAAGAACGAAGAATTTAAGATTCAAGCATTTGCAGATGACCTGTTGTTCTTTCTGGAGGATCCTATCTCTTCGATTGATAAACTAAAAATGAATCTGCAACAATTTGGAGAAGTCTCTGGATTTAAAGTTAACACACAGAAAACTAAATTCCTAGCTAAAAATATGACCAAAGAGCAAATTAAGCAATTAGAAGATAAGTCGGGCTTTAAAAATGAGAAAAGAATTCGATATTTGGGAATTTACTTAACAAATGATGTGAAATCTCTCTATTGTGACAACTATGAGAAGATTTTAAAGGAAATTGAAATGGATTTGGAGAAATGGCGAGACCTGCAAATTTCCCTTCTGGGAAGAGTAGCCACAACTAAGATGAACATTCTGCCCAGAATCCTATTCTTATTTCAGATGATTCCAGTCCAACTACCCAATTTGTTCTTTCAAAAGCTTAATAAAATGATTATGACTTTTGTATGGCAAAATAAGAAGCCAAGGATTAAGTTAAAAGTTCTTCAAGAGAGTAAATTAAGAGGGGGTATGGCCTTACCAAACTGGTATTTATACTATAAAGCCTCTTGTCTAGCCTGGGCGAGAGATTGGTGTCTTTTAGAAAACAAAAGATTACTAGTATTAGAGGGGGCAGGACTGACTAAAGGCTGGCATGCATACATTTGGTACCAGACTTCGCCAAAAAGTACCAATTTCCAGACGCATGAAGTTCGCAAGGCAATTTATAAGATTTGGTTGGAGACTAAAAAGAAAATTTACACATATACTCCATTGTGGGTTTCACCAGTGGAAGCAGCTACCCACCCTAACTTATATGACTGGAAAACTCCTCAAAATTATGCAACACTGCTAGATACCAAAAACAACCTAAATCTGGAAGTAAACATAATCCCGGACTGGTGGGTCAGGTGTCAAATCAAGTCGACGTACCAATCTGACAAAAGCGTGGGCTTTCCTAAAGACGCCAAAGTAAATGAATTTGATACTATGATACATGAACCCAAAAATCTTATTTCCAAAATTTATAGCTGGTTATTAGAGATGGAAACGGTTAAAGAGAGCTGGATAAGATGGCTACAGGACTTTGGCTATTCGATCGAACTGGAGGAATGGGAAAAGATTTGGAAATATAACATCAAATTGACTAAATCGATAGTCTTTAAAGAAAACTTATACAAAATGATGTATAGGTGGTATCTGACTCCTGCGAGATTAGCCAGAATGAACCCAACCTATAATGACAAATGTTGGAAATGTAAAAAAGTTAAAGGGACACTCTATCACATTTGGTGGAACTGTGAGATTGCTAGAAAATTTTGGACACAAATAAGTATATGGGTCCAAAAGGTATTAAAGAAAAGGCTGAAACACTCCCCCGAACTATATTTGTTGAGTGTATGTAGAGAAAACTTAACTCAGGGTGAGAAAAAACTGGTAATATATATGATTACAACTGCCAGAATTCTCTTTGCAAAATATTGGAAATCCCCCCAAATCCCGTGTAAGGAAGAATTTTTGTTTAAATTACTGGAGTCTGCCGAAATGGATGTCTTAACCATAAGGTTGAGAGACGGAAATTGGCAAGAATGTATAAAAACTTGGGAACCAGTGTATATATGGGCGAAAAGTATGGGATATGATATGAGACAGTAGATTTAATATTTCTATATGCTCCTAAAGCTCCTTTCACATGTGGTGGTGGTTGATGGGTGGGTAGGGGATATATGTATTTTTGTTTTTTGTTTTTTTTTGCAATGTTATTTCTTGGTGGTGTCTTTGGTTTGTTTGTTTTGTTTGTACTTTTTGTTTGAACTTCAATAAATGTTTAAATCACAAAAAAAAAAAAGGTATAGTTATTGAGATAAATAAGGTAACTGGGGAAAATGTGAAATTTGTCCTTTTGGGAAGCTGCATCTGCTGCTTGCATCTTTCCCTTTTAATCTGCCCTAACATTTGTGGAAAATACCAGTGACACCTGTGGTTGCTTGTATTTGTTGAAGAGGCCATGTTGATCTTTTGCATGGCTTGTATCCAACCACATTCAGGAAACTTCCGGGTCCTTGAGGTTCCTTCAGAGGGGACCACCAGCCCCCTTCTCCCCCCCCCCGCAGTGATGCTGATCTGGAGGGTTTGCTGCCCCTCACAAACAGGATTGCAACAGGCTCAGTGGGCGACAGTGGGGAGGAGGGGTCCCGCATGCAAATCCTTCCTTCAGCATTTCTGGAAATGTTCCATTTCTGCTCTGCCTTGCTAGTTGTTGGCTGTCATTGCGAAATGCCTAATGGTGCCCACTTTGGAAACAAGGATGCTGCTGACCTAGACAAATTGAGCTTGGTTTTGCTTTTGCAACCGACCTGAAATCAGGCTTTAAGGGTTCCAGGTTTGTAGGGTAATCTCTGGAAATTTCATCCAGATGGAAGGGGAAGCCTGGGAGTTACTTCTAAGAATTTTTTGCCTTCAGTACTTAAACCTTGTGCTGTTCACCTCAGAGATCTGGGATCTCTGAGCATTCCATGCTAATGAATTGGGAAACAAAACATTTGCAGCTGGTAAAGTGCTTCCCTTTGAAGCAAATAGCAGCACATCTGAGCAGCGCATGGGAAGATGGAGGGCAGCAGCCGTCTTGGTCTGCGGGGGAGGGGGAGGAGGAGGAGGGAGATTTACATCCAGAAGCACCAGAGAGACCTGCAAGATTCTTCAGGGCAGGAGCTTTGGAGAGGCAGATTCATCGATCGATTAAGGGAAAAAAGGATATTACTGGCCACTCTTGTTCAATGAAACTAAATGCTCAAGGTCTCATGGTCGGAGCTGAGCCAAATCTGCTCAATGGATTTACAGGCTCATTCTAATCAGTGACCCCCTTCTGAGTTCTCTGCAGCTGATATGCTTAGAGAATAGCTCTGCTAAGGGTGGCTCTGCTAAGGCCTTCCCTTCCGCCAAAAGCATTATAGGGAGAGGAGGCAAAAAACTTCCCCAGCTTAGATTTTCTATACCAGTTTACTCCCATAGCCAAATCTGGCCTACAGAAGTGCCCTTTGGTGTCATCCATTGTGTTCAATTGTGCCATGTAGCTGGAATTGCCTGTATGACTGACACAGAAGACCCTCTTTCTCCATGGGCTTCCTGGCCCTCAGTTACATGATGTGCCTCCGAATTTAAATGACTGGTTCCATTATCTGTTGACTGTATGAGCCCCAGTTGGCTGGGATCAGCCTTCCATGAAGGAAGAAGCACACACCCACACACATGCTCTCACAGCAGCTGCCCTTTCAAGGACAACTCCTACGAGAGTGATGGCTGACCCAAGGCCATTCCAGCAGGTGCAAGTGGAGGAGTGGGGAATCAAACCTGATTCTCTCCAATAAGAGTCCATGCACTTAACCACTGCACCAAAAAGAGTCCATGCACTTAACCATGGCCAAGTTCATGCCATGATGGTTAGATTGGGTTCAGGTCACTAAGGTAGTCTGGAAACTCTCTCTTAAAGCAGCATTTATGCACATACAAAAACAGGTAAAGGCAAAACACTATCAATGAGCATAATGGGCCATGAATGCATCATAGTGCAGTATAATATTTGTTCCTCACTATCATGTATGCATCTATTATGGAGATTCTATACAATCCCATCCTTCCTATAATATTCTAAATAACCTCCTAACCTGTCCAGCCAAATACAGCCACCTTCTGATGCCCCATCAGCCACCTATTCATGTCCAGTGTATATCTATACACGAATAAGGTTCTCTGTAGTAAGTATATATGAGTAGTACATGAATACATTGATTTCTCTATTAAATCCCTTAAAATCCTTTCAGATAGAAAAGCCTGGATCTGTGCCTGTGTCTGACCTTCCACTTACCTCGAAACACAATCCACTCTCCCCCCCCCCCTACTGCCCAACCGGGACCTTGCTCAGGTGGTCTAAAAACTGAGACCATCTTTTTATTCATGTAAGACTCAGTGGTCACTAGCAGGTATTCCACTCGCCTGCAGTAAGGCTGAAGCAATTCTCCTTCCCGATTCCTTCTGAGGGAAGCCTCAAGAAGGGTCTCCGTTCCTCCTCCACACCCTGCAGCACCAGAAAGAAATATGCAGATGTGTAGATATACACACATCCCTTTTACTCTCCCAACCCAAGCCCCTCGCTATGAGAAGAAACAACACAGGTCCTGGGAAGTTTTCAGTTCTCCCTGGTGGGGGAGCAAGGAATGGAGAGAAGGGCATGCTATGCCCTGCTTATCATGCCCCAGAAAGGTGAGAAAACTGTGGGGGAGGGGGCCAGATCACCCTTGGGCATTTTGAGCTTCCAAAAACCTTTCCACTGTAGTACACTGTGTGCCTGTGGTACCCATGTGTGACTGACAGGTGACCACTCAATGAACAGCCATTACAGCTAAGCACAATCCTGTTTTGAGAGCCAACTGGGGTAGTGCTGAAGTACATGGACTCTAATCTGGGAGAACCAGGTTTGATTCCCCATTCCTCCTCCACATGCATCTGCTGGGTGACCTCTTCTGGCAGAGCTGTTCTCTCAAGAGCAGTTCACGAAAAAGCTCTCTCAGCCCCACCTGCTTCATAGGGTATCTGTTGTGGGAAGGGAAAGGAGATTGGAAGCCGCTCTGAGTATAAATCCAATCTCCTCTTCTTCTTTACATACCTACCACTTGTAGCAAAAAATCCACTGAAGACATGGATGCTCTTTGTGTGACAGCTGAGCTGTTGTTGAAGCCCAGAAAGGAAGATTTCATTTCCTGTTGTTCAGGCTGGCTTTCTCAGCCTGGGCTCCCTACGAAGCCTGCCGCGGTATAGTCTGAACTTCTGTTAGCTGATGTTGAGAATATAATTGGATGAACACAGTGATGAACTTTTAATTTTCTTAGTGCATAAAGTGGTGATAGTACTTAAAATTAACTTGTCAGGCTGCTTAATAAAAGCACCCATTAGTAGTTCGTGCCATTCAATCTGAGATTTTAAACAGAAAGTAAAGTGCATCTCTTAACCCTAAGTACATGCCTTCTATATTGTAAAGAAATAGCTGGAGATTACGGATGTGTGATTACCGTTTCCCTCTGTCTGTGACTTTGGGCTGTCAGCTCCCAGTTGGGAAAGACCAGGAGATTATTGGGGGGGGGGGACTTCAGTGGGTTGTGATGCCAGAGAGCGCACCTTCCAAGGCAGCCCTTTTCTCCAGGTGAACTGATTCCTGTCAGATAGATCCAAGTAGGCAGCCGTGTCAGTCTGAAGTAGTAGAACAAAATAGGAGTCAAGTGCACCTTTAAGGCCAACTTAGTTTTACTCAGAATGTAAGCTTTTGTGTGCTCTAAGCACACTTCATTAGATTCCTCATCTGATGAAGTGTGCTTAGAGCACACGAAAGCTTACATTCTGAATAAAACTAAGTTGGTCTTAAAGGTGCACTTGAGTCCTATTTTGATTCCTGTCACTTGGAGATGATGTGATAGTAAGAGATCTCCCCCCCCCCCCCGTCTGGAGCTTGACAACCCTGCGACTGTGTGCTGCAAATAATTTTAGTGTGCAGGTGTGTTTGAATGAAGAACATCTTTTCTCATGCTTGGAAGTTTTGAAGGGAAGAATCTGCATTGCACATTCACTTGCTGCTGTGTATTAACATTTTATACAGAATCCTGCCTTTAGCTTGTTGCCAATGTGACGTGAATTCTTCATTTAACATGGCCTGAAAGGCTGAGAGGCCTTTGTGGGGCCAGGCTGCGTGGCTCGTCTGCTCTCTTTGTGTCAAGACGGGGTTGTGTTGGAGGTGAAGGTGGCAGCAGCTGCACTGAAGGTCACCAAAGCACTGGGAGGGCAAATCATTGAGTCGGGGCACAAGCATTTTTAGGCATTTGGAAGAATGTGCTTAAAAATAGATGCAGGGAGGTGGCCAGGCTGGTCTGAAGCAGTAGAACACAATTTGAGTCCGGTGACACTTTTAAGTATAATTGTGGGTATAAGCTTTCATCTGGCACATGAAAACTTATACCCAGAATTAAACTTTGTTGGTCTTAAAGGTGCCACCATACTCAAACTTTCTGCTTAAAAATGATTGTGCCCAGACTCAAAGGAATATACACATGCAAACACCAGTTCTTGGATGAATAAAGTGCTGAAACATTATTCATTAACAGTTATTCTCACAGCCCGCCTGAACTCTTACACGGACCTCTCCAGTGTGGGCTTCTTATTTATTTATTTATTTATTTTTATCTATGATTTGTATCCCGCCCTTCCCACAAGTGGCTCAGGGCGGCTTCCAGCAATTGATCAACATAAAAATTAAACAATATTTAAATATATAAACCATTAAACATTTAAAACAGTTAAAACCTTAAAAACCAGTAAACATTCCAAATACATATAAAAACAGAAGTCTGGTAAGCTACATTGAGTTCTCATCTTAGCTAGGTGTAGGCTAGCCGGAAGAGGGTCGTCTTACAGGCCCTGCGGAACTGAACAAGGTCCCGCAGGGCCCTCACCTCCTCCGGCAGCTGATTCCACCATGTAGGGGCCATAACGGAGAAAGCCCTTTCTCTGGTGGATTTCAAGCGGGCTTCTTTTGGCCCAGGGATAGTGAGGAGATTTTGTGTTCCCGACCTCAGTACTCTCTGGGGAACATGGGGAGAGACGGTCCTTCAGGTAGGCAGGTCCCAGGCCATATAGGGCTTTAAAGGTAATAACCAGCACCTTGTACCAGATTCGGTATATCACTGGAAGCCAGTGCAGGGTCCGAAGACCCGGCCGAATGTGTCCCCACTTTGGGAGACCCAATAACAGCCGGGCCGCGGCATTCTGCACCAGCTGCAATTTCCGAGTTCAGGACAGGGGCAGCCCCATGTAGAGGGCATTGCAGTAGTCCAACCTCAAGGTGACCGTAGCATGGATCACTGTTGCTAGGTCGTCGTGCTCCAGGAAGGGGGCCAACTGCCTTGCCCGCCTAAGATGAAAAAATGCGGACTTGGCAGCGGCTGCTATCTGAGTGTCAGAACTTGGATGAACTTCAGAAGAGTCCAATACTTGTTGCAAGTTAGGAATCTTTATTGAAAGAACTACAGTACTATAGTAACGAAATAACAGTAATGGCGATTCTGGGCAGTTGGTTACATTTTATGCCCACAGCAAAGCATAATAAAACAATAATTCACACGGGTCCCAAGCGGTTGTCTCTCCTTCCCAGCCTTCGTTATCAGCAAAGGAGGATGCCCCCCTATTGCGAAGGCCAAACGGCCCGGCTTCAAAGGGCACCTGTGGATGTTAAGCAGAGACTCTCTGCCGCCTGTCTTACTGCCCTAAATATTTGGCATAGCAGAGAGGCCCGGGTCAATGACCGCTGTCAGCTTTCTAAGTTACAACATGGAGGCAGTTTGGCTAAGCAAAGAATTCACAGTTACAAGTTCTGACATACTGCCCCCCCTAAGCTCTTTGGCTTGGGCTTGTGTGGGTACAGTAGGTGAAACTTTTTTAGCAATTGCGGTGCAGATACATCAGTAGCTTTTACCCATTCATCACAGCTAGGGGGAAAGTACTTCCATCTAATGAGATAGTACAACACCCCCCTCCGAACCTTAGAGTCTAGAATATCTAGCACCTCATGGTGACTCTGACCCTTCACTAATGTCGGAGGCGGTTCCGGGGGGCGGGGATGGAATGGCGTAGCTCCAGGATCCTTGCGAAGAAGGCTGCAATGAAAAACAGGGTGGATCTTACTAAGGGATTTGGGTAACTCCAGTTCGACAGTCACTTTATTGATAACCTTCTTTATTTTGAACAGACCCAAATACTTGAGGGCGAGTTTGCGGCACCCTTGCGGAAGGGGCAAGTTTTTTGTAGATAAGAACACTGTGTCCCCCTCCTTCATGTCCCACTGCGGGGCATGCTTCTTGTCAAAGTATCGTTTGTACTCCCTTTTTGCCTCTTCCAGGTTTTCTTGAATCACCTTCCACCCTCCCCTTATTCCCTCCCACCATTGGAGGCAAGAAGTAGGTTCTTTTGGTCCTGCCGGAAGGGGGAGGTTTCGGAAAGGTTTCCCTTCATAGCCGTTGACTATTTGGAAAGGGGAGGTTTTGGTGGAACTGTGGAGGCTGTTATTGTATCCATATTCTGCGAACGGCAGCAGCTCCACCCAGTTTGTTTGTTGGTAGTTAATGTAACACCTTAAGTATTGTTCGAGAAGCCCGTTTACTCTCTCCGTCTGTCCGTCCGTTTGCGGGTGGTAGGCTGAGCTAAGCCCTTGTTCGATGCCAGCTAGCTTGCAAAACTCCCGCCAGAAGTTGGCAACGAACTGTGGCCCGCGGTCGCTAATGACCTTCTCAGGGAATGAGTGTAGGCGGACCACGTGATTAAAAAAAAGTTGGGCCAATTTTTTAGCGGTGGGTAATTTCTTGCAAGGGATGAAGTGGGCTTGCTTTGAAAAAGTGTCAACCACCACCAATATCACCGTTTTCCCCTGGGATGGGGGCAACTCCACTATAAAATCCATCGATACCACAGCCCAGGGTCGGCTAGCCGTGGGGAGGGGGACAAGGTGGCCGGGGGGTTTCCCTCCTCTGCGTTTGGACATGATACATGTAGGGCATGCTAACACGAATTCAGAAACGTCTCTTTTTAGTCTTGGCCACCAAAATTGTCGGGTGATGAGGTGGAGTGTTTTCACATACCCAAAGTGACCGGCCAGGCGGTTGGAGTGGCTCTGTTCTAGTACTTCCTTCCTCATAGACTTAGGTACGTAAATTTTCCCTTTGTGGAGCCAAAGCCCACCTTCCCCTTGCTCTAGCCCGTCGGGGCGCTCCGCTCCTTCTAAGTCCGCTTCTGATGCAAAGCGCTCCTTATGTGGCAATTCCGGGGCTCCGGTCGTTTTCCCTGAACGTGTGGTGACCCCTCCCGCGACTGCCGATGGGGGGATGAGAGAGTCGATCACTTCCTCCCTCTGGCTTTCGTGCTGGGGCATGCGCGATAGCGCATCGGCCAAAAAGTTTTTAGTGCCTGGGATGTGTTTCAGCACGAAATCAAATTTTGCAAAGAATCCCGCCCACCGAATTTGTTTGGCTGTCAGTTTGCGGCGGCCCGTGAGAGCCTCTAAGTTTTTGTGATCGGTCCAGATTTCAAAGGGGACTCGGGCTCCCTCTAACCAGGATCTCCAAGTTTTCAAGGCAAACATTACAGCAAAAGCCTCTTTGTCCCACACCGACCAGTTTCTTTGCTCGTTTGAAAATTTGTGGGAAATGTAAGCGCAGGGACGCAGTTCCCCCTCTTCGTTCGTCTGCATCAATATGGCTCCTACGGCGACGTCGGAGGCGTCGCATTGCACCACAAAGGGTTTTAATTCATTGGGGTGAGCCAGTATCGGTTCAGAGGTGAACAGTTGCTTAAGTTCTCAGAACGCACGGTGGCATTCTGGCGTCCAGGCCAGGCGCGCCCCGGGTTTTTTCGCCGCTTCCCCCTTCCCCTTCGTTTTCAGCAGCTCTGTGAGGGGGAGCATCACCCGAGAGAACCCCTTAATGAATCCGCGGTAGAAATTTGTGAACCCGATGAAAGATTGTAACTGCCGTCGGGTTCGGGGCGGCTCCCAATCTAGAACAGCTTGGATTTTTGCGGGGTCCATTGCTAGTCCCTCCCCCGACACTCGGAATCCCAGGTAGTCTAGTTCCGTCTTGTGGAACTCACATTTAGACAGTTTAGCATACAGCTTGTTCTTACAGAGGGTAGCCAGTACTTTTCGCACAAGGGGCACATGAGATTCAAGATCTTTCGAATAGATAATGATGTCATCAAGGTACACCACCACCCCCTTAAACAGAAATTCTCTCAACACTTCATTTATAAAGTTCATAAAGACCCCTGGTGCACCCTGAAGCCCGAATGGCATCACTAGATACTCAAACTGTCCCATAGGTGTGTTGAACGCAGTCTTCCACTCGTCTCCTTCCTTAATCCGCACGCGAAAGTACGCGTCTCTGAGATCGAGCTTAGTGAAGATCTTGCCCTCGGCTACTGTGTTCAAAAGGTCTCTTATCAACGGGATCGGGTAAGCATTGGACATAGAAATCCCGTTTATCCCACGAAAATCTGTGCAAAGTCTAAGCCCCCCATCCTTTTTCTTGCGGAATAGTACGGGGGCCGCATGGGGGGCTGTAGCCGGTCGAATGAAGCCCCGTTTCAAATTTTTGTCAATGAATTTTCTCAGCTCCGCTTTCTCTGCCCAGCCCATAGAGTACAGTTTTGCCTTTGGTAGCGTTTGCCCGGGAATGAGTTCGATGGCACAGTCTGTGGGCCGGTGAGGGGGGAGTTCGTCCGCCTCCCTCTCGCTAAACGCTTTCCTCAAGTCCCTGTACTCTTTGGGGATCGATCCTATCTCCTCGAGGGTAAGGCAGAGTCTTTCATTCTGCGGGGGTGCTTTCGGGCCCCACTCGGGTCTCCAGTGGTGGTGCTCGCACCGCCAGTCCGGGAACCGCACTATTTGCTCTGCCCAACGAATGTCCGGTTGGTGTCTTGCTAGCCATCCTGATCCCACCACCACATCGAAGGAGCAGGAAGGGGCTATGACAAAAGCTTCTACCCCCCCAGTGTTCTTCAGTTCCCACAGGGATGGCCTGGGTCTCTAGGGTGCATGGTTCCCCCCTCATTGGTGTCCCGTCCATTTGCTCGAATTGGATGGGGTGGGGAAGGGGAGACGTGGCTAACCCCAGCGCTTCCACTAAGCGGGGGGTGATGATGTCCCGCGTGCACCCAGAGTCAATTAGGGCCCGGGCGTGCATAAATCTTTTCAAGTTGGGGTTCAACAGGGTGACTGCCATGAACAATAACCCCCCGGTAACTCTCACCGTCAGTAGTGCCGGCGTTTTGTCGATCTGCCTCGCAGCACTGGTTAAAGCAGGTCGCTGTCGTTTCCCGCCGACTCCTGATCCCAGGACTCCTCGCTGGATTCTTCTATGGTGGTAATATCCTCGTCAATCGCCAAGGAAGTGGCGACGGTGCCCCGACTGGGCTCCTTCGCTCGTCCGCCTTTCTTCTTCGGCGCGGTGGGCGTCGTTTTGGGTTGCGTCGGAGTAGGGGTCGGTTTCCCTGGGCAGTTTGCGGGCAGGTGATTCGGGTCCCCGCACCTGAAGCACTTCCGCGCCGCTGTCGAGGGGGTTGAGGTTGCGGGGCCCCGCTTCCCTTCCGTCTTGCTCGGCGAGGGGCTCAGTCTCCCTCCTTTCTTGCTCTTTTGCTGGCGTCGCATCCCGACGTGCTGGAGGTCGGTCTCTACCTCCCCGGCCAGTTGGATCCATCCTACCAGGGTATCTGGCCTTCCCTGGTGGTAGCACCGGTCTAAGATGTTCGCGTTCAGGCCGTTCTTGAACGCGGTGTATTTCATAACTTCATTCCACCCCCTGGCTGCTGCGCAGTAGCCCATGAACTCGGTGGTGTACTCTCGGGTGGTGCGGTTGCCTTGCTCGATCCTTTGTAGGGCCGCGACGGCTTTCTCCTCTCGCAGGGGGTCTCCGTATTGCCGGAGCATCGCCTGTAGAAAATCGGCCACGGTGGCTAGCTCGGGTTTCCGCCCCGTGTAGAGCCCCACGTACCACTTCTGGGCCGGTCCCCTCAGTCTGGAGGCGATGTGGGCCACGCGGCTTGCTTCCGTGGGGTACCCCGCTCCCCAGTGCGTGAAAAACGTGTTGCACTGGATCGTGAAGTATTCCACCGCTTCCCCATCTCCGTCGAAGGTAATTTTCAGTTCCCGGTGTCCTCCCCCGTCTCCTCCGGCCGGGGCGACGGGGGCGGGGGCCACCGGAGCCACCGGTCCACCGGGTGGCGGGGCCGGTGGTCCCACCGGAGGGCCTGCTGGCGGTCCTGCGGGTGGTCCGGCCGGGGGACCTACTGGAGGACCGGCCGGGGGCCCGACCGGGGGTCCCGCTGGGGGTCCAGCCGGCGGCCCCGCAGGGGGTCCCGCTGGGGGTCCAGCCGGCGGCCCCGCAGGGGGTCCTGCTGGGGGGCCGGCCGGCGGTCCCACCGGAGGGCCAGCCGGCGGCCCCGCTGGGACCCCGGCCGGGGGTCCAGCCGGCGCGCCTGCCGGCGGACCCACTGATCCTCCCCCCGGGGCTTGTCCTGCTGCCACGACGCCTTGGAGCGTGCGGATTTGGTCGCGGACCGCTCCCAGGTTCTGCTGCATCTCCTCTGCCATCAGGGTTCTGGAGGCATGAACCTCGTCGTGGATCTCTCTCACCCAATCGAACAGCTCGTTGCGCAGTGTTCGGATCGGGTCCCCTCCTCCATACGTCCCGAGCCCTTCGTCTCTGGGCGCGTCCTCGTCCCCTTCTCCCTCGCCCGTGGCGATGAGTCGGTAGCGTTGCTCCGCGGCCTCCATAGCGGCCGTAGATTTCCTCGGGCTCCAGATTCGTGAGGGGAAGGCGTCGACGGAGAACGGCGCGGGGACTTTAATCTTCCTCCTCGCGCCGGTTACCTTCGGGTCGAGGGGTTCCTCGTCTGGTGGGATATTGGGCTCTCCGTTGTCTGGTGCCAGTGCCGCCATGGGGCCAGGCTGCCAGTTCCGATAAGTCCAAACAAAGGGATTACTGTTATAATGTCAGAACTTGGATGAACTTCAGAAGAGTCCAATACTTGTTGCAAGTTAGGAATCTTTATTGAAAGAACTACAGTACTATAGTAACGAAATAACAGTAATGGCGATTCTGGGCAGTTGGTTACATTTTATGCCCACAGCAAAGCATAATAAAACAATAATTCACACGGGTCCCAAGCGGTTGTCTCTCCTTCCCAGCCTTCGTTATCAGCAAAGGAGGATGCCCCCCTATTGCGAAGGCCAAACGGCCCGGCTTCAAAGGGCACCTGTGGATGTTAAGCAGAGACTCTCTGCCGCCTGTCTTACTGCCCTAAATATTTGGCATAGCAGAGAGGCCCGGGTCAATGACCGCTGTCAGCTTTCTAAGTTACAACATGGAGGCAGTTTGGCTAAGCAAAGAATTCACAGTTACAAGTTCTGACATCTGAGCCTCCATCTTTAGGGAAGGCTCCAATAGCACCCCCAAGCTCCTGACCCTGTCCGCCGCTGTCAGCGGCGCACCGTCAAAAACTGGTAGGGGGATTCCCCCTCCCGGCCCGCGGCAACCCAAGCAAAGGACCTCTGTCTTCGCAGGATTTAGCCTCAGCCCACTCAGTCTGAGCCACTCAGCCACGGCCTGTAGTGCCCAATCAAGATTTTCCAGGGCGCAGACCGGCTGGCCATCCATCAGTAGATAGAGCTGGGTGTCATCAGCGTACTGGTGACACCCTAGCCCGTACCTTCGGGCAATCTGGGCAAGAGGCCGCATGTAGATGTTAAATAACATCGGGGAGAGAACCGCCAGGGAGAGAACTTCTGGGCTAACTTGGCAGCCATGTTGAGCGAGGGCCTGAGCGGCTGTCCACATAGGACTTTGAATTGTACCTGGAAACACACAGACCGTTTTCGCACACAGCTAACCTCGCAGTCACAATCCTGTTCCCTCTGCAGCATCCGGTTGGATTTCGCACCATCTGCGCCGAAGTTACAGGAAGTGCCGCGGCTTTTGCGTAGCAAACGTAAACTACTAAAACGTTTGCTAAAACGTTTGCTAACGTTTGCTAAAACGTTTACGTTTGCTACGCAGAAGCTGCGGCACTTACTGTAACTCCGGCACAGATGGTGGGAAATCCATCCGGATGCTGTGGAGGGAACAGGATTGTGACTGCGAGATAAGCTGTGTGCGAAAACGGTAATCGACTGGCACAGTGCTGGGGCTGCACATTCCCCACGGCAGCTCCCCATTAGGGCTCTGGCTGTCAGAGATTCTGGGCAGTTTTGAGAGACCCTCCCAAATGAGAGTGCAGGAGATTCTGTAGTCCGACCTGGAGGTTCCAAAGGCATGAGTTTGCTTGTGGGGTGGGCAGAATATAAATTTAAATGGTAATTAAATGGATAAAATAAATATATAAATGTTACCAGATATGTCTTATCTATAAGTGGCTGCAGTTGCAGTTTATTCTGCCTGGTTTAGAATGTTTTTTAAAAAAAAAAAATTAGGTCAGCTATTTTATGCACATTGAATTCTTGATGAAAGCCATGTGCTTAACTGTTCCTTCTTCTTTCTGTGTTGCAGGAGGTATGCCTGTTCCAGACCAGCCATCTTGTTCGGACAAGACAAGTTCCCTGAGCCCCGTCCTGAACGCCTCCAGCGGAGATGGGTCTGAAGCGGAGACCACATCAGCCATTCTGGCCTCAGTCAAGGAGCAGGTCAGCCATTCCAAGCAATTCCAAATTGAGCAGCCACAGAGAGATTTCCGTTATGCACATAAGCAAGATTCCATGAAAGAGCTGTCAATTAAATTTTGGAAATGTTTCTCTTTTGCACTCCTCATTGTAATTTGCAAGTATTGTTTTGTGCATGAAATCTTGATTTAAGTCATTCACTTTCCTTATTTACCTTAAAATGGTTTAAAAGAGTCTGTGAACAGCATACTATTGGTCCATTGTTAATTCCCCGCCTCCAGATTTTAGGAATGGGAATTTTGTGTATGCATGTGTCTGTGTTAGGAAACAAGTTAATCCTTCCTGAAATTGTGAATTAGGACTTTTTAAAATGTGAAAATATTTGTAGAAATGTGTTTCTTTTGCTGGACTGATAATGCGTGGACATGTTTTCCTTGATGTCTGTGGTCTGGATTAGACGGCATCCAGTCAAACCCATTGGTGTTGGATTTGAGGAGGTCTTGCATACTAGATTTTTACTCTGGTGAGTAATCTTGGTCTAGTAGTCAGTGGCTTTCAGGGATGAAGGACTGCTCACCCGTTCAGCTGATGTCCCGCTTGCAGGTGCAGCCTGCACAAGTGACTATTTGTCAAATTCGTAATTTGTGCTCGGAGAGTTTGGATACGTTCTACGTGTTCCTGCTCCTTCATCCTCCTTTCCTCTTGCCTCCCCCTGTCCATTCTCACCTCTTCTGCTCAGCAGCTTTTCATCACGGTCTTTAGGTGGGTCCTCATGGACATTTCTCTGGTAGCAACTGACAGATCTGAAGTGTCTTCTCTGACCATTTCAGCTGTTGGACATGGTGGTCATTAATGGCAAAGCAGTCAGACTGTGTGGGACCAGAATAACACATTTGTGTGTGTGTGTGTTGTTGTTGTTGCACTGCCTCGTGGAAACTGTAGTTTCCCTCAGTGTAAGTCATTCAGAGGATGCATCCTGACTGTACAGGTACAAAAAGATGTTGAAATCGAATGATCACCATCTTCAAGTACTTGAAGGGCTGCTGTCATATCGAGAATGGTGCAGAATTGTTTTCTGTGGCCCCAGAAGGTAGGACCAGAACCAGTGGGGTGAAATTAAATCAGAAGAATTTCCAACTCAATTAAATCAGAAGAATTTCCAGCTCAGCATTAGGAAGAACTTCAGTGGAACAGGCTTCCTTGGGAGGTGGTGGGCTCTCCTTCCTTGAAGGTTTTAAAACAGAGACTAGATGGCCATCTGACAGCAATGAGGATCCTGTGAATTTAGGGGGAGGTGTTTGTGAGTTTCGTACATTGTACAGGGGGTTGGACTAGATGACCTTGGAGGTCCCTTCCAACTCTAGGATTCTAAGTGATCTGTGCTCAAGAATTAGGCCACTTTAGTAGCCTAACCATAACAAGGGGTGGAGTGGAATATGTGTGAAATATGTTTTCTATGTTGGCTGCCCAGGTGTAAAAGTGGCCACAAACTGCAACAGATGTGTTGCGCATGTTGCTGTCCTTGCCAGGGCATGTCTTAGTCATGATCTTCGAGTCAGGCAGGCAGCCATGTTGGATTGAAGCAGCAGAACAAGGTTTGAGCCTGGTGGTGCCTTTAAGAGCAACAAAGTTTAACTCTACGTAGAAGCCTTCCTGTGCACACAAAAGCCTGTATCCAGAATGAAAGTTTGCTGGTCTTAGAGGTGCTGCTGGACTCAAACGGCATCCAGTTAGAAGTTCAAGCAACTCATGGAGGCGATCTGATGGGATTTGCTGCTGTGTGAACAAGCAGTTTGAATTGGAGTCAGTTTCAGAACGTTGATCATGTTTTTTGGGTGAAGCTTCTAACCTCCCGGCTGGCTGTGGGCATCCCTGTTTGGCTCACTTCTGATGACAATCAAAGTGAAAGTACTCTAAGCTGCTTTGCTCTGTGGCAGGAATGCATTGGAAGGAACTGAACAAAGTGGACATGCATTAATAACTTCTTTTCTGCACATATGTCATGCCCCTGCGGCAAAAGCAAGTTTTGTATGTATTTTGTGTGTTTCTGTCTTGCAGTGTTGCTTCTGAAAAGACTGTTGTCCTTTCATGGCTGTGTTTAGAAAGTTCAAAAATCTATATGCAAAGCGCTTTATCTGTCATTCCAGACCCTTTTTTTGGTGGCATCTTTTCCAGTGGTCTGTAGGAACAAAGAATTTAAAACCTATGTGTGTTTTTTGCCACCCCCCTCTCCCCAGTGTTTATGTAAGCCCAAGTTTCAAACCAACCAGGCCCATGGATTCTTCTCAGCATCAGCTTCTTGGATTTTCCTTGAAAAGTTTGCATACCTTTGTCTTTGCACAAATCAGGCTTCAATAAATAATGCTTTAAACACTCCTTAATCCATATGAGTGTCTGTATGCCAGCAGTGTCTTTCCTTATGCCTGCCATGCTGGATTTTGGGCTGTGTGATGTTGTGGTTCAGTTTCCAGTTTCATCTCTCTTGAGAGGGTCCAATCCCAGTTCCTTAGGGTGGTTCTTAAGGTCCTGAGATGCGCGCCAAATGCATTAAGACGCCTAGAAACCAGCACCTTATCAATGGAAGCCAAAATTACTTTGACTTCTCTTCACTGTCGGCTAAAAATAAATTACCAAATAAGAGGATTAATAGACCTATTGTTGTTGGATTCTTTTAAATCTAGGTGGCTGAAGTCAGTACACAATAAATTACACCTACTTGGTTTCTCCCATGAAGCAATTTTGGATATGCCCTGGGACTAGGCAAAGTTAGTTCTTAACAGAGAGTGATGAATGTGGAGATGTAAGCAGATCTTAGTAGATATCCACATTTTAGAGCATCTGATCAAACCAGTATGGCTCCTATGGCATATTTAACACATCTTGACATTTGTAAGTTTAGGAAAGCCTTTACACTGGCCAGATGTGAGCCTTTACACTCTCCTCTGCAGTACTTGAGGGTGAATATAGAAGGGTTCCTTTTTACCAGAGATTTTGCTTATAAGCAGGGCTTTTTTGTAGCATGGACTTCTTTGCATATTAGGCCACACACCCCTGATGTAGCCAATCCTCCAAGAGCCTACTGTAACCTCCAGGAGGATTGGCTACATCAGGGGTGTGTGGCCTAATATGCAAAGGAGTTCCTGCTCCCCCAAAAGCCCTGCTTATAATAAATCAAATATAATAAATAAAATGATTATGGGGAGGTAGAAACCACTGAACATATGAGGTTGAGATGCAAGTGGTGCAACGAGGTCCAAAATAAATTTATTACACCTCTTGAAAAGGAAATGCCGGACCAGTCAGACTCAGCCTGTTGTAATAAGTTACTCTCTGATGAAAATCAGGCCATCACTAAATCCGCAGCTAAATTTTGGGCTATTACATTAGAAAGGTACGGCTAGGGTGACCATAATGTCTGAAGGCCAGCCAGGGACACGTTGGGGGGGGGGAAGGTAGGGGTGTTTCACCGCCGGAAACAGGAGGTGACGTCACTTCCGGTGACATCATGCCACCACAGGAAACAGGAAGTGACATCACTTCCTGTGACATCATTTCCCCGCGTCACCTGCCGGAAATGGGAAGTGACATCACTTCCTGTGACATCATTTCCCCCAAATGACATCATTTCCCCCAAATGCCACTGCCGGAAACAGGAAGTGACTTCACAGCACTTCCTGTGACATCCCCAAAAATCCCCCAAATATCACCGCCGGAAACAATTTTGTTCTGAAATCCTGTATATACTTCATCAGTATATGGGATAAGGCACTTTCTCAACTGTGCTGCATAATGCAGCCTATTTATTTTGTCCTGTTTGCTCTGTTGGCTCCATCTGCGCCACCTTCATCACTTTCGGGGTGTGGATCCCCCAGTGGGGTGCTCTCCCGACTCCCTCCGCCGGCTGTTTCTGATAGCCCTGCGCCCCCTCTTTCATTTGATATGTGTCCCGTGCGGGTGCCACCCTCCCGCCGGGAGATGCCGCAAAATGAGCCCCCTTGAGGCTTATGGCGGCAGGGCTCGGGGGAAGCGAGCTAGACTGCTGTTCTTTTGAGGGGTTATAGAGTGTTTCGAGCCCGTCCCTGTGGCATCGGTCCCATCATTGTGGGGCCCAGGGGGCCGGCGCAGCGGCACGCCGAAGCAGCCTGTCACTAATAACACAGGTCGAGATGCAGGACAGGAACCCGGAAGTGACCGACAGGCTGCTTCAGCGTGCCGCTGCGCCGGCCCCCTGGGCCCCACAACGATGGGACCAATGCCACAGGGACGGGCTCGAAACACTCTATAACCCCTCAAAAGAACAGCAGTCTAGCTCGCTTCCCCCGAGCCCTGCCGCCATAAGCCTCAAGGGGGCTCATTTTGCGGCATCTCCCGGCGGGAGGGTGGCACCCGCACGGGACACATATCAAATGAAAGAGGGGGCGCAGGGCTATCAGAAACAGCCGGCGGAGGGAGTCACGAGACCACCCCACTGGGGGATCCACACCCCGAAAGTGATGAAGGTGGCGCAGACAGAGCCAACAGAGCCAACAGGACAAAATAAATAGGCTGCATTATGCAGCACAGTTGAGAAAGTGCCTTATCCCATATACTGATGAAGTTCTCCACCAGCCTGCACCCCAAGAAGATTATCACCCTCCCTGCATCACTGTGGGTGAATCAGTTCTGAAGACAGTCCAGCAGTTCAGCTACCTGGGGTGCATCATCTCCTCAGATGCCAAGATCGACAAGGAGATTGACAACAGGCTGGCAAAGGCAAACCGTGCATTTGGCCGACTGCACAAAAGAGTGTGGAGCAACAAGCATCTGAAAAAAGGCACAAAGATCAATGTTTACAAAGCGGTTGTGATGACAACCCTCATCTATGGCTCCGAATCGTGGGTTTTATACCGTCATCACCTGCGACTCCTTGAGCGTTTTCATCAGCGCTGCCTTCGCACCATCCTCAACATCCACTGGAGTGACTTTGTGACCAACACTGAAGTCCTCAAGCGGGCAGAGGTTACCAGCATCGAGGCACTGCTGTTGAAGACGCAGCTGCGCTGGGCAGGGCATATTTCTAGGATGGAAAACCACCGCCTTCCCAAGATTGCCCTGTATGGCGAACTCTCCACCGGCCATCGAAATAGAGGGGCACCAAAGAAGAGGTACAAGGACTCCTTGAAGAAATCCCTTGGTACCTGTCGCATCAACCATCACCAGTGGTCTGACCTAGCCTCAGATCGCAAAGCATGGAGGCACACCATCCACCAGGCTGTCTCTTCCTTTGAGAGCGCACGCATAGCTGGTCTTGAGGACAAAAGGAGATTGAGGAAGAATCGCACTGCTACAGGACCAACCCTAAATCAGACTTTTCCCTGCAGCCGCTGTGGCCGGACCTGCCTGTCCCACATTGGTCTTGTCAGCCACCAGCGAGCCTGCAGCAATCGTGGACTATTGCACCCTTCTTAAATCTTCGTTCGCGAAGCCAAGCCGAGAGAGAGAGAGATGAAGTAAATACAGGATCTGAGAACAAAATTGCACCAGAAGACACAAACACAAAGCTCCCTTACACTGAATCAGTGCTTGGGTCCACCAAAGTCAGTATTATCTACTCCAGTCACAAACACAAAGCTCCCTTACACTGAATCAGTGCTTGGGTCCACCAAAGTCAGTATTGTCACATAAGAACATAAGAGAAGCCCTGTTGGATCAGGCCAGTGGCCCATCCAGTCCAACACTCTGCGTCACATAAGAACATAAGAGAAGCCCTGTTGCATCAGGCCAGTGGCCCCTCCAGTCCAACACTCTGTGTAACATAAGAATATAAGAGAAGCCCTGTTGCATCAGGCCAGTGGCCCCTCCAGTCCAACACTCTGTGCCACATAAAAATATAAGAGAAGCCCTGTTGCATCAGACCAATGGCCCCTCCAGTCCAACACTCTGTGCCACATAAAAATATAAGAGAAGCCCTGTTGCATCAGACCAATGGCTCATCCACTCCACCACTCTGGTCACATAAGAACATAAGAGAAGCCCTGTTAGATCAGGCCAGTGGCCCCTCCAGTCCAACACTCTGTGTCACATAAGAACATAAGAGAAGCCCTGTTGGATCAGGCCAGTGGCCCCTCCAGTCCAACACTCTGTGCCACATAAAAATATAAGAGAAGCCCTGTTGCATCAGACCAATGGCTCATCCACTCCACCACTCTGGTCACATAAGAACATAAGAGAAGCCCTGTTAGATCAGGCCAGTGGCCCCTCCAGTCCAACACTCTGTGTCACATAAGAACATAAGAGAAGCCCTGTTGGATCAGGCCAGTGGCCCCTCCAGTCCAACACTCTGTGTCACATAAAAATATAAGAGAAGCCCTGTTGCATCAGGCCAGTGGCCCCTCCAGTCCAACACTCTGTGTCACATAAGAACATAAGGAGGGAAGGAAGGGAGGAGGGAGGGAAGGGAAGGGAGGAAGGAAGGAAGGAAGGAAGGAAGGAAGGAAGGAAGGAAGGAAGGAAGGAAGGAAGGAAGGAAGGAAGGAAGGAAGGAAGGAAGGAAGGGGGAGGGAGGGAAGGAAGGGGGGAGGGAGGGAGGGAAGGAAGGGGGGAGGGAGGGAAGGAAGGAAGAAAGGAAGGAAGGAAGGGAGGAGGGAGGGAAGGAAGGAAGGGAAGGGAGTGAGGGAAGAGAGGGAAGGAAGGAAGGAAGAAAGGAAGGAAGGAAGGGAGGAGGGAGGGAAGGAAGGAAGTGAAGGGAGTGAGGGAAGGAAGGAAGGAAGGAAGGGAGGGAGGAGGGAGGGAAGAAAGGAAGGCCGCCCCCCGCCCCCCCCCGCTTTCGCCCCCCTTACCTGCTTCCAGGGTGGCGGAGAGTCCGGCGGCGGCGAGTCCTGCGGCGGCGGCCTCGCGGCGAGGGAGGGAGGGAGCTGCCGGCGCTGGCCTCTGGAGGCCTCCAGGGACCAGCGCCGGGCCTCTCCGCTACCGGCGCTGGCCTCTGGAGGCCTCCAGGGACCAGCGCCGGCTGCTCTGCGGCCTCTCCGCGGCCTCCGCTGGTCCCTGGAGGCCCTCCAGAGACTCTGGAGGGCCTCCAGGGACCAGCGGAGGCCGCGGGGAGGCCTTCGCTGGTCGGCGCTGGTCCCGGAAGGCCTTCCAGAGGCTCTGGAAGGCCTTCCGGGACCAGCGCCGGGTGCTCCGCGGCGTCCCCGTGGCCTCCGCTGGTCCCTGGAGGCCTTCCAGAGACTCTGGAGGGCCTCCAGGGACCAGCGGAGGCCGCGGGGAGGCCTTCGCTGGTCGGCGCTGGTCCCAGAAGGCCTTCCAGAGGCTCTGGAAGGCCTTCCGGGACCAGCGCCGGGTGCTCCGCGGCGTCCCCGCGGCCTCCGCTGGTCCCTGGAGGCCCTCCAGAGACTCTGGAGGGCCTCCAGGGACCAGCGGAGGCCGCGGGGAGGCCTTCGCTGGTCGGCGCTGGTCCCGGAAGGCCTTCCAGAGGCTCTGGAAGGCCTTCCGGGACCAGCGCCGGGTGCTCCGCGGCGTCCCCGCGGCCTCCGCTGGTCCCTGGAGGCCCTCCAGAGACTCTGGAGGGCCTCCAGGGACCAGCGGAGGCCGCGGGGAGGCCTCCGCCACCGCTGCCGGCCCCGCGCGCGGGCGGGGAAGGCGGCGAGTGAGGGAGTGCGCAGGGGCCCTGCGCAGGCGCAGGGACGCTCCCTCCCTCACTCGCCGCCTTCCCCGCCGGCGCCCGCGGCCCACCGCCTCCGGGGCTGGCTAAACCGGGACCTTTAATGGTCCCGGTATAGGCAGTCCGGGAGCCGGGATTGAGTGGCCAGAACCGGGAATGTCCCGGGAGACCGGGACGGTCTGGCCACCCTAGGTACGGCTAAATCTGTTAACTTATTTCCAAGGAAAACTGGTATATATATTTTATACTTCTAGAAATATTGGATATATTCATTTTATTGATTCTGTTTTATAACTTTTGTCTGGCTTGGTATTGTAATAAATTATTGATTGATTGGAACAACATGCAAATCTTCACACAGAGAGAGACAGACCTATTGATTTAGTTCCAATGGACAGTTCCTGCAGGGAGGAGGGAGGGTGGTTTTCACCTATTAACATCTTCCATGCAGACTCCCCCCCCGCGCCCCCCCCCGCCCAGTGTTGCTGCTGCTGCAGGAGGTGCCTCCTGTCCTTCACAAGCAGCATTTCAGGGGCTTTTCTGGGTGGGGGGCTAGAGCCCCGTGGCGCAGAGTGTTAAAGCTGCATTACTGCAGCCCAAGCTCTGCTCATGACCTGAGTTTGGTCCCCGGCGGAAGCTGGGTTTTCAGGAAGCTGGCTTGAGGTTGACTCAGCCTTCCATCCTTCCGAGGTTGGTCAAATGAGTCCCCAGGTTGCTGGGGGGAAAGTGTGGATGACTGGGGAAGGCAATAGCAAACAACCCCGTAAATAGTCTGCCGTGAAAACATTGTGAAAGCAACATCACCCAAGAGTGGGAAACGACTGGTGCTTGCACAGGGGAGCTTTCCTTTCCTGCCACGGGAGGGAGAGCTGAGGAAGTCCTTGATCCACAGATGACAGCGCATTTTGTCCACGGGTGTTACTGGTGGATCCAAGCCATGGCTGGATATTTTTATCTTTTTTTTTAATTTGATTTGATTTATATCCCTCCCTTCCTGCTGAAGCAGGCTCAGGGCGAGTTTTATTCATCACAACTAGCATTTAGGAGGAAACCATCCCTCCTCTAACAAAACAGTCATCTATAGAAGAAAATTGGGCATTACTAGACCAATTTATAATAAATCTTGCCCTGGAACATCCGGAAGCTCAAATTTTAGTGGCAGGGGATTTTAATGCCCATATGGGAATGAATGATGCCTTTTTATTAAACAAATATAATTCCCTACTAGATGAGCAGGAGCAAGGCCAGAATGGACTCCCCTTCACACGAAATTCTAAAGATTGTAAGGCAAACTTTGCTTGCCTATGTTTAGCTAAATTAGCAGGTAGAAGAGAGCTTCATATTTTAAATGGGGCATTCTATGGCGATTATCCAGGCGAATACACTTTTATGTCTGGGAATAGAATGAGCACTATTGATTATATGCTGGTATGCAATTCTCTATTACCTCTGATTAAAAATTTCCAAGTATTCCCATACTTGGAGGGTGACCATCTACCTCTATATCTGCAGATAGTGCTCCCATTAAATACTAACCAAAAAGAGGCACATTATACAACAAGGATAGGAATCAGGGGGAGAAGAGTACTGTGGGGTGGGGAACTGGATAAAAAAGTGAAAGAAATCTTAACTCCAGAAAATTTGCTGAAGCATGTGTCAGTGTTTACAGCTTTAGAGAAAAACCAAGACCCACTAATAGTTTTCCAAGATATAATTGGAGGGCACTGAGGTCAGCTGGGAAAAACCTGCTGAACATTCCCGGGCCGAAAGAGGTGAAGTTGCAAAACACCTGCAACCGAGCTTTCTCTACCATGGCTCCACGCCTGTGGAACCAACTTCCAGAGGAAATGTGGGCCCTGCGGGACCTTGAACAATTCCGCAGGGCCTGCAAGACTACCCTCTTCCGGTTAGCCTTCACCGACTAAGAGGGAAACTGCTAAAGAACTCGCCATCATAAATGTAAACGTAATCATAGCACCAGTATATATTTTATTAATTTTATTAATTTTAGAATTTTAATTAGAATTTTAATTAAACTGTCAATGTAGTTTTATTGATTGTATGACTAATGTATGAAATAATGCTGTTAGCCGCCCTGAGCCTGCTCTGGATACAAATAAAATTTTTTGTTGTTGTTGTTGTAATTCAGGAGATTTACTCTATTATGACAGTACCAATAGGGAACAGATTACATCAGCATCATAGGAAAACCAAACCTTGGTTTGATTCTGAATGTGTTCAAGCAAAAAAAGAACTAAATTGTTTGTATTACCTTGCGATGAGAAGTAGCATAGAAAAAAGGGTAGAGACACAAAATTCCCTAGTGAGACATAAAAAAACCTATAAAGACATTATTCAAAGGAAGAAGAAAGAACATACTAGGCACCTATGGGAGGAATTGATACAGGCTGTTAAACTAAAAAACTCCACACTTTTTTGGAAACTAACAAAGATTCAGGGATTTAAGACGACCTTTCCCCTGGACACGTATTTCCCAGTGGAAACATGGACTGCTTTCTTTCAGAATTTATATGATGACAATGTTCAACCCCCTTTTTCAGATAACATAGAGAACCTCCTTCAGTGGCCACCAGTTAGTACGCAAGAAATAAAAGCCCATATAATGCAACTGAAAAATAGGAAAGCCCCAGGTATAGACGGCATACCAGCTGAGGTGCTTAAAGAGAATGTAAATTGGTGGGCACAGTTTCTGGCATATTTTTTTACTTATGTTGATCAAACAGGTCGAATTCCAAAGCAGTGGGGAACAGCTATAGTTGTCCCTATTTTTAAGAAGGGCAATCGAAATAATCCTGCCAATTATAGGCTCATAAGTCTTTTAAATATTATAAGTAAGATTTATACAAGACATCTTTTAGAAAAATTAGAAATATGGATGGAACAAGAAGAAATTATCCCCTTGGAACAGGCTGGATTTAGGAAAGAAAGGTCGACAACTGAGCATTGCCTCCTATTGCAACAGCTAATTGAGAAGTAGTCTGGCAAAGGTACAACCGCTCTATATGCGGCTTTTATTGATTTAAAGGCAGTATTTAATTCCATCTCAAGGCAACGATTGTGGCAAAAACTAGCGGCTTCCAATATTGATAAAAGGCTCCTATTTCTTATTCGTGGCCTCCATGAAGAATAATTTCTTAGGGTAAGATGCAATATGCAAGGATTACTCACAGAACCAATAAAAATTAAGAAGGGTGTAAGACAGGGTTGTCTTTTGGCCCTCACCTTATTTAATTATTACATCAGTGATATGGTGGAACATATGACTGATATTAAATTACACCCCCCAAAGCTGGCTCTTCGCCACCTTTCAGTACTGCTATATGCAGATGATGTGGTACTGTTATCTAGAACACCTATTGGGTTGCGGAGGGCATTAGACAGCTTTGTTAAGTATTGTGAAAACAAACGTTTGGTAATAAATTTTGAAAAAACAAAAGTGATGGCATTTGGTAAAAAAGCCAAGAAGAGGTATTGGACTATGAAAGGGGAGAAAATAGAACAAGTAACAAAATTTACTTATTTGGGAATGGTAATTCAGGACACAGGCGCCTATACTGAACATTGTAATATGAGGGTGGAGAAAGCTGAGAAAACAATGTACGCTATCCTGAGATTTTTTCGTTCCAAGGGGGGCTTTTATGTTCCTGCAGCACTGAAACTGTTCCAATATAAAGTTTTAACACAACTGCTCTATGGTATTAACCTGGGCATCTCGGCTAAAAAATTACAGGCTCTTGAGAAAGTGCAATCTAAATTTCTCCGTAACATCTTGCAGCTCCCGCCAGGTGTGCCAAATGCCCTTTTGCGACTAGAAACTGGGCAAATGAGAATTAAGGCCAGAATTATGTTGTCTTCGGCATACCAATGGCTAAGAATCTATACAAACAAAAAAGGCCTCTTTCCTCTAATAATTCAAGACCTCTATAGGCCAAGGTGGCTGCAATTGGTTGAAAGCAATTTGGAAAGTATAGGATTCTCACTTGAAAACCTCTTGACGCAGAGTAATGCCAAAGCAAAAAGTATTATCAAAGAATCTGTGATATAGAGAGACAAAAGGATCTAGAACAGGCCCCTTCTTTCTTGGCGTCTACCGAGACCAAATATGTTATGAGGATGGCCAAGTACTTTTCTTATTTGGAGGTACCAGCTCACAGAAGAGCCTTTACATTGGCTCGATGCGCAGCCATGCCCTCAAAAGTGTTAGAAGGGAAATATAGAAAAGTTCCGTATGAAGATCGACGCTGTTCTTGTGCTATGGGAGAGGTGGAGTCGATGATTCATATGTTTTTTCGATGCCCATTCCACCAAGCATATAGGGACAGGTTTGTTTCCCCGTTTGTAGTCAAACTAATAGCAGATGCCGACGGGGCGTGTTTGGAGAAACTTTTGGTGGATGCAAGTCCATCTATCTCTAGACAGATAGCTAAATTCTGCCATTACCTGGTGAAGTTCCATACTAAGAAACAAGAAATGGTAGGTTTTGTATGATCTGTTTGAATTTTAGGTTATAAACGATTTTATATATTCGGATTTAAAGGATTTTATATTAATTTGAATTGATTCTGGATTTCAAAATTGGTTAAATTATATTTTAGTTATCCCTGACCTGTACAGGTGCGGAAAAATTTTTAAGTATTTTATTGTATTTTATGTATTTTAGGAGGGGTTTTACATGATGTGTTATAATTTTTATATTGGTCTATGACCGTAATAAAAAGTTCATTCATTCATCTCCTTACCTTAGGTGTTCAGGACCCCTCCTGAAGGAGTTCTGATATAGGGCTGAAATGGCCCTGGTTGAAAGAGGCTTCCCCTTTTATTCTAGCGATGGACACGTGAACCTCCCTCCTTTGTTAGTACTGGGATTAAACATTTGGGTTGTCACTCTTGACTCCCCCCCTTCCTTTTCATGAAGTGAACATGGATTTTTTAGGGTTGCCAGCTCCAGATGGGGAAACATCTGGAGATTTTGGGGGGGAGATGGGGGTGGGAGCCTGAGGTTTGGGGAAGGGAGGGATTATTAGGAAGGGAATTGAAAACAAATCAGCCAGTATCATCATGCCCCTGTATAAACTGATGGTTTGGAATGCTGTGTACAATTCTGGTCATCACACCTCAAAAAAGATATTATAGCATTGGAAAAAGTCCAGAAAAGGGCAACTAGAACGATTAATTTAAAGGTTTGAAACACTTTTCCTATGAAGAAATGTTAAAACACTTGGGGCTCTTTAGCTTGGAGAAACGTCAACTGCGGGGTGACATGATAGAGGTTTACAAGATTATGCAAGGGATGGAGAAGGCAGAGAAAGAACTACTTTTCTCCCTTTTTCACAGTACAGGAACTTGTGAACACTCTATGAAATTGCTGAGCTGTCAGGTTAGAATTGATAAAAGGAAGTATTTCTTCACCCACAGGGTGATTAACATGTAATTCACTGCCACAGGAGGTGGTGGTGGTGGCTACAAGCATAGACACTTTCAAGAGGGGAATGGGTAAGCATATGGAGCAGAGGTTCATCAGTGGCTCTTAGCCACAGGGTATTGTTGGAACTTTCTGTCTGGGGGAGTGATGCTTATATTCTTCATGTTTGGGGAGGGGCACAGTGGGAGGGCTTCTAGTGTCCTGGCCCCACTGATGGACTTTCTGTTGGCGCCTGGGTTTTTTTGGCCACTGTGTGACACAGAGTGTGGGACTGGATGGACCACTGGCCTGATCCAACATGGCTTCTCTTCTGTTCTTATGACTTCAGCAGGGTCATCGAGTCACCCACTATCCTTTCTCAAGGGGATGCTTGGAGACCAGTTGTGATAATGAGATGTCCAGCCACCACCTGGAGGTTGGCAACCTCACAAATAGGCCAGTTTAAGATATTCAGACATTCAGAATAATTTTATACAAATGTATTAATACATGTAGCAGCACTTTTTTGTAAACCATCTTTCTCTAATCATATTTGTCAGCATTTAAGGCTATGTTCGTTCAATGGCTGGCTTGTTTGTTTTGAGTTACTATGGGGCAGAAACTTCTTTACTCAGTACTGAAAAATGGAGATATGGTTGTACATCAACTAAAGTTTTGAATTTCAACTGTGGACGTCCAATGGCTCTCCAGGTCGCTGCATCACATTTTCCTACAGGCTTCCGGGCCGGTAGTCAGAACTCTGGTTAAGCATGATGATGGGTTTCCCTTCTTCTGTGTGCTCAGGAGTTGCAGACTCCCTGCTTGACCTTTGGCTCATGCTCTGGTGATGCGGAAAAAAGTCCTCTGGTCCTGCCTGCTCTCCTCCCTTCCCAAATCTCGTTTGCAAGGCAGCCGTCTGTCATTAGCTCCAGCATCTGCCCTCTTGCAAGGAGGCGTCTAGCAGCCTCTTTGCAAAGAGAGCCCCTGGCTGATGGGAACAAGAAGGCGGGTCCAGAGAAGCAGCTCTTCATTTTGCCTGCAAGAGAGGGAGGGAGGCTGGATTTTCATCCTCTGCCCAGCCAGACCAGAGTGACTTAGCAATTGTGATGCGGCTACAGAGGAAGAAGCTACAGATAACCCAAATACCTGGCTATAATGCTGAACCCAAGCTTTAGGAGAGATGTGCGCATCGAGCTGTTGGGAGCGGCTGTTAGTACAGTTAGAGACAATATCCCAAAATCGAGTTTCATTTTTCCTTGAAATAGCTAATTCAAGCTCATTCCGTAAAGAATTGGCATACTCCCTTTTCTTCTGTTTGATTAAATTTTTATAGTGGGACCTAAGTTTCAGAATATGTGACATTAGCACTTCATAATTATTATTACGTCTTGCCAATCTCATTAAAGATGTAATCTCTTTTTTGGTCACTTTACATTCCAAGTCCTACCAGCCGTTGCTGGTATACACTGTAAAATTAATTGGCCTACTATTGATAAAAAAAAGGGTTTAAAATAGCCATTTATAGCATCAAGAGTTTTGATGGCATCATTGCCAGACTGGAAAAGAGCAAGTTTCAAAGTCTCCAACTCAGGGTTAGCAAAGGCTTGGGATAATTTGGTATGTAGTTGCTCTGACCACCTAAGTCCCCTGAACCCTTGAATTAAATCTTCTGCAAACTCTGGGGCTGGTTTCAGGAGAATATTAGAATTGAGATTAAATATAAGTCTCAATGGACAGTGGTCGCTTAGAGGACTATCAACAACCTCAAACCTACCCACTAACTTCAGTAAGGTGGAAGATATAACAAAATAATCAATTGTGCTAGCCCATAAAGTCCCGATTTATTAATGACCTTTTCCCTCAAGGATCAGTCCAGAAGAGAAGCATGGACTGCAATTTGTGAGTTCATGCTAGCTCTTAAATCTAAAATACCTGGTCCAATTCTGGCATTAAAATCACCACCCAATATAAAATGGGAATTAGGGAACTGTGACATTAAAGCCTCAATAGTTGCACCCAACCAGTACCAAGATTTTTCATTAGCTTTAGGCTTAGAGTTATTTGGGGGAATGTACACATTAATACAAATAAAATCACCGAAATGAAAACCATTGACTAAAAGGGTTTGAAAGTTGCTAGAGCAATACTTTTCCAGGACCTGAATCTCCACATCCAAATCTACTGATACAAAAATAGCCAGGCCTCTAGAGCTCCGACTCTTTAAATGCAATTTAACAGCAGGAACTGAAAAGGCCCTGTAACCCTTAATAAAAAGCTGTTCGTGATCCTGACTCCAGGTCTCCTTGAGGAAAAGAATATGGTATCCTTGTAGAAGAGCCAGGAAGTCGGGGTCGTGAAGCTTATTCCGCCACCCCCCAAGATTCCAAGACAGAAATTTTAATTGTGAACCCTCATGCGTTATCTTATTTAAGTCAACCTCAGAATCTGAAACTATACAACCATTTTTATGAGATGCCCCGGTTACAGTTTGGGCGTCATCAACAGTCAATACAGACTTGCAAGTTGAATAAGAATCGATACCCTTCAGTGTAAATTTAGAATCGAGGAGCCTGTTGGTCTGATTTATGCAAGCCTTATGTTTTGCTGGAACTAACGCAGAGGATGGCAGAAGCTTGGACTTCGACAGGCAAACGGAAGTTTCAATGTTCTGACAGGAAACGGCTGGTATGCTTGTTGGAGAATCTCTTTTAATACTCAAGAGCCTAAGTCTTAGGCTTTCCAACCTGGTTATGATCCCTGTTTGTTCTGTATCCGGTAGTCCCAAAAATGAATTTAAAAGATCTTCCTCTATTGAGTTATCAGGGGAGAAATGGTTGGGGTATTCTGTCTCCAAAGTGGGGGGGGGGTAGGTAAAACCGACCAATGGATCAAGTCTTTCTGAGAGATATCAAGGGGTCGTCGCTCCATGGGCCCATCACTAGGTTTCAACTTAGGGAGGTCTGGGTGCTTCGCAAGCAAAGGAGATGCAACTAGGTTGGAGTGACTTAGCTGAATGCTTCAGAGTGGACATGAGAGGGCTGGACTCCAGTCAAGGACCTGCCCATCTCTAGCCCTGGGCTCACCACATGGTGATGTTTTGCTGCAATAAGAACAATAGAATATGATGTATTTTGGGTGAAGGATTGATTTCTATTGTAAATTTGAGAACTCTGGATCCTCAACTCCCTTTCTGTTCACCCTCGTTACTTCTTCTTCTCATGGAGGAGGTGGAAACTAAGGAGGCCACACCCTGGCAAGTACTTGGATGGGAGTCCTCCATGGAATACCTGGGGCGGGAGGCAGAGGCAGGCATATCAAGCAACACTCACTGACTGCAGTCACACACTCTCAGTCATGCACTTTTAATTGGGACACTTTCAACTTCTCCCTGCACCAGCTCAAGCCATGGATTCCCCACTAGTTGTTCCGCAGGTGCCTCTTAAGTCACGGCTACCTCCTATGACCATCACAGCAACAGGATGTTGCTTTTTTGGATTTCCAGTTGCCATGAAGGGAATGAGAAGGAGCCCCAAAGCAAGAGGTGCTGTGGAGCGACTGGTGGGGAATCGATGGCTTGTGCTGATGCAAGGAAAAGTGCAGGTGCGGAGCAAATGCTGGTGAGGAATCAGTCCTACTTTCAAAGCACTTTTCAACTGGATTTTGCTGGTTTGTGCAGTAAAATCCAGCTGGAAAGTGGATTGACAATGCATGATTTAGTGTGTGTGATCACAGCCACTTTCTGTCATACACAAAAATGCTTTTAAAGGGGGAGGGGCTTCTGGATCTGACCAGAGATCCCATCTAGTCTAGCATTCTGTCTCACACAGTGGCAAAGCAGTTAAACCTACTTAGAAAATTATATTTAGTGTTTGGTTGGTTTCCTGATCTTTTACTATTTGTGTGTACTATTTTTTCCAGTTTAATTCCCCAGGACAAGAAGATTTTTCTAGTGCTAATGGAGTTTCCGAGGCACAGGGAGTTGCCACAGCTGAACAGCTTCACATTCTCAGACTGTCCAAGTTGACCGTGTTGCTCCCCCACCCTGCGTCCTGGAGCATCTTTCTGCCTTTGCAGTGCTGTAGCCTGCATGTGCTGTATGTTGCTCAGCCATTTTTGACAGCAGCAAAATAAATTACTTTTTGGTCCTTGTCTAACAACACTTCTAAAAAGGTGCTGCCAGGTTGTCAGATTCAGGCACTTAACACTTTTCAGACCAAGGATGAGCAGCACATTTCTTGTAATGCTTTCTTCCCGGCTCAGTAATAAGCTCAGTGCTGGGAGCTGATTAATTGCTTTATCAAGCAAGAGGAGCATCCCGTTATCTGGAATAATAATTCAGATGGCTGTTTTAAGGACTATCCAAAGGCTTGTGCATGTCCACTAAGATCTGTTACTTGCTCCGAACTATATAATTCTGTTGATGTATTTTCCGAGATTT
This sequence comes from Heteronotia binoei, assembly GCF_032191835.1. NCBI lineage: Eukaryota > Metazoa > Chordata > Lepidosauria > Squamata > Gekkonidae > Heteronotia > Heteronotia binoei. Next base: position 137,532,906 of record NC_083229.1, read on the forward strand.
CAAAATCAGGTGAGGCTGTAGCTGTCAGTGATGCAGTCTGCACAGAGTTGGAGGATGTTGACTTTCACTGACCCACAATGAAGGACAGCTGTTTGTTTCTGTAGAGGTTGTAAAAATACAGAAAGGGAGGCTCTCCCTCCTTGCCTTCTGCAACAGGGTCTGAGGGATTGGGAAAAGAGTGCAGGGGCTGAGGGTGGGTGTTCTTGTCCCACCTTTAGTTGCCCAGCTGACTACCTGCTCCCACCACCAGCTGTCACTAGGTAAATGAGAAAGTGGAGAATGACTCTTCTGAGTCATCGTAAGCTTAGTCTTGAGTTCGGAGAAAGCCAATATATTTGCTGATTTTTGCTGAAACTTCAAAGGCAGTTTCTAACACACCATACCTGGAATCTCTGCACTCTTCAGAGCTAACTCCCTGTTTCTTTAGACTTTCTAGAATATCTATCCCCTTTCCTAGGCCTGAATGGGCGTGTCCGTCTAACTATCCACTTGTGCTTGCTAACTTTCCTGCAGTTCTCTTGTCTGGGTTAAACTAACATCTTTCAGTCAAGGCTGAAATCCAACACTGTCAGTGCACAACTCTTCTCAGTGAGGGCTGAAATCAAACTGAATCTTTCCTCAGCATCCAGTTCAGAAGTATCTTGCTGCTCAGTCAGATTCCTTGGAGCAGGCTGTCACTCAAGGCTCTCTGACTTCTCGAGGAATTAACCCTTCACAGTCCTTCAGCTGTTTGTACAGCACTTTTAGGCTTTTAAAAGGTACAGTCCAACAGTAGCTCTCCAGATGTTTTCTGCCTACAACTCCCATCAGCTCCAGCCAGCATGACCAATGGCTGGGGCTGATGGGAGTTGTAGACAATAAACATCTGGAGAGCTACCGTTGGCCACACCTGACATACACCAATGCTGATTACAGCCCTTTGGAAACAAAAGACAGTAGCAAGAATCCAGGAACACCTTAAAGACTAACAACATTTGTGGCTGCAGGGGAAGAGTTTTCGTATGTCACTGAGCAGTGACCCATCTTGATCAGTGTCCTTTCTGTGCTGAAATTCAGCTGCAAAATGCTGCTTAACTACAAAGATGGAGAAAATTGCAGTGTGTAAGCATTTAAGGAAAGGAAATGTAAGAGAGCAGTCCTTATTTGCACATAGAATGCTGGAATAAAACTAAACCCAAAGACCCAAAGTCGTGATTCTCAGCAGTTTATGAAGTGATGATTCCAAGTAAACAGCAGTAATGGACTTAGGAGGTTAGAGATGGACATGAGTTTTGTGTGAAGAAGGTGGTGGATATTGTATTTATCATTTAAATTCATACTTTTAAATCTTGGTAGTTATATGCAGAGAATTGCTATGGGGATGATTTGGTCATATTAGGGTTTGTCTTTTTCTGTCTTTTATAATATATATATATATATTTTAAAAAAAAAATTAAAAGCACCACAGAATCAAATCCTTATGAACACTGATCAAGATGGGTTTGACATGTACTGGTTGTCAATCAAATAAATAAATACATTGATTGATTAATCAAGATGGGTCACTGCTCAGAGATTTGTGAAAGCTCTTTTGTTAGTCTTTAAAGTGTTCCTGGATTTTAACTCCTTTCTGCTGTTCTGAACACTGCACACCAAGAGTCCATTCCAGCGGCACTCCCTTGTCAGGCAGTCTTGGTCCATTCTCCAACTTTTCTTCCTCTTGGAAGGTATCCAGACAGGACAACGAGGCCTTTTGAACAGTGCAGCCCAAGTTTATTTCCCCATTTATTTCAAAGAAGGGTGTAAAGTGGGGCTGCCAGTGAATTTTTAGTGAAAATCTTTGTGAATTGGCAGGTAGGTTGCCTGTCAGGCAAAACATCTAAGAAATTTTAGAAACCAGTGGGATTTCAGTAAAATTAATGGCATTTCTCAGAGTGGGGTCTTGTGTTTGACTCCCTAATGACAAGCACACACACAAAGATTCACTTTAATTTGCCTACAATTACCAGGGCTGTGTTGCCATAAGCTGCTTCAAAAAGCACTCAGGAAATGGAACTGGGGGAGCTGATTGTAGATGCTGGGGGGACAGAATTAAAAATCATTGTTGGAGTGGAGGATGTAGCTATAAATGTCCCACATTGTACACAGGGTTGAACTAAATGACCCTTGGGTGCCTTTCAGCTCTCTCTGTTTCTGTGTATCTTCTTCGTGGTCTCTGTGCATCACACCGATGGGAGAAGGCGCCTGCGCCGATCACGATCGGTAAACTTCAAAGCTGCGGATTTCCGCGCCTCCGTCCCAGTGCGCATGCCCAGACGCCCCACTGCGCATGCCCACCGGGACGGGGAGCGGACATCCCGCCAGTTCTCTTCTGACCGCCGCGCTGATCAGTCGATCCATAGGCTACGGTCGGTGAACTTCGTTTCGATTTGTTAATAGCTGTATATATTAGTGTAGTTAGTGTTAGTATAGTGTAAGTTAGTTAGATAGTTAGGATTGTTTTTTTCGGGAGTGTGGGGCGTGTGTTTTTTCCTTCCACCCGCCGGGTGGTTTCCCCCCCCCCCCCCCCGCTTTTTCTTCCCTTCCCGCCTTTGTCCTCGCATGGAAAGGCGGTGGGGTTTTTCCCGCCGGTGTTCCAAGTGCGGTAGTAAAATCGCACCACCCGACGGACACTCGTTGTGTTTATGGTGTTTAGGGGAGCACCACAAGCCAGACTCTTGCGGACATTGTGCCCGTTTTTCTAAACAGACTAGGAAGAATAGGGCTGCAAGACTGGCTGCAGCGCTGATGGAGCAGGCGCTTACCCCCAAGAAAATGGTGGAGGAGTAGGCCACCGCGCTTATCGATCCATCGACATCGAAAACGGTCGACGCCAATCGAGCTCCAACCAATGCCGATCGCCCACTAAAACGTTCGGGCTCGGCTTCCGCCGCGGATCCCTCTGTGCTTGCCAAACGGCACAAGGATGACGCTGGAGAGCACGCGGAAAAGGCTAAGAAGGCCGATAAAGCCAAACATTCTAAGCCTCCACTACAGATTTCTCCTGAATCGGCCCCGGCACCGATGCGGCTCGTCCCTCCGCTGAAGCTCTTCGCGTCGCCGGTGCATCGGCAAAGCCCCCAGATTTCGTCAATGTCTACCCAGCTCGTCATATCGGACTCGGACTCCGAGATCGAGTCGGCGCAACCTCTCAAACCCGACAAAAGTCCGACAGGCCGTCTCACACCAGGCCCAAGGACCCCTCGCCCCCGAAGCCCACTGCGGGATCGATGGGACACCGGTCGGGATCGACCCCTCGACATCCGTTCTCCACACCGTGATGACGCTCAAGATCGACCTGTGACTCATGTGCCTTGGGACCAGTGCCAATGGCAGTACCTGTATGGAGCGTATTCCATGCCACCACCTTTTCCATGGCTCCCCCTCAAACAATCGGAGTGGGACCAGCGGTCGGAAACGTCGTATCGCTCTCGGACGTCCTACCATACTCCGAAGCGGTCGGCGTCAGCGTCGGCATCGGCCCCATCGGCACCGGTCTCGGTACCGAAACCACCCGAGGTCGAACAACGCCCCAAGCCTGCTCCCGAGCTCGTTACCAAACCGGCGGCACCGGTGTCGCCACCAGTGCGAAACCCTTCGGAGCCTTCGGATTCGGCGTCTCCATGGTCGCACCGGGAATCGTCCCCGGAGGAGATGGAAGATTCCTCCCCTGAGGTGCCTTCCCCGCCGGACAAAACTTCGGACGAGCACCCCATTTCCCCATCAGAGGACTTAAAATCTTATGGGGATTTGGTCAGACGAATGGCGCAGTCATTGTCCCTCACCACGGAACAGCCGCAACCGGTAGTCACAGACAGCGTATTCGACATTGTCCAGAGGGACACGTCAACTGCGGTGGCGCTTCCGCTCACAAATGTCATACTGCAGACAGTGAAGTCCTCTTGGGACAAGCCGGCCTCTACCCCAGTGTCTTCGCGACGTCTGGATCATATGTATAGGATCCAAGAGAGCACAGCAGAGTTCCTTTACACCCATCCGAGGCCTAATTCTGTGGTTGTGTCTTCCTCATCAAAAGCTAAGAAGACGCACTCCACCACCCCCCCCCCGATAAGGAGGGCCGGAAGCTTGATGCAATGGGCCGACGGCTTTATTCGATGGGCTCCCTCGGCGTAAAAATAGCCAACTATTCGGCGTGCATGGGCAGGTACCAGTATGCTCTATGGGACCAGGTCTCTACAATTCTCCATACCCTTCCGGATCAGAGTAGAAGTGCTCTGAAGAAGCTTCAGAAGGAAGGAATGCTATTGGCGAAGCAACAACTAAATGCGGCCAAACATTCTGGGGACACCTGTGCCAAGGCATTGACGGCGGCCATCTCACTGCGGCGCCACTCCTGGTTACGGTCCACTGCGCTCCAGCCGGACACACAGGCTTTTATTGAGGACCTTCCTTTTGACGGGTCGGGTCTCTTCAGCTCCACTACTGACTCTGTACTCCAAGAGCTGGATAAGAGCATGAAGACATCCAGGAACTTGGGGGTGTCCACCTCTCATCCTCAAAAGCGCCAATGGAAACCGTGGCCCAAGAAGCCGTATTCCAAGTCACCGGAACAGTCCTGGCGTACGAAGCCGTCGCCCACTTTTCCTCGCCAGCAGTATCAGGCTAAACCCAAGTACTCACCGTCCTCGACCCAGTCGACCAGACAGAAGGGATCTAAACAACAGAAGCAGGGCCTTTGACTGCCTCCCGGCCCCGTGCCTACCCACGGCTGTGGATCCTACCCGCCTTTTCCCTTTTTTGTCAGCATGGTCCCGCATTACTTCGGACCTCTGGGTCTTATCAGTTATCCAACACGGGTACGGGATAGAGTTCATTCGTCTTCCCCGGACCCCACATTTTGTTTATACCCCACCTTCCCTGTCCCTCCAGGAAGAGGTGCAATCTCTCCTCTGCAAACGGGCTATCGAAGTGGTTCCTCTGGGCCAGCGGGGCCGTGGTTTTTACTCCCGTTACTTTACAGTCCCGAAGAAGGACGGGGGGTTATGGCCGATCATGGACCTCCAGGCCCTAAATCTCTTCGTTCGATGCGACAGGTTCCGCATGGTTTCCCTGCAGCACATCCTGCCGCTTCTCAGTTGTGGCGACTGGATGGCGACATTGGATCTGAAGGATGCATATTTCCACGTTTCCATCCTTCCGAGTCACCGGCAGTTCCTGCGCTTCGCCATAGGGGAGAACCATTTCCAATATCGGGCCCTACCCTTTGGCCTGTGTACAGCCCCGAGAGTCTTCACCAAGACTATGGTGGTCGTGGCGGCCCACCTGCGGCTGCAGGGGGTAACGGTGTTTCCGTACATCGACGATTTGCTGTTGGTGGCGGACTCCAGGGAGCTCCTCCTGCAGCACATCGATGTCACTGTGACTCTCTTGGCCAACCTGGGCCTGCAGGTCAATTGGGGAAAGTCTCACCTCTGCCCTTCTCAGAGGGTGCAATTTATAGGGGCGATCCTGGACACTATGGTCTGCAGAGCCTTTCTCCCTCCGAATTGGGCGGACGCCATTGTGCGAATGGTCCACGCAGTACGTCAGTACCCTACCTTGTCAGCTCGGCAAGTCCAGTGACTGTTGGGACTTATGGCGGCCACTACGTCTGTCATCGCTTTAGCGAGACTCCGCATGCGCCCGCTACAACTATGGTTCCTGAGAGCTTTCCGGTGCAATGTCGACCCCCTCTCTCGACTATTGCACGTCCCTCCGGAGGTGGTAGCTTCCCTGGACTGCTGGGGACTGAAGTGTTGGCTGACGGAGGGCGTCCCCTTCCAGAGGCGGGCCCCGACGGTAACGATTACGACGGACGCATCCCTCTGGGGTTGGGGGGCACACACTCAGGGTCCTTGCGTGGGGGCCCCTTGGACGGACCATCATCTTCGCCGGCACATCAACTTCTTGGAATTGCTGGCCATATACCATGCTCTCCAGTCCTTCCAGACGTTGATTCGGGGCAACTCGGTGGCCATTCTAACAGACAACACAACGGCCATGGCATATGTCAACAGACAAGGGGGCACGGTCTCCCGCAGCCTCTGTTTGCTTGCCGTGACCATCTGGGAGTTATGCGAGACCTTGGGGGTTTCGATTGCCGCGACCCATCTCCCCGGGGAGCTGAATGTGCGGGCGGACTTCCTCAGCCGAGGGGGGGCCTCCCTGCACGAATGGGAGCTCAACTGGGAGTTCTTGAGTCCAGTGTTCCGACATTGGGGGATTCCCCAGTTGGACGTATTTGCAACGCAAGACAACAAAAAGTGCGAACTGTTTTGCAGCAGGGGGGGAGCGGACCCCGGGTCTCTGGGGGATGGACTCCTGGTTCCATGGAGCCACCTCAGCGTTTATCTTTTCCCTCCGATTCCTCTGATAACCAGGGTGGTGCACAAAATTCTGCGGGACAGACCGGTGGGAATCCTGGTCACCCCTTGGTGGCCGAGGCAGCAGTGGTTCCCGATAGTTCTGCGCCTCGCCAACGGGGAGCTTCATCACTTCCCACAGGCTCCGGACCTCCTGCTTTCCCATCAGGGTCAGGTCCTACACCACGATGTGCCGCACTTGAAATTGATGGCGTGGCGCCTCAGCGCTCGCAGTTATCGGACCGGGCGCGCTTCGTCCTACTGAACTGCAGAAAGTCTTCTACTAGGCAGTCCTATGCCTATAAGTGGGCGAGGTTTGTCCGGTTTGCTGAGGACGCTGGGGCTGAGCCTCGCGGGGCAGGCTTGCCTGTCATCTTTGACTTTATCTTGTCCTTGCTGGACGGGGGCCTGACGGTGTCTTCCGTCCGGGTCTACTTGGCGGCTGTTTCCTCGGAGCATTCCCGGGTGGAGGGATATTCCGTCTTTGCTCATCCAGATACAAAGAAGTTCCTTAAGGGGATTACCCGGCTGTACCCTACTATCAAGGTTCCGGCGCCGGCTTGGGACCTAATTTTGGTGTTGAAAGCCTTGGCGGCAAAGCCATTTGAGCCGATGGCCACGTGCCCCCCTCATCTTTTAGCCTGGAAGACGGCCTTTCTGGTGGCAATCACGTCTGCCAGGAGGGTGGGCGAGCTGGCGGCTCTCCGGTGTGATGACCCTTACTTGCGCTTTACCCCGGAGGGGGTGGTGCTTCGGCCTGATATAACCTTTCTGCCGAAAGTGCTCTCTCCATTTCATTTGAATGCTGATCTGTGCCTGCCGGTGTTTTTTCCCAACCCGGCGTCGGACTCTGAGCGTCGGCTACACGCTCTGGATGTCAAGCGGGCGCTGTCCTTCTATCTCCATCGCACAAAGGGCTCCCGGAGGGACCCTCGACTATTTGTGTCATACGCATCCGCGTCGCGGGGACGGAGGATTTCGTCTCAACGGCTGTCGGGATGGATTACTGGGACCATTCGACTCTGTTACCTCCTCCGCAAGACGCCGCTTCCAGGGCCAGTCCGGGCCCATTCCACGCGGGCTGTGGCGGCCTCGACGGCCTTCATGAGAGGGGTCCCTCTTCCGGACATCTGCAAGGCCGCCACGTGGGCCTCGGCGCATACCTTCGTTTCGCATTATGCGCTGGACCTGAGGAGGCGTCAGGACTCTTCGGTGGGCCGCGCTGTGTTGCAGTCTGTCTCTTCCTGATGGACCGCCGCTCCCTCCTCCAGGTAGGACCTTGGCTTGCTAGTCTCCCATCGGTGTGATGCACAGAGACCATGAAGAAGATAAACAGGTTTCCTACCTGTAACTGATGATCTTTGAGTGGTCATCTGTGCAGTCACACTACCCGCCCTCCTTCCCCTCTGCTGTCGGTCCATCTGTGGGCTAACGCAGCGGTCAGAAGGAACTGGCGGGATGTCCACTCCCCGTCCCGGTGGGCATGCGCAGTGGGGCGTCTGGGCATGCGCACTGGGACGGAGGCGCGGAAATCCGCAGCTTTGAAGTTTACCGATCGTGATCGGCGCAGGCGCCTTCTCCCATCGGTGTGACTGCACAGATGACCACTCGAAGATCATCAGTTACAGGTAGGAAACCTGTTTTTCCCATAGTAGATGGCCAGTCCTTGAGTGAACTCCAGATCCATCAAAGACACTAGGAGATCCGCACATCACTTTTAAGGGGATTGAGTTTTACCTCTTAAAGGTTAGAAGATATTTCATTTAGGGATGGTGACCCATTTATAAAAATAAACAAGTGTAACCACTCATCATAAGAACATAAGAGAAGCCATGTTGGATCAGGCCAATGGCCCATCCAGTCCAACACTCTGTATCACACAGCAGCCAAAAAAGTGTGTGTGTGTGTGTGTGTGTGTGTATATATATATATACACACACACACACACACACACTCTGGCTAATAGCCACTGATGGACTTCTGCTCCATATTTTTATCTAACCCCCTCTTGAAGCTGGCTATGCTTGTGGCCGCCACCACCTCCTGTGGCAGTGAATTTCACATGTTAATCACCCTTTGGGTGAAGAAGTACCTCCTTTTATCCATTCTAACCCAACTGCTCAGCAATTTCATTGAATGTCCATGAGTTCTTGTATTGTGAGAAAGGGAGAAAAGTACTTCTTTCTAACTTCTCCATCCCATGCATAATCTTGTAAACCTTTATCATGTCACCCCGCAGTCGACGTTTCTCCAAGCTAAAGAGCCCCAAGTGTTTTAACCTTTCTTCATAGGGAAAGTGTTCCAAACATTTAATCGTTCTAGTTGCCCTTTTCTGCACTTTTTCCAATGCTATAATATCCTTTTTGAGGTGTGGTGACCAGAATTGCACACAGTATTCCAAATGAGACCGCACCATCGATTTATACAGGGGCATTATGATACTGGCTAATAATACCCAGCATGGCGTTGGCCTTTTTTATTGCAAGCGCACACTGTCTTGACATTTTCAGTGAGTTATCTACCACGACCCCAAGATCTCTCTCTTGGTCAGTCTCTGCCAGTTCACACCCCATCAACTTGTATTTGCAGCTGGGATTCTTGGCCCCAATGTGCATTACTTTGAACCTCATCTGCCACGTTGACACCCACTCACCCAGCCTCAACAGATCCCTTTGGAGTTCCTCACAATGCTCTCTGGTTCTTACCACCCTGTGGTTCTTACCACAATTTAGTGTCATCCGCAAACTTGGCCACTTCACTGCTTACTTTCAACTCCAAATCATTTATGAACAAGTTAAAGAGCATGGGACCCAGTACTGAACCCTGTGGCACTCCACTGCTTACCGTCCTCCACTGCGAAGACTGCCCATTTATACTCACTCTCTGCTTCCTATTAATTAGCCAGTTTTTGATCCACAAGATGACCTGTCCTTTTACTCCATGACTCTCGAGCTTACTAAGGAGCCTTTGATGAGGAACTTTATCAGAAGCTTTCTGGAAGTCAAGGTAAACAATATCTATCGGGTCTCCTTTGTCCACATGTTTGTTCACCCCCTCAAAGAAATGTAACAGGTTAGTGAGGCAAGATTTTCCCTTACAGAACCCATGCTGAGTCTTCCTCAATAACTCGTGTTCATCAATGTGCCTACTCATTCTGTCCTTGATAATGGTTTCTACCAACTTTCCCGGTATTGAAGTCAGACTGACTGGCCTGTAGTTACCTGGATCTCCTCTGGAACCCTTTTTAAAGATGGGGGTGACATTTGCTACCTTCCAGTCCCCAGGAACGAAGGCAGATTTCAATGAAAATGACATGTTGAATGTTGGTCTTTGCTTGTACAGTTGGGATGGACAGAGGTGGCAAAAATACATGTTTCCTGTACTGCCTTGAATGCAGTATCAATTATTGGTACAACAGCTTCTAAAACAAAGATTGTTTGATTTCTACATTTTCTTTCTATTGAGCTAGAAACATGTTTCTTTTGACATCCTAGTACACTTTATTTTTAATTTACAACTGCAAGAAAAAAGCATCTTTTAAATTCTTGGTAAAAGTAAATTAAGCCATCACTCAATTACCTCTGTGCTAGAAAAATAAATGCAGAGTCTATTAAATTAATATTTAACTTTCTGTCAAAACTGCAATTTAAATAGTAATCTCATTGAACAATTGGCATGTTATTCTTCTTGTGACTTTTCTTCCCCTCCCCCCCCCCAATGATCCGATTCATATAGCAGTTTCAGCTGTGAGGGTTTTCATGCAAACAGTGAATATTTACTTATTGCATGTATGCAAAGAGAAACCCTGTTGTAGCAGTTGCTACTGGTCATTCTAACTTTATTTAGATTTTGCTAATTAAGGGCTGCTAAGGGAAATTTAGCAATTGCTACAGTGGTGTGAATTGACATCTCATCCAAATCACAATGCTTTTGGTTCCCTTGCTGGTGGTTTCAAGAGAGTTCTTTGGAGACTGTGGGGGTTTCCGCTGAGAAGAGACGTGCAAGGAATCAGTCTGCTCTCACAGGCAGGCAGCTGAACACTACCAAGTTTTTTTCTTTCTTTTAATTTTTGAAACTTCATTTATGCCCTGCCTTTCGCCTCAGCAGGGACTCCAGGTAACGGATGCCATTCTCGCCTCCTCTGTTTTATCCTCACCACAAAACTAATCCTCACAACCAAACCATTGCCTCCCTTCAGGTGTTTCACTGGGGGAGGGGAGCAGGTAGCCCCGGTGCCCAAACTGAGTCCGCTTGCGAAAGGGTGGGACAGACAGATGATAGATAGATAGATAAATAGTTCGCTGCTAGGGATTGTTTCAGTTTTGAAGAATATTTTTTGGGGGGAGGGGGGGTTGAGGCAGAGCCCCTATGTTCCTTCTACAGTGACTTAGCATGAGCTAGCTCACAGATTTTTATCCTCTGGCTGACACATTTTTGTCTTAGCTCAGGAAAAATGGCCCCACAGCAAACTAATTAACGCAGTAGTTCACAACTTTAACGCCAGTAGCTCACAAAGTAGAATGTATGCTCACAAGACTCCACAGCTTAGAGGGAGTATTTCCCCTGTCCCCCTACACCACAGTTCCATTTGCAAAAGAGCTGCCTCTGATTTTTAAAATGACATCCCTGGCAGCTGCTGCTTGACTCTTAAGGGAACAGGGAAACCCAGACACAACTTGCCAGGAAATGGTTTGGTCTTCACTATGGTTGCCAGTCCAATTTAGGAAGTTCCTGGGGACTCTAGGGGTGGAGCCTGGAGACTTTCCCATTCCCTAAATAAATAAAGAAAAAAATACAGTGGTGCAGTTCCCCTGAATACAGTCTTCATTTTCTTATAATCTCTTTTGCCTTCAGAGGGTTTCCCAGCAGCTGCACTTCCACTAAATAAAAGTATATTTTGTCATGCACCCACAAGTCCCTTCTCAGGCTTTGGAAGCACTTCCAAGCATGGCTTCATTAAGGGACAGTCTCTCTCTCTCTCTCTCTCTCACACACACACACACAATGTAGCCAAAATAAATAATCCTTTCCCAAACACAAAATTTGCAAGCTCGAAGTTTTGCTCTCACTGGGGCAATGGTAAAAATCACTTTACTCACAGGAATTGCTGAATGTAACAGTCTGCATTATTTCTACCAACTTCTTTAGACTAAGACAGAAAATGAAAGTAAGGAAGAGAGCAGTCTAGGGGGTGGAGTTTTCCTCCAATCCAGTGACAAAAGAGGCCTGAAAGGGCAGGGGCTAAACCCTGAAGTTGTCAGCCTGAGCCTGGCAACTAGCAGGAGCTTTGGGGGTAGGAGCATGCCCTGGAGAAAACCCCGAAGTGATGGCCAGTAGCTCTAGGAATTGCCAGTATCCGGCATGGCTGTGTAATCTAGGCCTGTAACTGCCAATCTGGAAATGTGACATCTCTCTGTGGCCATTCGTGTTTGTACCAAAGAAAGTAGATATGAATGATGAGTTTTTATGTGTTGCACAATTCAGTAGCCTAAGGAGAAACCTACCTGCCCTGCTTTGTTTGACAGGGACAAGGCGATTCCTCTGCAGCACACAAAGGGCTCTCAGAGCAGAGTTGGCATAATTTATCTGGCAGGAAGGATTGCAGATGCTGCTGAAACTCTTGCTTCTTCTTCTCTTCACGCCTCTTTCCCTGATGCGATGGAGGATTGTTTCTGCAGTGTCAGAAAGGCTGAGCTGCATCCTGGGAAATGATGCCTGGGATGCCTGCCTGGATCTTAATAACTTGTCAATTAAATTTATTTTTAGCAATGACCGTGTATTTCATAAGGGTTTTTTTAAACTCATTACCAATCACATTTGCCAGCAGAGTTTTAATAATAGTAAACCTGTTTTATTAAAATTAGAAGCAAGCAAGTCTTCTGGAGTTGCAGCAGCATTGAGAAATAGCCAGAGAGAGGACACAGCAGTACAGAGAGCAGAACATAGAACAGGTTGACCCATTTTGCCAGAAATGGTGTGCCTGAGATTTCTGTGTGAGCTGACTGCTCTGAGCTACTTCTGCAGCAGCCAGTTATAAGGCACCCCCTTTGGACATTCTGAGATCGGAAATGTCGTTGCAACCATTTATAGTGGTGGCTGGTTGGTTATTGCAAGGATCCTATCTGCTTTAAAGACTTTCCGGAAGGATGTTGTGAAAAAATAAATGAAGCATTTGAAGAATTCATTTCAGTGCTTGACGTCCAACTCACAAAGGAGTAGCATCTTAGTGTCATATATAGAAGAAATCCTTATTTTATTCACATTTGTAGAAGAAATATACTTTGTTTAAATTATGCTTTCCATCATGTATGACTGTGAGATTTTGTTTTGGGCTCCAAAGGGGTGAGGTGGGATGAAGTATTGAGGGAGTGGTGTCGTACTTGTATCATGATTAGCTTTAAATCTTAATTTAAATCAGTCTGGATGATTTGTGTTTGCAAAGAAACTGCTGTGGTGGAAATAATTTTTAAGGAACCCCTCCCCCTTAAAACACATATGCCTTTCTGTAGAATTTAAGTCAACCTAGAATTAAAGAAGTCACACCTCATACCTTTAAAACCAGATGGGTTGAGACAATTGGAAAGGACAATTTCCTTTCTGTGGCAGCCAAAACAAACCCCTTCCCCCATGCTGCTTCTGGGAGAAAAGGGGGCTTCAGGAACAGCCAAGGGGGAAGGGGGGAGCAGAAATCTGTGCTTTGAGAGTGAAATTGTCAAAAATCCAGCAACCCATCTGTAGCAATCCCAGCCAAGGTTAGCGCAGGAGAATCTCCGCTATTTCATCTCTGGTTAAATTTCCAAATGTTGGGGGCATTTCCTACCCATCCCCCCCCCCACTGGGCTGCCAGCCATGTCTGCAGAGATTCCTGCAGAGCCGCCATTCGAAAGCCAAACCAGCCTGTCGGAAACAGGTCCCTGGGAAGTATGGCTGGAGGTGGCACTGCTGCTTATATTGCTGGTTTTGCTCATTAGCCGTCTGTCATTATGCAGCTGTATTTGTTGTATCCTTGGTGTACAAACCCTGCATTTTCAATGGATTCATGACTACTAACATGCATTGTCCTCCTGGAAGCATTTGGTGCCCTGTATGGATAGTGGGAGATGCTTCAGGCTTGCAGGCGGAAAAGGAAAGTGGAGAGGCAACTCTAATCTGGTTTCTCTGCGAAACGCTGATCTGGCCCAATGGAATTGGGAAGAAGATGTGGGATGTGACCTTGGTAAGAGAGAGTGCTGTGGCCTGAGAAAAAGACTTTGTATTAAATAATTCAAATGACTTTGGTGGGTGCAGGGAAAAGGGGAGCTGCTGTTTCAGAGGGTATCTTATCAGGGGACTGCCCACCCACTTTAGTCTGGTAAGACACATTCTTGCGATCCACATGCTGATAATTGTTGGTGTCTGATCTATTAGTAAAGCTTCTTCTGCATATACACAGGGAGTCTTATGATAGAATTTGGGTAAAACCACGTGGCTGCCATGCTGGTGAGCAGATTTTGCAGAGCAAAGCAAGCAATTTAAGTCTAATTCCGTGGGCTGAAATAAACATGGCATGAATTCACTTGAGCAATCTCCGTCTTTAACAATGGAGATGGAATTTCATTCTGCAAAGGATGATGGCTTATACCTTGATTTCTCCTGTCTTCTTTTCTAGAATCAGTAACAGCATGGGATGGTAGTGTCAGTTTCAGTGGGTGCACTTGCCTGATATTTGTTATTGTTCAGTCACACAGTTGAGTTCAACTCTTTGCGACCCCATGGACAAAGTCACGCCAGGCCCTCCTGTCTTCCACCATCCTCTGAGGTCTGCTCAAATTTGTGTTCGTTACATTAGTAATGTTGTCCAGCCATCTCATCTTTTGCCGTCCCCTTCTTCTTTTGCCTTCTGTCTTTCCCAGCATCAGAATCTTCTCCAGGGAGTGCTCTCTTCTCATTCGGTGACCAAAGGATTTGAGCTTCAGCTTCAGCATCTGACCTTCTAGGGAACAGTCAGAGTTGATTTCCCCTAGGACTGACTGTTTTGATCTTGCAGTCCAAGGGACTCTCAAAATTCTTCTCAAGCACCACAGCTTGAAAGCATCTATTCTTCTGCGTTCGGCCTTCCTTATGTTCCAGTTCTCACAGTCATACATTACTACTGGGAATACCATTGCTTTACAGACTTTTGTTGGCAGGATGATGTCTCTACTTTTTATTATACTGCCCAGGTTCGCCATAGCTGTCCTCCTAAGAAGCAAACGTCTTTTAATTTCATGGCTACAGTCACCATCTGCAGTGATCTTGGATCCCAGAAATGTGAAGTCTGTCATGACTTCCATGTCTTTCCTTCTATTTGCCAAGGTGTGATGGGGCCGGATGCCATGATCTTAGTTTTTGTGTGTGTTGAGTTGAACAAGCTAAAGGGCTAATTAAACGGAACTGAGGACATAGAGCGACAGTCTGATATCTCTAGTGCATTCAAACTTAAGGTGTTGTTAAATATCAAAAGCACTGTTGAGCCGGCATCATATCTGACTTCATTGGGAGGAAGAAATTTTAGGAGGGCATTTGCTCTAGCTATATGTTCTACCCTTCCATCTGCAATTATGCAAGGCAGGTAGAGCATATGTTTTTCAGTTGGCCATATTATAGGGAGGCTCGTTTTAGAATTATTACTCCATTAGTAAATAGAACACCCGTTTATATTAATACAAACAAAGCAAGACTTAGTTGGTTCCTATCAGATAAGAATTCTGAGATTACGCATTCAGTTGCTGAGTTTTGTGCATTAATTCTTGGACTGTGGGAATTGCATTTTAAAAGTTCTTAAATTTTGATCTCTATTTTAGTATACTATGTCTGTTTTTATTTTTTCATATTATGTTATATTCTGGTCATGAGACTGTAATAAACTATGATGATGATGAGGTTTTTTTTTATGTTGAGTTTCAAGCCCACTTTTGTGCTGTTCTCTTTCACCCTCAACAAGAGGTTCTTTAGGTCCTCCTCACTTTCTGCCATTAGAGTGGTGTTGTCTGCATATCTGAGGTTGTTGATGTTTTTCCTGGCAATCTTAATTCCAGTTTGTGTTTCATCCATGCCGGCATTCCGCATGATGTACACTGCAGATAAATTAAATAAGCAGGGTGACAATATACATCCTTGTCAAACTCCTTTTCCTATTCTAAACCAGTCAGTTGTTCCATATCCCGTTCTGACAGCTGCTTCTTGACCCTTATACAGGTTTCTCAGGAGACATGTGAGGTGGGCTGGTACTCCCATCTCTTTAAGAACTTGTTGCAGTTTGTTGTGATCCACACAATCAAAGGCTTTAGCGTAGTCTATGAAGCAGAAATAGATGTTTTTCTGGTACTCCCGTGCTTTCTCCGTAATCTAGAGAATGTTGGCAATTTGATCACTAGTTCTGCTACCTCTTGAACTTCTGGTAGTTCCTGGTCTACATACTGCTGAAGCCTAGCTTGTAGGATCTTTAACATGACCTTGCTGGCATGTGAAATGAGTGCAATGGTGTGATAGCTTGAACATTCCTTGGCATTACCCTTCTTTGGGACTGGAATATAAATTGGCCTTTTCCAATCTTGTGGCTACTGTTTCCTGATATAGGATACACTATTTAGCCTACACAGAAACAGACACACCAGAGTGTGATCCAGATCAGGGTTCTGCATCACCGTTGTTTCCCTTTTTAAAACCCTTGGAAGATCCATTCACAGATCTGAGCTTGTTGTGCAGTTTGGTTTTGCCCAGATTCTTGTCCCCACAATCAAGCCTTAGAAATAACAGAGCCTTTTCATTCTAGTCACGTATGGTCCTGATTGCCTGTCTAAATACTTCTGCTTTAACTAACAGTGTAATTCTTTGCAGTTCCCTCCTGTCTAAGCCCCTGAGAGAGAGCCAGTGGGGGTTGGATGGAGTGATCTGCCCAGCTTTCTCTTTCCCCCAGCAGCAGCCCCTTCAGATTCCAGGGAAGTGGATTTCTGTGCTTGCAGAAGCTGTGTGAAGCTGCCCAGAGCCTTTCTTTGGCAAAGAATATTAATAGTGGGAGTGGAGGGGTGGGGGGTTTACAGCTATGTATTTTCCCAGATCCTCATTTGTGGCTGTGGATTTACACAAGATTTATTCTTGAACCATAATCCCTGTACTTGAAAAGTGAGAGCTGTGAAGGTCTTTCCTGTTGTCTGTGTTGCTCTTTCTTCAGAAGAAAGGTTTTTCAGTTGTGGATTTGTAGATTCAGTAGGCATGTCCTTCTTTCAAAAGGAATAGCTGCATATCTTTACATAACTGTGTTGCTATTCAGAATGTAAGCATTCATATGCAGGCATACTTCTTCAAATGAGGGGATAAGGTACAGTGGGCTGAAGTACATGTAACTGGTGGGTTAAGAGTGCAAACTGATACAAAGCTGGGATCACATGACAAAACAGTGTAACAAATTAGAAGGCCATTTGGTCTGGATAGCCATAAAAGGTACTAAAAGTTGCCTGCCAATTGGTGTTGCTGCAAGTCTAAGTAGAACAAAAGGACATGCATTTCCTTGTTCTTGTCCACCTAATTTACTTCTCAACATCATTCTATGCATTATAAACATAATTATAGTTTGGCATTAGAAAAAAAGAACACATAAAATGAAAATGGGTTAAGTATATGTAATGAGATATCCCTTATTTGAGTATGTCAGTACAAAAAACATTATTCTAACCCATCAACTTCACTATTATTAAGGAGAATACTGTGGATGTATAGCTATACTCACTGAGAGTGGGTTTAGCATCTGTAATGAAATAAAAAACCAATATCCCTGTTCAGTCCTGGGGAGGTGTTTGTTCCAGGTTTCATAATAATTTGTAATTCAGCAATTTATCTCTCCATTCCGTTCTTGAAGTTTCTTTGCAGTAAAACAGCTACTTTGAGGTCACCCATTGCTCTAGTGCAGGGATGGCCAACGGTAGCTCTCCAGATGTTTTTTGCCTACAACTCTCATCAGCCCCAGCCATTGGCCATGCTGACTGGGGCTGATGGGAGTTGTAGGCAAAAAGCATCTGGAGAGCTACTGTTGGCCACCCCTGCTCTAAAAGGTTAAAGTGTTCTCCCACAAGTTTCTCAGTTCTGTAATTCCTGATGTCAGATTTGTGCCCATTTATCCTTTGGCACAGGGTTTGTCCTGTTTTCCCTATGTTGTGAACTGAAGGGCATTGTTGGCATATATAATATTGGAAGATGAACAAATCCTGAGATGCTATAGTTAATGTTGTTAGGTCCAGTGACTGCGTTGTCTGGGTATATGTGGCAGCAAAGTTGGCACTTGGGTTTATTGCAAGCTCTGTTTCCGGTGTCCACCCTCAAGTGAGATGTATTGTTGTGGGTGGAGTTGTTTGAGATTAGTGGGCTGTCTGTGTGCAAAAAAAGGTTTATCCCCCCAGTACTTTTGAAAGAGAGCTGTCACTGTCCAATAGAGGTTGTAAATTGTTGATGATACGTTGAACTGTTTTCAGTTGAGAGTTGTGTGTGACCACTAGTGGTGTTCTGTTATTGCCTTTTTTGGGTCTGTCTTTTAACAGGTTTTCTTGGGGTATCATTCTGGCTTTGTTAATCTGTGTCCTGAGTTCATCAGGTGGGTACTTTAGTTCCAAAAAGGTTTTTTGTAGATCCCTCAGGTGAGAATCTCTGTCAGTAGAATTGGAGCAAATGCAGCTGTAGCGTAGAGCCTGGCTCTCTACAATGGATCATTTGGTATGTTTGGGACAGTAGCTGGAGGCATGCAGGTATGTTTGTCGGTCAGTAGGTTTCCTGTATAACGTAGTGTCTATGTGTCCATTGTGTATTTTTACAGTGGTGCCCAAAAATCTATTTCTTGCATAGACTGGTTCATTGTCAGGTTGATGGTAGGATGAAAGGCATTGAATGCTTGGTGGAATGCATCCAGGGCTTCTTTACCATGTGACCAGACCATAAAGATGTCATCAATGTAACGCAGGTATAAGGTAAGTATGAGTGGGTGGGTCTAGGAAGAGTTGCTCTAAACGTTGCTCCTGGAGGCTGGCAGCCCTAGGCCTGGCTGCACCCTCTGGGTGGCTTGATGCCACCCGACTGGCATGAGTCAACTAAGCCTGGCTGCTTGCTGCTGTTCAACAGCACACACACACACACCCCTGCCCCAGTGTGGGGTACCAGTGAGAGCTTCAGAGCAGGAAACATAAGTCTGGGAAACATGAGTTCAGATCCCCATCTTGCTGTGGAATCCAGCTGGGTGATTTTGGAGCTGTCGCATGATTTCAGCCTACCTCACAGGGTTGTGCAGATGAAAAGAAGGAGAGAAGAATGTAAGCTACTTTGGTGGAGAAAGACTGTAGTTTTCCTCAGCAGAAGTTGCAGGAGGAAAGGAGACAGAAAGCTGAAGACAGAGGGGCAGATAAAGGAGGTTGACTGTTGGGTGGAAAGGAGACAGGGTGGCCAACTTCGGGGTGGGAAATTCCTGGAGATTTGAGGGGTGGAGCCTGGGGAGGGTGCAGTTTGAGGAGGGGAGGGACCTCAGACAAGTGCAATGCCATAGACTCCACCCTCTAAACCAGCCATTTCCTTCATGAGAGCTACAGTTACCAACCTCCAGGTGAGGACTAGAGATCACTCAGAATTACAATTAATCTCCAGAGATGGCTAACAGTTCCCCTGGAGAAAATGACTGCTTTGGATACAGGGCTGCCCTAGACAGTGTGGCACCATAGGCAAAGCTAACTTCTGCCCTCCCCCTGCACTGATAACCAATTTTCAAAAACAGATTAATTGTGGGAAAAATAAAAAGCCCAATTCGATGCCCCCAGAAGGCCAGCGCTCTAGGTAGTTGCCTAGTTTGCTAGTGACAGGGTTGTCCCTTTTTGGAGGGTGGCTTCTAGGGCCGGGGTGTCAAACTCATTTGTTTAGAAGCCCAGATCTGACATAAATCAGACCTTGTCAGGCTGGGCCAAGTGTGTAATAAAATATAATGTCAGGTAGCAGAGATATAAACTTTATAAAACACACAAATACAATTAATTTTTTTAAAACTTAAAACATCTTAAAACATTAGCATTGGTTGGTCTTAAAGATGCTTTCTTTTTATCTATCCCGTGCAGTCCAGGGAGCTGGACAAAGGAAGCTCTGGCTCTTTCCTTCCTTCCCCAGGGGACCAGGAGGGCGAAGAGCCTCAGCCAATAGAAGGAAGTAGCTCAGTAGCTCTGCTGTGTGATTGAGAAAGCCTTGTAAGGCAAGCTATTCTTCCCCCCTTCCTCCCCAAGGGAGGAGCCTCAGCCAAAGGAGAAAATAGAGGTTTTACTCTGTAGTTCCCGTGCTATTGAGCAAGCCTGGCAAAGCAAGCTGCAGAAGGAAGCAAGAGAAAGGGAGAAGGAAGCAGATGACAGCCAGTTGCTTGGGGGGCTGATAGGAGCCCTCTGGGGGGCCTGATTTGGGAATGTTTGCCACCCCTGCTCCAGGGTATGATACCAAATTTCCCAACCTGCAGCTGGCAGCCCGGGGGGGGGGGGGGCGGGTTGGGAATGGGTTTCTGGAGCTGAGAGCTGCTGCCAGGGAGTCACAAACTGCAAAATCAGCAGCCATCAAAAACATTCCGTACCGCTTTTTGTGCAATGCTGATATGCATATGTTTGTTTAAAATTGATTTCAATTTCCTAAATATAAATGTTCTATTTTGTTTGTTCATTGACTTGCACCTTGTTGATGGTTTCATGAGTTGGGTTGGTTTCAAGCTGTTGGTCTCATCTGCTCTGTGGTTAACCATTTCTGTGAAAGAATTCATCCTGCTTCACCTAGTGCCGGACGGCTCCCTTCTGGTGTAACTGGATGGCCACAGATTTCCCTTTTTGCTTTGCTTTTTTTGGTTGGCAGCTCAGGTGACTTGCCGGACTTCTTTTATATATAGTTGAAATATTTATTAATATTTATTGATAACCATGGTTTTATCTGTTTTTATCTGTTTTAAATGCTGATCCCTTTATATGTTTAAATACTGTAATTTTGTTGGATCTATCACTGGAAGCCGCCCTGAGCCACTTGTGGGAAGGGCGGGATATAAATCCCAAATAAATAAATAAATAAATAAATAAAAATGATCGGTCCATATTTCAAAGGGGAGTCTCGCCCCTTCTAGCCAAGACCTCCAAGTTTTCAGGGCAAACATCACTGCGAACGCCTCCTTGTCCCAAACGGACCAGTTACGCTGGTCGGCTGAAATTTTTCGGGAGATGTAGGCGCAGAGTCTTAGCTTCCCCTCCCTGTCCCTCTGCATGAGAATGGCTCCTACGGCCACGTCGGAGGCGTCGCATTGGACCACGAAGGCCTTCTGCTCGTCCGGGTGGCTTAGGACCGGTTCACTCGTGGACAGGCGCTTCAGGTGCTCAAACGCGGATTGGCACTCCTCCGTCCAATTTAACCTAGCGCCGGGCCGCTTGGCCTCGGGGCCCTTGCCCTTGGTCTTTAGGAGGTCAGTCAGGGGCAGGGCTATCTGGGCGAACCCCTCAATGAATTGTCTGTAAAAATTTGCGAACCCGAGGAACGATTGGAGCTGTCTACGTGTCCTCGGGGGGGCCCACTCTAATACTGCCTGGACCTTCGCTGGGTCCATGGCCAATCCGCGTTCTGACACTCGGAAGCCCAGGTAATCTAGCTCCGTCCGATGGAATTCACATTTAGACAATTTAGCATACAGTTGATTTTTCAGCAGGGTGCTGAGTACCTCCCGGACCAATTTCACATGCGACTGCTCGTCTTGTGAGTAAATAATGATGTCATCAAGGTACACCACCACCCCCTTGTACAGGTAATCCCGCAATACATCATTGATAAAGTTCATGAACACCCCCGGGGGCCCCTGCAGTCCGAACGGCATCACTAAGTATTCAAACTGTCCCATGGGGGTATTAAAGGCTGTCTTCCACTCGTCCCCCTCCTTAATGCGCACTCGAAAGTAAGCGTCTCGTAGGTCCAGTTTGGTGAATATTACCCCCCCGCAACCGTGCTCAATAAGTCCCGGATGAGGGGGATGGGGTAGGCATTGGACGTAGAAATCGCGTTTATCCCGCGAAAATCAGTGCAAAGTCTCAACGAGTTGTCCTTCTTCTTCCTGAAGAAGACGGGGGTCGCGTGGGGGGCCGTGGCTGGTCGGATGAACCCCCTTGCTAAGTTCTGATCTAAGAATTTGCGTAGTTCTTTCTTTTCTGCCCACCCCATCTGGTAGAGTTTTGCCTTGGGTAAGGTTTCCCCCCGGGATCAGTTCTATGGCACAGTCCGTGCTTCGGTGGGGGGGCAGTTGATTGGCTTCCTTCTCACTAAAGACTTCCATGAGGTCCCGGTAGGGCGCAGGGACCGAGTGCACCTCTTCCACGGTCACACACGCCCTTTCCTTGGCAGCGGGAGCTTTTGGCCCCCACACTTGATCCCACTGATGGGATTTACACCCCGGGTCCAGGAACCTGATGGTTTTGGCCCTCCACCTGATTAAGGGTTCATGCTTTTCTAGCCACATCACCCCTAGCACTATCGGGTATGAGCACGAGGGCGCGATCACGAAAAGCTCTTGGTCCCAGTGCTCCTCGATCCCCACCGGGCACGGTTGCGTCTCGCGCGTGCAGGGCTCTCCGCACATCACCGACCCATCCATCTGTTCGAATAGCATCGGGTGGGGTAGGAGTGAGCTTTCTAGTCCCAATGCTTCCACCACCCTGGGGGACATCAGCTCCCGGTTACACCCCGAGTCTATTAAGGCCCTGATCTGCATGAACCTCCGTAGCTTGGGGTTCAATAATTTCACAGTCACAAAGTACAGTTTCCCCGTCACGCTCACCGTCAGCGGCTCCCCGTCACGATCGACCTGCTGTTGGGCAGCCTTCAGGGCAGCAGGTCGGCGTCGTTTCCCGCCAGTTCTTCGATCCACGCCAGGTCCGCGAGTTCGGCCGAGAGGAGCACCTCCTCCTCCTGTAGTTCTTCCTGCACCGACGCTGCGCTGCTCCTTGCCGCATCCTTAGGGCGGCCAGGCGGCTTCTTCGGGGTCTGGGCGACGGCTTTTGGCGGGGTCGGGGCGGCTCTCGGCGGTGGGGGGTGCGGACAGCTGGAGGCCAAGTGATTGGGGTCGCCGCAGCGGAAGCACCTGCGCGGCCCCACCAGCACGGCCGCCGCCGGCTTCTTCCCCTTCGGCTGCTCCACTTTCGGGGTTCCCCCCTTTCGCCTGGGTCTTCTCGGACTGGTGCTGCCGGAGCATAGCCACTCTCTTGAGGTTGTTCTCCACCTCTCCCGCTAGCTGGATCCACCCCACCAGGGTGGCCGGACGGGCTTGGGTGAGGGCCCGGTCCAGAATGCTCGCGTTCAGTCCATTCGTGAACTGCTCAATTTTCATTACTTCGTTCCAGCCCCGAACCCTTGCCACGTTGGCCTGGAAGTCGGCAGCGTATTCGCGGATGGGTCGGGGTCCCTGCTGCATGTCCCGCAAAGCCGCCAGCGCTCGGGTCTCCTGCAGGGGGTCCTCATATTGGGTCAGCAAGGCTTGCAGGAAAGTGTGCACGTCATCTAGGATCGGGCTCCGGATCTCACACAGGCCCACGTACCATCTCTTGGCCGATCCCCTCAGCTTCGACCCCAGGTAGTCGACCCGGCTAAACTCATCCGGGAAAGAGTTCCCCCAGTAGTGCATGAAGCTGTTCACTTGTATTGCGAAGTAGTTCACCTCCTCCGGGTCCCCGTCGAAGGTGGCATCTAGTTCTCTCCCCACGTGCCGGAGACCCACCGGGGCCCCAGCGGCTGGGGCCACGGCCGCCGGGGCCTGGGGCGCCCCGACTCTCACCGGGGGAGGGGTGGCTGCTGCCGCCGTCTGGCTGGGGCGGCCTCTGGCCGGGGCAGCCGGCCCCGCCGGACGTCTGGAGGTCGCTCCCCCCAGGGCTCTTCCGAGCTGGATCGTCAGGTCCCGGACCTCGTCTCGCAGCCCCCCGGTGGCGCCATCGATCTCCCTCCGGACCATCGAGCGGAACAGCTGATAATCCTCCTCGTCTTGCCCCTTGAGTCGGGGTTCTTCACATTCGGCCTTCCTGGCCCCAGCCCCATCGTCTCCACTTTCGCCCACTTGGACGACGATGATGCTGTCTGCTTCTCCTGTCTCCCCCGAGCCCGGGTTGGCAGCCTCACCCTCGGCCATCTGGATCTGCCTCACGTGGCGGTTCAGGATGGCGTCTCTGCGCAGCGGGGCCTGGTCCATGATGGTGGTCGAGGTCCGCGGCTGATACTGCCTCGGGGACAGCACTAGTTGGAACTCGGGCGGAGACTCCGCGGCCCTCCTGGGGTCCAGTACGTGCCACGGGGTAGCCCCTTCCGAGCCCGCTTCGAGTGGGAGTTCTCCGTTGCCTGGAATCTGGTCAGCCATTTGGCTTTTCAAGTTGCCGGCACAGTCGAAACCCCCAAAAAGGGAGTTCTCTCAAAATGTCAAGTCTGATGTTTCAATAACGAGTCCTTGTTAATAAAGTGGCAAGTTTATTGTAACATATTTCAAGACAGGTCGACAGAGATTGAGAGAACTGGCGAGCATATACAAAGGGCAAACATTTAAGGTGCAGATCGGGGGAATTCCTACGGGGGGGGCCGCCTAAGCGAGCACATTCACACATCGTTGTTACTTTATCGTTCTCAGGCCTGGCTGGCCTTGGGCACTTCCTTGGTACCCATTATCTTTGAGAAGGCACAGTAATCTTTTTCTCATAGCTAGTTGCAAAGCTTGGCTACATAACAAAGGGAAGGAGGGGGGGAAGGAGAGGTTGAGCTAGCAGCACTTGAATACAGTATGGCTTTTACCCAGGAGTCATTTCCTGAACCAAAGTTTGAAAATGTATGCTAGTAGAATATAACTCAGACTTGACAGAAAGCCCCACTGATTTGCACTCCTGGACCTGTGGTGTCCTAGGAGATCCGGCCCTGATCTTTGTTGTGATAAGTAGATGACATCCTGGTAATCCTGTTTGTGATACAAGATATCTATATCTATAGATTATAGATAGATATAGGTATATACATACACAGACTCTGATTTGACAAGTGAAGTGCCTGATTTAACAGTGATGTATTCTAGAGAAAAGATAATTTTGGCTGGAAAGATAACATCAGGAATAATGTAGAATTAATAATAATAATAATAATAATAATAATAATAATAATAATAATAATAATAATAATAATAATAATAATAATAATA
Organism: Heteronotia binoei; assembly: GCF_032191835.1. Lineage (NCBI taxonomy): Eukaryota > Metazoa > Chordata > Lepidosauria > Squamata > Gekkonidae > Heteronotia > Heteronotia binoei. The sequence goes on from NC_083229.1 coordinate 137,557,500, forward strand.
ATTTTTAATTTATATCCTGCCCTCGCCGCCGAAGCAGGCTCAGGGCGGCTCACATAGCATAAAATACCACATTTCAACAGTATACAATACAACATTACAATGCAAGAAATACATTATAATACAATAATCCTCAATTTAAATATATTAGATATAAATTAAATATTATATTAAAATCAACAGTTAAACTAACAGTTTAAAACCACAATTCAGTTTGGTGCTACGATCTTAATATGACACAATTGCTCATGGCGATGGTACAGTAGTTCTAAATGTTCTGATATGGTCTGTGATGAACTGGCAGTGGAATACAAATGTGTGAAATTGATTGACTTTTGAAAATGTTCTCATTTCAACTCTTAATGAAATTCTTTGTGTAATGAGACATGCAACGCTTCATAAATATTTCCAGTAGTAAACAGAATATTTATTGCAGCAGTTTAGACTATTGTCTTTTTAAAGGTCTGGCAAAACAGCGTTTACTGCAACACAACAGCCTTGGAGTTGTGGCTGCTGATGGCTGCTTTGGTTTCTGTGGTAACATGAAATCCATCGTCTGATATTTTGAGCTACACACTTTATCTTGCTTGCCCTCTCGCCTCCAAAATGACAGAAGTGATGCCATGTATCAGATATGCTGAGAACCTCACGCACTGCTTACACAGATGTGTCTTTATTTAAAGTTCACACTCTCTCACACATCACAAAAAAACCATGTGGCATTTATCCTACAGCCCTCCTCAGGAAAGCTCTCCAAGCTTTCCTCCAGCCTACAGAGCCTCCCCCTGAGAGGTGTGCCCCCCCGCCCGATCAGTGGCTGAGTGACTTCTCTTGGAGGAAGGCCCTGCTGACTGCAGGAAGGATGGAACCTTGCAGAGGAAGGATGGAACCTTCTTCCTTTCATCTCCATTTTTCTGTTGGAAAAAGCCGTGCTTCTGGAAGGGGAGCCTGGATGCTTCCTTTTTTCCCGTGGGCTAAGAAGAGGCATCTGAGGCTGTTAATGTGGTACAGGAAAAAAGCCAAGTAGAATAGCTCTGACAGGGACGACCAGCAGCAGCAGCAGCGACACCACCACCACTGCCACCACCAGCAGCAACACCACCACCACTGCCACCGCCACCAGCAGCAGCAGCAACACCACCACCACCACCACTGCCACCAGCAGCAGCAGCAGCCTGAGCTCTAGGCTCACTGTCCTTGCTGGCTTCCTCTGCTGGATCAGTTTAAAATGCACAATTCCTGATCCGGGTTTGCTTGGATTGAATTGGGCTTAGTGATGTGTGCAGTCCAAAGTCCACCCCCATTGCCCGTTCTTCCCCACCACTGGCTGGATTCATGTAGTGACCCCTCTGGCTGCCCTGCAGGGCACTGAAGACTTCCCTGAAGGCCAGCTAGGCCACCCCACCCTCCTGGCCTCATCCAGCTGTTCCACACTGCAGAGCCCGACCAGCCACCTTCCCAGTCCCCTTTTGGATGCCTCTCTAGCACAGGGGGCCCCAGCATGGTGGTGCCTGTTGGTGCTGTGGTGCCCGCTGACAAGAGGGTCTCTTGCCATGGCTGATGGTCTAATGTAGGCACTTTAGCAACCTCATGCATGGTTTTGCTTTGCCACTGAACGCCAGAGTCCAAGTGTCAAGTGCATTCATTTCTGGACCACATTTTATTAGGTAGAGAGCCAGCTCTCCCCCATTATTTACATCCAGAGGGCACATAGCAAAAACATCTGGCCCTGGGATGTTTACATTATTGGCTGGCAGTTGGTACCTCAAAGAGGCCTCCCCCGGTTTCACACGGACAGCCCTTATCAGTTCACAAATAAGTGTGAGAATGGTTCTGATGTTTCAATAGCCTAAGATGCCTTAGTATGGATAGATAGATCTTCTTCGTGGTCTCTGTGCTTCACATTCAAGGGATAGAGCGCCTGTGCCAATCCCCGAATCGGTATCTGAAAAGGCCGGGATTTTTCCGCGCTCGGCGCCAATGGGCATGCGCAGGAGTCCCAGTATGCATGCTCACCGGCGCCAGCGCGGGGATCCCACCAGTTCCTTTATGAACGCTGCGCGGAGAGGGTCTACCTTTCGTGTCCCCAGTCGGTGAGATATTGGTTTTTTGCCTTATCGTTGTATATAGCCCGTTTGTTGTTTTTTCTAGTATAGTTAGTAGATAGTTAGTTAGTTAAAAAAAAAAAGTTTGTGCTTGTTGGACTTGCCCTTCGGGGCCTTTTCCCCCAAAATTTTTTCCCCTCAGAGGACTCTGAGTGGGGTTTTTTGTGTTTGGCGTCTATGGAAAGACGTTGGGGGGGGGTTTCAAACGCTGCTGCTCTTGTGGGAAGAAGATTGCCCCCCCAGACGGCCATTCTCTGTGTTTTCTCTGCTTGGGTGAAGCACACCGCGTGGAGTTGTGCCCGCACTGTCTCCGCTTCTCCAAGCAAACGAGGAAGAACCGGGCAGCGCGGCTTTTGGCTGTTTTAACTGTCGGCACTCTGCCCTCAAAAATCGGCCTCGGGCCCATCAGCATTGACGATGGCGGACACTGTGGCCCCGACGGTCACATCGGCCGATGTGGCACCGGTCTCGACCGAATTGCCGATTGAGCGAGGCTCCTCCACAAAACGATCCCATGAAGGATCAGTGCATACGCCCGCCAAGAAACGTCGGGATGACTTGGAGACCCGAGCATCCGTTCCAAAGAAGGCGAAGTCGAAAGAGAAGCGGAAGAGGTCTCATCCTCCATCGTCTTCTTGCACCGATGACTTCTGCTCCGCCGAGGAAGATTCTGGCGTCCCCGTGCCGCAGCCCATCGGCATCGAGAGGCAGCGTTCATCAATCTCGTCTCTCGATGTCCGAACAGGAGATCGACCTCACTCAGCGATCCTCTTCTTCCGGGTCGAGGCGACGTAGTAGGAGTGGTTTGATCTCCAAAGTGGAGGCATCGGCCCCGATGGACCTATCGACCCCGATGGAACCTAGAGGCAGACGAGATCTGGAGCCTTCCATGGCACCCCTGTCAAGTCTGGCTTTAACTCTGGCTCACTCAAAGAGCATGCTGGGTAGACCCAATATGTAACCAAATGCTGCTAGCTAACTCTCTCCTTCCCCCCCCCTCCCTACCGTAGAGAATGTCCCTGCTTTGAAACGGTGATGTGTGAAAAGTCTTATCTGAACCTTCTCAGCTCAGGCCCGGGGGAGACAGGAAGCCTGAGAGTACCAAGACCGCAGGCCTCTGATCAACATGAGAATGTATTGGTAACATCTATGTGTGAATGTTCACCTTGCAAGATTCCCCGGCCCGTAGGAATCCCTTTGAAGTGCTCCTTATATGCAATGTATCTAATATACAGTCTCCAGTCTTTTCAAGCTCTGGCCAAGGCTGCAAGTAACCAGTATCAATAAACTAGCTTCTTTGTATCTACATCGACTCGTTATTGAATCTGCCAACTTGACAACCCCGCCGTTTCCCACCGCTACCTCTGTGGGAGCAGCGCCAGTGGCCGCCCAACTATCCGTACTCTTACCATACTAGTGAGTTTGCGGAGTGGGATCAGCAATCGGAGGCATCCTACATGTCGAGGCATTCGCACCACTCCAGAAGGCCTGTGGCATCGGCATCAATCCCTCTGGAGAGGCGCATCACCCCAGCGGCTGAGACTCGTCAGCTACCATCGGCATCAACCCGTTCACTCATCTGGGAATCGATGCCGATCCTCTCCGAGCACTCCATGCATAGGGAGTCTTCCTCGTCGGACTCTGAGAGCAGTACTGACAACCAGGAACGAGCCTTGGAACCTTCGCCAGTGTCCCATACGGCCGAGGATCTTCCTATATCGCCATAGGAAGATCTGAAGTCCTATGGCGAACTGGTGAAGAGGATGGCAACCTCCCTCTCCCTGCCTGTGACGCAACCACAACCTGTCTTCGACATTATGCAAAGGGACACATCCACAGCAATCGCTTTGCCGGTCACCAAAGTGATTCTGCAGGCAGTCAAGGAGCCCTGGAAGAAACCATCTTCTACACCGGTGTCATCTAGAAGGCTGGACCACATGTATAGGGTCCAGGAGGCGGGTGCCGAGTTCCTTTTCGCCCACCCGAAACCGAACTCAGTGGTCGTCTCTTCCTCCTCCAAAGCGCGTAAGATCCACTCATCCCCACCTGACAAGGAAGGGAAGAAGCTGGACAATATGGGAAGAAAGGTCTATTCTGCAGGGGCCCTAGGGGTAAAGGTATCTAACTATGCTGCTTGCATGGCTAGATACCAATGCTCCGGATGGGAACAACTCACCCCTCTCCTCTCTTCCCTGAGCGAAGACAAAAAGGCTGCTGCCAGGAAGCTGCAGAAAGAAGGCTTTGCTGTGGCCAAGCAACAATTGGCTGCAGCAAAGCACATGGTGGATGTGTCCGCGAAGACCATCACGTCTGCCGTGTGCATTCGTCGACACTCATGGCTAAAGTCAACAGCCCTGCAGCAAGACATGAGGGCCTTTGTTGAGGACTTGCCCTTTGAAGGAGACGGCCTTTTCAGCACCACCACAGATAGTGCACTGCATGAGATAGACAAGAGCCTGAAGACCAGGAACTTGGGTATGCAGGCAACCTCCAGAGCCCCCAAGGCAAAGCAGTGGCACAAACCCTGGGCCAAGAAGACCTATCAAAAGTTCTCGCCTGAACAACAATGGTGACCTTGTTCAACCCAGTCTGACAGCCGGCCACCATACTCAGGCAACAACAGGAACCATTATGGCTCCCAGGCCTCTGGCAAGTCCAAGGGCGCTCGCCCTCAAAAGCAGGGCCTTTGACTTTCTCATGGCATGCGTCATCGTCCCCACTGGTTCTGCATCTATCCGCCTCCACCCTTTCCTACCTGCCTGGGAGTTGATCTCTACAGACAGGTGGGCGCTGTCTATCATAGAAGAGAGCTACAAAATAGAGTTTGTTCAGATTCCGACCCAATCCGTGGTAATCACCACTCCCCCTTCCCCACCTTTGCTGGTGGAGGTGAACAACCTCCTACAGAAACAAGCGATAGAGTTCCGATGGAAACCAGGACGGGAGGTTTTTTACTCTCGTTACTTCCTGGTCCCCATGCGGGACGGGGGCTTAAGACCAATTATGGATCTTCAGAATCTGAACAAATTTATTCTGCAAACAATCCTGCCCCTCATCAGTCAAGGGGACTGGATGGCGACCCTGGACCTCAAGGATGCCTACTTCCACGTCTGCATCCATCCGGTGTTCAGGCATTTCCTCCGGTTCGCAGTGGGTTCCCAACACTTCCAGTTCAAAGCTCTTCCATTCGGCCTGTTCACTGCACCTCAGGTGTTTACGAAGATGATGAGCGTTGTGGCTGCCCATCTCCGTCTCCAGAGAGTTATCGTCTTTCCATACATCGACAACTGGCTCCTTCTGGCGAAGTCGAGGGAAAGTTTGTCAACTCACATTGCCATCACTCTACGTCTTTTGACACCTTGGGGTTGCAGGTCAATTTGGAGAAATCTCACCTTACTCCGTCAAGGACAGTGCAGTTCATAGGGGCTTTGCTGGATACGAACCTGCATCGCGCATAACTGCCTCTGCAGAGAGTGAGGGACATTATCTGTCTGGTACAACTTCTACAGAGGTGAAAGTGGGGCACAGCGCAGCAGCTGCAGCGGATACTGGAGCTGATGGTGGCGACGACAAGCGTGCTACTTTTCGCGAAACTGAGGATGAGAGGCCTACAGTTGTGGTTTCTTCGCCAGTTTCGTCCACTCAGAGACTCAACTCGAAAGAGGTTCGTCATCCCATCCATGACTCTTCAGATGCTACAGTGGTGGGAGTCAGAGAACAACATCTTTCAGGGAGCTCCCTTTCATCTCCCGACTCCCACTGTGACTATCACAAAAGATGCCTCCTTGTGGGGTTGAGGGGCCCACATGGAAGGTCTGTGTGTGGGGGACCCTTGGCCGCCAAAACTGACTCAGCACCACATAAATTACCTAGAACTGCTGGCGGTTCATTTTGCCCTATGCTCTTTCCGCCCCTTGGTGGCAGGAAAGATTGTAGCGTTACTCACGGACAATACCACTGCCCTGTGCTACATCAACAGGCAGGGAGGAACAGTTTCTCGCCGGCTCTGTGCATTGGCGATGGATCTCTGGCTGGAGTGTCTACAATACGACATCTTTGTGAAGGCTGCACATCTTCCAGGGGTCCTCAACATACAGGCAGACTCCCTCAGCAGGGGTGGGGCTTCCCCACACGAGTGGGAACTGCAGTGGCGTTTCCTGAAGCCTGTATTCCAGCTTTGGGGGTACCCACAGCTGGATGTCTTCGCCACAGCCGAGATCAAGAAATGCCCCATGTTCTGTTCCAGAGGGGGAGCGGATCCAGCGTCACTGGGAGATGGTCTCCTGCTTCCTTGGGAGGGTCGATTCCTCTACATGTTTCTGCCTCTGCCATTGTTGATGAAGGTGGTCAACAAGATAGCAAGAGAGAGACCATACTGCATCCTGGTGATTCCCTGGTGGCCTCACCAGAACTGGTACTCGATCCTGCTCCAACTGTCGAAGGGGGTCTTCTACCAGTTTCCAGCAGAACCGGACCTCCTGTCAGCTCAGGGCGGTCATGTACTCCACCACAACGTGCCCCACCTGAAGCTGACAGCATGGCTCATCGATCCTTGGGGTTCTCTGATAGAGTCCAGCAAGTCCTTATGAACAGTAGGAAACCTTCCACCCGCGCTTCCTATGACAGGAAGTGGCGGAAATTCACTCAGTTCATAGTTGACCCTTCAGTCTCACCTAGTAGGGTGGGATTGTTGGTAGTTTTTGATTTTTTGTTATCCCTAGTGGATGCTGGCCTTGTTTTTTTCCTCCATTAAGGTGTATTTGGCAGCGATATCTGCTTTTCATGATCCAGTAGAGGGATATTCTGTTTTTGCGCACCCTCATTCCAAAAAGTTTTTGAGGGGTTTGTTTAGGCTGTATCCACCATCAAGTTCACCCTCGCAGTTGTGAGACTTAACCTTAGTGCTGGACAAACTAACTCGTCGCTCCTTTGAGCCGATGGCCACGTGTTCTTTGCAGCTGCTATCATGGAAAACTGCATTTTTAATTGCTATCACATCAGCACATCGTGTAGGGGAGCTCACGGCGATGCGTTGTGATTATCCCTATCTTGTTTTTCGGGAGGCTGGAGTTTCTTTAACTCTGGACATCACTTTTCTTCCTAAGGTGGTCTCCCAGTTCCACCTCAACTTAGAGGCCTGGTTGCCCACTTTTTTCCCTACACCTTCCTCGGATGAGGAACGTAGATTGCATGCTTTGGACGTAAAGCGTGCTCTGCTGTTTTATTTGAACCGTTCAAAGAGTTTTTGTAAGGACAAGCAGCTTTTTGTTTCATGTGCTGCTTCCAAGTTAGGTTCCAGGATTCTCAAAATGGCTCACTGAGACTATTAAACTCTGTTATTTGTTGGCAAAGAAGCCGTTACCTGGGCCTATTCGTGGACACTCCACAAGAGCGATGGCTACGTCAATAGCGTTCCTGAAAGGCGTGTCCCTGACTGATGTCTGCAAGGCTGCCACGTGGTCTTCTCCGCATGCCTTCATGAAGCACTACGCGCTGGACGTGCATGCTCAGCAGAGGACTCGGTTGGAAACTGCGGTGCTGCAAGCTGTTTCTTCCGGTTGACCATCTTCCCGCCTCCAGGTATGTCTTGCTTGCTAATCTCCCATGAGTGTGAAGCACAGAGACCACGAAGAAGATAGACAGGTTACTTACCTGTAACTTTAGATCTTCGAGTGGTCATCTGTGCATTCACACTACCTGTCCTCCTTCCCCACTGCTGACGGTCTCCCTCCAGTAGGGGCTTCCAGCGGTCAGGAAGGAACTGGTAAGATCCCCGCGCTGGCGCTGGTGAGCATGCGTACTGGGACGCCTGCGCATGCCCATTGGTGCCGAGCGCGGAAAAATCCCGGGCTTTTCAGATACTGATTCGGGGATCGGAGCAGGCGCTCTGTCCCATGAGTGTGAATGCACAGATGACCACTCGAAGATCTACAGTTACAGGTAAGCAACCTGTCTTTGCTTAGTAACCTTTAAACCCGTGACTCAAGTATGCATCTGTAATGTAACCTTTGATGCTATCATATATAGCAACTGTGTAACTGTTGATTCAAAACAAAAGGATTCTGTTATTGGGAAATATCGGCGCTTGACATTTTGGGAGTAATCCAATCTGGAGACTTAACCGAAATTGGAAACTTTTTACCGTGATGGTGGAGAGGGCTCCAGATAACGGAGAGGCCCCCAACAACCCAGAACTGTTGGTTGGCGAGGATCAAGGACCAGATACAGCCCCGAGACAGCCTCCGTGGCACATACTCGACACCAGGAGGCCGGCTGGGAGAGGGTCCCTGCTGCACATACAGCGACTATTCATAACCCCAAAGGATTGGGGTCCTAGAAGGTCTACCAGCATGGAGGGAAGCATTCTTAGCGCTTTCCTCCCTATGCACACGGATGGGGGACAATAGCGATCAAGGCACATCCGAGGCAAGTGGGGGTGACGGTGGAGAAGACCAGGGTATCGACCCGATCCCAGACGAGGAAGAGGAGGAACAAGATCCCGACCCACGGGACTTCCTCCAAATGATGAGGTTTGAAATGGTGGAGATGGCCAGAACTCTCCGGGAGGAAATACGAGCGAACAATGTCTTCATGACTCAAGAGATGAGGAGGCAGCTCGACCAAGTGCTACAACAACCAGCACCGGGGAGGAGGACAACCACAACAGCCCCCAAACCCCCAACTTCAGCAACCACAGTTTGCTGGTTGACTGAAAATGGGCTGCCAACGGACATCCTACAGAAGCTGGTGATCATAGTCAGAACCCAATACCGCCAGACTGGACTGAGACAGCGCAAATAGTTTTAAATTGATAAGTGAATTATGGTTTTATATGTTTTATGGAATTGATTGTTTTTATAATGTTGTAAGCCGCCCTGAGTCCGCTTGCAGAGAGGGCGGGATATAAATGTAAAGTAATAAATAAATAAATAAATAAATAAACCACAGCCACCCCTGCCACTGCCGCAGCAACCCCAGCAACTACCGCCACTGCCACCGCCGCCGCGTCTAGTAGACTATGGCAGGGGCCAAGAGCTGGATGCCACCTTTAACGAGGACCCAGAAGAGGTGGAATACTTTTCGATATAAACTAACAGCTTCATGTACTACTGGGGGCACACTTTCCTCGATGAATTCAGCTGAGTGGATTACATAGGATCCAAACTGAAAGGGGCCACCAAGAAATGGTACGTGAGCCTCTATGAAACCCAAAGCCGGAGCTAGACACGGCGACGGCATTCCTACGGGCACTACTGACACAGTACGAAGCCCCCCTGCAAGAGACCCGAGCGCTGACAATCCTGTGGGACTTACAACAGAGGCTCAAGGCGGTAAGAGAGTACGAGGCTGAGTTTTGGGCCAACGTCGCCAAAGTACAGGGCTGGAGCGAACAGATGAAAATTGAGCAATTCAAGTGAAGTCTGAATGCCAGCGTGCTGGATTGAGCCCTCCAACAAGCTCGACCTACCTCGTTGGTAGGGTGGGTGCAACTTGTGGGGGTAGTAGAAACCAACATGAAGAGAGTGACTCTCCAGCGCCAATAGCAGCAAGGGAGTAAAGGGGGGACGTGAGTCTCGGCCTGGGGCAAAGACAGAAGGGCGAAAGGCAGGCCAGTCCTGGGGGGGCATCCAAACCATCCACCCCCCGGCGCTGTTTTTGATGTGGAGACCCTAACCACATGACTGCAAACTGCCTCTAGAGGCCTCGAGCCCCCCCTCACTCTGAAGACCAGTGCACTAAAAGCGAAGAAGGCGGAGGGACGAGGGAAGGAGCCAGCGACGGGCAACTCAGCAGCAACAACCCCATGGGAAGAAGAAGTCAAGTCAAGTTAGCCTTTATTAGCATAAAATATATAGATGTATATATCAGAGCAAATTGGTTTAAAAAAAATAAAGAGATAAAATGGAACGATTGCATACATATACATCAGGAAAAGCATAAACATAAACTATTTCTATGAGATCCTCTGGCGTGCCATTAAAACAAAATAAAGAAACTTAGCCACTTTCTCAGTGACTGTGGCGGACCCGGCCCGATTCTGCCTTCAGACCCGGTCCCGTCAGCTCCCTATGGAGTCGCCAACTCCTGGAGGGAGCTATGTCTCCTCCTGCCCCTTGGGCTCGCTGCCACCACCTGCTCAGTCTAGGGGTTCAGATTGAGAGGAACAGGACTCCCAATCCCCCTCTCCAGTTGTGAGGCCAGGCCTCAAGGTCCTCTGCCACCCTGCACTTGGGTTTCACAGAGACCTCAGCGCTTCTTTGGGGCACCCCTGGAGGATTGGCACCTTATCCAACTGCATGCCTTCCCCCTTCCCCGGGGCCCCCTTCTCAACACAGCGTGGTCTAAGCGGTCGGGGATCTATGTGGTACAGAGATTGACTGCCAGTATTTAAAACAGAAAAAACATTTATTTAAACAGTAAAAACGATAGGAAAAGAAAAACAAAACAAAAGCAGTTGCATCTACAAAATTAGCACAGCACAGCACAGCAAACAGCATAACAAAGGAAAGTTGTTTATAAACGCTTTCTACTGTCCCTGGTCTAGACTTGTCCTGTCTTGAGAATTACTTACGTTGCCTTACTGCCTGGAGCCTCCCAGGCAGGAGCTCACAGCCAAGCAGCCTCCCTTCCCGAGCGCCTGCTGCAAACTGAGAAACTCTTCCTGCCTAGCACATGGCAAGAACAACAGCACTTCCTGCTTCTCTAGGAGACTTTCCCCCTAGCGTTGTTGGTTTGGCTCTGGAAGGGAGGGGGGGAGTGAGGGGAAGGCTACAAAGCCTGCTGAATGGATTTACTGATCCCTGCCTTTTTGGATGAAGCACCAACACTCTCAGATGGCGTTTCTCCACAGTGACGCTAGATGAAGTATCGTTCAGAAGATTATAGACCTTAAGTGCATCAGAACAATCAACCATGCTAACTAAAATATGTAAATACTTGTGATGAAGATCTGTATACAAATTACAATAAAGAAGAATATGAGTAACTGACTCCACACATTTTTGCTTACAGAGACAGTATCTGACTGAGTAGGCTGTCTTGTTAAATCTGTCATAAGGAATGGCAGAGGGCATGGTGTTGCATCTGGCAAGGGAAAAAGCTCTATGCTGCTGTGGCACCTGCAAGACAGATAGATATGAGGCCAGTTTCCCAGCACTAAGAGAGATCTCAAAACTCAGTGGGGAACAAGTTTTCCTAGCCAGACTGCATAGGTCTTGGTGCTCAATATCTAGCAACCTAATTTAATTTGTTGGACTGCGGTGGTGAAGGACAGCATGGACATAGGGATAAACCCATTGCTTTTATTTTTCTCTCAATTTGTGCTGACCAATTTGACAATTTAAATTCAGAGAGCATTTGAGAGATATAGCTCCCCGGTTCAGAGTTGTAGTGCAAGCGTAGCCAGAATTTGAAGATCATGAGCCATGCACTAGTAATCATGCCAGTTTCGAAGCAGATAACTGCATATGGGATACATTTTGGCATGCCCAGAATTTTACGCAAGAATTTGGATTGGACACGTTCGATAACACCTTCATAAGATCCAATCCAGATTGGGATGCCATACAGAAGTTGTGAAATCACTTTGGCTTTGAATATTTTTATGGCAGCTGGCACAAATTGGTTACCTCTGCCATAAAAAAAGCGAGCTATGGCAGATGCACTGATGTTAGCTATCTTCACTGCATACTTGCGATGGGTAGACCAAGTCACATTATATTGAAAATAAACACCTAAGTATTTAAAATACTTGACTTGCTCTATCTCTTTACCATCAATAACCCATTTATAAAGTCTCCACTTCTTTGAGAAAACTAAGATTTTGGACTTCTCATAATTGAGCTGGAGCTTATTACTAGTAAAATACAGAACACAACGAGACAACACTAGAAGCCCACTCTAGAAGAAATCATCGTCATTGACGAATTGGGAAAGGAATCCTGGGAAGAAGAGCTGGCGGGAAATGGGAGCGACCTGCACTGTGTCAAGATCGACTGATTCTGACTAAAGACTGGAGGGGATCTTGGCCTGTTGTATCAGATCTGGTTAAAATCATAATGGACCCACTGCTGCTAATGTTTTACCCTTAATTATTCCCTTCCCCCCTTTTATCATTTTGATTTGCAACCGGTGTGAAAGAAATAGTCGGCGCCTTCTCAGGGCCTGAGGTGGGAGAAAGCCTTGCATGACAATACAAGGACAAATGGCTAGATAACCGCCTGAGAAAGTATCTAGTAGTTCTGTGTGAATGTTCCCTCTTGGAACCCGCCCCCCGTAGGAATGTTTTTGAAGTGTATCTTAAAACCTATGTATCAATGTATTGGTTTCATTCTTAGCAAGCTAGAGGCTTGCGCCAGAGTACCAGTTATCAATAAATGTAGTCTTAGTAACAACTTCAACTCATTCTTGAATCCGTCGACTTGACACACTGAGCGGTGCCGAGAAGCAGATCGTGGAACTAAGGGAGCCACTGAGGGTGAGAATTACGGGAATTTCATTTTTCATCCCACTGACTTTACTGAACCCTAACCTTAAACAGTTTATACATGCCCGAGCATTACTAGATTCTGGGTGCACCAGAGACATAATCACCTCCAAACTAGTAGAAGCTCTCGGACTCCCTATGAGTCCCTTGCAGCATCCCATCCAATTTGAGAAATGGATGGAACAGTGATGAAGGGGGAGCCCGGCATGGAACAAACCCAAGAAGTGATAGTAGGGATAGAAGACCACTGGGACATGGAGATTTTTGTCGTGGCCTCCTCATCATCTTTTGACATCATCCTGGGGGTCGGGTGGCTGGCAAAACATGAGCCTAACATCAGATGGGGGGACCAAATCATAGACTTTAGAGACTCGGAGTGTGAGTCCCACAAGTGGAATGAGGGGTGAGGCCACGAACCTCCTCCCCTGAACGAGAAACTATGCCTCACCATAGAGGAAGTGAGATCGATCCCGAAGGAATATTGCGACTTAAAACAAGTGTTTAGTGAAGAAGAAGCTAACGAGCTCCCCACCCCCCACCGGGACACTGACTCTGCCATAGAATTAATACCTGGGCAGAGCCTCCCCAGAGCAAAAATATATTCCATGGGGCGGGCTGAAAAGGCAGAGCTCCGCGAGTTTTTAGATAAGAACCAAAAACATGGTTTCATCTGGCCGGTCATGCCCCTCATGCTGCCCCGGTGCTCTTTAGGAAGAAAAAAGATGGGGGGCTGAGTCTATGCACGGATTTTAGGGGGATTAATGCTATTTCAGTGTCCAATGCCCCTTGTCATGAGCCCTGATGAGGGGGAGATGGAAGGGTTAACCGACCTGGAAGAGTTGCCAGCCAGTTCCTCAGCTCAACAAACAGCACCTGGCCCATCAATCACTCTCCAGGCACCAGTGTCAGCTGTTGATGATCAATCTCCTCCAAGCTCTCCTCCTCCCATCTCAAAAGTTTGAAGCAGGCTCCGGAAAGAACTTTCAGAACTTTCCAGAAAGACATGAGGCACGCCGATGCTTCAGAACTCTCAGCCCTGAGTTCTAGCAGAGTCACTGCCACCCAGGGAGCAGGCTGATTGAGGCTCCTATATAGCTCCCACCCAGGACCTGGTGACCTTGTGGAAGCAACAAGTCTATTCTCTGGTTTGCATCCACGCTCCTTCCTGATCCTGACCTGCTTGATTTCCTTGGCACCGTGACCTTTTGGCTTTTGGACACTGACTTCTGATTCCGGTTTGTGATTCTGCATTGGTGACTTGCTCCTGCTTGACTTCCTGGACTTTGACCTTGGACTGCCTTTGGACTCCTGCTTGCCTGCACCATGAGAACATGACACCCCTCATAAAAGACCTATTAAGCGCTGTTTCAGAGGGAAAGATCTTTACCAAGCTGGATCTGCGGGATGCCTACTTCCGGGTGCGCATAAAAGAGAGGGACGAATGGAAAATGGTATTTAACATGCTGATGGGACAGTTTGAATACTTAGTCGTGCCATTTGGCTTATAGGGGGCTCCTGGGGTCTTCATGAACTTCATAAACGAGGTGCTGCAGAAGTATTTGTAACGTGGGGTAGTGGTGTACCTGGATGACATAATTGTTTATTCAAGAGACCTCCCCTCACACATGAAATTAGTGAGGGAAGTATGGGCAACCCTCTATGAGAACCTACTGTATGCAAAACTATCTAAGTGCGAGTTCCATAAGACGGAATTAGATTACCTGGGCTACAGACTGTCGTGGATGGGATTGGCGATGGACCCAGCCAAAATACAAGCTGTGTTGGATTGGGAACCCCCGAGGACAACTAGACAGCTCCAATCCTTCATCGGATTTGCAAATTTTTATCATAATTTTATACAGATATAAAATCTGTATTTTGCCCACACAATGCTCCCCCTGACGGACCTCCTTAAAATGAAAGGGAAAGGACCCAAGGTCAAACGGCCGAAAGCCAAACTGAAATAGACAGAAAGTTGCCAAGAGGTGTTCAATAAATTAAAAAGACTGTTCACCAGTGAACCAATCCTGATCCACCCCAATGAATTAAAACCCTTTGTGGTTCCATGCGACACCAGTGATGTCGCTGTGGGGGCAATTCTAATGCAGCCAGATGAGGGGGGTCCCTAAAGCCCTGCGCTTACATCTCCAAAAAGTTTTCCCAAGACCAAAGGAATTGGTCGCTGTGGGACAAAGAGGCATTTGCTGCAACGTTTGCATTAAAGATATGGAGATCATGGCGCGAAGGAGCGAGAGTCCCGTTTGAGATATGGACAGACCATAAAAATTTGGAAGTCCTAACAGGATGTTGGAAACTAAGAAACAAATCCGGTGGGCGGGGTTCTTCACCAAGTTTGATTTCAAGCTAAAGCACACCCTGGGGTCTAAGAACTTTTTAGTGGACACTCTATCACGCCTTCCCCAGCACAACAGCCAAAGAGAGGAGGTGATTGATTCGTTAATTTCCCCTAGCCACTTGGGGGGAGCTGTGACCACTTGCTCACAATCAAAGCACGAAGTGACCAAAGAGCAGTGTGGGGAGAAGCTGAGTAAAGAGGTAGAAAAGGAAGGAGATGCATAATCGGAGGGGGTGAAAAGAGGGGAGGGAGGCTTTTGGTACAAAGACAATAAACTGTACGTACCAGAGAGCCTCAGAAAAGAAGTACTGCAATCCTGCCATGACAACAAGATAGCCGGTCATTTTGGGTATGTCAAAACCCTGCAGCTAGAGAATAGACAATTTTGGTGGCCATTTATGAAAAGGGACATATCTGAGTATGTGTCCTCCTGCCCAATTTGTCTAATGGCAAAATGGCGAGGAGGAAAACCGCCAGGATTATTACAACCACTAGAGACAGCAGCCTGACCCTGGTTGGTGTTGTCGCTGGACTTTATGGTGGAGCTCCCTCCTTCTCAGGGAAAAATCGTAATTCTTGTAGTAGTAGTGGACAACTTTTCTAAACAAGCGCACTTTATCCCATGCTCCCAAATACCAACGGCTAAGAAACTAACCCAATTGTTCTTTCAACACATGGTGAAATTACACTCCTTCCCAGATAAATTGATTAGTGACAGAGGAGTACAATTTGTTGCCACCTTCTGGCGGGAGTTCTGTAAACTAACCAGTATTGAGCAGGGGCTGAGCTCAGCATATCATCCTCAGACAGATGGACAGACTGAGAGAGTGAACGCGTTGCTGGAACAATACTTAAGGTGCTTTGTGAACTAACAGCAGTCGAACTGGGCAGAGTTGCTCCCCTTTGTGGAATATGGTTATAATAACAGCATGCACAGCTCCACCAAATCTTCCCCCTTCCTGGTGGTGAATGGCTATGAAGGGAAGCCCTTCCCCCAGTTACCAGGAGGACTGACAGCAGAAAGTCCATCCACCTTCGAGCAATGGTGGGGAAATTGGGGAAGGCCTGGAGCAACATCCAGGAAAACCTGGAACTAGCCAAAGAGACATACAAAAAGCATTATGATAAGCATCACTCACCTGCTTGGGACTTTAAAGTGGAAGATACAGTGTTTCTATCCACCAAGAACTTGCCATTACCACAAATATCTAAAAAACAGGCCTACAAATTCTTGGGACCATTTCATATAAAACATATGATCAACAAAGTGATTGAAGAACTAGAATTGCCAAAATTGTTTAGTAAGATACACCCAATCTTTCATTGCAGCTTACTTTGAAAAGACCCTGGAGTGATGCCCTGGCACCCTAGACCTAAAGCACCAAATCCTATCCTGGTGGGAGATCAGAATCACCATGAAGTAAAAAAAATCTTAGATGCTAAGCTGAAGCGGGGTGTGTTATATTTTCTGATTAGGTGGAAACATTTCTCAACAGCCCATGACGAATGGGTAATAAGTTCAAATGTGAGGGCCCCAGCATTAATTAAACAATTCTATGCTAAATATCCTTTAAAGCCCAGAAGGAGGGGGTTCGGGGGGGCAGTATGTCAAGCTGGACCACATTTTATTATGTAGAAAGCGAGCTCCCCCCCCTCATTGTTTACAACCCAGAGGGCATGTAGCAAAACATCTGGCCCTGGGATGTTTTTGTTACAGGCTGGCAGTCGGTTCCTCAAAGCTGTCAAGCATTTCTATACTCATTCTATATTAAAAAAGCCAGATCTTAGAATTGTTACTTTTATATTCTAGAATTTAGATTGTAGAGTTGTTACTAACCCAAAGTTAAAAATGTGAGCACAACAAAGTAGCACCCCCCCACCTTTCTTCTTTCGCTGTTACTAACAGATGCAGGAATGTCCTCTTTGAAGATAAGACCTCCTGGGACTTGTTCCCAGGCCCAGCTAGGCCTGAACGCAGGATGTGCTAGTCGCAATATAGATAAGGAACCCAGCGTGTGAATTTCACACGTGAATGTAGAATTGTTTATAGAACCTTTGATGTGCCATTTTCAAGCATGTATTCTAGTGTTACAAAGTATCAGTTTCAATCTTCAGCTCGAATGAGCCACATAGATTATCAATAAACCTAACTTTGTTTCAAAATCCAAGGACTGGTTATTTTGAAATCCCATGCTTGACAAAAGCGGCCTCCCCCACCCCCCCCAGTTTTACACAGACAGCCCTTATGTGTTCACAAATAAGTGTGAGAATGTTTCTGATGTTTTCAACAGCCTAAGATGCCTTAGTATGGATTTATTTTATGATTTATATCCCGCCCTTCCCAACAAGTGACTCAGGGCGGCTGCTGGATAGTTGCTTAGTAACCTTTGAACCCGGGACTCAAGTATGCCTCTGTAATGTAGCCTTTGATGCTATCTTGTATAGCAACTGTGTAACTGTTGGTATTCCATTACTCCCAAGGCTTATGTCCTTGGAAAAGCTCCTGAGTTTCTTACAATGAACCTATCTTTTGATTCAAAACAAAAGGACTCTGTTATTGGGAAATATCGGTGCTTGACACCAAGTATCACTCCGCCTAGTCCCTGGGCAGCCCCAAGTCATTGTCTGTTTTCCAGGGATCTAGTCTGCACTTGCAACAAAGCATGGGAATGGGACTTGGGGGGGGAGCGTCAAAGTGCTTGGTGCCTTTCTCTTCGAAATGTAATGGTCTAGCTAGGGTCTATGAAGGGACACTTTCCCCGCCATTGTCAGTTTTCTCAAGGCCCGTCTTTCCTTGCGTCTCCAGTGCATCAATAAGCAAATCTTGCTTTCTTCAAGACTGTGTTCTTAACTGGAAGTCCAGGGACCTGACACATAGAAAGCAGCACAGCCAGGTGAGGCTTTTCCCCAGCAAAGGTTTAATTTATTTATTTTCTCTCCCACCCTCCCTGCCAGCAGGCTCAGGGCAGGCTACAACATAGGGGTTTATCACAACAAACCATCTTTAAAAATCTAAAAACTTCATTTTAAAACCACAACAAACGATAGTAAGATGCCATTCTGAGGATATTATTATGTCTGGGTTCTGTTTCGATTTCAAGGTCTGTGTTCCCATGTTCCAGCAGAACAGCTGGGCAGAGGACATAGGGACAAGAGGGGCCAGAATGGAGGGAGATGTCATGGGCTGCCTGGCAGAAGAGCTCTGTGGAACTCTGTGGGGAGCTCATTCCACCAGGCTGGGGCCAGGGTCAAAAAAATGCCCTGGCCCCTTAGCAGACATCTTTTGGGCTGGGGGTTCTGATTGACCGCTGGAAATGTGATTGGCTTTGCAGATTTAAAAAAATGTTGCTTTGGCACCACAGCACAAGAATCATCCCTGTGCCACCGAAGGGAAGCTGTGGCAGCAGCCATTTTGTGCCTGTGGACTCCCAACGGTTGGGGACTCTTGCTCCAGTAGTATGGCCATGTAACCCGTGCGGGTTCCCCTAAGGAAGTGGGAAAGGATAAAAGAAGCCTTGTGGAGTCACTTTTTCCAGACAGGGAAAAAACCCAGCTGTGAAGCAATTTATTTTGTTGGTTCTTTTGTTGTTTTCCTGGCACAAGTTGTATTGCCTGTAGTAGCTTATGTGGAACATACATGAGAAAATGTCACATTATTTCCAGAGGGAGAGCAAAGAAAACATTCAAATATGCCTGAAGTCTCTTGGCTTTTTATTCAGATAGAATCTTTACCATGTCTCAAGTCTGTATTGCTTCTGTTTTTTTTTTTTTTTTTTTTGCTTTAAGGTTTCCCCTTAAACATCAGAGCCTTCCAGGGCTAAGACTTATTTTGTATGTGTCTCATTTTCCATTGTTGCCTGGCTGCTTTTGAAGCACACCAGTTGATTTAAACAGGGTGGAGAAACAGTCATTCAGTAGATTCTAAATAAAGGCCGATTAATAATTTTATTTATTCGATTTATATCCCGCCCTCCCCACCGAGGTCTTCTGAGGTCTGCAGAATGGCTGGTGGTTCCCACCAAGAGCAGAGTGGTAAATCTCTACTGCCTGTTTTTTCTCTCTGCATAAAATTTGGCCTCAGGAGCTTTCTAAGAACCTTGTGTTCACATCAGAACCAGCATGACATTCTCTTTTACTCATGATTTCTTTATTTTTGTGTGTGTGGGGGGGGGGAGCAGTTTACCAACCTTTTTATTAATTTATTTTTATTTTATTAATGGGATTTATACCCCACCCATCCTTCCCAGGGTGGGTAACAACAATCTGTTTTTCAGAGCTTTTCTGGGTTTGACTCTTACAAGCCCTTCTTGTGTTTTCTGATCCACTCTGGAGCACAGAGCATTGCTGCAAGGAAGTTCTCTGGGTTCCCAATGCTGCTCTTTTTAAGTATCAACGTTGTTGCCATTCTTTATGATAAGTAACACAGCCAAACTATGATGTGTCTTAAAAACCATACAAAAAAGTTGGAGTCTAGTGGCACCTTTAAGACCAACCAAGTTTTAATTTCATGTGCCAACTGCAAAAGCTTCTACCCAGAATTCAGCTTGGTTGGTCTTCCAGGTGCCTGACTGGACTCAGACTTTGTTATGTTGCTTCAGACCAACATGGCCACCCCCCTGAATCCTACCAGACCTTGAATTGTTGCAAAGTTAGGTTTTATTTGATAATCCATAAGCATCGGAATGAAGGAAAAATTGAGACTGATACATTGTAGCATTCGAGGGCAGGCTATATTGGGGTACATCAAAGGGAACTATACAAAACCACAATTCTAAACATTGCTGAGGTGAGGTGCAAAGATTCACACGGTCTCCCTCTCTTATCTTACTGTTACTGTTAGTCTTCCGGGGATGGCCAGGCAGCTGTCCCTGGAGGCGCTTTATCTTCAAAGTGGGAATTTCTGCCTTTGTTAGTATCAAAGGAAAGAAATGTTCACACTGAGCATTGGCAACATCTGCATTTTCTGCTTTGATATGCAAGGTCCTTTCTCATGGTTAGTAACAGCGTTTAAAGATGGCGACAGTTCAGCTAAGCATTTTATTCAGTAAAGTTACATCGGCTGACATGAACTTTGTAGTGTATTGTGCTTTAGTAAAGCACCGCGCGGCCATGCGGCAGAGGCGACCTGGGGGAATCCCCTGGTCACTCGGCGCAGCGCGCGAAAGGACTCTGCCAATCAAGATCTGTGGCGGGAAGTTTGACTGGCCAGGATTGGTCTGGGCCAGCTGGGGGGCCGTTCCGGGCGGAGTGTATATAAAGCGGGTCCCGGCCCGCATTGGCCAGTTCTGTTGTGATGTACCATCCATTAAAGCATGTTGCCTTCAACACGTCTCGTCTCTGAGTACATTACAAACTTCTTCCCAGGTCAGTGGGTGTATCAGGGAGGATGCCTAGGCCAAATCTCACATTTTGTCTTTTAGGTTTGTCTTCACTGTTTATTTCCCATATTTACTTTCCCCCATTTGTGAATTAACTTTTACTTCCATGTGACTTTCCTAGCTTTACCATAGGGTTGCCAAGTCCCCTGCAGCTGCCAGTGGGGGACATTTTCTGTCTTGTGTGCAGCACACACGGCGTGATATGTCACTGGAAGTGACATATCATGGCAATCATGGTGCATGAGATGCTCTAGGAATTCACTTGAAACTCTATGGTTTTGCACGGGGATGCTCTAGCAATTTGGGAGAGAACTCTATGATACTAAACAGTTTTCCCCCGAATTCTAGAGTGTCCCTGCGCAAAACCATAGAGTTTCAAGAGTGTTCCACATGATGTGCCTGGCACAATACATCACTTCTGAGTGATGTATGGCACTGCATAGTGACAGACTCCTGGGGGAGTGGGGATCCCCCCCCCCAGTGACTTCCTCCCTGCCAGAAGGGGTGAGGCCCACCAGACCAGGGGATCCCCTGCCCCTGGCAGGAAATTGAGAGCCCTGCTTTCCCGTTTGTTTTTTCTATTTTTTTCTTTCTTTGCGATTTTGAAAATATCCCAAACATACTTTGAATTGAACTGGATTAAACTGAAGTCTTGGCACTGGTCACCAGTCTTCTTGCAGAGGGATTAAAGCACAGGCAAATGTTGGTTATGATTCCAGTGCTGCCATTGCTTTCTGTTGCTTTTGTAACCAGGGTAAGTTAACTGACCCTGAAGAGCCCCGTCTCAGAACACAGAATCATAGAGTTGGAAGGGACCTCCAGGGTCATCTAGTCCAACTCCCTGCATAATGAAGGAAACTCACAAATACCTTCCTCTAAATTCACAGGGTCTTCATTGCTGTCAGATGGCCTTCTCCAGGGGTAGGGAACGTTGGCTCGTCAGATGTCCTTTTGCCTACAACTCCCATCAGCCCCAGCCATTGGCCATGCTGGCTGGGGCTGATGGGAGTTGTAGGCAAAAAAAATCTGGAGAGCCAAAGTTCCCTACCCCTGTTCTAGCCTCTGTTTAAAAACCTCCAAGGAAGGAAAACCCACCACCTCTTGAGGAAGCCTGTTCCACTGAGGGACTGCTCTAATGGCCAGGAAGTTCTTTCTAATGAGCCGTAAACTCTTTTGATTTAATTTCAACCCATTGGTTCTGGTCCTACCTTCTGGAACCACAGAAAACAATTCCACACCATCCTCTAGATGGCAGCCCTTCAAGTACTTGAAGATGGTGATAATATCAACCCCTCAGCCACCTCCTCTCCAGGCCAAACATGCCCAGCTCCTTCAGCTTTTCTTCATAGGTCTCCAGTCCCCTGACCATCTTCGTCACCCTCCTCTGGACCTGTTCCAGCTTGTCTATATCCTTCTTAAAAATGTGGTGCCCAAAACTGAACACAATACTCCAGGTGAGGTCTTACCAGAGCAGAGTAAAGTGATACCATCCCTTCATGTGATCTGGACACTATACTTCTGTTCTAGGCTTCGGATTCAGTGGGAGCTCACAGGAGCACAGCTCCTGAACCTTTCTGAGAGTTTCCACCTCCTCCTTCCCATCTTGTCCATTGAATAGTAGGTGCAACTGCATTACATTCCCTGGATGATCCCTGCTTCTGTTGATACAGCCCAAAATTGCATTTGCCATTTTAGCACCACATCACACTCTGTGTATATGTTAATTATGACTCAGTGTGAATGTTAATTATCTAAATATGACACTATTTCTGCTGGTGAAAAAGATCACCTTAAAGGCTTTGCTGAGGCTCATGGGAGTTGCATGGGCAAAAGGCATGGAGGTTGGGGCTGCAGGAGGAGGGGAGTTGAGTGCGGCTGAGTGAAAAAGCCTGGATGGATCCTGCTATGAAATGGGTGCCTGCAAGGTTCTGAGGCAGATTTTAACATAACTGTGGGGAGGAACAAAGGCCTCAGTCGCCAGGTTTACTGCAGATTATTGTCCTCAGTGAGCCCCCCCCCCCCCCCAGGGGGACCTCAGACAGATCAGGACACTGCTTAGGTCATAATCCGTGCCACGGCTTCTCCAGCTATTGTTTCTGGCTAGATGGTGGCACCATCCCTGAGTCCCAAGCCCCCCCCCCCCCCCCCCCCACATGGCCACCCCCATTGCTGCTGCTGCTGCTGCAGCTCTCCCATCTCTTTGTAAGCACCATCCCTTGCTGCTCTTCCAGGCCTTGCAGTCGCCTGTTTATGACAGGAGTTTGCTGGGGCTGAGTTGCTCCCACCGGAAGGCAGCTAGATGTTGTGCCTTGCAGGAGAGTTGTGGGTCAGGCCATTCACTTGATCAGTCAGATTGGCTTGTAATTATACAGGTTACATCCATAGAAAGCAACCAGCATCATGCAACAAATTGGTTATCTGCCCCTAAAGATGCTTGAATCACTGTCATTATATAAATGGGCAAGAGAGTCGTCTTGGAAACCTGATTCTAGAGATGTAGAACTAACCTTAAATCTATGGGGAAAGCAGTTATTTTTAATGAAAAAAAGGAATTCAAGAGAAAACAGAAATATTTGTAACATTTTCTGATCAAACATGCTTATTTTACTCCCTTAAATGTTTAATTTATAACTGAGCATACAAAACTGTACTAATGGTCATATTTATTAAATGTAAAACTTATAAATGCCTTAGTTTTGTAAACACAAAATTGCAAACTTCTGCATTCAGTACTGCCTAAGACCATATATCTTAGTTTTAATAGTAGTAGGTAGTACTACTGCTAGTAGTAGTTTTAATAGTCACCAGAGGAAAGCAAGCAGCAGTTCCTCTCAGGAAGATGGCAGCACCCTTTAGGTGGAGAAACACGTTTTGAATTTGAGAATATACATGCCAGTTGTCTAATACTCCCCATACTGTACATTTTAACATCTTGTCCCATCAAAAAGGGAAAATATTTAATTGGAGGGTTTTCCAGTGATCCCAATTTTTAAAAGAATAATTCTTCCATGGGGGGGGGGAAACTGTGGGAAATGCTTGGGAGGAAAGCCCTTGCTTTCCCCCCCTTTTCCTCGCCCCCACCTGCACAATCTCTGCTTGAGAAGAGGTTGTAGCAGTTAGTAGTAGCAATTACGTTTAGGATGTCAGCTTGTGTAGTGTAAATATTTAACTCAAGTGAAGTGTCACCTTATTTTGTTTTAAATCACTACTAATATGCAGCATTGGTGCTGGTTGCGGGGAGTGATTGTGTAGTTTTGGAGTGTAACATGAAATGTATGCCTATAATGTTTTTTACTAACCCTGTTCTTGCATGGTTGAACTCTGACTTTCATTGTCTAGTATTCTTTAATCTCAGTTAATTTTGCCATAATATCTACAGACAACCTAATAAACTGTGATTTATTTTTATTTATTTAAAATATTCATGAGCCAACTTTCTTCCTTGTGGAGCTCAAGGTAGCTTACAGCATAAGTAAGGCACATAACACAAATACACTAAAGCATGAAACCCAGAGTCTAAAGCCACAACTGTAGATTTGCTGGTAAACTTAACCAAGGCAGACCTCAATAAACCCATCCCCAGCTGCCTCCTGAAGCTCCGGTGGGAGGGTGATGGCCGGGGGCCTCTCCTGGGGGGGGGGCTGTTCCATGAGGTTTGGGCTGCCACTGAACTCCAGAGGCTCCCCTCTCTCAGGGACTCACCCAGTGAGGCTTGGCTGCAGGAAGGGGGGGCAGGCAGGAGGACCTCTTCCTGTGATCTTGGTTCCAAGGCAGGACCTAAGAGGTTAAACATAATTTTGCTTTAATTACTGGGGCTACTTTTATAAAAATGCCATGAAACTTGGCTGCACATCAAATACTGAAGGTATATATTTTTAAAAATATATATATTATTCACACTACCTCTTCAGGGAGCCTGTTCCAAAGAGCAGGAGCCACCATGTGTGTCAAGAGAGCCAACCGACGTGTGCCTGAATGTCATGGTTGCCACGCAGGGGTGTACAGGAGGAGCTGGCCCTTCAAAGGTGGGTTTCAGGCCAGGAAGGACTTCAAAGGTCATAAATTGGACTAGGAAACAGACTGGCAGCTAATGTAGCTGTTTCAAAATGCACAGCGTCTGTTGCTAGCAGTGAGTCCCTCATAACAGTTGGGTGGACTCATTCTGGGTATCTTGTAATTTATGGATTATCCTCAAGGGTAGCCCCACATAGAGCATGTTGCAGTGATCCAGTCATGAGATACAGACCCCTGAATCAGCATGGTCAGATCAGCGAAGTCTCACTTACAAGAGAGTTTGTGAAGCCGAGGCGGCTGATATCAGGCAGCCTGGGCCAGCGTGCCAGCCTGCTTTCCAAAGAGCAGGGGAGGCTCCATGAGCACCTCCAAGCTCTTAATGTGCTGTGGAAGAGCCTGCTTCACTCCTTCTAGGACAAGTGGGTCCAGTCCCTCCCCGAGGCTCATGACTTTCGTCTTGCGTGGTCATCCTTGCTGCTTGACCACAGCTTCAAAGAACCAGCACAGAACCAAGGCAGGAGGATCTGCAGACATGGGCAGTGTAAATACAGAGCTGCGGGAAATGTGCTGTTTTCATAGTGTGTTGTCTTTTGCACATTTGTAAGGGGGAGGGAGCAGATTATTTTCTTCTTTCGTTGGTTGAAATTCTTAGTTATTTTTGGAGAAACGCCGACTGCGGGGTGACATGATAGAGGTTTACAAGATAATGCATGGGATGGAGAAAGCAGAGAAAGAAGTACTTTTCTCCCTTTCTCACAGTACAAGAACTCGTGGGCATTCGATGAAATTGCTGAGCAGACAGGTTAAAACGGATAAAAGGAAGTACTTTTTTTGGCCATTGTGTGACACAGAGTATTGGACTGGATGGGCCATTGGCCTGATCCAACATGGATTCTCTTATGTTCTTAAGTTGTGAAAGATGTTCCATATTATGAACAATGTTTGCTAGGTTGTTTGTGTAAGCTCCACAACCGTATAAATCACTCACGTTTGATGGCATTGTTACCATCACAGAAGCAGCCTGGACACCAGAGTATTTCTGGAAATACGGACGTTTATCCATCCCAAAATAAAAAGCGGGTTTGGATGGAAGTAGGAATGAAAGGGGTGGTACAGATTAGAATACAGCTATACAGATGTTTTAAGAGCCAGCTTGGTGTAGGGATTAAGTGCAGAGACTCTTCTCAGGGAGAGCTGGGTTTGATTCCCCCCTTGTCCTCCACATACAGCTGCTGGTGTGACCTTGGCTCAGCCACAATTCCCTCAGAGCTGTTCCTCTCAAGAACAGTTCTCAAAAGAGCTCTCTCAGCCTCACCTACCTCACAAGGGTGTCTGTTGTGGGGGGGAAGGGACAGGAGATTGGAAGCTGCTGGGAGGCTCCTTCGGGTAGGGAAGGGCAGAGTATACCTCCAATCTTTTCTTCTCTTAATGATCCCAAATTCAATGTGTTTGCTTACTCTGTGGAGAGTATTGTGAGTGGCTTTTAGGAACAATTGGAATTTCTCCACTCTGAATTCTGTCTCACTCAACTGGTTTGTAACAGTTCAGACTAAAAAAATTATTCCCTCTGTCTGATGCATTATGTTTAAAAAGATAAGGAAATTGTTTTCCATTTCCATCATCCCTGCAGCAAGAGATAGGTTATTTTTCAACTCTATTTTGAAGTTTATTCTTGTGGGCTGGTAATTGCCTTGTTTTAAAAGGCTACCAAACACTGCTCTGCAAAAACAGATAAAATTTACTTCTAAGTATCGTGAA
Source organism: Heteronotia binoei (assembly GCF_032191835.1). Classification (NCBI taxonomy): domain Eukaryota; kingdom Metazoa; phylum Chordata; class Lepidosauria; order Squamata; family Gekkonidae; genus Heteronotia; species Heteronotia binoei. Next base: position 137,583,594 of record NC_083229.1, read on the forward strand.
GGATATATGGAAGCAGTAGAGTAGATTTGCAATACAGTTTACAGTTTTAAATACTCTAATGGTTATTCTATTAAATTCTTGTATGCAAATTATACTGGAAGATACTGTAAAGAACATGTATAGAGCATATCCCTAAGAACATAAGAGAAGCCATGTTGGATCAGGCCAGTGGCCCATCCAGTCCAACACTCTGTGTCACACAGTGGCCAAAAAATCCCAAGTGCCATCAGGAGGTCCACCAGTGGGGCCAGGACACTAGAAGCCCTCCCACTGTGGCATCCTCCCAAGCACCAAGAATACAGAGCATCACTGCCCAAGACAGAGAGTTCCATCAATACCCTGTGGCTAATAGACACTGATGGACCTCTGCTTCATATGTTTATCCAATTCCCTCTTGACACTGTCTATGCTTGTAGCCGCCACCACCTCCTGTGACAGTGAATTCCATGTGTTAATCGCCCCTTAGGTGAAGAAGTACAACTGCTCAGCAATTTCATCGAATGCCCACGAGAAAGGGAGAAAAGTACTTCTTTCTCTACCGTCTCTTTCCCGTGCATAATCTTGTAACCCTCTATCATGTCACCCCTCGGTCCTCATTTCTCCAAGCTAAAGAGCCCCAAGCATTTTAACCTTTCTCTGGCTTTCCCTTCTGCCAGAAATCAGATAATGTTGCCAAAAAAATTAAGTCAAAAGTATTCTGTTGTTCTTTCTTTCTTTGGAGTTTAGGAATCCTTCGTTTTGTCTGTGGTTTCTGGCTCCTGGCCTTTCACCAAAAATCCTTTCCAGCTTGTGATGCTACAGAATGTCTTTAGTGACACATCTCAGAGCTTTATACAGCTGTTAGGAGAAAAAGATCACTAGTTTGAATTATGCAGAAAAACAGCCCTACCACCACCACCCCATGGCTCCATCACCAGTCAGGAGGCAGCAGCCAAGGAATCAGAAGGAGACGGAGGCTGAGGAAGGGCAGCCATGAAGGAGCTAGAAATGCCCTTCAGTGCAGTGATGGTCCCTGAGGACCCAGATCAAGAGAAGTCATCCTGAGTACTCCCCATCACTCTCTGTGGGTGTGAAAGTGAAAGGAAGCTGACAGGAAGACAGTTCCCTTTGCACTGGGGTGCTGGAGGAGAGCTTCCTGGGTAGCAGGGACCACCCAAAAAGACAAATCAGTGGGTTCTAGATCAAATCATGCCTGAACTCTCCCTAGAAGATAAAATTACCCGACAGAGGCTGTTGTACTTTGGTCATATCCTGGGAAGACATGAGCCCCTGGAAAAGATGACCGTGTCAGGGAAAGACCCGCAATGAGGTGGATGGACTCAGCCAAGGAAGCCAGGAGGGCCCTCTGACTGAAAGGCCTGAGCATGGCTGTCAAGGACAGGATGGAGGTTCTAGAGCAGGGGTGGCCAGACCGCAGCTCAGGAGCCACATGGGGCTCTTCCACGCATATTGGGTGACTGCCAAAGCCCCCACTGCCCCATTGGCCAGCTTGGAGAAGGCATTGCTCTCTTTACATCACTTCTCCAAGCCAAGCCTGCTGACAGCTTGGAGAATCCATTGGAAGTTTCCACCTCTCCCTCTGTCTTCCCTCCCCCCACATCTATTTCCTTCCTTCCTTCCTTCCTTCCTTCCTTCCTTCCTTCCTTCCTTCCTTCCTTCCTTCCTTCCTTCCTTCCTTCCTTCCTTCCTTCCTTCCTTCCTTCCTTCCTTCCTTCCTTCCCTCAAAACCTAATCTTCATGTCTCAGGGCTCAAGAATAAGTTTCCTCAGAAATGCAGGACAAAGGAGAGACAAATTTGGAATTCGGTCAAAAATACGCCACATTGAAAACATCAAAACCCCACAAAAATGTAAATGGGGTCAAATTGACCCTACCATTTTTAAAGCAGAAGTCACAGCTGGGAATCTGTAAAACTCTTTATTTTAAAGAAAGCAATCATTGTAACATTGTAAAGTTGAGATGTTCAGATCAGAGATTTGGAAAATTTGAAGAACAAAGGGAACCAGTCACCTCAATGGACAGGTGGCTGGGGTCATCTAGGCTGGGGTCACCCCCCCCCCCCCCAAGATATGCAGAGTTGAGATCATTCTGAGGTTTGCAAATCTGAAGGACAAAGTATGTGATTAGCTCAGAAAACAGGAGGGCAAAAGGAAAAAATTAGCTCAGACAACTGGTAGTCACCAGGGGTCATCATGCCTCCTTCAAGTCTGGAAAATGTGAGGTTCAGAGGATGCCCTCAGACATGTCCTGGCTTGTCTTGCAAGCGGGTATGGAATGACTTCATTTCCAGAAGTGCAGTGTGGTTCAATTTGAGTTTTTCCGTGAGACTGTGGGCAGGAGGGAAACTTTGACAGAGCGCAAACACAGGACTTTTACCTGCCCCTACTATATACATTGTGGCTGAATGTTCAAATTATTGCACCATTGCACTCATTTCACATGCCAGCAAGGTCATGTTAAAGATCCTACAAGCTAGGCTTCAGCAGTATGTAGATCAGGAACTACACGAAGTTCAAGAGGTAGGGGAACCAGAGATCAAATTGCAAACATTATTTAGATCATGGGTGGCCAACAGTAGCTCTCCAGATGGTTTTTTTGCCTACAACTCCCTTCAGCCCTAGCCAGCATGGCCAATGGCTGAGGCTGATGGGAGTTGTAGGCAAAAAACATCTGGAGAGCTACCATTGGCCACCCCTGCTCTAGATTATGGTGAAAGTATGGGAGTACCAGAAAAACGTCTATTTCTGCTTCATTGACTATGATAAAGCCTTTGATTGTGTGGATCATAACAAACTGCGGTAAGTCCTTAAAGAGATGGGAGTACCAGCCCACCTCACATGTCTCCTGAGAAACCTGTATAAGGGTCAAGAAGCAACTGTCAGAACGGGATATGGAACAACTGATTGGTTTAGAATAGGAAAAGGAGTTTGACAAAGATGTATATTGTCACCCTGCTTGTTTAATTTATATGCAGAGTACATCTTGCGGAATGGTGGCCTGGATGAAGCACAAGCCGGAATTAAGATTGCCGGGAAAAACATCAATAACCTCAGATATGCAGATGATACCACTCTAATGGTAGAAAGTGAGGAGGACCTAAAGAACTTCTTGTCGAGGGTGAAAGAGGAGAGCACAAAAGTAGGCTTGAAACACATCAAAGATCATGGCATCCAGCCGCAACACACCTTGGCAAATAGAAGAGGAAGACATGGAAGTAGTGACAGACTTCACATTTCTGGGATCCAAGATAACTGCAGATGGTGACTATAGCCATGAAATTAAAAGACATTTGCTCTTTGGGAGGACAGCTATGACGAACCTGGGCAGTATAATAAAAAGTAGAGACATCAGCCTGCCAACAAAAGTCTGTATAGTCAAAGCAATCGTATTCCCAGTAGTAATATATGGCTGTGAAAACTGGACCATAAGGAAGGCCAAGCACAGAAGAATAGATGCTTTTGAGCTGTGGTACTGGAGAAGACTCTTGAGAATTTCTTGGACTGCAAGAAGATCAAATCAGTCAGTCCTAAGGGAAATCAACCCTGACTGTTCCCTGGAAGGTCAGATGCTGAAGCTGAAGCTCAAATACTTTGGCCACCAAATGAGAAGGGAGCACTGCCTGGAGAAGATCCTGATGCTGGGAAAGACAGAAGGCCAAAGAAGATGGGGATGGCAAAAGATGAGATGGCTGGACAGTGTTACTGATGCAACAAACACGAATTTGAGCAGACTTTGGAGGATGACTTTGTCCATGGGGTTGCAAAGAGTCGGACTCGACTGTGCGACTGAACAGCAACACTATATACTCAACAATTCAGATTACAAAGACTGCTTTCCCTTTTGGGGGGGGGGGGTGTGTCATTGCAACCGCAAATTCCAAACGTGCTCTAAATCCCCAAAGCCCAAAAAAGTCTATAAATATAAATTATGAGAAAAAATTGTTTTTACTGTTTGCTCCACTTTTCCATAAAATGGCGATGATAGGTGTTGGTCCATCTATTTATACATGGGAACAATGCTAAAATCTCCCCCCCCCCCCATATTTTTGGGGTGGATAGACCCCAAATTATGATTATTCGTAGTGCTTTCATTTTCAAGCCAAGTCTGTTTGGGCCAGATTGACCCCATTTCCCCCTTCGATGAAACTAAAAAAGAAAAAAGAAAGGCAGAGGGGAGGGGGAGGAGAGGGGGACTTCAGGGCACTGCATTCAGTGAGGAGGCAGGTCAACAAGGGGGTTGGTGCTTGTAGAAGGCTTTCAATGGGCAAGCCAGCCCCCCCCCCGACTCCAGGGTTAAAAATGCCCCCGATTCCTTGGGAGGGTTAACTAAGATGATTAGTGTCTTGTGATAGAACTGAGATTTCTTGGGTTTACAGATGGGGCTGTTCAGGGGAAAGAAACCTGACCATGACGTTTGTTTAGAAGTTTCTTTAACCATTCTTTAATTGTTGCAAAGATTCAAATGATTGTTGTCCAACAAAATTGTAGATGTGTGTAGATATATTTGACACTCTGGATGATATGTGGGATTTTCTGGGATACTAGTGAAAGGGTCCCCCAAATCCCTGAAATACTTGGGGTCAACCAGAGTGGGTTTGGGGGCAGCCCGTGTTTGAAGGCTCCCAGCATGGCTTGTTCTGCCACCCCCCCCCCCTTCCTGGGCTTGGTATCGGCTTGCCAGGTTGATTTCTCTGAGATTATTTTGATTGATTTTTGTTGGTTTTGCAAATTTGTGTTCTTTGCTCGAGTTGCTTCATGTCATGCTTACTTTTCATGGTGGATTATCAGGTTTGAGATAGTTGTACATCCTTTGGTAGCACATTGGTGCTCTTCTCTGATTTCACGTCTGCTAGGCTTTCAACAGTGTTCCTATTCAGCTTGGCTTGGGTGATGCTCAGCTTGTACATTGGTGTGGATTCTCAAGTTTTATGTTAAAAAAAACCTTCTTTCCTATTGAGGAGAAAAGGCTGGGGCACCTTGTTCAGAGGTCAGTAGCATTAGACCTCTTGGTTCAATTCACATGAAATTGGGTGGGGTGGGGAGCTGTTTAAAACGCAGCCAGCAGTAACTCCACTGCAGTTTTGGTTCCAGCCTCTCCAGCCTCCCAGAAAGATTCCTCATAGGGAATAATGGAGCCAAAAATATTGGAATCCCAAGAAAACATGAATCTGAATATTTGTAACCCAGAAAACAGGAATACTGATATTTTTCCGTTCCTGATATTCAGATAGAAAAAAATGCTGATTTTTTTTTTTAGCTGCACATCCTTATTTGACAAATGATGAATTTGGATTTAGTACCTAAAGGAACAAATTATTTTGTGGTGACTAAACAATCCCATTTCCCTAGTGAGTCTTATAGGCTGGTTACAGACAGGTGGTTTAAGCTGCCCCAGGGATGGCAGGTGAGTGGACAGAAAAAGTGTGTCCAAAGGTGCACATCTGCCTGCCATCCCACCCCTGCCCTCAACCTATTCCTGGCAGCACCGGGGGAGCACCCAGGGAACAGGGGCATGAGCGCTCTGGAAGCTTCTCCAGGGCTCCCGTGGCCCATCCCAGTTCTGGAGGCAGGCTGTGTGCCGTCTGTTTCCACCGGTTCACTTCTGGCTTGGCATGATGGCACCCTGAGCCGGCCGTGTGGAACCAGGCATAGTGTCAGATCTGCATATGAATTCTGCTTTAGGAGGTTCTTGCTGATGCTTTCCCTGAAACTTTTTTGTTTGAAGTCATATTGCAGCCTTTATTGAGTGTCCTGGGATGGTGAAATCCCTTCCCTAACCTGGTTACTGAGTAATGTCTGATTTGTATCCCCTTGCACAATTGTGGCTGATTTGTGTATCTTGCGTAGTGGCTGTCCAGGAGTGGCCAGTGAATATGGGAGAGAGACATTGTTTGCACGTGGCAGCACGTCTCACATTAGGTGAAGCAGAGAGCAGCAAGGCCTTGATTGTGTGGGTGATGTTGCTGGTTCCTGTGAAGAGTGTCATCTAGGTGGGGGCCCATCACTGCTAGTGAGTAGTTGTCCCTTTCAGTTTCTTAGGAGGGCGGGAGCTCTGCATCAACAGTAATTGATTTATTTTTGCAATTTGTATCCCACCCTATCTCATAGTGGGCTCAGAGCAGCTTACAATAAACAATAGAGCAATTAAAACATTGATTGAAAAAGGGTTAAAATTAAATAATTGATTTAAAAGTACCTCTACATAGTGGCAATTCAGCGGTTAGTTCCAATTTCAAAGTATGCTGAGCTCATGCCAGGAAGGGCGGTGGATCAAACGGATGGGATTAAAACTAGAATGCCAGAGCTGGTGCTGCCCATGGTGCACAGAGCGCCTGGAGCCCTTGAAGCGGGGTTGAGGGGGGAGGCTGATGTTGTTTGATATCTGCAGCTTCAACCAAAGGCCTGGCAGAAGAGCTCCATTTTACACACCTTGTAGCCAATCCTGCCGTGCCCTGACCTCAATTGAGAGCATGTCCCACCAGGCTGGGGCCAGAGCTGAAAAGGCCCTGGCCCTGGTTGAGGCAAGGCGGATGTCTTTTGGGTTAGGGACTACTAGATGGTGCTGGTCCGAAGAATGCAAGGCTCTTTTGGAGTATATACAGGGAGAGAGAGTCCCACAGGGGTGCTGGTCCCTCACCAGATAGGGCCTTGAAGGTTAAGACCATAACCTGAAGCTTTTCTCAGTACTCAGCTAGTGCAGCACAGACATCCCAGCCAGCAGGCATGCCGCTGCATTCTGGGCACACTGAAGCTGCTGGATCAAATTTAAGGGTAGCCCCATGGAGAACAAGCTTGCAGGCATCAAGCCTCCAAGTCTGTAGAAGTGGAGAGTCCTCTTTCTGCAGAGCTTGGCTTCAGGCCTCCTTTGTTGCACTTGCTGGATTTCTGGTAGGAGCAGCATATGTGCACGTAATGTGGTTCCCTTCCCCAGCCCTCCAGAAGGGCCATAGAGGTATCCTTTTGGCTTTGCTTCTTGATTTGGACTCTACCAGAGTTTGCAATAGTGGATGGGAATGGATTTCTCCAGCCCAGTGCAGGCAAGCTCCTCCTGCTTCAAAGAGGGTGCAAAGTAATGTCCAAGACACTTAAGAATAGGCTCACTCGCCTCCTCTCTCATTCAGAAGGGAATAATGGTGTCTTAGTTAATTGATTTTGGCCTTGCAGAAACACCAACAGGATCTGCAGATGATTTAGGAGGGACATGTCAACTCATGTCATGAGTTGAGAGCCAGTTTGGTGTCGTGGTGAAGTGGGCAGACTCTTATCTGGGAGAACTGGGTTTGATCCCCCACTCCTCCACTTGCAGCTGCTGGAATGGCCTTGGGTCAGTCATAGCTCTGGCAGAGTTGTCCTTGAAAGGGCAGCTGCTGTGAGTGTCAAGCATGGAAGTGTCAGATAACCAAGTAATTGATTTATACAAAGTCTCAGTTTATTGATAATCCATTGTTGCTTCAAGGTGGAACACCTTGAAAGTGATACAAAGTACTGTACAGTATGAAGCTTTAAGGGTTACATCAAAGTGCATAGAAGAGATAGTTTAAAGACAAAACAAGGACATGTGAATTACTACAAATATACACCTTGCTATCTCTGCGGTTGAGACTTCCCTCGGTCTCATGCATTCTTGTTACAGTTGATAGTTACTGCATGGAAACCTTTCCGGGAGGTGCCTACTATCAAAGTATGGCATTCCTACATTTGCTACTCAAAGGTGGGAAAAGGAAAGGGGAGGTGAGAACAAAGGAGGGCTACTTAGCTTTGATATGCAATTATATGGAAAGGAATTCTAAAGAAAAGAACAAAACTTAAAACTTAATACTGAATATAAACCACATGCTTGACATACTGCCCCCCCCCCAAGGTCTTCTCCAGGGTTTGTCTGGATGCAGTAGGTAAAACTTCTTTATTAAACTGGGGGCCCTTACATTTGCAGCCTCCACCCACTCATCGTGACTAGGGGGGAAGTGTTTCCACCTGATTAAAAAGTATAGTACCCCCCTCTTCAATGTTGCATCCAGTATTTCTTGCACCTCATAGTGACTCTGACCCTCAATTTGGATAGGTTGTGGAGCTGGTGGTCGAGGATGCCAGGTCGTAGCTCCAGGATCCCGCCGTAATAGACTGCAATGAAAGACAGGGTGAATTTTACTAAACAATTTAGGTAACTCTAATTCCACTGTCACTTTATTTATGATTTTCTTTATTTTGAAAGTTTCTTAGATGCTTGGGGTAGTTTCTTAGATGCTTGGGGTAGTGGTAGGTTTTTGGTTGATAAGAACACAGTTTCTCCTACTTTGAAATTTTCTTTATTTTTAAGCTGCGCCTTGCCAAAGGCTGAGCACATCTCACAGAGGTCTGGGAGGAGCAGAGCAGAGCAGCTCTGATAGCTGAGACAGCTGGAGAAATTGCTGAGAATTTCTGAGTTTTGAAGGACTACATTCTAAGGTTTGTGGGGCTCCCTAAAATTCTAAGGTGTGATAGCTGGGGAACTGCTCTTTGTTTGGTTGACTGCTCTTTGTTTGGTTGACTGCCTTAAGGGTGAAAGAGATTGAGAGTGATTGCTGCTGATTGAGAGTGATTGCTGAGGAGTGCCTCTGCTCCACCTCTTTGCATTTTAAGCTGCGCCTTGCCAAAGGCGCGAGCCTTTGGCGCGAGCCGAAGGGCGAGAGCTAAAGGGCTCTTGGTCTGTGGCTCTTCGCCTAGGGGCTCCCTAAGGAGCAGGAACCCAGATCCCTGGCTTCCTTGTTCTCCAAATAAGGTAAGTTCCCAATAAGGTAAGTTTAGGTAAGTTGACCCGCCAGAAGGGGAGCCACTTAAACAGCATTTAAAGAGGACTGTATATTTTAATATATATATATACAATGAAGATAGAATGCCAGCAGGGGGTTGGGGGCTTTCCAGTGTTTTGCACTGAGTGTCACATGTATGACTATCTGCCCAAAGGACAGAAGACTTGGGTGTGTGCTCGATGCAAGGAGCTCCTGGTCCTCAGGGAATGAGTTCGTACCCTTGAGGCCGAGGTGACTGCCCTGGAGAAGCAGAGACGGTCAGTTAGGCACTTGGGGAAGACTCTCGGGGGCGTATTAGATGAGCCCCGCTCTGAACGTAGCAGCCCCGTTGCTGCCAGAGAGCTTGAGGGTCGAGAGGGAACAGGGCACCGTGCTGAGGATAAGGGGAATGCGCCCTCAGAAGGGACCTCTTCTTCGGTTGGTGAGCGGGAATCCTTTCGCGCCAAGGAACCATCCCTGAGCAGGGGGAGAGGGGGGGTATTGGTAGTTGGTGATTCGATCATTAGGCAAGTAGACAGCCGGGTGGCGAAACCGCGTACTGACCGTATGGTGACTTGCCTGCCTGGTGCGAAGGTAGCGGACATTACGCGTGTAGTAGATAGACTGATAGACAGTGCTGGGGAGGAGCCTGTGGTCGTGGTGCATGTTGGCACCAACGATGTGGGGAAATGCAGTCGTGAGGTCCTGGAGGAAAAATTTAGGCTGCTAGGCAGGAGACTTAAGGCCAGGACCTCCAAGGTAGCCTTCTCGGAAGTGCTACCTGTTCCACGTGCAGGGCAGGAGAGACAGGCACAAATTAGAAGTCTCAATGTGTGGATGAGACGATGGTGTAAGGAGGAAGGGTTTAAGTTTGTTAGGCACTGGGATGCTTTCTGGAACAAGCGGGAACTGTACAAAAGAGACGGTCTCCACTTGTCCCCGGATGGAACCAGGCTGCTGGCGCTTAAAATCAAAAAGGTGGCAGAGCAGTTTTTAAACTAAATCTTGGGGGAAAGCCGACAGGAGATGAAATGTCTCTGGTTCGGGAGGACTCGTCTCAAAGAGATGAAGGGTTAGCTGCTATTTTTCTACCGGGTAACGGACCGGAGTTGTCCACTGTGAAGGTGACAAACAATATGGACTGTCTGCCAGTGTCTCGAGGCGGCAGGAGGAAGGTGGCGGGCCTAGCTCGCCTGGGAAATTATAGATGTTTGTATGCAAATGCTAGAAGTGTTCAAAGTAAAATTGGTGAATTGGAATGTTTAGTGTTGGGAGAAAACATAGACATTGTGGGAATTTCAGAAACTTGGTGGAATGAGGAGAATCAGTGGGACACGGTGATTCCTGGATATAAGCTATATCGGAAGGATAGGGAGGGAAGGGTTGGAGGTGGGGTGGCTCTGTATGTCAGAGAGGATATACGGTCCAGTAAGGCTGAGATCAGAGAATTAGATTCACTTTTAGAAATGCTTTGGGTTGAAATAGAGGGCCCAAAAGGAAATTTAACTATGGGAGTTTGTTATCGCCCACCAAATCAAAAGAGAGAGGACGATTATAATATGATGGAAGGCTTAAAGATAGCGGCTAAACGTAAAAACTGTGTTGTAATAGGTGATTTTAACTACCCGCAGATTGATTGGGTCAATATGTGTTCTGGTCAAGAGAAAGAGATTGAGTTTCTTGATGCTCTCAATGACTGTGCTATGGAGCAGATGGTCTCAGAACCTACCAGGGGTGGGGCGATCCTGGATTTGGTCCTAAGTAATGCCCAAGACTTGGTGAGAGATGTAAAAGTGATTGCGCCGCTTGGGAGCAGTGACCATAATGTTATTGATTTCACCGTTTGTATAAATAGGGAGTTGTCCAAAAAGACCACCACAACCACGTTTAACTTTAAAAGGGGTAAATACACTGAGATGAGGAGGCATGTGAGGAAGAAACTGAAAGGAAAGGTACATATGGTCAAAACCCTTGGGGAAGCTTGGACGCTATTTAAAACTATAATCCTAGAAGCTCAGATAAAATACATACCACAAGTTAGGAAAGGCACAAACAGGCATAAGAAAAGGCCTGCGTGGTTAACAAACAAAGTAATGGAAGCTGTAAAAGGTAAGAAGGACTCCTTTAAGCGGTGGAAAACCAGTCCAAGTGAGATTAGTAAAAGGGAACACAGGCTGTGGCAAATCAAATGCAAGACTGTGATCAGGCAGGCAAAAAGGGACTATGAGGAGCATATTGCAAAAAACATAAAGACCAACAATAAAACTTTCTTCAAATATATTAGAAGTAGGAAACCAGCCAGGGAGGCAGTGGGGCCCTTGGATGACCATGGGGTAAAAGGATTACTGAAGGAGGATAGGGAAATGGCTGAAAAGCTAAATGAATTTTTTGCCTCCGTCTTCACTGTAGAAGACGAGAACTTTTTGCCCGCCCCAGAACCACTAATTTTGGAAGGGGTGTTGAAAGACCTGAGTCAGATTGAGGTGACAAATGAGGAGGTCCTACAACTGATAGACAAATTAAAAACTAATAAGTCACCGGGTCCGGATGGCATACATCCGAGAGTTCTGAAGGAACTCAAAGTTGAACTTGTGGATCTTCTAACAAAAATCTGTAATCTTTCATTGAAATCTGCCTCCGTTCCTGAGGACTGGAAGGTAGCAAATGTCACCCCCATCTTTAAAAAAGGTTCCAGAGGAGATCCGGGAAATTACAGGCCAGTCAGTCTGACTTCAATACCGGGAAAGTTGGTAGGAAGCATTATCAAGGACAGAATGAGTAGGCACATTGATGAACACGGGTTATTGAGGAAGACTCAGCATGGGTTCTGCAAGGGAAGATCTTGCCTCACTAACCTGTTGCATTTCTTTGAGGGGGTGAACAAACATGTGGACAAAGGAGACCCGATAGATGTTGTTTACCTTGACTTCCAGAAAGCTTTTGATAAAGTTCCTCATCAAAGGCTCCTTAGAAAGCTTGAGAATCATGGAGTAAAAGGACAGGTCCTCTTGTGGATCAAAAACTGGCTGAGTAATAGGAAGCAGAGAGTGAGTATAAATGGGCAGTCTTCGCAGTGGAGGACGGTAAGCAGTGGGGTGCCGCAGGGCTCGGTACTGGGTCCCATGCTCTTTAACTTGTTCATAAATGATTTAGAGTTGGGAGTGAGCAGTGAAGTGGCCAAGTTTGCGGATGACACTAAATTGTTCAGGGTGGTGAGAACCAGAGAGGATTGTGAGGAACTCCAAAGGGATCTGTTGAGGCTGGGTGAGTGGGCGTCAACGTGGCAGATGCGGTTCAATGTGGCCAAGTGCAAAGTAATGCACATTGGGGCTAAGAATCCCAGCTACAAATACAAGTTGATGGGGTGTGAACTGGCAGAGACTGATCAAGAGAGAGATCTTGGGGTCATGATAGATAACTCACTGAAAGTGTCAAGACAGTGTGCGTTTGCAATAAAAAAGGCCAATGCCATGCTGGGAATTATTAGGAAGGGAACTGAAAACAAATCAGCCAGTATCATAATGCCCCTGTATAAATCGATGGTGCGGTCTCATTTGGAGTACTGTGTGCAGTTCTGGTCGCCGCACCTCAAAAAGGATATTATAGCTTTAGAGAAGGTGCAGAGAAGGGCAACTAGAATGATTAAAGGGCTGGAGCACTTTCCCTATGAAGATAGGTTGAAACGCTTGGGAGTCTTTAGCTTGGAGAAACGTCGACTGCGGGGTGACATGATAGAGGTTTACAAGATAATGCATGGAATGGAGAAAGTAGAGAAAGAAGTACTTTTCTCCCTTTCTCACAATACAAGAACTCGTGGGCATTCGATGAAATTGCTGAGCAGACAGGTTAAGACGGATAAAAGGAAGTACTTCTTCACCCAAAGGGTGATTAACATGTGGGATTCACTGCCACAGGAGGTGGTGGCGGCCACAAGTATAGCCACCTTCAAGATGGGTTTAGATAAAAATATGGAGCACAGGTCCATCAGTGGCTATTAGCCACAGTGTATGTGTGTATATAACATTTTTTGCCACTGTGTGACACAGAGTGTTGGACTTGATGGGCCGCTGGCCTGATCCAACATGGCTTCTCTTATGTTCTTATGTTCTTATGAAATCTCAGACTGGAGTGTGCTTCTTATCGTAATGTTTTTTGTAAGTGTCTTTGGCCGCCTCCAAGTTTTCCTGTATAACCTTTCATTCTTTTCCTAAAGTCCCCCACCATTGCTTAAACGAGGAAGGTAATTCAGTTGATTCGCCTCCGGTTAGTAAAGGGAAAGGCTTCCCCTCGTATCCATTCACTACTCTGAAAGGTGAGGTTTTAGTGGAGCTGTGAACACTATTATTGTATCCGTATTCAGTGAAAGGTAACAGCTCCACCCAATTAGACTGTTGGTAATTCACGTAGCACCGTAAGTATTGCTCTAGAAGCGCATTCACTCTCTCTGTCTGCCCGTCCATCTCGAGGTGGTATGCAGAGCTCAGACCTTGTTCTATGTTGGTTAATTTGCAAAACTCCCGCCAGAAGTTGGCAACGAACTGTGGGCCTCTGTCACTAATGATCTTATCTGGGAATGAATGTAGTTTAACTACATGCTGCAAGAATAAATATGCTAACTTCTTGGCATTAGGCAGTTTGGTGCAGGGTATGAAATGGGCTTGCTTTGAGAATGTGTCTACTACTACCAATATCACTGTTTTTCCTTGGGACATAGGCAGTTCCACGATAAAGTCCATGGAGACTACTGACCACGGTCTCCCTGCTGTTTCTAAGGGCTGTAATAATCCAGGGGGTTTCCCTCCCCCCCTTTTTTGCCATGATGCATACAGGGCAGGTGGATACATATTCGGAAATGTCTTTTTTCATTTGTGGCCGCCAAAATTGTCTATTGACTAAATGCAGGGTTTTCACGTAACCAAAGTGCCCTGAGATTTTACTATTGTGGCACAGTTGTAATACTTCCCCCCAGAGATTCTCTGGTACGTAGAGCTTCTCCTCATGATACCAAAAGCCCCCTTCCCCTTTGAGGACTCCTTCCGGTTTAGAGTCTCCTTCTTTCTCTACTTCTTTGATCAGTCTTTCTCCTCCCCAATTTTCTCCAATGTTACCTTTTTTGGTTTTTGACCTAGTGGTGACCACCCTGACTAAGTGATCGGGTGATATGATCGAGTCTATCACTTCTTCTTTCTGATTATTGTGCTGGGGGGAGTCTGGATAAGGCATCGGCCAAGAAATTTTTTGACCCTGGGATATGCTTCAGGGTGAAGTCAAATTTGGCGAAAAAGCCCGCCCACCGAATTTGTTTTTCAGTCAACTTCCTATGCCTTGTAAGGGCCTCTAAGTTTTTGTGATCTGTCCAAATCTCAAATGGTACTCTGGCTCCCTCTAGCCAGGACCTCCAGGTCTTTAAGGCAAAAGCTACAGCAAATGCCTCTTTGTCCCACACAGATCAATTCTGCTGTTCTTGAGAGAATTTTTTGGAGATGTAGGCACATCTCCCTTCATTATCGGCCTGCATCTCCCTTCATTATCGGCCTGAATCTCCCTTCATTATCGGCCTGCATTAATATTGCTCTTATGGCCACATCGGAGGCGTCGCACTGGACCACGAAAGGTCACAGTTCGTCTGGGTGGTTGAGAATGGGTTCACTAGTGAACAGTCTTTTCAGTTTGTTAAATGCCTCTTGACATTTGGGGGTCCATGCTAATTTTGCCCCCAGCCTTTTTGCTTCTGGACCTTTCCCTTTTGTTTTTTGCAGGTCCCTTAGTGGCAACAAGGTGTGTGCAAAGCCCTGAATGAAATTACGGTAAAAATTCGCGAATCCGAGGAATGATTGAAGCTGTCTACGTGTCCTCAGGGGTTCCCAATCTAGTACTGCTTGTCTTTTGGCTGGGTCCATAGCCAGCCCCTTCCCAGATACTCGATAACCCACATAATCCAACTCTGTCTTGTGGAACTCACATTTAGAAAGTTCAACATCCAGTTTGTGTTCGTATAAGGTAGTGAGTACTCTTCTCACTAATTTTACATGGGAGTTCAAGTCTTTTGAATAAATAATTATATCATCCAGATACACCACGACCCCCTTGTATAGGTACTCCCTTAACACTTCGTTAATAAAGTTCGTGAATACTCCCGGTGCCCCTTGTAATCCAAATGGCATGACCAAGTATTCGAATTGACCCATGGGGGTGTTAAAGGCGGTTTTCCACTCATTGCCTTCCCTTATTCGCACTCTAAAATAAGCATCTCTTAAATCCAATTTCATGAAAATTTTCCCCTCCGATACAGTGCTTAGCAAGTCCTTAATTAAAGGGATGGGGTAAGCATTTGATGTCGAAATCCCATTGATCACTCTAAAGTCTGTGCAGAGTCTAAGCCCCCCGTCTTTCTTCTTTCTAAATAATACCGGGGCAGCGTGTGGGGCTGTTGCCGGTCGGATAAATTCTCTTTTCAGATTTTTATCTAGGAATTTCCTTAGCTCAGCTTTCTCTGCCCACCCCATGGAATATAATTTAGCTTTGAGTAGCTCTTGCCTGGGAATGAGTTCTATCGCACAATCTGTGTTCCGATGTGGAGGGAGCTTGTTCACTTCTTCCTCGCTAAACACCTTTTTAAAGTCTTTGTATTCTTTAGGGATGGAGCGGACTTCTTCTACGGTTAAGCATAGTCTCTCATTTCTAGGGGGGGTTCCATTCCCCACTCCTTGTCCCATTGATGGGGTTTCATTTACTGTCTGTAAAGTCTATGCATTAGTCCCCCCACCTAATGTCTGGTTCGTGCTTGGCTAGCCAGCCCACTTCCAAAACCACTTCGAAAGAAGCGGAGGGAGCAATCACAAAAAGTTCAACATCCCAATGATTTTCTATGCCTACTGGCACGGCATGAGTTTGCTCCACACATGGCTCCCCTTTCATTACTGTCCCATCCATTTGCTCGAACTGTATGGGGTGGGGCAAGGGGACTCTAGAGAGACCTAATGCATCTACTAGCTTGGGGGTGATTATTTCTCTAGTGCACCTGGAGTCAATCAGAGCCCGTACATGTATGAATCTCTTTCGTCTTGAATTTAATAAAGTCAATGGGACAAAGAATAAAGATCCAGTTATCCTCATCCTCAATGGTGCGTTAAATCCATGACCTGCTGCTCGGCACCTTTCAGTACAAGTCGGTCTCATTTCCCGATCCTTCTTAAAAATGTTCCGGTTCCGGCGGGGCGGTGCGGTAGCGTCCCGAGCTAGCTCTTCGAGACGAACCGCAAATTCAACCTGCTGGGGGGCCTTCGGGGTCCGCACAACCTCCAGTTGAGGGGGGTAAAGTGCGCTGAAAGAGCGAGGGGAATAGTGGGGAGCCCGTATGGGCATTCCCCAAGTGTTTACCCTCCGTCTTGTGCACCGCGGTTGAAGGCGTCTTCGGGCGAAACAGCCCCAGCCACCGGATTTCTGAGGTGGACTGTGGTCGGCGGTGGAGGAGAAATGAGCGGTGAAGGAGACGTTTTGTTCATTTGTTTATTTGCTCACCTCCTCTCCGGTACTCTTTTTTGGGGGAACTTTGCTGGGCGCCTCCCCGCGAGAGGGGGAGAGATTAAGTGAGTCGGCGTTGCAGCGGGTGTGTGCCGACGGCCGGAAAGAAGAAGACCGACGGTTTTTTTTTTCTCTCTGTTTGGCAACAGGCTGCACGAAGACGGAATTTATATTTAAACAACTGGAGGTGACGTGAAATGCTGAAGTTTTAGGCATCCTCATTTGTTCTTCTTTTTCTGTGACAACTGCTCCAGTGACTAGAGGGTTAACTTGAAGTGCTGGAGGGCGTACTGACGCGCTGACGTGCTGGCGTGTCTGACGGCTGGGCGTGCAGGCGCTTTGGATACTGGCCGGCCAGAGGAGACTCAAGAGCTTTGGAAAGACGAGGCGTGTGCCGAAGATTGATGTCAGGAAGGCAGGAAGGAAGCTGTTTCAGCTGAATCTCTGGCAAGATAAGTTCAGCCCGACTCGCAGCATGTGTTTATTTTATTTTTCATCTTTTTTGTGCTTCAAATAAGAACGGACAGTGCGGTTTGAATGGACTAAATTTAAGACATCTTAGAATCACAGATGTTCCAGGTTTATTCACATTGGATGTCAAAGATCTGAGACTGAGATCTCCACAGTACTAACAGTGTATTGAGCTACATAGCGTATTGAACTACATCCTACTTCAGTAAAGTTTCATTGGACGGAGTCTACTCTTAGTTGGTGCAGGATTCTGGACAGCTTTTGGCTTAACATCTCTCTGACTCTTGTTGCCAATCCATATTTTCTTTCATGTTACTTTGTTTTTCAGGTCAAGCATAAACAATGGTATTAGCTTGAGAAGGGTTAATCTTCTCGAGTTGTTGGTTAATTCTTTAATTTGCCCTAATTGTTGGTATAGTTTTTGATCAAGTGTTTCTGTTTAGTCTGAATAAGTTAATAACTAAGTCAGTCTGACCTGCTGTTAGAACAATGTCTCAGCCAGGGAAAACAAAATTTTCGCCAGGGCAGCCTAAGGCTGTAGGTGCAGCTTTTTCACAGGATGCGCTGAAGGATATTCAACTAAATTTTTTAGATGCGCTAAATCAAATGAAGGAGATACTAACAAAACAGATGGAAGGGGTTGTAAGCAAAATGGAAAGTCTTGATGATAAATTTGGGGAGACAAAGAAGGATATAACTGAGGTGGTTAAAATGACCAAATCAATAGAGGGTAAGCTCAGACTAATGGAAGGTAAAATGGAGGAAATAGAAGTTAACCAGGGAAAATCTGAGGTGAAATTTATCCAAATGGAAATGGCTCAAGCGGAGTACGTACTTAGGTTTTTAAACATACCGGAGGAGGAGAATGAAAATTTGGTTAAATTAATGAGTGAAGCCTTAGCTGATCCGTTGATGATGGATAAGACTGAAGTAGAGAAGGAATTCGATTCTGTATATAGAGTTAATACCACCTACGCTAGAAAGAATGGGCTTAATCGGGAGGTTCATTTAAGATTTACTCGTAAGATGATAAAGGAGAGGGTTTGGAGGGAAGCAAGAGATCAGCAGCTGACTATTAACGGGATTAAAATAAAGATAATGAAGGAAATACCTTGGTCGGTTAGAAATAAGAGGAAAGAATACATGCAGTTGGCCCTTGCTTTGCAAGAAAAAGGGATCTTGTATAGATGGTTAGTCCCTGAGGGGCTGTTGTTCACTTATGTAAATAATAGATTCAAGATAGATTCAATTGCCAAATTGGAGGAATTTATTAAAACACACAGTGGCAATTGGCAAAAAGGAAAAATCAAGGGGAAAAATTTAAACGGATCAGAGAGACAGCCGGAACAAATAGACACATTAAAAGAATTTCAGTTGTTGGATCTAGAAGAGCGAGAGGAGGGAGAGGTTTCCCAAACCGAAGAAATAAAAAGAGAGACCAGGCTACAGGGAAAAAAAAAAAAGAATTCAATAGATTAGTGGTGAAACCAATATGGTGAATAGACTAAAAATTATTTCGGTAAACGTTAATGGCCTTAACTCCCCCCAGAAAAGGAAGCAAATTTTTTTACAGTTGAATAAATTTAAGGCGGACATTATTTGTATACAAGAGACCCACATGAGGAAAAAAGATGAAGCGCTCCTACATAATAAGAGACTTGGTAAAGCTTATATTACATCGGAGGAAGACAAAAGAAAGAGAGGGCTGGTGACATATGTCAAAGAAGGGTTACAGGCTGAATTAATTTTTGAGGGTAAGGAGGCGAGAATGCATGGAATTGAAATAATAAAGGACTCAAAAAAGTTTCTTTTGGTTAACGTCTACGCGCCCAATGACAATCAAAGACTGTTTTATAAAGAATTATACTCTAGGGTAATTGACGCTGATTATGAAAATCTTTGTATTATTGGCGACTTAAATGCAGTCGAAAATCCAGAGTTAGATAGAAGCCCTAAAAACGATAAAAAGAAATCCAAGACAAACAGTAGTAATATTCTTCCTGAAACCTTTATGAGATTAGTGGATGAATTTGCCCTAGTCGATGTTTGGCGTACGCTTAACCCTAAAAGAAGAGATTATATGTATTTTTCAAACAGACATGCTTCTTGGTCTAGGATCGATTCGATCTGGATATCATTAGGTTTAATGAAAGTGGTACAAGAAGCGGAAATTTTCCCTTCTACAATTGCTGACCATTCACCTATTATGTTATCAATAAGTACTCCTAAAAGGAATTCGGGATGGAGAATGAATTTAAGTTTGATGAGGGACAAGAGATTTATTCGGTATATAGAGGAAGAAATGAAGTCTTTTTTTCTGTTAAACACACAGAATGATGTATCGTACACAACCATTTGGGAAACCAGTAAAGCTTTTTTTAGGGGACTGGTTATTAGCTACAGTGCAAAAAAGTGGCGGGAAGACAGTAGTAATCTGTTGAAATGGACAGATTTAATTAAAACTAAGGAAACGCTGTTAAAAGTAAATCCCACAATAAAGGAGCTTAGGTCTGAGATCAGGAATCTCCAACACAAAGTTCATTTAATCTATTTAGATCAGGTGGAGAGAAAGATAGCTTACTCCAAAGCATACTTTTTTGAGAACGCAAACAAACCTGGTAAGTGGCTTGCATACAAAGTAAGGAAAGAGAGAGAGAAGAAAATGATTAAAACCTTAAAGGATAAGAATGGGCAGAATACCTCAGCTCTGGAGGATATGAAAGTAATAGTGCAAGAGTTTTACAAGAACTTATACAAAAAAGAGGAAAGACATAAGGCTGAACAAGAAGAATATCTCTTGAACAGGGTGCGGACAAAACTAACAAATCAACAGAGAGAGATACTAACCGGTTCAATAACGATGCTCGAAATTGTAGAAGCATGGAATAAAATTAAAAGTAATAAGGCGCCCGGACCTGATGGCATCCCTCCGGAATACTATATAACTTTTAAAGAGAATTTACTAGACCCATTTAAAAACTTATTAGAGGAGGTCTGGTGTTTGGCTAAAATTCCAGAGTCATGGCAGCACAGTAATGTAGTTCTTATTCCAAAATCTGGTAAGGATACCGATAATATAGGGAATTACCGCCCTATATCTTTACTAAATATAGATTACAAAATATATACGACGATTTTGGCAAATAGACTCAAATTGGTTTTGAGGGAGGTTATTCATCCTGATCAAACTGGATTCTTACCAAGAAGATATATGCGAACAAATACTAGGATGTTATTAAATTTTTTGGAAAATTTTGAGTTTAATAGGGATAAACAACTAGCACTTTTATTTCTTGATGCGGAAAAAGCTTTTGATAATTTAGATTGGAATTTTATGTTGGAACTTTTAGAAAAGACTAATTTTGGAGATAAATTTGTAAACAACATACGAGCAATATATGACAAACAATATGCCAAGATAATTATCAATGGAGATTTGACAGAGGAAATTCACCTCACTAAGGGTACAAGGCAAGGTTGTCCTCTGTCCCCCCTATTGTTTATTTTTTCTTTGGAATTACTAACCGAAACAATCAGGTCTGATAACAGAGTTGAGGGTCTAAAAGTCAAAGGTGAAAGTTATAAAATATTAGCCTACGCAGACGACATGGTTCTTGTTCTTCAAAATCCTCTGGAGTCAATAGAGGCGGTTTTAAACCACCTAGAAGAATATGGGAAAGTTGCCGGCTTGAAAATAAATATAAATAAGTCAAAACTGTTAACTAAAAATATGTCGGCACAGGCAATTGCGGATCTGGAAAGAATATCAGGATTCAAAAGGGATAAAAAAATAAAATATTTAGGTTTAGTGGTCTCTGATAAGTGCAGTGCTATCTACGAAGATAATTAGGTCCCTTTATTAAAGGAAATTGACACTTTATTTAAAAAATGGGCCAACTTGAGACTTTCATTGTGTGTCATTACTCAAAATGAACATTCTTCCCAAAGTTCTATTTCTGTTTCAAATGGCAAATTTTGCAGTAAAGGACTCTTTCCTTACGAAGTTAAATCAGCTGTCTAAAAAATTTGTCTGGCAGGGGAAAAAACCCAGAGTTGGTTGGAAAATTTTAACAGACAAAAAAGAGAATGGAGGCCTTGGTCTACCTGATTATGAGATTTACCATACTGCCTGCTCAATTTTATGGCTGAAAGATTGGGTAACTTTGGAAGATACTCGGGTATTATCAATAGAAGGGGCTGATTTACAAGCCGGTTGGCATGCAAATATGTGGTACATCCAGAAACCCCAAAACTATTTCAAAAACCACTTAATACGTAAATCTTTACTGCAAACCTGGACAAAAGGAAAAAGGAAAATATACGATAAAACGCCCAGGTGGTTATCTCCAATGGAGGCATCAATCCGTCCGCAACTGTGGTCTCCGGGAAGGACAGTAAGATATTCAGACTTATTAGACGAGAATAATAAAATCAGGAAGAAGGATGATCTAGAAGCAAGAGGGATTACCCTGGATTGGTGGGTAATGACACAAATTCTGGCAAAATATAATTACGATAAGACTGTTGGGTTTACTAAGATAAATTTTGATTTTGATATGATAATAACAGCGAAAACTGGAAAATTGATTAAGAAGGTTTATAATTATTTATTACAAATAAAACTTGAGGATGAAATGGTCAAAAATGCGATGTTAAAATGGTCAAAGAACTTAAAGTTTAACATAACTTTGGAACAATGGGAGATGTTATGGAGAAATAATTATAAGATCATAAAGCCTGTCAATTACCGGGAAAATTTCTTTAAACTATTTCACAGGTGGCACATTACACCGGTGTTATTAAATAAAATCAACCATGTTATTCCACCTAATTGTTGGAAATGCGAAGTAAGGGCAGGAACTTATTACCACTTATGGTGGACTTGTAATGTGTCCAAAAGATATTGGAAAGGTATCCATAAGATATTGGTAGATATACTTAAGGTTAACTTTCCTTTCAAATCGGAATGTATGTTATTATCGTTAGTCAGAGAGATGGTTCCCCGCGAGGACGAATTTATCACAGTGTATATTATAACTGCGGCCAGAATTTTATTTGCCCAAAACTGGAAATCCAAAGCCCTACCAAAGAGGGAAGAACTAATTCAAAAAATTTTGCAGTTGGCTGAAACGGATATACTAGCCAATATGACACGAGGTAAATCGAAGGAGGATGCAATAAAAAGATGGGAAAAAGTGTATTTATGGCTAGAAAAAAATTAAAGTTAATAGGATAACTTAATTAGCATTATAATTTTCTAACATCTTTAGTATTATTAATATCAGTGGTGACTTTTTTTTTTGTAGAAAGAAAAGAAAGATATTAAGTTCAGATTTGGGATTTTCATACCACAGTACCACCCTAATCGGGAAGAGTGAATGTTGTTTTAGGATGATGTTAATCCTATGTGCGGTTTGAATTTGTTGTATTTGGATGTGTGTGTTTTTTTTAATGTTTTACTTAT
The DNA here is from genome assembly GCF_032191835.1 of Heteronotia binoei. Lineage (NCBI taxonomy): Eukaryota > Metazoa > Chordata > Lepidosauria > Squamata > Gekkonidae > Heteronotia > Heteronotia binoei. Next base: position 137,605,820 of record NC_083229.1, read on the forward strand.
TTCTTGCTTCGCTTTTATGTTTCTGGCACCAATGTCCTGTTTGTATGTATGGAAGATTGAATAAATATTATAAACTCAAAAAAAAAAAAAAGTCGGTCTCGTTTCCCGCTGACTCCTCTTCCCAAGGCAGTTCACTCAACTCATCGATGATGATGGTTTCCTCCTCCGTGATAGTTGGGGTCATGGTGCTCCCTTTTGCCGACTCTTTGGGGTGCGTTGAAGTCTTCTTGGGTGCTGATGCCCTGGGCTTTGGAGTAAGGGGGGCCTCGAGGTCTTTCCGGGCAGTTAGCTGCCAGATGATTTGGGTCCCCACATCGGAAGCATCTGCATGGGGTCTGTGGTTTGGCAGCTTCTCCAGCCTGAGGGGCTTTCTTCCCCTCGGTTTTTGCCCCTGACTGAGACTCACGTCTCCCCTTTCCCCCTTGCTGCTGTTGTCGCTGCAGGGCCACTCTTTTCATGTTAGTCTCCACTTTGCCAGCTAGTTGCACCCACCCCACCAGCGTAGTGGGGCGAGCTTGCTCAAAAGCCTGATCTAACACACTTGCATTCAGGCCCCTCTGGAACTCCTCTATCTTCATCACCTCGTTCCAACCCCGAACCTTTGCCATGTTAGCTCTGAATTCGGCAGCGTACTCATGTACTGATTTCGACCCCTGTTGCATGTCTTGGAGGGCCATTAGCGCTCTGGTTTCTTGTAGCGGATCCTCATACTGGGTGAGAAACGCCTGCAAGAAAGCGGCCACGGTGTCTAATTCTGGGCTTCTGGTCTCGTACAGGCTCACGTACCATCTCTTGGGGCTCCCTTCAGTTTGGACCCCAAGTAATCCACCCGGCTAAATTCGTCAGGGAAGGTATTTCCCCAATAGTGCATGTAACTATTGGCTTGGATGGAGAAATATTCTACCTCTTCGGGGTCTCCGTCGAACGTCGCATCCAATTCTCTTCCCCTGCCGTAATCTCGGGGGGCAGGTACCGGCGCCACCGGTGGTTGAGCTGGAGCCACGAGTGACAGGACCACTGGTGGGGCGGGAGGCTGCGGAACCAGTGGTGGTCTTCCAGCTGGGAGTATTGGTACCCCCCTCGGGTCCATGGGTCTCAGCACACGGTCAATCTGCCTCCTAATTTCTTGGGCCATGAAAGTGGCGTTGGCTTTGATCTCATCCCTCAAGCCCCTGGCCATGTCCGCCATTTCGTTCCTCACTGTTTGGAGAATGCCTCACTCGATCGGCCCTCTCCTTCCTCTTCATCTGGGCCAGGTTGTTCGGGATCCCCCCCTCGGTCTTCTTGATCAGGTCAGGGTTCTTCCCATTCCTCACCTTCCACTGGTGGGGCATACTCTCGCGCTTCTCCCGGACCTTCCTCCCCGATCATCACTCTCACCCTACGGGAGTGCCTTGTCAGGATGGCGTCCCTCCGGGCTGGTGCTTCTTCCATTAAGGTGGTTGAAGTTCATGGTTCCCACTTGGGGGGGGGGTGACCAGGAATTGTTGTATGTGCAGAGGGGACCTGCGCCCCGCGGCTCTCCGTGCATCTAAGATGTGCCATGGGGGGGGTCCTCACTTTGACTTCATCGTCCAGTCCTCTTTCCAGAGGGTTGGGAAATTCTCTGTTATCTGGAGCTCTCTCCGCCATCTGGTCAGAAAGTTGCCAGTTCAGTTGAATTTCCACGAGGATCACTTTCAAAATGTCAACCATGGAAGTTTCAGATAACCAAGTAATTGCTTAATACAAATTCTCAGTTTATTGATAATCCATTGTTGCTTCACGGTGGAACACCTTGAAAGTGATACAAAGTACTGTATGGTATGAAGCTTTAAGGGTTACATCAAAGTGCATAGAAGAGATAGTTTAAAGACATAACAAGGACGTGTGAATTACAACAAATATTCACCTTGCTATCTCTGTGGTTGAAATTTCCCTCGGTCCCATGCATTCTTGTTAAAGTTGATAGTTACTGCATGGAAACCTTTCCGGGAGGTGCCTATTATCAAAGCATGGCATTCCTACATTTGCTACTCAAAGGTGGGAAAATGAAAAGGGAGGTGAGAACAAAGGAGGGCTACTTAGCTTTGATATGCAATTATATGGAAAGGAATTCTAAAGAAAAGAACAAAACTTAAAACTTAATACTGAATATAAACCACATGCTTGACAGTGAGAGCCCCCTCAGCCCCACCCACCTCACTGGGTGTCTGTTGTGGGAGAAGGAGCTATAGGAAATTGTGAGCCACTCTGAGACTCTGATTGCAGTCTTTTTCTTTATCATCTCTCTCTGATTTATATATATATATCTTTATTCCCTACACCGTGTTTTCATTAAAATTCAGTCTTGCTAAGTGGTGACCATATAAGCTTAGTTGGTTATCCCATTTGGGCCATAAACCACATCAAGGAAGGGATCATAGCCCCAGTTTCCTCCTTTGCCCTGAAAGGTATCTTCCTACACAACCTCACTGATCCGTCGATGGAATTTGGTATCTTTGGGTCCCAATCGATCTATTTTGAGAGATATTGTCTCCCCCCCCCACCCAGCTCTTTGTTCTAACCACTGGTATTGTCTCAGTCCTCAGTTTCAGAAGGTTGACTGCAAAGCCCTGGTTGAAAACCTGCCTTGGAGGGACGTCTCTGTGACTGAACAAAGCAGGAATCCAGTAGCAGTTTTAAGACCAACGGAGTTTTATTCAGAATGTCAGCTTTTGTGTGCATGCAGACTTCTCCAAATAAGGAGTGAGGCACAATGAGGAGAGCTGCATGTAGCTGGTGGGCAGTGGTTGAGAATGCAAAATGGTACAAAGTGACTTGGCAGCAGCTGTGCCATCCTAAAGGAGGCATCTGCAAAGATTGTGCTGCTCTCCCTCGCCCCTCTCACCTGCACTGCTTTCTCTTTTCCCTGCTGGACCTCACTGGACCTCAGCTGCTAGAACAGACCTATATGTTTTCCTTCTTCATTTCTCCCCCCCCCCTCCTGTAACCTTTGCTTTGGTTAGGATTTAGCAGAAATTAGGATTTGTAGAATATCAATCGCATGTGTGTGTTTCCAGCTCCGTATTCAGTCTGCTAATTCCCTTTGCTATGGTTATTTCCTTCAATAATTTTTTAACTTTAAACACATGCCTCTTTCATGCTGAGAATCTGTATATGTTAAATCAAATCTTGGGCCCTGGTACATGCTGGGCAGCCAAGTCCCAATGACATTGTCCCTGAGCTTACACATTTATGGCCTGTTGATTTGAAGTGGACACTCCTGCAGCAGGGTCTATATATAAGTAGGCCATTTGGGCCACACCAGGGGTTCATCCATGGAAATGTTCTCCTCTGCCCCTGGAGGAAGTTTCTGCAGCAAAGAAGGAAGCTAGGAAGCCAATGTTGACTGATGATTAGAGCGTTCAGCCAGGATCTGGGAGAGCCAGGTTTGACTCATGGAAGCTTGCTAGAGACCTTGGGCTGGTCACACACTCTTGGCCCAACCTAATCACAGGGTTGTTGTGTGGATAAAATTATGGGGGAAAGAATAATGGCAGCAACTTTGGCTTCCCACTGGGGAGAAAATGAGCAAAGTGCCAAGTTCCAAGCATGGCGTCCTTCGGTCAGGTCTGAAGGCGACGTTAGAGAGGTACCTCTCAGCCTCTGGCTCATCATAAGGTTCAAGACCATGACTGTGCCGGAACTGCTCAACTTCTGTCTGGCTGTGGGCCAGATGAGATTCTGCAAGGCTGAGCTGGTGGAGCAGCTGGAGTCTGACGACTGGAATGTTCTGGAAGGGGGAGGGGGCATAAGGAGTTTCTCCTTTGGAGGTGCTGAGAGAGTGGCCGCTGCGCATCCGTGTCCCCTGTTTGGGGGTCATGCTGATTGGTGTTTCTTGTGTTTAGCTGATTTTGTCTGGAGATTTCCTCTACTGGCACTCGGATAAGCATAAACAGGAGGCTTCTGCTGTTCTTGGTTTTCATTCAGCTGAATATTTGCTACATTTTTAATGCTGTGTATGAATACTTCCATCTCATAAATCCACTGAGCTTCCTTTTCCCAGCTGCCTTTTTGAGTGACTCTGAAGGTTCCTGCAGTGAGTTTCCCCGTCGCCCTCAGCCATCTCAGCCCCGGCGGTTGCCCTCTTTCAGTCACATCCCATTTGACTCACAGGGGCTGCCCTCCCAGCAGAGCACGAGTCCTTTCAAAATACGAAGAGTAGAATCAGTTTGGTTGACAGCAAAACTGAACTGTTTCATTGCATGGAATTGTGTCTGCCTCGTGATTTCCCAAGTGAGCAAAACAAAAAGAAACAGAATGTAGAAATGGAGCAGAACAAAGGACATGCACATGGAACCAAATAAGTGAGAGGGAAAACACAAGGGACAGTTTCTTAGAAGGTTTGACTTTGGTACATCCCTTAATTCCCTATTTCCCTCCCTCCCCTTCCCCCCCCCTCCATGATGTTGTGCAGGGTTTCTTTCTAGTGATTACAACTAGACACACCCTTTCCCTTTGGAAGGAAGACGTTGTTGTTGTTGATATAGAAGTGAAAAAAGCTCTGAAGGATGAGACTGCTGCACTCTAAAACGAAGATAAAATGGCACTATTGCCATTTTTTTTTAAAAAAAAAATTACATTTACCAAGTTGCAAAGGAGCATGAATGCCAAGGAAGGCAGCTCCCTTCGACCTTGAATGTGTTGCAGAAGATGCAGTTTCCCCAATTGAAGCTTTTCTCCAGTGTTGTATAGCAAACTACAGTTGCCAGAATTTTGCCATCTTCTCTGCAACTCTGTCCTTCCCCTGCTCACTTTGTTTGCATCCCCCCTCCATAATTCCCAGGGCTGCCTGACTCGCCTCCTGAATAGCCTGAACTCATCAGAGCTGAGAGGCAGAGCAGGGCTCAGTGGGGCTGTTCTGCAGAAGATGATGGCAGACCACCCGTGTCCCTCTCTTGGCCTGGTGCTCCTGGGGTCCCAAGCAGTCTGCAACTGGACCTCCTTAATCATTCACTAGGAGATGGTCATGTTTCGCAGCAGTCTTCCTCTGTCAGTCAGTGCCAGGCAGTCAATACTTCCAACGGATGTTTGGATGCAGATTATTATCACCCACAGGGGCTGCAATAGACAGCGGCCGTTCTCAACTGTGAGCGAGTGCAGAATGAGTAAGCTGCACTGAATGGGTTGCAACTGTGGTTCTAGAGAGGAGGGCAACAATCCTGCTGTGAGGGGGGGGGGGGCTCAAGTCTTTCATTTTGCAATCCGAATTCTCAGCAAGGGAGGCTTTGGGATTGTTGTGGGCTCCATGCTCCACTGCTATAAATATGTTGCAACCATTCACTCTGCTATCAATTTGTTGGGAAATAAATGTTAAATTCAAAGGCTTGGAATGGTAATAATTGGAGGCGAGGCTTAAGCTTAGCAAAAGAAATAACGTTTACTAGAAAACATCAGGATAGGGTTCTTGGGATAAAACAGAAAAACAATATAGCTTACCAGCTAGTCTAACTACGTCTGATCTACATGGCTACATCATTTGTCTCAACTGTTCTTCTCCCCAAACAGCATTTCGCCAGGAAGAAGGGCAATTGAGCTTGCATACAAGATCAAAGCATTTCACACCTAACATCCTCTCTGACCAATGCTGTGTTCACATCTTTCATGGGTAAAAGAAGAATCAGCCCACTATGGGGTTTAGGTCACAATACATCACTTCCTCTATCAGGTAAACAAACAGTTAACTATATAATGGCTGGAATGTACATAGCTTGTATTCCAACAAACCCCTTCTCAAGTTATGCAACATTACGGTCATTAGCAATTTCAATCAAATTCATACTTTCACATAGTCATTCAAACTTCAGTCTGTCCAGCGGCTTCATCATGATGTCAGCGATCATTTCTTCAGTAGGGCAGTACTGTAATTCAATCAGTCCTTCTTTAATCATCTCTTGCACAAGTAAACACTTGATGACAATATGTTTGTTGTCTTAGTTTTATGTTCTCAGCTTTGTATATGCTTATGCATGCTTGGCTGTCTTCATACATGAGTACTGGTTTAGGTTCCTCTATTCCAAATTCCTTAGGAAGAAAAATAATCCATTCCAGTTCATTGCATGCCCTTTGAGCAGACACACATTCAGCTTCAGCAGTAGATTGAGCTACAATCTTTTGTTTCTTAGTGTTCCAGTCAATCACACTATCTCCATAGAAGAATACTATAATCAACACTTGTTGATTTTCCATCTCCTTCATTTATCCCAAAGTTGGCGTCCATGTAGACTACTAGTCTTGGATTGTCACATGCTGAAATTAGTAATTTGTAATCAGCAGTTTTAAACAGGTATCTTGCCAGTCTCTTTATGGCATTCCAATCATGATAATATGGTGAACTTGTCTTTCTACTCAAGATTCCAACAGAAGTAGAAATATCTGGTCTCGAGATTCTGCTTAAGTACAGTAGTTTTCCAATTGCTTCTCTATATTCACAATTGTTTTCAAGCAATTTTCCTTCTTGCAAAGTTAAGTATGCTGGATCAAGTGGTGTACTAATGTTTCCATGTTTCTTTATTCCCATGGATTCAATAAAGTCCATAATTTTGTGTTTTTGGTTCAGCACAAAACTTCCATCTTCAGCTCTTTCAATTTGTATTCCAAGGTAATGTTTTATGTCTCCCAGTTGTTTGACTTCCACATCTTTATTTAGCTCATCAGCAATTTCTTTGATGTCCTCCTTGTTGTAGCAACATAAAATCAGATCGTCAACGTAAGTCAATATGTACTGGTATTGTCCATTTTGAGTCTTTTAAACAAACAGGGCTCTGATTTTCCTTGTTGAAATCCTTGCTTCTTTAGAAGTTCTGTCAGCTTATCTGACCAACCTCTTGCGGCTTGTTTTAATCCATAAATTCCTTTTTGAAGTTTACACAAAAGTTTTTCCTTTCCAACTTCTTCAAATCCTTCAGGTTGTTCCATGTAGATTTCCTCTGTTAAGTCTCCATTGAGGAAAGTTGTTTTAATGTCCATGTGTTCAACTTGCATGCCTTTGGAGGCTGCAATTGTTAGAAGTATTCTGAATGCAACATGACTTATGACAGGTGTAAAAGTCTCTGTATAGTCAATTCCTTGTTCTTGCTTGCATCCTTTTGCTACTAAACGTGCTTTGTATCGATCCACACTTCCATCAGGATTGTATTTTACTTTGAGTATCCATTTACAACCAATAGCTGTTCTTTCAGGAGGTAAGTTTGCAAGTGTCCAAGCTTGCTTTTCATGTAAAGACTTCATTTCATCATTCATTGCATCCATCCATTTCATTCTTTCTGGATCAGGTAGCTGATTTATTTCTTTCCAAGTTGAGGGTTCTTTGACAGGTTGTATTGTTGCACAAATTCCAAGTCTTGGCGGTGGTACGCCTTTGTTGCTCCTTGCTGACTTTCTCACAGTAACTATGGTTGTCTCTGCTTCTCTTGGACTTCCTGCTTCCCCTTCTGATTCAGTGCTTTCTTGTGAAGGTGGACTTGCCTGCTCACAGGTGGTCTCTGCAGGTTGCCAAATAGCAAGTTCACTGAAGGTTACATCCTCTACAGGATTCTGTACTGTGGATTCAGCTTGCATAGGAGTTTGCAAAACACTGTTGCCATCTATATATACAACATTGCATTCTTTGACAGTACGTGTATTAGGATCTAGGATTCTGTATCCTCTTCCACCATTGGCATAGCCTACAAGTATACCAAGTTCTGCTCTGGGGTCTAGTTTCCCCCTTTTCTCCTTAGGTACAAACGCGTATGCTTTGCATCCAAAAGGTCTTAAATGTTTGAATTCAGGTCGTCTGCCATACCAAATCTCAAATGGCAATTTATTAGTCACTTTGGATGGAATTCTGTTATGCAAATAAACTGCAGTATTTACAGCTTCACCCCACATGTAATCTGGCAGTCCAGATTGCATTAGCATTGATCTGGCCATTTCCATAATTGTTCGGTTCAGTCTCTCAGCTGTACCATTCTGCTGTGGTGAATAGGGTGTAGTAGTTTTATGTTGAATGCCTTGTTCCATAAACCTTTGGAACTCACTGCTACTGTATTCCGTTCCATTGTCTGTGAACAATATTTCTGGAACTTGGCCAAATTTATTTCTCGCAGCAGCAATATAGGACTTAAATTTGTCAAATACTTGATCTTTGCTTTTAATCAAGTAAACATAGACATATCTTGACTTAGCTTCTATAAATGTTAAAAAGTACTTGCTTGCACCGGCTGATTCTTTGATTGGCCCTGCAACATCTGAGAATACCATCTCTAGAAATTTTTCATTGTGTACAGTATTTTTTCCTGTGTACCTTGGGGTGGTACCTTTTGCCTTTAAACATATATCACAACCAGATTGCATTTGATCACAATCAATAACATCAATATTACATTCTTTCAACAATTTTTGCACACTTTGCACACTACGGTGTCCCATAGTTATGTGCCATTTAAGAAGACATGATTTATGCTTACATACAGATTGCATTGTATTATATACTGGCCCAATAACATTTGTTACATCAGAAATATTTTCAGCATCATTTTACGTATCATCATCATCATCATCATCAACATTATCATCATCAAGTTTTAGATAATGAAGACCATCAACTACATCAAGCATAAGTTCAGTTCCAGATTCAGGATCAATAATACTTCCATTTTCTCTTCTGAGTACAACCTCATGATCTCTTCTGATAATTCCCTTTGTTGAAACTAGGTTGCTGACTGCCTTAGGGGCATATGCATACTCTGTTAGTGTAACCTTTTTAATTTCTTGACTTTCATCCATAACATTTAAGATTACAGTCCCACTTCCTTCAACTTTCAATATTTGTCCATTGGCTTGCTCTAATTTAGGACAGTTGTCCTCATCCAATTCCACAAAAGATTTCTTATCTTTACAGACATGAAAGTAAGTTCCAGAATCTATCATCCAATGATTCTCAAGATTTGCATTTGATTCAGTAATTGCATATGTGGGATTTCTATCAGACATTTGCTTAGTCTTTGTTGCTGGCTTTGCAGATTTAAAATCACGTTTTTGTTGGTTGCTATTCTCCACTTGCCCATTGGGTGTCGCTTCTCCAGTAGAAGCATTTGCATTTTGATTTTGTTTTAATTTCTTTCTACAAGAATATTGATAATGTCCTCGTAACCCACAAAAATGACAAATAATTTCATTTTCCCCAGGATGCACTCTAAGTACAGACATGTTATTCTCAGTTTCAAAAAGTTCTCTCCTTCTGGCCTTAACTTTCAAGTATTCCAGAATGTAGTCAAGTTCCTGTTTCTCTTTCATCCTCAATAAGGATGCAGTGCTTTTATAGCTTTTGGGAAGAGAATTAAATAAAGCAGCTATCACTTCTTCATCTTCCACTGTGGCTCCAATTCTCTTAAACTCTGAAACCACTTCCAGTATCTGATTCAGATGGGTAGCCATTGAATCTGTATCATTCTTCTTAAAATTGTACAGTTTTTCTCTGAGAAATATTCTCTGAGGCATAGAAGGCTTAAATGATTGCTTTTCTAAGAATTTCCACATTTCTGCACTTGTCTCATAATCCAGGACCAGAATGGATTCCCTTTCTGATATGGCATTCAGAATTATTAATTTTGCATGATTATCTTTAATATCAAAATCTGGGATTTCCTCCTTATTTTCATTGAAAACTGCTTCATAGCAATTTTTCTCACAAAGGAGCAGTTTCATTTTCATTGACCAGAATCTAAAATTGCATTTAAGCATGGAATTTTCATATTGATAACGTCATTACTCATGAAACATTCCATTGTTGCGTTTCCTTGGGCGTCGTTCCTCACAACAGCTGATGTTGAGGGATTTTGCTCTTGTGTGTCAGACATTCTTGAATCAGGCTTCAGCAGGTCAGCAGGAGAAATTGCATTGAGGAATGCAGTGCTTCCAGCTTCTATTTGAAATGGAGATCCTCGCTCAGCGGATGGCAATCAAGAGTAATTAGGCTCCCGGTGGGTCCTTTGTTCTTTTGATCGTTCCGTTAGTGAAAAATATGGCCTTTCAAACAGCTTCTGGTCACTTTTTAAAATACTTTTTTCTCTGTCTGCCTGTTCTGACTTTTAAAAAACCATTTTCCAATATGCCAAGCTCCAATATAAGCCATGCTATCAATATGTTGCAACCATTCATTCTGCTACCTATTTGTTGGGAAATAAATGTTAAATTCAAAGGCTTGGAATGGTAATAATTGGAGGCGAGGCTTAAGCTTAGCAAAAGAAATAAAGTTTACTAGAAAACATCAGGATAGGGTACTTGGGATAAAACAGAAAAACAATATAGCTTACCAGCTAGTCTAACTACGTCTGATCTACATGGCTACATCATTTGTCTCAACTGTTCTTCTCCCCAAACAGCATTTCACCAGGAAGAAGGGCAATTGAGCTTGCATACAAGATCAAAGCATTTCACACCTAACATCCTCTCTGACCAATGTTGTGTTCACATCTTTTGTGGGTAAAAGAAGAATCAGCCCACTATGGGGTTTAGGTCACAATACATCACTTCCTCTATCAGGTAAACAAACAGTCAACTATATAATGGCTGGAATGTACATAGCTTGTATTCCAACAGGGGATGACTCTGAGGCAGCTGCCCAGTAGACTGAAGGATGCCAAATCCTCCACTCTGGTCTGGTCTCTCCTGTGGATGGATCCTTTCACCCCCCAACTGCCCATAATCAAGTAAAAAGCTCAAGGCAGCTCTGTGGCAAAAGCACTGAAAGTGTCTGAACCCCCAGGGAGTTCCAACAATGCTGGGGCTGCTTCATTGAGCTCGACTCAGTCCGCTCCTGCAACTGATGCTTAGACCCGTAAGGCCTCACCAGAACCTGAGCCTCAATGCTTGGCCCTGGAGCTGCTGCCAGAAAGGCCAGAGCCCTTAAGGGCAAAGAGAAGGCAGGACCCCAAGAAGTCCCCAAGCCATCCACTGTGCCCAAAGTTAAGTGCACACCCAAACCACCTGCAATCACTGCAGTTACAATCTCAGGGAAATCGAGTCCAAAATCCCAGCAGGGCAAGACCCTCCAGTACTGGAGCCTGAGCAGTGAGCCCCATGACTTTCTCATTACCAAACTACGTGTTGACCAGATGATCCATATGCAGTGTTCCCAGAATACATAGATGAGAGGGACAAATACTCCCTATTCTATGCTGGAGCATAAGGTCTACAGCTATGTGGAGCACAGCCTATTTGTATCCAATTTCTATAGTCGATAGAGAAATCTTGCCTGTCCTGGGGGTGGGGGTGGGGAGAGAACCTGCCAGATCCTGTAACTTGGATGTCAGCATCAGAACTGAGCTTAGGTGATCTTCCTGGAAAGGAAGCATCTGTCTCACCTTTGGAAGACTTCAGGATGTAGAGTGAGCAGATATCCAGGATGGCCAAGTCTCTCAAAATAGAGGAGGAGGAGAAGGAGGAGGAGGAAATTGGATTTATACCTCGCCCTTCACTACTCAAAGGAGTCTCAGAGCAGCTTACAATCTCCTTCTCTTTTCCTCCCCACAGCACCATGTGAGGTAGGTGGAACTGAGAGAACTCTGACAGAAACTGCTCTTGAGATGAACAGCTCTGCGAGAACTTGTGACTGACTCAAGGTCACACCAGCAGGTGCACATGGAGGAGTGGGAAATCAAGCCCAGTTCTCTAGATAAGAGTCTGCGCATGTAACCACTACACCAAACTAGCTCTGAGGAAGAATCATGATCAGTTCTGCACAGGGAAGTCGTGTCTCAGCAACAGGAGTTCTTTGAGAGAGTGAACAGATGGGAGTGGCTGGCCAGCCATGGGACTGCAGGAGAGGGAGGGAGGGGGTGAGGACATTGTGCTGATGGTGAAACTTCAGAGTTTTGTCCAAATCCGACCTAGAGTGCCCTACCTAAGTCACGCCAGCAACCTAACCTCTTCTGGGTATTTGGTAGAAGTGACATTGCACTGTTTAATGCAGAACCACTTAAAAAAAAAACAACCTGCCAATACTGCTGATTAATTTGGTCATCTATGATTTCAAGGGTGTGCAGAGAAGTGCTCAGATGACACCAAATTATTTGGAATGACTTGAGTTATTATGGCCAAAACAAGCAATACAATATAGTACCAGAAATGTTTGCATTAAAAAATGTGCATAGATGGTGCTTAAAAAGTTACAAGAGAATTAAGGGAGTGAAGTGATAGAGGTTGGCAAAGTTAGGTATAGTGTGGAGAAAATGGACAGAGAACTTTTCCTCCTTCTCCCATTGTGTTTGCCTTGTGGGCACCCAGTGAAGTTGATTTTTTATTTTTTTATTTTATTTATATCCCACCTCCCCACCAAAGGCAGGCTCAGGGCAGCTCACAGGTTGGGGTCGAAAAATGACCAGCAGGGTAAAACGTCAATAAAACATAAAAAACAATTTTAAAACATCAGGTATAAAACAGCATAACAATAGGTGCTAGCTAGTACAATGGTTCATAAAGCAGTTAAATTCCGATGATAGCAGTATACCTAGATGGTCAGTATTATATGTTCCAAGGAGGCCCCAAATCAGCATAGCATGGTAGGAAGTCCAGAGTGATGTTAAGTTTCTGGTTTATGGGCCTAGTCTGTTGCTGTAGAAGTTGTCGTTATGGAAAAGCAAGGTGGAAGAGTGCCGTTTTATAGGCCCTGTGGAACTGTGAGCTCTCGCAGGGCCCTAATATCCTCCGGCAACTCATTCCACCAGCTAGGGGCAGCCGTGGAAAAGGCACTGGCTCTGGTTGACTGAAGCCTAACTTCCCTGACACTGGGGACTGTCAAGCATTAGATCTCAAAGTAACCAGTCCTTGAATTTTGAAACAAAGTTTGGTTTATTGATAATCCATGTGGCTCAGCTGAGCGAAGTATTGGAACTGATACAGTGTAACAGTAAAATGCATACTTAAAGATGGCACATCAAAGGTTCTATAAACATCTCTACATTCCCTAAACAATTCTACATTCACGAGTGAAAGTTCTCACTGTAACTTCCTTATCTCTACTGCGGTCAATTCTTCCTGGGTCCCAGCTTAGCTGGCATGGGAATTAGTCCCAGGAGGCTTTATCTTCAAAGAGCGCATTCCTGCATTTGTTAGTAAAGCGAAAGGAACAAAAGAGGGGTTTTCTACTTTGATGTGCATAGGGCTCATTTCATGGTTAGTAACATTTCTATATTTTGGTAACTATAATAATAAAGAAACAGACAATGCTTGACATACTGCCCCCCCCCCCAAGCTCTTGCTCAGGGTTTGTCTGGGTGCAGTAGGTAAAATCTTTTCAGGAGGAGGGGGGCTCGGAGATCGGATGATTTCACCCATTCATCACAACTGGGGGGAAAATACTTCCAGTAAACCAGATAATACAGCACCCCTCTTTTTTCTTTAACATCCAGTATCTTCTGCACCTCATGGTGACTCTGCCATTTCACCTGAATAGGTTTGGGTTCTGGTGGACGGGGGTGCCAGCTCTTAGCCCCCAGATCTCGCCGAAGAAGGCTGCAATGGAAGACAGGGTGAATTTTACTAAACAATTTTGGCAACTCCAAGTCGACTGTCACCTTGTTTATTACCCTTTTGATTTTGAATGGCCCCAGGTATTTATAAGCCAGTTTCCTGGAGGTTTGTGGTAAGGGTAAGTTCTTGGTGGATAAAAACACAGTTTCTCCTACTTTAAAGTCCCACTCTGGGGCATGTTTTTTTTGTCATATTGGGCTTTATAGTCCCGTTTGGCCGCTTCTAGGTTCTCTTGGATGATGGCCCACCCTTTCCCCAAAGTTTCCCACCATTGTTGACAAGAAGTAGGTGGATTGGTTTCCTTGTCACTGGGTAATAAGGGAAAAGGTTTTCCTTCATAGCCGTTCACAATCTTGAAGGGGGTTGCTTTAGTTGAGCTGTGGAGGCTATTATTGTACCCATATTCTGCAAACAGCAGTAGCTCCACCCAGTTGGTCTGCTGATTGTTCACATAGCACAGCAAGTACTGCTCCAGAAGCATGTTCACGCGTTCCGTCTGCCCGTCCGTCTGTGGGTGCTAGGCGGAGCTTAATCCTTGCTCCATGCCTGTTAGTTTACAAAACTCCCGCCAGAAGTTGGCAACGATTTGCGGGCCGCGGTCGCCAATTACCTTATCCGGGAAGAAGTGGACTCTAAACACGTGTTGGAAAAACAAATAGGCTAGCTTTTTTCCTGTAGGCAATTTCTTGCAAGGGATAAAATGCACCTATTTTGAAAAAGTATCTACTACCACCAATATTACGGTTCGACCTTGGGAGACCGGCAATTCCACTATAAAGTCCATGGAAACCACAGACCAAGGGCGCTCCGCTGTAGAAGTGGGCTGCAAGAGGCCAGGGGGTTTCCCACCATGTTTCTTTGCCATTATACACACTGGGCAAGTGCTCACAAACGCAGAAATGTCCTTTTTCATTTGCTGCCACCAAAATTGTCTGTTGACTAGGTGCAGTGTTTTCACGTACCTGAAGTGTCCAGACAATTTGTTACAATGACAATGTTGTAGAACCTCTTGTCTCAGGGCCTTTGGAACATATAACTTCTCATCATGGTACCAACCCCCCCCCCCCCGTTCCCGGTTCCCTTTATCAGTCCTTCGGGTCTTTCCTCCCCCTCCAGTTCGGTTTCTTCAATCAGCCTGTTGCCCCCCACGGTTCTGGCATTTCTTTTTTCCTCCCCGATTGAGTGGTCACTGCGCCCGCTACGGTGCTGGGGGGAATGATAGAATCCACTACCTCCTCCTTTTGGATCTTGTGTTGGGGCAATCGAGATAGAGCGTCTGCCAAGAAATTCTTTGACCCGAGGATGTGCCTCAGGGTGAAGTCGAATTTTGCAAAAAACCGTGCCCACTGGATCTGCTTCTTTGTCAGCTTCCTCCGCCCCGTCGGTGCCTCTAAATGTTTATGGTCTGTCCAAATTTCAAATGGCACTCTCGCCCCCTCCAACCAAGACCTCCATGTCTTTAATGCGAAAGTCACTGCGAACACCTCTTTGTCCCACACCGACCAGTTGCACTGTTCTTGAAAAAACTTTTTGGAAATGTAAGCGCACGGCCGTAACCTCCCTTCTGAGTCTCTCTGCATTAATATTGCTCCGATGGCCACATCGGAGGCGTCACACTGGACCACGAATGGCTTAAGCTCATCTGGATGGGTTAACACTGGCTCGCTCATGAACAACCGTTTGAGCTTCTAAAATGCCTTTCGACAGGTGGGAGTCCAAATTAGTTTCGCCCCCGGCTTTCTCGCTTCAGGACCCTTCCCTCTAGTCTTTAGTAAGTCTGTCAGGGGTAACATCACCTGTGCAAACCCCTGAATGAAGTTTCTGTAAAAATTTGTGAATCCGAGGAAAGATTGTAGCTGTCTACGTGTTCTCGGGGGTTCCCAGTCTAACACCGCCTGAATTTTGGCTGGGTCCATGGCTAGCCCCTTCCCGGACACTCTAAACCCCAAATAGTCCAACTTGGTTTGATGGAATTCACATTTGGACAGTTTGGCGTACAGTTTGTGTTTGTACAGGGTAGTGAGCACCTTCCTTACTAATTGCACATGGGACGCCATGTCTTTTGAGTAAATAATGATGCCATCCAGGTACACCACCACCCCCTTGTACAAGTACTCTCTCAAGACTTCGTTTATAAAGTTCATGAACACTCCTGGAGCCCCCTGTAATCCAAACAGCATCACCAGGTATTCAAACTGCCCCACTGGCGTGTTAAAGGCAGTCTTCCACTCGTCCCCCTCTCTAATCCGTACTCTAAAGTACGCGTCCCTCAGATCCAACTTGGTGAAAATGGATCCTTCAGACACCGTACTTAACAGATCTTTGATCAGGGGAATGGGATAGGCGTTGGACATGGAAATCCCATTTATCCCACGAAAGTCAGTGCAAAGCCTGAGGCTCCTGTCTTTCTTCCAAAACAGTACCAGAGCCGCACGCGGAGCAGTGGCCGGTCTAATGAAGCCTCTCTTGAGATTTTTGTCTATGAATTTTCTCAGCTCAGCTTTCTCAGCCCACCCCATGGAGTATAATTTAGCTTTAGGCAGCTCCTTTCCAGGGATCAGCTCGATGGTGCAATCGGTACTTTGATGTGGGGGAAGCTCATTCGCCTCCTCCTCACTGAACACCCCCCTCAGGTCTCTATATTCTCTTGGGATCGTTTGGACCTCCTCCACGGACACGCACTGTCAGCAAAGGTTCATTGAAGTTCCCAAAATGAGCAGACTTAGTTATTTGAAACAAAGTTGCGTTTATTGTTTTCTCCAAAGTTACTTCAGCATGAAAGACATTGGAACTGATGGCTAGCAGTTCGAGTCATTGGTATTTAACATTATACATCAAAGCATTCACATCTACCCCAATTCCCAAAACAAAGGCTGTCTTTGCATGTGAGACATTTCACACGGCTCCCCTTTATCTTCTACAGTTGGTGCTTACATTTCCTGGCGGCAATGTCCTTGCTGCCTCTAGGGGGGAGGTGAGAATCTGCCAGGCACTTTCTGCTTCAAAGACTGGCTAACAACCTTTGATATTCCTGGGAAGCTACTCTTGGGCTAGCCCCTACTTGCCCCCCCCCTGCTACTCTGCTAATAAGGGTTAGTAAGCATATATCTTTATTAATCAATATGGTTAGTGATCAGTATTCAAGAAGAGTATCAATGAACAGAGTCTGACACGCACATCTTTTCATTCCTGGGAGGAGGGTTCGGTCTCCATTCCTCTAGCTAATGATGATGTTTGCACCTTCTGTCGTTAAAGTCTATGGTTTAATCCCCCCATTGTATGTCCGGTTGATGCTTGGCTAACCATCCAACCCCCAATACTATGTTGAAAGAGGAGGCGGGGGCGATCACGAACATCTCTATGTCCCAATGGTTCTCTATCCCCACCAGTACTACCTGCGTCTCTTCCACACACGGTTCCCCTTTCATTATGGACCCATCCATTTGCTCAAATTGGATCGGGTGGGGAAGAGGGGTTCACGCTAGCCCCAATGCATCCACTAATTTCGGGGTGATAATTTCCCGCGTGCACCCTGAGTCTATTAGGGCCTGGGCATGAATAAAGTGTTTGAGCTTATAGTTCAACAAAGTCAATGGTACAAAGAACAAAGATCCAGTTATTCTCACCCGCAACGGTGCCGTTAGATCCATGACCTGCCTCCCAGCACCTCTCAGTGCAGGTCGCTCTCATTTCCTGCCGACTCCGTCTCCCACGACTCTTCACTCAAGTCACCAAGAATTATAGTATCCTCGTCTAGCACCATCAAGGTAGTGGTGCTTCCCCGGACTGACTCCTTGGTTTTGGTCGAAGTCTTCTTGGGTCCACTCCCAGTCGGTTTCGGGGTCAGGGGAGGGGCTCGAGGTTTCTTGGGACAGTTGGCCGCCAGGTGATTTGGGTCACCACCGCAGAAGCATTTGCGCACTGGAGGGGTCTTGGTGGCTCCCCCCTGGGCCGCTCCCTTCTTCCCATCTGCTTTTGTCCCGACCGAGCCTCTCGTCCCCCCTTTTCCCCTTGCTGCAGTTGGTGTTGTAGGGCTACTCGTTTCATGTTGATTTCCACTTCCCCTGCTAGCTGCACTCAGCCCACGAGGGTGGTGGGGCGGTCTTGCTGCAGGGCCCGATCCAGTCGGCTCGCGTTCAGCCCTCTCTGGAATGCCTCAATCTTCATCATCTCGCTCCAACCCCGAACCTTGGCGGATTGGCGGATTGTGCCCTGAAGTCGGCAGCGTACTCTCTCACCAATTTTGTCCCCTGGTGCATGTCTCGCAAAGCCGTGATGGCCCTCGTCTCTTGAAGGGGGTCTTCATACTGGGTCAATAGGGCTTGCAGGAATCCAGCCACGGTGTCGAGCTCTGGCCCTCTCATCTCGTATAGATTCACATACCATCTTTTGGCTACCCCCTTCAGCTTGGAACCAAGGTAGTCCACCCGGCTGAAGTCATCAAGGAAGGTGTTCCCCCAGTAATGCATGTAGCTATTTGCTTGGATGGTGAAGTACTCCACTTTCTCGGGATCCCCGTCAAAGGTGGCATCCAGTTCTCTGCCCCCTCCCGTAGTCTCGGGGCCCTGGGAATGGGGGTCGTGGCGCAGGTGGCCCCGCTGGTGTGGGGGCTGCTGGGGGCATAAATGGTGCCGGTGCCGCCGGTGGTACTTGCAGGGCTGGCATGGCGGGTGGAGCTGGAGGAGCTCTCCCAAAGTCCCTCATTAGCAGTCGGTCAATCTGCCTCTGCATCTCTTGCGCCATAAAGGTGGTGTTTGCCTGGATTTCATCCCTTAGTTCTCTCGCCATGGTGGTCATCTCACCTTTCATGGTCTTTAGGATGTTGGTCTCTTTTGGGGGGCTCCCGTCTTCCCCCTCCGACTCAGACCCACCGCATGATCTTCATCCGGTTGCAAGCCGTTCATCCTCATCTCGACAGGAGCTCTCCTCCCTTCTTTCGCCAGGGTTCCCGACTTTGCCCCCTCGCCCGGGTCTCGCCAGGATGATTTCGTGGCATGCCGGTGCCTCGTCCATTAGGGTAGTAGATGTACATTGTTCCCACTTCCGAGGGGTGATGAACAACTGTTGAACCCCCCGAGTTCTCTGAGCTCCAACAATATGCCGCGGGGTGGTGGTGGTGGTCTTTACCTCTACTCCTTTGAATGGATCAATGGGTTCTCTGTTATCCGGCCCTTTTTCAGCCATCCGGCTTAAAAGTGGCCAGAGCAGATAAACTCTTAATAAAGGATCAGTTCCAAAATTTCAAGCATTAGATCTCAAAGTAACCAGTCCTTGAATTTTGAAACAAAGTTTGGTTTATTGATAATCCACGTGGCTCAGCTGAGCGAAGTATTGGAACTGATACAGTGTAACAGTAAAATGCATACTTAAAGATGGCACATCAAAAGTTCTATAAACATCTCTACATTCCCTAAACAATTCTACGTTCACGTGTGAAAGTTCTCACTGTAACTTCCTTATCTCTACTGCGGTCAGTTCTTCCTGGGTCCCAGCTTAGCTGGCATGGGAATTAGTCCCAGGAGGCTTTATCTTCAAAGAGCACATTCCTGCATTTGTTAGTAAAGCGAAAGGAACAAAAGAGGGGTTTTCTACTTTGATGTGAATAGGGTTCAATTAATGGTTAGTAACATTTCTATATTTTGGTAACTATAATAATAAAGAAATAGACGATGCTTGACAGGGACTGTCAACAGGTTTTGAGACCTGGACCGAAGTGCTCGCTGGGGCATGTACAGGGAAAGGCGGTCCCTCAGGTGTGCAGGACCCTGGCCATATAGGGCTTTAAAGGTTAAAATCAGTACCTTGAAGCAAATCCGGTACATTATTGGTAGCCAGTGCAGCACTTTCAGCACAGGCTGAATGTGTTCCCGTAAAGGAACTCCCATTAACAGCCTGGTGGTGTCATTCTGCTGGAGTCACTGGATTCGGGACAAAGGCAGTCCCATGTAGAGGGTATTACAGTAATCCAACCTCAAGGTGACCATAGCATGGATCACAGTTGCCAAGTCATCACGTTCGAGAAAGGGGACCAACTGCCTTGCCATCCGCAGATGGTAAAAAGCTGACTTGGGAGTGGCAGCTACTTGGGCCTCCATTGTTAGAGAGGAATCCAAGAGCACCCCTAGACTTTTAACTTTGAGTGCTGGCATAAGCTGCGCTCCATCGAGGGTCAGTAAACAGACCTTTGGTCCCGAACTGCGACGGCTTAGGTACAGGACCTCCATCTTCATTGGATTTAATTTCAGTCTACTAAGCTTGAGCCACCCCACCACTGCTTGTAGCGCCATGGACAGATCATCTGGGGTGGAGTCGGATTGGCCACCCATCAACAGATAGAACTGGGTGTCATCTGCATACTGGTGACAACCCAGCCCATGACTCTGGGCAACCTGGGCGAGGGGGTGCATGTAGATGTGAAATAACATCAGGGAAAGAACCTGTCAAGCATTGTGAATTCCCTATTTGTTATAATTGTTAGATCATAGAATTGTTACTAACCATGAATTAAACCCAGGCACATCAAAGTAGCAAACCCCCTCCATTGCTTCTTTCGCTTTTACTATCAAATGCAGGAATGTCCTCTTTGAAGATAAGACCTCCTGGGACTCGTTCCCAGGCCCAGCAAGGCCTGGCCCCAGGATGCGCCAACCGCAATAGAGATAAGGAATTTAGTGTGTGAATTTCACACATGAATGTAGAATTGTTTATAGAACCATTTTAAAGCATGTACTCTGTTGTTACTAAGTATCAGTTCCAATACCTAGCTCAGCTGAGCCACATGGATTATCAATAAACCACACTTTGTTTCAAAATCCAAGGACTGGTTATTTTGAAATCTTATGCTTGACAGAACCGCTCCCTGTAGCACACCACACGTAAGTGGGTGTTGTTGGGATAGTTCCTCCCCAACAGCCACCCTCTGTCCCCCACCCTGGAGAAAGGAGGAAAGCCACTTCAAAGCCAACCCCTAAATCCCAGTGTCGGTGAGGCAACGGATCAGCAGCAGATGAATGCCACGACAGGTCCAATAGCATCAGCACCTCCAAGCTGCCTCTATCCAGGTGCCTCCGGAGGTCATCTGTGAGGGCAACCAGAACCATCTCTGTCCCGTGACCCAGATGAAAGCCGGACTGATGTGGGTTAAGCAGGGAAGCGTTATCCAGAAAACTGATGAGCACCAAGTTCAGGACAGGCAAAGAGCACTGGGTTTATGGAATTCCCTGCCACAGGATGTAGCAATCAGCCCGAATTTAATTGACTTTGAAAGGGGATTAGACAAATTCTTGGACAATAGGTTCATGACCATTAAATCATAATGACCAAATGGAGTCTCTTTGCTCAGTGAGTTACAGTAGAAAAAGCCCAGCAGGAACTCATTTGCATATTAGGCCACACCCCCTAACACCAAGGCAGCTGGAACTGCATTCCTGTGTGTTTCTGCTTTAAAAAAAAAGCCTTGACAGTAACCCTTTGAAACAAATTGCTGGATGAAATGGGCGATTGATCTCTTCCAGCATGGGGGGAGGGGGGCTGCTCTGATGTTCTTTAGCAGCTGATGTAAAAGTGGGGTCATGTGACCTGAGCAGTGAGCCCCCTTCAGCATCCTGTGTGCAGGTCCTGGATTGTAGCAATACCTCCTCCCCCATTTTTTAAAAAAGATATGTAATAGTTTTTTAAAAAAAGATATGTAATAGTTCAAAACCCTCCTTTTAGCGCATTGTGTAATGAAACTATTCTCATGCACAGTGCACTGTATTATAGAAGCAGCAGAAACTTTATTTTACTTCTTCAGAATTCATCAAAGCATATTCTGTGATGGATGTGTGCTTAACAGATTTGCATTTGCATCCCTTTTACACAGTTTGCTGAACAAATATATGTCCCCCTGGATGCTGACAAGATTATATGTCATCCATATCTAATATGTTTACTAGTGTTTGAGGTTTTTAAAATATAATTTTATCATCAGCAAAGGCAACCTAGACTTCTTGTTCTGTTGGCAAACTTTTTTGGTATTAGTTAAACAAAGAGAACAATTTGGATTTATATATACCACTTTCTCTCAACATAGTTTTGGGAAGTTCTTCTTTGAATGTTCTCTAACACCCTCAGTTGGCTTCCTGGGAGAAGCTGCTGGAAGGAAGAAGAAGAAGATATTGGATTTACATCCCGCCCTCAACTCTGAAGAGTCTCAGAGCGGCTCACAGTCTCCTTTATCTTCCTCCCCCACAACAGACACCCTGTGAGATGGGTCGGCTGAGAGGGCTTTCACAGCAGCTGCCCTTTCAAAGACAACCTCTGCCAGAGCTATGGCTGACCCAAGGCCATGCTAGCAGGTGCAAGTGGAGGAGTGGGGAATCACACCCGGTTCTCCCAGATAAGAGTCCACACACTTAACCACTACACCAAACTGGCTCTCCAGTTTGAAGAACGTCAAGCCCTCCTCAGCCAGGGAGCAGCAACAACACCAAGCGAGGGAATCCATCACTATTTATAGTTTGGGGATCTGGAAATCCCCGGTTTAAAAGGAAGGTTGCTGGTTGCAAATATTGTTTTATTGGGTGTTTATCTGTAGTGGTAAAGTTGTGAATTTAAGCTTGTGGCTGGCTTGTGTTGCAAGACAGAGGAGTCCATTTTTAAATGCAATATAATTTGATTGATACTTGAAAATATGTTGGGAGAAAGCAGTTAATATAAATCCAAATTATTCGCTTTGTTTAACTCGTTCCAAACTTACACACACACACAACTCATTCCAAACTTACACACACACAAACATATATAAAATTTATTATTATATGTCATACAATAAATAAATATTCCTAAATATTTATTCCTCAGATTCAACCTACATGAAGAGCTGTTTTCTGTAGATATCCAAATGCATCAGTTCTGTGGAAAATTTAAGGATATTTGAGAATCATCAATTTATTAGAGCCAGTTCGGTGTGGTGGTTAAGAGCAGTGGAAATGTTTCTTTAGAGCCTGAGAAGTAAGTGAAAGGAGAGAAATCATAGACTCATAGAGTTGGAAGAGACCTCTAGGATCATCTAGTCCAACCCCCTGCACAATGCAGGAAACTCACAAACACTTCCCCCTCAATTCACAGGATCTTCATTGCTGTCAGATGGCAATCTAGCCTCTGTTTAAAAACCTCCAAGGAAGGAGAGCCCACCACCTCTCGAGGAAGCCTGTTCCACTGAGGAATCGCTCTAACGGTCAGGAAGTTCTTCCTAATGTTGAACCGGAAACTTTTGATTTAATTTCAACCCATTGGTTCTGGTCCTACCTTCCGGGGCCACAGAAAACAATTCCACACCATCCTCTATATGACAGCACTTCAAGTACTTGAAGATGGTGGTCATATCACCTCTCAGCCGCCTCCTCTCCAGGCTAAACATCCCCAGCTCCTTCAGCCTTTCTTCATAGGACTTGGTCTCCAGACCTCTCACCATCCTCATCACCCTCCTCTGGACCTGTTCCAGCTTGTCTATATCATTCTTAAAATGTGGTGCCCAAAACTCAACACAATACTCCAGGTGAGCTCTTAGAGCAGAGTAAAGTGATACCATCACTTCACATGATCTGGACACTATACTTCTGTTGATACAGCCCAAAATTGCATTTGCCTTTTTAGCCACCACATCACACTGTTGACTCATGTTCAGTGTGTTATCCGCTAAGACGGCTAGATCCTTTTCGCACATACTACTGCTAAGACAAGTCTCCCTCATCCTATAACCATACATTGGATTTTTCCTACCTAAATGGAGAACTTATATTTATCCCTGTTAAAATTCATTTTATTGATTTTAGCCCAGTTTTCCAGCCCGTCAAGGTCATCCTGTATTCTATTTCTGTCTTCTTCTGTGTTTGCAAAGTTAGTCACTGCACATTTCTTCAGATACAGCTAGGATGTAAGATTGATCTGTCCTTGTATCTTATAGAGTGGAGTAATTTCAGATGCCAAATTACATTAACAGGTGAATGATAATAGCAGACTTCATTGGATTAGGTGTGATATGTAGATAGGCAGTAGGCATGGAGAAATCAGCATTGGTAATCAGACAGGAAACCTCGGTCTTGATTGAATCCAGGAGGATGCCTTGTTATCAGCTGCAGTTAATCATTATCAGCTGAAATTCAGCAGTCTCTCTTCTCATCTCCCTTTGGAATTCCCTTGTAAGAGAACTGCTACTCTTAGGTCAGCAGTTGAATGTTCTGAAAGGTTAAAATGTCCCCCCCCACACACACACAGTTTTTTGAATGTTGTTGTTTCTGATGTCAGACTTATATCCATGAATTCTTTGTGAAAGGGACTGGCCTGTCTTTCCAGTGGAGAAGGTGGAAGGGCATTGCTGGCCCACATCAGAGCAGGAGCAGGAACCTGAGATGGCTTGGCTGATGTTGCTGGGCCCTTGGATGGTGCTGCTGGGATCTATAGGAGAGCAAAGTTGGCATCTTGGTTTGTTGCAGGGCTTGGTACTGAGTCCATGTTGTGGGTGAGAAGTTGTCTTAGGTTAGCAGGCTGCCTGTAAGGTCCCCCCCCCACCCCCCGGTTACCTGTGTGAGGGAAGTGTCGCTATCTAGCATGGGCTGCAAGGCATTCATAATGGCCTTGCTGGAGTTGGGAGCTGTAGGTGGCCGTCAGTGGAGTTCTGTCTGCTGTTGTTTTCTTTGGGCTTGTCTTGTAGCAGGCTGTCCCTGGGTCTCATTCTGGCCTTTCCAGTCATCTTGTTCTCTGTAGCAGGAGGACATTGTAGCTGCGAAAATGGCTGTGGGGATCCTTCAGGACTGAGTATCTCTGTATGCAAGTTATATAGAAAGAAGTTGCATGTGAAAATAAATAATCCTACATTTTGGGTGTATTAACTTTGCTCCATAAAGACAAGTTTGATGTTGTCCATCAGTCCAAATCCAAAAATATGTCAGCCATTAGCTTGTTAAAATTTAGCATAATCATATGCACAGTATCTATAGGATTCAACAGAAATCAGTATTCCAAGATAAATTAACAACATCTGGGCCCCACCAACAATGTCTATAAGGAAATATGCTCCATGATATATTATCTGCCTGTGGCATTAATCGGAATTTGCCCAATTAATTGGATATTCAGATAAGTCTTCAAAAGTATTAATCATATTCATTACTGCAGGAATAGAGAATGAGACTCTAAAATAAATAATAAAAAAAATCATCTTTATAAAGAATAATTTAAAATTCCAAAGAGTTCTGCACAAAGCCATGGATATTGCTGTTTAGTCTTCTGGTCCAAGAGAGAGGCTCCAGACATTGAGCAAAAAGAAGAGGAGACAGAAAGCATCCCTGCGTAGACCCCCCCCCCTGCCCCGTGTCACTATTATATGTAAAGAGACAGCTTATAGCATGTGCTGCAGAACAGAAAGTAGATCTAGAGGCTTAGATGATCTACATGACAGCAGGTGGCTGGCTGCCAGAAGTCTTGCATCAGCCAGCAGAGTCAGCATGACACAGCAAGTTGCTGATTGGCTGTCCAATGTATAAATGTACAGAGTAACTATAGTGTGTGTGGGTTAATGGAGTTGGAGGCGCAGCGGAGCATATTGTCAGTCAGAAGAGTGAGTGGTATTGTAAATAAATGTATATAGTGGTTTTACAGCTACTGTGTACAGCCTTCATTCTTGCGTCGCTAAGAATCACCCTCTTGGTCTCTAAGCGCATCGACAGGGTTATGGGCCCAGCACGCTTCCGCTGCGCCTAGAAGACCTGAGAGAGGTGGTAAAGAAAGGACGCTGACTTGCTCCAGAGGCTGCCTAGGAGGTGAGACCAGCAGTGGCTGAGAGGAGTCTGAGCAGGATGGCTACAGCAGCAGCTACTGTGCTGGTGGAGAAGCTCACCACTACCAACTACAACACCTGGTCGCTGAGGTTAGAGCATTTCCTGAAGAGAGAGGGGCTTTGGGACTGTGTGTCAGCTCCTCCAGCTAATCCCACGCCGGCAGAGGCCGTTCAGGATCCAAAAGCTCTAGCCACCATCATTCTAAGTGTTTCAGACGACCAGCTGGTGCATGTCCGTGGGCATCAGACAGCAAAGGAGGCTTGGGAAGCTCTCGAGGCTGTGTATGTACAGAAGTCAGCAGGTTCGCTGATATCCCTGTGTAGGAGGCTCTACAGGAAACGTATGCTGGCCGGGGAGTCGATGAGGGACCACCTCGACGGTATGTCTAATTGTTTCCAAGACCTAGAAGCAAGAGGGAAAGCGGTGGCTGACGAAGATAAGGTGTACATATTATTGAGCTCTCTGGACGAGAGATATGACAGGCTGGTGATAGCATTTGAAGGGCAGGATGCCGACAAGCTAACTTTGCCTTATGTGACTGGCAAACTCCTGGCAGAAGAGCAGAGGCAGCTGGAGAGCAAGAGAGAGCAGACTCGACCTAAAGAAGAAGATAAGCCGAGGTCTGTCGGGGCTGGTTCCAGCTGGCAAGCCAAGGAGGAGGAAGAAGCCTTGCAGGTGATGAATAAGGAATTCTAATCCACTTTGAAAATTCCTGAGAAAAGAATGCAGTCAGATTAAGTCAGAGAATGGCAAGTTGATTGAATCTCTTTTATTTAAAAGAATCAGATCAATGACCTGTGGAAGATGATCAGAACAATGATGTGTACCAAAGTTGTAACAACATTCTGAAGTCTGTTAGCAAGAATATCAGTCAGCTATTGAATTAATCAAGGAAACAGATTGAAAATGTGCACAATGAGTATGGTCTTTGCCATGACTGGGTCCATGTTGATATAGGCATCATATAACAAAAATGGCAATGAGCCAGACTCAAGCATCATGGAATCATAGAGTTGGAAGGAACTATTAGCCACAGTGTTGGACTGGATGGGCTGTTGGCCTGATCCAACATGGCTTCTCTTATGTTCTTATGCTCTCCAGGGTCATCTAGTCCAACCCCTTATATCTTCCCCTCAGTTCACAGGATCAGCATTGCTGTCAGATGGCTATCTAACCTTTGTTTAAAAATCTCCAAAGAAGGAGAGCCCACCACCTCCCAAGGGGTCTTGTTGTAAAATGGGTAAAGTTTTGGAATTGAGAAATCTGAAAAGGTTTTATACCAGATCTGACATAAATGGGACTTTGTGGGGCTGGTCCACATAGTGGAGATATAAGCTATATAAAGGATACTGACAAACACAATTGACAATATTATTTTTTTAACTTAAAATATAAACATGTTTAAATCTCTTGCAATATCTTGTTTAAAATGGAAAGGTGGGGTAGTATTTGGCGAAGCAATTTTTAAAATAAAACATCAAGAAAAAGCCACAGCAGAAACTAAAATTATAAACTGAAAATATAAAATGCTCTGAGCCTAGGAAAACATAAAGCAGCCGGGCATTGCAAGCTTCTCCCCCCTCTCCCAGTCTATTCAGATTGGCAATGGTTCTCCAGTGTAATATCCCCATTTGGCTGTGGGTTCCCAGGTTAGAGTCCTCACTGGGCACCAGTTCTCAGGTCCATTCAGCAGAGATGAGCTGGCTCAAAGCATCAACTTTATTTGCAAGGAGACCACTCCAGCAAGCAACAGCTTCAGCTGGCCATACAAATGCTGGAAAGTGAAATGAGCTCCACTCCATTGAAACACAGAACAGACAAAGTTGTAAGCAAAACACTGAATGGATTTTCCATTAAGATCTCTGGGCCCAGATAGACTACTCCCAAAATAGCCTACCTGGCTGCAGAGACCTTAATGGAAAATCCATTCAACATTTTCTTTGCAGCTTTGCAAGCCCAGAAGAGCTTCCAGCTGAAGTGAGGCAAGCCAAGGCAGAAGGAGCTGGGAACATCCTCCACAGCCTCAGAGCTTCAAAGGGTGAAGGCAGGAGGCGGGGTGGATGGGGGTGGGGGGAGAGAAGAGCTGCAGGCCTGGTTCAAGCCCTGGGAAGGAAGGGAGGGAAGGAGGGAGGGAGGGAAGGGGTGTCCTGCGGGCCATAAGTTTGACGTCCCTGTTTTATACCATTCAATACGCAGCCCACCTGGGCTTGGAAATTTGCCATTATTCACATTCATTGTCGCGGCCTTTATTTCATCCATAAAATCTGAGGCTGAATAGTATCTAAACATGGGAGAAGGAGGGGAAAGAAACATGTTTCCAAATCTTTTTTTTTCTTTAAAAGCTTTGCTTTTACTGTACAATACAGAATATATAACTGTTAATTTGTTTCAACAGAGACAGTATGTATTATATTTTTCTCATCTTTGATCAAGGGAATATAGTTCTTTTTCTTTTGTGGTCTTAAATGATGCACTAACATTTTAGCTGTTCTCTCGCCACTTCCCCATTGTGCAGCAAGCTTCAAACATGTTCTGCTTTCACTGAGGATATTTTTCAGTTCTTGAGAAAGAGCCAGTGTGGAAGAGAAAGGAAATTGATTTTCCAGAGATTTCCATCTGTCTTTCCTCGTTATGTCTTTCATTGCTGTAAGGGCCAGAAGCAGATGCAGTGATTCTCCCTCTGAGAAAGCTTCACAAGCACATCCCGTTCAACACTAGTAGTCCTACCAGCTATTCCTTGATTAATATGAAGATCTTCTGATAGCTCAGCCATCAGCTGAGCCCAGTTGGGCCAGATAGAAAGTGAATGCAGATCATCACAAAGAATAATCTTTGTGTGGGGGGGTTGCTTCAATCTAAAGCTTTGCTTGTTATGACATTAGACTCCCCAGTAGTCACTTGTGAAATTTACCTGAAACATCAATGAAACGTGTCTGGAGAGTCCACATTTGGACCATACACATCCATCATAACAATGACAGAATCAGAATTTTTCACTACCAAAACAATAAAGTGACCATTTGCATCTGTAATCACCTGCTGAGCCTGAGAAAAAATGCTTGTGTATCAATGTAGCAAAACCTTTAGCTCGATTAGATGTATCTGTAACATAGACCACAACCCAATCATTACACAAATAATTCTTATCCTTTGCCATTATATCAGTTTACTGTAAAAAAACAAAAAAGCCACAGAAGTTTTAAGATGTTCCAACTTGAAAATAAATTTTTAGTCTTACTGGAATCCCTCAGGGCTTCAACATTCCACATCACATTGAAAATATCACTTGAAGATAATATATCTGATCCACAGAGCCCAAGTCCTCAGTCACAGAAAATTTACAAAGTATCATAGAATATTTACAAAAAAAGTTTAAAAATATATATTATGTAACAGTTAGTAAAATGAGCTCAAAAAGCTCTATGCAGCACTGAACATGGAGATAACCTGACGGGAGCTAGGGGTGCTGCTTTGTGAGTGGTCAGCAGGACACAGATCATGACAAAAATTATACCTAAAAATGTATCCTGAAGCTATGTAAATTTGGATGGACTAATATGACAAAAGACTTAATGGTTTCAGGAGATCCTGACAGAAACAAGGTCTGTGTTCTCCCAGGTGTTTGACAAAAAGAAGGACGTATCTTAATAGATCTGATGGCAAATTCTAGAAGGTGGTAGCTGGGTGAAGCTGCCTAGGCCATGGTTCCTTGATAGCCTCACCTGAAGAGGAGAATGTAGATTTTGGAAGATTTACTTAAAAGTCAGACCTCATTTTGGGCATGAGCTCACAGGAGCAGTGCTCTGGAACCTCTAAATCAGGGGTGTCAAACATGCAGTTTGGGGGCTAAATCAGGCCCCCAGAGGGTTCCTATCAGCCCCCCGAGCAACTGGCTGTCCTCTGCTTCCTTCTCCCTGTCTTTTGCTTTCTTCTGCATAACAGCTTGTTTTGCAAGGCTTGCTCAATCGCACAGGAGCTACAGAGCAAAACCTCTATTTTCACCATTGGCTGAGGCTCTCCCCCCCCCCCCCAGTCCCCTGGGGAAGGAAGGAAAGAGCCAGAACTTCCTTTGCCCAGTTCCCTGGATCACATGGGAGAAATACAAAAGAAGCATCCTTAAGACCAATGAGTGCTAACGTTTTAAACATGTTTTAAGTTTTTAAAAAATATGTTTGTGTTCTTTATAAAATTTATATCTCTGCTACCTAATCTTAAATAGGTACACACTTAGCCCGGCCCAACATGGCCCGGCCCCTCAGAACAAATGAGTTCGACACCCCTGCTTTAAATTTTATTGTTCTCTTTCTTTCTCTCCCCCCCCCCCCCACCAAATACTTGCTTCTGGACTCAATTGTTCAAACTCCCTGTGAGAATTTTACTGAACTACGGTATGACAAACTTTCTATATTTTCCCCCACCAAAAAATGGGAAAATAACCAAAACACATAAAGCAGACAGATGGAAATCTTCATCATGCCACTGTGGCCATATAGGAGAAATTATGATGGGAACAAAGTTTTATTATAACAATTATAAGTCATGAAGCATTTTAAGGTAGATGATGAGCTGATCTAATTTAGTCCACCTTCCAGTGATGCCAGGGTTGTGGCATATGCAAATGAGTTGTGCTAATGAGCTCCAGCACCTCTTTTTCTACAAAATGACCCCTGCTTAAAGGGATTACTTGGAGGAGGAATTCTGTAGTATGGCAAAAGGAAAATTGGTTATGTTAATATAGACAAACATTAGAATAGGCATATTCAAGGTGATAGCTAAAGGGAGAAAATGCTATTAGTAACATAAAATAATTCAGTCATACCATTGAGAATGAGTCAAAGGCAGGATCTTTTTGTCTTGTGTACCTTGTCCTACAATGGGTAACCCTTTAGCCCATTAGAAACTGGGATCTTTGTATTATGACAATTGAGAGAAGAATGGGGGCGGGGAAGCACAGAGGAATGTTGCAACTAGCTTGTCACTGGAGTCTGCATCTCTCTCAGGCCCAGCAATGGCTTTGAGCAGACCCACCTGGCATTGCTGAGGGCACTGCTGTGGAGGTTGTGGGTCTCTCTGGGTACTGGGGTGTCTCTACTCATGGGGAAAGACCACCCTAGGCTGGAGGGCAGGTGCCTAGGCAACAAGTAAAGGGTGGGGTATAAATCCAATCTCCTCTTCTCCTTCTTCTCAGTAGGGCCTAGTAGTAATCTTCAAAAGATTGCTGTTTATTTCTTGGCAGGAAAGCATTTGAAGCAGCTGGGTGTAGATCTTGCAGTACCGTAAGAAATGATTCTGCAGCGGCTGTTGGAATAGTGAACTCTTTGATCTGGCCTTGATTATACTAGCAGAAAATGGCAGGATATTTTATGTATTATTGCAGGTTCATTAGCTCTTACAGGAATTTGTGCTTTTGTCAACTGGTGACATATAGAATGGCTACTTCTTCAGTGTCATCTGGATAGAGCGTGATCCCATTTTTATTAGGACCCCAACAATGATTCACTTTCTGTCTTGCAAGGTGGAGAAGAAGGTCTCTTACACACATTCTCAAGAACTGCACAATCCCTGCAAGTGGCTGATTTGTTTTGCTAGAAGGTGCAGGAGGGATCCAAGAAGCCCATGCAGTTTGGAACTGCAAATCAGATGAAAGCTGAAAAAGCCCATGGAAAAATGTTTCCATAAATTGCACCAGCTTTTGCTGGCCCGCCTCCTCAGGCTCTTCTGAAAGACCAATAACATAAAGGCTAAATCAGTGAGTAAAACTCTCAAGCTTGAATATCTAGCTGGACAAAAAAATTATGTGACCACAGTTTCATTAGCCATGATTTGATCTTTCAAAGCTGCTCTTTCGAACTCCCTCTGCTGAAATGTACTGATAGCCTCTCTCGACCCTCAAAACTGCCAAATGGAATCATCTTGTTGTTAGGAGAAAGTTGCTTTAGCTCTTCAGGTGGATGTTTTAGTTCTTCAGGTTAGGGGTTTTTTTGTTGGTTTTTGTTTTTAGTAGGGGAGCCATTGTTTTCAGTAAGAGAATTCCCTCTTCTGGACTGTTGGGGGTAGAAGGTTCGGCAACTGTCTTCATTTCTTTCCTTTGCAGCTCATAATTTTGAAATTATAAGCTCACTTATCAGAAGAAGTAATAACAAACAAAAGTACAATAATGAATGAGAACAAACAGGGCAGGTCCAGATCCAAGCCTGAGATGCAGTAGAGACAGGAGCTACGCAGAATTGCTTCAGATTACTTGGCCATCTGAACCAGCAGCCTGTCTGTCCATTTGTGAGCTTGTCTGCATCAGAATGTGTCAGTGCCGAAATCCTGTTCCCGTGGAGGGATGGAGAAAGTCATTGACATTTAGCATTGCAGAAGGCAGTACTAGAACCCTGGATATTTTAAAAAGGGTATCATACTAGCTAAGCACTAGTTCAGTTGCTAATTATACCAGAATGTCAGAGAAAAAAGCAGCAAGTTGTTTCTCTTAAGAAACCCCAGTTGAGCCGAGTGCCACAGAGGGCTCCCACGAGCGTCCTGGACTGCTGGCATTTTAAACAGTGAAGCAAAGGAAGCAGATCAGACTCATTTGGTGAAGTCAGATAAATAAGTGGCTTCTAGGTCAATTCAAGCCTGAGCTCTCATGGAAGATAAAATGATTAAACGGAGGCTGCCGTTCTTTGGTCACATCATGAGAAGACAAAACTTCCTGGAAAAGACAATCGTGCTGGAAAAAGTTGAGGGCAGCAGGAAAAGAGGAAGACCCAACATGAGATTAAGAGTCAGACAATTCTCACAGAGGGAAAAGTGGTGGGCTGGCACTTGGAGCTACATGTTTTTGAATTAAGTGAATCATTTCCGAATCTCTCAGAATGTCTCCTGTTCCCAGTTCTGCTGATATCATACTCTGTGTGTGTGTGTGTGATTTTTATCCATCTTCATGTTCTGGTAGTCTTGAGCTCTTTTTGCTTTCATGATGTTGTTGGAAAATGTACTTCAGGAACATCTGGGGAAACTCCAAGGTCCTCTGGCTGGGGGAGTCCCCCCCTTTAGAATTACAATGCAGTTTATGAAATGAATTTTTGGGGTGAAGCTGCTTTTTTGACCTGGGATGCCAGAAAGAGGAAACAATGTTCAAGTGACCATCCTGGTGACCTTTTTCGGGGGGGGGGGGATCTGAATTCTGCAGGAAAGCTGAACGGGAACGCAAAAATAGCTCCTGATAGTTTTATAAATAATGGAGCTGTCTAGAGGGCAGTTGTTTTTAGTGCTGGTGCACAGGAAGCTATCTTAAAGGGTGCATTTTAAAAAACAAACAAAACCCTGTATCCCCACTAAAAGAACAGACTTTTGGATGATGGGCAGGCAGGATGGATTCAGGCAGAGAAGTTCATGCTGAACTAATCTGCTGGAGTTCTTTGAAGATATTACTGCAAGAAAAGATAAGGAAAATTTAATGGATGGAGTATTGTTATGTTTTCAATATGAATTTGACAAGGTTTCACATCAGAGACAAACGTCTTAGTTTAAAGAACTCTAGTATTAGAGGAAGATGAAAATGCTGACTAGAAAGATGGTATGTGGAAGAAATGATGTAACATATAGACTGAAACTTTTGAACTTGTCAAAGGGTTATGAATTTTGTACCCTGGGGCACCTGTTCATTAAATTATATAAAATAAAACCAAGGTGTGACAAAATTAATGCATGTCTTTGCTGCTGTTTAGCTGTGTATATTAGCTAGAGAACATTTTGTGTGTATAGTAGTGTTTATTTTAAAAAAAACTTTATTGAAACAGCTAAAAGTTTTACAATAAGATCACAAAAACAGCATACACCAAAAATTAAGAGTCAAAACATCAAGAAATGACTCATATAAATATAGACTAGTGATACAGAAATTACACCAAATTTAATAAATGTGACAATTATATTTTTGAGTTTAAATAAACGCTAGCTAAATAATGAAGTTAAAAAGAAATTACAGCAAAATTACTAAATTTACGATTGTATCTAGAGCTAACTATGAATGAAGTTAAAAAGAAATTACAGCAAAATTACTAAATTTACGATTGTATCTAGAGCTAACTACATATCTGCATTACAAAACCAGGAATAGTTTGGGGTGGATGAAATGGAAGACAGAATCATTATAGGAGACCAGAATTCAACAAAACGAGAGATATATTGATTTGATTCAATCTGTGTCAAGTAGCTCCTCGCCAGCATCAGATGGGAGGCTCTGGCTGGCCCTGCAGCTGCTAGACATGGACGAGCCCTTTTGCCTGGGCCATTCAGACTCCACTGCCCTTCTGAGAGAAATAACTACATGCAGTGATTTCAGTGGAAAGTCTTGAGCCGGTGGGTGCTGCTAGGTATTGCAATTAAAATGCATATTCCTGGGAATGTTATAAAAAATAGATTTGCAATTGCATTAGGAGTGTTATTGCAACATGGCTATTGTAACATGGCTATTTCATTAGGAGTGTTATTGCAACATCTCTAGTTCTTGATGAAATCTATTCTTAAGGTACCAGACTGTGGGGTTGCATGAAAAATACCGATACTTGTCTCTCTGTGTCTTCCGGAGCCTCATCTCAGCAGATACTGTTTCTTGGTTTGTCTTTCTGCATCTACAGAGAGAGAGACAGACAGACACAGAATCTCCTCCAGGAGTGCCCAAGGCCATTCATAGCAATGAATTAAAGCTGCTCATACAATACATGGTGACTGGACCATGGAAAACCTAGCTGTTTTTCCCCCCTCAGCAACTTGAAGGTATGGTGCTTTGCAGAATTGGGTTTCTATCTGGCCGTGGCTAGAGGAAGCCCAGCAACAGGTGAGGCTTCTCCCTCCTCAGAGTATTGAAGCTGTGGGTGATGCAGGGCCCCTTCCTCCTTCAACCAGCTCACATTAGTGGTGTTCAGTGATGCTGGACTTCCATGCCCCTTGGATGACCAGGCTCTGCTGCCGTGTTGTCCCTGAAGGGTCTGTGGACTGCTTTGAAGCCCTGATGTCTCTTTAAGAACACTCTTCCTGTTTGCTTCTTGTTTCCAAGTCGGTATGTCCGCTTTCCTAGCAGCACTAAGCCTGCTTCCTTCTGTGTAGGACAAGGCTTCTGGCCCTCTCTGTATATGGATCTGTGCAAAGAATGAGGCTGAGAAGTTGCTGCTCTGTGGCAGGCGGAGTCTGCCCTGCAGGATGGCTACCTGCAGCCTTTTTTCCCCCCCCCCGTTTTTAATTTTTATTAAACACCTAATCGTGTGACCAAAATACAACATAAAATAAATAGAAAGGAGCCAACTGCCTTGCCCGCTTCAGGTGGAAAAACGCCGACTTGGCAGTGGCCGCTACCTGGGCCTCCATTGATAGTGAAGGCTCCAGTAGGACTCCCAGGCTCTTGACCCGGCCCGCCGCTTTCAGCAGCGCACCGTCAAAAACCGGGAGAGGTATTTCCTTCCCCAGAGCGCCGCGACCCACGCAAAGGACCTCTGTCTTCGCCGGGTTCAACTTCAGCTCACTCAGCCTAAGCCAGGTTGCCACGGCCTGCAGTGCCCGGTCTAAGTTCACTGGGACGCAGTCAGGCCGGCCATCATTAGCAGATAGAGCTGGGTGTCATCCGCATATTGACAACAACCCAGTCCAAAACTCCGGGCAATCTGGGCAAGGGGGCGCATATAGATGTTAAATAACATCGGAGAGAGAACTGCTCCCTGAGGCACCCCACAATCTAGTGTGTGCCTCCAGGAAAGCTCACCCTGATTGCCACCCTTTGTCCCCGACCTTTGACCTTACATAAAATTTTTGATTTTTCTTTATTAACATAAAATCCCACCAGTTCTCCATATTCTTGTATTTTAGCTAACAATAAAGGTGTTACTTGTGTACGATTTTCATTTATAAACATTATATCATCTGCAAATGCTCTATATTTGTAAATAAATCCTTTAACTCTCAACCCTTCTATTTCTTTATCATCTTGTATTTGCATCAATAATAATAATAATAATAATAATAATAAAAAAATATTTTTATATCCCGCCCTCCCCCGCCAGAGGCGGGTTCAGGGCGGCTCACAGACATGGAAATTCCATGAATTAGATAAAACAATATAAATAACAATAATTAGATATAGTTAATTACATAATAATTTAAAATGAATAAAATAGATAAAAATAGGTGCTATAAAAATACTGTAAGTTGTAATATCCACAAGATGGCTAAATAGCTACACATCAGATTAGCCAGGTTCTGTCTCAAAAGCCAGCTGGAAAAGAAATGTTTTACAAGCCCTGCGGAATTGATTCTAGTCCCGCAGGGCTCGTACCATCTCTGGAAGATGATTCCACCATCGAGGGGCCATTACCGAGAAGGCTTGCTCCCTGGTTGTCTTCAGTCTAGCCTCTCTTGGCCCAGGGATTGTTAGAAGATTCTGAGAGCTAGATCTCAGTGCTCTCTGGGGAACATATGGGGAGAGGTCCCTTAGGTAGGCAGGTCCTCGGCCATATAGGGCTTTAAAGGTGATAACCAGCACTTTATAGCGAACACGGTACACAACAAGTAGCCAATGCAGATCCCGCAGCCCAGACCGCGCATGTTCCCACCGTGGTAGTCCCATTAGCAGCCTGGCTGCTGCGTTCTGGACTACCTGGAGTTTCCGTGTTCGGTATAAGGGCAGCCCCATGTAGAGGGCATTGCAGTAGTCTAGTCTCGAGGTGACCGTTGCGTGGATCACAGTTGCTAGGTCGCTGCGCTCCAAGAAGGGAGCCAACTGCCTCGCCCTCTTGAGATGAAAGAAGGCGGACCTAGCAGTGGCAGCTACCTGGGCCTCCATTGATAAAGAGGATTCCAGCAGCACTCCCAGGCTCTTGACTTTGCGCACTGGTATCAGTGGTGCACCGTCGAAAGCTGGTAGGGTAATCTCCCCTCCCGGTCCGCTGCGGCCCACGCAAAGGGCCTCAGTCTTCGCCGGATTCAACTTCAGCCCGCTCAGCCTGAGCCAGTCAGCCACGGCTTGTAACGCTCGGTCCAGATTTACAGGGACATCGCCAGCCCAGCCGTCCATCAATAGATAGAGCTGGGTGTCATCTGCATATTGATGACAACCCAGCCCATACCTCCGTGCAATCTGGGCAAGGGGGCGCATAAAGATGTTAAACAACATCGGGGAGAGAACTGCCCCCTGAGGCACACCACAATGAAGTGGGTGTCTCTGAGACAGCTCCCCCCCAATTGCCACCCTTTGTCCCCGGCCTTCAAGAAAGGAGGAGAGCCACTGTAAGGCTAGCCCCCGAATTCCTGCGTCGGCGAGGCGGCAGGTCAGCAGCCGATGGTCGACCATATTGAACGCAGCCGATAGGTCTAGCAGCAGCAATACTGCCGAGCCGCCTCGATCCAGTTGCCGTCGGAGGTCATCCATGAGGGCGACCAAGACTGTTTCCGTCCCATGGCCCGGGCGAAAGCCGGACTGGCATGGGTCCAAGGTGGAGGCGTCCTCCAAAAAATCCTGTAACTGCGACGCCACAGCCCTCTCAATAATTTTGCCCAAAAAGGGCAAATTTTAGACCGGCCAGTAGTGTGCCAATTCGGCCGGGTCTGATGAAGGTTTTTTCAAGAGAGGGCGGACCAATGCCTCTTTCAGGGGTGTTGGAAAAACACCCTCTGAAAGAGATCGATTTATACTATCCCGTATAGGATATCTTAGTTCCTCCTGGCAGGCCTTAATTAGCCAGGAGGGGCATGGGTCCAGTTCACAAGTTGTGGATCGTGCAGTGCCAAGAATTCTGTCGACCTCCTCCAAGCTGAGCGGGTCGAAGCAATCCAGAGTTAAATCAGAAGACACGCATTGGGCCTCGAGTTAGCTTACTGCATCCAAATTGGCAGGGCAGTCGTGGCAGAGCGATTGGACCTTATCAGCAAAAATTTTTGCGAAAGCCTCACAGCCAATCTCCAATTCCTTAGCTTTTAAATTGCCCTGTGGCAATGTAGTAAGGTTCCGAATTATTCTAAATAATTCGGCCGGGCACGAATTTGCAAATGCAATCTTAGCCGCAAAGTATGTTTTCTTTGCGGCCTTGATTGCCATCTCATAGGACTTCATAAACTTCCTATAAGATGTTCTAGTCGCTTCGTCACGAGTACGCCGCCATTGCCTCTCTAGCCGTCTAAGGCCTTGTTTCAGCTGGCGTAATTCCGGGGTATACCACGGACCCAGCTTAGTCCGAGGTCGCAGAGGGTGCCGAGGTGCGATCTCCTCGATGACCCTAGAGAGCCGGCTATTCCAGGTCTCAATCAGGCCATCGAGGGAGTCGCCAGAGGGCCAGGGGTCCCGCAGAGCCATCTGGAACCGTTCCGGGTCCATTTGGCTCCGCGGGCGGGCCATAATCGGCTCCTCGCCTAAACAGGTTTGGGGAGGCATATCTACACGGGCCTTGAGGGCGAAGTGATCCGACCATGGCACCGCCTCAGCGGTTATATCGCTCACTACGATCCCAGCCGCAAAGATCAGGTCTAACATGTGTCCGGCCTGGTGAGTGGGGGTTACAACAAATTGAGAGAGTCCTAGTGTCGCCATGGAAGACACTAGGTCCGTCGCCTGACTAGAATAAAATTTCAAGAGTCATTATAAACAACAAAGGTGAAAGCGGACAACCTTGTCTTGTACCTTTGCTGATTATCATTTCATCTGTAAGATCTGCATTTATACATAACCTTGCACGTTGTTCAGTATATATTGCCTTTATCATTCTTATAAAGTTTTCCCCAAATTCTATTTTCTCCATTACTGCAAACATAAAGTCCCAGTTCAAATTATCAAAAGCTTTCTCTGCATCCGCAAAGAATAATGCAACTTCCTTCTCTGGATGTCTTTCATAATATTCTATAATATTTACAATAATTCTAATATTGTCTCTTATTTGCCTTTTAGGGAGAAATCCCTCTTGGTCTTCCTTTATGAAATTTATCAAATATTGTTTAAGTCATTCTGCCAAAATTCTTGTATATATCTTATAATCATTATTTAGTAATGAAATTGGTCTATAGTTCTTTACATTCATGACATCTCTATCTTCCTTAGGAATCAAAGAAATTACAGCTTCCTTCCATGTATTTGGTATTTTCCCTTTTATTCTTAATTCTTCTTTAAAAAAATTTAAAAATTTTTGCCGTATATCCATCTGGCCCCAGTGCTTTTCCAATTTTCATTGCATTAATCGCTGCTTCAATTTCTATTTTTTCAATTGGATCATTCAAAAAATTTTTCATATATGTTTTGCAAATACGCTTCCATCCTTTCCTCCTTTACTTTAACACCTTTAAATAATTAAGCATAGTACTTGAAAAATTCTCTCTTTATTCCTTCTTGATCTGCCATCTCTCTTCCATCAACCACAATTTTATTAATAATTTTACTTCCTCTCTTTTTCTTCAGTTACCAGGCCAAATACTTTACAGGTTTATTCGCTCCCTCAAAGGACTTCTGTTGTAATTTTTTCAAATTCCATTCCAATTCCTTATTTAACAAATGTCTCATTGTGCTTGTAGTATTGTAATCTCCCTTATAATTTTCTTTTTCCCTGGCCTTTTCCTCAGTTCCCCTTCTTTTTTTATAGTCAGATCATTTTGCAGATTCTTGATAATCTTTGTGCTATATGTCCAATTAAAGTCCGGGTCAATTTTAGTGTTTATATTCAAGCCAGTTTGAATAATTAAGACTGCTCATCACGCAAGGCCTTTTGAAGATAAAACACCTACTTGTTAGGCAGAACTGTCGCTTTAGATGTGGAGAAATGTTGCTTTAAAGAGCGTACTGTAGAAAAAGAAAGCTGAAGCATTCTTTATTTCATTTTGAATGTTCAACATCTGTTTTTCTTTTGCCCTTTTGTCCTTATTGTTTAACGTAATCAATATTCCTCTCATTACGGCTTTATAAGCATCCCACACCATCTGAAATTCTATATAATCTTCGGCTTCTGGTTTGGCTGGAAGACAGGCTGCAGCTCCCTAACAAAGGGCAATTTTATTTTCACTGTTCAGGGTATTAAAGACCTCTTTGGGGGGTCTATGCCCATTAACCCTAGTCAAGGGTTAATCCAAGAAGACGTTTCTTTCCTTTAGATGTTGATATCGATCTGGGGGGGACAGGGAGCTGTCTCCTTCAGGTTTTGATGTCCGGCGTTTATAGGACTCGTCAACCATTATCTGCAGTGATTTTAAAGTCATTAATTTGACTCAAGCCTGTCGGAATCCAAACACCCTAAAGCGGACTGACTTTAATTGCAAGATAACGAGAGCCATGGTGTTGTGAATATCTCCAAGGTACATTAATCTATTCTTATCTTCATTCTGAGAGACTTTGAATACAGTTTAAACATTGAGTGGATTATAAACAGACGAAGGCAAAGCATAATTGAAAAAAAAAAAACTTTACCTTGTTAAGCTTGAACTCTGTAACTTTGAAAGTGAACAGCAGTAAAAGAATTCGAAAATAAGAGAGGGAGTTGGCAGCTCGCGGTTGGTGACGCACAAAGAAGAATAGAGATTTGTTGTGTATTTACGCCCACAAACTGTTGAACTTTAAATAGACTGAACTGAATGAAGGCATCATTGGAAGAGAATTCAGCCTGTGAAAATTGGATGCTGTAAAAATAATAGCCTTGAAAGATATTTGAAGAAAAGATACATTGTTTTGGATTCCTGTGGTTTCGGTTTCTTCATGAAGTTCAAAGACTGCGAGACCTAGACACGAGATTAGAGCAAGCTATACCAGGAAGTAAAAATAAAAGGGGCTGGCCAATAATACAGAGTCTGTAAGGATTACAAAAGCTGTGACATCCGACCTTTGAACCAGGAAGGAATTGAGATCAAGACCAAGAAAGGCCTCTCTGGATTTGAACTTTACCATAGAGAAAGAACAATTGCCATTTTAAAAGGGAGAAAAACTGTCAAAATGTTAAAATTCAATATCTTTGCTTAGGAAGATGGGAGGAAAACGAAATTAGCCTCATTTGAAAGAACTTGTTCTAAGCTATTGGACTGGGTGACTTTTTATATGTCAGTAGGAAGAATAACTCGTGCAAGAGCCCAATCATTTGACAAGATGCAATCCCAATTTGATGCTCTGGAGGCGAAAATGTTAAAAGCGATGGACAAATTGCAAATGGCAATGAAAAAAGACTTTAAAAAAGAAGTTGGAAATCTTAGAAAAGAGATAGAGGGTTTTAAGGAAGAGACACAAAATAGAGCGAAGGAGGTAGAGGTGAAAGTGGATACACAGGCCTCTGCCTTGTTAAAACTTCAAGAGAAGGTCACAATACATGACTGCAAGTTGATGGAAACACAAGTTCGTCTGAGAGGGGTACCTGAAAAGGAAGAGGCAGACTTAAAGGGCTATATGGTGAACATCATCACTGAATACTTAGAGGAAGACCCTGATAAATTAAAGAGTATGCTGGAAGGTGCCTATAGAGTCAACTCAGTATACACGAAAAATAAAGGCCTGCCAAGAGACATTGTCATAAGACTAAGATCAAAAGGGGTGCAGAGAGGATTTTGAGTAAAAGTTACCAAAAAGCCTGGACTATAGAAGGGAGCAAAGTTAAAATAATGAAAGAGCTACCAAGACAAGTGATCAGTGATAGGAAGAAATACAAGAAGTTAACAGACCAGCTGCGTGCAGAGGGCACAAGATATAGATGGATAATACCGGAAGGTCTTGGATTTGAACAAAATGGCAAAAGGATTACAATAAGGAGTGAACAAGAGATGCATAGCTTTTTTGAAGAAAACAAAGAATCAACATCATAATGGAGTACAAACTATTATCTTGGAATATAAATGGACTAAATTCACCACAGAAAAGAAGGAGAACATTTCATTGGATTAAAAAACAAAAATGTAATATAATCTGTTTACAGGAAGTTCATATACAACGCAAAGACAGTAAATTTTTGTGGAATAGAAATTTGGGGTTGGAATTTTTTTCATTAGCAGAGCAAAATAAAAGAGGGGTGGTCTTCTACATCAAAGAACAACTTGAGCCAAAATTAATTTTTAAAGATAAAGAAGGAAGATATATTGCTGTCGAGGTGATGATAGAGGCCAAAAAAAGTTATTATTAGGATTATATGCGCCCAATGAAGTGAAAGATAAATTCTTTAAGGACATAAATCGAGAAATGGATGAAAAGACATACGATCAGGTATTGATGATGGGCGATTTTAATGGGACAATACAAAATAATCTTGATAGATCAAGCCAAAAGAAGAATGAAAAAGAAGGGAAACTACCCAAATCTTTCTTTGAGTTGATTAAACAGGAAAATTTGGAAGATATTTGGAGAAAGTTTAACCCCAAAGTAAGAGACTATACATTTTTTTCAGCAAGACATAATTCTTTCTCCAGAATAGACATGTTATGGGGTTCCCAAACCTTGGGCCTCATAACAAAAAAAATTTGAGATTCTACCAAAGGTCTGGGCGGACCATAACCCAATATGTTGGTCTACAAAATTGCAAAGGAAAACAAGAAGATGGAGAATTAATGAGGCTTTACTACAAGATAAAGACAATGTGTTATTCTTAGAAAAGGAGACTGCAGCATTCTTTCAAATAAATGAAATGGAAGATATGGAATTTCAAACAGTATGGGACACTTACAAAGCAGTTATGAGGGGACTATTAATTACATTGAATAATAAAGATAAAAGAGCAAAAGAAGAAAGATTGTCAGCATTGCAAAATGAAATAAATAAAAAAGAAAGGGACTTGAAAAAAAGACCAGGGAAAAAGAAATTAATAAAAGAAATTACGATATTACAATCCCAAGTCAAGCACTTGCTGAACAAAGAACTAGAATGGAACTTAAAAAATCTGAAACAGAAATCGTTTGAAAGTGCAAATAAACCTGGTAAATATTTGGCCTGGCAATTAAAAAAAAAGAAGGAAAATAAGACTATAAATAAAATTATGGCTAATGGGAAAGCAATAGTGGATCAAGAAGGAATCAAAAGAGAATTCTTTAAATATTATGCAAATTTATTTAAAGGTGTGAACATTAGTAAAGAAAAAGTGGAAGAGTATTTGCGGAACATTCAGGTGGCGCCTCTGACGGATTATATGAAAAAGACATTAAATGACCCAATAGAGAAATTTGAAGTAGAAGCAGCAATAAAAGCAATGAATGAGGGTAAAGCTCCATGGCCAGATGGATTTACATCAAAATTTTATAAATCTCTTAAGGATGAATTAACACCCAAACTGTTGAAGTTGTTAAATACGCTAAGAGAAGAAGGGAAAATTCCAAAGACTTGGAGGGAAGCTGTAATTTCTTTGATTCCTAAGGAAGACAGAGATATCACAAATGTAAAGAATTATAGACCAATCCCATTGTTGAATAATGACTATAAGATCTACTCAAGAATTTTAGCAGAGCGATTGAAGCAATATTTGATCAATTTTATAAACAAAGACCAAGCCGGATTTCTTCCTAAAAGACAAATAAGAGACAATGTAAGAGCTGTAATCAATGTCGTGGAATACTATGAGAAGCATCCAGAAAAGGAAGCGGCCTTACTTTTTGTCGACGCAGAGAAAGCCTTTGACAACTTGAATTGGGATTTTATGTTTGCGGTAATGGAAAAAATTAATTTAGGGGAACAATTTATAAAAATGACAAGAGCAATATATATGGACCAGTATGCAAAACTATGTATAAATGCAGATCTTACCAAAGAATTGAAAGTGAGTAAAGGAACAAGGCAAGGATGTCCGTTATCACCATTGTTGTTTATAATGACTCTTGAAATTTTGCTACAACAAATTCAAAAAGACGAAGAAATAGAAGGTTTAAAAATCAGGAGATCCTCTTATAAATATAAAGCTTTTGCAGATGATATAGTGTTTATACTGGAGAATCCGATTCAAGTGTCACCATTGTTGCTAGCTAAGATAAAAGAGTATGGAGAATTAGCAGGATTATATATAAACAAAGAGAAATCGAAATTCTTATGTAAAAACATGCAACCAAATAAAATAAAAGAACTACAAAAGGTGACAGGTTGTGAAGTCACAACCAAAGTTAAATACCTTGGAATAGAGATAACAATGAAGAACATTGATCTATTCAAAAATAATTATGAAAAAC
Source organism: Heteronotia binoei (assembly GCF_032191835.1). Lineage (NCBI taxonomy): Eukaryota > Metazoa > Chordata > Lepidosauria > Squamata > Gekkonidae > Heteronotia > Heteronotia binoei. The sequence continues at coordinate 137,649,307 of NC_083229.1, forward strand.
TGTGGTGTAAGATGGACAAAGATTTGATGAAATGGAATAGGCTTAACTTGTCCTTACTGGGCAGGATAGCTGCAATTAAGCTGAATATTTTGCCAAGAATAATGTATTTGTTTCAAACCATCCGATTGTAAAAGATACCAAACAATTTAACAAATGGCAAAGGAAAATTTCTGATTTTATTTGGGCCGGAAAGAAACCAAGGATTAAGATGAAGATCTTAACGGATGCCAAAGAGAGAGGGGGTTTCCAACTTCCTGATTTAAGATTGTATCATGATGCAGTTTGTTTGACATGGATCAAAGATTGGATAATGCTGTTAGACAAAAAACCTTTATGGTTAGAAGCCCATGGAAATAAATTCGGCTGGCACGCGTACATGTATTATGGGAAGAATAAAATGGATGGTTTTTTCTCTCACCATTATGTTAGAAATACTTTACTAAGTACTTGGACAAAATATAAGAAATACGGTGACGAGAGAAAACTGCTGTGGATAGTGCCAGCAGAAGTAATAAATATAACAGCTGAATCCGATGAAGAAAGAGAAATGTTATATAATCAACTGCTCAAGATTCAAGGAGACAAAATTGAATTAAAATCCTCGGAAGAGCTAAATAATAAGTATGACTGATTTCAAATGCAACAAATTAAAAGCTTGATGGAAAATGAAATAAAATTGGAGGGAATTAGACGAGAACAAACAGAACTGGAAAGGGTCCTGCTTGGTGATAATGAAAAACTGATATCAAAAGTATATAAGTTATTATTGAAATGGTCTACAGAAGAAGAAGTAGTAAAGTCTCAAATGGTCAAATGGGCAATCAATGTGAATAGAGAAATACAAATGGATGCATGGGAACACCTTTGGAAGAACTCAATGAAGATATCAACTTGTCAGAGTATAAAAGAGAACTGTTTTAAGATGATGTATAGGTGGTATATGACTCCGAAAAAACTGGCTAAGATGAGCAAGAAAATGTCGGATAGATGTTGGAAATGTAAAAAACATGAAGGTTCTTTCTTCCATATGTGGTGGACTTGTGAAAAAGCGAAGGAATACTGGAAGATGATACAACAAGAAATCTCCCAAATTCTGGGCTATGACTTCAAGAAAACTGCAGAGACGTTTTTGCTTGGATTACGATTAGGAAAATTTCCAAAGGAAGACAGGACTCTAATTTGGTACTTGCTGTCAGCTGCTAGGACATTGTATGTGCAGCTTTGGAAGCAAGAAAAAATACCGGAGAAATGGGACTGGACCATGAAAGTTTTATCGTGGTGTGAAATGGACAAACTAACCAGAACACTAAGAGACTATGATTTAGAGATATTTAAAAGGGAGTGGAGGAAATTTAAAGGATATATCTTCTAGGTTTTCATGTTTAACCAGTTCAAAAAAGAATTTTGGCAATTTTCCTTCTTTATTGTTATTTTTTTTTTCCAGATCTGTCCAATGTATTCTGAATTGTTCCATTAAAGTCTCCCATAATCATAATCATGACCTGGTCATATGTCACTTCATCAAGTTGTTTTATAATGTCTTTAAAAAAAAATCTTTTGTGCCATTTGTTGCATACAGTCCCAATAATAAGGGTTTTTTCACATTTATTATTACTTCTACTGCCACAAATCTTCCATCTTTATCTTTAAATATTATTTTTGGGTCCAATTCTTGTTTAATATAAAAAATCACACCCCTTTTCTTCTGTTCAGCCAATGAAAAAAATTCCAGTCCCAATTGTTTATTCCATAAAAATTTATAATCCTTTTGTTTAATATGAACTTCTTGTCAACAAATTATATTACAGTTTTGTTTTTTAATCCAATGAAATATTGCCTTTTTTGTGGTGAATTTAGTCCATTTACATTCCAAGATAATAATTTATAATCCATCATGGTGCAAATTCTCTATTTTCTTCATAAAATTTACGCAGCTCCTGTGTTTTTGTAATTGTAATCCTTCTTCCTTGTAGCTCAAACCTTCAGGTATTATCCATCTGTACCTCATTCCATTGTCACGTAGTTTTTCTGTTAATTTCTTATATGTTCTCCTGTCATTTATCACTTGTCTTATCAATTCTTTCATTATTCTTACTTTGCTTCCTCCCACTATCAATGTCTTTTCAAAATTTTTATTCAAGATTTTCCCCACCATTTCTTTTGTCATATATCTTATAACCACATCTCTTGGTAAGTTTTTTTTCTTGGCATATGATGAATTCACTCTGTACATATAATCATACATATTTCTAGTCCCTTCAGGATCTTCCTCCAAGAAATCAGCAATTATTTTTATTACATGTTCTTTTAAGTCTGTCCCTTCTTCTTCAGGTACTCCTCTCAGACGTATTTGTGTCTCCATCAATTTACAGTCATGGATTGTTATTTTTTCTTGCATTTTTAATAAGGTGGAATCCTGGAGTTTAACATTCCCTTCTACCTCCTGCACTTTTTTTTGACACCACCACTGTTTCATTTCTAAGCTCTTCCATTTCTTTTTTAAAGTCCTCAATATCTTTTTTAAGTTCTTTTTTGCAAGCATTTATCATCTTTTCCACCCCTTTCATCATCCTAGCTTCCATTGCTTCCAACTGATCTTGCATCTTCTCCAATAAGGCAGCTCTTGCACAGGTTACCTTGAACTCTGACATTAAAAAAAACAGCGAAAAATTTGATATCACCAAATTAAATTTCAGTTATCAGGTTTGATAGATTAGAACTTGCCCTTTCAAATGTGCCTAATTTTGCTGTCCTCTGACCTTCCCAGGCTCAGATATTAATTTGTTAAAAATTTAACATCCCAGTAATGGCCGCCGATGTTTTTCTATGGTAATACAATCCTAGAGTAAGTCCACTTCTTCAATAAATACTTCCTGCTTTGCTTGCCCCAAGTCACGTTCTCACTGGTAACAAAGTCTCACGATACTTGATGTATTTCCTGTGTTGACTGTAGAAACTGCAGATCTCTGATGATGGTGCTTTCACTCCACAACTGCAGGTAGACAAAACAATAAATTCCTTTCCAATTTTTAACACTGTCCTTAATTTAACAAAGTCCAAAATTCACCCCTTCTCCTCTTCTTCTTCTAAGCTTTCAAACTTTCTCTTTCCTACCTTCTAATATTATTTTGTTTGCTTTAAAATAGTCCCGGAATGGTAGAGAGCAATCAGTACCTTTTTCTAAGGTTATCCAAATCAACATCGTACAGCACCAGATGTTTAGCAGTCTCAAAGAAGATTAGGATCTTGTCAAGCTTATGTCAAATAAATGACTCTGTAAGCTTCTGCAAGTGATGAATATGCAACTCTTCTCTGGGGATCCCTCAAAGGAGTCCCCCCCCCCCCAGGACTCCCTTTTAGCCAAGGTAAATCACCTCAAAGTTTCCTTTGCATATCTTGGACTAATCTCTCAGAGAAAAAAGTAGGCGGAAGGCAAAAATTTGCCCTTTACTACCCTGAACAGAAGCTCCAGTCTGCCCCCCTTAGAGAGGCTCAGCATTCTCCAAATCCTGGAAGTCTTGCACGGAGGGTTGTTTTGAAAGAAGAGTCCTTTTGGACCTTTAAACTCGGGGCTGAAGGTCTTAATAATTATTTGAATTTGGCCTGTTTCCTTTCATAGATAAATGTGTGCATAGAGTCAGTTCACAACATGATTAAAGTCATTTTAAAAGGGATGTATTTTTAAATAATGAAAGTTTTTACATAATGAAGTTTTTTAAAATAAATCCTTGTGGGTTACTTTAAGGCAACATGAGTGGCACGTTTGCAGCTGATGCTGATTAGTCCTTTCGATTGTGAGCGCTCCGGGGAGTTTTTTTCTGGGCTACCAGAAGCGCCAGCACTGCGAAACTGACTCGATGAGCAACTGCGATCGCTGCACTTGGTAAGCTTGCTTTGTGTACATAGGAATTGTTGGGGAGAATGTAACTTGTACATCTTATATATGTTTCTGGAAAGAGGGTCCCCATATAATGGATCAGCGCTTGATGAAGCAGTCATCTGGGAAATGGGTTCGTTGCCAGTCCACCGTTGCGCTTTGGATATCAACAACTTGGGTGTCAAGCTTGAGATTTCAAAATAACCAGTCCTTGGGTTTTGAAACAAAGTTTGGTTTATTGATAATCAATGTGGATCAGTTGAGCTAGGTATTAGAACTGATACTTAGTAACAACAGAATACAAGCCTTAAAATGGCACATCAAAGGTTCTATAAACAATTCTACATTCACGTGTGAAATTCACACTCTAACTTCCTTATCTCTATTGCGGTTGGTGCATCGTGGGTCCAGGCCTCGTTGGGCCTGGGAATGAGTCCCAGAAGGTCTTATCTTCAAAGAGGACATTCCTGCATTTGTTAGTAAAAGCGAAAGAAGCAATGGAGGGGGTTTGCTACTTTGATGTGCCTGAATCTAATTCATGGTTAGTAACAATTCTATGATCTGACAATTATAACTACCAGAAAATTCACAATGCTTGACATACTGGTCCCCCCTAAGCTCTTGCTCAGGGTTTGTCTGGGTGCAGCAGGTAAAATCTTTAAGGAGGAGGGGGGCCCGGATGTCGGATGCTTTTACCCATTCATCACAACTGGGGAGAAAATACTTCCAAAGTACTAGGAAGAAGAGTACCCCCCTTTTCTCACTCGCATCCAATATCTCCTGCACCTCATGGTAACTCCGACACTCCACTTGAATAGGTTTGGGCTCCGGTGGGCAAGGGTGCCAGCTCATAGCCCCCAGATCTCGCCAAAGAAGGCTGCAATGGAAAACAGGATGGATTTTACCAAACACTTTTGGCAATTCCAACTCCATGTCACTTTATTTATCACCCTCTTTATTTTGAATGGCCCCAAGTATTTGTACGCGAGCTTCCTGGAAGTCTGTGGCAATGGCAAGTTCTTTGTAGACAGGAATACAGTTTCTCCAACTTTAAAATCCCATTCCGGGGCATGTTTTTTGTCATAATGCGCTTTGTAATCCTGTTTGGCCATTTCCAGGTTTTCTTGAGTTATGGACCACCCTTTCCCTAGCATTTCCCACCATTGCTAACAGGATGTGGGGGGCTTGTCCCCACTGCCGCTGGGCAGCAGTGGGAATGGTTTTCCCTCATAGCCAGTGACAATTTTGAAGCGAGTTGCTTTGGTTGAGCTATGGACTATTATTGTATCCATATTCTGCGAACGGTAACAGCTCCACCCAGTTAGTCTGCTGGAAGTTCACATAGCACCGTAAATATCGTTCTAGAAGCGCGTTTACGTGTTCCGTCTGTCCGTCTGTTTGCGGGTGGTAGGCAGAGCTCAACCCTTGTTCCATGCCTGTTAATTTACAAAACTCCCGCCAGAAGATGGCAACAAATTGCGAGCCGTGGTCACTAATGACCTTATTGGGGAATGAGTGGACCTTAAACACGTGTTGGAAAAACAAATAGGCAACCTTCTTTGCTGTAGGACATTTTTTTTACAGGGAATGAAATGGGCTTGCTTTGAGAAAGTATCCACCACCACCAATATTACAGTTTTGCCCTGAGAAGCTGGTAGTTCCACTATAAAGTCCATAGAGACCACGGACCAAGGGCGTTCCGCAGTGGGAGTGGGCTGGAGGAGGCCAGGGGGTTTCCCACCTCGTTTCTTTGCCATTATACACACCGGGCAAGTGGTTACAAATTCTGAAATGTCTTTTTTCATTTGAGGCCACCAGAATTGTCTATTGACTAGGTGTAATGTCTTCACGTATCCGAAGTGACCTGACAGTTTATTACAATGTCAGTGTTATAAGACCTCTTTCCTCAGTCTTTTTGGCACATACAATTTCTCGTCGTGGTACCAAAATCCCCCTGCCCCTTTAATCAGTCCTTCAGGTCTTCCTTCGCCTTCGCATTCTGTCTCTTTGATCAGTCTATTGCCCCCCCCCCCATTGTTATGGCGCTCCCCGTTTCTTCCCCAACTGGGTGGTCACTGCACCCGCTACGGCGCTGGGGGGAATGATGGAGTCCACCACCTCCTCCCTCTGACTCTCGTGTTGGGGCAGTCTAGATAGCGTGTTGGCTAAGAAGTTTTTCGACCCGGGTATATGTCTCAGGGTGAAGTTGAACTTCGCAAAGAATCCCGCCCACCGAATCTGTTTTTCAGTTAGTTTCCTGCGGCCGGTTAGAGCCTCTAGGTTCTTATGATTGGTCCAGATCTCAAATGGTACTCTTGCCCCCTCTAACCAGGACCTCCATTTTTTAAAGCGAACATTACTGCTAACACCTCTTTATCCCACACCGACCAATTCCACTGCTCTTGGGAGAATTTCTTGGAAATGTAGGTGCATGGTCATAACCTCCCCTCTGAGTCTTTCTGCATCAATATGGCTCCCACAGCTACATCGGAGGTGTCGCATTGAACCACGAAGGGCTTAAGTTCATCGGGATGGGCCAGCATTGGCTTGCTTGTGAACAACCGTTTCAGTTTTTCAAATGCTTTTTGGCAGGCAGGGATCCACGCCAGTTTCGCTCCCGGTTTTTTCACCTTGGGCCCCTTTCCTCTAGTCTTAAGCAAATCTGTCAAAGGTAACATTACTTGGGTGAACCCTTGAATGAAATTTCTGTAAAAATTTGTAAACCTGAGGAAAGATTGTAGCTGTCTACGTGTCCTTGGGGGTGCCCAATCCAAAACTGCCTGTATTTTGGCAGGATCCATAGCGAATCCTTTGCCGGACACTGTGAATCCCAAATGGTCAAGCTCAGTCTGGTGGAACTCACACTTGGATAACTTCGCATATCCTTCACAGTTTGTGTTCGTATAGGGTAGTGAGCACCTTCCTCACTAATTGTACATGGGACGCTATGTCCTTTGAATAGATAATGATGTCATCCAGGTACACTACCCCCCCCCTTGTACAGGTACTCTCTCAAGACTTCATTAATAAAGTTCATAAACATTCCCGGAGTGCCCTGTAATCCGAAAGGCATCACGAGGTACTCGAACTGCCTCATTGGAGTGTTGAATGCAGTTTTCCATTCATCCCCCTCTTTGATCCGCACTCTAAAGTATGCATCCCTCAGATCCAGTTTCGTGAAAATAGACCCCTCAGACACCGTGCTCAGTAGATCTCGGATCAGGGGGATGGGATAAGCGTTGGACATTGAAATCCCATTTATCCCGCGAAAATCTGTGCAGAGTCTAAGGTTCCCATCTTTCTTCATCCGGAAGAGTACTGGCACTGCATGCGGGGCAGTAGCCGGCCTGATAAAGCCTCTTTTGAGGTTCTTGTCTATGAACTTTCTTAGGTTTTTCTTCTCAGCCCACCCCATGGAGTATAGTTTGGCTTTGGGCAGCTCCTGCCCGGGGATTAGTTCAATGGCGCAGTCGGTGCTTCGGTGGGGAGGGAGCTCGTTCATCTCCTCCTCGCTGAATACTTTATGCAAGTCTCTGTACTCTCGGGGGATAGCTTGGACCTCTTCCACCGACACACATATTTTTTCATTTCGGGGAGGAGGGTTAGGCCCCCAAGCCCCTAACCAGTGGTGGTGTCTGCACCTTTGGTCATTAAAGTCTATTGTTTGGTCCCCCCATTGTATGTCCAGTTGGTGCTTGGCTAACCATCCGACTCTCAACACTATGTCGAAGGAGAAGGAGGGGGCGATTACAAACATTTCTACGTCCCAGTGATCCTCTATCCCCACCGGAACTCCCTGGGTCTCCTCCAAGCAGGGTTCTCCCCTCATTACTGACCCGTCCATCTGTTCGAATTGGATTGGGTGGGGTAGGGGTTTCCGGGCTAACCCCAAGATGTCCACTAGCTTTGGGGTGATAATTTCCCGTGTACACCCTGAGTCAATTAGAGCTCGGGCATGGATAAAGCGTTTAAGCTTTAGGTTTAGCAATGTCAATGGCACAAAAAACAAAGATCCAGTTATTCTCACTCGCAACGGTGCCGTTAGATCCACGACCTGCCTCCCAACACCTCTCAGTGCAGGTCGTTGTCGTTTTCTGCCGACTCTGTTCCCCATGACTCCTCATCCAGAATTATAGTATCCTTGTTAAGCACCCTCAGACCGATTCCTTGGCCTTGGTCGAAGTCTTCTTTTGTCCCGCTACGGTCAGCTTCGGAGTCAGGGGTGGGGCTCGAGGTTTCTCGGGGCAATTGGCTGCCAAGTGGTTTGGGTCCCCACATCGGAAGCATTTGCGCACAGGGGGAGTTTTGGAGGTTCCTCCCTGGGCTGCTCCTTTCTTCCCATCGGTCTTGGCCCCCGAACAAGCCTCACGTCCCCCTTTCCCCCTTGCTGCAGTTGGCGTTGGAGGACCATCCGCTTCATATTGGTCTCTACCTCGCCGGCCAGTTGTACCCAGCCCACAAATGTAGTGGGGCAGGCTTGCTGCAGGGCTCGGTCTAGTAGACTCGCATTCAGCCCTCTCTGGTACGCTTCAGTCTTCATCATCTCACTCCAACCTCGAACTTTAGCTGACTGGGCTCTGAAGTCGGCCGTGTACTCTCTTACCAACTTCGCCCCTTGTTGCATGTCGCGCAAGGCCGTGATGGCTCGGGTCTCTTGGAGGAGATCTTCGTATTGAGTTAGCAGCGCCTGCAGGAACCTGGCCACTGTGTTGAGCTCGGGCCCCCTCATCTCGTACAGACTCACGTACCAATGTCTCGCTTCTCCCTTCAGCTTGGACCCGAGGTAGTCCACTTGGCTAAAGTCATCAGGGAACGTGTTCCCCCAATAATGCATGTAGCTATTGGCTTGGATGGTGAAGTACTCCACTTCCTCTGGGTCGCCATCGAAGGTGGCATCCAGTTCTCGGCCCCTTCCATAGTCTTGAGGGGCTGGGGGTCCCAGCAGTGGTGGCGGGGCCCCTGATTGGGCCAGTACCACCGGGGGCACTTGAGGTGCCGGTGCTGGTGGTGGTACCGGTGGTGCCGGCGCTGCGGGTGGGGCCGGTGGAGCTCTCCCGAAGTCGCGCAGCAGTAGCCGATTGATCTGCCTCTGCATCTCTCGTGCCATGAAGGTGGCGTTCACTTGTATCTCATCCCGTAGTTCTCTCGCCATGGCAGTCATCTCTCCCCTCACAGTCTTTAGGATGTCCGTCTCTTTAAGGGGACTCCCATCTTCCTCCTCCGACTCAGATCCCACAGGACGGTCGCCATCAGGTCTAGGTACATCCCGTTCGTCCTCGTCCCCAAAGGGACAGTCGTCCCCTCTCTCACCGGGGTTTCCACTGCCCTTGCCTCCTTGCACTGGCCTCGACAGGATGACCTCGTGGCGTGCTGATGCTTCATCCATCAGGGTTGTGGAGGTACACGGTGCCCACTTCTTAGGAGTGATGAACAGCTGTTGTACATGCAATGGGGACCCACACCCCCGACTCTCTGAGTCCCAATGATGTGCCAGGGGGGAGTCCGCACCTCGATTCCTTCAAGTGGATCAGTAGGTTCTCTGTTATCTGGTACCCTTTCAGCCATCCGGCTTAAAGTTGCCAGATCAGATGAACTCTTAGTAAAGGGTCAGTTCCAAAACTCAATTCCACATGACTGTGGAAGAAATTGGAGCTTGGGCTCTTTAAGAACTGTGGTGAAGATGTAGTCAGTGTGGATTAGTGCTTCTTATTCATTTTCTCGTCAGTGGTTGATTTGCAACTGGGTTGTAATTGAAATGCTTATTGTTTCATTGTATGTTTAGTTTTTCAATATATCAATTTTTTTGCAATATCTTGTTTTGTCATGAGCTCTGTGCTTTTTTCTTTTATCATTTGCACGGCTTCCTCTTTTGGTTTGCTAGTCTCCACGTCCCAGCAAGCAACCTCTCAGTTTTTCAGGCTTCTTCCTGCTGTCAGCCAGTTGGCTGGTGGGGAGAAGCCCCGCTCCAAAAGCTGCCATATGCCTTTAAGCCTCAGCAGGCTTAGAAGAGGCTTGAACTGTTTGTTATTTCTGAATGTGTGTGTGCCTTTAAATCTGGCAAGAGGAAAGCTGCAGGGGGCAGGGTGAGCAGACAGAGCCAGGTGGCTCTCAGTCCCCCTGTTTGTTTGGAGGAAAACTCCACCCCCTTGGCTGTTCTTTAGTTTTCCAATTAGTCTGAAGAAGTTGGTTGAAATACAGCAGAAGGTTACATTCAGGGGAACTGCACTGCTGTATTTTTTATTTATTTTAGGGAATGGAAAGTCTCCTGGCCCCACTCCCAAAGTTCTAAGATATTTTTTGAGTTGGACCTGGCAACTCTATACTAATCGGCAATTCCTCCACCAGCCACCTGTGATTCCCACCCCCACCTCCACCCCCCACCCCCTCGCTCTTCCTGGGAGTAGTAATTGAGTGGGCATTTTGTGCTGATTATAGTTAATTCTTTTTGCAACTCTTATTTCTGTGTTCTGAATTTAATTTACAGGTAACAGATAACATACCAACTCTGGATTAACTTTTTGCATTTTATGTCTGAGGGCAGCATCATAGTTCCCTCTCCGAATAAGATGTGCACTTTCGCCATTAAACTTTCATGAAATCAGCGGGGCTTTTTGGATACTCTTCTGTTGTGTCCAAAGCAGCTATCCACAGTGGCCAAAATTCTGTTAGTGCCATTAATGGTTATGGATTATATGAACTAAGTGAATCTGAAAAAGGGTGACTTGCAGTTAAGTGGTATTTTTGTATTCATGTCCTGTTCCTTCTAGCCCGACATGATCCTATCACCCTTTCCAATCCTATTAGCCTGGTTGTTTTCACTTTCTTTTATTGATCTCTCTATTGATCCAGCTATTAATGAAACTTTTCTACTGTGGAGCAGAACATCCAAAATGAACAAAAAGTCATTCTCCAGACCATGAGTTCATTAACTTACAGGGAAGCAAATAACCTTCTTCTTTGTTTTTGCTCTCAAGTTACAGCCGGCCTGTGGTGACCCCAGCGGGTTTTCAAAGCAAGCGACGTTCAGAGGTGATTTGCCATTGCCTGCCTCCACGAAGGAGCAACCCTGGACGTTGTTGTTGTTGTTGTTGTTGGTTTCCCATCCCAGTGCAAAGCAGGGCTGATCCTCTTTCACTTCCAACAGATGAGAAGATCAGGCTGACCTGGCCTAGCTGGGTCTAGGCAGATAATCTAGAAGGTGGGGGGAAAGTGCTTTATGTCTAATGGCTGGTCCACAAACCTTTGCTTTTATAACTCACCCTCTGTTTTCAGTTTGGGTTCAAATAGACTCATGATCATGAAAGGCCATGATCTTATGTACTTCTTCACCTGGGCCAGTGGGGGGGGGCATTTATCCAGGGCTTCAAGTTCAAAGAGGGACTCAAATTTAGAAACTTTTGCTGGGTTTTTTTTTAATCTCCCAGGGACCAACCAGAATGAACAGGAGGGGCTAACGAATCTGTTCCTTCATATAACAATTCATGAGCCTTGTATTGTTGTTGAAAAGCATTGTAATGTATTAAGAGCCCCATGGCGCAGAGTGGTAAAGCTGCAGTATTGCAGTCAGAGCCCTCAGCTCATGACCTGAGTTCAATCCCTGGTTCAGGTAGCCGGCTCCAGGTTGACTCAGCCTTCCATCCTTCCGAGGTCAGTAAAATGAGTACCCAGCTTGCTGAGGGGAAAGTGCAGATGACTGGGGAAGGCAATGGAAAACCACCCTGTAAAAAGTCTGCCGTGAAAACGTTGAGAAAGCAACATCACCCCAGAGACAGAAATGACTGGTGCTTGCACAGGGGACTACGGTACCTTTACTTTTAACATATTAATTATTTGTTAAAACATACCCTCCCTTTCCTCATGGTTCAGTATTAGTTAAAACATGCCCTGCTAAAACCAACCTCCGTGCCCCCCCCCCCCGCAAAAAAATGCCTGCCATTCAGACTCCCCACAAAGCCCTGGCAAACCGGCGGGCTTTGAAGCAGTGGGTCCTGAAGACCTCTGAGGAGTGGCCCCCTAACCTCCCATGGAGCTGGAGCCACAATGGAAAAGGCCTGGGCTTTGGTGGATGCCAGATGGGCGGCCCCCAGTGGTGGAAGAGCCAGCAGGTGGCTGCCAGATGACTCTCCTTTGGGGCCAAGTGGGAGGAGAGCACATTTCTTTATTTATTATTGGACTTCTCCTCGCCCTGCCCCACAAGCAGGCGGCTTGCATCAATATACACCATACAATAAACCAATTGAAAAACCTAATAATTTAAAATCCGTCTCAGTTTATACTCAAAGACCGTTGTTGATGCCACCAAAATCCATCTTTTTCCAGAGCTTCCTGTGGGCAACTGGAGTTGGTGGGACTTGGCAGAGGAGACCGTGCAGAATGAAAGGAAGGCAGCTGGGTGTAGCCAGAGCAGGGGGAGGCTGATACAGTTTGGCTCTGCCTGGAACAGCTCTGTTTTACAGGCCCAGCAGAACAGCATCAAGTCCAGGCACGTAGCGATGATGGGCCCCCAGTGGGGGTGGATGCCTCCCCCTGCAGAAACTGAGCTTTATTGACCTCACACCGCGCAGGCCCCCCCTTCTGTTGCCCAGACTTGCAGCTCTTCTGGCAGCCCCTCCCCACCAACCCCCTCGGCCCCCCAGGCAACAGGCAGCGCTCAAGTGCGACTTCCTCTCCAAACTGGACTTGCAGTGCCGCTGCTGCCACTCGAGCCCTGGGTGACTGGGCCGGGTGGCAGCAGCGGGAAGGGGCGCTCGGCCCTAGGCTCCCCCCAACATCCCGGGGCAGCCCAGTAGCAGCAGCGGAGCAGAGGGGGGTGGGGCGATTTAAAACCTGTGCCTGCAGGCACCTTTGGGTGGTGAAAGACACGTGTCTGGGGAGGAGCCCTGGGCAGCCGGGCTGGCCAGTTGGGAAGGCTTGCTCCGAAGCAGGCTAGCCTTGCGTATGGTTGGTTGATTGGTGTGCTGAATTTGTGCAAGCCCTTCTGGGATGAGCATCAGGTGGCTACATCTGTGGAATGACTGTTGAGACATCCAGCTGAGGAAGGTCTGTGATGCTGAAAACATTCCTGGCACTGCCATTATTTTGCCCCTTAACGGATGTAAGCCTTAAGTGTTGTCAGTGACCTGAAGCTGTGCTTTGTGGCATTAACTAGCTGAAGTCATACCAACTGCTGAACTGTGGCCTCTGACTGTATTATTGTTGGAGTTATGACCCTCTATTTATGTATTATGTGATGAGATATTTTAAATTTGTTGTATTTAGTTGGATATGTTTTATTTATTGTTTTTGCAATGTTTTAATGTTGTAAGTCGCTCTGAGCCCACCTGAACTGGCAGAGACTGACCAAGAGAGAGATCTTGGGGTCATGGTTGATAACTCACTGAAAATGTCAAGACAGTGTGCGATTGCAATAAAAAACGCCAACGCCATGCTGGGAATTATTAGGAAGAGAATTGAAAACAAATTAGCCAGTTTGATAATGCCTCTGTATAAATCGATGGTGCGGTCTCATTTGGAATACTGTGTACAATTCTGGTCACTGCACCTCAAAAAGGATATTATAGCATTGGAAAAAGTGCAGAAAAGGGCAACTAGAATGATTAAATGTTTGGAACACTTTCCCTATGAAGAAAGGTTGAAACACTTGGGGCTCTTTAGCTTGGAGAAACGTCGACTGCAGGGTGACATTATAGAGGTTTGCAAGATTATGCATGGGACGGAGAAAGTAGAGAAAGAAGTACTTTTCTCCCTTTCTTACAATACAAGAACTCGTGGGCATTTGATGAAATTGCTGAGCAGTCAGGTTAAAACAGATAAAAGGAAGTACTTCTTCACCCAAAGGGTGATTAACACGTGGAATTCACTGCCACAGGAGGTGGTGGCGGCTACAAGTATAGCCAGATTCAAGAGGGGGTTAGATAAAAATATGGAGCAGAAGTCCATCAGTGGCTATTAGCCACAGTGTGTATATATGTGTATGGGCCATTGGCCTGATCCAACATGGCTTCTCTTATGTTCTTAAATCCCGCAGGGCCCAGGTCTGTCTCGGGAGGCTGTGCCGCCTGGCTGGTCAAGGATAGGAGGACATCCTTCAAGCTGGAGGTCCCCAGCAGATGTTGGTCCACAGAGTGTGATGCTCTCGGGGGAGGGGGATGTCTGGGGAAAGACAGTCCTGAAGGTATCTTGGTCCCAGAGCATTTAGGGCTTTAAAGTAAACTTGTGTCCTGCATTTCCTCCTGGAAGCTCAAGGTGGGAGACAGAGAGGTTTCTGTGTTGTTTTGTTTTAAAAGCCAGATAGATGGTCATCAACTTTTGCCCTATATCCATGGAACAAGGAATATGAAAGTATCCTGGTGCGTTTTCTCTAAGATCAAGATCTCAAATTATTGTGTGCAATCCAGCCACATTTTTAAAGCATCTGTACCTCTCTGGTTTTAACAGGAAAGTTTAAATTCACCCTCTGAAATACATGTGATTTTAAGTTTGCTAAATTATTTCAAATGTTTTAATAATGTATATTTGAGCCAATTTGGCATTGTGGTTAAGTGCAAGACTCTTATCTGGGAGAACTGGGTTGATTCCCCACTCCTTCACTTACATCTGCTGATGTGACCTTGAGTCAGTCACAAGTTCTCACAGAGCTATTCCTCTCAAAAGGAGTTTCTGTTAGAGCTCTCTCAGCCCCACCTATTCTTGTAAAGGACAGGTGTGCAACTCCTCAGGATTTTTCTGTTAAAACTATTATTATACCTTATGTAGTTACCGTAAGAGCCCCATGGTGCAGAGTGGTAAAGCTGCAGTACTGCAGTCCTAAGCTCCTCTGCTCATGACCTGATTTCGATCCCGGTGGAAGCTGGTTTCAAGTAGCCAGCTCCAGGTTGACTCAGCCTTTCATCCTTCCGAGGTCGGTCAAATGAGTACCCAGCTTGCTGTGGGGAAAGTGTAGATGACTGGGGAAGGCAATGGCAAACCACCCCGTAAAAAGTCTGCTGTGAAAACGTTGTGATGCGACGTCACCCCAGAGTAAGAAACTACTGGTGCTTGCACAGGGGACTACCTTTACCTTTTTAGAGTTACCATAATTTGAAAAGCAAAAAAGAGGGCATATTTCCTAGCATATCTTTTACTTCAAACAAGTGATTACTATGACAAATGTCATTTTAAATACCCCTACTATTTAAGCTGTAATAATTGCTACTAACTAGGAATATTCCTAAACCTTCCAACAGCAGGAAAAAGAGGCTTCTAAACAGAAGACATCTGGGCTCTGGACGGTGCTCAGGGCTTTTGCCTTTGGATATTTCCTTCAGGATTCGGGCTGGGTCCAACCTTTCCTCATATGAAATCTGCCAAAGGGCCTGTCAGGTCTTCTCCTAACGAATGAAGTGAAGACTCCTTGCCGTGTTTTTGTGCAACAGGGAGCTTTCCTGTGCCAACTGACTCACTGGGCAGGGGGAATTTCCATATTTATAGCAACATGTTTAGCATGTTATCAAGAAACAGAAAAAAAGCAAAATTTCAGTATGTCTGAAAAACAGATTTGTTAAAAAATACCAAAGCGCTTTCCTGCTTGTCTGAAAAGAAGAGGATGATTTCTGCATCTCCATAAAAGAGTCTGAAGGCTGTTGAGGCCCTGGGATGGGGTTCCTTTTGAAGGTCTGTTTGTGCGTGTGTGGACAGAGACCACACAGTCCCCAGATGCCAACTCCCCAGTCTGTTTCTGGCTCTTTTTTCACCTTCTTACCTAGTTTCAGGAAGCTGTTTGAGATTAAGTGGTGTTTTGTGTAAAGGCAAAAAATAATGCCAACGTGAGAGAGGAAGGGTTGACTGCTGAGTACATCTAAAATTTCAATAAACTCAACAAACACATTTCCAGACTTCCTTGTGTGAGGATTTGGGCACATTTGGCACTACCCAACAAAAATTAGCCCTGTCTGAGTCCCATTCCATTTCTTTCAGTGTCGCAATCCTGTGCCCAATTATTTGGGACTAAGTAAAATTAAATTCAGTATGATTTTCATCTAAGTAACCATAGATAGAATTAGTCACAATTAATTTCAACAGCATTAAGGAATTTTCAATATATATTTTTCCCTGGAGGATGGGTGCCCTGAACTTGGAAACTAATGTCCAGAGTTGCTGTTTTGCTGTGTTCCATTGTTAATCTGCTCCCACATTACGAACCAGGTTCCTCATTAGGTGTTTGTCCTTGCTTTTTCCAGAACATTTGGCCTAGTATTTTCTTTGCAGTCATAATAATTCCCCCATCTTCAAGAAGGGGAAAAAGAAGGATCTGGGTAACTACCGACCCATCAGCTTGACATCTATACCTGAAAAAGTTTTAGAACAAATCATCAGTCAGTCAGTCCTGGAACATTTAAAAAGGATGGCTGTGATTACTAAGAGCCAGCATGGGTTTCTCAAGACCAAGTCATGTCAGACTAACCTGATCTCCTTTTCTGAGAAAGTTACTACCTTGCTGGATCAGGGGAATGCTGTAAATATAGTGTATTCTTGATTTCAGTAAGGCCTCTGATAGGGTTCCACATACTATTCTTGTTGACAAGTTGGTAAAATGTGGTTTGGATCCTGTTACTGATAGGTTGATCTGCAACTAGTTGTCAGATTGCACCCAAAGAGTGCTTGTGAATGGTTCCTCATCCTCTTGGAGAGGAGTGACAAGTGAAGTGCCTCAAGGATCAGTTCTGGGACCTGTTTTGTTCAACATCTTTATCAATGATTTGGATGAAATAATAGAGGGAATGCTTATTAAATTTGCCAATGATACTAAATTGGGAGTGGTTGCAAATACAGTAGAAGACAGAAACAGGATACAGGATGACCTTGACAAGCTGGAAAACTGGGCTAAAACCAATAAAATGAATTTTAACTGTGATGAATATAAAGTTCTGCATTTAGGTAGGAAAAATCAAATGCATGGTTATAGAATGGGGGAGACCTGTCTTAGCAGTAGTATGTGCGAAAAGGATCTAGGGTTCTTAATGGACTGTATACTGAATATGAGTCACCTGTGTGATCCAGTGCCAAAAAAAAAATGAGCTGTATCAACAAAAGTATAGTGTCCAGATGATGTGAAGTGATGGTATCTCTTTACTCTGCTCTGGTTAGACTTTACTTAGAGTACTATGTTCAGTTTTGGGCACAATTGAAGACAAGCTGGAACATGTCCAGAGGAAGGCAACAAAGATGGTGAGGGTTTGGAGACCAAGTCCTATAAGAAGAGGTTGAAGGACCTGGGTATGTTTAACCTGGAGAAGAGATTATTTGGAGGTGATATGATCACCATCTTCAAGTACTTGAAGGGCTGTCATATAGAGCAGGGGTGGCCAACGGTAGCTCTCCAGATGTTTTTTGCCTACAACTCCCATCAGCCCCAGCCAGCATGGCCAATGACTGGGGCTGATGGGAGTTGTAGGCAAAAAAATCTGGAGAGCTACCGTTGGCCACCCCTGATATAGAGGATGGTGCAGAATTGTTTTCTGTTGTCCCAGATAGTCGGACCAGAACCAACAGGTTGAGTTAAATCAAAAGAGTTTTTGAAGAACTTCCTGAGAGTTAGAGTGCTTCCTCAGTGGAATAGGTTTACGTGGGAGGTGGTGGGCTCTTCTTCTTTGGAGGAGGGCAGGAAGGGTTACATCAGTGATTAGTTCTTGTGGCCCTTTCTTACATTCCCAGGAAAATGCTGACTGATTCTTTGGAGTTAGTAGTTTTTCTCCTGGCCAGTTTGGCCAGGGATCCTGGATGTTTTTACCATCTTCTGGGCATGGAGCAGGGGTCTGTCAAGCATGCATATTTCTAAGTACAGTGGTGGGTTCTTAGACAGAAAGGAGGTCGTTAGTATCCACCGCCTCCCTCCCTTTTCCCCAGAGATTGGGCAAATAGTAAATCCATCTAGCCCAAGGATGTTTACGCTGCAGCCTGGTTGTGAGTTGCCTCTCCCCCACATTCACACAGACAGTTCTTATCAGGTCTGGAAGAAATGTGAGAAACAGAGATGTTTTTAATAACCTACATTCTTTAGTAGTAAATTAGATACTATGTACTAACCTTTAAATCCGTGACTCAAAATGCATCTGTATGTTATCCTTTGAACTAATCCTATATAGTAACAGTGTAATCATGCATACGTCATTACTTCCAAGGATTCTGTCCTTGGTAAAGCTTCAGAGTTTCTACAATAAAGCAACTTTGATTTCACAACAAAAGACTGATTATTGAGAAATATCAATGTTTGACATTTTGGAAGTAATCTCACTTGGGGACGTAACTGAACTGGAAACTTTCTAACCACATGGTGGAGAGTGCGCCAGATAACGGAGAAGCCCCCAACACTCCAGAACAACCAATTGGGGAAGACCAAAGACCCAGTACCAGCCCTAAGCAACTTCCGTGGCACATACTTAACACACGGAGAGCAGCAGGGAGAGGGTCTCCGCTACACATACAGCGGCTGTTCATCACCCCCAAAGTGTGGGTCCCCTGAAGATCAACTAGCTTGATGGATGAAGCACCTGCTTGGAGAGAGGTGAACCTGGTGTTTCCTTCCCTGTGTGCAAAGATGGGAGAGTACAGCGAGCAGGGCATCCTCGGAGGTGAGTGGTGGGAATGATCAGGATAAGAGGGGAGGACCGTGCCCTGACCCAGACACAGACGAGGAGGAAGAGGAAGATCCGGACCCAGACCCTCGGGAATTCCTCCAAACGCTGAGATTCGAGATGGTGGAAATAGCGAAAGCATTGTGAGACGAAATGGAAACCAATGCTACTTTCATGGCCCAAGAGGTGAGGAGGCAGTTAGAACAAGCACTGCAGCCACCGGGCCCGAGAGGGGGGCAGCCACCTCCACCCCCCCTCCAGTATTACAACAACCCATACTACTGCAGCCACGAGACTACGGAAGAGGTCGTGAGCTAGATGCCACCTTTGATGCGGATGCTGAAGAGGTGGAGTACTTCTCTATCCAAGCCAATAGTTTTATGTACTATTGGGGAAACACCTTCCCAGATGAATTCAGCAGAGTGGATTACTTAGGCTCGAAACTGAAAGGAGCAGCCAACAATGGTATGTGAGTCTGTATGAGACCAGAAGCCCTGAATTAGAAAACGTGGTAGCATTTTTATGAGCCCTACTGACCCAGTATGAAGATCCGCTACAGGAGACTCGAGCCCTTACCACCCTTTGGGACGTACAACAAAGGTCTAAGGCCGTTCAAGAATACGTGGCTGAATTTCACGTGAAAGCACTCAAAGTGCGTGGGTGGAATGAGCAGATGAAGATAGAGCAGTTCCAGAGAGGTCTGAACGTGAACGTGTTGGATTGAGCCCTCCAACAGGATCGCCCCACCACGTTGGTATGGTGGGTGCAACTGACTGGTGAAGTAGAAACTCCTATAAAACGAGTGGCTCTCCAGCGCCAACAGCAGCAAAGGGAAAGGGGGGACGTGAGTCTAAGCCAGGGGCAAAAGCAGAGGGATGGAAAGCAAACCAAGGGGGGGAGTCACCAAACCGACTGCCCTTGGGCGTTGCTTTCAATGTGGCAACCTAAACCATTTGGCCGCCAATTGCCCCGAACGGCCTCGAGGCCCCTCCCTTCCTCTGAAGACCAGCACACCCAAGGTGCAAAAAGCAGAAGGGCAAGCAAAGGAATCGGCGAAAGGCAGCTCAGCGACACTAACCCCTATGGAGGAGGAAATTATTGTAGTGGATGAGTTGGGAGAAGACGCCTGGGAAGACGAGCCGGCGGAAAACGGGGATGACCTGCACTGAGAGGTGCTGAGCAGCAGGTCGCGGTATTAACGGCACTATTGAGGGTGAGAATAACTGGGACTTTATTTTTCATCTCATTGACTTTACTGAACCTTAAACTAAAAGGTTTATGCATGCCTGGGCCTTACTAGACTCGGGGTGCACTAGGGACATAATCATGCCCAAATTAGTGGAAGCCCTGGGACTCACTACAAGCCCTCTACTGCACCCCATACAATTCGAACAAATGGATGGGACAGTGATGAGACGGGAGCCCTGCATGGAGCAAACTCATGAAGTACCAATAGACATAGATGACCATTGGGATACGGAATTTTTCATAGTGGCCCCCTCCTCATTCTTTGACATTGTTTTAGGGGTAGGATGGCTAGCCAAACACGAACCGGACATAAAATGGGGCGGCCAGATTATAGACTTCAAAGATGGGCGTTGTGAGCAGCACCACTGGGATAAAGGCTGGAGTCCAGAGCTGCCTCCAGTAAATGAGAAACTATGCCTCACCACAAAAGAGGTGAAATAAATCCCTAAGGAATATAGGGACTTAAAACAAGTGTTTAGTGAAGAGGAGGCCAATGAGCTCCCACCTCATCAAGACACTGACTGTGTGATAGAATTGATCCCAGGGCAAAGCCTCCTGAGAGCCAAATTGTACTCCATGGGGTGGGCCGAGAAAGCAGAGTTCCGCAAATTTCTCGATAAGAATTTAAAGTGGGGGTTCATAAATCCGGCCACGGTGCCACATGCCGCCCCAGTACTCTTTAGGAAGAAGAAGGACAGGGGGCTCAGGCTCTGCATGGATTTTAGGAGGATCAACGCGATTTCCACCTCGAATGCGTACCCCATTCCTTTAATAAAAGGTTTATTAAGCACGGTGTCAGAGGGAAAGATTTTCACAATGTTGGATTTGAGAGATGTCTACTTCCAGATGCGCATAAAAGAGGGAGATGAATGGAAGACTGTGTTTAACACGCCGATGAGGCAGTTTGAATACTTAGTCATGCCATTTGGATTACAAGGTGCCCCCGGAGTTTTCATGAACTTTATCAATGAGGTGCTACAGAAATATTTGTACAAAGGGGTAGTTGTGTACTTGGTTGATAAAATTATTTATTCCAAGGATTTATCAGCTCACGTGAAATTGGTTAGAGATGTCTTAAAAACCCTTTACAAACATCAGTTGTATGCCAAACTATCCAAATGTGAATTTCATCAGACAGAATTGGACTATTTGGGTTTCAAGGTGTCAGGGAAGGGACTGGCCGTGGACCCCGCAAAAATACAAGCCGTATTAGATTGGGAACCCAAGGACACATAGACAGCTCCAATCATTCTTCGGATTTGCGAACTTTTACCATAATTTTATGTAAGGGTTCGCCCACACCATGCTCCCCCTAGCAGACCTTCTCAAAACAAAGGGAAGGGTCCAGAAGCCAAACGGCCAGGGGCCAGATTAGATTGGACAGCCTTGTGTCAGGAAGCATTCATTAAACTGAAGAGATTATTTACCAGTGAACCTATTTTGATTCACCCCAATGAATTAAAACCATTCATGGTCCAATGTGACGCTAGCGACGTCGCTGTGGGGGTAATTCCTATGTAACCCAATGAGAAGGGGGCTCTCAAACCGTGTGCCTATATTTCCAAGAAATTTTCCCACGAACAGAGGAATTGGTCTGTGTGGGATGAGGAAGCTTTCTCAGTGACTTTCACTTTAAAAACCTGGAGATCATGGTTGGAGGGTGCAAGAGTCCCCTTGAAATATGGACAGATCATAAAAACCTAGAAGCCCTAACGGGGTGCAGGAAGCTAACTGAAAAACAAATAAGATGGGCGGGATTCTTTTCCAAATTTGATTTCAAGTTAAAACATATCCCTGGATCTAAGAAATTTTTAGCAGATGCCTTGTTAAGACTCCCTCAGCACAATAATCAAAGGGAGGAGGTAATCAATTCTCTCATATCCCCCAGCCAATTGGGGGGAGCTGTAACGACACGCTCGAGAGTGAAGCGCGAGAAATTAGAAGAAAAGTGGGGGGGGGGGAGACTGATTTCCGAGGTGGAAAAAGAGGGAAATGCCATACCGAAAGGGGTAAAGAAAGGCGAAGGGGGGGTTGGTTGGTACAAGGACAGTAAACTTTACATACCCGAGAGCCTCTGAAAAGAAGTACTTAAGTTTTGTCATGACAGTAAACTCTCTGGATATGTCAAAACCCTACATCTAGTAAACAGGAAGTTTTGGTGGCCGTTCATAAAGAAAGATATTTCCAACTACGTTGCTTCATGTCCAATATGCTTAATGGCGAAAAAAAGGGGGGATCTCAAGTCTGGCTTTAACTCTGGCTCACTCAAAGAGCATGCTGGGTAGAACCAAAGTGTAACCAAACGCTGCTAACTAACCCTCTCCTGTTCCCCCCTCCCTACCATAGAGAGTGTCCCTGCTTTGAAATGGTGATGTGTGAAAAGTCTTATCTGAACCTTCTCAGCTCAGGCCCGGGGGAGACAGGAAGCCTGAGAGTACCGAGGCCGCAGGCTTCTAATCAACATGAGAATATATTGGTAACATCTATGTGTGAATGTTCCCCTTGAAAGATTCCCCGGCCCGTAGGAATCCCTTTGAAGTGTTCCTTATATGCAATGCATCTAATGTACGGTCTCCAGTCTTTTCAAGCTCTGGCCAAGGCCGCAAGTAACCAGTATCAATAAACTAGCTTCTTTGTATCTACATCAACTCGTTATTGAATCCTATTTTCTAAAAACCTACCTTTACCACAACTATCTAAAAAACTGGCATAAAAGTTTTTGGGACATATCCATATTAAACGTGTGATTAATAAAGTGACTGTGGAACTTGATTTACCAAAAAATGTTTAGTAAGATACACCCCATCTTTCATTGCAGTTTACTTTGCAGAGATCCTGGAGCCACACCTTGGCATCCTCGACCCCAAGTTCCAGAACCTATTCCAGTTGGGGATCAGAATCACGATGAAGTGAAGGAGATCTTAGATGCTAAGCTGAAGCGGGGGTATCTTATATTTTCTGATTAAATGGAAACATTTTTCTGTAGCCCACGACAAATGGTTCAAGGGTTCAAATGTCAGAGCGCCAGAGCTGATTTAAAAATTCTATGCGATACATTCGCTTAAACCCCGAAGATCTTAAGGGGGGCAATATGTCAACCATGCATATTTGTAAGCACAATGGTGGGTTCTTAGACAGGAGACCGTTGGTATCCATCGCTTCTCTCCCTTTTTCCCAGAGACTGGGCAAATAGTAAATCCATCTAGCCCAAGGATATTTATGCTGCAGCCTGGTTGTGAGGTGCCTTTCCCCCACATTCACACAGACAGTTCTTATCAGGTCTGGAAGAAGTGTGAGAAATGGAGATGTTTTTAATAACCTACATTCTTTAGTTGTAAATTAGATACTATGTCTAACCTTTGAACCTGTGACTCAAAATGCATCTGTATGTTATCCTTTGAACTAATCCTATATAGTAACAGTATAATCATGTATACGTCATTACTTTCAAGTATTCTGTCCTTGGTAAAGCTTCAGAGTTTCTACAATAAAGCAACTTTTGTTTTCACAACGAAAAACTGATTATTGAGAAATATCGATGCTTGACAGGGTCACTGTGGATATATATGTGTGTGGGGGGGGAAGGTATTTGTAATTTTCCTACATTGTGCAGGGGGTTGAACTAGATGACTCTGGGGGTCCCTTCCAACTCTATGATTTTATGAAAAGGGGACTGGAAGGATTCATCAGCAGCTACTTCACATTCATTAGCACTATGCTTCAGAATCACAAAGCCAGGAAACAACATCAGAAAAAGATCTTGAGGGGCCGGGAGTGCCACCGGTTGTGCCCGTGGCAGTGTTGTTGAGGGTCTAGCCGCAGGCAGTTGCGGGGCTCTTCTCGGGTCAGTCATCCTCAGAATCCGGTCGATTTGCCTGTTGAATTCTCTGGCCATCATGGTGGTCATCGCTTGCATCTCATCCCGCAACCTCTCATCCCTTGGCAACCTCTTCGACTTCCTTTCTTACCATCGAGCGGAATTCTCGAACAATCTCGTCTTCCTCCTCCCTCGGGCCCATTATTCCATGGGTCCCAACCACTTTCACCTCTGCCAGAGGTGGATTGACTTCCGCGCCAGTCAGTGCTGTGCTCCCCTCCTTTTCAGGCTTGGCCGCCTCGCCCTCTCCATTGGGCATCTTCACCCGGCGCATGTGCCTGGTTAGAATGGTATCTCTGCGTGCCAGGTCCTCATCCATCGTGGTGGTAGAGGTATGCGGCTGCCACTGGCACGGGGTGACCAAAAGTTGTTGAATATGGAGAGGGGAGCCCTTTCCAGCTACTCTCCGGGCGTCCAGCACATGCCATGGCGGTGTTGGTGCTCTCGCCCCTTCCTCAGGTTCTGGAAGTTCACTGCTCACTGGAATCTTTTCAGCCATTCGGTTTGATACAAGACTACGTTTATTGATAGACCGATACTTTTAGTATAACAGATTCTTGAGAGTGATGCTTATGATACATTGATACAATACTTTTAAGGCTAACTTCAAAAGGATTCCAAAAGGTGGGGGCGAGGGATGCGCTTTCACACATAAACTATCATAAATGTCTACATTCTCATGGCGTTATCAGGACTCTGTCCTTGCTTTCCCCAGATGTGTTGCACTCCCTAAGAGGAATGTATGGGAAGGTGCTGATTACTTTTTCTCAAGTTAGTTTCGTTTCTCTCTACTTCTACTTTGCGAGCAATAAAGCAAAAAGAGGGAGGGGAAAGAATAACAGAGCTAACAGACCTTGGTCCTCCATGATACTTCACAGACCAGTTTTATGAAGGACCCTAAAACAATCGAATTTTACCATGCTTGACACTTGGCCTCTGTGCTGTGTTGTTGGCCATCCAGAGGAACTAGTTGGCCACTGAGAAAAAAATATGGACTATTGGTCTGGTCCAGCATGTCAGACGATGGGATCTCAAATTAACCAGACACAGCAGGGCTCTTCTTATGTTCTTAGTATTTGGTGGCAGCATGAGGGCACAGCTCTTGCACAGCCATTGTTCACAGACCGATTGATGAAGGGAGGGGGCAATTTCCCCCCTATATATTATAGTCCTCCCCTCTAACGAACAGAGTTTTTGTCCTCTCCCTTGGCCCATTTTTGTGTTCATGGTTTTTGTGCACAGTGGGGTAAATTTCCACTCATATCCTACCACCCCACTGAACATGACACCTTTCTCTAGCCTAAGGAGATTAAAGAAGATTAAAGAAGAAGAGGAGCTTGGATTCCTACCCTACCTTTCACTCAGCGTCTCAGATTTACAATCTCCTTCCCTTCCTCTCCCCACAACAGACACCCTGTGAAGTTGGTGGGGCTGAGAGAGCTCTCTGAGAACTGCTCTTGAGAGGAACAACTCTGAGAGAACTGTGGCTGACCCAAGACCATTCCAGCAGGTACAAGTAGAGGACTAGGGAATCAAACCCAGTTCTCCCAGGTAAGAGTCCACACACTTAACCACTACACCAGACTGGCTCTCTTGTGTTGGGGGCGGAGCCATGTAAGTGAGAGTAGCCTGGAGGAATTGCTCCTTAGAGGAAGGCGAATCCAGGATTCACCACCATATAGTGGCCAGGGGGTCCTTAGGGGCACCTTCTGGGATTCATTTTTGACTTGTTTGAATGGTAATGCTTTTGTATATTTGTTTGAAGGCTGCATGCCTTTATTTTACATCACCCCATGCCTGGCAGAAGCTGGGACAGGGCAATTAACAAATCAGATCAAATCAATACAATATAATATAATAAATAAAAACAGAAGCGTGATGGTACTAAAATCTCCTTTACATCCATACCAAGCACTTCTCAATGGTGATATTCCAGACATTTGCATTCCTGTCTTTCTCCTGAGCTGATTTGTGGGGCTTTCCCATCTGATAAGATCTCTGCCAGCAAAGACTAGATGGTCTTTATGGCCTCTTCCAACTCAATGAGTCTGTGATTCTATACAGTGGCAACAAAGCAACCCTTGGTGTGGTATGTGGGAGGGTATTTAATGCACATCGCTTGCAACCCTGTGGGATATTTTCATCATGTGAAGGTAGCCATACAGTTTGAACACTTCAGTGAATGTTCTTTGAATGTGGAACTCTTTGATTTGGCTGTTTCAAGCCAGTGTTGATGTGGGGGGGGGGCAATCTCCGTGAAGACGAGTGATCCAGAGATTGAGCCAGGAGTCAGGCAGGCACCACAGAAGCAAAATTCCACACCAGAAGTAGGTGCCTTGGTCTTAGGTATGACCTATTTCCCACATCACCAAGCACTTGAACTTCATGAACTGGAGGGTGACTTGACTTATAGTAAACTAATAGTAGACTCGTATAGTAGATTAATGTGAGCCTGGACTTTCTAGCTAGGGAACATGGACAGATACATTTGTTCAGCCAACTGCAGGAGTTGCTCTTGGAGCACAGAACATGTTGATAAGTTTTAAAAAACACATCTTCATGAATTCTCAAGAGCTTCTCTTTGAGTGTTCCCCAGCACAATGTAACTCACAGAGAAATAATCAGAAATTTCTTTAAATTGTCCTCTAGCCTCCATTGCTGTAAATACATGCAAGATTTTAACTTTTGGTATCTGTCAGGATGTGTTCCTGACAAGGGTTTTGAATGCTAACACCTGTTTGATTATTCTCAGTAGTGTTTTCATTGTTTTTGAATCATATTCTTAGTTGTATTTTCTTTGCTTATGAGTTATCCATAGACTCGTGCTATACCTTTTGCATAACAGCAAATTGTGACATATATCATGAACACCTGGTGTACTTACAATATCTGTATTTAAGCACTTGCTTGGTTTTATATAAGGAGACCCGTGGTGCAGAGTGGTAAAGCTGCAGTACAGCTCTGCTCACGACACGAGAACCCTGGGCTGGAATTCTGGTATGTAAATCTGGGTCTGTTAGATTACCTGTCTATAAATGGCCTATAAAGAACAGCTAAGTTTCATTTTTGCTTTGCAGATTTATCTCAATCAAGGCTTTTTCTGCTTCCACTTAAGAAGTCTGCTTGAGTGATACTCAGAGCAGACGCTTGCAGTCCCAGGCAGCATGAAATGAATTGCTTTAGTAAACAGTTATCATAATAGAATCATATAATCACAGAGTTGGAAGGGACCTCTAGGGTCATCTAGTCCAACCCCCTGCACAATGCAGGAAACTCACAAACACTTCCCCCTCAATTCACAGGATCTTCATTGCTGTCAGATGGCCATCTAGCCTCTGTTTAAAAACCTCAAAGGAAGGAGAGCCCATCACCTCCCGAGGAAGCCTGTTCCACTGAGAAGTCGCTCTAATGGTCAGGAAGTTCTTCCTAATGTTGAGCCGGAAACTTTTTTGATTTAATTTCAATCCATTGGTTCTGATCCTACCTTCTGGGGCCACAGAAAACAATTCCACACCATCCTCTATATGACAGCCCTTCAAGTACTTGAAGATGGTGATCCTATCACCTCTCAGTCGCTTCCTCTCCAGGCTAAACATCCCCAGCTCCTTCAACCTTTCCTCATAGGACTTGGTCTCCAGACCCCTCACCATCTTTGTCGCCCTCCTCTGGATCCGTTCCAGTTTGTCAGTATCCTTCTTAAAATGTGGTGCCCAAAGCACAATACTCCAGGTGAGGTCTTACCAGAGCAGAGTAAAGCGATACCATCACATCTTGTGATCTGGAAACTATACTTCTGTTGATACAGCCCAAAATTGCATTTGCCTTTTTAGCCACCACATCACACTGTTGACTCATGTTCAGCGTATGATCCACTAAGACCCCTAGATCCTTTTCGCACATACTATTGCTAAGACAACTTTCCCCCATCCTATAACCATGCATTGGATTTTTCCTACCTAAATGCAGAACTTTACATTTATCCCTGTTAAAATTCATTTTATTGGTTTTAGCCCAGTTTTCCAGCCTGTCAAGGTCATCCTGTGTCCTGTTTCTGTCGCCTTCTGTGTTTGCAACCCCTCCCAATTTAGTATCATCTGCAAATAATGTGAGCCTGGACTTTATCTAGATAATTATCACATGGTTTGCCTTTAGTAGTCTGTTTAATTGCTCTTGGAATCCTTTGCAGCCAGACTTACTCCAAGTCTGACTGGTGCATTGTTGATACAGCAGCTTCTTGTGCCAACTCCTGCTTGTACTTTGTCAAACTTCCTTTGGGTCTAGAGAAACATTTCTTTGAAAAAATTATTTATACGATATTATGAGCCTAAATTGCCTTGGGGAAATTCAGTTTTTAATCGTCTTTCAAACATCAGAATATGGAAGTTTGTCTCTAAGCTGTTTCAACATGCATATAAATAAATAGAGTGCAGAAAGGAAAGAGCAGAATAAGAGTGAAGTGTTGTTTGAAAGGTCCCCCCAGATATTCCTTCCTTCCTTCCTTCCTTCCTTCCTTCCTTCCTTCCTTCCTTCCTTCCTTCCTTCCTTCCTTCCTTCCTTCCTTCCTTCCTTCCTTCCCACCTTCCCGCCTTCCTTCCTTTTTTCCACTCCACCTCCCCCCCTCCCCCAGTACAGAGAATCCCTTAAGGCCAGGGCGACATTTTCAAGTAATTCAGGCAGTAAAAACAAATCCAGCAAGTGAGATATTTGGACTGTGCAAGAGTG
Organism: Heteronotia binoei; assembly: GCF_032191835.1. NCBI lineage: Eukaryota > Metazoa > Chordata > Lepidosauria > Squamata > Gekkonidae > Heteronotia > Heteronotia binoei. The sequence continues at coordinate 137,677,643 of NC_083229.1, forward strand.
CTGCTACAGTTTTTTAAAATTCAGTGATGACCTTTGTGGAGAAACGCCATTTTAGTCAGTGGTGGTGCTTCATTTGGCAGGGGTCAGTAAATCCCTCAGCAGGCTTTGTAGCCTTCCCCTCACTCCCCCCTCCCTTCCAGAGCCAAACCAACAACGCTAGGGGGAAAATCTCCTAGAGAGGCAGGAAGTGCTTTTGTTCTTGGCATGTGTGTTAGCAGGAAGAGAAGGGCAGTTGGAAGCCAGCGCTCGAGCGAGCATGTGGTGAGCAATGGAGGCTCCTGCCTGGGAGGCCCCCAGGCAGGCAGACTAAGTAAGTAATTCACAAGACAGGGCAAGTTTAGATCAGGGCCAGCAGGACGCGTTTATAACACATTTTGCTTGTCAGGCTGTTTGCTGTGCGTGTGCTGTGCTGTGCTAACCTTTTAAACGCAACTGTTTTTGTTTTGTTTTTCTTTTCCTATCTTTTTCTCCTTTTAAATAAATATATTTTTACTGTTTAAATACTGGCAGTCAAACTCTGTACCACATAGATCCCCAGACCGCTTTAGACCACGCTGTGTTAAGAAGGGGGCCCCAGGTGAAGGGGGGAAGGCATGCAGTTGGATAAGGTGCCAATCCTCCAGGGGTGCCCCAAAGAAGCGCTGAGGTCTCTGTGAAACCCAAGTACAGGGTGGCAGAGGACCTTGAGGCCTGGCCTCACAGCAGGAGAGGGATTGGGAGTCCTGTTCCTCTCAATCTGAACCCCGGGACTGAGCAGGTGGTGGCAGCGCGCCCAAGGGGCAGGAGGAGAAATAGCTCCCTCCAGGAGTTGGCGACTCCATAGGGAGCAGACGGGACCGGGTCTGAAGGCAGAATCGGGCCGGTTCCGCCACACTTGGCGGCAGCGGTGGAATGAGAACAAACAGAGAACTTGATTGGCCAGGCATTTTTGGTTTTTGATGCGTGCAAGCACCCAGAGGAAGCAACAGAGGTTTTGTTTTATTTTCGGGTCAACTGGAGTAGGGAAAGTTTAGCTAGTTAGGATGGAGCGTGCTAAGATGCGGGAAATCCTGAAGATGACAAAGCCACAGCTCCAGGAAGAGTGTGCAAAGCACAAGCTGGAGTGTGACAACATGACTGTAGTAGATATGAAAGACCTCCTTTTGGAGTATCATCAGCATGCAGGGGCACCTGCAAAAGTGCCCCCTACCCAGTCAGAAGCAATTTTGCGGCTACAGATGGAACTGGAGAGAATGCGTATCGAGGCGGACCGAGACCGCAGATGGGAGGAAAGAGAGAAAGCTGAGATCCTCAGACAGGAGGAACGAGAGAGAGAGGAAAGACAAAGAGAGAGGGAGCTGAGACGAGCTGCGATCCGCAGACAGGAGGAAAGAGAGAGAGCTGAGATCCACAGACGGGAGCAGGAGGAGCAACGTCGCCATGAGCTTGAGGTGCTACGTCTGGAAGCTGAACTAAGCAAAAAGATCAAAGTCACCCCCAAAGACTTTGCAGTGTACCAAGGGGGAGAAGACCCCTCCATATACCTCTCCAACTTTGAGAAGGCAGCCAAACAGTGGGGGATTGCAGAGGAAGACTATATGTCTTACCTCTGTAGCATCCTGACTGGAGAACTTTCAGCCATCTATTACAGCATGCCTGTGGAAGATGGGGGGATAACTTTTGCGGCCTATAAAGCCACTGTATTTAAAAGGTTTAAACTGGGGCCAGACCACTCCCGAAAGCAGTTCAGGGGTTTGGCTCCACAAGAAGGTAAATCCTATTCTGAATGTGGGGTAATGAAGGAACAAACAGTTCCAGTGTTATTGGGCCGGGATTTGTTGGTTGGCCAGTACTCTATCAATGCTGTAACCCGCAGCCAAACCCTCAGAGGAAAGTGGGAGGAGGAAGGCAACTTTAAGGAAGCCACCTCACCACCAACCAGGGAGGGGGAAACCGCCCAGGTTACTGAGGACGAAGAGAGGGCAGTCACCCAGGAGGGGGAGGACCAGCCTATCTCAAGCCCTGGAGTAGGGTGTTCCCAAGGGGAAGAGGGGTGTAGCTTTCCCCAAGTGCAGCAAGAGGCTGTCAATGTTCCTAGCAAGGAAAGGAACCTGTCTAGCATAAAGGATGTGCATGCTGAAGAGACCAAGGTGGAGAGTGGAGATTTCACAGGAGGTTCTGAGAGCAGCAAGGCTAATGTGGGCTCAGAAGAGCACATAGCTGAAGGCTTGGGGGAACGGGAGCGGTTCCAGAAGGGGGTCCTGAGCGGCCTTAGGTTGGAACCGGTTCACCAAGTAGCTGTGGATCAGGAAGTGGGATCGTCCAAGACGCTCTCAAAACAGGTCGTCTTGAAGCAGGGCAGACAGGAATCCTGGGAAGCTGTGGAACCTTCCAGGCAGGAAGGGGGGCAGTTGGGTAGTGCTGAAAAACCAACCGAGGGGACTGAGAACCCAAGCCAAACCCTCAGGGGAAGGTGGGGGGAGGAAGGCAACTTTAGGGAAGCCACCTCACCACCAATCAGGGAGGGGGAGGACCAGCCTGTCTCAAGTCCTGGAGTAGGGTGTTCCCAAGGGGAAGAGGGGTGTAGCTTTCCCCAAGTGCAGCAAGAGGCTGTGGATGTTCCTAGCGAGGAAGGGAACATGTCTAGCGTAAAGGCTGTGCAAGCTGAAGAGACCGAGGTGGAGAGTGGAGATTTCACAGGAGGTTCTGAGAGCAGCAAGGCTAATGTGGGCTCAGAGGAGCACATAGCTGAAGGCTTGGGGGAACAGGAGTGGTTCCAGAAGGGGGTCCGGAGTGGCCTTAGGTTGGAACCGGTTCACCAAGTAGCTGTGGATCAGGAAGTGGGATCGTCCGAGATGCTCTCAAAACAGGTCGTCTTGAAGCAGGGCAGACAGGAATCCTGGGAAGCTGTGGGACCTTCCAGGCAGGAAGGGGGTCAGCTGGGTAGTGCTGAAAAACCAACCGAGGGGACTGAGAACCCAAGCCAAACCCTCAGGGGAAGGTGGGGGGAGGAAGGCAACTTTAGGGAAGCCACCTCACCACCAATCAGGGAGGGGGAGGACCAGCCTGTCTCAAGCTTTGCAGGAGGGTGTGCCCAATGGGAAGAGGGGTGCCAATTTCCGCAAGAGCAGCAGGATGCTGTGGAGCCTTCCAGGCAGGAAGGAGCTCAGTTGGCTGACACTGAAAAACCAACTGAGGGAGCGGAGAACCCAGATCAAACTTTGGCTGGGTGTTCTGGAAACAGTGGGACTAGGGGTGGCTTGAAGGAACAGATGATAGGAAGTCTGGGGGAGCCAGGAATGTTCCTGTCTGAGGTACAAAGTGACCCTAGGCTGGAACCACTGTGTGAGGTGGCAAGGGACCAGAAAGTGGAGTTCGCAGAAGCTGAGACAGGGGATAGGGTGATGGATTTCCTGCCACTTCATACTGGTGAACGGAAAGTGGAATGGGAGGGACCCCATATGATTGTGGATGACCTGGACGATGCTACTTATGTGGTGGCTATGGAGAAAACGGGAAAGGCAGTTAAAGTGGTGCAGGTGAATATGCCACAGCCATTCTCTGCGAGGTCCATGGTGGTGCATATAGGAAGGAAGGAAGGAAACAAAAAGAAGCTGGGACAGCAATTGTTTGGAGCCCCAGAGGTGGTTTTCTGGGAGGTCAGAGTGGACAGAGGGAATATTCCACCAATGAGGGATAAAGAAGGAGCAACTGTGTGGGAACTGGGCAGTTTCCAACCCCATATGTGGGGCCAGGGATTTCCTCCTTTGATGGACCACTCATCCCAGCAACAGCAGCAACGGAGGGAGAGCACCAAACTCCAGAGGTGGTCCTGGGAGATGGAGGAGTACATCTTAAAAACTGGACCTTCCTTCTGCATGCAGCAATGCAACGTTTTGTCCAGAAAGGACACGGACACCTAGGTTGTGGGACTTTGTGTATTATTGGAGAAATACCTGAATGTTTGTGTAATATTTTGGTTGATGGGTTTCTCCTTGGTTGGTTGGATTCTGCTACGGGGTCACCTCTGTAGGAGGCAACCCCTCCGGCTCAGAATTTAAGGAGGGGGACGTGTGGAGAAATGCCATTTTAGTCAGTGGTGGTGCTTCATTTGGCAGGGGTCAGTAAATCCCTCAGCAGGCTTTGTAGCCTTCCCCTCACTCCCCCCCCTTCCAGAGCCAAACCAACAACGCTAGGGGGAAAATCTCCTAGAGAGGCAGGAAGTGCTTTTGTTCTTGGCATGTGTGTTAGCAGGAAGAGAAGGGCAGTTGGAAGCCAGCGCTCGAGCGAGCATGTGGTGAGCAATGGAGGCTCCTGCCTGGGAGGCCCCCAGGCAGGCAGACTAAGTAAGTAATTCACAAGACAGGGCAAGTTTAGATCAGGGCCAGCAGGACGCGTTTATAACACATTTTGTTTGTCAGGCTGTTTGCTGTGCGTGTGCTGTGCTGTGCTGTGCTAACCTTTTAAACGCAACTGTTTTTGTTTTGTTTTTCTTTTCCTATCTTTTTCTCCTTTTAAATAAATATATTTTTACTGTTTAAATACTGGCAGTCAAACTCTGTACCACATAGATCCCCAGACCGCTTTAGACCACGCTGTGTCCAGAAGGGGGCCCCGGGGAAGGGGGAAGGCATGCAGTTGGATAAGGTGCCAATCCTCCAGGGGTGCCCCAAAGAAGCGCTGAGGTCTCTGTGAAACCCAAGTGCAGGGTGGCAGAGGACCTTGAGGCCTGGCCTCACAGCTGGAGAGGGGGATTGGGAGTCCTGTTCCTCTCAATCTGAACCCCGGGACTGAGCAGGTGGCTGCAGCGCGCCCAAGGGGCAGGAGGAGAAATAGCTCCCTCCAGGAGTTGGCGACTCAATAGGGAGCTGACGGGACCGTGTCTGACGGCAGAATCGGGCCGGTTCCGCCACAACCTTTTCAAGAGACGCTAATCTTGACTACTTTGGCCCTCTTCACCTTCCACTGCTGCCACGTTCATGCTGCAGGAGATGGTGGTTGGGGAGGCTCAGCATCCCATGGCATGGAAACAAGCGCTGCATTCATTGGGGGGGGGGGGAGATGTTGGCAGCATAATTAGGAGTGAATGAGCACACTGCCCTTGTTAATTTTCATTTTGCAATAGACATCAACACATCACCCCATTGTGTACTTTATAGAATAATTCATAGTGGTATATTCATTGTGTCTATTTTAATCCAAGGACATACATAAATGGATAGCTTTCAAACTTAATTAAGGATCTTGTAATCCAAATCATGGCATTTACAAGGCCACATGCTTCCCTTGTGGCTTGAGCAATATCCTCCTCCCCTTCCAGAAGCTGAAGTTTTCCAGTTTCATGTATTTATCTACAGCTGACGTAGAGCTTCCCACAAGTAAGTTCCAGATGAGTGTGGCCAAGAGTAGAAGGTCCCTGAAATGAAAAGACTCTGTGTATGTGTGTGTGTATGAGAGAGAGAGACATGCCATCAAACCACTGATGGCAAACCTGTGAACTAATGTCCTCCAAAATTCCTATGGTTAACATTAATATATAAGAGAAGCCCTGTTGATCATACCAATGGCCCATCCAGTCCGACACTCTGTGTCACACAGTGGCCAAAACAACCAGGTGCCATCAGGAGGTCCATCAGTGGGGCCAGGATATTAGAAGCCCTCACACTGTGCCCCCCCCCAAAGCACCAAGAATACAAAACATCACCGCCCAAGACAGAGAGTTCCAACAATACGCTGTGGCTAATAGCCACTGATGGACCTCTGCTCCATATGTTTATCCAATCCTATCTTGAAGCTCTCTATGCTTGTAGCTGCCACCAAATTCTGTGGCAGTGAATTCCATGTGTTAATTACTCTTTGGGTGAAGAAGGACTCCCTTAGAGTTGAGAACAATGACAATAAATTCATCTATCTATCTATCTATCTATCTATCTATCTATCTATCTATCTATCTATCTATCTATCTATCTATCTTAGATCTGTTCTGAGGCTACTACTTATTAATTTCATTGAATGCCCATGAGTTCTTGTATTATCAGAAAGGGAGAAAAGCATTTCTTTCTCTTCCTTCTTTGTCCCATGCATAATCTTGTAAACCTCTATCATGTTCCCCCATCAATTGTTTCTGTAAGCTAAAGTGTCAAGTCGGCTGGATTCAATAACGAGTCTTTGGTTGAAACAAAGTTGCTAGTTTATTGAAAGCAGAGCTGAAGACCATGATAGAGATTGAAGGACTGGGGTACACAGACATTAACCAAGCTTTTAAGGTATAGATCACTCTATACAGTATATTTTCACACTAGAATGTTACTCCCTCATTCCCAAGCTAAGGCCTTGGCGATTTCACACTCCCACAGACACTCGGCTTGAGAAGGCTTTACTATCTTGTTCCCATATCAGCATTTCAAAGCAGACTACACAACAAAGGCACAGCTAAGAAGAGGGGGGGAGGGAGAGGTAGCTAGCAGCATCTCGGTGTTCAGTACAAGCCCAGAATCCTTTGCTTCTGAACCAGAGTTAGACAATATGTTCATAAGAAATACAGCAGACTTGACATAAAGAGCCCTAATCTCTTTAACCAGTGTTTCATCCCCTTAATCATTTTATTGCCCTTTTTGGCACATTTCCCAATGCTATAATATCTTTTATGAGGTGTGGTGACCAGAACTTTTCACACTATTCCAAATGAGGCCCTACCATCGATTTATACAGGGGCATCATGATACTGGCTGATTTGTTTTCAGTCCCCTCCCTAATAATCTCCAGCATAGTATTTTTTTATTGCACTAAGTCAACGTCTTCAGAAGTTATCTCCCCTGATACCAAGATCTCTCTCCTGGTCAGTTACTGCCAGTTTGGACCCCATCAACATGTATTTATGGTTAGGATCTTTGGCTCCAATGTGCATTACTTTGAACTTGGCCATGTTTAACCTCATTTGCCATGTTGACGCCCACTCACCCAGCCTCAACAGATCCCTCTGGAGTGCCTCACAATCCTCCCAGGTGCCCACCACCCTAAACAACTTAGTGTCATCTGCAAACTTAGCCACTTAACTGCTTATTCCCTACTCCAAATCATTAATGAGCAAGTTAAAAAGCACCGGACCCAGTACCGAGCCCTGCGGTACCCCACTGCTTACTACTTTCCACTGTGAAAACTTCTCATTTATATTCACTCTCTGTTTCCTTTTAATTAATCATTTTTAATCCACAACTGAACTTATCCTCTTATCCCGTGATTGTTGAGTTTACTTAGAAGCCTCTGATTAGGAACTTTCTGGAAGTTTTGGTAAGCAACATATACTAGGTCACCCTTGTGCACTGGTTTGTTCACCCTCTCAAAACACTCTTAAGAGGCTAGTGAGACAAGATCTTCTCTTACAGAACCTAAGCTGATTCTTCCTCAAAAGCTTTTGTTCAACAATATGCCTGCTACTTTTATCTTTAATAATAGATTCCACCAACTTACCCAGCATGGATGTTAGACTGAATGCCCTACAATTTTCTGAATCTCCTCTGGAACACATTTTTTAAAAGACAGGGGTTTCATTAGCTACCTTCCAGTCCTCAGGAATGGAGGCTGATTTTAGTGACAGATTGCATATTTTTATCAGGAAGTCCACAAGTTCACATTTGAGTTCTTTCAGAACTCTTGGATGTATGCCATCCAAGCCTGGTGATTTGTCAATTTTTAATTTGTCCATCAGTCATAGGATCTCCTCTCTTGTCATCTCAATCTGACTCAGGTCTTTTGACACCCCTCCTGCAAGAAAGCCAGTTTGGTGTAGTGGTTAAGTGCACAGACTCTTATCTGGGAGGAGCAGGTTTGCTTCCCCACTCCTCCACTTGCAGCTTCTGGAATGGCCTTGGGTCAGCCATAGCTCTCGTAGGAGTTGCTCTTGATAGTGTCAAGTCTGGCTTCAACTCTGGCTCAGCCAAAGAGCATGCTGGGTAGAACCAAAGCAGAACCAAATGCTGCTAGCACTCCTCTCCTGTTCCCCCCTCCCTTCCTTAGAGAATCTCCCTGCTTTGAAATGGTTATGTGTGAAAAGTCTTATCTGAACCTTCTCAGCTCAGGCCCGGGGGAGTCCTAGGAGCCTGGAAAACATCAAGGCCAGCACACCTAATCAACATGAGAATGTATTGGTAACATTTATGTGTGAATGTCTCCTGCACAATTCCCCTGCCCATAGGAATGCCTTTGAAGTGCTCCTTATATGCAATGTATCTACTATATAGTTTCAGTCTCTTCAAGCCCTGGCTTAGGCCACAAGTATCCAGTATCAATAAACTAGTTTATTTGTATCTACATTGACTCATTATTGAATCTGCAGACTTGACAGATAGAGCAGCTGCTGTGAGAGTCCTCTCAGCTCCACCCACCTCACAGGATGTCTGTTGGGGTAGGGAAAGGTGCTTTCTTTCAGCACCTCCCCTCTCCCCTGTTTTTCTAATTAGACAAATGTTGTAATGTTCAAAGAAGGATCCCCCTTCCTAGTTTTAATTGTTCTTTTGTCTTTCTACATGGTTTTAATGATGGCTTCTTGTTCTTTTTAGTTTTTTTTAAAGGTCTTAAAATGTGACTCTATTGTGTATGTTTTAATTAGTTAGTTGCTGTGGTGGCCATTGTGAGACAGAAAGGCAAGATATACATTTTGTAAGCTAAAAATAAACAGTAAAATAATATTAGTATTGCTCTAGCAAGAAATGAGGGTAGCAGCCCCACATGTTTAAACACAGGTCTTCCCCCTTCACATAATATGTTTTGCAGGAGGGATACGTGGGGGGGGGAGGTCTTGACGGATTTCCTTCAAATCCAGGAGCCAGCCCCATAACTAAGGAGCTACACTCATTTTTCACCTGCCCCCAGAGATCACCAGACCTCTCCCATAACAGCACTAGGGCCCACCCTGTTACCAGGTGGCAAAAGTTGCTCCTGAAAATGCTGAAGTCTGTGAGTTGTTCATTTCTCAGCCTTACTTAAGAAGATGGGGTTGTGGCAGTCAATACCCAGACTGCCCAACTACTAGGCTATACTGCCCGGTTAGTCTTCTCTCTTGATTTTGTGCTAATGGAAGTGCTGTCATGTCACAACAGTTGTATGGCCACCTGAGCAAGGTGCTTTCTGTTGGAAATGAAGGACTTTGTCTCTTTGCCTCTGTGACGGTAAGGTATGGGTTAAACAGTAACCTGAAGGACGCGTAGAGCCTGCGTCAGGTGACCTGAGGGTGGGGGCTAGAGTGTCAAGTCGGCTTTAATTTTGGTCAAGACTGTATTCCATCTTTGGTTCAGGAGGGAAGCATCCTGGGTAAAAGCCATACTGTATGCCAATGCTGCTAGCTTGACCTCTCCTTTCCCCCCTCCTTTCCTTTGTTATGTAGTTTGCTTTGAAATGGGAATATGTGAAAGAGATTGTGGTGCCTTCACAGACCGAGCGCCGGGGGAGGAGACGCTCAAGGCCAGAACAGGCCTGAGAACGAAATTGTAACATCAATGTGTGAATGTCTGTGATGCTGCACTCGTCTCCCACTCGGTATCAGCTCTGCAGCATATGACGTCCTGCTTTGCAGAGGCTGCCAAGCTATTCGGCCTAGAAGTTAGTCTGAAGAAGACAGAAGTTCTCCACCAGCCTGCACCCCAGGAAGATTATCACCCTCCCTGCATCACTGTGGGTGAATCAGTTCTGAAGACAGTCCAGCAGTTCAGCTACCTGGGGTGCATCATCTCCTCAGATGCCAAGATCGACAAGGAGATTGACAACAGGCTGGCAAAGGCAAACCGTGCATTTGGCCGACTGCACAAAAGAGTGTGGAGCAACAAGCATCTGAAAAAAGGCACAAAGATCAATGTTTACAAAGCGGTTGTGATGACAACCCTCATCTATGGCTCCGAATCGTGGGTTTTATACCGTCATCACCTGCGACTCCTTGAGCGCTTTCATCAGCGCTGCCTTCGCATCATCCTCAACATCCACTGGAGTGACTTTGTGACCAACACTGAAGTCCTCAAGCGGGCAGAGGTTACCAGCATCGAGGCACTGCTGTTGAAGACGCAGCTGCGCTGGGCAGGGCATATTTCTAGGATGGAAAACCACCGCCTTCCCAAGATTGCCCTGTATGGCGAACTCTCCACCGGCCATCGAAATAGAGGGGCACCAAAGAAGAGGTACAAGGACTCCTTGAAGAAATCCCTTAGCACCTGTCACATCAACCATCACCAGTGGTCTGACCTAGCCTCAGATCGCAAAGCATGGAGGCACACCATCCACCAGGCTGTCTCTTCCTTTGAGAACGCGCGCATAGCTGGTCTTGAGGACAAAAGGAGATTGAGGAAGAATCGCACTGCTACAGCACCAACCCCAAATCAGACTTTTCCCTGCAGCCACTGTGGCCGGACCTGCCTGTCCCGCATTGGTCTTGTCAGCCACCAGCGAGCCTGCTGCAAACGTGGACTATTGCACCCTTCTTAAATCTTCGTTCGCGAAGCCAAGCCGAGAGAGAGAGGTGTGAATGTGCCCTGCATAGTACCCCCTCCCTCAAGAATCCCTTTGAAGTGTACCTTATATGATTACATTCTACTGTATGATCTTCAGTCTTTCAATCTCCTTGTAGTCGAGAACAATGATATCAATAAACTAGCCACTTTGTATCAACAAGGTCTCGTTATTAAATCAGCCGACTTGACACAGAGTGCTCGGAACTCTGAGTAAGATTGACAGCTAACGGCTGAGGAGAGTCAGTTAGTTGTCTGACTGAGGCTGAGAGAGTCAGTTAGTGCCTGTCAGAGCTGGAGAGTTAGTGCCTGACAGAATCTGAGAGATTTGGTCTTTGATGGAGCTGGGGCAGTAGCTAAGGAGAGTCTTCATGAGAAGCAAAGCTGACTGCTAGCTCTATAAAAACAGCAAGGGGCTGTGTGTGACTAAAAGGAGAGTCACCGTGAAGACCTGAATGGTCACAGACACATATTTACATCTCTTAAGAACTAGAGAGGTGGTTGAGGGAATATATGTGGGTATGGAAGTCTGAAGGGCTGGGAGTAGAGGCTCCAGTCAACTTGGAAGACTTGGCAGAGTATACGCAAGAGGTCAGCCTTTGCTAGTGTTGGAGAGTGTATTATATGTGAACTGAAAACCTGAGAGACCTAAAAGAAAGAAAAAGTTGTATTAGAAAGCCTGAAACAACTGAGCAACTTGTTAACTGAGTGAGATACTTTATATATCACCCACCGTTTATATATCACCCATATCCCCAGTTGAAGACTTTGTATTATAATAAATTTCAGTGGTTTGTTTTAAAGTTCTCTGGTGCCTATAATTTGGGAAAACTAACAAAGCTGCTGTGGTCCCCTACGAATTAGAATTATATAGCTATCTGAAAACAAAACCCCCGAAGAGACTAGAAGAGTGAAATCCATATCATACCCACCCCTTGAGTTCTATAGTCCTGAGGTGAAAGTTTGAACAGGAAGAACTGAGGAAAAACTGAGGGGCTGGGGTAGCCATAAACAGCACATACAAGCGATCCAGTGGGACCATGAGGAGGGCGCTGTTATAGCCTGAGACTCCAGAGGGGGACTACAGAGAGGTGGAGAGAGAGGGAGAGGCCAGGACCCTCATCGTCCTTCTACTACTCTCTGATGCCATCCCGGAGGAGGAAAGATTGGATTCATCCTTCCTCCCTCCTCTCCACACCATGCGCACCTTCTCCATCTTGGCACCATGAGGGCAGGACATGTCTCCTGCACTTAGCTAGTTAGACTAGATTAGAATCCTGTCTCTACTCTGTCTGGTCCAGAATGGAGTTCCTGACAATAACAGATGCATATTGGGTTTGCAGAGATAAGCATATGACTGACCTGCCAAGAGGAGCAGAAGAAGTAGTAGTAGTAGTAGTCTGAGGGAGGGGGGTTCTTTTCGGCAGCATGCTCCCATGTACAGTTACTTGGGTCTCGGTGTCAGTGGGCGGAGACTGGAGCAGCTCTGCACAGGAATGCATTGGAAGGATCTTAGATCTAGCCGAATCCTAACCAAAGAAATCAGCTTTAAAACAAACAAAAACCTTTGCAGACTGTATGTTTGTGCATACTTTTCCTGCTTTGATATCTGTTTAAAGAAACTTAGGTGTCATAGGCAAACAATGAACTGTTTTTATTATTGCACCATAAATGCATGTGATACTTTGCACTGTGAATATAGAAGAAAGGTTTAAGTCAGCTCTCAGCTCTCAGTCACAATCTAGATGTAAATGGCTTGTGAGAGAAAGAGAGAGACCACAGAGAGCACTAATAGAGAGTCGTTCACAAACCCCTTAAAATCAGAGCAGAATATTTTGGATTTTAGATTTGCTTGAAATGTTGCCAGATATTATGTCACTACAAAGGGTGTCAGATACAATTTCAAAAATATCGGATCTTGAAGAAAAACAAAAGACCATGGAAAAGTGCTCAGATTTCACAGTGTACATGAGAGTAACATAAAATACTATAATCCGCCCCCCCCCCCAAAAAAAGCCAAAGCTATGCACTACTTTTTTTTTTACAAATACCATCTAGAATAATGCAATGAAGTATGTAAGCTTTCCAGCTCTTTAGAATTCTTCATCAGGATGGAAAATCAAAAAGCCATGAGATAGGCGGGGTGGAGCCCTGCTGGTTTTCTCTGGAAGGATCACGAGGTACCAGATTGCTCTCTTGCCAGGCTGAGAATAAGATTTGTTAAAAGGCTGGTCTTCCTCATGGAAGTATAAAAGCTGAAGACCAATTATATTTCTTGCCAGACCTCAGCTGGACTGCTGTGTTCCCTTGTCGAAGGGTGTTGTTTGGGCACTTGCTCTATATTACTGTTCTTGATTATTCATTTAGTGCATTTATATCCTGTCCTTCCTCCAAAGATTTATCCTCATTCCAAGTTTGCAGAGAAGGTTAAGGCTGCAAGAGAGTGTGTGTGTGTGTGTGTGACAGGTGCATGGACACACCATGCGCTTCATGGCAAGAAGATCTGAACCCGTCTGCCAAGATGACTTTCACCTTTTCTCTCTCCCTCCCTCCCTCCCTCCCTCCCTCCCTTTCTCCCTCGTGCTCCCTACATTGTTCTCTCTCTCTGCTTCCCCCTGCACTCTCCACTCTCCAGGCTCCACTGTTTTCAGCAGGGCTTTGGGTGCTGGTGGGGAAATGGAGCAGCTGCAGCCCAGCCTCTCGACTTCTGGAGAGGGAGGAGAGAATGATTTTGTCCCCTTCCCGCTTCCAGCTGTAGCCTGCTGACCAGGGGAAGGAGGGCTGGCTCTGTTCCTGCATTAACTGAGCTGCCTTATCAATTGCTCTTCATCTTCAGAAACTTCGGAGGGATTTTGATGATCTAGAGCTAATTGATCTTAGGCTGAGCTGAATTACTCCTCTGGTGCCTACACCAACTTCATCCCAAGGCAGCTGAAGTCTAAGATGATTTCAGTGCATTTTATGGCCTGACTCAGACTTAACATCCTTCCTTTCTTCAGCCCTGCCACATCCACTTGTTATCTCAAGAAAGGCCTCAGTCATAACCGTCCTCCTTCATTCCACCCCCAACTCCTCTCCTCCCAAATCTCCATTCTCAGGAATTCACTCAACTTGTATCCCCCACCCCACCCTTTCCTAGAGGCTCAGCTGCACCATACCCTTTTATGAGATGCTGAGAAGCTGCCTCTTTCATTTTCCAGAAAACCCAAAAGAGACCTCTGAGTTCACTGTCATCTTGAAGCCTCCTGGTTGCCAACTGAGCGTACAGGTTTCTGCAAATGCTAATATACTGGTCTGTTCCCAAAGAGACCAGAAACTGGCCATTAATACACTGGTGACTGGGAAGAGGCTGGTGGTTGAGGCAGTTTGCAGGGCCCTGATGGAATCTGGCAGAGAGTTCAACTAGGTTGGGGCCAGAACCTAAAAGGCCCTGGCCCTGGCTGAGGATAGCTACATGTCTATAGGGCCAGAGACCACCAGCAAATTGCTATCTAAGGAGTGTAACATTCTCCTGGGGACATTATGGAGGAGATGGTCCCATAGGTAGGTTGGTTCCTGACCACTCAGGGCCTTGTAGATTAATACCAAAAGCGTGGACTTGTAGCATGGGAGCGTGTGTAGCTGGCACAGCACAGGTTATATATCTGTGACATTACTGTCAGGACTTGCACCGTCACATTCTGGATGAGTTGGAGCTTCCAGGTTAGTCTCAAGGTCAAGCCAACATACAGTGAGTTACAGTAGTCTTACCTGGAGGTGACTGTTGCATGGAGGATCACTGTGGCTGGAACAGGGCGTGATAGGAAAGAGGCCAGTTGCTGGGCTTAGTGCGGATGAAAGAGTGCAAGCCTGGCTCGATGTGTGACTTGAGCCTCTATGTCCAAGGAGGAGGGATCCAAGACCAGTCCTTAACTTGTAATGGACTGTACTGGTGCCAGTGATGCCCTGTCAAGAGGAGGCAACCTGTGCCCCAGCCCTGAAGCCCACCCCCCAGCCACAGAGCCTTCATCTTGTTCAGTTTCATGCAAAATCTTCATGGCAATGGTTAGGGTTATCATGCCTAGTTTGCAGGTTAGTGAGGAGAGGTCTTATGGAGAGCCACAAAAACACCACCACACATCTTTTTTGGAATAAAATCAGGTCACAGCTTTTTATTGATTACAAAACCAGGGAGCGTTGGCGAAGCATGGGAGTAGATCCAAGGAGACTGAATGACCCGTCTGCCATTCAATCAAGTTGTCCCACAGCCAACTTGCTGGGGGAAACCTGGGAGTGGCAAATATCATTGGTAACACACGTTTGGATGTCTCTGAGTGGTACCCACTTGCCACCTGGGTGAACCTGGGCACGGCCCCCGATCTGGGCCACTCGCATGGTGGCTCACACCCCACACTCCTTAAGGGAGTCCCCATAAAGGGAGGAGGTGGGCATCCAGGCCCATCTCCCCCGAATGGATCCGCACTGATGCGCAAAAACCGCCAGCTGTGACAAAGAAAAACCACCAAAACCTGAAAAGGGGGAGGGTGGGTGGGGATCCCACAAAATCGCACAGCTAAACTCACCAGCAGTGTGGCCTTAAATGACCTTGGGCAGGCTCCATGTCACCACTGCATGGTGCCTACCAAAATTTGAGCTTCCTAGATGAGGCAGGGCCCTCCAGCATGGTTGCCTGAGGCTCCTGCCGCTAGCCTGCTGGAACAAGGGGAGGGGGACCACCTCAAGCCCTCTCTGCCCATGCAGCAATCCGGCCCCTTCAGGTGAGTCTTGGCCAGATATCTTTTTCAACATACTGTGCACAATCTCTCTTTGGCATATCCTAGAAAGAAATTGCAACTTTCAATGAGAAATATTGTACAAGAAACAATAGGGGTAGTCTTGGGCTTAGCTTTAAACCTGAGGCATCTGTTTCAGAAAAGGGAGCTATTTCTATCAATACAAGATGCCCTGTCGTAGCAAAGGATTGCTATAAGCCAGACATTATCTGTTAGGGTTTTCCTCTCCCTTTTTTGCCACCTGTAGCATCTTGTGCTGAAATAAAGCACAGCGCGGCCATGCCGCCGTGGCAACCAGGGGAAGTCCCCTGGTCACCCAGCGCAGCACATGAAAGGACTCAGCCAATCACGATCTGTGGCGGGAAGTTTGACTGGCCAGGATTGGACTGGGCCAGCTTGTGGGCTGTTCCGGGTAAAGTGTATATAAAGTCGGTCCCGGCCCGAGTTGCCCTGTTCTGTGATGTACCTTCAAATAAAGTATGTTGCCTTCTGCACGTCTCGTCACTGAGTACATTACACTGGCGACGAAGGTGGGATCTGGCTAGGAAGGCTTCCCCCCGGGGAAAGCAGCCTACCTGGCTGGAGACGAGGAAGGCGCAGGACCGCAAGAAATTGAGACGCCCGCCGCCACAGTGGCGTACCCTAGCGTAACGACGGGCCATCTTGCTGAATTCAACCCTGACCATCCCGAACGGTAAGAAACCTACACTGAACGGGTCGAGTGCTACCTGAGAGCCAACAAGATCATGGACGACAACCGAATGAGGGACGTCCTGTTGAGCGTCTGCGGAGAGGCGACCTTCGAAATCGCACGAGGTGTCTCTGCCCCAGCGAAGCTCATGGAGAGGTCATACGGGGAGGTTGTCAGACTCCTCACAGGACACTTCTCGCCCCAACCATCCCTTGTCGCCCGCAGATTCCTCTTTCACAAGAGGGATCAGAAGCCCGGGGAAACGGCTGCAGTCTACCTGGCCGCTCTCCGCCAGATCTCCAGAAACTGCAGTTTCAACAAGCAGGAGGAGCCTCTGAGGGACCGATTCGTCTGGGGCCTCCGCGATGAAAGGCTACAGCAGAAGCTCTTCGCCAAGGAAGAGCTCACCCTCCAGCAAGCCTTCAACGAGGCGATGGCCTTCGAGAGGGCCACCAAAGCGTACAGCCACCCATGTGGAGAGGCAGTCCACCATGAAGAGATGGCACCGGGCGATCAGGAGGACGAAGAGGCTTTTCAGCTCCGGCGGCCACAAGGAGCGGACCCAAGAGCCCCCACGAAACAGCGAGCGATGGAGAGATCTCCCACCATCAAATGCGCCAGCTGCGGTGACCCCCACGAGAGGAGGGACTGTCCATACCGAAACATGGACTGCCGAAGCTGTGGGAAGATGGGCCACATCGCTTGGGCTTGCCAGGCCGGCGACCGACAGCGCATCACGAGACCACCGAGGCCCATACGACAGCACCTACCAGCCTGCAGGTATTAAACTTGCCCCTCTCCGCCCCCTACAAGATCAAAATGTCGGTCCTCATCGAGGGTGCCCCCTGTCTTATGGAGGTGGACTCGGGGTCCTCCATCTCCATTATTTCAGAGGAAACACTAAGAAAACTATGTCCCCGCCACTGCCTCCAACTGAGGCCAGCTGACTTTGTTCTGCGGGATTTCCAAAAGAACCCGGTGCACATCATGAGTTGGGCCCGGGTGCGAGTAGAGAGAGGGAACTTCAGGGGACCCCTGGACATTTTGGTGGTCAAGTGCCAACTTACCACTCTACTGGGGCTGGCTTGGTTCCAACCACTAGGGATTCAGTTAGTGGGGGTGGAGCATGTGTCAAGTCAGCTGAATTCAATAATGAGTCCTTGGTTGAAAACAAGCTTCTAGTTTATTGAAAGCAGAAAAGTAGACCATGATAACAATTGAAGGACTAAGGTACAAGAACATTAACCAAGCATTTTAAGGTATAGATCAAAGGATTCCTACGGGCGGGGTACACTAAGCAGCAGGTTTTCACACTAGGATGTTAATCTCTCATTCTCACACCAAGGCCGCGGCGCTCTGTACTCCCACAGCCCTTTTGGCCTGAGAAGGCTCCAACATCTCATTCCCATATCAGCATTTCAAAGCAGACTACACAACAAAGGCATAGCTAAGAGGAGGGGGGGAAGGAGAGTTAGCTAGCAGCATTCGGTGTTCAGTATGGACCCAGAATCCCTTGCTTCTGAACCAGAGTTAGAAAATATATTCCCAAAAATACAGCAGACTTGACATACTGCCCCCCCTAAGCCCCCCCTACGGTGCGGGCTCGAGGTTGTTCTTGATCATGCTTTCGTGCTTTGAAGCTTGGGGGGGCTCTGCACTCCCCCCTGCCCGAGATGGGCGTTGATTCCGTTTGATGCCAATCGGTCGAGGTTGGGCTTCGACGCAGCAGGCTGCAATGAAACACAGGGTGAACTTTACCAAGGGCCGGAGGCAAATCTAACTCCACAGTTACTGGGTTAATCACTCGTTTGATCTTAAAAGGCCCTATGAACTTAAAGGCCAACTTTCTGGATGGTTGGGAGAGAGGTAGATTTTTCGTTGACAGGTACACTGAGTCCCCAACCTTTAGTTCCCAGACTGGCACATGAGACTTGTCATATTGCTTCTTGTAAGCCTCTTTTGCTGCTTTTAAGTTCTCCTGGATGGAGGGCCAGCATTGGCTAGGTCCTTGCCACCATTGCTCAAATGCAGAACCCGTTTCTGGGCTCTCCCCCCCCCGGCAGCAGCGGGATTGGCTTTCCCTCATATCCCAGTACCGTGGCGAAGGGGGAGGCTTTGGTGGAACTGTGGGCGCTGTTGTTGTAGGCGTACTCTGCAAACGGGAGGAGGTCTACCCAGTCTGACTGGCGTTGGCCCACAAAGCATCGTAAATACTGTTCTAGCACCCCGTTCACTCTCTCCGTCTGTCCGTCTGTCTGGGGGTGGTATGCTGAACTTAACCCCTGCTCCATCCCTAATAGCTTGCAGAACTCCCGCCAGAAGGTGGCAACAAACTGAGGCCCCCTGTCACTAATTACTTTATCTGGGATCGAATGGTGTTTGGCCACGTGATCGAAGAATAGGGTGGCCAGCTTCCTGGCTGTGGGTAGTTGGGCACAGGGAATGAAATGGGCTTGCTTGGAAAACGTGTCCACTACCACCAAAATGACCATCTTCCCCCGTGAAGAGGGGAGCTCTACTATAAAATCCATAGACACAATGGCCCAGGGGCGTTTGGCTGTTTCTAGCAGCTGCAGGAGACCGGGGGGCTTCCCCCCTCTCTTCTTCGCCATTATGCACACTGGGCAGCTGGTCACGAATTCCGACACGTCCCTTTGGAGGGACGGCCACCAGAACTGCCGGTTTACTAGGTGCAGCGTCTTTACATAGCCAAAGTGGCCCGCCAATTTAGATGAATGGCAAAGCTGCAAAATTTCTTTTCTCAGAGTCATTGGGATGTACAGTTTCTCCCCTTTATACCACAGTCCATCCTTCCCCTTCTGCACCCCCTCAGGCCACCCGCCTCCCTCCCTCTCGGCCTCTAGAGCGATGCGCTCCCGACTGATTCCGTCCAGCTCCCTCCTCTTTTGCGAGCGGGTGGTGACCATGGCCGCCACTTGTGTGGGGGAAATTAAGGAGTCGACCACCTCTTCCCTCTGGCTTTCGTGCTGCGGGAGCCTGGACAGGGCATCAGCCAAGAAGTTACGGGTCCCCGGGATGTGTTTCAGAATGAAATCGAACTTGGAAAAGAACCCCGCCCATCTGATCTGTTTCTCACTGAGCTTTCTTTTCCCCGTGAGTGCCTCCAGGTTTTTGTGATCCGTCCATATTTCAAATGGCACTCTAGCCCCCTCCAGCCATGATCTCCAGGTCTTAAGCGCAAACATGACTGCGAAGGCTTCCTTGTCCCATACTGACCAGTTCCTCTGCTCATCTGAGAATTTTCTTGAGATGTAGGCACAGGGTCGCAATTTCCCCTCCCCATCCCTCTGCATGAGAATGGCTTCTACGGCGACATCGGAGGCGTCGCACTGGACCACGAAGCCCTTGAGCTTGTTTGGGTGACTCAGGACCGGCTCGCTAGTGAACAGTTGCTTGAGCCGGTCGAAAGCCGCCTGGCAAGCGGGCGTCCAGTTAAGCTTCGCCCCCGGTCGCTTTGCGTCTTCCCCCTTCCCCTTTGTTTTGAGGAGGTCTGTCAGGGGCAGGGCGATTTGAGCGAACCCCTCAATGAATCCTCTGTAAAAATTGGAGAATCCGATGAAAGATTGGAGCTGTCTACGTGTCCTCGGGGGGGCCCATTCTACGACCGCCTGCACCTTCGCGGGGTCCATGGCTAGTCCATCTTTGGACACCCGGAACCCGAGGTAGTCTAATTCGGTGCGGTGAAACTCGCATTTAGACAGCTTGGCATACAGTTGGTGCTCCAGCAGGGTGGTTAGCACCTCCCTCACTAGTTTCACATGGGACTGTTCGTCCTGGGAATAAATAATGATGTCATCCAGGTACACCACCACCCCTTTGTACAGAAATTTTCTCAATACATCATTTATAAAATTCATGAATACCCCAGGCGCCCCCTGCAACCCGAATGGCATGACTAGGTACTCAAATTGTCCCATCGGGGTGTTGAACGCCGTTTTCCACTCATCCCCCTCTTTGATGCGCACTCGGAAGTACGCGTCTCTCAGATCAAGCTTTGTAAAGATCTTCCCCCCCGCCACCGTGCTCAGCAAGTCTTTAATGAGGGGGATGGGGTAAGCGTTGGACATGGAAATCGCATTTATCCCGCGAAAATCAGTGCAAAGTCTAAGCGTATTGTCCTTCTTCTTTCTAAACAGCACCGGGGCCGCGTGGGGCGCCGTGGCGGGCCTGATGAAACCCCTCTCCAGGTTCAGGTCTAGGAACTTGCGCAGCTCCTTCTTCTCGGCCCACCCCATTTGGTAAAGTTTGGCCTGGGGGAGGGTTTCCCCGGGGATCAGTTCTATGGCACAGTCCGTGTTCCGGTGGGGGGGTAATTGGTTGGCTTCCCGCTCACTAAACACTTCCATGAGGTCCTGATATACACTCGGGACCTGGTGCACCTCCTCTACCAGGACGCACGCCCTCTCTCGGGCGGCGGGCGCCCGCGGCCCCCACGCCGTGTCCCACGAGTGCCCGCTGCAATCAGGGTCGGGGAACCGGATGGTTTGTGCTTTCCAGCGGATAAGGGGCTCGTGTTTCTCCAACCACCCCACTCCCAACACCACGGGGTAGCCACAAGCCGGGGCGATGACAAACGTTTCCATGTCCCAATGGCTCTCAATCCCCAGGGGGCATGGTTCTGTTTCCTGCGTGCAAGGCTCCCCCCCCCCATCACCGACTCGTCCATTTGCGCAAACCGCATGGGGTGGGGAAGTTGCAACCGCTCTAGTCCCAGGGCCTCCACCACCTTGGGGGAAATTAGTTCCCGGTTGCACCCCGAGTCTATGAGGGCACGGATCTGCAGGAACCTTTTCAGTTTTGGGTTTAGCAGCTTCACCATTACAAAGTACAGTCTTCCCGTGATTTTTACCGTTAATGGTGCCTCCTCCCGATCGACCTGCTGGCTGGCACCGTTCAAAGCAGGTCGGCGCCGTTTCCCGCCGGCTCCTCCTCCCACGCGAGGTCAGCTAACTCTGCGGAGAGACGGACTTCTTCCTCCTGCAATTCCTCTTGCACCATCAGAGTGCTGCTTTTTGCCGCGTCCTTAGGGCGGCCCGTGGTTTTCTTCGGACCCGGGGTGCCTCGCCTGTTCAGCCCCGGCGTCGGGGCGGCTCCTGCGGGCGGCTGGGGGCAGTTGGAGGCGAGGTGGTTGGGGTCGCCGCAACGGAAGCAGCGGCGCAGCCCCACCGGGGCGGCCGCTGGCGGCTTCTTGGTTTTGGTTTCCGGGTGTGGTTTTGGGTGCGCCTCTTCCGGCAGTCAGTGCTTGCCGCAGCATTGCCACCCGCTTCAGGTTGGTTTCCACCTCTCCCGCGAGCTGGATCCACTCCACTAGCGTGTCTGGGTGGGCCTGGGTTAGCGCCCGGTCCCGGATGCTGGGGTTCAGTCCGTTGGTGAAGTGTTCAATCTTCATTACTTCGTTCCAATTCTGGGCCCGGGCGGCGTTAGCCTGGAAATCCGCCGCATACTCCCGGATGGATCGGGCCCCCTGCTTCATATTTCGTAGCGCTGAAAGCGCCCTGGCCTCTTGCAGGGGGTCCTCGTATTGGGTCAGTAGAGCTTGCACGAACGTGTTCACGAAGTGCAGGATCGGGCTGTTGGTCTCACACAGGCTCACATACCACTTCTTGGCGGCCCCCCGCAACTTTGAGCCCAAATAGTCCACTCGGCTCACTTCATCGGGGAACAGATCTCCCCAATAGTACATGTAACTATTCGCCTGGATTGCAAAGTAGTTCACTTCCTCCGGATCCCCGTCGAATGTTGCATCCAGCTCCCAGCTCCCCCCAAGGTCTCGCTGTCTGACCAGGGCGGGGGCCGCTGGCGCTTGGGGCGCCGCCGGCGCCTGGGGGGCCGCCACAGCGGCGGGTGGGGGTTGGCTCGGTCGGCCGCGTGGCCCCCCCTGGCCCCGGCTGCTGTTGGCGAGTCCCGGTTACTCCCAGTGCTCTCCCCAGTTGGGCAGTCAGGGTCTGTAGTTGGTCCTTGAGGTCCCTCACTGCCCCGTCGACCTCACGGCGCACCATTGACCGGAACATCTTGTAGTCCTCGTCGTGCGGGTCCTTGGGTTTCGGCCCCCCTTCGTCATCCTCCCCGCACTCTGCGCTTTCGCTCCCGCCGCCCGGGACTTGGGTCGCGGTCGCCTCGGCTCCTTCCTCCGGCTCTCCCGGGTTGGTAGCCATGGCTTCGGCCAGTTGAACCCGCTTGGTGTGGCGGGTCATAATCGCCTCTCGGTGGATCGGTGCCTGGTCCATCAACGTGGTCGAGGTCCTCGGCTGGTATTGCCGGGGGGGGACCACCAACTGGAACTGGGGAGGGGAAGCCGCGGTCCTTATGGCAGTGTGGATGTGCCAGGGTGTCTCGGCCCCCTCCGCTCTGGCTGGGAGTTCCCCGTTGTCCGGAGGCTGATCGGACATTGCCTTTTCTGTTGCCGGAAAGGTTGAACTCCAATAAAGGGAGTCCTTCAAAATGTCAAGTCAGCTGAATTCAATAACGAGTCCTTGGTTGAAAACAAGCTTCTAGTTTATTGAAAGCAGAAAAGTAGACCATAACATTTGAAGGACTAAGGTACAAGAACATTAACCAAGCATTTAAGGTATAGATCAAAGGATTCCTACGGGCGGGGTACACTAAGCAGCAGGTTTTCACACTAGGATGTTAATCTCTCATTCTCACACCAAGGCCGCGGCGCTCTGTACTCCCACAGCCCTTTTGGCCTGAGAAGGCTCCAACATCTCATTCCCATATCAGCATTTCAAAGCAGACTACACAACAAAGGCATAGCTAAGAGGAGGGGGGAAGGAGAGTTAGCTAGCAGCATTCGGTGTTCAGTATGGACCCAGAATCCCTTGCTTCTGAACCAGAGTTAGAAAATATATTCCCAAAATTACAGCAGACTTGACATAATGTACAGGCAAGTAGTTTTGAGGACGTCTGCCGGGAGTTCCCAGCAGTTTTCGACGGGTCCCTGGGGAATTATAAGGGGCCGCCCATTACCCTACCGATCGATCCCCTGGTCAGACCGATTCGGCTCAAGGCGAGGCATGTACCGTTCGCCTTAAAGCCCAAGATAGAGGCAGAACTGGACCGCCTCACAGCCCAGGGCGTCTTAGAACCAGTGGCGTATGCAGCCTGGGAAACCCCCATAGTAACACCGGTGAAACCTAATGTGGACGTGAGAATCTGCGCTGACTACAAATGCACAATAAACAAAGCGCTCCAGGACAACCCCTACCCCATCCCGGTGATCAACCACGTTCTAGTGGCTCTAGCAGGGTCCCGGGTTTTTGGGAAGCTGGATTTGTCACAAGCGTACCAGCAACTGGTTGAAGTGGGGTGAGGTGGATTGCTGAATCTTGAACTACGCGGTTGGCACTGAAGAGAACCTGAAAATACTCCGACCACCGGTTCAATATGGATGCCTTGTCTGTGAGGAGCACTTGGCCGTCTGCACTACGCAAGGGACTCTGAGTCTGATATGATGGACCATATACTGCCTTCAGGGCTTCGTAGAACCCTCTTAAATCACCAGTGTCTGCACACAGCTGGGTTCTCTCTGCAAGCTTGGTCCACCACTCGTTCTGAATGTCTCGAAGCTTGCACTGGAGGTTGCTACATACAGCGCGAAAGGTTGCTTTTTTCCCAGGACAGGAGGGCTGAGCAAGATGTGCTTGGTAGGCAGATCTCTTTTTCGCCAGTAAATCTTGGATCTCTTGATTGTTCTCATCAAACCAGTCCTTGTTCTTCCTTGTGGAGAACCCGAGGACTTCTTCAGAGATCTGCAGGATGGTAGTTTTTAGGTGTTCCCAGAGTGCTTCTGGAGAAGGGTCTGTGGGGCAACTGGGGTCCTCAATTCTTGACTGGAGTTTTGCCTGGAAGGCAGCTTTAACTTCGGCTGACTGGAGACTGCCAACCTGAAACTTCCTCCGAGGGATACCTCCTCTCCTGGGTGTGGGTTTAAAGTGAAGACGGAGATTGCAGTGTACAAGTCGATGATCCGTATGACATTCTGCACTGGGCATTACTCGGGTGTGTAAGACATCTCGAAGGTCTCTCTGGCGCACCAGAATGTAGTCGATAAGGTGCCAGTGCTTGGACCGTGGGTGCATCCAGGTTGTCTTCAGACTGTTCTTCTGCTGGAAGATAGTGTTGGTGATGGTGAGCTGGTGCTCCATGCAGAATTCTAGCAGGAGGCGCCCGTTGTCATTGCAGTTGCCAATGCCGTGTTTGCCAAGTACTCCTTTCCAGGCTTCCGAGTCTTTACCTACTCTGGCATTGAAGTCGCCAAGGATGATCACCTTGTCCTCTGTAGGGGTCTTCCGTACGTTGGATGAGATCCCCACTCTAGAAGAGACTGTTAAAGTCATCAAGCAACTGAAAAGTGGCAAGGCAGCAGGAGTTGATGGAATTCCACCAGAGATCTGGAAGCATGGGGGCATAGTACTACATCGCTCACTTCACAAAGTACTTGTCACCTGCTGGGAACAAGGCAAATTACCACAGGACTTTTGCGATGCAGTCATCATCACCCTATACAAGAACAAAGGGGAAAAGTCAGACTGCTCCAACTACCGGGGGATAACCCTGCTCTCCATCGCAGGCAAAATCCTTGCCAGAATACTCCTGAACAGACTGGTGCCCGCCATTGCAGAAGAACTCCTCCCAGAGAGCCAGTGCGGCTTCAGAGCTAACAGGAGCACCACCGACATGGTATTTGTTCTCAGGCAGCTCCAAGAGAAATGCAGGGAACAAAACAAGGCTCTGTATGTGACTTTTGTCGACCTTAGCAAAGCTTTCGATACCGTTAGCAGGAAAGGCCTGTGGCAAATCTTGGAACGTTTAGGATGTCCCCCAAGGTTCCTCAGCATGATCATCCAGCTACACAAAGACCAACGAGGCCAAGTCAGACACTGCAACGACCTCTCGGAGACCTTCCCAATAGGCACAGGTGTAAAGCAAGGCTGCGTTCTCGCGCCAACTCTCTTTACGATCTTCTTTAGCATGATGCTTCAAAGAGCCGCAGTAGATCTAGATTATGACGATGGTGTCTACATCCGCTATTGCACCGATGGCAGCCTGTTCAACCTGAGGCGACTAAAGGCCCACTCCAAGACAATGGAAAAACTCATCCGAGAGCTACTGTTTGCTGATGATGCTGCACTCGTCTCCCACTCGGTATCAGTTCTGCAGCATATGACGTCCTGTTTTGCAGAGGCTGCCAAGCTATTCGGCCTAGAAGTTAGTCTGAAGAAGACAGAAGTTCTCCACCAGCCTGCACCCCAGGAAGATTATCACCCTCCCTGCATCACTGTGGGTGAATCAGTTCTGAAGACAGTCCAGCAGTTCAGCTACCTGGGGTGCATCATCTCCTCAGATACTAAGATTGACAAGGAGATCGACAACAGGCTGGCAAAGGCAAACCGTGCCTTTGGCCGACTGCACAAAAGAGTGTGGAGCAACAAGCATCTGAAAAAAAGGCACAAAGATCAATGTTTACAAAGCGGTTGTGATGACAACCCTCATCTACGGCTCGTGGGTTTTATACCGTCATCACCTGCGACTCCTTGAGCGCTTTCATCAGTGCTGCCTTCGCACCATCCTCAACATCTACTGGAGTGACTTTGTGACCAACACTGAAGTTCTCAAGCGGGCAGAGGTTACCAGCATCGAGGCACTGCTGTTGAAGACGCAGCTGTGCTGGGCAGGGCATATTTCTAGGTTGGAAAACCACCGCCTTCCCAAGATTGCCCTGTATGGCGAACTCTCCACCGGCCATCGAAATAGAGGGGCACCAAAGAAGAGGTACAAGGACTCCTTGAAGAAATCCCTTGGCACCTGTCGCATCAACCATCACCAGTGGTCTGACCTAGCCTCAGATTGCAAAGCATGGAGGCACACCATCCACCAGGCTGTCTCTTCTTTTGAGAACGCACGCATAGCTGGTCTTGAGGACAAAAGGAGATTGAGGAAGAATCGCACTGCTACAGCACCAACCCTAAATCAGACTTTCCCCTGCAGCCACTGTGGCCGGACCTGCCTGTCCCGCATTGGTCTTGTCAGCCACCAGCGAGCCTGCAGCGGACGTGGACTATTGCACCCTTCTTAAATCTTCGTTCGCGAAGCCAAGCCGAGAGAGAGAGAGAGACCAGCAACTACCGGTCAACGCCAAGACTGCAGAGGCACAGACCATTGTGACCCACAGGGGGGCCTTTAAGGTTAGAAGGTTGCAGTTTGGGGTTAGCGTTGCTCCGGGGATCTTTCAGAGCATAATGGACTCTCTCCTTAAAGGGATCCCTGGAGTACAGCCATTTTTCGACGAGGTTTTAATCGCCACCCCAGATGCAGAGGAATTCAGCAGCCGCTTGAGAGAGGTACTCCGCCGTTTCCAAGCGGCGGGGCTGCAGGTCAAAAAAGAAAAATGCTTGCTTGGGGTGCCGCGGGTGGAGTTCCTGGGGTTTGCCGTGGATTCAGCGGGAATCCACCTGACGGAGGACAAGACCAGGGCTATTGTCCAAGCCCCTGCCCCCACGTGTAAGGCAGAGCTACAAAGCTTCTTGGGGTTGTTGAACTTTTATCATTCGTTCTTGCCCCACAAAGCGGCCATAGCGGAACCACTCCACCGGCTGCTAGACAAACAAGCCCTGTGGGTTTGGGGAAAGAAGCAAGCCCCCGCGTTTCATGCGGTAAAAGACCTCCTTGTCTCTAATGTGGTGCTCCACCACTTCGATGAAGCCCTGCCGCTGATTCTGGCTTGCGACGCCTCCCCGTATGGGGTGGGTGCAGTCTTGGGGCACCAACTCCCGGACGGGAGGGAAGTGCCGGTCGCATACTACTCAAGGACTCTAACCCCGGCGGAGCACAACTACGCTCAGATCGATAAGTAGGCTTTGGCAATCGTGGCAGGGGTGCACAAATTCAATGATTACTTGTATGGCAGGCGCTTCACCATAGCAACGGACCGCAAGCCACTCCTGGGCCTCCTCGCCCCCAACCGCTGGACCCCACAAATCGTGTCACAGCAGGTCCTGAGGTGGAACCAATTCCTAAACTCTTATACGTAAACCTTGGTACACCGCCTGGGCAAAGCCATGGGTCACGCTGACGCCCTTAGCCGCCTGCCACTTCCCTCAACGGACCCAGATCCCGCACCGGCCCACCCGGTGATGCTCCTAGAGTCCCTGCCCGAGCGACCCCTCCAAGCCGCGGAGGTGGCTCGGGCCACACGCAGGGACCGCATCCTTGCACGGGTTTTGGACTGGGTGGGTAGGGGGTGGCCAACGGGCATGGTAGAAAGTGAGTTCCGGCCATTCGCATCTCGGAGAGACGACCTATCCTCCTACAAGGGATGCATACTCTGGGGAAGCAGGGTAGTGGTCCCCCCTCCCATGTGCAAACTAGTACTAGATGCCCTACACGAGACCCACCCGGGGATAGTGAGGATGAAAGCGTTGGCCTGCAGCTACGTGTGGTGGCCAGGCATGGACGAGGAGATAGAGGGGTGGGTGAGAAGGTGCCAACCATGCCAGGAATCCAGACCTGATCCTCCCA
This sequence comes from Heteronotia binoei, assembly GCF_032191835.1. Lineage (NCBI taxonomy): Eukaryota > Metazoa > Chordata > Lepidosauria > Squamata > Gekkonidae > Heteronotia > Heteronotia binoei. The sequence continues at coordinate 137,705,119 of NC_083229.1, forward strand.
GCGCACCCGTCCACCTCTGGGAGTCAAACTGGCGGCCATGGTCCCGCCTACACTTAGATTTCGCCGGGCCATACCAGGGGCAGATATTCTTCATTCTGGTCAACTCCTATACAAAATGGCTGGAGGTGATCCCGGTGGCATCCACCTCCACGGCCGCTGCAGTCAAGGCCTTGAGAAGGGTCTTTTGCACACACGGGATCCCCGATACCCTGGTTACAGACAACGGGACTGCGTTCACCTCCAGGGAATTCCAGGAGTTTATTAGCTGGTACCTCATACAACACATAAGGTCTGCCCCCTTCCATCCGGCCACCAATAGTCAGGCGGAGCGCATGGTGCGAACCACGAAAGAGGCTCTGGGTTGCATCGTGCAAGGGGACTGGGACCACTGCCTGGCAGCCTTCCTGTTCCACAACAGGATCACACCCAACACGGTGACAGGGTCCAGCCCCGCGGAACTCCTCATGGGGAGAAAGCTTACAACTCGGTTAGACAGGCTACACCCGGACCGGGCCACCGACGTCCGCAGTTCCCCCGAAGTCAGGGAAGCAGCGCGGGGGTTCTTTCCGGGGGACCCAGTGTATGCGAAGAACTTCGCGAATGGTCCGGAGTGGGTAGCCGGCCGGGTACTGAGGGTGACGGGGTCTCGATCATATGAGGTAGCAGCCGAGGGGGGCCAGATCTTAAGGAGGCACATCGATCAGATGCGCCGCCGCACCTTGCCGGAGGAACCGGACGGAGCGGAAGAAGCGGGACGCGGGGAAGAGCCATCAACGGACACACCAGAACCGGCATTGCCCGAGCTGCCCCTGCCAACGTACGATCCCCCGAGACCGGCCAATCCAGAACTACAAGCCGAACCAGCCCGTCCGCTACCGGAGACGACTCCACAGGAGGAGACCCCCTCCACGGGGGCCGCTCCGACACCACAAGCGACCCCAAGGCGATCAACTCGTGAGCACAGGGCTCCAGCCTACTTACGAGACTATATACATTAACTAGGGGGGGAGGAGTGTAGCGTCTTGTGCTGAAATAAAGCACAGCGCGGCCATGCTGCCGTGGCAACCAGGGGAAGTCCCCTGGTCACCCAGCGCAGCGCGCGAAAGGACTCAGCCAATCACGATCTGTGGCGGGAAGTTTGACTGGCCAGGATTGGACTGGGCCAGCTTGAGGGCTGTTCCGGGTAAAGTGTATATAAAGTGGGTCCTGGCCCGAGTTGCCCTGTTCTGTGATGTACCTTCAAATAAAGTATGTTGTCTTCTGCACGTCTCGTCACTGAGTACATTACACCACCTGTGAGCTGTTCTTCACCAGCCGTTTCAGAGTCTAACATCTAAAGACACCTGCCTTTCAAAATCCCCAGAAAATTTCTAGGAAGGGTTGTCTGCAGGCAGCTCCCCACAGGGTCCACCTTCACCTCCGAAGGGTCAGGCATCCTCCAGGCCCGCAGGCTGAAAACCAGCTTGTTGACTTGTTCAGCAGCTGTGACCTCACTAGCGCCTGAGCCGTCTTCCTGGATTAGTTTGGGATTGAAAAGTTCACTCCTGGCTTAAGAAGATGGTGAGTTTCTTACAGGAGTACCGGTCTTCTGGCTCCCTAGCACTGGACTGTGATAAGCCAGTCTAAAAGGGAAAAAGGCCTTGCCAACTGCATTAAAATATGTCATCACTAAGAATTAGATTTTGAAGGGTAAAGATGTGCTGCTGGTGACCAAGATCGAAATAGTCTCCATTATTATGTATGGAAGTTGGACAGTGAAGAAAGCTGACAGGAAGAAAATGGATTCCTTTGAAATGTGGTGTTGGAGGAGAGTGTTATGGACCCCCCAAGAGAGAAACAAGCAGGGTCTAATCAAATCAAGCCTGAACTATCTCCAGAAGTAAAAATAGCTAAACTGAGGCTGTGATACTTGGGTCACATCATGAGAAGACTCAACTCACAGGAAGAGACAGGAAGGTTAGGGGAAGTGGGAGGCAGCAGGAGAGGAGGAGGATGGACGGATGGATGGATGGACTCCCCCAAGGGAGCCAGGAGGGCGCTCAGTTGGCAAGACCTGAGCAAGGCTGCTCATGGCAGGATGTTTTAGTGAACATGGATTCAGGGGGTTGCCATAAATCAGAAGTGATTTTATGGCACTTAAAACTCACACACACAGACATGGTTTAGACAAGTGTATCAGGTACAAAACATTCCCTGAAATAATTTGTTCTGACATTCCACGTGATCTCCAAACCAGTGTTTTTAGCAATGCTGAAACGAGTTCATCACCTTTTTATAATTACACATCAGCAAATCTTTGAACTTGGACTGACTAGGGAGCCTGGATTCAGGGAGAAGGTATAGCTCCCTCAGGCATGTGCCCTTCATGCATGCAATTGTTACATTCCTGCTTCACACATGTGCTTCTGCATAGGGGAGGGGGGAGACAGCCGGATCATCTTTCCTCTGGAGGTTGAGGGTCAAACTATACATTTCATTTTCTTCTGTGTCCAGAAAACAAGCACCTGGGACATGGGGCTTTGGGGGAATGGCTCTGGAATCTTCTTTCATTAGTTTTGATTGATTGACTTGTATCCTTAATTGTGGTGTTTCCCAAATGTCCCATGCTTCTATCCATGCTATTTAGTGCTTACATTAGGCCACAAAATGAGATCTCTCAAGCTTTGGGATCAGGGTGGTATCCAGGTCTGCGCAACATTAACTGACACCTACAGATATGCTTATTGCTCTTCTAAGCCAGTTCTTGGAGGTTGTGGTCAAGCTGAAGGGGAGATGGAGCTCAATCAAGACAAGAAAAAGATGAAGGTTTGTTGGTAAAGCTGATGTTCTAGAGAGGACTCATCAACCTGTTGTGGATGGCATTAGGCTGATCCTGTGAAAAGTCTTCGGGTGTTTCTGGAACCTCCTTTGTTTTTTGAAAAGGAGTTTAATGTGGTTCTATGGATATAGTTAGACATTTATAGGGACAGTTGCTGGACTTGACCAAAAAGATCGCAGAGGGTGTTGGAGTGCACATAAACAGAGCAAACTCAGTCTCTCAGGGGATCATGCCATGAAGGGAGTCTTGAGATGCAGAATAGCATCGCCTTGAAGAACAGTAAGATGAAAAAGTGGGAGCATGGTTATGTGCTGTGTCTATTAGGAGCTGGCTCTGACCCATGACTGATACAGTTGGTTGATGCCCAGGTGCAAAAGCGTCTGAGAATAGCAAGGATGTCTTAAGTTCACAGAAGTGAAGGTAAAATTTAAGAACGGGAGTACTGGTTGAGTGCCAAAAGATAATCATATGTATGAGAAGCTTGTAATCATTACTTTTAAACAGACTTTGTTATGATAAAAATCAGGATGAACTAAGTTTTATACAGGGGGGTAGCCATGTTGGTTTGAAGCAATAGAACAAAGTTTCAAGTCCAGTGGCATCTTTAAGACCAACACGTATAATTCTGGGTAGAAGCTTTCATGCACGTGCACATTTCTTCAGAAGTTTTAATATATTATATGTATTCTCTGAAGGCATTTTAAATATAGATGACTTGGTATGGTCACAACATGTGCGCTCTATCACATGGGACTGTTGGTTATTGTTAGGAGATGATTTTAAAATCCTATAAATATGGAACTTGTATTGATCAAGAGCTTCTTCTCAGATCTGCTTACTTTTGTGGTAAGAAACTCTTATGAAGTCATATAATTGCTCTCTTTTAATTATCTATGTAAGAATGATGGATGGACAGTATTTTGCTTTGTGAATTTAATCTGTGTTAAAAACAAACAATCGTTATGATTTAATAAAGAAGCTTAGAATGGAAGCAGAGGTTCTCTCATAGTATTTCCTTGAGTGCTCTACCCAGAATGAACCTGTGGCATTACTGAGGAGGTGTGCCTCTGGCCAGGAGTTAAATGATCTGGTGTGGGAAAGCTAACTAGACACCTGGGATTAATTATGTTTAGTTTAGTTTAGTTTAGTTTATTTGATTATCTTCTTCGTGGTCTCTGTGCTTCACACTCATGGGATAGAGTGCCTGCACTGATCCCTGAATCGGTACCTAAAAAGCCCGGGATTTTTTTGCGTTCGGCACCAGTGAGCATGTGCAGGTGTCCCAGTACGCATATTCACTGGAGCCAGTGCGAGGATCCCGCCAGTTCCTTCTTGACCACCGCGTTGAAAAGATCTTCCTTTGATTGCTCAGGTCGGTGCCTGGTAATCCTTTGGATTTTTCTCCGTTTGCCCGTTTTTTGTTTTTCCCAGTTAAAATAGTAGTCGTTTTTTTAAAAAAAACCTTTATGTTGGACTTTGCCCCTCAAGGCTTTATTTCCCCCTTCCCTCATGGATTCTGGTCCTATGGAAAGGCGTTGGGGGTTCTTCAAATGTTGTTTGAAGTGTGGCAGCAAGATCGCACCCCCTAACGGTCACTCCCTCTGCTTGTTGTGCCTGGGCGAGGGACACAGTGTGGACTCATGCCCGCATTGTTTGAGGTTTTTGAAACAAACCCGTAAAACCGGGCAGCAAGATTATCGGCAGCTTTTATCGAGTTGGCTTTTTGTCCGCCGAAAATGGCAGTGGGCCCGTCAGTATCAATGGGGGATGCTATCCAGGCTCTGGCTTCGACACTGGATGATCCATCGTCACCAGTGCAGACAGGTATGCCGACAGAGCGGGGTCGACCCACAAAATGACCCTCTGAAGGGTTAGTGGCGCCCATGACAACCAAGAAACGCCGGGACGATTCGGGGACCCGATCGTCCCTCCCGAAGAAGCTTAAATTGAAGGAGAAGTGGGAAAAGGACAGACTTTCCTGCACCCCTTCTCCTTCTCATGATGCTTTGATGGAGTCAGTGTCGGCGCAAGTCGCTCCACCTCGGAAGATTCTGAGTTCTCCCAGTCCCCGAAGTCCTTTGGTATCGAGAAGCCATGGCTCGCAGCCACTCCATCTTTCGGGATTGGAGTAGGAAATAGATCTAACGCAACGGATCCATTCGTCCAGGTCGGGGTCGCGTCGTCAGAGCGACAGTGGTTCGGTATCGGAAGTTGAGGCTTCGGCGCCGAGCAAACCTTTAGCACCACTTCCATCTACTACTACTACAGGACGGAGAGCTCGAGTCAAGTTCTGTGATGCGACGTTTCCCGCCACCTCCAATGTGGGAGCAACGTCAGTGGTCCGAGAACACGTAGACAGCTACAATCATTTCTCGGGTTCGCAAATTTCTACAGGTCGTTCATACAGGGGTTCGCCAAGCTCACAGACCTCTTAACGCCCTCTACATGGGGCTGCCTCTGTGCCGGACCCGGAGATTGCAGCTAGTGCAGAACGCGGCGGCCAGGCTGCTGCTTGGCCTCCCAAGATGGGAGCATATACAGCCGGGGCTACGCGAACTGCACTGGCTGCCGATTGTATACCGGGTCCAGTACAAAGTGCTGGTGATTACCTTTAAAGCCCTATATGGCCGAGGACCGACCTACCTGAGGGACCGTCTCTCCCCATATGAGCCCCAGAGAGCACTGAGGTCAGTAGGTAAAAACAGATTGACCACCCCTGGGCCAAAAGAAGTTAAACTTCGGACTACCTATGCACGGGCCTTCTCTACCGCGGCCCCATGTTTGTGGAATCAACTCCCAGAGGAGGTGCGGGCCCTGCGGAACCTTGATCAGTTCCGCAGGGCCTGCAAGACCACCCTTTTCAAACAGGCATTCATGAACGGCTGACCAAGTCCACAAAGAAACATCAAAATGGTCCAGTCTGAAGATCCGCCATCATTACACAAATTGACAGGCATAGCGTCGATTAATAATGGTACTGTCAGATTTAACTTAATGTTTTTAGACTTAGTAACTGTTTTAACTAATGTATTAATCGGTTTGGGGTTAATTTAATGTTTTGTTAAATGTATTATTATTTTGCTGTTGTTAGCCGCCCTGAGCCTGCTTGGCAGGGGAGGGCGGGATATAAATAAAATTTTACTTACTTACTTACTTACTCTTAAAGACTAGGGGGAGGGGGCCGGAAGCAAAGAAACCGGGCACCAAACTAAAATGGACCCGAGAATGCCAAACGGGTTTGACACTCTTAAGAGGTTGTTCACGAGTGAGCCGGTGCTAATGCACCCAAACGAGCTTAAACCCTTCGTGGTTCAATGTGACGCCTCCGACGTGGCCGTAGGAGCCATATTAATGCAGAAAGACGATGGGGGCCAACTCCGCCCGTGTGCCTACATCTCCAAAAAATTCTCCCACGAACAGCGCAACTGGTCAGTGTGGGACAAGGAGGCATATGCGGTGACTTTCGCCCTAAGGACTTGGTGATCTTGGCTGGAAGGGGCACGGGTGCCGTTCGAAATCTGGACGGATCATAAAAACTTGGAGGCGCTCATGGGGCGCCACAAGCTGATTGGGAAGCAAATCCGGTGGGCGGGCTTCTTCCCCAAATTTGACTTCACCTTGAGGCACATCCTCGGCTCTAAGAACTTTCTGGCGGACGCTCTCTCGAGGTTCCCTCAGCACGAGAGTCAACGGGAGGAAATAATAGACTCTCTAATACCCCCCGGGGCAGTAGCTGGGGTGGTGCAAACCCGGTCGAAGGCGACCCTCAGGCGCCCCAACCCTTGGGGGGGGGGGAATAGACTGATAACAGAGGGCAAAAAAGAAGGAGAGGAACGGCCAGAAGGACTGCTGAAAGGAGAGGAGGATTTCTGGTACCACGAGGGGAGGCTATATGTTCCAAAAACTTTGCAGCTGGAAGTTCTGCAGCACTGTCACACTAATAAACTATCGGGCCATTTTGGCTATGTAAAAACTCTCCATCTGGTGAACATGCAGTTTTGGTGGCCCCAAATGAAAAAGGACATTTCTGATTATGTGCAGACTTGCCCGACTTGCCTCCTGGCAAAGAGGAGAGGGGGCAAAGTGCCGGGACAGCTGCAGCCCCTCCCCACGGCTGAAAGGCCCTGGTCAATAGTGTCAATGGACTTTATTGTGGAGCTGCCCCCTTCCCAGGGGCGGACAGTGATCTTAGTCCTGGTGGACACCTTTTCCAAACAAGCCTACTTTGTCCCGTGCCGAAAACTGCCCACTGCTAAAGAATTAGCGTATTTATTTTTCCTGCACGTGGTCCGGGTCCACTCATTCCCCGACAAGGTCATTAGCGACTGTGGGCCGCAGTTCGTTGCCAACTTCTGGTGGGAGTTTTGCAAGTTGGCTGGGATGGAACAGGGGTTGAGTTCCGCCTACCACCCGCAGACAGACGGACAGACAGAACGAGTGAACGGACTTCTGGAACAGTATTTGAGGTGCTATGTGAACTTCCAACAATCCAACTGGGTGGAGCTATTACCGTTTGCTGAGTACAACAACAGCCTCCACAGCTCCACCAAAATGACTCCCTTCCGGGCGGTGAACGGTTACGAGGGAAAGCCGTTCCCTTTTTTACCAGGAGGGGGAAGTGATTCTCAGCCCACAGACTGTCAGCAATGGTGGTGGTGACTGGAGAAAACCTGGAAAGTAATCCAGGAGAACCTGGAAGTGGCCAGAAGGGATTACAAAGCCCAATTTGACAAAAAAAAAAAAAAAACATAGCCCAAGCTGGGATTTTAAAGTAGGAGAGACAGTTTTCCTATCGACCAAGAACTTGCCGTTGCCACAAGCCTCTAGGAAATTGTCCTACAGGTTCCTGGGGCCCTTTAAAATAAAAAGAGTGATCAACAAAGTGACTGTAGAACTGGACTTGTCCAAACTGTTTAGTAAAGTGCACCCTGTTTTCCATTGTAGCCTTCTTCGTCGAGATCCAGGTGGGTCGAGGTGGCACCCTCGAGGTCCGGAACCCAAGCCCATCTTGGTGAAGGGTCAGAAGCACCACGAAGTGAAGGAAATCCTGGACTCTAAAATCCAAAGGGGGGTCCTCTACTGTCTGGTGCGTTGGTGCTATTTTCCACCTAGCTGCGACGAGTGGGTTAAAGCTTCTGATCTAAACGCTCTGCAACTGCTTAAGCAATTTTACCTACTGCACCCAGACAAGTCCCAAGCAAGAGCTTAGGGGGGGGCAGTATGCCAGACTCTGTTCATTGATACTATTGCCGAATCCTGATTACTAGCCAGATTGATTAACTCACATATATGCTCACTAACATGTGCTAGTAGAATAGGAGAGGGGGGGCAAGTAGGAAATAGCCAGAGAGTAGCTTCCCAGGGACATCAAAGGTTGTTAAGCATTCTTTAAAATGGAGAAAGCCCAGCAGATTCTCACCTCCCCCCTAGAAGCAGCAAGGACATCGCCGCCGGGAAATGTAACCACCAACTGTAGGAGATAAGGGGGTGCCATGTGAAAAGTCTCATATGCAAAAGCAGCCTTTGTTTTGGGAATTGGGGGGTAGTTGTAATTGCTTTGATGTAGAATGTTAAATACCAATGACTTGAACTGCTTGCCATCAGTTCCAATGCCTATCATGCTGAAGAAACTTTGGAGTATACAATAAATGCAACTTAGTTTTAAATAATCAAGCTTGCTTATTTTGGGAGCTTCAATGAACCTTCGCTGACACTCCCTCTCTCTTGCTTCCTTCTGCATCACAGCTTGCTTTGCAAGGCTTGCTCAGTCACACAGGAGCTGCAGAGCAAAACCTCTATTTTCTTCATTGGCTGAGGCTTCTCCCTTCGGGGGGGGGGGAGGCAGACCTTGTTTTTCCAGGCTTTTTCAATTGCACAGCACAGATACTGTGCCAAGCCTCTCTTCCTTCTATTGGCTGAGGCTCCTCCCCAACTAGTCCCCTGGGAAAAGGAGGAAAGAGCCAGAGCTTCCTTTGCCCAGTTCCCTGGATCCCATGGGAAAAATACAAAGAAAGCATCTTTAAGACCAATGAGTGCTAATGTTATAAGCATGTTTTAAGGTTTATTTCTTTTTTAAAAAAAATGTGTTATTGAGGAATACTCAACAAGTTATTAAGGAATACTCAGCATGGGTTCTGTAAGGGAAGATCTTGCCTCAGTAACCTTAGTTCTTTGAGGGGGTGAACAAACATGTGGACAAAGGAGACCCAATAGATGTTGTTTACCTTGACTTCCAGAAAGCTTTTGATAAAGTTCCTCATCAAAGGCTCCTTAGTAAGCTCGAGAGTCATGGAGTAAAAGGACAGGTCCTCTTGTGGATCAAAAACTGGCTAATTAATAGGAAGCAGAGAGTGAGTGTAAATGGACAGTCTTCACAGTGGAGGACAGTAAGCAGGGGGGTGCCGCAGGGCTCAGTACTGGGTCCCATGCTCTTTAACTTGTTCATTAATGATCTGGAGTTAAGAGTAAGCAGTGAAGTGGCCAAGTTTGCAGATGACATTAAATTGTTCAGGGTGGTGAGAACCAGAGAGGATTGTGAGGCACTCCAAAGGGATCTGTTGAGGCAGGGTGAGTGGGCGTCAACATGGCAGATGAGGTTCAATGTGGCCAAGTGCAAAGTAATGCACATTGGGGCCAAGAATCCCAGCTACAAATACAAGTTGGTGAGGTGTGAACTGGCAGAGACTGACCAAGAGAGAGATCTTGGGGTCGTGGTAGATAACTCACTGACAATGTCAAGACAGTGTGCGATTGCAATAAAAAAGGCCAACGCCGTGCTGGGAATTATTAGGAAGGGAATTGAAAACAAATCAGCCAGTATCATAATGCCCCTCTATAAATCGATGATGTGGTCTCATTTGGAATACTGTGTAGAATTCTGGTCACCGCACCTCAAAAAGGATATTATAGCATTGGAAAAAGTGCAGAAAAGGGCGACTAGAATGATTAAAGGGTTGGAACGCTTTCCCTATGAAGAAAGGTTAAAACACTGGGGGCTCTTTAGCTTGGAGAAACGTCGACTGCGGGGTGACATGATAGAGGTTTACAAGATTATGCATGGGATGGAGAAGGTAGAGAAAGAAGTACTTTTCTCCCTTTCTCACAATACAAGAACTGGTGGGCATTCAATGAAATTACTGAGCAGTCAGGTTAAAATGGATAAAAGGAAGTACTTCTTCACCCAAAGGGTGATTAACATGTGGAATTCACTACCACAGGAGGTGGTGGCGGCTACAAGCATAGCCAGCTTTAAGAGGAGATTGGATAAAAATATGGAGCAGAGGTCCATCATTGGCTATTAGCCACAGTATATGTATATATATATATGTGTGTATGTATGTGTGTGTGTGTATATATATGTATATATACACACACACATATATTGGCCACTGTGTGACACAGTGTTGGACTGGATGGGCCATTGGCCTGATCCAACATGGCTTCTCTTATGATCTTATGTGTTTGTGTCCTTTATAAAGTTTATATCTTTGCTACCTAATCTTAAATAGGTACACACATGGCCTAGCCCGACATGGCCTGACCCAACAAGGTCTCATTTATGTAAGATCCAGCCCTCATAACAAATGAATTCTACACCCCTGCACTAATGTGATTTTGGTGGACTCTGCCATCTAGGCTGGTTTTTTATGCCAAAAGCGTTGATTTGCTACATGTAGAGTTTTTAATTGGATTTTTTTTTGAAATGATGGTTTTATTACTGTTACTGTCAGGACTTTTTCTGAGCAGGAATGCCCAGGAACTCAGTTCCAGCTGGCTTGGCACCGGAGTGTGGCCTAATATGCAAATGAGCTTAAGTTTTTATTTCTAACTTCCATTGGTACAACTATAGCTGAAGGTTTATTTCTGCCGGGCCTGCTTTGTAGCCACATGCCTTGCAGCAGAGAGAACTGTGTTCAGGTACAATGGTGAGTTTCTGACAGACATTTTGGATTTCAAAGCCCAGATGTTGTTAAGCATCAACTCTGTGTAAGGCTGGGAGTGCACTTTCTGCCTGAGAGAGGGAGCATCAAGTGACAGGCAGGATGTCCTTTGCTCTAAACCAAATGCCACTATTATTTTTTTTAGGGGGTGGGGGTTGAAATCAATGGCAAGGCCACAATGAAGGTGGGGAAGAGCTTGGAGGGTCTAGTGAGGCCAGCATCGGGGAGCGAAGAGGACCCTTTTGTGAGGAAACGTTGCGTAAGTAATAGCATTGGGGAGGGCTCCGTGTGCTGTTGCCATGGAGACCTTTGTGGCTGACTGAATTCTATTCTTTTCTGCTTGGAGGCTGCAGCAGCCCCTGGATCCTGGAGTAGCAGCTCAGCATTTCATCTTTTCTTCTTTGCACCAGAAGAGAAGATTTCTGGCCTCGGTTACTTTTATGGTCAGGATGTCTGCTGTTATCTGGGATTTAAAATGGTATCTGTTTCTGTTTGTATATGATGGAAGGCAAGAAATGACTGTCCCTGCTTGAACTGCTGTTTCGGAAAGAGGCAAAACTCAATGTACAGATTTTTGACAGGATTTATTTGCCCCGAGTGCTGTGGATTTTTTTGGAACTGATAAAGAAACATTCATTTGCAGAGTGTGCGGCAAAGGTAAAAACCCACCCCATAAAGCTAAAGGGATGCGGGCATTTTTGATATTTAATTACACGCTTACAAGGTCTGGTATTTTTATAGCAAGCTTATATGATTTTCTTTTAACAGACAAGCTTTCTGAAAGGTATACTGTATAATATACTCCCAGGGAATCAACTTGCTGTGCATAATGATAAAAGGTAAATTATTTTTTTAGGATAAAGTTTTAGGAGCTGTTAACAGAATAGTAACACTGAGTAAATAAAGAGTATTTTCATATCACATGGAGTAAATAAAGAGTATTTGTTATATCTGGATTGCATGGTTGTCCAAATTAAACTCATCAGCATTTGAAACTTCATGAGCATTATTCTCGTTAAAAATGTTAATTGGTACACTTCTGAATGTAAGAGAATTCTCCTTATACAAAAGATTGGCACGAGAGAGCTCTTCCAGTCTCTAGAAGACCCCTTGCATTTGAAGGCTGTTACTTTTTGCTTGTTTTCAAACATTTAAAGAAAATGAATAAACCTATGCCTTGATTGGGTGAATAATCTTTCATATTCAAAATATATTTCACTCTCTATGCTAATAGCTCATCCTCTTTCTTCTGTCGAGGTGCAAACCTGTTGCTTAGTGTTTTTACTTAGGATGACATTCATTTTCAGTTCATGCAGCATAGTAACATGTCTGTTCTAACATTAGAAAGTTAATGAAATATGCATGTGTTGATAGTCCCTAAATGGCTAGCATCTTGGGCAGCGTGCATTCTCATAATCCCCGTCATTATTTCTTGACGGTAGGGTGCAGTTATGACCTCCAAGAGGAATTGTTGCGCTATGCTGACAAGGAAAAATGCCATGAGCGACTGACTGCTTAGGAAATTTAATAAAACAAACTGATGTCATTACCTGGATAGAGCTGCCTTTCTTTTCAAATTTTACTCAGAATTCTGATCTGTATACTTTTAAAAGAAAGGATTTAATATTAATGTAATATACTGGTACCAGTTTTAATATACTGGTACCTCAATACTAAAACAAACAAAGCTCTTACAAACCACTTGATGTTCTTGATTCTGTTGCAAAGAGAGTCACATCCACCCAAGTCTTCTGTCAGACGCATAATAATAATAATAATAATAATAATAATAAATTCTGATCACACTTCTGACATATTTGTATTATTATACAGATTGAGGGACTTACTGTACTTGTAAGAGAAGAGCGTTTGATTCATTTAATACTAGATTGCTTCTTTAAAATTTCTTTGCTGGTTAAAGCAAATGGCCTAATCCCACAACCATCCACCGCTGTGTGGATAATATTCATTTTAAACAAAAATCAATGGAATAAGCCTCAGTAATTGTGAATAAGATAGCACTAATGAAATTAGAGGAAATAATATTTTGATATGCTTGTGAATGGTATTTGCCTAAATTCAGAAAGAAGTTTTTGCTCCTCTATCTGTAAAGCTTAGCTGCTTAATCCTATACTGAATGTTTTATTTGCATTTGAACATTCTACATGAAAGTAATCTTAGATTTTCCTAGTTCTTAAAAATACAATAATGTAGCATTAATCATGTTATGATTCCAGCATCTCTTAGTTGCAGACAATGCAGTTGAATTATTAAGTGCTCTGTGTTTTAGAATTTTTTTTCCTCCAGTCAGTTAAGCGTTTGTTAAAATCTACTCTAGGGCTTGCTATTTAATTTTGTCTCCCATAACACACATTTGACAAATACTTGCGGAAATACTAAGCTTGTGTTTGTTGTTCAGGTGTTTCTTAGAATGTCAAAAAAAAATTGACTTCGTTTCCAACATGAGCATCATTGTATCATCACAATGATATTGGGTTGGCTCATGTGGATTCTGAAAACCTATACCTCAGGGGTGACCAAACTTGCTTAACATAAGAGCCATATAGAATAAATGTCAGATGTTTGAGAGCCACAAGACATCAATAAATATTACGCACATGTCTTTATTAAAAATTTTAATATTTTCTTTGCACAGAAAAATAAAATACATATGTATGAACTTTACAACACAAAAGAAGACTTTAAAAAAAAAGCTGGGAATAACAGTCCCCATAAAACCAGCATAGGGAAAGGTTAGGGAATTATTTCTTGCCACTAGTGGGAAAAGGAAGCACACATGTACCATATAAATCACTGACCACCGTTTGCATCATTACACATCTTAGTTTGCCTGAACATCACAGTTAATAATAAATACAGCTCCTACAAGAGCTATGAAAGAAGGGGAAAACCTTGCTCTGCCCTCTTTAATTCCGCCTCTCCTTTCAGTGGCTCCCTTGGCTCTTTCCCCGCTCTAGGTCTCTGGGCAACCTCTGTGATGGAGGAGAAGACTTGCAAGCCTGCCTGTTTGCTCCTCCTTCCTCAATTCACACATGGCAGAAATAGTCACCTACCCATGTAGGCTCAATGCTACGCACACTTACTTGAGAGTAAGCCTGCATTCAGTACCTCCTTGACCTCTGGGAGCTGCACAATATGTGTGAAAGAGCCACAGGTGGCTCCCGAGCTGCAGTTTGGCCATCCCTGCTATACATGGTAGTCAGGTGTGGCCCAAACTGTGAATCAGGGGCACATTGATAGAAGAGAAGAAGATATTGGATTTATATCCTGCCCTCCATGCCGAATCTCAGAGTGGCTCATGATCTCCTTTATCTTCCTCCCCCACAACAGACACCCTGTGAGGTGGGTGGGGCTGAGAGGACTCTCACGGAAGCTTCTCTTTCAAGGACAACCTTTGCCAGAACTATGGCTGACCCAAGGCCATTCCAACATGTGCAAGTGGAGGAGTGGGGAATCAAACCTGGTTCTCCCAGATAAGAGTCCACACACTTAACCACTGCATGAAACTGGCTTGCATTGGAGAGTCTGCCTGACCCAGGAGGCCATGATGCTTGGAACTGCCGTGGCCACAGCAGCAGTGCTGAATCCAGGAGCCACATCAGCCATGAAATGGCCAGGCCCAGGAGTGTGGCACCAATGGGGGGGATTTTTTTTCAAACTTGAGGGGAGCCTCCCCCCCCAATTTACAGAAGATCTGGTAACTGGGAGCAAATGGAGATGTAAATCCCCCCCCCCCCCAAACAAACAAACAAACAAACACACAGGAGCATGATCTTTGCATGTGCAGATAAATCTTCTCTGTTGGAGATACTGTAGGCAAGCAACACCAGCACTTCTGCTGGGCCATCACCACAGCACCTGTCTTTGCCAGCATCACAGCCAGTTTGGTGTAGTGGTTAAGTGTGCGGACTCTTATCTGGGAGAACCGGGTTTGATTCCCCACTCCTCCACTTGCACCTGCTAGCATGGCCTTGGGTCAGCCATAGCTCTGGCAGAGGTTGTCCTTGAAAGGGCAGCTGCTGTGAGAGCCCTCTCCAGCCCCACCCACCTCACAAGGTGTCTGTTGTGGGGGAGGAAGGTAAAGGAGATTGTGAGCCGCTCTGAGACTCTTTGGAGTGGAGGGCGGGATATAAATCCAATATCTTCTTCTTCCTGGCCTGGCTCAGCTCCCACCATCATTGCCACACTCCCGGGCCTGGCATGGCCGTGGCTTCCAGTGCCACTGCATGGCTGATGCGGCTCCAGGATCACTGCTCTTGTGGCCACGGCAGCTCCCTCCTAGCATCATTGCCTCTTGGGCCAGGCAGACTGTCTGCTGTGTCGCCAGTCCCGCCATGGCCGGCTGGGGGAGAGGAGGGAAGAGGGAACAGCAGTGAGGACAGGGAGGGGAGATGGAGGGAGTGAGGACAGGGGTGGTGGTGGAGAGGGAAGGAGGGGATGCCATGAGGATGAAGTGCCCCCTCTCTGCAAGTTCCTTGCAGGCCCCTGCTCACAGTGAGCTGAAATGCACTTGAGTTGAACCTCCTATCAACAGCATTCCAGGAGTCATGGTAGTCTCCTAATCCATTAATCATTTTAAGAGGTGCCATAATTTGAAAAAGAGTCTGTCCAGTGAGTTCTGCCAGACAACCCGCTTCCATTCAGGAGCCGAAAAGGCAGGCAAAGGACTCCTCCTCCTCCTCCCCCCCTCCCTCGGGAGCTTTTGCCCAGGGCGTCTCCTGACCTCCTCTTCCTCCAGAGCCAAACTGTGGGGGAGGGGGAAGGAAGCCTCCTAAAGTGCATGTGGCAAGGAGGCTACCGGAAATCTCCACGGCATTCCTGTGGTTCGAGAGCCCTTGGGCTGTGTCTCAGGAGGGAAAGGACCAGCCCAGCCCTGAAGCCAGGAGTTGCTCACGGGGCCCCATCCATCCAGTCACAAGGCATGCCGGGACCAGTTCTTGGGGTAGCAGTCAGGAGTCAGGTGTGGCTTTCTGGCTTCCATTCGAGCTGGCCCTTCCCCAGGGGGGCTTTTGCTGCTGGCTAGGAGGAGAGGGTTGCCAGGGATCTGGCTTTGACCCAGACAGTCCAGTTTTTCCATCGGCTGTCTGGGAGGTAAAGAGAGGATTCCAATACCTGGCATTTCAGGGATGTGCCACAACCCAGGAGGGCTCTGTGAGGCCTGTGGGGACCCTCTGCCTGTGACTAGCCACCACGGCCTGCCCAGCTGCACAAGTCGCTGCCTGCAGCCCCCGCAATCAGCCCTGCCCTCCTCTCTCCCGTTTCATTGGAGCTGTTGGACAGACTGCCTCTCTTCCCTCCAGAAGAGCCCTCCGCCAGCAGCCCCATCACCAAGAGGCAGGGATTTTGCAAGTCCCGCCTTTCTTTCCCCCTCCAAGCTGGGAGGGGAGAGGAGTGAGCTCCTGTGGAGGAATTGCTGCATGGGATGGAGTCGGCATTTTGCCTGTGGCTTGGGAAGGGGGGATGACCTGGCTTGTTTGTTTGTTTTAATACCCACCAGTTGCAAAAGGGGGCCCTCTTGTTCTATAGACAGCAAGAATGGTGTTATTGGATGGGCAGAATGTCTTCCTTCCTCTGGGCAAAGCCCATTTCTGCCAATCTCATGTTAGTTGCCCTGCTGCCCATCGCAGGGTCTTTTCCATTGGCCTGGCACTCCGGTTGGGCCTCTTCCTCACTCCAGATTCGGAAGCTATACTCCTCTTCCTCAAAGATTTCAGGTTTTCATGGCTGGTAACATCATTAGGGTTTGTAGAATCTTTTGGGCTCAAGTGCCGTGTTCTACTGGAGAAAGTTTCTCTTCCAGACGTTTTGTTCTCAGCTGCGGAGAACATCCTCAGTGGCGTTGCAGCCGGAGCAGGCGCTCTGACCTTCTTGGCTGCTGTGCATTGTGCGCCTGCTCCGGCTGCAACGCCACTGAGGATGTTCTCCGCAGCTGAGAACAAAACGTCTGGAAGAGAAACTTTCTCCAGTAGAACATGGCACTTGAGCCCAAAAGATTCTACAAACTCCTCTTCCTGTTTCACAGGTGAGAGACCACAGCAGCAGCGGCAGTGTGTGTGTGTGTTTATATGGTTCCTCTGGTTGCCAAGCCCCCTGTGTCCCTGTCAGACCTCTTCCAGTACCTTAGTTTACTTTATTTTTGCGCAAAGGGGAGCCAGAATCTAGTAAAACCTCTTGGTTACAGATATGGCAAATTGTGGGGAATCTGGGTCAGTGTTAAGGAGGATTTGTAGTTTGCTTGCCCCATGGAATCTTGGATGGGATAGACTTGCTTACTGGTAGTCAACTTATCTCACTGAGCTAATTTATTATATTCTGGTCTTGGAAAAAGTCCAGGTATAGTAAAATTTAGGACCAGTTCTCTTTGGGTTTTTCTTTTTTTAATTTGGAATGACTCATTGACATTGTTTTATTTTTTTTTCTGTATTGAAAGGATTGTGATCAATAAAGAAAAAATAAGATGTAACATGGCAGGTCGTGGTTAAACTTATATCGTATAAATATTTTTTTTTTTATGAAATATGTCCAGTCTTTGTGTTGAAACCATCTGGCAGGCCCAGCTGAGGCGATCTCTCGCCTGGGAATGAGAGTAAAGTGCTGTGAGGCTGAAGGGTATGTTGAGGTACCATTTGGGATTTATGTGTGTGCACATTTGTGTTGAACTTGTAGTGATTTCATTGAAATAGATTTTATTGTGCTTCGGTGAATGGGGGGAGGGTTGAGGGTTATCACAGGGTTTCCCCCTTTTAGAAACATTTCCCCACCACCACCACAACCACTCCTATCTCCCCATCCCCTTTAACTGCCTTCAGCATTTTTTCTCATCTTGATTTGGCCTGGGAGGAGGGGGGGGCTCCTTTTTGTTGGGTTTGATATCATTTTCAAGTCCTGTCTTTTGAAGTTGAGTTTTAATCCTGCTCTGTTTCACTGTTGCCTTTGCGGAGCCCTGGCCTGGATAGGCCCAGCCCAGCCTCATTGGAAGCTAAACAGGGTCGGTCCTGGCTAGGATTGGAAGGGAGACCTTCAAGGAACACCAGGCGGGTGATGGAGGCAGTGGCAAACCACCTCTGAAACGTCTCTTGCCTTTAGAACACCAGTCTAGTGCTCCACCTTGTGGTGCATAACTGTAAAAGAACTAGAACTTCTAGATGACAGACAATCTTAGGATCTCCTGGCTATTCTACACATGATGATGATGATAGAATCATAGAGTTGGAAGGGACCTCCAGGGTTATCTAGTCCAACCCCCCTTGCACAATGCAGGAAACTCACAAACACCTCCCCCTAAATTCACAGGATCTTCATTGCTGTCAGATGGCAATCTAGCCTCTGTTTAAAAACCTCCAAGGAAGGAGAGCCTACCACCTCCCAAGGAAGCCTGTTCCACTGAGGAACCGCTCTAACGGTCAGGAAGTTATTCCTAATGTTGAGCCAGAAACTCTTTTGATTTTCCAGACAGAAACAGGATACAGGCTGGAAAACTGAACTAAAACCAATAAAATGAATTTTAACAGGGATAAATATAAAGTTCTGCATTTAGGTAGGAAAAATCCAATGCATGGTTATAGGATGGGGGAGACTTGTCTTAGCAGTAGTATTTGTGAAAAGGATCTAGGGGTCTTAGTGGATCATACGCTGAACATGAGTCAACAGTGCGATGCGGTGGCTAAAAAAGCAAATGCAATTTTGGGCTGTATCAACAGAAGTATAGTGATGTGATGGTATTGCTTTACTCTGCTCTGGTAAGACCTCAACTGGAGTATTGTGTTCAGTTTTGGGCACCACCACAGTTTAAGAAGGATATAGACAAGCTGGAACGGGTCCAGAGGAGGGCGACAAAGGTGGTGAGGGGTCTGGAGACCAAGTCCTATAAGGAAAGGTTGAAGGAGCTGGGGATGTTTAGCCTGGAGAGGAGACGGCTGAGAGGTGATATGATCACCATCTTCAAGTACTTGAAGGGCTGTCATATAGAGGATGGTGTGGAATTGTTTTCTGTGGCCCTGGAAGGTAGGACCAGAACCAGTGGTTTGAAATTAAATCAAAAGAGTTTCCGGCTCAACATTAGGAAGAACTTCCTGACCGGTAGAGTGATTCCTCAGTGGAACGGGGTTCCTTGGGAGGTGGTGGGCTCTCCTTCGTTGGAGGTTTTTAAACAGAGGCTAGATGGCCATCTGACAGTAATGAAGATCCTGTGAATTTAGGGGGAAGTGTTTGTGAGTTTCCTGCATTGTGCAGGGGGTTGAACTAGATGACCCTAGAGGTCCCTACCAACTCTATGATTCTGTTGGACTCAATTGAAGGCCTGGGTGTTTCTGCCTGGCTCATTGGAGCCATATGGACTGAGCTTGGGGACTTGGGAACAATGGGCAGCAGTATCCAAATCTCTGCTGCCTTGGACCAATCACAAGCCCCCACCGGTTTTAATGACCCAATAACATGTTTGTGCAGGACCTGGAGATGTATATGTTTGACTCCATTGGCCCAGTTCTCAGTCTTGTTAGTGCAGCGGCCTACCATGCTGTACGCAATAAAGAGCTTGTTATCACTTCCACCTTGCCTCTTCAATATTATATGGAACCCACTATATTATATGGCCATCAAAGGCGCTTCTGTTTGTGCTGGTCCACTTCCAGGTCGGTGTCATGGGCGATGATGAAGGGAAGCTGCTGGTCGTGGCACAGCCTGCAGCTGGCCCCTCTGTAGGCACAGAAACTGGAAGTTGGCTGCCACCGCCCACATTCTCTGCACCTGAGCAGCTGAAAGCAGAAAGCCCGCCCAACTCTCCCCCGTGCATGGCTCATGTTAGGGAGTGACTCCTCCAAGACTTGGTGACCCAGCACCAAGAAGTGTGGTTGCAAGCTAGGTGCTTGCTCAGTCCGGAGTTCCAACAGAAGCCTGGCCGTTTGTTAATTGGAAACAGTGGTGGCAAGCCATTTAACCCTTCGCTCTGGGCTGAGCCCCCTGTGGAAGCAACAAGTCTCTCATGTGACTCGTGTCCACCTCAGCTTGGCTTTGGAGCTGATCCTTCAGCTTCTTGACTCCTGGCTTTGAAGGACCCCACTCCTGGTGTGTGCTCTGGACTTTGCCCTCGTGGCTCCTGTGCTGCTCTTTTGATTCAGACGCCGGATCGAACTTGGACTCTTCCCCTGCCTGCTGCACCCCAGCACGTGACAGTCGGCCAGGCTGGAGCCAGCCGATGTGTGGTTGTGGTGATCCCACAGAGGCATGACATTTAAAGTGCACAGAAATGCTCATGCCAAAAGCCACCAGAAAAGAGAGGAGCGAGAGATGTGGCATAGAGATGTGGTCCAAGGACTAAGGGAGGAGTTATGCTGATTGCCACTCTGTTCCATGGTTGCTTTTAATAAATCCTGAGTTAATGAAGTGAGGCCTTTGTGGTCAGTGAACTGTCCGTTAAAACATACAGAAACAGCTCCATGATAAGAGCACTTAGGCTGGTTGTGAATGTCAGGCGTAGGTTCATTGAAGCTCACAAGTAAGCAGACTTGGTATTTTGAAACAAAGTTGCATTTATTGGATACTTCAGAGTTACTGCAGCATGGCAGGTATTGGAACTGATGGAGATCAGCTTGAACTATTGGCATTTAACCTTCTACATCAAACCAATTGTTTCTACCCTCTAATTCCCAAAACAAAAGGTTGCTTCAGTTGGTGGTTACATTTCCCGGAGGCAACGTCCTTGGGGCCTCCGGAGAGGAGGTGAGAATCTGGCACATACTGTCTACTTCAAAGAGACCTTGGCAACCTTTGATATTCCTGGGAAGCTGTTTTCTACTCTTCCCCCCTCCCTCCTTGCTACCCTGGCTTCTATGTTAGTAGGCATTTCTATGCAGCATTGAATATGATTAGTAACAGCATTTATTAATGTCATAGATGAACAGAGCCTGACAGTGAGGACTTTAGACTTGCAGCCATGGAAATCAGCAATTGTGTTTGAAGACCTGGCATTTGAGTCCATTAGGCTCTTTGCACAGAAGAGCATTGGCTGAGCTATATTTTTAGCAGTCATGTTTTACTAAGGATACCTTTCATCCTGGAGTGGACTTTCTTACAGGATCCAGGAGCGGGCAGCTCAGCCAGCTGGCTGATGTCAGAGGGAAGAGAGGGCTCCCACACAGAGCTCTCTCTGGAAGCTCTTGGTAAACTTTCAGTAGGGAATTAGGACTTCTTTGTCTCTCTGTTGAAGTTGTTTGCTACGGTTGGCCCAGCACCTGTTTTTTTTAAAGATATTAGATTTATATCCCACCCTCCACTCCACAGAGTCTCAGAGCGGCTCACAGTCTCCTTTACCTTCCTCCCCCACAACAGACACCCTGTGAGGTGGGTGGGGCTGGAGAGGGCTCTAACAGCAGCTGCCCTTTCAAGGACAACCTCTGCCAGAGCTATGGCTGACCCAAGGCCATTCCAGCCAGGTGCAAGTGGAGGAGTGGGGAATCAAACCCGGTTCTCCCAGATAAGAGTCCGCACACTTAACTACACCAAACTGGCTTTTTAATGCTCCTTCATGAATATCAGACTACAGGGGCTTTCTTTCCCTTGGCCATCTGTTTTAAACCATTTTAATGCTTTTTAAAGTACACACACACACACACATACACACACACGAGATAGAGAAGCGCCTGCTTATACTCCTGCTAGCTTTGGTAAAACACACAGTTCTATTGCTAAGACTAAATGAACTATCTTTGTAGATTGTTGAGAGTGAACACATATAGATAAGGTGGTGTTTTGCCAAACAAGTCCCGCTGAGTAAAAGGTGAACTTGAAGACTGATGGTGCCAGCAGATTCCTGAGAATGCTACAGTGACAGAAATGTCTTTCTGTGTCCCCTGCCCGCTGTGTTGTTTCTCTGCAGAGCATACAGAGAAGCCCCAAACATCCGCAGTAGTAGAGAAGACCATGTTGTTCCCAATAGGAAACCAGGAAACATGACATCCTTGGGAGCTCCGCAAATGGAGAATAAAACCTACAAGTCCATGCACTCTGGATAGGCAGACACACAACAGAAAGGAGCCTACCATAGGGACAGGACTGCTAGGTCCCACTCAGCCGCAGTGTGCATTCGGAGAGTGTGACGGAGGGTTTCCCATGCTGCTATTTCAGAGAGCCTGGGAGATCACTGCCCTGGAGTGGAGATCACTGCCCTGAAGTGGAGAGCCTGGGAGATCACTGCCCTGGAGTGGAGAGCTGCTGTGATTGGCTGCCCTTCCCACTCTCTGATTGGCCAGCATCAGCTGCTCTGGAGGGGAAAGGGGGTCTTCAGGGTCTAAAGGGAAGAAGCCAAAATGGCAGCTTCTGAGAAAGAACTGGAGTCTCCAGGTTCTGACAGGGCTGCTCAGAAAAGGCTCTTCTATAGACACTGTGAAATGGCGGGTTCAGATGCTGGAGTAATTTCAGCATAGCTTTTTTTATTAGTGAAAATTAATCTAACAATTCATGCTGCCAGCCGCAACTATATACACAGAAATTCCACCCAAAACACTCCTTGAACAATAAACTGCCCAATAGGAAAACAGGCACTTGGATCCTTCCTTTGCATGGGCTTCATTCAGAAGGATGTTTCCTGATCGGCTGGCTCCGCAAGAGCGGCCAATCGGAGTGCAGCTGCCAGGAGCCCCCAACAAATGGTCTTTGCTGGAAGCTCCTGATACACTGCAGGCTCCTTGGCCCTTGCAGGGGGCCAAAACCACTTGGGGGGGGGGCAGAAGTGTGACTCTGAGTCCAGCGAACCTTAAAAAGAAAAAGAAAAAACCCTGCTTTGCACAGACCACAGTTGCTGGGAGAGAGATTTGGCTAGAGCGAAACAAGAAGGAATAATCCCTACCGGTAAAAAGGGGCTGTGCTTTGAGGAGAACCCAGGTTTGTGATGAGCAGGGAACAGTATGAATATCTTGTGTTCTGGCTGAAGTATACGAAGACAACAAGCATCACTCACTGATAAGAACTAGAAACCTCTGAAAAGATGATACAGCAGCGCTCTCTTGTGTGTTTTCAGGTTTCAGTTCTGTAGATAGAAAAAAGTGTTGCCTCAGAGTTTCTCATCCTTGGCTGTATGTGTGCGAGTGCTTCCCTGCTGGTCAAATAAAATCTTTCTTCTGTTTTTGAAAGAGACTCTGCTCCAAGTGCCATTCAAAAAGGGGTTAAACCCCAGCCAGCTCCTGTGTTCCCCTCAGGCCCCTCTGCTTGAGGGAGAGGGTGGGGCAGTTTGGTCCTGGGAGACAAAGCCAAGGAATCCAGGCTGCTCCTTGGGGGCGACTCAAGTCACTGAAGGGCAACAAACAGGGCTAGGGGGATCTGCCTGGGGGTGGGGAAGTGACCTGGGGGGACTCTGCCAAGGTGGGGCTCAGGTCCTGGGGGCGGGGAGAGTGCCTCAAGGAGCAGGTTTTTGCACAACAAGTGAGACACAGGTGTCCAGGACCCACACACACAACATACAGCTGAATTTTCCTGGAAGGCATTTAGGTCATTAGAGAAAAGCACTCTTGTGAGACACAGGAATGAGGGGCTTCAGAATCCACATGGTGGGAGGTGGGGGGTAAGGCGAAGCTCATCTTCGGGCCAGCAAGAGACCAACCAGAAGCAGAAGAGGACTAGATAACAGCAGGACCTGTTAGGTCCCTCCAGGATGGAGGTTCCCCACCCCTGCTCTAGAGAGAGCTGCAGGGATTATTTGGAGCTCTTATGCCGTCTTCATGTTGCATGAAGGGTAAGCTGTTTGTCAGACCTTGTTTAGACACCCACACAGATATAGAGAGATAACATAACATAATATGCATCTATACAAGATCCTTTTATGTCTCCCTCAGTATCTGTCCTAATTGCTCTTGCCCAACTGACAGCTGTCAGCTCTCCTGCAGAACTCGAATATTTAAAGCCATACGATCATCTCATCTCCCTCTGGAACAGGAACACTGCAAGATTACAACTGTACATCCTGCAGAATGCTACATCATGGCATCTTTCAATAAATATTTAGAAGCTGACAGAATGAAGAGTTTGTATTGCATTCTTCATCGGTGCAGCTATGCAGTCATCAGTTTTCTCTTGTTGAACTTCTCAAAGTATCACCTACATTTGATTTGCCGCTGTTATATAGCTATTATCTACTGTTGTGGTATTCCCACTTACTACAGGAAATCCCCTTTCATTCTCCATTTCCTCATTTTCATTCTCTCTGTTGGCAGTAATTAGAGATGTCTCCTGTCCCTTCTGTTTCCCATTTAGTCCTCATATGATCTTGTTACCACTTCCTTTATTGCAAAACCTTTTTCCTCCCAGTATTTTCCATTGATTAGCCACTTTTTATCACGTTTAACCACTGTAAATTGAAAGAGACCCTGTCATAAAAATCTCCTGTTTTAATTTTGTCTCTGTTTTATTTTTATTGAATTCTGCTTCACTAATTGGTTTAATTTTCCAATTACTTGGCAGTCTGTTTCTGACTTTCCTCCCAAATAATAATTTTGCAGATACTAATCTGCAACATTAACTACTCCTTCCTGTACCATATTCTATACCATTCTATTTCAATTAGTTTTAGTCCATTTTAATCCTAATGTAGATATGCTGCTTTTTCATCAGAATAAATAAACTCAATTTCTTCCTCCTTATCTCTGAATTTACTGCAACATTTACAAGAACCCATTGCTATAATGGCATTGCCAATGTAAGATCTAAGGGATACGTAACAGCATCTGAACAATGTGGATTTACATTGTCAGTTGCTACAAAGAAAGTGAGAGAGGTTGAACTCCAGTGACAACTGGGGGCTCCAGTCTGTTGCGTTTCCCTTTCTTTCCAATGTTCCCAGTTGTCATTGATGTGTTAGTCAGTGTATTGTTGTTACCTTTCATTGCATACTGCTGCGTGTTCCAGTGTTCTGTAGCATTTTGGTTTCTTCTTACTTGGGGTACTGAAAGTTGCTGCTACTTACTGAGTTGCTGTTAGTGTGCCAGAATGATTGCACCATGGCAGATCTTTCCATATGCTGAGCACATTTGAGATTGATGATTTATTCTATGTCTTTTTGCATATCATACTCCTGTCCATTTGCACCCTTATTTGAGCTACACTGACCCAGTGTGGGGTATGTCAGGTTTGTTTTCATGGTTTCTGGCATTTCTAAAAGCCTTCACCGATCAGAAAGTATTTCCAGCTTCTTGGGCAATTTTTTATGCTTTCTTCAAGTCTTCTACTTCCAACTGTTTTTGTTGTGTGTTTCTTGTTTTTCCATTTCCAATTTCCCAGTTAGGATATAGGCTCTAATTAAGGATTGAACTAGATCCCCCAAATTGCAAATCTGGCTGAGATTATCTAATACAGGGGTGAACAGAGGAAAATGTTTCACCACCTTTTTGGTAATGTATGTGAAATATCTTTGGTGTGTGAAGGCCAGGGGGCCAGAAGACAGGGCTGCCAACAGAGAAAATTTGGAGCACTCAAGTCGGCTGGAGGACCCTTGAAGCCAGCACCATCCCCCTTCCAGCCTAATATCTTGCAGTTCTGGTTGCTGCCACTAGGGGCACAGGGAAGAATGAGCACTGCCAAAGGGCACTCTAGGATCAACTAAACTTGTCTTTCTCCGAGTTTGAAGCAAAGTCACCTACTGGATCTTGCTAAACCCATCAACCAGGCTGGCACTGGTGCAAAACAAATGGGCACACTTGTGGCATCTACAGTAATCGCCATCCTGCATGTAATTTTCTGCAATCATCTAGCCTTTTTTCCCTTGCACCCAGCCTGGTGCAAGGAAAAAAAAGTGGTAGTTAGGATGCTGCAGCAAGTGGTAGTTAGGATGCTGCAGCAAGATATAATAACCTTGCCCTCTCTTGTCCTTAATTTCTCCCCCCTTTCCCCCTGTCAGAACTTGAAGAACGTCAAACGAGGCTCATAACTCTGGTTAAAGTCTAAGCGTTTATTGAGAACTGTGTTCAGGTAGAAGACGAGTTGATTCTGATAACGAGTTCAGCAGTGGTTAGATTCTTTAAGCTATTCTAGTTACAATAACAAACTGGTTCCCACCCTTCAGGAGGCCCTGTTCGGTTTCCAAGGCGCCTTATCGGGAGAGGAGAGGGGGAGGCAGAGCTTCAAAGGGTACTGGTAGATGTTTCCCAGGGACTCCCCATCACCCTCCGGTGATCACAGTTCGCTTGGAATGCAAAGCATTTGTACACGATGCTAGATATGGAGCTGGCTGTTTCTGAACAGTTACAATATGGATTCAGCTAGGCTAAACAGGCATAACAGTCATAAGGTTCAACAATTACAAGTTCTGACATACTGCCCCCCCTAGGCCCTCGCCCGAAATGCTTTTTATAGTCTTCTTTAGCGCTCTCCAAGTTCTCCTGTATTACTTTCCAACTCTTCTGGGTCCCCTCCCACCATTGTTGACAAGAGGTGGGCTCAGGGGCGTCTCTAGTTGGGGAAAGGAGGGGGAAGGGCTTTCCTTCGTAGCCGTTGACGACCTGGAAGGGGGAAGTTTTGGTGGAGCTATGTAAGCTATTGTTGTACCCGTATTCTGCAAAGGGCAGTAGTTCCACCCAATTGGTCTGCTGGTAGTTGATGTAGCATCTGAGGTACTGCTCCAGCAGGCCGTTCACCCTCTCCGTCTGTCCGTCCGTCTGGGGGTGGTAGGCAGAGCTTAGCCCCTGCTCTATACCTGTGAATTTGCAAAACTCCCGCCAGAAGTTGGCGGACCACGTGATGAAAGAATAGGTGAGCTAGTTTCTTGGCGGTTGGCAACTTCTTGCAGGGAATGAAGTGGGCCTGCTTCGAAAAAGTATCTACTACCACTAAAATCACTGTCTTCCCTTGGGAAGGCGGTAGCTCCACTATAAAGTCCATCGAGACCACGGCCCAGGGCCTCGCGGCGGTCGGCAGTGGTTGGAGGAGCCCGGGGGGTTTCCACCCCCCTGTGCTTAGCCATGATGCATGTTGGGCATGAGTTTACAAAGTCGGAAATGTCTCTTTTCATTCGAGGCCACCAAAACTGCCGCGTTACTAAGTGTAGGGTCTTCATGTAGCCAAAATGCCCCGCTAAGCGGCTAGAGTGACACTGCTGGAGGATTTCCCCCCTCAGGCATTTGGGCACGTAAATCTTCCCATTATAGTACCACAGCTCACTTTCCCCTTTTTCTATCCCTTCGGGCCGATCCCCTCCCTCCGCTTCCGTCTCGGCCACGAAACGGTCTTTTCCTTTGAGCTCTGGGGCTCCGGTCGTTTTCCCTGATCTGGTGGTGACTCCCCCCGCTACTTGGTTTGGGGGGAACAGAGAGTCTATTACCTCCTCTCTTTGACTGTCGTGCTGGGGCATGCGCGAGAGTGCGTCTGCGAGGAAATTCTTGGTGCCGGGGATGTGTTTCAGCACGAAGTCAAACTTTGCAAAGAATCCGGCCCACCTAATTTGCTTGGCTGTCAGCTTGCGCCGGCCGGTCAATGCTTCCAGGTTTTTATGGTCAGTCCAGATTTCGAACGGGACCCGGGCCCCTTCCAGCCATGATCGCCAGGTTTTAAGGGCGAACGTGATTGCAAAAGCTTCCTTGTCCCACACCGACCAATTTCTCTGCTCGTTGGAGAATTTGTGGGAGATGTAGGCGCAGGGTCGGAGCCCCCCCTCCTCGTCCCTCTGCATTAATATTGCCCCCACCGCGATGTCAGAAGCGTCGCATTGCACCACGAAGGGTTTAATTCGTTGGGGTGGGCCAGCACTGGCTCGCTGGTGAACAACCTTTTCAGTTCGTTGAAGGCGTGTTGACACTCGGGCGACCAATTTAGGCGCGCCCCGGGTTTCTTCGCTTTCTCCCCCCTCCCTTTGGTTTTGAGGAGCTCCGTGAGGGGCAGCATGACTTGGGCGAACCCCTTGATGAACCCGCGGTAAAAATTTGCGAACCCGAGGAATGATTGTAACTGCCGTCGGGTTCGGGGGGGCTCCCAATCGAGTACCGCTTGTATTTTCGCGGGGTCCATCGCTAATCCCTCCCCCGACACTCTGAATCCCAAGTAATCTAGTTCCATTTTTTGGAACTCACATTTAGACAGTTTGGCATACAATTTGTTCTGATACAATGTAGACAACACCTTTCTGACCAGGGGTACATGTGACTCGAGGTACCTTGAGTAAATAATGATGTCATCCAGGTACACCACCACCCCCTTATACAAGTATTCCCGCAGGACCTCATTAATAAAGTTCATGAACACTCCGGGCGCTCCTTGCAGCCCGAACGGCATCACCAAGTACTCGAATTGTCCCATCGGCGTATTGAACGCCGTCTTCCATTCATCTCCCTCCTTGATTCGGACGCGGAAATACGCGTCACGCAAGTCGAGTTTGGTGAACACCTTGCCCTCGGCCACAGTGCTTAGCAGGTCTTTTATCAGCGGGATCGGGTAGGCGTTAGACATGGAAATCCCATTAATCCCGCGAAAATCTGTGCAAAGTCTCAAACTTCCATCCTTCTTCTTCCGGAACAATACGGGGGCTGCGTGGGGGGCTGTGGTGGGGCGGATGAAGCCTCGCTTTAAGTTTTTGTCTATGAATTCTTTCAGTTCCTCCTTCTCCGCCCACCCCATCGAGTACAGTTTCGCTTTCGGCAGCTCCTGCCCCGGTATTAGCTCAATAGCACAGTCGGTGGGGCGGTGCGGGGGGAGTTCGTCCGCTTCCCGCTCACTAAAAGCCCCTTTTAGGTCTTGGTATTCCTTGGGGATCGATTTCACCTCTTCTATGGTCAGGCATAGCTGCTCGTTTCGCGGCGGGGCTTTGGGCCCCCACTCCTCCCTCCAGTGGTGGTGCTCGCATCGCCAGTCGGGGAAGCGAACAATCTGGGCCTGCCATTGTATGTCTGGCTGGTGCCTCGCTAGCCAGCCCGCCCCCACTACCAAATCGAACGAGGATGAGGGGGAGATTACGAACACCTCTATCCCCCAGTGGTCCTCGGTCCCCATGGGCACCGCTTGGGTCTCTTCGGTGCAGGGCTCGCCCTTCATCACCGACCCGTCCATCTGTTCGAATTGGATGGGGCGAGGCAGGGGGGATCTGGTCAACCCTAGGGCCTCTACTAGGCGAGGGGACATGATGTCTCTCTTGCACCCCGAGTCAATCAGGGCGCAGGCGTGCATGAAGCGTTTTAGGTGGGGGTTTAGTAAGGTCACTGCCATAAACAAAAGTTCCCCTGTTACGCTCACCGTGACTGGTGCCGACGATTCCCTGACCTGCTTCGCGGCACCCCTTAAAGCAGGTTGTTGTCGTTTCCCGTCGGCCCGGTGACCCGGGGCTTTTCGCCCGACTCCACGGTTGTTATAATATCCTCGTCATTCGCCAGGGACATGGTGATGGTGCCCCGACTGGGCTCCGCTGCTCTCCCCCCGGTCCTCTTCGGGGTGGCGATGAGTGGTTTGAGCGGCGGGGTCGTGGCAGCCGGCCTCCCCGGGCAGCTGGCCGCCAGGTGTCCCGGGTCCCCGCATCTGAAGCACTTCCTTTCTCCCGGTGCCCCCTTCTTGTCGGGCTTGCTCGGGTTAGGGCGCGGCTCCCCCCCTCTCTTGGTCTGTTGCTGCAGGCGGCGGAGTCTTACGTGCTCGAGGTTCATCTCCACTTCCCCTGCCAGCTGGATCCACCCCACCAGCGTGTCGGGTCTCCCCTGGCGGTAGCACCGGTCAAGGATGTTAGCGTTCAGCCCATTTTTGAACGCTGTGTACTTCATCACCTTGCTCCATCCCCTCGCTGCCGCGCAGTGCCCCGTGAACTCGGTGGCGTATTCGCGGGTCGTGCGGTTCCCTTGCTCGATTCTCTGTAGGGCCTCGATGGCTCTCTCCTCTCATAGGGGGTCCCCGTACTGGCGCAGCATGGCTTGGAGGAAGTCGGCCACCGTGGCTAACTCGGATTTGCGCCCGGTGTACAACCCCACGTACCATTTCCGCGCGGCCCCCTTCAACCTGGAAGCGATGTGGTCCACCCGACTCGCCTCCGTGGGGTAGCTTGCTCCCCAGTGCGTGAAGAAATTGTTGCACTGGATGGTGAAGTATTCCACTTCCTCCGGGTCGCCATTGAAGGAGATCTGGAGCTCTCCCCCTCTCGGGCCATCCCCCGGAGCCGGCGCTGGTGACGCTGGTGGTGGCGCCGCCGGCGGAGGTGGCGGGGCCGGCGCACCCCGCGGTCCCACTCGGGGGTCTCCCCCCCGCGTCCCGGTCTGTCTCCGGATCGCGTCCAGCTGTTCCCGGATTTCCCGGGTGATCTGGACGTGGCTGGCCTGGATCTCATCCATCAAGGCCCAGAGGTCCGCCTCGTCCAGCAGCGGTCGCGCCCCGTCGTCCTGCCGGGGCCGCCCTCCTTCTTCCATCGGTTTGGGGGGCTCTCCGTTATCTGGCGCCCTTTCAGCCATCTAGCCAAGGTTCCCAGTTCGGATAAGCTCCAAGAGGATCAGAATCAAAATGTCAGAACTTGAAGAATGTCAAACGAGGCTCATAACTCTGGTTAAAGTCTAAGCGTTTATTGAGAACTGTGTTCAGGTAGAAGACGAGTTGATTCTGATAATGAGTTCAGCAGTGGTTAGATTCTTTAAGCTATTCTAGTTACAATAACAAACTGGTTCCCACCCTTCAGGAGGCCCTGTTCGGTTTCCAAGGCGCCTTATCGGGAGAGGAGAGGGGGAGGCAGAGCTTCAAAGGGTACTGGTAGATGTTTCCCAGGGACTCCCCGTCACCCTCCGGTGATCACAGTTCGCTTGGAATGCAAAGCATTTGTACACAATGCTAGATACGGAGCTGGCTGTTTCTGAACAGTTACAATATGGATTCAGCTAGGCTAAACAGGCACAACAGTCATAAGGTTCAACAATTACAAGTTCTGACACCCCCGCCTTTTCTCATTTATTAATTTCTCTCTCCCCCTCCCCAGCTAATTTTGTGTCTCCCCTTCCCACTTTATTTTCAAGTCTAGGTCTAAAGTCTTGCTTATCCCTATCCTGCTTGGCTATTTGTTTATTTAGACATACCTGCCTGCAGGCATACTTGCTAGGCTGCTCTGCCCTGAAAACAGAACTCAGTGCTGCTTACATCAAAGAAAAGGCCATAATAACACAATTAAAATGGCATTAAAGCACTTAACAACCATACTCAAAGAAAATACTAACCAAGGTGGAGATAAAATGTCCAGTGCCCACTGCTTGCTCTCTGGGGGTGGGAAGTGAGAGAGCTCATCCGAATGCCTGGCGGAACATCTCTGCCTTGCAAGCCCTACAGAATGGAATGGCACCAGATTCCAGCAGGCAGGGGCCAGGGCCAAGAAAGCCCTGCTATGTACTTAGAAGGGGAGGGGTTTCATCTTTCCCCAGGATCTAACAAAGTAGTAAAAGGATGCTTCCCCCCACAGTAATCTGTTTGAGTGGTTATATATGTGGAAGAGAAGTTAGAACTCCCTGAGTGGTTATCATTATTATTGTGTTGCTGAAAGATCTCACAGGCCTTTTATAATGTCATTAAAATGAGGTGCTCATCCCCAGTAAGTCTTTCCCCCTAGCGGGGGCCCAAATCAACCCTGTCTCCTTTCCTCTCCTCCAGTTACCCTCCCAACAACCCCGCTGTGAGGGAGGCTTGGCAGGGAGCGCCTCACCCTCTTCCCTTCCGTGGCGGATTGAGGCCTGAATCTCAGAGAAACATCACAGGTTGCCAGAAAGCTCTCTCACAATGTGTTGCCTACCCTGAAGAGACGCTGGTTGAGGGGATTCCAGTTCCCTCCATTTTTGGCACTGCAATTTCCATCATTGTTCTGGGGTTTGTCAAGTCGGCTGGATTCAATAACGAGTCTTTGGGTAAAACAAAGCTTCTAGTTTATTGAAAGCAGAACTGAAGACCATGATAGAGATTGAAGGACTGGGGTACATGGACAGTAACCAAGCATTTAAGGTATAGATCAAAGGATTCCTACGGGCGGGGCACTCTATGCAGTATATTTTCGCACAAGGATGTTACTCCCTCATTCCCAAGCCAAGGCCTTGGCGCTTAACACTCTCACAGACACCCAGCTTGAGAAGGCTCCACAATCTTGTTCACATATCAGCATTTCAAAGCAGACTACACAACAAAGGCATAGCTAAGAGGAGGAGGGGGGGAGGAGAGGTAGCTAGCAGCATCGGTGTTCAGTAAGAGCCCAGAATCCCTTGCTTCTGAACCAGAGTTAGACAACATGTTAATAACAATACAGCAGACTTGACAGGGTTGGGGGCCAGTTTTCAGACCTGGAGCAATATTCTCCAAAGAGAGACCCTGCGCTTCCTTTGCAATAGAAGAAGAGACTGTATTTATCCCCCGCCCTTCGCTTGGAGTCCAGAGTGGCTTACAGTCTCCTTTCCCTTCCCCTCCCCACAACAGACAGACACCCTGTGAAGCAGGTGGGACTGAGAGAGCTCTTTCAAGAACTGCTCTTGAGGGAACAGCTCTGAGAGGACTGTGCCCATTCAGTCAAAGTCACTCAGCTGGCTGCAGGTGGAAGGAGGAATGGGGAATCAAACTCCCTTCTCCAGATTAGAGTCTGTGCACTTAACCACTGCACCAAACTGGCTCTGGGATGCTCGTGGTTTGTTTCCTCTTGCCTTTCAAGCCAGCCACATGATTTGTTATGATATTTGGTTTATATCCAGGATCATATTTGGGGGGGGGGGAGCTGGTGGAATTTTTGGGGGTCCATGGTGTTCTCTTGGCATCCCTGCCTGAAGATGGCACCTACAGCACCTTCCCAGGAGCCCACCAAGTGTTTTTAGAAAGTGGGTCCAGCTGGGGGGCGGGGGTGGCTTTGTCCAGCAGGGCTTCTGATCTGGAGGTGTGGTTGACAGTATGGCTGAAAATGCATCCTGTTAAAGGCTGAAGAGTTACTGCTAGAATTATGCCTAACCTTGCCATTTTACCTTTCTGCTTCTTGTGGGAGTCATTTGCGGTTGGCTCTGCCTCCTGCAGTGCCCATTTCTGACTTGGGCCCAGTGCTCTGTGTTGCAATTCCAGATTTGCCTACAGGCTCAAAAAGATTGGGGACTCCTGAGATAGACAACACTCTTTAAGCTTTTGTGTTACCAAACTGGACAGTTCAGAGTCTGAGAGAGTGAAGCTATGAAATAATTGGACGGCTTTCTTGCCAGCCACGTGCAAGAAGATTCCCACCTTTGGTGCCTCGTCCTCAGTATGTGATGCGTTTGTTGCTCCTCTGTCCACCAGACTCCTTTCGGAAATGTTTCCATTTGTTTGCAGTGTTAGAAGTCAAACTTGAGTTTCTAGATATTTATAATTTTTCTTTCCCAAAGAATTTCATGGATGCACTCAGCAATGTTTATGGCTTATTTAGGTCCTTCCTGATAACATGGTGCTGCATTATCTTCAGTGTCCTATGAAGAACTGTCCGTCTGTCATCTCCGTGACGGTTCTGACTGCTTTTGCACAACGGGCAGCCATAACCCTTCTGTTCAGAAGCTGCATTTTGCTGTAATGTTGAAGGAGTCCCTGTCCTAACAGAAGCCGAACTCTGGCTTCCAAACACCACTGAAACAGATTCAGCTATGAAGTAACCCCCAAATGTCTTGAATGGATGGGGTTGCTTTCTCTTGGCTGAACTCACACTCATGCGCCTTAGAAAGAGACACTGTCAGGCAGAGGCGTCCTCTCATGGCATGCCTACAATAGGTCCAGCTGTGATGGTCAAACAGCTGGTCTCCTGCTTTGGACTCCTGCAAGAGGCAGGCTAGGAGAGGAGGAGGAATGAGCCCCCCACAGCAGAGCAGCTGGAGCTGCAACAGTGCTGGATACTGATCAAGGTCCAGCCGTTCCTTAGTGTATCCCCCTGGTGCCACCTATGCCAGCCCAGCCATGTCACTCTCTGGCTTACGGTGGTAAAGGGTCAGCAGTCCAAAGGTGTCCCTCAAAGCCATGAAGGGTCAGTGGGACTTCTGAAGGGTCAGGAGTTTACTGATTGGGATGGCGTGGCAGACCTACTTCTATGCAGTCCATATGCCAGCAATCACAGTATTCTGTTATCAACTTCGAAAATCCCATGAAGCTGACTTTTAGCTCTGATAAACTTCCATCTGAGCAGTTTCTATCCCTGAGCCAATCTTAACCTGAAGAGGAAGGATAACTCTGTCGTTAGTCATTGGGTCTTTTTGTTGAGTGTTCTTTTTTAAAAAAAATTCCTCCTAGGTAAGCTTTTGGATTTCTTGGAGCCCCGCCCCCAAGACTCGAGCCTGATCCCCCCCTGTGTTTTGTATTTCAGGAGTTACAGTTTGAGCGGCTGACCCGAGAACTGGAGGCTGAACGCCAGATTGTAGCCAGCCAGCTGGAGAGATGTAAACTGGGCTCAGAGACTGGAAGCATGAACAGCATCAGGTAGGCACCGCTTGAGAACTGCTTGGCCTTTCCCCCTTTCTGCTTGATGTTCATTATGATCATCTTCCAGACAGGGTCTGAGAAGGAAAAAGTGAAATTTAAGTAACCTTACACTGTTTCATATGTGTTACCTGATAATGAATTGCTGGCAAAAACTGATAGCAAAAATACACATTGTGAAAACTGTGGAGATGAACTGGCTTGACTTAGGAGTCTGATGAGCACTGGCTCCCTTTTCTGAAGAATTGGCTTGAGAAAGCAGGGTAGAAAATAAATGGTAGTCTATGGAGATGCAGAGTAGTTAGAGTAACTTATTGACACACGAACATAAATATCTAAAAATAGATTGCTGCATAATCTTTGGGCCTTTAGTCCAGTTGGATCATTTTGTTTGAGAAGTTATTTCTTTAAAATATGATGGTTTTAATGGATTGAAATCTGTGTTTGCTAGTTGCTGTACCTACAGAATTTTAGAGGGAGAATTGGGTTCCCTCTATTAGATTCCACTTTCCAAAAGTTCCATCTGAATGATGGCATGCATGGAATACAATCTAAGAAACCAACCCTAATGCAGTATTCCAGGGGTGGCCAACAGTAGCTCTCCAGATGTTCTTTTGCCTACAACTCCCATCAGCCCCAGCCAGCATGGCCAATGGCTGGAGCTGATGGGAGTTGTAGGCAAAAAAACATCTGGAGAGCTACCGTTGGCCACCCCTGGAATACAGCATTAGGGTTGGTTTCTTAGATTGTTTGACTAAAGGTGTTTTGACTTGTAAAGAGAATCTGAAATAGAGATGGACTCATTTTAGGAAGCAGGAGTCACAGGCATGACATGCCATGGTGGTGCTCAAAGCGTATAAAAGTTTGGGGGAGGAGCCCTCCAACGTGGCTTCAGCTTGTTTCCTGAAACACTGATTTGCTGCTGCCGTCTTGGTCTTGCTTTTTGGACAACTGGCCGTGGCCTGCTTAGACTCTTCATTAAGCTCTGGCCCCATGTCCGGCCTGTGTGTGCGGCAGCACCTGGCTGGAGCAGAATGACACACACATCACATTGCTTTGATGCTTTCATTTATTTTCAATGGCCTACTTTAATGGCGTGGCTGGTTTTTATCAGTTTTGTTGTTTTAATTGTAAGCCACCTTTAGCATGACTTGGTAGAAGTGGTGGATCAATTTTCTAAATGCTTTCAATAAGGCCACTTCCTGTGTTCATGTTGCAACAATTATTACGCTGAAGAACGGACCCTCAAAATGGAATCCTGGCATTTTTGACAGCAAGACTTTTGTAAGCAAGAAAGTTTTTTTTTTCTGTCTCTTTGGTATGATCACTGTGCTATAAATTACTAACACATTAACCAATCAGCTGATTCCACCTGGAGAGCCCTGTATGAACCTGATCCAAGCCATGTGTCTAATTTTTTAATTTTTTTATTTGTACACATATACCGATATAGGATACACTTCTTACATCTCATGAAATGGGTGCTAGTTTATTTTTAAAAATTTAGTAAGTAAATCAGTAAGAAATCTACATGAGTTTCCCCTTGCACCTCTGCCTGGCACGAAAGGAGCAGGAGCAAAATGGCTCCGTTGTGGTGCAGCACAAGAAGGCTTGGGATCACGGGGGCACATTTGGCTGACATGTTTTCTAAAAAGATGATGTCATTTGTCATAGAACATTTATTTATGTATAAATTGGACTTTGAGACCACCCTCCCCTGTACACACAAGGCTCAGGATGGTGAACAACTATATAAGAATGCATTCATAAATCAAAACAGTTAAAAGCAAAGCAGTGTGGGGAGGGTGCCAGGCGAGATGGAGACCGTTGCTGGCCTCACCCGGAGGTCTGGTGGGACACCTCTGCCTTGCAGGCCCCACGAAACAGCCTGAGGCCCCACGCAGGCTGAGAGTTCCACCAGGTATGGGGTGGGGGTGAGGACAGCTGGCTGTCTTTCCGGCCAGGGGTCGCCAGTAGGTTCCGTTTATTAAAGTTTAATAACCTGCTGGTCATGCACTAGAAAAAGAAAAACATAGCTCAAGAATTAAAAATACAGTTTAACCGTTTTCCACATCCACAATATGGCATTTTCAAAGACTATTCAAAAATAATTTTCATTTTCTCCATCTGAGAAGGCTGGAAATTTTAGTAGCCATTTTCTAAGAAATTGCCAGTAAGTTCTTCTTGGCAGAGTGCAGTGCTCTCTTGGGGAGTCATTCCCCGAGATACCTTGATGTCTACAGTAACAAAATAACATTTACAAAGTGACATTAGATGTTCCATCAATACAAGAAGCCACTTCCTGAACAGTGTTTAAAATGTAATTAAATCTAATTGGGGGTGGAATTCTAACCTCTGTCCCACATGTGTGACCACTAAGGCAGATGAAGATTTCATTACAATGTAAGGCAAGTAAAGTGGCTGGGTGGAAGGGTGGAGGGGAGGCCTTGTTTTACTACGTACTTAGACCAGGGGTATCAAACTCATTTGTTACAAGGGCCGGATCTGACATAATTGAGACCTTGTTGGGCCGGGCTATGTCGGGTTGGGCTGGGCCCTGTGTGTACGTATTTAAGTTTTAGGCAGCAGAGTTATAAATTTTATAAAGAACACAAACATATTTTTTTTAAAAACTTAGAACACGCTTAAAACTTTAGCACTAATTAATCTTAAAGAAGCTTTCTTTGTATTTCTCCCATGTGATCCAGGGAACTGGGCAAGGAAGCGGAGGGGGAGCCTCAGCCAATAGAAGGAAGAGCGGAGTGGCTCAGTACCTCTGCTGTGCAATTGAGAGAGCCAGGCAAAGCAAGCTATTCCACCCCCCCAGGGAGGAGCCTCAGCCAATGGAGATTTTGCTCTGTAGCTCCTGTGCAATTGAACAAGCCTTGCAAAGCAATCTGTGATGCAGAAAGAAGCAAGAGAGAGGGAGAAGGAAGCAGATGGCAGCCAGTTGCTCAGGGGTCTGATAGGACCCCTCCGGGGGCCTGATTTGGCCCCCGAACTGCATGTTTGACACCCCTGACTTAGACAGATCATAGGGAACATTAATTCCCTGCCCTTCTGTTTGCAATATTAACTAGAGTTTGCTGCTATCATACAAGACTGACTTTTACAAACTAACTTCCAGTTTCACAAAACAACTCTTATCACCACAAAGGCGTACAATGACCTTCCCAACAAGAAATGATAGAATGACAGTAAATAGTCCCACTAGGTTGCCTTCCAAATGAACATCTTGCTCTGGCCAAATGAAGGAGGGGAGAGGAAATTTGGAGGGGGGAGAGAGAAAGGAAGGTGCATCATGAAAGGAAAAGAGCAAAGTGAAGGAGGAGAAAAGTGGAAGAGCAGAAGAGAAACTGAGAAAAGAGGGAAGGTTGTTTTATCTTCTACAGTAGACAAAGAAGGAAGATGTGACTGAGCAACGACAAAACTATGGGGCTGGGTGGAAGGAAAAGAGGCGGGAAGGGAAATGCCGGGGGGGGGGGGGCCTTGGCAGGAGGCCTCAGCCTGGCAATGACTCTTGCAGCCATGAGCTGTCCTGACTGGTCTTGCCTTGACTTCCTGTTTGGCTGGAAGACAGTCTGCAGCTCCCTAACAGAGGGGGATTTTATTGTCACTGTTCAGGGTATTAAAGACCCCTGATAAGGTCTATGCTCATTAACCCTAGGCAAGGGTTAACCCAAGACGACTTATCTTCCTTTAATGCTGTTGATATCGAACTGGAGCAGTCAGGGAACTGACTCCTTCATTTCTTGATGTCCGGCAATGGAATGTCAACCATCGTCTGCAGTGACTCTAAAGTGACTTCGGTCACTTAAGGCTGTCGGAATCCAAGCACGCTAGAAGGACTGATTTTAATTGCAAGAAAATAGCAGCCGGGGGAGTTGAGAACATCTAAAAGGTAGACTCATCATTCTTATCTTCACTCTGAGAGACTTTGAATATAGTTTAAACACTGAGTGGATTAATAACAGACGAAGGCAAAGCATAATTGAATGAAAAAAAACTTTTACCTTGTTAAGCTGAGCTCTGTGGCTTTGGATGTGAACAACAGCAAAAAAAAAAAAAAAAACCTTTCAAGATAAGAGTGAAAGTTGGCAATGGGAGGCTGGTGACGCAGAAGAAAGAAAAGAGAGTTGCCGTGTATATATGCCCATAAACTGCAGAACCTAGAATGAACTGAGCTGAGTGGGGGCACAGCAGGAAAAGAATTCAGCTTGGGAAAACTGAACGCCGTAAAAACAATTGCCTTCAAAGATATTTTGGAGAAAGGACATATTGTTGTGAATTTTTGTGGTTGTGGTTTCTTCATGCAGCTCAAAAAACTGCGAGATTAGACACGAGATCAGTCTAAGCTGTGACAGGAAGTGAAACTAAAAGGGGCTGGACAATAAATCAGAGCCTATAAGGACAACAAGAGCTGTGACATCCGACCTTTGAACTAGGAAGGAATTGAGTCCAAGACTCAGATCAAGAAAGACGAAGAGAGACCTCTCTAGGCTGGAACTGTACCATAGAGAAATAACGATTGCCATTTTAAAAGGGAGAAAAACTGTCAAAATTGTTAAAATTCAATATCTTTGCTCAGGAAGAAGGGAGAAAAACGAAACTAGTCTCATCTGAAAGAACTGGCTCTAAGCTATTGGATTGGATGCTAAATTTTATGTGGGGATTTTTTTAAGGTTTGGTGATTTTTTATATGTCAGTAGAAAGAACAACACGTGCAAGAGCCCAATCATTTGACAAGATGCAGGCTCAATTTGACGCTCTGGAGGCAAAAATGTTAAAAGCTATGGACAAATTGCATTTGGCAATAAAAAAAGATATTAAAAAAGAAGTTGGAGACCTTAAGAAGGAGATAGAGAATTTTAAGGAAGAGACTCAAAATAAAGTGAAAGAGGTAGAGATGAAAGTGGATACACAGGCCTCTGCCTTGCTAAAAATTCAAGAAAAGGTCATAATACACGACTGTAAGTTGCTGGAGTCACAAGTGCGTCTAAGAGGGGTACCTGAAAAAGAAGACACAGACTTAAAAGGCTATATGGTGGATATCATCACTGAGTACATAGAAGAAGACCCTGACAGATTTAAGAGTATGTTGGAGGGTGCCTACAGAGTCAACTCAGTTTATGCGAAAAATAAAGGTCTGCCAAGAGACATCGTCATAAGATTAAGATCAAAAGAAGTGGCAGAGAAAATTTTGAGGAAAGGGTACCAAAAAGCCTGGGCAATAGAAGGGAGCAGAGTTAAAATAATGAAAGAGCTACCAAGAGAAGTGATCAGCGATAGGAAAAAGTACAAGAAGCTAACCGATCAGTTGCGTGCAGAGGGCACAAGATATAGATGGATAATACCAGAGGGTCTTGGATTTGAACAAAATGGCAAAAGGATTACAATAAGAAGCGAACAAGAGATGCATAGCTTTTTTGAAGAAAATAAAGAACCAACATCATAATGGAGTACAAATTACTATCTTGGAATATAAATGGACTAAATTCACCACAGAAAAGAAGGAGAACATTTCATTGGATTAAAAAGCAAAAATGTAATATAATTTGTTTACAGGAAGTTCATATACAACGCAAGGACAGTAAATTTTTGTGGAATAGAAATTTGGGGTTGGAATTTTTTTCACTAGCAGAGCAAAAGAAAAGAGGGGTGGTTTTTTACATTAAAGAACAACTTGACCCAAAATTAATCTTTAAAGACAAAGAAGGAAGATACATTGCTGTTGAGGTGACGATAGAGGCGAAAAAAACGTTACTACTAGGACTCTATGCACCCAATGGAGCGAAAGACAAATTCTTTAAAGACATAAATAGACAAATGGACGAAGAGACTTATGACCAGGTATTGATGATGGGCGATTTTAATGGGACAATACAAAATAACCTTGACAGATCAAGTCCAAAGAAGAATGATAAAGAAGGGAAGCTGCCCAATTCTTTCTTTGAGTTGATTAAACAGGAAAATCTAGAAGACATTTGGAGAAAGTTCAACCCTGAGGTAAGAGACTATACATTTTTCTCAGCAAGGCATAATTCTTTTTCCAGAATTGACATGTTGTGGGGTTCCCAAGGCTTGGGCCTCATAACAAAAAAAATTGAGATTCTTCCAAAGGTTTGGGCGGACCATAATCCAATATGCTGGTCAACAAAATTGCAAAGAAAATCAAGAAGATGGAGAATTAATGAGGATTTACTACAAAATAAAGACACTGTATCATTCTTAGAAAAGGAGACTGCAGCATTCTTCCAAATAAATGAAATGGATGATATGGAATATCCAACAGTATGGGACACTTATAAAGCAGTAATGAGGGGTATATTAATTACATTGAATAATAAAGACAAAAGAGCAAGAGAAGAAAGGCTGTCAGCACTGCAAAATGAAATAGATAAAAAAGAAAAGGACTTAAAAAAAAGACCAGGGAAGAAAAAATTAATAAAAGAAATTACGATATTACAATCCCAAGTTAAACATTTGCTGAATAAAGAATTAGAATGGAATTTAAAAAATTTGAAACAGAAATCGTTTGAAAGTGCAAACAAACCTGGTAAATACCTGGCCTGGCAATTAAAAAAAAGGAAAGAAAATAAGACTATAAATAAAATCATGGCAAATGGGAAAACAGTAGTGGATCAAGAAGGAATTAAAAGAGAATTCTTTAAATACTATGCAAATTTATTCAAGGGTGTGAATGTAAGTAAAGAAAAAGTGGAAGAGTATCTACGAAACATTCAGGTGGCACCTTTGACGGAACATATGAAAAAGATATTAAATGACCCAATAGAGAAAATTGAAATAGAAGCAGCAATAAAAGCAATGCAAGAGGGTAAAGCTCCAGGGCCAGATGGATTCACGTCAAAATTTTACAAATCTCTCAAGGATGAATTAACACCCAAACTGTTGAAGTTGTTAAACACGATAAGAGAAGAAGGGAAAATCCCAAAGACCTGGAGGGAAGCTGTAATCTCTCTGATTCCTAAGGAAGATAAAGATAGCACAAACGTAAAAAATTATAGACCAATCTCATTGTTGAATAATGACTATAAGATCTATACAAGAATTTTAGCAGAGCGACTGAAACAATACCTGACCAACTTTATAAACAAAGACCAAGCGGGATTTCTTCCTAAAAGACAAATAAGGGACAATGTAAGAGCTGTTATTAATGTTGTGGAATATTATGAAAAGCACCCGGAAAAAGAAGTGGCCTTATTTTTTGTTGACGCAGAGAAAGCCTTCGACAACTTAAATTGGGACTTTATGTTTGCGGTAATGGAAAAAATTAATTTAGGGGAACAATTTATAAAAATGACAAGAGCAATATATACAGATCAGCATGCAAAATTGTGTATAAATGCAGACCTTACCAAAGAATTGAAAGTGAGTAAAGGAACAAGGCAAGGATGCCCGCTATCACCATTGTTGTTTATAATGACTCTTGAAATTTTGTTACAACAAATTCAAAAAGATGAAAAAATAGAAGGTCTAAAAATTAGAAGATTCTCTTATAAATATAAAGCTTTTGCAGATGATATAGTGTTCATAATGGAGAATCCGGTTCAAGTGTCACCACTGCTGTTAGCTAAGATAAAAGAATACGGAGAACTAGCAGGATTATACATAAATAAGGAGAAATCGAAATTCCTCTGTAAAAACATGCAACCAAATAAAACAAACGAACTACAAAAGGTGACAGGTTGTGAAGTCACAACCAAAGTTAGGTACCTTGGAATAGAGATAACAATGAAGAACATTGATTTATACAAAAACAATTATGAAAAACTGTGGTGTAAGATGGACAAAGATTTGATGAAATGGAATAAACTCAACTTGTCCTTACTGGGCAGGATAGCTGCAATCAAAATGAATATTTTGCCAAGGATAATGTATTTGTTTCAAACCATCCCGATTGTAAAAGAAGCAAAACAATTCAACAAATGGCAAAGGAAAATCTCTGATTTCATTTGGGCCGGAAAGAAACCAAGGATAAAGATGAAGATCTTAACGGATGCCAAAGAGAGAGGAGGTTTTCAACTTCCCGATCTAAGACTATACCACGATGCAGTTTGTTTGACATGGATAAAAGATTGGATAATGCTGTTAGATAAAAAACCTTTGTGGTTAGAAGCTCACGGAAATAGATTCGGCTGGCATGCATACATGTACTATGGGAAGAATAAAATGGATGGTTTTTTCTCTCACCACTATGTCAGAAATACATTACTAAATACTTGGATAAAATACAAGAAATACGGGGACGAGAGAAAACCATTATGGATAGTGCCAGCAGAAGTAATAAAAATAACAGCTGATTCTGAAGAAAAAAGAGAAATGTCATATAACCAACTGCTTAAGATTCAAGGAGACAAAATTGAATTAAAAACCTCAGAAGAGCTAAATAACAATTATGATTGGTTTCAAATGCAACAAATTAAAAGTTTGATGGAAAATGACATAAAATCAGAGGGGATTAGACGAGAACAAACAGAACTGGAAAGAGTCCTGTTAGGTGACAATGAAAAATTGATATCAAAAGTATATAAGTTATTATTGAAATGGTCTACAGAAGAAGAAGTAGTAAAGTCTCAAATGGTCAAATGGGCAAT
Source organism: Heteronotia binoei (assembly GCF_032191835.1). Lineage (NCBI taxonomy): Eukaryota > Metazoa > Chordata > Lepidosauria > Squamata > Gekkonidae > Heteronotia > Heteronotia binoei. The sequence goes on from NC_083229.1 coordinate 137,747,892, forward strand.
TAATGTGAATAGAGAAATACAAATGGAAACATGGGAGCACCTCTGGAAGAACTCAATGAAGATATCAACTTGTCAAAGCATTAAGGAGAACTGTTTTAAAATGATGTATAGGTGGTATATGACTCCGAAAAAATTGGCTAAGATAAGTAAGAAAATGTCGGATAGATGTTGGAAATGTAAAAAACATGAAGGTTCTTTCTTCCATATGTGGTGGACATGTGAAAGAGCGAAAGAATTCTGGAAGATGATACAACAAGAAATCACCAAAATTTTGGGCTATGATTTTAAGAAAATTGCAGAGACGTTTTTACTTGGATTACAATTAGAAAAATACCCAAAAGAAGACAGGACTTTAATTTGGTACCTGTTATCAGCTGCTAGGACTTTGTACGCGCAGCTTTGGAAGCAAGAAAAAATACCAGAGAAATGGGAATGGACCATGAAAGTTTTATCGTGGTGTGAAATGGACAAATTAACCAGAACACTAAGAGACTATGATTTAGAGATATTCAAAAGGGAGTGGAGAAAATTTAAAGGATATATGGAGAAAACTTGGAAAGTAAAGAAATATTGGACATTTTTTTAGTTGTAAGAATATATATACGGAACTTTGAGCAATCAGAAGTGCCTTTAGTATGGATTTGAACTTATAACCTCGGGGAAGTCAACATTGGAGGGAGGGGGGATGGAAATGTCATATGGGTTAATGTGAAAAAAAAAGAAAAAATTAAGAAATAGATAAGCTTTGTAACCATATGCTACCAATAAATTGTTTAAAACTGACTGGTCTTGCCTTGCCCCAGCGCAGGCCTGGTTGATGGTTGTAGCAGGACATGCAAGTGTTTGCCTCCCACTTAGACATTTTGCAGAAAGGCCTGGCAAGCAGAAAGCGGAGCTACTCCGCTCCATATTGGCTGCAGTGCACGACTGCATGAGAAGTTGTTTTAAAAAAATGTCAATGCATTCTGAATGCAGCATGTTACTGGCTTCAGGGTTTCTTCAGCTGGCTTGGCCCCATAAATTTTGTCCTGCAAGCCCTCCCCCCTCCACCAGGGGTGCTGGGGGGACTGGTGATTTTTGTAAGCATGTAACTTTTGTGGACTTATTTGCAACAGTTAACGATTGCATGTAAATTCTTAGTTGCTGGGTGCAGATCACAAATTTCAGCCGTTTGTAATGGTTGTCAGCAATCTGAAACAAGCCCTAAAGGCTTGAGAATTCTCCACAGAGCTGTATCACCACAAATTAGGAGAGATATTATTTTGGATTTTAAAAAGTAGTGGAAAAACAGATGAATTTAAAACATTCCTGTATAGAATCATAGAGTTGGAAGGGACCTCTAGGGTCATCTAGTCCAACCCCCTGCACAATGCAGGAAACTCACAAACACTTCCCCCTAAATTCACAGGATCTTCATTGCTGTGAGATGGCCATCTAGCCTCTCTTTAAAAACCTCCAAGGAAGGAGAGCCCACCACCTCCCGAGGAAGCCTGTTCCACTGAGGAATCGCTGTAACGGTCAGGAAGTTCTTCCTAATGTTGAGCCGGAAACTCTTTTGATTTAATTTCAACCCTTTGATTTTAATTTCAACCCTTTGATATATACCTTCCGATATATATCACGTGCATCTAAATATTAAGAACTCATGGATTGAATCTTACTGCAGGAGGTGCTTTCTTTACAAGAGTGAGAATAATTCCACTGTAGGAGGTCTGTCCTAACCTGGAAATAGTTGGCTGAGCTGTGGGACTCTCTTCCAGTATTCAAAGTTATAGTCAAGGATTGTTTTACTGATATTAAGTAAGAGGTTATATTCAAGGCTGATTCAGTTACTGGCTAGCCTAAACTGTGATTTTGGGGTTTTATGTATTTTATGTATTCTCTAAATGTTGATTTCAAACAGATAATCTCAGCTCAAAGGAACTTGACTCCCACTCAATGTTCCCTCTAAGCTGCAGAGTCTTGTGAGCAAAAATTATACTTTGTGAGCTCCTGGTATTGAAGTTGGGAGCTACTGGCATTAAAAGCTATGATCTACTGTATAAGTTATTGTGCTCAAGTAATTGTTGTTTGATTAATTCAGAAATATAAATAGCAGCTGTGGAGAAACGCCATCTTAGTTAATGGTGGTGCTTGGTTGTGAGGGAACATGAAACTGCTAAGGCAGGCTTTGTGGCCTAGCCTTCCCTTCACTCCCCCCCCCTCCCTTCCGGAGTTAAACCATCAACTCTAGGGGGAAAGCCTGCTAGAGGGGCAGGAAGTTCTTCTTTTTTATTGAAGTGAGGCGGGAAAAGGTCAGTTCTCGGCTGGCCCTCAAGGAGAGAGGTTGTCAGTCTGTGGGCTCCTGACTGTGGGAGAGGCCTTCTCAAGAGGAAGAGGGAACAACAGGCAGTCAGACCGAGGAAGTCATCCACAAGGCCGGGCAAGTTTAGACCAGGGACGGGTGGATGCATTTAAATCCACCTTGTATTTGTCATTCTAGTTGCTGCTTGGGTGCTGTGCTAAACTTTTACATGCAACTGCTTTTCTTTTCTTTTCTTTTTCCCCTATAATTAAATATTTTTACTGTTTTGAATGCTGGCAGTCAAACTTTTTACCACATAGGTCCCCAACCGCTTTAGACCATGCTTTATGAAGGGGGCCCCGGGGAAAGGGGGAAGGCCTGTAGTAGGATAAGGTGCCAATCCTCCAGGGGTTCCCCAAAGAAGTGCTGTGGTCTCTGGGATACCCAAGTACAGGGTGGCAGAGGACCTTGAGGCCTGGCCTCAGAGCTGGAGAGGGGGATTGGGAGCCCTGTTCCTCTCAATCCGAACCCCTAGACTGAGCAGGTGGTGGCAGCGAGCCCAAGTGGCCGGAGGAGAAATAGCTCCCTCCAAAAAGGGGAACGGGGTCTGGTAGGCAAACCAGGGCCGTTCCGTCACAGCAGCAAAAGCTATTTTTATAATCTTGATATTCCTCTCCAACACAGAGTCTTTTTTCTGGCAAGGGTTAATGCATCCCCCTCTAGAATGCTCTATGGCAGATACCATCAGATCCCAAGACAAGAATGGCTATGTCCTCGTAGTCTTAACTGTCTGGACACAATAGAGCACATAATTGTGCAATGTCCTGTGTATGAATTATCCCAGGAAAAACTGCTCTTAACTTGGTTCTATCCCAAAAGGCATCTGAATACTAAGTCAAAATGTCAATTTCTTTTTAAATGATTTGGTCCCTGAGATCACTAATGCTGTCACCAAATTCCTTATAGAATTTCTTAAAATTCAAAATTTCAGATAGCAATGTTCTTTACTATACTTATCTGTCTGGAATCCTAGATCTGATTCCCTTGGCTCAAGGTTTTGTATGCTGCCAATTTTCTTAGGGATTTTTAAATTTTCCAACAGTACTGCTTTGAATACACTTAATCTTCCCTAGACCTTATTGCTATGTTACAATGCTTTATTTGCTTTTGGCTGTAGATATGCCAATAAAGGTCTTTGATTTGAAATCATTGTGCTCTGGGGTCATCCTTCCTGAGCTAAGACGAAAATGAGTGAGCTGGAGGCTAAAAATCTGTGAGCTAGCTCACACAAACTCAGCTTAAGAGAATACTGGTCACAATACTGTTACCTACAGAAGTTATTTCAGGTCTGTTAGGCTTTAAAAAAAAACACTGATATAACTGTTTAAAAACAAAAGTTCGCTTGTATATTTTGTTCTTAGGTTAGAGAGGCTCAGGAAATGTGACAGGGGTTCAGGTCGGTTGCCCAGACTCACGAAAGGCCAAGGTGACTTCTGTAATGTCAGAGTCATTCATGGCTGTGCTTAATTTGGTTACATCCACAAACCTGGGATTGCAGCTTCCTCCTTCCACAGTTTAAGACTCTCTCCCCCCACCCCTCTACATTTATCTTAGCAGCTTTTCCAAAGGCCTTGTGATGCAGAAGTGCAGAGGTGCCTTCAAGAGGAACATTTATTCCACTGTGAGCTTTCATTGGGCAGACAGGCACATGAACACTTGTACTGGAATAGTTGTTGGAAGTCTTTTGGGGGGGCTTGTGCGTTTCAGCTTTGGTCGTTTTCGCACTCATCTCCAGCCGACGCGACCCCCCTCTTCACCACGCAGGATCTGCGCGGATTTCGCACTAAATGCCACGGAGCAGCCTTTTGCGCCGGAAACTCCTGGCGCAAAAGCCGCTCAAACGTAAATCGCCAAAAAGCAGTTTGGCGTTTGCGCGGCTTTTGTGACGGGAGTTTCCGGCGCGAAAGGCTGCTCCGCGGCATTTAGTGCGAAATCCGCGCAGATCCTGCGCGGTGAAGAGGGGGGTCGCGCCGGCTGGAGGTGAGTGCGAAAACGACCTTTGTTTTGCTTCAGTAGACGAAAATGGTTGCTGCTGGGGTTGTGATGCTGGCTGTCTTGATTGCCCCCAGACCTCCAGTGAGGAGGCAGCCCTGTGGCTGGAGAGCCGAAGGCTTTAAAGAGCAATAATGTCTGAGGCCACTGTGAAATTGTGGCTGCAATGAAGTTTGCATTGGACAATCTGAAGATTGTTGGTCATACTCTTAGTCATCGTAGGTAATGGGCTTCCTCCCCCTGGCTGGGAGGAAGGTGTGTAATTTCAGCCTCAGTGGATCCACACAAGGACACTTCAGTGTTTCCACTGAAAGTGGAAAATATGAGGAACCTTCTATGTTCTGTTTTGTTTTTGTTTGGTTTTGGTAATTCATTGCATATAGCACATTTCATGTATAATTTTCTTGGAAACTTTGAAACCAGAAATTTATTTCTTTTTAATTGCAAAAATATTCCAGATGTTCCCCTTAGAATCTGTTGCAGGAAAATATGATCTGTAGTGATTGCAAGACTCTATTCTCCATCTCTTATTCTTTGTGAAAAACCTCTCATGCAGAAGAATATAATTCTTATTACTTTCTGCAGGCCCTCATTAGTCTTGACATTTTCTGTAGCTGCACCTAAGTGTGTGTTTGTTATTAATCAACTCCTCTGTATTCTGGATGATTTTATTTCAGTTCAATAGAGGCAGTGGGAACGTGAGAGGCAAGAGTTAGTAGATAAACCAAGATGGGTGGCGTCGGTAGTCTGTCTGTAGCAGGAGACAAGAGGAAGAGTCCTGTGGCACCTCCAAGACTAGCAACCTTTGTGGATGCAGGGGAGAAGCTTTATCAGCAACCATCACTGTCCCACCAGAATTCGAGCCTGAAAGTGTGCCTTTACAAAGCCTTTAGTTCTTACAAGAAAATCAAAGAGCAACAATGACACACACCACGATCTCTCTTGACCTTGAGAGCCGGTTGGTACTGGCTAATCGAGGGGTACAACGAACTTAGTTTTGAAAGTGAATAGACGTAATATGCAGACAGCAAGCAAGCATCTGAAAATAGAATATTATAACAAAACATGGCACAGCAATGTGACTGAAGGTGCAGAACAGACATTCAGACTTAGGGCAATCCTTCCTGCTTTGCATTGCCCTCACCTTGAATAGATGGATATTTGTGCATTTTCTTTGCTGCCCCCCCAAAAAAACACCTGGGAAGAGCTTTTAATGTTTCACTGCTGCAGCAAATGTTGGTGTGAAGCCGGAAACTCTGTTCTCATTTCAGTCCATCCCGCGTCAGGGCCAGCGCGTGGGAGTAGGCAAAGTAGGCACCTGCCTAGGGTGCCACTGGGCACCCCCTCCTCGACATGCAAATGTTTTGCTATGGGATTGTTTGTTTTATGCATCCTAAACTAAATGGTTAACCCCTGGGAAAGATTTGTGTAGACTGTTGACTTTAAAGTGTTGTTGTGCTATCCCATCTTTCTCCCTTGCACCCCCTGCCCAGCATTGTACATGGAAGATGCCTTTCTTGTCAGCTGACTGGAGCCTGACCTCCCAACCGCACAGAATCATGGCCTCTCCTCCAAGGAGGGGAACTGGAGTCCCTTTTTCTTGCTAGGAATGGTGGTTTTGGGTTGCATTTAAAGAGCATTAGAAATGGGGAAATCATACTCCCACTACCACTTCACATGAATACTAAGAGCATTAGAGATGGGGAAATACTTCCCAAGGCTCCATCACCAAATCTCTAGGAGTTTCCTAACTTAGTTCTTGCAGGTTTTAAAATAAATCACTTATTCTCACATTTTTTTTAAAGAAGTTTTTATTAAAGAATGAATAGACACAACAAAGAAAACAAGAGTAAAAACACATACACAAACACGTATACAATCAATCCTAATTCAAAAATCCGAACAAAATTCATTCCAAATACATTCAAAACCCAACAATAGAACAAACACCTACCACATCTACCCACTCATACACACTGGGAGATGGAGAGGATTTAAGAGAAAAAATTATTATTACTCCAAGCCGAAACCTCTGCTTTTAGCCCATTTGTAGATGGGTTCCCATTCCTCCTGACATTTTTGCACGTTGCCATCTCTTAATCTTGTGGACATTAAGTCAGATTCTGCGGTATCTAACAGCTTATTAATGAATTCATCTCTGTTAGGGATTTTGTCAGTCTTCCAGTACTTGGCATAAAGTATTCTAGCAATAGTAATTATATACAATAACAATTTCAGTTTTGCCATAGGAAAGTTTTGTCTACAAATGCTTAAAAGATACAATTCTGGGGCATGATTAATTTGTATTTTCAGGATTTTTTGAATCCAAATATTAACCTGGGTCCAGTATTTTCTCGCATCTTTGCATTGCCACCATATATGAAACAGCGATCCTTTAGCTTCTCGACATTTCCAACATTTATTTGAATATGTGGGATAGATTTTAGCCAGTCTATCTGGAGTAAGGTACCATCTATATACCATTTTGTATAAGTTTTCTTTAAGGTCTGCTGGCTTTGTTAATTTTAAGTTCTGTTTCCATAATTTTTCCCACTCTTCCATGTCTATATTATAACCAAAGTCTTTCAACCAGCGGATCCATGCTTCTTTTACAACTTCGTCCTGCATCTTGATTTGAAGTAACCAATCATACACCTTAGAAATTATCTTCTGTTTAGACTCTAAGATAAGATCTAATTCAATTGGTTTATTCGAAAAACCTTTTTCTTTATCCTTCTGAAATCTTGATTTAACTTGGCACTGTAACCACCAATTTAACTTAGAAATTTCTTCCTCAATCAAATCATTCTGGTTATTTAACAGGTAAGCGTAGTCTTGTGGGTTATCTCAATTATACAAGTTAGGATGAGTCAAAGCTTCTATCGGGGATAGCCACTTTGGAGTATAGGTATACTGCACTTTAATTTCGTCCCAAGTCTTGTACAAAGATTTTCTTATTTCATGTCTGAGGAAACGACCCGTTTTTACAGGGGTACGGTACCACATGTAGTTATGCCAGCCTTCTCCCTGACCGGCACCCTCTACAGTCATTAATCTCTTATTGTCTAGCTTACACCAAGCTCTCAACCATGCAATGCAACACGCCTTATAATACAAGTTCCAATCTGGGAGAGCTAGACCACCTCTTAGTTTGCTGTCTTGTAACACTTTCAATTTTATTCTGGCCTTCTTACTTTGCCAGATAAAAGTCTTGGTCATAGAATTGAGTTGCTGAAAAAACAATCTGGGTAAGATGATTGGGATTGTTTGAAAAAGAAATAAGATCCTTGGGAGGATGTTCATTTTTATTGTAGCAATTCTGCCTAAAAGCGAGATTTGAAGGTCTTTCCAGGTGACTAAGTCGTTGCGTATTTCTTTCAAAAAATTTTCATAATTGTCTCTATACAAAGTCTTTACATCACTTGTCAAATGAATTCCAAGGTATTTTATCTTTTTTTCATGCTTAAATCCTGAAAGTTGTTCTAGAGATTCAATTTGGGCTTTCTCCATGTTTTTCACTAAAATCTTAGTCTTGGAAACATTCAATTTAAACCCAGATATTTCTCCAAATTCTCTCAATCTTTGCTTCAGGAGAACTATCGAAGAGGTGGGTTGTTCCAAAATAAAAATTAAATCGTCTGCAAACGCCAATGTCTTAAATTCTACATTATTTATTCTGGTCCCTTGAATTCGGGTATCTTCTCTAATCTTCTTAATTAACGGTTCAAGCGTCAAAATGAAAAGCAAGGGAGATAACGGGCATCCCTGCCTAGTACCTTGTTCTATTTCTATTGAGTCAGACATCACTCCATTAAAGCTCACTTTCGCTGCCTGCTTCGAATAGACCGCTTCAACCATTCTGCGGTACTTTTCACCACAGCCAATTGCAGTCAATGTCACTTTAATAAAGTTCCAATTGACGTTATCAAAAGCCTTTTCTGCATCTACCAGAATGGAAGCAAATTCTTTATCGGGGTGTTCCTTGTAATATTCAATCAAATTTAAAAGTATCCTCACATTCTGGTTCATCAGTCGTCCTGGAACAAAACCCGTTTGGTCTTCATGGATTAGGCCAGCAATTACTTTCTTTAATCTATTTGCTAATATTGCAGCAAAAATCTTGTAGTCGCTGTTCAAAAGTTAGATAGGTCTATAATTTCAGATGGATCAGTACCTTCTTTATGGATAAGTGTAATTAAAGCTTCTTTCCAAGAATCTGGGGTCTCGCCTAAATTGTAAACATTCCCAATTACTTTCTTAAAAGGCAGCAATAGTAAGTCTTCGAAGGTTCTGAAGAACTCAATCGGAAGCCCATCCGGGCCTGGAGTCTTGTTACTTTTTTGAGTTCTGATCACATCCACCATTTCCTGCATTGAAATAGGATTCTCCAAACTTGCTTGTTGTTCCCTTGTTAGTTGTTTCATTTTAACTCCCTTTATGTAATCCTCTTGTTGTAGTTGTACGATGTTTTGCTTTCTGTACAAATTTCCGTAAAATTTTTGAATAATGTCTTTCATCTGAGAATTTTGAAACACTTCCTCATTATCTTCATTTTTCAACATTTTTATGATCTTTTTCTCCTTTTCCTTCCTCAATCTGTAGGCCAGCCATCTGCTCACTTTATTTGCATTTTCAAAGTGGTTTAGTCTCGTCCATTTTAATTTTTTCTCAATTTCTTCAGCCAAGAGTGTATTTATCTGATGTTGAATAAAAATAATTCTGGTCTTCACCTCCTTTAGATTTCCAGTTTTCTGTTGTTTCTCATAATGCTTCAATTTTGTTATAAGTTCGTTATAGGATTTCCTTTGTTCTCTCTTCCTCTTCATTGAGTATCTAATAGCGACCCCTCTGAAGAAGGCCTTAAATGCGTCCCAAATAACTGGAATCTTCGTGTCCTTCTCCACATTAAGATTAAAAAATTCCTGAATTTCTTTTTTAGCTATTTCCAAAAATTGAGGTTCTTTTAAGATTTGCAAATTCAAAGACCATCGAGGGTTTCTTGGCTGTTCCTGAAAAGTTAACAAAATTGGACTATGATCGGCATACGATTGAGGGAGAATATCAACTTGATTGACAGATAATATCATACTCAAGGATACCCAAGCCATGTCTATTCTAGACCAGGATTTATGCGCATGTGAGTAAAAAGTAAAATCTGTTGTATTCGGGTTTTTAGTTCTCCAGGCGTCCACTAAGTTTAATTCTTCAGCCATTTTCAAAAAAGAATTAGGTAATAAGTTCCGACTCTTCTTCTTTTTTCGTGCATCATCATATTTTTTATCCATTTCGATATCAAATATTGCATTGTAATCCCCAACAATATAATACCTATCTGAATTAAACTCTCTGAGTTTGAGAAAGAGTGCATGGTAAAAATTTTCTTGATTTTCGTTAGGGGCATAAATATTCCCAAGAATTGTCTTGAGGCCATTTAATTCCAACTCAACTAAAATAATTCTTCCTTGTTCATCCGAATATAGACAGCTCGACTTGACTTGGTGAGATATAAATATAGCTACCCCCTTCTTCTTTTTAAGGGGATCACATGAAGAATATAAGGCGCCCAATTTCTTATTCTCCAAATACTTCCCATTGTCTTTCCTGATATGAGTTTCTTGCAAACAGATAATTTGTGCACCAGATTTTTTTCAATTGTTGAAAAGTTTTCTTTCTTTTTCCAGGTTCATTTAAGCCATTGACATTCAGAGAGAGTATTTTAGTTCCCGACTTAGAATTCATTTTGCTGAATCTATACTATCAGGTATCTTTGCTTGGTCTTTCCTGCTCTGGAGCCTAGTTTTGACCTTCTCAGATTTCTTTTTCGGAGTCTCAACATCAGTGGACTTCTTGGCTCCTTCTACCTCTTGTTCGTCTCCTGAGTCGGAGCCATTTCGCTTCACAAACTCATCCCAAAATTCTTCCATCTTTGCCTCTGTGGTGATATTATATCTCTTGGCTTGAAATGTAAAGAAGAGGCCCTGTGGAATTAACCATCTGAACTGAATTTCATGCTTGATTAGCCAAGTAGACAATTTCTTAAATTTGAATCTCCGCTGTCGCACACTCCAGGGTATCTCTTTTAGTATTCTGATCTTCGTTCCCTTCCAATCCATTTCACATTCTCTTGCTTTTCGCAAAATCTTTTCCACGGTTTCTGGGCGGGTAAACTTTACCTGCACCTCCCTAGGAAGTTTAAATTTCCTTGTGTAGCTCGAGGACACTCTTTTGGCCCAAAGAATATCTCTCGGGCCTTCTTCTAATAATTCTTCATCATCCACTATTAGAATATCTGCAATTTTACTGATTACATCCTCCTCTTTCTCTTCTGGTAGATTTTGGAATCGAAGGATGGTTGCAGCTTTCTCCATTTCAAGTCTCATCACCCTTTCTTCTAACTCCATCAATCCTGTTTGATTTTCTCTGACTGTGATGGTTGTTTGTTTATCTCGATCTTCCATTCTCTCAACCTTAGCCGTTAAACCGTGTACTTGTTGTGTGTTGGCCAGCAACTGCTTTTGGAATTCTGCCAGCTGGTCGTTAGTTTTCTTGACTTGACTCATCAAATCTGTCTTCAACTCATCCAGAGCTTCTTGATTCTGTTTAAATCCAGCTGTGACAATATTCAGTAGTTTTTCCAAAGCATCTTAATTGCCAGAGCCTGGAGTGGCCTTACTTCCCCCCGCCGGGGGAGTACCTTGTAAATATTTTTTAATCTTTGTTTCCGTCATGATGATAGCGCTCCACACACCTAATAGCTTTAACCTAATTTGAGGTTTTCAGTGACTCAATAAAACAATAAGGGAATCAATATTCAATATTGAATAGCTATTCAAATATTCAATAAAATGATCCCATAAATTCAATCAACAATCAACAATTCAGGGTACTCAGAAACCCAATAGAAAAAAATCAAAATCAATAAATTCAATCAGTTAAATAAAATCTGATAAGTTCTATCAAGTTCTATCAGCAATTCATTAAGTATAATCAACAATTCAATTAATTCAATTAATTATTAGTTATTAAACAATACCCCAGACTTTTAAGAAAAGAGATGCTCTAAAGACTGCTTATAAAGGAATAACCCTACAATTGCCCAAATATGTCAAATAATATAATTACAGTATCAAAGAAATGACCAATGGAAATATTACACAGTCTTATCTTCTCTGCTCCTTCTTCTTTCTTCTTTCTTCCATTTCTGTTTTTGCTTCTTCAAAGTCCTAATAACCTAATGTCTTAATAACAACAAGTCTATTCACTGTTCTCTGTTCTTCATCCTTTGTTGTTTAAGGATCAAAATTCTAATTCCACACCTAAAAAGTTCCAACGTTTTGAAAGGTTAACAGCTAAATACTGTATAGAAGATAGAAAATTAACAAAAAAACAGAGTTCCTTGACACTTACATTCCAAAGGGATTATGTGTATTACAATGTCTGTCTGTATTCCTGATAGCTAATAACACCAGACCCAAAATCTTCAATAAAGCGCAGCCGCAGCCGAAGCTGCTCAGAACTGCTACTTTACCCTTTAAACTGTTGCACAGATTAGTATCCCGGAAATGAATGGTTGCGTAGACAAACCCAATCGTCCTCAAACAAGTAAGCGACAAAAATATCACTGCCACAAAAACACACGTGGAAAATGGGAGGCTGAAAAAGGAGAATAAAGAAAAAGAAAAAGCGAGATGGGGGGGTTAAAGTCTTTAAAGACGTTCTCACAAAAAACCTTCTGTTTCAACTCGCCTCCAGCGCCTCCTTCCCTTCCGCATTCCACCTCCTAGGAGCGAGCTTCAGATCACGTCCGCCATTGCTAACAGTCTTTCCTTCTACTGAGACAAACCAGAGTTTCCTCCCACAATACAAACTATCAGCTGCAAAAACTAATGTCACAAAGGCAGAAAACAAAACGTTCTCACCCCCTCTCGCTCATGCGTTCTCCTGCTAATGAGCTCTCATTCAGCCACGTCCCTGTTGTTCCCCGACGATCGTTCACACAGCCGCCGCCGCCGCTAAGCCGCTCTGCCTCATCAGCCGCTTACGTCCCCAGCCAGCCGTCGCGAGCCGCCTCACCGCCTCTCCGCCTCACCACTCACCGGCGAGTTTTTGACTGGCAAGTTCCGATCTCCTTCCTCTCACTTCACGCCGTGGGCTGCCCGCTTATTCGTTTCGAGGTATGATGACCCATTTAGAAAAAAGAGAGCGCTACGGGCTATACTTAAGGGAGATACGCTTCCTTTCCAATCGCCCTTCTCCGGCGGCACAGTTGGGCACCGAGGTGTTGGATGGGGAATCGGCAAGAAGGAAGACTGGCACTGGGCGAGGAACCTCCGTTCCTCCCCCACGTCCAGAAAGCCCTCCAAGCTTCGGAGCGTCCCCAGACAGCTCCTTAAGGGGTGCTTCCCAGCCAGGAAGCCCCCTCGATTACCCCACAAACAGAGTTCCCTCCCGAGACGGGGAAAGTAGCTCAGCGTCACTCCGCCATCTTGCCGGAAGCCAGGCACACAGGCAAGAAGGAAGCACCCGCCCCCTCCACAAACCCAGCGCTTCGCAAGCGCCGGCTACGGAGGGGGCAGCGTGCTTCCTCCTTGCCTGTGTGCCTAGCTTCAGCTGTGATGTTTAAAGCAAGCGCTGGGATCGCTCCCTCTGCCCTCCGATCCCAGCGCTTGCTTTAAACATCACAGCTGAAGCCAGGCACACAGGCAAGGAGGAAGCACGCTGCCCTCTCCTCAGCCGGCGCTCGCAAAGCGCTGGGTTTGTGGAGGGGGCGGGTGCTTCCTTCTTGCCTGTGTGCCTGGCTTCAGCTGTGATGTTTAAAGCAAGTGCTGGGATCGGAGGGGGGAGGGAGCGATCGGTTTCCCATCTCATTACCAATACTGATTTCTCCACCCCTGTGACCTCTCTGCAAATCACACCTAACCCAATCATGCCTGCTATTGTCATTCACCTGCTGTTGTCATTCAGCATCTGAAACCACTCCACTCTCCAAGGCAGAAGGACAAATGGACTCACCTTCTAGCTGTATCTGAAGAAGGCCCTCATGGAAGCTCCTGGACTCTTGCTAGTCTTCAAGGTGCTTCTGGACTCCTGCTCTGTTCAGATGCCTTCACCATCTCATTCAGAGGGGGGGAGCACATCCGTCTCTCTCATACTGTGTTGGAGAAGGAAACCAGAGAAATCCATCTTCCTTTAAAAGGCCTTACTGGGAGATCTGGAGATCTGATGCAGGAAGGTACACATACACATGTGCCATCGGTTTGGCTTATGGAAACCCCAGCAAGGGCTGCTCAAGGTGAGTGTGGAGCAGAGGTGGTCTGCCGTGGCCCTCCCCTGCAGAGGCTTCCTCAGGGGCTTCCCATCCAGGCATCTCCTCCGTGGCTTCCAACACTCCACAGGAAGGAAGAGGAGGGAGAAAGGTTGCAGATGTTGCTGCTTATAGGCTCACTTCCATATATGGCAACTCAATAAGAACATAAGAACATAAGAGAAGCCATGTTGGATCTGGCCAACGGCCCATCCAGTCCAACACTGTGTCACACAGTGGCAAAAAAAATTATATATACGCACACACTGTGGCTAATAGCCACTGATGGACCTCTGCTCCATATTTTTATCTAAACCCCTCTTGAAGGTGGCTATACTTGTGGCCGCCACCACCTCCTGTGGCAGTGAATTCCACATGTTAATCACCCTTTGGGTGAAGAAGTACTTCCTTTTATCCATTTTAACCTGTCTGCTCAGCAATTTCATCGAATGCCCACGAGTTCTTGTATTGTGAGAAAGAGAGAAAAGTACATCTTTCTCTACTTTCTCCATCCCATGCATTATTTTGTAAACCTCTATCATGTCACCCCGCAGTCGACGTTTCTCCAAGCTAAAGAGTCCCAAGGGTTTCAACCTTTCTTCATAGGGAAAGTGCTCCAGCCCTTTAATCATTCTAGTTGCCCTTCTCTGGACTTTCTCCAATGCTATAATATCCTTTTTGAGGTGCGGCGACCAGAACTGCACACAGTACTCCAAATGAGACCGCACCATCGATTTATACAGGGGCATTATGATACTGGCTGATTTGTTTTCAATTCCCTTCCTAATAATTCCCAGCATGGCGTTGGCCTTTTTTATTGCAAACGCACACTGTCTTGACATTTTCAGTGAGTTATCTACCACGACCCCAAGATTTTAGGTTATGACATTAAGACGTCTCCACACTCTTTTTTGTTGGGATTACAAATGGAAAGTTTTCCAAAACAGGATAGAACTGAATTTTAAAACAGCGGCGGGGGTCAAGGAAAAGGGAAGGAGGAGAAGGGGGGGGAAGTGATGTATTGTTTTTATTTTGTATTATTTTAAAATTTCTTATAGATTTCTATAACAATATATTGCTAATTAATAAAATTGTTTAAAACAAAATAAAAGCTTTACTAAGCACGGTGTCAGAGGGAAAGATTTTCACAAAGTTGGATTTGCGTGACACCTACTTCCAGGTGCGCATAAAAGAAGGAGATGAATGGAAGACGGAGTTTAATACGCCGAATGGACGGTTTGAATACTTAATTATGCCATTCGGATTACAAGGGGCCCCCGGAGTTTTCATGAACTTTATCAATGAAGTACTATGGAAATACTTGTATAAAGGGGTAGTGGTGTACCTGGATGATATAATTATTTATTCCAAGGACTTACCAGCTCACGTGAAATTGGACAGAAATCTCTTTAAAAACCTTTACAAGCATCAATTGTATGCCATACTATCCAAATGTGAATTCCATCAGACGGAATTGGATTATCTGGGTTTCAGAATGCCAGGGAAGAGACTAGCCATGGACCGCGCAAAAATACAAGCCATATTAGATTGGGAACCCCCGAGGACACGTAGGCAGCTCCAATCATTCTTCGGATTTGCGAACTTTTACCGTAATTTTATATAAGGGTTCGCCCACGCCATGCTCCCCTTAACGGACTTTCTCAAAACAAAAGGGAAGGGTCCAGACGCCAAACGCCCAGGGGTCAGATTAGATTGGACAGCCAAGTGTCAGGAAGCATTCACTAAACTGAAGAGATTGTTTACCAGTGAACCCATTTTGATGCACCCCAATGAATTAAAACCATTCGTGATCCAATGCAACGCTAGCAACGTTGCTGTGGGGGCAATTCCCATGCAACCCGATGAGGAGGGGGCTCTCAAACCATGTGCATATATTTCCAAGAAATTTCCCCACGAACAGATGAATTGGTCAGTGTGGGTTGAGGAAGCTTTCGCAGTGACTTTCGCTTTAAAAACCTGGAGATCATGGTTGGAGGGTTCAAGAGTCCCCTTTGAAATATGGACAGATCATAAAAACCTAGAAGCCCTAACGAGGCACAGAAAGCTAACTGAAAAACAAATAAGATGGTCGGGATTCTTCTTCAAATTTGACTTCAAGATAAAACATATCCCTGGATCTAAGAACTTTTTAGCAGATGCCTTGTCGAGACTTCCTCAGCACAATAGTCAAAGAGAGGAGATAATCGATTCTCTCATATCCTCCAGCCAATTGGGGGAAGCTGTAACCACACGCTCGAAAGCGAAGCGCGAGAAAGTGGAAGAAAAGTGGGGGGGGGAGACTGATTGCCAAGGTGGAAAAGGAAGGAGACGCCATACCGAAAGGGGTAAAGAAAGGCGAAGGGGGGGGGTTGGTACAAGGACGGTAAACTCTACGTGCTCGAAAGCCTCTGAAAAGAAGTACTCCAGTTTTGTCATGACAGTAAACTCTCTGGGCATTTTGGATATGTCAAAACCTAGTGAACAGACAATTTTGGTGGCCGTTCATGAAGAAACGGCCACCCTGAGCCCACCTCGGTGGGGGAGGGCGGGATATAAATCGAATAAAATAAAATAAATAAATTAGAAACAGCAGCCAGACCGTGGTCGGTAGTCTCATTGGATTTTATTGTGGAACTTCCCCCTCACGGAAGGACCATAATTCTTGTGGGAGTGGACACCTTCTCTAAACAAGCCCATTTCATTCCATGCTTGCAAATACCCACTGCCAAGAAATTGGCCCAATTATTTTTCCAACACATGGTGAAACTACACTCGTTCCCGGACAAGTTAATTAGTGACCAGGGCGTTCAGTTCATTGCCAACTTCTAGTGGGAGTTTTGTAAACTGACTGGGATTGAGCAGGGTCTCAGCTCCGCGTATCACCGGAAGACAGATGGAGAGTGTGAATGCTCTGCTGGAGCAATATTTGAGGTACTTTGTGAACTATCAGCAATCCAATTGGGTAGACCTCCTCCCCTTTGCCAAGTATGGATACAATAACAGCATACATAGTTCCACCAAAACTTCTCCATTTTTGATAGAGAATGGATATAAGGGAAAATCGTTTCCGCAACTACCAGGGGGAGTGAAACCAGAGGTACCATCCACTTTTAAACAATGGTGGGGAACATTGGGGAAAGCATGGAACAATATCCAAGAAAACTTGGAGTCAGCAAAAGAAACTTGCAAAAAATATTATGATAAACACCATTCTCCCTCTTGGGACTTTAAAGTGGGAGATACAGTATTCCTATCTACCAAAAATCTACCTTTACCACAACCATCTAAGAGACTGGCATACAAGTTCTTGGGACCTTTCCATATTAAATGTATGATCAATAAAGTGACTGTGGAACTTGATTTACCTAAACTGTTTAGTAAGATGCATCCCATCTTTCATTGCAGTTTACTTTGCAGAGACTTTGCAAGCCACGCCTTGGCATCCCCGACCCCAAGTTCCAGAACCTATTCCAGTTGGGGATCAGAATTATCATGAAGTGAAGGAGATCTTAGATGCTAAGCTGAAGCGGGGTGTCTTATATTTTCTGATTAGATGGAAACATTTTTCTGTAGCCCACGGCGAATGGGTCGAGGGCTCAAATGTCAGAGCATCATTGCTGATTAAAAAATTCTATGTGGACATCCTCGCAAACCCCGGAGAAGATCTTAGGGGGGTGGGCAGTATGTCAAGCATGCATATTTCTAAATATAGTGGTGGGTTTTTAGATAGAATGCTAATATACACCTCCTCCCTCCCTTTTTTTAACGGTTGGGCAAATAGTAAATCCATCTAGCTTAAGGATGTTTACTCTGCAGCCTGGCTGTGAGGTGCCTCTCCTCCACATTCATACAGACCGTTCTTATCAAGTCTGGAAGAAGTGTGAGAAAGGGAGCTGTTTTTAGAACCTAAATTCCTTAGTAGTAAACTAGATACTATGTACTAACCTTTGAACCCGTGACTCAAACTGCATCCGTATGTTATCCTTTGAAGTAATCCTATATAGTAACAGTGTAATCATGTATACATCATTACTTCCAAGGATTCCGTCCTTGGTAAAGCTTCAACGTTTCTACAATAAAGGAACTTTTGATTTAACAACAAAAGACTGATTATTGAGAAATATTGATGCTTGACAGACTGCTACACAGAACCAGTGCAATGAATGCGCTACTGCCATGCAGTAGAGATGGGGCATGAATGTCCTGCATGTTAAGCATCTGCCCACTGAACCACAGCCCCACAGAAGAAATACCTGTGTGTAATCCCTCAACACTCCACTTGTTAGGGTTTGCAGAATCTTTCGGGATCAAGTGCCGTGTTCTACTGGAGAAAGTTTTCCTTCCAGACGTTTCGTTCTCAGCTGCGGAGAACATCCTCAGTGGCGTTGCAGCTGGAGCAGGCGCTCAGACCTTCTTGGCTGCTGTGCATTGAGACCTTCTTGGCTGCTGTGCTGCTCAATGCACAGCAGCCAAGAAGATCTGAGCGCCTGCTCTGGCTGCAACGCCACTGAGGTTGTTCTCCGCAGCTGAGAAAGAAACATCTGGAAGGAAAACTTTCTCCAGTAGAACACGGCACTTGATCCCGAAAGATTCTACAAACCCTAATGATGTTACCAGCCGTGAAAACCTGAAATCTTTGACTCCACTTGTTGTTTGTCATTGAAACTGGGGCAGCTGGGTTTTAAAAGAAGCTGATGAAAAAACAAGGCTGCTCAAGGGGAACCTTGATTGAAATGCCAAGTGGCATGCAAATATCATCTCTGCTCTTCTTTTAAAAGCAAGGATCTTGGGAACCTGTAATTGCACCATACTTATCCTACATCTTGGTTTCCCCAATTTATTTTACGGTTGGAAAAGTTGACCAGTTCCATCTATTTAAGCTATTACAGAGTCTGAAGAGGGGAGTCAAGCACTGTAAATGCATCAGTAACAGTTGGCATCGATGGCCTCCAAGCTCGGCCCCTTTAATGTCTGGTGCAGAAGGTGTGAAATGTGGCCGGAGCTCTGAAGCCAGAGTCTGCTCACCTGTCACCCAGCAGGGGCCCTTGACACGGCACCCGTGGGCTCTGTGGCACCAGCTGGCACCTTTCCAGGGATCTCCAAATGTCTTAGAAAGTGAGCAGGGCCAGAAGGGGCTTGTCGTGGGCCAGCAGCCTGCAGCAGATGATGGTGATGCCCAGCCAGCTGAGCCTGTCGCCACCCCTGTCAGTGGCTCCAGGGCATCAGAAGCTCAAGGGGCAGCATGTCCCACCAGGCTGGAGACAGGACAGAAAACACCCTGGCCCTGGTCAAGGCTCATCATCTTTTGAGCCAGGGACAACCAGTAGATGTGGATTGGCTAAGCATAAAGCTCTTTGGGGCACATATGGGGAGAGGCTCAGGTATGTTGGTCCTTGGCCAGGCAAGACTTTGACGTTTAATACCAACACCTTGAAATACTCAATTGGCAAACACGCAGTGCAGTTGGCAAACACCTGCTCAGCCGATGCAGCTAGCAGACATCCCGCGGCATTCTGCACCGGCTGGAGCTTCTGGATCAGTCCCAAGGGCAAGCCTGCATAGAGCAAGTGACAATAGTCAGACCTGGAAGTGAACATTGCATGGGTCCCTGTAGCCAGGTCCTGGGGGGAGGAGAGGTAGGGTTCCAGCTGCTTGATCTACTGGAGTTGGTAGAAGGCACCATTGTGATGTCACATCTACATTACACTTCAGAAATGTAAGAACATCGGGTGTAATTATGGTCTGTTTTGTGCTTGAATCTTACAGCTTTAATTGTTGAAACTGATGCATATTAGGAATACTCTTGTCTGTGCTGGCTCAATTCAAACAAGTTACTTTCCGTGGGTTAATTTATGTTGACGGGTGGATCCTTGACCACGTTTGAGAGGAAAGCAGATGTTTGTTTTTCCATTTTACGAAGCAAAAAATGGTATTTTCTGTTAAACTTAAGAGAGTAAAGTGCATCTTTTTAGAAATAAAATCTTTTTTGCATACTTCAGTTGAAATGACCAATTTCATTATTTATATATAATTGGACTTGCCTCTGTTGAGCTGGAACTATTCTGCTTTGTTGAGCTTTCATTCTACAATGCAATTTTTTTTCCTGCGGAAGAGAGATGCCCACAAAACACAGGCTCCAGTGTCACATCTGTGACTGCTGATTAAAAATTTAATCTGTTCAAGTTGATGAGCTTTGCAGGCTGGGAAACAAAGGACGCCTGATAATGTTGCCACTGAGAGTTCACTAAAAACAATGGCGTAACATAGGGTTTGGGTAATTTTTGAAATAACATCATTTCCTTGGATTTGCAGCATAATTTCTACTTTGACCATATTAAAATACTAGTTGAAATTCTGCCCATGGTGAAGTTTTGTTGTAGGAAGTGCAGGGATGTATGAGTAAAGTAAGCAAACGGTCCCTGTGGCTTCCACAATCCATGCCCACAGCAGAACAGCAGGTGAGCCAGTGGGACACTCTCAGTCCCTGAGAGTGTTCAAGGGCTCCCTGGGCCAGACACACAAGAGCTGGTTGCCCTTTCAGCTGGAATGTCACTGGTCATCTAAAGGAGACAGAAGGATAAATTCAGTTTGGTTTCCTGCCCCCCCCCCCCAGCTTGCAGACCCACTCATAAACCTTGTAATCAGAACTGTGAAGGGAAGCAGCTATTCCATCTTTTCCATGAGAGACATAAATGAGATAATAAATGACACAAAGGAGACCTGGTTGGGCTGGGCCTGTCGGGCTGGGCTGGGCCATTTTGGGATCAGGCCATGTCGGGCCAGCTCACGTGTGTACCTATTTAAGATTAGGTAGCAGAGATATAAACTTTACAAAGGACACAAACACACACACACACACATATATATATATTTATTTATTTATTTTTAAAAAAACCCTTAAAACATGCTTAAAATGTTAGCACTCAGTTTTAAAGGTGCTTTCTTTGTATTTCTCCCATGGGATCCAGGAAATTGGGCAAAGGAAGCTCTGGCTCTTTCCTTCCTTTCCCAGGATATTGGGGCGGGGGGAGCTTCAGTCGATAGAAGGAAGAGAGGCTTGGCTCAGTAGCCCTGCTGTGCGATTGAGAAAGCCTGGAAAAACAAGCTCTGTCTCCCCCCTCCCTTCCTCCCCAAGGGAGAAGCCTCAGCCAATGGAGAAAAAAGAGGTTTTGCTCTGTAGATCCTGTGCAATTGAGCAAAGCTTTGCAAAGCAAGCTGTTATGCAAAAGGAAGCAAGATGTAGGGAGAAGGAAGCAGATGACAGCCAGTTGCTCAGGGGCCTGATTCAGTCCCAAAACCGCATGTTTGACACCCCTGGGATAATGGGTCCTGGGAAGAAATACATTTTTCCCTTGGAACATTGTGAGGCAGGAAAGCTCCCCTCTGTGTGTGCTTTTTCCTCTGGGCTGGAAAGAAGGAAGTTAGCAGTGTAATGATCTCCCAAGCTCACCTTCTTATGAATGCTAATTGAGCTAGCAGGACAGACAACAGGTAGATGGATGGATGGAGAAACATTCCCCTTCTCCTCCCTTTCTTTTCCAAACAGGGCACCTATATGTGGTGGAGGTATGAAATGCTGGAGTCTCTTTAGGAAGACAGATCTCTGAAGACAGGAAAAGCTGTTTTGACCTGGGTAGACCTGGGCTAAGGGGGGTGGGTGGGGAAAGAGAGTTGATAACATTTCTGGCAATAGGAAGTGAAGGTCCATCAGGAGAGACCGACTTCTCACCTGAGATCTAGGAAAGGTGGCCATTTTGACCATCCATCTGGCTGGCCTAGAAGGCTGAAGGATGCTTGATATTCTAAAAGGTAATGGTGATCCACAAACATTTTTGGATGTGCCTTGGACTGTCTAGATTAATAACGAAAGTTTTGATATCCAGCACAGACCAGTCTGTCTGTCCAAATATGTCTGGTGTCTGTTGGAAAAGAAAGTATAGTCCTTAACCCTGGCTGGCTGCACCCACTTTCAACATAGCAACAGTCAGACTGCAAGGCCTTTGTTGGATCCCCTACTTGTTTGGCTCCAATTTACATTTTGGGGGAAAGTGAGACTGAGGGAGGACATGAAGATCAGAGGCCTTTTAAAATTTCCTCAAATTTCCTCAAATTAGAGGCCTTTTAAAATTTCACAAATTTCCTTATGTTCTGAAGCAGCCAGGGCAGAACCTAGACTGACACCCTAAGCAAGGCTAACTACTTGCACCCCCCCCCCCCCCATGCACTGATAACCAATTTTCAAAAACAGATGGATAGTGGGGAAAATGAAATGGCTCCCTGCCCTGGGTAACCCAGCTGCAAGCCTGATCTTGTCAAATCTCGGAAGCTGAGCAGGGCCAACTCTGGCAAGTATTTGGATGGGAGACCTCCTTGAAAGAGCAAAGTTGGGAGGGCATGCTCTATTTAGCCCCCTCTGGATATCCTCCAGGCTCCCAGTAGAGGTCAGGCACCACATGACTTCCAGATGCGCACACAAATTAAGGATCCCCTATTCCAAATAACAAATCTTTCCCTGGCATTCATCCCAGAGAAGTTTTTATTAGAATTTGGACTTGACAGTATAGCAAATAAACCACAGACTGAATTAATCTTGAGATTGTTGTCTATAGCGAGAACCACAGCTACAAACAGGAAAAATGAGTTACCTTGAAATATTCAATTGTGGTATGTTCGAATATTGTCATATTTTGTATTGTCTAAAATAACAGTGAATTTGGCTATCCCCTTTTCAGAAAGAAAGTATCATAATCTTATTAGTGTCTGATATCCTATGCTACAGTTTTTGTCAGAAAATTCTGAACCCTGGTACAGAGATATGTTTCTACTTTGAATGAAAACTATGTTTATAAGAAGAACTTGAAGAATGGCAGGATTACAACATTTGTGATCTTGTGATCTTATAATTTTGAATATATATTTGGTTTTCAATATCCATTGTGTTATTTTTGTTTATTTAATCTGTTGTGTTATTTCATGTTTTTTGAGATTCTTGTTTTTATAATATATAAAATGTTGAATTTTTATTAAAATCTTTAAAAATATATACATCTATGCCTCTCCCTCTGTGTGTGTGTAACTCCAGTGTCCAAAAAATCCCACAAAGCAGCAAGGTGCCGGGAAGGGGCTATAGACACCACTTGATTGGTGTTAAAGGTGCCACTGGATTCAAACTTAGTTTGCACATCTGTTCATTTCCCAGAAACTTATTTATGTGATTTTGATTAATAGTTTGTTCTGAATGTCTGTGTTTTTAAGCTAGAGTTTCTAAGCAGTGTTCTAAAAAAGCAAGGTTGATAAAACCCCAGGAGGCCGAGGTGTGAGTTTCTTTGGGGATCGTGGCTGCTGGCACTGCTCAAAATGACTTGCCTCACAACGTCCTTGCAGTCACTTGTAGAGAAGTGAGAAGAAGACTGCTGCTGCTACTCCGAACTTTGTACAATGTTCAGAAATTGAGTGGACAGCAACTGTTTGGTATTCTGCCCTAGCTCCGAGACACTAGCCATGCATTTGCCAAACAAAGGTATCTGTGATGCCATAATTTTGAAAATTTCAGTATAATTTTACCCTTATGAATGAGTCAGAAACAAGACACCTGTAAATGAATGCCCAAGGGAACTTTAAAAAAATCCCTTAAAGGCTTTTCTGTGTTGCCTTTTACTGTCAGATTTATGACCAATAGTTTGTCCTATGCACATGATATGTATATCTGCAAATCTTAAAGTGACTATTCTAAAAGTAAATTTCAAAAACAGGACACAGCAGGAGACTGCTGAGATACCACTATAACCACTGGCCAACTTCCACCTTTTCCTGGGTTTGGCCCAGTCCAGGGGCATTGTTGTGGGGAGGTTCCTTACATTTTTTGAGAGCATCTCCCTAAGTTCCCCATACCCCACCTCCATAGGTAGTGATAATGGAGGCCCCTCCCTGTGATGTCACTGGCTACTCCCTATGATGTCACTGGATCCCAGCTATTTTAAGGACTGAGCAGAGCAATGCCTCTGGCCCAGCCCTAGCCTCGCCCTGGGGAATTGGGAAGTCTGCGCCCATGGCACAGAGGACATCTTCCTCTTCTTGTGTTCCTTTGTAAAGCGGGGGGGGGGGGGGGTTGCGGAGAATATACAAATGCCCTTGCCTTGATAGGTCAGTGTGAGACATCATCTGTGTGATTGTGGCATGAGGCCATGGTCTTAGTGATTCAGGTATCAAGACTGCCTAGTTGGTCCCTGTGCCGCTTACTAGCTAGCTTAGCGAGGTTTCTCAGCCTTAACTTCAGCTAACGCATCATGGCTGGCATTTGGTTAGCTACATGGAAGAACGATATGCAGTTTGGACAGCTGTAAATGTCACCAGTTTAAGCTGTTACAGTAATTCTTCTGAAAGATGTTGCGCTCACAGTTAGCCTCTCCTGTTCTCGCTCTGCTGTTGGATGGTTTCGGATGAAAGGTGGCACCTTCTTTGAGTTGTTACTAATAGGATGTTCCCCCAGTGAAGGTGGAGAGATGGGTCATCCGGGTCAACTTTCAACTCACAGCTTGTTTGAATTTGTGCTTGTGCCAAGTGAGGAAAAGTGGCGATGGGGTGATGGGCAGGGGGGGGGGGATGGAACAACAGTCATTGTAGATAAGGGGGCAGATGAAGATGGACAGCGTGATAAATAATGAGGGGGACAAGGCCATTATGTAAAGCAGCTGCCCAGGAATGGGGGGGGAGGAGCTTAACAGCAAGTAATTTAATGTTGAAAATGGTCTGTGAACAAGAACATGGGAAGAGCTGCGTCATGGGACTGGAGAGCAGCAATTCCAAAGGAGTGAGCAAGATCGCAGAAGAGAAAGAAGTTTGCCGTTAGTGCCCAGTGCAATGCTCGTGCAGAAAAGCACTCAGGCCCATGAGGCCAAGAAGCAGCATTTAAAAAAACAAAAAGACAAAACCAGAATTATTTCTGCTTCTGCAACTTACGATTTCTAGACAATTTCCCAAGGGCTATGCCAAGTAGAATCATAGAGTTGGAAGGGACCTCCAGGGTCATCTAGTCCAACCCCTGCACAATCCAGGAAACTCACAAATACCTCCCCCTAAATTCACAGGATCTTCAGTGCTGTCAGATGGCCATCTATCCTGTTTTAAAACCTCTAAGGAAGGAGAGCCCACCACCTCCTGAGGAAGCCTGTTCCACTGAAAAATCACTCTAATGGTCAGGAAGTTCTTCCTAATGTTGAGCCAGAAACTCTTTAGATTTAATTTCAACCCATTGGTTCTGGTCCTACTTTCTGGAGCCACAGAAAACAATTCCACACCATCCTCTATATGACAGCCCTTCAAGTACTTGAAGATGGTGATCCTATCACCTCTCAGGCACCTCCTCTCCAGGCTAAACATGTCCAGCTCCTTCAACCTTTCTTCATGGGACTTGGTCTCAAGACCTCTCACCATCTTCATTGCTCTCCTCTGGACCCATAGTTGGTCTGACGTTTTAATCAAACCTTTTGAAAAGTAGCAAGAATGATTCAAAGGCCGCAGCCTTTAGATTCAAAAACAGTCATTTTTGAATCTAAACATTTGTGCCGGCTGAAAAGAAAACAATAATATCCCTGTCTGCTGTGATACCCCTGCAAGCCTGGTGCATCGAGCTCTGCCAGAGAAAGCGGGAGAAAAGCCCAGCAGGCTGCCGGAGGTCCAGACTCCTGGAAGTGCCTAGCCACCTCCTCTGGAGTATTTGTCCCCTATGAAGAGCTTTGGACAGAGTTACACCCCTCTAAACCCACTGTCTTGAAAGGACAAGAGGAGGGAGAGGAAATGGTATCTCAGCAATTAGAAGAGAACCCAACACAGAAGGAGGGTTCCTGGAAAAATGTAATCCGAAGGAGAAAGAAAATCAGGAGATGTTCTGAGCCCCTGCTGCTCAGCAATAGGTTCCAGGATCTCCCCACAGTAACTGATTTTGAATTATTGGAACAAGGCCTACTTCCCCAGCCTCCACGAAGCTTGAACAAAGTTTCTCAGGATCCTTTGGATAAGAAGCCTGGAGCTTCTGCTCCCCAATATAGGAAGAGGAAGGTGGTGGTGATTGGAGACTCCTTGCTCAGAGGGGTGGAGCCCAAAGTGTGCCGACCAGACTTGTCATCCCGAGAGGTCCGCTGTCTGCCGGGAGCATGCATCCAGCATGTGACAGAAAGGATCAGAAGACTTATCAAGCCCATGGATTACTATCCTTTCTTGCTGATCCACATGGGAATGAATGATGCTGCCCATCATAGCCCTGAACATATTAGAAAAGACTATGTAGCTCTGGGTCAGAAGGTGAAGAAGTTGGGTTGTGTTCTCTTCAGTGCTTCCTGTTGAAGGCTGTGGCTTAGGATGAGAAAGAAGAACACTTCAAATAAACGACTGGCTACGTCAGTGGTGTCATCATGAAAGATTCGGATTTCTGGACCGTGGCTTACGCATTCGAGATGGTGGTCTTCTATTGGGAGATGGTTTGCACCTTACGGCGGCAGGGGAAAGCGTGTTTGATAACAGCCTTGCTAACCTAAGAAGGAAGGCTTTAAACTAAATTTTATGAGGGAGCGAGACAATAATTCAAAGCCTCATATGATGCCAAAAACTGGGGATAAGAATATTAAAGATTTGCAGAGAGTGGTGGCGCTAGGTGAAGTTAACTTGTAGGCTTATATGGAAACCAAACCCTCGAGATGCATAAAAAGTGGATTCCGATGTCTCTACACTAATGCACAGAGTATGGGAAACAAACAGAAGGAACTGCAAGTCCTAATAAAGGAAGGAGACTATGACATAATAGGCCTTACTGAAATGTGGTGGTATGACACTCACATCTGGAATATTAGGATTCAGGGGTACAACTTATTTAAAAGGGACAGGCAAATGAGAAAGGGTGGAGGTATAGCAGTATATGTGAACGAGGTATATACTTGTGAGGAAATATGTGAATCTGAGCATGGCAGCTCAGTTGAGAGTCTCTGGGTAAAAATAAAAGGAATAAGAAACAACAGTGATATTATTGTGGGGGTCTGCTATAGACCACCAAGTCAGGCAGAGGACTTGGATGAGATACTTCTACAGCAGATTGCAAAATTCTCCAAGAGAAGGGATACAGTGATCATGGGAGATTTCAATTACCTGGACATCTGCTGGAAGTCCAACTCTGCTAAAAATGAAAAGTCAAATAGATTCCTGACTTGTCAAATAGATTCCAGAAAGTGAAGAAGGAAACAAGGGAATCTGCTATCTTGGATTTGATTCTCACCAACGAGGAAGAATTGATTGAAGAAGTGGAAATAGTGGGCACCCTGGGCAGTAGTGACCATGTGATTTTAGAATTTACAGTCTTAGGGAAGGGGAAAGCTATATGTAGTCAGACTTATAGGTTGGACTTCAGAAAGGCAAACTTTGATAAAGTTGGAACTATGCTGGGTAAAATACCATGGTCGGAAATACTTAGGAGGAAGGGGGTTCAGGAGCGATGGGAGTTTTTTAAAAGCAAAATACTGAAAGCGCAAACACAGACGATTCCTATGAAAAGAAAAAATGGAAAAAGCCTAAAGAAGCCAAAGTGGCTCCATAAACAGCTCTCTAAAGACTTGAGAAATAAAAAAGACCACTTTAGGAATTAGAAGGAGGGCCTTATAACCAAGGATGAATATAAACAAATCACCAGTGCTTGTAGAGAAAAAGTTAGGAAAGCTAAAGCTCAGTATGAGCTTAAACTGGCCAAAGATACTAAAAACAACGAAAAGGGTTCTTTTCTTATGTTCAGAGTAAGAAAAAGAGCAAGGACATGGTACGCTGATTGTGAAGGCAAGAAAGTGGAATTCTAACAGGTAATGAAGAGAAGGCGGAACTGCTCAATTCCTACTCTTCCTCAGTCTTCTCTTCTGAGGGAAACGGTGCTCAACATGGCAAAAACAGAATATATAAGTAAGGTATGAAGTTCCAACCTAGGATCAGCATAGTGGTAGTACAGAAACACCTAGTTTCTTTAAGTGAAACGAAGTCCTCAGGGCCAGATGAATTGCATCCAAGGGTTCTAAAAGAGCTTGTGGATGTAATTTCTGACCCTCTGGCTATTATTTTTGAGAATTCTTGGAGAACAGGAGAGATGCCGGAAGATTGGAGGCGGGTGAATGTTGTCCTCATCTTTAAGAAGGGGAAAAAAGAGGATCCGGGTAACTACCGACCCATCAGCTTGGGAAAGTTTTGGAAGAAATCATCAAACAGTCTGTCCTGGAACATTTAGAAAGAATGGATGTGATTACTAAGAGCCAGCATGGTTTTCTCAAGAACAAGTCATGTCAGACTAACCTGATCTCTTTTTTTGAGAAAGTGACTACCTCGTTGGATCGGGGAAATGCTGTAGACATCGTTTATCTTGATTTCAGTAAGGCTTTTGATAAGGTTCCACATACTATCCTTGTTGACAAGTTGATAAAATGTGGTTTGAATCCTGTTACTGTAAGGTGGGTCTGTAACTGGTTGACAGATCGCACCCAAAGAGTGCTTGTGAATCCTCATTCTCCTGGAGAGGAGTGACAAGTGGAGTGCCTCAAGGATCTGTCCCGGGACCTATTTTGTTCAACATCTTTATCAATGATTTGGATGAAGGAATAGAGGGAATGCTTATTAAATTTGCAGATGATACTAAATTGGGAGGGGTTGCAAACATAGAAGAAGACAGTAACAGGATACAGGATGACCTTGACAGGCTGGAAAACTGGGCTAAAACCAATAAAATGAATTTTAATAGGGATAAATGTAAACTTCATTTAGGTAGGAAAAATCCAATGCATGGTTATAGAATGGGCAAGACTTGTCCTAGCAGTAGTATGTGCGAAAAGGATCTAGGGGTCTTAGTGGATCATACGCTCAACATTAGTCAACAGTGTGATGCAGTGGCTAAAAAGGCAAATGCAATTTTGGGCTGTATCAACAGAAGTATAGTGACGTGGTCATGTGATGTGATGGTATCTCTTTACTCTGCTCTGGTAAGACCTCATCTGGAGTATTGTGTTCAATTTTGGCCACCACATTTTAAGAAGGATATAGACAAGCTGGAACGGGTCCAGAGGAGGGCGACGAAGATGGTGAGGGGTCTGGAGAGCAAATCCTATGAGGAAAGGTTGAAGGAGCTGGGCATGTTTAGCCTGGAGAGGAGGTGGCTGAGAGGTGACATGATCACCATTTTCAAATACTTTAAGGGATGTCATATAGAGGATGGTGTGAAATTGTTTTCTGCGGCCCCAGAAGGTAGTACTAGAACCAATGGGTTGAAATTAAATCAAAAGAGTTTCCGGCTCAACATTAGGATGAACTTCCTGACTGTTAGAGTGGTTCCTCAGTGGAAGAGGCTTCCTCTTCGGGAGGTGGTAGGCTCTCCCTTGGAGGTTTTTAAACAGAGGCTAGGTGGCCATCTGACAGCAATGAGGATCCTGTGAATTTAGGGGGAGGTATTTGTGAGTTTCCTGCCTTGTACAGGGGTTGGACAGATGACCCTGGAGGTCCCTTCCAAGAAGACAGAAACAGGATACAGGCTGGAAAACTGAACTAAAACCAATAAAATGAATTTTAACAGGGATAAATATAAAGTTCTGCATTTAGGTAGGAAAAATCCAATGCATGGTTATAGGATGGGGGAGACTTGTCTTAGCAGTAGTATTTGTGAAAAGGATCTAGGGGTCTTAGTGGATCATACGCTGAACATGAGTCAACAGTGCGATGCGGTGGCTAAAAAAGCAAATGCAATTTTGGGCTGTATCAACAGAAGTATAGTGATGTGATGGTATTGCTTTACTCTGCTCTGGTAAGACCTCAACTGGAGTATTGTGTTCAGTTTTGGGCACCACCACAGTTTAAGAAGGATATAGACAAGCTGGAACGGGTCCAGAGGAGGGCGACAAAGGTGGTGAGGGGTCTGGAGACCAAGTCCTATAAGGAAAGGTTGAAGGAGCTGGGGATGTTTAGCCTGGAGAGGAGACGGCTGAGAGGTGATATGATCACCATCTTCAAGTACTTGAAGGGCTGTCATATAGAGGATGGTGTGGAATTGTTTTCTGTGGCCCCAGAAGGTAGTACTAGAACCAATGGGTTGAAATTAAATCAAAAGAGTTTCCGGCTCAACATTAGGATGAACTTCCTGACTGTTAGAGAGATTCCTCAGTGGAACAGGCTTCCTCGGGAGGTGGTGGGCTCTCCTTCCTTGGAGGTGTTTAAACAGAGGCTAGATGGCCATCTGACAGCAATAAAGATCCTGTGAATTTAGGGGGAGGCGTTTGTGGGTTTCCTGCATTGTGCAGGGGTTGGACTAGATAACCCTAGAGGTCCCTTCCAATTCTATGATTCAATTGTCTTAGAAGGCTATAAGCCTTCTTAGGATGGCACTGTGAGTCTCCCTTTATTGGCTGCCTGCTACAGGTTTGGAGCACTTCCTGTAGGTGGAGTGGTGGTGGAGGGTAAGGCCATAGAGTCCTCCTTCCAAAGCAGCCTTTTTCTCCAAGGGAACTGAGCTGTGTGGGGAATCTCCAGGGCCCACCCAACACATGATGCATGTGTTGGCAAATGTGTGTTTGTCACATGCAAGCTTGAAAACTTCTGGAAAGTGAATGTGTAAAAGTGACTCTGAGATGAAACATCAGTGCTGAGGGAGAAAGAGGGAGAAACCAGTGCAAAGGGGCTTAAGCAAAGTTTATAACAGTTCGGGGATGTTTGTGTTATCTTAGGAAAATGTAGAAAAGTTCTCAGTTTACCCTTGGATTTGTGATATGAATTTTCCCC
The DNA here is from genome assembly GCF_032191835.1 of Heteronotia binoei. Taxonomy (NCBI): domain Eukaryota; kingdom Metazoa; phylum Chordata; class Lepidosauria; order Squamata; family Gekkonidae; genus Heteronotia; species Heteronotia binoei. The sequence goes on from NC_083229.1 coordinate 137,778,317, forward strand.
AGCTCGGACTTTGAACTGCTGATGACTGATCCTGTTGCCCTGTTTATTGCCAAGGGCCACTTTCTCAATGCCCCCTTCTGCTGGAAACCAAAAGACCAAAATATCAGCTCTGCAAGTTGTAGGTTAAGCATTACCCTTTGGGGCCATCTTGATAATAAAGCCCATGGGCCCACACACTGTGTGCTCTCGTTGCTTTGCCTTTTGCCTCCAGCGCCATCCTTCGCCAGCACTTGCTCACTGTTCCAGTTGCTTGGGTCATGAGAACTTCAAGAATGTCTAGATTAGAACCACCTGAGACAACCTGCCGTTTGATCCCATATTCAGGCTGCACTTGATTAATTTGTCGTCAACTCGCTGCCCACTTACAGTGGCCCAACTGGGTTTTCAGGGCAAGTGACACCCAGGGGTAGTTTGTCTTCGCCTGCCTCTGCACAGCAACCCCAAACTGCCTTGCTGGTCTCCCATCTGGGTACGAACCAGAAATTACCTGTCTTCGTTTCTGGGAGCTTGGGGGAGCTTGGGCTGTTAGGTTGGGACTTTCTAGGGGGGGGGGCGGTTGTCCCTTGATTCTGGGGACCAAAAGCTGATTCCTGCAATGAGACAGAATGTGATGGAGGGGCTCCCATCTCCTGGTTTCTTGTGCTTTGCAGGGGGGGGGGGGGGAGGTTATCCTCCTCAGTATTGCATTGCTTCTTTCTTTGAAATTATTCAAAGGATGTGAGTGTCTTTGCCATCCTTTCATAGCACTCTTCAACAGCAAATATTTTGTATTTATTTTTATTTATTTGTTTTTATTTCAATCTCTTTCAGAAATTTAAGTCACAACTTTATTGTCTTGACCCCCCCATTTTGTAAAAGAAGTTAGTTGAGTATCTTAAATGTCTAAGAATGGTCACAATTTCAGACAGCCTCTTCCCTTTTAAAAAAAATTTCTTCTGCCTACGGGTCTTCAAAGTGTAACGTTTAAGCCCCCATAACTGTCTCCTAACTCCACATGATCTTTGCTGGCTGGATTTCTTCAGCTGCTCATCTTGTAAGTCTGGCCTCGCCTTCTGTGTCCTGCTGGGAGGGGGGAGTTGGCAGTGCTCTCCATCATTATTAGACTAGCGAAGTGCTTGTCAGCATGATTGGTTGTGTGTACTTCCTCCCCTGGAAATGAATGGCTTCCATTAACCTTCTGTAGGAGAAAACAGCAGAATCACAATTATGAACACCACGGAGGAGGTGGAGGCTTAACCCTCCCACCCTTCAGAGGGCAGTGACACACACACACACACACACGTATGTTGGGTTTTTCTCAATGGCAACCCATACCTCTCTTCCATGGAGCTGTGTGCAAGCCTTCCCAGTGGAGGGAGAGGTAAGGGGTTTGTGGTTGTGTGATGGAGATGACTGTGGCCTACCAGTTTTGACATTTTAATGGCAACTGATAAGTATAAATTGTGGGACTGTGAAGAGCGTGTTTACAATGTGGGAGTTTTATCAGATGAACAGGGTCGACAGCACATGATTCGACCAGGGCTTTGGTCCTTTGAAATGAAGCATCTTTTCAAAGGGCAGCAGCTCCTTTGGAGGCAGGTTGTGCCTGAAGAGGAAGCTTCCATTGCTTCCATGATGAAGGAGATGGTTAGTTTTTGGCTCCTGCTGTAGCCAGAGCAAGAGAGTCTCCAGGCCAGGTGACTCCTGCATAGGCTGACAGGACTTGATGTGTGATGGTTACAAGTGACAGTGATTGAAAACCTGCTTTTGAGTTTTTTCTCGTTGCATCACAAATGTGTTAGCTGACTCAGGAAGGGCTGCATTCAAGACAAGTATGTTAACACTACCCTGGGCTGTGCCAATAGTTTTTAATGTCATTTCCATTTCATTGAACCTTAGAAAGCAATTTAGGTCATCTGGGATGGCCCTTTCCCAGCTGCCAACATGAAGCTTTCCTGCCACTCAGCATTTATAAGCAGGCAGGTAAGGTGGGCTGAGGATTCCTTCCACACACAACACACCCTGCAACATTGTGGTTAACACTTCGGGTGCTCTAGCACAGTGGTCCCCAACCTTTTTGGCCCCAGGGACCAGCCCCAGGGCCGGCCCACTGATCATGGCCCCAGGGCCGGCAGGATGGGTGCACCCAATTCGGCCTCCCCTCACCGCCCACAGTGCCTCCCCCCATTTTCCTCCTCCCTCCTTCACGCAATCTCACCACCTCCTCCCCCCCCCCGTTTTCCTCTTTCACTTCCTCCTTCCACCTTTGCCTCCCCCCCCACAGCCTTGCCGCCTCCTCCTCCCCGTTTTCACCATTTTAAGGCCGGGGAAGGGATCATGAAGCTGTGAGGGGGGGGCGGCAAGGTTGCGCGGCCCGTTGTAAACAGGCCGCGGCACAGTACCAGTCCCAAGCCCGGGGGTTTCGGACCCCTGCTCTAGCACAGTGGCTCCCAAAAGGGCTATACAAGATTATCTGAGGGAGCACTAAGAGACAAGGGGTTGGGGGGGCAGGTTGGTCCAGTGATCCTCCATTGAGTTTCATGGAATTTTGAGGAGCAAACTCCAAGGGGCTTGGGACCAGACTAGGCGTTTTCACAGGGGCCAGGATTCACAGGGGCCATGGCAGGCCAAAATGTCTCTCAGAATTCTGTTTCTGGGTGTCTTGCAAGAATGGGGGGGGGGGCATTTCAGGCTTCTGCAGGAATGGGAAGGAAGGGAAATTGCTCTCCATTGTGCCGTTGGAAACATTTATCTGGAATGGATCCAAGCCGAGGAACCCGGAAAGACCCCAGACACCCTCCATGGGTTTATTCTGGAGGCTCATGGTTGTACCTTTTCATGACCCCACCACTTCGGGGGTCCTGAGGGCTGTGCAACCTCAAAACAACCTCCGCCCATCGGAAGCATCCTCGGAACCAGCTCTTTGGGTGCTGCTGGGGGCTGCCTTAAAAGGGAGGGGACTCTTTCACAGGCTATTTTGTGTCTCTGTGGCAGAGGATTTGCTTTTCACTGAGTTTACGATGCCCGGTGAGCGCTTCCAGATTTTTGTGGTTGGTCCAGATCTCAAATGGCACCTTAGAGTCTTCTAGCCAGAATCTCCATGTCTTTAGAGCATAAGTCACAGCAAAAGCCTCTTTATCCCAGACTGACCAGTTTCTCTGTTCTTGGGAGAATTTTTTAGAAATATAGGCACAAGGCTTTAGCCTTCCCTCCTCATCTTTTTGCATGAGGATGGCTCCGACGGTGACATCGGAGGCGTCACATTGCACAATGAAGGGCTTTAGTTCATTTGGGTGGGTTAACACGGGTTCACTAGTGAACAATTGTTTGAGCTTGGTGAACGCCTCTTGGCACCTTGGTGTCCAATTTAGTTTTGCCCCCAGTTTTTTGGCATCAGGACCCTTCCCTCTGGTTTTCAGTAACTCCGTGAGCGGTAACATAATTTGGGCGAACCCCGGTATAAAGGTTCGGTAAAAATTTGCGAAACCGAGGAACGATTGGAGCTGTCTACGTGTCCTCGGGGGAGCCTAATCCAGTACCGCTTGAACCTTACTTGGGTCCATGGCTAGTCCCTGCGCTGATACTCGGAAGCCCAAATAATCTAGTTTGGTCTTGTGTGTCACGGCTGGGGCCGGGTCAGGCAAAGTCCAGAGGCAGTCCGAGGTCTGTAGCCAGTAAGCAGGAGGGTCTGAGGCGCCAAATCCAAATCAGTGTACAAGTATCGCAGGTCCGAGGTCCAGAAGCCGAGGTCAGGGAGTCCAGAAGTCAAAAGCCAAAGTCAGGGAGTCAGGAACCAAAGTCAAGCCGGAGTGGATGCTACGATGTCAGGGAGATGACTAGTTGCTTCCACAAAGCCTCCTCCCAAAGCCCACAGCTATATAGCCCTCTGCTGGCTGTTGCCCGTTTGGGCTAATTGCTGGCTCAGGGAGGCAGCCAGGATCCTATCATAACTCAAGCATCCTTGCTCTTAGGAGGGCCAGAATCCTCTCAGAACTCAGGGCTCAGGGAGCGTCTTGCTTGTGAGCGTGCCGCCCTCCTCCGATCCCTGAGGTCCTGCCGGAGGTGGTCACGCACACGAGCCACCCGAGAGGGCGAGGCAGGGGGGCTGGGGTCTTCTCCAGCAGGAGGCAGGGGCCCTGGTGCAGGTGGCAGGGGCACAGTTTCCTCGTCAGACTCAACTTCCTCTGCAGGGTCCCCAGCACCCATGACACTATCCCCCCCCCAGGGCCCCCCTCCGTCGAGGGGCCTGGAAGGTCGGGGTGGTCGTTGTGGAACCGGTGCACCAAGTCCGGGGCATGAAGATTGTCCTCGGGCTCCCAAGACCGGTCTTCTGGGCCATATCCCTCCCAGTCCACCAGGTATTGGAGGCCTCCACGATGGTACCGGGAGTCCAGGATCTGGCGCACCTCATATTCTTCCTCGTCATCCACCAACACCGGTGGTGGCGGCGGTGGGCAAGGAGGCCGAGCTGGGTCAGGGGGTGCAGCTGGAACAAGGAGGGAGCGATGGAACACAGGGTGAATGCGGAGGTGGGGTGGCAACTGGAGCCTGAAGGCGACGGGGTTAATTGGTCCGTGACGGGGTAGGGTCCAATGAACCGCGCATCCAGCTTGTGAGACCGACCAGGCCGGCGCAGGTAGCGAGTTGAGAGCCACACCTGATCCCCTGGCTGGATTGGGGGGCCTTCCTGCCTCTTCCGGTCCGCAGCCAGTTTATAGGCTTCCTTGGCCCGCTGTAGCTGCTCCCGGAGCAAGTCTTGGCTGGCGCGGAGTTCTTGCAGGTAGGCCTCGACGGCGGGGACATTCGTGGGTGGCAGGATCGCCGGGAAGAACCGAGGGTGGTACCCGTAGGTTGCAGCAAACGGGGTCATTTGGGTGGACGAGTGGACCGCGTTGTTGTATGCAAACTCCGCTAGAGGCAACAGACTGGTCCAGTCGTCCTGCTGGTAGCAGGTGTAACAGCGGAGATATTGCTCTAGCGTGGCATTGGTGCGCTCTGTCTGACCATCAGTCTGTGGGTGGTAGGCTGAGGACAGGTGCACTCGAGTACCCAGGCTGGAATGGAGGGCTTGCCAGAACCGAGAGGAGAACTGGGGGCCCCGGTCTGAGATCAGGTGGGCTGGGAGTCCGTGCAGACGAAAGATGTGTTGCAGGTAGAGCTGGGCTGTCTCCTGAGCTGTGGGAAGTTTCGGACACGGAATGAAGTGGGCCATCTTGGTAAATAGGTCGACGACCACCAAGATGCAAGTCTGACCTTTGGATCGTGGGAGTTCTGTAATGAAGTCCATCGAGATGGTGTCCCAGGGTCCTGAGGGTGCGGGCAAGGGCTGTAACAACCCCGAGGGTTTGGCCGGGACGTCTTTGGCCCGCCGACAGACATCACAGGAGCTGACATAGCGGGCAACATCGGAGCGCACTCGTGGCCACCAGAATTCTCGCGTCAGCAAGTGGGTGGTCTTATGCTGTCCAAAGTGCCCGGCGGGTAACGAGTCATGAGTCAGGCGTAGCACTTCTGCCCGCAAGGGCCCGGGCGGCACATAGAGGCGTTCGCGGTGTAGCAAGAGACCGCCTCGAGTCGTGAACTCGCCTGCTGAGTCGTCTTGGAGTGCCTGGAGGTGTTGCTGGACCCAGGGATCGTTGGCCTGGCTAGCACGAATGTCCTCCACGAGTGTGGGTGAAGTGGAGGTGGCTGCAAATACTGAGGGCGGCAGGATGGGAGCAGCGGGCGCGGCCTCAGTTGAAGCAGGGGCGTATTCCGGTTTCCGGGACAGCGCGTCTGCTTTCCGGTTCTGGGTATGGGGGATGTAGGAGATCCGGAAGTCAAAGCGAGAGAAGAATAGGGACCACCGGATCTGGCGCTGGTTGAGACGGCGGGTGGTCTGGAGGTGCTCTAGGTTCCGGTGGTCAGTGAGCACTTGAACAGGGTGGCGAGCCCCTTCGAGGTAGTGCCTCCAAACCTCAAAAGCCGCCTTGATCGCGACCAACTCCCTCTCCCAGATGGTATAGTTCCTTTCCGCAGCCGTGAGCTGGCGCGAGTAATAGGCGCAGGGCTGGAGTGGCTGAGACGGCTCCTCGCGCTGGGACAGCACTGCTCCCAGGGCCACGTTGGAGGCATCAGCTTCCACCGTAAAGGGAAGCTGGGGGTCAGGGTATCTCAGGAGTGGCCCGGTGGCAAAACGGGTCTTCAGGGTGGAGAAGGCGTTATCGGCCTCTGGGGACCAGCAGAAGGGTTCTTTGGGGCGGAGTAGTTGAGTCAGGGGTGTTGTCAGGGAGGCATAGGCCGGGATGAATTGCCGATAGTAGTTGGCAAAACCAAGGAATCGCTGCAGGTCTTTGCGATTCTGAGGAGCCTGCCAGGTCAGGACCGCTTCTACTTTTTTCGGGTCCATGAGGATCCCTTGCGGGGACACAATGTGACCGAGGAACTCGACAGAGCGCAGGTCGAAGTCGCACTTCTCCAGCTTGGCGTAGAGGCCATGGGTTCGTAGGTGCTGCAGGACCTGGCGGACGTGCTCGGCGTGCTGGGCAGGATTGCGGGAGTAAATTAGGATGTCATCTAGATATATGATTGCGAAGCGGTCGAGCAGGTCCCGGAATATGTCGTTCATGAACCTCTGGAAGACAGCGGGGGCGTTGGTCAATCCGAAGGGCATCACCAGGTGCTCGTACTGCCCGTACCGGGTCCCAAACGCGGTCTTCCATTCGTCTCCAGGTCGTATGCGCACCAAATTGTACGCTCCACGGAGGTCCAGCTTGGTATAGATTTGGGCCCCCTTTAAGCGATCCAAGAGTTCAGGGATCAGTGGTAGAGGGTACCGGTCGCGGATGGTGATCTTGTTCAGGGCCCGGTAATCATTGCACAGCCGGAGCTCCCCACTTTTCTTCTTCACGAAGAGGACTGGAGCAGACAGGGGAGAGGTTGAGGGTCGGATGAAGCCGCGTTTCAGGTTCTTATCTAGGAAGTCTCGCAGAGCGGCCAACTCAGGCTCCGACATTGGGTACAGACGCCCCACCGGGAGTGGTGCCCCAGGTACCAAGTCAATGGCACAGTCATAGGGCCGGTGAGGGGGAAGCTGATCCGCTCCCGTCTCTTCGAAGACATCGGCGAAATCCGCATACTTCTGAGGGAGCTGAGGACCACCACTCGGAATGCCAGCTGCCAGAGTGGTGGGAGGAGTCAGATGGGGGCATGGGTCTTGGAAACGTAGTTCCTGCTGGGCCCAGTCCACGATGGGGTTGTGCAGCTTCAGCCAGGAAAGGCCCAGAATCAGTGGGAAGCGAGGCATGCGGGCGACATTAAACTGCAGCTGTTCTTGGTGCTGCTGGATGTGGAAGGTGATGGGACAGGTCTCCTGGGTGACAGGCCCAGAACGGAGGAGGCGCCCGTCAATAGCCTCCACCAGCGACGGAGTCTCTTTTGTCTGCACCGGGATCTGGTGCTGTTTTACAAAGGCGGCATCTATAAAACAGTGGGCTGCTCCCGAGTCCAGCATGGCATACACGAACAGCCAGCGTTCGTCAGGCAGACGGAGTTTGACTGGTAGCAGGAACGGGCCCGGGGTATCAGCCCGCTGTTCGGAGGACCCAGCTAGTCGCCCCAGGCTGGGGGGTCCACTTACGCCTGGGGCTGCCCTTTTGGCGGCGGTGGCGGTGAAGGCCCGGGTATCTGATGCTTAGCAGGGCAGCCAGAGGCATAGTGGCCTGCTGTGCCGCAGTAGAGGCACAGATTCTGTGTGCGGCGTCTGGCCTTTTCCTCTGGGGTCAGGCAGGGTCGAGCACCTCCAAGCCGCATAGGCTCGTCCTCGGCGCTGGTACGAGCTGAGGATGGGCGAGGAGCCAAGTGGCACGGCGCAGGGAGCTGGCGCCCTCTGGTCTTGGCTTGGCGGCGACTTTCCAGGTGGCCATCGATGCGGAGGCAGAGGGTGATAAGTTGTTGAAGCGTGGGTGGTGGCTCCACCCTGGCCAGTTCATCCAGGACCTCCTCTGCCAACCCCTCGGTAAACTGGTCCATCTGGGCAGCCTCATTCCACGCCAAGTCTTGGGCCAGGAGCTTGAATTCGGTGGCATACTGAGCCACCGAGGATTTGCCTTGTTTCAGTGCCCTGATCTTCCGGTTGGCTGTGGCTGCTTGGACTGGGCTAGAGAAAGCAGCAGACAGGTGGGCCTCAAACCCTTGGTAATTAGTTAGTAGGGGAGAGGATGCGACCAGCAAGGGTGTGGCCCATTTGGCCGCCTGCCCCTTTAACAGACTGATGATGAAACACACCTTTGTCTTGTCATTGAGGAAGTCCCGTGCTCTCAGTTCAAAGTACAGCCGACACTGTGCTAGGAAGGCAGGAAATTCTTCCACGGCACCCCCAAATCTGTCAGGTGGGGAAACTGGGCACTTGGCTGGAGCACTGGCCGCAGGTTGTTGCTGCAAGTGCACTACTGCCTGTGTTAGCTGCTGTACCTGGGCTTGGAGCGCAGCCAGTAGTTCTGTGGTTTCACTTGCCTCAGCATCCATCCTGTGGAGTGGGTGTTTGTCGGGTGGAAGCAATCTGTCACGGCTGGGGCCGGGTCAGGCAAAGTCCAGAGGCAGTCCGAGGTCTGTAGCCAGTAAGCAGGAGGGTCTGAGGCGCCAAATCCAAATCAGTGTACAAGTATTGCAGGTCCGAGGTCCAGAAGCCGAGGTCAGGGAGTCCAGAAGTCAAAAGCCAAAGTCAGGGAGTCAGGAACCAAAGTCAAGCCGGAGTGGATGCTAGGATGTCAGGGAGATGACTAGTTGCTTCCACAAAGCCTCCTCCCAAAGCCCACAGCTATATAGCCCTCTGCTGGCTGTTGCCCGTTTGGGCTAATTGCTGGCTCAGGGAGGCAGCCAGGATCCTGTCATAACTCAAGCATCCTTGCTCTTAGGAGGGCCAGAATCCTCTCAGAACTCAGGGCTCAGGGAGCGTCTTGCTTGTGAGCGTGCCGCCCTCCTCCGATCCCTGAGGTCCTGCCGGAGGCGGTCACGCACACGAGCCACCCGAGAGGGCGAGGCAGGGGGGCTGGGGTCTTCTCCAGCAGGAGGCAGGGGCCCTGGTGCAGGTGGCAGGGGCACAGTTTCCTCGTCAGACTCAACTTCCTCTGCAGGGTCCCCAGCACCCATGACATTGTGGAACTCACATTTTGACAGTTTGGCATACAGCTTATGTTTCAACAGGGTGCTAAGCACCTCCCTCACTAATTTCACATGTGATTCGAGATCCTGTGAGTAGATAATTATGTCATCCAGGTACACCACTACCCCCTTGAACAAATATTCCCTCAACACTTCATTGATAAAGTTCATGAACTCTCCCGGTGCACCTTGCAACCCAAATGGCATCACTAGATACTCGAACTGTCCCAAAGGGGTGTTGAACGCCGTTTTTCATTCATCCCCCTCTTTGATGCGCACTCTGAAATATGCATCCCTCAATTCCAACTTGGTAAACACCTTCCCCTCCGACACCGTACTGAGCAAGTCCTTGATGAGAGGAATGGGGTAGGCATTAGATGTGGAAATCCCATTGATCCCACGAAAATCGGTACAGAGTCTGAGCGAGCCGTCCTTCTTTATCCTAAAAAGAACTGGGGCGGCATGAGGGGCCGTGGTGGGTCGGATGAAACCCCGCTTGAAGTTCTTATCGAGGAACTTCCGCAGTTCCACTTTTTCCGCCCACCCCATTGAGTACAGTTTGGCCTTAGGTAAGGTTTGCCCTGGGATCAGTTCAATAGCACAGTCCGTGTCCCTATGGGGCGGTAGCTCATCGGCCCCCTGCTCGCTGAACACCCCCCTCAAGTCTCTATAAGCTTTGGGGGTCGCATGAACCTCCTCCATTGTCAAGCAGACTTTTTCATTTCGGGGCAGTGGACTAGGACCCCACTCTTTAGTCCAGTGGTAGGCAGTGCATCTCAGGTCATTGAATTCTGTCGTCTGGTTCCCCCACCGAATGTCGGGCTCATGCTTGGCTAACCATCCTACTCCCAGAACCACATCGTAGGAGGATGAGGGGGCAATTACAAAGGCCTCCTGGTCCCAGTGGTCCTTAATGCCCACTGGCCCTAACTGAGTCTGTAACACGCAGGGCTTCCCCCTCATCACTGACCCATCCATCTGTTCAAACCGTATGGGGTAAAGCCAGTTTGGCAGCCATAAGAACATAAGAACATAAGAGAAGCCATGTTGGATCAGGCCAGCGGCCCATCAAGTCCAACACTCTGTGTCACACAGTGGCAAAAAATGTTATATACACACATACACTGTGGCTAATAGCCACTGATGGACCTGTGCTCCATATTTTTATCTAAACCCATCTTGAAGGTGGCTATACTTGTGGCCGCCACCACCTCCTGTGGCAGTGAATTCCACATGTTAATCACCCTTTGGGTGAAGAAGTACTTCCTTTTATCCGTCTTAACCTGTCTGCTCAGCAATTTCATCGAATGCCCACGAGTTCTTGTATTGTGAGAAAGGGAGAAAAGTACTTCTTTCTCTACTTTCTCCATTCCATGCATTATCTTGTAAACCTCTATCATGTCACCCCGCAGTCGACGTTTCTCCAAGCTAAAGACTCCCAAGCGTTTCAACCTTTCTTCATAGGGAAAGTGCTCCAGCCCTTTAATCATTCTAGTTGCCCTTCTCTGCACCTTCTCTAAAGCTATAATATCCTTTTTGAGGTGCGGCGACCAGAACTGCACACAGTACTCCAAATGAGACCGCACCATCGATTTATACAGGGGCATTATGATACTGGCTGATTTGTTTTCAATTCCCTTCCTAATAATTCCCAGCATGGCATTGGCCTTTTTTATTGCAAACGCACACTGTCTTGACACTTTCAGTGAGTTATCTATCATGACCCCAAGATCTCTCTCTTGATCAGTCTCTGCCAGTTCACACCCCATCAACTTGTATTTGTAGCTGGGATTCTTAGCCCCAATGTGCATTACTTTGCACTTGGCCACATTGAACCGCATCTGCCACGTTGACGCCCACTCACCCAGCCTCAACAGATCCCTTTGGAGTTCCTCACAATCCTCTCTGGTTCTCACCACCCTGAACAATTTAGTGTCATCCGCAAACTTGGCCACTTCACTGCTCACTCCCAACTCTAAATCATTTATGAACAAGTTAAAGAGCATGGGACCCAGTACCGAGCCCTGCGGCACCCCACTGCTTACCGTCCTCCACTGCGAAGACTGCCCATTTATACTCACTCTCTGCTTCCTATTACTCAGCCAGTTTTTGATCCACAAGAGGACCTGTCCTTTTACTCCATGATTCTCAAGCTTTCATACCTTCATACCAAACCTTTAATGGCATAATAGATTCAGATAAAAATACACAGAATATAAAAATTTAAACATTGGAGATAAAATCAAAATAAAACCGAGCTTACAGATACATTCAAACATGGTCAGAATTAAATTTAAGGATGTCAGCCAGAAATTTTGCCACAGCCTCACTAACCACCCCCTCAGTATCACTCAATAAATAATAACAGGGTGGCAGAATAGACAAATCTGGAGAAAAAGAAAGCTTGCCAAATAAATCTTTACGGAGGTTATGGTAAAAAGAACAATCAAGCAATATATGCTGGATTGAGTCAGGGGTATTCGCTCCACAGGAGCAAAGTCTGTCGGCTAAAGGGACTCGCTGATATCTCCCTTGTAAAACTTTGGAGGGAAACGCGTTTAGTCTGGCCAACATAAATGCCCTGCGATGACTTGGAGTGGTTAGGTCTCTAAGGAGCCTTTGATGAGGAACTTTATCAAAAGCTTTCTGGAAGTCAAGGTAAACAACATCTATCGGGTCTCCTTTGTCCACATGTTTGTTCACCCCCTCAAAGAAATGCAACAGGTTAGTGAGGCAAGATCTTCCCTTGCAGAACCCATGCTGAGTCTTCCTCAATAACCCATGTTCATCAATGTGCCTACTCATTCTGTCCTTGATAATGGTTTCTACCAACTTTCCCGGTATTGAAGTCAGACTGACTGGCCTGTAATTTCCCGGATCTCCTCTGGAACCTTTTTTAAAGATGGGGGTGACATTTGCTACCTTCCAGTCCTCAGGAACGGAGGCAGATTTCAATGAAAGATTACAGATTTTTGTTAGAAGATCCACAAGTTCAACTTTGAGTTCCTTCAGAACTCTCGGATGTATGCCATCCGGACCCGGTGACTTATTAGTTTTTAATTTGTCTATCAGTTGTAGGACCTCCTCATTTGTCACCTCAATCTGACTCAGGTCTTTCAACACCCCTTCCAAAATTAGTGGTTCTGGGGCGGGCAAAAAGTTCTCGTCTTCTACAGTGAAGACGGAGGCAAAAAATTCATTTAGCTTTTCAGCCATTTCCCTATCCTCCAAAGCCCCAATGCATCCACCAGTTTGGGGGTGATTATGTCTCTGGTGCAGCCTAAGTCAGTCAAGGCTTTTACTTGCACAAACCGTTTGAGTTTACTGTTTAGCAAAATCACTGGTACGAAATATAACGACCCCGTTACTTTCACCCTGAGCGGTGCCGGTTCTTTGGCAGCGACCTGCTGGCTGGCACCATTTAGAGCCGGTCTGCTTCTTTGGAGTCAGAGTACTCATCTTGGAGGCACTCAAGGGGGTTCGGACAGCTGCTAGCCAGGTGGTTCGGATCCCCGCACCTGAAGCATTTGCGGGTCCCCGGGGCTTTCCCGCTGGTTCCCCCCCCCCCTTGTGATTTCTTCGTCTCCGCCTTCCCTCCTGGTTTCGGGTCACAGCTTGACTTGCTGCTCTGATGTTGCCGTTGCAAAGCCACTCTCTTCATGTACGTCTCCACCTCCCCTACCAGCTGGATCCATCCCACTAGGGTAGTGGGTCTGGCCTGCTGCAGGGCCCAATCCAAGATGCTTGCATTCAGCCTGCGGGTGAAGTGCTCAATCTTCATCAACTCACTCCACCCCCTCACTTTAGCCACGTTAGTACGGAACTCAGCCGCATACTCTCGAATTGACTTGGAGGCCTGCTGCATGTCCCTTAGAGCAGCCAAGGTGCAGGTCTCCTGCAACGGATCTTCATACTGGGCCAACAGAGCTTGTAGGAAGGTGGCTACAAAGTCCAGCTCCGGGCTCATGGCTTTGTACAGGCTCACATACCACCTCTTTGCAGCTCCCTTCAGTTTTGACCCCAGATAGTCCACACTACTGAATTCATCAGGGAAGGTGTTCCCCCAGTAGTGCATGTAACTATTTACCTGGATCGTGAAATACTCCACCTCCTTCGGGTCCTCGTCGAAGGTGGCATCCAGTTCTCTCCCGCTTCTCGCGGAGCTAGGGGCACCGCCGGCTGTGGTGGTGTGGTCGGAGGTCTAGCCGTGGGTGGTTGCGGGGCTCTCCTTGGACCGGGTGTTCCCAGGACTCTGTCGATTTGCCTGTTAAAGTCTCCGGCCATCATGGTGGTCATCGCCTGCATCTTGTCATGCAAGCCCTTGGCGAGCTCCTCGACCTCTTTACGAATCATCACTCGGAACTCGCAATCCATCTCATCTTCCTCATCTCTTGGGCCCAGTGCGTCGGGGTTCCCAAGTCCCACACCCAGAGGGGGTTCGGCCTCCACCCCGGTCACTACTGCAGCCACGGCGCCCTCTTCTTCTCCGGGCCTGGGGTTCTCACCCACTTCGTTCGCCATCTTCACCTTGCACATGTGCCCAGTCAGGATGGCTTCTCAGCGTGCTGGGGCCTCATCCATCGTGGTGGTGGAAGTACGAGGCTGCCACTGCCGTGGGGTGACCAATAGTTGTTGGATGTGGAGAGGGGAACTCGGTCCAGCTATTCTCCAGGCGTCCAGCACGTGCCACGGTGTGGTTGGTGCTCTTGCCCCTTCTTCAGGTTCTGGAAGTTCACTGCTTACTGGAATCTTTTCAGCCATTCGGCTACAAAGTTACCAGGGCGGTTAAACTTCTTGAAGATTACTCTCAATATGTCAAGCATGCGGGTTCAATGACGAGTCGAAGTTGATACAAAGACTACATTTATTAATAGACCAATACTTTGGTAACAGGTTCTTGAGAGTAATGCTGAATACACATTGATACAATACTTTTAAGGCCTACTTCAAAGGGATTGCAAGGGATGGGGTTGCGGGGTAGCATTCACACATAAACTATCATAAACGTCTACATTCCCATAGCATTATCAGAACTGTGTCCTTGCTTTCTCCAGATGTCTCTCACTTCCTTACAAGAATGTATGGGAAGGTGCTGATTACTTAGTTTCAGTTCCCACTACTTCTAATTATGAGCCATAAAGCAAGACTGGGGAAGGGAAAGAATAATAAGTTAGAAAAGTTGGATCCTCCATGACACTTCACAGACCAGGTTTAGGTAGGACCCCTAAACAATCAATTATCAATGGAATTTCACCATGCTTGACACAGAGTAATATACCACCATGGAATAGCTAATACAGAAAGCAGGAAAAATTAATTGCTTCCTAGTGACTAGTTTTGCCCCACATTGAGGGTTGCCATCACCCAGGTGGGGCCTCCACCTGGCCGACCTATTGTGTCTGACTGTGATTCAGCATTTGGGGAGGGACGGTGGCTCAGTGGTAGAGCATCTTCTTGGTAAGCAGAAGGTCCAAGGTTCAATCCCTGGCATCTCCAAAAAAGGGCCAAGGAAATAGGTGTGAAAAACCTCAGCTTGAGACCCTGGAGAGCTGCTGCCAGTCTGAGTAGACAGTACTGACTTTGATGAACTAAGGGTCTGATTCAGTATAAGGCAGCTTCATATGTCATTATAGCCATTATCTAAGTATGTAGATGCGCATATACAACCTTAGGTTAAGACCATTCCAGGACTTCTTAGGGATACAAAATACCAGAGGGAGTTGATTTGGCTACATTAGTGTAGTATCACTGTATACAAATATTCCTCATGAGGAGGGAAGGATGTACTTGCAGGAGGTCCTGGAACAGAGATCTGATAGGAGCCCCCCTTTGTTTTTCTTGACTGAACTAATAGACTTAATCTTGGTAAAGTTATTTTAGATTTAAAGATTATTATTTTTTCTACAGACAAAAGGAATTTCTATGGACAGTGACTTGCTCCGAGCCTGGCCAATATCTTTATGGCAAATTTGGAAAAACAATGTATTTGCAATGCATCAAATAATCCATTCTATGAAAATATTGTATTATATTTTTGATTTATTGATGACATTTTTCTTTTATATCAGGACTCAGGCAATATTAGAGATTTTTTTTCAGTGGATTAATAACGGTGCATGCATCGATTAAATTTGTTGGGACAACTGACAGTGAGAGCTTAAACTTTTTAGACATGTGCATTTTCCGTTCCACTGATAATAAGTTGGCAGTTAAACCATATGTGAAGAAGACAGATAAAAATTCATATTTAAAATATGATTCATATCATTCATTGCATCTGTGTAAAAATCTACCTTATGGCCAGTTTCTGTACATTCGTCGGAATGCAACTTATCAGAGGGACTTTGTAGAACAGGCAGACATCGTGTCATGTCGATTTCGGGATTGGGGGTATCCGGAACAAGTTATAAAACAAGCTTTGAAAAGGGTGGAAAAATGTGACAGAGCAGAATTGCTAAGGGATAACGTAAGAGCAAGAAAATCAGATGGGGTATCATGTGCCTTTGATTTTAGTAATAGATCTTATGAGATTAAAAGAATCATAGAGAAAAATTGGTTTTTGGTGCAGGATGTACCATGTTGTGAAAGGCCCCCCCTTTATTGGACTTAGGAAGACCAGAAGCTTTAGGAATATGTTGATTAGAGCTCATATGAAAACTGATATTAGGAAGGAAACCACAGCCCTTAAAGGGCACTTCCTGTGCGGGGCTTGCTCTGTATACGAATTGGCATGGCGTACAGATGAATTGATTTTACTACATTTTAAGAAGAAATTGACAACCTGGACAACCCGTGGAAGTAAAAGAGTCAAATATTTAATAAAATGTACATGTTCAAAATTATATGTGGGCTCTACAATTAGGACAAGGATTTGTGAACATCGTTCATGTTTAAGGAATGTCCAAAATGGCATTCCTTTAAGTCAGCATTTTGCTGAAGCAAATCACTCGCCTTCTGATTTTGTTTTTTTGGTTCTGGAAAAGTTTGAGGCACACCCCTATGTCAGGACAGATATTCAAAAACATCTTCTGAGACGAGAAAGTTACTGGATACACAACCTAAGAACAATGGCACCAATGGGTTTAAACCAGAGTCTGGATTGGTCTGTATTTTTGTAACAGGAGGCAGTTTGGTCTGTTTGTTGTAACAATATTTTGCTGTAACAATGCTGTGGAAAAAAATGGCAATAGTGTTTTTTGTAACTAAATAGAATTTTAGCAATGCATGTGCATGGTAACAAATTGATATAAGGTATTTGGCAATGTTAATGAATTGTATATTGTTATTGTTAGAACAAAATAGGAGTCAATTGCACCTTTAAGACCAATTTAGTTTTATTCAGAACGTAAGCTTTTGTGTGCATGCACACTTCTTCAGACGAGGTTCAGATGTTGTCTCTTTAAAACTGTGAGGTGATGTAACAGCTGCAATGAGTTTAGTGGCAAGCCTTTTGCAATGGGACATATCAAAGCAAGCAGTGTCTGTGATCTTGTAGGGACGCAACCAGCAGCATAGATTCAATGTGAGGCGTTGCCCATAGAATGAGTAGGACCGGGTCCCCACTAGCGAATGAACATCTCTGAATGTCTTATGTATGGAGTAAGAAAAAGAGCAAGGACACAGTAGGCCCATTGCGAGGGCAAGAAAGTGAAATTGTAACAGGTAATGAAGAGAGGGCAGAACTGCTCAATTCCTACTTTTCCTCAGTCTTCTCTTCTGAAAGGAACAGTGCTCAGCATGGAAAAATCAGAACATATAAGGAGGGTATGAAGTTCCATCCTAGGATAAGCATAGGGGTAGTACATAAACACCTAGTTTCTTTAAATGAAACTAAGTCCTCAGGGCCAGATGAACTGCATTCAAGGGTTCTAAAAGAGCTTGCGGATGTAATTTCTGAGCCTCTGGCTATTATTTTTGAGAATTCTTGGAGAACAGGAGAGATGCCGGAAGATTGGAGGCAGACAAATGTTGTCCCCATCTTCAAGAAGGGGAAAAAAAGAGGATCCTGGTATCTACTGACCCATCAGCTTGACGTCTATACCTGGGAAAGTTTTAGAACAAATCATCAAACAGTCTGTCCTGGAACATTTAGAAAGAATGGATGTGATTACTAAGAGCCAGCATGGTTTTCTCAAGAACAAGTCATGTCAGACTAACCTGATCTCTTTTTTGAGAAAGTGACTACCTCGCTGGATCGGGGGAATGCTGTAGACATCGTTTATCTTGATTTCAGGAAGGCTTTTGATAAGGTTCCACATACTATCCTTGTTGACAAGTTGGTAAAATGTGGTTTGGATTCTGTTACCATTAGGTGGATCTGTAACTGGTTGACAGATCGCACCCAAAGAGTCCTTGTGAATGGTTCCTCATCCTCTTGGAGAGGAGTGACAAGTGGAGTGCCTCAAGGATCTGTCCCGGGACCTGTTTTGTTCAACAACTTTATCAATGATTTGGATGAAGGAATAGAGGGAATGCTTATTAAATTTGTAGATGATACCAAATTGGGAGGGGTTGCAAACACAGAAGAAGACAGAAACAGGATACAGGATCACCTTGACAAGCTGGAAAACTGGGCTAAAATCAATAAAATGAATTTTAACAGGGATAAATGTAAAGTTCTGCATTTAGGTAGGAAAAATCCAATGCATGGTTATAGGATGGGGGAAACTTGTCTTAGCAGTAGTGTGTGCGAAAAGGATCTAGGGGTCTTAGTGGATCATACGCTGAATAGGAGTCAAAAGTGTTATGCGGTGGCTAAAAAGGCAAATGCAATTCTGGGCTATAGTGATGTGATCACGTGATGTGATGGTATCGCTTTACTCTACTCTGGTAAGACCTTCCCTGGAGTATTGTGTTCAGTTTTGGGCACCACATTTTAAGAAGGATATAGACAAGCTGGAATGGGTCCAGAGGAGGGCGACGAAGATGGTGAGGGGTCTGGAGACCAAGTCCTATGAGGAAAGGTTGAAGGAGCTGGGGGATGTTTAGCCTGGAGAGGCGGCGACTGAGAGGTGATATAATCACCATCTTCAAGTACTTGAAGGGCTGTCATATAGAGGATGGTGAGGAATTGTTTTCTTTGGCCCCGGAAGGTAGGACCAAAACCAATGGGTTGAAATGAAATCAAAAGTGTTTCTGGCTCAACATTAGGAAGAACTGTTAGAGCGATTCCTCAGTGGAACAGGCTTCCTCAGGAGGTGGTGGGTTCTCCTTCCTTGGAAGTTTTTAAACAGAGGCTAGATGGCCATCTGACAGCAATGAAGATCCTGTGGATTTAGGGAGAAGTGTTTGTGAATTTCCAGCATTGTGTAGGGGGTTGAACTAGAGGTCCCTTCCAACTCTATGATTCTATGAAATCGGTATGTAAAAAATAGGGGGTGGGTTTATATATATTTTTGTTAATAATGTTTTGGAAAATATTTTGTGTACTGGGGGGGGTGGGGGGGTGGGCTCCCTCTGGGTATCCTACCCCCCCAGGGAAAGTGTATGCGCAATACATAGCCTCTCTTCTCCCGGTGTAGTGAACGCCGCGTGGTCACTGTCTGGCTATGCCTGGCAGAGGGTCACTGCAATGGCCTCTCCTGCATTACTGCATCCGTAGCAACACCTTCTCGATGGTCCCCCCCGTTTTTCACAGAGTTTGCTACGTCATGGTGCGACCGAATTGTCCGGCGGTATAACCGGATGGGCAGGCTGCGCCCACCAACCTCGCCAGCCTACGAGAAGGAAAACTCTAACATCAAACCCGGGCAGATAGAGCTTGTTAATGTAACACCTACCACCTGGAGGACTCGCTGCCGGCGTCCCGGCTTACTGGGCTATGGCAGATGACCCCCAGGTGAAAGGGTGGAGCCAGTACCGCGCACACTGGGCTTCACCTAAAAAATTCCTCTGCGCAGGCCTGAAGGGCATATCCACATACACAACCCACAACGCACCAAGTCCTGCAGCGATGGGCAAGGGGCGAAACGGCAGGTGGAAGGTGCCACGGGAAGCCACAGTCCCGATCCTGCATGTAGGCGGTTCAGGGTATTGGTCGCCTGATGCTAACCCGGAGACGAAAGCATTTTTCGGCAGCACCCTGAATGACCAAGCAGCCTTATCTAGGGACAGCACTGCTTGCTCCACACGGAGAGGGGCCTAGAAAAGGTGGCCTAAACAAAGCTCGTCTCCTCCACCCCAGTTGGCTAGCCGCGGTCAACGGGCATCCTTACTTGCGGTCAAAAAATAACAACAAAGAAAAGGCATGCACCTGCCTCACAAAGTGTGCAAAGACTAAAGCTTGCGTGTTGGAACATCAGAACCATGCTCGACACAGTAGACATTGGTCGCCCTGAACAACGCTCTGCTCTAGTTGCCCACGAACTTCTCAGGTGGAATATCGACATAGCAGCTCTCAGTGAGGTCCGTTTCCCTGAGGAAGGTAGTCTTCAAGAACACGGTGCTGGCTATACCCTCTACTGGTCGGGTAAGTCAAAGGCTGAGAGCCGCCTTTCTGGCATTGGCTTCATGGTCAGGAACTCCATTGCCTCCAAACTCGAAAACCTGCCAACAGGTCACTCAGATCACATCATGTTCATGCGCCTCCCACTTCAAAACAAGCAGCATGCAACACTCTTCAGTGTGTATGCCCCAACCCTTCAAGCAGATCCTGCAGAAAAGAACAAGTTCTATGCTGATCTACACAACCTCGTACGGAAGACCCGTACAGAGGACAAGGTGATCATCCTTGGCGACTTCAATGCCAGAGTAGGTAAAGACTCGGAAGCCTGGAAAGGAGTACTTGGCAAACACGGCATTGGCAACTGCAATGACAACGGGCGCCTCCTGCTAGAATTCTGCATGGAGCACCAACTCACCAACACCAACACTATCTTCCAGCAGAAGAACAGTCTGAAGACAACCTGGATGCACCCACGGTCCAAGCACTGGCACCTTATCGACTACATTCTGGTGCGCCAGAGAGACCTTCGAGATGTCTTACACACCCGAGTAATGCCCAGTGCAGAATGTCATACGGATCATCGTCTTGTACGCTGCAATCTCCGTCTTCACTCTAAACCCACACCCAGGAGAGGAGGTATCCCTCGGAGGAAGTTTCAGGTTGGCAGTCTCCAGTCAGCCGAAGTTAAAGCTGCCTTCCAGGCAAAACTCCAGTCAAGAATTGAGGACCCCAGTTGCCCCACAGACGCTTCTCCAGAAGCACTCTGGGAACACCTAAAATCTACCGTCCTGCAGATCTCTGAAGAAGTCCTCGGGTTCTCCACAAGGAAGAACAAGGACTGGTTTGATGAGAACAATCAAGAGATCCAAGATTTACTGGTGAAAAAGATATCTGCCTACTAAGCACATCTTGCTCAGCCCTCCTGTCCTGGGAAAAAAGCAACCTTTCACGCTGTATGTAGCAACCTCCAGCGCAAGCTTCGAGACATTCAGAATGAGTGGTGGACCAAGCTTGCAGAGAGAACCCAGCTGTGTGCAGACACTGGTGATTTAAGAGGGTTCTACGAAGCCCTGAAGGCAGTATATGGTCCATCATATCAGACTCAGAGTCCCTTGCGTAGTGCAGACGGCCAAGTGCTCCTCACAGACAAGGCATCCATATTGAACCGGTGGTTGGAGTATTTTCAGGTTCTCTTCAGTGCCAACCGCGTAGTTCAAGATTCAGCAATCCACCTCACCCCACTTCAACCAGTGAAAACAGAGATGGATGAGATCCCCACTCTAGAAGAGACTGTTAAAGCCATCAAGCAACTGAAAAGTGGCAAGGCAGCAGGAGTTGATGGAATTCCACCAGAGATCTGGAAGCATGGGGGCACAGTACTACATAGCTCACTTCACAAAGTACTTGTCACCTGCTGGGAACAAGGCAAATTACCACAGGACTTTCGCGATGCAATCATCATCACCCTATACAAGAACAAAGGGGGAAAGTCAGACTGCTCCAACTACCGGGGGATAACCCTGCTCTCCATCGCAGGCAAAATCCTTGCCAGAATACTCCTGAACAGACTGGTGCCCACCATTGCAGAAGAACTCCTCCCAGAGAACCAGTGCGGCTTCAGAGCTAACAGGAGCACCACCGACATGGTATTTGTTCTCAGGCAGCTCCAAGAGAAATGCAGGGAACAGAACAAGGCTCTGTATGTGACTTTTGTCGACCTTACCAAAGCTTTCGATACCGTTAGCAGGAAGGGCCTGTGGCAAATCTTGGAACGTTTAGGATGTCCCCCAAGGTTTCTCAGCATGATCATCCAGCTACACGAAGACCAGCGAGGCCAAGTCAGACACTGCAACAACCTCTCGGAGCCCTTCCCAATAGGCACAGGTGTAAAGCAAGGCTGCGTTCTCGCGCCAACTCTCTTTACGATCTTCTTTAGCATGATGCTTCAAAGAGCCGCAGTAGATCTAGATGATGACGATGGTGTCTACATCCGCTATCGCACCGATGGCAGCCTGTTCAACCTGAGGCGACTAAAGGCCCACTCCAAGACAATGGAAAAACTCATCCGAGAGCTACTGTTTGCTGATGATGCTGCACTCGTCTCCCACTCGGTATCAGCTCTGCAGCATATGACGTCCTGCTTTGCAGAGGCTGCCAAGCTATTCGGCCTAGAAGTTAGTCTGAAGAAGACAGAAGTTCTCCACCAGCCTGCACCCCAGGAAGATTATCACCCTCCCTGCATCACTGTGGGTGAATCAGTTCTGAAGACAGTCCAGCAGTTCAGCTACCTGGGGTGCATCATCTCCTCAGATGCTAAGATCGACAAGGAGATTGACAACAGGCTGGCAAAGGCAAACCGTGCATTTGGCCGACTACACAAAAGAGTGTGGAGCAACAAGCATCTGAAAAAAGGCACAAAGATCAACGTTTACAAAGCAGTTGTGATGACAACCCTCATCTACGGCTCCAAATCGTGGGTTTTATACCGTCATCACCTGCGACTCCTCGAGCGCTTTCATCAGCGCTGCCTTCGCACCATCCTCAACATCCAGTGGAGTGACTTTGTGACCAACACTGAAGTTCTCAAGTGGGCGGAGGTTACCAGCATCGAGGCACTGCTGTTGAAGACGCAGCTGCGCTGGGCAGGGCATATTTCTAGGATGGAAAACCACCGCCTTCCCAAGATTGCCCTGTATGGCGAACTCTCCACCGGCCATCGAAATAGAGGGGCACCAAAGAAGAGGTACAAGGACTCCTTGAAGAAATCCCTTGGCACCTGTCGCATCAACCATCACCAGTGGTCTGACCTAGCCTCAGATTGCAAAGCATGGAGGCACACCATCCACCAGGCTGTCTCTTCTTTTGAGAACGCACGCATAGCTGGTCTTGAGGACAAAAGGAGATTGAGGAAGAATCGCACTGCTACAGCACCAACCCTAAATCAGACTTTTCCCTGCAGCCATTGTGGCCGGACCTGCCTGTCTCGCATTGGTCTTGTCAGCCACCAGCGAGCCTGCAGCAGACGTGGACTATTGCACCCTTCTTAAATCTTCGTTCGTGAAGCCAAGCCGAGAGGTTTACATTTTGTCTTAGGAGGAGAAATGCACAGTGATGTGTGGTGCAACTCGTGACTGAGGAAGGTGTGGCCGAAACCGGTCTCCTATTATTCCTTATCCGAGGATTTATTTCCATGAAAAACAGTATTCTAAGTACTGGAGTCTGGACTGTATCAGAGAATTTTGAACACTGGGAGTTTTTGCATTCTTTATATAATTTTGTTGCATTGTGTCTTTAAATAATATTTCTTTAAGAATCTTGTACGTGCTACTCAGATACATTGTAATTTTTCACCCAGTAGGCAGCAGACCTCTTGGGATGAAAGGTCCAGTCAGCAGACTTTGGGCTCTACCCCTCTGAGTGGGGGATCGCCAGTTCCCTGCACACACCTCGTCCTCTGTTGGGAAGCAGAAGCTTGAGACCGATTTCTCACTGGGCTTGTTCCAGTTGGAGAGCCCTTTTGCTTTCGGGGCTTATCTCCATTTCCGCACAAGTTGCCCTGAAGCTGTGAGTTGGTGTGCTGCTATTCCGCAGCAAGCAAGATCCTCTGGCAAGCAGTTTCTGCTTGCTGCGGAAAAGCACCGCACCAACTTGCAGCTCCACGGCAGCTTTTGCGAAAATGGAGAGAAGCCCTGGGGGCAAAAGGGCTCTCTACTTGGAACAAGCCCTAATGCAAAATCGGTCTGAGTCTCCTCATCCACAGAGTCCTGAGAAACTTCCTTCAAGCTTTGTGGAGGCTGGGGAAGTAGCCCTTGGTCTAGTGGTTCAGAATCACTACTACAGGGAGATCCTGGAACCAGTTGCTTAGCAGCAAGGGCTCAGAATGTCTCCTGGTTGTCCTGTTCCTGTGGGGTTGCATTTTTGCATTCATCCTCCTCCTGTGTTGGGTTCTCCTCCATTTGCTGACTTACCACTTCCTCTTTTGCAGGCCACTCTTCTCCGAGAGTAGGCCATGTGCCGGCCAATGGAGAGCCTCTCTGTATTTGGCTTTTGAAGCAGCTCTGCTGCTGCTCAGACCGCTGTTGTCCTGGCTGGAAGGAGAAAAAAGGTAAAGCCGACAGGTGTGATGTTGCTTTGTTTCCAGGCAGCGCCTGGCCTTGCAAAGGCTTTTACTGGGCTCTGCCACTCTGGAAGGAATGGGAGGGGCACTTCCTGTGGGGGGGGGTGATCCTGGGACCGTGGGGGTGATGGTTTCTTGGGGGCCATTCAGCCTGATGGGGGAGAGAAAGAGCGGTGGTGTGAGTTTGATGGTCAGGAAAAATTGAATGGGAAAAGATTCGACCCTAACCGAAGTAGATGACCAAAGGGCTGAGAAAGCCAAACCAAAGTGGGGGGGGGGGGGTGGAAATAGAAACGTTAATGCAGAAAATGAAGTACTAATACAAAATGTTTCAGTAGAATACAGAGCAATAAAATCTGATAATAAAAACAATGGCTTTATGTCTGGCACCTACGCAGGGCACCTTTGCCTCCTGTGGCCCAAATACCTGTGCCTGCCCGGATGTCCTGAGGCCACTTTCCAATGACCGGACTAAACCCTGGTCTCACCAAGCCATTCAGGCCTTCTTTGCTGGCCCCTAATAAATTGCTCTCCACTGGATATCTGTCAGTGATGGAAAGTAAAAGAGGCCTGACCAAGCCCAGAAGGAATCCTAAAAATAAAGAGGAGAAATGGTTAAGATAAAGGTAAAGGTGGGGACACGGAGCCGATGAAGGCTTCTGGAGGGGGATGTGAAAAAGAGAAGAGATTCATGACCATCCATACAGATCTGATTTTTACTTTAAAGAAAAAGAAAAGATGAGTGCTTCCTTGCGGGTTTCTTGCTGGGCTCTTCTCTAATCAAGGGTGTGCACATCCTCCCAACCCTATTGGGCACCAGCCAGCACTGCAACCAAGATGTCTAGGGTTGATGTCCAGGGTTTTCCAGGGTTGTGCTTCTGTTCCTGCTTCCGCACTGCCCGCTCTCCCCCACTCTCCAGTTTCTGGGAAGTGGTCGCTTGCTTTGAGGCTTCAGAGACACATGGAAATGGTTAAGAATGGTTCCTCATCCTCTTGGAGAAGAGTGGCAAGTGGAGTGTGTCAAGGATCTGTCCTGGGACCTGTTTTGTTCAACATCTTCATAAATGATTTGGATGAAGGAATAGAGGGAATGCTTATTAAATTTGCAGATGATACTAAATTGGGAGGGGTTGCAAACACAGAAGAAGACAGAAACAGGATACAGGATTATCTTCACAGGCTGGAAAACTGGTCTAAAATCAATAAAATGAATTTTAACAGGGATAAATGTAAAGTTCTGCATTTAGGTAGGAAAAATCCAATGCATGGTTATAGGATGGGGGAGTGTTGTCTTAGCAGTAGTATGTGCGAAAAGGATCTAGGGGTCTTAGTGGATCATACACTGAACATGAGTCAGTGTGATGCAGTGGCTAAAAAGGCAAATGCAATTTTGGGCTATATCAACAGAAGTATAATGTCCAGATGACATGAAGTGATGGTATCACTTTACTCTGCTCTGGTAAGATCTCACCTGGAGTATTGTGTACAGTTTTGGGCACCACATTTTAAGGATATAGACAAGCTAGAACGGGTCCAGAAGAGGGTGACGAAGATGGTGAGGGGTCTGGAAACCAAGTCCTATGAGGAAAGGTTGAAGGAGCTGGGGATGTTTAGCTTGGAGAGGAGGTGGCTGACAGGTGATATGATCACCATCTTCAAGGACTTGAAGGGCTGTCATATAGAGCAGAGCCCCCCAACCTTTTTGGCACCAGGGACCAGTTTGTGGAAGACAATTTTTCCACGGAGCAGTGGGGGTGGGGATGCTGGGTATTTTGCTGCCCTAGACTGCCCCCACACCTGTCCCTGCCCCCCCGTGGGGGTCTTTAAATAAGGAGTAGGTGAAGGTCTCTGCTTCATTCTGTGGCCTGGTTGCTAACAGGGGTTGGGGGCCCCTGATATAGAGAATGAAGTGGAATTGTTTTCTGTAGTCCCAGAAGGTAGGATCAGAACCAATGAGTTGAAATTAAATCTAAAGACTTTCCGGCTCAACATTAGGAATTACTTCCTGACCGTTAGAGTGATTCCTCAGTGGAACAGGCTTCCTTGGGAGGTGGTGGGCTCGCCTTCCTTGGAGGTTTTTAAGCAGAGGCTAGATGGCCATCTGACAACAATGAAGATCTTGTGAATTTAGGGGGAAGTGTTTGTGAGTTTCCTGCATTGTGCAGGAGGTTGAACTAGATGACCCTGGAGGTTCCTTCCAACTCTATGATTCTATGATAATCAGGCTTCGAAATGGTCTACAGATTGCATAATACTTTGCAAGAGATATGGGACCAATAGCATAGAATCATAGAGTTGGAAGGAACCTCCAGGGCCATCTAGTCCAACCCTCTGCACAATGCAGGAAACACACTGTGCAGAGGGTTGGACTAGCAATTTGACAAATATTTTTACTGATTTTAAAAACAAACACCTGAACAGCTGAAAGTATATAACAGGGGTGGCCAAAGTGTTACTCGGGAGCCACATGTGGCTCTTTTACACTCCCTGGAGAAGATCCTGATGTTAGGAAAGTCAGAAGGCAAAAGAAAGGGACGGCAAAAGATGAGATGACTGGACAGTGTTACTGATGTAACAAACACAAATTTGAGCAGACTTTGGAGGATGGTGGAAGACGGGAGGGGCCTGGCGTGACTTTGTCCATGGGGTCGCAAAGAGTCGGACTCGACTGTGCGACTGAACAACAAATACATATTTATGTATAAATATATTTACACATGCATTAGTCACATTGGATTATTATTTTCTGGTATTTAATTATGTTTTCTATCTCACCTTGTCTGTTTAAGTCAGGAAAGGGATCTTAAGCTTCCAGTAGTATGAGAGCAGCTTAATCATTCAGGTGAAGTTGTATTTCTGGTAGATGAATGTGTTCTAGGCTTAGAAAATGGCCAGAGTGGTCATATTCAAGATGGATTCTTTGATGCAAAATGGAGTTCTCTGACAATATGGAGACATGCCAAAGTAAGAATGGGGAAAGAGTGTGGAAATTACCCCAAATGTTATAATGACATTTGGCAGGGAAAGTCAAGATGATATTTATCATCTAGTTTTGACGTGGAATGGATTTTTTGGTATGATGAGTAATGGATTTCAGAGCCAAAGAATTGACCCCTCACACGAGATTGGCTGAATTGGGTGGTCAGACCACTCAGAGATTTAGATAAAAGGAAGGGGTAGCAGACCAGAAATTCAGAACAAGCCTGACCAAGGTCTTGATTCCCCACCTCATCCTTTGAAGGCATACAGAAGGAATATGAGATGCTACCATGCTTTGCAAGAAATGAACTAAGTAAACTTTGCTTAAGCTTTGCTTTGCTAAAGACAATAGGCAAGACATTATGGGACATTAGACTGATAGCTATGTATTCATTGTAACTGTTTCATGAAATTCCTGAATTGTAATTGGATTCTGAATAAATGGCCATGTATTTAAGGACTCCTGAGTCTGTTGTTTCTCTGTCTCTAAGGGGTGTTCCCAGAGGCTTAGTTAACGATGCCCTCTCGCAAATTTGAGCTAAAACTCTTCACCATAGAGGTTAACATCTCCCTCCTCCATCATTTTGCCTCCCTTCCTGCCTCCCTCCCTGCCTTCCCGCCTGCCTCCCACCCTCCAACATCTGACATTTATGTCTTGTAGCTCTCAAATATCTAGTTTTTATTCTGTGTGGCTCTTGGCCACCCTGGTATAGAAGAGCCAGCAGAATTTATGGAATCCAGAAAGTGAAAACATAACAGACAACAGACAAATCAAAAGATGAGCGTTGTAACTTATCAACTGAACAATCATTCAGAAGACAAATATTTGACAGCATGATTTTTTATTTAAGCTCGAGATATGAAGCTTTAAATGAGAAATCTGCTGATTTTTCTTTTCTCAACTCATCTGCTAATTTTTTTTTAAAAGCAGTGGATTTAATATGACAATTTGAATGCCTCAGAGATTTTGACAGACATTCAGATTTTTAAGCATCAGTTTTTAACATTGTTTCTAGACATCTAATTTGCTACTAGATTGGAACTTCTCCAGTTTCTGCATGAATATAATCTGTCTGAATGTCATCCAGATTTAGAAATTGCTCTTCAAATATCTCTCTGTTTGCCAGCAACGGTGGCTTCTTGTGGAAGAAGTTTTGACTTAAAATGATTAAAATCTTCCTTCAAGCATCCATCGGTCAGGAGAGATGAACAAACATGCCTTTCTTGTCCACAGAACAGAGTGGCAAATAGTACTAATAAAACTAATTTTGATGCAATTATTGATGACTTTGCCTCATTGAAAGCACGAAAAGTACAACTTTAAAATGGTCATATCTCGTGTAGTTTTATTTTGTGTTTTCTTTTAAATAATAATTTCTCACTAATTAAATAAAGTATGAAATATTTTCATTTATTAAATAATAATTTTTCACTTATTCGACTGTGTTTATATTTCATGATTGAAATAAATGCTTGATTGAAATCATTATATCATATATCTCTAGCCTCTTGATAATAGTACAGACCTGTGTCATGTTCCTCCTCCTTAGATTTATTTTCTTCTAAACAGAATGCCTCAGACTCCAGACTCTCCATTTCCTCAAGCCTCTGACTATTTTGGCCGCTTTCTTGCACCTCCATCATACAGCTTGTTAGGATAAGATCTTGCCTTATCTTATCTTAACATTAAGCAGTGCAGCAAGAACTAGATGCATCTTTCTAAGCACAGTTGTAACTTACATTTACTCATGTGGTGGGCAGCCACATGGAAGCTTCTCCCCAGGATGAAACTTGGTGGGTCTTGAAGGGGCTTCCTGCTGCCGGAGTCCAGCTTTGTTTCCTGGCATGAGGTCCATCTTGCTGTTTGCTACCTTGCTCAGTCCTAACAACCTCCCAGTCTGGGTTTGCCTTTCCTTCCACCACCTCTGAGTTGTGTGCCCTTTCCCTTCCTTTTCATTGAATGATAATGGATGTGTTTGGATTTTTTAAAATGTGGATACTTTTAAGAAGCCTTGATGCCATCACGATAATTTAAAAGCTGTCACAAAACCGTTATTAAAACAACCACCTCCAATTTTAGCCCTCCCTCCAAATCCCAGGCTCCAGAAACGTTACTGGCCTGAGATGCACCCCCCCTTCCCAAGCACCCAGGGACTCTCTCAAAGGTGCTCAGGCTTGGAGGGACAATATCCTCCTTTTCCAGGGAATGTAGCAGCAACCGACTTATATGTTTAGAATAAGAGACTGAGTGAGCTGAAAATTTACTGAACAGTTTTAGGATGCATTTCAGGAAGCTCTTTATCTGTTTTGATGGAGCAGTGCATGCCAGTGCTGGATCTATGGCAGCAGCCATTTCTGTGCATCCATCACAAACCCAATCTTCTTCGTGGTCTCTGTGCTTCAAACTCATGGGATAGTACACTTGCGCCAATCCCCGAATTGGTACCTAAAAAGCCCGGGATTTTTCCGCGCTCAGCGCCAATGGGCATGCACAGGCATCCCATTACGCATGCTCACTGGCGCCAGCACAGGAATCCCGCCAGTTCCTTTCTGACCACCGCGCTGAGAGGATTCCCTTTCGTGTGTCCCGGGTCGTTGAGGTAGTCGTTGGATTGCCTTTATCTCTTGTTGTATATAGCCCGTTTGTTATTTTCTTAGTGTAGTTAGTTGTTAGTTAGTTAAAAAAAAAGTGTTGTTGTTGGACTTGCCCTTCGGGGCCTCGCTTTTCCCCGTTTTTTCCCCTCAAAACTTTCCTGAGCGGTTTTTTTCCTTGCGTCTATGGAAAGGCGCTGGGTTTTTTTCAAGAGGTGCCAATCTTGTGGGAAGAAGATTGCCCCCCCTGACGGCCACTCCCTTTGTCTCCTTTGCCTGGGTGAAGGGCACCGTGTGGACTCTTGTGTGCATTGCCTAAGCTTCTCTAAGCAGACGTGCAAGAATTGAGCAGCGAGACTTTCGGCTGCATTGGTTGAATCGGCACTTCAGCCGCAGAAGATGGCAGATGCCCATTGAGCGCGGGCGATCCACAAAGCGAAAAGGCGTCGGGATGAGTCGGGGACCCGATCATCTGCGCCGAAAAAGGCGAAGTCTAAGGAGAAGCGGAAGAAGAGGTCGTCCGGCACTCCCTCGCCTTCTTGAGATGCTTCGGCATCGACGGCTCCACCAAGAAAAATCCTGGCATCCCCTCGTCTCAGCCCTTCGGTGTCGAGAGGCAGCGCTTCACAGCAACTCCGTTTCTCAGCATGAGAGCAAGAGATTGATCTCACCCAGCGATCCCATTCCTCTGGATCAAGGCGGCGTAGTGAGAGTGACTCGGTCTCAGAAGTAGAGGTCTCGACACCGATACAATTCGCGGAGCCGATGCACCAGGCGAAAAGTCGAAGAGTAGTGGAACCATCATCAGCACTTCGTCGCTTCCCACCACCACCACCACCTTGGGATCAGCGTCATTGGCCTTCGCCATATTCGTACTCCTATACACCATACCAATGGTACCCCCCACGGGACTATACAGAGTGGGACCGACAAGCTGAGGCATCTCAGATGACGAGACTCTCCCATCACTCCAGACCTTGCCCGTTGGCAGCGATCTCCGTCTCACCTGAGAGGCGCGTTGTACCGGTGGAGGAGTCCCGCTTACGTTCGTCGGTAGCGATTCGATCACCAATCAGAGAGTCGACACCGATGCTTTTGGAGCATTCGCTGCGAAGAGAGTCCTCCTTGTCGGAATCAGAAATCGGTACTGACTATCCGGAAAGAGCTCCAGAACCTTCACCAGTGTCGCATACGGCTGAGGATCTTCCTATTTCGCCATCGGAGGATCTGAAGTCATATGGAGACCTGGTTAAGAGGATGGCGACCTCGCTTTCCCTTCCGATATCACAGCCGCAGCCTGTCGTGGATGATACAATCTTCGACATAATGCAGCGTGACACATCTACAGCTATTGCATTAGAACATAAGAACATCAGAGAAGCCATGTTGGATCAGGCCAACGGCCCATCCAATCCAACACTCTGTGTCACACAGTGGCAAAAAATTTTATATATATACACACACTGTGGCTAATAGCCACTGATGGACCTCTGCTCCATATTTTTATCTAAACCCCTCTTGAAGGTGGCTATACTTGTGGCCGCCACCACCTCCTGTGGCAGCGAATTCCACATGTTAATCACCCTTTGGGTGAAGAAGTACTTCCTTTTATCCGTTTTAACCTGTCTGCTCAGCAATTTCATCGAATGCCCACGAGTTCTTGTATTGTGAGAAAGGGAGAAAAGTACTTCTTTTTCTACTTTCTCCATCCCATGCATTATCTTGTAAACCTCTATCATGTCACCCCGCAGTCGACGTTTCTCCAAGCTAAAGAGTCCCAAGCGTTTCAACCTTTCTTCATGGGGAAAGTGTTCCAGCCCTTTAATCATTCTAGTTGCCCTTTTCTGGACTTTCTCCAATGCTATAATATCCTTTTTGAGGTGCGGCAACC
The DNA here is from genome assembly GCF_032191835.1 of Heteronotia binoei. Taxonomy (NCBI): domain Eukaryota; kingdom Metazoa; phylum Chordata; class Lepidosauria; order Squamata; family Gekkonidae; genus Heteronotia; species Heteronotia binoei. Next base: position 137,809,460 of record NC_083229.1, read on the forward strand.
AGAACTGCACACAGTACTCCAAATGAGACCGCACCATCGATTTATACAGGGGCATTATGATACTGGCTGATTTGTTTTCAATTTCCTTCCTAATAATTCCCAGCATGGCGTTGGCCTTTTTTATTGCAATGCACACTGTCTTGACATTTTCAGTGAGTTATCTACCATGACCCCAAGATCTCTCTCTTGGTCAGTCTCTGCCATTTCACACCCCATCAACTTGTATTTGTAGCTGGGATTCTTGCCTGTGACGAAGGTGATCCTCCTGGCAGTGAAGGAGCCCTGGGCGAAGCCTGCCTCCACTCCAGTGTCATCAAGGAGACTGGACCACATGTATCGGGTCCAAGAGACTGGAGCAGAATTCCTCTTCTCACATCCGAAGTCAAATTGTTGTTTGGCTATAGCAAAACCCTCCTTCTGCAGCTTTTTTGCCGCCGCTCGTTTTTCCTCGCTCAGGGAGGACAGGAGAGTGGTGAGCTGATCCCATACAGAGTATTGGTATCTATCCATGCACGCAGCATAGTTAGATACCTTTACTCCCAGAGCCCCTGCAGAGTAAAACTTCCTCCCCACATTGTCCAGCTTCTTCCCTTCCTTATCTGGTGAAGAAGAATGAACCTTGCGAGCCTTTGAGGAAGATGACACAACCACAGAATTCGGCTTCGGATGTGAGAAGAGGAATTCTACTCCAGCCTTCCAGTTCAAAGCCCTTCCGTTCGGGTGTTCACGAAGATGATGAGCATTGTGGCTGCCCATCTCCGGCTTCAAGGGATAGTCGTTTTTCCATACATCGATGACTGGCTCCTTGTGGTGGAGTTGAAAGAGGCTTTATCATCCCACATTGCTGTCACTCTTCTTCTTCTCGACACCTTGGGTCTGCAGGTCAATTTGAAGAAATCACACTTTACTCCATCAAGGACAGTTCAGTTCATAGGGGCTTTGCTGGATACGAACCTGCATCATGCATTCCTGACTCAGCAGAGAGCGGTGGACATCATCAACCTTGTGAACTTCTGCAAAGTCAAAAGTGGGGCACGGCGCAGTAGCTGCAGTGGATGCTGGGGCTGATGGCGGCAATGACAAGCGTGCTACTTTTTTGCAAAGCTGAGGATGAGAGACCTGCAACTCTGGTTTCTCCATCAGTTTCGACCATTGAGAGACTCACCTTGGAAGAGGTTTACCATTCCACCGGCGATTCTTCAATCTCTGCATTGGTGGAGGTCAAAGAGAAACATTTGCCAGGGAGCTCCATTTCATCTCCCTGCACCTTCTGTGACTTTCACAACAGATGCATCTTTGTGGGGTTGGGGGGCCCACATGGACGGTCTCTGTGTGGGGGGCCCTTGGCCTCTGAAATTGACTCACTGCCACATAAATTATTTAGAACTGCTGGCAGTTCATTTTGCTCTCCGCTCCTTCCATCCCCTGGTGACGGGGAAGGTTGTTGTGTTGCTAATGGACAATACCACTGCCCTTTGCTACATCAACAGGCAGGGGGCGACAGTCTCTCGACGGCTCTGTGCCCTGGCTCTGGATCTGTGGTCGGAGTGCCTGGACTACGACATCTTCGTGAAGGCTGCACATCTCCCTGGGGTCCTCAACTTGCAGGCAGACTCCCTCAGCAGGGGCGCGGCTTCCCCGCACGAGTGGGAAGTGCAGTGGCACTTCCTCCAACCTGTTTTCCTCAGGTAGATGTCTTTGCCACAGCCGAGAATGGAAGTGTCCTCTGTTTTGTTCCAGAGGGGGTGCGGATCCAGAGTCGTTGGGAGACCGTCTGCTGTTTCTGTGGGAAGGTCGGTTCCTCTATCTGTTTCCGTCTCTGCTGTTGTTGACGAAGGTGGTCAACAAAATCACAAGAGAGAGACCGTGCTGCATCCTGGTGACTCCCTGGTGGCCTCGCCAGAACTGGTTTCCGATCCTGCTCCAGTTGGTGAGGGGGGTCTTCTACCAGTTTCTGGCGGAACCGGACCTTCTGTCAGCTCAGGGAGGTGTCAGAACTTAAGAACTTCAAACGGATCCCATACTTGGTTTCAAAGCTAGGACTTTATTAAAGAGAACTAAGTACTGGAAGAGACGAGATAACAGTGATGGCAAGGGCCAACACTGGTACAGTTTTATACACTAAAGCAAACACATCACAAAGCCACAATTCACACCGTTGCAAGCACATCTGTCTTCCCACCATCCACTATCAGCAAGGAGGTTGCCTCCTTGTTCTGAAGGCCACACGGCTTGACTTCAAAGGGCACCAGTGTGAGAATGTGCAGAGACACACCATAATTCAATCTACAGCCCTAAATATTTTGGATACCAGTAGGGCAAGGTTAATTGCTACATAGGCACTCGGGGTTGTTAAGAGGTTACAACATGGAGTCAGTTTGGTTCAGTTACAATCTGAGCATGAGCAATACTAAAGATACAAAGCCAGTACTGGTTACATTACAGTGAAGCCTCAGCAATAGTTACAAGTTCTGACATACTGCCCCCCCTAAGCGCCCCCCCTACGGGGAACGAACTTGGGCTTGTGTGGGTACAGTAGGTTAAACTTTTTCAGCAGTTGCGGAGCGGATACATCCTGTGACTTGACCCACTCGTCACAGCTCGGAGGGAAGTGTTTCCATCTGATCAAGTAATACAACTGGCCCCTTTTTACTTTGGAATCCAGAATTTCCTGAACCTCATGGTGACTCTGACCCCTCACTGTCGTCGGAGGGGGCGGCGGGGCCCTGGGATGGAATGACGTAGCACCAGGGTCTTTCCGAAGAAGGCTGCAATGAAAAACAGGATGGATCTTACTTAGAGACTTGGGCAGGTCGAGTTCTACGGTTACCTTGTTTATGACTCTCTTGATTTTAAAGGGCCCCAGAAACTTTAGAGCAAGCTTGCGGCACGTTTGGGGGAGGGGGAGGTTCTTTGTAGATAAGAAGACTGTATCCCCCACCCTCAATTCCCATTCGGGGGAATGTTTCTTGTCAAACTGCTTTTTGTATGCCTTTTTCGCTTCCTCCAGATTTTCCTGAATACCCTTCCAGCCTTCACGAAGGCCCTCCCACCATTGTTGGCAAGAAGTGGGCTCGGATGGGCTGGCGGGGAGGGCGAGCGTGGGGAACGGTTTGCCCTCATAGCCGTTAATGATTTGGAAGGGAGACGTTTTGGTAGAGCTGTGGAGGCTGTTGTTATAGCCATATTCAGCGAAGGGGAGGAGGTCCACCCAGTTGGATTGTTGGAAATTAATAAAACAGCGGAGGTATTGTTCCAGAAGGCCATTAACCCTCTCAGTCTGTCCGTCCGACTGGGGGTGATAGGCGGAGCTGAGACCTTGTTCAATGCCAGCAAGTTTGCAGAACTCCCGCCAGAAGTTGGCAACGAACTGCGTTCCGCGGTCACTAATGACCTTGTCGGGGAACGAGTGTAGTCGTACAATGTGAGTGAAAAAGAGCTGAGCGAGCTTTTTTGCTGTGAGGAGTTGCTTACAGGGGATGAAGTGGGCTTGTTTGGAAAAAGTGTCGACTACAACGAGAATGACCGTTTTTCCATGTGAGGGAGGAAGCTCAACAATGAAATCCATGGAGACTACCGACCAGGGCCGGTTGGCCGTGGGGAGGGGGACCAGGTGGCCGGGGGGTTTACCCCCCCTTCGTTTTGCCATGAGGCATGTGGGGCAGGCGAGAACAAACTCGGAAATGTCTTTTTTGATTTTTGGCCACCAAAATTGTCGGGTGAGTAAGTTGAGCGTTTTGACATAGCCAAAATGGCCTGCTAAGCGACTAGAATGGCAGCGTTCGAGGATTTCTTTTCTGAGGGAGTTGGGCACATAGATTTTGTCATTGTGCAACCAGAAACCGGTCTCACTCTTAGTTAAGTTAGGTGGACGGTCAGTTTCTAGGTCTGATTCAGTAAGAAACCGGGGTAGAAGGTCTGCATCTGGAGGGGTGGTTTGTTTTCTTGAGCGGGTGGTGACTCCGCCCGAAATGGCTGAGGGGGGAATGAGTGAATCTATTACTTCCTCTTGGAGACTGTCGTGCTGGGGCATGCGTGAGAGGGCATCTGCCAAAAAAATTTTTGAGCCTGGGATGTGTTTCAACACAAAGTCAAATTTTGCAAAGAAGCCCGCCCACCGGATTTGTTTTGCAGTCATTTTGCGGCGCCCGGTGAGGGCCTCGAGGTTTTTGTGATCGGTCCAAATTTCGAAAGGCACCCTCGCTCCTTCAAGCCAGGAGCGCCAGGTTTTAAGGGCAAACATGACTGCAAACGCCTCTTTGTCCCAGACAGACCAGTTTCTTTGTTCGTTAGAAAATTTCCTAGAAATATAGGCACATGGACGAAGTACCCCGTTTTCTCCCTTTTGCATTAATATGGCTCCGATTGCGGCGTCGGAGGCGTCGCATTGAACCACGAAGGGTTTCAACTCATCAGGATGTGCTAACACGGGTTCTGAGGTGAAGAGGCGCTTTAATTCGGTGAAAGCCTTTTGGCAGTCAGGCGTCCACGTTAAGCGTGCGCCTGGTTTTTTCGCCTCTTCACTTTTACCTTTGGTTTTTAGGAGTTCAGTTAGGGGAAGCATGACTGTGGCGAACCCTTTGATGAACTCGCGGTAGAAATTTGCGAACCCGATAAAACTTTGGAGCTGTTTGCGGGTTCTGGGGGGTTCCCAATCCAGCACCGCTTGGACCTTTGCGGGGTCCATTGACAGTCCCTCCCCCGACACTCGGAAACCCAAATAGTCAAGCTCAGTTTTGTGAAATTCACATTTTGCCAACTTGGCGTACAATTTGTGTTTACAGAGGGTGCTTAACACTTTCCTGACTAGTGGCACATGAGATTTGAGATCTTGCGAATAAATAATGATGTCATCAAGGTACACCACCACCCCCTTATAGAGGAAGTCACGTAGCACTTCATTGATAAAGTTCATGAATACCCCGGGGGCCCCCTGTAGTCCGAAGGGCATGACTAGGTACTCGAATTGCCCTAGAGGGGTGTTGAAAGCCGTTTTCCATTCATCCCCCTCCTTGATGCGGACGCGGAAGTACGCGTCTCGAAGGTCAAGTTTGGTGAATATCTTTCCTTTCGCTACAGTGTTCAACAAGTCTTTTATCAACGGGATCGGGTATGCGTTGGACATCGAAATCCCGTTTATCGCACGAAAATCTGTGCAAAGTCTAAGCGTCCCATCCTTTTTCTTTCGGAAGAGGACGGGGGCGGCGTGGGGGGCTGTGGCCGGTCGTATGAACCCACGCTTAAGGTTTTTGTCCAAAAACTTTCGGAGTTCCGCTTTCTCCGCCCAACCCATGGAGTATAGTTTCGCCTTGGGAAGCTGTTGCCCCGGGATCAATTCAATGGCGCAATCCGTGGGGCGGTGGGGTGGTAGCTCATCTGCTTCCTTCTCGCTAAAAGCTAGCCTTAAGTCCCGATACTCCTTGGGAATCGAAGCGACTTCCTCGAGTGTGAGGCAAGCCCGTTCGTTTTGGGGGGGAGTGTGCGGCCCCCATTCGGGGCGCCAGTGGTGGTGTTTGCACCTCCAATCGGGGAATCGGACGATCTGTTCCGCCCACCTTATGTCGGGTTGGTGGCGGGCGAGCCAAGCCGAGCCCACCACCACATCGAAAGAGCAAGAGGGGGCGATTACGAAAGTTTCAATCCCCCAGTGCTCTTCGGTTCCTACCGGGACTGCTTGGGTCTCAAGAGTACACGGTTCCCCCCTCATGGGTCCCCCGTCCATCTGTTGAAATTGCATCGGTTGCGGTAGAGGCGAGGTGGCTAAACCCAGTGCCTCTACTAAGCGGGGGGTAATTAGGTCTCTGTTACACCCTGAGTCGATTAGCGCTCGGGCGTGCATGAACCGCTTTAAGTTTGGATTGAGGAGGGTGACTGCCATAAACAATAAACCCCCAGTGGCTCTCACCGTGAGGAGTGCCGGCTGTTGTTGGACCTGCTTTGCGGCACCCATTAAAGCAGGTCGCTGTCGTTTCCCGCCGACTCGGTTTCATCCGACTCTTCGGTTGATTCCTCCACGGCCGTCAGGTCGGTGGTAAAATCCTCGTCAGTCGCCAAGGAAGTGGCGACGGAGCCCCGACTGGGCTCCTTCGAGCGGCTACTCTTCTTCTTCGGCCCCGAGGCGGCAGGTTTCGCCGAGGGTGGTGTTGCTCCTGCTTTACCGGGGCAGTTGGCGGCGAGATGATCCGGGTCTCCACATCTAAAGCATTTGCGTGCGGCGGCGGGGGTCGAGGTCGCTGGGGTCTTCCTCCCTTCCGCTTTAGTCGGAGTGTGTTTGGCCCCCTTCTTCCCTAACTGCTGCCGGCGCATCCCCACATGTTGGAGGTTGGTTTCCACCTCCCCGGCCAGTTGAATCCATCCGACCAGGGTGTCGGGTCTCCCTTGGCTGTAGCAGCGGTCGAGGATGTTCGGGTTCAAACCATTGCGGAATGCGGTGTACTTCATGACTTCGTTCCACCCCCTGGCCGCCGCACAATATCCCAGGAACTCAGTGGCATACTCGCGAGTAGTGCGGTTGCCTTGCTCGATGCGCTGGAGGGCAGCGATGGCTTTTTCCTCTCGAAGGGGGTCGCCGTACTGGCGGAGCATCGCGTGCAGGAAGCCTGCGACTGTTGCCAGCTCGGGCTTCCTTCCCGTGTAGAGCCCCACGTACCACTTGCGGGCCGGGCCCCTCAGGCGGGACGCGATATGGTTTACCCGGCTGGCCTCTGTCGGGTAGTCGGCACCCCAATGGGTGAAGAACGTGTCGCATTGTATCGTGAAATACTCCACGTCCTCTGCATTCCCGTCGAATGTAATCTTCAACTCCCTGCCCCTGCCGTCGCCCCCCCCCGGGAGCCGCAGGGCCAGGGATCGCCGGGGGTCCCCCTGGGAGCGGGGCCTGGGGTACCGCCGGCGGCGGCACCGGGCCCGGCGGGGCAGGCAGCACCGGGGCGGGTGGCGCTGGTTGCGCCGGAACGGGTGGTGCCGGTGGCGCCGGGGCCGGCGGTGCAGGTGGTGGCGGAGCCGGCGGAGCCGGGGCGGGTGCCACCGGTGGTGCTGGGGCCGGCGGGACCGGTGGAGCCGCGGGCGGTAGCCCCAGCGGCAGACCTCCTCCTAACGGCGGGATCCCCAGGACCGCAGTTTGCAGGGTTCGAAGCTGGTCGTAGATCGCGCCCAGGTTCTGCTGCATGTCCTCCGCCATCGACACGCGGGACCTGTGCACGCCGTCGTGAATTTCCCGCACCCAGTCGAATAAGTCGTTGCGGAGGGTTCGGATCGGGTCGTCCCCACCTCGCGCCCCCGGACCTTCTCCCAGGTCCTCGTCGTCGTCTCCGGTTCCTCCTTCGCCCAACATACTCCGTTAGCGTTGCTCCGCGGCGTCGATCGCGGCCGTGGACTTCCGCGGGCTCCAGGGTCGTGGGGCAGGGAACGCGTCGACCGAGAAAGGCGCCGGGACCTTAATTTTGCGCCGGACCCCCGTCACCTTCGGATCGAGCGGCGGATCGTCTGTAGGGGTGGTGGGCTCTCCGCTGTCTGGAACTTTTGCCGCCATCGGACCAGGTTTCCAGTTCAGATAAGCCACGAGACAATGGGATCACTGTTATAATGTCAGAACTTAAGAACTTCAAACGGATCCCATACTTGGTTTCAAAGCTAGGACTTTATTAAAGAGAACTAAGTACTGGAAGAGACGAGATAACAGTGATGGCAAGGGCCAACACTGGTACAGTTTTATACACTAAAGCAAACACATCACAAAGCCACAATTCACACCGTTGCAAGCACATCTGTCTTCCCACCATCCACTATCAGCAAGGAGGTTGCCTCCTTGTTCTGAAGGCCACACGGCTTGACTTCAAAGGGCACCAGTGTGAGAATGTGCAGAGACACACCATAATTCAATCTACAGCCCTAAATATTTTGGATACCAGTAGGGCAAGGTTAATTGCTACATAGGCACTCGGGGTTGTTAAGAGGTTACAACATGGAGTCAGTTTGGTTCAGTTACAATCTGAGCATGAGCAATACTAAAGATACAAAGCCAGTACTGGTTACATTACAGTGAAGCCTCAGCAATAGTTACAAGTTCTGACAGGAGGTCATGTCCTCCATCACAACGTGCCCCACCTGAAGCTGACAGCATGGCTCATCGACCCTGTGGGTTCTCTAGTAGAGTCCAGCACGTCTTCCTGAATAGCAGGAAACTTTCCACCCGCGCTTCCTACGATAGGAAGTGGCAGAAGTTCCTTCAGTAACTAGTTGATCCTTCAGTTCCGCCCCAGAGGGTGGGATTGTCGGTAATTTTTGAGTTTTTTCTATCCCTGGTGGATGCTGGCCTTGTTTTTTCCTCCATTAAGGTTTATCTGGCAGCAATATCTGTGTTCCATGAACCAGTGGAGGGACATTCTGTTTTTGCACACCCTCATTCTAAGAGGTTTTTGAAGGGTCTGTTTAGGCTTCATCCCACATCTAGATTGCCCCCACAGTTGTGGGATTTGACTCTGGTGCTGGACAGACTGACTCGTCATCCCTTTGAGCCGATGGCCACGTGTTCATTACAGCTTCTTTCATGGAAGACTGCGTTTTTGGTAGCCATCACATCAGCACATCGTGCAGGAGAGCTCACAGCAATCGTTGTGACTACCCGTATCTTGTTTTTCAGGAAGCTGGAGTTTCGTTAGCTCCTGATATTTCTTTCCTCCCAAAGGTGGTTTCTCAGTTCCACCTCAACTTAGAAGTTTGGTTGCCCACTTTTCACCCTATGCCTTCCTCGGATGAAGAATGTAGGTTGCATGCTTTAGATGTAAAGCGTGCTTTATTGTTTTATTTAAGTCGTTCCAAAAGCTTTCGCAAGGACAAGCAGCTTTTTGTTTCATATGCTGCCCCTAAATTAGGTTCCAGGATTTCGTCTCCGAGACTGTCGAAGTGGCTCACTGAGACTATTAAATTGTGTTATTTGTTGGCTAAGAAGCCGTTACCTGGGCCTATTTGCAGCCACTCTACAAGGGCGATGGCGACGTCAGTGGCGTTCCTGAAAAGTGTGTCCCTGATGGATGTTTGCAAGGCTGCCACCTGGTCCTCTCCGCATGCCTTTATGAAGCACTATGCGCTGGACGTGCATGCTCAACAGAGGACTCATCTGGGAGCTGCGGTGCTGCAAGCTGTTTCTTCTGGTTGACCGTCTTCCTGCCTCCAGGTATGTCTTGCTTGCTAATCTCCCATGAGTGTGAAGCACAGAGACCATGAAGAAGATAGACAGGTTGCTTACCTGTAACTGTAGATCTTCGAGTGGTCATCTGTGCATTCACACTACCCGCTCTCCTTCCCCACTGCTGATGGTCTCCCTCCAGTAGGGGCTTCCAGTGGTCAGGAAAGAACTGGTGGGATCCCCGCGCTGGCACTGGTGAGCATGCGCAATGGGACTCCTGCGCATGCCCATTGGCGCCGAGCATGGAAAAATCCCGGGCTTTTTAGGTACCGATTCGGAGATTGGCGCAGGCGCACTATCCCATGAGTGTGAATGCACAGATGACCACTCAAAGATCTACAGTTACAGGTAAGCAACCTGTCTTTCTAAAAGATTGCAGCCAGGGTGCCCTTATTCGTTTTGACACAGGGGGCTCTGGAGCATCTGAAAAGTCTTTGGTGAATTGTCTTCGGACCTTCTTTGTGTCAGTGCAGTTCTGTAGTGCACAACAGTTGGCAGTGGTTACTGTTTCTCGCACAACTACATCAACACAGCAGTGGTGTCCACGTAGAGGCATGAAAGGCTGGCTGGCTGGGCACTTCTGGTGAGAACTTCTGGCAGGCTGTAGAATGAGGAGTGCCCAGTGGGGCTGGCAATACTTCAGATATTCTAGAGTTACCCTCATATTCTGTATCTGTCATACCTCTGTGCAAATTGCGTGTAAGTTTTAGCAAAAAAGAGTATTCTTGGGCTTGTTGGAATTCTTCATGAGCTGGGCTGCCTTTGAAATTGCGCAGAATTGGCCGCTGCCCTCCATTTTTCATGCCCTTTTGCAGTTGATTTGTCAGAAGAGATTGTAGCGGCTTCATTTTGTCTGCTGGGTTTCGCATCATTAACCTTGCCATGTCACTTTTATTGCACGAGGGAAATGAATGTGCTAAAATTTGAGGTGGGAATTATATTGTTTCTTGTGCTAAGAATACATATCACACCAAAAAAACCACAGGAAAGGCCTTTTTCATGTCATGCCTTTGCCTCCTGCCTTTACAGCCCTGTGGTTCAAGGGTAAATTTGAAATAATGAACTGCTTGGCTTTCTTGAATGAGGCACAAAAAGGTTTTTGTTGAATGAGGCACTAAACATTTTTGAAACTTTACAGAGACTGGAAAAGTTCATGATGAGTGGCTGCATAATCAAAGCAATCTTCCACTTGTTTGCTAGCATTGTACAAAACAGTTTTTTGAGTTGGAAAGAGCAGGGGGGGGCTTAGGACTCCCAGTCAGGTTCTTGACTGCAGTGGGAGCAAAAACTGGGGGGGAGGGGGATAGTGTCACAACATCACTGCCATTTGCAGGAGCAAATGCAGCTGCCTGGGGGCCTCACCACAACCCTCCCCCATGGCACATGATGGTACCATCCAAATTCCACTCCCCTGTCCTGTGTTGAAATGCTGCTGGATTGCTGCCCCCCCCCACTGCAGCTGCTGCTCAGGGCTATGATCCAACAAGGAGGTGAGTTAAAGGGTCACGTGGCTACAAATAGGGGAGCAGTTGCCAGACCCTCCCCCCAACCCCCCCCCCCAGAGATCCCCTGTCCTCTGCCCGGGATCTTTTCCCCTGGCATGCCAGGGGCCATGGTGCTGCACTTGCTGGGCTTGAGTGCAGGGGAATGGGGCAGCAGGTTGGGGGCCCTGGCGTGGCTGCCCCTTTGGGGGCTCCCGTTAGGGTTCTGACGTGGGAGAGGTCAGCCACAGAGGGTGGGCTTTAGCCTCTTTCTTGGGTGCTCGCCCAGTAGCCACCCCCTCTGTGCTTTTCCAGCCCCCAAAGTGCCTCCAAAGGGCTTGCTCTGAGTCAGCACAGCCAGGAGCTGTGAGACAGAGTCCCCTGCTGAGTCATGGGAAGCCCTGGCTGAAATCTTTGTAGGGTGGAGGGGCCCGCGATTGAGTGCTGGGAGGGGACTTGGTGGCTGTAGGGAGGGAGGTGGTTGGCTGAGCCTGTAGTTGGCATCTTGAGCTCCTCCAAGCCGTAAGTGCTGAGGCTGCAACTGCAGGGGGAGGGAGGTTTGACTTGATTTTTTGGTTCTGTTGGCACCAATGGGCTATGCCATGTTTATTTGTTGGTGTAACTTTCCACCTCTGGCTGAAAGGGCACTGGGAGCAAACTAATTCTGTCCATGCCCACCGACTGCCCACGACCTCACCAGCGCAGGGGTCTTTGCCTTGGTTGCACCAACAGGCAGCCACCATGGCCTTCCCCTGGCTGGGGGCCTGCACTTTCATAATGGGCCCTTGTCCAGGTGTATCTTGAATGCACACCAATGTACAGGTTCCTTGGCTCCCAGAGCGCTTTCAGCTCCGCTCCCCCCCCAGATTGCAGTGCAAGTCAGAGAGGGATCATTCAACATTCTCGATTCTTCCAGACTACTGTGGTGACAATAAGCAGTCCAGTGAGGGTGACAAACTGTCATGCTGGAGCTGGAGCATATTGTAAAATAAGTCCTAGTCAGTTCAAGGCTGGAAAGAGAGCAAGAAGAGTATAGTTTCCCAAAGGAACTGGCCTGCACAGAAGGAGGGTGTTTCTGTCTCTCCACAGAACCGCGGACAGCTTTTCCTGGCACACGTTAGATCTTCTGTATGATCTTTGCTGACAGGTCCCTCTTGTTGTGAAAGAGGCTTGATGTCAATGAGAGGACAAGCCCTTCTTAGTGGTAGCTCCGCAATTGTGGAAGGATGCCCAGTGTCAAGTTCCTTGCTGTTTTCTGTATCTCTTTGATGTAGCCTGTGGAATGTATGGGTGGAATGCTTAGACTGCTGTGGAAATGAAAGCTAACTCACTTGCCTCCTAGGAGCTGGGAACCTACTTGGTGCCAAGGTCACAATTCCCTTCCTGGGATGTTTTGTAGAAAGCTTGGTAGTGAGCGTGTTTGTGTGATTTGTAGCCACTAGATTTGAACTGTCTTTGAACCCTAAATTAAGGCGAGCTTCTAACGACCCTTGCAAGAGTATATAACCTGAACTGGTGTGTCTGTGTGCCACTTCTGACACTGACTGTATATCAGTGTCGATGTATCCTGCCTTACAATAAATACTTATCCAAAAATATGGAGAGTCATCTTTATTGAAGGAAAACTAGGAACTTGACACCCAGCAGCGTCCGACTTCACTGGCTTCCAGAAAAGCTGGCAAGGACCTGCTCCTTCCATTGACTTTTAGGAGCCCTAAGGAAGCAAATGGGATGTGATTTCTAGTGGACTTACACCCAGAAAGGGGAAGTTAATAGTTAAAGAGTTTCACAGTGTACGGACTTTTGAACAGGTTGTATTTGTATGTGATGTTGTGAGCTTCAGAAAAGCAGAATATAACGATGTTTTTTTAAATCTGCCAGGTCTTCACCACTATGGACAGGGTCACAAGCTCTGGGTTGGGAAATACCTGGGGGTTGGGGAGGTTTCTGGAGGAGGGGCCCTCTGCAGAGAACAAGGCTGTAGAGCCCACCCTTCGAAGCAGCCGTTTTATCTAGGGGGCGTTAATCTCGGCTGTCTGGAAATCAATCACAATATAGATCTCCAGGTTGACAACCTTTGGAGCATAGGTGGGAGCTGAAAGAGGAGATAGGTCTGTGCTTTGACAGTTCAGTGGAAAGTTGAAGTCTCTCTCTTCTGCTTTCAATATGACAGGGATACTCATAGAAGCCACTGCTGTGATGGCTTCCCTTTCATCCCCTCTCCTCCCTTGGATCTTGGCTTTGAGACCTGCTTGCATCCAAGTTTTCCATAGAGGCTAATAACTTGGTTTCTGGCCATCTTGGAACAAAACAAAAAAATCCAGGGGAGTGAGCAGGACAAGACAACCCATTCATACAAAATGATTTAAAATAGAAGAGCCATCCCAGGTAGAAGTCTCACATTGTTCAGAGTTTGAATTTGTGCGTCTTTAAAGCAAGCAAAGATTGCTTCACTAGAATTCCCCAAGAATTCCCTATATGAAGTGTTCATGCTGTTATACAGACAATCCTCCATTCAGTTTCCTGCCATAAGAACATAAGAGAAGCCATGTTGGATCAGTCCAACACTCTGTGTCACACAGTGGCCAAAACCCAGGTGTCCTCAGGAGGCCCCCCAGTGGAGCCCAGCTAATTATCCCAGTAGTTTAATTTGTCCCCAAAGCTCCATTTCCGTGAGTCCTCTAGTGCCAGACTAGCTGCCTCTGTGGTCTTGCCCAGGAACACCTGGTGTTTGGAAAGAACCCGTTCCCCCTTTAGCCTCTGCTGCAAGGGCCTGGTTCTGGTGAGGACCCCCATGGTGTGTGTGTGTGTGTGGGGGGGAATCCTCCTTCCCTCACTCTGGTTTTCCAGCTTGAGGTGGTGCCGGGGGGGGGGTGTATGGGTAAAGAACCCCCTCCAGGCCATTTCAGATGAGAAATCCCAGGCTCTCCTCTTTCTCCCCTGCCATGGGGGTCCCAACCAGCACCCCACCCCCACCCCCCACAGCAGCACAGCTGAAAGAGAGTTCCACCTGGGAACTCATGCAGCACTTCCACAGAGCAGGCCTCACTGGCAAAGGCTGCATCGACTTTGGCCCAAAGATAGCCTACACCAAACGCATCCCCTCCTTGTCTGGAAACTTCCCTCTGCTGCTTGCTCTGGATTGGACCACCCCCTTCCCTGTTAAGCCAGGCTATCTGGGCCAAATTCACACTGATATTGGTCGAAGGTCAAGTGTCTTCTGAACTGCCAAAGGGAACAACTCTCAGATCATCAGCTGCAAACAGGAGGAGCAAGAAGGGACCTGCACTAGTGCTGTCTATTGAAATGAGATGCTGGGGATGGAAACAGGGTGCTGATTGCTTTTTCTTTCTTAATTGCTGATAAGGTGAATTGCAGCAAATTTAGAGCTGTCTGGCTTTAGGTGGTTCCAGCCATTGACTTGCCTCTTTGTTGAAGTCCAGAGTTGGGCGAAGGCAGGGCAGCAGGAGGGCAGAATATGTATTGAAACAATTTCTATCCCTCTTTCAAAGCCAAAGGCACTTGCAGCTGCTTAGAGATCATTAACAGAACAATATAAACAAGCGCACATTAATTCCACATTTTAAAGCAATCACTGTATTCCACAGGAAGCCCTTTGTAAACACAAATCTCTTTTGCTGGTGCTGAACACTTGGCCAACTTGGCACAGCTGTCTCTCTGATAGCTTCACTTATTGACTTCATTGATACCCCCCTTTCCCCCCAGGGTGGGGTGTGGGCAGTAGATGCCATTTCAGCTTCCTTACCCATCCCATTTGGAAATGCCCCTCACTGCATCAGTTTGCCTCAGGCAACTTTGTATAATACACACCCACCCCCACACACCTCCACACTCCACCTTCCTACATCTTCAGAAATGTAACAGTTGCCCTTTAGCACCCAGTGATGATTAAAACTGAAGTACAAGCAATGATGGAAGAATAAAAGGGGAAATATTCGGAAATGAAATAGTAATAATTATAAATAACGCTTCTACATATCAGTTCTATTCTTACAGATCATAGAATTAGTTATCGCCTCTAATGATTTCACTCCCTCTATTGTCACTACTTTTCCCCATGAATTCATGTTTTGCCCTAGAACCCCCCCCCCCCCCCGAGAACCCTAACGGCCATGGAGTGCACCCAAATGATCATAAGTGACCTACAGAAACTGCTTTGCAGGTGCCACGATTTGGATCAGCCATGAACAGGCTTTTTAGCATCATTTCCTTGCCTTTTCTACCCTCTGCTCTTTGGCAGACTAGACTTGGTTTTGATGGAGAGGGATGTGGGAACATGAACCAGTGTTTACAGTGAATATCCATCCTGATGAAGGGAGGCTGCCCCCACAATCCGAAAGTGCATTTGGGTGCTTCTGTGCCCTGAAGGCAGGAGAGTTCAGTGAATGTATCCACACAACCCTGTCAGCAGCATAATTTGATTTTTTTAAATAATCCGTAATTAGTCACCTTTCCTCCCCCCTCCCCCCCAAAAATCCCATTGGTGCTTGATCTCTGCCCTGGGAAGGTCTCCTCCAAGCAGCTATTGAGGAAGTGAAAATTTGTGGCCCTAATTTGTATTCATCAGTGCAGCGTCTGCAAAAAGAAGTCAAGATGCTCGAAGCCTTATTAAAAATGCAAATGTGCTCTTATCTTGTCCAAACACTTGATAGCAGATGAGTTGTGATAAGACAGGGTTTCTGCTACACAGGGCACAAATCTGCCAACAGTGTCAACACAAGAGTGCTTACAGTGCTTTACTGTTCGCATCTCAGCTGATGCACACAGTAATATGATTCCTCAAACCTAACTTTTGTTAAGAGGATTGTTTAAGATACTGAAAACATTGGGCAGCAGCAGACACACATGCACACGCTGGTGAGGGTGCCGCTCCCTGTTCCAAGCGGAGGGAGTCAGAGCCTTGAGAGCCTCTCTCCATTGTGGGTGAGATACGGTGCTTCTCAGTGTCAAGCATGCATATTTCTGTGTGCCATGATAGACCATAAGACACAGAGCAGGACACTCCCCCCTTTTTTTCTTTTACAACCTAGAGCCAGTAATAAATCCATCTGGCCCAAGGATGTTTAGGTTAGCCTTGCTGTGAATGGTGCGATGTGCCTCTCCACCAGATTCACACAGCCAGGTCTTATCTGCTCTCAGAGAAAGTGTGAGAAAGGAAGATGTTTGTAACAGCCTGTATTCCTAAGTAGTAGAAGAGATACTATGTAGTAACCTTTGAACCCGTGACTCAAATTGCATCTTTATATTACTTTTTGAAGCTATCCTATAAAGTATCTGTGTGTTTGTATATGTCATTACTTCCAAGGATTCTGTCCTTGGCAAAGCTATGGAGTTTCTACAATAAAGCAACTTTTGATTAAATAACAAAAGACTGATTCTTGAGAAATATCGATGTATGACATTTTGGAAGTAATCCTACTTGGAGATGTAACCGAATTGGCAACTTTCTGACTGTATGGCGGAGAGAACTCCAGATAATGGAAAAGTCCCCATCACTCCAAAACCACCACTGGGTGAAGGACAAGGAGACGATGCCAAGCCGAAAACCCCTCCGTGGCACATCCTCGACGCCCGGAGAGTGGCAGGGAGAGGGTCTCCACTGCACATATAGCAGCTATTCATCACTCCTAAAGTGTGGGTCCCCAGAACGTCCACCACCTTAATGGACGAAGCACCAGCTTGGAGAGAAGTGATACTGGCACTACCCTCCAAGCGTTCGAGAATGGGGGAAGCCAGCGACCAGGGCACTTCGGAGGCGAGTGGAGGAGAGGGCCGAAAAGAGAGAGAACTACTGTGTCCCAACCCAGACTCAGATGAGGAGGAGGAGGAAGAGCAAAATCCCAACGTGCAGGACTTTCCCCAGACAATGAGAATTGGGATGGCAGAGATGGCCAAGGGGCTATGAGATGAAATGCAAACCAATGTTACCTTCATGGCCCAAGAGGTGAGGAGGCAGTTGGAAAGGGCGCTGCAGCCCCATGATCCAAGAGGAGGTCCACTACCTTCTCCGCCGCCTCCCGTGTTACAACAACCCCGATCCCCACCACTGTTGCCGCCATTACCCCGCAACTACGGATGGGGCCAAGAGCTGGATGCCACCTTTGATGGGGATCCCGAAGAGGTGGAGTATTTTTTGATACACGCTAACAGTTTCATGCATTATTGGGGGAACACCTTCCCAGACGAATTCAGCAGAGTGGATTATTTGGGGTCAAAGCTGAAGGGGGCAGTCAAAAGATGGTACATGAGTTTGTATGAAACCAGAAGCCTCGAGTTAGACACTGTAACTACATTCCTACGGGCTCTACTGACCCTGTATGAAGTCCCCTTACAGGAAACAAGTGACCTTAGTACCCTGAGAGACCTACAACAAGGGTCCAAAGCAGTAAGAGAGTATGCTGTAGAATTCAGGGCCAGCACGGCCAAAATACAAGGGTGGATGAAGATTGAGCAGTTCCAACGAGGCTTAAACGCAAGTGTGCTGGATCGAGCCCTTCAGCAAGCTCACCCTACCACGCTGGTAGGGTGAGTGCAATTAGCGGGCGAAGTCGAAACTAACATGAAGAGAGTGGCTCTATAACGCCAACAGCAGCAAGGGGGTAAGGGGGGACATGAGTCTCAGTTGGGGGCAAAACCCGAAGGGAAGAAGTCCAGCCAGGCTTGGGGAGCTACCAAACCGGCTACCCCCAGACGTTGCTTTAGGTGCGGCGATCCAAACCACCTGGCGGCCAATTGCCCGGAGTGACCTTGAGCCCCCCCCCCCCCACTTCGAAGACCAGCGCACCCAAGGCGAAGGAAGCGGAAGAACAAGCAAAGGAGTCCGTGAAAGGGAACTCTTTGTTGGCAACCTCTCGAGGAAATTATCATTGTGGATGAGATGGGAGAAGACGCTTGGGAAGATGAACCGGCGGGAAACAGGGACAACCTGCACTGAGAGGTGCCGAGCAGCAGGTCACGGATTTAACGGCACCATTAAGGGTGAGAATAATGGGGACTATATTTTTAATCTCATTGACTTTGTTATACCCTAGTCTAAAATGATTTATATATGCCCGAGCTTTGCTCGACTCTGGGTGCACTAGAGACATAATCACACCCAAGTTAGTGGAAGCCCTTGTCACGGGCTGGGGCCAGGCCAGGCGAAGTCCAGGGGCAGTCCAAGGTCTGTAGCTGGGTAGCAAGGAGGGTCCAAAGCGCCAAAACCGAATCACAGTCCAGGTATCGTAGGTCAGAGGTTCAGAAGCCGAAGTCAGGGGGTCCAGAAGTCAATGCCAGAGTCAGGGGGTCCAGAAGCCGAAGTCAGAAGCCGAAGTGGATGCTAGAACGTCAGGTAAGTGACTAGTTGCTTCCACAAAGCCTTCTCTCAAAGCCCACAGCTATATAGCCCTCTGCTGTCTGTTGCCCATTTAGGCTAATTGCTGACTCAGAGGGCAGCCAGGATCCTGCTGAGACTCAAGCACCCTCACTCCTAGAAGGGCCAGAATCCTTTCAAAACTCAGGGCTCAGGAAGCGTCTTGCTCGTGAGCGTGCCGCCCTCCTCTGATCCCTGAGGTCCTGACGAAGGCGGTCATGCACACGAGCCACCCGAGAGGGCAAGGCAGGGGGGGCTTGGATCTTCTCCAGCAGGAGGCAGGGGCACTGGTGCAGGTGGCAGGGGCACAGTTTCTTCTGCAGGCTCGGCTTCTTCTGCAGGGCCCCCAGCACCCATGACAGCCCTGGGGCTCACTAAGAGTCCACTGCTGCACCCCATACAGTTCGAGCAAATGGATGGAACTATAATGAGAGGGGAGCCATGTATTGAACAAACCCAAGCAGTACCAATGGGAACAGAAGACCATTGGGACACTGAACTTTTTGTAATAGCCCCATCATCATCCTTTGACATTGTTTTAGGAGTTGGATGGTTAGCCAAACACGAACCCGACATAAGGTGGGGAAATCAGATTATCGATTTTAGAGACAGGCGGTGTGAGCACCACCACTGGAACATGGATTGGGACCTGGAACCACCACCGGTGAACGAGAAACTGTGTTTGACCATAGAAGAAGTAAAATCAATCCCCAAGGAGTATAGAGACTTAAAACAAGTGTTCAGTGAAGAAGCAGCCAATGAACTCCGCCCCCCTAGAGACACTGACTGTGCCATTGAGTTAATTCCAGGGCAGGAACTCCCGAGAGCCAAAATATACTCTATGGGGTGGGGGCTGTGGCCAGCCTTATGAACCCCCGTTTCAATTTTTTATCTAGAAACTTGCATAGCTCTGCTTTCTCAGCCCATGGCGCCCCGGTGCTCTTCTGAAAGAAGAAAGATGGGGGGCTCAGGCTTTGCACGGATTTTAGGGGGATTAATGGGATTTCCACCTCCAATGCATACCCCATACCCCTGATAAAGGATTTACTCAGTACGGTATCAGAAGGGAAGATTTTCACTAAATTGGACTTGCGAGATGCTTATTTCTGGGTGCGCATAAAGGAGGGAGACGAATGGAAGACAGCGTTTAACACGCCGATGGGACAGTTTGAATATTTAGTCATGCCTTTTGGATTGCAAGGGGCCCCTGGAGTTTTCAAGAACTTTATAAATGAAGTTCAAAGGACCAGAGAGTAGGAGATGTGACAGAGCACTGCCTGAGACCCTGGGGAGCTGCTGCCAGCCTGAGTGGGCAGTGCTGATCTGGCTGGAAAGATGGTCTTTCAGTGGAAGGCAGCTCCGTGTGTGTTCATGTGAGAGAAATTAGAGGGCGTTTGACGTTTCTGATTAACGATGCCAGCTGTGGGTTGGGAAATGTCTGGGGTGGAGTGTGGGGCAGGGGAGTGTCCTCGGCTGGTGTATCGTGGCATAGACTCCACCATCTCTGGCAGCCAGGTGCTCCAGGAGAATGGACAGCTGCAGTCTGGAGAGCAGATGTGATTCAGGGAGGTCTTCAGGCCCACCTGGAGTCTGGCAGCCCAACCCTTGGTGGCTACGGTAGTCCATTTGGTTCTTAGGGGCAGGGGCCCAAAGTCATGTATAAAGTTTTTGCTGGCAGATTTATTCATTTTAATATGATTTTAAATCTCCCTCTGGTCCCAGCTGTCTGGGAGGAAGGTGGGCTCAAAAAGTTTTAAAGAAAGAAACAGACAAGACATCATCCTGGAAAGCGCTGTGTGCCCGCTGAGCCTTCTCTGAGCCGCTGGCTGCTGGTGTGTCAAGGGCCTGTGGAGGATGTTGCTGTGCTTAGGCTGTCTGTCCTCAGAGAAAGACGTTAATGTCTGGGAAGTGTCTGGTGGCTGCCTGCTTTGGGCCTTCAAACTGGGCACTGGCTTTAAGAACATAAGAACATAAGAGAAGCCATGTTGGATCAGGCCAACGGCCCATCAAGTCCAACACTCTGTGTCACACAGTGGCAAAAAATTTTATATACACACATACACTGTGGATACTGGCTGATTTAAAGAAAACTTGTGACCTCAGAACTGATGCATGATAGATTCAGGCAGCTGGTCATGTTCACCTGAAACAATAGAAGAAAGTGGCACCTTTAAGACCAACACAGTTTAATTCTGGCTATAAGTTTCTGTGTTTAGACCCAGGATTAAACTTTGCTGCTCTTAAAGGTGTGTTGCCCTGGTGTGGGAGGCTGAGGAGAGTATGGCTGTCTGTTTGGTGTACTGACTGCCTAGCACACCTGCCTTCTGGGCCTGACGGAGGTAGTTGCCGGGTGGGCCTTGAAGTTCCCATGGCTATTGGGTTTTTGTGACTTCAATGTCCACATGAACAGACTGACTGCCTCCAATCAGACTATGGACCTGGCAGCACTGGGACTCCACCAAATTGTTTCAGGTCCACACCTTGGGCCGGTCACACTTTGGATTTGATCTTTGGCATGGGGATGAATGGGCATGGGCATGGGCATGAATGTGGATCTGACCTCAAAGGAAGAGGTGCCATGGTCAGACTTTGAAGGTTTTGATTGGCTTTGAAGATCTGGATGGACCTGCTAATGAGGAGGGCAGAATACAAAACAACAAAAATAAAGGAACAAATCTACACTTATGTGCATCCACACAGGCAGGGCTGGCTAGCCCACTAGGCAAACTAGGCAATTGACTAGGGCGTTGGGAAGGGGGATGCAAAATTGGGCTCCCCCCCCCCGCATCCAAGGCAGTTACCTGTTTGTCTCTCTACCCCTCCACCACTTCCACCGCCGGCCCCTCCCTTCCTGTCCCCAGCACAGTGCAGCGCAGTGCCACGCTCAACCCCCTTCCCCCACCCGTGCAATCAGAGGAGTGAGGAGGCTCGGAGTCGTCCCAACTCGCCTTGACAGGGCCCAAGCTGATTCTAAGTTGTTTGAAGAGCAGGCTGGAGGAGGAGTTTCGCCCCTCCCTCACTTCCGGAAGTGGGGGGGGGCAGAAGCCTCCTTCAGCATGCTCATCAAATAACTTTACATTTCTATCCTGCCCTTCCCGAAAATGGGCTCACAAAAATAAAACAATAAAGCAATCATGATTGGAAGATTTATAATGCAGGAAGAAATTATTACTAGTTTTGTCACCGTTGGTGTCAGTGGGATTGCCATAGTACGTGTGGCCCATGACCAATTATTTAGGAGGCTGTGCTGGCCTATCATTTATTAATTAATATTCATAAATGGTTATTCTCTTAAGTGGCCTGGTGCTTTCTTGACATCTTGCTGCCAATGAAGCCTTAACTGCTCTTTGAGAAAATGCCATCCTTCTTCAAATGATGGTCATGGATTTAGTTTTAGAGCTCCCACCTCTTTCTAACTCTAGTCACGGTGTTTTTGATTTGTTTCTGCTGCTCACATTCAAGCTCCCAGGCACTGAAGGTGTTAACACTTACCAAATCCATGCATTTCACTGCTGCTTTCGACACTTCTGTGTGTTTCCCTGCTAGGTGTTTGATCACTCAGCTGTTAGAGCAAATTTAGCAAAAAGCCATAAAAGTCACTGCTGCAATTTCCTCTGCCAGTTCCAAGTTCTCCAGTTCCTACCCTGGGACTCACTTCTGGGTGCCCCAGAGCTGCAAGATTTGTTTAGAAAACCACTTAACAAAAGGGAAATGTTTGCAATAGTATAAAAGTACTTGACAAGATCCATAGCAGAACAAAACAAAACCATGGGTTTTTCTTTTCCTTTTTACTAGCAGCAGCTACAGTCAAGTTCCATTTAGATTTAGTGGCATTCCTTTTAGAGCACTCTAGATAACTTTTGGCTGTAAGAAATGGGTAAGCTACCTGCTGCATGACAGCCAGAAGCAGGAGTGGGTCTGGAGGAGCACTCTTGGGCAAGAGGGGGCAAAGACCCCACCTGCTTTCTCCTCTGCCACCCCATTGCCTTCTCCATCTGGCTCATCAGGAGAACCAAAACATTATTTGCTATGCATCAGGATAACACACCATGCTATAAAACTGGCAGGTGCACAAATGCCAAAAATGACTGGTGATAACGAAGCTCATGACGATGCATTGTCCTGGACTGAATCAAAACCTCGGTTTCCCATCTCCATTACCAATACTGATTTCTCCATCCCTGTGACCTCTCTGCAAATCACACCTAACCCAATCATGCCTGCTATTGTCATTCACCTGCTGTTGTCATTCAGCATCTGAAACCACTCCACTCTCCAAGGCAGAAGGACAAATGGACTCACCTTCTAGCTGTATCTGAAGAAGGCCCTCATGGAAGCTCCTGGACTCTTGCTAGTCTTCAAGGTGCTTCTGGACTCCTGCTCTGTTCAGATGCCTTCACCATCTCATTCAGAGGGGGGGAGCACATCCGTCTCTCTCATACTGTGTTGGAGAAGGAAACCAGAGAAATCCATCTTCCTTTAAAAGGCCTTACTGGGAGATCTGGAGATCTGATGCAGGAAGGTACACATACACATGTGCCATCGGTTTGGCTTATGGAAACCCCAGCAAGGGCTGCTCAAGGTGAGTGTGGAGCAGAGGTGGTCTGCCATGGCCCTCCCCTGCAGAGGCTTCCTCAGGGGCTTCCCATCCAGGCATCTCCTCCGTGGCTTCCAACACTCCACAGGAAGGAAGAGGAGGGAGAAAGGTTGCAGATGTTGCTGCTTATAGGCTCACTTCCATATATGGCAACTCAATAAGAACATAAGAGAAGCCATGTTGGATCTGGCCAACGGCCCATCCAGTCCAACACTCTGTGTCACACAGTGGCAAAAAAAATTATATATACGCACACACTGTGGCTAATAGCCACTGATGGACCTGTGCTCCATATTTTTATCTAAACCCCTCTTGAAGGTGGCTATACTTGTGGCCGCCACCACCTCCTGTGGCAGTGAATTCCACATGTTAATCACCCTTTGGGTGAAGAAGTACTTCCTTTTATCCATTTTAACCTGTCTGCTCAGCAATTTCATCGAATGCCCACGAGTTCTTGTAC
Organism: Heteronotia binoei; assembly: GCF_032191835.1. NCBI lineage: Eukaryota > Metazoa > Chordata > Lepidosauria > Squamata > Gekkonidae > Heteronotia > Heteronotia binoei. Next base: position 137,832,557 of record NC_083229.1, read on the forward strand.
TGTGAGAAAGGGAGAAAAGTACTTCTTTCTCTACTTTCTCCATCCCATGCATTATCTTGTAAACCTCTATCATGTCACCCCGCAGTCGACGTTTCTCCAAGCTAAAGAGTCCCAAGCGTTTCAACATTTCTTCATAGGGATAGTGCTCCAGCCCTTTAATCATTCTAGTTGCCCTTCTCTGGACTTTCTCCAATGCTATAATATCCTTTTTGAGGTGCGGCGACCAGAACTGCACACAGTACTCCAAATGAGACCGCACCATCGATTTATACAGGGGCATTATGATACTAGCTGATTTGTTTTCAATTCCCTTCCTAATAATTCCCAGCATGGCGTTGGCCTTTTTTATTGCAAACACACACTGTCTTGACATTTTCAGTGAGTGATCTGCCACGACCCCAAGATCTCTCTCTTGGTCATTCTCTGCCAGTTCACACCCCATCAACTTGTATTTGTAGCTGGGATTCTTGGACCCAATGTGCATTACTTTGCACTTGGCCACATTGAACCGCATCTGCCACGTTGACGCCCACTCACCCAGCCTCAACAGATCCCTTTGGAGTTCCTCACAATCCTCTCTGGTTCTCACCACCCTGAACAATTTAGTGTCATCCACAAACTTGGCCACTTCACTGCTCACTCCCAACTCTAAATCATTTATGAACAAGTTAAAGAGCATGGGACCCAGTACCGAACCCTGCGGCACCCCACTGCTTACCGTCCTCCACTGCGAAGACTGCCCATTTATACTCACTCTCTGCTTCCTATTACTCAGCCAGTTTTTGATCCACAAGAGGACCTGTCCTTTTACTCCTTGACTCTCAAGCTTTTTAAGGAGCCTTTGATGAGGAACTTTATCAAAAGCTTTCTGGAAGTCAAGGTAAACAACAACATCTATCGGGTCTCCTTTGTCCACATGTTTGTTCACCCCCTCAAAGAAATGTAACAGGTTAGTGAGGCAAGATCTTCCCTTGCAGAACCCATGCTGAGTCTTCCTCAATCTTTCATTGAAATCTGCCTCCGTTCTTGAGGACTGGAAGGTAGCAAATGTCACCCCCATCTTTAAAAAGGTTTCCAGAGGAGATCCGGGAAATTACAGGCCAGTCAGTCTGACTTCAATACCAGGAAAGTTGGTAGAAACCATTATCAAGGACAGAATGAGTAGGCACATTGATGAACACGGGTTATTGAGGAAGACTCAGGATGGGGGACCGGTATGTACCCCAAAGCCATGAAACATGGGTGGTCACATTGATGACATGGAGGTGGGTGGAATGGCTTCTCTTCTGTCTCTTAACTCTTTGGCCTGTGACAGAGTTGCTGGTGGAGAGGGCAGAAGGTCCATCTTCCCCATGTCTTCTTCCTCAGTGTCATAAATGTGAGCATTCCAAAGCAGAAACAATATGACAGATATATTTTAGATGAGATGTGGGTGCACAACTGCAAAACAAACACAATCTTTTCCTTTTTGCTCCATACTAGATATGTCTAAAGCAGGGGTAGCCAACGGTAGCTCTTCAGAAGTTTTTTGCCTACAACTCCCATCAGCCCCAGCCAGCATGGCCAGTGGCTGAGGCTGATGGGAGTTGTAGGGAAAAAACATCTGGAGAGCTACGGTTGGCCACCCCTGGTCTAAAGTCTCTCTTGGTGTATCCACCCAGATGGACAAGAGATAGTTTTAGCTCATATATCAGTTATAGAACATTATGAAAGTATTGCTTGATTTCAAGATAATTTATTTGTTCCATAGATTCAGTTGGGTCACCATGTTGGTGGGAAAAAACAACAAATTACCATCACCATCCTAACAAGGTTGGAGTCCAGTGCCACCTTTAAGACCAACAAAGTGTAGTCCTGGATCTATGCTTTTTGTGCATACACGCTTACACCCAGAATTACACTTAATTGGTCTTAAAGGTGCCACTGGACTCGAAATTTGTTTTATTTGTTCCATTTTACTCTTGGGAGACCCAATAAGAAAGGGAGAGAGAAACATTGCCCCTCCAGCCTTCTCAGTAAGGGCAAAGTGTGGCAGCAGTTATCAGGGAATTAGTTTTGATCCCACAGATTTTCGTGCTTTGAAGCTCACCAGGGAGTTCCTGGGGACCAGGAAGGAGTTCGCTTTCCCAGGAGAGAGGCCCATGAAAGGCAGGGAAGTGGCGGTGGCAGTAGCATGGAGGTGCCTTCTATGGTGAGAGAGAGAGCCTTTTGCTTGCCAGGAAGGGCAAGATGGGTGGCTGTTGTGAGAACATGGTTTGATTGTTCTACTATGTTGGAAGCCACCCTGAGCCCATCATGGGAAAGGGCAGCCTGTAAATCAACGAAAAATAAACAAACAAACAAACAAACATGAGCTGGGTATTGAGATGTGTGGGTCGTGCACTCTTGAATGACTGAGTCACCATCCCCCAAGGGAGAAGATGCTGAATTGTGTAAGGAACTTCCAGCCAGCTGGGGTGGTAGGAAGGGTTAGCAGGTTTGTTCAGTCGCACAGTCAAGTCCAACTCTTTGTGACCCCATGGACCAAGTCACGCCAGGCCCTTTTGTCTTCCACCATTCAAATTCATGTAAATTACATCAGTAATGGTGTCTAGCTACCTCATCTTTCTGTCCCCTTCTTCTTTTGCCTTCTGTCTTTCCCAGCATCAGGATCTTCTCCAGTGAGTGCTCCCTTCTCATTTGGTGGCCAAAGGATTTGAGCTTCAGCTTCAGCATCAGACCTTCCAGGGAACAGTCAGGGTTGATTTCCCTTAGGACTGACTGATTTGATCTTCTTGAAGTCCAAAGGACTCTCAAGAGTCTTCTCCAGCACCATAACTTGAAGGCATCTATTCTTCTGTGCTCGGCCTGAGAATACCATCGCTTTGACTATATGGACTTTTGTTGGCAGGGTGATGTCTCAACTTTTTATTATACTGCCTAGGTTTGCCATAGCTGTCTTCCAAGGAGCAAACATCTTTTAATTTCTTGGCTACAGTCACCATCTGCAGTGATCTTGGATCCCAGGAATGTGAAGTCTGTCACTACTTCCATGTTTTCCTCTTCTATTTGCCAAGGAGTAATGGGGCCAGATGCCATGATCTTAGTTCTTTTGATGTTGAGTTTCAAGCCTACTTTTGTGCTCTCCTCTTTCACCCTCAACAACAGGGTTAAAGGGAAACAAGAAGCAGTTAATGGTGTCCAAATGCTAGGGGTTGGATTCTCCTGCATGGAGTTAGAGTCAGTGTCTGCTTCACAAGCATTCTTGGAGGGAGATGTGGAGGTACTTTGGAGGAGGTGGGGAGATACTTGTAAATTTCCTGCACTGTGCAGGGGGCTGGGCTAGATGACCTTGGAGGTCTCTTCCAAATCTATGATTGTCTGATTCTAGGTAACTTCTGTATTGTCAAGGTTAACTAGATGGTTTTCCTTGTCCCCTTCCCCTTATCATTGCTGTAGATAGCAGGAATGATAGTAATTTTCTCTTTTGTGTCTTGTGCCATAGTTTGATTTGATAAAGTCCTTCCTGTTTCAGAGAGCAGATTGTGCTTCAAATACTTCTCCATGTGCCTTGCATTACACACAGAGGAAGGGCTGGAACCATGGGGAATCTCTGCCCTTTACACATGCTCAGAAGCAGCCTGCACTCGTGTTCTCCAAGCCACTGGTAAACATGGGAGGCTGGATTTATTTTGGGGTGGTGGCACCAAAGAAGAACACACCATACCTGGGGCAAGTTTGTGACAGGTGCCATAAAGAGAGAACAGAAAAGCAGGACAGGCACTCTCTACCGGAGTGGACCCACCATGTCGCTACTGGAATGTGCAGTCACAGCTGTGCAACTCCAAGCAAGAAGGGCAGCCTTCTGCCGCTGGGAAACAAGAAGAAGAAGAAGAAAATCTGCCCAGCTTAAGGCAAGGCAGGACCATTTCAGATGGTCTTCTTGGGTTCGTGTGTCCTCTCTTGCTATTGTACTGGTGCCAGTTTAGGGATTCATTGTCTTTATTTTCAGAAGTACAGTGTGTGGAAAATAAATAGTGCAAATGGAATTTGAAGATCTATTGTGTGTGCTGGTCAGTGCCAGGCTGTGAATCTGTTGTCATTCATCATCTTTCTGTAAAATTATTGCCCTGCGTTACTCCTGAGTGGACAATTCACAGCAATGCCTCAGAAAGTCATGTGTTGGGGAGGATCCATTCCAACATGTGCCGTTTGCTGCCTTCTGAATCTTGCAGCACCAGTTTCCCCAGAGCACCTGCACTCCACAGGAGGAGCAGCCACAGTCCCACATACTATGGAGAACTTGCTCTATCCCACTGCTTTTAAATGCAGAGGGAGATTTAGAAGTCAATGTAGTTCCTTGTGGTCCTCATTTTACAGTTTTGTCTTGCATTTCCAGAGCCAGACGGTGCTCTTGTCTGCCTTTGAGTGTGCAGCAGTGAGGTGTGGGGAGAAGGCCCAGAATTGATTTCCTTGGACTAGTCGAGAGATGGCAGCGCTGCTTCACTCTTGATGTTATGGAGTCGTTTGCTCTTCTCCATGTAACACTGTGTGATTCCCAACTCCTCTCCTATGTTTTAGATGCTCATTTCTGTTTATAAGGCAGGGATATTAAAAGCATGCTTTTATTGCTGCTGCTTATAAAGGTTATCTTTCACTATTCTAAATCTGCATAACAAGTAATCTCTTTGCCAGGAAGAATATGTCCTATATTAGCGAGCTTCTGAATATTGAGCAGGCACAACATGTAGCTTTGATCAGCATGAGCGAACAGTATCAGTATTCATTACTCACTCTATTTCTCTTGACTTTTTTATATTCAGCAAGTGCTGTTTCTCCAGATGCCGGGCTCCTCTATTCCCCAGTTGCTTACTTTTTTAGAAAATGCCATAAGAATAAGATGCTGTTTCTATCTGGCACCAAGAAAGTGTTCACTACTATACTGAAGTCTCTCTGCAGTCAACATCTCTTTAATGAATTCGCTGAGTGTTTCAGTCTTCCATCTCTCCCTCCTCTGCGCCCTGGGAAGAAGCAGCACCAACCACATGGCAGCAGTTGCCAACAAATCTCCAGGATTTGCCACACAGATTCACAGAGCCAGGACCGATCACGCTTTCCTCCACATGATTTTTCATCATAGGCATGTTTTCAAGTTAATTTGTATGTGTGCAAATAATTACAGGAAATTAATTTTCACTATGGTTGCTGGGCTTTTTGATGAAAAAATAATAATGGATGCTTGTAATCAGCTTTTCTTACATGCACATGTTGACTGAGAAAAATACTTCTATTGCAGAAGGACAAAAATAATACATCAGAGCCCTCTCAACTTTGAGGTGGTAGTAGAAAAAAAATCTCCAAGTTTTGAGACCTGGCAAGCTCGCTCAGTAATAACCTCCAGAAGGTACTCAATGAAGATCAAGTCTTTTTCTGTTGGGGCAGGGAGGAACAAACACATTGACAATTAATAGCTGCTTGGCTTGCAAAAATGTAGCAGATGAAACTCTGTCATCTTCATGTCTTGATAAATTTCTGCAGAAGACAAGAAGAGAGAGCAGACAAGGTGACTTCCCATCTGTGTTCCAAACATTAGACAGAGTCAGGTCACATCACAGAATCATGTTGCAGATGTGTAGGCCCTGGTCTAAGAAATGAAGTGAGGCCATTTGCCTAACGATGCATTCATTATAGGCCAATAATTGTGGCGAGGGCCTCTTTTACTTCCAGATTCTCTCCCTGTTGTGGTCCATCTCTCTGTATAATAAAGCCCCAGACGTACTGGCCACAACTCACCTACCCTCCCTTTGGATGAGCTGCCTATTGCTCAATCTCAGTGAGAGCAATCCTGCCCTCCTGCCCCAGGACAGATGAGGATTGAGCCACTACTTTGCAGGAGAGAAAAATAAAGCCTTCCCTTGATTGGCTGAGGGAGGGGGAGGAGGGAAGGAGCCAAAGAAAGCCTTCCTCAATTGAGTGAGGGCTCTTCCCCCTTCTCCTTTGGGGAGGGAAACAGCCAGAGAGGGGGGGGGGGGTGGCATCCTGTGGCAGCAGAACAACAATGTTTTATTCTAAGTATAAGCTTTTGTGTGCCTTCACACTTCTTCAGATACAGAGAGTGGGGGGAGGGAGGGGGGAGGGAAAGCCAGAGAGAGAGAATGAAGTCCTCTGTTTAAGACCAACAACTTTTTGTCTTGTGTGCCTGCACACTTCTTCAAAGAGAGAGGGAAGGGAAGGGAGGGAAAGCCAGAGAGAGGGGGAAGGAAGGAAGGAAGGAAGGAAGGAAGGAAGGAAGGAAGGAAGGAAGGAAGGAAGGAAGGAAGGAAGGAAGGAAGGAAGGAAGGAAGGAAGGAAGGAAGGAAGGAAGGAAGGAAGGAAGGAAGGAAGGAAGGAAGGAAGGAGGGAGGGAGGGAGGGAAAGAGCCAGAGAGAGAGAGAAAATGGAGACCAGTGTTTAAGATCAGTGTGATTTTATTTCAGGTTTAAGCTTTTGTGTGCCTGCACACTTCTTCAGAGAGGGGGGTGGGGAGAGACGGAGGGAAAGCCACAGTCAGAGAGAGAGACCCTCGTTTCAATTTCCTACAGAGGAGGGAGGAACAACCTGACAGTGTAGCTTTTCATTCTTTATTAGTGGAAGGCAAAAAAAATCCAGGAGCACTTTAATGACTAACAAAGATTTGTGGCAGGGCTTGAGCTTCCATGAGTCACTGCTCACTCCTTCAGATACAGCTAGAATTTGAGTGTCTGTCTGTCTTTATATCTTGGGGAGTGAAGTGATTTCAGACACTAAATAAGAATAGCAGGCATTGGTAATGAGTGAAGAAAGCTAGGTCTCAATTCAGTCCAGGAGGATACATTGCTTTGCATTATCAGTTGCAATTCATCAGGCTCTCTTTCTAATTTCCATTGGAAATTCCTTTGTAAGAGATTTGCTACTCTTAGGTCAGCAACTGAATGTCCAGGAAGGTTAAAATCCCCCCTGTTGGTTTTCTGATGTTTCTAATAGCAGTCAAAAAGAGCTGCCAGTGTGTTCTTGGTGCATGGCATGTCGCAGTGGAGGTTTCAGACTCAAGCGGGAAGGGAGGTGTATGGCTGGAAGAGATCCTGGCTTAAAATGTGACTCAGAAAATAGTCTTTCAGCTAGAAGCAGAATGCCCTCCTGAACAATTTTGTTTTGCACATTTTGCTGCATGACAGAGCCTCAGGGCAGCCAATTGATAACCACAGAGAAGATGTGTGGGCAGCTGCCAGTTTTACCTGTTAGCAGACTGGCACTTTCAAGAAGATGAGCTTACAGCAGTGCAGGTGTCATGGCAGAGCATAGCAGGAGAGGCGGCCCTGCAGGTGTGTGGGGCCTGGTAACTGGTGGGTAACCAGTGGAGGGTCTGCAGAGGGAGAGGGATGTGCACATTCCGCCTGGGGGTTGGGGATCTCTGGAATAGACAACACTGACTTTGATGGACCAACGGTCTGATTCAGTGCAGGGCTGCACCACCAACCAGTTGATGATGCACCATCAAGCCATGGGTGCAAGTCACACACTCTCTTGCATGTGTCTCCTCAGCCACCACACCGCAGGTGGGCAAGTAAATCCAGAGGGCCTCTGTTGGAGAATGGTCCCCATAATTGACTGATCTATGAAATACCTGTATAAGGCAGCTTCGCGTGTACCCAACAGCATCTGGGCATTCAGGGGATCAGCTGGGGGAAGTGGGGGAGGAGTTCCTGCTCTCTGCAGTGTATCTTTAATGACATGGGTCCATTCATTTATATAGGAACAACACCGGGGGTGGGAGAGAGAGATAGGAAGCACTATGCCCCAGCCTTAATGAAGTCACTGAATCAGTGGCTAAGTCACTGGGGGAAGAGGTCGACATGGGAATCTACAAGCAAGGTGCCCGGCTAACCTAGTTTGTCTCCAGAGCTACCTGAAAGCTAGTCTTACCAACACTGCAGTGCTCAAAGCAAGACTGTGGCCTCTTCAGAGAGACCCTCTTCAGGAGCTGCACAAGGCTGGCTCTGAAAGCTTTGAAACCAGCTGAGGGCTCCGGAGCTGTCTGTGGTCCTGCGGCTGATATTGATAACAAATCCTATTCCCTGTTCCTCTGACTGGCCACTCTTTTTTTGTGGCCAAGGCGCAGCCAATGTATGACTACCCCATAGGGTTTCCAAGGTAAGTGACATTCAGAGGTCATTTGTCATAGCATGACTCTGAATAGATCTCCTTGGTATTCTCCCACCCAAGTACTAACCAGGGCTGGCCCTGGTGTGACAAGATTGGGCTACCTGGGCTAACCACAACCACAACCACAACCATAGTTAGCTAACTATGATATCTAAGAACATTTTTATCCTGCCCTCCCCTAACAGGCTCAGGGCAGCTAACAGCAGTTAAAATAACATAATGTTAAAACAGAATCACAATAAAATCAATTAAAACATTTCATATAAATTCAGTGGCTCCAACATGTCATACCATTTCAAGTTCACTCCCCAGGATCCAGATGGCAGGATTCTTAGTTCTTCACGGGATAAGGCGGGCTATAAATCAACAGGGGGGCGTGGCGTCGGCGTGAATGGCGACAGACGCGTGAGGCTTTAGCTCCCGACCCAATCTCCTCACCCTCCCTCATCGACGCAGGTTTTTATATCCTATTTCTTATCAGACTATGGGAAAATCGTCCCATAAAAAGAATAACTCATCTTTAGCTAGCGCTCGGCTTCTTAAATCCTTTCTGGACTCCAGCTCACAATCTGATCGCTCCCTGTCAAGGCCGCACGAAACGTCAAATATGGCAGATGGCGCTGCTAGTCTGCTTCCCTCAGCAGATCTCCTCACAGTGAAAGAATTCCATAATACCCTGAGCTCATTTCAGTCAGAAATGCTAGACAACATGGTGGCTATACTCAAGCCAATTACAGATCAGATCAGCTCCTTACAAATCACTTTACAAGAAGCCACAGCCACAGCTAACTCAGCGTTAGAAACAGGCCTTACTAATCAAGAGGAAATCTGACATCTTCAGAGGCAAGAACGCTGGGCCACAGACAAAATTCTGGCACTAGATAACAAAGGGCGGGAACGACATGTTAAGCTGAGAGGCTTTGAAGAACACGAGGAAGGAACCTCAGACCTGGCCAGCTTCCTAGCATCGTGGTTTTCTACAGCCCTTCAGCTGGAGGACGGCATCGCTCCATACATTGTTCGTGCTTATCGACTGGGTTCAACCTTCTCCTCCCGCTCCCACAGCTCCCGAGATGTCATCATTGAACTGGCTGACATACGAGTTAAGAAAAAGATCTTAGACACTGCCAGAAACCTTAATGGTCTTCCCTATAAGGATAAGAAAATACTTGCTTTCCCAGATCTATCAGCAGAAACCCTGCAGAATAGGCATTTCCTCAAACCTATTGCTCAAAAGCTGGCTGCAGCAAGCATCCGCTATAGATGGTCGCCCTCAGGCAGACTTGTCATACATCACCAAGGGAAAAGCTGGACTATTGAAGACCCTGAAGCTGGTTTGTATCTACTTCAGTCGCTCAACATAGATGTTCCAATGGAGCTGGATCGTAAGTCACAAAAGCGAAAATGGACCTTCGTGTCACCGCCTAAGGATCGTAAAATCTCAGCCCGTTCACATGAACCAGCCCAGGCTCCGGACTCTATACAGTCACTGCAATCAGTAAACTCATCATAAACCTGCGTTATTATCTTATGTTATCTTACTTTAAAGCTTTGTCTTATATGTTAATTAACATCTGAGGGAGGGTGGGGGGGTGAGGGTAGAGTGGGGCTTGGCTCTCCAGCTCTCAAGAATGAGGGGAATGTGTAGTGGAAGGGTACAAGGTCCCCGGTCTCGGGTGGTTTCCTGGGACCCACGGGTTTTCCCCATGTGCTGGTTACTGGTTCTGTTATTTAATGTATCCGATGGGAGTTCTGTCCCCCTGCAGACATCTTTCCAATCTATCTTTGACCATCATTTATATACAGAGGGGACAGAGAAAGGGGAAGGGGGGAGGGGGGTGGGGATGCGGTACACTTATTGCTGTTACTTGTATTATAGTGTTAGATATGCTGGTTACCACTTATGTTGCTACTCTAGTACGCCATCTGCTGTTCAACTAGGGATACCACATGATTGTCTATTAGTTCTGTACAGGTTTCTTTGCCTTTTTTCTAGTTCTTGTTTGTTTGACTTGACACTGATGCAGTTCATTTGTCCTAGGAACAAAATGTATATGCCTTCATGTTTTATGGTCTTGCTTTTTGGATCAGTGGCCCTTTTTCGCCTGTGCTCGTCATTTTTCTTTCTCAAAGGCCCACCAAGTTGGCTTAAACTAATATTACTATTTAGCCCTGCTATAGCAATTAGTACCTTTCCAATATCCCATTATATTCCCGCAGTAATCATAGATTGGGACATTGTCCTACATTCACTCACATACAAACCATCCTTTTTCATAGTCATGAGGTCTCATACTGCATTTCCCTGCTATGGATCTTACATTGTAATTGTCTATCGTCTCCGTCCTTTGTCCCCGATGGGAGACCTAATTTATAATCCATATATTTTGACCTAAATGGCCCCAGACCTAAAAATCTTTTCGCTGAACTGTCGAGGGCTTAATAGCAAAATCAAATCTAGACGCATCCTCACAGGGTTAAAGAAACGTGCTCTAGACATTATCTTTCTACAAGAGACACACTTACGAAATGACATTAATCCCCTATTCCGCTCTGCCCATTTTCCTTTGTCTTTCACAGCCTCTGGTTCCTCTCATGCCAGGGGGGTTGCCATTTTACTCTCACGTTCAGTTCAATTTTCTTGCTTGGCCTCTGAGATAGATGAACGTGGTAGATTTCTTTTTGTTAAGGGTAGACTCAATGACGAAATCACAACCCTAGCTGCCATTTATGCGCCTAATTCGGGACAACTAGAATTTATCCGGGAGATTATGAACAAATTAAAAGCTTTTCAGGAAGGCCCTTTAATTATCGGAGCTGACTTTAATTTCCTTATGGACACTCGGCTAGACAAAAAATCGGAACATTCACCTCTCCACTCCCCACCCAGACGAGGCTTTTCCCCCTCAGGCTTGCATAAAATAATGTCAGAAATGGGGCTTACAGACTCCTGGAGGTTTCTCCATCAAAATGAGCGGGACTTTACCTACTTTTCTTCGCAGCATCAAACTCACACGCGCATTGATTATATCTTTATTTCTGATTCTCTTTGTAATGCTCTTGTAGATGCCTCAATTGAACCAAAACTCTGGTCTGATCACGCGCCAGTTACCTGCTCTATTAAGAAAACTGTACAATATGACCGTAGCTTTTCCTGGAGACTTGACAATTATTTATTATTAGATAAAGAACTTTTCAACCTAATCGAACAGGAAATTAAGGAATTTTTTAGCCACAATCTTTCTGACGACATCCCTCCCCAAACAGTCTGGGATGCGTGCAAAGCCTTCCTAAGAGGCAAAATTATTGCATTGGCTGCCACCCCAAAAAAGAAAAAACAACATCTTATTAACCTCTTGACTGCGAAAATCAAAGATCTTGAACTCCAACATAAACGCACTTGCAACAAAAAAACATTTCAGCACTTGCAAGAAGAAAGGTAAAGGTTAGAGGCCCTGGATACTCAAAAAATCAAACGTAATCTGCTATTTACCAAACAAGCCTTTTGTTATCGGGGCCCAAAATTTCATAGGCTTCTAGCGTGGAAAGCCAAACAGCAAGCCACCAACCTGAATGTGAAGGGTCTCAGAAATCGCGAAGGCATTGTATGCACTTCTTCAAAGTCTATTTTAGATATTTTTAGTCAATTCTACTCTTCTCTATACCAATCCAAGAACCCACCACCTGAAGCGATCTCTGAGTTTTTTCAATCCGTTACTACACTCCTCACTTTGCTAGAAGCCCACAGAAAGTGTCTTGACCGCCCCATTGATGAGCTGGAACTTGCTGAAGCCATCAAATCATTGCGCACAAACAAATCGCCGGGTCTGGATGGCTTCACTTCTGAATTTTATAAAGCTTATACTTCTACATTATCTTCCTACTTACTATCTCTTTTTAACTATATTCTCGATTCTGGCTCAGTCCCTCAGTCTTGGAGTCTTGCCAAAATTATTGTTTTACACAAAAAAGAGAGAGATGAATTAGACCCCAAGTCTTACCGACCGATATCTCTTTTAAACACCGACTACAAACTTTTTACTAGCATCTTAACAAGGCGACTGAATAGTTTTATGGCAAATTATATTGCCTCTGATCAATCGGGTTTTATCCCTGGTCGTGACTTAACTGATGTCACCCAAAAAACACTGAATTTGATTCATCATTGCAAAACCAAAGCTGTTCAGGATGCCTGTATCCTATCTATAGACATAGAGAAGGCCTTTGACTCGGTCGAACCTCTCTACCTGCACTCCTTACTAGAAAGAATGAATTTTGGTCCCAAATTTCGTACTCTTATTGACTCCCTCTCTCTCCTTCAGCACTACTTCGGATTAACAACTTAAACTCAGCTATTTTCAGTCTGTCTAGAGGCACACGGCAAGGCTGCCCTCTCTCGCCCCTACTATTCGCTCTTGCAATTGAGCCGTTGGCCATCAAAATCAGGAACGATGCTCACATCCATGGTATTCTCGTGGGGACCGAAGCTTTTAAAGTTAGTCTCTTCGCAGATGATATAACCTTGTATCTTACCAACCCTTCCTCGTCACTTCCAGCAACTCACTCTCATCTTTCGGACTTCGCTATCGCCTCAGGCCTCACCATAAACTTTGATAAATCTCTCTTGCACCCCATTACTCTATCTTCTACCTCTATTTCTTTTATCAGCAAGCACTACCGATACAAATGGGTTAAAAAATCTTGGAAACACCTTGGTGTTCACATCCCGTTAGACTTCACTACTCTCCCAACCATTAACCAGACAGAAATTTCCAAATCTATCAATTCTCTCCTATCCCACTCGGGGAAAAAATTTTTCACCCTTTTGGAGCGCATCTATCTAATTAAATCATTAATTCTACCTAAGATTGGGTTCTACTTACGGGCGGTCCCTCTGTGTGTTCCAGCCTCTCTGCTGCATAAATGGCAATCCCAAATAAATGAATTTGTGTGGCAGCATCGGAAGCCAAGGCTCAATTTTGCCTCAAGTAGATGGCCTATTTCGCTGGGTGGATTAGCTGTCCCAGATATTTCAAACTACCATGATGCTATTATCCTCACTAATTTGGTGAAATATTATAGGTCCTCCTACGTGGCGGACTGGAAGTCGATCGAGGATTTTTATCTCAGGGCCCCCTCTTTCCAGGAGGAACTCTGGTGTGTGTCTAAGCGCGTCAAAACTTCTTCTTCTCCGAACCCTTTTTTGGCCTCCATGCTGCAGGTTTGGTGTAAACACCGTAATAAGTTAGCTCCCCCGACCTCCTCCTTAACCACTTTTGTTAGACAGCCCTGGTTCGCTCCGGCGCTGAGTAAAGACTCGTTTATGCAATGGAAACGTCTAGGACTGACCCGATTTGCTGATGTTCTTCTTAAGGGGGTACTGAAAGATAAAATGACTCTGGAGGCTGACTCTGACCTCCGACTACCCTGGTTTGAATACCTTCAACTTAAACATTTATTAGATACACATTCCTTCAGTCCCCCTCTGCGCGTCCACCTTGCTGGCTTTGAAAAGATCCTATTCGGTGATTCAATCCCGATCAAAGGACTGATCTCAAAAATATATCAATTGCTACTCAGCCCCCTTAATGCAAAGCCGCACTCCTATCAAGGTGCCTGGGCTCGAGATTTGCAGATAGAACTAACTGAGGAGCAATGGCGAGCCATCTGGGGTTCTTCCATATATAAAACGAAAGCAATGAATGTCCAACTTCAAGCTCTTAAAGTCCTCACACGATGGTACCGGACCCCAGTGCAGCTAGCGCACTCGTCTTCCATCTCACCCCTCTGTTTCAAGAACTGTGGACAGAGGGGTACTTTTCTCCACTCCTGGTGGCATTGCCCAATCATAAATAGCTTTTGGAGACAAATCTATCAAGAAGTACAAGAACTCACATCATACTCTCCTCCATTTACGCCCGAATTTGCCCTTTTAAATCTTCTAGATAACTCAAATATCCCCGAATTTGCAGAGGAATTGATCTCACTCATGTTTGTGGCTGCTAAATTTGCAATAGCTCTAGTTTGGAAACAACACTCTCCCCCCTCACGACAAACTTGGTGGTTAAAATTGTGGGATTATTTTGCACTGGATAAGCTCACTTATGACTTAGGCCCTCATCGTTCCCAACAAACTGCTTCCTCGAATTTTATAGAAAAATGGCGACCCTTCATTGATAAAGTTTATGCTGATAATAGAATCCCCAATGCCTCATACCACGCTATATTGATGTCCTGTCAATTACTTTCGTAACTGCACTCTGTAATGTTTCATGGTGTTATGTTTTGATATTTGATGCATACTCATGGTTTTCGTTTGTTATATCTGTATCACACTTCTTAGCTCAATAAAGCATTCCAAATGGTTAAAAAAAAATAAAAAAATAAATCAACAGAAATAAATAAATACATAATAAATAGTTATTATTGAGGGCTTAATCTAACTCTCCATTGAGGGCTTAATCTAACTCTGTGGCTGGATCGCAGGGAGAGAAAATTGGCGACTCTCAAAGATCTTCCAAACATACATTCCTTCTGCTCCACCCACCCAAATCATGCCAGAAGCTGTTGTGAGTGCCTCCTTCTGCAGGGTCATCCCCCCCCCATCCTGCTGTCACGTCTCCCATGTTGGAGTTCCATAGATCTCAGAAGTGGGGAAGTTAGGACATTGGTTAAGTAATGCCCTCCCCTGGAGCAGCATTCTCTGGAGCCTCGCTTCCTGGGGGTGAACCTCCCAGCCCGAGCCCCACACTCGACAGAGCAGTTGCTGGAAGTCAACGTGAGCAGCATCCTCTCCAGCACCACCAGCATCTCCTGGGGTCAAAGCAGGAGCACAAAGGCATTCTCCCCATGGGGAAGAGAGACAGGTGGCAGTGGGGGGGACATGGTGGACAGGAGCATGAACGATGAAGGGAGACTGGAAGCAGGTGTGACAGCCTCACCCCACACCAGAGGGGAGACTATATGGTGAGTTCAAGGAAAGAGCCAAGGAGAGAGTGAGAGCACCCCATAGGGAGGAAGGGTCGACCATCAGACAGACCCTTCTCAGGGAGAAGAAGGATTGATGGTTTGGTGGGGCCTGGCCCCAAAGGGGAAGACTCAAGCAGGGAGCTCAGCTGGCTGCTTCCTTCCCCTGGCCACTCTGTGATGCCCACCTGCAGTGTGACTCTTCCTACTCTGTCCTCAAGGAGCCAATCATCTGCCCTCCTCATTCACCCAATAGCAGCTCCTATTCCTGGGCTTGGTTCAGCCTCACCTGTTTCCCTGGCCCAGTTCTCCCTCTTCAGTCATCTACTGGCTTGCTCCTGTAGATTCTCTTGTCTGCCTTAGGCAGGCAGCCTTTCCCCAGGCACCCTTCCTTCTCTCTGAGGGCCATGGAGCAAGCAAAGATCCTGGCTCCAGAGCCTTGGAAAAGGAGGGTGAGTCCAGGTTTGGTTTATGCCTAGAAAGTTGTATTGTATGCATTCTTAATTCTGCTTCATTAAACTAGAGGGAGGGGAAAAGATAGAGTTGCTGAGATGACTGCATTTCAAGAGCACTACAGTAAGATAATAAGGATTTTTTCTTTGTTGTGGATAGAGGTGAAATAGGTATACCTCCATGCACAGAGACAGAATACTAAGAATGTTTATTTTCTGTATTGGCTTAAAGTTTCTAGAACAACTTTTCCATCCAGAGTCTTGTGTTAGCTAACTATGATATCTAAGAGCAAGCCAACACTAACAACTGAAATAATCCAGTTTATACCAATTTAAACAAGTAAAACAATGAAAAGTATCTGGAGTGCCCCACAAACCTCATAGCCAAAGGGGCTCATAAACTGTTTTTCCTTCTTTGATTTTTAGGAAATTGTATGTGTGGGTGGCTTTTCTAATAGGTTCAGGAAAGTAATACCACAGAGTGAGTACTACGGTGGTAGCAGCTCAAGCTCAAGCAATGACAGAGTGCATGGACACAAGAACCTCAGAAGAGCCCTGCTGGGTCAGACCAGTGAAGGTCCATCTAGTCCAATGTCTGTCTCACTCAGTGGCCAGCCAGTTCCTCTGCATGGTCAACAATAGGGCAGAGAGGCTGAGGCCTTCCCTGAAGTTGCCTCCTTGCTCTGGGATGCAGAAATTTAGTGCCTCTGAATGTCGAAATTCCCCTCAGTCCCCATGGCCAGTCTACCACGGATAGACTTATCTGCATGACTCTGTGTAATCCCCTTTGAAAGCGGCCATCACTACATCCTCTGGCAGCAAATTCCACATTTGAATCCCTCTCTGAAGGAGATTAATTAATTAATTAATTTGCGGCCCCATGGCGCAGAGTGGTAAAGCAGCAGTACTGCAGTACTGTGGTCAGAACTCTCTGCTCACGACCTGAGTTTGATTCCAGTGTAGCCGGCCCGAGGTTGACTCAGGCTTCCATCCTTCCGAGGTCGGTAAAATGAGTGCCCAGATTGCTGAGGGGAAAGTGTAAAAGACTGGGGAAGGCAATGGCAAACCACCCCGTAAAAAGTCTGCCATGAAAACGTGAAAGCAACATCACCCCAGAGTGGGAAATGACTAAGTGCTTGCACCGGAGCCCTTTCCTTTTCCTTTCCTGAAAGAGCAGAAAGAAGAGACTGGTCTGAGGATCAATGCTCCTGCATGCAGTTATACTGGGAGACCAGGTCCTTCGGGACCGCTGTAGTATTTAAAGAGTGCCTGTGCACATGCAAATTAAGTGTTCGTATAGAAGCAATATTTGGTTTCTAGGGAACTTCCCATAGTCTCAACGACTTGCCAATTGCATTGTTACTTCCCTGGCATTTTCACAGTCCAGACCAGAACCAAATGGGTTAATTTCATAAACAGCTGCTTTAGAAAAGTAATCAGGCTGCACAATAACGAGCTTTTGTGTGAGTGAGTAATGTTGGATTTAAGACTCTCCCTGAGATCGACCTACTCTCAGACAGGATCCTCCCTCATTTTCTAGTGGCTTCTGCCAGGCTGTGGGAGGAAATTGGCGCCTCGGACTGCATTTCAGAAGCAAGGAAAGCAGAGCAGTCTTGAAGAGAGCAGGCGTGACTCTGAAATAGATTCCTGGGAGGCCACCCTTGATCGCCAGAAAAGCAGAGAATGTGATCACTTCCAACCACTGTGAGGGGTTTTGTTTTAATGTAGCCAAACCAGCAAACGACTGGAAACGCAGTGCAAATGAGGCAGGGCTGTGATCCTCGAATGCCAGAGCACAACAGGGCCTGTTTACTAGCAGGGAAATAATCAGGCAAAGCCTGCAAATCCAAACCAATTTTAATGGAAGATTTAGACAGCCAATTAAATCCTTGAAGATGATAGGATTATGCTTAATAGAAAGAACTCTCAAATAATATTTTGAAATATACTATAAGAACAACAAATTCAAAACAAAATCTGTTCCCCACCTTTTAATTTGTCCCTTTAAGCTATAAATAGCTCCGGAATGAAAAGAAAACTTCTGTACCTTTTTCTCCACTTATCCAAGTTTCCACTGGTCTTTCAAAGCTTTAGTTGTTTAGAAATGTCCAAGAAGGTTAGGATCCTGACGAGCTTATGTCAAATCAATGACTCTGAGAACTTTTGCAGACGTTGACTATGCAAACTCCACGAGACCCCTCAAAGCCTCAAAGAAGTCCCCTCCAGGGCTTCTTTTCAGCCAAGGTAAATCTCTTATCAAAGTTTCTGTGCAAGTCTTGGATCTTTCTCTCACTGAGAAAAGTAGGCAGTAGGCATTAATTTGCCCTCTACTACCCCGAACAAAAGTTTCAGCCTGCTCCCGTTATAAATGTGAAGTATTTAATTGTTTATATTTAAATTGTTAAATTGTTATTGTTGGAAGCCGCCCTGAGCCACTCGTGGGAAGGGCGGGATACAAATCCCGAATAAATAAATAAATAAATAAATAAATAAATAAATAAATAAATAAAATGAGAGACAGCTCAGCTCGGCATTTTCCTTCCCCGGAAGTCAAATTCAAAACAAAATCTGGACCCTAGAGAAGATCTGCATTTTCGCACACAATGTTGCACTAGCTGTAACCAAACAAATCCAATTATAAGTAAAGCCTAGCGCTGTGGTTGTTGCCGTGTAGAAGTCTGAGTGGTCGTGTTGCCTCAGAGTTCAGGCAGAGCCTCCTTGAAGGGGCTTTGTTCCCAGAGGGATCCTGTCAGGAGTGATGTTGGATTTGCTTGGGCTTTTTAGGCTAATGCACCCTGTAAGTGGGTGTGTCATTGTAGCCTGGGGGGGGGGGGCGGTGCAGGTTCCCAGGCCTCAGCTCGCACGTGGTAGCTGAATGAAAACCTTTCTCTTTGGGAGCCAGCTGTATAGGCTCCTTCCTGCCAATACACGAGCCATGGGCTGTCCACCAAGCAGGGTTCCAGACCAGGGTTTCATCTCGGTTTGGAAACCGCCCTTGGAGGGAAGAAAAGCTCCAGCGTGGAAGTCTTTCAGGAGTGAGGGAGAATGGAGCCCCCCGCCTGAGGCTCCCCAAGGCTTGCCCAGGTGACAGCAAAGCCGAGTTTCTCCCTGCATCTGAATCCTCTGAGCATATGCTGCCCACTGGAAGCCTCCCAAGCAGGTGCCTGTTGCAGGTGGCCAGATGGAGCTTTCAGCTAATGGTCGCTCCAGTGAGAAGCACTGAGGTGGGGGGCTGTTCCATGAATCAGGGCAACTGTGGCCTGTGGGGACCTCTTTTCCTTTCATGAATCATCAGAGAAGGGGGTGGGTGGGGTGGAATGCCTCTTCAAGTTTACTGCTTGTTGCAATGTAGGTATGCACCACTATAGTCCGTTACTTGACCAATACATCTCAATGGGCATATACCGTATTTTTCGGACTGTAAGACACACTTTTCCCCTCCCAAAAAAAGTGGGGGGGAAAGTGTGTGCGTCTTATGGTCCGAAAGTATGTACCTTCGGGGGGGTGTGATCTGCTGCCTCTTCCTCCGATCCGGCGCTTCCCTCGCGCCTGCCTGCCTGGCTCCATCTTCTTCAGGCAAGCGCTGGGATCGCTCCACGTGGCCCCACCGCAAACCCAGCGCTTCGCAAGCGCCGGCTGCGGAGGGGGCAGTGTGCTTCCTCCTTGCCTGTGTGCCTGGCTTCAGCTGTGATGTTTAAAGCAAGTGCTGGGATCGGAGGATCCGCAGCCGGCGCTTGCAAAGCGCTGCGTTTGCGGTGGGGCCACGTGAAGCGATCCCAGCGCTTGCCTGAAGAAGATGGAGCCAGGCAGGCGCAGGGGAAGCGCCGGATCGGAGGCAGAGGCAGCGGATCGCCCCCCAGGAGGAAGGTGCGTCTTATCCTCCGGAGCGCCTTATGGTGCGAAAAATACGGTAAATAACATCGTCCTACTGAAGGGGAAAACACCCTTTGGATTTGGATGGCCTGTGGACATCCGCAGCAGCCTGTGCCTTGGCAGAAGGAGGCCTCCTCTGTGAAAAGCAGGAGGAAGAATCCCTCTTCTAATGTCATCCCTGCCTCTCTCTGTGCCTCGTTAATGGAGGAGGCTTATTTAGTCCGGCCAAAGCATTTTATTAATCACATTGATTTATTGACTTAATTAGTTCTTCTCCTCAAGGTTGGACACAGGGGGTGGCTCTGGGAGAGAGTGTGTCCCCTAGACACCCCTTAATATTTGGGGTTCCTGAAGGGCTGCTTCTCTCCCCAATGTTGTTTGGCAATGTTATGTGTCCCCTTGCCCAGCTGGTACGGAGCTTTGGCCTTGGGTGTCACTGGAGTGCTGATGACTCCCAGCTGCATCTGTTACTGGGTGGTCACCTGGACTCCACCCCACAAAATCTGGCCACAGGCCTGAAGGCTGTGGTTGGGTGTTTAAAACAGAGTAGATTGAAACTGGATCCAGCTAAGATGGAGGTTCTGTGGTGGTGGGGAGGAGGCTTCAGGATTGGGGCCTGGGTAGCCTGCTCTTGATGGGGCACTACTGATACCAGCACAGTCCTTTAAGAGCTTGAGACTGATTTTGGATCCCTCCTTGATCCCAAGTTACCCATAGTTCCAGGCTGACATTTTTCCACCTGCACCAGGCTCAGCAATAGACCCTTTTGCTCTTATGCCCTGACCTTGCCACAGTAATCTATACAATGGTCACCTCCAGGCTAGACTTCTGTAACTCCCTCTATGCTAGCCTGCCCTTGAGACTGACCACGAAACTCCAACTGGTCCAATATGTGGTGGCATGAGTCCTGATGGGAATGTCACAGATGGCACATATATATCTGGTGCTGCACCAGCTACACTGGCTCCCAGTAGAATACTGAGTCAAGTTCACGGTTTTGGTATTGACCTATAAGGCCTTGAGCAGTCAGGGACTGATGTATCTATGGGATCGTCTCCTCTTTATTTCCTGGAAGAGCATTGTGCTCTTCAGACAGCGACCTGTTGTTGGTCCCTGGCCCTTTTCAGTTCTGGCCCCAACCTCGTGGAACTCTCCGCTGGATTCCATCAGGGCCCTAGGAGACCTTATGCAACCCCGCAGAGCCTGCAAGGCAGAGATGTTCTGCCAGGCTTTTGGTTGAGGACATCAACGGTTTCCATCTTGACTGGCACGCTCCTCCTCCTGTTCTCCACATCTGTTTTGCTGCTTTCCCTCCTGCCTGCAAAGTAACTGGCAGTCTGAGATAGGATCAATCAATGCTTGCCATCTGCCTTTTTTTTTAATGCACTATTATGTTCTAATTGTTTTATCTTGTGTATGTGTTTACCAATCTTGTACATCACCCAGAGCCCAGCAGTAGCAGGGATTGGGTGAAATAATAATAATAATGATGATGGTGATGATGATGATGATGATGATGATGATGATGATGATGATGATGATGATGATGATGATGATGATGATGATAGAATCATAGAGTTGGAAGGGACTTCCAGGGTGATTTAGTCCAACCCCCTGCACCATGCAGGAAATCCACAAATACCTCCCCCAAATTCACAGGATCTTCATCGCTGTCAGATGGCCATCTAGCTGTCAAGTCGACGGATTCACGAATGAGTCAAAGTTGATAATAAGACTATATTTATTGATAACTGGTACTCTGGCGCAAGCCTCTAGCTTACTAAGAATGAAACCAATACATTGATACATGGGTTTTAAGATACACTTCAAAAACATTCCTACGGGGGGGGGGGGGTCAGGAGGAAACATTCACACATAACTACCAGATACTTTCTCAGGCGATAGCTGGCCGCCTGTCCTTGCATTATCATGCAAGGCTTCCTCCCACCTCAGGCCCTGAGAAGGTGCCGACTATTTCTTTCACACAGTTGCAAATCAAAATAAGAAAAGGGAGGAAGGGAAGTAACTAAGGATAGAACATTAGCAGCAGTGGATCCATTATGATTTTAACCAGGCCTGATACTTAGGCCAAGATCCCCCAGTCTTTAGTCATAATCATTCGATCTTGACATACTGCCTCCCTTAAGCTGACCCTCTCAGTCTCTGAGGGTGCTTAGTTAGAAACTTAATAATCAGATCAGGGGCTGACACATATTTTTCTGCTACCCACTCATGTTCACTAGGAGGGAAATGCTTCCATCTAATTAGATAATACAGCTACCCATGTTTAAGCTTTGAGTCCAGGATTTCCTGGATCTCATGATGACTCTGGTTCCCCATCTGGATAGGTTGAGGTGCTTCCGGCCAAGGATGCCAAGGGGAATACCCAGGGTCCTTCCGAAGAAGACTGCAATGAAAGACAGGGTGTACTTTACTAAACATTTTTGGTAACTCCAGTTCTACTGTAACTTTATTTATCACCCTTTTGATCTTAAAAGGGCCCAGGTACTTATATGCCAATTTTTTAGATGGTTGGTTCAGTGGAAGATTTTTCATGGACACAGATACCGAGTCCCCTACTTTGAAATCCCAAGCGGGGACATGGCTTTTGTCATATTGCTTTTTGTAAGCCTCCTTGGCTGCTTTCAGATTCTCCTGTATTTCCTTCCAACTTTTAGTCAGTGTGCCCCACCACTGATCGAACGGGCTTGGTTCCTTCTTTGCGCCTCCTCCTGGGAGCAAAGGGAGGGGTTTTCCCTCATATCCACTCACCGTTTGAAATGGTGAGGCTTTAGTGGAGCTGTGGACGCTATTATTATAGCAGTATTCAGCGAAAGGGAGGAGGTCCACCCAATTGGATTGTTGATGGTTGATGTAACACCGTAAATACTGCTCTAATAACCCGTTCACGCGTTCCATCTGTCCATCTGTCTGCGGGTGGTAGGCGGAACTCAACCCCTGCTCCATGCCCATTAGTTTGCAAAACTCCCGCCAGAAGTTGGCAACGAACTGGGGCCCGGGGTCACTAATCACCTTGTCTGGGATTGAGTGTAGTTTGGCCATGTGGTTGAAGGACAAGTAAGCCAGTTTCTTGGCGGTGGGGAGTTGGGTGCAGGGAATGAAATGGGCTTGTTTGGAAAAAGTGTCCACTACCACCAATATTACTGTTTTGCCATGAGAGGGCGGTAGCTCTACAATGAAGTCCATGGAGACTATCGACCAGGGTCTAGAGGCAGTCTCCAGTGGTTTGAGTAATCCAGGGGGTTTCCCCCCCTTCTTTTGGCCATTATACAAATGGGGCAAGTGGACACAAACTCTGATATATCCTTTTTCATGGAGGGCCACCAAAATTGTCTGTTAACCAAATGCAGGGTCTTGATGTACCCAAAGTGCCCAGCCAGTTTGTTGGAGTGGCAGAACTGTAGCACTTCTGATCTCATGGTCTTGGGGACATATAGTTTTTCTCCCTTATACTATAGCCCATCCTCCCGTTTCTGAATTTCCCCTGGCCGTTCCTCCCCCTCCTTCTCTATTTCTGCCGCCATTCTTTCTGTCCCCCACCTCTGTAGTTGGCGTTTCTTCTGTGACCAGGTGGTTACAACCACGGCCACCTGGGTGGACGGAATCAAGGAGTCCACTATCTCTTCTCTCTGACTATTGTGCTGGGGCAGGCAGAACAGTGCGTCAGCTAGAAAGTTTTTCATGCCTGGGATG
The DNA here is from genome assembly GCF_032191835.1 of Heteronotia binoei. Classification (NCBI taxonomy): domain Eukaryota; kingdom Metazoa; phylum Chordata; class Lepidosauria; order Squamata; family Gekkonidae; genus Heteronotia; species Heteronotia binoei. The sequence continues at coordinate 137,855,722 of NC_083229.1, forward strand.
TGCTTGAGCACAAAATCAAATTTAGAAAAGAACCCTGCCCACCTGATCTGTTTTTCACTCAGCTTCCTCTTCCCTGTTAGGGCTTCGAGGTTTTTCTGGTTGGTCCATATTTCAAACGGCACTTTCGCCCCCTCCAACCATGACTGCCATGTTTTCAAAGCAAACATTACTGCAAACGCCTCCTTGTCCCACACCGACCAATTCCTTTGCTCCGCCGCAAATTTTTTCGAAATATAGGCGGAGGGCTTCAGTTTCCCTTCCTCATCTTTCTGCATGAGAATGGCTTCGGCGGCTACATCGGAGGCGTCGCATTGCACCACGAAGGGTTTCAGCTCATTGGGGTGACTCAGGACCGGCTCACTCGTGAACAGCCACTTCAATTTATCAAATGCCAACTGGCAATTTGGCATCCAATTCAAACGTGCTCCCAGCCGTTGTGCCTCCGGGCCTTTCCCCTTGGTTTTTAGCAACTCAGTCAGGTGGAGCATGATCTGGGCGAATCCTGGTATGAACGTCCTATAGAAATTTGTGAACCCGAGGAACGATTGGAGCTGTCTACGTGTCCTTGGGGGAGCCCAATCCAATACGGCTTGCACTTTTGCCGGGTCCATTGCCAACCCCCTAGCGGATACTCGGAAACCCAAGTAATCCAGCTCTGCATTATGAAATTCACATTTCGACAGCTTAGCATACAATTTATGACTCAACAATGTGCTTAACACCTCCCGCACCAATTTCACATGAGACTGTTCGTCTTGCGAGTAAATAATGATGTCATCCAGGTAGACCACCACCCCCTTAAACAAAAACTTTCTCAAGACATTGTTTATGAAGCTCATGAACACTGCAGGGGCTCCTTGCAGACCAAATGGCATCACCAGGTATTCGAACTGCCCAGTGGTGTGTTGAACGCTGTCTTCCACTCATCCCCCTCCTTTATGTGCACCCGGAAGTACGCATCTCTCAAGTCCAGCTTTGTAAAAATTTCCCCCTCCAATACAGTACTTAACAAGTCTTTAATGAGGGGGATGGGGTAAACGTTGGAAGTTGAGATCGCATTTATCCCGCGAAAATCTGTGCAAAGTCTAAGCGAGCCATCCTTTTTCCGGAACAAAACTGGGGCTGCGTGGGGGGCCGTGGCTGGCCAAATAAACCCCCACTTTAAGTTCTTGTCTAGAAATTTGTGCAGCTCCGCTTTCTCCGCCCATCCCATCGGGTATAGTTTGGCTTTTGGGAGCGATTGCCCCGGTATCAACTCAGTGGCACAGTCAGTGTCTCTGTGGGGCGGTAGCTCGTTGGCTCCCTGCTCGCTAAACACCCCCATCAAGTCCTGATATGCCCGGGGGATCTCTGGGACTTCTTCCACCATCAGGCATACCCTCTCGGTGGCGAGCTGGGGGCAAGGCCCCCAATCTAAGTTCCACAGGTGGTCCTTGCACAACGGGTCTACAAATCTTATGGTCTGCCTTCCCCATCGGATGTCCAGTTCATGCCTGGCCAGCCACCCTACCCCCAATACTACCGGGTATGAGCAGGAGGGAGTGATCATGAAGGACTCTTGCTCCCAATGCTCCTCGATCCCCACGGGCAGAAATTGGGTTTCTAAGGTACAGGGTTCCCCCCGCATTACTGACCCATCCATCTGCTCGAATTGTATGGGGCAGGGGAGGGCGGTGGTAGTCAAGCCCAAGGCCTCCACTATTTTGGGTGTTATTAACTCTCGGTTGCACCCAGAGTCAATTAAAGCCCTCATTTGCATGAACCTCTTGAGCTTGGGGTTCAACAGTCTTACTGGTACAAAGTATAGGGATCCAGTCACTCTCACTGGTGCCGGCTCCTCCTCGACCTGCTGGTGGGCACCTTTCAGAGCAGGTCATTCTCATTTCCCGATGGCTCCTCCAACCACACCAGCTCACTCAGGTCATCGACCAGGAGCGTGTCTTCTTCCGCCTCCTCGATAGCCGCTACGTTGCCTTTTGCCGCTTCCTTAGGGCGGCCGGTGCTCTTTTTCAGGATGGGGGTACTTTGCTTCGGGGCGCTTGGTGGTGCCCGCAGGGGATTTGGGCAGCTGCTCCAAAATGTCAAGTCAACAGATTCAAGAATGAGTCAAAGTTGATACTAAGACTACATTTATTGATAACCAGTACTCTGGTGCAAGCCTCTAGCTTGCTAAGAATGAAACCAATACATTGATACATGGGTTTTAAGATACACTTCAAAAACATTCCTACAGGAGGAAACATTCACACATAACTACCTTCCTCAGGTGATAGCTGGCCGCCTGTCCTTGCATTATCATGCAAGGCTTCCTCCCACCTCAGGCCCTGAGAAGGCGCCGACTATTTCTTTCACACAGTTGCAAAACAAAATAAGAAAAGGGGGGAAGGGAAGTAACTAAGGATAGAACATTAGCAGCAGTGGATCCATTATGATTTTTACCAGGCCTGATACTTAGTCATAATCAGTCGATCTTTTTACCAGTCTTTAGTCATAATCAGTCGATCTTGACACTAGCCTCTGTTTAAAAACCTCTAAGGAAGGAGAGCCGACCACCTCCCAAGGAAGCCTGTTCCATTGAGGAATAACGGTCAGGAACTTCTTCCTAATGTTCAGCCAGAAACTCTTTAGATTTAATTTCAACCCACTGGTTCTGGTCCGGCCTTCTGGGGCCACAGAAAACAATTCTGCACCATCCTCTAGATGACAGCCCTTCAAGTACTTGAAGATGGTGATCATATCACCTGTCAGCCACCTCCTCTCCAGGCTAAACATCCCAGCTACTTCATTGCCCCCCCAAGTTGGAATAAAGAGACGGACACAAATGATTTGGTGAAACTATGGGCCACTTTTATTAAAATTAACCAAGAACGGCAAGGGCAACCGAGCTGCGGCCAAGTCAGGGCCAGGGGTCTCCTCAGACCGCTCCCCTGCCTTTTTCAGCGGGCGAGAGACCCAGCCCCCCGGCCGGAGCTGTGAGCCACAGCTCCCGTCAGGCAGGCCCAGCAGGGAGGCTCAAACCGGAGGGCCCAAACACCAGACGCGAGTCTCAGCGAAAGGCACCCATCCAATCGAGTCTCCAGGACAGTCTGCATTCACATACCTCGGGCCACACCAAAGGTAGATCCTGACAGACCGCTAACTCCCCAAAAGGGGGAAGCGATCCGGTCCTCCCCAGGCCGCCTGGTGCCATAAACCCTGTAGAACCTGCCTTAAAAAGTGACTGACACTACCAAGGCACCTACCCAGAGCCAATTCCACAATCCACTGAAGTGCTATGCAGGGTAGGCAAAAAACACCCCCAGACCAAAGCCAAATAGCCGGGGAGTGAAAAAATTCCTACCCGGCCCTTCTAAACTGAAGCAACCAGCAAATTCCCTGCATAACAAACAGGGCGGGCGGGTGGGCCAAAAACGCCGGGAAGACTGCCACGGCGTTGGACAGGGCTTCAGTAACAACACTGAAGCCCCGCCCACTCCGAACGCACTCAGAAGTGCGCCGAAGGATCCGCTCTCCCTCCAAGGGGGGGCAAAATTACCTCCTCAGCCACGCTGCGATGCAGCGGGCTTCTGGAGGCTTCGTTGCCCCCCCAAGTCGGAATAAAGAGACGGACACAAATGATTTGGTGAAACTATGGGCCACTTTTATTAAAATTAACCAAGAACGGCAAGGGCAACCGAGCTGCGGCCAAGTCAGGGCCAGGGGTCTCCTCAGACCGCTCCCCTGCCTTTTTCAGCGGGCGAGAGACCCGGCCCCCCAGCCGGAGCTGTGAGCCACAGCTCCCGTCAGGCAGGCCCAGCAGGGAGGCTCAAACCGGAGGGCCCAAACACCAGACGCAAGTCTCAGCGAAAGGCACCCATCCAATCGAGTCTCCAGGACAGTCTGCATTCACATACCTCGGGCCACACCAAAGGTAGATCCTGACAGACCCCTAACTCCCCAAAAGGGGGAGGCTATCCGGTCCTCCCCAGGCCGCCTGGTGCCATAAACCCCGTAGAACCTGCCACAACTAAGGCCAAGTCTCTACTTAGGGCTTAGCACCCACAGAAAGACCCAAAACCAACAAAAGCCCTTGCCGCAAATCCCTCAGGAAAAGCATATTACCCTTTTCCGAGAGATGCACGCCATCCCCTCTGTAGAGGTCAGGACATTCCTTAGCAATATCCGGATGGGGCAAATAGTGGCCCAAACCACCCTCCAAAACCTTGCGAATCTCCTTATTCGCTCGGTAACGAGCCCTTTCCAACCCCGCAGGATTCCAGGCACTGCGTCACACCAAGCGCGGAATCATGGCCGACCACACAATAATGGTACCAGGCCATCTGTTCCTTATGTACCTGATATCATCCCGGCCTGCAAGATCAATGCCTTGCCTTTAATCAGCCCGAGATCATTCCCTCCCAGGTGAATAATTAATACCTGTGGAGGAGGGGCCCCCGCCCCATGAAACAAAAGGGGGAGCAAGCCAGGCCACTGAAGACCACGGCGCCCCCTCCACTCAATAGTGACATGTTTGCTGAGCCCCAGCTGAGAGCCAACAGCAGTTCTCCGAGCTTGATGTGCTGCCCAAAACACATACCGTATATACTCGAGTATAAGTCGACCCGAATATAAGCCGAGGCTTCTAATTTTACCCCAAAAATCTGGGAAAACTTATTGACTCGAGTATAAGCCGAGGGTGGGAAACGCAGCAGTTACTATTCCTGTGGCAGGTAAGGCCACAATGCTGCTTGCAATGAAAGATGAGGAGAATGGTGGTGCAGAACACAAATCAACAATACCAAGGCAGAAGTCATTTCTGGTCAGACTGAAAACACCAGTCCCAGCACGACCCCTCCCCCTTCACTGAGGAGAGGAGAGCAGGGGGCAGCTTTAGCTGTCCTTGGAATTCCGGGGATGCGGGCGGAATAGTGACTCGAGTATAAGCCGAGGAGGGGTTTTTTCTGCCCAAAATTTGGGCAGAAAAACTAGGCTTATACTCGAGTATATAGGGTAACTGTGCCCGCAGATGAGAACTCTGCTCCTCCGGCCAGGAACCACAGCATCTAAAAAGAAGAAACACACAAGTTATACAACCAGAACGTCAAGGTACCCCCAGCTCCATACCAAAAACTCATTAGCGGAGCAAAGGGCGAATATAGCTTTTGTAAGCCTGAGAGCGCCAACGGCCAAGGCGCTGTATGGCCGTAGCTGAATAACCCAAGGCAGCAGCAGTAGAAGCTGCCCCGATTCTAAAGGAATGGGTCCCAAACCTCACTCCAGTCAAACCCAGCATGGCTAAAGCCTTCGATGTCACAGCCCAAAATTGATGCTTTGTCAGGGGACTGCCTCCCGCATGACAAAACAGCAATCCCTCGTGGCCTCCCCGCACAGCCAAGTAAGCGGCCAATGCGGCAACTGGGCAAAGCTCCCCTTCTGAACACGGACCCAATTCCAGCACCGTCCCCGCGCCTTCTTGGTCAGTTTTAGACCGCCGGACCATGAGGACCACCTTACCGCCCAGCAACATAACATCCCTCAGCAACAATGCCCTACCTGAAACATCACTCTTGGAGCTTGCCACCAGTTCACTAATCCTTAGAGCACCAAAAAAGGCCACCAAGGAGGCTGCGTGAAACAAAACTGCTTCAAAAGGAGATGCACACACTGCGCTCCATACCCCTTTAAGACCCCTAAGGATCTCAGGAGACAAAGGGGCCCTAGTATCAGGCCTAGGCCCAGCCTCCCTGGACCACCCCTCCAGCATCTTTCGAAGACGAAAATCTGCTGTCTCCTCCTTGAACCCCAAAGCCTTACTGGCGAAGGCCAACGCCGACATGCGTCCCCGAATTGATCGCACGGCCAAACCCTTACCTCTCAAAGCAACACAGTAATGGAGCAACTGCTCCACTGGGATAGGCCAAACAATGCGATACCCTACCTCAGCCCTAAAGTCCTCAAACTGCCGCACGGCACGCTCATAAGACCTCCTGGTGCTGGGTGCAATGGCTAAGCCTATCGCTCTGCAGGCCTCGGCTCTCCAATCAGCCATAGCTCCTGGGGCATTGGCACCGCATCCATATCGGCGTCTGGAGCCAGCTGACGAAACCTCTTCATCTGTTTACGAGAGAGAGCGTCAGCCACCCCGTTATTCACCCCAGGGACATGCTTGGTCAAAAACAAAATGTTAAGCCGCAGGCATCGCAGAGTGAAGGCCCTTACCAACCTCATAACCCGCTGCGATTTGGATGTAAGGGAATTAATAACATGGACCACCGCCATGTTATCACACCAGAAATGAACGGTGGAATTGACCATATCCTTCCCCCACAGCCAAACCGCAACTAAAATCGGAAAGAACTCCAAAAACGTAAGATCCCTGATCAAACCGGCCTGCACCCACGACTCAGGCCACTCTTCCATGCACCAATGTCCACGGAAGTAGACACCAAACCCTAGTGACCCAGCAGCATCTGACATGACCTGAAGCTCAGCTTCAAGCCTCATGTCGTCTCTCCAAAAAGAAATCCCATTAAAGGATTCCAAAAATTCCTACCACATCCGCAGGTCCTCCCTCATGCTGCTAGTAACCCTAGTCCTGTGCTGTGGCAGGCGAAGGCCCGCCATAGCATCACAAAACCTACGCAGAAAAGGCCTACGTGGGGCGACCACTTTGCAAGCAAAGTTAAGGTGCCCCACCAGCTGCTGCAGCTCAAGCAACGTAACCTTCCTCCTACCCAGAAAGGAATGAATCCTTCCCTTCAAATCCAACAGCTTCTGCTCGGGAATCCTAGATGATTGAGCCAAAGTATCTAGCTCAATCCCCAGAAAAACAAGGCGTTGGGCTGGGCTCTCAGTTTTCTCCTCAGCCAATGGCACGCCCAACTCAGCAGCCAACTCAACAAAGCCAGCTAACAACTGAGCACAACAACCCGAGCCAGCAGGGCCCACAAACAGGTAATCGTCCAGGTAATGAACGACCTCCTGCAAACCCACTTTTTCGCGCACAGCCCATTCCAGAAAGGTGCTGAAGCACTCAAAAGCAGAACATGAAACAGAGCAACCCATAGGCAACACCCTGTCCATGTAAAATTGCCCTGCAAATGAAAAGCCCAACAGCTCAAAATCATCGGGGTGGACAGGGAGAAGGCGAAATGCCGACTTGATATCGCATTTTGCCATCTCAGCCCCCTGCCCACAGCGTCGCACGGCGCCCACGGCCTAATCGAATGAGGTATACCGAACGGAGCAAAGCTCCTCCGGTACGCCATCATTAACAGATGAACCCCTAGGATAAGAAAGGTGGTGAATCAAACGAAATTCACCAGGTGCTTTCTTTGGCACAACCCCTAACGGGGAAACCCTAAAATTAACCACCGGAGGGCTAGCAAATGGGCCCAAAATCCTGCCAGCAGCCAACTCCTTAGCATTTTTTTCCTTAACTATATGTTCCAAACCCACAACTGAACTAAGGTTCCTGGACCTAGTTGGTACCCGAGGACCTTGAAAAGGAATCCTAAAACCTAACGTGAAACCATTCAAAAGATAACAACTTTCCTCCCTACGAGGGTATCTACGAAGCCAATCACTAAGAGGCCCCACCCTTATCGGGCTGGGACCCTTTTCCAGGCAAAGAACCCCCCCCCCGATTTTCTCTGACCCTTGCGGGATCGGACTTTGGGGCAGGTGTTGAAGGAGTGAGGGCCGGCACACAAGGGGCATTCATGCTTAAAGTGGCAGTCTTTTCGACTGCAGGCCCCCTGGGATCCAAACTCCCAACAGAGCAGGCGGGGTTGAACCGCCTGCCCCGCAACACTGCGGGAGGAAGAGGACACACCTGAAAGAGAAGCGGAACCCTTGGAGACAAGGTGACCACTGTTGGATCGATCCCCCAAATTGGGCCGCGCCAGTGACATCACCTGCAGCCACAACCGCTGGTGAATCCGATCCCACGGGAGTGAAGGGTACAATGCGGCCCTCATCCTGAACTCCTGGTCGTACTGGCTCCAGGCAGGGCCACTGAACATCGTATACCCTTTGTATATGATGTCCAAATATTGTATAAGAGCGGCTGCCCGCCAGGGCTGAGCCCGCGCAATCACTCCCGCGTATATGAGAAACCCAGGAAGCCAATTGGCCCAGGTCCGGTCGACCTTCCTTTTCCTAAGCTTCTCCTTATCTTTGTCGTCAAGTTCCTCTTTGTCCTTTTTTTCCAGCTCTCTGTATAAAAGGGAGAATACGTCCACATATTCTCCCTTTAAGATTTTTTCCTTAGTGGCAGGCAGCAAGTGATCGCCTAAGGGTAAGGCGACCTCACCAGAAGGCATGGCACCGCCCCATAAGGTGAAGGAAAACCCCAGGTGCCAGGCCAGGCACCACCTATCCCCTGCTGCCCGGCCGCAGGCCATTGACCCAAAATGCCCCACTGACCCTGAGGCCGCATCCAACGAACAGGCTGCTCTAAGCCCCCAGCAGAAGCGGCCCCTAACGAAGAGCCAACCTCACTAGTGCCAGCATACCCCCAGGCACCCCACGGCCATGCAAGCCCCATGTGTGGTAGGGAGCCATTCCCAGTCTTACCTGAAGGCACAGCGGGCACCACCCCAGACCCAGCACCGCCGGCACCAGACGATGGGCCAGCACCAACATCAAGGTCTCCAAGCCCCACAGCACCACCAGCCACCGCTGCTGATCTACCCTCAAGAAGAGACAAGCGTGTCAGAATATCGGCCTGTAACATCCTTTTAGAAACCTGCCCCTTATTGGGCATTTGAGAAGGAGGAAGGCCCGAAGCCCGCTCCAAAGCCTGCAGTCGCTGAAAAATGACTGCATTAACATCGTCATCGCCTTCCTCATCCGAAGATGAGGGTGGTGCAGGACGCTTCGGCAGCGGCTTGGGGGCCCTAGGGGTTGGCTGCTTCCCCTTAGGCTTACCAGAACCCTTACGGCCCGACATGCTATGCTAAAGAGCGCAGAACAATTAAAGCGCAAGAAAGAAATGCGCACCTCAAGGCGGCGGCCTGAATAAAAAATTAAGAGAGAGGGGGGAAGTGAAGGGCGAACAGGCCAAAACCTGCAACTAAAATGGCCGCCACTCCACACACCCTAAAATGGCCGCCACTCCACAACCCTTACTACAAGCCTCTAAAATAGCCGCCGCCTCACCCACCAAAAAAGGATCCAAAATGGCCGCCCTGCGCCAGCAAGAAGGACAAACAACAACCTCCCACTAGTGAAGAAATGGCTGCCAACAAAAATGGCCGACCAGCCCAGCTAACCACCAGCCCTGGATCTGCAGCCTACAATACCACCCAGCCTTCAAGAGAAGCACCCCAGAATGGCCGACCAGCCCAGCTAACCACCCAGCCCTGGACCTGCAGCCTTCAATGCCTCCCAGCCTTCAAAAGAAGAACCCCCAAATGTCTCACTGGTAGGCGAGTGGGGGGGGGGTAGAAAAAACCCCAAAGGCCAGGTGCCCTAAATGTAGGGGCCACCAACCACTCAGAAGGCACCCCAAACACCAAGGGCTATCAAAGAAGCCCAATTGAAGATCAGGACACAACAAACTGCAAGCAAACGAACAAGCCCAATTAAGAAAAAACACAAGATCAAACTGTCAAGGCTAAAACGTCCTACGACGATCAGCAGACGACGACCCAGCCTCCTGGCTCCAAACGCAGCCGCCAGGCACACAGAGCGTGCAAGCATGCTCCGCGCACACCAAAAACGCCGGGAAGACTGCCACGGCGTCGGACGGGGCTTCAGTAACAACGCTGAAGCCCCGCCCACTCCAAACGCGCTCAGAAGCGTGCCGAAGGATCCGCTCTCCCTCCAAGGGGGGGCAAAATTACCTCCTCAGCCACGCTGCGATGCAGCAGGCTTCTGGAGGCTTCGATCTTTCCTCATAGGACTTGGTCTCCAGACCCCTCACCATCTTCGTTTCCCTCCTCTGGGACCTGTTCCATCTTGTCTATATACTTCTTTTTTTGTTGTTTAAACAATTTTTATTGATAACATATGGTAACAATATCTAATTATATCATTACTATCTCTAAACCATATGATATTTTCCAATCCCCCCTCCCTCCGTTACTAGACTCCCGCCGAGGTTATATACTTAAGTTCAGTTATAAAGGTACCCTTAACCAATCAAAGTTCAATATCTTTCTTTTCTCATATTCATGTTAAAAAATTGTCCAATGTCTTTTTACATTCCAATCTTTCTCTATATATCCTCTAAATTTCTTCCACTCCTTTTTAAACACATCCAAATCATAGTCTCTTAGAGTTCTTGTTAATTTGTCCATCTCACTCCACGATAAAAGTTTCACAATCCAATCCCATTTCTCTGGTATTTTTTCTTGCTTCCACAACTGCACATACAATGTCCTAGCAGCTGAGAGCAAGTACCAAATTAGAGTTCTATCTTCTTTTGGAAATTTTTCCATTTTTAATCCCAGCAGAAAAGTCTCTGCAACTTTCTTAAAGTCGTATCCCAAAATTTTAGAAATTTCTTGTTGTATCATCTGCCAAAACTTTTTCGCTTTTTCACAAGTCCACCACATATGAAAAAAAGAACCTTCATGATTTTTACATTTCTATCCGACATCTTCTTACTTCTTACTTCTTACTCTTACTTGCCAGTTTTTTCGGAGTCATATACCACCTATACATCATCTTAAAACAGTTATCTTTAATACTCTGACATGTTGATATTTTCATCGAGTTCTTCCAAAGATACTCCCATATATCCATTTGTATTTCTCGGTTCACATTAATTGCACATTTAATCATTTGAGATTTTACTACTTCTTCTGTAGACCATTTCAATAATAATTTATATACTTTCGATATTAATTTTTCGTTATCTCCAAGCAGAAACCTTTCCAATTTCGTTTGCTCACGTCTAATTCCAACAGATTTAATATCATTTTCCATCAAACTTTTTATTTGTTGCATTTGAAACCAGTCATACTTATTATTTAACTCTTCTGCAGATTTTAATTCAACTTTATCACCTTGAATCTTTAGCGGTTGATTATATGACATCGCTCTTTCTTCATCAGATTCAGCTGTTATTTTTATTACTTCTGCTGGCACTATCCAAAGCGGCTTTCTCTCGTCACCATATTTCTTATATTTTATCCAAGTGTTTAGTAAGCTATTGTAAGGTCTGCATTTATACACAGTTTTGCATACTGATCCGTATATATTGCTTTCGTCATTCTTATAAAATGTTCCCCCAAGTTTATTTTTTCCACTACTGCAAACATGAAGTCCCAGTTCAGATTATCAAAGGCTTTTTCTGCGTCCACAAAAAATAAAGCCACCTCTTTTTTCTGGGTGTTTCTCATAATATTCTACAATATTTACAACAGCTCTTACATTGTCTCTTATTTGCCTTTTAGGGAGAAATCCAGCTTGATCTTCCTTTATAAAGTTAATCAAATATTGCTTAAGTCGTTCTGCCAGGATTCTTGTGCAAATCTTATAGTCATTGTTTAATAGTGAAATTGGTCTATAGTTCTTTACATTTGTGACATCTCTATCTTCTTTGGGATCAACAAAATTACAGCTTCTTTCCAGGTATTTGGATTTTTCCCTTTTTTCTCTTATCGTATTCAACAATTTTTGCAATTTTGGTACTATCTCATCTTTAAGAGTTTTATAAAATTTAGTTGTATATCCATCTGGTCCAGGAGCCTTGCCTACTTTCATTACCTTTATTGCTGCTTCAATTTCAATTTTTTCTATTGGGTCATTTAAAGTCTTTTTCATATACTCAGTCAGGGGTGCTGTCTTGATATTTCGTAAATACTCTTCCATTTTTTCTTTTCTAATTTTCACACCTTTAAATAAATTTGCATAATATTTAAAAAATTCTCTTTTAATTCCTTCTTGATCAATTATCTCTTTTTCATTTGCCATAATTTTGTTGATAATTTTATTTTCTTTCTTTTTCTTCAATTGCCAGGCTAAGTACTTCCCGGGTTTATTCATGCCTTCAAACGATTTCTGTTGCAAACTTTTAAAATTCCATTCTAGTTCGACAAATGTCTTACTTGGGATTGTAGTATTGTAATTTCCTTTATTAATTTCTTTTTTCCTGGCCTTTTTTAAAATTTCCCTTCTTTTTTCTTTATTTCATTTTGTAGGTCTAGCAACCGCTCTTCTTTGGCCCTCTTATTTTTATTATTCAATGTAATTAGTAGTCCTCTCATAACTGCTTTATAAGTGTCCCAAACTGTCTGGAATTCTGTATCTTCAGTCTCATTTATTTGAAAGAACGCTGCAGTTTCCTTTTCTAGAAAGGTCACAGTATCTTTATCTTGTAGCAGGTCCTCATTACTTCTCCATCTTCTTGTTTTCTTTTGCAATTTTGTAATCCAACATATTGGGTTATGATCTGCACAAACCTTTGGTAGAATCTCCACTTTTTTAGTTATGAGGCCCAAACTTTTGGAGCCCCATAACATATCTATTCGGGAAAAAGAGTTATGTCTTGCTGAAAAGAAGATATAGTCTCTTACTTCAGGATTAAATTTTCTCCAAATATCTTCCAAATTTTCTTGTTTAACCAACTCAAAAAAAGAATTTGGCAATCTTCCTTCTTTATCATTCATCTTTTGGTTTGATCTATCTATATTATTTTGTATTGTTTCATTGAAATCACCATCATCAGAATCTGGTCATATGACATTTCGTCCAACTGTCGATTAATGTCTTTTAAAAAATTGTCTTTCGCTTCATTGGGCGCATATAATCCTAGTAACAACGGTTTTTTTGCCTCCATCATCACTTCCACTGCAATATATCTTCCATCTTTATCTTTAAATATCAATTTTGGTTCTAATTGTTCTTTGATATAAAAGACCACCCCTCTTCTCTTTTGTTCCGCCAATGAAAAAAAATTCCAATCCCAAATGTTTATTCCACAAAAATTTATAATCCTTTTGTTGTATATGAACTTCCTGTAGACAAATTATATTACATTTTTGTTTTTTAATCCAATGAAATGTTGCTTTTTGTTTTTGTGGTGAATTTAGTCCGTTTATATTCTAAGATAGTAACTTGTACTCCATTATGGTACAGAGTCTTTATTCTCTTCAAAAAAGCTATACATCTCTTGTTCATTCCTTATTGTAACCCTTCTTCCACGTTGTTCAAAGCCCAGACCCTCAGGTAATATCCATCTGTATCTTGTGCCCTCTGCACGCAGCTTCTCTGTTAGTCTCTTATATTTCTTCCTGTCATTAATCACTTGTCTTGGTAACTCTTTCATTATTTTGACTCTACTCCCTTCTATTGTCCAGGTTTTTTGAAAAGTTTTGTTTAGAATTTTTCCTGCCATGTCCTTGGACCTTAGTCTTATAACAATGTCTCTTGGTAGGCCTTTGTCTTTTGCATATGCTGAGTTAACTCTGTAGACACCATCCAACATATTTCTAAATTTTTCAAGATCTTCCTCTAAATAGTCAGCAATGATTTTCACCATATAAACCATTAAATCCGTCTCCTCCCCTTCCGGTAGTCCTCTAAGACGCACTTGGGTTTCCATTAATCTGCAGTCATGGATTGTAACCTTCTCTTGGAGTTTTAGCAAGGTGGAAGCATGTATATCCACTTTCTCTTCAACCTCCTTGACTCTGTTTTTAACCATAACTAGTTCATCTTTAAAATCTTCAACTTCTTTTTTAAGATCTCCAATATCTTTTTTAAGAGTTGTTATCATTTTCTCCACACCCTTCATAATCCTGGCTTCCATGGTATCAAATTGGCTTTGCATTTTATCCAAAGAGTGAGACCTTGCACGAGTTAATCTTCCTTCTGACATACCCCCCCCCCCCAAAACTCAAAAGATCTCCAAATCTAAATTCGGCACCAAGTCCAATAGCTTAGAACTTGCTGTTTAAAATAAGACTAATTTCGTTTTTCTCCTACCTTCCTGGGCTGAGATATTGATTTTTAACAAATTTGGCAATTTTCCCTCTTTCAAAATGGCAATCGTACTTCCTCTATGGTTAAAAATTCCTAGCAAGGACCTCCTTCTTGGTCTTGGTCTTCTCTCCTTCCTGGTTCACGTTCTCCAGCTATCGTAATTCTTGTTACATTGGCTATCAGAACACCATCAGCTTTCACTTCCTGGGTCACAACGCTCAGCTTTTGTTCTCCAAATATTGCAGTCTTTGAATGCTTGTTATGTTGATTGCAAGTACAGAGCGAAAACACAGAAGCCTACGTCACTGACCACAGGTATTCATAACAATTTCCTTCTTTTTTCGGGGGTTTCCGGTTCCTGGCGGAGCGAAGCAGCGGTGTCTCTAAACTTTGTTGGGGGACAAAGCTGAACAAAGGCTTTTCAGGGGGCTATTGCAGCTCGCATTCGACTCCAGTGGTGGAGCGAGTGCATAGAAGGGGCGAGGGAAGTGGCCAGAATACGTTGGCCCGCGCCTCTTACCTTTATCCCAAAGCTGGCGGCGTCGTAAGACAATTCAGCTCCAACCTACCGGAGCACGGGGGTGAGAGCGGAAGGCGATTCTGGCGAAGAAGCCGGGTTTTGTTTATTCTTTTCGTTTTTGCTTTTGCTTTGGCACATATGGATTGACTTATTCATTGATAATAGCGACTGTGGGAAAGCGGTGACTAGCTCTGCAGAGGTGGACTGCTGACTGCGAAGCTCAAACGCACATAGCCGGTGAAAACTCGGTGTTGGTCTTGCGGGCGAAGCTGCAGAGCGTCGGAGCACCAGAAGCGGTTTGCTAGTGCCTCCGCAAGCAGCCTCAGCGTGAAGGTTCTTTTTTTTTTTTCCTCCCTCACTCGGCTTGCTTGAATGTGAGTGTGTGGGACAGTTGAAGAGGCGGACGGAGAGACTAGGAGGAGGCAGATTGGTGGTAAAACTGAACGTGGAGGGAAGCTGCTAAATTCGTCTAAGATAAATATTGATTGCTTGTTGCTTGTTGCTGTTTGTTACTACTGGAGTTGAGACAGTCTACTTGGGACTCAACACGACGTAGAGTGAATTCGGAGGCATCTGAACTGCTTGAACTGTGTGTGAAACTGACTAGAAGGTGGAAGGGAGACTGCTGAGCTGTTGGGAAGACGGAGAGGTGGCGGCGTGGGGACGGCAAGAGCGAGGGGGCGGAGTGACGGAACAGCAGCACGACTGGAAGACGGCACAAGGAGAACACGACCCGGAACAGAAGGAAGCAAAGGCAGTAAAGGGGACAGTAACTCATTTTACACATTTTGCCAAACAACGTGGTGGTGTCAGACAGAGGGAAGGTACAGAGCCCAGCTCAGCTCTTACTACTAATGTCAATGCACTGTATGCCCACCATATACTAATTCCTTTTTGGTGATATTGGTTTTATTGTTTGATGTTTTCCCTTTACTTATGATTGATGTTTACTGTTCTGTATTATAAGATTCTTGTTTATCTGCCTGGATATTAATGTTGCAATATATTAACATATTAATATAGATACTAATATATTGATATATTAATATATTAATCAAAGAGATGTCTCAACAACCAAAAACCAAATTTTCTCCTGGTCAACCCAAGACAGTGGGAATGGTGTTAGCTCAAGATGCCCTGAAAGACCTACAACAATCATTTGTGGAGGCTTTAGCGCAAGTACAAAATACATTGAGTGTGCAAATGGAGGGGTTAGCTACTAAAATGGTTGGGTTGGAAACTCAATCTAGAGATACCAAAAAGGAAATTGTGGAGTTACTCAAGATTACAAAATCGATAGAAAATAACCAGAAACTAATAGATTCTAGGGTGGAGGAAATGGAGGTAAGACAGGTGGATCTAGACAGAAAACTAGCAAGGCTAGAAATGGATCGAGCTGAGTATATTTTAGGATTTATGAATATACCAGAGGACAAAGACGAGAATCTACATACTATGCTAGTAGAGGCTTTAAAGGATATTCTAAATATGAAAAGAGAAGAAATAGAAGCAGAACTTGATTATATCTATAGAGTCAACTCACTTTATGCCAGAAAGAATGATCTACCAAGGGAAACACATCTTAAGTTTGTGAGAAAGAGAATCAAGGAAAAGGTCTGGATGGCTACATGAGAGCAACCACTTATAATAAAAGGGACAAAGATAAAAATTATGCGGGAGATCCCATGGTCGATAAGAAGCAAGAGAAAAGAGTATAAAAAACTAACGATAATTTTACAGGAGAAAGGAATAACATACAGATGGCTTACTCCGGAGGGCCTACTTTTTACTATTGCAAACACCAGATACAGGATCGACTCCACCTTTAAGATGGAAGGTTTCCTTAAAAGTCAAAAGATGAAGTGGTCTAAGAATACAGAACGGAGAACTCACAGTGAGTCAGAGGATGAAACATCTCATTCAGAAGCAGTAGACAGAGACGTGAGAGAACAAGAGGAAGGGGAGGTCCGATTCGAAGACGGCTTAATACCAAGGGAGACCAGACAGCAAAAGAAAAAGAGAACACAACAAATAGAGACTAAGGACTGGTAAACCTAAACATGTCTACACAATTAAAGATATTATCGTTAAACGTAAATGGACTTAACTCCTCACAGAAAAGGAAACGAGTTTTCTTACAACTTAAAGGATTGAAGGCAGATATTATCTGCCTTCAAGAAACACACATAAAGCAAAAAGACGTGGCATTGCTTCAAAACAAGAGATTTGGTAAGGCGATAATTTCCTCAGAGAAAGATAAGAAAAAAAGAGGTTTAGTAACGTACATCAAAGAAGACATCCAGGCAAAGTTGGTTTTTGAAGCTGATGATGCAAGATATCAAGGTATCCAAATCTCTAAAGGACAACAAAACTTTCTGCTTATAAATATATATGCACCTAACGTTAATCAGATAAGCTTCTACAAGGAGCTACAACAGATGGTTGACAATTATAAACCGGATAACATCTGTATAATTGGAGATTTTAACGCTGTGACCTGCCCAAAGCTAGACAAAGGATATGTTAAGGAAGGAAGGAAACACAGTTCCCCCTCATGTAAAACTCTTCCAGATATGTTTTTTCGGATGGCAGACGAACATGTCTTAGTGGATGTTTGGCGAACCCTAAATCCGAACAAGAAAGATTTTACTTTTTTTTCAAACAGACACAGCTCTTGGTCCCGGATTGACATGTGCTGGGCCTCTGCGACATTAATGAAAATGGTAGAAGAGGTTGAGATCCATCCTAGAACAATTGCAGATCACAGCCCACTTATGATTCACATGAAGGGAGAACGGAAAAGACAAGGTTGGAGAATGAATGCCAGACTAATGGTTAACAAGAAACTCGTAAAGTATATTGAAGAAGAAATGAAAGATTTTTTTTATCGGAATATTCAGGAAGAAACATCAATCACGACGGTCTGGGAAGCAAGCAAAGCCTTCTTTAGGGGTTTAGTAATAAGCTTCAACACACGTAAAAAACGTGAGGAAAGCAAAAAATTAAATGAGATGATGGAGGCAATAAAAAGAAGAGAGAAACAACTGAAAGAAAACCCTAAGATACAGGAAATAAAGGATGAGATTAAAATCCTTCAGCATAAGATCCATTTATTTTTCTTAGAGGAGATGGAGAAAAAGATACGCTTTGCCAAACAACACTTTTTCGAAAATGCCAACAAGCCAGGAAGGTGGCTTGCGCACAAAATCAGGAAAGAGCGAGACAGTAGAATAATTAAAATACTGAAAGATAAAGAGGGGAATCATAATCATACTCAACAAGGAATGAAAGCAATAATAGAGGATTATTATAAGCAACTTTATGAAGTAAGACAGTTGAACAGAGTACAGCAAGAAGAGTATCTGTTGAAAAAATCCCTGCCAAAATTAACCTTAGAACAAAGGGAAGGATTGAATTGTCCTATTGCGATGTATGAAATTGAAGAAGCCTGGAGCAAACTGAAGAAAAACAAAGCTGTGGGCCCAGATGGCATTCCAGCGGAATACTACATTGTGCTTAAAGATACCTTAATTAATCATTTTAAAGATGTTCTTGAAAAGGTCTGGACTAAAGCAGACATACTGGATTCCTGGAAACTGGCGAATATAACACTTATCCCGAAAACAACTCAAGGACTAGACGAGGTTAGGAACTATAGGCCAATCTCACTACTGAATGTGGATTACAAAATATATTCAGCTATTTTGGCCAACAGGCTAAAGAAGGTATTAAGTAATTTAATCCACATAGATCAAACAGGGTTCCTACCAAAACGGCATATGAGCTCCAATCTAAGAACTATATTAAATGTATTAGAATACTATGAAATTACTGGAAAGAAACAATTGGCTTTATTTTTTTTAGATGCGGAGAAGGCATTTGATAACTTAGATTGGAACTTTATGTTTTGTCAATTAAAGATGATGGATTTTGGTGCAGACTTTATCCAAAATGTGAAAGCCATTTATAAAGATCAAAGAGCTAAAATAATTGTGAACGGAGACCTGACAGAAGAAATTAACTTAAGAAAAGGCACCAGACAAGGCTGTCCACTCTCGTCGTTACTTTTTGTGTTATCTTTAGAAAGTTTATTGGAGTCCTTAAGAAATAATAATGAAATAAAAGGTTTAAAGATTAAAGATGAAGTATATAAAGTGTTAGCATATGCTGATGATCTGGTTTTAATTATACAAGATCCATTAGAATCAACCGATGAAGTGTTGAAAGAGTTAAATGATTACGGGCAAGTTGCAGGATTAAAGATTAATTACAAAAAGTCTAAGATCTTAACAAAAAATATCTCTACCCAAGATATCCAGACGACTGAAAGGAGAACAGGTTTTCAGAGAGAAACTAAAGTAAGATATCTGGGGATAATGTTGAGTAGTAAATGTAGTAACATTTATGAACTTAATTATGAACCTCTGTTAAAACAACTTGAATGTAAGCTAAAGAAATGGCGTACTTTGCAATTGTCTTTTATGGGCAGAATAGCGTTGATTAAGATGTATATTCTACCAAAGGTGCTGTTTTTATTTCAACTGGTTAATTTTGCAACTAGAAAAATCTTTATGGTCAAGTTAGAACAGATGATTAGATCCTTTATCTGGTTAGACAAGAAACCGAGAATTAAATGGAAAATTTTAACGGATACCAAGGAAAATGGAGGTTTAGGTCTGCCAGACTGGGAAAACTATCACTTAGCATGTGGTGTGGTTTGGTTGCGTGACTGGATAGTTCTTGAAAATAAAAGAATACTAACCTTGGAAGGCTTTGATCTCCAAAATGGTTGGCACTTTAATTTATGGTACGCGGATAAAACACAGAAGTATTTTGTCAATCATTTGATTCGTAAAGGGTTACATAATGTTTGGCAAAAACTTAAAAAAAATATATACAGTAAGGTCCCGAGATGGATATCGCCTATTGAAGCCGCAATTCAGCCACAGTTAAGAGACTACTCTAAGATTGTCAGATACCAAGACCTTCTAGACGGAAATGATAAAATAAAGGGGAAAGAGGAATTAGAGGCGAAAGGTATAAACTTAGACTGGTGGACCATGACTCTGGTAATGGCTAAATTCAATAAGGATAAAATGATTGGGTTTACTAGCTCCAAATTTGATTTCGATAAAATTTTAACAAACAAGCTGGATAAAGTGATTAAAAAAACTTATAACTATATAATGCAGATGAAATTAGAGGATGAAGTCATTAAGGAAGTAATGTTGAAATGGTCCAAAAACCTGACGAAAAATATAGATTTAGAAACATGGTCACGTTTTTGGAAAATGAATTATAAAGTGATTAAGCCAATTAATCTTAGAGAAAACTTCTTTAAGTTATTTCACAGGTGGCACATCACCCCACTGCAATTAAACAAGATTAATACCTCCATCCCACCTACATGTTGGAAATGTGGGTCAAAGACAGGTTCATTTTTCCACCTTTGGTGGACATGCAAATTGGCAAAGAAATTTTGGATTAAAATTTTTGAGATGCTGAAGACGATGCTAAACATAAATTGGCAGCTCAAACCTGAAGCAATGTTACTTTCATTAGTGAGGAAGGAAGTCCCCCAGGAGGATGAATACTTAACAATATATGTCCTAACAGCGGCAAGAATAGTATACGCCAAGCATTGGAGACAAAAAGAGTATCCAAAACTTGAGGAGGTGGTAGATAAAATACTGCAAGTTGCGGAGATGGATATTCTTTCAAATGTCTTAAAAGGGATATCCAAAGCCGAAGCAATAAAAAAATGGGGAAAATTTTATATATGGTTAAAAAGGAACTAAGGTAGAAATGATTAGAGGTAAAGGTAATATTGTTGATATTGTGTATAAGAAAGATTGTTGAGAAGGTGAAATATAAAGGTAATACTAGAGGTAAAGGTAATATTGCTGACATTAGGTGCAAGATAGTTTGTTGAGGAGATAAAATGTTTGATACTGGTCTGATACTGCACTCAGCCCCATATGGAAGATTGGGGATAGGTTATACTATCGAGGTGGTTTGTTTATAGTTTTGATTCTTTGTTGTTTAAACCTATCCATATTCGAACCGCAGTGGATATATGTTTTTTTTTCTTTTTTTTGGAAATTATGTTTGACTGAAATAAACTTTGGTTCATTTAAAAAAAAAATTTCCTTCTTTTCCAAATTCTATTAAAGCTTTTAAATTAACAGAGTCCAAATTAAACAGTCTCTTCTCTCCCTCTTATTTCGTCCCTGCTCAGGCTTTTTTCAGCTTCTACTGTTATTTAGATTAGCTTAGAAATGTCCCGGAGTGGAGATAAAGATCAAAGTACCTTAGCGGCTATGTTCTTTCACCTTCGGTCTTCCTGTTCTTTTAAATGCATATCAGTCTTAAAAGAGAATGAGATCCAAACATGCTTAAGCCAATTGAATGGCTCTTAATCCTTTGTACATGCTGAAAGACGCTCCCCTTCCTTGCCGGCTCTGCAAAGCCTCAAAAAGACAACCTTCGTCAATTTTAAGCTGAGATCAACGGCTCCAAGTATTCTGGCGTCATCTTGGTCAAATCTCTAACTGAGAGATGTGGGCAGAGAACCCCCAAAAGGTTCTTTACTACCCTGAACAAAGGATTAAGTTCCCCCCTTATTCAGAGGGCTGCAGCTCTGTTGAAAACTCAGACCGGAAGCCCTTGTCTATATACTTCTTAAAATGTGGTGCACAAAACTGAACACAATACTCCAGGTGAGGTCTTACCAGAGCAGAGTAAAGCGATACTATCACATCACGTGATCTGGACACTATACTTCTGTTGATACAGCCCAAAATTGCATTTGCCTTTTTAGCCACTGCATCACTCTGTTGACTTATGTTCAGCATATGATCCACTAAGAAGAAGTAGAAGAAGAAGATATTGGATTTATATCCCGCCCTCCACTCCGAAGAGTCTCAGAGCGGCTTACAATCTCCTTTACCTTCCTCTACCTTACTAAGACCCCTAAATCCTTTTTGAACATACTTCTGCCAAGACAAGTCTCCCTCATCTTATAATTACACATTTGATTTTTAGAGAGCTGTTTATGGAGCCACTTCGGTTTAACATAAGAACATAAGAGAAGCCATGTTGGATCAGGCCAATGGCCCATCCAGTCCAACACTCTGTGTCACACAGTGGCCAATATATGTGTGTGTGTGTGTATATAAATATATACACACACACACACACACATATACATACATACATACACACACACACACACATATATACTGTGGCTAATAGCCATTGATGGACCTCTGCTCCATATTTTTATCCAATCCCCTCTTAAAGCTGGCTATGCTTGTAGCCACCACAACCTCCTGTGGCAGTGAATTTCACATGTTAATCACCCTTTGGGTGAAGAGGTACTTCCTTTTATCCGTTTTAACCTGACTGCTCAGCAATTTCATTGAATGCCCGTGAGTTCTTGTATTGTGAGAAAGGGGAAAAGTACTTCTTTCTCTACTTTCTCCATTCCATGCATAATCCTGTAAACCTCTATCATGTCACCCCGAAGTTGACGTTTCTCCAAGCTAAAGAGCCCCAAGCGTTTTAACCTTTCTTCTTTAGGCTTCTTCCATTTTTTCTTCTCATAGGAATCGTCTGTGATTGCACTTTCAGTATTTTGCTTTTAAGAAACTCCCACCCCTCTTGAACCCCCTTCCTCCTAAGTATTTCTGACTATGGGATTTTACCCATCATAGTTCTAAGTTTATCGAAGTTTGTCTTTCTGAAGTCCAACCTATATATGATGATGATGCAAATTGGTACCATGTTCAGCTCATCACAGTCCCTGCAGCTTCTGTCAATCCTTCTGTAGTTTCCATTTTTGGCACTGTACAAAATATATGCACATTGTTTTCTAGTTCTAACTCTTGCTGGGATATTTAATGGCTGTATTAAAAGTATCATTAAAAGGTCATCCTGATGGACATCAAAAGCACATTCAACTGCACTCTTAACTTTGCAGATTACAGAAGTTACTGAGGCCCTGAAAAGTATAGCTGTTGTATCAAAAGGTGTAGAAACAGTTTCAGGTGCTAACAACTTTATTAAGAAAACTGATTATGAGTTTTGTGCATGTGACCCATCTGGCATGACATATTGACTCATATTGCCAGAGTGAATGCAGTCCTGCAATGTAAAGACATCACTGATAGAAAAGAGCTTGCGGATGGAATTTCTGAGCCTCTGGCTATTATTTTTGAGAATTCTTGGAGAACAGGAGAGGTGCCGGAAGATTGGAGGCGGGCGAATGTTGTCCCCATCTTCAAGAAGTGGGGAAAAAAGGATCCGGGTAACTACTGACCCATCAGCTTCACATCTATACCTGGAAAAGTTTTAGAACAAACATCAAAAAGTCAGTCCTGGAACATTTAAAAAGGATGGCTGTGAAGCGACAAAAACAGAGAACGAGCCTTCTCTATTGCGGCCCCCCACTGGTGGAACCAACTCCTTGATGATGTTAGAGCCTTGCGGGACCTTGCCCAATTCCGCAAGGCTTGTAAAACAACACTATCTTCGAATGGCCTTCAACTAAAGTACAGAGCTGGTTAACATCATGGTATGGAACTTAACACCACAACATTTTTAAAAATTTGTTCAATATTTAAAGTGCAATTGTTAATTTTAATTGATCTTACTGTAATTGTTTTTATTGCTTTATGGTTTTATTGTTTTATTGTGGATATTTAATGTTGTTGTTAGCCACCCTGAGCCTGCTTCGGCGGGGAGGACGGGATATAAATGTGAAAAATAAATAAATAATTTTTTAAAAAAATCACCATGCAAATTACATGCCCCAGATTGGAAGCTGTATGCTAATTGCACCCCCCCTTCAAAAAAACCTCCTTTCTTTCTTCTTTGTTTTTCTGTCTGTCCCATCCAGTCATTTAAATGAATATAGATATATGCTGACCCAATTACAAATCTGAAGGACCAACTAAAGCCCTTCTTTTGTCTTTATTTGATAGTGCCACATGAGAGGCTGAAGAGAATACAAAACTAACGTTCTTTTATTTAATTTATGAAGGAAAATGGTCAGGTAGGTATCAGGTTTAGGGCTTAGAAGGAACAAGAATGAGGTAACTTTGTATCCATATAAACAAAAGTTATTTTGCCCCAAACACAAAGCCATTTAGTTGTACAGACAAGTCTTTTAAACACTGAGGAGAGAGATTTCTTGACAGTTCCTACTTCAACAAACAAGCATAAGCTTCTTATCTCCAAGACATTGAAGTTGGTGAAGGCAGGAGTATCCACACAGGTAGCCCTTCTCTTGGTGGGCATCACCCCCCACCCCTTTACTAGCAGCTGTTTCCCTCAGGCTTGAATGGGGATCCTTCTTGATCATCTCACTCTCTTAAACTTCCTTCCCAGTCAACTGCCACTCTCAACTGTGGCATTCCATTTGAATCCCCTGCCTCTCAAGGTTTTTGATGCTGGATGAGAAGACAAGCAGGAGTAATAGGATAGGGGAGGAACAGTGGCTGAGACATCATTTGCTGTGTGGGTTCATATGGGAAAAGGCAGTCCTTAAGGTATGGAGGACCCAGGACATTAAGGGAGTTGAAGGTATGAATTTGCATCCTGAATTGGTTATGGAGGCAAATAGGCAACTACTGCAGCTGTTTTAATGCTAGTATAAATAGGATTAAGATGGCTGGAGGCACTAAGGCAAGCACCTGTGTTCTGCAGGGATGAAAAAGTCTGAATTATCCAAGCACAGCATTGCAAATGGCATGTTGCACTAATCCAACCTAATGATTTCAGAACATGAATCAATGGAGCCAGATCTGATCTGATAATGATAATGGTGGTGGTGATATCATTGCCTCTTGTGTACTTTCATGGATTTCAAAAAAACAAAACCATCTCCTTCTTAATGTAGGCAGCTCTCCAACATTCTAGATAGTCAAGCAGTCTCTTCCACATGAAGCAGCTGGGTGACCTTAGTCTAATCACAGTTCACTTGGAACTCTCTCAGCCCCCCCACCCCACATGGTGCCTGTTGTGGGAAGAGGAAGGGAAGACAATTTGAGACTCCCTAGGGATGGGAAGCCTCTTTGAGACTCCTTAGGGCAGAGAAAAGTGAGTATAAAAATAACTCTTCTTCTTCTTCCTCCAATGTGTAATAATAAATATATTTTACTAAGACTGTCTGGAACACCACTAAGTAATGGGCAAATGTTTGTCCTCTCTAGAAATCTTCTTCAGGCTAAATGTTTAATTTAAATAAGAGCAGGGAGAGAAATCTTCCAGAATGTGATGAAGCAGCTTTCTTGTCTACAGGCAGGAACAGTCTCCTTTTTTATCTATTTAAAACCTAGAGGGCCTCTTCTGATGCAGAAAGGTATACTTGGATTCTGCAACACAGATACCCATTCTTCATGAATTACGTCAGAACTGAAGGATGGCTGGGTGTGTCAACCTTTTGTTTTTAAACACTTGAGTGAATTTTGAAAGAAAGAGCCCTGATTGATGTGCACGCATGCCCTTCATATCTGGTGCAATGGGAGGGGTGTGTTTTGCTCTCAATCCCAATCAGAATACAAAATTTCATACAAGAAACGGCCCTGCGCTTAATGTGACAGGAAGTCCTTGCTTCAAGAGAGTTTTATTTCTCTCCAGCCAGGCTTGCCTAAAGGCCACCACAGTGTGTGCCGCAGAGCTTCCTTTCACCATTTTTTTTAATGATCACAGTCGGCTATAAGGATGTGTCAGAGAAGAATCTCTGGGAAGAGAAAGAAGTCTAGTTCTGCAAAAGTAATCCACTCACTGACTAATGTGAGAGTTACAAGCAGGTGAATAGTAATAACTTTAATCCTTCCAGTATCCCAGGGAGTGACTATAGTTTGGTTCACACCTGTGCAGGGGCTTTGCTTGACTGCTTAATAAGCAGCCACCACCAAAGGTTCATTCCCCCTGGGAGGGAGACCCCCCTCACTGCGGTTGCCATTGCCCCGAAGATGGCTGAGTGCGAGGCAGGACTGCCCCTCGTGGCTGGGGGGCTCCCTGAAGTGAGCACTGCCTCCTGGCCCTCTGGCTGAAAGGGGCCTGACAGCTGCAAGACTTGCTGGAATGGGAAACAAGGCCATGCAGAAGGGGGGTTTCAAAACAAGGTGTTAATTTTAGTGCAATATGTGTAATTTGGGGGTTTAAATTACCATTAAAACTTCCAGATTGTTTTAAAATAGTTACTTCTCATTTGCCACAGATAATTATAGTGAAGGATTGCCACCATATGCAGCAAAGAGGAGAGTTATCAGAGTGCATTTTAAAGCTGGCCCCAGAAGCAAGATAATGTAATTAGTGTGTTCTTGAAATGGAGTGTTAAAATGAAAACATTTAAATTGGCAAAACTATTATGTTGGGCTCATGTTATTAATCTTCAAGAAGGATGGCAAAGGGATTTAATGAGTTTTAAATGTGAGACGAAGATGGATCTCTCGTCCTCTGCAGAGGAACAGGCAGGAGGGTGGAAGTGCGCAAACACTTTGCAGAGTTCAGGTGGGACAGGGAGAGGGGGCAGGCCTGCTCAGGCCGCCCCCCCCCTCCCCCACCTTATTGCCAGCCCCCTCTGAATGGCCGTTTCCTGGATTCCCAGATGAAGAAACCCTGCGTGCAAGCAGAAATGTCACTTCAATCTGGCATTGCCAAAGGAAACTCCAGCTCTTTAAAATGCATTATCCCCCCCCCCAATCCCAACCCCCCTGTGCTGGTATCTCGGGTGCCCCCAGTTTCCAATCCAGCTCTTCTGCTGCGGGCCAAGATGGCTGCCTACTGGAATTCAATCTAGCATTGTGGGAGGGGTTTCCCTGTGGTCCTTTTGGCCAGGATTTTTTCTGGGGGGGAGACGTTTGCTTACCCCTCCCCCTTTTAAAAGTGCATTTTTGTAATGATCCCTGGGCTGTGTTTGGGCATCAGGTGTCAGAAGACCTTAATCATACTTAGTGGGAGGCAAAGTTAGAGTCCAGTCAGGCACCCCCAAAGTCTTATTTAGGCTTTTGAGGGCATGCACAAAATGGCTGTCTATCTGAAAAACATCTACACAAAAGCGCACACCCTGAATAAAAGTTTGGGGGTCTTCAAGGTGCCTGACTGTGCTCTGTGGCTTCAGCCTCCCCCCCGCCCCCGGCTACCTTTCTGGGTCTAGACTTAATGGGGAACCCCCCTCCCCCCCCCCCCCTTGTCCGTCTTCACCCTCAAGATTTTGTTTTCTGCTCCTCGTGTCTTCTTTGAATCCCCCACGGCACTTTTTCTTGTTGCAGTCCTGTCTGCGTCTAATTGATAGTAACTATAGTTAACATTAAATCAGAGTCTGAAATATAGATTAAAACTGTTTTTTGTTTCCTGGTTCAGCATTCGTGATGGCGAGCCATCAACCAGATGGACCCACAGGGGTCTCCAGCCTCGCGGGCACTTAGAATGTTGAGATCCGGGAGTGGATTCCTCCGCAGATTCTAGGCCTTGGGAGATGCGGCAGCCACAGAAGGGGCTCCAGTCCACGTGGCAGCCAATCACAAAATGTGGGGAGGCTCCAAGCCAAGCATTCTCCTGGGAGAGAGGCCACCGTTTTCAAAGAGGCCCTCCTTGAAGACCCAAAGATCCCTCCTTCTGGAGACTTCTGGATCACCTTCTGCTTTATTGATCTGTAGGGACGCCCAGACTGGCTCCTGCTTTGGGGGAGGAGGATGTGGGTGCCCCAAAAGCCATGGGTGGGGAGCTCCGTAGTGGCTGCAGGGGCCACAAGGGCAGGAGAATGGAAAAGGGAACAGCCAGGTTCAGGGGGAAGGTCTCATTCAAGTGACCAGGAATCATCACCTTTGCCCCAAACCTCAGAGCTTGACTGCAGCCGTTCTAAAACCCCACAGCAACTTTACCAGAGATGACCCCCCTCCCCTACAGACCACTGCACATGGAGAGCTTTGGAAGAGATGGCAGCACGTCTTTGCACTGTGCACATGGTACATAACAATGCTAAAGGAGAAAAAAATGTAAAATAATAATAATAATTGAACAACTTTGTTGGTGAGGGACGGTGGCTCAGTGGTAGAGCATCTGCTTGGGAAGCAGAAGGTCCCAGGTTCAATCCCTGGCATCTCCAAAAAAAGGGTCCAGGCAAATAGGGGTGAAAAACCTCAGCTTGAGACCCTGGAGAGCCGCTGCCAGTCTGAGAAGACAATACTGATTTTGATGGACCAAAGGTCTGATTCAGTATAAGGCAGCTTCATATGTTCATATATTTTCTTATGTCTTAAAGGTGCCCATAAAAGCCTGCACATGAAAGCTCAAACTGTGAATGAAACTTTTGTTGGTCTTAAAGGTGCCACTGGACTCAAACTTTGTTCTCTGGCTTCAGACCAACATAGTGGCCCTCCTGACTGTAAAAAGCAAAAAGGAAGTAATTGTACTTGATTTTTGCCATTGGAATTATTCTAAGACTTCTGCAGAAGAGCTGGGCTTGTGGGAGGGGAGGGGGGGCGATGGTGTGGGTCAGCTGGACTGAGCAGCAGATCCCTCCTCCTGCACGGGGACTGGTTTTGTGTTTGTTTGTCTGTTTCTCAGGAAGTCTCGCCTTGTTTGGCCTGAGGGTGGGGTGGGAGGAGGCTGTCTTTGTGGAGAGGGGGCTTGGCTTGTGTGTTCCTTTCTAAGGTTTGCTGTGCCCCTGAATCCCGCTTCCTGTCCTTTGGGGGTAAAAACGCGTACAGACCTGAGTGAAATGAGAAATGCGGGGACTTTGTCTTTCTTTTTGGGAGATGGCAGAGAAGAAAGGGGTGTGTTCAGGAATGCAGACAACTTGGTTTATAGGAGCTGAGGACATGACTGTAGTGCAGGGGAGTGGGAATGGGGTTGCATCCTTACATAACAGCAGAAGAGAATCCTGTTGGGCCTCATGATGGTCCACCCAGTCCCAAATTCGTGTTCCAAGCAAGCAAGGCAGGAGGGGAGCTGTGCTGACTTCCTCTTTGTTCCCAGCAGCCCATAATCCAAAATCAATGGCCTCTGAAGGTGGAGGTTTCATTCCAGATCCAGTCATCCATCTTGGGAAACCCATCCTGAATGAGTTTATCTCTGAGTACCACACGCTGCCTTAGGGCTCTTAGCAGGAAATTAAGAGATAGAAAACAATGGGCTTTGGAATGACATATAGCCCACCTTAGCCTGGATTGAGAAAAGGGGCAGGCTTGCTTTTTAAAGTGAACAGGAACAAAGTCTATATCAGAGCAGAGCCAGACCACTGAGGCAAGAGTGCTTCACCAGGAGCTGTGGGGGGACTGGATCTGTTTGGGAGAAACTGAGGAGCTTCATCCCCGAATCGCTGGTGGCACAAGAAGGGTGTGGAGCCAAGTGGAGCCAGATGTTCCCTTCCAGAGTCACTCAAAGCTTGATAGCACCAGGTTAGCCCACTGTATCCTGGGAAACGTCACCCTGGAGCAGGTCTGTCTCTTGTGGTCATGGGCTGGTGCCATTGTGAGCCTGCCCCACACAGCAGGTTCCTAGTGGGGATGGAGGGAAGAGATAGAAAGTCGGAGCATCTGCTCAATGTGCAGAAGGTCCCAGGCTCAACCCCCTTCATCTCCAGTCGAAAGGGCCAAGTAATAGGTGATGGGAGAGGCCTTTCTCTGCCTGGAACCAGGGGGGGGGGGGGGCTCATTCCGTAGAAGGCCACTTCAGGTGTGTTCTGGTGTGCTGCTGGCTCTCATGCATCTCAGGTAATGCTCAGGTCACGCCTCTGTGGTAGAAGAGGAGATATTGGGAGGGGGAAAGGGGGGAACATCTCCCTGCCTCTCTCTGCCCCCTAACCCCCACTCCCCGGCCACTGTATTGTATGAATGTGTGAACCTGTCTGTGTGCTTTGTGGATGTGCTTAGAGATAGCCAATGTGTACGAATGAATACAGAGAAAGGGAACTCATCATATGCGGATCTTCTCATATGAAGATCTTGCTGGGTGTTTCCCCTTTTATCAAAACAAATGCAGTTTAATGGGAAATAGTTCAAGTTGACATCCAGGACCTTCTGGCCAGTGTTGGTTCAGAAAGGATTCTTTTTCTTCTGATGTTTTCTCACCAGTCATAAGTTTTGATGTCTGTGGGATCCCTGAGATCAGGAGTGTCAGACTCCTTGGTTATGAGGGCCAGATCTGATATAACTGAGACTGCATCGGGCCAGGCCATGTGTGTCATAAAATATAAGAACATAAGAGAAGCCATGTTGGATCAGGCCAGTGGCCCATCCAGTCCAACACTCTGTGTCACACAGTGGCCAATATATATATATATACACACACACTGTGGCTAATAGCCACTTGAAGCTGGCTATGCTTGTAGCCGCTGCCACCTCCTGCGGCAGCGAATTCCACATGTAAATCACCCTTTGGGTGAAGAAGTACTTCCTTTTATCCGTTTTAACCTGACTGCTCAGCAATTTAATTGAATTCCCACGAGTTCTTGTATTTTGAGAAAGGGAGAAAAGTACTTCTCTCTTTACCCTCTCAGTCCTATGCATAATCTTGTAAACCTCTATCATGTCACCCCGCAGTCGACGTCTCTCCAAGCTGAAGAGTCCCAAGCGTTTTAACCTTTCTTCATAGGGAAAGTGTTCCAAAACTTTAATCATTCTAGTTGCCCTTTTCTGGACTTTCTCCAATGCTATAATATCCTTTTTGAGGTGCGGTGACCAGAATTCTACACAGTATTCCAAATGAGACCGCACCATCGATTTATACAGGGGCATTATGGTACTGGCTGATTTGTTTTCAATTCCCTTCCTAATAATTCCCAGCATGGCGTTGGCCTTTTTTATTGCAATCGCACACTGTCTTGACATTTTCAGTGAGTTATCTACCACGACCCCAAGATCTCTCTCTTGGTCAGTCTCTGCCAGTTTGTACCCCATCAACTTGTATTTGTAGCTGGGATTCTTGGCCTCAATGTGCATTACTTTGCACTTGGCCACATTAAACTTCATCTGCCACGTTGACGCCCACTCACCCAGCCTCAAGAGATCCCTTTGGAGTGCCTCACAATCCTCTCTGAACAACCACCTCTCTTCTCACCACCCTGAACAATTTAATGTCATCTGCAAACTTAGCCACTTCACTGCTTACTCCCAACTTCAAATCATTTATGGACAAGTTAAAGAGCATGGGACCCAGTACTGAGCCCTGTGGCACCCCACTGCTTACCGTCCTCCACTGCGAAGACTGCCCATTTATACTCACTCTCTGCTTCCTATTAATTAGCCAGTTTTTGATCCACAAGAGGACCTGTCCTTTTATTCCATGACTCTCAAGCTTACTAAGGAGCCTTTGATGAGGAACTTTATTAAAAGCTTTCTGGAAGTCAAGGTAAACAACATCTAATATAATGCCAGGTAGCAGAGATAGAAACTTTCTAAAAGACACAGACAAACACAAAGATTTTTTAAAAAATCTTAAAATAAAACATGCTTAAAATGTTAGCGCTTGTTGGTCTTAATGGTGCTTTCTTTGTATCTCTCCTGTGTGACCAAGAGCTCTGGCTCTTTCCTTCTTTCCCCAGGAGACCAGGAGGGGGAGGAGGCTCAGCTAATAGAAGGAAGAAAAGCTTGGCTTAGTAGAATGACATGTTAGACCTTTATTGGCATTAATGTAAGAATACAGTATAGTTTAAAACCAACAGTAACACTATAGAATATAATAAAACCTTAAAAACCAGCAAACGTTAAAAGACATAAAATAGCTGTGGGCTATGCATGAGTAAAAGCCTCTCTGATTTGGATCGCAACCTGTAAAAAGCTGGCAACATGAGTAGTGACAAAGTTGTGTTTTCCATGGAGTAAAAAGCGGACCTTGGCATTGTCAGAAAGGCCTTGATGGTCGGAGAGCAGTGCATCTAGGTATCTTGCTCGTGGACTGCTATAGAAAGAGCAGTCCAGAAGAACATGAGGGACCGTTTCGATGACTCCTTGGCTACAAGGGCATCGTCTAAGATTGTGTGGGATTCTGTGGTATCTTTCAAAAAGGATGGCTGATGGTAATGCATTAAATCTAGCCAGCATGAGTGCTCTTCTTTGGTGAGGATCAGTTAAAAAGAGGAAATAGGGAGCTAGAAGCCCAGGAGTCTGGGATAAACCCAGGTGACTTGGGGAGCAAGATTTCCGAGCTGCCTCAGTCAGACGTTGCAACTGGATATCTAGTAGTCTACGTTTGATGGATTGAAATACCGCAGAAGCAGAGGATAGATAAAATGCATCCTAGGAAATTCCTATGGATGTAATTTTCTTTTGGATCAGGGTCAACCATTTTGATGCATGGTGGTCCATCAGAATCACAAAGGTGAAAGAATTCTGATCAGAGTTAAATAAAAGGCGCAGCCAAAACTTAAAGGTCAGAAGCCAGGCGTGAGTTTCCAGCAGCAATAGTCCAGTTTCCATGCAAATTGCAGCATAAGGAACACAGTTGGGTAATCCCAGTATTTTCCTCAAAAAGAAAGATTGTAGGCCTTCAGTGGTGTGATCAAAGGCACTGATCCATATGGGGGCACCATATAAGAGTTGGGGGCTAGATTTCACATTGAAAGCTGTTAGGGCCATAGGGACATATCGATTCCCTTTCAAATAAAAGAAACGGGCAATAGCCAAGGCACTAGTTCTTGCCACTGTTAGAGCGCACTTGCGATGGGTTGCCCAGCTCCCATTATAGGAAAAATTAATCCCCAGATATTTAGTAGTTTTGACCTGTTCAATAGGGTTTCCCTGGACTGACCATGATAGTTGCTTCCAAGATTTAGAGAAAACTAAAATCTTTGTTTCCCCATAATTCAGGGTTAACTCGTTGTTATTGAGATAGGTCATAATTTGGTATAATAGACGCCTCAATCCAATTTGGGAACATGACAGTAAGATGGCATCATCCGCATATAAGAGGATGGGAACGTGGCGGTGAGCAATTTTAGGGGCATGCCCATCGATTGCATATAAAACAGGGGCTAAATCATTTTTAAAAAGATTAAAAAGTGCTGGGGCAAGGGTGCAACCCTGTTTCACACCCTTACAAATTGGAATTTCCGAAGTTAGGTTTCCCTGGAGGTTGTACTTAACTTGACAGCTGGTACGTGTATATAGTTTTTTAATCAAGGTAAGCAATCTGGGATCCATGTTCATCCTGGCCAACTTAACCCAAAGCAACTCTCTAGGAACTGAGTCAAACGCTGCCTTGAAATCTAAAAAGGCAGCGAAAAGTTTGTTGCCAGATTTCCCACTGTATTTAGAAACTAGGTGTGATAAAATGACACAGTGGTCAAGGGTGAATTTACCATGGCGAAACCCTATTTGTTCTGGGCCAAGTATGTTGTTTGTTGTCAGCCAGCTTTCTAGTTTCACTAGGAGGTGTTTGGCATAAAGCTTGCCGACAACTGATAGGAAGCTAATCGGCCGATAGGTAATGAAGGATTGCCCTTTTTATGGATGGGGACAATGATTGCATTGGTCCACGTCCTGGGCATTATTCCAGTGCTGTTTATCATAGTAAACAGGGCAGCCAGGGTGGTGGAGCCCACCATTCTGGGTGGAACTTCAATAGCTCTGGAATGACTGTGTCAGGGCCGGGGGCCTTTTTGGGCTTAAGTTGCGAAATCAGGGTAATGATGTCCTCTGGGGACACAGGTGGCCACTCAGGATGTTCACTGATGTCAGTTTCAAGGGAAACTTGAGAGAGCCTGGCAAAGCATGCTATCCCCTCCAAGGAAGGAGCCTCAACCAATGGAGAAAACAGAAGCTTTGCTCTGTAGCTCCTGTGCAATTGAGCAAGCCTGGCAAAGCAAGCTGTGATGCAGAAGGGAGCCAGACAGAGGGAGAAGGAAGCAGACGACAGCCAGACGACGGCCTGATAGAAGACCTTCTTTGGGGGCCTAATTTGGCCGCTGGGCCACATGTTTGACACCCCTGCCTTAGATCATCAGTAAATTGTGTGCTCGGTCTTTAATCTGCAGATTCACAGGAAGTAAATATCTTGGCTAATGAATCAGCTGGCACAGATGTGATAAATCACATATGTTTCAGTTAATTAATTCAAGTAGTTCATTGCACAATATCAAACAATAGCATTGGTGGGGGAAAGCCTGGAAGGTTCTTATGGATAAATCCTCCACACACAAACACTTGTGATTCTCAGAATCACTGGAGCAGATTTGGCACTTGTGGCGGAACCGGCCCGATTCTGCCTTCAGACCCGGTCCCGTCAGCTCCCTATGGAGTCGCCAACTCCTGGAGGGAGCTATGTCTCCTCCTGCCCCTTGGGCTCGCTGCCACCACCTGCTCAGTCCCGGGGTTCAGATTGAGAGGAACAGGACTCCCAATCCCGCTCTCCAGCTGTGAGGCTAGGCCTCAAGGTCCTCTGCCACCCTGCACTTGGGTTTCACAGAGACCTCAGCGCTTCTTTGGGGCACCCCTGGAGGATTGGCACCTTATCCAACTGCATGCCTTCCCCCTTCCCCGGGGCCCCCTTCTCAAAAACAGCGTGGTCTACAGCGGTCTGGGGATCTATGTGGTACAGAGTTTGACTGCCAGCATTTTAAACAGTAAAAATATATTTATTTAAAAAGGGAAAAGGATAGGGAAAGAAAAACAAAACAAAAACAGTTGCATCTACAAAATTAGCACAGCACAGCCCAGCACAGCAAAGCCCAGCAAACAGCATAACAAAATAAAGGTGGTTTTTAAACGCATCGTATTGTCCCTGGTCTATACTTGATCTGCCTAAGAGAATGACTTACTTTGTCTTACTGCCTGGAGCCCTCATTTTCCTGAGCAGGCCTCCCCCACAGGCAGGAGCCTCCATTGCTCACCACATGCTCGCTCGAGCCCCAGTTCAAACCTGGGTGGGGGCCACTTTTGCAGGTGCCCCTGCATGCTCAAGATGCTCCAACAGGAGGACTTGCATATCTACTACAGTCAGGTTGTCACACTCCAGCTCTTGCTTTGCGCACTCTTCCTGGAGCTGTGGCTTTGTCATCTTCAGGATTTCCAGTTTCTTAGCACGCTCCATCCTAACTAGCTAAACTTTCCCTACTCCAGTTGACCCGAAAAGAAAACAAAACCGCTGTTGCTTCCTCTGGGTGCTTGCACGTATCAAAAAGCAAAAATGCCTGGCCAATCAAGTTCTCTGTTTGTTCTTATCCCACCGCTGCCGCCAAGTGTGGCGGAACCGGCCCGATTCTGCCTTCAGACCCGGTCCCGTCAGCTCCCTATGGAGTCGCCAACTCCTGGAGGGAGCTATGTCTCCTCCTGCCCCTTGGGCTCGCTGCCACCACCTGCTCAGTCCCGGGGTTCAGATTGAGAGGAACAGGACTCCCAATCCCCCTCTCCAGCTGTGAGGCTAGGCCTCAAGGTCCTCTGCCACCCTTGAATGACAAAGGCACAAAATAGCAACCAATATAAAGGCGAGGTGGTTCAAGGCCAAGGAAAACTGAACAGCTGTGCAGAATATATTATTGCTGCATATCTCTGATAGATTACCCTGCCTTTCTTCCCGGGGGGGGGGGGAGACCTGAAGTGGCTTCAAGCATCCTTGCCTCTACTTTATACTCCCAAGACCCCTGTGAGGTAGGCGAGGCTGAAATATGGGGCTGGCTCAAGTGGGACCCAGGCCTGGGGTCTCTCAGGTTCCTAGGCTGACAGTCTCAGCACTCCACCTCCCTGGCTCCTGGGACCACCACCCACAGGATCATCAAAAGACTCCACTGCCCATGCCATCCAAATCAGAGCAGTGGTCTTTTTTGGGGGGGGGGACAGGCCAAGCGAGACACACCATCCAAAGAGGCCACAGTCTGTGCCCACACCCTCCCGTCCCCTTCGGCTATCCACACAGCCAGAGACCAAGGGATGAAGTCTCAGGCCTTACTGGAACTAAAGTCAAGAATGTCCCCCTTGCAGGGTAGGATACTTGCAAGGCACATTTCACAAAGCCATAGCCAATGAGGGCAAAAGTCCTGGATTCGGAACAAAGTCTCCTGAGTTCCAAGATCTCCGCAGAAACATCGATAAAGTAATTTGTTGAGAATTCTGCAGAAATAATCAAAGCAGAGCAGTGAACAGCCTAAATGTCTAACCATTTTCACAAGCAAGGTTTGAGGTCCAGGTGTTCCACAAAGCAGATAGCGCATCAGGGTTCCAAGGCAAGGTTTTTGGTCAGTAAGACCCACCAGACAAGACGGGCAATCAGTTCCCCCAAGCTGAGTCCAAAGCAGAAGCCCTAGTGGCCTTGTGCCAAAAGATATATCCCACCCTCTCCAGGTTCCAGCCCCAAGTCTCTGGGGATTTGCCAGCCCAGAGTTGGCAAGAGGCCAGCAGGGAGGCGGGCTCAGAGCCAGTGTGTCTTTGGCTGCAGAGCAGGAGAAGAGGGGCCAGGGAGCAGGGCCAGCTCACCCATTAGGCAAACTAGGCAATCGCCTAGGGCGCCGGGAGAGGGGCACCAAATTGGACTCCTCCCGAGTACCCCAGGCAAACACCTAATTCACCACCCCACCCATGGCAAAATCAAAGGAGCGATGCCAGCCTCCCCCTTACCTGGCCGCTTGACTGGGCATTTCCATAAAGCTCTTAAGAGAGTGCACGATGCAACAAAATTTTGCTCCCCCCCCCTTCTGGATTAAAGGGTTGGAACACTTTCCCTAGGAAGAAAGGTTAAAACGCTTGGGGCTCTTTAGGTTGGAGAAACGTCGACTGCAGGGTGACATGATAGAGGTTTATAAGATTATGCATGGGATGAAGAAAGTAGAGAAAGTCCTTTTCTCCCTTTCTCACAATACAAGAACTCCTGGGCATTCAATGAAATTGCTGAGCAGTCAGTTTAGAACGGATAAAAGGAAGTACTTCTTCACCCAAAGGGTGATTAACATGTGGAATTCACTGCCACAGGAGGTGGTGGCGGCTGCAAGCATGGCCAGCTTCAAGAGGGGATTGGATAAACATATGGAGCAGAGGTCCATCAGTGGCTCTTAGCCACAGCTTATTATTGGAACTCTCTGTCTGGGGCAGTGATGCTCTGTATTCTTGGTGCTTGGGAGGGTTACAGTGGGAGGGCCCCACTGATGGACCTCCTTATGGCACTTGGGGGTTTTTGGCCACTGTGTGACACGGAATGTTGGACTGGATGGGCCACTGGCCTCATCCAACATGGCTTCTCTTATGTTCTTATGGGAGTGTCAGGCGATGGAGACTCAAGGCTGTATTCATTTGAGACAATGTAATACTTTATTGGAAACTCATAGCTTGAAACAGAAATTGAGAATAATACTAGTTTTTTAGCTGTAGGGAGTTGTTTGCAAGGTATGAAGTGGGCTTGTTTTGAAAACATGTCCACCACCACTAGAATCACTGTCCGTCCCTGTGATGCTGGTAGTTCGACTATAAAGTCCATAGATACCACTGACCACGGCCGTCCTGCTGCAGGGGTAGGACGGAGTAAACCTGGGGTCTTCCCTCCCCTCCTTTTGGCCATTATGCAGGTGGGGCATGACGTTACAAATTCTGAAATATCCTTTTTCATTTGTGGCCACCAGAACTGTCGGCTCACTAGGTGTAGCGTTTTCACGTAGCCAAAATGCCCGGCCAATTTGCTGCCTCCTTCCTGATGGAGGCTTTTGGGGACGTACAGTTTCCCTTCCCAATACCAAAATCCTCCTTCTCCCTTCACCAGTCCTTCCGGCTGCTCCTCCCCTTCCTTCTCTGTCTCTGTGATTAATATATCCCCCCCACCCACCCACGGCTCTGGTTTCCCGGTCTTTTTCCCTGACCGAGTGGTCACGCTCTCAGCAACGTTAGAAGGCGGGATGAGTGAATCTATGGTCTCCTCCCGCTAGCTTTCGTGTTGTGGCAGCCGAGAGAGGGCGTCGGCTAAAAAGTTCTTAGAGCCCGGTATGTGTCGTAACGTAAAATCAAACTTGGCAAAAAAACCCGCCCACCTAATCTGTTTGGCGGTTAATTTTCGGCGCGCTGTGAGCGCTTCTAGGTTTTTGTGATCTGTCCATATTTCAAATGGTACCCTGGCTCCTTCCAGCCAGGACCGCCAGGTTTTTAGGGCGAATGTCACTGCGAATGCTTCTTTGTCCCAAACTGACCAATTACGTTGTTCATTGGAAAATTTTTTGGATATATAGGCACAGGGTTTTCATCTACCCTCTGAGTCTTTTTGCATCAATATTGCTCCGATGGCTACATCGGAAGCATCACATTGCACCACGAAGGGTTTCAGTTCATTGGGGGGCGCTAAGATTGGCTCACTGGTGAACAGTTGTTTTAACTTTTCAAACGTTTTCTGGCACTCGTGGGACCACGCTAGTTTCGCGCTTGGTCTTTTTGCCTCGGGTCCCCCCCCCCTTAGTTTTTAACAAGTCTGTTAGTGGCAACATCACTTTAGCAAATCCCTCTATGAACCCCCGGTAAAAATTTGCGAATCCAAGGAAATATTGTAGCTGTCTACGTGTTCTCGGGGGTTCCCAGTCTAGCACTGCTTGTATTTTCACTGGGTCCATGGCTAAGCCTTTTCCCGACACTCTGAACCCCAAGTAGTCTAGCTCTTTCTGATGAAATTCACACTTTGACAATTTAGCATAGAGTTTGTGCTCGAGTAGGGTGTTGAGCACTTTCCTCACCAACTTTATGTGGGAGGGTAGATCTTTTGAATAGGTAATGATGTCATCCAGGTACACCACCACCCCTTTGTACCGGTACTCTCTCAGTACTTCGTTAGTGAAGTTCATAAACACTCCCGGGGGCCCCTGTAGTCCAAATGACATTACTAGGTACTCAAATTGTCCCAATGGGGTGTTGAACACCGTCTTCCATCCATCTCCTTCCTTAATTCTGACTTGGAAGTAAGCGTCCCTCAGGTCTAATTTTGTAAAGATGCACCCCTCTGATACTGTGCTTAATAAGTCTTTGATTAGTGGGATGGGGTAGGCATTTGACATAGATATGGCATTTATCCCATGAAAATCTGTGCAAAGTCTAAGCCCCCCATCCTTCTTCTTTCTGAATAACACTGGGGCCACGTGCGATGCTGTGGCTGGTCGGATGAACCCCCTGTTTAAGTTTTTGTCCAAGAATTTTCTCAGCTCCGCTTTTTCCACCGATCCCATCGAGTACAGTTTTGCCTTGGGTAGTTCTTGTCCTGGGATGAGTTCAATAGCACAGTCTGTGCTTCTGTGCAGGGGGAGTTCATCTGCTTCCTTCTCGCTAAACACTTTTTGTAAGTCTCGGTATTCTTTCGGGGTGGACCGTACCTCTTCTATGGCTAAGCATAGTCTCTCATTTTGAGGGGGAGGTGAGGGGCCCCATTCTACTGACCAGTGGTGATGGGTGCACTTTTTGCTGTCAAAGTCTATAGTTTGCCCTGCCCACTGGATGTTTGGTTGATGCCTCGCCAGCCACCCTACCCCCACTACTACGTCAAAGGATAAGGAAGGGGCAATTACAAACACTTCCATGTCCCAGTGTTCTTTGATTCCTACCGGGAAGAATTGGGTTTCTTGGTTCCCCCCTCATTACTGTCCCGTCCATCTGTTCGAATTGCAACGGATGGGGTAGGGGTGTCCTGGCTAACCCTAGTGCTTCGACTAGACTTGGGGTGATGATTTCTCTAGTACACCCAGAATCGATTAGCACTCGGGTGTGCATAAAACGCTTGGAATTTGGATTTAACAACGTTAAAGGGACTAAGAATAGTTCTCCCGATATTCTCACTCGCAGTGGTGCCAGTGTGGCGTCGACCTGCCTTTTGGCACCGCTTAGGGTGGGTCGTGCTTGTTTCCCGACGGTTCGGCTTCCTCCTCCGACTCGTTCCCCCTAGTAAAATCCTTGTCAAGCACCGCCAATAGTGCGGTGTTGCCCTGACTGGGCTCTTTTGGTCTCCCCAGTGTCTTCTTTGCCTTGGGACCTGTTGTCTTCGGTGCAGAGGGGGGTCTCGAGGTTTCTCATGGCATCCCCGACCAGGTGCCCCGGGTCGCCACATCGATAGCATCTGCGGGTGGCAGACCCTTTTGTGGAGCTGCTCGAGGGTGTTGGTTTTTTGGATTCAGTCTTTGCCCCTGACCGAGCCTCACACACCCCTCTGCTTCCCTCTCGCTGTCGCTGCAGGGCCACCCTATCCATGTTGGTTTCCACTTCACCTGCCAGTTGCATGCACCCCACCAGCGTGTTTGGTCATGCCTGGTGGAGGGCCCGATTGTCAGGCTCTGTTCATTAATACTATTGCCAAATGCTGACTACTAACCATAGTAATCAATGCCTAGATATGCTCACTAACACAGGGGGGTGAAATAGTGAAGAGATAGGGGGGAACGTAGAGAGTAGCTTCCCAAGAATATCAAAGGTTGCCAAGTAACTACTCTTTGAAGTAAGAAGTATGTGCCAGGTTCTCACCTCCTTCCTAGAGGCGGCAAGGACATTGCCGCTGGGAAAATGTAACCACCAACGGAAAAGATAAGGGGAGAAGGTTGTGAAAACTCTCACATGCAAAAGCAGCCTTTGTTTTGGGAATTGGGGGTAGAAGCAATTGCTTTGATGTAGAATGTTAAATACCAATGATTTGAACTGCTCTCCATCAGTTCCAATGCCTACCAAGCTGGAGTAACTTTGGAGTATCCAATAAATGCAACGTTGTTTCAAATGACAAGCCTGCTTATTTGTGAGCTTCAATGAACCCCCGCCTGACATTTTGGAACTGATCCCTTGTGAAGGTTTATCAGCGCGGGTAACTTTGTAGCGGATGGCTGAAAAGGCACCCGGCGACCAAGAGCCTTCAGAACCGATCGACATCCCAGCATCTCCGGTGCGGCACATTACCGAGAGGAGACTGGCCAAGCTCGGGGGGACGACTGCATATACAGAAACTCTTTATCACACTGAGAGTGTGGTACCCCCGCACCACCCTAATGGACGAGGCCACGATCCGGCACGAGGCCATTCTCAACAGACCGGGCCAGAGGGGGAATCCAGGGGGTGGCAGCGACTTGCCACCAGGCACGTACAAAGGGGAATGGTCCCCCAACCCCGATGACCGGCAGCAGGGGTTGGACTCGGAGGACGAGGACGACGGGCCCTCCCCGAAGGACCCGGAACCCATGGAGGCACTGCGAGGAGAGGTGTCCACCCTAGCCAGAGACCTGCGGCGCGAGATGAAGGAGAATATAGCCCTAATGCTGCAAGAAGTCCAGAAGCAGATTGACCGGGCCCTGACGGGGGGAGTAGGGAGGCTAGCTCGGCTACCACCTGCCGCACCCCCGGCCACGCCGGCGGCCCCAGCCGGACCAGGGGGGCAAGCGAAGTCCCGAGAACTAGACGCCACGTTTGACGGGAACCCTGAAGGAGTGGAATACTTCATAATTCAAGCCAATAGCTACACGCACTATTGGGGGGACACCTTCCCAGACGAGTTCAGTTGCGTTGACTACTTGGGGTCGAAGATGAAGGGGGCCGCCCAAAGATGGTACGTGAGCCTGTATAAGACCCAAGGCCCCGAACTAGATACGGTGGGGGGCTTCCTCCAAGCCCTATTATCCCAGTACGAGGACCCTCTGCAAGAAACGAGGGCCATCGCTACAGTCCAGAACCTGCAGTAGGGGACGATGACCATCTGGGAAAACACCGCTGAATTCCGGACCCACTGCGCCAAGATCCGGGGGTGGAGCGAGATGATGAAAATAACGGCGTACCGAGGGGGCTTGAACGCCAGTCTACTGGACCGGGCCCTGGGGCAAGCGAGACCTACCACGTTGGTCGGGTGGTTACAGCTGGCCAGTGAAGTCGAAACCAACATGAAGATGGTGGCCTTCCAACGCCAGCAGCAGCAAGGGGGCAGAGCCAGGCGGGAGTCCAAGCAGAGCGCAAAGCCGGAGGGGGAGCAGCCAAACCCCCTCCCTCGACCCACAAATGCTACCGATGTGGAGAC
This sequence comes from Heteronotia binoei, assembly GCF_032191835.1. Classification (NCBI taxonomy): domain Eukaryota; kingdom Metazoa; phylum Chordata; class Lepidosauria; order Squamata; family Gekkonidae; genus Heteronotia; species Heteronotia binoei. The sequence goes on from NC_083229.1 coordinate 137,897,099, forward strand.
CTGGCGGCCAACTGCCCTGAGCCTCCTCCCTGTGGGCCCCCCTTAACCCCCAAGCCAGGTCTGGTGGGGGCCAAGAAACCAGCCAGACCCAAAGAGCCGAGTCAGAGCAGCACCGCCCTATCAATGGTGCTAGACGAGGATTCTATAATGCTGGAAGACCTGGGGGAAGACCCCTGGGAAATCGAGCCGGCGGGAAACGAGAACGACCTGCACTGATGGGTGCTGGGCGGCAGGTCGTTGAAGTATCGGCACCATTAAGGGTGAGCATATCCGGCTCCCTGTTACTTGTTCCACTGTCTTTGTTGAATGTGAAACTGAAGAGGTTCGTGCATGCCAGGGCCCTTATAGACTCGGGGTGTACGAGGGAAATCATCACCCCCAGACTGGTAGAGATGCTAGAACTGCCCCGGGAACCCCTCCCACGCTCGATCCAGTTCAAACAAATGGACGTTACCATGATGAAGGGTGAGCCCTGTGTGGAAGAGACCCAAAGGATCCCTGTGGAGATTGACAATCACTGGGACTTGGAAATCTTTGTGATCGCCCCCTCCTCCTCCTTCGACCTGGTGCCCGGGGTAGGGTGGCTGGCCAGGCACCAACCGGACATTCAGTGGGGGGAGCAAACCATAGACTTCACCGATAGACGCTGCACCTCCCACCTCTGGCGGAAGCAATGGGGCCCCAAAGCCCCGCCAAAGAATGAGAGGTGGTGCGTGTTGGTCAAAGAGGTCTGCACCATCCCTCGTGACTACCGGGACCTATGGGGGTGCTTAGCGAGGTCGAGGCTGATGAACTACCCCCCCACCGGGACACAGACTGCGCCATCGAACTAATTCCCGGCCAGTCTCTCCCTAAAGCGAATCTGTACTCCATGGGGTGGGCGGAGAAAGCGGAACTAAGGAAGTTCCTGGATAAAAATCTCAAGCGGGGTTTCATTCGCCCCGCCACGGTGCCTCACGCCACCCCAGTCCTCTTCTGAAAGAAGAAGGATGGGAGCCTTAGACTTTGCACCGACTTCCGTGGGATAAACGGGATCTCTGTCGAACGCATATCCGATCCCCCTAATTAAAGACTTGCTGAGCACTATCTCAGAAGGGTCCATCTTTACCAAACTGGACCTGCGAGACGCTTACTTCCGAGTAAGAATTAAGGAGGGGGATGAGTGGAAAACAGCGTTCAATACCCCCATGGGTCAGTTTGAGCACCTAGTGATGCCGTTCGGACTACAAGGGGCCCCAGGGGTGTTTATGAACTTTATCAACAAAGTGCTGAGAGAGTACCTGTACAAGGGGGTAGTGGTATACCTGGATGACATCATTATTTATTCTAAGGACCTCCCCTTACATGTGAAACTTGTGCGGAAGGTCCTGACCACCCTGTACCAAAACAAGCTGTATGCAAAGTTGTCCAAGTGCGAGTTCCACAAGGAGGAACTGGACTACCTGGGGTTTAGGGTGTCCGGGAAAGGCTTAGCCATGGACCCAGTGAAAATACAAGCAGTGCTAGACTGGGAACCCCCGAGGACACGTAGACCTCTACAATCATTTCTCGGGTTCGCAAATTTCTATAGGTCGTTCATACAGGGGTTCACCAAGGTGGCCCTACCCCTCATGGACCTCTTAAAGACCAAGGGGAGGGAACCGGACGCTAAGAGGCCGGGTGCCAAACTAATATGGTCCCGGGAGTGTCAGAAGGCGTTCGACACTCTTAAGAGACTGTTCACGAGTGAGCCCATGCTAGTGCACCCCGACAAGCTTAAACGCTTCATGGTCCAATGTGACGCCTCCGACGTGGCCGTAGGAGCCATATTAATGCAGAAAGACGAGGGGGGGCCAACTGCGACCATGTGCCTACATCTCCAAAAAATTCTCCCACGAGCAACGTAACTGGTCGATGTGGGACAAGGAGGCATTCGGTGTGACATTTGCCTTAAAAACCTGGCGGTCTTGGCTGGAAGGGGTGCGGGTGCCGTTTGAGATCTGGACTGACCATAAAAACTTAGAAGCGCTCACAGGGCGCCGTAAGCTAACGGGGAAGCAAATCCAATGGGTGGGCTAAATTTGACTTCACACTATGGCACATCCCGGGTGCCAAGAACTTTTTGGCCGACGCCCTCTCGAGGCTTTCCCAGCATGAGAGCCAGCGAGAGGAAGTGATAGACTCCCTGATACCCCCCGAAGCGGTGGCAGGGGTGGTGCAGACTCGATTGAAAATGACCCCCAAACGGCCAAACCCGTGGGGGGGAACAGACTAATTGTGGAAAGCAAAAAGGAGGGAGAGGACCGACCAGATGGATTACAAAAGGGAGAGGGAGGGTTTTGGTCCTATGATGATAGACTGTATGTCCCAAAGAATTTGCCGCTAGAGGTTTTACAACACTACCACACCAGTAAACTCTCCGGTCACTTCGGCTACCATATGTTATTAATAAAATTCTTTAAACACAAGAGAATGGAGGAAGCCAGTGATCAGGACACTTCAGAGGCGAGTGGAGGAGACGGCCGAGAAGCGAGAGAATGAGCACTAGAACATGGATTTGAGCCTGGAACTATCACCGGTGAACGAGAAACTGTGTTTGACCATAGAAGAAGTAAAATCAATCCCCGAGGAGTATAGAGACTTAAAACAAGTGTTCAGTGAAGAAGAAGCCAATGAACTCCCACCCCATAGAGACACTGACTGTGCCATTGAGTTAATTCCAGGGCAGGAACTCCCGAGAGCCAAGAGCCAAGATATACTCTATGGGGTGGAGAAAGCAGAGCTATGCAAGTTTCTAGATAAAAATTTGAAATGGGGGTTCATAAGGCTGGCCATGGCCCCCCAGGCCACCCTGGTGCATTTCCAAAATAAAAAAGACAAGGGGCTCAGACTTTGCACGGATTTTAGGGGGATTAATGGGATTTCCACCTTCAATGCGTACCCCATACCCCTGATAAAGGATTTACTCAGTACGGTATCAGAAGGGAAGATTTTCACTAAATTGGACTTGCGAGATGCTTATTTCTGGGTGCGCATAAAGGAGGGAGACGAATGGAAGACCGCGTTTAACACACCGATGGGACAGTTTGAATATTTAGTCATGCCTTTTGGATTGCAAGGGGCCCCTGGAGTTTTCATGGACTTTATAAATGAAGTATTGCGAAAGTACTTGTATAAAGGGGTAGTAGTGTACCTGGACGATATAATTATCTATTCTAAAGAAGTCAGAGAAGTCTTAAAGACCCTTTACAACAACCAACTATATGCCAAGTTGTCCAATTGTGAATTCCATAAAATGGAATTGGATTACCTGGGCTACCGAGTATTGGGGAAGGGGTTGGCTATGGATCCAGCCAAAATACAAGCAGTGATAGATTGGGAACCCCTGAGGACACGTACAGAGCTCCGATCCTTCATTGGATTCGCAAATTTTTATTGTAATTTTATACAGGGGTTTGCTCCCTTTTTCTGAAAATGAAAAGGAAAGGCCCAGAAGCCAAACGGGCAGGGGCCAAATTAGTTTGGACAGCCAAGTGCCAAGAAGCTTTCAATAAACTGAAGAGATTGTTTACTAGTGAATCCATCTTGATCCACCCCAATGAACTGAAACCCTTCGTGGTGCAGTGTGATGCCAGCGACGTCGCTGTGGAGGCAATTCTGATGCAACCAGATGAGGCGGGGGCCCTTAAACACTGTGCTTATATTTCCAAAAAATTCTCTCATGAACAAAGGAGCTGGTCGGTGTGGGATAAAGAGACTTTTGTAGTGACTTTTGCGCTAAAAACATGGTGATCTTGGTTAGAAAGGGCAAGAGTCCAGTTTGAAATATTGACAGATCATAAAAACCTGGAAGCCCTAACAGGGTGCAGGAAACTAACTGAGAAGCAAATCAGGTGGGCGGGGTTCGTCACCAAATTTGACTTTACATTAAAACATATCCCTGGATCTAAGAACTTTCTAGCAGACGCATTGTCGAGGCTTCCTCAGCACAACAGCCAGACGGAGGAAGTGATCAATTCAATAATCTCTCCCAATCAGTTGGGGGGGAGCTGTGACTACGCGCTTGAAAACGAAACACGGAAAGGTAGAAGAACAATTGGGGGGGAGATAGACTGATCGTAGAAGCAGAGAAAGAAGGAGAGGCTAGACCTGAAGGAGTAAAAAAGGGCGAAGGGGGATTCTGGTACAAGGACGGTAAGCTGTATGTGCCAGAGAGCCTCCACAAGGAAGTATTCCAGTTTTGTCACGATAGCAAACTTTCAGGACACTTTGGATATGTTAAAATCTTGCACCTAGTGAATAGACAATTTTGGTGGCCGTTCATAAAGAAAGATATTTCAAACTATGTTGCCTCTTGCCCAATATGCATAATGGCCAAGAGAAGGGGAGGAAAATCCCCCCCCTTTCTTTACAAACATCTTTACAAACATGGGGGCGAAGGAACTTAATTTAAACGTGGGACCAAGGAAAAATGGGCTAAATGTCTGGAAGAAATGGCAACCGAAATGGCTGAATCGGGTATCTAGATGGACGTCATTAGAAATGTTGATGGAAGGCGATAAAGAGCATAGGTGGAGTGAACTACTTAAGGCTAAAGGATTTAGAAGGGTAGAAGATTTGTTAATACTAGATAAGCTAAAACCATTACATGAGTTTCAAGAAGTAGTAGGAATACAATACTGGCTTAAGGCTACAGGACTGTATACTAAAGTTAAGAAGGAAGTGGAGAAGAGTAACTTAAATGAAGAAGAACCTATGGAAAAGTTTTACAAACTAATGGGTAAAACAAAAAAAGGATTAGTAGGCATCCTATACAGGAGTATGAATTCAGGCAACGAAGGAGCAATAAGCTACCTTCAACGCTCATGGAGTCTAGAAGGCCAAATAACGAAACGAACAGGAGAGAAGCTAATGGAAGGTTTAAAAAAAGTTAAGATATATAAGGTTAGAGAAATGGAGTTGAAATTTTTCACCAAATGGTATAGAACTCCGGCCACTTTAGCCAATATGTTTCCTGGGTTGAGCCCTAAGTGTTGGCACTGTAAGAAAGAGAAAGGATGGTATTCCCACATGTGGTGGGAGTGTCCTGAGGCCAAGAAACTATGGGATATGGTAGTGGAAATGACAAAGAAATTCTTTCAGGTAGAGCCGAGAATTAACTTTGAACTTATGCAGATGAGTTTATTAGGGAATGAAAAAATAGGGAAGAACAATCAAGATTTACTAAAAGCAATGATATCAGCGGGTAAAGCAGTAATAGCGGCAGGATGGAAGGATAAAAGTAAATGGAAGGAAAGAACTTGGCATAACTACCTCTTTGATTTTGTCCAGTCAGATATAGCTGCTACAATGTCGCAAGAAAAATCATGGGAAGAAAGGAGATCAAGAATTAAAGAAAAGTGGCAGACCTATCTGAAATGGGCGAAGGAAGAAAGGAGAGTGGACATTCAGTGGAAGCTTAAAGCCCTTTGCCCCTGGCTGGAAGAAGAAAAGGATGTATAGACTAAGGGGGGTGGGTTGGGGGAAAATGTATTATGGATATCAGAAACCATGAAAAGAAACGGATAATGTATAATAACAATAAAAATATACATAGAAAGGGGAGGAAAATCCCCCAGACTATTACAGCCTTTGGAAACGACCAAGAGACCATGGTCAGTGGTCTCAATGGATTTTATTGTATAGCTGCCTCCTTCGCAGGGGAAAACCGTAATCCTGGTAGTAGTGGACACCTTTTCTAAGCAAGCTCACTTTATTCCATGCACACAAATCCCCACGGCTAAAAAAATGGCGCAAATATTTTTCCAACACGTGGTGAAATTGCACTCGTTCCCGGATAAGTTAATTAGTCGCTTTAAAACAATTTTATTGATAACATATGGTTACAATGTCTAATTATATCAAATGCAACAAATAAAAAGCTTGATGGAGAATGATATTAAAACTGAATGGAATTAGACGTGAGCAAACAGAATTGGAAAGGGTTCTGCTTGGAGATAACGAAAAATTAATATCGAAAGTATACAAATTACTATTGAAATAGTCTACAAGAAGTAGTAGTAAAATCTCAAATGATTAAATGGGCAATTAATGTGAATAGAGAAATACAAATGGATACATGGGAGTATCTTTGGAAGAACCCGATGAAGATATCAACATGTCAGAATATTAAAGAGAACTGTTTTAAGATGATGTATAGGTGGTTTATGACTCCGAAAAAACTGGCAAAGATGAGTAAAAAGATGTCGGATAGTTGTCGGAAATGTAAAAATCACGAGGGTTCTTTTTTTCATATGTGGTGGACTTGTGAAAAAGCGAAAAAGTTTTGGCAGATGATACAACAAGAAATTTCTAAAATTTTGGGATACGACTTCAAGAAAGTTGCAGAGACTTTTCTGCTAGGATTACAAATGGAAAAATTTCCAAAAGAAGATAGGACTTTAATTTGGCATTTGCTCTCAGCTGCTAGGACATTGTATGCGCAGTTGTGGAAGCAAGAAAAAATACCAGAGAAATGGGATTGGATTGTGAAACTTTTATCGTGGAGTGAGATGGACACCGCCATTCCTGAATGGAGGCCGCATCGTCAGCATGAACATTGAAGTCGCCCAAGACCAATAGCCTTGGGTACTCCAATGCCCAGCCCGCCGCGGCCTCCACCAGGGATGATAAGGCACCGGCTGGTGCGTTAGGTGGACGGTACACCAGCCAGATCGCCAACCCCTCCCCAACGTCCCACATCAGGCCGACACATTCAATACCCCTGATCTCCGGGGCCGGGAGAGCCCTAAAGGAGTAAACCTCCCGTATGAATAGTGCCACTCCTCCCCCTCGCCCGCTAGTCCTGGACTGGTGAGAGACCGAGTATCCTGGGGGGGCCATTTGGGAGAGAGCTACGGTCTCCCCATCGCGCACCCAGGTCTCGGTCACGCATGCCAGGTCCGCCTCCTGTTCCAATAGGAAATCCCGGAGGACAGCGGTCTTATTATTAATGGACCTGGCATTGCATAACACCAGTGTCAGAGGTGGGTACGTTCGCCTGGCCCCACTACCTGTCACCGTCGGGATGGGACACAGGCAGGAAGGCGGCCGAGCACCGCCACGTCTCGGCCTCCTTCCCCTATAAGTCTGCCTGTTCCCACCGTCATATCTTCCCCTCCCCAGGAGCACTGGAATCCCCAGGCCAGCCATTTCCTATTGGTGGGAACCAGCTCGTCAACCAGCAATATTTAGTCCTATTCCTATTCTCCTTCAACCCTATTATTGCCAACAATAATCCACCTTCAATCAGCCAACCACCAATAGCCCCTAGTTATTTAATTTAAGTCCCCCCCCCATTCCATCTATAAATCCTTAGCTAACAATAATTAATTAAACATCTATTGGCTCCTTAATTTAAAACTTTGCCCACTATCTATCTCCAATTAAATTGCCATAGTTAAATCCATTTAGCTAATCGATAAATACAATTAAATAACCAATAAATAAATTAATTGCACGTTGATAGTTAATTGCACATTGGTAGTTAACTGATAAAATCAATCACAATATAATTAGACCGGATAAGTTAATTAGTGACCGGGGCCCGCAGTTCGTTGCCAACTTCTGGCAGGAGTTTTGTAAACTAACTGGAATTGAATAAGGATTGAGCTCCACGTACCATCCCCAGACAGACGGACAGACGGAGAGAGTAAACGCCTTATTAGAGCAATACTTAAGGTGGTTTGTGAACTATCAACAGTTGAATTGGGCAGACCTCCCATTTGCTGAGTACGGATACAATAATAGCATACATAGTTCCACAAAGACTTCTCCTTTTCTCGTAGTAAATGGTTATGAGGGGAAACCCTTCCCTTTACTGCCTGGTGGAGCAATACCAGAGATACGGTCATCTTTTGAACAGTGGTGGGGAAAACTGGGGAAACCCTGGAAAAGTATCCAAGAGAACCTGGAAATGGCGAAGGAGATGTATAAAAAACATTATGACAAAAGTCATGCCCCCGCTTGGGATTTTAGAGTGGGAGAAACAGTATTCCTGTCAACCAAGAACTTACCATTACCGCAACCTTCTAAAAAACTGGCCTACAAGTTCTTGGGACAGTTCCGTGTTCTTGGGACCGTTCTGTAATTTCTAATGTCAGATTTGTGTCCATTTATCCTTTGGCGTAGGGTTTGTCCTGTTTGCCCTATGTAGAGAACTGAAGGGCATTGTTGGCATTTAATGGCATATATAATGTTGGAAGATGAACAAGTGAATGAGCCTGAGGTCATGTAGTTAATGCTATTAGGCCCAGTGATTGTGTTGTCTGGTTGTATGTGGCAGCAAAGTTGGCACTTGGGTTTATTGCAAGCTTCGGTACCTGTGTCCATGCTCATAAGAACATAAGAGAAGCCATGTTGGATCAGGCCAATGGCCTATCCAGTCCAACACTCTGTGTCACACAGTGGCAAAAAAAAATTATATACACACAAACACTGTGGCTAATAGCCACTGATGGACCTGTGCTCCATATTTTTATCTAAACCCCTCTTGAAGGTGACTTGTGGCCGCCACGACCTCCTGTGGCAGTGAATTCCACATGTTAATCACCCTTTGGGTGAAGAAGTACTTCCTTTTATCCGTTTTAACCTGTCTGCTCAGCAATTTCATCGAATGCCCACAAGTTCTTGCATTGTGAGAAAGGGAGAAAAGTACTTCTTTCTCCATCCCATGCATTATCTTGTAAACCTCTATCATGTCACCCCGCAGTTGACGTTTCTCCAAGCTAAAGAGTCCCAAGGGTTTCAACCTTTCTTCATAGAGAAAGTGTTCCAGCCCTTTAATCATTCTAGTTGCCCTTTTCTGGACTTTCTCCAATGCTATAATATCTTTTTTGAGGTGCGGCGACCAGAACTGCACACAACACTCCAAATGAGACCGCACCATCGATTTATACAGGGGCATTATGATACTGGCTGATTTGTTTTCAATTCCCTTCCTAATAATTCCCAGCATGGCGTTGGCCTTTTTTATTGCAAACGCACACTGTCTTGACATTTTCAGTGAGTTATCTACCACGACCCCAAGATCTCTCTCTTGGTCAGTCTCTGCCAGTTCACAACCCATCAACTTGTATTTGTAGCTGGGATTCCTGGCCCCAATGTGCATTACTTTGCACTTGGCCACATTGAACCACATCTGCCATGTTGACGCCCACTCACCCACCCTCAACAGATCCCTTTGGAGTTCCTCACAATCCTCTCTGGTTCTCACCACCCTGAACAATTTAGTGTCATCCGCAAACTTGGCCACTTCACTGCTCACTCCCAACTCTAAATCATTTATGGACAAGTTAAAGAGCATGGCACCCAGTACCGAGCCCTGCGGCACCCCACTGCTTACCGTCCTCCATTGCGAAGACTGCCCATTTATACTCACTCTCTGCTTCCTATTACTCAGCCAGTTTTTGATCCACAAGAGGACTTGTCCTTTTACTCCATGACTCTCAAGCTTTCTAAGGAGCCTTTGATGAGGAACTTTATCAAAAGCTTTCTGGAAGTCAAGGTAAACAACATCTATCGGGTCTCCTTTGTCCATATGTTTGTTCACCCCCTCAAAGAAATGTAACAGGTTAGTGAGGCAAGATCTTCCCTTGCAGAACCCATGCTGAGTCTTCCTCAATAACCCATGTTCATCAATGTGCCTACTCATTCTGTCCTTGATAATGGTTTCTACCAACTTTCCCGGTATTGAAGTCAGACTGACTGGCCTGTAATTTCCCGGATTTCCTCTGGAACCCTTTTTAAAGATGGGGGTGACATTTGCTACCTTCCAGTCCTCAGGAACGGAAGCAGATTTCAATGAAAGATTACAGATTTTTGTTAGAAGATCCACAAGTTCAACTTTGAGTTCTTTCAGAACTCTAGGATGTATGCCATCCGGACCCGGTGACTTATTAGTTTTGAATTTGTCTATCAGTTGTAGGACCTTCTCTTTTGTCATCTCAATCTGACTCAGATCTTTTAACACCCCTTCCAAAATTAGTGGTTCTGGGGCGGGCAAAAAGTTCTCGTCTTCCACAGTGAAGACGGAGGCAAAAAATGCATTCAGCTTCTCAGCCATTTCCCTATCCTCCTTCAGTAATCCTTTTACCCCATGGTCATCCAAGGGCCCCACTGCCTCCCTGGCTGGTTTCCTGCTTCTAATATATTTGAAGAAATTTTTATTGTTGGTCTTTATGTTTTTTGCAATATGCTCCTCATAGTCCCTTTTTGCCTGCCTGATCACAGTCTTGGATTTGATTTCCACAGCCTGTGTTCCCTTTTATTAATCTCATTTGGACTGGTTTTCCACCGCTTAAAGGAGTCCTTCTTACCTTTTACAGCTTCTATTACTTAGTTTGTTAACCATGCAGGCCTTTTCTTATGCCTGTTTGTACGCTTCCTAACTTGTGGTATATATTTTATCTGAGCTTCTAGAATTATAATTTTAAATAGTGTCCAAGCTTCCCCAAGGGTTTTGACCGTATGTACCTTTCCTTTCAGTTTCCTCCTCACATGCCTCCTCATCTCAGTGTATTTACCCCTTTTAAAGTTAAATGTGGTTGTTGCGGTCTTTTTGGACAACTCCCTATTTATACAAATGGTGAAATCAATAACATTATGGTCACTGCTCCCAAGTGGCGCAATCACTTTTACATCTCTCACCAAGTCTTGGGCATTACTTAGGACCAAATTGTCAAGTCTGCTGTATTTTGATCAATTTATTTTCTGACTCTGGTTCTGAACTAAAGGAGTCTGGGTAGCTCACACTGAACACCGAATGCTGCTAGCTAACTTTCCTCTCCCCCCCCCCTCCTCGTAGTTATGCCTTTGTTGTGTAGCCTGCTTTGAAATGCTGATATGTGAACAAGATTGTGGAGCCTTCTCAGGCCGGGTGTCTGTGGGAGTGCGAAGCGCCAAGGCCTCGGCTTGGGAATGAGGGAGTAACATCCTAGTGCGAAAATATACTGCATAGAGTGCCCCGCCCGTAGGAATCCTTTGATCTATACCTTAAATGCTTGGTTAATGTCTATGTACCTCAGTCCTTCAATCTCTATCATGGTCTTCAGTTCTGCCTTCAATAAACTAGCAACTTTGTTTTAACCAAAGACTCGTTATTGAATCCAGCCGACTTGACATTTTGAAGGACTCCCTATTTTGGAGTTCAACCTTTCCGGCAACTGAAAAGGCAATGTTCGACCAGCCTCCGGACAACGGAGAACTCCCAACAAGAGCGGAGGGGGCCGAGACACCCTGGCACATTCACACTGCCAGAAGGACGGCGGCTTCCCCTCCCCAGTTTCAGCTGGTAGTTACTCCCCGGCAATACCAGCTGAGGACCTTGACCACGCTAATGGACCAGGCCCTGATCCGCCGGGAGGCGATCATGACCCGCCACACCAAGCGGGTGCAGCTGGCCAAAGCCGCGGCTACCAACCCGGGCGAGCCGGAGGAAGGAGCCGAGGCGACCGTGACACAAGCCCCGGGCAGCGGGAGCGAAGGCGCGGAGTGTGAAGAGGAGGACGGGGGGCCGAAACCCAAGGACCCGCACGACGAGGACTACCAGATATTCCGGTCAATGGTCCGCCGCGAGGTCGACGGGGCAGTGAAGGATCTCAAGGAACAACTGCAGATCCTAACCGCCCAGCTGGGGAGAGCGTTGGGGGTAACCGGGACCCGCCAGCAACAGCCGGTGCCAGCGGGGCCGCGAGGACGGCCGAGCCAACCTCCACCCGTCGCCCTAGCGGCACCCCACGCGCCGGCGGCGCCCCCCGCGTCGGCGGCGCCCCAAGCGCTGGCGGTCCCCGCCTCGGCCAGACAGCGAGACCTGGGGGGGGGGGGTCGAGAGCTGGATGCAACTTTCGACGGGGATCCAGAGGAAGTGAACTATTTTGCAATCCAAGCGAATAGCTACATGTACTACTGGGGAGATCTGTTCCCTGATGAGGTGAGCCGAGTGGACTATTTGGGGTCGAAGCTGCGGGGTCCTGCTAAGAAGTGTCATGTGAGCCTGTGTGAAACCAACAGCCCGCTCCTGCACTTCGTGAACACGTTCGTGCAAGCTCTACTGACCCAGTACGAGGACCCCCTGCAAGAGGCCAGAGCGCTCTCAGCGCTGCGGAACATGAAGCAGGGGGCCCGATCCATCTTAGAATATGCGGCAGATTTCCAGGCGAACGCCGCCCGAGCCCGGAACTGGAAGGAAGTGATGAAGATCGAGCACTTCACTAACGGGCTGAACCCCAGCATCCTGGATCGGGCTCTCACCCAAGCCCAGCCAGACACGCTAGTGGGGTGGATCCAGCTCGCGGGAGATGTGGAAACCAACCTGAAAAGAGTGGCCATGCTGTGCCAGGCGCTGGTGGCGGGCAAGGGGGGACCCAAGACCACCCCGGGGAAGGCCGACCCCCCTAAAGCCAAGAAACCGCTGGCGGTCACTCCGGCGGGGCCCCGCCGTTGCTTCCGGTGCGGCGACCCAAGTCACCTCGCCTCCAACTGCCCTCAGCCTCCCTCGGGGACCGCCCCGGCGCCGGGGTCAATCAGGCAGAGCACCCCGGCCCCCAAGAAGGCCCCTGGCCGCCCTAAGGATGCGGCGAAAAGCAGCGCGTTGATGGTGCAGGAGGAGCTGCAGGAAGAACTGGCCGACCTCGCCTGTCCGCGGAACTGGCCGATCTTGCGTGGGAAGAGGAGCCGGCGGGAAACGACTCCAACCTGCTTTGAGCGGTGCCAACCAGCAGGTCGATCGGGAAAAGGCACCACTAACGGTAAAAACCACGGGAAGACTGTACTTTGTGATGATAAAACTATTGAACCCAAAATTGAAAAGATTCCTGCAGATTCGAGCCCTCATAGACTCAGGGTGCAACCGGGAACTAATCTCCCCCAAGGTGGTGGAGGCCCTGGGACTAGAGCGCACACAACCGCCCCACCCCATGTTGTTTGAGCAGATGGACGAGTCGGTGATGGGGGGGGAACCGTGTACGCAGGAAACAGAGCCATGCCCCTTGGGGATTGAGGGCCATTGGGACCTGGAGACTTTTGTCATTGCCCAAGCATGCGGCTATCCCATGGTGTTGGGAGTGGGGTGGCTGGAAAAACATGAGCCCCTTATCCGCTGGAAGGCACAGACCATCAGGTTCCCCGACCCAGACTGTGGCGGGCACCTATGGAACCCGGCATGGGGGCCGCAAGCGCCCGCCGCCCGAGAGAGGGCGTGCGTTCTGGTAGAGGAGCTGCACCAGGTCCCGAGCGCCTATCGCGACCTGATGGAGGTTTTCAGTGAGCGGGAAGCCAACCAATTACCCCCCCCCCATCGGAACACAGACTGTGCTATAGAGCTAATCCCCGGGGAAAGTCTACCCCGGGCCAAACTCTACCAGATGGGGTGGGCTGAGAAAAAGGAACTGTGCAAAGTCTTAGACTTGAACTTGAAGAGAGGTTTCATCAGACCCGCAACGGCCCCCCACGCGACCCCAGTTTTGTTTAGAAAGAAGGATAATACGCTTAGACTTTGCACTGACTTTCGTGGGATAAACACGATATCAATGTCCAATGCCTACCCCATCCCCCTCATCAAAGACTTATTGAACACGGTGGCGGGGGGGGAAATCTTCACAAAACTCGACTTGAGAGACGCGTACTTCCGAGTGCGCATCAAAGAGGGGGATGAGTGGAAGACGGCGTTCAACACCCCAATGGGACAATTTGAGTATTTAGTTATGCCATTTGGGTTGCAGGGGGCGCCGGGGGTATTCATGAACTTTATAAATGATGTGTTGAGAAAATTTCTGTACAAGGGGGGGGTGGTGTACCTGGATGACATCATTATTTACTCGCAGGATGAGCAGTCCCATGTAAAATTGGTGAGGGAGGTGCTGACCACCCTGCTAGAGCACCAGCTGTATGCCAAACTGTCTAAATGTGAATTTCACCGCACTGAATTGGACTACCTTGGATTCCGAGTGTCCAGGGACGGACTAGCCATGGACCCTGCGAAAGTCCAGGCGGTCTTAGAGTGGGCTCCCCCGAGGACACGTAGACAGCTCCAATCATTTCTCGGATTCTCCAATTTTTACAGAGGATTCATTGAGGGGTTCGCCCAGATCGCCCTACCCCTGACTGACCTCCTCAAGACAAAGGGGAAGGGGGAGGACGCGAAACGCCCCGGGGCCAAGCTAAACTGGACGCCCGCTTGCCAGGCGGCTTTCGACAGGCTCAAGCAACTGTTCACTAGCGAGCCAGTCCTGAGCCACCCGGATGAGCAAAAGGGCTTCGTGGTCCAATGCGACGCTTCCGACGTCGCCGTAGGAGCCATTCTCATGCAGAGGGATGGGGAGGGGAAGCTACGGCCCTGTGCCTACATCTTGCGGAAGTTCTCTGACAAGCAGAGAAATTGGTCAGTGTGGGACAAGGAGGCTTTCGCAGTCATGTTTGCACTAAAAACCTGGAGATCGTGGTTGGAGGGAGCTAAGGTGCCATTCGAGATCTGGACTGATCACAAAAATCTCAAAGCCCTCACCAGAAAGAGGAAATTAAGTGAAAAGCAAATCTGGTGAGCAGGATTCTTTTCAAAGTTTGATTTCACCCTAAAACACATCCCGGGGACCCGGAATTTCTTAGCCGACGCCCTATCCAGGCTCCCGCAACACGAGAGTCAGAGGGAAGAGGTGGTTGACTCGCTAATTTCCCCCACGCAAGTGGCGGCCATGGTCACCACCCGCTCACAGAAAAGGAGGGAGCTAGACGGGCTCAGCCGCGAGCGCATCGCCTTGGAGACCGAGAGGGAGGGAGGTGGGCGGCCCGAGGGGGTGCAGAAGGGAAAGGACGGGTTGTGGTACAAGGGGGAGAAACTCTACATACCGATGTCACTGAGAAGGGAAATCTTGCAACTATGCCATTCGTCCAAGCTGGCCGGTCACTTTGGCTATGTAAAAACCTTGCACTTAGTGAACTGGCAGTTTTGGTGGCCGTCTCTGCGAAAGGACGTGTCAGAATTTGTGACCGGTTGCCCGGTGTGCATAATGGCAAAGAAGAGGGGAGGGAAGCCCCCAGGTCTCTTGCTGCCACTAGAAACAGCCAAACGCCCCTGGTCCTTTGTGTCCATGGATTTCATAGTAGAACTCCCTTCGTTGAGGGGGAAAACAGTCATTTTGGTGGTGGTGGACACGTTTTCAAAACAAGCCCATTTCATCCCCTGTGCCCAATTACCCACAGCCAAGAAACTGGCGACCCTATTTTTTGACCACGTGGCCAAACACCACTCAATCCCCGACAAAGTCATTAGTGACCGTGGGCCTCAGTTCGTTGCCACCTTCTGGCGGGAGTTCTGCAAATTGTTAGGGATGGAGCAGGGGTTGAGCTCAGCGTACCACCCCCAGACGGACGGACAGACAGAGAGAGTGAACGGGGTGCTGGAACAATACTTGCGGTGCTTTGTGAGCCAACGCCAGTTTGAATGGGTAGACCTCCTCCCCTTTGCAGAGTATGCCTATAACAACAGTGCCCAAAGCTCCACCAAGGCTTCCCCCTTTTTGACAGTGTTTGGGTATGAGGGAAAACCGATCCCGATGCTGCCGGGGGGGGGGAGACCCGGGCACAGGTTCTGCCTTCGAGCAATGGTGGCAGGGACCCAGCCAATGCTGGCCATCCATCCAAGAGAACTTAAAAACAGCCAAAGAGGCTTACAAGAGGCAATACGACAAGTCTCATGTGCCAGTCTGGGAACTAAAGGTTGGGGACTCAGTGTTCCTGTCAACGAAAAATCTACCCCTCGCCCAGCCCTCTAGGAAACTATCTTTTAAATTCTTGGGGCCTTTCAAGATCAAGCGAGTAATTAACCCAGTGACTGTAGAATTGGACTTGCCTCCTGCCCTTGGTAAAATCCACCCTGTGTTTCATTGCAGCCTGCTCCGTCGAAGTCCGGAACCATCCGGTTGGCACCCTCAAGAATCATCCCTCCCTGTCAATGGGGAGTGCCAGAGCCTCTCGGGCCCCGAGATGCTGAACCATAAGCATGAACAAACCCTTGCTCAAGCCCGCGCCGTAGTAGGGGCTTAGGGGGGGCAGTATGTCAAGTCTGCTGTATTTTGATCAATTTATTTTCTGACTCTGGTTCTGAACTAAAGGAGTCTGGGTAGCTCACACTGAACACCGAATGCTGCTAGCTAACTTTCCTCTCCCCCCCCCCCTCCTCGTAGTTATGCCTTTGTTGTGTAGCCTGCTTTGAAATGCTGATATGTGAACAAGATTGTGGAGCCTTCTCAGGCCGGGTGTCTGTGGGAGTGCGAAGCGCCAAGGCCTCGGCTTGGGAATGAGGGAGTAACATCCTAGTGCGAAAATATACTGCATAGAGTGCCCCGCCCGTAGGAATCCTTTGATCTATACCTTAAATGCTTGGTTAATGTCTATGTACCTCAGTCCTTCAATCTCTATCATGGTCTTCAGTTCTGCCTTCAATAAACTAGCAACTTTGTTTTAACCAAAGACTCGTTATTGAATCCAGCCGACTTGACACAAATCCAGGATCGCCCCACCCCTGGTAGGTTCTGAGACCATCTGCTCCATAGCACAGTCATTGAGAGCATAAAGAAACTCAATCTCTTTCTCTCGACCAGAAAACATATTGACCCAATCAATCTGCGGGTAGTTAAAATCACCTATTACAACACAGTTTTTACGTTTAGCTGCTATCTTTAAGCCTTCCATCATATTATAATCGTCCTCTCTCTTTTGACTTGGTGGGCGATAACAAACTCCCATAGTTAAATTTCCTTTTGGGCCCTCTATTTCAACACAAAGCATTTCTAAAAGTGAATCTAATTCTCTGACCTCAGTCTTACTGGACCATATATCCTCTCTGACATACAGAGCCACCACACCTCCAACCCTTCCGATATAACTTATATCCAGGAATCACCGTGTCCCACTGATTCTCCTCATTCCACCAAGTTTCTGAAATTCCCACAATGTCTATGTTTTCTCCCAACACTAAACATTCCAATTCACCAATTTTACTTTGAACACTTCTAGCATTTGCATACAAAAATCTATAATTTCCCAGGCAAGCTAGGCCCGCCACCTTCCTCCTGCCGCCTCGAGACTCTGGCAGACAGTGCATACTATTTGTCACCTTCACAGTAGACAACTCTGGTCCGTTACCCGATAGAAAAATAGCAGCCAACCCTTCATCTCTTTGAGACGAGTCCTCCTGAACCAGAGACATTTCATCTCCTGTCGGCTTTCCCCCAAGATTTAGTTTAAAAACTGCTCTGCCACCTTTTTCATTTTAAGCGCCAGCAGCCTGGTTCCATCCGGGGACAAGTGGAGACCGTCTCTTTTGTACAGCTCCCGCTTGTTCCAGAAAGCATCCCAGTGCCTAACAAACTTAAACCCTTCCTCCTTTCACCATCGTCTCATCCACACATTGAGACTTCTAATTTGTGCCTGTCTCTCCTGCCCTGCACGTGGAACAGGTAGCGCTTCCGAGAAGGCTACCTTGGAGGTCCTGGCCTTAAGTCTCCCGCCTAGCAGCCTAAATTTTTCCTCCAAGACCTCACGACTGCATTTCCCCACATCGTTGGTGCCAACATGCACCACGACCACAGGCTCCTCCCCAGCACTGTCTATCAGCCTATCTACTACACGCTTAATGTCCGCTATCTTCGCACCAGGCAGGCAAGTCACCATACGGTCAGTACGCGGTTTCGCCACCCAGCTGTCTACTTGCCTAAGGATCGAATCACCAACTAGCAAAACACCCCCTCTCCCCCTGCTCAGGGATGGTTCCTCTGCGCGAAAGGATTTCCGCTCACCAACTGAAGAAGAGGTCCCTTCTGAGGGCGCATTCCCCTTATCCTCAGCACGGTGCCCTGTTCCCTCTCGACCCTCACACTCTCTGGCAGCAACGGGGCTGCTACGTTCAGAGCGGGGCTGATCTAATACGCCCCCGAGAGTCTTCCCCAAGTGCCTAACTGACCGTCTGTGCTTCTCCAGGGCAGTCACCTCGTCCTCAAGGGTACGAACTCGTTCCCTGAGGACCAGGAGCTCCTTGCATCGAGCACACACCCAAGACTTCTGTCCTTTGGGCAGATAGTCATACATGTGACACTCAGTGCAAAACACTGGAAAGCCTCCAACCCCCTGCTGGCATTCTATCTTCAAAATATATATATATATATATATATATATATATATATATATATATATATATATATATATATATATATATATATATATATATATATATATATATATATATATATATAAAAATATACAGTCCTCTTTAAATGCTGTTTGTTTAAGTGGCTCCCCTTCTGGAGGGTCAACTTACCTTACCTTAACTTACCTTATTGGGAGAACAAGGAAATCAGGGATCTGGGTTCCTGGTCTTTAGGGAGCCCCCAGGCCAAGAGCCACAGGCCAAGAGCCCTTTAGCTCTTGCCCTTCGGCTCGCGCCAAAGGCTCGCGCCTTTGGCAAGGCGCAGCTTAAAATGCAAAGAGGGTGGAGCAGAGGCACTCCTCAGCAATCAGCAGCAATCACTCTCAGTCTCTTTCTCCTTTAGCTCACTCAACCAAACAAAGAGCAAACAAAGACCAAACAAACAGCAGTTCCCCAGCTATCACAACTCAGAATTTTAGGCAGCCCCACAAACCTCAGAATGAAGTCCTATAAAACTCAGAAATTCTCAGCAATTTCTCCAGCTGTCTCAGCTATCAGAGCTACTCTGCTCCTCTCAGACCTCTGTGAGATGTCAATGCTCAGATGAGATGCTGTATTGTTGTGGGTGAGGAGTTGCTTGAGATTAGATGGCTGTCTGTGTGCAAGAAAAGGTTTACCCCCCCCCCCCAGTACTCTTTCAGTTTCCCTGGCAATCCCTGGCCCAGAAGACATCCACTTCGTAGCCTTTTCAGTTCTGGTTTTCGACTGGTGGAACACCCTCCCAAACCACCTCAGCACATCTCTCGCCTTGAAGAGCCCACGAGGTTACTGTCAGGCAGCTATGACTGGGCAGCAAAAAAAAACAATGATACATTTATTGTCCTGTACCATGTACTGGGTGCACTTTTTGGGCAGGAATGCTCTTTCTGGTAGGTGGCATGGGTTGTTTTAATGCTGGACTAGCTGGAATGGGGGGCTAATCAGTTCTTGTGTTGACCTTTGGCCTTTTTTTGCATAGGCCAGCCAGCTGTGCTATCAGTTTGTTCCTCTTCCATGGAAGGATTTCAGTTTTTGCGCTTTGAGTCTCCTGGTCTGCGGGTGGGGGGGCAGATCAATCACTGTCCATGGGAGGGGGGAGAGAGTATGTGGATGCTGCTTGTTCCCCCTTCCAGGTTCCTCTTCCCTGCTGCCATGGGGCAGGCCTGATGTTTCCATGTCCCCCTCCCTGTAGGTGTAGCCATGTCCCCCCCCCCCGTATGCATCTGCACCAGTCCTTCCCAAGTCCTCTCCCCCGGCAGCTGGATTGGGCATGCAGAGATGGCCATCCAGGGAAGGAACCTGCCTTTGCTGCCCCCCTGGCCTCCCTCCCAGGGGCTGCCATTCTGGGCCAGTGGGCTGCATGTGCCTCCCCCACTCCTCCCCCAGGCCCTGTCAGGCAGGCTCTCCTTCTCAACTTCCTTGGACTGGCCCAAGGCCGGCTGGGCTGGAAACATCCTGGAGGGTTTCAGCTATTAAAATGTTAGGAATGTGGCTTTTAACCCATCAGGCTAAAACAAATAAACTATTTGTTCTGAGTTACTGCACAATAAGTTGTCCAAAAGAGGGGAAGTGTTTCTGGACTAGACTATTGAGGGTTACAAGAGTAAAACTTTTAGATCCTTCAGAATGACATTTTATTAAAGATTATCAGATTATATTCCTGCAAGAAATATTGTATTGAGGTTAAAAATAAGAGGGTTTACTTTCTTTTTTAAAAAAGAAAAAAAACCTTAAAAGGTTAAACCACTGAGCAAAGGATATGACTTTCTGACTGTGAAGACCTCGAGGAAGCCGAAACTGAGACCAAACAGAAAGAAAATGCTTTGGGGTTTTACTGATTGATGAGAAAAGTCAACAAACTTTTGTTGGGAGCAATATTTGCATTCTCATTGAAAAGCTGATTCCCTTCTCTCGAGAGTTCATGAGACCATATTCTGGAAATAATCACTTAAAAATGTTTTCAGGATGAAGTTCTGGAAGATGTGATCTACTGGATCAGAGAAAATGACTTGTGAATCACCATATTATTAATATGGAAAGATTGAAACTCTAAAATGGCTGTTGCAGCTCAACACCCCCCACAGTGATCTTGTTGGGGTCCTTTAATTCCCTAGCGACAAAATTAAAAATATAATAATGGCATCCATAAAAAGGAGCTGATGTAGCGACGTCCAGGGCTTTTTTCGAGCAGGAATGCAGTTCCGGCTGACTTGGCATCAGGGGGTGTGGCCTAATATGAAAATGAGTTCCTGCTGGGCTTTTTCTTTAAAAAGCCCTATGCTAAACAATGGTGTTGTCAGGGGGTGTGGCCTAATATGAAAATGAGTTCCTGTTGGGCTTTTTCTACAAAAAAGGCCCTGGCGACATCTATTCCATCAGCTCCCTTGGCAACAATGTCAAAACCCACATATTACAGAGGTTAGCCATGCATGTGAGGAGCCAATCAGCACACAGGGAAACCAGGAAGAACAGATTGATGATGTCATACAGCAGATTCACTGCCACAGGAGGTGGAATTCACTGCCACAGGCATAGACAGCTTCAAGAGGGGAATGGATAAGCATCTGGAGCAGAGGTCCATCAGTGGCTAGTAGCCACAGTTTATTGTTGGAACTCTCTTTCTGGGGCAGTGATGCTCTGTATTCTTCTGCTTGGGGGATGGGCACAGTGGAAGGGGTTCTAGCCCCCACTGGTGGACCTCTTGATGGCACTTGGGTTTTTTGGCCACTGTGTGACACAGAGTGTTGGACTGGATGGGCCATTGGCCTGATCCAACATGGCTTCTCTTATGTTCTTATTCCACGCAGGTCCTCCCACTCAGGCTCAGAAGCGGCCTGCAGTTGGTTTGAATGGCCCACTATGGCTTGGATTTAATCACAACACCAAAAGAGAAACCCTGTGCCCCAGTCCCCTTCTTTGTGACTCGGGGTAGGGGAGAAAAGAATCTAGGTGTCTCAGTGGACCCTTCACTGAACATGAGTCAGCAGTGCATTGCGATAGCTAAAAAGGCCAATGTGATTTTGGGCTGTATCAACAGAAGTATGGTGTCCAGAGCACATGAAGTGATGGTATTGCTTTACTCTGCTCCGGATAGTCATCAGACTATTGTGTTCAGTTTTGGACACCACAGTTAAAGAAGGATACAGACGAGTTGGAACATGTTCAGAGGAGGGCGACAAAGGTGGTGAGGGGTCTGGAGACCAAGTCCTATGAAGAAAGGTTGAAGGAGCTGGGTATATTTAAAGAAGAGGAGAGGACTTTGAGGTGATATGATCACCATCTTCAAGTACTTGAAGAACTGCCATATAGATGATGGTGCAGAGTTGTTTTCTGTTGCCCCAGAAGGTCAGACCAGAACCAGCAGCTTTAAATTAAATCAAAAGAGTTTTCGGCTAAATATTAGGAAGAACTTCCTGACAAAGCGGTTCCTTGGTGGAACAGGCTTTCTCGGGAGGTGGTGGGCTCTCCTTTTTTGAAACTTTATAAAACAGATGGCCATCTGAAGGAATGCTGATTCTGTGAACTTAGGCAGATCATGAAGGCAGGAAGGGTTGCATCCGCGCTTAATTCTTGTAGCCATTTCTGACATGCTTTTTGCCACGTTGGAGTCAGGCAGCCATTTTTCTTCAGTTTGGTGGGGATCCTGGAGGTGGGCTTTTTTTGCCATTTTCTGGGTGTGGAACAGGGGTCACTGAGAGTATTTGAGAGGGGGAGATATACGTGAATTCCCTGCATTCTGCAGGGGGTTAGTCTAAATGACCCTGGAAGTCCCTTCCAACTCTATGATTCTTTGAGAGCCCTGCCATGGTTGGCTTAGGCTACCCTGACTCGTGTCTTGGAAGCCCAGGTCACAGCAGTTGCTCGATCTTCCTTCTACCATCTTTGGCAGGCCAGACAGCTGGCACCCTACTTATCCCCCCAGGATTTAGCTACAGTGATCCATGCAATGGTCAGTGCCAGGTTGGATTACTGTAACTCGCTCTACGCAGGGTTACCCTTGTGGCTGACCCGGAAACTCCAGCTAGTGCAGAATGTGACAGCAAGGCTGTTAATTGCATTGCCTCAGCATGGGTTCTGTAAGGGAAGATCTTGCCTCACTAACCTGTTAAATTTCTTTGAAGGGATGAACAAACATGTGGACAAAGGCGACCCGATACATATTGTTTACCTTGACTTCCAGAAAGCTTTTGATATAGTTCCTCATCAAAGACTCCTTAGTAAGCTCGAAAGTCATGGAGTAAAAGGACAGGTCCTCTTGTGGATCAAAAACTGGCTAATTAATAGGAAGCAGAGTGTGTGTATAAATGGGCAGTCTTCGCAGTGGAGGACGGTAAGCAGTGGAGTGCCGCAAGGCTCAGCACTGGGTCCCATGCTCTTTAACTTGTTCATAAATGATTTGGAGTTGAGAGTAAGCAGTGAAGTGACCAACTTTGCAGATGACACTAAATTGTTCAGGGTGGTGAGAACCAGAGAGGATTGTGAGGAACTCCAAAGGGATCTGTTGAGGCTGGGTGAGTGGGCGTCAACGTCGCAGATGAGGTTCAATGTGGCCAAGTGCAAAGTAATGCACATTGAGGCCAAGAATCCCAGCTACAAATACAAGTTGATGGGTTGTGAACTGGCAGAGACTGACCAAGAGAGAGATCTTGGGGTCGTGGTAGATAACTCACTGAAAATGTCAAGACAGTGTGCGATTGCAATAAAAAAGGCCAACGCCATGCTGGGAATTATTAGGAAGGGAATTGAAAACAAATCAGCCAGTATCATAATGCCCCTGTATTAATCGATGGTGCGGACTCCTTTGGAATTCTGTGTGCAATTCTGGTCATCGCACCTCAAAAAGGATATTATAGCATTGGAAGATGTACAGAAAAGGGCAACTAGAATGATTAAAGGTTTGAAACACTTTCGCTATGAAGGAAGGTTAAAATGCTTGGGGCTCTTTAGCTTGGAGAAACGTCGACTGCGGGGTGACATGATAGAGGTTTACAAGATTATGCATGGGATGGAGAAGGTAGAGAAAGAAGTACTTTTCTCCCTTTCTCACAATACAAGAACTTGTGGGCATTCAATGAAATTGCTGAGCATTCGGGTTAGAATGGATAAAAGGAAGTACTTCTTCACCCAAAGGGTGATTAACATGCGGAATTCACTGCCACAGGAGGTGGTGGCGGCTACAAGCATAGCCAGCTTCAAGAGGGGGATAGATAAAAATATGGAGCCGAGGTCCATCAGTGGCAATTAGCCACAGTGTGTGTGTGTGTGTGTGTGTGTATATATATATATAATTTTTTTGGCCACTGTGTGACACAGAGTGTTGGACTGGATGGGCCATTGGCCTGATCCAACATGGCTTCTCTTATGTTCTTATGTTCTTATTGCCTCTATGGGCAAGCATCCAGCTACCTATTGAGTACCAGATTCGGTTCAAGGTTCTGGTACTGACATTTAAAGCCTTATGTGGTCTGGGACCAACATACCTGGGGGGACCGCCCCAGAAATCATTACAATCAGCTACGCAACCCCTGGCCCTAAGGACATCCAACTTGCCTCAACCAGGGCCAGGGCCTTTTCAGTCCTGGCCCCTGCCTGGTGGAATCAGCTCCCTATGGAGATTCGGGCCCTACCTGAGTTACTGCCATTTTGTAGGGCCTATAAGACAGAGCAATTCTGCCGGGCTTATGGCTGAGGCAGTGGGCGTCCTATTCCAGCTATTATTCCACCAGTTGGTCTCCCTTGTGGTGACATTGTGCCCTACTGCAGTGCTATCCTACTACTACTACCATCATTTAATCTGGGCCTATAACTGTTTACTTTCTATGATGTGCCCTTCCTGCCGGTGGTGCACTTTATTTACTGTTTTATTGTTTTTACTTGTTTAATTTTAATGTAGTGTTTTAACGCTGATCTGTAGATTTTTTTATTGTTATTATTGCATTTTGTGATCTGCCCTGAGCCTGTTTATAGGAAAAGGTGGAATATAATAATAATAATAATAAAATTTTATTTATATCCCGCCCTCCCCACCAGAGCAGGCTCAGGGCGGCTAACAACATTCATACACATACAATACAAAAAATATAAACTTTAAAATTAACGTTATTTAAAAACCAGTCAATACATAGTTAAACTTAACTTAATCTGACAGTAGCAATGTTGTTATTGACGCTATTCCTGTCAGTTTACATGGTAACAAGGTTCCTTAAACAGAACCATATTGGCGGATCCCTTTATTAAACAACCATAAATCAGCAGTCCATCAACGCCAGCTTGAAAAGGGTGGTCTTGCAGGCCCTGTGGAACTGATCAAGGCTCCGCAGGGCCCACACCTCCTCCGGGAGCTGATTCCATAGGGATGGGGCCGCGATGGAAAAGGCCCATGCGCAAGTGTTCTGAAGTTTAGCTTCTTTTGGCCCAGGGATAGTCAGTGTGTTTTTCCCTGCTGACCTCAGTGCTCTCTGGGGCTCATATGGGGAAAGACGGTCCTTCAGGTAGGCCGGTCCTCGGCCATATAGGGCTTTAAAGGTAATGACCAGCACTTTGTACCGGACCCGGTACGTAATCGGCAGCCAGTGCAGTCCGCGCAGCCCTGGCCATATATGCTCCCACTTCGGGAGTCCTAGCAACAGCCTGGCCGCTGCGTTCTGCACTAGCTGCAGCTTCCGGGTTCGGCACAAAGGCAGCCCCATGTAGAGGGCATTACAGTAGTCCAATCTTGAGGTGACCGTCGCGTGGATCACTGTTGCTAGGTCCCGACGCTCTAGGAAAGGGGCCAACTGCCTCGCCCGCCTCAGATGGAAGAATGCTGACTTGGCAGTGGCTGCTATCTGGGCCTCCATTGATAATGAAGGCTCCAGTAAAACACCCAAGCTCTTTACTTGGTGCGCTGCTTTCAATGGCGCAGCGTCGAAGGCCGGGAGAGATATTTCCTTCCCCAGAGCGCCGCGACCCACACAAAGGACCTCTGTCTTCGTCGGGTTCAGCTTCAGCCCACTCAGCCTAAGCCACATTGCAACAGCCTGCAAAGCCTGATCTAGATTCCCTGGGGCGGAGTCGGGCCGGCCGTCCATTAGCAGATAGAGCTGGATGTCATCTGCATATTGATGGCAACCCAGCCCAAACCTCCGGGCAATCTGGGCAAGGGGGCGCATATAGATGTTAAATAACATCGGTGAGAGAACTGCTCCCTGAGGCACCCCGCAATCTGTGCGCCTCTGGGACCGCTCACCCCCAATCGCCACCCTTTGTCCCCGACCCATGAGGAAGGAGGAAAGCCATTTTAGGGCCAACCCCCTAACCCCTATGTCGGCGAGGCGGCGGGTCAGTAGCTGATGGTCGACTGTATCAAATGCTGCCGACAGGTCTAACAGCATCAGCACCGCAGTGCCACCTCGATCCAGTTGCCGCTGGAGGTCATCTACCAAGGCGACCAGCACCGTCTCCGTCCCATGGCCCGGCCGGAAACCAGACTGGCACAGGTCCAGGATGGAAGTGTCATCCAGAAACCTCTGTAGAAGAAGAAGATGATGATATTGGATTTATATCCGCCCTCCACTCCGAAGTGTCGCAGAGCGGCTCACAATCTCCTTTACCTTCCTCCCCCACAACAGACACCCTGTGAGGTGGGTGGGGCTGGAGAGGGCTCTCACAGCAGCTGCCCTTTCAAGGACAACCTCTGCCAGAGCTATGGCTGACCCAAGGCCATTCCAGCAGCTGCAAGTGGAGGAGTGGGGAATCAAACCCGGTTCTTCCAGATAAGAGTCCGCACACTTAACCACTACACCAAACTGGCTCACCACTACACCAAACTGGCAAACTGTAGCTGCAACGCCACTGCCCTCTCAATAATTTTACCTAAAAACGTTAAATTAGACACCGGTCAGTAATTTGCCAATTTGGCCAGGTCTGCTGTACATTTTTTCAGGAGGGGGCGGACCAAAGCCTCTTTCAGAGGTGTTGGAAAACGCCCCTCTAAGAGGGATCTATTTATGATGTCCCGTAAAGGACATCTAAGCTCCCTCTGGCAAGATTTAATCAGCCAAGAGGGGCAAGGGTCCAAATCACATGTTGTTGGGCAAGCAGTAGAGAGGATTCTGTCGACTTCCTCCAAGCTGAGTGGGTCGAAGTGGCCCAGCACTAAGCACGGAGACAAGCACGGAGCCTCAATTTCACTTACTGTATCCAATGTGATAGGCAGGTCTTGGCGGAGCAACGAGATTTTATCTGCAAAATGTTTCGCAAAAGCCTCACAGCCTATCTCTAATTCTCTAACATTTGGTTTGCCTTGTGGCAGTGTTGTAAGATCTCGAATTATTCTAAACAATTGTGCTGGGCGCGAATTTGCAGATGCAATCTTGGTTGCAAAGTAGTCTTTCTTTGCAGCCTTAACTGCCATCTCATAAGACTTCATAAACGTTCTATAGGATGTTCTCATCGCTTCGTCCCGAGTATGCCTCCACTGCCTCTCTAGTCGTCTGAGCCCTTGTTTCAGCTGGTGTAACTTCAAGGTGTACCATGGAGCCAGCCTCACACGAGGGCGCAGAGGGTGCCGAGGTGCAATTTCATCAATAGCCCTGGATAGGCGGCCTTGCCAGGCTTCCACCAGGTCATCGAGGGAATTGCCAGTGGGCCAGGGATCCCTCAGGGCCATTTGGAACCGTTCCGGGTCCATCAGGCCCCGGGGGCAAGGCAAAATAGGCTCTCCGCCCATACAGGGTTGGGGCGGTGTCTCCACACGGGCCTTAAGGGCTAGGTGATCCGACCATGGAACCGCTTCTAGCGCGATATCGTTCACCAAAATCCCAGACGCAAAGATCAGGTCTAGTATGTGCCCGGCCTGATGCGTGGGAGTCGTAACAAATTGAGAGAATCCCAGTGTCGCCATGGAAGACACTAGGTCCATCGCCTGAGTGGAGGCCATGTCGTCAGCATGGACGTTGAAGTCACCCAGGACCATGAGCCCTGGGTACTCCAGCGCCCAGCCCGCCACTGCCTCCAATAGTGATGGTAAGGCACTAGCTGGTGCGTTAGGCCGACGGTACACCAGCCAGACCGCCAACCCCCCTCCAACATCCCACGCCAGACTGGCACATTCGATACCATCAATCTTTGGGGCCGGGAGAGCCCGAAAGGAGTAACCCTCCCGTATGAACAACGCCACCCCTCCCCCCCACCCGCTATTCCGTGATTGGTGAAAGACCGAGTAACCCGGGGGGGACATCTGAGAGGGAGCTACTGTCTCCCCGTCCCGCACCCAGGTCTCAGTCACGCAAGCCAGGTCCACGTCCTGCCGAAGCAGGAACTCCCTGAGGATTGTGGTCTTATTGTTTATGGACCTGGCGTTGCATAACACCTATGACGGAGACGAATATAACCAATGACGGAGACGAATATACTAAATAAATAAATAAAAGCTAAGCAGAGTTGGCCCTGCTGCTTTGTTTTAGGGTGGAAGACCACCCAAGAAGTCCAAGGTCACTGCACAGAGGCAGGCAATGGCAAAGTCTGAGTCCAGGGGCACCTTTAAGACCAAGAAAGTTGAATGCTGGGTGTCTAAGCTTTCATGTGCCTGGTGCACACACAAAAAAGCTTATACCCAGAGTTACTTTGTTGGTCTTAAAGGTGTCACTGGACTCAAACTTTGTTCTAGTGCTTCAGACCATCTGAATTGTTATGACAGCATCACATAGAAACAGAGTGCCACGTGTAGTTTGTGCAGCGCCCTGGTGTCTTTGAAAGCTGCAGGAGGAGGAACTGCCGGAAACTATTACTTGCCTCTTCTACACACAGACGTCATTTCCATGCTTTGTGAAGTGCAGCTGTAGAATTAGTCAGGCAGTCTGGAATTTCCAAAGGGGGGAACCAGTTGGCAGTCTTACATAGGAGCAGATGGTTTCTGGCTTCCCATTGGTCACTCTCTGCCTCTTTTGCAATCCGCTTGGCCTTGGGGTAGGGGACCATCTCAGGTGCTGGATGGCTGTCTGTGGAAACACGAGAGAGATTCGGATAGTGAAACAAAAAGGGAAACCACTTCAACAGTACCTGTAAGTAGATGCTTATTTTACGCTGGTGAGTTCTGAATTGCCTGGGAGGAGTCTCCCTAATGTGTGCATTTTAGAGATTCACATGACAGTGTCAGGCGTGGGTGCATTGAAGCTCACAAGTAAACAGACTTAGTATTTTGAAACAAAGTTGTCTTTATTGGATACTTCAGAGTTACTCCAGCAAGGCAGGTATTGGAACTGATGGAGATCAGCTCGAACTATTGGCATTTAACCTTCTACATCAAAGCAATTGTTTCTACCCCCTAATTCCCAAAACAAAAGGTTACTTTGCATGTGAGACTTTTCCCAACGCTTCCCCCCCCCTTATCTTTTCAGTTGGTGGTTACAATTCCCAGAGGCAATGTCCTTGGGGCCTCCAGAGAGGAGGTGCGAATTTGGCACACACTGTCTACTTCAAAGAGACCTTGGCAACCTTTGATATTCCTGGGAAGCTGTCCTCTACTCTTCCCCCCTCCCTCCTGCCTATTCCCGGATTCTATGTTAGTTAGCATTTCTATGCAGCATTGAATACGGTTAGTAATAGCATTGATTAATATCACGAATGAACAGAGCCTGACATACTGCCCCCCCACCAAGCTCTTGCTCGGGGTTTGTCTGGTTGCAGTAGGTAAAATTGCTTAAGCAGTTGTGGAGCGTTTAGATCGGAGGCTTTGACCCATTCATCGCAGCTGGGCGGGAAGTAGCACCAGCGCACCAAATAGTAAAGCACCCCCCTCTGGATTTTAGAGTCCAGGATCTCTTTGACTTCGTGGTGCTTCTGCCCCTTCACCAAGATGGGCTTGGGCTCCGGCCCACGAGGGTGCCACCTCGACCTACCCGGATCTCGACGCAAAAGGCTGCAATGGAAAACAGGGTGCACTTTACTAAACAGTTTGGGTAAGTCCAGTTCTTCAGTCACTTGGTTGATCACTCTTTTTATTTTGAAAGGCCCAAGGAATATATCACTATTGTATGCTAGTTTCCGGGATGTTTGTGGCAATGGCAAGTTCTTAGTCGATAGGAACACACTTTGAAATCCCAGTTTGGGCTGTGCTTTTTATCAAATTGGGCTTTGTAATCCTTTTTGGCCAGTTCCAGGTTTTCCTGGATCACCTTCCAGGTTTTTTCCAACTGGCCCCACCACTGCTGAAAGTCTGTGGGTTTGGAGTCGTTAGCCCCTCCCGGCAGCGAAGGGAACGGCTTCCCCTCATAGTCATTAACCGCTTGGAAGGGAGTCATTTTAGTGGAGCTGTGAAGGCTATTGTTGTATCCATACTCAGCAAATGGCAGCAGCTCCACCCAATTGGACTGTTGGAAATTTAGGTACTGCTCTAGAAGCCTGTTCACACGCTCACTTTGCCCGTCAGTTTGTAGGTGATAGGCTGAGCTTAGTCCTTGCTCCATTCCCGCCAGTTTGCAAAACTCCCACCAGAAGTTGGCAACGAACTGTGGCCCGCGGTCGCTAATGACCTTATCAGGGAAGGAGTGGACTCGGACCACGTGCAGGAAAAATAAGTACGCTAGCTCCTTAGCCGTGGGCAGCTTGCGGCATGGGACGAAGTGAGCCTGCTTAGAGAAGGTGTCCACCAGGATCACTGTCCGCCCTTGGGAAGGGGGCAGTTCTACAATAAAATCCATTGACACCACCGACCAGGCACTTTGCCCCCCCTCCTTTTGGCCATGATGCAGGTTGGGCAGGTCTGCACAAAATCAGAAATGTCTTTTTTCATTTGGGGCCACCAAAATTGCCGGTTCACCAGGTGGAGGGTTTTTACGTAGCCGAAGTGGCCGGAGAGCTTATTGGTGTGGCAGTGCCGTAAAACTTCCAGCCGCAAGCTCTTTGGGACGTACAGTTTCCCCTCGTAGTACCAAAATCCCCCCTCGCCCTTCTGCAGGCCGTCGGGGCGCCCCTCTCCCTCCTTCTCGCTTTCCACTATCAGTCTGTTCCCCCCCAAGGCTCCTGTCCCTGGAGCTTTGCTTTTGACCAGGTTTGCACCACCCCGGCCACCGCCTCCGGGGGCACTAGAGAGTCTATCACTTCCTCCCGCTGGCTTTCGTGTTGCGGGAGCCTCGAAAGTGTGTCAGCTAGAAAGTTCTTTGCTCCGGGGATGTGCCGCAGGGTGAAGTCGAACTTGGCAAAGAAGCCCACCCACCGGATTTGCTTCCCCATTAGTTTACGGCACCCCGTGAGTGCTTCTAAATTCTTGTGGTCTGTCCAAATTTCAAAAGGCACTCGCGCCCCCTCCAACCAGGACCGCCACCAAGTCTTTAACGCAAAAGTCACTGCAAACGCCTCTTTGTCCCACACTGACCAGTTGCGCTGCTCCTGTGAGAATTTTTTGGAGATGTAAGCGCGTGGCCGCAGTTGGCCCCCCTCGTCTTTCTGCATTAATATGGCTTCTATGGCCACGTCGGAGGCGTCACATTGAACCACGAAGGGCTTGAGTTCGTCGGGGTGCACTAGCACCGGTTCACTCGTGAACAGTCTCTTAAGAGTGTCGAATGCCCTCTGGCACTCCCGGGCCAAGCTAGTTTGGCGCCCGGTTTCTTAGTGTCCAACCCTTTCCCCTTCGTCTTTAGGAGGTCGGTGAGGGGTAGGGCCACCTTGGCAAACCCCTGAATGAAAGACCTATAGAAATTTGCGAACCCGAGAAATGATTGTAGCTGTCTATGTGTCCTCGGGGGTTCCCAGTCTAGCACTGCTTGTATTTTAGCCGGGTCCATGGCCAAGCCCTTTCCGGACACTCTGAACCCTAGGTAATCCAGCTCTTCTTTATGGAATTTGCACTTGGACAGCTTAGCGTACAGCTTATTCTGGTACAGGGTGGTCAGGACTTTCCTCACTAGCTTTACATGGGGGGGAGGTCCTTGGAGTAAATAATGATGTCATCCAGGTACACCACCACACCCTTGTACAGGTACTCCCTCAGCACGTCATTGATAAAGGTCATGAACACCCCTGGGGCCCCCTGCAGCCCGCACGGCATCACTAAGTACTCAAACTGGCCCATCGGGGTATTGAAGGCTGTCTTCCACTCGTCCCCCTCCTTGATCCTCACTCAGAAGTCGGCGTCTCGTAGGTCCAGCTTTGTAAAGATGGACCCTTCCGAGACAGTGCTTAACAAGTCTTTGATTAGGGGGATCGGGTAGGCGTTGGACATTGAAATTGCGTTTATCCCTCGAAAGTCAGTACAAAGTCTAAGGCTCCCGTCCTTCTTCCGGAAGAGGACCGGGGCGGCGTGAGGCGCCGTGGCGGGGCGGATAAAGCCTCGCTTGAGGTTTTTCTCCAAGAATTTCTTTAACTCTGCTTTCTCCGCCCACCGCATGGAATATAGTTTCGCTTTGGGGAGGGATTGGCCCGGGATTAATTCAATGGCGCAATCTGTGTCTTGGTGGGGGGGTAGTTCATCAGCCTCAACCTCGCTAAATGCCCCCCATAGGTCCCAGTACTCACGAGGGATGCTTTGCACTTCCTCGACCAACACGCAAAGCCTCTCGTTCTTTGGCGGGGCTTTGGGGCCCCATTGCTCCTGCCAGAGGTGAGATTTGCAGCGCCTGTCGGTGAAGTCTATAGTCTGCTCCCCCCACTGGATGTCTGGTTGGTGCCGCACTAGCCACCCCACTCTGAGCACTAAGTTGAAGGAGGAGGAGGGGGCGATCACAAAAATCTCCAAGTCCCAGTGATCGTCAATCCCCACCGGAATCTTCTGGGTCTCCTCCACACAGGGTTCGCCCTTCATCACTGTCCCATCCATTTGCTTGAATTGGATCGGGTGAGGGAGGGTTTCTCGGGGCAGTTCTAGCATCTCTACCAATCGGGGGGGTGGTTATTTCCCTCGTAAACCCTGAATCTATAAGGGCTCGGGCATGCATGAACCTCTTCAACTTTACACTCAACAAAGTCAATGGGACAAACAAAAGGAAGCCTGATATGCTCACCCTCAGTGGTGCCGTGACTTCAACGACCTGCCGTCCGGCACCCATCAGTACAGGTCGTTCCCGTTTCCCGCCGGTTCGGCTTCCCAGACGTATTCCCCCAGGTCTTCCATCATTATAGAATCCTCATCTAGCACCATCGATAGGGCGGTGCTGCTTTGACTCTGCTCTTTAGGCCTAGTTGGCTTCTTGCTCCCCGCCGGCCCCGGCTTGAGGGTTCCGGGGGTCCTGCATCGAGGGGGCTCCGGGCAGTTCGCCGCCAGGTGGCCCGGGTCTCCACACCGGTAACACTTGCGGGTTGAGGGGGGAGGCTTCGCCGCTCCCCCGCTCCCTGGGGCTTTCTTGGGTTTGGGCTTTGCGCTTGGCCGGGACTCTCCCGGGACAAGCAGGCTGGCATTCAGCCCCTTTCGGTACGCTGTTATCTTCATCATTTCACTCCATCCCCGGATCTTTGCGCAGTGGGTCCGGAACTCAGCAGTGTAGTCCCGGATGGACATTGTCCCCTACTGCAAGTTCTGGATCGTGGTGATGGCCCTCGTTTCTTGCAGGGGGTCTTCATACTGCGATAGCAGTGCCTGGAGGAAGCCCCCAACGGTGTACAGTTTGGGGCCCCTGGTCTCATACAGGCTCACATACCATCTCTGGGCGGCCCCTTTCATCTTCGACCCCAAATAGTCCACTCGGCTAAACTCGTCGGGGAAAGTGTCCCCCCAATAGCACATGTAGCTGGTCACCTGGATGATGAAGTACTCCACCCCCTCGGGGTTCGCATTGAACGTGGTGTCCAGCTCGCGGGATTTCGCCCACCTCCCTCCTCCGGGGGGCGGCCAGCGCGGCTGGGGCCGCTGGCGCTGCCGGTGCTGCCGGAGCGGCTGGGGGAGCTGCCGGCAGGGGTCTGGTCAGTCTCCCGATGCCCTCGACCAGGCTTCGATCAATCTGCTTTTAGACCTCCTGTAGCATCAGGGCCATGTTCTCCTTCATTTCCTGTCTCAGGTCTCGGGCTAGGGTGGACATCTCTGCCCGCAACGCCTCCACCAGCTCCGGGCCTCGGGCGGGTCCCTTGTCCTCCTCCTCCGACACCCGCAGGATGGGGGATCACTCCCTTCGATACGTGCCGGTAGGCGAGCCGCTCCCACTCCCCGGCTTCCCTTTTGATCCGGGCCAGTTCAAGATGGCCTCGTGTTGGATCGCGGCCTCATCCATCAGGGTGGTTGAAGTGTGGGGGTACCATGCTTTCGGGGTGATAAAGAGTTCTTGCACGTGCCGTGTTCCCCCGAGTTTGACCGCCCACCTCTCAGTGACGTGCTGCACCGGAGACCCCGGGATGTCGATCGGTTCTAAAGGTTCTTGGTCGCCGGATGCCTTTTCAGCCATCCGCTACAAAGTTACCCACGCTGATAAACCTTCTGTGGGATCAGTTCCAAAATGTCAGGCGTGGGTTCATTGAAGCTCACAAGTAAGCAGACTTAGTATTTTGAAACAAAGTTGTCTTTATTGGATACTTCAGAGTTACTCCAGCAAGGCAGATATTGGAACTGATGGAGATCAGCTCGAACTATTGGCATTTAACCTTCTACATCAAAGCAATTGTTTCTACCCCCTAATTCCCAAAACAAAAGGTTATTTTGCATATGAGACTTTTCCCAACACTTCCCCCGCCTTGTCTTTTCAGTTGGTGGTTACAATTCCCAGAGGCAATGTCCGTGGGGCCTCCGGAGAGGAGGTGCGAATTTGGCACACACTGTCTACTTCAAAGAGACCTTGGCAACCTTTGATATTCCTGGGAAGCTGTCCTCTACTCTTCCCCCCTCCCTCCTGGCTATTCCCGGCTTCTATGTTAGTTAGCATTTCTATGCAGCATTGAATATGGTTAGTAATAGTATTGATTAATATCACGAATGAACAGAGCCTGACAGACAGGGGGAAATAATAAGCTGGGCTACATAAAACAAGGGGAGGTGGGACAAAACCATTCCTTGAGACGAGCCCAGCTTGTGGTTCTTTGGATCCAGCCACATCCCAGTGTGGGGAATTGTGTGCTGTTGCTAGTTTGCTCTTTGTTCTGCTCTCATGCTTGGGTCTGACCTGGCAAGAAATGCTGCATTAGAATTGCTTGGCCAGCAGAACCCATATTTGGAGTGGAATGCACAGTGTTCCTTATCAAACATGTTTCTGCTGCCTTGTTAGCCAAATTGCCTTTTTGAATAAATTTGGGGAATTGTAGTTAAGTGGGTATCAGCCCCATGGCGCAGAGTGGTAAAGCTGCAGTACTGCAGTTTGAGCTCTCTGCTCATGACCTGGGTTTAATCCCAGCAGAAGCTGGGTTCAGGTAGCCAGCTCAACGTTGACTCAGCCTTCCATCCTTCCGAAGTTGCTAAAATGAGTACCCAGCTTGCTGGGGGGAAAGTAGGAAGGCAATGGCAAACCACCCCATAAAAAGTCTGCCATGAAAACGTCATCACCCCAGAGCCAGAAACTGTCAGACAATGGAACTTCAAAGTAGGCAGACTTCCATTTGTTAAGACTTTATTTGATAGCTCCACCCAATTGGACTGTTGGTAGTTTACATAGCACCTTAAATACTGTTCAAGAAGACTGTTTACGCATTCCGTCTGACTGTCCGTCTGGGGGTGGTAGGCGAAACTTAGCCCCTGCTCCATGCCTGCCATTTTGCAAAACTCTCGCCAGAAGTTGGCAACGAATTGCGGGCCGCCGTCACTAATCACCTTGTCTGGGAATGAGTGTAGTCTAACAATGTGCTGGAAAAAGAAGTAAGCCAGCTTCTTGGCAGTGGGGAGTTGTTTACAAGGAATGAAATGCGCCTGTTTGGAGAAAGTGTTCACCACCACCAGAACCACTGTTTTCCATTGTGAGGCCGGGAGCTCTACGACGAAATCCAT
This sequence comes from Heteronotia binoei, assembly GCF_032191835.1. Classification (NCBI taxonomy): domain Eukaryota; kingdom Metazoa; phylum Chordata; class Lepidosauria; order Squamata; family Gekkonidae; genus Heteronotia; species Heteronotia binoei. Next base: position 137,932,174 of record NC_083229.1, read on the forward strand.
TTAAACCACCGACCACGGTCGAGCGGCTGTGGGGGTGGGCTGAAGGAGCCCCGGCGGTTCCCCCCCCCTTCATTTGGCCATAATGCAGGTGGGGCATGACCCTACAAATTCAGAAATGTCTTTTTTCATTTGCGGCCACCAGAACTGGCGATTCACCAAATGTAATGTTTTTACATAGCCAAAGTGACCTGCTAGCTTGCTGCAGTGGCAGTGCTGCAGGACTTCGGAGCGGAGGGTCTTGGGCACATACAATTTTCCCCCATAGTACCAAAACCCTCCCTCTCCCTTCACGATCCCTTCTGGCCTCCCCTCTCCTTCCTTTAGTCAGTCCCCCCCCCCAGGTTCCGTTTGCCCCGATTTTTTCCTGGAACGGGTAGTCACTCCCCCTGCAATCGCGGAGGGGGGAATGATCGAGTCAATGATCTCTTCTCTCTGGCTTTCATGTTGAGGCAAGCGGGAAAGGGCATCGACCAAGAAATTTTTTGAGCCGGGGATGTGTCTGAGGACAAAGTCAAATTTTGCAAAAAAAATCCTACCCACCGAATTTTAGCCATCAATTTTCTCCGGCCCGTGAGTACCTCTAGATTTTTATGGTCAGTCCATATCTCAAATGGCACTCTCGCCCCCTCTAGCCAGGACCTCCAAGTCTTTAAGGCGTACGTTACTGCAAATGCCTCTTTGTCCCAGACCGACCAGTTGCACTGTTCGTGCGAGAACTTGCGGGAGATGTAGGCGCAAGGTCTCAACCTCCCTTCCTCGTCTTTCTGCATCAATATGGCTCCGACGGCTACATCGGAAGCGTCACACTGGACCACGAAGGGCTTTAATTCCTTCTTCCAAAAACTTAATAAAATAATTATGGCTTTCGTATGGCAAAACAAGAAGCCAAGGATTAAGCTAAAAGTTCTTCAAGAGAGTAAATTAAGAGGGGGCATGGCCTTACCGAATTGGTACCTATATTACAAAGCTTCCTTTTTAGCCTGGGCTAGAGATTGGTTCCTGTTGGAAAATAAAAGATTATTAGTATTAGAGGGCGCAGGATTGACTAAAGGCTGGCATGCATACATTTGGTACCAGATCTCGCCAAAAAGTAGCAATTTTCAGATGCATGAAGTTCGAAAGGCAATTTATAAGATTTGGTCTGAGATTAAAAGAAAAATCTATACTTATACCCCTTTGTGGGTCTCACCAGTTGAAGCAGCTACACACCCAAATTTATATGATTGGAAAACCCCTCAAAATTATGCAGCACTGCTAGACATCGAGAATAACTTAAACTTGGAAGTAAATACAATTCCGGACTGGTGGGTTAGATGCCAAGTCAAGTCAATGTACCAATCTGATAAAAGTGTGGGCTTTCCTAAAGATGCCAAAGTAAATGAATTTGATACCATGATATATGTGCCCAAAAAACTTATCTCCAAAATTTACAGCTGGCTATTAGAGATGGAAATGCAAACGGAAACGGTTAAAGAGTGCTGGATAAGATGGCTGCAAGACTTTGGCTACTCTATTGAATTGGAAGAATGGGAAAAAATTTGGAAATATAATATCAAACTGACCAAATCGACAGTTTTCAAAGAAAACTTATATAAAATGGTGTACAGATGGTACCTTACTCCCGCGAGATTAGCCAGAATGAATCCAACTTATAATGACAAGTGTTGGAAATGTAAAAAGGTTAAAGGGACACTACCATATTTGGTGGAAGTGTGTGCGTGCTAGGAAATTTTGGATACAAATAAATATATGGATTCAAAAGGTTTTAAAGAAAAGGTTGAAACACTCTCCTGAACTCTATCTGCTGAGTGTATGTAGAGAAAATTTAGCTTGGAGGGAGAAAAAAGTGTTGATGTATATGATCACAACTGCCAGAATACTTTTTGCAAAATATTGGAAATCCCCCCAAATTCCGGATAAGGAAGAATTTTTACTTAAACTATTGGAGTCTGCCGAAATGGATGTTTTGACCATAAGGTTGAGAGACGGAAACTGGCAAGAATGTATAAAAACTTGGGAACCAGTGTATATATGGGCGAAAAGTATGGGACTTGATACGAGACATTAGATTTGATATCTCTATATGCTCTCAAAGCTCCTTTTATATGTGGTGGTAGGTGGTGGGTGGGTTTGGTACTTATGTGTATTTTGTAGTTTTCCTTTCTCTTGGTTGTGTTTTTGATTTTTGTTTGTATTTTTTGTTTGAATTTCAATAAATTTGTCACTTCCAAAAAAATAAAAAAAAATTCATCAGGGTGGGCGAGCACTGGTTCGCTAGTGAACAGTCTCTTGAGTTCATTGAAAGCCGCTTGGTACTTAGGCATCCACGGCAGTCGGGCCCCGGGCTTTTGGGCTTTCGGCCCCTTCCCCTTAGTTTTCAGCAAATCAGTCAAGGGTAGCATTACTTGGGCGAAGCCCTGAATGAACCCCCTATAGAAATTAGCGAACCCGAGGAACGATTGGAGTTGTTTGCATGTCCTCGGGGGTTCCCAGTCCAGCACTGCTTGTATTTTGGCTGGGTCCATTGCTAATATCTTTGTCTGCCCACCCCATTGAGTACAGCTTTGCCTTCGGTAGCTCCTGCCCCGGGATCAACTCGATGGCACTGTCAGTGACCCTGTGGGGCGGCAGCTCATTAGCCTCCTCCTCGCTAAACACTTTGCGGAGGTCTCGGTACTCCTTTGGGATTGATCGGACCTCTTCCACCGATACACACATTTTTTCATTCTTGGGGTGTGGCATTGGTCCCCACCGCCCCTGCCAGTGATGGTGGGTACACTGCCGATCAGTGAAGTCTATCGTTTGCGCCCTCCATTGTATGTCCGGCTGGTGTTGAGCTAACCAACCCACCCCCAGCACTACATCAAATGATGAGGAGGGGGTGATGACAAAGACTTCCACCTCCCAGTGCTCTTTTATTCCCACTGGCAGCCCTTGGGTCTCTTTGGTGCAGGGCTCCCCCCTCATAGCGGTCCTGTCCATTTGCTCAAATTGGATCGGGTGGGGAAGGGGAGCCCTGGACAGCCCTAGGGCATCTACTAGCCTTGGGGTTATAATTTCGCAGGTGCAACCCGAGTCGACTAGGGCCCGGGCATGCATAAACCGCTTCAGTTTCAGGTTTAACAAAGTCACTGGTATGAACAGTAGGGCCCCAGTTATCCTCACCCATAGTGGTGCTGTCAAATCCATGGCCTGCCATCTGGCAACTCTCAGTGCAGGTCGTTCTCGTTTCCCGCCGGCTCTGGCTCCCACGATTCCTCTCCCGAATCATCGATAGTTATAGCATCCTCATCAAGCACAAACAATGTGGCGGCACTGACCCGACTGGGCTCTTTGGGCTTTCCCGGTGTCTTCTTTGGCCCCGCGGCTGTCGGCTTCAGAGTCAGGGGGGGCTCCGGGGCTTCTCTGGGCAGTTGGCGGCCAGGTGCCCCGGGTTGCCACACCGAAAGCACCTCCAGCTTAGCATTGGTTTGGAGGACCCTCCTTGTGTCGGAGTTTTCTTGGGCTCTGCTTTGGACCCTAACCTGGTTTCACGCCATCCCTTGGCTCCCTGTTGTTGCTGTTGTTGCAGGCCTATGTGCTTCATGTTGGTCTCGACCTCCCCCGCCAGTTGTATCCACCCCACCAGGGTGGTTGGTCGGGCCTGCTGGAAAGCCTGGTCGAGGAGGCTCGCATTGAGGCCCTGTTGGTAAGCTTCGATCTTTATCCTCTCGTTCCAGTCTCGGACTTTAGAGCAGTGGGCCATAAAGTCGGCCGTGTAATCTCTCACCAACATCGACCCCTGTTGCAAGCCGCGCAGGGCGGTAAGGGCTCACACTTCTTGGAGTGGGTCCCCGTACTGTTGCAGCATTGCTTGCAGGAAACCCGCCACGTTGGTCAATTTGGGGGCCCGACTCTCGTACAAGCTCATATACCATCACCTGGCCGCTCCTTTCAATTTTGACCCTAAGTAATCCACTCGGCTGAGCTCATTCGGGAAGGTGTTTCCCTGGTGGGTCATGTAGCTGTTGCACTGGATGGTGAAGTACTCCACTTCCTCCAGGTCGCCATCAAACATGATGTCCAGCCCCCGACCCCTGCCCCCACCCCAGGCCATAGGAGGTTGTGGGTCGAATGGTACCATCGGCCATGCTGGTGGAGGTGCTGGGATTGATGGGGCAACGGGGCCTGGGACCACCAGTGGTCCCACCGGGGCTGGCGGCTTGGCCAGCTCTTCTGGTGGGACTGCTGGCTGATCTGGTTGCGGTGCCGGCTGGTCCGGTTATGGCTCCGTTGCGTTGGGCTGGGGTGCCGGTGGGGCGGGCGGTGGTCGCAGTTGCTCCCGCATCTGGTCCAGCTGCCGTTGCACTTCATGGGCGATGTGCACCATGTTAACCTGGATCTCATTTCAAATCTCCTTTATCCAGTTCCGCATCTCGTCTCTCAACTGCTCAATGCTTTCTTCCCCTCTCGGGGCTCAGCCCTCATCTCGGTCCGGGCCGCCTCTCCGCTCGTCCCCGGTTTCCTCTCCCACCGGGATGCCGTCTCCCCCATTGTCCGATCTAGCGAACATGTTTCCGTACCATCCCGCCGCCTCATCCATGAGAGCAGTTGAGGTGCGGGGTTTCTACTTCTGCGGGGTGACTAGGAGCGACGTGAAGTGTAGCGAGGACCCCCCTTTCCGTCAGTTAATGTTGACGCCCGGCGGGGTCTTCGACTCCTCCACAGGTTTGGGGGGTTCTCCGTTATCCGGGAATTTGGCAGCCATTCAGCTTAAAAGTTGCCGGTTCAGATAAACCAGTATTGGATCAGTTCCAAAATGTCAGACAATGGAACTTCAAAGTAGGCAGACTTCCATTTGTTACAATGTTAAGACTTTATTTGATAGTTCATAGTTTCCGAGCATAGATACATTGGAACTGATGCCCTTGGAACGGAGCATAGATGTTTTAACTAAAAGCACATCAAAGGTTTTCAAAACAAATTTACATTCCCACACTAGAGTGATACATTTCACATATTTACTTTCTCTTATCTCGTTGTGGTTCCCATTCTCACATGAACAGGTTCCCATTCTCACAGGAACAGCTCTGCTGGCTTTCCCTGAGGCATTTTATCTTCAAAGGGTTGTTGCCTTTGTTAGTATCAAGGTCAGGAATTCACAGTAGGGTTAGTAACAGCTTCACTTCTGCTTTGATATGCAAGGCTTCTATTTGGGGTTAGTAGCAAATGTTAGAAAATGGAGTCGGTTAGGTCAGGCAGTCGGTTAGGTCAGTTTGAACACAGCATTATATCATATCATGAAAGCTTTCCAGTGTCTCACAGAAATGACTGGTGGTTGCACAGGGGACCATCTTTACCTTTAGTTAAGTGGGCAAGATGGCAGAAATATCATGGGATTGAGAACCTATGTCTATCAGGGTCAGTTTTCCCAGGAGGCCCCTAGTCAATGATGAGAGCTTTAATTAAAGCAAAATTATATTTTATTGGGGGGAAACTCAAGCATACAAGATAAAAACACGCATTCAGCACAAGCAGTTCAGAACTAAGAAAAATAGGTTAGAAAAGACAGGGATGTTTGCATTAGCAGGAGGTATTGTGGAAGGGTGGTGCTTGATCTGTTCCTGGAGAGAAGCAGAGGTTCAGCAGTGAGGATGGGGAAAAGGGTAAGTGTGAGATGACCAGCATCACCAACAATGATGGACCCAAACTGATCAGGAGTGGGGATGGCTCTTCCAGGAAAGAGTCACACCTGAATGGCAGAGGGTCTGCCTTAAGTCACCAAATTCATAACCTGAGGCAGGAATCGTGATGGAGCTTCCTGGCAGATTAATGGTTCCCAAGGAGTTTGACAAAAGACATCTGGAGAGTAATAATAGCTTCTCTGAGTGGATCATATGCCAAAACAAAGAAAACTATGTTGGCCCATTTGGAGTCTAATGTTTGCTATCGTGACACCTCGGGGAAAAGGAAGACAAAGGAGTCAGGAAGAGGGGAGATGGGTAACAGGATCTGTTGGATGGTGAAAGAGCTGTCCAACAATGATATATTGATAGAAGTGATTCCCTAAATAGGTGGTAGGAAAAGTCTTTTGATCATCTGCAAATGCTGCAGATGCTCTATTGTCAATTTTGGTAGCTCGCATTTACATAACTAAAGCTTATACAAATCACTGGACTATAGAATGTTGGGAGTATCCATTGCTTTTTCATGGCTGCCACAGGAAAATATATTGTCCTTTTTGAAAGCTCCAAGAGCATGGCTTCCCCTTGGTCTGTAGATGTTCATTGTCTTTCAAGAGGACAGGGTTGCAGTTATTCATTTGCAGTGATGATGCACCCAAGGAAGTGAAGCACGATCTGGAGTCCTTGTGGCTCTGTGGGCAAGAGCTGCTAGCTGTGTGCTCTGAGCCTGGCTTGACTCAGCATGGCAACCGTCCATAAGGGCCTTCTACTCATAACTGGCATGGCATGGATGCCCATCTGTATACAGTCCATTACAGTCCAGTGTAAACATGGGGGCTTGTTGAAAATCATAGTCCTCAGGCGACACCTTTAGTGAGTATTTGTGGGAGCTTGTGTATATTTTCTAATTTCTGTGGTCTGTTTTTTGCATTTCTTACGTGTATTGTGCTGTTCTTTATGCAGTGCTCTCTAACCTTGGGAGCCTATTCTGTTACACTGTTATTATATGTCTTATACTGTTTCTGTGACATTCTTTTTAAATTTTGAAATCTGCCTTCAAGTCTCAACAAGAAAGGTTGACTATAAATATATAAAGATGTAGGTTTTGGTGTCATTTTAAGCAAACTTTATCCTTCCTCTGTGCCCTCTTTTTTGGGAGACATTACTACTAGTTGTCAATAAATGAGGATTTATTAAGCTACTACACAGGCAATATTCCCTGATCAATTAAGTAGGGGTTTTTTTTGCTGTTAATATAACTTCAGCTGGCAGTGAGAACATAGAGACAAAGGAAACTTTGGAAACTAGCACCAGCTGTATCCACAGAATCTTCTTTGTGGTTTCTATGCATCACGCCTATGAGATATAGTGTGCCCAATTGGTAACTTCAAAGCCAAGACAGAGAGGCTACTCATGCCCTTCTCAGGGGCTCCACTGTGTATGCTCACTGGGATGGGTGTGACTGCCAGATAGATAGGACCTCTCTCCTCAACCTGGTTGGAACTTGCTTTCTTTTGGCCTTTTTCTTCAACTTTTGACTTTTTCTTCAAGGACTTCTTTTGTCTCCGTCTTCCATCAGGCACCTAGAGAAGAATTGGAGGGTTAGTGACTTTTTCAACTGAGCTTTCCTCTTTGGAGGGTTTGGGGCCCATCCCCTCCCCCGCTTTCACCCATTTTCCTCTACACCCCGTCTTGCCCTACCACATATGAATATACTTTCATAGAATCATAGAGTTGGAAGGGACCTCTAGAGTCATCTAGTCCAACCCACTGCGCAATGCAGGAAACTCACAAACACTTCCCCCAATATTCACAGGATCTTCATTACTGTCAGATGGCCATCTAGCCTCTGTTTAAAAACCTCCAAGGAAAGAGAGCCCACCACCTCCGAGGAAGCCTGTTCCACTGAGGAACAGTGGAAGAAGAGCCCTTCATCCCAAGAGACCATCTACACCAAATCCCGAGCCACACACAAATGTAGGTACAGCCTTCCTGCCCTACATAAAATCTGTCACCGACCGCATTGGCAAAATTCTCAAACGCCACAATGTTGACACAGTCTTCAAACCCACACAACAGATCCGCCACATGCTGCGCTCGGCCAAAGATATGAGAGATCCACTTTCAACCCCTGGAGTCTACAAAATACCCTGCTCCTGTGGTGCAGTCTACATTGGCACTACCCAACGCAGTATCAACACCCGCCTCACCGAACACAAGAGACACTGTCGCTTGTTTCAGCCAGAAAAATCAGCTGTAGCTGAACATGCACTTCAAGAAGGAGACCACGTCATCCACTTTGAAAGAACTGAAGTCCTTTCTACGGCCTCACATTATCATACCCTCCTGAACAGAGAAGCTATTGAGATTTACAAACACCAGCACAAGTTTAACAGAAAGGAAGAAGGCATTTCCATCCACCAATCTTGGTATCCAGCTCTGCAAAACACCCTACAGACTATAAATTGCAGAAATTCACAGAACAACCAGTACATTCCACAGAACAATCAGCACAGTCAACAACCATCTTCCTTATCTTCACACCCCTTCCAACCCTCCCAGCAATTAACACAGAACAATGGTCACATTCAACAGCCAGTTTCCTTATCACTACCCTTCCAGGAAGCCCCACCAAACAATGGGCACATCCACAAACCTATTGCCCTTTCACCACACCCCCTCCAGCCTAGAAATAGCAGCTCTCCAGCAGCCCTGGCCTCACTCAATGCACAACAGCCAAGAAGGTCAGAGTGCCTGCTCTGGCTGCAACGCCACTGAGGATGTTCTCCGCAGCCGAGAACGAAACGTCTGGAAGAAAAACTTTCTCCAGTAGAACACAGCACTTGAGCCCGAAAGATTCTACAAACCCTAATGACATTTGATACAATCTGTGAACTGGAAGCTCCTTGCCCATCTTCGGGTCTGGTTCTGGACCAGTTCAGTCCACTCTCCCAGGAAGAGGTTGACAAGACCCTGGTGGCTGTAAAACCAACCACTTGCCCCCTTGATCCCTGCCCATCGGGGCTGATTATTGCCAATGGCGGTGAGGTTGGGATTCCCTTGAGGGAGATCATTAATGTATCCCTGTCATCAGGGATGTTCCTAAGGGCTTTGAAGAGGCAGTGGTTCACCCTCTCCTGAAGAAACCATATCTGGACCCTATGGTCCTTACTACTGCTCAGTGTTGAACTTACCATTCCTGGGCAAGGTAGTGGACAAGGCAGTAGCAATGCAGCTCCAGGCATTCTTGGAGGAAACCAACTGGATCCCTTCCAATCTGACTTTTGTCCTGCCCATGGGACAAAGATGGGAATGGTTGCCTTAGTAGATGACCTCTGGAGACATCTGGATCGTGGTGGTTCGGCACTGCTGATACTTTTAGATCTATCAGCAGTGTTCGAGATAGTTGATCATGAGGTGTTGTCCCGCCGCCTCACCGACTTGGGGTTTTGGGGATTAGACTTTCAGTGACTGATCTCCTTTCTGCATGATTGGAGACAGAGGGTGGCTCTCAGGGGGAGGGGAATTGCCCCAGCAGCATCAGTCCTTTCCCTGATGTTATTAACATCTATTTGCTCCCCCGTGCCCAGATGGTTCAAAGACAAGGGCTGAGTTGTCACCAATATGCTGATGGCACCCAGCTCTATTAGCTTATGGATGGCCGCTGAAGAACTGGGTGAGGCTGGTTGGTTTTGTCAGAACCAGCTGAAACTGAATCCATCAAAGATGGAAGTCCTGTGTCTGGGTCAGGGGTGGAAGTGGGGAATGGGATCAGGCTCCCGCTCTTCGATGGCACTCAGCTGGTGCTGCTGACAGAAGTGAAAAGCTTGGGGGCATTCCTGGATGCCTCTTTATCTATGGAGGCCAAGATTGCCATCACTGCAAGGACTGCCTTTTTCCATCTGAGGCAGGCTCAGCAGTTGGTCCCCTACCTTTCCTCCCACGATCTAGCCACAGCGATTCACATGATGGTCACTTCCAGATTATACTATTGTAACTCTCTCTATGTAGGGCTACCCTTGATCCTGTTCCGGAAACTCCAGCGAGTGCAGAACACAGCAGCCTGGCTGTTGGCATCGAGGCCTGTGTGGACGTGGATGCATCTGGTGCTGCACAAACTGCACTGGCTACTTCTTGAGTACCAGATCTTTTTTCAAGGTGTTGGTCCTTACCTTTAAGACCCTTTAAAGCCAGGGGCCTTTCCCCATATGAGCTCCCGCGCCCCGGGTTCTGAGGTCTGCTACACAAATTCTTCTTGCGGTCCCTGGTGCTAAGGATGTCCGACTGGCTTCAACAAGGGCCAAGGCCTTCTCGGTCCAAGCCCCTACCTGGTAAGTCCTGCTAGAGATCCAAGCCCTGCAGGACTTATCAAGGTTCTGTTATAAACAATTTTATTAGTAACATATGGTAGCAGAACTATATCTGCAACTTATAAAAGCTTAAAGTAAAAGAAAGATCTTTCTACCCCATATCTTACTTTCCCCCCACCCCTCCCTCCGTTACTTGACCCCCGCCAGTGTTATTTTCTTTAAAAAAGCAAATATTAAAGGTACCCTTAACTATTAAGAAAAAACAAAAAAAACCCCAAAAGTTATATTCTTATTTTAAAAATCTTAATCATCATCAAAGATTGTCCAATGTCCTTTTATTTTCCACTCTTTTTCTACATATCTTCTGAATTTCTTCCACTCCAACTTAAAAAGTTCCAAATCATAGTCTTTTAGTTTTCTTGTTAATTTGTCCATTTCACTCCATGTCATAACTTTTGTAATCCAATCCCATTTCTCTGGTATTTTTTCTTGCTTCCACAGCTGCGCATACAATGTCATAGCAGCTGAGAGCAAGTACCATATTAAAGTTTTATCTTCTTTTGGAAATTTTTCCATTTGTAATCCCAGCAGAAAAGTCTCTGCCACTTTGTTGAATTCCTATCCCAAAATCTTAGAAATCTCTTGCTGAATCATCTGCCAAAACATTTTAGCCCTTTCACAAGTCCACCACATATGGTAGAAAGAGCCTTCATGCTTTTTACATTTCCAACACCTATCTGGCATCTTGTTGTTCATCTTTGCTAATTTTTTTGGAGTCATATACCATCTATACATCATCTTAAAACAGTTTTCTTTAATACTATGACATGTTGCGAGTTTCATAGAATTCTTCCACAGATATTCCCAAAATTCCATCTTTATTTCTTTGTTTACATTAATTGCCCATTTTATCATTTGAGATTTCACTACTTCATCTTCTGTAGACCATTGTAAAAGTAATTTATATACTTTTGAAATTAATTTCTCATTATCTCCAAGCAGAACTCTTTCCATTTCTGTTTGCTCTTTCCTTATTCCTTCAGTTTTAATATCATTCTCCACCAAACTTTTTATTTGTTGCATTTGAAACCAATCATATTTGTAACTCAGTTCTTCTGCAGTTTTCAGTTCTATTTTCCCACTTTGTATTTTTAGTAACTGGTTGTATGATAGCCGTTTTTCTTTGGCTGTTTTAGCCGTTATCTTTATCACTTCAGCTGGCACTATCCACAAAGGTCTCCTCTCATCACCATATTTCTTATACTTTATCCATACATTTAGTAGATTACTTCTTATATAATGGTGAGAGAAAAGGCCATCCATCTTCTTTTTTCCGTAATACAAGTATGCATGCCAGCCGAATTTTTTTCCATGGCCTTCCAGCACTAAAAGTTTTTTATTTAACAACGTTATCCATTCTTTCATCCATACTAAACAAACTGCTTCATGATACAATTTCAAATCTGGTAATTGGAATCCACCTCTCTCTTTTGCATCTGTCAAAATTTTCATTTTAATTCTTGGTTTCTTCCCGGCCCACACAAATTCTGAAATTTTCCTTCGCCATTTATCAAACTGTTTAGCATCTTTCACAATAGGAATAGTTTGAAACAGATACATAATCCTTGGTAGAATATTCATTTTTATTGCAGCTATTCTGCCCAACAATGACAAATTGAGCTTGTTCCACTTCCGCATATCTTCCTCTATTCTACGCCATAGCTTCTCATAATTATTCTTGAACAAATCAATATTTTTCATTGTTATCTCTACCCCTAGGTATTTTACCTTAGAGGTAACTTCACAACCCGTTAGTCTTTGTAATTCTTGTTGTCTATTTACCTGCATATTCTTGCACAAAATTTTTGATTTTTCTTTATTTATATAAAGTCCCGCCAACTCCCCAAACTCTTGTATTCTCATTAATAACAAAGGTGTAACTTGTATGGGATTTTCATTTATAAACATTATATCATCAGCAAATGCTCTGTACTTATAGGTATATCCTTTTATTTGTAACCCTTCTAAATCTTTTTCTTCTTGGGTCTGCATCAATAAAATTTCAAGAGTCATTATGAACAACAATGGTGAAAGCGGGCAACCTTGTCTAGTACCTTTGCTGATTTTCATTTCATCTGTAAGATCTGCATTAACACACAACCTTGCCCTTTGTTCAGAATATATTGCCTTTATCATTCTTATAAAACTTTCTCCAAGCTCCATTTTTTCCATCACTGCAAACATAAAGTCCCAGTTTAAATTATCAAATGCTTTCTCTGCATCCGCAAAGAATAATGCTACTTCTTTTTCTGGATGTCTTTCATAATATTCTACAATATTTACAACAGTTCTAATATTGTCTCTTATTTGTCTTTTGGGAAGAAAACCAGCTTGATCTTCCTTTATAAAATTTATAAAATGTTGCTTAAGTCATTCTGCCAGAATTCTTGTAAATATTTTATAATCATTATTCAAAAGCAAAATTGGTCTGTAATTTTTCACATTTGTGGCATCTCTATCTTCTTTAGGTATCAAAGAAATAACGGCTTCTTTCCATGTATTTGGTACATTCCCTTTGGTTCTTATTACATTCATCAGCTTCTGCAATTTTGGTATTAATTCATCCTTAAAAGTTTTAAAGTATTTAGCTGTATATCCGTCTGGCCCGGGAGTTTTGTCATTTTTCATCGCGTTGATTGCTGCTTCAATTTCTATTTTTTCAATTGGGTCATTCAAAACTTTTCTCATATTTTCAGTTAGGGGCTCAATTTTTATTTTTTGTAGATATTCATCTATCTTTTCTCTATTTACTTCAGCCCCTTTAAACAGCTTGGCATAGTACTTAAAAAATTCTCTTTTTATTCCCTCTTGAGTAACTACTTCTCTTCCATCTATCACAATTCTACTAATTATTTTGTTTTCTCTCTTTTTCTTCAATTGCCACGCCAAATACTTCCCCGTCTTATTTGCCCCTTCAAACGATTTCTGCTGAAGCCTTTTCAGGTTCCATTCCACTTCTTTGTTTAACAAATGTCTTAATTGAGTTTGTAATATTGAAATTTCCCTTAGAATTTTCTTTTTCCCTGGTCTTTTCCTCAACTCCCCTTCTTTTTTCTTTATTTCATTTTGAATGTCCAATAATTGTTTCTCTTTTTTCCTTTTGTCTTTATTGTTCAGAGTAATCAACAACCCTCTCATTACTGCTTTATAAGCATCCCAGACCATCTGAAAGTCAATATCTTCTTTGTCATTCACTTGGAAAAATTCCTTAGTTTCTTTTCCTAGAAATGTCACTGTTTCTTTGCTGTGTAGCAAATCTTCATTCAGTCTCCATCTTCTCAATCTTTTGGACAATTTTGTAATCCACATTATTGGGTTATGATCAGCCCCAATTTTAGGTAGAATCTCTATCTTCCTTGTTATGAGGCCTAAGTCTCTAGTTCCCCACAGCATGTCAATTCTAGAAAAAGTCTTATGTCTTGCAGAAAAAGAGTATAGTCCCGCACTTCAGGATTGAACTTCCTCTATATATCTTCTAAATTTTCTTGTTTAACGAATTCAAAGAAAGACTTTGGCAGTTTCCCTTCTTTCCCATCATTTTTTTTCCCTCCAGAGTTCTCGACTGTTCCATTAAAATCTCCCATTAAGAGTATTTGATCATAAGTCAACTCATCTAACTGTTGTAGAATGTCTTTTAAAAAAGCATCCTTTGCACCGCTAGGTGCATATAGTCCCAATAACAATGTTTTTTTCCCACTTAATATTATCTCAACTGCTACAAATCTTCCATCTTTATCTTTAAATACTAACTTTGGCTCCAATTCTTGTTTAATATAGAAAATTACTCCCCTTTTCTTCTGTTCAGCTAATGAAAAAAATTCCATTCCCAATTGCTTGTTCCATAGAAATTTATAATCCTTTTGTTTAATGTGTACTTCTTGCAAACAAATTATGTTACAATTTTGCTTCTTGATCCAATGAAATGTTGCCCTTCTTTTTTGTGGTGAATTTAGACCATTAACATTCCAAGACAGTAATTTGTAATCCATCATGGTGCAAATTCTTTATTTTCTTCAAAAAATCTACTCAACTCCCGAGCATTTGTAATTGTAACTCTCTTCCCCTGAAGTTCAAAGCTCAAACCTTCGGGTATTATCCATCTGAACCTTGTGCCATTGTCTTTCAGTTTTTCTGTCAACTTTTTGTAAGTTCTCCTGTCGTTTATCACTTGTCTTGGCAGCTCCTTCATGATTCTCACTTTACTGCCTCCTACTATCAGTGACTTTTCAAAATTTTTGTTCATGATCCTTCCTACCATTTCCTTTGTCATATATCTTATAACAACATCTCTTGGTAAATTGTTTTTCTTGGCATAGAGTGAATTAACCCTATACATGTAAGCATACATGTTTTTGGTCTCATCAGGGTCTTCATCTAAAAATCCTGCAATTATCTTTATTATATATCCTTTCAAGTCTCCCTTCTCTGCTTCAGGTACTCCTCTCAGACGTATCTGAGTTTCCATTAATTTGCAGTCGTGGATTGTCACTTTTTCTTGAATTTTCAACAAGGTGGTATCATGTACTTTAACTTTCTCTTCCATCCCCTGCACTTTCTTATCTGTTTCCTCAGTTTTTATTTTGAGATCATCCACTTCTTTTTTAATCTCTGTAATAATTTCTTCCTTTAAATCATCTATCATTCCCTTAACTCCTTTTATTATTCTAACTTCCATAGCATCCATTTGATCCTGCATTTTCTCTAATGAAAGAGCCCTTTGTCGGGTCTGCTTGGGTTCAGACATTTAGGCAAAAAACAAAGGGATAGAAGGAATAAAAAAAAATACCAAAAATTTCGGTCTCACAAATTACAAGTTTAACTACCAAATTCAAAAGATCTAAATTTACTCTTTTAGTTAAACTTTATTCTGTCTTCTTCTGAGCTTCCCAGGCCCAGATATAAATTTTTCAAAAAATTTTCCCCTTTAAAAAAAAGATGAAATTTTTGACCACACCAATTTGGAATCTGACAGTCAGGTTCAATATAGTAGGACTTGCCCTTTCCAGCAAGCCCAATTTCGCTGGTTTCTGAGCCCCCAAAGTCAAGATATTTAACAAAGAAGTCTTTAAAACTTCCAAAATGGTGGCCGCGATTTTTTACTCCTTCTTCAAAAAAAAATTTCCTTTTAAAATCACCCTAGGAGCCCACAAATAATGTAGCCAATAGTTCCTGTCTTCTTACCCTTTTTCCAGTTGATTCTGTCAATTTTTAAAGTCCCAAATTCTTTTAAAAACAATGTTTTAAATTTGACCTCCCAGCAATGGCTGCCGATGTTTCTCTATGGTATAGAGTAGGCTTTTTTCTTTACTGCTTCCTGTCTCTGTCACCATCAACTCTCATGGAGATCTCACGATACTTGACGTACTTCCTGTCTTGCTCAGTAGTGCTGCAGATCTGTTCCAATGTATTCCAGTCCGACATGGCTGCTTTTTTTCAAAACCACAAGTAGACTAAACAATGATTCCTTTTCACTTTTTTTAACAGTTTTTAGCACTGTCCTTATATTTAAACAGTCCAAACTTCACCCCTTCCTTCTTCTTCTTGCAGGCTTTCTATTTTTCCTTTCCCCCACCTTTAAGTTTGTCCCTTTAAGCTATAAATAGCTCCGGAATGAAAAGAAAACTTCTGTACCTTTTTCTCCACTTATCCAAGTTTCCACTGGTCTTTCAAAGCTTTAGTTGTTTAGAAATGTCCAAGAAGGTTAGGATCCTGGCGAGCTTATGTCAAATCAATGACTCTGAGAACTCTTGCAGACGTTGGCTATGCAAACTCCAGGAGACCCCTCAAAGCCTCAAAGAAGTCCCCTCCAGGGCTTCCTTTCAGCCAAGGTAAATCTCTTTTCAAAGTTTCTGTGCAAGTCTTGGACCTTTCTCTCACTGAGAAAAGTAGGCAGTAGGCATTAATTTGCCTTCTACTACCCCGAACAAGAGTTTCAGCCTGCTCCCGTTATGAGAGACAGCTCAGCTCGGCATTTTCCTTCCCCGGAAGTCGACTTATCAAGGTTCTGCAGGGCTTGCAAACAGAGCTCTTCTGCCAGGCTTTTAACTGATCCAGCAGGCATCCTTTTGATCGCCATCGGTTCCCCTCAGCATCTTGTGATGATGGTGCTTGTGTAGTGTTGACAGTCATTGGCCCAAAAGCTGTTGTGTGTTTGCTGCCTATGTTTGAAATATTGTCTTTTTTCCCCCCGATTATGCTGCCGTGATTTTATAATAATTGTTTTTATGATGTTATTTTAATCTTTGTGTCTGTTTTTATTGTTGTAAGCCGCCCAGAGCCTGCTTGCAGGATAGGCAGGACATAAATCCCTAAATTAAATTAAATTTTAAAAATTGTGGGAACAGCAATTTTGTGATCTTGAATGTAGACAAATACAAAGAAAATTTTCAGGCAGTTTGGTTTCCTGTTCTTGAGTACCTAAGCAAACAACATATAATTCTGAGACATACCATATATATATATACATACATACATACATGTATATATATATATATATAGAGAGAGAGAGAGAGAGAGAGAGAGAGAGAGAGAGAGAGAGAGACTATGTGGGTTTCCGTGGGGGTATAACATTTGTTGTTCAGTCGCACAGTCGAGTCCAACTCTGCAGCCCCAATGGACCAAGACACACCAGGCCCTCTGTCTTCCACCATCCTCTGAAGTCTGCTCAAATTCGTGTTTGTTGCATCAGTAATGCTGTCCAGCCATCTCATCTTTTGCCGTCCCCTTCTTCTTTTGCCTTCTGTCTGTATAATATAATGGCATATAAAACTGAGCCCATTCAAACCTGAGCTCTTTCTTTATTTCTTTATTTTTTAACATGCACATTTATTTATTTATTTATTTATTAACATTCACATGCCATATAACATGAATGTTTTACTAGACTTCTGTCTGATGGATTCAGTGTTGAACTCCACCAAGGCCACCCCCCTGCATGGCTGCCCTGAGCTGAGCCCTGTGGGAGCAGGGGCTGTAGGATTCACAGAGCTGCGCTGTCAGCCCTTTCCTGGGAGAGACTCAGACTGGACCTTTAGGATTGCTCTCTGAAGAGCTGGCACCTTCTGAACTCACCTTAAAGTGTTTTTCTCATTGTCTTGTGATTCTGTACTTCTAGACCAGTCACCTTGTTCACTGGTTGTTTAATGCTGTCTGATTGAGCTGCTTATGTCCTGTAATCCACTGTGTGTCTCAGTGAAAAGGTGGACTGTAAATGAAGTAAATGAACAAATAAGAGCTTCGTCACTGATAGTAGACTGTTCAAATTCTACAAAGGCCCAGCAGAAAGCTGGTAGTCATTCCTGTGTCTGTCCATTTTGCACTGTAGGAAAAAGGTATCTTCTTTTCCCATTCTGAATCTGTTGCTGATCAAATTCATTTGCAGTCTTGTGTTCTTAGGTATTATGAGGGGGGAGAAAACTGTGTTAATGACTTGCACTTGACTTTGCATTCATGTTCCAGGAGTTTTTGTGATTATTCCTTTGTTCAGTTCAGTTCTAAAATGAAGACCCAACAGGCTATTCAAGGTTGTGTTTTGAGACAGAAAAAGGATAAGGAGTAGGGTGCTCCCCTTCCTCTCGTTTAGACGATGGCCAAATTTTCCATCACATTACTGTCATGACTACAATGTAGTGTGTTCAGCTCTTTTCAGCACTTACTTAGTATCAAGTGTGGAAGCTTAAATATGAATTGAATTTTCATAGTTCATCTAAGGTTCTTCTCGTTATATTAATATGTTTTTCATATGTTTGTTTTACAGTTCAACTGAAGAGCAGTTTCACTGGCAAACGCAAGGTAAACTATTATTTATTTTAAATGATTATTGTTGTTGTAGAATTCTGCACGACCATCCCTTGAAATACTCAGGGCTTCTCTGCATGATTGTTTCAGGAGGGTCTGAGCAGATTTTTGCTGGGTTTCCTATCCACTCACCACGGAGAATAAATGGTTCCACAAAAACTGAGCTATGCACTCTCCACACACTGCAGCAAAACAAACTTGCAAGCACCTAAATAAATCCTAAAATGAAAGCATATTTATGAACAACTATCCCATGCTAATGGTTTTGCAAAGTGATGCGGCACATTTGAGCAATTAGAGTATGACTCCGCAGGAGCAGGGAGAAGGAGATGTCTTGCTGGGTGCTCCTTCCTCAGATGTTCTGAGGGTCTCTGACTGTGATGCAGGTCATAGGTGACCTGCTGACCTTTCCGTTGGGGACCAGAAAGATTATTCTCAGCAGCCTCCCTTCAGAAGTCCCAGGCAAAGAAAAGCTGATTTAGATGGCCTCACGTCTTAGGTCAGCAGCTGGTTTACAGGCCCATGACCCAGGTGGAGGCCAAAACAGATGCTATATTCACATTTGTGAAAGATCCGTTGTCAGACAGGGTAGAGTTATGCCACAGCCATCTGTCCCATGGACAGGACCCTCTCCTTTAGGGGCAGTAGTTGTGAAAGATTACAGTTGCAGATGTCACCACATTCACAAAAAAGTTTCTGTGAGTTTGACCATGGTCGTAATAAAAATATTTGATTCTTATAGTTTTATTCAATAAAGAAATTACCCAAGGAGTACTTGGGACAAAAGTAGCAGCACATCAGCAGCTCCAGCACCCACCATCACAAGTCAGGGGGAAGAGCTAGTAGGGATTCAGATTTCTAGCTCACTTTTAAAAGCTTTTGTTATGTATGTGGACTCAAGTGAGAATTGAATTGGGTGTTCCCGCATGGCTCATTGGAGCCAGACGACCAGAGCTTGGAGACTAGGGAACAATAGGCAGCAGGATCCAAATCCCTGCTGCCCTGCTCCAATCCCAGCCCTACTGCTGGTTTGAATGGGCCAATAGAAGAAGAAGAAGAAGATATTGGATTTATATCCCGCCCTCCACTCCAAAGAGTCTCAGAGCGGCTCACAATCTCCTTTACCTTCCTCCCCCACAACAGTCACCCTGTGAGGTGGGTGGGGCTAGAGAGGGCTCTCACAGCAGCTGCCCTTTCAAGGACAACCTCTGCTTGAGCTATGGCTGACCCAAGGCCATTCCAGCAGGTGCAAGTGGAGGAGTGGGGAATCAAACCCGGTTCTCTCAGATAAGAGTCCGCACACTTAACCACTACCCCAAACTGGCTCTCCTAGCGTTCAATAGAACGCTAGTGCAGGAACCCTGACATGTATATAAGGTTGGCCCCATTGGCCCTTTTCCCCAGCCTTATACTTAGGCCTTACTATGCTGAAATCAATAAAGAGCTTATGATTCTCTACCACCTCACCTCTTCCATGTGTGGAAACCACTACATTATAGCTTTGTTTTTGTATTAAGCTCAATTATCAGTGACCTTTGTGGTTATAATGGAGATTAATGCTCTTCAGGAGGTTTATTTGTTGGATTATGATGAGCAGTAGGAATAGTAGCACTGAATGTTGTAAACTAGGAGTGCTTGATCCAACAATTCTCCTTTAAAAAGGCCTTGCCTTAATTTTCTTTTGGATTGTTAAGAGCATTTCCTCTTCTCTTCTTACAGATGGCCAGAAGGACATTGAAGATGAGCTCACCACTGGCCTTGAACTGGTGGATTCTTGTATTCGATCTCTGCAAGAGTCAGGAATCCTTGATCCGCAGGACTATTCAACCAACGAAAGTAAGTTTCTGAAGTATTTCCCTTCCTTTGTGTCCCACCTGGAATTAAAAACCAGCCTCTTCAGAATACTTTATGCTTTTAAGATGAAAGGATCTTCTTGGGCCATTACGATCTTATTTCATCTTCCGCCTGAGTCTGGCAGTTTTCCGTGAGCAGCTGCTTGAGTGTGAGGGGCGACAATAGCTCTCAAGCAGTTTTAGGGTCCTTTTCACAATATAGACAAAAAAGCAGCCAGTGTGAGCTTCTTTTACAGGCCATGAGGAGGGAGGTGCTGGACAGGCCCGTAGCCAGAAAATTCTGGGTGGAGGGGCCCCCGAGGTTAGAAATTTGGTGGGGAAGCCGCAGGGCCAGATGGCCCCGTTTGCACTGAGGGCTGCTCATGAGGAGCCACCATACAGGAGGAAGGGGGGGTTAATATAGGGGCTGTGCCCCCTGCCCCTCCCCCCCATGGCTACGGGCCTGGTGCTGGAGAATGGGGAAATACAGGGGTCAACATCAGCTGTTTAGGAGGGGTTTTTTAATGTACACCTGGATGCGTGGACATTTTCTCCACTGTTTATTTCTCTGTTGTGGCTTCCTTGAGCCTTCATCCCCACTTTCCTTCTCAGCAACAGAGGTGTCTTTGCCATGGAATTGGCATCTCCTTCCCAGCGTGACCAACCTCTGCCTGCATAGTTTGAACATATAATGTTGACTTTCAGAGAAGCAGCCCCCACCCCCACACACATACGTGGCTGGAATGATGTTTCCAAAACTCTTTGGCTGCCAGTCCCCTAAGTCTTTAAGCCCTAGAAGGCTGAAGGGGCCAGTGGCAACCAAAAAGAGGCTGACATGAATCCACACCCCATCCCCCTTCTGTGCTCACATCTGTATTTTTCTGAACAGACCCTCTTTGTGCCTGTTATGCTCAGGCACTTTGCCAAAGCAGCTCATCTCCTTAGAGCTCCACCTCTTTTCCCCAGAAGACAGAAACCCTTTGGAGGGGCAGAGGTGGCCGGAGGTCTCCAACTATTGCTGTCACCCTCCAGAGGGGAATTGACCTTCAGGGGCTCATTCCCAGAGCCCAGATTGTTCCCACCCAAACCCTCGGTGTATGAAAGAGTGCGAGTGGGGCCCGGGGGCATACCCTTTGCTCCTGACAGAATCTGAAGGGGGGGCACATCTACCCCTACCCCTTCCCTTTTTGTGTCAGGACTGGGAGAAAGGATGTGTGCGACCCCTGAAAAACATGATTGAGTTTCTGGCAAGTGCAGGAATTCCAGCAGTGTCTATCCTGCAAGCCACTCTTAAACCGAAACCAAATGGGGCCAATTCCATTGCACTTATAGATATTACAGACTATGCACCTCTTGCACCCTTAAGTAGGGTATTCCTGTTAGATGTCTGCTACCTTTTGTCAGACTGAGTGGTTATGACATGGAGTATTCTCCACCTGAGGTGGTACAGTGATAATGTCCATACTGTAATTTACCTTATTTTAATACATAGGCGAGAGTCTTTTGTTTTCCCCAGAAAACAAAGTTTTCATAAGTTTAGGGCTCCCTTTTTTCAGTACAGTTCTTTCGTTTTGCCTTTATGTCACATGTTGTCCTAGCAAAATTATTGTAGAAAAGCCACATATTGTATGGCAACAATGCAACATTTCCTGCTGTGTGTACCTGCAATGGGGAACCATCACTACTCCCACCTTCCTGATGCAGTCTGTATTTGTGTATAACTTTGCAGCTGCACAATTGCTGATTGTGCGTGTTGCATTTTGATGCAGCTGATTGGGAGCAGATGCATACAGTGGTCGTTTTCACACTCACCTTCCGCCGGCGCGACCCCCCTCTTCACCGCGCAGGATCTGCGCAGATTTCGCACTAAACGCTGCGGAGCAGCCAGAAAAGCCGGAAGCTCCCATCGCAAAAGCCGCACAAACGCCAAACTGCTTTTTGGCGGTTTCAGTTTGAGCGACTTTTGCGCCGGGAGCTTCCGGCTTTTCTGGCTGCTCCGCAGCGTTTAGTGCGAAATCTGCGCAGATCCTGCGCGGTGAAGAGGGGGGTCGCGCCGGCGGAAGGTGAGTGCGAAAACGACCAGTGTGATGTGAACCTTGAAATGTTGTGTTTCTTCCCCCATGGTGAGTCTGAGGAGTGTTCTGGGAGTGGAACGGGGCTTCCCCTGGAAGTAGAACAGGTGGGAAGAACTGGCCCGGTCAGAATACAACTGAGGGAAGAGGCTCTGGGGTCACAGGAGGTCACTGATGACTTGGCAGTTGCACGTGGATCTGTCTGTATTATAACAGGTGCCTGCTGGTATATTTGATGTGAATGAAGGGAATCTGCATACATTTGATGCAGCACTTCATGAAACCATTCCGATTCAGATGCTGGTTAATAGGATGCTTTCAGCAGTTCCTCCGTGAAGACGGTGGCAAAAATCATCTTTATTGTACATCTCTAACAAAGCAGGTGTTTAGTTCTAAAAAGCATTTGGACCTTGATATTACTACATGTCCCCCCTCCCTCTGTCACTTCCTCTGAAAAAAATTAAAAGGTTGTACAATTGAAGACAATCTTAATTCAGCCAGAATTAAAATTGCTGGGAAAAACATCAACAACCTCAGATATGCAGATGACACCACTCTAATGGCAGAAAGTGAAAAGGACCTAAACCTCTTGTTGAGGGTGAAAGAGGAGAGCTCAAAACTAGCCTTGAAACTCAACATCAAAAAAACTAAAATCATGGCATCTGGCCCCATCACTCCTTGGCAAATAGAAGGGAAGACATGGAAGTCGTGACAGACTTCACATTTCTGGGATCCAAGATCACTGCAGATGGTGACTGTAGCCATGAAATTAAAAGACGGTTGCTCCTTGGGAGGACAGCTATGGTGAACCTAGGCAGTATAATAAAAAGTAAAGACATCACTCTGCCAACAAAAGTCCGTATAGTCAAAATGATGGTATTCCCAGTAGTAATGTATGACTGTGAGAGCTGAACATAAGGAAGGCCGAACACAGAAGAATAGATGTTTTTGAACGGTGGTGCTGGAGAAGACTCTTGAAAGTCCCTTGGACTGCAAGAAGATCAAATCAGTCAGTCCTAAGGGAAAACAACCCTGACTGTTCCCTGGAAGGTCAGATGCCGAAGCTGAAGCTCAAATACTTTGAGAAGGGAGCACTCCCTGGAGAAGATCCTGATGCTGGGAAAGACAGAAGGCAAAAGAAGAAGGGGACGGCAAAAGATGAGATGACTGGACAGCATTACCGATGTAACTAACATGAATTTGAGCAGACTTTGGAGGATGGTGGAAGACAGGAGGGCCTGGCGTGACTTTGTCCATGGGGTCAGAATTGACTGTGTGACTAAACAACAACAACAACAAACTATCAAAGGCCTCCATCTCCATTGTTCAGTGTGAAAAAAGTCAATTCAGTCCACCTAGACCTATTTAAATAAAACTAATAATACTAATAACCCCCTGTCACGTGGTGGGATAGTATAAGATTAAATCTGTTGTCTTTTGAGCTGCTGATCTGTTGATCAGAGAGAGTTGATTTCTCCTTGTAATCCAGGAGAAGTTTCAGGACCACTGGCATGAGGTCTTGGCAGACAGCCGTGATGAAGGTCTCCCTCGGTGTGCCCCTGGCTCCAAAGCTCAGCTCTTCCTTAACATAACCTGGAGCGTTCTGATGGATCTGCTGGCTGATGTTTTCTAAACCTTGGCTGGAGGACAGGGACTCCATCCAGCCGGGAAGTCACAAAGCCCTGCACAGCTTGCCCTGGCTCGGCAGAAGGGAGTAGAGCCATTCTCAGATGGATGATTAGCCAGTCAGTTTTTCCCCTTGAAACAAAGAGAAAGGAGAGGGGAATGTAATTACTGATTCAGTCTGGTGAAGATAGACCACGGAGACCAGGATGCAACATGTGTCATTAGTGAAACCATCCTGCTGGTCCCCTGGAAAGAAACCTTGGCCCCTCCTCCTCTTAGCAGAAGTGATCTGTCTTCCTGGAGACTTGTGCAGCCACTGGCCTCTTCTCCCCCCTGCAAGGAGCCAACTAAGGCGAGTGGTAACCAGGCTTCAGAAGGGCCAACACACTGCTGGAATGACCTGAGTCTGGGAGGACGTGGAAGTTGGAATCCCCCTCAGCCTTGGGAGCTGGCTGGCTGGCTGGGTGGGTGGCACACTTTCAGCCTCATCTCCCTTGCGGGGCTGTTGTGAGGATTCAAAGGAGGAGGGGAGAAGGATGTCAGCTGCTTTGTCCCCCCCCCCCCATTGATGAGGAAGGCAGAGGATAAAGGAAGGGACAAAACAGACAGACACACACACACACAGGCCACCTAAAAAGGCCTATCCATGAACATTCAGGATGATAAACAAAAGATTGTCAAGCATGTGGGTTCAATGACGAGTCGAAGTTGATACAAAGACTACGTTTATTGATAGACCGATACTTTGGCTCAAGCCGTTGCTTGAGAAGAATGAAACCAATACATTGATACACAACTTTTAAGACACACTTCAAAGGGATTCCTATGGGAGGGGAAGCAGGGGAGCGTTCACACATAGAATATCAAAACTACATACATTCCCAGGGCGTTACCAGGCATTCAGCCTTGCAATGCCCAGATGGCTCATCCTCCCGGAGGAGAATTCATGGGAAGGTGCTGATTGCTTTGTTCCCTCTTATTAACAGTCATAAAGCAAGAGAAGAGCCAGGAAAGAATCATAAACTAACAATATTTGGTTCTCTGGGATCCTACCCAGGTCTGCTTTTAGTCAGGCCCTAAAACCATTAGTTATTGATCAGAATTAGCCATGCTTGACAAAGATACTCTCCCAGAGACAGGGAGATCCTCATGGAACATCTTAACCTAGTCCTTCGTTGTTTGTCTTTTGGTGAGCGTGTTAGAGAAGGGACATGGAGAACCAGGTCAGCCTCTTCCCCATGACAGTCCAGAGGAAAAATTATACCCAGAGCTTTTTGGGGCAGGAACACACAGGGACACAGTTCTGGCTGGTTTGGCCAGGGCTCTGGCTCAGAAAAAAGATCTCTGGCAGAGGAAAAGTACTGGGCAGCCACGTGCTCCCAGACCGTGTACTTCGTCCTCTCTGCTGCCTCCAGCCTCCAACAGACTCACAAAGAGAGCAAGAGCCACAGAGCCGCCCGCGAGCACCCCCTCCTGGGAGAAGCTGGGCCTGCCGCTGCCCGCTCTGCTGCACATGGGCCTTGGGGGGTGGGGTTTGAAACAACGCCTCTCATTGGGCTGTGTGAGAACACACATCCATGAAATGCAGCTGATGGCACTGGACAGTTCTGTATCAATATGAAGAAAGTAACCTACTGAACAGGTGACATCACTGGAAGTGGGTGTGGTCTAATATGTAAATAAGTTCCTGCTGGGCTTTTTCTACAAAAAAGCACCCTGATTATACATAAATATGTCTTTTTCAAAATATTGCAATTTCTCAGTTTTGCTTTGGTAGCTGGTATTTATGTTAGTATTCCATCTACAAATCTAACTTTGGTTTCAGTGTTCAGATGCTGTTTGCATTTTATTTCCACTACATCAGGGGTGGCCCAACTTGCTTAATGTAAGAGCCACATAGAATAAATGTCACATGTCTGAGAGCTACAAGAGATTAATGTGGCCAGACTTGCTCTGGTCCACCAGCTCCTGAGAACTCTGACCAAGACCCTGTCCTATTCACTATGCAACTGTATACTTTTACACATACAGAGAGAGAGAGAGAGAGAGAGAGAGAGAGAGCATCAGGCAAGGATAAAAGCAGCCTTGAGCTGCTGGCACAACTTCTTATTTATTTCAGTTTTTAACTGATTTTTGATGGTAATAACCTGAACTACTACTAGAACCATTTGTTTCTTGAAAGTGATATATTTTGGCAAGCACTTTCTAGCTCCCTCAATTGGAAACAAATGAGAAAACAGGGTGGGGGGGGGAGAATGAAAGAGAGGGAGAGGGAAAGAGAATAGATGGGAGGAGGGAGGAAGAGGTGGGGAACAAGCATTTTTAACTTTAAATGTGTTCTCCAAGCCCCCTCATTCCTATGCCAGGCAGCATGAGAGAGAGAGAGAGAGAATATGGGGAGGGAGGTAGAGGTAGAAAGAAAGCAACTAACTTTAAATATGTTCTCCAAGACAGCTGGCTTGGTGAAGGACTTTAAAGAGACAAATGCCTTCTCTAAGCCAGCCAATCGGCAGCAGGGGCTTCAAGAGCCGGACAATATGTGTGAAAGAGCCACATGTGGCTCCTGAGCCATAGTTTGGCCACCCTTGCACTACATGTTTCTTTGCATTGTTCTTTGTTATTACAATTTGTGCTACAAATTTTGTAGGACCAAAAAAATCATTTTGAAAAATCTGAAAATCTATATTGATCATATATCTAATTGACAACTTAAAGTTTGATTTTCAGAAACTTTTTGTGATGAATTTCAATAAACTCCAACTGAATGTCTAGTTGATTTCTTCTTTTAAAACTTTAAATATATGCTGTCACAATCACTTTACCCATGCAAAAGTACTTTCTGCTTTTCAGTGATTGTTCATTTTTAAAATTTGTGATATTTGCCACTTAGCTTATGGATTTTTTAAAAAAAACTTTTTTTGCTATGAAAATGCAGAGAAATATTTGTGCAAAGACAGGAAAAATATAAATGGAACACTAATAAATACCTCAGTTTCTAAAGCATTCTGAAATCTGAAACTGAAATGTCATTCTAGCAAAACGTTCTTGAAATGAGAGGTCGGAGCCGTGTTCATCTGACTGTGGTTTGCCTGCTGGTTCTAGGAGATTATTCTTCATAAACAATCATGGAGCCTGCACAGCACCACAAGACTGTTCTGATCTCCAACACTTGGAGGAGTCTAGATGGACCCTCTAGAAGCTTCCCAACCCTGACCTCTGTCTCTGCTGCTCGGAGAGGAGAGTGGGGCAGGGACGACACCACGATTGCTGTGGCTGCGTGAGAGAGGAGGGGGCAGGAGGCACTGGCGAGCAGAATCCCTTTCTCTAGATCAACCACATCGTCCTCCATTGAGCAGCAAGAATTCCATGCCAGATGCCACCCACACTTATCACTCCCTGTGGGCATTCTTTTTTCTTTCTTTTTTCCCCTTTTCTTTCTTTTCTTTTTGTAGCCAGGGCAAAAAGGGACACTCTATAAGTAGCAAACAGGTCAGTATCAGATAACAACAACAAAACAGCTTATCCCTACACATGTTAAATCCCCCCCCCACGTTCTCTTGAATAAAAAGTCTTTTGATCTTTATACAGTTCCTTTTATTGTAAATCAGAGTTATAGGTACAGACATCTTGTCCAAGTCAGATCTGAAACATCCCAGATCTTCCTTCAGTATATAAGGTAACATTCTAAACCATGCCCCCTCCCCCCTTGAAATGAAAGATACAAAAGCATTTTCCCAAGCATCTTTGAGCAGAGGATAAAACCGCTCAAGGCTAGCATGTTATACAAAAAGTTACTTTTGCAACGATAGATGAAACAACAGGTGAGTTACCATAGCAATGAAATGATAACTAGAGTAGGGAGGATACATGGGAACTGGAGAGATAAGGAGCAACTATCCACAACTTTCAGGGTAAGCAACACTTTCAGTATTCAATGCAAGCAATGATTTAACTGTTAATGGCACACATAGTTGACAACACATTGCAGGAATTTCACAAATAACTCCCCTCCACACAACCCAGTAACTGCTGTTTCATGCTCAGAAGATGGCAAAATCAACAACTCCTCCAGGATCCCTGTCCAATCAGGCATGGAGAAAGTTGCTGACTGATCCCAAAGTGGCCACCAGCATTTCCCTGGGCATGTAAAAAAGGGCCAGGAGAACTAAGCCCTGCTGTAGCCCTCCCTGCCCTCCTTCTCATGAACTGCCAATCAGCATTGCTGTCAGGTGGCCATCCAGCCTCCACTTCAAAACCTCCAAGGAAGGAGAGCCCGTCTCCTTCCAAGGAAGTCTGTTCCACTGAGGAACAACTCTAAATGTCAGGAAGTTCCTCCTGATGTTTAGCCAGAAACTCTTTGGATTTAATTTCAACCCACTGGTTCTGATCATTCCCCAAGCAAAAAACCTCCCTCCCAACTGTTGTTAAAAACATTAAAATCTTCCTATGGAGGTGGGCACACCAGGACCTAAATATGTCCATGAAAGGTCACATGAGAGTCAAGTGAATGAACATGGCTGCCAGACTCCTTTGCAAGCTTCAGCAGATGATGGTGCAATTAGGCTTAGCAGATCCAGCAGTAATTACTGCACAAGAGGCAGTGCAATTTGGAGGCCCAAATTAATTGTGCTTTTATTTAGTAATGATACGGTATCATGTAAATAACTTGGCATTACATTGTAATTGCTGTCTGAGCAAAAGGCCTAACTTTAAAAAAAATGCAAAAGAAAAGGAAGAAAAGACAGAGAGAGGGGACCTGCAGTGGGAATGTAAGAGGATATTTAATTCTGAGGTACTAACTTTTGATGTCTCTCTTGAGATGAATTGAACAATTCTTTTTGTACCCTTAGAAGCTCATTGATTCACAAATCTTGAGCAGCAGAAGACATTTCTTTCCTTCTTTCTTTTTTGATGCAAGGGCTAAAAGGACTGAGACAAATTTTGTGATTGCAAGAGTGAACTTAGGATCCTTCTTATCACTTAGCAAAAAAGCCAGAGTGTAGTTGCTCAAAGGAAGCCAAAATGCTTCTTTCATCTTCAGTTGCTTCTTGGATTGCAGCAGCTCTTTTTATTGCCAAGGAGGACAGTAATTCCTGGCCCTCTGTGTCAGTTCCGCGTGGTTAGTTACACATCCATTTAGTGTTGATTTCTGCCCCAAGAGAGTCACTGGGGGAAAGCATGGGCTCAGAGAGGGGTCTTGGGAGGGATAAGAACATGAGACTGACATCAATCTTAATGTTGCAAGCAAAATGGCAGTGATGGCAGGGGGGGGGGAATCAACATTTCTCACAGCAGACAAAAATAGCTTCTCAAGCCACACTATTCAATGCATTAATATAGTTGAAGCGAGTGTGATATTTGTTGGCACTGAAGATAGCACTTTTAGTTGGCCTCATCAGACTTCTAGCCCCAGGCTGGTCCACTGCTGGCCCCAGCGCCGCTCCAGCTTTAAGCAAATTGGTCCATGTCCCTTAAGAACATCCCAGTTATGGGTGGAGAAGAAGGGGTATTATACCTTTCCCCCACTGCCAAAGGAAGTCACAGACAGTGTCTCAACAACAACTGCATGCACACCAGCAGGACTGAGCGAGTAATTGTCACATGGGACGGTGGCTCAGTGGTAGAGCATCTGCTTGGTAAGCAGAAGGTCCCAGGTTCAATCCCTGGCATCTCCAACTAAAAGGGTCCAGGCAAATAGATGTGAAAAACCTTAGCTTGAGACCCTGGAGAGCCGCTGCCAGTCTGAGTAGACAATACTGACTTTGATGGACTGAGGGTCTGATTCAGTATAAGGCAGCTTCATATGTTCATATGTTCATGGCACAAATACTGCTTCGGGATTCATATCCAAAATATGTTTCTGTACACCACTCCAGCCGTAGTTGTGGTATTGTTATATCCTTGGCTTAAGGCCATCTGTGTCATGAGCTGGGGTGCAGGCAAGGGGGAAGTCAGAGTTCAGTCCGAGTCAGAGCCAGGGGAGCATTGAGGAAACCAGTAGCCAATCAAAATCACAGTCTGAGAGCAGGGTCGTACAAGTCAGGAGTCAGGAAACCGGGAAGTCAGAGCAGGAACAGAGCCAAGGAATGGGAGCCATAGTGGTCGCAAATCACTGGATGGACTTGTTGCCGCTTGAAGCAGGAGCGGGGCCAACCTGGCGTCTGCTAAAACTCTGGGCTGAGTGAACATCTTGCCCACATTCTGGCCTCTTTCTGTCAGATCACTAAGTCTTGACAGAGCCTTTCCCGTACATGAGCAGGGCAAGGTGGTGAACTAGAATGTGTGTCTGCCTGTTGTTCCTCGTCAGCTGTAGAGCCAGGTGCTGAGAACGCTGTGGGTGGCGGCAATGCATCAGTCAAGTCGTGAGAGGGGCCAGCTATCAGCTCCGCTTGGTCTGTTAACCCTGTCGGCTCTGCCTGGCCAGTTCCCTCATCAGAGCCAGGCCCCACCCCAGCAGAAGGGCCAGGTTTGTCTGGGTAGGTGTTGTGGAACTGCTGCACCACATCTGGGGCACGGAGGTCGTCAGCAGGTTCCCAGGATCAATCTTCAGGGCCATACCCTTCCCAGTTGACGAGGTACCGGAGGCCACCCCGGGGCGGTCGGGTGTCCAGGATCTGGTGGACCTTGTACTCCTCGTCATCATCAAGCAGCACCGGCGGAGCTGGTGCTAGAGGTGGGGTCGAGCGGGGTCAGGAGGTGCAGCGAGTATGAGCAGGGACCAGTGGAAGACCGGGTGAATATGAAGGGTGGGTGACATCTGGAGCCAGAATGCGACAGGGTTGATCTGTTCCATGATGTGGTAGGGTCTGGCGAAGGAAGCACAACTTGTGCAAGTGGCGGGATATAAATCGAATATCTTCTTCTTTTGTGGTAGTTCCAGTCTTCTGTGGTGGTGCAGGGGGGCTGCTGTTCCATCCCTTGGTTTGTGGGGTCCTGAAAGGTTCCATCTTGTCCTCTAGACTTGAGAACATCCTGAAAAAGAAGTAGCATTATTTTTCGCAGATGCAGAGAAAGTATTTGATAATGTGCATTGGGACTTTATGTTTGGAGTGATGGAGAAACTGAGACTGGGAGAAGATTTTATAAAAATGGTAAAGGCGATATATTTTGAACAACAAGCAAGGCTCTATATTAATGCAGATTTAACGGAAAAAATGATAATAAGTAAAGGAACAAGACAAGGTTGCCCTCTATCTCCACTGATTTTTATAATGACTTTAGAGGTTTTGCTAATGCAAATTCAAGAAGATAAAGAGATAGAGGGGTTGAGAATGAAAGGTTTTTCTTATAAGTACAGAGCATTTGCAGATGATGTAATGTTTATAAATGAAAATCCCACTCATGTAACACCATTGTTGCTTCGTAAGATACAAGAATATGGAGAATTGGCAGGTTTCTACATAAACAAAGAAAAATTTAAAATTTTGTGCAAAAATATGTCAAAGAGCAAACAGAGCAAACTACCTGTCAAGTCTGCAGATTCAATAACAAGTCGATGTAGATACAAAGAATCTAGTTTATTAATACTGGTTACTTGCGACCTAAGCCAAAGCTTGAAAAGACTGAAGGCCATACTTTAGATACATTGCATATAAGGAATACTTCAAAGGGATTCCTACGGGCCGGGGAATCGTGCGGGGAAAACATTCACACATAGATGTCACCAATACATTCTCATGTTGATTAGAGGCCTAGTGGCCTTGGTTCTCTCAAGCTTCCTGTCTCCCCCGGGCCTGAGCTGAGAAGGCTCAGATAAGACTATTCACACATCACCATTTCAAAGCGAGGGAATCTTCTAAAGGAAGGAGGGGGTGGGGAGAACAGGACAGTTTGCTAGGAGCATTTAGTTATACCTTAGTTCTACCCAGAATGCTCTTGGTGTGAGCCAAAGTTAAAGCCAGACTTGACATACTGCCCCCCCCCCCCTAAGCCGCCTCTACCACCCGGTTGGAACATTTTTGATGGAACCTCTTGATCAGATCCGGGGCTGAGATATCTTTCTCTGCAACCCACTCATTTTCACTGGATGGGAAATGTTTCCATTTTATCAAATAATACAAGACCCCTTGTTTGACTCTAGAGTCCAGAATTTCTTGGATTTTGTGGTGGTTCTGGTTTCCAATCAGGATAGGTTGTGGAGCTGGTGCTCGAGGGTGCCAGACTGAAGCCCCGGGGTCCCGGCGGAGTAAGCTGCAATGAAATACAGGATGCACTTTGCTAAACATTTTTGGCAGCTCTAGTTCCACTGTTACTTGATTAATTACTCTGGAGATTTTGAAAGGCCCCAGAAATTTGTATGCTAGTTTCTTAGAAGGTTGGCTAAGTGGCAAGTTTTTAGTGGATACAAATGCTGAGTCCCTTACTTTGAAGTCCCAAGCTGGGACATGGGACTTGTCATATTGCTTTTTGTAGGTTTCTTTGGCCGCTTCTAAGTTTTCTTGGATTGCTTTCCAGCTCTCGCTCGGCCCTCGCCACCACTGCTCAAAAGATGTCGATTCGGGGGGGGATCTCCCCCGGGCAATAGCGGCATCGGCTTTCCCTCGTATCTGTGGACGGTGGAAAAGGGGGAAGCCTTGGTGGAGCTATGCATGCTATTGTTGTACCCATATTCAGCAAAGGGGAGCAGTCGGATTGCTGGTGGTTAATGAAACAGCATAAATATTGCTCTAGAAGCCCGTTTACGCGTTCCGTCTGTCCGTCCGTCTGGGGGTGGTAGGCGGAACTCAACCCCTGCTCTATTCCAGCTAGTTTGCAAAACTCCCGCCAAAAGTTGGCAATGAATTGTGGGCCGCGGTCGCTAATGACCTTATCAGGGAATGAGTGAAGCCGGACCACGTGATTGAAAAAGAGGAGGGCCAACTTTTTTGCTGTGGGCAATTGCGTCAGAGGGATGAAATGCGCTTGCTTGGAAAAAGTGTCCACAACCACCAATATCACCATTTTCCCATGGGAGGGCAGCAGCTCCGCAATAAAGTCCATTGACACCACTGACCAGGGGCGCTTGGCTGTTTCTAGGGGTTTTAGTAGCCCCGGCGCTTTACCACCCCTTCTCTTTGCCATGATGCAGATGGGGCATAAGGCTACGAACTCTGACACGTCCTTTTTAAGGGACGGCCACCAGAATTGTCTACTGATTAAGTGGAGCGTCTTGACGTAGCCGAAATGCCCTGCCAATTTGTCAGAATGGCAGAATTGCAGCACTTCCCCCCTTAAGCTTTTTGGGACATAGAGCTTCTCTCCTCTATACCACAGCCCATCCCCCTTTTTCTGGATGTTGCCTGGGCGGTCCTCTTCCTCCCTCTCGGTTTCCATTGCCAGTTTCTCCCAAATCCCTCTTTTTCTGCGACTGTGTAGTTACTACGGCTGCTACCTGCGAGGGGGGAACCAAGGAGTCCACCACCTCCTCCCTCTGGCTCTCGTGTTGCGGAAGGTGGGACAGCGCGTCCGCTAGGAAGTTCTTCACCCCCGGAATGTGTCTCAGAGTAAAGTCAAATTTGGAGAAGAATCCCGCCCACCTAATTTGCTTCTCGCTCAGCTTCCTCTTGCCCGTAAGAGTTTCGAGGTTTTTATGGTCGGTCCAGATTTCAAAAGGCATTTTTGCTCCCTCCAGCCAGGACCACCACGTTTTCAGAGCAAAAGTCACAGCGAAAGCCTCCTTATCCCACACCGACCAGTTCCTTTGCTCCCCCGAGAACTTTTTGGAGATATAGGCACAAGGTTTCAGTCGCCCTTCACCGTCCCTCTGCGTAAGTATGGCTCCGATGGCCACATCGGAAGCGTCACATTGCACAATAAAGGGCCGTTGTTTATCGGGGTGGCTCAGGACCTGCTCGCTTGTGAACAACCGCTTTAACTCATCGAAGGCCGTTTGGCTCCAATTCAGGCGGGCTCCCGGCCACTTCGCCTCGGGCCCCCTCCCTTTGGTTTTTAACAACTCGGTCAGGGGGAGGGCAATCTGGGCGAACCCTTCTATGAAGGTGTGAGGAAATGACCCCTCTTTCCCCTATATCACAGTCACAAACATGGTTGCCAGGGCGCCTGGAGAAGTGAGCTTACACCCGTCTGGCCAGAGAGTGCGAGCAAAGCTATCCAGGAACTATATGGGACTCGTGTGTACCAACAGCATAAGTGTTCTAAACAGGCACAGAGTGCTTGCCAACATGCACGGACGTTTCCCCGCTACTGCGTGGAGTCTGCCATGGTGAGGAGGAGGCTGCGCCGCCACGGAGCTGTCCAGGTGACCGGTGTTGAAGCGCTAAGCATGGAAGCCACTGTGTTTCGCTAACACCACTTGTAGCCATCTTCCTGCCTGGTTGGGCTTCATTCCTTCATAGTGGGAACCTCACGTACACACCTTGAGTCATTCCTAGCCCGCAAGCAACCCATCTGTTTTATGAATGGATTAATAGCTCGACTGTTGATCCTAATTGCTCAGTAATATCCTGTACAACAGTTCTTACCCAGGAGATGATGAGAAAGAGGAAGGATCTCTCCTGTCACATCCAGGCCTTTTGTCTACACCGGGGATACCTAGGTCCATATCTGATTCCCTATTGTCACATTCCCAGATAATCCCATCTCATCCCAATCACCCAGCCATTTCCATACTGATATCACTGGAGCCGCCCCAGGCCCTGTCGCAACTTGGAAGTTTCCAGGATGCCCAGGATGAAGGTGAAGTTCATTGGCTAAAGCATACACCCAATCAGGTGTCGCCAAAGACTCACCATTGGTCCAGCCGATGTCCAGCCTTCGTGGTCATCAGCGGAACCTCCCATCTCCCCTCCCAGTCACCTCCCCTCCTAGTCACCTCCCATCCCCTCGGGACTGAGGTGACTCTATATAACCTGTGGACTAGCTACCCACAGGTGTGCTTTCTACTCAGCAACCCCCATTACCCGCTGTATAGATCCATCCCCGATTCCTGATCAGTTTCGGGTCCTCCCCCACTCCCTCATTCGTCGCCATCGGAGTCTTCCTTGGAGTCTGCGAGAGGTAGTATCACCCTGTATGTTTATCCTTATATGTACCCCTATCGATCTATCTATATTTCTTTAGACCTGTGTGAATGTGTGATTGTTTTATGTTTTTACCTCGTGTGAAAGAACTATTATTTCAAATAAATTACAATTGATTTTATTAAATTAGAGTCCAGTTTATTGAGCATCACTCTCTGAATGGTTGAGCCTGGTATACATTGATAAAAAGATTCCTATTAAAGCCAAGTGTCCATTAAACTAATTCCCCAACCTCGTTTTGAGGGCATTTTGGCTTACAAAGGTTCTGTAAAAATTTGTGAACCCGAGGAAGGATTGGAGCTGTCTACATGTCCTTGGGGCAGCCCATTCTAATACTGCCTGTACCTTGGCCGGGTCCATCGCCAATCCCTTCCCCGACACCCGAAACCCCAAGTAATCCAGTTCGGTCTTATGGAATTCACATTTAGACAACTTAGCATACAACTGATGTTTCAGCAGAGTGCTTAGCACCTCTCTCACTAATTTCACATGAGCCTGCTTGTCTTGCGAGTAAATAATGCTGTCATCCAGGTACATCATCACCCCCTTGAACCAAAACTTACTGAGTACATCATTTATAAAGTTCATGAATACCCCCGGGGCCCCCTGAAGTCCGAAGGGCATGACCAGGTATTCGAACTGTCCCATAGGCGTATTAAACGCAGTCTTCCACTCGTCCCCCTTTGATGCACACCCGGACGTATGCGTCTCTCAAGTCCAGTTTGGTAAAAATCTTGCCCTCCGAGACCGTGCTCAACAAGTCTCGGATTAGGGGGATGGGGTAGGCGTTGCTCGTGGAAATCGTATTAATCCCGTGAAAGTCTGCGCAAAGCCTAAGCGAGCCATCCTTCTTCTTCCTAAACAGCACCGGGGCCGCATGGCGGGCCGTTGCCGGCCTGATGAATCCTCTCTCCAAATTATGGTCTAGAAATTTGCGGAGCTCCTTCTTCTCTGCGCAGCCGATAGGGTATAGTTTGGCTCTGGGCAGGGGTTCCCCCGGGATTAGTTCTATGGGACAGTCTGTGTCCCTATGGGGAGGCAATTGGTTCGCTCCTTGCTCGCTAAACACTCCCATCAAGTCCCGGTAGGCCTTTGGGACGGCGTGGGTCTCCTCCACTGACATGCACGCCCTCTCCTTTGCCACCAGCGTCCGCGGCCCCCAGGACGGGTCCCAGAGGTGCGCGTTGCAGAGGGGGTCTATGAACCTGATAGTTTGTTGCCCCCACCTTATACAGGGTTCGTGCTTCGCTAGCCAGCCTACCCCCAGGACTAGGGGGTAGGAGCACGAGGGGGCGATGACAAAGGATTCCTGATCCCAGTGTTCCTCAATCCCCATTGGCAAAAACTGGGTTTCTAGTCTGCACGGCGCCCCCCGCATCACCGATCCGTCCATCTGCTCGAACTGCATCGGACAGGGCAGGGGGGAGCTCTCGAGCCCTAGAGCTTCCACTAGGTTAGGGGTGATCAGTTCTCGGTTACACCCTTTAGAGCAGGTCGTTCTCGTTTCCCGCCGGCTCGGACGCCCAAGCCAGGTCGCTCAGCTCCGCCGACAGCAGGACATCCTCCTCTGGCTCCTCCATCACGGCAAGGCTGCTCTTCACCACTTCCTTAGGGTGGCTGGTCGTTTTCTTCAGTATCGGGGTGTTTGTCTTCAGCCCCCCGGTTGGGGCTTTAGGAGGGGCTGGGCAGTTGGAGGCGAGATGGTTCGGGTCCCCACAGCGGAAGCACTTGCGAGGCCCCGCCGGCGCCCCCCCATGACTTTCTTAGGCTCAGCCTTGGCTGCAGGGGGAGTTTTCTGCGGCCCTTTTCCGGACTGGTGCTGGCGTTGCATCGCCACCCGCTTCATGTTGGTCTCGACCTCTCCTGCCAGTTGTATCCATCCTACCAAGGTGGTGGGTCTGGCTTGGGTGAGGGCCCGATCCAGGATGCTCGCACTCAGCCCCCGGGTGAAGTGTTCGATTTTCATCAGCTCACACAACCCTCACACCTTTGCTGCGTTGGTTCGGAACTCTGCGGCGTACTCACGGATGGTCCGGGAACCTTGTTGCATGTCTCTTAAGGTGGCTAGAGCTCACGTCTCCTGGAGGGGGTCCTCGTACTGGGCCAGTAGAGCCTGGAGAAAAGTTTGTACATAGTCCAATTCCGGGCTCATGGCCTCGTACAGGCTCACGTACCACCTTTTCGCGGCTCCCTTTAGTTTCGACCCCAGGTAGTCTACTCTGCTGAACTTGTCGGGGAAGGTGTTCCCCCAGTAGTACATATAGCTGTTTGCCTGAATGGCAAAGTATTCCACCTCTTCTGGGTCCCCGTCGAAGGTGGCATCCAACTCCCTGCCCCAACCTCCGTTTCTTGGGCCAGCTGGAGCTCCCAGCCGCAGTGCTTGCCTCGCTGCCTGTGGCACCACCTGGACCCGTGGTGGGACCATGGGTGGCCGGGCCGGGGGGGGGTTGGGGGGTCTCCGTGGCCCAGCTAAGCCCAGGGCATGGGAGATTTCGGCAGTCATAGCCTGCATCTCGTCCTTCAGGCCCTTGATCGCTCCATCTACTTCCTTTTGGACCATGGCCCGAAACATGTGGGCGTCTTCCTCGGGCATGTCCTTTGGCAGTGGCTCCTCTCCCCCTTTCTCCTCACCCTCGGTGTCCTCCTCCTGCTCTTGGGCATTGAGGGCGGCATCTGCCTAGCCTGACTCCAGGGAACCCGGGTTGGCGAGCTCCATCTCAGCCAGCTGCACTCTTCTCATGTGGCGGGTCAGGATCGCGTCCCTCCGAGCAGGCACCTCGTCCATTGTGGTGGTCAAGGTTCGCGGTCGATACTGCTGGGGGGTGATCACAAGCTGGATGGTTGGAGGGGAAACCACAGCTCGCCTGGTGTTTAGTACGTGCCAAGGTGCCGCCGGCTCTTCCTCCAAATAGGAAAGTTCTCCGTCTCCCGGAATCTCTTCGGCCATCAGGTTACAAAGTTGCCGGGACGGATGAGTTCCAAAGGGAGTCTTTTCAAAATGTCAAGTCTGCAGATTCAATAACGAGTCGATGTAGATACAAAGAATCTAGTTTATTGATACTGGTTACTTGCGACCTAAGCCAAAGCTTGAAAAGACTGAAGGCCGTACTTTAGATATATTTCATATAAGGAATACGTCAAAGGGATTCCTACGGGCCAGGGAATCGTGCGGGGAAAACATTCACACATAGATGTTACCAATACATTCTCATGTTGATTAGAGGCCTAGTGGCCTTGGTACTCTCAGGCTTCCTGTCTTCCCCGGGCCTGAGCTGAGAAGGCTCAGATAAGACTATTCACACATCACCATTTCAAAGCGAGGGAATCTTCTAAAGGAAGGAGGGGGGGGGAGAACAGTGGACAGTTTTCTAGCAGCATTTAGTTATACCTTAGTTTTACCCAGAATGCTCTTGGTGTGAGCCAGAGTTAAAGCCAGACTTGACACTACAGAGGTTAACAGAGTGTGAAGTTACCTCTAAAGTAAAATACTTACGTGTGGAAATAACAACAAAAAATATTGATTTGTACAAAAATGACAATGAGAAACTCTGGTATAAGATCGATGGAGATTTGATAAAATGGAATAAACTGAATCTGTCTATGTTGGGCAGAATTTCTGCAATTAAGATGAACGTCCTACCGAGAATTATGTTCCTGTTTCAAACAATTCCAATAGTGAAAGACAACAAACAATTTAATAAATGGCAAAGGAAACTTTCAGAATTCATATGGGCTGGGAAAAAACCAAGAATTAAAATGAAAATTTTGACCGATGCAAAAAAAAATGGGTGGATTTCAACTGCCTAATTTGAAGCTACATCTTGATGCAGTGTGCCTGGTGTGGATTAAGGAATGGATGACATCAAATAGAAAGTTACTAGCATTAGAAGGACATGGAAATGTTTTTGGATGGCATGCTTACATGTATTATGGGAAAAATAAGATGGACAGCTTCTTCTCACATCACTATATCAGAAGTAATCTGCTGAATACTTGGTTAAAATATAAAAGATATGGGAATGAGAGGAAACCGCTTTGGATTGTGCCAACAGAAGTAATAAAATTGTACTCAGATTTTAAAGAAGAGAAGTATAATCAACTTTTAAAAATTCAAGGAGGAAAGGTGGAATTAAAATCGGCTGAGGAAACACAACAGAAATATAATCGGTTTCAATTGCAACAAATAAAGAGTTTGCTTGAACAGGACATTAAGAGCTATGGAATAAGACAAGATCAAACAGACCTGGAGAGAATGCTGTTTGGAGAAAATGAAAAACTGATTTCAAAAACATATAAACTATTATTGAAATGGTCTACGGAAGAATTAATAGTTAAATCACAAATTATAAAATAGGCGATAAACATAAAGAAATACAGATGGAGTCATGGGAACACTTATGGAAGAACTCTATGAAAATATCTACATGTTATAACATTAAAGAAAATTGTTTTAAAATGCTATATAGGTGGCACATGACACCTAAAAATTTGTCAAAAATGAACAATCAAGTGTTGGATAGATGTTGGAAATGTAAAAGACAAGAAGGATCTTTCTACCATATGTGGTGGACTTGTGAAAAGGCGAAACAATTTTGGCAAATGATTCAGCAAGAGATTTCGAAAGTTTTGGGATATAATATTAAGAAGGCGCCAGACTTTTTTTTGTTGGGATTACAAATGGAAACATTTCCAAAACAAGATAGAACGATAATTTGGTATATGCTTTCAGCTGCACGGACATTATATGCGCAGATGTGGAAACAGGACAAAATACCAGAAATGTGGGAATGGATTTCGAAAGTTATGCATTGGAGTGAAACGGACAAGTTTACAAGAATCTTAAAAGAACAAGACTTAGGGAAGTTCAAAAATGAGTGGGAAAAGTTTCAAAAGTACATTGAAAAACAATGGAATGTTAATGGATATTTGGTGATTTTTTACAATGGTTAATCTCTAAAGAAACTTTATATGGATTATAGTAAAAAAGTGAGATCATTGGACTATATCTTTCATTTTTTTGTTAATGACTAAAGGACTATTATGAAGATGGATTATAATTATAACCTATGGTTTTTGGTTTTTGGTTTTCTATGAAGTAAGATTCTTTAATAGATAAAGTTTATTACCTTTTTAACAATTTAAATAAAATGCACTGCCAGGGGTCACCAAAAGGGGGGAGGGATGGAGAAAATGTAATGTATGTGTATTAACTTTTAATAATGTACTAGGATAATGTACTATTACAATATATTACAATATAATAAATTGTTTTAAACACATCTTGTCTCCTAGACTCCTCGTGAATATCTCCATGAAGCTGTTGCTTGAGGCCAGCCAGAGGTTTGGGCTGGGCTCTCATCAGTATGTGGATGACATCTCTATCTAGTGCTCCCAGCTGATTCCCGGGAGGCCACAGAAACTCACAACCAGGAGGCAGTTTAGGAGTGGATGCAGGCTAATAAACCAAAGAGGAATCCCAACAAGATAGAAGAGCTACTGGTGGGCAGAAGGTCTAATCCAGGACATAGGGTGTCCACTGTTTTGGATGCACTCCAAGATTCACTGGGTCCAGAAGACTGCAGCCAGGATGCTAACTGGAGTTTGTTGTAGGGACCACAACACTCCTGTCGTGGCCCACCTACACTGGCTCCCAATTTGTTGCCAGGCACAATTCAAAGTGCCCTATATAATCTGGGACCAATATACCTGAAGGGCCTGCCTGATCTCTTGTGAACCTACCCAACCACTGTGATCATCAACGGAGGCCTGTATGGACCTCAGGCCTTCTGATATTAGGCAGGTGGAAACCCGGTAGGAGAGAGCCTTCTCAGTCATGGCACCAAAGCCTTGGAACTCTCTCCCCAGGGAGACGTATCTGCCCCCTTCGGTTGCCATCTTCTGCCCACAGGTGAAGACTTCTTTTGTTTTGTTTCGTGTGTTATTCCCTCAACAATCCCTCTTTCTTAATCATGTTTTAAAAAAAATTGAATCCAACAAGGGCATAATCAGGCTTTGATGCCTGGGGGGTCAGGATCTCAGACTGCTGTACCCCCCCCCTCCCCAGTTGTCTTTTCAAGGTGGTGGCTTTGATGCCTGCTTCACCCTTCTTCCCAGCTTCCTGGGTCCTTGTGGGATGCTGCCAACCAGTGTGGCTCCGCAGCAGAGCCCCCACCCCTGCTGGACCATGTGGTGGGTGTAGCCTGCTCGGGGAGTGTCCCAGGTCCATTCCCATGGCCCAGGGCTGGTCCGGCTCCATCCTCCCTGCTAATGGTTGGGGCCTGGGCGGCCTGCCCAGAAGCCCACTTTCAGCCTAGCTGGGTTGGGGGCCTCTGGGCAGGTGATCATTTCACCTCTCTTCCAGAAGCCTTCAGGTGAAAGAAAAAATACAGGGGTAGGTATTCTGCCGCTGCAATTTGTTTGTTTTGCATACAAAAAAGTGCCGGTGCTGCTGTTTATGCTTCATTTAGCAATTCTTTGCTTCCTCATCTATTTTCCTGTCTCTTCCTTCTGGGTCTTCCCCCTCCTTATTTTATACTGTAGCTTTCTCCTTTGTTCACTCTGAAAAAGTAAATTCTCTTTATTGGCAAACGTATCAGTGTGCTAGAAGAACTGATGACCTGTCGCCCGCCTCTCCTACAAGCATGTCTGTCCACATTATTCTATAATGTCTCCTTTTTGTGTAGGAGAAAAATGTTTCCTTTAAAACTTTACCTTTAGCACTGAATAAAGATCAACTGAAGATGAGCATGATGTTTTACCAACAATCTGCATAAATATGAACTTTCAAAATCTCTAGATGTATCTGTCCCGCTGCACGTGTGGAACTCTCCTGCCCTCCAGGGTGGACTTCCCTGTTTGTTTTGGTGCAGGAAGCTGCTACCCGCTTGTAACTGTGGTCTGCCCTTGGAAGTAAACATGGAAGCATGTGCACATCAGAAACCTGCAAATGCCTGCACATTTCACAACGGTGTGTGTGCTGTCTGTGTCACTGTGACACGAAGCTCTCTCCAGGAATGCTCTCTGTCTCTTGGTTGAGTTCTTTCCCCACTGGTTGTGGAACTACTTCGGAACTTGTTTGCGAGTGCATAATGGATTTTAGCACCATTTTCTTTTTGTTTTTTCCCCTGAAAATGTGAAATCACGAGGAAAGGCATTAGTGCTCGTTGTCCAGTGTTGCCTGTCCCAATTGCAATAGGCTGTCTCCATATTTTGAATCCCTGAGTATCGTGATGCAACAGATGAGGTGGTGGTCAGGGATCTGATGAGATTAGGCTAAATTACATGATGATTCCTAATATTTTAAAATTTCCTTTTGCTCCCTTTCAGATATGAATGTATTATCTAAACCCTTTGCCAGGGATCAGTGGGTCCCCTGCCGGGGGCTGTGCATGAAGCTTTGGAGGTCCCTTTTCTCTCTAAAAGACACTCAAACATGAGATGAGCTCTCTGGGGCTGCATCTAAGAGTTGCCCTGGGAAGGAGAAACCTGGGAAGTCCCAGCTGATGGGCAGGAGGACTTGGAGGGGGGTGGGGGGTGGGGTGGCACACAGTGGGTGGATGGATCCCAGCCCAAAAACGCTGGAGTGGGTTGGTGCCTTTGTCTGCTGCTCAGGGACTGAATTTATGAAATAAAGCATCAGCACAAAAGGAGCATGGGTGGTTTTGTCTCAACAAGGCCATCTTTTAAGACCTCGCTTCCTTGGGCAGCTGCACCAGGCAGAACCAAATATTGAAAGCATCTCACAGATGCTCCAATGTCAGGTTCCTCCTTCCGTGCTGAACCCGTCTTCTGACATCATAACACATGTCCCCCCCCGCCCCTCCCTCCCCACATCTCCTTAGGAAGTGGAATGGGGGAAACCTGGTGATGTCAGAATATCAACAAAACACCACAAAATTACCTCCTCAGAATATGGTGTCAATGGAAACGGTGTTTCTTGGAGTTGGCTGGAGAAACATGACCAAGGGCTGCTGTGCTGAGCAGTCGCTGGACCACTGGGGTCTTCGTGTCATAATTCCTTCTGTCCTGCAGCCTTCCTTTTAGCAGTTTGGGCTTTACTTACTTTAAGATCGGTAGGGCAGCTTTTCAATTATGAAATATTCTGCTTCCTTCTTGAGAACGGCAAAGTAATGATGTTTAAGTAATAAAGGGCCACCTTAAATTGTGTGACCTGATTTTTAGTGCTGAAATGCCAAGACAGACAAAGCCGGGGTGGGGGTGGGTGGGGAGGGGAGGGGGATCACCTTCTTGGCTGCTTGCAATCCATCATGCCTGCTTTCTCCCATTCTGTCCTGCCATGGGCTGACTACTGCCAATTCCCTCCAACACAGGGCCCAGCCTCCTCTCCCAGAGTGCACTTCAGCTCGGTTCCAAACCTGAAGGGTCATTCCAGTACTCCTCTAGCTACCATAGCAACCAGACCTTGGCCCTCGGGGAGACAGCAGCAGCCTCACAGCTCCCAGCCCGAAGCAGCCAGCCCAGATCCGCTGTGCAGAACTACAGCCAGGTATGTCTTCAAAAGGAGCCTCCTGCTGCCCCTGGAGGTCCAAATGCCACTCAGAGGAGGGTTCGGATGGGGAAATGCACCGGGGGCTTGGTGGGGCTGTGTAGACAGAACCATTCCTAAGGAACACTTGCTTTGCCTGGTGGTTGTCGAAGGCCTGAGCACACAATGCAATGAATCCAATCAGTGCCGTATTCAGTGAATGATTCAGAATAATGCAGAGCATAGTCAAGCATTTATACATTAGCAGAGAAAGTTAATTTTATCACAAGTTATTTTTAGCTGTTAAGAAGACCCCAAAGGTTAACTTGTGGTTGTGATCCGTGTGATTTTCAGTAGGTCACATAGGAAGTGCTCTTACAGCTGGGGGTGCATGAAACCTCTCTGTTTCTCACCTGGTCTCTTTCTACTGACCATTCCCTCATGGGCGCAACACTGACCTTTGGAAGCAGAGAGGTCTTTTCCCGTGCAGATCGGAACCATTCCTCTCTGTTGTGGGTTTGTCCGTTGCCAGCTGTCCTCCTCCTGCAGAATCTTCCACTCTGCGTAGCACGAATGACTGAATGATGTCGATTGGAATCACTGCCATGCATTTCCTGTGCAGACAGCTGAACTCTATGAGAGGCTGCACAGCCTATCAGGCTGCTCCCCCACCCTCCCCCCTTTCTCTCCCCCTGGCTCCAGATTCACTACCTTGAATAGTCACTTGGCGTTTTAGTGTCATTCAAAATAAGGGATATTTTTGGGTAGTCTTGCACCTGCACTGTGCTGAATTCAGGTGGCCAGTTATTATTTATTGATGCAGAAAATTTAAGTGCCAGGTCTCCAAAGTCCAGTTTGGGGTAGCTTACAAGTAAAAAACAGTAATAGAAAACAATTAAAAAGATTATCACTATAAAACTAAACAAGCCATTGATACAGGAAGCTGCTGTTAGTCTGTAATCAGAATGCCTGGCCCCAGCATTCTCCGGAGTGGGTCACATAGCATTTAAAATTGGCTACATTGTTAAGTGTGTGAGCTGTTCTCACACATGCACACTCTGGCCTTCCTCTCTCAGGTACTCATCAAGTTGGCACATGCTCAGCACTCCATAGGCAGCCATGTGCACAAAATTCTCCTGTGGTATCTTGACAACCTACAATTCCTACCTTATGACATTCTTACTCATGTAGTACAATTGGATCACTGCTGGGAACTGAAAATTTTATCTGCCATCTTGGGTACTGTATGGATTTATAGCTGTTTAAGGTGTTTTAATGTTAATTTGATTTCTGTTATTTATTGTTTCTTTCTGTTGTACACTGTCCTGAGCCCTGCTTTAGGGAAGGGAGGCTTAGAAATCTAAATCTATAATAATCATTCTCCTGTCATGGTGGCAAATCTGCCTATCCTGATTGGTTGGGGCTCGGTGGGACTGTTGGGTATCAACCTTTGGCCCATCAAACCATCTATCAAGAGTATGCTCCTCTCTCCCACTGGGAGGGTTTCCTTAGAGCCCAGGGCTGCTTCCTGGGAAGTGCTAGC
This sequence comes from Heteronotia binoei, assembly GCF_032191835.1. Classification (NCBI taxonomy): domain Eukaryota; kingdom Metazoa; phylum Chordata; class Lepidosauria; order Squamata; family Gekkonidae; genus Heteronotia; species Heteronotia binoei. Next base: position 137,976,580 of record NC_083229.1, read on the forward strand.
CAGAGGCAATCCAGGCTGCTTTTGTCAGGAAAGGCAGAGGCCTCAGAGGAATATAATGCCATACAGTCCACCCTCCAGATCAGTTATTTTCTCCAGGATGGGAGAAGGATCTGTTGTCTGGAGTTAAGACTGCAGAGGTCAATTCCCCTTGAGGTGTGTGTGGGGGAGTGAATGCCTTCACTTGGGTGGGTGGGAAGTCAGCAACGGTGGGGGTCACTAACCCAGAGGACTTGAGCGATACCTTTCCAGGTTGGTGGGAAATCCCTGGAGATTCTGTGGCAGAAGCTGAGGAGGGCATAGGAGTTAGGGCTTCAGAGTGGGGTCCGCCAGACCCAGGTTCTTGCTGTGAAAGCTGACTGGGTGATTTCAGACCAGTCACACACTTCCGGCCTAACCTGCCTCATGGGGTTGTTGTTAAGGTCAAAGGGGCGAGAGGAGAATGGTATAAGCTGCTTCCCCTCACCCTGTGAAGAAAGACTCCTTTATCTAAGTAGAGGACATAGGGGTGCCAACTCCAGGTTAGGAAATTCCTGGATATTTAAGGGGTGTGGCCTGGAAAGATTTGAGGAGGGATGGGACCCCAGACAGGTACAATGCCATTTCCTCCCATGGAAACACTGTTGCCAGTCTGCAGGTGAGGGCTGGAGATCACTCAGAATTACAACTGCTCTCCAGATGGCAGAGATCAGCTCCCACTGGGGTGTATGTGTAGGGGGAAAGAATGCCTTCACTTGGGTGGGTGGGAAGACAGCACAGGTGGGGGGGGCACACACCCCGAGCCTCCTTCTAGAGCCCATTGTATTTTTCTTCACAATGGTTCTTACTCCTAGTAAATAAATAAATAAAAACATAAAACCAATTAAGATAATTAAACTAAACAACAACAAAAAAAATTAAAACAGTCAGGAAGGAGGGATCATTACGGAAACAGCAAACCAAGTGAAGAACTCTTTGCCCGCTGGCAGAGGATGGCTGCAGAAAGGGACAGATTAATTTCCCTGGTTGGGAGAGGGATCCAGAGTTTGGGTGCCATGTCAGAGAAGGCCCTCTCTTGGGTTTCCACCCACATCATCCTAGAAGGCAGGGCCACCTGAAACAGGGCATCCAATGATGACCATAGAGGTTCACAAAGGAGTAGGCGGTTCTTCAGGTATGTTGGTCCCACAACATACAGAATTTTGAAGGTTGAGAGCAGCACACACATTGAATTGTGCCTGGAAACAAACTGGGAGCCAGTGTAGGAGGGCCTAGTTTGGTGTGAAGTAGTTCCTGCCATGCTCTCCAGTCAACATCCTGGCTACAGCATTCTGCACCAAGGGAAGTTTCTGAATTCTTCTTAAGGGCTGCCCTACGTAAAGTGCATTGTGGTTATCTAATCTGGATGTACCTATACATCTCCCATTGCATATCCACTCACTCCACCTTCAAAAGTGACTTCAGAAATGTTATTGACTGTAATAACTCTGTCATGGTTACTTTAGGACCTGATTTCTCTTCCCAGCCTGCATCATGAGGCCAATCAAAAGCACTCATTCTACAGATCACATATTTGCTACGTTTAAGTTTGACACTAAACAAATAAAAATAGGACAGAATTAGCAGCTGACTTTTAAAAAGTCCTATGAAAGTCTTGAAATAGTTAAGCTGCATGCTCAAACTGTAAAGCAGTTATGTATATATGAGCATAAGAAGAGCCTTGCTGGATCAGACCAGTTGTCCATCTAGTCCAGCCTCCTGTCTCACACAGTGGCCAACCAGTTCCCCTGGAGAGCTGACAACAGGGCACAAATCAGAAGAGCGCTGCTAGATCAGACCACTGAGGGTCATAGAATCACAGAGTTGGAAGGGACCTCCAGGGCCATCTAGTCCAACCCCCTGCACTATATAGGAAATTCACAAATCCCTCCCCCCACACATCCATCCCCAGTGACCCTTGCTGCATGCCCAGAAGATGGCGAAAGCCTCCAGAATCCCTGGCCAAAATGGCTGCTGGAGAAAAATGGCTGACTGGGCCTAAAGTGGCAATCAACATTTCCCTGGGCGTGTCAGGAAAGGCCACAAGAACTACTGATGCAACCCTTTCTGCCCTCCTTCTCATGATCTGCCTAATTCACAGAATCAGCATTGCTGTCAGATGGCCATCTTGCCTCCGCTTAAAAACCTCCAAAGAAGGAGAGCCCACCACCTCCTGAGGAAGCCTGTTCCACTGAGGAACTGTCAGGAAGTGAGGGTCCATCTAGTCCTGTCTCACACAGTGGCCAACTAGTTCCTCTGTAGGGCCAACAACAGGACAGAGAGGCTGAGGCCTTCTCCTAAGAAGAACATCAGAAGAGCCCTGCTGGATCAGAGCAGGGAGGGACCATCTAGTCCAGCCTCCTGTCTCACACAGGGGCCAGCCAGTTCTTCAAGAGGGCCAACAACAGAGCAGAGAGGCCGAGGCCTTCATAAAAACATCAGAAGAGCCCTGCTGGATCAGGCCAGTGAGAGGCCATCTAGTCCAGCCTCCTGTCTCACACAGTGGCCAGTCAGTTCCTCTGGAGGGCCAGCAACAGGGCAGAGAGGCTGAGGCCTTCCCCTGAGAAGAACATCAGAAGAGCCCTGCTGGATCAGACCAGTGAGGGTCCATCCAGTCCAGCCTCCTGTCTCACACAGTGGCCAGCCAGTTCCTCTGGAGAGCCAGCAACAGGGCAGAGAGGCTGAGGCCTTCCCCTGAAAAGAACATCAGAAGAGCCCTGCTGGATCAGACCTGTGAGGCTCCATCTAGTCCAGTCTCCTGTCTCACACAGTGGCCAACCAGTTCCTCTGGAGGGCCAATCACAGGCCATAGTGGCCAAGGTTTTTCCCTGAGAAGAACCTCAGAAGAGCCCTGCTGGGTCAGACCTGGGAGTAGGCTTCCCAACCCTCCCGCCCTGGTGGGCGACCCCAGGATTTCCACCCTCTTCCCCCGCTCCCAAAAAAACTGGAAGCGGGGGGAGGGGGAAACAGCGCCGGGGAGCATGGCGAGCCGCCCATCCCAGAGCGGACGAGGCTGCCGCGCTGCTGCCACCCCCTCCCCGCCTACCGCAGCTGCTCCTCCGAGATGGGCCCAGGCTGAGCCCATCTCGGAGGAGCAGTCAAGAGGCGGCAGCAGCGCAGGGGAGGGCGAGGCAGGCCAGGAGCATGGCGAGCCGCAAATCCGGGCCCTTCTAGGACCCGGACTCGTGGCTCACCATGCCCCCGGCCCGCCTCCACCCCCCCCTCCAATTTCACCCCAGAGGCGGAGCGGAGTGGGCGAGGCCGCCGCACCACTGCCGCCTCTTCTCTGCTCGCCGTGGCTGCCATGTGAGTACCTGAGATGAAATTGGAGTGCATCCCCCACCCTGTTCCTCTGACCGCGGACGAATAATACATGGAGGCTGCGAGAAGAGGCGGCAGCGGCGTCGCTCGCTCCAAGACGGGGCGGCTCGCCACGCTCCCCGGCGCCGTTTTCCCCCCTCCCCCCAGCTCCACCCCAGTGTCTCCTGGCTCCACCCCCAAAGTCTCCTGGCTCCACCCCCAAAGTATCCAGATATTTCTGGGGTTGGACTTGGCAACCCTACCTGGGAGGGTCCCTCCAGTCCAGCCTCCTGCCTCACACAGTGGTTTCTGAACAGCCAGCCGCAGGCAGAGAAACCAAAGCCTTCCCCTGTTGTGGCATCCTGGCTCTGGGACTCAGAGGCTGACTGCCTCTCTTTGTCAACTCTTCACCCAGACCCATAGCCACAGGGGGGCATGGGGGCATGGCCCCCACAGACCTTTATGGCCCCTCCATTCCCCGCCCCCCCGCGCTCTCTCCACGCTGCTTTGGCGGCTCCCACCCCACTCCACGGGCTCCTGCCTCCCCCTCCCACCCTCCCAACTCACCAACATGGCGAAACAGGGAAGAGCGGGCTTCAGAGGGCAAGGCTACCAGAGCCAGCACGGAGATCAGGGCCAGAGTGGGGGCCACCAGAGGTAGGCTTCCCAATCCCCATGTCCCAGTGGAGGAACCCCCGGTTTTACAGGCTTCCCCCGGTTTTACAGCCAGCTGACCGGCAGGGGAAGCCCCGCCCCCACAGCCACCATGCAGCTCTAGATCTTGGGCAGGTTTAGAAACTTGCAAACAGGTCAGTTTCAAAATGTGTATGTGTGTGTTGTGTGTGCCTTTAAAGTTGAGCAGGAAGTACTTCATGGGAAGGGTCAGCAACACAGTCCCTGGTTGGTTTTGTTTTCGATTCAGAGCAACTTAAGTGTGTGTGTGTGAGAGAAAGAGAGAGCAGCGTAGCCCCAGTTCTTTTCAGATGTCCTTATGGAGGAACCAGACCCAGTAAATGTGTGTGTGAGAGAGAGATGGTTGCCAATCCCCAGGTTTGGAGGCCCTCCCCTCCCCCGCTTTAGGGTCACCAGAAAGCAGCGGCAGGGTGGGGGAGGGAAATGCCTACTGGGCAATTATTCCCTGTGGAGAACGATTCCCATAGGGAATAATGGGGAATTGATCCGCGGGTATCGGGGGCTCTGGGGAGGCTGCTTTTTGAGTTATAGGCACCAAATTTTCAGTATAGCATCTAGTGCCTCTCCCCAAAATAACCCCCAAGTTTCAAAATGATTGAACCATGGGGTCCAATTCTATGAGCCCCAAAAGAAGGTGCCCCTATCCTTCATTATTTCCTATGGAAGGAAGGCATTTAAAAAGGTGTGCTGTCTCTTTAAATGTGATGGCCAGAATTCCCTTGGAGTTCAATTATGCTTGTCACACCCTTGCTCCTGGGTCTGCCGCCAATGTCTCCTGGCTCCACCCCCAAAGTCCCCAGATATTTCTTGAATTGGACTTGGCAACCCTAACCATCCCAATTTTTTTCCCCGTGGGCCCCCCATCTGGAATTTTCTGGCTACGGGCCTGCAAAATTTTATAAACTTCTTAGTCCTCTCTTTTCTAAACTGAAAAGTCCCAGTAGCCTCTGCAGCCTTTCCTCCTGGTAAAGGGGCCCCAGCCCCCTCATCCTCCTCTGCACTTCCCCCAGCTCTGCAGTGTCCTTGTGGCAATGGGGCCGGGATCCGAACTGCACATCCAGTATTATTCCACATGAGGCTGCACCAGAGATCTTTGTCTGTACAGGGGCATGATGAGACTGGCCATTTTATTTTCAGTCCATTTCCTAATGATCCCTAGAGCAGTGGTTCTCAGCCTGTGCCCTGCGGCCCTCCCAGGGAGCCATGGCATATTTCTAGGGGGCCACAATAACTGCCACATTCTTGGGGGGGGGATTCCACCATAGGTTTCTGAGAGGGGGGCACCAGAGTTAACTGCCAGTCTGTCATGATTGAGGCCTGCAGACCCCAGAAAGCCTGAGCTAGATTAGGCTGTGGGCCTACAGTTCCCAGATACCCTCTGTGCCTTGTGATTGGGCAGTGGAGAAATGGAGGGAAACTGAAGCCAATCACAGGCGAGAAGAGGTGGGGCCTGGGCAAAAAGCAGAGGTAGAGCTGGGGGGAGGGGGGGCTGCTGCAGGCAGAGGGACCCCCCCAAGACCTCCCACTCCCCACCCCCAGGGAGGGGCCAGGGCGGCTGTGAGCCTCGTGGGGGGGAGGGGTTGTGGTTTTGTTGCCAGCCCCCATCCACTGCTTCGTGTTTTACCTCATCTGATTGGCTCCATCATCACCGTTGTGACCCCCCCCGAGACACACACCCCCTGTGTGTTCCTCTTGCCTCAGTGGGCCAGGCAGGGGCCAGCCTCGCCTGAGGAGGGGGCTTTGAGCCCTCCTTGGTCCAGCCCCGGCCCCCTGTCCCTCATGGCCAGCCTGGCCTCAGCCCCACATCCCATACTCTGCCCTGATGTCAGCAGCAGAAGCAGGGCCACGCCATTGGCCGTAAATGTCTTCATAAAAAGGGCAGTCTGGGACACCTGGAAACAAACCAAATGTGTTGATAGTACACAGACTGAGATATTTTCCCTGCTAAATCATTAATTATGTGATTTTTAAAAAAGAGTCAAGAATATCCTGTTGAGGCCAGGGTTTTATTCTGTCCCCCTCGGACAGGCCTATGCCCGTGTGTCTGATATGGATGGCCACATTTTCAGAGGAGACCCCGTGGCCATGGAAGCCGCATCTAAAGGATGCAGTTTAGATTAATCAACAGTGCAGATGGTAAAGCATCCTTTTCAGCTGCGGGGGGGGGGGTGAGGTAAATGAGGCTCAGAAGGGGGCCATGAGTGTCGGTGGGGGGAGTTGAGAGCCCCACCCTAGAGTGCACCTTTTTAACCACTGCAGCAAACTGTGGGTTGACATTTTCATTGTGCTTTCCACTGCGACACGAAGGTTTTCCTCTCAGTCTCAACACGTTCAGACCCCATTTGCCTAGACTTGAAGCTAGGAATTTTTTTTTCTTCCAATGTGCATCACCTTATATTTGCCAGCATTGGACTTCATTTGCCTCATTGTCACCCACTCACCTGATTTGTGGAGATCCTCTTTGAAGAGCTTCACAATCAACTTTGGGTTTCACCCTCCTGGATAATTTTGTGCTGAGTGCCCACTTGGCCACTAGACTACTCACCCCTGGTTCCAGATCATTTATAAACAAATGAAAGAGTACTGGCTCCTATACCAACCCTTGTGGGACTCCACTGCTTACTTCCCCCCAACCGTGAGAACCGTCCATTTCTTCCTGCTCCCTGACATTTCACCAGTTTTTAGAGAACCTGTCCTTTTATCCCATGACGGCTAGGTTTACTCGGGTGTCTTTAGTGAGGTACCTTGTCAAAACCCTTTTGAAAGTTCAAGTATATAATGTCTACCTGGTCACCGTTGTCTATCTGCTTGTTTACTTTCTCAAAGAACTCCAAAAGATTGGTGAGGCAGGAGGACTCCCTTTGCAGTAGCCATGCTATTTCCCCCTTAAGATGGGCTTTTTTTGTCGAAAAAGCCCAGCAGGAACTCATTTACATATTAGGCCACACCTACTGACACCAAGTCAGCCGGAACTGCATTCCTGTGTGTTCCTGCTTGAAAAAAAGCCCTGCCCTTACGAGGCTTTGTTCCTCTTGGTGCTTAATTATTCTGTCTTTGATTACAGTTTCTAGTAAATGTTCCTAACTGACCTGCAGTTTCCTGGATCACCCCTGGACCCCTTTTAAAAAATTGGTGTAACATTTGCTACTGTCCCAACTTCTTTTACATGGTTTTTGTTTTTGTGTATAGGTGTGTGTGTGTGTAATCTTATCTATCTATCATCTATCTATCTATCAATCATCTATGGTCATGCACAATGAATTTATTCTCTTTCTCCAGTCCTCTGGAACAGCGGTGAATTTAATGCTAGTTTACATATAAGGCTCAGTAAATCAACTGTCTCACATCTGAGTTCCCTGAGGACTCTTGTCCTCAGGACCTGGAGGCTTATTGGTTTATAACTTCCCCAACAGGTCTAGGTCTAGTGTCAAGTCGGCAGATTCAATAACGAGCCATTGTTGATACAAAGAAGCTACTTTATTGATACTGATACTTGACAGACTTGACATCTAGATGATCATCTCTGGTCCCCTCAATTTGACTCAGTTCTTCAGACTCTCTTTCTGAAAACGGGCTGTGGCCTGGGGCTAGACTGCCCACAGGGGACGTAGAAGCCAAACGAATAACTGAGCTTCTCTGCCATCTCCCCTTGGTTGCTTTATTCCTTGATCATACTGATACCACCAAGTTGTGACAAGAAAATCAAGAAGACAGCCCATATGCAACCCCTGGAAAACACCTAAATAAAGGGGTTGGGAGGGTGGGCCAAGCCATCCGATGGCCAAAGAGGGCAGGCAGAGGTGAGGCTGTGATCTAAGTAGCTGCTGGCCATCCCTGCCCTCCAACCCACTCCAGAGATAGCCCATAGGGCCAGCACCAGGAGGGGGTGGGCCCCTGCTTCCTGCGCTTGGCGTGGCCTGCCCCCACCCCCTCTCCACAGCGCCACAAATGGGAGCTGGTTGAATCTGGATCCCTGCTTGTCTTGATGCTTTTTAGGAACCATCCATCAAAATCTCTTTTTTGCATGCCTTATTACTTACTTAAGTTTGCCCATGTCTCTTCTGCTCAGTTCATTAGGGCAGACCTTCCACTTTTTAAAAGACACCTCTTTACTTGTTATAGCTTCCTTGACTTGCACTGTTAACTTGGCAATGCCTTTCCTAACCTGTGGATATGAATTGACAGCTCAGACAGGGCAGAGGAAATTGAAGAGTTCTTCTGCATTCCCAGATAATTCAGGAATGCTACTAAAAGTCCATGGGTCTGAAGCAACTTGTGAACTATAACCTCAGTTCAGTTTTTAGGTGGTTTGTCAGTGCCTTGCAGATAGTCTATGAGAAAAGTCTTCTTCTCCCAAGTGTGTCCCTTTAGCCTCGCAGCCTCCGTGGTTGTGCCCTGGCTGGCTGGCCCTGCTCTCCTCAGCTCTCGAGCTAGGGCTTGGCTGGAGGGGCCCCCAAGGAAGCCCCCAGGTTGCCCCGTAGAGGCAGGCAGCGGCAGACCACCTCTGGTGGAAACCCCACCAGGGACAGGTTGCCTGAAGGTCCCTGTGACTCGGCAGCAAAACAAACACAAAAACATGGCTGGGGAAATTAATCATACTTTAGAAAAGAACTTGTATTTTGTAAGTCACCTTGGGCAAGTTCCATGGAGAGGTGGCATAACATTTTCTAAATAAATAAGCTTCATTCTTGTTTGCCGTCTCATTGTTCTAAACCACTTACTTTAGTATGAAAGTTGACCCCAAATTCCTCTACAAGTACAGCAGCCACAGACATCAACTTTAAGCAAGAGAAAAGGTGTGCCACATATCTTCAGAATACAAATTGTCTGTATCTGTGGCAAAGCATCCAGTGATCCCCGTGTGTGTCTGCTTTGGTGCAAATGTCAGCCCCCCCCCTCAGGGCGAAGCCCCTCCTGCCGGCTGGCTTCAGACATTCCATTTCCCATCCGAAACCTCCACCATGTCCTTTCCTGCTTCTGTTAAAGATCATGGGAATTTTTCTACTTCTGACCCAAATTGAAATAGGATTAAGTCTTTCCACAGAATGTGCTTGAGTACATATAGAACCTGATTTATGAAGGGGTTTTGTAATCTTTCTTAAAGCACAGTTGTAGCTTGCATAATGGCATGGGGAAAGTACAACATATGCAGAGAAGAACACAGACATATTTTAAACATGCTTTCAGCTTATCTACTTCACACTGTTAACAGATACTGTGCAGGGCTATATTAATTCTTACAGCATAATGCAGTTTATTGTAGATACACTGGAAACAGAAATCGTAATTGTACATCCACAGCATGACATCTGAAATTGCACATTCCTTTTGCTTCCAAGGAATTAAATGATGGACACATTTTATCACCATTAGACTTATCTTGTTTTCTACATCAAGCCTCATGCTGTATTGCCTAGAGATGTTATTACAGGCATAGCAGTTGGCTGACATCTCCAATTGAGCTTTCCCTTTCACCATGCTGTTTTGGGGGGGCTTTCTGTTTGTTTGATTTTTGGGAGGCCCCAACCATTTGGACAAGCTCTCCTCAAACCCACTTGAGGGGATGTTCTTGATTGTAGGTAAAACTTGCTCAAACACATGTCCAAGCATTCCTCAGTGAACCAAATGGACAAACCATCAGGTCCCACAGTGCTTTCCAACAGCAGATGGCAGGCATAGCTAAAGGTGTGAAAGTGAGGCTTCTTCCACTGTTTGTTCCCAGCATCTTGTGTTCTAAGGAGCCCTTTATTTTATTTTACTTCATTTCTTCCAAGTGGAGACCCAGAGCAACTCCCATGGTTTTCAGCTCCATTTTCCCCTCACAAGGGAAAAGAGGGAGATCTGGCTGAGAGAGTCTGACTGCCCACAATCACCTGCTGCCTTTCTCTTGGCTTCTCAGATCTCCTCCAACAGGCAAACCATTACGGCCACGCTTGCTCTCTGCTCCTGGACATGGAAGCTGCCATCGCTAGCAGATACTGGTCGACATAGTCTTGCCTTGGGGGTTTTCAGTCCCACCAAAGCCCATGTGCTGTACAGGTCAGAGTATCAGGCTAGCACTGGCCAAATCTGTCAGCCATGCCTATTTGACAGGCTTGTTTGAAGAATAAAACCCAGCTTGTGAGATTGGGCTGAGCTGCTACCAATTAAATATGACATTTGGCTCTGTCTGGTGCTACCAGCGGATCCCAGGGAGGGGTTGGAAACTGAGAACAGGTGCCTGGAGGCAATGTTGGAATGGATGAGGGCTAACAAACTGAAACTTAATACTCCCTTCCCCCCCAAAAAGAGGTCCTACTGTGGGAGAAAAGGTCTGACCCAGTAGTGGGTTATCCTCTGTTCTGGATGGGGTTGCACTCCCTCTAAAGGACCCAGTTCATCATGTGGGGATGCTCCTGAACCCGAGCCTCCTGTTGGATAGATAGGAAGCAGCTGGAGAGCCACCTGCGGCCTTTCCTAGACAGAAAAGCTCACAGAACCAAACTGTGCCACCACTATGGTGCATGCTCCAGTGACAGCTAGAATAGATTACTGCAACATGTTTTGTGTGGTCCTTCCCTTGAAGACTGTGTGGAAGCCATAGTTGGTACAGAACGTGCAGCCAGAGCATTGACTGGTCATAGGGATTGTATCACTCCAATCTTGTTCCACCTACACTGACTTCCAGTTTGCTTCCAGGCTCACTTCAAGGTGGTGGTAGTGACCTTCAAAGCCCTGTATGACCTGAGACCAACATACCTTAATGGCCTTCTTCTGCCATACAAGCCCTTCTCACTCTGACTGTCCTCAGAGACCCTGCTTCTGTCGCCCCTGAGCAACCTGAGGCTAGATGGGCAGTGACCTGGGAAGGGCCCTCTCTGTTGTGGCACCAAAACTTTGGAACTCCCTCCCTCCTGCGAGAGTTGCATCTGTCTCTGTCACCAGCAATTGAAGACCTTTTTTCATTCGGTCTGACATACCCTAATGTGGGTTGTATATGTGTTTTTAATTGAATTTGACATTCTAATTTTATTTTTATTGCTTTAATGTTGTTTATGTTTGCCAGCATGTGGACTCTGATTGGGTGGAAAGGTGGCCTAAAAATGTTCTAAATAAATTAAAACCAATCAGCATCTTGGAAGAGAGCAACAAAAGAAAATGTCTCTAGTAGCAATAAAGTAACAGTAATAAAGTAAGAGTCATCAGTCCCTCTCATGACAATAAGTTTGTAAGTTAATAATGGATGATTGAAGAACTTTTGTCTGTGCTTAACCTACAAACCAACTTCTGTTAGATACCTCAAGTTCTGTGGTTGTATGGAAGAGGGAAATCTGTCTCTTCATAATTTTATAGAGCTCTCTGTTGCCTTTAAACAAGCAGCCTGCACAACCTAAGCTCTTTTAAGTGAGGTGAATATTGGGAATGCTTGAGTGGACGCGCTGGACCTCTGATGCCTCCCCAGTTCTTGGGGTTCCAGGTGTGTCCAGGTGTATTCCACAGCTTCTCGACAGCTGTCAACAACTGGGCCACTCCAACCAGTTTTGAAGTTCATGCCATTCCTAAAATGTCAGCCACCATTTCTGAATATTAGGAGTACCCAGAATGAAGGTGAACAGGTCCTAATCTAGACTGAGCAGCATCCCAAGGCAGTTAGCATGAGGAGTCCTCACCAGGGAGGAGTGTCATTACAAACTCTTCCCCCTGCATTTCTGGGAAGTCTCCCCCAAAGCTGCAGAAATGCTGACCCCTCCCCAGTGGTTCAGCTGTTTCCCGGCCTTTGTGAGAAAGCCCTCGGCCATGAAGTTTGCTCTTCGAGGAAGGGGCTGGAGGTCTGCCGGCCAGTGTGGCTGAGGGGCATTGAGCCCTCGCACCGCACTGCCTCCCTGTAACCCCAGTGGAGACCCCGTCGGTCTTGACCTGGGAAGCAGATCCTGCCGCAGAAGATTCCAGCCAGGTCTGAGTTCTCCCACACAGGCGAAAACGTTGGCTCAAGAAGTTGAGTGCTGGTTGAAGGAGAATGTGGGGTGCAGGCTCTTCTCAGCTCTCCTGAGCCACAAGAGAAAGGAGTACCCCCTGCAGCCTCCGAGAAAGACCCCTCCCTCCCCCACTCCAGGCAAAGATCTACTGAGGTTGCAAACAGGGCAGGGTCTTTGCTTTTCAGCTTAAAAGCTTCTTTTTGCACTCTTTCTGTCTGGCTTCATTGTGTCTTATGGCATTATGTCCTTTGGCTTGACTTTAGTTGAATGAACAACAGAGCCCTCTCCCTCCGTCACTGGTTTGAATACCTTCCTGTGCAGCGTCTTCCTAATGTCTTCTAGCATTTAGGGACACTCTTTAATGGAAGAGCAGCAAGCAGCAGGAGGAGGAGGCAGAAATGGATCTGAAGTGTGGCTTTCCACGGAGGAGCGCGCAGCCATCTCTCGCCTGGGCAGCGTGCTGTTATTAAAGGATTTTAATGTTACCAGATTAACAGCCGCAGATGATCTCTTGAGCCGAAGATCCCCGATAAAAACTGGAATGAAGCAGTTTATGCTGGGAGATAAAGAGGCACATACTATTCTTTGCTGTTCCAGAAGGGACTCAGGCACATAATTGAAATTTGTAATAGGCAGCATCTGCTGAGGCTTTTCTCTCTCCCTCCTCCTCTGCTTCTTTTAATTCCAAGATTTAGGGGAGACTTTGCAGGGGGCTCTGTAGCAGGCAGGGCAACCGAAGCCCTCCAGTGCAAGCGTGCCTGGCAAAGCCCTGTTTTCACAGGGATGCACAGTTCTGTCAAGATGGCCCTTTTTCTCTTGTAGGCCTTGCAAATAAGCAAGCCACAACTGGCCTTCACTGCCGAAGAGCTGCAGCTGTGGGGACTTCTTGTGAGGGAGAGCCAGGCAAAGTGTGCAGTGGGTAGATTGTCATTAGAAAAAGAAAGGCAGAACTGTGTGGTCCTGCAGCAGGAGGGAAAGTGGCCCTTTTGGAACAGTTTGTGTCCCCCCATCACATCTTCCAGCTTATCAGGACCATTTCTTTTCAAGTGGATGCTAAACCCTTTGTGCAGTGGCAAGAAATGATCAGAACGCACCTTTTTAAGGACTAGGGAATAGCTAAGGTGCATTGTTAACCTGTCAGTTCCCAGGCTAACTTTGAATTACAAGGGATCTTTTACTCTTCACCTAAAAACAGCAAAATACCTTGTGAAAGGAACTAGACACAGTCCAAACATTATCTAACTACTTTTATTTCAGCTGCGCAACAGTACAGATTTTAAAGCAACATGCTTTATTACTTTATTCCAAGCCTGAACCTGAATCAAACCTGCCCAAATAGTCACTGTCCAAAAGTCCTTCTTAAAGATCAGTTTTAGTGAAAGCCATCCCATTATGCACACACAGCTCCCCAAAAAAGTGTCCTTTAGAGTCCCGTGACTGATAACATGAAGATTCAACCGATGTATAGTAGGGAACATAGTTACAGAAGGCCAGACATGTATCTCTGCAGTTAGTGGGAGCAAGAGGGTGTCAACGCTTAGAGAACAAGTGATGTGCAACTTTGGACCTTCCAGGTTGTCAGTCCACTCAGCCGGTAACTGTCTTGGGGACTCATTTGACTATTTAAAACCCTGGGTGACAGAACTTTTCATCAATTTAATTTTTTGTCTCTCAGTTCCCAAACTCTCTAACTTGACTCCTGCCCCCCTTTGGAAGGCAGACATGCTTCATTCATTCATTTATATTTAGAATTGTAATCCTAATGCTTTATGTTTCTTCCATGCTCTCTGTCTCTCTCTCCCTACCATGTACCAGCTAGTCTTGGCTGCTCTGATTTCTGGCCTTCTTCAGTACTACAAACTAAAAAACACACTTGACACTTAACTTTCGGCACATAGGCTCTGACCTTACACTTATCTTGATCAATTCTGGACCATGCGGCATACAATAAGACACTGGATGCAATATGTATGCCCTTGATTAAGACATAAGGCTGTAGAATAAGAAGCCTCAAGAATATCTTTAAGTCTTTGTCACTTCATTAAATTTCCTTGTGGTCCAACATTGTTCTATTATTTTATTCTATTCTGTACTATGAGCCAATATGTGTAGTTACCTTTTTGACCTCTGAAGACGACCCGTCTAGGTTGAAACACGTCAGGTCAAGTTGAGTGGGTTCCCATTGTGGTTTTATGATTGCACATAGGATAGAGGCTTATGATGGGCCCTTAAATGGTTTTAGCTTTCTACAATAAATACCTATATGTTGGTTTATGGTGGTGGAGAGCTTGTAAAACTGCCGATTTCCCTCTCCTCCTCCTGTGTCACATGTGGTAGAAGCAGTTGCCTACTGAGAGGTCAGCATTCGGAGGCTGACGGAGGTCCTAATGCTACGTGAGCTTACTTGAGAGTAAGCCTGCAGGTAGCCCTGCTTTCCTAGGGAAGGCGGAATATAAATTGAATAAAATAAAGTTCCTTCTCGACCTCCAGGAGTTACACAGTATGTGTGAAAGAGCCGCCCTTTAGCCACCCTACTCTAACAGTATCCAGTTCAGGTCTCCCCCATCATAGGTTATTCCTATGATGTTCTTTGCACTCTCACTTTTTGTCACTTAATTTTCTGGAATGGATACTTGTGCTTCCTCCCATCCTACCTAAACCAGTACTCCAATTCAGGATTCCTCTGGATGCAGGGGTACCATTTCACAGTCACAGCTAACAACCATTGTTGATAAACCAGTCTGGCCTGGCTTGTCTTTGAGAAAGGTGCCTTAAGGGGGCCAGAAGGAGCAGGTCACAGGGTGTCACAAGAGATTCATGCATCCAGTCACAGAACTTGAACTTAGCACCTTTACAAAAAGCGTTTAGCAACAGAATCCTCCTGGGTTTATCTTGCTAAAGGGGGATTTACAAGCTTTAGTTCTTATGATACAGAAGAATAAGGGGCCGAGTACAGCTCTTTGAGTGTAACTAGCAAAGCAGACAGAACACTAGCAGAAACTTTTTCAATTGAGATAAGAAGTTAGTTTCTTTAGTGAGCTAGACAGAAAAAAAATACAAGCATGAAAAAGGTAACCCTACAAAACCCTATAAAAATGAATGCTAAAATTATCAAATTATGTACATAAGAATATAAGAGAAGCAATGTTGGATCAGGCCAGTGGCCCATCCAGTCCAACACTCTGTGTCCACAGTGGCAAAAGGAAAAAAAAATTGTCAACAGGAGGCAAAAGAAAAAAAGTTGCCATCAGGAGGTCTACTACTAGGGCCAGAACACTAGAAGCCCTCCCACTGTTGCCCGCCCCCCCCCAAAGCACCAAGAATACAGAGCATCACTGCCCCAGACAGAGTTCCACCTATACCTTGTGGCTAATAGCCACTGATGGACCACTGTTCCATATGATTATCCATTCCCCTCTTGAAACTGTCTATGCTTGTAGCTGCCACCACTTCCTGTGGCAGTGAATTCCACATGTTAATCACCCTTTGGGTGAAGAAGGACTTCCTTTTATCAGTTCTAACCTGACTGCGGTTGCACAGCCCATGCTGAGCCTTCCTCAGTAGCTTTTGTTCATCTATGTGCCTGCTTATTCTCTGTTTAATAATGGTTTCCTTCCCACCAACTTACCCAGTATTGATGTCAGACTGACTGGCCTGTAATTTCCCAGATCTCTTCTTGAACCCTTTTTAAAGGTGAGGGTGACATTAGCAATGTGGCATTGTTTTTTACAAATACAGTCTTAAAAGCAATCAGGTTTCAGCTGTTTGTCTCAGCACTTTTAGGAATAATCAAAAAGCTCAAGTTACCCACCAAGTAATCTCACCTATTTTTTTTTGAGACTTCCTTCCAAAGAAATCTGATTTGCTTGTCACGGGAGTGCATGTTTACAGACAAACAGCAATTATTATATTATCTCTAAATCTTGTCTTTCATAATCATGTGATATTTAGATAACTGATTGGTACATAACTAAATAAGAGATAAGCAACATGAGTGCTGATTAGGTAACATAATCATGTGATGTTATCTAGATAACTGATTGGTTCTTAACTAAATAAGAGATAAGGAAGATGTGAGCTAATCTGCAGGTGTGGGTGAACTACATCTGGTAAAGCAAGATAAGAAGGCCAGTCTCAATTTTAGTCTCTATTAAAAACCAATTAATCTACCCTTTTTTTGGTAACTATTTCAACAAAATCTCCAAGATGAAATTCACCAAGAAAAGGCTTAGGGATATCACAGCTACTGCTAGTGTTGATTATGCACCTATATGTCCAGCACAGCACAAAACATTGCCAGGGAGGAACCCAACAAATTTCCCCTCCCACCCAACTTTGTGCAGTTGGGTGACCATTTTCACAAATGCTGACCCAGCTATGCACATATCACTCTCTCTCACATACGCACGCCCTTGTGGGAGCTGGATGAGGTCAGAGCAGTAGACTAGTAGGCACCCTTGGCTTGCTATTTCCAGAAGTAGACTAGAGTTCTTACTCTTTTTTTTTTGTAATTTGGGGGGGGGGGTGCACCTGGAAGTCATGGTGACCTCTGGTGAGTGGAGGATCTTCAGGGAGGTGGCTTACAGCCTGCCCCCACCTCTTGGTATTCCAGAGAGGTCTCCCAGCTAAGGCCTTGCCAGAGTCAGCCCTTCTGAGCTTCTGATGCAATCAGACTATTTGGGCAGGGGGCTAGAGTTCTTACGGACAATCAGAACAGTTTCTTTACTACTGGAGAAGCAAGTTAATGCAGCTGCCAAGAAGGCTTTCTTCCAATTTGGCCTAGCCCGGAAAATGGCCTCTCAGACGTTGCTCCACCTGCTTGGCACCTGGCTCCACCTCATCACAGTCCCATTGGGACGGGAGCCCTGCAGCTGCCTATCAGAATCACTCTGAAGATTCTAGGTGGGCCAGAATGCTGCTGCTTGGCAGATGGGCAGGAGGCAGATGGAGCCAGCATGTCACTCCCACCCTGCAGACCCCCGTGGGCACTGATGCCGATGCACACAGCTGCCATGGCCTTGGCCCCTCTCATGTGTGGGGCTGCTGAACCCTCTAGGCTCCCCTCCTGTTCAGCAGGGGGCTCTGCGGGTGCATCTACCTCTACACCTGCTTGGTGTGGTGGTGAAGTGCACAGACTCTTATCTGAGAGAAGACTGGGTTGGATTCCCCACTCCTCCACCTGCTGGAATGGCCTTGGGTCAGCCAGGGCTCTGGCAGAGGTTGTCCTTGAAAGGGCAGCTGCTGTGAGAGTTCTCTCAGCCCCACCCACCTCACGGGGTGGGGGGGGAGAGATAAAGGAGATTGTGAGTCACTCTTGAGATTTGGAGTGGAGGGCGGGGTATAAGTTTTTTCTACCTCTTCTTGTGGAATGGCCTCAAGGAAGGTCTTGGCTATGCCTCCTCTCCTGGCCAGACCGAGGGCAGCGCAAAGGGGCAGGAGTGGGGGGGGGGGGGTGGCAGGCTGCGAGTAGGATCCAGGCTCTGGGGCTGTGCTGCCTGGTGGTTGCAGCAGCCGTCCTCCCTGGGTCGTGGGTCGGGAAAGACCGCGAAGGGCCCCTATGTGCCCCGCGGAGTGGGTGTCAGCGGGTGGGTGGCTGGGGGGGCGGAGCGCCTGACTGTCTCTCTCCCTCTCTCCCCCCCCCCCCCCGGTGTGCTGCAGGGGCGTTGCGGGGCGGCGGCGTTGTCGGAGGGCTTCCTGCCGAGCCAGGGCAGCGCCTTCCACCACCACCTGCCCGCCGCCTCGTCGTCATCGCCGCCGCCGCCTCCTGCCGCCGCCGCCTGCGCCTCCTTCTACTCGAGCGCCACGCTGCCGGCGCCTCCGCGGGTCAGCTCGCCGCTCTCGGCCGGCTCTCCCCCCGCCAAGCTCCAGCGGGCCGGCTCGGCCTCCGAGGGGGGGTCCCGCGGCGGCGCCTCCGCCTCGCCCGCCTCCTCCGCCGCCGCCGCCTCGCCGGGCCGCCTGGCCAAGTCCTACAGCACCAGCTCGCCCGTCGGCCTCGGAGCAGGAGCAGGAGCCGCCTCGCCCGCCCGCCTCGCCTCCCCGCCGCCGCCGCCGCCCGCCCTGGCCGCCGCCGCCTCGCCCCTCTTGCAGCAGCAGCAGCGGGAGCGCGAGCAGCACCACCAGCAGCTGAGCGCCGCCCTGGGCGCCTACGCCACCCTCTCGCCCACCAAGCGCCTCGCCCACCCCGCCGCCGCCGCCGCCGCCGCCGACCACCTCCACCTGCACCACCTCCACGCCGCCGCCGCCACCCTCCAGAGGCCCGCCAGCCTCGCAGGTAAGAGCCGCGCGCCGAGGACGGGGCCGGGGCTTGGGCCGGAGCCTCTCCAGGGGAAGGCGGGGCTGGGGCGGGGCTCATGTCGCCAGCTGGGGAAGATGGGCTTGAAGGAGGGCTTGAAGACCACCTGCCATCAGCTGCCTCACAACAGTGATAGGATATGGAGCTTCCTTAGGAAAAACCAAATTCTGTGCAACAGTCTCTTTTTAACACCTTGAACATTCTGTGTTGTGTGTGGTCTTCCTGAAGTGTTTCTCGGTGACTTGTTTGCTTTGATTTTTTCCCTGGCAAATGTGGGTCTGCCAGCCTGTGATGATCTCGTGATCCTGCAGACCAAGAAGCTTTTGAGGCCTGCCTTGCATGTGGCAATGTCGCCTTGGTGAGATGCTTGATTCGGCCTGGGAATCTCCCTTGGTGCATCATGATGTAGATTTCAGGAGTGCAGCGGTGTCCTCCAGCAAGGGGCTGTGGCAGAACCATACTGTGTGGAATTAGACACAGACATTTCATTTAGCAGATTGTCCCATCTTGTTCAGACATTATAAACCAATAACTACGTTGTGCACTGCTATGGGACATGCACACCCAAATGCCACCATTGCACTCTGCTCCCCATTCAGTTGTGAAGAAAGGGTAGTGCTGTCCCATGAGGCAGAAAATGGGAGGAGGAGGTCATGCTTGGCATTGCAAAGGTCGTGGAGCAGTGAGGCCTCCTGGCTGAGGGGTGGGGGGAGCCCTTCCCCTGGCCCAGATCTCTCCTTCAGACATGGCAGCCTCAGCCAGGGGCATTGTGGCAGCCACCAGCACCTTCCCTCCCACCTGCCCTGTGTTTTCAGACAGTGGGCAGGGCCAGATAGGGCTTCTTCTGTTCTTCTTCACCTCCCTCATGCACAGGATGTCCCTATTATTCCTAGGGCTGCCCCAGTTTCTGAAATGGCACCCAAGAGGCTCTTGGAAGTTTAAAATAAACAACATGTTTTCTTAAACATAGAGGAGAAAAGGTCAGGTGGAATCCAGGGAAAGATGTATGAGGTGAACAGACAATAAAAACTAAGGCAATCCTGTGATCACACTCAATCTAGCTAATATGTTGCCAGCAAATGAGTGGTTCGGCTTTTCATCGTCTTTGGATCTTTGAGGAGAGAGGCTTTCTTTTCCATTTCTGATTTAATACACAAGCACAGGTTTCTGGTTTCGCTGGCTCTTAAGGTTTAGAGTGCAGGAACATACAACCAGGTTCCCAATATCCTCCTGTATCCTACAGACCCAGGAGCACTCCTCTTTCAAGAGTTGTTCCCTTTTTTTGGCTTGAATGGGGATCCGCCTTGATCCACCCACTCCTTCTGCCACTTTCCCAGGCCGCAGCTAGGGGTGAGGTGCCTCTTCTTCAGCTGTCAGTTCCCAACCCTCATTTTTTAACTGTTTCTCCCCACAGAATTCACTTTGGCCAGCCTGTCATTCAGACTCTTGTCAGGCATTAACCTTTGGCAATCCATTACACTTCTCATTGGCCATTGAAGTGTGGCTAGCTGTTCAGAGCTGTAAAAACTTTACTTTGGCAGCAGCTGCCTCCACGGCACAAGGGCAGAAAGTAATCTGCGGCTGGCTCTTGCAGCAACTGTTTAGAGCCGAGTCAGAATCTCAGGGGTGTCTGCAGGATCAAATAGGCTGGGACTCTTGGCCTACTATGCTATTGAGGGCTTGGACAGGTCAGCTGCTCGCTTTCGTTGAAAACAAAACTGTACTCTCAACTGCTCATCATTCTTAGAGTGGTGAGCATGCTCAATTTTCCTCACACTTTTTTTTTTTGGGGGGGGGGAGTAATTTACAAATTATCTCTCTTTCTCTCTCTCTCTCTCTGCATATGTTGGAAGTCTAAGTACCCAGAAGTCATGGCCTTGTTGGGAGGTGGGCTTCTTTTGTTGCCTCCATGATAAACACTTGGAGGTGAGGTTTGTTGTTAGAGGGAAGCAGCAGCAGATGGTAAGGAAATGTGGGCTGGGCTAGTCTCACCAGGATTCTCAGGAGCTTCAGAAGACTGATTTCTTCTGTCACCCCGTCCCTCCCAAACTGGATCTCACCATTCCATGATGCCTAATCACACTGCCTCCCCTTTATAAATTAACCAAGCTTGCATTTTTTCTGAATACTAAGGTGTCCTAACTCTGGACTCCTTGCCTTTTTGTGTGCTTTGTTTGTTTGTGTTTGTGTGTGTTGTGTTGTAGTTGTGATGGAGACCAGCCACTTTACTGTTAGGAGGAAGGGGAACAGTTTGGAAATCTCTTTGGAATTCTCAGGAACTTAAGCAAATTAATCACACACACACACACACACCCCTTTTCATTGCTGGACTTTTATCTACTTTCAGGGTTCTCTGTTTCCTGGAGCTTGTTGTGGGGGCAGATCCCATGTATGTCTTTCTAGGAGTGTTGATTGGCCAGAGTGGGTCTTTGTTCCAAGTAGACATGCATGGGATTACATGGTCAGTCTTCATCAGAACTTTTGGAGTTGCAGAGGGGACTGGGTGATTTCAGACAAGTCACAGACTTTCAGCCTAACCTGCCTCACGTGGCTGTTGTTCAGATCAAAGGAGGAAGAGGAGAATGATGTAAGCTGCTTTGCCCCCCCCCCCCATGGAGAAAGACTGCCCTTTTCCTATGTAGAGGCTGCAGGGAATGCAATGGAAACCTGAAGTCATTCTCCCTCCATACAGTCAGAGGGGCAAATAAACAGAAGATAGGGTTGCCAGCTCAAGGTTAAGAAATTCCTGGAGATTTAAGGGGTGGAGCCTGTAGAGGAGGGTGCAAACAGGTGCAATGTTATTTTCTACTGGGGAACCACTGGAGATAATTCAGATTTGCAACTGCTCTCCACATGGCAGAGATGAGCTCCTTTTGAGGTGAGGGGGGAGTCAGTGCTTTCACTCGGGTGGATGAGAAGACTGCAAGGGTGGTGGGCACTTGCTCTCCTCTATCGCTCTTCCCTCTCTCTCCTCTATCCCTCTTCCCTCTCTCTCCTCTATCCCTCTTCCCTCTCTCTCCTCTATCGCTCTTCCCTCTCTCTCCTCTATCCCTCTTCCCTCTCCCCCTCTCTCCTTCTTCCCCCTCTATCCCTCCCTCTCCCCCTTCTTCCCCTCCCTTTTCCTCCTTCCCCTCCCTTTCTTCTCCTCTCCCCTTCCCCTCCCCTTTACCTCCCTCTCCCCTCCTTCCCCTCCCTCCCTCCTCTTTCTCCTCCCTCCCCCTCTTCCCTCCCCTTCCCTCCCCTCCCTGTCCCATCCCCTCCCCTTCCCCCTCTCCCCTCCCCCCCTAAGATTTATTATTAATTAACTAGGAATTGATTAGCAATTGGATCTATTATGCATTGTGTATTTATGTATTTATATATGTATTTAATTATGTAAATGCATACTGATCGATTTATTTTACTTATTTACATTAGCACTTTAATTTGGACTGTATGGGGGACGCTATTTTATTAATGTGCTATAGAGATATTATTATTGGACTACTCACTAGAGGGAAGATTAGGGTCTTGGGAATTTAACTGACTAAATTGTAGTAAGTCAGACAATTGGGAACTGGGGGCGGAGGGTGGACTAGGGCTCATTCATGCTCCGAACTAGACAATCAGCTAGGTGGGCACAGACATACTACTACATCTTAGATTGTATAGGAACATAGCTGGGAATGCCCGGCCAGGGGATTCCAGTGCTCCTGGGGAGGGGAAGATATGGCGGTGGGAGGGGACAGAGGAGTGGGGGAAGGGGACCGAGACAAAACAGGGCTCGGTACCCTTCCAGTCTACTTCCCATCCCAACGGTGACAGGTAGTGGAACCAGGAGAATTTGCCCACGCCCGTCATTGATGTTATGCAATGCCAGGTCTATAAATAATAAGACCGAGACTCTTAGAGACTTGCTGCTTTGGCAGGACGCAGACCTGGCTTGCGTAACCGAGACCTGGGTGCAAGAAGGGGAGACAGTGGCTCTCTCCCAGATGACCCCCCCCGGGCTACTCGGTCTTTCATCAATCACGGGTTAGTGGGCGGGGGGGAGGGGTGGCGTTATTCACATGGGAGGATTACTCCTTCCGGGCTCTCCCGGCCCCAACGATCAATGGCATTGAATGTGCCGGCCTGGCGTGGGATGTCAGAGAGGGGTTGGCAATCTGGCTGGTGTACCGTCCGCCTAACGCAACGGCCAGCGCCTTACCATCCCTGATGGAGGCGATGTCGGGCTGGACATTGGAGCACCCGAGGCTTGTGGTCCTGGGTGACTTCAATGTCCATGCTGATGACGTGGCCTCCAGTCGGACAATGGACCTAGTGTCTTCCATGGCGACACTGGGACTCTCTCAATTTATTACGACTCCTATGCATCAGGCGGGACACACATTAGACCTGATCTTTGCGTCTGGGATTCGGGTGAGCGATATCGCAACGGAGGCGGTGCCATGGTCGGATCACCTAGCCCTCAAGGCCCATATGGAGACGCCACACCAACCCTGTAAGGGCGGAGAGCCTATTTTGGCTCGCCCGCGGAGCCTGATGGACCCGGAACAGTTCCAGATGGCTCTTCAGGATCCCTGGCTCCCTGGCGATTCCCTTGATGCCCTAGTTGGTGCCTGGCAAGACCGGCTAACCAGGGCAATCAATGAGATCGCACCTCGACGTCCTCTGCGCCCTCGTTTGAAGCTGGCTCCATGGTATACCTCGGAATTACGCCAGCTGAAACAAGGACTCAGACAACTAGAGAGGCAGTGGCGGCGCACTCGTGGCGAAGCAGCGAGAACATCTTATAGAACGCTTATGAGGTCATATGAGATGGCACTCAAGGCTGCGAAGAAAGATTACTTCGCAGCCAAGATTGCGTCTGCAAATTCGCGCCCGGCACAATTGTTTAAAATAATTAGAGATTTAACTACGCTGCCCCAGGGCAGGCCAAATGTTAGAGAATTGGAAATAGGCTGTGAGGCTTTTGCAAATTTTTTTGCAGACAAAATCACGTCGCTCCGCCAGGACCTGCCCATCAAATTAGATACAGTACACGAACTGGAGGCTCCGTGCCTGTCTTCAGGTTTAGTCCTGGATCATTTCAACCCGCTCAGCCTGGAGGAAGTAGATGGAATTCTCTCCTCTGCACGCCCAACAACTTGTGATCTAGACCCATGCCCCTCCTGGCTAATTAAATCTTGCCTGAGGGAGCTTAGATGTCCTCTACGGGATATCATAAATAGATCCCTCTTGGAGGGGCGCTTTCCAACGCCCTTAAAAGAGGCCTTGGTCCGCCCCTCTTGAAAAAAAGTTCAGCAGACCCGGCCGAATTGGCAAATTACCAGCCGGTCTCGAATTTACCATTTTTAGGTAAAATTATAGAGAGGGCAGTGGCGCTGCAGTTGCAGGGTTTTCTGGATGACGCTTCCATCCTAGACCCTTGCCAGTTCGGCTTTCGCCCAGGTCATGGGACGGAGACAGTGCTGGTTGCCTTGGTGGATGACCTCCAGTGGCACCTGGATCGAGGCGGTGTGGCGGTGCTGATGTTGCTAGACCTGTCGGCCGTGTTTGGCACGGTCGACCACCAGCTGCTGACCCGCCGCCTCGCCGATGTTGGGGTTAGGGGGTCGGCCTTACAATGGCTTTCCTCCTTCCTTGAGGATCGGGGACAAAGGGTGGCAATCGGGGGTGAGCTCTCTCAGAGACGTACACTACATTGTGGGGTACCTCAGGGAGCAGTTCTCTCACCGATGCTATTTAATATCTATATGCGCCCCCTTGCCCAGATTGCCAGGAAGTATGGGCTTGGGTGTCACCAATATGCAGATGACACCCAGCTCTATCTGCTAATGGATGGCCGGCCTGGCTGCGCCCCAGAGAACTTGGACCTGGCACTGCAGGCCGTGGCAACTTGGTTAAGGCTGAGCGGGCTGAAATTGAATCCGGCGAAGACAGAGGTCCTTTGCCTGGGTCGGGGCGCTCGGGGGGGGGGAAATACCTCTCCTGGTCTTTGACGGGGCGCTGCTGAAAGCGGCGCGCCGAGTCAGAAGCCTGGGAGTTCTACTGGAGCCTTCATTATCAATGGAGGCCCAGATAGCAGCCGCTGCCAAGTCAGCCTTTTTTCTTCTGAGGCGGGCAAGGCAGTTGGCCCCCTTCCTAGAGCGTCGGGACCTGGCAACAGTGATACATGCAACAGTCACCTCGAGACTGGATTACTGTAATGCCCTCTACATGGGGCTGCCTTTGTGCCGAACCCGGAAGCTGCAGCTAGTGCAGAACGCGGCTGCAAGACTGTTGCTAGGGCTCCCAAAGTGGGAGCACATACAGCCGGGGCTGCGTGAACTGCACTGGCTGCCAGTTATATACCGGATTCGTTACAAAGTGCTGGTTATTACCTTTAAAGCTCTATATGGCCAAGGACCTGTCTACCTTAGGGACCGCCTCTCCCCATATGAACCCCAGAGAGCACTGAGGTCAGCAGGGAAGAACCTGCTGACTATCCCCAGGCCAAAGGAGGTAAGACTCCAGAGCACCCGTACTCGGGCTTTTTCTGTCATGGCCCCACTGCTCTGGAACCAGCTTCCAGAAGAAATGCGGGCCCTGCGGGACTTTGAACAGTTCCGCAGGGCCTGCAAGACCATCCTGTTCCAGACGGCCTTCACCAGCTGAAACTACTAAACTACCAGTAAACTTGCCAGTGATTGTAGCACAAAGTATTAATGTTTTTAGAATTTTAACGGATTTTAATTAACTGTAATTATTTGTTATTTATTGTATATTGTATGTATTGAGTTTTTGCTGTTAGCCGCCCTGAGCCGCATTGGTCGGGGAGGGCAAGATACAAATAAAATGTGACTGACTGACTGACTTCCCTCTCCTCTCCCCTCCCCTTCCCTCTCCCCTCTTCCATCCCCTTCCCTCCTCTTCCCTCCCTCCCTCCATCCATCCATCTATCCATCTTTTAAAAAGAACTGCTTATAACGGGAGGCTTAGACTTTCCCTCCTCATGTCATTTTCCTGAACTGAAATAGCCCCTGCAGGGAGCCAGTATTTCCTGCCCTGGGGAGACTGACATTATTGGTACAGACATGCAGCCCCTAATGAGACAAACAGCAGTTTCCTGGGGCCAGGTTAGGGAAAGTAGTGTTGTGAAGGAATCCAAGCTCCCCCCTCTCCCCATAGACCCAATCTGAATCAGGTCGTCCCTGTGCTTCTGCTCATCTCTTCTCTATCCCGGCCGTGCACCCCAGAAAGATGGAGCAGTCAGTTAGGCCCTCAGAGGTCTCTTTCAGAGTGTTAAAAGGATTAACATCCTGTTGATCTCCATCAGTTGTGTTCTACATTGTTAGTTTATTGTCTGGCTTGTATGTTGCAGGGATCGCTGAGATTAAATGGCTTTTCAGATATTACCACTAGCAGATGCTTCCCATTCTTAATAACTGGTCATAGTTTTGACTCTTATGAAATCCATGACTTTTCACATGTTATGTTTTGGTGTACACAAACAAATGGACAGTGTGAGTGTGACAGCAGCCAAGCCATGTGTGAAAGGGAGCTCAGCAGGGGGCCTCAGGGGGCTCTTGGTGGGACCTGCCCTGTAGGTTTTGGACAGCCCTGTTGCTCTGGCTGCTTTCTGCTTGCCCTGCTAACATTCATCTAATCTAAGAACATAAGAGAAGCCATGTTGGATCAGGCCAATGACCCACCCAGGCCAACACTCTGGGTTGATTTGTTCTACTAGACTTCTGATACTGCCCTCCCTGCAGGCAGGCTCAGGGCGGTGGGTGATGTTTACCCATAAAAATACATATAAAATCTGATAAATAATTTAAAATATAGTCCTATAAATACCTAGTACCGATATGGCGCCTTAGCAGACTGGGTAATTGTTGAAGACTGCCAAACTGTTAGACCACTGATGGTAATTGCCATTGATGTACTCCACTGAATGCTTGGTGGAACATCTCTGTTTTCTGCATTGCACTGAGATGAGAGTTTTGCTGCACCAACTACGCTTAAAAGTTTGACCTTAAAAATGGCCATGCTTTATATTATGAACTGTTTGAAGTCAGCTGTTTCCATAGTAACGCCCAGCATTGAATTCCTGGGTCTACAGTTGGGAGATGGGGAGAGGAAAGAGAGAGGAAGTAATTTTCAAGAAAGTATCTTCTGAAAAGGAGAAATATATAGGGCTTTTTGTTATTTGGCCTGTTTATTTCTATGGAAGGTGGTTTTCTGCTTGATGTACGCACGTTAGAAATTCGGGTCTTGTCTGCTCGTGATAGATTATGACTTCTCAAGAGAGGGAAACTGAAAAAGTCTTTGTCTTTTTTTGTTTCTTAGCACTTATTTAACTCCACTGACTAATGAACTGTTGAATCAAAGGTTGTCTTTGTTAAATATAAAGCACAGCCAGATCTTTCAATTAAACTCTTTTGATTCCTGCTGCCCGGACCATGGGAAGGGGGTGCTTTCTTTGAGGAGGGGGTGAGACTGTTGGGGAAAAAATGTTAAGCTTCTTTTAACCAATATAAAGGGGTTTTTTTCATTTTTTTAAACAGCACACCTTCTTTTCAAAGACCACCAGTAGGGTTGCTTTTAATTTGAAGAATGAGATCTCTGTTCCTTGTTTCCTGGTGTCAGTGATGGAGCTTGCAGTGGCAGCGACCTCTAAGGCTTTTGGGCAGCCATGGGGAGGGAGTTGTTTGCCCTGCAGTCCGGGGTGCTGGCATCAGTGGGGGGAGGAGGGGGTGGCTGCTGCTCCTCTTGGCTTAGGAGCTGCTGGCATGTTGGGGACTGGGGGGGTGGGGGGCGGAGGTCCTCTGACAGTCCTTCAGTGTGGCTGTTTAAAGCTGAGCCAGCATGGTGCATGTGCGTGTGTTTCTGAAATGTGCACCTGGCAAGGGGGGAAAAAACTCCGAAAGTTTGCAAACTCAGGAATTAAATTCAGGAATGTATGAGCCTCTAATACTGACCCTCCATCCTGTTTCTATACGTTGCTTTACCATATTATCAGTCATTAAGTGAAGTAAAATATTATATATGCACTTGGATCCCATTCTTCTTCTGGGGAATGAGGGGCTACATGTATGGGCTTCTTCTTCCTGCAGCCTCCTACCTGTTGAGTGAGGTCAAGGGGCACGGAGGGAACTCTGTTCAGCTATGCAGAATGGGATACGAACCTCTTGTCTGCCTGGCATGAGTCCGCCCTGTGTGGGCTGGGGCACACAGGCATATTCAGAGAGTCATCCTAAACTTAGTGGGTCTGCTCAGAATCCTGCTTAAGTCTGCTGGCTGGGCCTTACTCCCAGGGAAGTCTTAGGATTGTGCTGTCGGGGTCTCTGGTGCCACACTCCCAAGGTCGCTTTTTATTGTGCTGTTGCTGTGTCCAGAGATGGGCACAGACCAGAATACCAAGCCAGAGTCCAGCCCAGCCCAGAATACCAAGCCAGAGTCCAGCCCAGACTGGTTCAGGGCTCACAAGCCAAGGCACAGGGGAGATGCCTTCCCCAGATACTCACCTTCAGCTTTTCAGGTGGGCTTGGAATTGCATTTGGCATGACGCACACACAACACTTCTGGGTAGCATCACCTCCCACCCCAGCATGCCCACGTTTCCCAGAAGTGATGTAAGCGTGTCACCAACATGCTGCACCCTGGAGCAGGGGGCAGTGCTACCCAGAAGTGGTGGGCGTGCATTGCTTCCAGGTAACTTGAGCACGCTGGGGTGGGGCCTGATACTGCCCAAACTGGTTCTGTTCAGGTGGGGTTTTGGGCTCAGGGGTTTGGTCTGGGGGCTTGGTCTGGGGCCAGCTGACTCGTGAGCCCTGACCCAACCCAGGATTTTCCATCTGTGCCCATCCTTCACTGTCTCTCACACACAGAGATCCCAGTCTCTGAGAACATTGTCCCCCAACTCAGCTTCATCACTTCCCATTCTGTGAAGGTGATTATGGAGTCATCCCTTCCCACGTGTCTCTATTTGCTGCAAGAATAATTGGTGTTGATCTTCTCTTTCTGTCGACAGTCAAATTCCGCACTAGACCTTTATAAAGCTCTTTTGGAAGTTCAGAGCAGGAAAATAATCTTTTAAAAAACACGCTATGATTTTACATAGATTCAGTATATTTTCTGCAAGGAATATTCCATGTGCTGTGGCATTCAAGGTGTTTGTTGTTGTGGCTGGATTATGCTTTGCCTCTTGGGGCTGGAGGAGCATTCAGCTTTAAAATATGCATCATCCTGTTTTCCTCTGCTTCGAATGATTACTTGTTTTCTTTTGCCTGTTCCTAGTTTAGGGTTCGTCTTTGCAAGCTGGCTGAAATGGTTTGTTGTCAAGGTTGCAAACGCAAATGAAGGGGGTTGCCTTGCCCATTCAGGTGCTTAATGATGCCTTCTTGGCCAGGATGAAAAGAAGGCATGTAGCCAAGCCCAAAGGCCTTTTGCTCACCAAGGGGGATTCCCCCTCCCCTTTGACCAGCATGCCTCTCTCCCTTGTCATGTGGCAGTGGTCTTTGTAGCCTGCCTCTGCTTCAGAAGTCTCTTGCCCTGCTGCAGCTTGGGGAAGGGGCCTGCTGGTCAGGAAGGCCAAGGTCCATGCAGCCCTGGGCTCAGCTAGCTGACTGCTTCTTTGGACTCAGGACAGGAAGGAGCCCATTTTGTCTACTAGCTGATGTCAGAACTTGTAACTTTCCTATGTGCTGTTAGCCAGACCAACTCCATGCTGTAACCTGATACTAACCCATGCTATGCTGTATAAACAACTAACACAAGATCCCAGGGCCTGGCAATATTCTGTGATCATTGGGTTGGCAAATTTCTACCGCGGATTTATCAAGGGCTTCGCTCAGGTCATGCTCCCACTCACCGAGCTTCTAAAAACGAAAGGGAGGGGGGAGGAAGCAAAGAAACCCGGCGCACGCCTAACGTGGTCGCCCGAATGCCAACGGGTGTTCGATGAACTCAAGAGGCTATTTACGTCTGAACCTGTCCTAGCCCACCCCAATGAGTTAAAACCCTTCGTGGTGCAATGTGACGCTTCCGACGTCGCGGTGGGGGCCATACTGATGCAGAAAGATGAAGTGGGGGGGGCTCCGACCGTGTGCATACATCTCGCACAAGTTTTCTAACGAACAGAGAAATTGGTCGGTGTGGGACAAGGAAGCCTTTGCAGTCACGTTTGCCCTAAAAACATGGCGGTCTTGGTTAGAGGGAGCCCGCGTCCCTTTCGAAATCTGGACTGACCACAAAAACCTAGAAGCCCTGACCGGCCGCCACAAACTGACTGCAAAGCAGATTCGCTGGGCGGGTTTTTTCGCCAAATTTGACTTCGTGCTGAAACACATTCCCGGCACCAAAAACTTTTTGGACGACGCTTTATCCCGCATGCCCCAGCATGACAGTCAAAAGGAAGAAGTGATAGACTCCCTCATCCCCCCCCCTCAGTAGTAGCCGGAGGAGTCACCACCCGCTCAGGGAAACAGACGGGAGCCCCCGAGCCCCAACAAAAAGAGCGCTTCGCAGCGGAAGCAGAGGTGGAAGGGGATGAATGGCCTGAAGGGCTCGAGAAAGGGGAGGGGGGACTTTGGCTCCACAACGACAAGATTTACGTACCCAAAAGCCTGAGGAAAAACGTGCTGGAGCAGTGCCACTCCAGTCGCATAGCCGGGCATTTCAGTTACGTAAAAACACTGAACTTAGTGAGTAGACAATTCTGGTGGCCCAAGCTAAAAAGAGACGTGTCAGAATTCGTCATCTCTTGCCCCACATGCATCATGGCCAAACGCAGGGGGGGGAAGCCGCCGGGTCACTTGGTCCCCCTCCCCACGGCAGCCAGATCCTGGGCGGTTGTCTCTATGGACTTTATAGTAGAGCTACCGCCCTCCCAAGGGAAAACCGTCATCTTGGTGGTCGTGGACATGTTCTCAAAACAAGCCCACTTCATCCTGTGCAAAAAACTCCCCACAGCTAAGAAGCTGGCTCAACTATTCTTTAACCACGTGGTCTGCCTTCACTCATTCCCGGACAAGGTCATTAGCGACCGCGGGCCGCAGTTCGTTGCCACCTTCTGGCGGGAGTTTTGCAAAATTGCAGGCATCGAGCAGGGGCTTAGCTCTGCCTACCACCCCCAGACAGACGGACAGACGGAGAGGGTAAACGGGCTTCTGGAGCAGTATCTCCGCTGCTATGTCAACTACCAGCAGACAAACTGGGTCGAACTGCTGGCTTTCGCAGAATATGGGTACAACAACAGCCTCCATAGCTCCACAAAAACCTCCCCCTTCCAGATAGTGAATGGTTACGAGGGGAAGCCCTTCCCGCATCTCCCTCTCCCAGCAGGGTCCCCCGAACCAACGTCCTGCCAACAGTGGTGGGAGGGGGTGCGCGAGGGTTGGAAGGTGATACAAGAAAACCTGGAGGAAGCGAAGGAGGAGTACAAACGCCATTTTGACAAAAAACACTCCCCCCAATGGGAGCTCAAGGAGGGGGAAACGGTATTCTTATCGACCAAAAACTTCCCTCTGCCTCAGGGGTGCCGCAAGCTAACCTCCAAATACCTTGGTCCCTTTAAGATCAAAAAAGTAATCAACAAGGTAACCGTAGAATTAGAGCTACCCAAGTTACTGAGTAAGATCCACCCTGTTTTTCATTGCAGCCTTCTTCGCAAAGATCCTGGAGCTACATCTTGGCACCCTCGCCCTCCAGAGCCACCTCCTACTCGAGTGAAGGGCCAGAGCCACCATGAGGTGCAGGAGATCCTGGACTCCATGGTCAAGCGAGGGGTGTTGTACTACCTTATTAGGTGGAAATACTTCCCCCCCCGAGTTGTGACGAATGGGTCAAAGCCAAAGATGTATCCGCCCTGCAGTTGCTCAAGAAATTCCACCTACTGTACCCACACAAGCCCAAGACGAAGAGCAGTATGTCAGAACTTGTAACTTTCCTATGTGCTGTTAGCCAGACCAACTCCATGCTGTAACCTGATACTAACCCATGCTATGCTGTATAAACAACTAACACAAGATCCCAGGGCCTGGCAATATTCTGTGATCACTGAAGGGTAACCGATAGCCTAGGGTCCACATCTGCAGGTGGCCTTTTGAAGCCAGGCCGCTTGGCCTTCACAGCAGGAGAGCATCCTCCCTTCTGATAACAGAGCCTGGGAAGGAGACACTTGTCTGCAATCCGTGTGAAAGATGACTTTATGGTATCTCTTCTGACTGCATAAAATGTAACCAAATGCCAGTACTGGCATTACTGTTATCTCGTACCTCCAGCACTATAGTTCTCAATAAAGATCCTATACTTTGTAACGAGTTTGGGAATCGTCTGAAGTTCTTCAAGTTCTGACAGCTGATAGGATGGGATTCTTCAGCGTTGTTACTCCTGACCTGACATCTTGTCCTTATTGCCAAGCCCATCCCAGCAGCCAGATTCAGTTTTGAACAGACAAGCTTAGAATCAAGGTGCTGTCCAAGAACAAGGAGGGAAAGACATGGCTTTATCGTCATCACTTGTATCGTATTGTGTTCATCCCGTGGTTTTCCCAGTTTATCCCAGTCACGGTAAACATACTGGCTGAGGGATTCCATTTCTTTTGTGCCCAGCAGGGACAAGGGGTTGTGGGGAACTCAACGGGCCTCTGGCCTGGTCCAGCAGCACTTCTCTTCTGTCCAAACATGAGGAAGATTTGACCTCTGCCGTATCGAGTTCTTCTTGTTTATGGAGCAGTTTGTTCCTAGATGTTTTCAGACTCTCTGCATGTCAGATAGAGGGATGTGGATTTTATAAGTGGAACAGGCAGTTTGTAAACTGGAGGGTCATTTTTTTGCCAATGGTGGCAGAGGGAAGAGTAGATGCTGTCAGTCATCCTAAAGAATGTTTCAGACCCTGGTTGCTGCAGAACTGGAGCTCCCAAGCCCTCTTATCAAGCAGCGCCTCATGATGTTGAAAAACCAGGCCTCGTATTCAGTGGAAGCTCACAGGAGCGCAGCTCCTGAATCTTTCTGAAAGTTCCACCTCCTCCTCCTGAGAGTTCCACCTCCTTGTCTATTGAATAGTATGTGCAGCTGCATAACAATCCCTGGATGAGCTCCACCACCTATTTTTCGACAAAATGACCCCTGTGAAAAACAAACCTGTATGCACTCTGTGGCAGGGGTGTTTTCACTGCAGTGTTTATGGGATTTCTATCCCACCTTTCCCACCAAAGCAGGCTCAGTGAGAGTTACAGCATAAAACCATATGGTAGTGGACAATATAATAAAATTGTTTAAAAATCTAAAATTGCATCCATTTTAAGTAACATTAAGATGGCAGACATTAATTCTTGGGTTTAATCAAGCTTCTCAACGTCCTCTTCATCCCCGCTCACGATCTGTCCCATGGTATACACCGGAGCTGTGATTGATGAAACTAGAGAGACGTGGTGACGTACTCCTGAGGAAGCGACGAGAACATCTTATAGGTTGTTTATGTGGACCTATGAGATGGCAGTCCGAGCTACAAAGAAAACTTACTTTGCGACCTGGATTGCGTCTGTGACCTCGCACCCAGCACAATTATTTAGTATAATTCGGTCACTGACAACCTTATCTCAAGGTAAACCAAATGTTAGGGAATTGGAAGTCGACTATAAGGCTTTTGCAAGCTTTTTTGCAGATAAAGTCTCGTCACTCACGACCTCCTCGCCACAATTGTTACAGTGAAAGAACTCTAGGCACCAAGCACGTCTTCTGGTCCATTTTTTGACTCCTTCACTGCACTCAGCCTGGAGGAGGTTGACAGGATCCTTTCTGCGGTACGCCCTACCACCTGTGGGTTGGATCTGTGCCCGTCTTGGTTTGTAAAAGCTAGCCAAGTGACGCTATGCGAACCACTGCAGGTGGGATCTCTCCCACACCTCTTAAAGAGGCTGTGGTCCATCCCCTCTTGAAAAAAAACATCTGCAGACCCGGCTGAATTGGCGAACTATCGGCTGGTGTTGAACCAATTGGGCGGTGGTAACTCAGCCACAGGGATTCCTAGATGACATTTCCGCACTGGATCCATTCCAGACTGGCTTTCGACCAGGTGTCATGACCCAGATGGGGGGGGGGTGAGGTTGCCACCTGACGCTGCCACCACTCTGGAATGAGGGTCCCTTGGGAAGGCCCAGAGTCCTCTCCCAAGCCCTTCCGATCCCTTGCTTTGGCCAAGAAAATAGGTGTATAGGCCAGGCAGAGTAACAAACAAAAAGGTTTATTTTAAACAGGAAAATCAGTAAAGGGGAAGTGAAAGATAAGGTGCTTTAAAACTATAGTAATGTCAGTGAAGGAAAATAAATATAAAGTCCCTAACGCAACTGAACTTGACTGTCCCTTGTCTGTTAGGCCCCAGGCCTCGGCCTGCTCCCTCTCTCCCTCAGAGTGAGGGTCTTCCTCCTAGCAGCAGCCGTCCTGCCTGCTTGACCTCTCAGGAGGAAAGAATAGCATCTGTCTCCCGAGACATCTTTTAAACTATTCCCCTCAGAGTCTACTTGAACTCTGATTGGCTGAAACCAGCGCCGAGTATTCTAGGGTTTGTAGGCTGTCTCTCCCTACTGACACACAGGCCTCACAGGCTCCCTAGGCCCACTAGGCATCTCTCGCACAGCACAGCACAGATCATGACACCAAGTCATGAGACGGAGATGGTTCTGGTGTGAAATGGACAAACTAACTAGAACACTAAGAGACTATGATTTAGAGATATTCAAAAGGGAGTGGAGAAAATTTAAAGGATATATGGAGAAAACTTGGAAAGTAAAGAAACATTGGACAATTTTTTAGTAGTAAGAATATATACATTGAACTTTAGCAGTTAGAAGTGCCTTTAATATTGATTTTGAATTTATAACCTCGGGGAAGTCAACATTGGAGGGAGGGGGGATGGAAATGTCATATGGGTTAATGCGAGGGAAAAAAAATTAAAAAATAGTTAAGTTTTGTAACCATATGCTACCAATAAATTGTTTAAACACAAGAATTAAAATACAATAGTAATTTACATAATTAAAACACTAATATATCGATACATCAATCCATGTCAGTGTGCTATCTTATAGACTTCCTTAAGAGTATTTCAGTGCTTGTCAACTATAAGCCAACCGGAAGAGGACTGTCTTACAGGCCCTGCGGAACTGTCCAATGTCCCGCAGGGCCCTGACCTCTTCCGGTAACTAGTTCCACCAGCAAGGGGCTGTGATTGAGAAGGCCCTGTCCCTCGTTGTCTTCAACCGGGCCTCCTTTGGCCCGGGGATTACAAGCAGATTTCGAGAGCCAGATAGCACTCTCTGGGGGACATATGGGAAGAGACGGTCCCTAAGGTAGGCAGGTCCTAGGCCATATAGGGCTTTAAAGGTAATAACCAGCATCTTGTACCGGACTCGGTATATTATTGGCAACCAGTGCAGTTCCCGGAGGCCCAGCTGAATGTGCTCCCGTCTAGGTAGCCCTAATAACAGCCGAGCGGCGGCATTCTGCACTAGCTGCAACTTTCGGGTTTGGCACAGGGGCAGCCCCATGTAGAGAGCATTACAGTAATCCAACCTTGAGGTGACCGTTGCATGGATCACTGTTGCCAGATCGTCCTGCTCCAGGAAAGGAGCCAACTGCCTCACCCGCCTAAGATGAAAAAATGCGGACTTAGCAGTGGCTGCTACTTGGGCCTCCATAGTTAAGGCAGGCTCAAGTAGTACCCCCAAGCTCTTGACCCTGTGCGCCATTGTCAGTGGCACACCGTCAAGGCCTGGAAAGGGAATTTCCCCTCCCAGACCACGGCGACCCAAGCAAAGGACCTCTGTCTTTGCTGGATTTAGTTTCAACCTACTCAGCCTGAGCCATCTAGCCATGGCTTGTAATGCCAGGTCCAGGTTTTCTGGGACACAGTCAGGCCTTCCGTCCATGAATAGATAGAGCTGGGTGTCATCAGCGTACTGGTGGCAACCCAGCCCATACCTCCGGGCAATCTGGGCAAGGGGGCGCATGTAGATGTTAAACAACATTGGGGAAAGAACTGCCCCCTGAGGCACCCCACAATCAAGCGTGTGCCTCTGGGACAACTCACCCCCAATTACCACCCTTTGTCCCCGACCATCAAGGAACGAGGAGAGCCATTGTAGGGCCAACCCCTGAATCCCCGCATCGGCGAGACGGCAAGTCAGCAGCTGATGGTCAACCGTATCGAACGCTGCAGATAAGTCTGACAACACCAGCACCGCCGAGCCGCCTCGATCCAGATGCCTCTGGAGATCATCCATCAGAGTGACCAGCACTGTCTCCGTCCCATGACCCAGACGAAAGCCGGACTGATGGGGGTCGAGAACGGAAGCATCCTCCAGAAAACTCTGCAACTGCAATGCCACTGCCCTCTCAATGAGTTTACCCAAAAAGAGTAAATTCGAGACTGGCCGATAGTTTGTCAATTTGGCCGGATCTAACGTTGGTTTTTTCAATAGAGGGCGGACCACAGCCTCTTTCAGAGGTGCTGGAAAATGCCCTTCCATCAGGGATTTGTTTATGATATCCCGTACAGGATATCTAAGCTCCCTCTGGCAAGCTTTAATAAGCCAGGAGGGGCAGAGGTCCAGATTACAGGTTGTCGGGCGAGCAGACACGAGAATCCTGTCAACTTCCTCCAGACTGAGAGCATTGAAACCATCCATGACACACTCCAAAGACAGGCACGGAGCCTCAGGTTCACATATTGTCTCCAATATGGTGGGGAAGTTGTGGCGGAGCGACGCGACCTTACCTGCAAAAAAGTTCGCAAAAGCCTCACAGCCAATCTCCAATTCATTAAAATTTGGTCTGCCTTGTGGCAGAGTTATAAGGGTCCGAATTGTATTGAACAGTTGTGCCGGGTGCGAAGTTGCAGATGCAATCTTAGCCGCAAAGTGTGTTTTCTTTGTGGCCTTGACTGCCATCTCATAGGACTTCATAACTTCTCTATAAGATGTTCTAGTCACTTCGTCTTGAGTACACCGCCATTGCCTCTCTAGTCGTCTGAGTCCATGCTTTAATTGCCATAACTCCTGGTTATACCAGGGTGCCGGCTTTGGGCGGGGGTGCAGAGGACGCCTAGGTGCGATCTCATTGATGGCCCTGGAGAGTCTATCATTCCAAGACTCTACCAGGTCATCTAAGAAATTGCCAGGGAGCCAGGGAGCCCGTAGAGCCCTCAGGAAGGGTTCCGGATCCATCTGACTCCGTGGGCAAGCTAAAATACGCTCGCTGCCTAAATGGGCTTGGGGTGGGACATCCACACGAGCCTTGAGGGCATATTGGTCCGACCATGGCACTGCTTCGGCAGTAACATCGTCCACCGAGACTCCTGCCACGAAGATCAAGTCTAACATGTGCCCCGCCTGGTGAGTGGGCGTTGTAACAATTTGGGAGAGTCCTAGTGTCGCCATGGATGACACCAGGTCTGTCGCCTGACTGGAGGTCACATCATCGGCATGCACATTGAAGTCACCCAGGATCAAGAGCCTTGGATGCTCCAATGCCCAGCCTGCTGCGGCCTCCAGTAGGGACAGTAAGGTGCCAGCCGGTGCGTTAGGCAGTCGGTACACCAGCCAGATCGCCAACCCCTCCCCAATGTCCCATGCCAGACCGGCACATTCAATTCCCTCGATCTCCGGGGCCGGGAGAGCCTGGAAGGAGTAAGCCTCTCGTATGAATAGAGCCACCCCTCCCCCCGCCTGCTAGTCCGTGACTGGTGAAAGACCGAGTATCCTGGGGGCACCATCTGGGAGACGTCAACCCTCCGTCGCGTCGAAACCAGAACCTCGATAATATTTCTAATTGTAACAAATGGAGCAAAAATCTCCTGAACTATTTACTAGTTTATGTGGAACAGACAAAAAACCCTCCACAAAGCAATTTTTAAAAATCCAGAAGTAACATTTAAAAAAAAACCCAAAAAAGTCTTCAGGAAAAAAATGACCCCCCCCCCTTCACATCTGTAATAATAATGATAATGATCAGGTATCCTATACCTAACTCTACTCTGTAATGGTTCGAGCCAACAGTTTAACTAGACAGTTTGGGCAATTTGAGCTGGTATGAGCAGGTTTAGGCCGGTCCCATGTGTCAGAACTGGAGAAACTTCAATCAAGGCCCAAACTCGTTACAAAAGTATAGGCTTTATTGAGAACTACAGAGGTAGAGGTACAAGATAACACTGATGCCAAGCCTGGCATTTGTTACAGTTTTATGCGGTTGTTGTAGCAATGCTAGAAGCAATAATAAAACCATCTTTCACACGGTTTGGAGACGACTGTCTCCTTCCCAGGGATTGTTATCAGGAGGGAGGATAGCGTCCCGCTGTGAAGGCCTGTTCGGCTTGGCTTCAAAGGCCACCTGCAGATGTTGAACAGGGGTTATCTGCCATCCTTCAGTGATCACAGTTTGTTTGAAATGCACATGAGTCTGTGTTAGTGGCCTAGCACAAAGCACATTGGGTTAGTCTTTGGTTACAGCATGGAGTCAGTTATGCTAACAGTGCTTAGTGAAGTTACAAGTTCTGACACCATGTGGGTGTCTATTGCCTCAAAGTCTGGAGGAATACCTCCATCTTATAGGCCCTGCATAATTGCAACACATCCCGCAGGGCCCTGATCTGTTTAGGGAACTCATTCCACCATGTCAGGGCCTGAACCAAAAAGGCCCTGGCCCTAGCTGAGGCTAGACTTTTGGTCCTGGTCTCCAGAGTCTGGAGTCTCGGTGTGATGCTGGATGTCTCCTTACCAATGGAGGTCACAGCAGTTGCCAGATCTTCCTTCTTTCATCTTTGGCAGGTTTGGCAGCTTGTCCCCTACACCTCTCAACTCACAACTTGGCAACTGCTATTCCTGCAACAGTTACTTCCAGGGCAGACTATTGTAACTCATTCTACGCAGGCCTACCCTTGCATCTGATCGGGAAATTACAGCTCATGCAGAATGCAGCAGCACGCCTGCTGTTTGTAGTGCCTTTGCGAGCACACATTCAGTCAGTCCCCCGCAGACTGCACTGGTTGCCAGTAGAATTCCAAATCTGGTCCAACATATTGGTTTTAACCTTCAGGGCCCTGAATGGCCAAGGACCAACATACTTGCGAGACCACCTCTCCCATATGTACCCTGAAGGGCCCTAAGATCGGCTGATCAACATCGACTGGCAATTCCTAGTAATTTGCAAAACTCCCGCCAGAAGTTGGCAACGAACTGCGGGCCCCGGTCACTGATTACTTTATCCGGGAAGGAGTGTAGTTTAACCACGTGGCTAAAGAATAAATAAGCCAGTTTCTTGGCGGTGGGGAGCTGTGTGCAGGGAATAAAGTGGGCCTGTTTTGAAAAAGTGTCTACTACCACCAGTATTACTGTTTTGCCACGAGATGGTGGTAGTTCTACTATGAAGTCCATGGAGACTACTGACCAAGGTCTGGTGGCAGTTTCTATTGGTTTGAGGAGTCCGGGAGGTTCCCCCCCACCGCTCCGCTTTGCCATGATGCAGATCGGGCAGGAGGAGACAAATTCTGACACATCCTTTTTTAGGGATGGCCACCAGAATTGTCTGCTGGTCAGATGGAGCGTTTTTACATACCCGAAATGCCCAGCCAGCTTGTTTGAATGACAGAATTGTAACACCTCTTTTCTCATGCTTTTTGGGACATAAATCTTTTCTCCACGGTACCACAACCCATCCTCCCTTTTCTGAACCTCCCCCAGTCTGTCTTCCCCCTCCTTTTCGGTCTCTGCTGCCATTTTCTCTGTTCCCCATCCCTCCCATTCACGTTTATTTTGAGAACAGGTAGTGACGACTGCTGCTACTTGGGAGGGGGGAACCAGGGAGTCTACTTCCTCCTTCTGGCTGTTGTGCTGAGGCAACCTGGAGAGGGCGTCAGCCAAGAAGTTTTTCGTGCCAGGAATATGCTTAAGCATGAAGTCAAATTTCAAGAAAAATCCCGCCCACCAGATTTGCTTTTCACTCAGTTTTCTCTTCCCCGTGAGTGCTTCGAGATTTTTATGGTTGGTCCAGATCTTGAACGGTACTTTCGCCCCCTCCAACCAGGACCTCCAAGTTTTTAATGCAAAAGTTACCGCAAACGCCTCTTTGTTCCACACCAACCAATTCCGTTGCTCATTGGAAAATTTCTTAGATATGTAGGCACATGGCCTCAATCCCCCTTCCTCATCTTTCTGCATCAGAATGGCCCCCACGGCCACATCGGAGGCGTCACATTGCACAATGAAGGGTCTTAGCTCATTGGGGTGGGTCAGGACCGGCTCACTCGTGAACAGCCATTTCAATTTGTCAAATGCCGTTTGACATTTAGACGTTCAGATTAAGCGGGCCCCTTGCCGTTTAGCCTCTGGCCCTTTCCCCTTCATTTTTAACAACTCTGTTAGGGGAAGCATTATTTGTGCGAACCCTGGTATGAAGGTCCTATAAAAATTTGCGAAACCGAGGAACAATTGGAGCTGTCTACGTGTCCTCGGGGGGTGCCCAATCTAATACAGCTTGCACTTTCGCCGGGTCCATTGCCAATCCCTTCTCAAGAGACTCTAAACCCCAGATAGTCCTGTTCCGTCTTGTGGAACTCACATTTTGACAGTTTAGCGTACAGTTTGTTTTAACAAGGTGTCTAGTACCTTCCGTACTAACATTACATGGGATTTCTCGTCTTGTGAATAAATAATGATGTCATTCAGGTACACCACCACCCCCTTGAACAAAAAGTCTCTTAGCACATCATTTATAAAGTTCATGAACACCCCCAGGGCCCCCTGTAGTCCGAACGGCATCACCAGGTACTCAAACTGTCCCATAGGTGTGTTAAACGCCGTCTTCCACTCATCCCCCTCCTTTATGCGCACTCGGAAGTACGCATTCCGCAAGTCCAGTTTTGTAAAGATTTTCCCCTCAGAAACTGTGCTCAATAGATCCTTAATGAGGGTGTGATAACTGGCCTGGGAATCTATCTTTGTAGTTATGTGTGAATGCTCTCCTATTACCCTCCCCTTAGGAATTCTTTTGAAGTGTATCTTATAATGCTTGTATCAATGTATTGGTTTCATTCAACTCAAGCGTCCAGCTTGAGCCACAGTAACGGTCAATCAATAAATGATGTCTTTGTTTCATCTCTGACTCCATGTTGAATCCGTCTACTTGACATTTTGAGTAGAATTGGGCTATCTTGACACAAAGAGGTCATACGTGAGTCTGCTTGTTGAATCAGTGGGTTTTGACATGACTTGTCTGTGTCGTGGTGGGACCAGAGTGGGTAGGAAGCGGAGCCACCTGCCTTCCGGGCAAAACTGGCTGTGCTTTTTGGAGGAGGCGAGGCTCTTGTCCTGCTCCCATAGAATGAAAGCGTCCTTTGGCCCCAAGTCCCTCTGTACTCCTGATGGATCACTTTAATTAAAGTTAGGTTTTGTTTTCCCCAGGCAGAGACTTGAAAATCTAATCTAAAGAGTCCAGTGT
The DNA here is from genome assembly GCF_032191835.1 of Heteronotia binoei. Lineage (NCBI taxonomy): Eukaryota > Metazoa > Chordata > Lepidosauria > Squamata > Gekkonidae > Heteronotia > Heteronotia binoei. The sequence goes on from NC_083229.1 coordinate 138,017,292, forward strand.
TGCTTCTAGCCAAGGAGCGGGCTCTAATCAGATTTGTGGGTGACACAGAGATGGGGAAAACTGGCTGAGAAAATAGCGACAGAAATAACTCAGTTGAGCTGTGCTGTAAGCAGATCTTGTGGTGTTTGAACGTCTGACTCATGATGCCGGAGAAGATTCTTGGGGACATATTCGATGAGCCCCACTCTAAACATGGCAGCCCCATTGCTGCCAGGCAGCATGAGAGTCGAGAGGGAACAGGGCACCGTGCTGAGGATGAGGGGAATAAGAACATAAGAGAAGCCATGTTGGATCAGGCCAATGGCCCATCCAGTACAACACTCTGTGTCACACAGTGGCAAAAAAATTTATATACACACACACACACACTGTGGCTAATAGCCACTGATGGACCTCTCCTCCATATTTTTATCTAAACCCCTCTTGAAGGTGCTTGTGGCCGCCACCACTATGCTTGTGGCCGCCACCACCTCCTGTGGCAGTGAATTCCACATGTTAATTACCCTTTGGGTGAAGAAGTACTTCCTTTTATCCATTTTAACCTGTCTGCTCAGCAATTTCATCGAATGCCCACGAGTTCTTGTATTGTGAGAAAGGGAGAAAAGTACTTCTTTCTCTACTTTCTCCATCCCATGCATTATCTTGTAAACCTCTATCATGTCACCCCGCAGTCAACGTTTCTCCAAGCTAAAGAGTCCCAAGCGTTTCAACCTTTCTTCATAGGCAAAGTGTTCCAGCCCTTTAATCATTCCAGTTGCCCTTTTCTGGACTTTCTCCAATGCTATAATATCCTTTTTGAGGTGCGGCGACCAGAACTGCACAGTACTCCAAATGAGACCGCACCATTGATTTATACAGGGGCATTATGATACTGGCGGATTTGTTTTCAATTCCCTTCCTAATAATTCCCAGCATGGCGTTGGCCTTTTTTATTGAAAACGCACATTGTCTTGACATTTTCAGTGAGTTATCTACCACGACCCCAAGATCTCTCTCTTGGTCATTCTCTGCCAGTTCACACCCCATCAACTTGTATTTGTAGCTGGGATTCTTGGCCCCAATGTGCATTATTTTGCACTTGGCCACATTGAACCGCATCTGCCACATTGACGCCCACTCACCCAGCCTCAACAGATCCCTTTGGAGTTCCTCACAATCCTCTCTGGTTCTCACCACCCTGAACAATTTAGTGTCATCCACAAACTTGGCCACTTCACTGCTCACTCCCAACTCTAAATCATTTATGAACAAGTTAAAGAGCATGGGACCCAGTACCGAGCCCTGCGGCATCCCACTGCTTACCGTCCTCCTCTGTGAAGACTGCCCATTTATACTCACTCTCTGCTTCTTATTACTCAGCCAGTTTTTGATCCACAAGAGAACCTGTCCTTTTACTCCATGACTTCAAGCTTTCTAAGGAGCCTTTGATGAGGAACTTTATCAAAAGCTTTCTGGAAGTTAAGGTAAACAACATCTATCGGGTCTCCTTTGTCCACATGCTTGTTCACCCCCTCAAAGAAATGTAACAGGTTAGTGAGGCAAGATCTTCCCTTGCAGAACCCATGCTGAGTCTTCCTCAATAACCCGTGTTCATCAATGTGCCTACTCATTCTGTCCTTGATAATGGTTTCTACCAACTTTCCCGGTATTGAAGTCAGACTGACTGGCCTGTAATTTCCCGGATCTCCTCTGGAACCCTTTTTAAAGATGGGGAATGTGCCCTCAGAAGGGACCTCTTCTTCAGTTGGTGAGCAGGTATCCTTTCGTGCCAGCTGGGTGACAGCTGGATGACAAAACCGCGTACTGACAGGTGACTTGCCTGCCTGGTGCGAAGGTAGTGGACATTATGCATGTTGTAGATAGGCTGATAGACACTGCTGGGGAGGAGCCAGTGGTTGTGGTGCATGTTGGCACCAACAATGTGGGAAAATGCAGTCGTGAGGTCCTGGAGGAAAAAATTATGTTGCTAAGCAGGAGACTTAAGGCCAGGACCTCCAAGGTAGGCTTCTCAGAAGTGCTATCTGTTCCACATGCAGGGCTGGAGAGACGAGCACAAATTAGAAGTCTCAATGTGTGGATGCGACGATGGTGTAGGGAGGACGGGCTTAAGTTTGTTAGGCATTGGGATGCTTTCTGGAACAAGCAGGAGCTGTACAAAAGAGACGGTCTCCACTTGTCCCCGGATGGAACCAGGCTGCTGGTGCTTAAAATCAAAAAGGTGGCAGAGCAGTTTTTAAACTGAATCTTGGGGGAAAAGCTGACAGGAGATGAAATGTCTCTGGTTCAGGAGGACCCATCTCAAAGAGATGAAGGGTTCTACCGGGCAATGGATTAGAGCTGTCCATTAAGATGGTGACAAACAGTATAGACTGTCTGCCAAAGTCTCGAGGCAACAGGAGGAAAGTTGCGGGCCTAACTTGCCAGAGAAATTATAGATGTTTTTATACAAATGCTAGAAGTGTCTGAAGTAAAATCGGGGAGTTGGAATGCTTAGTGTTGGGGGAAAATGTAGACATTGTGGGTATCAGAAACCTGGTGGAATGAGGAGCATTGGTGGGACACAGTGATTCCTGGATATAAATTATATCAGAAGGATAGGTAGTGAAAGGTTGTAGGTGTGGTGGCTCTGTATGTTAGCGAGCGTATACAGTCCAGTAAGACTGAGAAGGTCAGAGAATTAGATTCCCTTCTAGAAATGCTTTGGGTTGAAATAGAGGGCCCAAAAGGAAATTTAATTATGGGAGTTTGTTATTGCCCACCAAATCAAAAGATAGAGGATGATTATAATATTATGGAAGGCTTAAAGATAGCGGCTAAACGTAAAAACTGTGTCGTAATAGGTGATTTTAACTACCCGCAGATTGATTGGGTCAATATGTGTTCTGGTCAAGAGAAAGAGATTGAGTTTCTGGACGCTCTCAATGACTGTGCTATGGAGCAGATCGTCTCAGAATTTAGCAGGGGTGGGGCGATCCTGGATTTGGTCCTAAGTAATGCCCAAGACTTTGGCGGGGGAGGGCGGGATACAAAAATAAATTTATTATTATTATTATTATTATTATTATTATTATTATTATTATTATTATTATTATTATTATTATTATTATTATTATTATTATTATTATTGGTGAGAGATGTAAAAGTGATTGCACTGCTTGGGAGCTCTGACCATAATGTTATTGATTTTACCATTTGTATAAATAGGGAGTTGCCCCAAAAGACTAGCACAACCACGTTTAATTCCCCTGAAAGACAGATGACCCTTCTCTATTAGGCTTTGGAAGGAATATTTGAGTCTTCCAGGGTCTTGCAGAATGTCAGCCTTACAGTTACTAACAGATTGATGCAATATCTCATTTTCAGGCTATAGAGCACTGCCCTTTACTAATACAGAGGGTTCTCCCCCCCCCCCCCCCCCAAATTTACATGTCATCCTGAACTCTGGATCTTTTCATCAAACTCCATCAGTAATGTTGGGCTGCATATCATTTCCCTATTTTTTCCACATAAGATTTAGCATTACCTGTGTTTGAACTAAGACCTGAAAGGGTTGCAGGGCTGGTTTTACATGAAGAAGAAGAGTTCAGTTTTATACCCTGCTTATCTCTACTTTAAGGAATCTTGGAGAGGCTTCCAGTCACCTTTTCTTCCTCTCCCCACTGCAGGCCCTTGCAGGTGGGGCTGAGAGAGTTCTGAGAGAACTGAGACTGGCCCAAGGTCACCCAGCTGGCTGGAGGGGGGGGGAGGAGGAGGCCTAGGGAATCAAACCCGGTTCTCCAAAGTAGAGTCCACCACTCTGAACCACAACACTACGCTGGCTCTCATGCCCAAAGAGTAGTTTACCATGGCACATGGCAAATTGCTCTGGAACCTAAAGAAATTGCCAAGAGCAGATTAGAATATGGCACAGGGGTCTCCTGATCAAATAATAAAAGTTGCATATGGCTCTGGGAAGGCCTAAGTGCAAAAGTGCAGAATCACTTGTCTGTTTTTTATTTATTTATTTATTGCTTATTTTACTTTTCAGATATTTCTGCAAATTTGAGGGTGCCTTCAGATTTGTCGAAAAATATTCCCTAACTTGATGTGATCCTGTTGTGTGTGACCTTAGATATAAGGGTTCAGATTCATAAGTTCTAATAGGGGTCACTCAGTGTAATGCATGATTGTTCTGTGCTAGAAAGAAAAGCTATATGCAGATGATATTGTAATGTCAGCTTGTAATTGTTGGTTCTCTATACTTTTTCCCATTTAGTCCAATATATAACTTAAAGGGTTCCTTAGAGATTGTAAAGAATTGAGCCAATTTTGGGCACCCCCTCTCCTCTTTGAATATTAAATGGTTCAGATATGTAACATTTTGCCAAGAATTTTCAGAGATGCAAATATAGTCTAATACAATTGATCAAAGCTTTGCAAAAAAAGTTAGATATTGAGTCAAATACTTCTGTTTTAGCAAATGAAATATCTTTTTGTGTTCCTGATGTTGAAAGATTTTGAGCTGGATCCAAGGAAGGGATTACTTGATTTCTACCCTTTATTATTAATGTATTGGATCACACCCAATATTTTAATCCAGTTTGGTTTTAAGAGATGAATTCCATATAATTTTATTTAGTTTAGTGACCAGCAATGTGGTTATAGCAATATAATTATAATTCAGTAGGACTAAAACTTAGAAATATTAAGTTTATTATTCACTCAAAAATATTTAGTTTAAAAAATAAATGACTTTTGATTAAGTTGATATGTGAAAATGATTGGAACTCTATATCCATATAGGCTTTTCCTGGAGGCTGAAAGAGGAAGAGGAGTGTGGGGGAAATCTGTATGCCTCTTCTTGACTTTTCATCGGATTGGGGGGGAGGGGTGGAAAGTGCCAGTCAAGTGGCAGCTGACCTGTGGCAGCCTTTGGTGGGGTTTTCAGAGCAAGGGATGTTCAGAAGTGGTTTGCCCTTGCCTGCCTCTGCATAGCAACCCTGAAACTTCCTCTGTGGACTCCCCTCTAAGTCCTCCTATGTAGAATCTTGAAAATGACGCATTCTCCGGATGAGAAATGCTGCGTTTCGAGTGACTCTTTTTCAAACCCAATAGGCTGGTGGTGGGACCCGATCTCAGCAATGTGTTCAATATAGGAACCAATTCATTCAGTCATGGAGGATCATGGGTCCTTTTCAAGATTCATTTTCAAGATTCTACATAATCCACTCTTTCAGAAGTGCACATCTAGTTGGACATTAGAAATTACTGGGCAACGGAAATTATTGGACTACTGAAAGTGAGACTATTGAAAGTTGAGACTGTATCTTATTGTTCCGTTATAACATTATTTTGGTTCTGACCCCAAACAAGACAAAGCTTGGACTTTTGTACAGAGTAAATTGCTATCATATGTTTTTAAGATACATGAGTGACACCTAGTGGTCATAGTTAGCGGTCCTTTTGATGGAACAGTAGCAAGTAGCCAGGCCTCGAGTAGCCAGCCTCCAGCTGGAGCCTGAAGATCTCCTGGTATCACAACCGAACTGCAGGCAACAGATCTCTCTCATCTTGGAGAAAATAACTGCTTTGGAGGGTGGACTTTATGGCATTGTATTCAGTTGAGACCTCTCCCTTTACTAACAGAACCAAGCTTGCTTGCTTAGCAACAGCCACTGCCTAGCAGCTTTCCCAGTGGTCCAATCCTCGTCTACCCGGTGGGAAGGTATGACGGTGGGACTAGGCGGAATTATAAGGGAAGGGGGTTGAGACACAACAGGGCTCGACCCCCTTCCAGCCTACGTCCCATCCCGACGGTGGCAAGTAGTAGGGCCAGAGTAAATTACCCGCCTCCGTCACTGGTGTTATGTAATGCCAGGTCCATCAATAATAAGATCTCTACCCTTCGGGAGTTCCTGTTCGAGCAGGATATGGACCTGGCATGCATGACCGAGACCTGGGTGCACGAAGGGGAGACTGTAGCTCTCTCCCAGTTGGTTCCCCCGGGATTCTCGGTCGTTCACCAGTCCCGGACTAGCGGGCGGGGGGGAGGGGTGGCTATACTCATACGAGAGGCTTACTCCTTTCGGGCCCTCCCGCCTCCGGAGATCGGGGGCATTGAATGTGCCGGTTTGGCGTGGGACGTTGGGGAGGGGTTGGCGGTTTGGCTGGTGTACCGACCGCCTAACGCACCAGCCGGCGCCTTACCATCCCTGATGGAGGCCGTAGCAGGCTGGGCATTGGAATACCCAAGGCTTTTGATCCTGGGTGACTTCAATGTCCATGCCGATGACATGTCCTCTAGTCAGGCGATGGACCTAGTGTCATCCATGGCGACGCTAGGACTCTCCCAGTTTGTTACAACGCCTACTCACCAGGCGGGGCACATGTTAGACCTGATCTTCGCGGCGGGAATTTTAGTGGACGATATTAGTGGTCGGACCACTATGCCCTTAAGGCTCGTATGAATATCCCACCCCAAGCCCGTTTAGGCGGCGAGCCTATTTTAGCTCGCCCGCGGAGCCAGATGGACCCCGAACGGTTCCAGATGGCTCTATGGGATCCCTGGCCCTCTGGCAACTCCCTCGATGACCTGGTGGAGTCCTGGAATGATAGGCTCTCCAGGGCCATCGATGAGATTGCACCTAGACGTCCTCTGCGCCCTCGCCTAAAGCTAGCACCCTGGTATAACCAGGAGTTGCGGCAATTAAAGCGAGGACTCAGACGACTAGAGAGGCAATGGCGGTGTACTCGAGACGAAGCGACTAGAACATCTTATAGAGAGTGTATGAAGTCCTATGAGATGGCAGTCAAAGCCGCAAAGAAAACATACTTTGCGGCTAAGATTGCATCTGCAACTTCGCGCCCGGCACAATTGTTCAACATAATTTGGACTCTTATAACGCTGCCACAGGGCAGCCCAAACGTTAGTCAATTGGAAATAGGCTGTGAGGCTTTTGCGAAATTTTTTGCAGATAAAGTCGCGTCGCTCCGCCGCGACACCCCCGCCATATTGGAGACAGTATCCGAACCCGAGGCTCCTTGCCTGTCTTCAGATTGTATTCGGGATGGTTTTGGCGCTCTCAGCTTGGAGGAAGTTGACAGGATCCTCTTGTCTGCACGCCCTACAACTTGCAATTCGGACCCTTGCCCCTCCTGGCTCATTAAATCTTGCCAGAGGGAGCTTAGGTATCCTATACGGGATATCATAAATAGATCCCTGATGGAAGGGCAATTTCCAACGCCTCTTAAGGAGGCAGTGGTCCGTTCCCTCTTAAAAAAACCAACACTGGATCCGGCCGAATTGGCACACTATCGGCCGGTCTCGAATTTACCCTTTTTGGGTAAACTCATTGAGAGGGCAGTGGCGTTGCAACTACAGAGTTTCCTGGAGGATGCTTCCGTCCTTGACTCCCATCAGTCGGGCTTCCGCCCGGGTCATGGGACGGAGACAGTGCTGGTCGCCCTGGTGGATGATCTCCAGCGGCATCTGGACCGAGGCAGCTCGGCGGTACTGATGCTGTTAGACCTGTCGGCAGCGTTCGACACGGTCGACCATCGGTTGCTGACTTGCCGTCTTGCCGACGTGGGGATTCAGGGGTTGGCTTTACAATGGCTTACCTCTTTCCTCAAAGGTCGGGGACAAAGAGTGGCGATTGGGGGTGAATTGTCCCAGAGATACCCACTGGATTGCGGGGTCCCTCAGGGAGCAGTTCTATCCCCGATGTTGTTTAACATCTATATGCGCCCTCTTACCCAGATTGCCCGGAGATATGGGCTGGGTTGCCACCAGTACGCTGATGACACCCAGCTCTATCTACTTATGGACGGCCGGCCTGCCTGTGTCCCAGAAAACCTGGACCTGGCATTGCAGGCCATGTCTAGATGGCTCAGGCTGAGCGGGCTGAAGCTAAATCCGACGAAGACAGAGGTCCTTTGCCTGAGTCGCCGTGGTCCAGGGAGGGAGATTCCCTTACCGGCCCTCGACGGTGTGCCTCTGTCAGCGGCGCACAGGGTTAGGAGCCTGGGGGTGCTACTGGAGCCTACCCTAACTATGGAGGCCCAGATAGCAGCCACTGCCAAGTCCGCATTTTTTCATCTTAGGCGGGCAAGGCAGTTGGCCCCTTTCCTGGAGGGCGACGACCTGGCAACAGTGATCCATGCAACGGTCACCTCGAGGCTGGATTACTGCAATGCCCTCTACATGGGGCTGCCCTTGTGCCGAACCCGGAAGTTGCAGCTAGTGCAGAATGCCGCTGCCCGGCTGTTGTTAGGGCTCCCTAGACGGGAGCACATCCAGCCGGGGCTTCGGGGACTGCACTGGCTGCCGATAACATACCGAGTTCGGTACAAGGTGCTGGTTATGACCTTTAAAGCCCTTTATGGTCTGGGACCTGCCTACCTTAGGGACCGTCTCTCCCCACATGTCCCCCAGAGAGTGCTGAGGTCGGGGTCTCAGAACCTCCTTACAATCCCTGGGCCAAAGGAGGCCCATCTGAAAGCGACCAGGGACAGGGCCTTCTCGATTGCAGCTCCCTGTTGGTGGAATCAGCTCCCGGAGGAGGTGAGGGCCCTGCGGAACCTTGAACAGTTCCGCAGGGCCTGTAAAACAACCCTCTTCCGGTTGGCATATAATTAACTGTGAGCAGAATGCCTGAATATTAAATCTTAAACATCAGATTACTGAATATTGGAAATTTGAAGGACTGATTTAAGGAATAGTAGCATAGTGTATATCGATGTGAGTTTTATGTATTTTTAGGTTTTTATGTATTTTATTGTATAATTTTAATCGTATTTAAATCGACCTCTGTTAGCTTTTATTGTTGTAAGCCGCCCTGAGCCCACCTCGGTGGGGTAGGGCGGGATATAAATCGAATAAAGTAAAGTAAAGTACCCTAGGGTGAGGCTGAGGGGAGAATGGAGGGAGGGAGTTACAGAAAAGAGGCGGCCTCTGGCCTCTGAGGGAACACTCATCAAGGCCATGCCTTGCTGCCTAGTTGCAGTACCACTTTGTTTCCTGTCTCTTTGCCGTCTCCCCACCACTGCCGCCAGCTGTGTCTTCTGAATGCCCCAGAGAGTTGGTAGGCAACAGTGGGTGGGAGAGGAGTGGACTCAACCAGTGGAACATAATGAAACTTGTGTGATGGTTGATGGGTGAATGGATAATGGAGCACACACCACAGCCAGTGGGAGAGCAAGAAAGTGCTAACACACTTGTGTGTATGTGTGTTTGTTCAAGCATATTGGCACTTTTTTGCTTATGCAGACAAATATGATATTGGGTCATTGTTACTGTCTTATTTGGTTGAATGCCATGGAGATTGATTTGAATTGATCTATTAGTTACAGTATTTTATTTTATAGCACAGTAATATAGAAGTAAATTTGTACATGCCACTCCACCCTTTTCTATGAGTTTTTGTGAGATTTTCAAAGCTATAATTTCCTTGGCGTGAAATTTGAGATCATATTTTCAGTGTTAATATAATCTACACAGGTTGTTAGGCAATCTCTGTTCCTTTTAGTATCCTGGATAGTTATAATCATTATTTCGAGCCACTCTATGCTTATGACAAAATAATGAATTGGATAAGGGATAGAGTTGATCCGTTCTTTGTAAAAATTACTTGATTCTTGTCTCAAAATCAAGAGTCTGTGTATCCACTGACACTTAAAAAAAAAGTATATCAGTTGGTTTATATATATGTGATCAGGATAGAGCCACAAGGCACTCCACAGTACCTCTTTACAGGGTGAACCTGTTGATTCTAGACCACCCAATCCCTGTAATCAACCTTTGTCATCTGGTGGATTGGATCTAGCATGTCCTCACTAGGATGAGGAAACATATCACTTGGTGTCCAAAACCTTAGGGCTCATTCCTACTGCTTCAGAGGCTTTAGGCCTTATCATCTCCTACAAGACAACCCCTCATATAGGTCACTTCAACAACCGTATCTGCCTCCCACCATTCACTCTAAGGGAACATTCTCCTCTCTAAAGGAAATGCTTAGGTTCCAACCCACAACACCGTTCACCTTCCCAGACAGGCTTTTGAAAATTACAGATTCCCCCCACATCACATGGAAGAATGTTTGTCAAGAGTGTTGGGTTTTGACCATCATGGCATAGGGGTCATCAAAGCTCCAGATCACTCCCCACCAACTTCCAACCCACCAAACTCCTAGCAATTTCCCTGTTGAGAAAAGAGGCAATTACACATGGATCTCTAAAAGAGCAACAAACAGGTTTTTGATTTGAGGAACTTTGTGAGGAAAAGGAGGAGGGGGAGAGACCAATACTCAACCTTAGGAACCTAAACAAGTTTTTGTTAATGAAAAGTTTAGAAAGTTATCCACTTTATCAGGTGTCCTTTCTCTACTACATCTGGGTGTATGGTTGTGACTGTAGATTTATTAGGTGCCTACTACAAGCCTTGCTAGCCCTAAGTGCATCTTTCATGGGTCTACAATCCATGCAGTACACATATATGATGGCCCCATCCACTTCCCTCACTTCGAAGCAAGATTTTCCCTCTGGTTTTCTTTCCCTTCTCTGACTGAGCCGCCATAGTTGTCTGTTTTCTTCTTTCCTGAAGAACTCTGGCTGTCCTACCCGGTTGTGGTAGGATATTGCGGCTATTGGCTCAGCCCAGGAACCCGAGGAAGAGAATGGGAGGCCTTCTAAAGTTATACAAGTTAAATGACACTCAAAAAGATGGATGGATGGATGGATGGATGGATGGATGATAGACCGACAGACAGACAGATAGATATGTGTGTGTGTGCTCTTGAATCACACCAGGACTTGTCTTGAGTTTTGAACTGGTTCTCAAGGTTTCTACAGGCAGTTTCTAACCATACCAGACCAGGGATTTCTTCTGCAGTCTTCAGAGCTAGCTTCCTGTTTTTGACTGGGCAGGGAAATCCTCCTCTCACTAGAAGATCTATCCCTTTTCCTTGGCCTGAATGGGAATCTCTATCTAACTACTGACTTGTCCTTGCCAACTTTCCTCCAGTTTTTCTGTCTGTGTTAAACTAACTGTTCTCAGTCAGGGCTGATTTCCAACACTGCCATTATGACTGTTCTCAGTGAGGACTGAAATCAGACTGAATCTCTCCTCAGCATCCAGTACAGAAGTCTCTTGCTGCTCAGCTGATTCTAGCCAATCAGACTGCTTGGAGCAGCCTGTCACTCAAGGCTTTTTGGCTCTGTGAAGAATTAACCTCTCACAGTCCTATATCTAGAATGTATGTAGAATCAACTGTCAGAACAGGATATGGAACAACTGATTGGTTTAGAATAGGAAAAGGAGTCCAACAAGGATATATATTGTCACCCTGCTTATTTAATTTATATGCAGAGTACATCATGCGGTATGCTGGCCTGGATGAAGCACAAACTGGAATTAAGATTGCTGGGAAAAACATCAACAACCTCAGATACGCAGATGACACCACTCTAATGGCAGAAAGTGAAGAGGACCTAAAGAACCTCTTGTTGAGGGTGAAAGAGGAGAGCACAAAAGTAGACTTGAAACTCAACATCAAAAAAACTTAAGATCATGGCATCTGGCCCCATCACTCCTTAGCAAATCGAAGGGGAAGACATGGAAGTAGTGACAGACTTCCTGGGATCCAAGACCATTGCAGATGGTGACTGTAGCCATGAATTTAAAAGATGTTTGCTCCTTGGGAGGACAGCTGTGGCTAACCTAGGCAACAAAAGTCTGTATAGTCAACGTGATGGTATTTCCTGTAGTAATGTATGGCTGTGAGAGCTGGACCATAAGGAAGGCTGAGCACAGAAGAATAGATGCTTTCAAGTTGTGGTGCTGGAGAAGACTCTTGAGAGTACCTTGGACTGCAAGAAGATCAAATCAGTCAGTCCTAAGGGAAATCAAAAGGGAAATCAACCCTGACTGTTCCCTGGAAGGTCAGATGCTGAAGGTGAAACTCAAATATTTTGACCACCAAATGAGAAGGGAGCACTCACTGGAGAAACCCCTGATGCTGGGAAAGACTGAAGGCCAAAGAAGAAGGGGACAGCAAAAGATGAGGTGGATGGGCCAGCATTACTGATTTAACTAATATGAATTTGAGCTGACTTTGGAGGATGGTGGAAGACAAGAGAGCCTGGCATGACTTGGTCCATGGGGTCTCAAAGAATTGGACTCGACTGTGCAACTGAACAATAACAACAAAATTCTGTATCTGTTTGCGCAGCACTTCTGAGCTTTTAAAAGTTCAGTCTGTCACAACAAATCAGAAAGCAGCAACCAGATAGCAGACTTTTTAGCTCCCCTCCCCCCCCCCCCCCGCCAAGGATCTCAGAAGTGGAGCAATTATTTTTTTTCCTCCCTGCACTCCAAGAATGGGTCACACACCCCATAGACCTTTTTACAACAGATGCAAACAAGAAGTGCACCTTTTCTGTTCCCAAGCAGTCTGGTACCCCCACTCTGTAGGGGATGCCTTCCAGATTCCGTGGATGGGGGCATGTGCTTCTGTTGATTTCACAATTATTATTCAAGATGAGCTCAGAAAACACAATGGCCATAGTAATAGTTCTATTCTGGTTGAGGCAAGCATGGCTCAGTATGCTGTTTAAGATGTCATGAGGCAGGTACCATGTCCTCACACTGCCCCACAACCTCCCATTGTCACAAGGGCCCCTTCCCACACCCAAACATGCCTAGCTTTCCTTTGACAGCATGCCTTATTAATTCCTTGACAACTGTTTTTTCAGAATCTGTGAAACAGATACTATTAAATGCTAAGAAGCCATCAACATGTCACTCATAGTCCTCAGAATAGAAGCACTTTTCTTCATAGGCCAGTCAGATAAAAATTAATCCAGCAACATACTCCCAGATCAAATTTTTGACTACCCATTTCACTAGGACACGATCAACCTCTGTGGCGATACTTCTGGGCATCCCTGTCAAAGAGGTGTGCAGGGTGGCAACCTGGTCCTCCTTGTGCGACTTCACCAAGCACTGCTTCAAGGATATTGATGCCATGAACAAATTGGAATTTGGCATTTGGAAAGGCAAGTCCCTAGTCAGCTAGGAACTCACACCCGCTTTTTGGGACTTGTTTTTAAAACAGGAGACTTTTCACACCCCTGGTCTTCCTTGAAGGTCGTCCATTCAAACAGTAGCCAGAGCCAACCCAACTCAGCTACCAAGATCTGATGAGATCAGACTAGCTTATCCAGTCAAAATGGCAACTGAAATGTTGGTCTTGTTGGATGGAAGACCCCCAGGGACAGCAGCACGAGGACATTAGCCATCTGCTGTGGCGGATCCTCTAGTGAATTCAAGCCAAGGACCTCATGGCCTAGCCTAACATTCAAAAAGAGACATCTGTCCTCTCCTTTTTCTTCAAAACTGCATGTGAGGAGTGACACTTCCATATAACTCAGACTCCCTGACTGTCTTAATAATAGTGGTCATCACAGAGGTAGTTTTTGCTGGATTTGTGTGGCTGAACATTGGAACAAGACAATAGAATGTTTAAGCCATGTGGTCTGAGTAGATATCTCTCCTATATAATGATTCCCTTAGCAGACTAGGCACAAATCAAATACTCTCCCATTGGCTGAACTGCCTATGGATGCTTCACAGAGGAGATGAAGAAAGCCTTCCCTTGATTGGCTGAAGGTGGGAAAGAGCCAGAGAAAGCCCTCCCTCGATTGACTGAGGGCTCTTCCCTCTCCTCCTCTGGATGGGAAATAGTCAGAGATGGGGGGTAGGGATGGTGTCCTGTGGCAGCAGAGCAGATACACGGGAGGGGGGGAGGAAAGGGGAGGGAAAGCCAGACAGAGACACAGAGAGAGAATGAACTGTTTTTGAGACTAACAATGACCAGTAGTGACCTTGTGATTTTGGAATTTACAGTTTTAAGAAAGTGAAAAGCTGCATATAGTCAGACATATAAATTGGACTTCAGAAAAGCAAACTTCAACAAACTTAGAACAATGCTGGGTAAAAATCCCATGGTCAGAAATACTTAAGAAGAAGGGAGTTCAAGAGGGGTGGGAGTTTCTTAAAAGTGAAATATTGAAAGCACAATCGGAGACAATTCTTGTGAGAAGAAAAAATGGGAGAACCTAAAGAAGCAAAGGTGGCTGCATAAACTGCTCTCTAAAGACTTGAGAAATAAAAATGATTCATATAGGAAATGGGAAAAGGGCCTTATAGCCAAGGATGAATATAAACAAATCACCAGTGCTTGTAGAGAAAGAGTTAGGAAAGCTAAAGCTCAGTATGAGCTTAGCCTAGCAAAAAATTCTAGAACAACAACAAAAGTGTTTTTTTTTCTTATGATCAAAGTAAGAAAAAGAGCAAGGCCCCACTGATGGACCTCCTGATGGCACCTGGGGGTTTTTTGACGCAGAGTGTTGGACTTGATGGGCCATTGGCCTGATCTAGCATGTCTTCTCTTATGTTCTCTTAAGGACATGGTAGGCCCATTGAGGGGACAGGAAAGTGAAATTGTAGCAGGTGATGAAGAGAGGGTAGAACAGCTCAATTCCTACTTTTCCTCAGTCTTCTCTTCTGAGGGAAATGGTACTCAACAGGGGAAAACCAGAACATATTATGACAGTATGGAGATGCAACCTAAGATAAGTAAAGGGGTAGTACATAAACACCTAGTTTCCTTAAATGAAACAAAGTCATCAGGGCCAGATGATCTACATCCAAGGAACTTGTGGACGTAATTTCTGAGCCTCTGACCATTATTTTTGAGAATTCTTGGAGAACAAGTGAGGTGCTGGAAGATTGGAGGCGGGCAAATGTAGTCCCCATCTTTAAGAAGGGGGAAAAGGAGGATCTGGATAACTACTGACCTGTCAGCTTGACGTCTATATCTGGAAAGGTTTTAGAACAAATCATCAAACAGTAAGTCCTGGAACATTTAGAAAGGATGGTTGTGATTACTAAGAGCCAGCATGGGTTTCTCAAGAACAAGTAATGTCAGACCAACCTTATCTCTCTTTTTTTTTGAGAAAGTTACTACCTTGCTGGATCAGGGATGTGCTGTAGATATAGTTTATCTTGATTTCAGTAAGGCTTTTGATAAGGTTCCACATACTGTCCTTGTTAACATGTTGGTAAAATGTGGATTGGATCCTGTTACTGTTAGGAACATAAGAGAAGCCATGTTGGATCAGGCCAATGGCCCATCAGTCCAATACTCTGTCACAAGTGCCATCAGGAGGTCCACCAGTGGGGCCAGGAATGGAGGAATAGAGGGAATGCTTATTAAATTGGCAGATGATACTAAATTGGGAGGGGTTCCAAATACAGTAGAAGACAGAAACAAGATACTGGGTGATCTTGACAGGCTGGAAAACTGGCCAAAACCAATAAAATGAATTTTAACTGGGATGAATGGAAAGTTCTGCATTTGGGTAGAAAAATCAAATGTATGGTTATGGGATGGGAGAGACTTGTCTTAGCAGTAGTCTGAGTGAAAAGGATCTAGGGGTCTTAGTGGACCATACACTGAGCATCAGTCAACAGTGTGATGCGGTGCTTAAAAAGGCAAATGTAATCTTGGAATTTTTGGATAAATTCTCATTTTTAACCATGACCACGTATGATACAAAGATTTCCGAAACCAATGGTTCTTAAAATAAGAATGTCCTTCAAGTCTTTGATACCATAGATATGCATGCCATCCCAAAGTAAGATCATGTCCCTCTGTCAACAGTTGTCTCTTGTCATTCAGTAATATCCAGTCTTTTACCCACAAAAGTGTCAGACTCTGTTCATTGATACTATTGCTAAATGCTGATTACTAACCATATTGATTAAGGCACATATATGTTCACTAACCTATAACTGTAGAATAGTAGAGGGGGAGGTAAGTAGGGCATAGCCAAAGAGCAGCTTCCCAGGAATATCAAAGGTTGTTAGGCAGTCTTTGAAGTGGAGAGTGCCCGCCAGATTCTCACCTCCCCCCTAGAGGCAGCAAGGACATTGCCGCCAGGAAATGTAACCACTAGCTGAAAAGATAAGGGGGGAGTCGTGTGAAAACTCTCACATGTAAAAGCAGCCTTTGTTTTGGGAATTGGGGTGTAGATGCAATTGCTTTGATGTAGAATGTTAAATACAAATGATTTGAACTGCTTGCCATCAGTTCCAATACCTATCATGTTGGAGTAACAAGTCTGCTCATTTGGGAACTTCAATGAACCTTCGTTGACATTTTGGAACTGATCCTCACGAAGGTTTATCAGTGCGGGTAACTTTGTAGCAGATGGCTGAGAAGGCACCCAGCGACCGAGAACCTTCAATCGACATCCCGAGGTCCCCAGCGCAGCACGTTACCGAGCGGAGACTGGCCAAGCTAGGGGGGACGACGCATATACAAGAACTCTTCATCACCCCGAGAGCGTGAAACCCCCGCACCTCGACCACCCTAATGGAGGAGGTCGCAATCCGACACGAGGCCATCCTCAACAGGCCGGGACAGAAGGGGAATCTGGGGAGCGGTAGCGACTCACCACCTGACACGTACAAGGGGGAAGGGTCCCCCAACCTCAATGACAGGCAGCAGGGGTCAGAGTCGGAAGATGAGGATGACGGACCCTCCCCGAAAGACCCGGAGCCCGTCGAGGCGCTATGAGGGGAGGTGTCCACCCTAGCCCGGGACCTGAGGTGCGAGATGAAGGAAATATTGACACTGATGCTGCAAGAAGTCCAGAAGCAGATCAACCGCGCCCTGATGGGGGGAGTCGGGAGACTATCCCGGCTGCCGCCTGCGGCGCCCCCGACCACCCCGGCCATGCCGGCAGTCCCACCCGCTTCGGCCGCACCAGTGGTCCCAGTGGGGCCAGGGAGGCGAGTGAAGTCCAGGGAGCTGAACGCCACATTCGACGGAAACCACGAGGGAGTGGAATACTTTATAATTCAAGCGAACAGCTACATGGGGGGACACTTTCCCAGACGAGTTCAGACGTGTCGACTACTTGGGGTCGAAGATGAAGGGGGCCGCCCAGAGATGGTACGTGAGCCTGTACGAGACCAGGGGGCCTGAACTGGACACAGTGGGGGGCTTCCTCCAAGCCCTACTATCCCAGTACGAAGACCCTCTGCAATAGACGAGGGCCATCGCCACGCTCCGGAACCTGCAGCAGGGGACGATGATGATCTGGGAGTACACTGCTGAATTCCGGACCCACTGTGCAAAGATTCGAGGCTGGAGCGAAATGATGAAAATAACAGCGTACCGACGGGGTCTGAACGCCAGTCTGCTGGATTGGGCCCTGGGGCAAGCGAGACCCACCACCTTGATGGGGTGGATACAACTGGCGGGCGAGGTCAAGACCAACATGAAGATGGTGGCCCTCCAATGCCAGCAGCAACAAGGGGGCAGGGCTGGACGGGAGACCAAGCCGAGCCCGAAACCAGAGGCTAAGAAAACCGAAGGGGGGGAGCAGCAAAACCTCCTCCCTCGACCCGCAAGTGCTACCGTTGCGGGGACCCGAATCACCTGGCCGCCAGCTGCCCAGAACCCCCTCCTCGTGGGCCCCCTCTAATCTCCAAACCGGGGCCGGCGGGGGCCAAGAAACCAACTAAACCAAAGGAGTTGAGTCGGGGCAGCACCGCTCTGTCGATGGTGCTGGATGAGGATTCTATAGTGCTGGAAGACCTGGGGGAGCACACTTAAGAAATCGAGTCGGCGAGAAATGGGAGCGACCTGCACTGATGGGTGCCGGGCGGCAGGTCGTGGACATATCGGCACCACTGAGGGTGAGGATATCTGGCTCACTTTTGTTCGTTCCATTGACTTTATTGAATGTAAAACTGAAAAGGTTCGTGCATGCCAGAGCCCTTATAGATTCGGGGTGCACGAGGGAGATCATCACCCCTAGACTGGTGGACATGTTAGAACTATCCCGAGAGCCCCTCCTGCTCCCGATCCAGTTCAAGGCAATGGATGGGATGGTAATGAAGGGTGAGCCCTGGGTGGAGGAGACCCAGAGGATCCCTGTGGGAATTGACGATCACTGGGACTTGGAAATTTTTGTGATCGCCCCGTCCTCTTCGTTCGATCTGGTGCTCGGGGTGGGGTGGCTGGCCAAACACCAACCGGACATCCAGTGGGGAGAACAAACCATAGACTTCACCGATAGACGTTGCACCTCCCACCTCTGGCGGGAGCAGTGGGGCCCCAAAGCCCCGCCGAAGAACGAGAGGCTGTGCGTGTCGGTCGAAGAGGTCCACACCATCCCCCGTGAGTACCGAGACCTATGGGGGGCGTTTAGTGAGGTTGAAGCCAACGAGTTACCCCCCCACCGGGACACAGACTGTGCCATTGAACGAATCCCCGGCCATTCTCTCCCTAAAGCGAAACTATAATCCATGGGGTGGGCGGAAAAAGCAGAACTGAGGAAGTTCCTGGACAAAAATCTTAAGTGGGGCTTCATCCGCCCCGCCAGTGCTCTTCCGAAAGAAGGATGGGAGCCTTAGACTTTGCACTGACTTTTGTGGGATAAACGGGATTTCTATGTCCAGCGCATACCCGATCCCCCTAATTAAGGACTTGCTTAGCACAGTCTCGGAGGGGTCCATTTTCACTAAGCTGGACCTGCGAGATGCTTACTTTTGAGTAAGGATTAAGGCGGGGGACGAATGGAAGACAGCGTTCAACACCCCCATGAGCCAGTTCGAATACCTAGTAATGCCCTTCGGACTGCAGGAAGCCCCAGGGGTGTTTATGAACGTTATCAACGAGGTGCTGAGGGAATACCTGTACAAAGGGGGTAGTGGTGTGCCTGGATGACATCATTATTTATTCCAAGGACCTCCCATCACATGTAAAGCTCGTGCGGAAGGTCCTAACCACCCTGTATCAGAATAAGCTGTATGCTAAGTTATCCGAATGCGAGTTCCACAAAGAGGAGCTGGACTACCTGGGATTTACAGTGTCCGGGAAAGGCTTGGCCATGGACCCAGCGAAAATACAGGCAGTACTAGACTGGGAACCCCCGAGAACACGTAGACAGCTACAATCATTTCTTGGGTTCACAAATTTCTACAGGTCGTTCATTCAGGGGTTCGCCAAGGTGGCCTTACCCCTCACAGACTTCCTAAAGACGAAGGGAAGGGGGCCAGACGGCAAGAGGCCGGGCGCCAAACTAAAATGGACCCGAGAGTGCCAAACGGCGTTCGACGCCCTTAAGAGACTGTTCATGAGCGAATCAGTGCTAGTGCACCCCAATGAACTTAAACCCTTCGTGGTTCAATGTGACACCTCCGACGTGGCCGTAGGAGCCATATTAATGTAGAAAGACGAGGGGGAGCAACTGCGGCCATGTGCCTACATTTCCAAAAAATTCTCCCATGAACAACGCAACTGGTCAGTGTGGGACAAAGAGGCTTATGCGGTGACTTTTGCCTTAAAAACCTGGTGATCTTGGCTGGAGGGGGTGCCGGTGCCGTTCAAAATCTGGATGGACCATAAAAACTTGGAGGCGCTCACGGGGTGCCGTAAACTGACAGGGAAGCAGATCCAGTGGGCGGGCTTCTTTGCCAAATTCGACTTCACCTTATGACACATCCCCGGATCTAAGAACTTTCTGGCGGACGCCCTCTCGAGGCTCCCCCAGCATGAGAGCCAACGAGAGGAAATAATAGACTCTCTAATACCCCCCGAGGCAGTGGCGGGGGCGGTGCAAACCCGGTTGAAAGCGACCCCCAAGAGTCCCGACCCTTGGGGGGGGAATAGACTGATAACGGAAAGCAAAAAGGAGGGAGAGGACCTGCCAGATGGACTGTTGAAAGGGGAGGGGGGGGGTTGATAACATGAGGGGAGGTTATATGTCCAAAGACTTTGCACCCAGAAGTTCTACAGCACTGCCAAACTAATAAACTGTCGGGCCACTTCGGCTATGTAAAAACCCACCATCTAGTGAACAGGCAATTTTGGTGGCCCCAAATTAAAAAGGACATTTCGGAGTTTGGGCAGACTTGCCCGACTTATAATACAATTGTCAGTCTGGAAGGCCCATACCTGCTCTTAATTTGGAGTCTTGCAGTGTCTTTAGTTTGATTCTAGGTTTTTTGCCTTGCCACACATATTTGGAGACCATCTTATTCAGTTCTTGAAGAAAACCACTATTTCGAAATACTGGAATAGTTTGGTACAAAAATAATAACCTTGGAAGAATATTCATCTTTATTAAGGCTATTCTTCCCATTAAGGATAAGTTCAAGTCATGCCATTTTTTCCAAATCTTTTTTAATTTCTTTGAGTAGTTTATCATAATTGTCTGTTTTTAGATTGCTACACTTATTTGAGATAAATACACCTAGATATTTGATTCTTTTCTCATACAAAAACCCTGATTTTTGCTGAAGAGATTGGATTTGTTCCATCGTCATATTCTTTGTCAAAAAATTTGTTTTGTGGTAATTGATCTTCAGTCCTGCCCAGTGACCAAATTGTGTAATCTTGTTTATAAGACAGTCTATTGACTCTATTGGTTGCTCTAATATAAAAACTAGATTGTCTGCAAAAGCTCTCAATTTGTATTGTTCACCTTTCTCACTGCTCCCTTGATACTTATATCTTCTCTTATCTGGTTGTGCAGTATCTTTAGAGATAAAATAAAAAGTAGTGGTGACAGTGGACAACCTTGTCTTGTACCTTTTTGAATATTAATTGCATCTGTTAATTCACCGTTCACTGCCACCCTTGCTCTTTGAAAAGAGTATATTGCTTCTACTGCTCTCAAGAAATTTTCACCACATTCCATACCTTTCAGTTGCTGTAACATAAATTGCCAACGAACATTATCGAAGACCTTCTCAGCATCCAAGCAGATTAAAGCCAGTTGTTTCTCTGGATGAGTTTCATAATATTCCAAAATATTACAGACTGTTCTAACATTGTTTTTCAAGTATCTACTAGGAAGGAACCCTGCCTGATCTTGATGTATTGTAGACTGCAGGACTTTCTTCAAACGTTGTGCCAGTATTGCAGCAAAAATTTTATAGTCCACATTTAAAAGAGAGATTGGATGATAATTTTTAATATCTTTCAAATCTGCATCTTTTTTTGGAATTAAGGATATTGTAGCTTCTTGCCATGAAAATCTACAATGTGTTATTTGGCCTTCATCTTGAATCTTTTCAATGAGATGCTTAAATGGTAACAGTAAAGACTCCTCATAAGCTTTATAGATTCAGCAAACAGTCCATCTGGGCCTAGGGCTTTGCCATTCTTTTGGGATGCCATTACGTCTCCAAGTTCTTATTGTTGTTGGTTCGTTTAAAATTGTTTGCTGTTCCTCTGTAAATTTGTTGAGATTATTTTGGTTAATGTAATCTTCTAGATCTGTTTTGTGAACTTGCTTATCTTCATATAATTTTTTATAGAACTGTTCCACGATTAACATATATCTTGTTTTTGTGCTTTCTCTTTATTATTCTCATCTTTCAGGACCGAAATTATTCTTTTGGCCTTTTCTTTTCTCATCCTATAGTCCATCCTATAGTCCAGGCTTGTTGGCATGTTCAAAATTTATCTAGCATACCTCAATTTTATCTCCTCCAAAAGTAACAAGTTCAATTGATGTTGTATTCTTTTCACCTTATTTTGGA
This sequence comes from Heteronotia binoei, assembly GCF_032191835.1. Taxonomy (NCBI): domain Eukaryota; kingdom Metazoa; phylum Chordata; class Lepidosauria; order Squamata; family Gekkonidae; genus Heteronotia; species Heteronotia binoei. The sequence continues at coordinate 138,038,893 of NC_083229.1, forward strand.
ATTCCTGTCTTGTTGGTTGTTTTTTTAGATTCTTTTCAACTTCTCCACCTTGTAACATTAATTTTTGAAAATTTTCAGTTCTTTCTTTCTTTTTCATGATACCATATCTAATTGCAAGGCCCCTGAAATAAGCTTTAGCAGTATCCCAAACTATTTGCATCTTTACATCTTGCATTATGTTGTTTGAAGAAGGATTCCATTTCAACCTTAGATTCTTTCAGAAAGTCTTTATCTTTCAGAATTGAGGTATTTAACCTCCATAATCTTCTCTTTGGTGTACCTTTAAACTTTATCTTTACAGGACTATGGTCTGAAATAACTCTTGTTTGAATTTCTGTCTCAACTAGATCTTTGAACAGATTTGTAGAAAGCCAGCACATATCAATCCTTGACCATTTTGGTGGTTAGGGGAATAGTAGGTGAAATCTTTGGAATTTGGGCATCTTGTTCTCCATACATCAACCAAATCGAGTTCTTCTGCTGGTTTCCAAAAACTTATTGGCAATTGGAGACTTTTGCTTTTAGTCTATGCGTTTTTTTGTCCATTTGTCTATCAGAAACTGCATTTAAATCTCCTATTAAACAATATTCTACATATTGCAAATTTGATAGTTTAAGATGTTGTCAAGCAAGCGGATCTCAAAGTAACCAGTCCTTGAGTTGAAACAAAGTATGGCTTTATTAATAATCTATGTGCTTCTATTGAGCCAAGAATTGGAACTGATACAGAGTAACAGCAGAATGCATACTTAAATATGGCACATCAAAGGTTCCCTAAACATTACTACAATTACTAAACATTTCTATATTCACGTGTGAATGTTCACACGGTTCGCTTCTTTATCTCCCCTGTGGTTACTCTTCCTGGGTCCAGGCGCTGCCTGGGAAATTGTCCCTGGAGGCTTTATCTTCAAAGGCACATTCTTGCATTTGTTAGTAAAGCGAAGGAGGCGCGAAAGAGGCGCCAGCTAATTCTCTACTTTGATGTGCCTCAGCTTTGTTTTAGGGTTAGTAGCAGTTACAGTATGACAGTTATATTCTGATAAACATAGACAGTCATAGTAAGATAAAACATTGCTTGACAGATGTAAGTCTTGAAAGAATTTCTCTTGTTGATCATTTGGGGCATAAATATTTGCCAGTAGAATTTTTTTTTTGTCTACTGTGATCCCCACTAATAGAATTCTTCCATCTTCAGAGGCATACTGCAATTGTGGGTTGAATTTATCCTTAATATATATATGAGAGAGCCAGTTTGGTGTAGTGGTTAAGTGTGCAGACTCTTAGCTGGGAGAACGGGATTTGATTTCCCACTCCTCCACTTTCACCTGCTAGCATGGCCTTGGGTCAGCCATAGCTTTGGCAGAGGTTGTCCTTGAAAGGGCAGCTGCTGTGAGAGCCCTCTCCAGCCCCACCCACCTCACAGGGTGTCTGTTGTGGGGGAAGAAAGTAAAGGAGACTGTGAGCCGCTCTGAGACTCTTCGGAGTGGAGGGCAGGATATAAATCCAATATCTTCTTATATTTGTCAAGCATCGATATTTTGTAATAATCAAGCTTTTGTTCTTTAATCAAAGATCTGTTTTATTGAAAAACTCCATAACTTGCTCCAAGGATGGATTCCTTGGAAGTAATGGCATACATAGTATTGAATAGGCAGGGTTACAGATAGCTTCAAAAGAATAACATAAAGATGCAAATTGAGTTGACGGTTCAAAGGCTACTTTCTAGTATCTCTTTTATGGCTATGGAATGTTAACATCTCCATTTCTCACACATTCTCTGTTAGCTGGTAATTGAGTTGACGGTTCAAAGGCTACTTTCTAGTATCTCTTTTATGGCTATGGAATGTTAACATCTCCATTTCTCACACATTCTCTGTTAGCTGGTAAGGCATGGCTGGGTGAATCTGGGGGAAAGGCATTCTACACCGTTAATACAAGGTTACACTAAACATCCTGGATCCAGATGGACTTATTATGCATCCACAGGGGGGAAGGAGAGAAGGGGGAGAAAAGAAGAAAGGGGAAAAGCCAAGGATAATACTTTACTGTAGTTCTGACCTATTTACTATTATGGATAAAACCAACACTTAGAAATAGCATGCTTGACATACTGCCCCCCCCCCCCAATATCTTCTTCGGGGTTTGGAAGAGTGAGCATTGTAAAACTTTTTTATTAAGTCTGGTGCTTTGACATATGAGCCCTCTACCCATTCATCGTGGGCTGGTGAGAAATGCTTCCATCGGATCAGAAAATATAAAAGCCCCCATTTTAGCTTAGCATCTAATGTTTCTTTAACTTCATAGTGACTCTGATCCCCAATCGGGATAGGTTGTGGAGCTTGAGGTCAAGGGTGCCAAGACGGAGTTCCAGGGTCTCACCGGAGTAGACTGCAATGAAAGATAGGGTGTATTTTACTAAACATTTTGGGTAACTCAAGTTCCACTGTCACTTTATTGATCACTCTTTTGATACGAAAATGTTTCAGGAATTTGTATGAGAGTTTCTTAGAGGGTTGGGGTAATGACATGGTCTTAGTAGACAAAAAGACACAGGGGTATGGCTTTTGTCATAATGTCTTTTGTAGGTTTCTTTGGCTAAGTCCAGATTTTTGGCTAAGTCCAGATTTTTCCAAATTTTCCCTAGTTTTCCCACCATAGTTCAAAGGATGAAGGTACTTCTGGTGTTTCTCCCCCTGGTAATAGCGGGAACGGTTTTCCTTTGTACCCTTTCACTACTAAGAGTGGAGAGGTTTTTGTGGAGCTGTGCGTACTGTTATTGTATCCATATTCTGCGAACGGCAGGAGCTTCACCCAGTTGGACTGCTGATCGTTCACAAAACATCTTAAATATTGCTCTAATAGCGCGTTCAACTTCTCCATCTGTCCGTCCATTTGAGGGTGGTAAGCTGAGCTTAATCCCTATTCGATTCCAGTCAATTTACAAAACTCCTGCCAGAAGTTGGCAATGAACTGTGGGCCCCGGTCGCTAATTACCTTATCCGAGAACGAGTGTAATTTAATCACGTGCTGAAAGAACAGTTGTGCTAACTTTTTAGCCATGGGAATTTGGGTGCAAGGGATGAAATGAACTTGTTTTGAGAACGTGTCTACTATTATTAAAATCACAGTTTTCCCTTGTGACATGGGTAGCTCCACAATAAAATCCATTGAGACTACTGACCAAGGTCTGGTAGCTGTCTCCAAAGGTTGTAACAATCCAGGTGGTTCCCCCGCCTTCTCTTTGCCATTATGCATATTGGTCAAGAGGCAACATAATTGGAAATGTCTTTCTTCATGTATGGCCACCAGAACTGTCGGTTCACTAAGTGTAGAGTTTTCACATATCCGAAGTGCCCTGAAAATTTATTATTGTGACAGAATTGTAGCACTTCTTTTCGGAGACTTTCTGGTACGTAAAGTTTACCCTCTTTGTACCAGAAGCCCCCTTCTCCCTTCGTTACTCCATCTGGTTTGTTGTCTCCCTCCTTTTTCTCTTCGCTGATTAATCTTTCTCCTCCCCACTTTACTTTGCATTTTGCCTTGGAGCGGGTGGTTACGGCCCCTCCTAACTGGCTTGGTGGGATGATGGAGTCAATCACTTCTTCCCTCTGGCTATTATGTTGAGGGAGTCTAGACAATGCATCAGCTAGAAAGTTTTTGGAACCCGGGATGTGTTTTAAAGTAAAGTCAAATTTGGCAAAGAAGCCCGCCCATCGGATTTATTTTTTTGGTTAGTTTTTTCTGTCCTCTGAGGGCTTCCAAATTCTTATGATCTGTCCAGATTTCGAATGGAACCCTCGCTCCTTCTAACCATGATCTCCATGTTTTTAAAGCGAATGTAACTGCGAAAGCTTCTTTGTCCCAAACCGACCAATTTCTCTGTTCATGAGTGAAGTTTTTGGATATGTAAGCACAAGGCTTTAACACCCCCTCTTCATCAGATTGCATCAGAATTGCTCCTATGGCGATGTCACTAGCGTCACATTGTACCATGAAGGGTTTTAATTATTTGGGTGTATTAGAATAGGTTCACTCGTAAATAGTCTTCAATTTATTGAACGCCTCTTGGCATTTAGCCGTCTATTCTAGTTTAGCTCCTGGCCATTTGGCTTGCAGACTCTTCCCTTTTGTTTTAAGGAGATGTAAAGGGCAGCATTGTGTGCATGAACCTTTGTATAAAATTACGATAAAAATTTGCGAATCCGAGGCAGGAAAGGAGCTGTCTATGTTCCTTGGGGGTTCCCAATCTAGTACTGCTTGGATCTTAGCTGGATCCATGGCTAGACCTCTCCCAGACACTCTGTATCCTAAATAGTCCAGCTCTGTCTTGTGAAATTCACATTTGGATTGTTTGGCATACAGTTGATTCTCATAGAGGATTTTCAACACCTCCCGGACTAATTTCACATGGGATTGCAAGTCTTTGGAATAGATAATTATATCATCCAGGTACACCACTACCCCTTTGTACAAGTACTGGTGTAGAACTTCATTTATAAAGTTCATGAAAACCCTTGGGGCTCCTTGCAATCCAAAAGGCACGACCAAATATTCAAATTGTCCCATAGTCGTATTAAACGCGGTCTTCCATTCATCTCCCTCTTTTTTTCACACCCGGAAGTAAGCGTCCCGTAAGTCTAATTTGATGAAAATCTTTCCCTCGGACATCGTACTGAGTAAGTCCTTTATCAGAGGTATGGGGTACGCATTAGAAGTGGAAATCCCATTAATCCCCCTAAAATCCGTGCAAAGTCGAAGCCCCCCATCTTTCTTTTTCTGGAAAAGCACTGGGGTGGTGTGGGGTGCGGTGGCGGGTCTTATAAAACCTCTCTTTAAATTTTTATCCAAAAACCTTCGTAACTCGGCTTTTTCGGCCTGCCCCATCGAGTACAGTTTAGCTTTCGGGAGCTCCTGTCCCGGGATCAGTTCAATGGCACAGTCAGTATTTTTGTCGGGCGGGGGGGGGGAGTTCATTTGCTTCCTCTTCACTGAACACTCGTTTTAAGTCTCGGTACTCCTTAGGGATCGACTGTACTTCCTCAATGGTTAAGCATAGCTTCTCATAAGAACATAAGAGAAGCCATATTGGATATATGTGTGTGTGTGTGTGTGTATATATATATATGTGTGTGTGTGTGTGTGTGTGTACACACACACACACACTGTGGCTAATAGCCACTGATGGACCTCTGCTCCGTATTCTCGTTCCTAGGGGGTGGTTCTGGGCCCCAATCTCTGTTCCAATGATGGTGTTCACACCTTTTATCTATAAAGTCTATGATTTGTTCCCCCCACTTTATATCGGGTTCGTGTTTAGCAAGCCACCCTACCCCTAGCACAATGTCAAAAGATGAAGAGGGGGCTATTACAAATATTTCCGTATCCCAATGGTCCTCTATTCCCACTGGTACTTCTTGGGTTTGCTCGGTGCAAGGCTCCCCTCTCATTATAGTTCCATCCATTTGTTCAGACTGTATCGGGTGAGGTAATGGGCTGTTATGGAGTCCCAAGTCTTCCACCAATTTGAGCGTAATTATGTCCCTAGTACACCCTGAGTCGAGCAGCGCTCGAGCATGAATAAATCTCTTTAGTTTGGGGTTTAACAGAGTCAAAGGGATGAAAAATAAAGTTCCAGTTATTCTCACCCTTAGTGGTGCCGTTAGTTCCCTGACCTGCTGCTCAGCACCTCTCAGTACAGGTCATCCCCGTTTCCTGCCGGCTCATCATTTCAGGATGTTTTACTCAGCTCATCGATGATGATGGTTTCCTCTCCCAGAGGGGTCGCGGTGGGGATACTCCCCTTCACCGACTCCTTTGGTCTACTTTCGGTCTTCTTCGCCTTGGGCGCTCTGAGCTTTGGAGTAAGGGGGGGGCTCGAGGTCGCTCCGGTCAATTGGCGGCCAAGTGGTTTAGGTTTCCACACCGAAAACAGTGTTGGGGAGTAGTTGGTTTAGTAGCTCCCTCAGCTGTGCTGGCTTTTTTTCCATCTGGTTTTGCCCCCGACCGAGACTCACATCCCCCCTTGCTGCTGTTGCCATTGTAGGGCCACTCGTTTCATGTTGGTTTCGACTTCACCTGCTAGTTGCACCCACCCTACCAGCATGGTGGGGTGTGCTTGCTGCAGAGTCCGATTCAGCACGCTCACATTCAGCCCCTCTGGAACTGCTCTATCTTCAGTCTTTGCTGTCACTCAAGGGCTTTGTGCAGGAATAATGTTTAGGCAAAGTGGTGCAGTCTGGTGTGCTTCAAGTCCCATCGATTTCAGTGGGGGAACTAAATGTGTACTTAAATCATAGGAACTTCAAAGAGCAGTAACATTGTGCCTTACAGGGAATTTTCCAGAATTTTGACTGTAGACACTTCAGTGGGCTGAGGTGCAGGAGAATTACTAATGACCTTCAAATCACAGCCCTTCTGTTTTAAATGAAGGACACCAGCCTCTGTTAACCAGCATTAGCATGATGATGGTAGTCATTAGCAGTCTTTGAAGGAAATGCTGCTCACTTTGTCCAGAGCACAGTCTTGGAAGTTAATGAAACCCCTCCTTTCCTGAGGCGGCTCCTGTGGTGCAATTCTGGAGAAATGCAGAACGCTGAAAAGGCCCTCTTGCATTTTTTAGTCATCAGAAGCATTTGTGCAGTTGGAAATGCATCTTTACATTGCCTTAAAAATTACTTTTATGTTAATCTTCAGTTACTTGATTTTGCACTTACACACTTGATAATATAGAAATTGAAACACATAAGTCTGAAATGCTTTAAATTTAGAATGTCTGATAAGATGCAACTTAAAGACGATTCACAAAGAATTTATTTTTCTTCCTCTTGACAGAAAATACTAAAGGAATGAGAAATACTCTGAAGTTCAAAGATATAAAAATGTTCTAGATAAATATATATTTTGTAACCAGCAAAAATTAAAGTGCCGTTTCTTCTCTGAGATTTGTTTGAGGGTCGGTTTTTAATTAGCTAAAGCTCTGAAAAGGTTTCCAGTCTAATATTGAAAAGAACCATCAAATAACATTTGGCCCAGTCCAGCAGATTTAGCATTTGTAGAAACAGAGCTGTGTGTTGCTTGACTTCTGACCATTCAGAAGAATGTTGCATGCCTGCAACCGCCCTGCATGGGTACAGCATTCCTCACACAGCACAAAGAAAATGGGAGCAATTCCCTTTGTAGAATTACCAGGTTTCAAGAAGCATTAGACTGGGGACTAGAATGCTTGGCATGGAAATATACAACAAAACTATCTCTCACACACAAAAAAAATCAGAAACAGTTGAGTGAACCTCCATTGTATATTTTATATTATTATGAAACCTTGCAGGAAAGATTCCTTCCTTCCTTCCTTCCTTCCTTCCTTCCTTCCTTCCTTCCTTCCTTCCTTCCTTCCTTCCTTCCTTCCTTCCTTCCTTCCTTCCTTGTTTTAATTTTCAACATTCTATGTAATGTTCAAAGAGCCCCGTGGCGCAGAGTGGTAAAGCAGGAGTCCTGCAGTCCTAAGCTCTGCTCACGACCTGAGTTCGAGCCCGGCAGAAGCTGGGTTCAGGTAGCCGGGTCAAGGTTGACTCAGCCTTCCATCCTTCTGAGGTTGGTAAAATGAGTACCCAGCTTGCTGGGGGGAAAGTGTAGATGACTGGGGAAGGCAATGGCAAACCACCTCGTAAAGAGTCTGCCATGAAAATGTGAAAGCAACATCACCCCAGAGTCAGAAACAACTGGTGCTTCCACAGTTTTAAAATGTAATGTTCATTATCTTCATTAACCAGGAAGCCTAGTAACAAAAAAAGTTCACCTCTATTGGCAGATTTAAAATGCTCTCACCACCTTTTAACACCTTTTGGCTGATCCCTCTGGATGAGTGTGGTCTAGTGTCAGCCTGGGCCAATGTGTCCCCTCCCGCCATTGCTTCCGCCTCCTTTCCATACTCCTCCTGACACTCCCTGCTGTTTTGTGTCCTTTTCGCTTCCTGTACAAAGATGCCAGGAAAACTTAAACATAGTTGAGTACTTTTCTTTTGAACAACCTATCAGATGCAATCTAACTGAGGGGTGACTGTCTCATTCTGTGGACTTCCAGCTGGGTGATGATAGGCTGGGAAGGGAGACAAAATGCTGAGCTGATGCTGGAGATCCCCTGCTCCTGCCTGGTCTGCTCCACTCCGCTCTGCTGGTGACCGTCCACTTGTTGTTCCTTCCAATGGCAGAATTCACATCACCAGCACAAGAGCCCCTGGCGGGACTGTGGTCGTCAGCAGGTTTTAGGATATAGCTCTGCTTCGTGTGACACTAAATATTGAGTGAAAACATAGTCCAGATTTGCAAATCTTGTGTTGTTGATGGACCACTTTCCACAATTGTGTAGGAGATGTGGGCACTGCTTGCAGTCTGCTAAGCGGAATGCAGCCATGAGGCAGCGGCTGTTTTTTCTCCTGACTGGGACTATAAAAACCAGGGTGGCGGGGTAAAATACTTGTTGGGCCATAGAAAGTGGAAAGTGGGCTGCAGGTGTCTGGGTGGGTCACAGGTTGTGTATATGTCTGGCTTACAATGTTTTCTCAGGATATAAGAGATGTTGAGACTTTGCCAGCTGAATTCCTGAAAGGGAGGGGGGGGATCGTGGCTATGTCTGTAGTTATCCATTACCAAGAACTAATGGTCAGCATGGGGAAGGTATTCTTTTGCCTATTTATTTATTTTATTTATTTCTCTCAATTTGTAGTCTGCCCTTTTCCATGGTGGGCTCAGGGCAGATTCCAACATAGTAAACCATTAAAACTAGCAATAAGCAGTCTAACAGATAAATAGTAAAACAAACAGTTAAAACAGATTAAAAGTTAAGCTGCAGCTCAGAGTTCGTTCAAGGCAGCATGGATAGCAATTCAGTCATGGAAGGTGTGGACATATCAGTTGAGGCATCCTTGTCCCAGCCTAGGTGTCCAGAAATGTCAGCTGTATCAGCCCGATGTTAAGCAATCAGTGCAGGGAGGCCAATGTAGATGGAATAATAGGATGACGTCTGCCTGCCTCAGCCATAGGCCTGGCGGAACAGCTCCGTCTTACAGGCCCTCTGGAATGGCAGCAAATCCGATAGGGCCCACACCTCCACAGGGAGCTGATTCCACCAGGTCAGGGCCAGGGCTGAAAAAGTCCTGGCCCTGGTCGAGGCAAGCCGGACGTCCCTTGGGCCAGGGATGGTCAGGAGATGTTGACTGGTCGACTGTAACGATCTCTGGGGCTCTTATGGGGAGAGACGGTCCGCAGATATGCTGACTTGTAACTAGTGTGGAAGAGATTCAAACATACTCTGCTGAACTGAGCTATTATTCGAAATGAGGAGTCTCTAACAGATGACGCCTTCAGTCAGTGCAGAGGGAGAGGGGAAGCAGCAGCAGGCACAGAGTAGCCTGATCTCATTCCGTCTTGAAAGGCAAGCAGGGAGACCACCAAGGAAGACTCTGCAGAGGAAAGCAATGGCAGACCACCTCTGCTTCCCACTTTCCTTGGAAGATCCTTGCTGGGGGTGCTCTATACACATATGCACAACCACATGTACAGCACAATTTGCTTGCTGGGTTTAATTTACGTTCGTAGCCAGCTCGAAGCCGCTGGGGATTTGTGGACAAGGCTTGAGGTTGCTGGCTTCCAGCACGTGGCAGGCAAAAGGTATGTTTCAGCTGTCCCTGAAGGCTACTGGGCCTTGTCTGTCCTCCAGGAATGTATCAAGATGATCTAAGCCATTGCCAGACTTCCTAGCAGTCTGTTCCATATGTTACTGGTCCTGGCGTGATGAGGCTCCTTGAGGCAGCTTCCGTTGTGTCTGCTCATGAAGTAGGGACTGTGAGTGGTTTTGGAGCCTTGTGCCGGGTGTTGCAGGGCAGACCTGCTCACTCGGGTGTCTGGAGTGGACTGCTGCTTGGTGGCTGGGCAGAGGGAGCACAGAAAGAGGGATGGGCCTCAGCCTTTGGGCCACGGCTCTGATCAAGTTTCCTGGTCGCCAGCGATGAAGCCCAGTCTGGCATAACATTAACTCCAAGGAGTGAACCATTGTCATGCATTGGGCCCATCACAATCGGAGAGACCCACAGCAGCCAAAGGAACCCTGGCCCAGCGCCAGCAAGGTCTCTCCGGCATAAGTATTGGGAGACCTCCACAACCATCAGTCTAGGAGTCTCCAGCCCCACAGCCCACACTGCTCCTGCCAGCTCCTAGAGGGTGCCCACGGGGAAAGTAGGCAGCTGGTGGACAAGAAGGATGTCTAATCTCTCCTTTGCCCCTGATGGAAAGAGCAGCAGACAGTCAGGGCCAGTGATAGTTTGCACTGGAGGTCTGTGGGAGCTGAAGGACTCTCGGAGGATAGTAGCCGCGTCTCCCCCTGGCCAGCTGAATGGGATTTGGGCAGGACTGTTGGTTGGGACAGACACGTCACGTCCTTTTCCTCCCACCGTGTTTCTGTTAAGCAAGCCACATCAATTCCTTCTTCCTGCAGCATCTCTTAGAGGTGTGCAGTTTTGTGCTTCACTGCTTTGGTATTACTGCAGAAGGGGGGGGTGGGGGAATAGAGGCCATTGGATCCTCAGCTCTCAGGATGCTACAAGGTGAGACAGGCAGTGAGTATCCTTGCCAAAAACTGGCCATCTTTGTTAAATCCCATCCCCGTATCTACCAGCTCCCATCTGTGCTGAAATAATGCATTTAGCAAGCATCCTGTTCCAGGCAATTATTTCTTCCAGCTGCTGCTAATAAACTTCCTCAGCATCCCACAGCCAGCGTGCTGGTGCCCACCAAGAATGTATGCAGCAGCCCAGGCACGAGGTGCTGTAGTTGAACCACCACAGCAGCATTGAAAAGGAGGAGGGAGCGGTGGGGGGGGGACTTCCTCCTTAGTGTGTGCCGTTTGGAAGAGGACAAGAAGCCCTACGAGACAGCTGATTTCTCTGCTTTTGGTACCCATGCTGGGCATCCAATTGATTGCAAGGTGGTTTCATTGAGTTCCTTGCAAAGGTCTCTCAATGACATGGGGGTGGCCTTAGAGTCCAGTGTTCTGTATCTGTTTTGATGGCACTTCCAGGGCTTGATGTTGCCATCCTAAAAAGAGTTACGCTCTTCTAAGCCTGTTGACATGAACTGATTTAGAAGGGTGCACCTGTGCTTAGAATAGCATGTGGCGTGGAAGTCCAGCTCATAGGAGAAGTGGGGTAAGGAAAGCCAAAGTGTGGAGACGGGGGTCTGTGTCAAGTAGACGGATTCAGTGATGAGTCAAAATTTATTTATTTATTTATTTATTTATTTATATTTACATTTATATCCCGCCCTCCCCGCCTAGGCGGCTCAGGGCGGCTAACAACATTTCACATATTTAACAAAGGATAAAACTTTAAAATTTAACAATTAAAGAAATTAAACATAAAAACCAGTTAATTAAGTTAAAATATTTAAAATACATAATTCATTACCTAGAATAAATCTGGCAGCAGTAAACTTGTTTGGCGCTGGTTCTGCCAGTTTAGATGGTTCCATAATCGTATAGTAGATGGCGGCTCCTTATTCTTAGCAACTCAGCAGATATCAGCATAGGCTTGCCTAAAAAGAGCGGTCTTGCAGGCCCCGCGGAACTGGTCAAGGTTCCGCAGGGCCCGCACTTCCTCCGGGAGCTGATTCCACAGTACAGGAGCCGCGGCCGAGAAGGCCCGAGTTCTGATGCCTTGAAGTTTGACCTCTCTCGGCCCAGGGATAGTCAATTTATTTTTGCCCATCGACCTCAGTGCCCTCTGGGGTTCATATGGGGAGAGACGGTCCCTTAGGTAGGCTGGTCCTCGGCCATATAGGGCTTTAAAGGTAATAACCAACACTTTGTACTGGACTCGGTAGGTAATTGGCAGCCAGTGCAGTTCGCGCAGTCCCGGCCGTATGTGCTCCCATTTTGGGAGCCCCAATAATAGCCTGGCCGACGCGTTCTGCACCAGCTGCAGCTTCCGAGTCCGGCACAGAGGTAGCCCCAAGTAGAGGGCATTACAGTAGTCCAGTCTTGAGGTGACTGTTGCATGGATCACTGTTGCGAGGTCGCGACGCTCCAGGAAGGGGGCCAACTGCCTTGCCCGCTTCAGATGGAAGAATGCTGACTTGGCAGTGGCTGCTATCTGGGCCTCCATTGACAATGAAGGCTCCAGTAAAATGCCCAAACTCTTTACCTGGCGCGCGGGTTTCAATAGCGCGCCGTCGAAGGTTGGGAGAGCTATTTCCCCTCCTAGAGCGCCGCGATCCACGCAAAGGACCTCTGTCTTCGCTGGATTCAACTTCAGCCCACTCAACCTGAGCCACGTCGCTACAGCCTGTAAAGCCCGATCCAGATTCCCCGGGGCGGAGTCGGGCCGGCCGTCCATTAGCAGATAGAGCTGGGTGTCATCAGCATATTGATGGCAACCCAGCCCAAACCTCCGGACAATCTGGGCAAGGGGGCGCATATAAATGTTAAATAACATTGGGGAGAGAACTGCCCCCTGAGGCACCCCACAATCAAGTGTGCGCCTCTGGGATCGCTCCCCCTCAATAGCCACCCTTTGTCCCCGACCGGAGAGGAAGGAGGAAAGCCATTGCAAGGCCAACCCCCCAACCCCTATGTCGGCGAGGCGGCACTTTAGCAACTGATGGTCGACTGTATCAAATGCCGCCGACAGGTCTAGTAACATCAGTACCGCAGTGCCGCCCCGATCCAGATGTCGCTGGAGGTCATCTACCAAGGCGACCAGCACCGTCTCCGTCCCATGGCCCGGTCGGAACCCAGACTGGCACGGGTCAAGGATGGAAGCGTCATCTAGGAACCTCTGAAGCTGCAACGCCACTGCCCTTTCAATGATTTTACCTAAAAATGGATACTAAGACTACATTTATTGATAAACCGTTACTTTGGCTCAAGCCAATGGCTTGAGAGGAATGAGGCCAATACATTGATACAAGAGTTTTAAGGTACACTTCAAAGAGATTCCTACGGGAGGGGGGAGCAAAGGAACATTCACACAAAGATACTTTCCCAGGGCAGTTATCAAGCTGGTTGTCCTTGTATTCTTATGTGAATCTTCCTCCCTCAGGAGGCCCTGTGGGAAGGCACAGATTACTTTGTTCTCACCAGTTACCAGTCATAAAGGAAAGGGGGGTAACTAAAGAGTAATAAACTAGCAGCATTTGATTCATCATGATTTTACCCAGGCCTGGTTTTGACAGGCCAGAACCCAACAGTCTTTGGTCAGAATCAGTCGAGCTTGACATACTGCCCCCCCCTCAAGCTGACCCCCTCGGTCTTAGAGGGTGTTTTTTGTGGAATCCATTAATTAAATCAGAAGCAGATACATCCTTCTCAGCCACACATTCATTTTCACTAGACAGGAAGTGTTTCCATTTAATCAAATAGTACATTTTCCATGTCTGATTTTTGAGTCAAGAATTTCCTGGACCTCATGATGACTCTGATTCCCAATCTGGATAGGTTGAGGTGCTGCTGGTCGAGGGTGCCAAGGAGAAGAACTGGGATCTTTCCAAAGAAGACTGCAATGAAAGACAGGGTGTACTTTACTAAGCATTTTAGGTAGTTCTAATTCCACTGTGACTTTATTTATCACCCTTTTGATGTTGAAAGGTCCCAGGTACCTGTATGCCAGCTTTTTGGAAGGTTGATTTACTGGAAGGTTTTTTGTTGAGACAAACACTGAATCCCCCACCTTGAAGTCCCAGGTGGGGACATGGGATTTTTCATACTGTTTTTTGTACGTTTCCTTGGCTGCCTCTAGGTTTTCTTCGATCTCCTTCCGGCTTTTGCTCATTGTGTCAAGTCTGCTCATAACTCTGGTCAAGCCTGCACCTAATCACTGGTTCAGGAGAAAAGCATCCTGGGTAAAGCCATACTGTATTCTATTGCTGCTAGCTTGAACTCTCCTCACCCCCCTCCTTTCCTTTGTTATGTAGTATTGCTTTGAAATGGGAATATGTGAACAGTTTATCTGTGCCTTCTCAGGCTTGGCACCGGGGGAGGTTGGAGCCAAGAGACGCTCAAGGCCAAACGAGGCCTGAGAAAGAAATTGTAACATCAATGTGTGAATGTGCCCTGCATAGTACCCCTCCCTCAAGAATCCCTTTGAAGTATACCTTATATGATTGCATTCTACTGTATGATCTTTAGTCTTTCAATCTTACTGTAGTCAAGAACCATGATATCAATAAACTAGTTACTTTGTTTCAACGAAGACTTGTTATTGAATCTACCGACTTGACACATTGTGCCCCACCAGTGCTCAAAGGAACTGGGTTCTTTGGTAGTGTCTCCTCCCGGTAGTAAGTGGATCGGTTTTCCCTCATACCCACTTACAGTTTGGAATGGGGAAGCCTTGGTAGAGCTGTGAACGCTATTACTGTAACCATACTCCACAGAGGGGAGCAAATCTACCCAATTGGATTGCTGGTGATTGATGTAGCACCTTAAATATTGCTCCAGCAAGGCGTTCATGCGTTCCGTCTGTCCATCTGTCTGAGCGTGGTAGGCTGAGCTCATGAGCCGATGGCTTGAGAGGAATGAGGCCAATACATTGATGCAAGAGTTTTAAGGTACACTTCAAAGAGATTCCTACGGGAGGGGGAGCAAAGGAACATTTACACATAACTACAAAGATACTTTCCCAGGGCAGTTATCAAGCTGGTTGTCCTTGTATTCTTATGCGAATCTTCCTTCCTCGGGAGGCCCTGTGGGGAGGCACAGATTACTTTGTTCTCACTAGTTACCAGTCATAAAGGAAAGGGGGGTAACTAAAGAGTAATAAACTAGCAGCATTTGATTCATCATGATTTTACCCAGGCCTGGTTTTGACAGGCTAGAACCCAACAGTCTTTGGTCAGAATCAGTCGAGCTTAACAGTCTGGATTGGAGGTGGACAATGGAATGAGTTTGTGGTTGGGGAGGAAGAAGGGAATATATTTGAAGAAATTTTTATTGTTGGTCTTTATGTTTTTTGCAATATGCTCCTCATAGTCCCTTTTTGCCTGCCTGATCACAGTCTTGTATTTGATTTGCCACAGCCTGTGTTCCCCTTTATTAAACTCACTTGGACTAGCTTTCCATCGTTTAAAGGAATCCTTCTTACCTTTTACAGCTTCCACTACTTTGTTTTTAACCATGCAGGCTTTTTCTTATACATATTTGTGCCTTTCCTAATTTGTGGTATATATTTTCTCTGAGCTTCTAGGATTGTAGGTTTAAATAGCCTCCAAGCTTCCCCAAGGGTTTTGACTGTATTTACCTTTCCTTTCAGTTTCCTCTTCACATACCTCCTCATCAGTCTTTTTCCATCTAAGGCGGGCAAAGCAGTTGGCTCCCTTCCTAGAGCGCCAAGATCTGGCAATGGTGCTTCATGCAACGGTCACCTCGAGACTGGATTACTGTAATGCCCTCTACATGGGGCTGCCTCTGTACCGAACCCGGAAGCTGCAGCTGGTGCAGAACGCAGCGGCTAGACTGTTGCTGGGACTCCCTAAATGGGAGCACATACAGCCTGGGCTGCGCAAACTGCACTGGCTGCCAGTTATATACCGGGTTCGTTACAAAGTGCTGGTCATTACCTTTAAAGCCCTATATGGTCGAGGACCTGTCTACCTTAGGGACCGTCTCTCCCCATATGAACCCCAGAGAGCACTGAGGTCAGCCGGGAAAAACTTGCTGACTATCCCCGGACTGAGAGAGGTGAAGTTGCAAAGCACCTGTAACCGGGCCTTCTCCTCTATAGCCCCGAGCCTATGGAACCAACTTCCAGAGGAAATGCGGGCCCTGCGGGACCTAGAACAGTTCCGCAGGGCCTGCAAGACCTTCCTCTTCAGACTGGCTTTTGCTGATGAAAATGGAAATTGCGAAGGAAACCGCCATCAGAAAAAGTAAACATAGCATTAGCACTTTTAAAAATTAATCAATTTAATTTTAAAATTTAACCAGATTTTAATTAAATGCTTATAATGTTTAATGTAATTTTATTCATTTGTATAATTTAACCCTGAACTATGTTGTTAGCCGCCCTGAGCCTGCTCCGGCGGGGAGGGCGGGATACAAATAAAATTTGTTGTTGTTATCTCAGAAAATTTTTTTTAAATTAAAAGTGGTTGTGTTGGTCTTTTGGAGCAACTCCTTATTTATACAAATGGTGAAATCAATAACATTATGGTTACTGCTCCCAAGCAGTGCAATCACTTTTACATCTCTCACCAGGTCTTGTGCATTACTTAGGACCAAATCCAAGATCGCCCCACCCCTGGTAGGTTCTGTGACCATGTGCTCCATAGCACAGTCATTGAGAGAGTCTAGAAACTCAATCTCTTTCTCCGGACCTGAACACATATTGACCCAATCAATCTGCGGATAGTTAAAATCACCTATTATTACAGTTTTTAACGTTTAGCCACTATCTTTAATTCTTTCATCATATTATAATCTTTTGATTCGGTGGGCGATAGCAAACTCCTGTAGTTAAATTTCCTTTTGGGCCCACTATTTCGACCCAAAGTATTTCTAGAAGGGAATCTAATTCTCTGACCTTCTCAGTCTTACTGGACTGTATACGCTCTCTGACATACAGAGCCACCACACCTACAACCTTTCACTACCTATCCGGTTTGGTGTAGTGGTTAAGTGTGCGGACTCTTATCTGGGAGAACCGGGTTTCATTCCCCACTCCTCCACTTGCACCTGCTAGCATGGCCTTGGGTCAGCCATAGCTCTGGCAGAGGTTGTCCTTGAAAGGGCAGCTGCTGTGAGAGCCCTCTCCAGCCCCACCCACCTCACAGGGTGACTGTTGTGGGGGAGGAAGGTAAAGGAGATTGTGAGCCACTCTGAGACTCTTCGGAGTGGAGGGCGGGATATAAATCCAATATCTTCATCTTCTTCTTCCGATATAATTTATATCCAGGAATCACTGCGTCCCACCAATGCTCCTCATTCTACCAGGTTTCTGATACCCACAATGTCTACGTTTTCCCCCAACACTAAGCATTCCAACTCCCCGATTTTACTTCAGACACTTCTAGCATTTGTATAAAAACTTCTATAATTTCTCTGGCAAGTTAGGCCCGCAACTTTCCTCCTGTTGCCTCGAGACTTTGGCAGACAGTCTATACTGTTTGTCACCATCTCAGTGGACAGCTCTAATCCATTGCCCGGTAGAAAAGCAACAGCTACCCTTCATCTCTTTGAGATGGGTCCTCCTGAACCAGAGACATTTCATCTCCTGTCAGCTTTTCCCCAAGATTCAGTTTAAAAACTGCTCTGCCACCTTTTTGATTTTAAGCGCCAGCAGTCTGGTTCCTTCTGGGGACAAGTGGAGGCCATCTCTTTTGTACAGCTCACCCTTGCAGCAGCACTCCTTTCTCCCAGAGCTCAAGTGTCTGGGAGAGACATTCTCAGCACATTTTCCTGCCATCCCTAGAACTACACAGGATAGAACAGGAATGTCAAACTCATCATACAAAGGAATTTCAGAGGGAGATTAGAAAGAGAGACTGCTGAATTGCAACTGAAAATGAAGCTCAAGACAATTTATCCTCCTGGCCTGAACTGACACCTTGGTTTCTTCTCTCAATACCAATTCCTGCTATGGTCATTTGGCATCTGAAATCACTCCATTCTCCAAGACATAAGGACAGAGGGGCTCACAGTCTAATCTAGCTGTATCTGAAGAAGTGGACAGTGATTCATGGAAGCTCAGGCCCTGCCACAAATCTTTGCTAGTTGTTAAGGTGCTCCTGGACTCCTGTTCCGTTCCGCTAATAAAGGATGCAAGCTGTGCTCTTAGATTCCCCCCCCCCCCAATCAGAAATGGAAAGGGGTCTCTGTCTCTGAAGAAGTGTGCAGGCACACAAAACCTATACCCGGAATAAAGCATTGTTGGTCTTAAACACAGGACTCCACTGTCTCCTCTCTCTGGCTTTCCCTCCCTCCCTCTCTGAGGAAAAAGTGTGCAGACATACAAAAGCTTGTACCTAGAATAAAACATTGTTAATCTGTTGCCCCTCTCTCTGTCTCCCCCCCCTCTTTCTCCCTTCCTAGGGGAGGGGGAGGAGCCCTCAGCCAATCAAAGGAAAGCTTTCCTCTGTTTCTTTCCCTCCCCTCCGTCGCCATCGCAGCCAATTGAGGGGAGGCTTTTTCTCCTCCCCTCCCCTCCCCTCCCCTCTCCTCTCCTCCCCCCTCTCCCCTCTCCCCTCTCCCCTCTCCTCTGAAAAGTGGGAAATAGGAGAGGCTGGCAAAAGAGCTGTGATACAGGACACAAGAAGGAAGAAGCAGCAGATGGCCAACTGATTGGCAGGACGGATTGGGACCCTGAGGGGGACGGATAAAGCCAGTGGGCTGTGTATTTGACACCCCTAGGAGAGAAGCTGACTTGTTAAAATCATGGAAGCTGGGGATCCAGCCCAGCTAATGTACACAACAGGCATGAGGAAGGAGAGCAGTACCTAGCTGCCTGAGCCGTATGTCCACCCTACATTTCATGCGGAACCAGAATTCCATACAGGAAAAAGCAGAAACCGGTTTTGGGGGTGGGGGACAGGGACACCCCCCTACACACACTTGCGAGAGGTGTTCCCTGTGAGGAGGAGACTGGCAGCAGTGTCACGTTCCTGCTGCCCCCCAGGGGAGGGGCCAGTTCAGGGCTGTGCTGCAAGATCCCAAGGAGTGAGGTACCCCTTTGAATTTTGGAATTTCCCAAACTACTGGCCACTTGCCTTCTTATTTATCAACTCCAGAATTGCATAGAGCATTTACCCTCGCCAGATGAAATACTATTCCATCAGCAGATATAAAAAATTCCACTCTCATTAAGACACTACATGTGTAATTTAAAACAAGTTGCCTCATTGTCGCATGTTCTTCTTTCTTGTCCCCTATATGATATTTATACGTCTTAGGTTTCTGGATCCAGTTTTGTCCAATATGACAGGCTGCTCAGATGCTGTAAAGGTTTCCGTCTTCTGAATGATTTGTCATCTGAAATAAATGAAAAGGTTGCTTTATTCTTGAGTTTGGTAATCAAGGATCGATTGTCCAAAATGTAGCTGTATATGATTGTTTTTGTTATTTCTGTATCTGTTTATCTATTTATCCGCAGCAGAAGCTGGGTTTTCAGCTAGCCAGGTCCAGGTTGACTCAGCCTTCCATGCTTCCGAGGTCGGTCAAATGAGTACCCAGCTATCTGGGGGAAAGTGTAGATGACTGGGGAAGGCAACAGCAAACCATCCCATAAAAAGTCTGCCGTGAGAACATTGTGAAAGCAACGTCACCCCAGAGTCAGAAACGACTGGTGTTTGCACAGGGGACCTTTCCGTTCCTTATCTATTTATAATCTGATATATGCCTTTAAAGACTTTTGTTGTTGTTGTTGTGTGAGGAACCAAGCAGGAGAAGATGCCTCTTTTTGTGCTGTTGGAGCATCTGACAGGTCACGTGGACAAAGAACAGACTGCTTTGGGGCTTGGGAGCATCATGTGTCACATGCTTTTGGAACTGCAGCTTTAGAACAGAAGAACATGAGAGAAGCCATGTTAGATCAGGCCAATGGCCCATCCAGTCCAACACTCTGTGTCACACAGTGGCAAAAAAAAATTATATATATATATATATTTATACACACACACACACACACACTGTGGCTAATAGCCACTGATGGACCTGTGCTCCATATTTTTATCTAAACCCCTCTTGAAGGTGGCTATGCTTGTGGCCGCCACCACCTCCTGTGGCAGTGAATTCCACATGTTAATCACCCTTTGGGTGAAGAAGTACTTCCTTTTATCCAATTTAACCTGTCTGCTCAGCAATTTCATCGAATGCCCACGAGTTCTTGTATTGTGAGAAAGGGAGAAAAGTACTTCTTTCTCTACTTTCTCCATCCCATGCATTATCTT
This sequence comes from Heteronotia binoei, assembly GCF_032191835.1. NCBI lineage: Eukaryota > Metazoa > Chordata > Lepidosauria > Squamata > Gekkonidae > Heteronotia > Heteronotia binoei. The sequence continues at coordinate 138,058,821 of NC_083229.1, forward strand.
GTAAACCTCTATCATGTCACCACACAGTCGATGTTTCTCCAAGCTAAAGAGTCCCAAGCGTTTCAAACTTTCTTCATAGGGAAAGTGTTCCAGCCCTTTAATCATTTTAGTTGCACTTTTCTGGGCTTTCTCCAATGCTATAATATCCTTTTTGAGGTGTGGCGACCAGAACTGCACACAGTACTCCAAATGAGACCGCACCATCGATTTATTCAGGGGCATTAAGATATTGGCTGATTTGTTTTCAATTCCCTTCCTAATAATTCCCAGCATGGCGTTGGCCTTTTTTATTGCAAACGCACATTGTCTTGACATTTTCAGTGAGTTATCTACCACGACCCCAAGATCTCTCTCTTGGTCATTCTCTGCCAGTTCACACCCCATCAACTTGTATTTGTAGCTGGGATTCTTGGCCCCAATGTGCATTACTTTGCACTTGGCCACATTGAACCGCATCCGCCACGTTGACGCCCACTCACCCAGCCTCAACAGATCCCTTTGGAGTTCCTCACAATCCTCTCTGGTTCTCACCACCCTGAACAATTTAGTGTCATCCGCAAACTTGGCCACTTCACTGCTCACTCCCAACTCTAAATCATGAACAAGTTAAAGAGCATGAGACCCAGTACCGAGCCCTGCGGCACCCCACTGCTTACCGTCTTCCACTGTGAAGACTGCCCATTTATACTCACTCTCTGCTTCCTATTACTCAGCCAGTTTTTGATCCACAAGAGGACCTGTCCTTTTATTCCATGACTCTCAAGCTTTCTAAGGAGCCTTTGATGAGGAACTTTATCAAAAGCTTTCTGGAAGTCAAGGTAAACAACATCTATCGGGTCTCCTTTGTCCACATGTTTGTTCACCCCCTCAAAGAAATGTAACAGGTTAGTGAGGCAAGATCTTCCCTTGCAGAACCCATGCTGAGTCTTCCTCAATAACCCATGTTCATCAATGTGCCTACTCATTCTGTCCTTGATAATGGTTTCTACCAACTTTCCCGGTATTGAAGTCAGACTGACTGGCCTGTAATTTCCCGGATCTCCTCTGGAACCCTTTTTTAAGATGGGGGTGACATCTGCTACCTTCCAGTCCTCAGGAACAGAGGCAGATTTCAATGAAAGATTACAGATTTTTGTTAGAAGATCCACAAGTTCAACTTTGAGTTCTTTCAGAACTCTCGGATGTATGCCATCCGGACCCGGTGACTTATTAGTTTTTAATTTGTCTATCAGTTGTAGGACCTCCTCTTTGTCACCTCAATCTGACTCAGGTCTTTCAACACCCCTTCCAAAATTAGTGATTCTGGGGCGGGCAAAAAGCTCTCATCTTCCACAGCGAAGACGGAGGCAAAAAATGCATTCAGCTTCTCAGCCATTTCCCTATCCTCCTTCAGTAATCCTTTTACCCAATGGTCATCCAAGGGCCCCACTGCCTCCCTAGCTGGTTTCCTACTTCTAATATATTCAAAAAAAAAATTATTGTTGGTCTTTATGTTTTTTGCAATATTTTCCTCATAGTCCCTTTTTGCCTGCCTGATCACAGTCTTGCATTTGATTTGCCACAGCCTGTGTTCCCTTTTACTAATCTCACTTGGACTGGTTTTCCATCGCTTAAAGGAGTCCTTCTTACCTTTTACAGCTTCCATTACTTTGTTTGTTAACCATGCAGGCCTTATCTTATGCCTGTTTGTGCCTTTCCTGACTTGTGGTATGTATTTTATCTGAGATTCTAAGATTATAGTTTTAAATAGTCTCCAAGCTTCCCCAAGGGTTTTGACCATATTTACCTTTCCTTTCAGTTTCCTCCTTACATGCCTCCTCATCTCAGTGAATATACCCCTTTTAAAGTTAAACGTGGTTGTGGCGGTCTTTTGGGGCAACTCCCTATTTATACAAATGATGAAATCAATAACATTATGGTCACTGCTCCCAAGCGGTGCAATTAGTTTTACATCTTTCACCAAGTCTTGGGCATTACTTAGGACCAAATCTAGGATCGCCCCACCCCAGTTAGGTTCTGAGACCATCTGCTCCATAGCACAGTCATTGAGAGCATCAAGAAACTCAATCTCTTTCTCTCGACCAGAACACATATTGACCCAATCAATCTGCAGGTAGTTAAAATCACCTATTACGACACAGTTTTTACGTTTAGCCGCTATCTTTAAGCCTTCCATCATATTATAATCGTCCTCTCTCTTTTGATTTGGTGGGCGATAACAAACTCCCATAGTTAAATTTCCTTTTGGGCCCTCTATTTCAACACAAAGCATTTCTAAAAGTGAATCTAATTCTCTGACCTCAGTCTTACTGGACCGTATATCCTCTCTGACATACAGAGCCACCCCACCTCCAACCCTTCTCTCCCTATCCTTCCGATATAACTTATATCCAGGAATCACCATGTCCCACTGATTCTCCTCATTCCACCAAGTTTCTGAAATTCCCACAATGTCTATGTTTTCTCCCAACACTAAACATTCCAATTCACCAATTTTACTTCGAACACTTCTAGCATTTGCATACAAACATCTATAATTTCCCAGGCAAGCTAGGCCCGCCACCTTCCTCCTGCCACCTCGAGACTCTGCCAGACAGTCCATACTGTTTGTCACCATCTCAGTGGACAACTCTGGTCCGTTACCCGGTAGAAAAATAGCAGCTTTGTTAATCAGTGCTGAGAAGCAGGCGGCTGGGAGTCCTTGTGTGTCCCAGGAGGAAGGGGCATCGGGGTGATTGCAGGACGGTGCTGCCCTGCTGGGCTCAGGAGTGTGTATGAGTGCCCAGCTGGCCACTGCTGCAGCAGATAGTGCTACTTTAGAGGCCCCTTTGGACTGCCACTTTCAAGCAGCCTGCTTAACATTCTCTTGGGATGGCCGAGGTGTCAGTGACTTAGCTGCGTGCTGGATTACTGACTGCTAGGGGTTCATGCCCTTCCCCCAGAGGGGCTAGAGCCAGAAGGACTGAGGAAGTGCTCTTAGACCCCTCCTCCCCTAAAGAAAAGGCATCAAGGATGTTTCTAAAAAGTGTGCTCCCTCATTCTGCTTTTATTCCCCCCCCCCCCCCACTATCATGGCATTTGCTTTAAAACAGACCCTTATCTTCCTGCTTTAAAAAGAAGGGCGGTGAGGGGGGAAATCCTGACTGAAGCAGAATGTCAAGCTTTGCAAGGAACTTCTGTTCAAAGGGATTCCGTTTTGAATTTAGGAAGTGTCACGGAGCAGTGCTTACCCACCCAGTCAGCGGACACACCGTTGGTTGCCTGGCATCATTGCCTGGTAACATCAGGCCTTCGCTCCAGCTCTCGGCTTTGAGTCAGGGTCTAAATGAAAAAAGTTAGATGTCCTGATTTGCCTTTAAAGAAATCAGTGTCTGTGTCCAGTTTCTACAAAACCCCTCCCTCCCTCCCTCCCTCCCTTCCTTCCTTCCTTCCTTCCTTCCTTCCTTCCTTCCTTCCTTCCTTCCTTCCTTCCTTCCTTCCTTCCTTCCTTCCTTCCTTCTCATTTTAAAGTAGAATAGATGGGTGAAGAAATTAGTCTTGTTTTCTCAGTATGCCTGAATTTCATTTAAATATGAAATGACAATAACTAGGTATGTTCGTTGGATGGAGGATATTGTTTGTTTGTTTTTAAATAAGGTCGGAAGGGAAGAGTTCCCATTCCAGCATTACTTTCTGTATTCAATCTTCTGATTCGTAGCTAGATACGTCTTACTGGGTTTTAAGTCTCAATCGCATATCCTGTCTCTTTATATGGAACTTTATATAAGCTGTTTAATGGTTCCAAACATAATGAGGCAGTCGGCTGAACAAGAAAAGAAACATTTTGACAATTTGGTGATTCCCCCCACCCCATATAAAAACATTAAGGCATTAAAAATTGCCTGGCGCATTGAGGCACCCTGAAGGCAGAAGAGAAATATTTGAGCCCCGACACCTTTGCTCTTCAGACACAAGCAAGCCAGTTGTGATTGATGAAAGAAACCTAATTGGAAGACATAAAGAGGATTGGGCCCGTGGCGCTGTCCCTTGGCAGAAGGAGATACTGCAAGTAGTACCTCGTGGTATGGATAGCAGAACAGATCCCTGAGCGGGATCTCCTTGGAGCTCCTCAGGATCCCAAAACGAGACTTCTGCTGTTCAGCTTTGCAAACTCTCATGTGCCGGGGGGAGGGGGTCTAGTTCTTAGTAAGGTGGTCTCCCTGTTCCTGGACCCTGGCCCTCATCAAGCAGGGAGTCCGTCCTCCTCCCTGTCCCTACCCAACCCCATTGGGGCTGTAGAGAAGCAGTCTAAGGCAAGCATCTTGTAGTGGTTCAGGTAAATTGGATTTATAAAATTTGGGGTGGAGGGATAATGGTCAGGGAACTTAAAAAGATACCACTAATAGGGTGGAAGAAGTTGAAAAAAAATAGATAATAGATTTCATTATTTGAAAACTAAGCTGCAGACAATGAAAACAAGCTAAAAATAAGCTCAGCTACAGTAACAGAACTGAAGGAAAGGAATATAAAAAGTGCTAAGGAGACAGAAAAAACTAAAAAAAAAGCCCTTTAGAATCTTACAGCAAGACCTTTTGGGTATAGAAAAGCAAAATAAAAAAAAAGCTGGACCATAAGGAAGGCCAAGCGCAGAATAATAAATGCTTTTGAGATGTGCTGCTGGAGAAGACTCTTGAGAATCCCTTGGACAGCAAGAAGATCCAGTCAGTCAGTTCTAAAGGAAAACAGCCCAGACTGTTCACTGGAAGGTCAGATGCTGAATCTGAAGCTCAAATACTTTGGCCACCAAATGAGAAGGGAGCACTCCCTGGAGAAGATCCTGATGCTGGGAAAGACAGAAGGCAAAAGAAGAAGGGGACAGCAAAAGATGAGATGGCTGGACAGTGTTACTGATGTAACAAACACGAATTTGAGCAGACTTCGGAGGATGATGGAAGACAGGAGGGCCTGGCGTGACTTGGTCCATGGGGTCGCAAAGAGTCAGACTCGACTGTGTGACTGAACAACAGCAATTTATAAATAAGACTGTTAAAAGGATTAGAAGGTGCTAACATGACAGGATATCTTACTGCCCTCTTTACAGGTTCTTTGGGTTCAGAGGTCAGTGAGAATGTTAACACGGTCTGCCTTTAGAATTCATAGCAAGGGGATGCAAAGAAGGAATTTGCCCGGGTGGAGGGGTATACTTGTCAAATTTAATAGCACTGACATCAGAAATAACATCTCTCAAGCATTTTGGACTAAATTTAGTATTAATCCAGAACTTAAAATAGATGACTAAAATGTTATAGTTCTTTCAGATAATTCAAATATCTCTCTGGGGAAATGGAAAGAATGGCAGTTTCTAGTCAGAAGCACACCCAAGCAGTTTGGGGTTTGAAATGTTTCTCCCCCAATGGCATCTTGTGTGTTTTTGAGAACTGACCAAAAGATGCATAAAATGCATGGAAGACTCAGAAAGAAATTCAAAATAATGGAGCACAAGTAGGAATGGAACTTTTTGGAAGTGTTTGCACTGTTTGTTTCATCTATGATAGTCATCTCTGGGTGTTGGGAAATCTTCACCAGAGGATTAGTGTCAGAACTGGGAACTTCAAAAGAGACGCATTACTTTGTTTCAAAAGTTAAGACGTTTATTGAGAACTTAGTGTCCAGGAAAGAAACAGGTTGACTCTGATAGCCTCCAAGGCTATCGGCACATTCTTATGCATTGGTAACAGAAACAATAAAACCCTTTCTCACACCCAGAGAGACAGTTGTCTGTTCCCAGGCCCCTTATCTCCCAGCGTGGAGGAAGGAACCCCGCTGCTCTTCTCTGGCATGTCAGCTTCAAAGGCCACCTGCAGATGGTTCCCAGAGGCTATCAGTCACCCTTCAGTGGTTAGTATTTGTTTGAAATGCAAAGTTACAGGGTTAGTAGACATTTCCAATATGGAGTCAGTTAGGCTAATAATACATTGCTCAGCACATAGGAAAGTTACAAGTTCTGACAATTAGAGTGTCTTTAGAACAACAGGAAGCTTCTATGCTTCCTCTAAGGAATGAAGAAAGAGGACCTGTCCTCCTTGGCCAGTGGAATTGTCCAGGAATTGTGCTCTCCTGGGGTGAAGAGAGCTCCTATTTCTGTCTTTTTAGTAGCTTGATATTTGTACTGGGCAGATAACTGATGCGGATCTCATTTCAGCCAGCACGCTAGCAGCAGCAGCAGCAGTTGTGCGCAGGTGATGAGGGAAGCTGCAGGCTGCTTCAGGGAAACAGCAGAGCAAACTATTTCCAGTGTCTGCTTTATTAGCTATCAAGATAACTCTTGGAATAAGTAGTCATCAATATGATGAGATTATTGCTTTCTTTGGCATCCAACTTACTCGGATGCATGTCCTGTTTATTCAGTATCGCCTACTCCCAGGAAAGAGTGTGGCAGCACTTGTCTGCTGCTAGCAGATCCCATCGATGCTCTGGCTCATGTGCTTCTGCAGCAGCGCATAGGGCAGGTGTCGCCCACATCACATTTGCCTGCACCATGGCCCAGAAGCATGGTTCCCCATGGACAAGGTTTTGTTCTGAAAGTGGGGGTGGTCAAAGGATTGGTTTGTTTATTTATATATTTGATTTTAGACTGCCCTCCCTCACCAAGGTGGTGCTTAGGGTGGTATGCAGCAAAAAATTAATACAATATTAATATGATTAAAAACCATAAAATCAGTAACTGCTAAAAGATGACAATAAAAGTCCAGGAAAGCCAACCACTCACCAGGGGGAGGGGGGGGGAGATGGGAGTGCTAGAGGATACAGCCGTCACTGTCCTCAACCCAATGCCTAGCAGAACAGCTCTGCCTTACAAGGCCCTGTGGAACTGATTCACATCCTGTAGTGCCCAAATGCTCTTTGGCAGAGAGCTTCACCAAGTTCGAGCCAGGGCAGAAAGTTCCCTAGCTGTGCTCAAGGACAGCCAGATATCCCTTGGGTCAGGGATCACTAGTAGATTTTGGTCTACTGAGTGTAAAGCTCTTGGTGTGTGTGTGTGGGGGGGTTATACTGGGAGAGACACGTGGGACCCAGACCATTAAGGGCCTTAAAAGTCAGCACCAGAAACCTTCTTCAAGCTATGTGGGGGCTCGGGAACTAGCCCTTGTTCTAGCGCAATGGGAGGGAGTGAAGGGAAGGTTAGGCCACAAAGCCTGCCTTAGGAGTTTCATGTTCCCTCCCAACCAAGCACCACCATTAACTAAGATGGTGTTTCTCCACACCAGTAACTGAATATAAGAATGCTAAAGTTTTGTGGGGAGTGGCACATAACCAGGTAACTTTAACTCACAGGAAGGTAAGGAAACAAAAACCTCAGGGTGCATAAAACATGGATTCTGATGCCTCTCCACTAATGTGTAGAGTATGGGAAAGAAGCAGGAGAAACTGAAAGTCCTAATACAGGAAGGAAACTGTGACCTAATAGGCATTGCTGAAACTTCGTGGGATGACACAATTGGAATATTAGAATTTAGGGGTACAGCATATTTAATCTAATTTAATTAAATTTTTCAGTTGATACCCCACCCTGTCCCGCAAGTGGGCTCTGGGCAGCTTACAACATTAAAAACCTTCCAGAAACATTAAACAAACCACATCCAGACTAGATAATATGATAATTACAGAATTAACAAAGGCATAGCATTATATGTGAGGGAACACATGAATCTGAGCATGGCAGACATTGCCATCAGGAATGCCAGCACTGTGTACCACCCACACTGGGCTCTGGCAGTTGCTCTATCTCAAAATATCTGACACATTTAGTAGGCCCTTCCTTCAGCTACTACTACTGGAACCCTGCCTCAAGCTATAACCAAGCTTGCTTGGTTTCAAGAAAATCTTTTGACAGCTATTTTTCATACTTTTCCTTGGCTAAAACACTGGGAAATTGCTGTGAAAGGTAGCAGAGAATTGTACTGCAATTAATTAATTAATTTTAAGTTCTATAAAGCTCATACAAGCTTTCCTGCAGTTATCCCCAAAAGGATATTTATGAGGGGCTTGCAGATTTTTACTGACTGTATTTCCCATGCCTGTGTTTCCCGCCCCCTCCCCCAAAGAATACAGACAGAGCACCACTTGCAGGGAAAGAAAAGGGGGGGGGGGACAAAGAAAAACCAAGGAAGGAAGAGGGAAGGAAGGAAGCCAAATGGAGGTCAGGCTTTGCTGTCTGTGCCGGTCTTCAAGACTAGCTTTTCTCTGTACAACAGAGAGACGGAGGAACGAAGGAAGCCAAATGGAGCTCAAGCTTTGCTAGCCTTCAAGGCTAGCTTTTCTCTGCACAACAGAGAGATGGGGGAAGGAAGGAAGCCAAATGGAGCTCAGGCTTTGCTAGCCTTCAAGGCTAGCTTTTCTCTGCACAACAGTGAGATGGGGGAAGGAAGGAAGCAGAGCAGAGGTCATGCTTTGCTGGGGGCAGGGCTAGCTTTGGCTTTTCTTGTGACCCAGTAGTGAGGTTTCTGTGGCCCGGTACCGGGTCGCGACCCTGCAAATGGGAAACACTGCTTTGGAAGGTTAAAGTGTCCCCCCACAGGTTTCTCAGTCCTGTAATTCCTGATGTTAGATTTGTGTCCATTTATCCTTTGCGGTAGGGTTTGTCCTGTTTGCCCTATGTAGAGAACTGAAGGGCATTGTTGGGATTTAATTGAATATATAATGTTGGAAGATGAGCAAGTGAATGAGCCTGAGATGGTGTAGTTAATGCTGTTAGGTCCAGTGATTGTGTTGTCTGGGTGTATCTGGCAGCAAAGTTGGCACTTGAGTTTATTGCAAGCTCTGGTACCAGTGTCCTTGCTCAGATGAGATGTTGTATTGTTGTGGGTGAGGAGTTGTTTGAGATTAGGGGGCTGTCTGTGTGCAAGAAAAGGTTTACGCTCCAGTACTTTTGAAAGAGAGCTGTCACTATTCAATAGAGGTTGTAAGTTATTGATTATACGTTGAACTGTTTTCAGTTGAGAGCTGTGTGTGACCACTTGTGGTGTTCTGTTATTGTCTTTTTTGGGTTTGTCTTGTAACAGGTTTTCTCTGGGTATCATTCTGGCTTTGTTAATCTGTTTCTTGATTTCATCAGGTGGGTACTTTAGTTCCTAAGTGACAGGAAAATGAAATTGTAACAGGTGATGAAGAGAGGGCAGAGCAGCTCAATTCCTACTTTTCCTCAGTCTTCTCTTCTGAGGGAAATGGTGCTCAACAGGGCAAAAACAGAACATATTATGAGGGTATGGAGTTGCAACCCAAGATCAGCATAGGGGTACTACATAAACACCTAGTTTCTTTAAATGAAACTAAGTCCTCAGGGCCAGATGAACTTACATCCAAGGGTTCTAAAAGAGCTTGTGGATGTAATTTCTGAGCCTCTGAATTTTTGAGAATTCTTGGCAAACAAATAGGTGAGGTGGCAAAAGACTGGAGGCAGGTAAATGTTGTCCTCATTTTTAAGAAAAAGAAAAAGGAGGGTCCAGGTAACTACCAACCCGTCAGCTTGACCTATCAACTTGACAAGTTGGTAATATGTGGTGTGGCTCCTGTTACTGTTAGGTGGATCTGTAACTGGTTGACAGATCTCACCCAAAGAGTGCTTGTGAATGGCTCCTCATCCTCTTGGAGAGGAGTGACAAGTGGAGTGCCTCAGAGATCTGTTCTGGTACCTTTTTTTGTTCAACATCTTTATAAATTATTTGGATGAAGGAATAGAGGGAATGCTTATTAAATTTGTAGATGATACTAAATTGGGAGGGGTCGCAAATGCAGGAGAAGACAGAAACAGGATACAGGATGACCTTGTCAGGCTGGAAAACTGGGCTGAAACCAATGGAATTAATTTTAACAGGGATAAATGTAAAGTTCTGCATTTAATTAGGAAAAAATACAATGCATGGTTATAGGACAGGGGAGACTTGTCTTAGCAGTAGTCTAAGGATCTAGGGGTCTTAGTGGCTCATATGCTGAACATGAGTCAACAGTGTGATGCGGTGGCTAAAAAGACAAATGCAATTTTGGGCTGTATCAACAGAAGTACATTGTCCAGATCCCGTGAAGTGATGGTATCGCATTACTCTACTCTGGTTAGACCTCACATAAAGTATTGTGTTCAGTTTTGGGCACCACAATTTAAGAAGGATATATAGACAAGATAGGACATGTCCCAAGGAGGGCAATGAAGATGGTGAGGGACATGGAGACCAAGTCCTGTGAGGAATGGTTAAAAGTGTTGGCTATGTTTAGTCTGGAGAGGAGGCGGCTGAGAAATTTTCTTGAAATGTTCCCCACAAAGTCTCTCAACAGTCACAAAGAATGATAGCCTCTTCAAATGGGACTTAATGAAGACGTGGGTGAAGTCTTTTAATTTCTTAGTGTTCCATTAGTGATGGTGTGGAGAGAATAAGGAACCGCTTTTAAAAGGAGTCCTCACGGTTTCAATAGTTCTTCCTCAGCCTCTTTCTCCCGACATTACGCGGAACCACAGCTCTACTCTTTACAACATGGATCCACGCATGCTCTAATTTGCTGCTACTTGCAGCAACAAATTAGAGCATGCGTGGATCCATGTTGTAAAGAGTAGAGCTGTGCCTCCATGTAACGTCAGGAGAAAGAGGCTGAGGAAGGACTATTGAAACAGTGAGGAGTCCTTTTAAAAGCGGTTCCTTATTCTCTCCGCAGCATCACGAGTGGAACACTAAGAAATTAAAAGACTTCACCCACATCTTCATTAAGTCTTAATTGAAGAGGCTATCATTCTTTGTGACTGTTGAGAGACTTTGTGGGGAAAATTTCAAGAATGTTCAGTGTTCCTTAGTTCTGTTTTTGTTTAACTTCATTAAAAATGCATATTTACACACTTTGCATGAAAGTTTTATTGCTTCTGGTGGCTATCTTATATTGGTTATCTTCACACTGGTTCCAGTTGTACTTACTATTACTACATCTTTTTTGCAGCTGGATCCCGAGCATCATACAGCAGCCAGCATAGCCACCTGGGTTCCGAGCTAAGGGCCCTGCAGTCCCCTGAGCACCACATAGATCCTATTTATGAAGACAGAGTCTATCAGAAGCCGCCTATGAGGAGTCTCAGCCAGAGCCAGGGGGACCCTCTTCAGCCAGCACATACCGGCACCTATCGCACGAGCACAGGTAGGAGGAAAGAACAGCTGCTGCTTCTGTCCCTTTTCCTTGGCAGGGCAAGTACCTCTTTTCAAGGCCTATGCAGCTGTATTTTGTGGGATCTGTTGAATGCACAGTTAGACAATTGTTAGGCAAAAGCAAATGTTCTCCAAGAGTTTCTGTGTTTTCATATCTTTTTCTTACTCCTATTAACATTTTTGCACCATTAAACTTTTGGACAAAATGGATGATGACTCGCAGAAGAAGTGTTTTTGCAAAAGACGTGCAAGTTAAAAAAGGGCAGGGAGACATTTTCTGATGAGGTGCATGGGCATTTTTCATGGGAAGGTTTAATGGGGGGGGGTGGCAAGAGAGTATTGCTGAGATATCGAACATGGGTTCTTTTGTCCCCTTCATATGTGTACACACATGTCCATTCATTCATGACTTCTCTTGTGCCACTCCATGTAAAACAATATTGTAAGCGGTTGCATTTCAGCCAAGCTGTCTGTACCATTGACCCATCCATAATGTCACAATGCATGTTCTCACACGTCAGCTGTGTTGTTGTGCAGGTCTTAGTTGTGGAATGTCCTCTCAACTGCAGAACAGCTCTGTATTGGGAACGCTGCATCCAGCAATGAAATCAGTTGTGGCAATTAAGACATGAAGGAGTCTGCCCCCTCAGCTTGCTCGGAGTCAAAATAGAGTCCAAAGAGATGTGGGAAGCAAATGCTAGACGTCGTGGTGGCCGTGGTGGTGTTTATGTCTCTGAGATGTTTATCTTTGCAGTGTCAGTCCCGTATAGAGGAGTATTATGGGTTTTATCAAGTGCAAAAGAGATCATTTGTATTACCAGAAAATTGGTTTCATTCTGTTCCAGTCTTTTCCATTTGTATATTTTTAGTCATAAGGTTTCTTGTCTTTATCATTACGATGACTACTGTTTTGTTCTCTGTGGACCCAGAGGTCAGTTAGGGCCATTCAAAGAAGAAGAAGTTCACCCTTTAATTTGTCTCATGAATAGCAGCTCCTTCATTGCCTGATACAGAACAAGACAATCTAGCATTTATTTTTAAGAAAAGAGCAGGCTGGGTGGAATGAGCCATGAAGAGCAAATGTTACAACAGTAATTGAAATCCTCCCCCCCCCAAAAAAAAACAAAACAAAAAAGGAGTTAGCAAGAGGAATGTGGATGATTTTGTGAGTGAAGCAGTAAATTTGATTGGATGAAACCAAATTTATATGGTGTGTGGAAACACTCTAGAGCAGGGGTGGCCAACGGTAGCTCTCCAGATGTTTTTTGCCTACAACTCCCATCAGCCCCAGCCAGCATGGCCAATGGCTGGGGTTGATGGTAATTGTAGGCAAAAACATCTGGAGAGCTACCATTGGCCATCCTGTTCTAGAGGCAAGATAGATGAAAACTGAAGAGATGATAGTGTTATATGCATTTTCCAGGGGAGAGAGACTCAAAGTGAGCAGGTTGAGGTGTACTTTATTTGGGAAGACCTGGGTTTGTGTCCCTGCTGAGAACATGGAACTCACTGAATGAACTTGGGCTAGTCGTTCTCTCTTAACCTAACCAACCTCTCGGGCTGTTCTGAAGAGTGGATAGGATCTCCTCCATCAATATGTGTCCCTCTCAACTCCTTTGAAGGTCAGATAGAAATGTGATTGACTGATTCTACACAAATTCTACACTGTGTGCCCTGTGAACAGCACACAGACGCAGCAGTCCTAACCTTGCTGTAAAGATACAGAATTTTGGGGAGCAAAGAGTGAAGAAACCCAGCAGTCTTCTAATAATTGTCATTATGCACACAACTTATTTATGTTTAAATATATGCGTGACTGAGACCTGGGTGCGAGATGGAGAGACCGTGGCTCTCTACCAGATGACCCCCCCAGGTTACTCAGTCTTCCACCAGTCTCGGACTAGCGGAGGAGTGGCACTACTCATACGAGAGGCTTACTCCTTTAGGGCTCTCCCGGCCCCGGAGATCCCGGGCATTGAATGTGCCGGCCTGATGTGGGACATTGGGGAGGGGTTGGCGATTTGGCTGGTGTACCGACTGCCTAACGCACCAGCCGCCGCCCTACCATCCCTAGTGGAGGCCGTGGCGGGCTGGGCGTTGGAGTGCCCAAGGCTATTGGTTTTGGGTGACTTCAATGTTCATGCCGCTGACGCGGCCTCCAGCCAGGCGATGGATCTAGTGTCATCCATGGCGACACTAGGACTCTCCCAGGTTGTTACAACGCCCACTCATCAGGCGGGACACATGTTAGACCTGGTCTTCGCGGCGGGAGTACAAGTGAACGATATTGCAATGGAAGCAGTGCCATGGTCGGATCACTTTGCCCTCAAGGCTCGTATGGATATGTCACCCCAAACCTGTTTAGGCGGAGAGCGTATTTTGGCTCGCCCGCGGAGCTTGATGGACCCGGAACGGTTCCTGATGGCCCTGCGGGATACCTGGCCCACTGGCGATTCCCTGGATGATCTGGTAGAGTCCTGGAATGATGGACTCTCCAGGGCCATCGAGGAGATCGCACCTAGGCGTCCTCTGCGCCCCCGCCTTAAGCCGTCTCCCTGGTTTAACCAGGAATTGCAGCATTTGAAGCGGGACCTCAGACGACTAGAGAGGCAATGGCGGCGTACTCGAGACGAAGTGACCCGAACATCTTATAGAGAGAGTTTGAAGACCTATGAGATGGCAATCAAATCCGCAAAGAAGACATACTTTGCGGCTAAGATTGCGTCCGCAACTTCGCGCCCGGCACAATTGTTCGATATAATTCGAGATCTTACTACGCTGCCCCAGGGCAGACCAAATTCTATTGAATTGGAGATAGGCTGTGAGGCTTTTGCGAACTATTTTGCGGATAAAATCACATCACTCCGCCTCGACCTCCCCGTCAATTTTGAGACAGTTAATGCAACCGAGGCCCCGAGCATGTCTTCGGATCATATTCTGGACGGTTTCAGCCCCCTCAGCCTGGATGAAGTTGACAGGATTCTCTTATCTGCCTGCCCAACAACTTGTAAATTGGACACATGCCCTTCCTGGCTTATTAAATCTTGCCAGAGGGATCTCAGATATCCTGTACGGGATATCATAAACAGATCCCTGACGGAAGGGCTTTTTCCAGCGCCGCTTAAAGAGGCTGTGGTCCGTCCCCTCCTAAAAAAACCATCTTTAGATCCGGCCCAATTGGCACACTATAGGCCGGTCTCAAATTCACCCTTTCTGGGCAAACTTATTGAGAGGGCAGTGGCGTGGCAGCTACAGACTTTCCTGGAGGACGCTTCCATCCTTGACCCACTTCAGTCCAGCTTTCGCCCGGGCCATGGGACGGAGACGGTGTTGGTTGCCCTGGTAGATGACCTTCAATGGCATCTGGATCGGGGTGGCTCGGCAGTGCTGATGTTGTTGGACCTATCGGCGGCATTCGATACGGTTGACCATCGGTTACTGACTTGCCGCCTCGCCGACGCGGGGATTCAGGGGCTGGCCTTGCAGTGGCTTTCCTCTTTCCTTGAAGGTCGGGGACAAAGGGTTGCGATTGGGGGGGAGCTATCCCGGAGGCACACACTTAACTGTGGCGTGCCCCAGGGAGCGGTTCTCTCCCCGATGTTATTTAACATCTATATGCGACCTCTTGCCCAGATTGCCCGAAGGTATGGGCTGGGATGTCACCAGTATGCTGATGACACCCAGCTCTATCTACTTATGGACGGCCGACCGGTCTGCGCCCCAGAAAATCTGGAACGGGCACTACAGGCCGTGGCTGAGTGGCTCAGACTGAGTGGACTGAGACTGAATCCTGCGAAGACAGAGGTCCTTTGTTTGGGTCGTTGAGGACCGGGGGGGGGGGAAATCCCCCTGCCAGCTTTTGACGGTGCGCCGCTGACGGCGGTGGACAGGGTCAAGAGCCTGGGGGTGCTACTGGAGCCGTCCCTAAAGATGGAGGCTCAGATAGCAACCATTGCCAAGTCCGCGTTTTTTCATCTTAGACGGGCAAGGCAGTTGGCCCCCTTCCTGGACCGCGACGACCTAGCAACAGTGATCCACACTATGGTCACCTCGAGGTTGGATTACTGCAATGCCCTCTACATGGGGCTGCCCCTGTGCCAGACCCGGAAATTGCAGCTGGTGCAGAATGCCGCAGCCCGGCTGTTATTGGGCCTCCCAAGGTGGGGGCACATTCGGCCAGGTCTCCGGGCTCTGCACTGGCTCCCAATAACATACCGAGTCCGGTACAAGGTGCTGGTCATTACCTTTAAAGCCCTATATGGCCTGGGACCTGCCTACCTGAAGGACCGTCTCTCCCCACAAGTTCCCCAGAGAGTACTGAGGTCTGGGACTCAAAACCTTCTCACCATCCCCGGGCCTAAGGAAGTCCATCTCAAGACAACCAGAGACAGGGCCTTTTCCACAATGGCCCCTACATGGTGGAACCAGCTGCCGGAAGAGGTGAGGGCCCTGTGGGACCTTGCTCAGTTCCGCAGGGCCTGTAAGACAACCCTCTTCCGGTTAGCCTACGCCTGACTGGGAAATAAATGTAGCTTATTAGACTTCTGTGACTCATACAGTATAGATTTAATGTTAAAATTTTAAGGTTTTTAGGTTTTTAAATGTTTTAACTTTAAATGTAATAATTCTGAACTCTGTTTTACTGTCTTATTGTTTGCTGTGAGCCGCCCTGAGCCATTTTGTGGGAAGGGTGGGATATAAGTTATAGAATAAAATAAATAAATAAATAAATAAAGTAACCCAAGCAATGCTTTATAAAGTAGCCCCACTGACTATTGTTGTGGATCAGTTCTACATCCACCCAAGACAGCTGAGAAGTTAAGAAGGAAGGGAGGGGTCTAGAGCAGGGGACTTCAGCCTTGGTGAGCTTCTGCTGGGCACTCTGGCATCTCTGAGAAGGGGCAGTGCAGAGCGCCACAAAAGGCGGGGCCAGTCCCTGAAGAGCTGCTTTGGTTAAAACAATTTTATTTGGTAACATATGGTAACAAATTATATTTCTTGCATCATTAATAACTTCTTTTATCTATCCCATATATTACTTTCTACCCACCCCTCCCCCCGTTACTTGACCCCCGCCGGTGTTATTTACTTAAAGTACTAATGTTTAAAGGTACCCTTAACTAATAAAAACAAAAATTAATATTCTTCTTTTTTCTAAGACTTAATTATTATCAAAAATTGTCCAATCTCCTTTTATTTTCCACTCTTTTTCTACATATCTTCTGAAATTTTTCCACTCCATCTTAAAAACTTCTAAATCATAGTCTCTTAAGATTCTTGTTAATTTGTCCATTTCACTCCATGTCATAACTTTTACAATCCAATCCCATTTCTCTGGTATTTTTTCTTGCTTCCACAACTGCGCATATAATGTCCTAGCAGCTGAAAGCAAGTACCAAATTTTTCCATTTGTAATCCCAACAGAAAAGTCTCTGCAACCTTCTTAAATTCATATCCCAAGATCCTAGAAATTTCTTGCTGAATCATCTGCCAATACCTTTTTGCTCTTTCACAAGTCCACCACATATGGTAGAAAGAACCTTCATGTTTTTTACATTTCTAACATCTGTCTGACATCTTATTATTCATCTTTGCCAATTTCTTAGGAGTCATATACCATCTATACATCATTTTAAAACAGTTCTCTTTAATACTATGACACGTCGAAAGCTTCATAGAGTTCTTCCACAAATATTCCCATGTTTCCATCTGTATTTCTTTATTTACATTAATTGCCCACTTAATCATTTGAGATTTCACTACTTCGTCTTCCGTAGACCATTTTAAAAGTAATTTATATAATTTTGAAATTAATTTTTCGTAAATCATTCAATCTCTGTCTTCTCAACTTCTTAGACAATTTTGTAATCCACATTACTGGGTTATGGTCAGCCACAATTTTAGGTAAAATCTCTATTTTCTTTGTTATAAGGCCTAAGTCTTTAGTGCCCCACAACATGTCAATTCGGGAAAAAGTTTTATGTCTTGCTGAAAAAAAGGTATAGTCCTGCACTTCAGGATTAAATTTCCTCCATATATCCTCCAAATTTTCTTGTTTGACCAATTCAAAAAAAGACTGGCAATTTTCCTTCCTTATTATAAAAGGATAAAAGGAAGTACTTCTTCATCCAAAGGATGATTAACATGTGGAATTCACTGCCACAGGAGGTGGTGGCGGCCACAAGCATGGCCACCTTCAAGAGGGGGTTAGATAAAAATATGGAGCAGAGGTCCATCAGTGGCTATTAGCCACAGTGTGTATGTGTGTGTGTGTGTGTGTGTGTATATATATATATTGGCCGCTGTGTGACACAGAATGTTGGACTGGATGGGCCATTGGCCTGATCTAACATGGCTTCTCTTATGTTCTTATGTTCTTATTATTCCCCCCCGCCCCAGACCTATCCAGTGTATTCTTAATTGTTCCATTAAAGTCCCCCATTACTAAAACTTGGTCATAAGTCAGTTCATCAAATTGTTGTATAATGTCTTTTGAAAAAGCATCCTTTGCACCATTTGGTGCATACAGTCCCAATAACAACTTTTTTTTGCATTTAATATTATTTCTACCGCTACAAATCTTCTATCTTTATCTTTAAACACTAATTTCGGCTCCAATTCTTGTTTAATATAGAAAATCACTCCCCTTTTCTTCTGTTCAGCCAATGAATAAAATTCTAGTCCCAGTTGTTTATTCCATAAAAAATTTGTAATCCTTTTGTTTGATATGCACTTCTTGTAAACAAACTATATTACAATTTTGCTTTTTAATCCAATGAAACGTTGCCTTTCTTTTTTTGTGGTGAATTTAGTCCATTTACATTCCAAGATAATAATTTGTAATCCATCATGGTGCAAATTCTTTATGTTCTTCATAAAATCTACGCAGTCCTGTGTGCTTGTAGTTGTAATCCTTTTTCCTTGCAGCTCAAAGCTTAGACCTTCAGGTATTATCCATCTATACCTCATTTCATTGTCACATAGTTTTTCTGTCAATTTTTTGTATGCTTTTCTGTCATTTATCATTTGTCTTGGCAATTCTTTCATGATTCTTACTCTGCTGCCTCCCACTATCAATGTCTTTTCAAAATTTTTATTCAAGATTTTCCCCACAATTTCGACATTTATCTTATAACCACATCTCTTGGTAGATTATTTAATAATAATAATTTAATAATAATTTTTTATTTCTATCCCGCCCTCCCCGCCGGAGCAGGCTCAGGGCGGCTCACTATATTCTTGGCATATAGTGAGTTCACTCTATACATATAGTCATACATGCTTCTAGTTCCTTCAGGATCTTCCTCCAAAAATTCTGCAATTATTCTTATTATATATCCTTTCAAATCAGTCTCTTCATCCTCAGGTACTCCTATCAGACATATCTGGGTTTCCATCAGTTTGCAGTCATTAATTGCCACCTTTTCTTGCATTTTTAGCAAGGTGGAATCATGTACTTTCACTCTCTCTTCCACCTCTTGCACTTTCTTTGATGTTACCACAGTCTCATTTCTGAGATCTTCTATATCTTTCCTTAACTCTTCAATGTCTTTTCTAATTTCTTTTTTAGAAGCAGTTATCATGTCTCTCACTCCTTTCATCATCCTGGTTTCCATTGCTTTTAATTGCTCTTGCATTTTCTCCATTGAGGCAGTCCTTGCACGGGTTAACTTATGCTCTGAAGAGCTGCTTTGGGAAGGGACAGACATACAAAAGGTGATGGGGCCATATATTTCTGAATAAGAGACCCAAAGGTCTTTTGCTCCAGTGAGTTGTAGGGCATCCAAGATCGGCTCTCAGCTTTTTGGAGGGAAGAAGCAAGCAGGCCGGTGGGCACTGTGGCTCCCATGGGCATCATCTTGAAGACCGCTCAACTCATCGCCGCCATCCAGAATTTGTTTATAATTTGTCTACAGTTTATTATATTGTTTTATAGTATTTCGCTTTTTAATTGTATATTTGTCATTTTATTATGATGTTATCTGCCCTAAGCCTGTTCCTGGGAAAGGGTGGAATACAAATTGTCTAGAATAAGTAAAAATAAATCAATGAATCATGCTCCCCGTTCTGCTTATAGCACCTGTGTGCCTTCTGTGAGGCCTTGGGGGCAGCCATTGTGCCGTCCTGTCCTGCACAGCCAGGCATCCAGGGCCCACCTTAGCAGCAGCCCCACGCAGGGGGTGGGGGGAGCAGGAGAAGTCTGCAATGGTCACAGCTGGTCCATGAGCATCCTGGAGCGTCTCATCATGGCTCTTCATGGAATTTCTGATTCTCGGGATCCAGCTCTGAATCTTGAAAATCATTCCTCCTTAGTGCTATGCTTTCAGTTACTGATAACCTCACCCTAGGACCCAAAATCTATTCCAGCCCTGAGTGTCAATTTATAATGATATTGCTGCAATATTTCTTGACATCCCCAATCTTTTCTTCAGTGTTGATGCTGAAGAGGGTAACAGAGAAGCCGAGCACAGCATGGAGGCCTAGAAAGAGAAGATGCAGCTGATTCTGGCCCAAAATGCACTGATTAAAATGCATCATAGATTACCATGGATTTTTTTATACAAGATCTAAATATATTTTGCTTTGTATGAATATTAAGACTTTATTAGTTTGAGAACAGTGAACCATCATGCCCTAAAATGTCCTAAAATGATATAACAACAACAACCTGTCTTCCTGTGACCTGTAGCCCTTGACCAGGGGTGTGGAGGATGCACATAACAGGAGGTGACACCCCTTCCCTTCCTTCCTGTGTCTTCAGAGCCGCTCTGGGCCCTGGCAGCACACGGCAACCAAGGCAGCATTTCTTGTGATTGCTGCAGCATAGAATCCATGGGTTGGATCCAGGACTGAGTTTTCTCTAATGTAAGTTGCAGAGTAATGTCTGTCAGTTCCTTATTCCTGTTGCAACCCCCAAACCGCTCTCTGCCCCCCTTCCCCCAGGAGCAGCACTTGGGGAGGTCAGCGGGCTGCGGGGGGAGGGGGGGAGAGGCAAGAAGATTCTGTGCCACTTCCAGGGGAAAGTTAAGTCTGGACCCAGCCCCCCAGGGGGGGTCTACATGATTTATTTAAAGCCGTCTTTTGCCACCTGTGCCGCCTTTCTACCAATAGTGGACCTCAAAATAATGTACAAGAAAAAGATGGAAATAAAACCTTTTAAAAATCAGAATTAATAAAGGCATTGAAAGTGGTCCTGTGATTAGCCCAGATTGACCCTTTCCTTCTTTGTCACTGTGGCGGGGGTGGGGGGAATCAGATTTGGGGTCTTCAGCCCTCATGGTCATGAAAAGAGCCCTTTTGGATCAGACCAGTGAAGGTTCCTCTAGTCCAGCACTGTGCCTCACACACTGGAGAATCATTTCGCCTGGAGGTCCAACAACAGGGCATAGCAGAGGCCCTGGGATTCAGAGGCTGACTGCCTCTGTGTGTGGAGGTTCGCTTTAGTCACCATGGCTAGTAGCCTCCATGAGTCTGTATTCTCTTTAAAAGTCTGTGGCCATCACTACATCCTCTGGTAGCAAAGTCAACATTTTAATAAGTTGGAGTAAATATTTCCTTTTGCCCATTCTTAATCTGCTGCCCAACAAGGGCATCATTGGATGACCTAGAGTTTTAGTATTTGGGGAGCAGAAGAAAAGTTCTGTCTGTCGAGTTTCTCAAACCCATGCATTATTTTATAAATGTATTATTTTGTAAAGGGTATATCATGTCTACCCTTTGCTGTTTTTTTTCTAAACTGAACAGTCCCAAACTCTTTAGCCTTTCCTCAGGGGGAAGGTGCTCCAATTATTTAATCATCTTGGTTTCCGTCTTCTGTACTTTTTCCAGCTCTGCAATGTCCTTTTGCGATAGGGTGGCCAGAATTGCACATAGTATTTCAGGTGAAGGCATACCATAGATACATACAGGGGCATTATTATATTGACTGTTTTATTTTCATTCCCTTTCCTAATAATCTTCAGCATAGCCTTTTTTTTTTTTTTACCACTGCAGCTTATTGGGTTGGCATTTTCATTGAGCGATCCACTACAACCCCCTCTCAGTCTCAACAAGTTCAGATCCCATTACTGTATATTTGAAGTTGGGGTTCCCCCCCCCCATTACAGTGTGCATCACCTTTTTTAGAATTATAGAGTTGGAAGGGACCTCCAGGGTCATCAAGTCCAACCTCCTGCACA
The DNA here is from genome assembly GCF_032191835.1 of Heteronotia binoei. Classification (NCBI taxonomy): domain Eukaryota; kingdom Metazoa; phylum Chordata; class Lepidosauria; order Squamata; family Gekkonidae; genus Heteronotia; species Heteronotia binoei. The sequence continues at coordinate 138,080,161 of NC_083229.1, forward strand.
ATGCAGGACTCACAGATACTTGCCCCTAAATTCACAGGATCTTCATTGCTGTCAGATGGCCATCTAGCCTCTGTTTAAAAACCTCCAAGGAAGGAGAGCCCACCACCTCCCAAGGAAGACTGTTCCGCTTAGAAACAGGAAGTTCTTCCTAATGTTGAGCTGGAAACTCTTCTGATTTAATTTCAACCCATTGGTTCTGGTCCTACCTTCTGGGGCCACAGAAAACAATTCCACCCCATCCTCTAGATGACAGCCCTTCAGGTCCTTGAAGATGGTGATCATATTACCTCTCAGCCACCTCCTCTCCAGGCTAAACATCCCCAGCTCCTTCAACCTTTCTTCATAGGACTTGGTCTCCAGGTTATTTACCTACATTGAACATTTGCCACAATGTTGGCTGCTTACCCAAACTCTTGGAGCTCCACTTGGAGATCTTAACAGTCGGCCTTGGTCTTCACTACACCGGATAATTTTTTTTGTCATCCCCAGACTCGACCATGACAGTGCTCATACTCCCTCCCCCCCCCCGCCCCCCGTTCCAGATCGTGGATGGAACAAACTAAATGCTCCCAGCTCTTCCAAGTTCTGCTCTTTATGGGACCCCTCTTTCCTTCCTCTGTTGAGAAAACGGTTTATTCACACACCTTGCCTTCCTCTAATCGAACCAGTTTAAATTCTAAGAGGACCTGTCTTCTTATCCCATGACCTAAGCTGGTTTAGGTGAGGAACCTTCTCAAAAGCCTTTTGAAAGTCCAAATACATAATACCTGCTGGTAGATGTTACCTAAATGTTTGTTAATTTATGCAAAGATCTCCAAGAGGATGGCGAGGCAGGACTTCCTTTGTCATGCTGATTGTCCCTCATCAGGCTTTGTTCTTCTGTGGGCCAGATAATGCTGCCTTTGATTACAGTTCCAACTAATCTGCCTGAGATAGACATTGAACTGTAATTTCCAGGTTATCCTCTGGACCCCTTTTTAAAAATTGGTGTAACACTTGCTGCTCTTCCAGTCTTCTACTACTGTGACTGATATGAGTGAAATGCTACGAGTAGGAGTTAGTAGATAAACAATTTCACAAGTTCACTAACTCTCAGATTCATCCCACTGGGAGTACAAGACTTACTAGTTTTAAATTTCCCCAGTAGGCCTAGAATGGTTGCTATCTGGCTTGCTCATTTAAGAACATAAGAGAACATAAGAGAAGCCATATTGGATCAGGCCAATGACCCATCTAGTCCAACGTTCTGTGTTACACAGTGGCAACTCCCTATTTATACAGATGGTGAAATCAATAACATTATGGTCACTGCTCCCAAGCAGTGCAATCATTTTTCCATCTCTCACCAGGTCTAGGGCATTACTTAGGACCATGTCCAGAATCGCCCTACCCCTGGTAGGTTCTGTTACCATCTGCTCCATAGCACAATCACTGAGAGTGTCTAGAAACTCAATCTCTTTCTCCCAACCGGAACACATATTGACCCAATTTACATGAAGATCATGGTGCCTAGAATGTCAAATGTTGTCACTTAAGTTTGAATCAGTGCTTCAGACTCCCTTCCTAAAAACAGTGGTTGTACCGTGGGTGCATGTGCCATACTTCCCACAATGGACACAGTTACAAAGAATTCATTTAACTTTTTTGATACTTCCCCATCTTCCTGCAGCAGTCCTTTTACTCTTTGGTCGTCCGGATGTTTAACTTTGGCTGATTTCCTGCTCTGGAAGTATTTAAAGAAATGCTTGTTCATCTTGATGCTTTCTAGAAATCTGCTCTTCAGAGTCTTCCTTGAAAAAAGAAAGTCTGATTAGGACCTTGCAGTTCTTTCTGCCAGAGCCCTGGCTACCTCCCATTCACTTGGGGGGGGGGGGGGCTTCCACTTTTCCCCTTTTTTCTTTTTATGGCTTCCTTCACTTGGGTTGTTAGCCAGTGTGTGTCATGGAAAACCTGAGGCTTGTTTCAGATATAATAACACATAACAAGTTTTACATGATTCTTAGTTGCTTCAGTTTATTTCAGTTATTTTCACATGCATTTGTTCTTGAATCAGTAGTCTCTGTGATTATTCCTTCCCATGGGAAGTGGGGGAATGCAGTTTCCCACTGATGGCTCCCTTTTTCTAACCATGGCTGAGAGAAAACCAGTATTTTTTGACCCTTATTTAAAATAAAATGGAATTTTGAGGAAGAGCAGTAGGTGCCTTTACAAAATGGCCACCACCAGAAGCAGAGCCAGGCACACCTACATACACACACACACACACACAAAAGTAAGGGAGATGATGGAGAATAGAAACACTCAGAGAGGGAGGAGAATATGGTTGCCAAGTCCAACTCAGGAAATATCTGAGGACTTTGAGGGTGGAGCCAGGAGGAAGGATGTGACATCACAAAAGCTTTTTAAAGATGTGATGTCACTTCCAGGTCAAAGGTCAAGTGATGTCACTTCCCAAGTGGTGCCCCTTCCAATTATGTCACTTCCAGCACATTGCACCAGAACCCCACTAATTGTTTTTGCAGTTTTATAATGAACTCGGAATAAGGCCCATTGTGGAGAAAAAATACAACGGGCTCTAGAAAGAGACTCTGGATGATTGCCGCTCACCCTTGCTGTCTTCCCACCTACCCAAGTGAAGGCATTCATCCCCCCCCCCCCACCTCAAGGGGAACTGATCTCTTCCATCTGGAGAACAGCTATAATTCTGAGTGATCTTTAACCCTCACCTGGAGATTGGCGTCAGTTGGAGGAAAGGCCTGTCCTGCAGAGGCCTGTAGCAACACCTTAGGAATTCCCCAACAACTAGGCCTCTGGGTTAATGTCCTCAAGGCCCACTCACCCAAGTGGAGGCTGTCCCCCACCTCCAGGGGAGCTGATGGTCTGTCATCTGGAGCATATTTCTGAGTGATCTCCAGCCCTCACCTGGAGATTGGCAGCCATGGTTCCTGGGAAGGAAATTGCTGCTGGCATCAAGGCCTGAGGTGCCTTGAACTACAGACAACACATCTCTCTCCCCATCCTGGAGAAAATCACTGTTTTTGGAGGGTGGACTGTGTGCCATTCTATTCGCTTAAGGACTCTCCCTTTTCTGAGAAACATAGCCTGGGTTGCCTAGCAACAGACTCTGGCTAGCACTTCCCAGGGGGCAGGAAGCCCTCCCAGCAGGGGCAGGCCTTGGGTTAGCTTGGGGCAGAGGGGCGTTGCTGGCAGCCATGTCAAAGTTGGCTGCAAGAGCTGAAGGCCTCAAACTTGGGCTTCAGTGTGGCTTTGCCCCTTTTTTGGTGTGAAGTGGAAGGGGCCAAATTTTTGCAATGGTCACAGGATATGGTGGAGAAGCAGTGGAGATGTGTCTCCATCTGTGGCAAGTTCGTTTTGGCGACTGGGGGAGCCTTTGGCTCATTTAGCCATCAGAGCATAGAACCAAGATGGCGATGAGGCAGGAGCTTGGGCGGTAGAGCTCCTGAAACCCTGGCTCCCACCTGCCTGTTTAACCACTTCAAACGGTAAAGATTGCAAAATTGGAAACCTAAATTCTTACCATCGGAAGAGGGAAAGCAAAGTATAACATTGGAAGGTCCTGTAGAACGCCAACTAAGTTTGTTTTTACCCTACCGTTTCTGGCGAGTGGGGCCTGGCGCAGACGTGGAGGGCTTCTGAGACGGTGGTCTGGAGTGTGGGTGTGGTCGGATGGGGCCGGACGGCGAACCGAGCTGGGCTGAGTGGAGTCGGAGGGACCTGTACGGCGAGTGGGGCGCTGGACTGCTGATGTGGTTGGATGCCGAGAGTGGAGCGCTGACGGGGGAGATCGGTGGTGGCGGTTGGGGTACGTCTGTCTTGGGCTCAGGCAAGAAGGAGGACGTGAAGCAACCATTCTGGGCGCCGACGAGTGCACAGGCGGAGCGGAGGTCAACGACGAGCCGGACAATCTTACAAATAGAGCTGTGGAGTCTTACTGTGTGGCGGGGGGGGCATGAGGGGGGTCTCCACCCCCCCCCCCGGGCCTGTCAGGTTACGCGGGGGGATCATCGGACGCAGGCTCGCTTGTTCGCGCTGTATATATTGCCCTACACTCTGCTGTATGGCTGCTGCACTTAACTCAGCACTTAACTCTGCACTTTACTCCGCATTTTACTCCACAATTACAGCTGAAAAACTGCACTTTACCCTACTATTACATCTGAGAAGCTGGGGACTCTGCTTTTATACAAATTGCAATCTGAGGAGAACTTTACATCTATGTTATAGAAGCAGAACAGCACTTTACTCTGTGATAACAACTTCCTCCAACCATTTACGAACTGCCAGTCTATAATTCAGTTGTTTATGTTAATTACTTATGTTAATTAACTTATAGAGCTTAGTTGGATTGATTGGTTTCTGAATATATATATATATTTGGCAAATTAAGGGGGGTTAAGATAGGGTGGGATCTATATTTACTAATTAACCATCAGAATTAAATTAAGTATTTTAGCCAATTAATTTAAGAAGGGAGATTGTGGGTAGGGTTTTAATTGGGTTGATTGACTTGGGAATTGTCAGCTGACGGGGCAGAGCGGATTGTGGGATTACCCAAGGGTGGTGTGCTAGTTGTGTATTTGTAGTGGTTCCGACAGAGGTAGCCACCAGCGGGAGATGACTAGCCTGGGGATTCCAGTGCTCCTGGGGAGGGGGAGATATGATGGTGGGAACAGACAATGATATAAGGGAAAGCGACCAAGACCAGATAGTGCTCGACCCCCTTCCAGTCTGCGTACCATCCCGATGGTGACAGGTAGAGGGGTCAGGTTGAATGACTCGCCTCCGTCATTGGTGTTATGTAATGCCAGGTCCATTAACAATAAGACCTCTGTCCTCCGAGAGTTTTTACTTGAGCAGGATATGGACTTGGCTTGCGTGACTGAGACCTGGGTTCGAGAGGGAGACACAGTGGCTCTCTCACAAACAGCTCCCCCGGGCTACTCAGTCTTTCACCAATCGCGGACTAGCAGGCGGGGGGGAGGAGTGGCCCTATTCATACGGGAGGCTTACTCCTTTAGGGCTCTCCCAGCCCCAAAGATCGAGGGTATTGAATGTGCCGGTCTGGCATGGGAGGTTGGATTGGGGTTGGCGATTTGGCTGGTGTACCATCCTCCTAACACACTAGCCAACGCCTTACTGTCCCTAATCGAGGCTGCAGCAAGCTGGGCATTGGAGTACCCAAGGCTGATGATCCTGGGTAACTTCAATGTCCATGATGATGACCCGGCCTCTAGTCAGGCGATGGACCTGGTGCTTTCTGCAAGTCAAAGTGCTACCTGTTCCACGTGCAGGGCAGGAGAGACAGGCACAAATTAAAAGTCTCAATGTGTGGATGAGACGATGGTGTAAGGAGGAAGGGTTTAAGTTTGTTAGGCACTGGGATGCTTTCTGGAACAAGCGGGAACTGTACAAAAGAGACGGGCTCCACTTGTCCCCTGATGGAACCAGGCTGCTGGCGCTTAAAATCAAAAAGGTGGCAGAGCAGTTTTTAAACTAAATCTTGGGGGAAAGCCGACAGGAGATGAAATGTCTCTGGTTCGGGAGGACTCGTCTCAAAGAGATGAAGGGTTAGCTGCTATTTTTCTACTGGGTAACGGACCAGAGTCCACTGTGGTGACAAACAGTATGGACTGTCTGCCAGAGTCTCGAGGTGGCAGGAGGAAGGTGGCGGGCCTAGCTTGCCTGGGAAATTATAGATGTTTGTATGCAAATGCTAGAAGTGTTCAAAGTAAAATTGGTGAATTGGAATGTTTAGTGTTGGGAGAAAACATAGACATTGTGGGAATTTCAGAAACTTGGTGGAATGAGGAGAATCAGTGGGACATGGTGATTCCTGGATATAAGCTATATCAGAAGGCACATTGATGAACACGGGTTATTGAGGAAGACTCAGCATGGGTTCTGCAAGGGAAGATCTTGCCTCACTAACCTGTTACATTTCTTTGAGGGGGTGAACAAACATGTGGACAAAGGAGACCCGATAGATGTTGTTTACCTTGACTTCTGGAAAGCTTTTGATAAAGTTCCTCATCAAAGGCTCCTTAGAAAGCTCGAGAGTCATGGAGTAAAAGGACAGGTCCTCTTGTGGATCAAAAACTGGCTGAGTAATAGGAAGCAGAGAGTGAGTATAAATGAGCAGTCTTTGCAGTGGAGGACGGTAAGCAGTGGGGTGCCGCAGGGCTCGGTACTGGGTCCCATGCTCTTTAACTTGTTCATAAATGATTTAGAGTTGGGAGTGAGCAGTGAAGTGGCCAAGTTTGCGGATGACACTAAATTGTTCAGGGTGGTGAGAACCAGAGAGGATTGTGAGGAACTCCAAAGGGATCTGTTGAGGCTGGGTGAGTGGGCGTCAACGTGGCGGATGCGGTTCAATGTGGCCAAGTGCAAAGTAATGCACATTGGGGCCAAGAATCCCAGCTGCAAATACAAGTTGATGGGGTGTGAACTGGCAGAGACTGACCAAGAGAGAGATCTTGGGGTCATGGTAGATAACTCACTGAAAATGTCAAGACAGTGTGCGTTTGCAATAAAAAAGGCCAACGCCATGCTGGGAATTATTAGGAAGGGAATTGAAAACAAATCAGCCAGTATCATAATGCCCCTGTATAAATCGATGGTGCGGTCTCATTTGGAGTACTGTGTGCAGTTCTGGTTGCCGCACCTCAAAAAGGATATTATAGCATTGGAGAAAGTCCAGAGAAGGGCAACTAGAATGATTGAAGGGCTGGAGCACTTTCCCTATGAAGAAAGGTTGAAACGCTTGGGACTCTTTAGCTTGGAGAAACGTCGACTGCGGGGTGACATGATAGAGGTTTACAAGATAATGCATGGGATGGAGAAAGTAGAGAAAGAAGTACTTTTCTCCCTTTCTCACAATACAAGAACTCGTGGGCATTCGATGAAATTGCTGAACAGACAGGTTAAAACGGATAAAAGGAGGTTCTTCTTCACCCAAAGGGTGATTAACATGTGGAATTCACTGCCACATGAGGTGGTGGCAGCCACAAGTATAGCCACCTTCAAGAGGGGTTTAGATAAAAATATGGAACACAGGTCCATCAGTGGCTATTAGCCACAGTGTGTGTGTATATATAAAATTTTTTGCCACTGTGTGACACAGAGTGTTGGACTTGATGGGCCGTTGGCCTGATCCAGCATGGCTTCTCTTATGTTCTTATGGTAAACAACATCTATTGGGTCTCCTTTTTCCACATGTTTGTTCACCCCCTCAAAGAAATGCAACAGTTAGTGAGGCAAGATTCTCCCTTACAGAATCCATGCTGAGTCTACCTCAGTAACCCGTATTCATCAATATGCCTACTCATTCTGTCCTTGATAATGGTTTCTACCAACTTTCCCGGTATTGAAGTCAGACTGACTGGCCTGTAATTTCCCGGGTCTCCTCTGGAACCCTTTTTAAAGATGGGGGTGACAATGAAAGATTACATATTTTTGTCAGAAGATCCACAAGTTCAACTTTGAGTTTTTTCAGAACTCTTGGATGTATGCCATCCGGACCTGGTGACATTAGTTTTTAATTCCTCTATCAGTTGTAGGACCTCCTCTCTTGTCACCTCAATCTGACTCAGATCTTTCAACACCCCTTCCAAAATTAGTGGTTCTGGAGTGGGCAAACACTTCTCGTCTTCCACAGTGAAGAAGCAAGGTCTGCCGTCCAGGTTGCCAGATCCAGGTTGGGAAAGTTCTGGGGATTTGGGGTGGAGCCTGGGGAGTCCATCCTCCATAGCCCCCCTTTTCTCCAGGGCAGCTGGTCTTTGTAATCCCACCTGGAGGCTGCTGACATCCCTAGCTTCCAATAAACAAGGTGTTAGGTCTAAAGTTACAGAACTGGAGAGCAATGTAACCAATGTCTGGGTGAGATGCCATGGCATAACAGAATTTTGCCAAAAGGGAAAACCTTTTCATTGATTTCAGTAAGAAAGAGAGGCCTTGAACCGATCCACTGAAATCATAGTGCTTATTTTGACTGAATGAGACCCTGCAGTGCATTCAAGACTAAAAGCCACTGCTTCAGTGTCAAAGCAGATTATGAAACTGATACTTGATTCAAAAAAGCCAATCTGAATACAATAATCTAAGAGATTCCAGATCATGTTTGAGTCAATAATAAAAGATCCTCCATTCCTAGACAATCCTGGACGATTGCAACTTATTTGCTTGTAGTTAGTCTCTGTTAGGCTTACACGGAGTATGTCAATTCTTCACAGGCCCGTTTCCTGCTCCTAGGTGTGTCCGTGTGCTGTTAGATCATCCCCGCTGCTCACTGATGCGTTTGGCCCCAGTGACTGCCTGACCCAGGGAAGTTAGAGGAGGGCTCCTCTGTCGATCAGGCAGTGGCAGGGCCCCGGGGGAGGAGGCGTGGGGCCCGGTGGCCGTGGGCACACTGTGCTGAGCTTCTGAAGGGGCTGATCCATAAAGATTGCTTGAGGTGCCTCTCTTGCACTACCTGTGGCAGTGTGGGGGTGGGGGTTGGGAGACTGGCCCTCCAAGGAAGAAGCTCCGGCTTTCTTTGCCACTTGTCTCTTTCTCCACATAGTGGAGGAAGAAAGGAAGCACCTTGATGTCCCCACTGCTATTTGGGCACACATTTGTTTTTGGCGCCTGGTGCAGAGCCAGTTGATCTGGCTCAGCCGCAGGGATAGGCCTCCCCCTGGGCCTGGCTCCCAGCTTCCAGGAAAACACGCAGAGACCATAATCGCTGCTGCCACACGAAAGCCACCACTGGATGCGTTGAGGTTCAGAAAAGCACCCAGGTGGAGGACAGATTAGGCAGTGCGTGGTGCCCCGAGGGGGTGGGGGGGAGATGATTATTATTGCAAGGTACTTTAAAACCATCACCAGCGTTTGGTGATCTCTTAGACTTATTCTCTCTAGCATGTAAGTACAGGCATAGAAATAAGGGGGAAGGTCACCTCCTGAGAAAGAAGGCAGTAGCAGCCTGATTGAGGGCACTTGGATCCTGGAAACCTGAGACCCTAGAAATCCTGTTGGTCTCTCACTCAGCCCCAGCCCCCACTGCTCCAAAGTAAAGCATGGGCAAACTGCACCTCCCCCCCCCAGCCTGGAGATCACGGCTGCAGATCAGTCAGATGGATTTCACCCCCCAGCCCCCCCCCCCCCGAAGCTCCAAAACGAAGCCCAGGCAAAAGCCCCCACCCCCTCCAGCCGGAGAGTTTGTGGCCGCAGAGGATCTCCCTTTTTGTCCCAGGCTCCAAGCTAAGCTGCCTGCCTGATGAACGCCCCCCCCACACACACACACCCCAAAAAGCAAGGCAATTGGCAATAATAATAATAAATTTTAATTTATAGCCCACCCTCCCTGACGAAGCAGGCTCAGGGTGGCTTACATGACATAGTACATTGTACCATAATACAACAATAAAATTCAAAGCAATTAACAGTTAAAATACAATTACATAAAAACAGCATTTAAATTAATTCAAATTACAGTATAAGATAAAATGGTGCTACAGTCTTAATATACATATGAACACAGTTTTTGTGGTGATGGTGCAATGGTTCCACCTTAAAAGGCCAGCTGAAAGAGGACGGTTTTACAAGCCCGACGGAACTGATTAAGGCTCCGTAGGGCCCGTACCTCCTCTGGTAGTTGGTTCCACCATTGGGGTGCTGTTACCGAGAAGGCCCGCTCCCTTGTCACTTTTAGTTTGGCCTCCTTTGGCCCAGGGATTTTCAGATTTTATGAGCTATATCTCAGTACTCTCTGGGGAACATGTGGGGAGAGACAGTCTCTAAGGTAGACAGGTCCTTGGCCATATAGGGCTTTAAAGGTGATAACCAGCACCTTGTAACGAACTCGGTACACAATAGGCAGCCAATGCAGTTCCCGCAACACAGGCCGTACATGTTCCCGCCTAGGGAGTCCCATTAACAGCCTGGCTGCCGCTTTCTGCACTAGCTGCAGTTTCCGAGTTCGGCACAGGGGCAGCCCCATGTAGAGGGCATTACAGAAGTCTAACCTTGAGGTGACCGTTGCATGTATCACTGTTGCCAGGTCGACACGCTCCAGGAAGGGAGCCAGCTGCCTCGCCCGCCTAAGATGAAAAAAGGCGGATTTAGCAGTGGCTGCTATCTGGGCTTCCATTGTCAGAGAAGACTCCAGTTGCACCCCCAAGCTCTTGACCCTGCGCACTGCTTCCAGTGGTGCACCATCAAACGTTGGTAGGGGGATTTCCCCTCCCAGACCACCATGGCCCAGGCAAAGGACCTCTGTCTTCGCTGGATTTAACTTCAATCCACTCAGCGTAAGCCAGCCTGCCACGGCTTGCAATGCCAGGTCCAGATTTTTAGCGACATTGTCAGTCCGGCCATCCATCAATAGATAGAGCTAGGTGTCATCAGCATACCTGTGACAACCCAGCCCATATCTTCGGGCAATCTGGGGAAGGGGGCGCATGTAGATATTAAACAACATTGGGGAGAGAACCGCTCCCTGAGGCACCCCACAATTAAGTAGGTGTCTCTGAGATAGTTCTCCCCTAATTGCCACCCTTTGTCCCCGACCCTCAAGGAAAGAGAAAAGCCACTGCAAGGCCAGCCCCTGAATCCCTGCGTTGGCAAGGCGGCGGGTCAGCGGGTCAGCAACTGGTGGTTGACCATATCGAACGTGGCCGATAGGTCAACAACAGTACCGCCGAACCAGCTTGATCCAGATGCTGCTGGAGATCATCCATGAGGGCGACAAGCACTGTCTCCATCCCATGGCCCAGGCAGAAGCCGGACTGGAATGGATCTAAGGTGGAAGCGTCATCCAGAAAACTCTGCAGCTGCAACGCCACTGCCCTCTCTATAATTTTGCCCAAAAAGGGCAAATTTGAGACCGGCCGGTAATGCGCCAATTCAATCGGGTCTGATGTAGCCTTTTTCAGGAGGGGCAGACCACAGCCTCTTCAAGGGTTATTGGAAAAAGGCCCTCCGAGAGGGATCTATTTATAATGTCCCGTATAGGACATCTTAGCTCCCTCTGGCAGCAATCAGGAGCTCGCCCCAATAAGAGAAGGACATTACCTTCCCAGCAGGGGAACCCCCGAGCAGCTGCTGGGAGCGAAGATTGCTGGCATAGGCTGCTGGTAAACAGGAGAGCAGGGCTGCCCAAGCCTGGCGCCCACCAATTCCTCAGAGCTAGTGCCAGCCAGCCAGTCCTTGGAGACCTTTGTCACTTCCATTGGGCGGGGGAATCAGCTCCGCACGCAAGCACAGCTTAGAGGGAAGGGACTTGCAAACAGTTGGCCCCGTTGGAGGCTTCCAGCTGTGACGCTTTCACCTTCGTCTATGGCTTCTATAGAGACTACATCCTAGAGCATCACAATTGGCTGCCATTTTGTTCCCAACCGCCCAGTTCTTACACAGTGGGAGTCCAACCAGAGTGGGGGTTCCCCCACCCACACCAAGAGACTGCCATCCCTAGATGAGGAGAAGGAGACAGAGAAGAAGAAGAAGCCGCCGCCACTCAGGGGGAGGTCACACACACACAGAAGAAGGCAACCAGTGGAGGGAAAATAGGATAAACCATATAGGGAAAGAAGATTATTGTAAGTGTAGTAAATTTACCCAGGTTTATAAATCTAACATAGTGGTAAAGTTTCAGTGAAGGATAAATAGCCTCTCTAGTAAATGAATTAATTGGGAAGGATATCTTTTCAAACCAAGAATTGTAAATAATGCTGTTAATTAAAGCAAGAGGGATTCTTACTGTTGCTATAACTGGCAGATCTCAGGGATTCTCTGGTTCTCTTTTGCTTTTGCTTTTTTCCTTGATCATTATATTTAGGCTTTTTGAGGACAGACATTTTTAAAAAATCAGTTTCATACCAGAGCAAATGGATGGTGATTACAATTCAGCAAATAGTCTTATACCACTGTAATTCTGCTGTAATTGGATAAAGGCATACTGCTGATTTACAGCAGAAAAAAGTTTAATCACAACCTAGTCTAATTGAAGCAGCAATTTAAAAAAAAAAAATGTGCTCAGATTCTGAAAAATACAACCAAGAACAATGGATAATTATAAAAAGCATGAGTGTAATTTCCAAATATTAACGGTTTACGGGTATGCATGATATGATACAGTGTGAGGTAGATGTCATGCTATAGGTGTGAGGGTTTGTTGGTGGAGTGCCCTATTCCAGTGGCAGGGGAGAGATTGTGTGTTTAAATTCTCTCTCTTTCTGCAGCTGCCTGTGCATAGAAAGTTAGTGTTTCAGGGACAGGGCTGGACTAGAATCCTCCTCCTTCAGATGTTAAATGTGTATGTTATTGGGGTGTTTTATTCAGAACGCTCCAAGCACACGGATGCTTACCTTCTGAATAAAACTTTGTTGGTCTTAAAGGGGAACTTGACTCCTGCTTTGTTCAATAGCTTATTATGTTATATTAAATGAGATAAGTTCTCCGGTTCATGGAACCCGGCTATAATAGAAACACTGACTATCCAGATAAAGTAGTTTTTGCTTTAGGGTGGCTCCTCCCTCGCCCATGAGACTTTCGAGCTGATCTCCGTAGAATCACCTTCTCAACTTGGTGCATTTCCTCTCCTCTCCACATAGGAATCCCGACACGCCACATCCCAAAATATCTGCCTGACTTTACCATTCCAAGATACAGATGAGCAGTTAATGCTCACAAAATTAAATCTGCTATCATCTGTGATCTCTGAATGCTGTATATCAGGTGTAGCATTTTTAGATAGATACTGTGGTTATGGTTTGGGGACCATAGAAACTATGAAGTATGTTCTATTTGATTGTCTGTGGTATAAGGAGGCTAGAGAGGAGTGGGCTAAACCCACAAGACTAGGGATTTCTAGGCCAGCAAATATTCTTTTCCTAGCTAAGTGCCTTGTTCTGGCCCTGAGAGCTTGTTCTGGCTTGTGACAAGACACCTTATGATAGAGCCCGTATCATCTCTGGCCTTGAAGTCTTCCTTTTATTCCTAGTTGAGATTGATTGATACTACTCAAGACCTGTAGGCCAAAGGAGGAGAGAAAGAAAGAAATGTAAAAACTACACAGAATGTAGTTAATCTCTGTTTATGCTGTGAATAATGATAAAAAAGTCTCAATATCATGTGCCCTGCCACTTCTTAGGGATAAATGATGTCTGGAGAATGACCCCCCCATGGGGGGTGGGAGGGAGGATAGTGTTTCATCTGACTAGCTTCTGTCTGGAAAAGGCAGTTTGGGCATGCTCTTCAAGATAAATATTTCTTGACACAGCACTCATTGTGTTTGGCCAATCACAGCTATATGCTTCTTTCCTCAAATCTGGCTCCTAATGAAATTGTACCTGTTTAGCTGAGAAGGGATTTAATAGCAGAAAAAAGTGAAATAGCAGGTAGTCTGGTGAGAAGGTAATAATTGTAGCACTTCGTAATTCTTGACAATCATCAGCAGAACTTAGATTTTTCTTTCTTTCTTGAGGGAAAAAGCTTTTTAAAAAAAAAAAAAGTGTGCAGGTGATTGTATATTGCCGTTGAGCTAAGGACATGCACGGATCACATTTTGTCACCAAGCAGGAGGGAATCAGTGGGGCCACAACTGGAATAGACTTCTTAGATCAAGCCAAAAATGGAGTAAAGTACAAGACCAGTAAATGGGAAGGGTAAAATCTGAATGCTCTATCTCATGAGGGGATCCCAAACCTTTTCAAGCCTGCCACAGGAGGTGAAAACAACTTGGCCTTCATACCAACAACACTCAGGAAATGTTCATTAATTAATGCTCATAAAGAGATATCTCTCTTACTTTGAAGGATATAGGAAAGGAGAGCCCCCACGCCAAGTCTTCTTAACTTCTTCCTCCTTAGCTGAGGGCCGGAGTTCTGCAAGAAGAAACTGAAATGACAAATAGCTTTAAAGCCCAGCAGAAATCTAGTAAAGAAAGAGAAAGAGAGAGAAGGTAATGTGTTATAATTTAAACCTTCCAGAGGGAACAAAATGATAGACGTTTAGTCTCTGTCTAGTTTTTGTTTTTCTAGGGTTCCAAAACTGGATGAATCCACAGCTTGAAAAATGTTGAAGAACACTTAGCTCATGGAGGACAAAGATAAAATGATGTGTCAAAAAGAAGAGCGAGAAAATTGAGGCAAGCTCTAAAATAGGTTGTTTGGCTCTTGGTCACTGCAAAACAGGGTCCTTCCGGAGACAAAAATCAGAATTGTCCAGTATAAAACCTCTGGACATGAGTTTCATTGAACTAACATACGTTCTGCATATATGTGCATTCCCCTGTTTATATTCAAGAGACAATAAGCACTCACTTGAAAAATAAAACTGAGAACCACTTTCCTGGATAAATATGGGATTTAAATTGGATACAAAGCCATATATGCAATGAATGTTATGTACAAATTACTCAACCAAAAAAAGAATTAATTGTATGTGCATATAACTGCAACATGCGTAAGGATAATGTGTCAAGTTCTACACAGTTCTCATTAACTCAGCCTTTTTTTATATGATTCAAATAAGGCTTTTATTAAATGAGCATCATATTCGCAGGCAAGACATCCTTTGTTAGAACTGACCCAGCAAGGCCGAGCAATACATTTATACCTTATCCTGACTGTTAGTCATGGCAATGTAAGCAACTAGGTGCGAAAAAGCATGGAAAAGAGTTCCAAAAGTATTCTTAGACAGCCCCGCCCCCACCAGTCCTAGACTGCTTTCAGAAGAATTGAAAGTTCCTGTCTCTGGCTTTACAGGTAGCAGGTGACCTTCACAGCTGCACACAAATCACCTGAACCAGTTTCCCAGCACCAATTTTGCCACCCACAGGGGTGTGGGGGCCCTGGATGTTATGATGAGACAATGTTTTGTGCCCTGGACTTCTAAGGAGCAGAGCCAAAATGCCCTCTTTCTGGACAAGGCTGCCTTTCTGCCGGCATGAAGCTCTTCGGTCAGGGCAGGTCATTTCCGCCCCCCCCCCCCTTCCCTCCTTTCCTTGCAGACCTCCACTGTGCCTGGGACAGTTTCTGTTCTCGCCCCCCCCCCACTCCCACCCCATGAGTTCTTGCTCTACATTTTGTTGCTGATAAAGAAGGAAGCCAAGTCTAACGGGCACGTGTTGGCCAAGATATGCATAAGTCAGCGGTTTCCCAACAGTTCTGTTTTGGGGTGTCATGAGCCCTGACGAGGGGGAGCTGGAAGGGTTAACAGACCTGGAAGAGTTGCCAGCCAGTTCCTCAGCTGAACAAATAGCAGCTGGCCCATCAATCACTCTCCAGGCACCAGTGTCAGCTGTTGACGATCAGTCTCCTCCAAGCTTCCTCCTCCCATCTCAAGAGGTTGAAGCAGGCTCCAGAAAGAATTTTCAGAGCGAAGACATGAGGCATGCCAATTGAAGGAATGATCAGTCGACCCATGTATCTAGTGAAAGCAGAGAGGTCTGACTTTTCAGCCAACCTTTATTTTATTTATACATCCTGTCTTGAAGCTACATTTTTGCTTAGTACATAGTGCTTAAACAAATAACAGGAAACATCTGTTCAAGGGAACAGACCATTGTTTATAGGATTCAATACAGTCATCAATTTGTCAATACTGCAAGGGTCAGCGTAAAGAGTGAGAATGTGGTTGAACATGGATATGAGATGCCTGTGCCCTTTTGACTCTTCAGACACAATGAGGAACGCAGGACTCCAGGCTGGTATGCCAGGCACATGGTCGCACCCACGATCTTCTTCGTGGTCTCTGTGCATTCACACATATGGGTAATCCGCAGGATTGGCCCCGACCTCGGAGAGTTCAAAGCAATCTTGATCGTAGATCTGGCGCGCCTCCCACTTGTCCTGGGAGGAGGCAGCTACTGCGCATGCCTGGACAAGGGGGAGGTGCTTAGCCACTCAGTTTCTTCCTTACCGCCGACCGGATCGCACCTTCCTCGTTGATCTCCAACTTCTTCATTGCAATCTCCAACAATTACCTTCTCTTCGCTTCAATTCTTCATCTTCTACTTCTCCTGGTATCGTATAAAAAAAAAAAAAAGCCTTCTCTTACTATTCTTTCTGGACTTTCCCCTCCCTCCCCCCCCCCTCCCCGGGCGGATGGAAGGAAGGGACAAGATAATTTTTAAACGCTGTACCAGCTGCTCATCCAAAATCCCCTCGTCCGACGGCCACTCTCTTTGCTTGTTCTGCCTTGGAGAGGCCCACCGTCCAGACTCCTGCGTGCACTGCAGCCAATTTGGCAAACAGGCCCGCAAGAACCGCGCCGCGAGACTCAAGAGCCACCTCATGGAAACCACACTCCGACCGGCCATGCCGCATGGCGGACAACAACAACCCGCGCCATCTTCCCCACACCTCGTGGGAGAGACGCAGTCGGCAGCTTCCGTGGCACAGAGTCCCTGTAAGCCTAAGACCGGCAAGCACTCCAAGAAGTCGGACGACCCCAAAAAGCGCCGCCGTTCCGATTCCGCCCACTCGGACCCGACGGGTAGCGTTAGCTCGAAAAAGCACAAAACCCGCCCTCTCGACTCGGCCTCGAACCCGACCACCAAACCGAAGGCTCCGAACCCGAGCGCCACTGCCTCCGGATCGATGCCGAAGACTCCGACGTCGAAGTCGACGGCAACACCGTCAATCACTCCGTTGGAAATCATCCGCATCTCATCTAAGTCGCCGTCCATTCCGAATTCCCCACCAGACCAGCTGCTGGATACGCACTCTACCGCATCCGTTAGGACCCGGCCTCTCGACCCCACTAGATTCATAGATCTCTCACAGCCAATAGACGCCCACGCGCTCACCAGAGAACCCTCGACCCCGAGAGCTCTCCCGACTAGACCACGATCTCGCAGTCGCAGACGCACCAGGTCCCGCAGTCGCCGACACACCAGGTCCCGCAGTCGCCGCCGCACCAGGTCCCGCAGTCGCCGCCGCACCAGGTCCCGCAGCCGCCGACGCTCCCGCAGCCACCGCAGGGGGAGACACTACTATTACTCTCCATCGAGATCCAGGTCTCCATCCCCACGGAACCGAAGACGGCACCGACGATCACCCTCCTACGATCGCCATTACCACAGCTACCAAGAGTCTCCTCGCTACCGAGATCGCACACACAGACTCCAAACTGCATCGGTCGAACCGCTTCACCACCATGACGACCCTACGAGTCTCGGCGCCGAACCGAAACTCCCATCGCCACTGGGATCCTCACACGCGGCTCCCAAGACAACACCTCAGCCCGACCTGCACCAAGGAACCGACGACGGATCCGAGGAGGAACTCTCCGACTCCGACCATTCTTCGGGTTCGGACCTACAATCCCCAGACTCCGACATAGCCAAGCCAGCAGACCTATCACCGTCTGAGGGCCCGAGATCCTACCTCGACCTTGTAGCAAACATGGCAAGCTCGCTAAATTTGAAACTCAATACGGACGCTCCCAGAGTCTCGGACGTCGTATTTGATCTAGTGCATGCGGATCTTCCATCCAGCTCCTCTCTTCCCATGCTCCCCGTCCTCCTAGAAACACTCAAAGAAGCATGGGACAAACCGGCATCAGTACCACCAACATCCAAGAGGGTTGAAGCTCTGTACAAGATACACGCACCTGATTCCAAGTTCCTGTTCACCCACCCGGCTCCGAACTCGATCATTGTACATTCGTCTTCGAAGTCGAAGCAGACTAGACACCCGGTACCACCAGAACGGGAGGGCAAAAAACTCGACACGATTGGGAGAAAGATTTACGCCCTCACTACAGCCACAACCAAAATCCTCAACTACATGGCATGCTTTTCCGCATACACCCACAACCTCACCACTTCCCTCGCCGCATTGGTACCATCCCTGCCCGAGGCATCCCAAAAGTCAGCCACCACTACCCTGCAAGAGATGGCCAGAGTGAGCAAACAGCAAATCAACACTGCCCGTCACGCTGCACAGTGTTCCTCCAGAACCTTGGCCTCAGCCATAGCACTCCGCAGACACGCGTGGCTCAGGTCCTCCTCCCTCCAACCAGACATCAAATACAAGGTTGAAGATTTGCCCTTTGATGGCCTTGGCCTGTTTAGCTCATCTACAGATGACATCCTCACATCAGTAGACGATGGCAGGAAGAGGGCGAAACGACTGGGAGTCTCCCAACCTCTGACCCAATCCAATCGGCAAAGGAACTGGAGGTCCAGCCAATACAAAGGGACCAGATCCCCACGGCAACAGGAATCATGGAAGCGCAAACCACAGCAGTCCAAACCTTCCTTTCAAAACAGACGCCAAACAACCAAGAAACCTTCAACCACATCCAAACCGTCTCTCTGACCTCCCTGCCTCGAGCCGTCCAGTCTCCCTCCATCAGCCAAACCCATCAACACGACTACAACCATTCTACACTGCCTGGAGGACCATAACATCGGACGCCTGGGTCCTCGCCATCATTCAAAGAGGCTACCTAATAGAGTTTACGTCCACTCCAAAGCACCACCGATTCCTCACCACACCCCCGTCCGCACCCCTGCAGACAGAAATCGCGTCTCTGCTGGACAAAGGCGCGATAGAACCAGTCCCACCCCAATACCATCGCACCGGCTTCTACTCCCGGTACTTCCTGGTGCCAAAAAAGGACGGAGGACTCCGACCCATTCTCGACCTCCGCAAACTCAACCTACACATAACCTACAAGAAATTCCGTATGGTCACGCTTCAGGCAATCCTCCCGCTCATCCCAGAACGAGCATGGATGGCGTCCATAGACCTCCAGGATGCCTACTTCCACATTACAATCAATCATCATCACAGAAGATTCCTCAGGTTCGCCATAGGGAAGCAGCACTTCCAGTTCTGCTCCCTTCCCTTCGGCCTCTCCACAGCACCAAGGGTCTTCACCAAGTGCATGGCAGTAGTAGCAGCCACATTACGCCAGCAACAGATATCAATCTTCCCTTACATAGACGACTGGCTGATCGTCGCCCATTCCAGGGAGCAACTACAACTGGACGTCTCGACCACTCTCTCCACCCTGGCCACCTTAGGCCTCCTAGTCAACCTCTCAAAATCCAAACTAGTCCCTACCCAGAGGATTCAATTCATAGGAGCAGACATCTCCACGCTCTCGCAAACGGCTTTCCTACCTCAGGACAGGGCACTCGCCATACTGTCACTGGCCAACACTATCATCGCCCAGCGCTCCCAAACAGCGCTCACTTTCCAGAGAATGCTAGGCCTCATGGCAGCAACCACAGCAGTTCTGCGGTTTGCGAAGCTGCACATGCGTCCCCTCCAAATGTGGTTCGTAAGGACTTTTCGCCCTCACACACAACATCAATCCACACTACTCACCCTTCCACTACACATTGTGCCATCCCTCAAATGGTGGACCAAGGAACGTCACCTCTACAAGGGCATGCCATTCAAGCAGACACCGCCCGCGGTGATTGTAACCACAGATGCCTCCAAGTGGGGATGGGGAGCCCACTTGGAAGACCTCACGGTGCAGGGCCAGTGGACAGACTACGAACGCTCTCTCCACATAAATTGCCTGGAGCTCATCGCAGTGCACAAGGCCTTGCGGTCCTTCCTCCCATCGCTAAGGAACCAGCACGTCCAGATCACCTCCGACAACATCGCCACAGTCTTTTACATCAACAGGCAGGGCGGCACCGCCTCCGTCAGACTCTGCAAGAGAGCCCTGGCGCTGTGGCATTGGAGCATAAGCCAGGGCATCTTCCTCACGGCCGTACACCTACCAGGGGTCGAGAACACCCAGGCAGACGCCCTGAGTCGCCACTCCACCAACAACCACGAGTGGTCCATCAACAGCCGATACATCCGACAGATCTTCAGCATCTTCGGACAACCGAAGATAGATGTATTTGCTTCACCGTCAAATGCCCAATGCACCCGCTTCTACATGAGAGGTCCTCCATCCCACCTCTCCAGGGGGGATGCCTTCCTACAAACTTGGAACGGAACACTCCACTACCTCTTCCCCCCCATTCCACTTATCACCAGAGTTCTACAGAAGATTCAGGTAGACCACACAAACTGCATCCTCATAACTCCATGGTGGCCGCGCCAACCCTGGTTTACGACCTTGCTGCTCCTGTCCAACAATACCTTCATCCAACTCCCTCAAACACGGGATCTCCTCTCTCAACAGGACGGCAGGGTCCTTCACCACAACCCGGCATCGCTCAAATTAACAGCCTGGAGAATCAGTTTCTAGACTTCCCCCCGGAGGTCCGTCAGGTCCTAGTGAACTCCAGAAAACCATCTACTAGGAAATCCTATCTACTTAAGTGGAAACGCTTCTCACACTATGCCTCACAGCACAACTTCGACCCCAACTATGCCACTATACCTCAGGTACTAACTTACACCTTAACGCTCTCTAGAGCGGGTCTGTCGTATTCTTCCCTGAAGGTACACCTGGCAGCCATCTCTGCTTTCCACCCCCGCATCGAGGGCACAACGGTATTCTCTCACCATGCGACCAGAGCTTTCCTCAAGGGCATCATTCGCCTACACCCACCAATCAAACAAGTTCTACCCACCTGGAGTCTGTCTCTAGTCCTGAGCCAACTCATGAAACCGCCCTTCGAGCCCATGGCTTCCATCCCACTACACCTGCTGTCATGGAAGACGGCATTACTTACGGCCCTCACCACAGGTAAGAGGGCCAGTGACATCTGCGCATTCAGAGCAGACCCACCGTATACGATATTTCATAACAGTACGGTGGTCCTCCGACCTGACCCGACCTTTCTACCCAAGGTCGTCTCTCCTTTTCATCTAGGAAGACAGTCCACTATACCAGCCTTCTTCCAGCACCCCGCGGACGCGGGACAAAGGGCGCTCCACAACTTGGATGCACGGAGAGCCCTAGCCTTCTACATAGACAGAACCCGCCAAATCCGTAAAGACCCTAGACTTTTTGTCACCTACGCTACCCATAATAAGGGCAGCAGAATATCTACTCAGAGACTCTCCAAATGGATTGTTGCTGCCATCGAACTCTGCTACCAGCTGGCAAAACAACCCATCCCTCAACATATACGAGCCCACTCAACCAGAGCCGTGGCTACCTCGTCCGCCTTCATGAAAGGCATCCCTATAGAGGACATCTGCGCCGCAGCCGTCTGGTCCTCCACATCTACCTTCGCCTCGCACTACGCTCTCGACGTTCGTGCCCGGCGAGATGCCTCCTTCGGACAAGCGGTGCTACGGTCGATCTTCGACTAACCACTGTGAGTACCACTATCATTACGTTACGCTCTAACCCTACATATTCTTACAGATCCAGCACCCACCTCCGAAGAAATGGCTCGCTAATCACCCATATGTGTGAATGCACAGAGACCACGAAGAAGATGGACAGGTTTCTTACCTGTAACTGGTGATCTTCGAGTGGTCATCTGTGCAATCACACAGACCCACCCAGCCTTCCCCGCTGCTGGAAGCTAGTTAGCACAGTTATTTCCACCTATCCGGCGGCGGGAAGAAACTGAGTGGCTAAGCACCTCCCCCTTGTCCAGGCATGCGCAGTAGCTGCCTCCTCCCAGGACAAGTGGGAGGCGCGCCAGATCTACGATCAAGATTGCTTTGAACTCTCCGAGGTCGGGGCCAATCCTGCGGATTACCCATATGTGTGATTGCACAGATGACCACTCGAAGATCACCAGTTACAGGTAAGAAACCTGTCCTTCCTGTCTGTGGTCTTTGTGAGACCTGAGAACCAAGCAGCTTCTCAGGGCATGTTTCCTACATGCCACTCTTTTTTATTTTCTTTCAGGCTGTCTACACACTCGTATTCACCCCAACTACTTTATCCATAGATAATAGGTGATAATATAGTAAGGCGTTTTTACAGCCTGATCATAGCTAAGCATTTATGATATAACACCATTTGTTTTATAATCTCAAGACTCTTTAAAGGACTATCCCTAATTGGATATGCAAGGGACGTATGCAAGTGACATGCTATAGACTGAATCAATTCATGTGCCTTTATGGCAAGCAACTTATTGTGGCTTTGGTGAATTAAGATACACACATTCAGACATAGGTGAGAGCGTGGCCAGAGATGGGCAGTCAATACTGGCTACATTATTACAATACAAAAACCATTTCCTGAATAATTCCTTGTTCCCCTCCTCCCTTAGTCTATCAAAAGTTCTTCTTTCTTGAGTTCATGGAGAGTTTGCGTGCTCTATGCATGGCAGTCTTTTCACAGGAAAATCTGTTTCTATTGCAGCCAAAAGGAATTCTTTTTATTTGGAAGTACAACTTGGAAGTGGCTGTGGGGCTACTATTGTGATCAGCTGGGGCAAACAGCCTTTTGCTAGGCAGAGGAATTTCCCTGGTAATAAGTTTTCTCCATAACTCAGTTTGGATGGGGTTTTGGGGGAGGCCTTCCTTCCAACATCAGTGGGGCATGACCAGGCAAATTTCAGGACCTCTGGGTAGATATGGAAGAGCCTGGAAAACATACTTGGAGAAACAAACAAACAAACCAACAATAGGTGCTTTTTTCCCTTTAAAGCTTTTCTTGGCTGTCCACAAATTGCCATAACTTGAGCTCAACCCTGTTGAGATAGGGTTGCACACCTTAGATAAATTACCACACTTGAGTTGGACTGGAGACTTCTTCCTCCTCATATGGAGTCTTAGTTTGACAAGGTCTCTATCCTTCCAATGTTAAAGGGCAAATTTTATACACCATATGTGGAGAAACGCCATTTTAGTCAGTGGTGGTGCTTCATTTGGCAGGGATCAGTAAATCCCTCAGCGGGCTTTGTAGCCTTCCTCTCACTCCCCCCCCCTCCCTTCCAGAGCCAAACCAACAACGCTAGCGGGAAAATCTCCTAGAGAGGCAGGAAGTGCTTTTGTTCTTGCCATGTGTTAGGCAGGAAGAGAGTTCAGTTCTCAGCTGCAGCTCGAAGGAAGAGGTTGCCAGTGGGAGAGCTCCTGCCTGTGCATGCGGCCTATTCAAAAGAGAATGAGGCCTCCAGGCAGTAAGACAAAGTAAGTAATTCACCAGACAGGGCAAGTTTAGATCAGGGCCAGCAGGACGCGTTTATAACACATTTTGTTTGTCAGGCTGTTTGCTGTGCGTGTGCTGTGCTAACTTTTTAAATGCAACTGTTTTTGTTTTGTTTTTCTTTTCCTATCTGTTTCTCTTTTTAAATAAATATATTTTTACTGTTTAAATGCTGGCAGTCAATCTCTGTACCACATAGATCCCCAGACCGCTTTAGACCACGCTGTTTTTAGGAAGGGGGCCCCAGGAAAGGGGGAAGGCAGGCAGTTGGATAAGGTGCCAATCCTCCAGGGGTGCCCCAAAGAAGTGCTGAGGCCTCTGTGAAACCCAAGTACAGGGTGGCAGAGGACCTGGAGGCCTAGCCTCACAGCTGGAGAGGGGGATTGGGAGTCCTGTTCCTCTCAATCTGAACCCCGGGACTGAGCAGGAGGTGGCAGCGAGCCCAAGGGGCAGGAGGAGAAATAGCTCCCTCCAGGAGTTGGCGACTCAATAGGGAGCTGACGGGACCGGGTACCCAGAAGCAGTGCCTCTAGCCTCCACTGAGGCTCCAGTAGTAGCAGAAGCCCTGATCAAGGTGTTCTGTCAACTGGGGTTTCCTGCTGAAATTCTGACAGACAGGGGGCGTAACTTTCTGTCAGAACTAATGGAGTGTTTGTGGAAATGCTGTGGAGTGAAACATCTGAAAACCACAGCCTACCATCCTCAGTCAAATGGGTTAACGGAGAGGTTTAATGGGACCTTGAAGGGAATGCTAAGAGCCTATGTTGATACTCATCCGCAAGACTGGGATGAAAAATTGCCGCAATTATTATTTGCGTATAGGGAGGTACCTCAGGAATCCACCGGGTTCTCCCCTTTTGAACTTATGTTTGGCAGGAGGGTCAGGGGACCCCTAGACTTGGTCAAGGAGAGGTGGGAGGAGAAAATCCCAAAGGCCAAGGTGTCAGTGGTAGACTATGTGTTGTCCTTCAGGGAACGACTGCGAGAGATGATGGATCTGGTGAAGGAGAACCTGCTCAAAGCTCAAAGCAATCAGAACAGTTGGTATAACAAAACAGCCCGATCCCGAACTTTTGAAATAGGGGATAGGGTAATGGTTTTCCTACCACTGCGCACTAATAAACTAAAAGCTGCATGGGACGGTCCCCATGTAATTGTAGACCACTTGGCGGCAGCGGTGGGATAAGAACAAACAGAGAACTTGATTGGCCAGGCATTTTTGTTTTTTTTGATGCGTGCAAGCACCCAGAGGAAGCAACAGCGGTTTTGTTTTATTTTCGGGTCAACTGGAGTAGGGAAAGTTTAGCTAGTTAGGATGGAGCGTGCTAAGATGCGGGAAATCCTGGAGATGACAAAGCCACAGCTCCAGGA
The DNA here is from genome assembly GCF_032191835.1 of Heteronotia binoei. Classification (NCBI taxonomy): domain Eukaryota; kingdom Metazoa; phylum Chordata; class Lepidosauria; order Squamata; family Gekkonidae; genus Heteronotia; species Heteronotia binoei. The sequence continues at coordinate 138,104,572 of NC_083229.1, forward strand.
AGAGTGTGCAAAGCACAAGCTGGAGTGTGACAACATGACTGTAGTAGATATGAAAGACCTCCTTTTGGAGTATCATCAGCATGCAGGGGCACTTGCAAAAGTGGCCCCCACCCAGTCAGAAGCAACCTTGCGGCTACAGTTGGAACTGGCAAGAATACGTACCAAGGCGTACCAAGAGCGCAGACAGGAGGAACGAGAGAGAGAGGAAAGACAAAGAGAGAGGGAGCTGAGACAAGCTGAGCTCCGCAGACAGGAGGAAAGAGAGAAAGCTGAGATCCTCAGACAGGAGGAACGAGAGAAAGCTGAGTTCCGCAGACGGGAGCAGGAAGAGCAACGTCGCCATGAGCTTGAGGTGCTACGTCTGGAAGCTGAACTAAGCAAAAAGATCAAAGTCACCCCCAAAGACTTTGCAGTGTACAAAGAGGGAGAAGACCCCTCCTTATACCTCTCCAACTTTGAGAAGGCAGCCAAACAGTGGGGGATTGCAGAGGAAGACTATATGTCTTACCTCTGTAGCAACCTGACTGGAGAGCTTTCAGCCATCTATTACAGCATGCCTATGGAAGATGGGGGGATAACTTTTGCGGCCTATAAAGCCACTGTATTTAAAAGGTTTAAACTGGGGCCAGACCACTCCCGAAAGCAGTTCAGGGGTTTAGCTCCACAAGAAGGTAAATCCTATTCTGAATGTGGGGTAAGGAAGGAACAGACAGTTCCAGTGTTAGTGGGCCGGGATTTGTTGGTTGGCCAGTACTCTATAAATGCTGTAACCCGCAGCCAAACCCTCAGAGGAAAGTGGGGGGGAGGAAGGCAACTTTAAGGAAGCCACCTCACCACCAACCAGGGAGGCGGAAATAACCCAGGTTACTGAGGGCGAAGAGAGGGCAGTCACCCAGGAGGGGGAGGACCAGCCTGTCTCAAGCCCTGGAGGAAGGTGTTCTCAAGGGGAAGAGGGGTGTAGCTTTCCCCAAGTGCAGCAAGAGGCTGTAGATGTTCCTAGCGAGGAAGGGAACCTGTCTAGCGTAAAGGATGTGCAAGCTGAAGAGACTGAGGTGGAGAGTGGAGATTTCACAGGAGGTTCTGAGAGCAGCAAGGCTAATGTGGGCTCAGAGGAGCACATAGCTGAAGGCTTGGGGGAACGGGAGCGGTTCCAGAAGGGGGTCCTGAGCGGCCTTAGGTTGGAACCGGTTCACCAAGTAGCTGTGGATCAGGAAGTGGGATCGTCCGAGACGCTCTCAGAACAGGTCGTCTTGAAGCAGGGCAGACAGGAATCCTGGGAAGCTGTGGGACCTTCCAGGCAGGAAGGGGGTCAGTTGGGTAGTGCTGAAAAACCAACCGAGGGGACTGAGAACCCAAGCCAAACCCTCAGGGGAAGGTGGGGGGAGGAAGGCAACTTTAGGGAAGCCACCTCACCACCAACCAGGGAGGGGGAGGACCAGTCTGTCTCAAACCCTGCAGGAGGGTGTGCCCAATGGGAAGAGGGGTGCCAATTTCCGCAAGGGCAGCAGGTTGCTGTGGAGCCTTCCAGGAAGGAAGGAGCTCAGTTGGCTGACACTGAAAAACCAACTGAGGGGGCGGAGAACCCAGATCAAACTTTGGCTGAGTGTTCTGGAAACAGTGGGACTAGGGGTGGCTTGAAGGAACAGATGATAGGAAGTCTGGGGCAGCCAGAAATGTTCCTGTCTGAGGTTCAAAATGACCCTAGGCTGGAAACACTGTGTGAGGTGGCAAGGGAGCAGAAAGTGGAGTTCTCAGAAGCTGGGACAGGGGATAGGGTGATGGATGTCCTGCCACTTCATACTGGTGAACGGAAAGTGGAATGGGGGGGACCCCATATGATTGTGGATGATCTAGACGATGCTACCTGTGTGGGGGCTATGGAGAAAATGGGAAAGGCAGTTAAAGTGGTGCAGGTGAATGTACCACAGCCAGTCTCTGCGAGGTCCATGGTGTTGCATATAGGTAGGAAGGAAGGAGACAAAAAGAAGCTGGGACAGCAATTGTTTGGAGCCCCAGAGGTGGTTTTCTGGGAGGACAGAGTGGACAGAGGGAATATTCCACCAATGAGGGATAAAGAAGAAGCAACTGTGTGGGAACTGGGCAGTTTCCAACCCCATATGTGGGGCCAGGAATTTCCTCCTTTGATGGACCACTCACCCCAGCAACAGCAGCAACGAAGGGAGAGCACCAAACTCCAGAGGTGGTCCTGGGAGATGGAAGAGTACATCTTAAAGACTGGACATTCCTTCTGAATGCAGCAATGCGACTTGTTGTCCAGAAGGGACATGGGCACCTAGGGTGCTGGACTTTGTGTATTATTGGAGAAATACCTGAATGTTTGTGTAATATTTTGGTTAATGGGTTTCTCCTTGTTTGATTGGATTCTGCTACGGGGTCACCTCTGTAGGAGGCAACCCCTCCGGCTCAGAATTTAAGGAGGGGGAAGTGTGGAGAAACGCCATTTTAGTCAGTGGTGGTGCTTCATTTGGCAGGGATCAGTAAATCCCTCAGCGGGCTTTGTAGCCTTCCTCTCACTCCCCCCCCTCCCTTCCAGAGCCAAACCAACAACGCTAGGGGGAAAATCTCCTAGAGAGGCAGGAAGTGCTTTTGTTCTTGCCATGTGTTAGGCAGGAAGAGAGTTCAGTTCTCAGCTGCAGCTCGAAAGAAGAGGTTGCCAGTGGGAGAGCTCCTGCCTGTGCATGCGGCCTATTCAAAAGAGAATGAGGCCTCCAGGCAGTAAGACAAAGTAAGTAATTCACCAGACAGGGCAAGTTTAGATCAGGGCCAGCAGGACGCGTTTATAACACATTTTGTTTGTCAGGCTGTTTGCTGTGCGTGTGCTGTGCTGTGCTAACTTTTTAAATGCAACTGTTTTTGTTTTGTTTTTCTTTTCCTATCTGTTTCTCTTTTTAAATAAATATATTTTTACTGTTTAAATGCTGGCAGTCAATCTCTGTACCACATAGATCCCCAGACCGCTTTAGACCATGCTGTTTTTAGGAAGGGGGCCCCAGGAAAGGGGGAAGGCAGGCAGTTGGATAAGGTGCCAATCCTCCAGGGGTGCCCCAAAGAAGTGCTGAGGCCTCTGTGAAACCCAAGTACAGGGTGGCAGAGGACCTGGAGGCCTAGCCTCACAGCTGGAGAGGGGGATTGGGAGTCCTGTTCCTCTCAATCTGAACCCCGGGACTGAGCAGGTGGTGGCAGCGAGCCCAAGGGGCAGGAGGAGAAATAGCTCCCTCCAGGAGTTGGCGACTCAATAGGGAGCTGACGGGACCGGGTCTGAAGGCAGAATCGGGCCGGTTCCGTCACACCATACATGATGCAGAATACAAATCCACAATATAAACCTATGCATCACTTCTCATGATTCAGGCTAGTGTACACCCATATAGAAAGCATGCACCTAGAGATTCATGAGAGGGTTTTTACTTTGTTGCAACAGATATGAATTTTAAAAAAGAAAACATAAAATTGTTCACAAGATTGGAGCTCCAAAAAGAGATTACCAGAGTTGGAATTACCCCTGGATTATGAAAATGATCACAAAAAGGGGAAGAAAAACTTTTGCTATAACTTTGGCACATATGAAATTGTCAAAAATAAGAAAAACTTCAAAAACAAAACAAAACTGAGGCCTCAATAGAACACTGCTTTAACATACGAGGGATCAGATTCAAAATGAGTAGGGAACTGGATCAGAGAATTTAAACCATTTTTCTCTGTGGCAGCTCATCCAAAATTTGTTCTGTGGATCTCACATAGGTGTGAGAGTGGGTTTCAACAAACTAACAACAGAATCCTAAAAGCAAATTCTGGTTAATACACCTTGACAAACACACAAAACAATTAGGGTTTGTAGAATCTTTCGGGATCAAGTGCCGTGTTCTACTGGAGAAAGTTTTCCTTCCAGACGTTTTGTTCTCAGCTGCGGAGAACATCCTCAGTGGCATTGAGCCGGAGTAGGCGCTCACACCTTCACTCAATGCACAGCAGCCAAGAAGGTCTGAGCGCCTGCTCCGGCTGCTACGCCACTGAGGATGTTCTCCGCAGCTGAGAATGAAACGTCTGGAAGGAAAACTTTCTCCAGTAGAACACGGCACTTGATCCCGAAAGATTCTACAAACCCTAATGATGTTACCAGCCGTGAAAACCTGAAATCTTTGATAACACAAAACAATTCTTAAATCTATTTATAATAAGCATGCAATATATATATAAACTTAGGAGAAAACCTAGTAAGGAGCTTACACAGACAAGGAAATGTGTGGGGCAGTGCAAAGATATAATTCAAAACTGATGCATAAAGCAGGGTGCTAAAACATGCACCTTGATGAAGAAGGTTAAAATAATGGAGAGGTTGAAACTTCATAAAATAAAATAGATAAGCATGTAGATGCCTCTTTCCACAGGTAAGAGGTTCACCAAATAGCTAAATAGGAAGATTGATATGTACAGTTCATAGATGGAACATAACTATAAATGACATTAAGAGAGCAAATGAAGATATACATTTGAGGAATGCAGAACATTATTAAAGTCCAGATTTCTAATGAAGAGTTTTCAGGAATTCTGCCTAGTGAATTACCAGCAAATCTAGAAAAGGTATTTTTATGAGAAACACGTCACTGAGAATAATTGGGTCACTGATAAAACAAAGTATTATTTTTTCAAGACTTAAGAGAGAAGATGCACAGTGAGAGGGTAGTTTTATCCAAGGAAGGGTACAGATGTTCTTCTATAACACATGCTGTAACTTCAAATGAAAAAAAGTCTTGTAGGAACCAAAATTTGTGAGGTAGAATTTTAAAACACTGTTATTTTAGAAAATAAAAATTCAGAACCAACAACAAAAGGAATTTTCAGATTTAAATGAATAAAAAACTGGGAAGATAAAAACTGTGTTAAATGTAACACTAATCGCCTTGACAGGAGACAAAATACATAAATACAAATAACCAAAAAATCATTGTGAGCTGCAAAAACAGTAGCCACCAAATGCTCTGGAGATGGCTCTTGCCCAGCCTCTTCCAGAGTTTATGGAGCTTGATTAGTTAGACGCTTCACATCTCCCCATGTGATATCATGAGCTGTCTGGGTGTGTGGGCATTGCACAATCTCTCATTTGAGGCTGAGATTGAAATTGAAATTTGGGAATCAGATTTGGACGACTCTGATGCCATGCCATCTTTAGTTGGGTGAATACAACGTGCCAAAACCCACAAAAGACCTGCAAGAGAAAACACAGCAGCATGCCTGCACCCCCAGGTAATAAGGGGAGCTGGACCATGCCAAGTTAATAAGCCTAAAGAAATTCAAATTGTTCCTGAAGCTGCATTTGAGTAGGAACCCTCATTTTCACTCCTTTAAATTGTTTTTGAAGAGTGGCTTACAATGTCTGATTAGCATGTTCCACAATAGCTTGACCTGTGGAATTACATGAAATGCCATGCTGGAATTAAATGTTCCATTGTGTACAAAAGCCAACACATTCAGAAAAACAGGTAAAGTAAAATGGAGTTCAGCAAAAGAAATACAGAAATATAGACAGAGGCCTTGTCTAGCATGTACAAAACTAACAGGCACATAGTAAAATCTGTTATCACCCCCCCCCCCTTTTGTTCTTGCAGCAGGGAGGATGTATGTCTGGAACCATCGTTTGTTGCTGCTGTTTCCAGAGAGGGCAGGTTTTCAGATGCACGCTTTTATGGGCAATTTGAAGTCACCAGGGCCATTTTTACTGCTGGCGTGTGTGCATGTGAGACCATATCTTAATTCTGGAACATATTAGAACACCCTTGAGATTAAATCAAGAGAAAAACAAAATTAATTCTATATCGTATGGCTGATCAAGAATGTGGTTTTTTTTGTGTGTGTTTTTCATGAAAAGAAAATCTAGCCTTAAAAAATGAGGTTGTCCTTTGCTTTTCAGGGCAATTTGTAACACAAAGGGTTACATTCCTTAGCTCCATGCAAAGAAGCACTAAGCTATTTATTGTTCTAGTGAAACCCTGCTCATTTCCTGTTTCTTCTCTAAAGGCAGAGAGAGAGAGAGGAAAATGGCTCTAAACATGTCTCTATGCCGTGCTGGTATTCTGTCTTTATTGCACAAGCCTGTTGTTTGTACTTGGCCCGCCTTGCAGGGCTGGCGTGCAAGTTCAGAGCAGAGTTGTTAGTGATGAGGAAAGAAAATGGGTAAATGTGCCAATTGCTTTTGGTTCCTACTAAGCATTCAGTGAAATTGCTGAGCAGTCAGGCTAAAATAGATAAAAGGAAATACGTCTTCACCCAAAGGGTGATTAACATGTGGAATTCACTGCTACAGGAGGTGGTGACAGCTACAAGCATAGCCAGTCCCAAGAGGGGACTAGATAAAAATATAGAACAGAAGTCCATCAGTTGATATTAGCCACAGTATATATAAACATATATGTGCATGTGTGTATGCATAGAAGAAGACATTGGATCTATATTCTGCCCTCCCTCACAACAGACACCCTGTGAGGTGGGTGGGGCTGAGAGAGCACTGACAGAAACTGTTCTTAACCAGAACAACCTCTGAGAGGGCTATGACCGCCCAAGGTCACTCCAGCAGTTGTAAGTGGAGGAGTGGGGAATCAAACCCAGTTCTCCCAGATAAGAGTCTGCACACTTAATTGCTACACCAAACTGACACATATATTGGTCACTGTATGACACAGAGTGCTGGACTGGATGGGCTGTTGGCCTGATCCAACACAGCTGCTCTTATGTTCTTATGTTAGTTTGCAAACTACACAGGTTAACAGCATAAATAGAGAAACAACATATTTCAAAATCTTATCAGAAAATGCGTTACCCTGAGCAGTCACACCAGGAAGATTAAAATTATTTCCACTATGAGTAATAGAAAATAGGTAACTCACAACAAAAAATTAAAAACTGCAAGATTAAAAATATAGTCAATCAAATTAAGGTCAATTTGGAGAGAAACATGCACCAGGAAGTTGATGAATCAAATTAAGTGCATATAAGGTGTCCTATTAAGTTGAAAGCCTGTGTGAATAGTAACAATTTCAGCCTGCTGCACTGAGCACTGTTGCAAATTAAAGTGTGTCTTTTACAATTTCCCCCAACAAACTGAGTACTCATTTGACCAACCTCAGAAGAGAGGGCTGAGTAACCCTGAGGCAGCTATCTGAATCCAGCTTCCGCCAGGATCAAACTCAGGCCGTAAGCAGAGCTCAAGACTGCAGTACTGCAGCTTTAACACTGCACCTTGGGGCTCTTTTTGAATCCAAATTAGCATTTTCCTTGGCCAATTTTATCATCAATTCCCCTGCTGCATCAGGATTATCAATCTGTCATCTGATTGCTGCCTGAAGACAATTGATAAGGTCTAAATAGGGTTTTTGTGGCTTTTGACAGACAGTTGCAACAGGGAGCACAGCTTGCGCTTCAATAGTACTGAACTGTCCAGATCCATATAGTTGTTCAGCAGTATAAAACCCATTGGAGCCACACCCTTGAGCATCAGCCAAATTACAATATTCACTGTCCCATACCACATACTGTTCAGGAGTTAACATCATTATCATATTTTTCCAATCTTGAGGAATCACAGTGTATCCATTAGAGATTCCTTCTAAAAGACTTTGCACATTGGTTTCCCCTATGCCCATATCTCTGATAGCCTTTTGAGTTTCACTCAAGACAGAGTGGGGCAACACAGTATAGTTAACAATCTGCTGCCTATTCTCATTCAGTGCATATGTTACTGGGCATACCGATTAAGGGTCAGGCAACTCTTCCCCTGTCAAATGTACAGGGCAAATCGACAACATTTCTGTCAGTTCTGGGACATTTTCCAATTTAGCCTGATCAAGTTCCTTCTCCAAAACTTCACAGACCATGCGTCCTGGGGCATTAGATGGTGGGCCCATAGGTGGATCTGTTGGTGGAAGAGGGGGAGAAGGAGAAGAGGAGGGGCAGGGGGCACAAGTTGGACACCAGTGCCTTTTAGGGGACAAGCTTTGGAGAGCTGGCTTGCGTTAGAAACAGGCATAAATTTCTCTACTGCATACCTGCATTTATGCCAGACTTGCAGCAGTTTAATAGAAGCTCGGGACTCTGTGTGAAAGGTCTTTCCTATCTTCCCTCAGTCCTGAAGTTTAAGAGAACCTCCCTCTGGGTACCAGTGGCATTGCTTACTGATCTCTTGTAACAGAGTCTTAAGTTGGTCAGAAGTCACGGATCCACCGGACTTTTGGATCAAAAACTTTAACTCATCTAAATGTTTCTGCTCAGCCTGAGAGAACCGTCCACCCATACTTACCAAATGACAGGGGTCATTGAGAACAACGGAGTGCGCACTTCTGGGCCTATGCCAGGCGTTTGATAAGTAGGAGCTGAGCTGCTGGGCTGTGCCAGGCGATATCTGAGAACAGGAGCTCTCCCTTGTCCCGGGAGCTGAGCTGTCCCTGCTTCAGTGAGCTGTCTCTGTTTCGGGCGCCACTTGAAGGAGTGATCAGTCGACCCATGTATCTTGTGAAAGCAGAGAGGTCTGACTTTTCAGCCAACCTTTATTTTATTTATACATCCTGTCTTGAAGCTACATTTTTGCTTAGTACATAGTGCTTAAACAAATAACAGGAAACATCTGTTCAAGGGAACAGATCATTGTTTATAGGATTCAATACAGTCATCAATTTGTCAATACTGCAAGGGTCAGCGTAAAGAGTGAGAATGTGGTTGAACACGGATATGAGATGCCTGTGCCCTTTTGACTCTTCAGACACAATGCGGAACGCAGGACTCCAGGCTGGTATGCCAGGCACATGGTCGCACCCACGTTCTCAGGGCATGATTCCTACCACCGATGCTTCAGATCTCTCAGCCCTGAGTTCTAGCAGAGTCACTGCCACCCAGGGAGCAGGCTGATTGAGACTCCCATATAGCTCCCATCTAGGACCTGGTAACCTTGTGGAAGCAACAAGTCTATTCTCTGGCTTGCATCCATGCTCCTTCCTGATTACTGATCCTGACCTGCTTGATTTCCTTGGTACCCTGACCTTTTGGCTTTTGGACATTGACTTCTGATTCGGGTTTGTGATTCTGCATTGGTGACTTGGCTCCTGCTTGACCTTGGACTGGCTTTGCCTGCCTGCACCCTGAGAACGTGACATTGGGAATACTAAGACTGAAAAACAGAATACAACAGTGTTGACAGATGGTTCATTTTGGGAAGATGAAAGTAGTGTAGAGTAACTTTGCAAGGGGGTCCCGAAAAGTGTAGTAAGTTGAGAACCGGATTTATTAGTCAAGGCTTAGTTCAGGCCCTGCATGAAACCCTCTGATAAAGGAGGTTAGCAGGAATGCCTGAGCAGCAGCCACTGGTCCAGTTGCTGGCTTCAGTCAGGGTCCATCAGACCAGGGCCTGATGTTGGTTAATTAGTTGCATTTATTAGTTGTACTTCAGGGTTTGCGTGATCTCTCCCTGAGCAGACTTAAACTTGTTTGAAACTAGAGAGGTGAAGGCCTGGAGAAAAAAAACTGGAAAAACTCAATAAGTTTCCAAAAATTTTAAACCTCTAGTTCAGACCCGTGGCTCATTTTAGCTGAGGGTAGTGGGTGAAGCCAAGATTGCACCTGCACACAGGCCTCTGGGCTCATCTTGGCAACTCCCTCCCACCATAGACCTGGCTGCTGCCCTCTGCTGTGGGCTCCCGGAAGCAGGAGGGCCAGGAAGCCTCTGTGGAGAAGTCCCTCTCAGAGGAGCAACTGACTGCCTGGCCTGCCCCCCCCCACTCCTGCTGCTTAGAAGCTCCCCAGCAGCAACAACACCCGCAAGACTTCCGGGACATCCTGCAGGAAACCAGCTCCTGCTGCAGCCCCTGCCCCTGCCTTCCACCCACCTACCCACCCACCCACTGAAGCAGCCAGAAGAGGTGCCCCCCAGAGCATTCTGTCTCTCCCATGCCATACGTGACATGGTTCACACACAGAGAGTGCAAAGCACCCCCACAGCCCCTGGGAGGAGAGCTTGCCCACCCAGCAAGCACCACCTGGGCAAGCGGGGCTAGATGCACCACCAGGAGGAGTAGAGCATGCAAGTCCTGAGCTCGGTGGGTGGAGAGATCAGTTGGACATAGTTGGCTGTAGGGAACTCTGGGTTAGATTGATTGATTAAAAATCTGATAACAGAACTAAGAATGCCTGATTGGATATAGTCAGGTGGGTCTCCATGTTGGTCTGAGGCAAGAGAGCAAAGTTTAAGTCCTTTAAGGGGCACCTTTAAGGCCAACAAAGCCTATGCCCAGAATTAAACTTTCTTGGTCTTAGAGGTGCCATTGGAGGCAAACTTTGTTCCATGATTTGATACAACTACTGATGAAATTATTTTTGGACTCAGTGAAGAAAGAATTCATTTGAAAGTCATAAATAGTCAAAGTCACAGAGTGGGAAGCTGCCTAACCCTGTGCCATTCTAAAGCCCTGCTCTAACTGAGGGGAAACCATATGCCTGCCCGGATGACTAAGAGATTGCTGGCTAATTGGTTCTGGTCTCTTTTTGCCTGCAGGGGTAGTGATGAAGGCTGTGGGTAAAAGGGGGGGACAGATGATGTGGTGGCATCGGAGGACCCCCCCTTACCTTGGGCCACTGTGAGCCAACCAGCAGAGGGTATTTTGCAAGGCCTCTGGGAGGAGAAGAGGGGCCCAGGCCAGAGCAGAGCCCTCAGGATGCTTCTTGTACAGTTCCTGTGTCTCTGAAACAAGGGGTGGGATGGAGTCTGGGCTGGCCGGCTTCAAGGAGTTCCTTGCAGTCTCTGAAATGTCGTGGGATTTCATTGTATGAGCGATTTCCCTCCTTCCAGATTTGTTGCCAGGGATTTCATTGTATGAGCGATTTCCCTCCTTCCAGATTTGCTGCCATCCAGGCAGTCATTTGGAAGAGTGGGGGCGGGGGGAGATTCCTCATAGTTTCCTCAAGTGTCTCAGAGCTCAATGAAGACCTTGATTTCTGGTTTTATTAACATTTGTGAAACTTGCTGATGCTGAGGTAATTTTTCTTTCATGATGCCCAACTGCATTTCCTGTTTATTCATATTTACACAGTCCAGTGTTTCCTTAAATCTCATTGAAGTCGATACGGTTTCAATCTGATTAACTGTTCAACAAGTGCTACGGCTGTATCTTTGTTTATTTCTAGAATCTCCACGTGTTTTTCATGTACATTAATAGCAGAAGCAGACTCTGGACTCCAGGATTTTGTTTGTTCTTGACTTGGTGTATATTTATTTTGTTTTGTAGCCCTTTTCTTCCAGAAATGTTGATTGCTGTTTTGAATATATTGATTTTGTAAGTTGTTATAAGCTTATATTCTAGTTTATCTTCATTCAGCCTTTTAGATGTTCATTGGAGACATCAGTTATTATAAAATATGCACTGTTAAATGAAGATTGAATACCTGTCTTGTATTGTTGTGCATGTGGCCTACTAACGATACCATTGCATTTTTTTTTAGTGTCTACTAACCAATAGGATTTCAGTATTGCACCATCTTGCTCATTGCCATAAATAACAAGTACATTCTGTAGTTTGGTGTGCTGTTCCATAAACATATAAAAATGGCAGCTGTGTGAAGCAAATGAACATTGACACCATCCTGGAAGGAGTAAAATAATATTGGAAACTTTCACCATGAAGAATGCTGCATATGTGCTTATATTCAAATTGGCATGTGTGTGTATGTTTATTTTTAAGGTCACAGAAGACATTTATAAAATGTACAATTAGTTTCACTTGCCAGTTTCTGCAAAGCACTTCCACATCAAATCATTATGACAGGATAATGATATTCTAGTCCAGGTGGATGAATGAATGGACATAGAGCAGTTCCATCGATTAAATTTACCTTTGGAGAGAAGTCACTGGCCCCATCTCTGAATTCCCAGATGTGTGCCTCAGGCAGGCAAAGAGCAGCAACCATCAAGAGGTGTCCTCAGAAATCAGCCCTGTTCATTGGATGGGGCTTGTTCTTAGCAATGGCAGCATCTTAGTCTCCAAAGCTTTGGCTCCAGGGACAGCAGCAAGATGGCGCACATCTTTCCACTCACTAGTCCTGCCCCTTATCACTCTACTAGGCCCCCTTTCCTCTGACTGGGGGGAGGCAGGAATTCTGCTGCTGACCCCCTCCAGAGCTCTCCTCCTAGAAGCAGGAAATGTGCCTTTTGGTGCCTGCAGCTGAGGCAGGAGGGGCCGCAGAGAAGATGATGGTCTCTTCCCCACCCATCAAGTTGCCCCTTGAAATGTTGCCCCTCCCCTGCTAAATTCAAAGAGTTTGTCAGTGACCTGGATTCCAGACAGGTGACACCAAAAGTCCTGTTTAATCCTGGAAAAAACGAAGTCCAGTGAGTACAGAAAAAAAGACATTGGGAAACTTTCAAGAAGAGAGTTCAGGAGGAAACCATCTCTTTCCTCTCTTGGTTTTACATGCACTTGAACCAATCAGAAACTAATGTTTAAATGTGATAAATAATAGAGGAATGGGACCTACCTTTTGGCTAGATCCCATTCATGTTTACTCAGAAGTAAGTCTCATTTTGTTAAATTGGATTTACTTCCAAGTAAGTATGCACATGAGCGGGAAGGCGGCCTTGTGAGGTCTCTCCAGCTAAGCAGGGCGGGAGACCTGCTAGGAAGACTCTGCAGAGAAAGAAGGCCATGGCCATACCCACCTTTGCTTCTCACTGGCCTCAAAAGGAAGGAAGGAAGGAAGGAAGGAAGGAAGGAAGGAAGGAAGGAAGGAAGGAAGGAAGGAAGGAAGGAAGGAAGCCCCTCACTGGGGCTCCCAGGTCAGCTCTGGCTTCCCAGGACTTCCCACCAGGCACCCAAGGAGGCACCCCAGTACAGCCCCAGCTAAGGACTCTTTCAAAAACAATAGCTTGAAATGAAAACTGCTGTTGAGCATGGTTGTTGGATGCTTGCTTTTTTGAGATTACACTTTTAAACCCCCCAACTGACGACTTGGGCATTTCCCAATTAAGTTGGCTTTTCTCCACTGTGTTATTGACAGTTTGTGTGGTCAAGTATTCCAAATGCATGTCTATATAACCAAATCTGTTTTAGGTCACCAGCACTGATTTTTCAGACAGATCTGGTGAAATGCTTTTCTAGGAGTGAGATCCATGTTGACCTTTGCCCCGTGGATCCTTCCCTGCTGGGGTGTCACAAAAGCCAGATAGCAGCTGTGTGGATTTGCCCCTTTGGGGGGGGGGGGGGAGGGTTTACTTTGATGTTGATATTCTAAAGCAACTCTACTTGGAAGTTAATTTCAAAACTTGAACATTATGAAGTATTATGTGATAATATATTGACATTTTCACCAGTGTATTTCATTGTGGTTTCAGGTATGACAATGTTCTTTCCCCCCTCCCCCTCATTCTTTTCAAACCCCTGTTTATATGTGTTGTATTTTTTTCCTCTGCCTAGACCTGGTTAACCATTTCTGTGAACAGGTCCTCAATTTTTTACTTTGTCCCTACTTTCCTGTCGTAGCCCCATCTTCCCCTGGTGTCGACTCCGTACCCTTACAGCGCACAGGCAGTCAACACGGCTCCCAGAACGCAACCGCGACCTTCCAGAGGGCCAGCTATGCAGCAGGCCCGGCCGCCAATTACGCAGACCCCTACCGACAGCTGCAGTATTGTCCTTCTGTCGAGTCACCATACAGCAAATCTGGACCAGCCATCCCGCCTGAGGGAACCTTGGCTAGGTCCCCTTCCATTGATAGCATTCAGAAAGATCCAAGGTGGGTGAAATATTACTTCTCTCTACGGTTACAAGCTCGCTTGCTTGCTCGCTCGCAAAAGAGGTTTGCAGTTGCAGCCACCTTTATCATGGTTCAGCTCGAGGGTGTGTTGCTGAAGGAGCCAAACCAGTCAGGCTGGGAGGTTTGCTGCTTAGCTTGAGTGCTCTTTCCTTGCTGTTTTCCTCAGACTGGGCTTTTTAAGAACAAAAATGAGAAAGTACCATGAAGACACACAATTGTGACCCCCCCCCCTCCCCTCTGAGTAGTCCGTTAAGCTTTTTCTAAGACCGGATCACATCTGACAAAGAAGTAGGGAAGCCTCTGCTAGGATTTTTGAATTGTTTGGGGCAAGTTTTCCAGCAACAGAGAATGGGAAATAACGATGCATCCAGGAGTATTAACAATTTTTGTAAAATGCTACTGATTCTGCAAGGTCAGAGAGCTGGAGCTTAGAGGGAGGGAGAGAATTGGGCCTGGGGCTCTCATCCTCATGGGCTTTCCATTCAAATGTAGTGAAGGACTTAGTTTCTTTAGTAGGTAAAGTTCAAGCCAGTTGTGTGTCCTTTGGGGGACTGTCTGGGGGTTGCAGGGGTTTAACCCTCTCTCCCAGTGGCCTTTCCTCAGCTTGGGACATCCCTCTAGAGGTGCCCTTCTGCCCCCCTGGGTTAGGGAAATGTTCAGACAGGGCTGTTGGGGAGGGGGAGGGAAGGGCTGAGCCCACTCAGGCCCCTCAGCCCCCCCCCCCCCAGTTGGGCTTGACACTTAAACAGCCAGACACCCATTCATGGATTTCAGAAGGTCTTTTCTAGTCAGTCCATGATACTGAAACTGGGTTTACTGGAGGAATATGCAGTGAGGCCGATTCAAGAAGCTGGGCCCTTTTCATTCAAGACTTCCATTCCCAGTGGTGAAATAAGCATGGTAAAGTAAAGTTCATTCACTATTGTATGCTTAACTTTTTAAACACATAAATGCAGTCTGCTAGATGCAGTCCACTAGATGCTTGTTCTTTCAGGGCTGATGGGAGAATTGCACTTCTGATCCAGAAGCAAATCATTCTGTCTGATGCTCTCGGCCTCTTCGTCTTTCACATGGAAGACGATGAGCAGTTGTCCGGCCGTGTCCTGCAAAACAGGACTATGCACACGGCCCTTTAGTGTGAACACTTCCAGGAAGCAGATCTCTTGTCTTCGTTTCTTTAAGAAGTCTCATCCTGGGCTATAAGAAAAGGGTATAGTGTGCGTGTGTGTGTATATGCGTATATGTAAAAGAAATGGCAGAGATATTGGCTGTGCTGGAGAGGGGTGGGCATGGGCCAAAAAAATTGAGGTTCATCTGGGTCTGTGGCCTGTGGATTTCCCAGACCATGAACTTCCATGGGTTTTGGACATTAAATGGACTGGTCTGATTTTGGGACAAGCTATAATGCCCCCCCCCGCCCCACTAGAGGCATGACAGTCATAGCAGATCTTCCTAGGATGCCCCCCCTACTTGCCATACATCTTGCATGCAGATTGGCAATGGGAGGGGGTCCAGGGTACAAAAGGGGAGAGTACTATGCGACCCCCCCGCCCCTGCAAGCTTGAGGCATCAAAGTTGCTGAGGGACTCCCTGGGATGCCTGTCTTCTTTCCCTCCAAGTTGCCTGCAGATTGGGAGTGGGGGAGGGCGGGGGGGGAGATCCAAGGGCCAGTGTGCAAAAGGAGAAGGAGTCTGTGCAGATTGGCAGTGGGGGAGGGGAAAGATCTTATGCGCCAATGTTCAAAAGGAGAAGGAGTCTCTCACATGCATCTCCCTGGGTTGCCTGGCAATTAATGCTTTGGCACCAGGTTGTCTGGCTCATGGACTCCTCCACGGACCGCCTGGAAAAAACCATCATCTGTGGGCAGCCCATTGAAAAGCCTAATTGCAGGGCCCGGCCCCTGCCCCCTGGACTGTCATGTGTTTGGGTCTGTATCACTGTCCACGCCCATCCCTAGTGCTGGAGACAGAGAGAGGAATGTGAAGGAGGGGACATTTTTGCACAGAGGAAAGTGCAGCATGTCTGTCTCTGGGGGCATCATCTGCTTGACAGCAGCAGTGATCTGTTATAGAAATGGAATTACTTTAAGATCGGTGTGGTTGGTGTCTCCCTACTGTTTTTCTTGTTTCTTTCATGGTACTGTGAATCCACCCATTTCTCCTATATTTCATATTTCCTTAGGTGTTTCCATATTTCCTTAGCTAAGTTTCCCTGTGTCCACTGTGTATTCAGTCATTGCCTTGCATAGCACTCTCAGTTAGAAATTACAGGATCAAGTTGTGCTGGTGTTTGGGAATGGGGGGGCAGGGGTCCTTTTAAGGCCCTGATCCTTTTAAGGCCCCTTTTAAGCTGACTTCCCTGGCTCTGCATGTTCCTTGAGACTGGTGTTGCCAGACTCCAGGAAGTGGGCAGAGATTTCTAGCTGTGTGACTGATCTCCACGCTACAGAGAGAAGTTCACCTGGAGAAAATGGCTGCTTTTGAGGGTGGATTTTTATGGCAGTATACCCCATTGAAGCCCTTCCCTCTCCAAACCCCGCCCTCCTCAGGTTTCACTTCCAAAATCTCCAGGTATCCTCTACCCCAGAGTTGGCAACCCTACCAGGGCCTCTCTCCTCAGGAAAGGCCAGAAACAATGTTTTCCAGCCCCATCGCTGAGTCCCTCTTCCCCCCTTCCTTACGAGGCAATGCAGGGCACTGTTGGTCACGTGGTGGGATAGCCTTGTCACATGGGGGGGGGGGGGGCGTCTTGGCAGCAGCTCACAAAAGTCCTCCAGGTAAGTCCGGGGATTCCCCCCCCCCCCCGAATACTTGAATAAGAATATGAGCTCAATCAGATTCAGGGTTTATAAGCAAAGTTACACTAAACATTTTTTCCCCAAAAATTTTTCCTGCAGGCACATCTTAGTGACATTTCTTGAATCATCCTTCATTTAAAAAAACCACAAAGTTCAACCTCCATTAATAACTAATCAATGTTAAGAGGAATCCTATTTAGACTCCTACTCAGGTTTGTTCAGTGGTGCTGACGCATAGCAATGTGTTTTGACATTAATTCAGCTAGCCTGTCTCTCTTTGGTTTGATTTGCTGGCTAAGGAGGATGTATTTGATGTGGGGGAACCCTCACATTACTTCTTCTGTCAATTTATGTGTTCTGTGATGGATTTTTGTGATGAGCCTGCCTCCTGGGAGCAAAATTCAAAAGCTACCACAGCAGAGAAAAAACTATGCAAGGATAACTGTTCCCCCTTTCCCACGTGAAGGTCCTGGTCACATAACCCCCTTCTTGCATACCAGGGAGCTCTTCTTCAACTCATCCGCACATACCCCCCCCCCCAAAAAAAAAAAGCTTTGTTCCTTGATGTCTGGTGCTGGAGGCATTGATGGCACCTTCCTGGAATAAAAGAGGGGAGAAGAATTTCAGGCATTCAGAGGAGGGGGGGGGGGCAAAAGCAAGACCTTCCAGTTCAGAAATCTTCTAAGAGGGAGGAGGGCATGTGGGGAGGGGGATATCCCAGGGCTCTGCTGCACAGCCTTCAGCACACGCTCATTCGGGGTCTTCCTCAGCCTGGTCAAATGAATCCTGGGATGTGATTGGACTGATTGACCAGGTGAGGCAACACTGAGTTTGCAGAATTCCCTTCCAAGCACTGCATAAACACCAATTCCCACTGAGTCTTCTCCTCCTCCTCCTCCTCTTCCTCCTTTTTATTTTCTAGACTTAAATTTGAGTTTTATAGGAAATACAGAATAGGAAAAAGGGGAAAACACACAGAAAAAAATATAGTTACCAAAGAAATTGTATAGGACAATTTTACAATTAGCTATTGTGTATGGCTACAATAGCCAACAAAACAAGAAAGAAAATATGATATCGTAGCTAGAAATATCTGGTGCAATGTTCATGGCATTCTGATTTCTAATTACATCCCCTCTGAGTCTTCTGTGATCTCCAAAATGGTGTTCCTGTGGGTCAGTGGACCCTTTTTGCTCTGTCAGAGTGGGGCTGGCAGCAGGCACCCTCATCCTTTGCATCAAGCACAAGAGGAAAGAGAGGCTGGGATCCAGGCCATTGTTTTTGCTACAAGGAACAGAAGAACAGAAGCCATGTTGGATCAGGTCAATGCCCCATCCAGTCCAGCACTTCGTCACACAGTGGCCAAAACCCGGGGGCCATCAGGAGGTCCACCAGTGGGGCCATGACACTAGAAGCCCTCCCACTCTTGCCCCCCCCAAAGCACCAAGAATACAGAGCATCACTACCCCAGACAGAGAGTTCCATCAATACACTGTGGCAAATAGCCACTGAAGAACCTCTGCTTCATATGCCTATCCAATCCCCCCTTGAAGCTGTCCATGCTTGTAGCCGCCACCACCTCCTGTGGCAGTGAATTCCATGTGATAATAACCCTTTGGGTGAAGAAGGACTTCCTTTTATCCATTCTAACCCAACTGCTCAGCAATATTAATTGAATGCCCACGAGTTCTTGTATTGTGAGAAAGGGAGAAAAGTACTTACCATACCAAACCTTTAATGGCATAATAGATTCAGATAAAAATACACAGAATATAAAAATTTAAACATTGGAGATAAAATCAAGATAAAACCGAGCTTACAGATGCATTCAAGCATGGTCAGAATTAAATTTAAGGATGTCAGCCAGAAATTTTGCCACAGCCTCACTAACCACCCCCTCAGTATCACTCAATAAATAATAACAGGGTGGCAGAATAGACAAATCTGGAGAAAAAGAAAGCTTGCCAAATAAATCTTTACGGAGGTTATGGTATAAAGAACAATCAAGCAATATATGCTGGATTGAGTCAGGGGTATTTGCTCCACAGGAGCAAAGTCTGTCGGCTAAAGGGACTCGCTGATATCTCCCTTGTAAAACTTTGGAGGGAAACGCGTTTAGTCTAGCCAACATAAATGCCCTGCGATGACTTGGAGTGGTTAGGTCTGATAGATAATTGGGCATTTTGCCACAAAAAGCATAAAGACCTAAGGAAGCTGGAGAGCAAATATAAGGGTCAGTTGGCCGTAATTTCGTATCCTCCGATTCCCATAGTCTCAGTTTAATACATCTGAACGCCCTGCCATTTTATGTTTTCCCAGGCAGAGAACATTTTATATTTTTAGTTTTCTGCTGTATGGTCCTTGTGCTTTTTCTTAATGTTTTATTTTTACAATTGCATTGCAAAATCCCACTATTCTCCTACCTTCCCTAAACAAAATATTGCAAGAGTTTTAGGCTTGTTTGTACATCATTTCCTGTCTCCCAGCTCCACCCCCAAAATCTTCTGGCTCCACCCCCAAATTTTAGTGGGCCACAAAGGAGAAGTGTAAAAATAACCGGGCCACAGAGGGTGAAAGTTTGGGAAACCCTGATATAGAGGATGGTGTGGAATTGTTTTCTGTGGCTCCGGAAGGTAGGACCAGAACCAGTGGGTTGAAATTAAATCAGAAGAGTTTCCAAGTCAACATTAGGAAGAACTTCCTGACTGTTAGAGCGATTCCTCAGTGGAACAGGCTTCCTTGGGAGGTGGTGGGCTCTCCTTTCTTGAAGGTTTTTAAACAGATGATAGATGGCCATCTGACAGCAATGAAGATCCTGTGAATTTAGGGGGAGGTGTTTGTGAGTTTCCTGCATTGTGCAGGGGGTTGGATTAGATGACCCTAGAAGTCCCTTCCAACTCTATGATTCTAAGAGGATTTGTCCTTTTACCCCATGACTGTTGAGGTTACTTTGATGAGGAACTTTATCAAAAGCTTTCTGGAAGTCAAGGTAAACAACATCTATTGGGTTCCCCTAGTTCATATGTTTTTTCACCCCCTCAAAGAATTCTTACAGGTTAGTGAGACAAGATCTTCCCTGAGTCTTCCTCAATAACTTTTGTTCATCAGCGTGCCTACCAATTCTCTCTTTAATAATGGTTTCCACCAACTTTCCCAATATTGAAGTCAGACTGACTGGCCTGTAATTTCTGGAACCCTTTTTAACGATGGGGGGTGACATTTGCTACCTTCCAGTCCTCAGGAAAAGAGGCAGATTTTAATGAAAGATTACTGATTTTAATGAAAGATTGTTAGGAAATCAAGTTCACATTTGAGTTCTTTCAGAACTCTTGGATGTATGCCATCCAGGCCTAGTGATTTATCAGTTTTTAAATTGTCTACTAGTTATGGGTAGACATATCTCATCACCTCAATATGACTCAGGTCTTTTAGCACCCCTCCTGAAATCAGCGGTTTTGAAGTGGGCAAGCACTTTTCATCTTCCATAGTGAAGATAGAGGCAAAGAATGCATTCAGCTTCTCAGCCATTTCCCTATCATCCTTCAGTAATCCTTTTACCCCTTGGTCATCCAAGAGCCCCACTGCCTCCCTGGCTGGGTTCCTGCTTCTAATGTATTTGAAGAAATTTTTATTGTTGGTCTTTATGTTTTTTGCAAAAATGCTCCTTGTATTCCCTTTTTGCCTGCCTGATCACAGACTTGCATTTTATTTGCCACAGCCTGTTTTCCCTTTTATTAACTTCACTTGAACTAGCTTTCCACCAAATCCTTCCTGCCTTTTACAGTTTCCATTACTTTGTTAACCACATAGGCCTTTTTCTATACCTATTTGTGCCTTTCCAACCTGCAATATATATTTTATCTGAGCTTCTAGGATTGCAGTTTTAAATAGTCTCTGAACTTCCCCAAGGGTTTTTGACCCTATTTTCCTTTCTTTTCAGTTTCCTCTTCACATGCCTCCTCATCTCATAGAAGTTACCCCTTTTAAACTTTAAAGTGGTTGCGTTGATCTTTTGGGGCAACTCCCCATTTATATAAATGGTGAAATCAGCAACATTATAGTCACTGTTCCCAAGGGGTGCAATCACTTTTCCATCTCTCACCAGGTCTTGGGCATTACTTAGGACCAAGTCCGGGATTGTCTCTCTTGGTAGGTTCTGCCGCCATCTGCTCCATAAGTGGGTGTGATGGGGTGCTTTATCTATTTATTTTATATTTATACCCCCAACTTTCCCTTGTGGCTGGAGGCAGCTCAACTGCTTCTTTGAGCAGCCAATTGTTGGCTGATATTAGTTATTGTTTTCACCTCATCTTTAAATTTCCTCTGATTGGCTGATCATGGTTGGGTTCAGCAGAGGTGTGTGCTCTTTCACTAGCAACAGTGTGTTGGATTCCATAGAGTGGGGGGGAGGAGTCAGGGGAGTCCGTTGGGCAGTGCCCAGCTTGGCCAAGTGCTGAGTGGAGCAAAGCGGATGGTGGCAATGGGCAAGGCAAGGTAGAATCATAGAGCTGGAAGTGACCTCCAGGGTCATCTAGGTCAACCCCTTGCACAATGCTCAAGCAGGGTGCCTGGCCTGGCTGAGGTCTGTGCCAAGCAGGGTAGGTGGCACCTGGCTTTGCCTGGCAGAGCCCCGCTCCAGGTGAGGCAGGGAGCAACATCCGACCAAGTCCAGCATGAGCTGCACAAGGTGAGGCAGATGGCAGTCCCTGGCTCTGCTGGGCCCCATCCAGGTGAAGGAGGTGCCTGGCCAGGCTCCGTGTGTGGTGAGAGTGGGGCCCAGGAGGCACAGGCAAGGGAGGGGGGGCTGTCTGTGAAACAAATAATAGCGTTGGAGATGGGGGGAGGAGGTAAAAGTGATGCTGGTGCGTGGCTGGGAAGGAAGCCAAGAAGGGGGAGGCTGTGGGGATTGTCAGGTGAAGGGAAAGAAGAGCTCATGTGGGGAAGGTGAGATGGGGAGGCAGGCTGCCCGCCTTGCAAGTGGGCCTCCCCTGGCCCTGTGCAGTTGGGCTGTCATGCCAGGGCTAGGGAGGGCAGGAAGCCGAAAGGCGGAAGGGAGAAAAGGTGGGGGGAGAGGAGAGGGGAAGGAGAGGCACCCTGCCAAGTCGTTGCAGCTTCCCCGGACTTCTTATCCTGTGAAAGACTCGTGAGATTGAAATGCAGAGTGCCCAGCATGGAAAGTGTGGGAGAAGCCCTGGGGAGGAGATGCCTCTTTTGTGTGCTTCTTGGGCTTTGTTGGGAGGCCCAAATGCCCACGTTTCAGCCAGCACCAGCCCTTGTGCTCCTTTTTCATTTATGCCAAGTTTTGTTGGATTGCAGACTCTTGTGTGGGAGTGTCTTTGGCCCCTGGGTGCTCTTGTGGGGCTGCTTGTGCCTGGCGTGTGCTTGAGGGCCAGGCAGACCTGGCAGGACAAGCCAGCAGCAGCAGCAGCCTCAAAATAGCCTTTTTGGCAGTTCACAGTTTCTCCCTGCCTCCTCCCTTTCCTCAGGGAAGGGGCTTCTTATGCTGTCTCCCGTTCTTTTGCCAAAAAGGCTTCAGAAGCTCGCGGACATCTCTCAGTCCTTATCCAGTCAGTGAAAGCCAAAGAGAACTGGCACCAGGATCCTGACTTCCGGGTCAAGGCAACATCTCTGAATTCTCTTCTGTGCCTTTGCGTGGAATTAGCTGTTGTGCCAAAGCACTTTGTGGATGGCGCAGCAGTGCTTAGTCTTCATGCTTAGGCAGGACGTGGACCTGGCTTGCGTGACCGAGACCTGGGTGCGGGAAGGAGAGACAGTAGCTCTCTCCCAGATGACCCCCCCAGGTTACTCGGTCTTTCACCAGTCACGGAGTAACGGGCGGGGGGGAGGGGTGGCATTGCTCATACGGGAGGCTTACTCCTTTAGGGCTCTCCCGGCCCCAAAGATCGATGGCATCGAGTGTGTCGGTCTGTGGTGGGATGTTGGGGAGGGGTTGGCGATCTGGCTGGTGTACCATCCGCCTAACACACCAGCCAGCGCCTTACCATCACTATTGGAGGCAGTGGCGGGCTGGGCATTGGAGAGCCCGGGACTTATGGTCCTGGGTGACTTCAATGTCCATGTCGACGACACGGCCTCCACTCAGGCGATGGACCTAGTGTCTTCCATGGCGACACTAGGACTCTCTCAATTTGTTACAACACCCACGCATCAGGCCGGACACACACTAGACTTGATCTTTGCGTCTGGGATTTTGGTGAACGATATCGCAGATGAAGCGGTCCCATGGTCGGATCACCTAGCCCTTAAGGCCCGTATGGAGGTGCCGCCCCAACCCTGTATGGGCGGAGAGCCTATTTTGGCTCGCCCTCGGGGCCTGATGGACCCGGAACGGTTCCAAACGGCCCTGAGGGACCCTTGGCCCACTGGCGATTCCCTCGATGACCTGGTGGAAGTCTGGCAAGATCAGCTATCCAGGGTCATCGACGAAATCGCACCCCGGCGCCCTCTGCGCCCTCGTATGAAGCTGGCTCCATGGTATACCTTGGAGCTACGCCAGCTGAAGCAAGGGCTCAGACGACTAGAGAGGCGGTGGAGGCATACTCGGGACGAAGTGACGAGAACATCCTATAGAACGTTTATGAAGTCATATGAGATGGCAGTCAAGGCTGCAAAGAAACAATACTTTGCAGCCAAGATTGCATCTGCAAATTCGCGCCCAGCACAACTGTTTAGGGTAATTGGCGATCTTATAACACTGCCACAAGGCAAACCAAACATTAGAGAATTGGAGATAGGCTGTGAGGCATTTGCGAAATATTTTGCAGATAAAATTTCATCACTCCGCCAAGACCTACCTATCACATTAGATACAGTAAGTCAGACTGAGGCTCCGCGCCTGTCTTCGGATTTACTGCTGGACCACTTCGACCCACTCAGCCTGGAAGAAGTTGATGGAATTCTCTCCGCTGCTCGCCCAACAACATGTGATCTGGACCCTTGCCCCTCCTGGCTGATTAAATCTTGCCAGAGGGAGCTTAGATGTCCTCTACGGGACATCATAAATAGATCCCTCTTAGAGGGGCGTTTTCCAACGCCTCTGAAAGAGGCCTTGGTCCGCCCCCTCTTGAAAAAATCAACAGCAGACCCGGCCGAATTGGCGAACTATCGACCGGTGTCTAACTTACCATTTTTAGGTAAAATCATCGAGAGGGCAGTGGCGTTGCAGCTACAGAGATTTCTAGATGACGCTTCTGTCCTAGACCCGTGCCAGTCTGGCTTCCGACCGGGCCACGGGACGGAGACGGTCTTGGTCGCCTTGGCAGATGACCTCCAACGGCAACTGGATCGAGGCGGTGTAGCAGTGCTGATGTTATTAGATCTGTCGGCTGCATTTGATACGGTCGACCATCGGCTACTGATCCACCGCCTCGCCGACATTGGGGTTAAGGGGTCTGCTTTACAATGGCTCTCCTCTTTCCTCATGGGTCGGGGACAAAGGGTGGCGATCGGGGGTGAACGATCCCAGAGGCGCACACTAGATTGTGGGGTGCCTCAGGGAGCAGTCCTCTCCCCGATGTTATTTAACATCTATATGCGCCCCCTTGCCCAGATTGCCAGGAGGTTTGGGCTGGGCTGCCACCAATATGCGGATGACACCCAGCTCTATCTGCTAATGGACGGCCGGCCCGCCTCCCCCCCGGAAGACCTGGATCGGGCGTTACAGGCTATCGCAACGTGGCTTAGACTGAGTGGGCTGAAGCTGAATCCGGCAAAGACAGAGGTTCTCTGTGTGGGTCGCGGCACTCCAGGGGGGGAAATATCCCTCCCGACCTTCGATGGTGTGCAGCTAAAGGCGGCGCAGCAGGTGAAGAGTCTGGGTGTTTTACTGGAGCCTTCATTATCAATGGAGGCCCAGATAACAGCCACTGCCAAGTCAGCTTTCTTCCATCTGAGGCGGGCAAAGCAGTTGGCCCCTTTCCTGGAGCGTCGGGACCTAGCAACGGTGATCCATGCGACGGTCACCTCACGATTGGACTACTGTAACGCCCTCTACATGGGGCTGCCTCTGTGCCGGACCCGGAAGTTACAGCTAGTGCAGAACGCGGCGGCCAGGCTGTTACTTGGTCTCCCAAGATGGGAACATGTGCGGCCGGGGCTACGCGAACTGCACTGGCTACCGATTGTATACCGGGTCCAGTACAAAGTGCTGGTTATCACCTTTAAAGCCCTATATGGCCGAGGACCAGCCTACCTGAAGGACCGTCTCTCCCCGTATGAACCCCAGAGAGCACTGAGGTCAGTAGGAAAGAACAGACTGACTACCCCTGGGCCAAGACAAATTAAATTACAGAATACTCGCTCTCGGGCCTTTTCGGCCGCAGCCCCACATCTCTGGAACCAACTCCCAGAGGAGGTGCGGGCCCTGCGGAACCTTGATCAGTTCCGCAGGGCCTGCAAGACCACCCTTTTTAAATTAGCTTATGAATAACTGAAAATCCGCCATCAGCATCAACTAGAAGAATGTCAAGGATAGCGTCATAAAATGTTTTAGTTAATTGTTTTAATTCAGGCTTTTAAGGTTAGTTTAATGTTAATTTAATGTTTTTAATGTAACTGTTTTACTGTTGGTGCACCATTGGTCACCGTATTGTTAGCCGCCCTGAGCCTGCTTCGGCGGGGGAGGGCGGGGTACAAATAAAATTTATTATTATTATTATTATTATGTACAGGCCAGAGGGGGTGAGCCAACAAGCTGGTGGAGAGACAAAACACCCTCGCAGAATCTGCCTAGGACTTGAGCAGTCTCTCTTCTGCCATCCTGAGCCTGTGCCATGGGGGAGGGGGGCCCACCTGGGATACAGCGGGGGTGGGGGAGGAAGGTGGGTGGATTCACAGTCGACCCCATGGAAGCCACGGGTCTGCATTCTAGGTCCCCCGCCCCCGCCGAGAGGCAGTTCAATGCAAAGCCCTGGTGTCAGCCATCTGAGTAATTTTGGCCTTTCTGGAGCTGGCGCTTGGAGGGTTTGGATTCATCCAGATCAGCTGGATCAAATAATTACCATTCAGTAGATGAGAAAACTTCCATTAGATGAAGCAGGGTGCTGTGTACACCTGGGGGGGAGGGTGTTCCAATTTTGAGGGACTGCGGGGGGAGGGGGGAATCATCAGAAATTGTCACACCCTCTTAAAAATGGAATGGGGAGTCTATGGAAGGCGGAGGGATAGATCCAAGGTGATCTATCACAGTGATCTGTCATCTGCCATTTCACACATTATGGAAAGTTGTTATTTGTCATGTAGAGAAATGTAGCATATGAATCAGCCACGCATGGCCCTGTGGTGTGTTTCTGCTAATAAAAGGGTGTTCCTGTTCGGGGGCGGGCAGATTTCCTTCCCACTGCAGATCCTCACTTTGCCCAGGCAGAGAGAGGAGAGTCCTGCTTGGGGGTTTCACAGGACCGAGCCCCCTCTTCCAGCAAGAGATTAACCCCCATTCCCTCCAGCCACCAGAGATTCCTTTCAGGTCTTCTTCTGTCCCAGCCACGGATCACACAATGTTGTTTTTTAAGAATTTTATACAAAATCACTCTTAAAGAGATTAAATAAACCAGAATCACAGTTATTAAAAAAGTAAGGTTAGATAAATGAATAATGGAATCATAGAGTTGGAAGGGACCTCCGGGGTCATCTAGTCCAACCCCCTGCACAATGCAGGAAACTCACAAACACCTCCCTCTAAATTCACAGGATCTTCATTGTTGTCAGGTAGCCATCTAGCCTCTGTTTAAAAACCTCCAAGGAAGGAGAGCCCACCATCTCCTGTGGAAGGCCTGTTCCACTGAGGAACCACTCTAAGGTCGTTTTCGCACTCACCTCCAGCCGGCGCGACCCCCCTCTTTCGCACTAAATGCCGCGGAGCAGCCTTTTGCGCCGGAAACTCCCGTCGCAAAAGCCGCTCAAACGTAAATCGCCAAAAAGCAGTTTGGCGTTTGCGACGGGAGTTTCCGGCGCAAAAGGCTGCTCTGTGGCATTTAGTGCGAAATCCGCGGAGATCCTGCGCGGTGAAGAGGGGGGTCGCGCCGGCTGGAGGTGAGTGCGAAAACGACCTAACAGTCAGAAAGTTCCTCCTAATGTTGAGCCAGAAACTCTTCTAAATTAATTTCAACCCATTGGTTCTGGTCCTACCTTCCGGGGCCACAGAAAACAATTCCACACCATCCTTTCTATCACAACCCTTCAGGTAGTTGAAGATGGTGATCCTATCACCTCTCAACCACCTCCTCTCCAAGCTAAACAGGCCCAGCTCCTTCAACCTTTCCTCATAGGACTTGGTCTCCAGACCCCTCACCATCTTTGTCTCCCTCCTCGGGACCCATTCCAGCTTGTCTGTATCCTTCTTAAAATGTGGTGCCCGTATTTTAAGAAGATGCTAAACTGATGTATAAAGTAGTGGCCAGGAGTTCATGTGAACTCAGTGACATGGAGGATAGACTGTGATCCCCCCTGCAGAGGCTCCTCCCCTGCCACGACTTTTGGGAGTCATCTTTCAGGTGCTCCTGGACTCTTGCATAGTCAAAGAGCTCCCCCATATGTGGGGGGAGGGGGAGGGAAATGTTTTATTTATTTATTTTTAGTTGAATGGAGCCAAAGGTTTTTCCATTTTTGTGTCAGAATGTGCATGTTCACTGAAGGGGGGGGGGAGATCACCCTTCCCCTTGAAGCAGCTCTGCATATTGCAGGCAAGTCTGAAAGCGGGTTGATTTTAATCCAGGCAGAGGTGAGCAAAAGATTCTGAGGGTCCCATTGTGGCTTGGGAGTGGGAAGAGGAAGCACAAAGAGAACACAAACTGGGACTGCCTTTGCTCTCTCTGGAACAACCACCTCCGTTGTATTCCTATAGTAAACCAAGGTTTCCTTCAAGTAAACAAGAGGATATCTGTCCTGTCTCCTGGGATTCTCTTATATCAGATCTGTTGAGAGAATAGATGGACCAACCCATCATGACCATATTCTACTGTATTTTAATACTTCATGGATCCCTTTGTTAATATTGGCAAAACACCAGTTTCTGTGGCAATTCAGAATTTCCCCTTCTAGATACTTTAAGAGCTGGAAAATTAAGCCCCAGGTTTCATCCAAAAAGCCACTAATTAAAATGAATAAAGAAGATTAAAAAAAAAAAAACAACTACTGACCATTTAAAACCCGAGAACATATTCCCAATGGGAAATCTCTCTGGGCAACCGAAAGGAGGAGGAGGAAATGTTAGTTGGCTTTCACTCAATGGCCAACTCTCGTGTATCTGTGGAAAGATTCCTAACAAGACTGAGAAAGCCCTAACAACAGCTAAGCTATCCAGAGAGTCTCCTCCACCTCTGGGTGAAAGGCAAGATCTGGCCCTGAAAGGCCTGGTGCAGAATCATCACCCAGAGGCAGAACTTTCCCCCCTCTTTCTCCACACTTCCAGAAGAAGAACAACACAATTTAATCCAAAGGTTCCAGTGACTTCAATTACAGCTGGCTGTTATGCAACAAAGAGCCAGACTCCAAGGTGGCACAACTGAGGATGGATTTCATTCTCCTACACATCAAAGTTTAAATTAAATCCTCTTTCAGGTTCTAGCCATACTACTTAATCCTTTCCTGTTCCCCTTGAAGCAGAAGTAGTTCTAGCAAACAAATGCAGTTTAGTCTCAAAAGAACCTGCTTTGCCATCTGTTAACCCTTCTAACTATGGCAATCAGGACTGACTTGAATTTTATAAATTTCATATTCTGTCTTGGAATGTTGCAGGGGGGCTCCAGAAGGATTCTTGCCAAGGTAAGACAACTGTTTAGTAAAGCATATATTGTCCTCTTCAGGAAGCCTGGATGACCAGTGAAATTTATTTTGCAGGATTTATGAAGGGGGGGGGGGGTTCGGCCGTCAAGGCCCAAGCCTCACCTTAAGGGGGACCGACCTAAGAGAGGGCTTACATGTTTGTTTTCAGATAGACTTAAAATTGACAAGTTTGAGCAGCTACATTCCTCACCTTTAGTTTTCCCTGTCTTGATATATATGAAGAACCTTAAGCTGATAATTGTGACTGTATTTACTTCCTCCTTCTGTAAGAAGTGAATTGAATCTCATGTGGACCTGACTTTCTGAGGCATTAAGCAATTTGTCTTTTAACTATCCTGAAACCTCCCTAATTGTAGCAGGAGACTTTAATGCTCGCATTGGTCCTACTGATGTCCACTGGCTTTCAGCTAGCAAGAGGCTCCTCGAGGACTATATTGATGAGCCTCATATCCTATTGGATGATAGATCTGCTAAGGATTACAAGAGAAATAAGGCGAGTCTGCTTATGTTTCCTTTTATACTAGATAATAATCTGACTATATAGAATGGTAGAGGAGGAATTGATTATTTATCCAAACAGATGTAGCTTTAATTGATTTTTTTTCGTTTCTTCAGATTTGTTTTTTGTGGTCAAGAGTTTATGGGTTGAGCCATTTTTTGTTGATGACCATTTACCACTTGTATTGATACTGTCCATTAGCTCTCTGGATGTGGGCTCGTCCAGTTTGACTTTGGATCAAGAAACCTTTTTTAGAATTCCTAGCTCTCCTCAGGTTGAAATGGAAGTTGATGTTTTCTTACCTTCAAATTTGCTAGAGAAGCTAACCTGAGAAATTATAAAATCATTCCAGAACCTTTTAGAGGCCCTACAGCCATTATTTGAGGCACCTGCTCACCCCTTGCAATGTAAGGGGAAACATGAATGGTACAACCAGGAATATGTCATCATCTAAGAGGTCGATCTAGAGGTCTGGTAGGACCTTCAGGTTTTCTTGTCTTTGTGAAGATTTAAGAGCCCTATTCTGCCTTAAAAACAAATATTGGAATTTAATAAAATTGGTGGTGGTAGGGAACAGCAGTATCTGTATGTATATGTAAATAAAAAATGGGATCTCCTTATTGATACCTCTAATGAGAAAGAAGCAAAAAGATTCTGGTCCCTGATATATAAAGTGAGTCAACAACCTATCTTGGGAAATTCCATCCCCTCACAAAAATAGGTGTAATATTTTTCTGAACTTTATACATTCTCAGGTTTAAGTATAGCCCCTCTTTGCATTTCTGTATCAACTTTACCTACTTGGCCTAAAGTTACTGTCCTAAAGTTATCTGTCCTGGGACCTGTTTTGTTTGACATCTTTATAAATGATTTGGATGAAGGCAGAGAGAGAATGCTTATGAAATTTGCAGGTGATACTAAATTGGAAGGGGTTGCAAATACAGTAGAAGACAGAAACAGGATACAGGATGATCTTGACAGACTGAAAAATGAATTTTAGCAGGGATAAATGTAAAGTTCTGCATTTAGGTAGGAAAGATACAATGCATGGCTATAGGATGGGGGAGACTTGTCTTGTCAGTAGTATGTGCAAAAAGGATCTAGGGGTCTTAGTGGATCATACGTTGAACATGAGTCAACAGCATGATGTGGTGGCTAAAAAGACAAATGCCATTTTGGCCTGTATCAACAGAAGTATAGTATAGATCATGTGAAGTGATGGTATCGCTTCACATGATCTATACTATATATACAGCAGTGTGATGCAGTGGCTAAAAAGGCAAATGCAATTTTGGGCTGTATTAACAGAAGTTTGGGCTGATTACAGACCGGCACTTTGGGTCGACTCAGCAACGCCTCTGAAGTCGACCCCCAAAAAACAGCCACACGGCAACATCTGCCGGCTGCCCCCGTCCCACACTTACCCCGTCCTGAGAGACGATCCAACCGCCTCAAAAAGGAACCACTTGGAAAGTGGTCCCTTTTCACTGGGGCAGCTCTGAGGCAGCGGCTGGCCGTCTGGAAGCCCAGAGAGCCATGAGCGGGACACGTGAGCATTCCACACGCTCCCTGGCCGCCCAAGGCTTGCCCCTTCTTCCGGCACCATCCAGACGCACCGGGGTGCTCTTCTTTCAGCTGGCTTTCTTTGGGGCGGCTTCAAGCCGCCCCAAAACAGCCGTCTGTCATCAGCCATAGTGTCCAGATCATATGATGTGATGGTATCACTTTACTCTGCTCTGTTAAGACCTCCCCTGGAGTATTGTGTTCATTTTTGGACACCACATTTTAAGAAGGATATAGACAAGCTGGAACGGGTCCAGAGGAGGGCGACGAAGATGGTGAGGGGTCTGGAGGCCAAGTTCTATGAGGAAAGGCTGAAGGAGCTGGGGATGTTTAGCCTGGAGAGGAGACGGCTGAGAGGTGATATGATCACCATCTTCAAGGACTTGAAGGGCTGTCATATAGAGGTAGGTAGGTAGGTAGGTAATTTTATTTATATCCCGCCCTCCCCGCCGGAGCAGGCTCAGGGCGGCTAAAAACATCATTCAGTTATACAAAAAACAAAGTCAAAAACAAAGTTACACTTAACATTAAAATTCTGATAAATTTAAATTAATTAATTAATTAATAATAAAAGTGCTAGTGCTGCTTGTTCTTTTTTATGATGGCGGTAATCATTAGCAACTACTTTCTTCGTCAGTGAAAGCCAGTCGAAAGAGGAAAGTTTTGCAGGCCCTGCGGAATTGTTCAAGGTCCCGCAGGGCCCGCATTTCCTCTGGAAGTTGGTTCCATAGGTTCGGGGCTACAGAGGAGAAGGCCCGATTGCGGGTGCATTGCAGCTTCACCTCTCTTGGTCCGGGGGTGGTCAGCAAGTTTTTTCCAGCTGACCTCAGTGCTCTCTGGGGTTCATATGGGGAAAGACGGTCCCTAAGGTAGACAGGTCCTCGACCATATAGGGCTTTAAAGGTAATGACCAGCACTTTGTAACGAACCCGGAATATAACCGGCAGCCAGTGCAGCTCGCGCAGCCCAGGCCGTATGTGCTCCCATTTAGGGAGCCCCAGCAACAGTCTGGCCGCTGCGTTCTGCACCAGCTGCAGCCTCCGGGTTCGGTACAGAGGCAGCCCCATGTAGAGGGCATTACAGTAATCCAGTCTCGAGGTGACCGTTGCATGAAGTACCGTTGCCAGGTCTTGGCGCTCTAGGAAGGGAGCCAACTGCCTTGCCCGCCTCAAATGGAAAAAGGCTGACTTGGCAGTGGCTGCTATCTGGGCCTCCATTGATAATGAAGGCTCTAGTAGAACTCCCAGACTCCTAACCCGGTGCGCCGCTTTCAGCGGCGCCCCGTCGAAGACTGGCAGAGGTATTTCCCCTTCCCGGGCACCCCGACCCAGACAAAGGACTTCTGTCTTCGCTGGATTCAGTTTCAGCCCACTCTCCCTCAACTACGTTGCCATATCCTGCAAGGCCCGGTCTAAATTCTCAGGGACGCGGTCAGGCCGGCCGTCCATCAGCAGATAGAGTTGGGTGTCATCTGCATATTGATGGCACCCAAGTCCATATCTCCTGGCAATCTGGGCAAGAGGGCGCATATAGATATTGAATAATATTGGTGAGAGAACTGCCCCCTGAGGCACTCCACAATCCAGTGTGCGCCTCCGGGACCGCTCGCCACCAATTGCCACCCTTTGTCCCCGATCCTCGAGGAAGGAGGAGAGCCATTGTAAGGCAGACCCCCTCACCCCTATATCGGCGAGGCGGCGGGTCAGTAGCCGATGGTCGACCGTGTCGAACGCGGCCGACAGATCTAACAACATCAGCACCGCCACACCGCCCCGATCCAGATGCCGTTGGAGATCATCTACCAGGGCGACCAGTACTGCCTCCGTCCCATAACCCGGGCGAAAGCCAGACTGGCAAGGGTCTAGGATGGAAGCGTCATCCAGAAAGCTCTGCAACTGCGATGCCACTGCCCTCTCTATTATTTTACCTAAAAACGGTAAATTAGAGACCGGTCGGTAGTTTGCCAATTCGGCCGGATCTGCTGTACTTTTTTTCAAGAGGGGTCGGACCAAAGCCTCTTTTAGGGATGATGGAAAGCGCCCCTCCGAGAGGGATCTATTTATGATGTCCCGTAGAGGACATTCAAGCTCCCTCAGGCAAGATTTAATTAGCCAGGAGGGGCATGGGTCCAGATCGCAAGTTGTAGGGCGCGCAGAGGAGAGAATTCCGTCAACTTCCTCCAGGTTGAGCGGGTCGAAGTGATCCAGAGTTAGATCAGAAGACAGGCATGGGGCCTCGGGCTCATATACTGTATCTAAGGTGATGGGCAGGTCCTGGCGGAGCGACGTG
The DNA here is from genome assembly GCF_032191835.1 of Heteronotia binoei. Taxonomy (NCBI): domain Eukaryota; kingdom Metazoa; phylum Chordata; class Lepidosauria; order Squamata; family Gekkonidae; genus Heteronotia; species Heteronotia binoei. Next base: position 138,137,328 of record NC_083229.1, read on the forward strand.
ATTTTGTCTGCAAAAAATTTCGCAAAAGCCTCACAGCCTATTTCTAATTCTCTAACGTTTGGTCTGCCCTGGGGCAGTGTAGTTAAGTGTCCAATTATTTAAAACAATTGTGCCGGGCGCAAATTTGCAGATGCAATCTTGGCCGTGAAGTACTTCTTCTTCGCGGCCTTGACTGCCATCTCATACGACCTCATAAACGTTCTGTAGGATGTTCTCGCCGCTTCGCCACGAGTGCGCCGCCACTGCCCCTCTAGTCGTCGGAGTCCTTGTTTCAACCGGCGTAGCTCCAGGGTATACCAGGGAGCCAGCCTTGAACGAGGGCGCAGAGGACGTCGGGGTGCGATCTCGTTGATTGCCCCAGATAGCCGATGGTGTGGATGGTGTGGAATTGTTTTCTGTGGCCCTGGAAGGTAGGACCAGAACCAATGAGTTGAAATTAAATAAAAAGAATTTCCAGCTCAACATTAGCAAGAACTTCCTGAACAGGCTTTCTTGGGAGGTGGTGGGCTCTCCTTTGGAGGTTTTTAAACAGAGGCTAGATGGCCACCTGACAACATTGAAGATCCTGTGAATTTGGGGTAGGCATTTGTGGGTTTCCTGCATTGTGCAGGGGGTTGGACTAGATGACCTTGGAGGTCCCTTCCAACTCTATGATTCTACTCTGCTCTGGTAAGACCTCACCTGGAGTACTGTGTTCAGTTTTGGGCACCACATTTAAGAATGATGTAGACAAGCTGGAATGGGTCCAGAGAAGGGTGACGAAGATGGTGAGGGGTCTGGAGACCAAGTGCTATGAAGTAAGGTTGAAGGAGCTGAGCATGTTTAGCCTGGATAGGAGGCAGCTGAGAGGTGATCTGATCACCATCTTCAAATACTTGAAGGGCCTTCATATAGAGGATGGTGCAGAGTTGTTTTCTGTTACCCCAGAAGGTAGGACCAGAACCAGTGGGTTGAAATTAAATCGGAAGAGTTTCTGGTTAAACATTAGGAGGAACTTCCTGTCCATCAGAGTAGTTCCTCAATGGAACAGGCTCCCTCAGGAGGTGGTGAGCTCTCCTTCCTTGAGGTTTTAAACAGAATCTGGATGGCCCTCCGACAGAATTTAGAGGGAGGTATTTGTGAGTTTCCTGCATTGTGCAGGGGGTTGGACTAGATGACCTTGGAGGTCCCTTCCAACTCTATGATTCTATTATTCTACTGTCCAGGAAATAGAAAATTTGATAAATAAGATCAAGATAGGGAAGGTTGTAGGCCCTGATTTTCTACCTCCTGAGCTTTTTTCTAATAAGATTAATGGGTGAGCCCCTATATTAGCAGAAGCTTTCACAAAAATAAATTAGAAAGGAAGCAGGCAATTATAGTTCCAGTCTATAAAAGGACAGATTACATCCGGGGAACTATTGCCCAATTAGTCTTTGTTTGGTAGCAGGCAGATTATATGTATTTTATTTGCTGAGCAGATCATCTAGCTGGATGTCTGAAAATTTGATATCAGCCCCTAAACAAGTGTGCTTTCATGCTGGTTATTCTATATTAGACCATTGTTTTGTGTTATCCCATACACAAAGGCTCAATTTATGTAGCTTTTATACATTTGAAGATGGCTTTTGACTTGAGACAGTGGCAGAAACTTGTCAATTATGGTGTAAATCCCCATTTACTCTGGTTAATTTGGCTGCTATATGAAAAGTCTGACGCTCAAATATGAATTAATAATCAAGGATTATTGTTATATCCCTTTTCATTGCATAGAAGAGTTCTGGCACCCTCCTTGTTTAACTTTTTTATTTACAAGCTTCCAGATAAGCTCAGGTTTCCCAGTTTGCGTGCACCTGTGTTGGCTCATTTTACAATCTCCCCTCTATCATATGCTGATGGTACTTTGCTGATAGCCCACTCTTGGGTTGAGCTGCATCGCTTATTGATAGCAATGGGAGACTGCTGAACCAACGAGGACTTACCTGTCAGTCATGATGAATCTAAGATAGTGGTTTGTACAGAAAATCTATGACCCACCTCATAGGCCTGATATTCAAATAGCAATAAGCTATGGCAGGTGACCAGTTATAAGTATTTTGGTCTGAAATTTCAATCTAATTTGACTTGGAGGAGACACCTAGACCTTATGAAAGAGAAAGCCTTGAGAACGTCTAAGGAAATCCTAAGTTTTTTCTATGCCAGAGGTAGCCAACATATTCCCTTGGCTGTAAAACTTTTTGATGCTAAAGTCCTCTGTGGTGCTTCCTTGTGGGTTGACTCAAGAAACGAGCCCTTAGATTTCATGGCAGAAGCTTTCTTAGAAAGTTGTTGGCTGCTCCATATTGTGTAGTTGGGATTGCTGTTGGAACAGACCTTGTGATCCATCTGATCCTTGGAGGCCTTCTTTAACCCCTCTCATGAATAGTATTTTAAGTTTGCTTCTGCAAGACTCCCATGTTAACCCTGGCTGGTTTCAGAATATTGATATTAAACTCCAGATGCTGGGGTGGTATTTCTCTGACAACTGTGTCCCTTTCTTCAGCCCATTCTTTGATGAAAAAAGATTAGTCCAGTGGTACTTAAACAGTACAGTCAACCGTGCTCATCATCTATGCTCTTCTTTATATATATGGTAAAGATGCAAGCACCAATTGTTTCGACTCTGGGGTGACGTTGCTTTCACAACGTTTTCATGGCAGACTTTTTACGGGGTGGTTTGCCATTGCCTTCCCCAGTCATCTACAGTTTCCCCCAGCAAGCTGGGTACTCAGTTTACCGACATCGGAAGGATGGAAGTCTGAGTCAACTGGAGCTAGCTACCTGAACCAGCTTCCACCAGGATCGAACTCAGGTTGTGAGCAGGGAGCTCAGACTGCAGTACTGCAGCTTTACCACTCTGTACCACGGGGCTCTTCTCTATCTATCTATCTATCTATCTATCTATCTATCTATCTATCTATCTATCTATCTATCTATCTATCTATCTATCTATCTATCTATCTATCTATCTGTCTGTCTGTCTGTCTGTCTGTCTGTCTGTCTTCAAAGTCCTGTGGCTGCCCATATATTGACTTTTTGGCTATTCCAGCCTATAGAAGACTCTTTTTAGCTAGATTCAGTGCGTTGCCCACAGCAGTCTTATGGGACTATGCAAAAAAGCCCCGTCCTCAGTGTCTGTGTGACTGAGATTTTGGTTCTGTTAAAACTAGAGAACATCTCTTTTTCTCCTTTGAGAACAGAGTATATTGAGCCGTTGCTCCCTCATGTCGATTGGTCTGTTTCCACTAAGCTGCCATCTTCTGCGTGGCTCTGAACCAGCCGCTACAATTTCAGCAGTTCAGTTTCTTTGAGGAATGTTTGGATATAAGAGACACAAGGAGAACTCAGGGGATGTATGCTTTACCAAATAAATCAGTTACTAATCAAGTTAATTAAAAGGACAAACAAGGAATGATGGCAAATTTTAAAATCAACATTATTAGATATCCTAACAGACTGTAATACTGAATAACCAAAATTTTGTATTCTAAAACTGTATTTTATATGTATATGAGCATATATATCTCCCATTTGTTTCTGACCCATTGGTCTTTGAGCATCGATAAATAAATAGAAATGGATCATGGGAGGAGTCTACTACCTATCAGTCTCTGGCATTTTGAGCAGTGATGTTCTCCTTCTGTCCATCATCCAGTTCTTTCCCACTTTAGAAACCAGCTGGTTCCCCAATCCTTTACCCCTTGTCTGTGCTAGATCTTTTTTTTAAATACTGAAGTTAGTTTGTGTGATGATAATGCTGTTTCCATTGCATTGCAAGTTTGTGAACTGCCCGGGGCCACTGGTGAACAAGATTCACCTTTGGCAGGTGCACACGCACACCCATCCTGCCTTCAAGGCCACGTGGTGTTAATAATAATAATAATAATAATAAAATTTTATTTATACCCCGCCCTCCCCACCGAGGCAGGCTCAGGGCGGCTTACAGAGTGTGGCAAAAGCCATGTTAAATAATAAACAATTATACATTTCAGTACCATTTAAAATTACCATTAAATTTACATAATATAAAAATCTAAAATCAATCTAAAAGCATGGATAGTGGGCACAAATGAATAACCCAAGGATTTGGGTACTGATCACTTTTGTAGACCTCTGACTTAGCAAGTGTACAAATTGTAAGACAAAATTTTCCCGCTGTAGGTTTGTGGACTCAGCAACAGAACAAAATTTGAGTCCAGCGGCAACTTTAAGACCCAGAATGAAACTTTGTTGGCCTCCAAGGTGCCCAGCTGGACTCAACTTTGTTCTGCTGCTTCAGACCAACACAAAGACCCACCTGCATCAGCAGCTGATGTCAGCTGCAGCTGGTTGATCCCATCTCAGGCCTGTGGAAATTGTGAGACAAAAGGTGCCGGCCAGCCAGGTTTCCTGATCTCATCCTCTGACCTTTGTGTCTCCGTACCTAACGGTTTGATCTGAGATCCCCCCTAAAGTATGACACAGTGGTGGAGACCTTTTCCACTTGTCAAACATTCTCCTTCCCCATCAGTACCAGCTCCCTTCTTAGTTTGCAGCGGGATGACTCCTCTTGCCTGCTGTTTTTGTGTGACATCCCTCATGCCTGAAGGAAATGCTCCAAGACATGCTGCAACTCCTTTTATAGGGAAAGAGATGTCAGTGGGTGGCATCTGGAAGGAGGGTGGCATGTGGAGAACTTTAAAAATTGTTTATAGCCACAAGAACCTACCCAGTTTTTTAGGGAAATGTCCTTGCGGACCTATGAACAGAATAACTGGGGGTTTTCCCCTCTAAAGATTACATTTTGAGGAGTATATCCTGGGTCGATACCTCCCCCCGGCCGGTAGTTTTCTGTGTCTGTAAAAGAGTCACTTGAAAGAAACCCTGCTTCTGAAACATTCTGCCAGCCTGGAAGGTTAATAGATGTTTTCAGAATCCAGATTGCCTTGGCACTTGAATTTGCTTCAGGTTATATGAAATCTGATGTGTCATTAACTTTGAATGTCTTGCCAAGAAAGTTGTCCATGAATGAATAAAAAGAGCCTGTCAGAAACAAAAAGGAAATAGGCAGGCTGCATGTTCCATGCTCTCTCTGCATTGAACAAATTGGAGAGCTGCTGGAGACTTCAGATATACAAATGTGCTATCGAAATGTTTGGATTGTTTGTATTTCTTGGAGATTTACACTGCTGGTGGTATTTTGAAATACTGGGCAACTAACTTTCCTAGCAAAATATTCTTATTCTGAGACACAACAGTGTTGAGATAGGGTTCCAATCGTTCCAATGACAAGAATCTGAAACCCCTTGAATATGCAAGCATTAAAAGCAACTCCTCCAGATTTTTCCAACCTTGAATTACCTTTTGTTACATTTGTCTTCCAGATGTGTTTGTGGAGAGGGCAGTGGTAACATCAGTTGGATGTCTGCTTCTCTGTCTAAAGCTCATCTGGCAACCTAAGCTGTGAAGACTCAGAGAGAGGTGTGGAGAAAAATACTAGTTGACAGAAAAAAATACTCTTAGTTGACAGAAAAAATGGGGGAAAATGCATTCTTAATTTGGATGTTCACACACACTTGTGGTTTGGTTATAACAGCAGAGTAGAAACTGCTCTTTTATATGGTGAATCTATCAGCAAAGTATTCTATGCCACATTGTATCACACTCTTCCCCTGCGGCACCCTTCACCCCCTAACCAAGCAACTGCTGGGTCTCCTGGGGGGGGGCACCCCAAGAATTTGTGTCTGATACTCTTCTGTATATATCCTGTAGGGGGTGAACTTTTGTAGCTCCATCTTCTGTGTGTTTGAACTTGGCATCTACTGTGTGTTCTTCTCTTATTTATTATACCCTCCAGTCGCGGGGCTAGGCATTTCCATGCAATCCGCCTGTACATGAAACCAAGTCATCTGTTCAAGTCTGTTCTGTTGTGTTTGTTGGAGAGTTGTGTCCTGGGGATGTGGTGTAGGGGGGAAAAGAGTGGCCACCCTCCTGCCGTAAATCCCTTCTCACATTGGCTGTCGTTCAAATGTCAGCCAGAGCACCATACTCAGCTTGGTTGCATGCAGTGCAACCTCAGCTGGTTGACTGGTGGTTTGTAGAGCAGCCACACTGGATACAAGTTCAGCAATAAGGCATGTTGGGTCTCGCAAGGTTTGTCACTAAAGTCTGACAGTGGAGACAGAAAGAGGTGATGAGAGGTGAATGAATAGAATGGCCCTTATGGCAAAAGGAAAAACAGTTCTGTTATCTTTCCAGGCTTGGCCAACGTATCTGTGTGTTTGTCTGTTTCCTTCTTTGCAATGATTTTGACATCTTCTATGCCAGATTGGGTTTCTCACAGTGAGAGTCCTGTCTAAGAGTAGAAGGTTTTTGCTAGCAGAATCACTCATGGGGTTCCCACCCTTTGTCAGCTCTTTCAGAATGAGTGGGATTCATCACGAACGTTGGCCATGGCTGCCGTGTTGGTGAGTTATTTCCATACACTGTCAGTGGCTTCCTAGTGTGTCTTCTACTAGATAAGATAAGGACTAGAAATTGATAGAAAAGTTGTTGAAGAGGTAAGTTTTGACATGTATTCCATGAGTTTCTGTGGAGTCGTATTTCCTTATTTCTTGGCAGTGGGTGAGTCCAGGAGCATGAGGTCTGTCAGAAAGTGCATTAAAACTCCATTGTTGGAAATCAGTGCAATTGAAAAAGTTCTCTGCTTGACTTTTATCCTGGATGTATTCAGTTGTATCGGAGGTGGGCCTGTATGTCCATGGAGTGGAAGGAGCGCTCAAGGGAGGAGGAGAAGCTTGGGGATGGACATCCCAGCAGCAGCAGCCCTAACGAAAGACTTGTGGAGTGGCTTGTTACTCAAGAAGGAAGAGGGGCCTTTGGGGAGTTTGCTTCCCCCATACAGCTTGTCCCCACAGGCACACCTTTGCTGCCCTGGATTCCTGCCAGCTCTGCTCCACAGGATCATACTTGGAAAAAAATCCATTTGGCCAACCAACCAAGCGTGCTTCTAGAGAAACGATTCTGAATGTGTTGCCTCAGAGTAAAGGTTGTATCAAAGCTTCTGTGTTAGGGGCATTGGCTGCTGCGGCTGCTGTTGTTGTGAAAGAGAGCAATTCTGCCTGACAAAAAGACATAGGCTTAACTCTCCCAGTGGAATCAATGAAACTTGAAGTGACTAGATTATTCCTCATTTATCGACATTCTGTTCCTCATTTTCTAAAGTTTCATTTAGATGATCATATTCTGTAGAATATCCCCCTGCTGGTGTCACAGAAGATGAAATTGCCATTTCAGAAAGGATTTCTTTCAGTGGAACTTTGCCTTCCCTACAAGAAGCTGAACTAGCTGGATGCTGAAGCCCAGGAGGAGGCTGCAAGTGGATGTATTTTATTTATTTATTTATTCTGCCCTATCCCAAAAAGGGGTCAGGGTGGATAACAACATTATAAAAACAATATAATTTACTGCATGCAATGTCGTTGGTTTGGTTTTTCCATGTGCAGTTCACCTGTCTTTCTGAGACTCAAAGCAGATGACATTTACTACATTAACTTTAAAAAAAAGTGCAAAAGGCATGCAGAGAGTGATCAGGTTTTGAAAAATGAAAGGCTGATGGGTTCGGGGTCTGTGTTTTATCCCTCAGGTTTATGTCTCAAAGGGTATGCAAGCATTTGCAAAATCACAGCATTAAAGAAACTTGGTGCGCAGGGTGGGGGGGGAGGGAGATTTGGAGCAAGACAATTATTTGGAGAAAAGTCTTGCATTCTGTCTTTTTCCTGTCACATCTCTGCACCATATCTCTCTTTTGGAATCAGCTTTTCTTGGTTTAGCCAAGATCATAGGGGTAATGTTACACTTGTGAGTCTGTAACTTTTAGTTTAGGTCTAACATAGCTTAGATTTACTTACAGTTGCATATATAGTTTTGTGAAAAATCCAAACAGTTTGATATCCCCCCCCCCCAACTTTTTTCTTGGAGGAAAGCTGTTTTGGAATAAAATAATACTTCTAACACACCTTTGCACAAATCTGCTTTTCCCCAGGAAATAGTCAGCCTGACAAAAGCAGATATACTTGCTCATCTAGCAATTTGTCTTTCGAGAATAAGTTGAACGTTCAATTAATTTTTACTAGAAAACATCAGCTCTGAACCATATGAATTCCCTTGTATGAGCAAATAAATATTTGATAAGCCTCGACTTTTCCCTGTTGGCAAAGATGGTCTTGGCAGGAGTCCTCTTGGTCTCTGTGCATGGGAAGGGGAAGCACCCGTAAAGGCCCCAGGATGATAAGCAAAATATTTGAAGCCCTAGTTTGTAGCTTGGTGCTTTGGATGCCTTAATTCCTGGTTTCTTCACAGTATTCTCCCATGTTGCTGCAGCTAGGATTTGGGGCTCATGACCCATGTCATTCTTCACCTTGTACAGTTTTTATGCTCATTACATGTCAGTGCCTGCTCACATGCTTACCTGTAATTATAACACAGCCAGATTAGTTTCAAGTAGGACTGAATTCAGCCTGAATGGAATCCTGAAGGAAAGGGCTAATCTGGTGTGTATCAAAGGCCTGGCTGGATGAAGGGGAGGGCCCAGGGACAGCAAAGCTGATGTCAGCTCAGGACGTTCTCAGTACCCACCTGTCCCTCCCGGATCCCCTTACCAAGTTTTAAGGCCTTTACCAAACATGTTGTCATGATCCTGGGCCTAGCAAGGCCCAGAGAAGCCTGCCTAGGAGTTATGAAAGCGCCTACATTTCCCAGGATCTTTTCTGTCCCTCTGATTGGGTGGCAGGGAGGTTTTGGAGGGAAACTGGCCCAGAGAGGGGTGGGGCCTGGGAGGAGAACATAAAAGGGCCAAGCCCAGGCAGGGGGGGTTCTTTTCCTAGGAGGCAGAGCTGCTGCAAGGAAGAGACCCTCGAGTGAGTAGGCCCAAGGTGAGTAGGCCCAGGTCTGGCTGAGCCACTCTTGGGAAAGTAAGTCCAGACGCAGCATTAGGGCATTGGTTTATTTTCCCTTCACCCCTTTTACTGTTTAAGGCACGTTTGTTATATTGCACTGACTGATCTTTTAAATAAATCTTTTTTGTTACTGTTGTTGTTCACTCTGCCGGGTCCTCATGCCTGTTATTTGGCCTAAGCTACAGGAGGCCTGAAGGGCTTGGCAGGGAACTCTGGGCCTTCTCAAGAGGAACCCTTAACCCAGAGTGGTGGCAGCAGTTGGTGAGACCCCCCCCCCCCCCGAGTTGTTACACATGTGGCACTTTGGAGATAAAGCCACACTTATCCGTCCTGATACTCTGTTTATTCTGTACCTGTGACTCCAAAAGCAACTGTAGATTGGATGAGTTTGGATTGAGTTCACCCCAAGAAACAGAAAGGGCATTTGGACAGGTTTGTACTAACGGGTCTTATTTTGCTTAAAATAAATATGTATAGCTGAATTTGTTTCACACGGACCGCATTCTCAGTATAAGAACATCGAAAATCAGCAGAGAGGGAGAATTTTATTTAGAAGAGTAAGGGGTAGGCTTGCCAATCCCCAGGTCCCATCAGGGGTTCTTCCGCTTTCCCAGGCTCCTTCTTGCCCCCAGTCAGCTGACCGGCAGGGGAAGCCCCACCCCCACAGCCCCCATGTGACTTTCTACCTCTGGAGGCTTCAGTCTCCGATTGGAAAGGCTTCCTCTTGGGATGGTGTATCTGTGTTACTTTGAAAAGTTGGCAGCAACTCGTGAGTGGAAACGTCAATCCCTCGCTTCAGAGTCACCAGAAACGGGGTGGGGGGAATGTCTGCTGGGCACTTCATTATTCCCTGTGTGGAGATCGATTTTCATAGGGTATAATGGGGAAATGATCTGAAGGTATCGGGGGCTCTGGGGGGTTGTATTTTGAGGTAGAGGCACCAAATTTTCATTGTAGCATCTAATGCCTCTCCCCCAAATACCCTCCAAGTTTCAAAACGATCGGACCAGGGGGTCCAATTCTATGAGCCCCAAAAGAAGGTGCCCCTATCCTTCATTATTTCCTATAGAAGGAAGGCATTTAAAAAAGTGTGCTGTCCCTTTAAATGTGATGGCTAGAACTCCCTTGGAGTTCAAGTATGCTTGTCACTCCCTTGCTCCTGGCTCCGCCTCAATGTCTCCTGGCTCCACCTCCAAAGTCTCCTGGCTCCACCCCCAAAGTCCCCAGATATTTCTTGAATTGGACTTGGCAACCCTAGTAAGGGGAGATGTAAGTGTAGTTGTAAGTGAGCAGTTTTAGAATTTCCTTGTGGAAGGAAAGAAGAAAGGAAGGAAGTTGCTGAATTATACATGCCCTCTGTGCTGAGTAGGGGAAGGTAGCAAAACTTTATTTTTTATTTCCATGAGACTGTAATGGTACAGCAGCATTCCTGTGCAAAATGAAGCAAGATTTTTATAAAACCTTCAAAATTGTGTAACCAAAATAATAATGAAAAACATTTTAGGTTATTTTTGCCATGAAACCAGTTAATTTTGAAGGATTTTAACAATTTAGGTGCTGTAATACTGTAGTGTTGTAACATATGAGGAGCTTATTCAACATTGCAGTTCTCATTAGGAACTCATCTCCCTGACACCTCTAAAGGTAAACCTGTAGTGTTGCACACACAATTAAAAAGCACCCCCCTAACACACACATGTAGCCCTTTTCTGCATATGCAGTTTACTTCTGATATTCACTGAAATCAACTTCGATCGCTGTTCTGCACTCTGCATCTTTTTTCTCTCTTTGATTTCTGTTGGGAATTGCGGAGTATATATTCTGCATACCAGTGAGAAAACCCAGCTGGTGTTGTGGGGTTGGTCTTTCCTGATTGGTTAGTTTTGCACTGAGTGTGTCTTTTGAAATAGGAGATTCTTCCAGCTGAATTTACTGTGGGGTCAACATTAGTGTCCCACCCCCACCCCCCTTATTAGTAGTCAAGGAGTTTAACACTAATCTGGGATGACTGGAGAAAAAAAATCACTGGCAGGCACTGCTTTAAAAATTGAGTGGGAGGAGATGCTGACTACTTGGCCAGAGAGGCAGCAGGGAGGCTGCTGTGTGACTGCTTGGTGGAGGAGGTTCATGAGGGGCAGGTGATGTAAGTGCTTTGCAGCCTGAGTCCCCCCCCCCCCCCATTGTTATTTGGAAATTAGATGACAAAAGGAGAAGGCCAGATGTTGAGATAGACCAGGCTTTTTTCCCTTTTTTTTAAAGGCTGCTGCCGCCTCAGAGCAGGTTTCATAGCATTATCCTCACGTTTGAAATGTTTGTGGTCAGAATCAATTTAAAAGGAAACCCTTCCCCCCCCCCCAAAACAAAAAAATTGCCCAAAAGGGGAATTAAACCAGCATCCTTGCTGTTCATAGCATTGTATTAACCAACTATTCCTGCAAACAAGTCAGACAAAGACAATTACTTTCTAAATCTCCTATTTCAAAAGACATGCCTCATGCAAAACGGACCAATAAGGAAAGACCAACTGACCTGTGAGGGGAGGGGGGAGGAAGAGTCCAAGGAAACATGTATGCTTTCAAAGGCTTGGGAACTAACTAAAAGGAGGAAAGGAAATATTCCTCAGGAAAAAAAGCACTCTTGGAAACAGCAGAGTGACAATAGAATTTGTGAAAAAGGATGTGGAAGGAATTAAAAAATCTGATGAGAGAGGGAGGTGAGTGCATGAGTGAATAATGATACAATTTTCTGAAGTGACTGAAGTATGAGGAGAGAGCCATGGTAAACACAAATGCAGAAAAAGCTGTAAAGACATATTGGCAAGGTAGTGTCTTTCCCCCCTTCTTTTTTCTGTTTTGACTTCTTCACCCCCGCTTCCATCCCTGGATAACCAGCCAGCTCCTTTGCACACTGCTGAGCAAGTGGTCATTTTTCTGAAATTTGGGAATACATTCCATTGTGATGGTTATCTCAACCAAGTGCCCATTTGCCCTTAACTCGCTGTTACTTCAATTCATATTTTAAATGGATTATTTGAAATCTCCTAATTTCTAAGAATATTCAATGGATTTCCACAAAACCTGCAAGAGCAAGACTTCTGGAACATTCATGGGATTATTTTAATAGAATGTAAACTCCCCCCCACCCCACCAAACCCCACCAAAACCTATTTCTTTTGGACAAAAAAATCAGTCACAAATGCAAATATTCAAATTATTTTTTTTCTTTTTCCATTATTGTAATTCAGCAATTTTACTTTCAAATTTTCTGAAATATCATCAGATTACTCCACCGTCTGACTTGATCATTTTGCCCAATTCCAGATGGGTGTGACAAATATTATATGTGTGTGTGTGTGTGTGTGTATAGAATAAGTAGAATTCTCAAGCAATATCTTGGCAGAACACTGAAAAGCAAATACATTTTCCCTATGCAGGTATACATATTAGCATACCTCTTATGAATGAAAATGTAGGCTTAACGTCTTCAGCATTTTGGTTTCAATGCCATAAGACCACCTCGGGTGGACTGTGGCTGATGGCCTGCCACGTGATGGTCTCTGACCCACTGGGACTGGCTCTCCAGAGGACATGCCCCCTCTCTGCTGCACTGGCCCTTCAGAGGGCCTCCAGTTGAAGGCCTGAATTCAGATCCAGCAGCTGTTTTGGCATTGTTCAACAGTTGCAGAAACCCCCTCCCCCCCCCCCCAAAAAAAAAGTTTTACTTCCTTTTTTCTGACTCGTTCTGCACTGCTCAGTAGGGCTGGTTGTGATCAGTCAGGGCTGCTGACTGTTCCTCACAGGTCCAATTCTTGCTTGCCCTTCTCTTCCAGTCCTGGGGTCTCCTACCTCTGCCCCCCCCCCTCAGATGCAGGGAGAAAAGCAGCAGGCTCTCTGGGCAGAGTGGGGGGTGCCTCTGGGGCTGCTTCCTGCCATGGCAGACCTGGACCCCAAACAGGCACAAGGCTGGTGGGTCCCTCTCCACACCCGTGGCATCCCAGGCAGTTGTTGGCAGATCACATCTTTTGCCTGAAGTCCTTTGATCAACGATGGCAGTAGAGTGTCATAGAAGAAAGTGTGACCATGCCTACCTACCAAGGAAAACGGACTTTTAAAAAATTACAAGTTCCCATTTGCAGGAAAAGTGTGGAATCCTTGCAAGAGACATTCAACTTCCTTGGGGAGATGCCAACCCCTTCACAATTGAGAGCCACTCTGGTCGCCACTCGAAAGCCCTTCTTTCTGGGAACTTTGTTTCAGCTAAGCAAATCATAAATCCCATGAACTCCTCGGTGGTTGTGGCAGCCAGAGCAGTGGCAGGGAGCCAAAATGCAGCTCCAGCCATGCTTAGGAGAAAGGAAAAGTTGGAAATCCATCAGAGTTACCAGAGAGACAGAGAGAGACCTGCCTGTGGATGAGATCAATAATGCAAGGCCAGGCAGTGTGCACAAAGTAAAGAATCTCATTCCACTGTGCAGTGCCCAGCAAGAAGGATGTGGGCAGGACAGTCTCCTCTCCCTCTTCTTCCTACTGCCACAGAATTCTAAGGAAGATCAGTAATCACACAAGGAGGAGAAATAGATCTGGAAGATGGAGTGATTCCTCAGTTTTCATCTTTTCCATCCACTACTAAAGGTTGAGTGTGGTAGCACCTGTTGTCCAAAGGGGAAAAGTAACTCCACATCTCTGACAGAAACAAAGAGAGCGAATGGAGGGCTTCTGGATCTCGGTATTCTTTCATGTACCACATTGAGAAACAGCCATTCTCTTCCCAGCCACATTGAAAAAACAAGTTGTAAGAGCTGGTCTCTTCTCCTTTGTGTGGGCAAGAGGCATTTGTGAGGAATTGGCAGGGCCTTCTGGATACAAATTGAAATGGAAGCTCCCGCTTGCCATGCAGAAATGTCAACATACAAATACTATTTCATGGGAAAGGCCACATGGCCTTTTGACCAGCACAACCCAGATGCAGCACAAAGGTGAGCTTGCTGAGCAGCCCAGAGCAGAACTTGGCAGTTGTTTCCGAGCCAAATGCTTTTCAGAACCACTCCAAGAAGGTATATGGTTGGCAGGGTGAGGAATGCAAGATGACATTTTCTCCTGCCAACCCACAATGAATGCAAGGATGAAATTTCCATTTGTTGACACAAAAAGAGTCTTTGTTCTTGGAGAATTGTGGCCATTCCTATTTGCAGTCAACACACAGGAGACGATGAGAAGACACAACCAGGGATCAATGCAACAACTAGCAAAAGGCAGTTGAGTTGAAGAACTGAGAGGAGTATGTCATGCTCTATTCCTGAAAGTACAAGACATGCTAAATCTGTTGTTCTGTTGGGGATCTTCCATCACTTCTCTTGACATATAATTTTGCCTCCACAGTGGGCCTGGGCCTGGGAAGAAGCATGAAAAGCATCCAGGAAGGGAGGTGATCTCCCCACTCAGCGGGGCTTCTCTCCTTCAGCCAGATAGAGGTGAACTGACCATTCCACTGCCCAAGACAACCTTTAGGAGCTGTGTGGCTCAGAGTCTTCAGCAGCAATGGCCATTGGTGTCTGTTGAACAGTTTTCTCCCCTCCCCTACCACGAGTATGTGAGGAGGGATACGTTGGATGGTCTGATGCCCATTGCTGGTATTGCTGGCTGGTTCACAGTACATTGATGTCTGGTGCCATGGGGGTCATCCAGCTTGACTGGGCCATTTTAGCTGCCCACTCTAGCCCTGCCGCCAGTGGAAAGCACCTATGATAATGACAGTCACATGTTTCAGACCATTGTCTCCTTCTTTTCCGCTCCACTGGGACTAAATGGAGTCCACTTCAGGGCAGTTTTGACTGAGGAAATCCCACGCCTGGAGAGACTTCCCTTCTGTAGTGCTGTGGCCCTGGACCAGCTCCCCACCAGTCCCCAAGACGATACAACCTCAGTCCCCAATGCCGTGTGTCATTTAGCCTCAAGATGCAAGTCCTCCAGTTCTAAGCAGTTACTCCAGTTTACTGACTCTAAAATTAATAGACCAGCAGTCCAATTCTAAGTAGAACTACACCCTTCTAAGCACATTGACTTCAGTGGACTTACAGTATGTCACAGAAGTGAGTACACCCCCTCCCATTTTGTAAACATTTAAGTATATCTTTTCATGTGACAGCGCTGAAGAAATGACACTTGGCTACAATGTAAAGCAGGGAGTCTACAGCTTGTATAACAGTGTAAATGTGCTGTCCCCTCAAAGCAACCCTAACCCTAACCCTCAGAATTACGCAACACACAGCCATTAATGTCTAAACTGCTGGCAACAAAAGTGAGTAAACCCCTAAGTGATAATGTCCAGATGGGGCCCACGTAGCCGTTTTCCCTCCCTGGTGTCATGTGACTCGTAAGTGGTACAAGGTATCAGGTGTGAAGGGGAGCAGGTTATTGCTCTCACTCCCTCCAACTGGTCACTGGAAGTTCCACATGGCACCTCATGGCAATGAACTCTCTGAGGATCTGAAAAAACAAATTGATGCTGTACATAAAGATGGCGTAGGCTATAAGAAGATTGCCAAGACCCTGAAACTGAGCTGCGGCATGGTGGCCAAGACCATGCAGCGGTTTAACAGGACAGGTTCCACTCAGAACAGGCCTCACCATGGTCGACCAAAGAAGTTGAGTGCCCTTGCTCAGCGTCATATCCAGAGGTTGGCTTTGGGAAATAGACATATGAGTGCTGCCAGCATTGCTACGGAGGTTGAAGGGGTGGGGGGGTCAGCCTGTCTGTGCTCAGACCATACACCGCACATGGCATCAAATTGGTCTGCAGGGCTGTCATCCCAGAAGGAAACCTCTTCTAAAGATGATCCACAAGAAAGCCCTCAAACGGTTTGCTGCAGACAAGCAGACTAAGGACATGGGTTTCTGGAACCATGTCCTGTGGTCCAATGAGACCAAGATAAACTTATTTGGTTCAGATGGTGTCAAGCGTGTGTGGCGGCAACCAGGTGAGGAGTACAAAGACAAGTGTGTCTTGCCTACAGTCAAGCATGGTGGTGGGAATGGTCTGGGGCTGCATGAGTTCTGCCGGCACTGGGGAGCACAGTTCATTAGGGAACCATGAATGCCAACATGTACTGTGACATACTGAAGCAGAGCATGATCCCCTCTCTTCAGAGACTGGGCTGCAGGGCAGTATTCCAACATGATAACAACCCCAAACACACCTCCAAAACAACCACTGCCTTGCTAAAGAGGCTGAGGGTAAAGATGATGGACTGGCCAAGCATGTCTCCAGACCTAAACCCTATTGAGCATCTGTGGGGCATCCTGAAATGGAAGGTGGAGGTGCTCAAGGTCTCTAACATCCACCAGCTACGTGACGTCATCATGGAGGAGTGAAGAAGACTCCAGTGGCAACCTGTGAATAATAAATTATAATAATAATAATAAATTTTATTTCTACCCCGCCCTCCCCGCAAAGCGGCTCAGGGCGGCTAACAGTAAGTAATGTATTAACATAAATAGTAAAACATTAGATTAGCAATTAAAATTACACATATAGCTCTGGTGAACTCTGGTGAACTCTATGCCCAAGAGGGTTAAGGCAGTGCTGGAAAATAATGGTGGCCACACAAAATATTGACACTTTGGGCCCCATTTGGACATTATCACTTAGAGGTGTATTCACTTTGGTTGTCAGCAGTTTAGATATTAATGGCTGTGTGTTGCGTAATTCTGAGGGTTAGGGTTAGGGTTGCTTTGAGGGGACAGCACATTTACACTGTTATACAAGCTGTAGACTCACTACTTTACATTGTAGCCAAGTGTCATTTCTTCAGCGCTGTCACATGAAAAGATATACTTAAATATTTACAAAATGGGAGGGGGTGTACTCACTTCTGTGACATACTGTAGAAGGATGGAACTCTGCTTAGGTTGCCTGTATGTGTGTGTGTGAAAGGCTTTTGTAGTCTGAAGGAGACTTTTTAGTCATATGGACACATTGGATATAAATTTCAAGCAAATAAAATATCCCTTTCTGTAGAGCTGATATAACCCGATTTTTCTCTTGCCCCCCCCCCCGCAGTACGAGTTGCAGTGGGGGGATCTGCTATGCCGGTGTGAGTGCTGACGGTGATGTGCATCCCCTTCCGTGGCCACCTGTTTTGCTTGCTCACAAGAAGACATCACTAGAATGAGGTCAGGGACTAAGGTTGTATTGCATCTCTTTGCTCAGATTTACGGCTTCCTTGAGTTAGTGAATTTTGCTAATCCATGTCAACCAGCATATTAGGTGAGGTCCCTTAACCTGGAATTTATTACATATCATTGGTATACGTCTTTCGTGCAAAGATGGCCATGATAACCATTGGTTACTAATCAGGCATAATTAAGTATTGTCATAGATTCTAAGGCTCAGGTGTGAGCCAGCATGCAAATATCTAAATCTGTGGATCAGGCTGATAGAAAGGATATTTTCCTCCAAACTTCGGGGACCCATCAATTTTGCAGGGAAAACATTGTGTATAGAGAGAGGGTGAGCTAATCCTCCCCCTACAAAAAAAATAACATTGTCTGCTCACCTGCAGGTGACTTACCTGCACAGCCTCATGGATCGTTGCTGCAGTTGCCCATACTGCCAATGCAGCAACTGTCTGGAACCCTGCTGCTGCCGCCGTGGAGACTCCTGGGGACCTGCTGGCAGCCCTGCCACCGAGGCAGCAGCTCCCAGGGGCCTGGCCACCAGTGTGGTGGCTCTCAGAGCAGCAGCAGCCTCAGTGGCCCAAGAGGAGAGCGAGGCAAGGAGGGGAGGGGGGAGAAACAGGAGGATTGTCGGAGAAGGGTAGGAAGGGAGGTTGTCAGAGGAATTGGGGGAGGGCCGACAGAGAAGGGAAGGGGGAGAAAGAGGGAGCTGGTCAAAGAAGGGAAGAGAGAGAAGGGTGGAAAGGGCAGGAAGCCAAGGGAGGGGGGTGAGATGGACCCTCCCTGCAAGTTTGTCTATATTCTAGTAGCTAATTCAGCCAAATCTGAGGATAATTAAATCTGGAGATTGGAGCAGTGAATGGACAAGATGGATCCATTCACCAAGCCTGAAAAATCCCTCAGGTTTACAGGGGAAAAAATCTGAAATCTAAAAAGAACGCACACAAAAAACTTTTGGGGTTGAAACCAACATGATAGAAGGAGTGCCTGTGGCTTTAAGAAGTATATGCAATCAGTGGCCTTGTTTGGCAACCACAGCTGTGTTGTTTTCTGTCAGTGAAGACAAGGGGAGGGTCAGTGCCTTGGTTTCTGTCAGTGAAGACAAGGGAGGGGGAGGGCCTTTCCCGGTGCTGTTTTGGCCTTTGAAGGAAGACTCCTCGCTGGAGCCAGACCAGGCAGCAGCCGACAGGCACTTCTCTGCCGCCATCCTGCCTGACTCACCCCCGTCTGGCTGCTTGCTGGGCTCAAGGCAGTGCAGTGTAGCAGTGAGAGCTTCAGACTGGGACCTTGAAGCATCCCCCCCCCCCCCACCCTGGGACCAGTCACACATGTCCCAACTAGCTGGCCTCACAAAGTTGTTGCAGAAACAGAGGAGAGCAGAACATTGTAGCTTGTTTTGAGTAGCCTTCTTTCTGGAGGAAGGCAGCATATTAGTGAGCTGGATAAATAAGATGGGGGCAGAGAAAAGGTAGCCTGGTGGGTGGGAGAGAAAGAAGCAGGGAAGGAGGGTAAAGATAATAGGAGTAGCTAAGATAAGGGAAAGGTGAAATAGTGGGATGCAGGTGTGTCCCCCACAAGTCCTTGCAGGTCCCCTGCCCCGCCTGAGCGGGCACTATGATGCAAATAGGCCACCCTTTTCCTTGAGGAGAGGCTGCTGGAAGGGAAGCTGAAGACAGAGGCAGGGAGGTGGGCTGGTGGGTGGAAAGAAAGAGAGGCACCAGGAGGAGAGGGACTATGAGGGCTTTTGGGAAAAGAAAAGAGGATATTCGGGGGGGGGGGCTGTCGAGGTGCCCCACTTTTACTGGGTGGGATTCCAGTGCCCGTGAGGTCCTGTGATGCTGAAAGAATTTCATCTTATATGACACACCATGTCCTGCTTTGCAGAAGTTTCAAAGGCTGGGAGCAGTCAGCTGACTTCCACCTGCTGAGTGGGGCTGGAGGGTGGAAGAAATGGCCCCTTTTCCTGCTGCTGCTCGGCTTCTGTCAACTCCAGGCTGGCCACGCAGCCTCCCCCTCCTCTGAGGAGTCATCCCTCTCACTGACCCACAGCACACAGAGCTGCACTTGACGGCATCAATATGGGGAAACTGGCTTCTTTTTGCTCCTCTTTGTTTTCCCAAAGAAGGCTTCAGAGCTGTAAAAGGCTCTGCATTCTCTAAACTGGAAGAAGTCGATGTTCCCCTTTTCCATGAGGAAGCTGTGATTGTAGTCACCAGGCAGTGTCTAATCGAAAGAAAACCTTACTTTGATTTTGAGTATTCTCTGCTTAAGAACAGTTAAGAGGCAAATTAGTCAAAATGAAAGTGACTTTTTCTTCTAATTATTCAGTTATTTGGGGGGAAAGAAATTGTTATATGAATACTTCAGCTGATGCTGTAAGTTTATTGGCCCAGTAAATATGAAGATGTCTTGTGGTAGTTTTCATGTTGGCTCCACCCAGTATAAAAAGTTCCCAAAACAGGCCGGGAGGCAGACCGAGTGCTGGATCATCAAAGGTAACTGGTGGTGATTTGCTGCAGAGTTGGCTTGTGAGTCATCTTTCTCCTTGTAGCACCTGAGACAGAAATGTTAAAGTCACAGGGTGCATCAAGGGTGAGTATATTAATCACAAAGTATCATTTTCAAGTTTCTGTCCTTCTCTGCTTTCCATACAGATGTTTTGCTCCACCTTTGTTTCCAAAGCAGAACACCATTTTCCTCTTGAACTTTCCAGGTTTTTCTGTGGTTTGCTCAGGTCTTTTAAAAATCAGTTAATTGCTAGTCTGCTATAATACAACATTATAGCAATCTGTAGCCATAATCTTTTACTTCCTATGAATTCCCAACTTTCTTTAAAAAAAAAAAGTTCCATCTTTAGCCTTTTAGAAAAGGGAAAGGTGCGGGGAATTTGTGGCTAAATTGTCTGGAAAGGAGTAGAGCAGGGCAGTGCTGGACTGTGGGAGCAGGGCTAGCATTTGCTGCTCCCCCCTCCCCCAAAAGTGCCCCTGTGGGCACAGCTGCTGCAAGGCTCAAGAGGGAACCAGAAAGGAGTCCAGAGCTGTGTGGGTTAGGTTCTCAGAGTCTGGGCAGGTTAGGTTCTGGTTAGGTTCTCAGAGTCTGAGCCCGCCTTCTGGTGGGGGAGGGCGGGATATAAAAATAAAATTTGCTTTGCTTTGCTTTGCTTTGCTTTGCTGGGCAGCAGGAGCTGGGAAGAGATTCAGCCACCACTGTAGTGGTGCTCCCATTTGTATTTTCTCTTGTTCAAATAAATGACTGCATATTACTCCTGTTGGGATGACTAAAGCAGGTACTTGGGGCATTGTTTGGATGAGAGGAAAACTAGTCATCTGCCCCTGGGACTTAATAGGTCATCGCAGGCCAAGTAAGCATGAAGAATTGTTGCAGGATTTAGCAGGATCCGCCCCAAGGATCTTTGCCCATATTCTCACAGCAACACCCACCACTGCAGTATCTATGGGCATATTA
Organism: Heteronotia binoei; assembly: GCF_032191835.1. NCBI lineage: Eukaryota > Metazoa > Chordata > Lepidosauria > Squamata > Gekkonidae > Heteronotia > Heteronotia binoei. Next base: position 138,157,921 of record NC_083229.1, read on the forward strand.
TCTGTGGGCATCTTTTGCAGCAGTATTTTGCTCTACATTCCAGTATCATCATCTTCATGAGAGAATAAGTCTTCTTAGTTAGTTGTTTGGAGAGAATTTAGCCACGGGCCACAAAAGAGGTCGCTATCACAATGGCTAGATGTCAGCGCTCCAGTCTGACCTGGAGAAGGCTTTCGGCATTTCACAGTTACAAGATCTGTTGGGGGGGGATCTGATTGCCAACTTAATGATTCCATAATTTACTTCTTTATCTATCTGTGAAGAGTTTTCTCCCTCCTGTTCCTTATTGTTTGACATTGAATGGTATGTTTTCATGTTCTTTGGAAATACCAGAAAGCCGCTCCATTAACATGACCTATGAGCTTCTCTGGAAATGGATGAACTGCCATGTCCATGGGGGGGTTGCATTCCGTGTTGCTCAGAGCGGAGGAGCACATCCATGCTGGAAGTAGCTTGTGTGTCTGTTAGAGTAAAAGCTTCTGATTCTGTTGCTGTTTGTGTAAGAATTGGTGGGAAGCAAAGACTTCCAGAGAAGGCAGATTGTACTTTGAAAGAGAGCCTTCCTTGTTTCTGTTGGCAGTCCAGTTCAGGCAATTCTCTGAGACAGCACAAGCAGTATCTGCAAAGCCACAGGCTTGGAGCCTGTGAATAAGAAAGCACTTCCCCCCCCCCACCTTCCCCCAGCGGCTGCCAGGAACCCCTGGAGAGGTGTCTCTCTCTAGCCTCCCCCCTCATGTCTTCCTGGTCTTATTTTTTAAAGATCAGGAAGATGCAGGAGGAAATCGGACAGGTGCAAATCTGAATGCCCCACAAAGCAGCTGGTGGGGAATCAATTGGGTGAGCCTTGAGCCGCGGAAAGCAGAAGACCAAGGGTGGAACAGCGACTCCGGCAGAAAAGATCCCAGGGGATTTTCTTGGGGAAGATCTGCCTTCATGAGAGGATCTACATAAAATTTATCTCTACTGATGGCTAAAATGTATTTCCTGGTACTGCCTGTACAGCTAAATTACCAGTCATGGTGAACAAAGTTAATTTGGTTCTCAGAGCTCTAGAAGTCATTGAAAACCAACTATATATGTAATTTTGTCGTACAAAATATGGTTTTTGAAAGATTGTGTAGGAATACCATATCTTTTAGAAAGATTCAGGTCATAGGTAGGGCTTTGCCTTGTTTCATGTGTTTTAAACTTGTATCTAATTTTGATTGCAACTCTTATGATGATGGAAAGTGCACAGTCTTCTCTTAATGATTGACTGAACCGTGTGTGTCTGTTTTTCTGCTAACCTCCACAATTCTGTTCCTCTCCAGATCTTTCATGAACCCTTTTTCCTGGATGATGGTTGCCTCCAATAAGATTTCAAATACGCATTCAAATGTGTATGTACTTGGATGATTGATTCATTTCTAGCACATGCTAAAAAGAGGGCAAGTTGGAATGGGCTCCAACCTCTCTGATGCTTTAAGTATTACAGCTGACCTCTGCATTCAGGCAGACTTTCTTGGTTTTCCATGCTGATTTGTATGTGAATGTTGTTTCCCCTTTTTCCAAAAAGGTCAGGCCATTATGAAGATTTATTCCCCCCTCCTAAAAAATCCACCCCGTTACAGTGAAAATTAGGAAGGCCACATTTTGTGTCCGGCATGCATCATGGGGCTTTTCAGGTGTTCCCCAGCATCTCTGCCCCCCTCCACTGCCCCTGAAGGTCAAGGGACCCCCCCATGTGCACATGCCCCCTCTCTGCAACCCAGTTAATAAAACCAGTGAAGCCAGTGACAAAAAGAAAACGGAAACCCCCATCAGCAAGGCGCTGTCTTGAGGAGGAGCTCTGTGTCCCCCTGCATGCTGAAGTGGAACAAAGCTCTGGCCCTCTCTCTTCTGCATGGCTGCCAGAAGGTTAACAGGACTTCTGGCTTCATTTTAAATTATGCCTTATAAATTCTAGGGGAATAAGGCTGTGGGTATAAAAGGACAATTAAGATACTTTCCTCTTTCACAGACATTATCATTTGGCACTATATGGAGCACTGATTTTGTTTTACAGGAATTATTTATGTCTCTGCTTGTGGACTCTATTCCTTTTGTGCTTTTCGTAGGTGTGCGTGTTGTCCGAAAGCGGTCAGTGTCATTCGTTACGGAATTTAAATATATGTGATATAAAGAAAGTAGGCAGGAGAAAGTAGCTTTTAACTTTATAATTTTGGCAATACTATTAATGCAGGACTTTCAATGAGCATGAAGCTGGACACGGCAGAAGAACACCTGAGGTCAGGGAGAGAAGGAAAATATGCCTTTCCCCCATACCTGTTTCCATTATTTGCACATTGAAATATTATGTTCAAATATTGCTTGTTGAATGTTCTGAACCATATAATAAAGTAATCCCAAATCCAGTGAAGTAGTTCTGATTAGGAGATGGCCTTTTTTTGATTTGGTGCTCTGTTGGCTGCTTGAGCCATTCTGAAGATGCACTAATGGAACCCTGTCCCACTTGGAATGTCCTGAAGTCCATTTCAGAGAAGCAAATAATAGGGCGGGGGGCATGATTTTATGGCTCTTACTGTGGGGATCCTGGCCATTCAAGACACAAAGGGTTAGATCCAGACCTGCAATTCCCATCGATTTCCCCTGCAGACCCCCCCTCCCCCGAGGAACTCTTTGTGGAGATCAGCTGAGAGGAGCTGGGAAAGGTCTTGTTCTGCCAAACAGAAAACTTGACCAGAATCCATCCCACTGTTTGGTATCTGAACCCAAAGGAGACAGAGCTGCAGGGAGCAGGAGGAGGAGGAGGAGGTCTGCCTCAGGGTGTGGTCACAAGTCACCTACCACCTTGAATGACCCCTATTATGCCCTTGTCAACCCACTGAAGGCTTGGACTGCACTGTGGGTTGTCTGCCAATCCTGTGGAAGCTGCACCCTCCAGATGGCACACCTGTGGATGTGATGCTCCATCAGCCTCTCCCTTTCGAGATTCAGAAGGATTGTGGGGAGGGAGGCTGGCCTACTCTCTGGGAAGCAGTTTGGTCATCTAACGTGGCAGAAGTGGAAGCTCCTTTCATCTCCTGCACTAGGCAGAGGGAAATGCTGCAAGATTAGCTGCTCAGCTTCACACTTGCAGCCTCTTCTGGCCCCTGCAGGAGGTTGCTTGTCATGTGCAGCTCTCCCCAGTCCAGACAGAAAGGCACCCAAGACAGGCTCCTCCTCCCCCTCCTCCTCCCCCACTTCTGGAAGCCAGTCTCTCTCTCTCTCTCTCTCTCTCTCTCTCTCTCTCTCTCTCTCTCTCTCTCTCTCTCTCTCTCTCCTGGAAGTGCCACCTTTAATTGGGAGCCCAGGAGAGGCCTCCTTTTCAGTGAAGCCTTGAAGTTACATCTGGGCTATATCTCCTCAGTTAGCTCCAGCCAGGAAAACAAAATGAAATCCAGCTTAGGCCAGAGTAACTCTGCACAGGGTGCAGCCTTTGGGAAACTCGGCAGGAAGAAGAGTTCTTCACCCATCAGCTTCCTTTGCGTAAATGGGGAGCCCCATCCTGCACCCTATGGTCATCATGATCCAGGGTTGCCACATTAAGGGCAGATCAGATTTTCTTTTTTAAGGAGATGGCCAGGGGGAGTCCTGGTGTTGCTGAGTAGATGCTAGAGGGCTGCTCTCCCCCACAAGTTGTGCTGGAAGGAGGGGAAAGGGAGCCCTTCCAGTTGTGGCCTGCAGGGGCCGGGCTTTTGATCAGTGAAATGCTGTGGACTGGGAGAGAGAGTGACCCTCAGTACATAAACCATGGCTTTGACCTCAAAAGGGGCTTTGGGTGGCTCCAGTCTTTTTTTAAACTCCTACAGTCCATTCATGCCCTGCATTCCATCCCATGTGCTCTCCCGTGAAAAATAGTTGTGAGGCAGGAGGAGCTTGTGAGCTCATCCTGCAGCCCAGTCTCTCAGATCCTGGACCTTGCTCCATTCATGCATTAGCACTTGGCCTTTGGTTCCTGGCTCCAGTCCCTACTCCTCGCTGCCCTGGAGTCAGGCGTTCCCTCGGAAGAAGTGCCTGCCTGCCGCCTGGAGGATCTCTAGGCTTTGCACTGTCCCATGTCAGAACTGGTTGGTTGGTCGGTTGTTTGTTTAAATAGCAGGTAGTAATATTGGGGGCGTCGTTGCGCCGTGCATTGCTCAGGCCAGCCTGCTCATGTTGTCAGACCTCAGCAGCGAAGCTGAGCTGGCCCTCGTTCCTGCGTGGATGGGAGACTGTGCAGAGGCAGACAGTGGCATCTACGAGGTGGAAACGACTCTTGACGATCCAGTCTTGAATCCAGATGTTTCTTCTTAGTGCTGCTGCCTTTGTTTCTCCTGCTTCCGGGGAGAGCACTGGAGGCTGTAGATGGTCCGTCAGCTCTTGGCCGGCTTGCCGAGAAGGATGCTCTTCTGTGCTGCTCCCTCTGACCCCCTTCCTTTGTTTCTCCATCTACTCTTGGGAGGGAGGGAGGTATTTGTGAAGCTCCTGCACTGTGCAGAGGGTTGGAGTCGATGATCCTGGAGGTCCCTTCCAAGTCTGTGGTTCTATGATTCTATGTCTGTCCCCACATCTCAGAGGTGTTTTCTTTTGGCCAGGCTAAATACTTTCCTCCTCTGTACAGTTGGGTAGATTGCGAGGAGTGTCTTATTCCGATAATTTAGGAACATGTGGGTCTGTGGCCACTGGAACTTTACCCCGTGTGTTCTTTGAGAGATCTGTGGATACAGCCAGTGATTGTTCCCAAGGTTTCCCATGTTTCTAGGTCTGCCGTTCTGGTCCTGGTATTGCTTTGGCTGTGGATCATTTTTTTTGGCAGCAGCATGTTCTGTGAAGGGAGAGAATTATTAGGCTGCTTCTCTCCAAGACAGTCGGGTTGTTTAATTGTTAAAGGAATCTACTGTTTATGATGCTTTGTTGATGCCCCAAGAACTACAAACAGAAGCAGTACAAATAATCATTGTTATTAATGCCTAGGTGCTGTAACAAAAAAGTGACTGTTTCATTTGAAATTGCTAAAATAAAATACCCAATGTCCTCCAGTGGCTCGGGGACTTGCAAAGAGAATGGGGGCTACTTATCAGTCAACCTTTATTATGGTCCACAGGCCACAAAGATAATGTTAAATCATTGTACTTCTTTTGTTCTAACTTCAAGGTTTTCTTTTTGCCTGCATGCGATCTGTATTTTTTTTTCAAGCAAGAAAAGGGCACCAAATACCATATTTGCAAAAATATGGAAGTTGTTATAATTCCACCCCCCCACACCCTCCCCACCCCAGAAGTAGACCAGTGTGTTAGTTAGCACTCAGCTGTCTGGCCCACCCTGTCACATAGATGCTTTAGAATTAAATGGGTTGGGGCAGGGCCAGGGGAGAGATGAGTGACAACCAGGACTTTTTTTGTAGCAGGAACTCCTTTGCATATTGGGCCACACACACACACACACACACACCCCAATGTAGCCAATCCTTCTAGAGCTTCCAGTAGGCCCTGTACTGTAAGAGCCCTGGAAGCTCTTGGAGGTTTGGCTATATCAGGGGGAGTGGCCTAATATGCAAAGGAGTTCCTGCTACAAAAAAAGCCCTGATGACAACAATTAATTATATGTTGGTTGTAATCCTAATCATCCTATGTTCAGATGATGGATTGGCAGGTATTTTCTAGACTATAAAGGAGCAGAACACCCTTTTGAAACATCAGCTGTTCTATTTTAGTTTCCCTCAAAATTCAGAGAGTCAGTTGTTTTGACACTTCAGAATGGGAGAGGATGGAAGAGTTAATTTTTATAAAACAAATAAACCTCCATTTACAATTACTCAAAAAAATTCACTAGTTGAATATAAATCTGATACAGGCTTCAGTTTGCTAAAGCTTTGTTTAATTCTGAAGAAATATTTCCAGAATAATTATTCTGCCAGTATCTGTTTTCCAACTCTTCCAAGCTATGATCACAAGGCTGAAGAGTTCTTAATAGTCCTCAAGCGTTCATAGTTCTTTAAAGTCCTCAAAGAAATACATAAAAACAGAATGATCCCAACAGAAATTGCTTTCTTGATGTCTTTCAAGGGACAGCAATGCTGATCCTGTGAATTTAAGAGGAGGTATTTATTAATTTCCTGCATTGTTCAGGAAGTTGAACTAGATAATCCCCGGGGGCGGGGGGGTCATGTACAACTCTATGATTCTATGAAGTGGAAGGATTCCACATAAATGGTGGATAATTCTGTATGGTCAACATTTTGCAAACATTTTGGGTTTTTATAATGGCAGTTCTTTTGAATAAGCCAAACAGGGTGTCAGAACTGGAAGAACTTCAATCGAGGCCCAGGACTTCGTTACAAAAGTATAGACGTTTATTGAGAACTACAGTACTGAAGGCACAGAATAACACTGATAACGAAGTTAGCATTGGTTACATTTTTATGTGGTTGTGGCAGCAACAATAAAACGATCTTTCACACGGCTAGAGACAATTGTCTGTTTCCCAGGGTCTGTTATCAGCAAGGGAGGATGGAGTCCTGCTGAGATGTTCTGGCCGGCTGGCTTCAAAGGGCACCTGCAGATGTTGCCCAGAGGCTATCTGCCACCCTTCAGTGATCACAGTTTGTTTGAAATGCATAGCGGTCTGGTTAGTGGCCTAGCTAAGAGCACATTGAGTTAGTATCTGGTTACAATATGGAGTCAGTTAGGCTAACAGCATATAGGAGAGTTACAAGTTCTGACACAGGGACTCCAAGCATATGTAATAGGCAAAGAGAGAAAACACAAGGGTAGACCATCAAAAAAGTCACAGAATTTCACAAATTACCAGTAGACATCAGTCTATTGAAACTTAATCCTAGTCCCCTGTGCAAGCACCAGTCATTTCCGACTCTGGGGTGATGTTGCTTTCACAATGTTTTTCACGGCAGACTTTTTACAGGGTGGTTTGCTATTGCTTTCCGCAGTCATCTACACTTTAATCCTAGTAAATACACATAATAAGATAGAATTGGTGGTCAGAGTTCAGAAACTAGTAATAAGAAATAGGTATTACAATTCAAAACACATTTTTCAATAGTAATCAAAAATCCAAGAAGAGACTCCTCTGTACTCCTTCATATAATAGTGTTCAAAAAACCTCCAAAAGTCTAAAGAGAAGGCAGAGGGTGTCCCAGAGAAATGTCTACAGCCAATATGTCCTTGCCAGGTATACAGGACATTTTGAAATTGAAATTGTTTTGAAACAATTCTTCAGCAGTTACACGACTGAAAAATGGAATCTGATTTCCACACTGCTCTCAGCACAGCTCATGTCTCTAATGGAATCTTGGGGGTCTCCAAAGTGGACAGGTGTTCTTTACTGCTTGACTGTTCTTTTAAAAAATGCCTCTATGATCGCGTCACCTGGCATGTATAATATAAATCCCATTTGGTTTACACAACAACCTTCATACACTTAATTATAAGTTTATTTGTTCACATCCTTGCAAAAGTTCTGATATTCACTTTCTGATCTGCAAGTGTCTGTCAAGATTCTCACCATGCTGTTTTCAGCAGGTTTGCCCTGCCAGGAGCCTGGCTGTTGTTAGTGACACTGTAGGAGGGCCTAAGGAGTCTCTGAATTCTCTCCTCCTTCAGGGCAGCTGCCCTCAAATACTGCTGAGGTCAAGATGTCTCCTGCAATCCAAGCTGCTTCAAAGACTTGCTCCAGTACCACACTGGGTTAAAGAGTTCCTGGATGCCCCTTCATTGGGACACGTCCCTTGCCTCAGAGTTGGATCTCTGCTGGAGTCACCAAGAGCGTTATTGAGAGAGGAAAGTATTAGAAACCAGGTGGTTAATTGTCTTCAATGAGATTTATTAAGGAATCCTTGCACTCATCCTGTGGAATGGGACCAGAGGAAATGATATCTCCCTACCAAGGGGGTTTGCATCTCAGGATTGTTTTCCAGGAATGCTGGGTGATATTGGAGAGCTTCCACGGAGAAGATGTGCACGGCATGTGGTGTGCTCACTCCATTGGCCAGAACAGAATCTTTGAAGCCAACCAAAGATTTGGATCAGCATTGAATTACTGAAAGTATAATTAAGAAAGAAACATTTTTGTAATGACTGGCCCCGCCCCAATCAAGTATGCCAACTCTTTTGCTCTAGTCTCCCATGGACTCTGCTGGCCCTGTCACCATGGGAGAAGCTCATGTGCCGTTGCGGTGGAGGAAAGAGGAGGCCTGGCCTGGGTGGGGCTGCTTGGCTCAGGAATCTTCACCAGCTGCAGAGACCTCTCGGAGGCACTGGCTCATCTCTTCTGCTTGGCATTCAGCCTGTGGCCTGCAGGTGTGCTTTGGGGGCATTTCAATGGAACTGTGACATGTTAGCCAGAAGGCCAGAGGACAGGAGTGGAGTTGCTGTAATGACTCTGTATTCTTAAAGTGAATGTGCATGGATTAAAAAAGAAAAGGCTTCCCCCCCCTTAAACTAAATGCAATATTTTCCTGAGTTTGCTATCATATCTTAGAGGAACCGTCTATGATTTTTCTGCTGCTCATCATTACTAGACTGGGTTGGATCTCATGAGTTGTTAGTGGAAGCTGCTGATGGATGCTGGTCTTTCCCTTGTACCTCCACTCCTAAGTAGAACGTGTATCCCCCCCATGGTGGAATGTGCTCGAGCCATTCATGTCTCTCCCTGCAAAGGCCGCATCCTGACAGGCTCTCCACTTCCCCCAGCAGCACTGGCTGAGTGCTGCTGCTCCCTGGCACATCCTGGCTAGCCTGCCCCATCTTGGACTGCTGCTCTTCGCCCCCCTCAGTGTCATCCTGCCTGGCTCGGGATCTTTCTGGGTCTACTTTGGGGGGTTTGTTTGGACGGAGTTTGGGCAGCCCTCTATACCTGGCTGGGCAGTAGTATTTACTTTGAGTCTGACACCAGAACACTCCACCAGATGTCTCTGAACAAGTCATGTCAGACTAACCTGATCTCTTTTTTTGAGAAAGTGACTACCTTGCTGGATCGTTTATCTTGATTTCAATAAGGTTCCACATACTTTCCTTGTCAACAAATTGGTAAAATGTGGTTTGGGTCCTGTTACCATTAGGTGGATCTGTAACTGGTTGACAGATCGCACCCAAAGAGTGCTTGTGAATGGTTCCTCATCCTCTTGGAGAGGAGTGACAAGTGGCTTGCCTCATGGATCTGTCCTGGGACCTGTTTTGTTCAACATCTTTATCAATGATTTGGATGAAGGAATAGAGGGAATGCTTATTAAATTTGCAGATTATAGTAAATTGGGAGAGGTTGCAAACACAGAAGAAGACAGAAACAGGATACAGGATGACCCTGACAGGCTGGAAACTGGGATAAAACCAATAAAATGACAGGGGTAAATGTAAAGTTCTGCATTTAGGTAGGAAAAATCCAATGCATGGTTATAGAATGGGGGAGACTTGTCTTAGCAGTAGTATGTGCGAAAAGGATCTAGGGGTCTTAGTGGATCATACACTGAACATGAGTCAACAGTGTGATGCAGTGGCTAAAAAGGCAAATGCAATTTTGGGCTGTATCAACAGAAGTATAGTGTCCAGATCACAAGATGTGATGGTATTGCTTTACTCTGCTCTGGTAAGACCTCATTTGGAGTATTGTGTTCCGTTTTGGGCACCACATTTTAAGAAGGATATAGACAAGCTGGAACGTGTCCAAAGGAAGGTGACGAAGATGGTGAGAGGTCTGGAGACCAAGTCCTATGAGGAAAGGTTGAAGGAGCTGGGGATGTTTAGCCTGCTTAATTCCTACTTTTCCTACACTGCTTAATTCCTACTTTTCCTCAGTCTTTTCTTCTGAGAGAAATGGTGCTCAACATCGCAAAAACAGAATATATAATGAGGGTATGAAGTTCCAACCTAGGATCAGCATAGGGGTAGTACATAAACACCTAGTTTCTTTAAATGAAACTAAGTTCTCAGGGCCAGATGAACTGCATCCAAGGGTTCTAAAAGAGCTTGCGGAAGGATCTGGGTATCTTTAGCCTGGAAAGGAGGCGACTGAGAGGTGATGTGATCACCATCTTCAAGTACTTGAAGGGCTGTCATATAGAGGAGGGTGTAGAATCGTTTTCTGTGGCCCCAGGAAGGTAGGACTAGACCCAATGGGTTGAAATTAAATCAAAAGAGTTTCCGACTCAACATCAGGAAAAACTTCCTGATTTTTAAGAGTGATTCCTCAGTGGAACAGGCTTCCTCGGGAGGTGGTGGGCTCTCTTTCCTTGGAGGTTTTTAAACAGAGGCTAGATGGCCATTTGACAGCAGTGAAGATCCTGTGAATTTAGGGGGGAGGTGTTTGTGAGTTTCCTGCATTGTGCAGGAAGTTGGACTACATGACCCTAGAGGTTCCTTCCAACTCTGTGATACTATGAAACTGGAATGGGTCCAGAGGAGTAGTAGTAGTAGTAGTAGTACTTTATTCACGGTCATCCGACCAGCTTAATACAAACAGAAACAAAATCATAAAAACAAACCCATCACCTCTTACACAAAGTTCCTTACGCCAACTATTACACATATTGTTAAAAATCATAGCCAAGATTTACATTCTCAATTTCCCTCCTTTCCAACTGAGCAACATAACAGAAACAGGCAATCTTAGTTGAAACATCAGAGTGAGTGTCAGACAGGAGGAAGGCAATCTGCTCATCCTCCGGCCTGCCCGCGAAGGACCCGAGAATTGGAGAGATTAATCTTGCCCTCAAGTCATTGTAATTTGGACACCGCAAAACGATGTGGAGAGTTGTTTCGACCTCATTGCAATTACAGGGGCACAATCTTTCCAGATATGGGGACCCAGCGTAACGTCCCAAAAGCACCGAAGAAAAAAGAGCGTTGAGTCGTGCTTTTGAGAAAGCTATCCGATATTTTGGGATAGTGATGTTGAAAAGATACCTGGCTGGGGACAGTACTTCAGCTTGCTTCCCTAAGAAAATGTGCGCAGAAAGACTAGCTCTAGCAGATCTCAGTTCCAGCTCAACCAACCTCAGGCGCAAAAGTTCTTTCGCATCCCTCAGTTCCATCATTGCTAGGGACTCAGGGGAGAGATCACAGAGTCTAAAATAATCTAGACACCTTTTCTCCCAAGTTCCCACAAAAGAGTCGAAAAAAATCAGATGGGGAAGGCCACCTGGCTTTGAGAGAACCCTCAAAAAGTAACAAAGGGTGTTTAACCACATAGACGTCTCGATGCTTGGGACGCCAGATTCCAACCTGATGGCAGTGTTTGGCACACAACTGGGAACGGACAGAAGCTTGCGCAAGAGTTTGGTTTGTACTATCTCCAACGGCTTGGTGGTTGAATAAGGGCCAATTTCAGCGCCATAGAGCAACTGGACCCTGGTCTTTGCAGTATGCAGCCTTAGTGCTGCAGGCAAGAATTTGGCCCCTTTAGAGATGTAAAAACGGTAGATGGCATCAGCTGTTCTTTGCGCAGATTGTGCAACATAGTTCTTATGTGCCACACGCTTTCCCTGATAATGAAAAATCACCCCCAGGTATTTAATAATTTTAACTTGCTCAATGGGTTTACCATTTAGAAACCAGCAATGAGCCTTGAATCGTTTGGTGAAGACTAAAACCTTGGTTTTATCTAGATTAAGAGGAGGGCAATGAAGATGGTGAGGGGTCTGGAGACCAAATCCTATGAGGAAAGGTTGAAGGAGCTGGGGATGTTAGGCTGGAGAGGAGGCGGCTGAGAGGTGATATGATCACCATCTTCAAGTACTTGAAGGGCTGTCATATAGAGGATGGTGAGGAATTGTTTTCTGTGGCCCAGAAGTTAGGGCCAGAACCAATGGGTTGAAATTAAATCAAAAGAGTTTCCGGCTCAACATTATAGGAAGAACTTCCTGATAGTTACAGTGGTTCCTCAGTGGAACAGGCTTCCTCCTTGGGAGGTGGGGGGCTCTCCTTCCTTGGAGGTTTTTAAACAGAGGCTAGATGGCCATCTGACAGCAATGAAGAGCCTGTGAATTTAGGGTGAGGTTTTCTGCATTGTGCAGGGGGTTGATGACCCTGGAGGTCCCTTCCAACTCTATGAATATATATGTTATGTTACACTGTTGGAAGCATGTAGCTGGGGTTTTCTTTGCTTTTCAAGAAAGGTATGCTGGCTCAGGAAAGACGGTTCCCAAGAGGCAGAAGAACCAGAAAGAAAACAAGAGAGAGAGAGATTCAATCTTGGTCCTAAACAAAAAAAGTGAATCCTTTTTGGTACTTTTTAAGTTCAACGTAGTTGATTAACATTAATTCCATGGTCTGAATTATTTAATGATACACAGTTTTTATTTTTCTAGAAGAAAATCCAACTATCCCCCCATTTCCTGTGGAGTGTTCCCAGCAGTGTAATCAAGGCAGCTCCCAGCCACTTGAAACCGCTGAGGAAGCATTTGGGGTCACATGGCAGGGAACTAAAGCCAGTAGCCTAGTCCTGGCATGGCTTGCAATCAAAGCAGGGCTGCGTCACGTTTCCATGGCTGCTGATAGATCATGTACTGGCTGTGTATTGGTCAAAAATTATAGAAAACTCTGGTAGTTGTCAGACAGAAATGTAATGAATAGTATAATATTTATTTAAAGCAGTAGCCCTACAGTGTTGGCACTAATGCTTGGGATTTGCTTCTGGGCAAACCAGTGGTCAGGTCAAGCTACCAGTGACCCAGAGAAAGCATTTGTGAAGCCATTGCTTTAAACCACCTTAGGATGCCTTGTTCCTCTCCAGTCAGGAGACAGTTTTCTGCAAGATGTATCCACTGCCTCAGTCCATTGTGTGTGGACATTACTGGACTTTAAAGAGGGATGTCATATTCGCCTGACCCATTTATGGCTTGTCTCAGATGAAGTGAGCGTATTCATATGTGATATTAAATATCAATGGACCCTCAGATTAGTATAAAATGTTCTAAATTAGAAAGCAAATGTGTGTCCAGATTTGCATCTTGAAGGTATATTTGCAAATCTCTCCCTACCCCCGCACCCCTGGCTATCTTCAGCTGTCTGCCATGTCATCTCTTCAGACCATTAACATCAGTGTCTCAAAAGAGCAGTTTTGAGACTCCATCATGGGAACCGCTCGTCATAAGGATGGTGCAGAGTCCCTGGCCCTCTTCCTTCTCCTTGCCTGTGTTAGTGGCTGCCACGGCGGGGGGGAGGGGGAGGCCCCCTTGGGAATTGCCCTGGGGCTGCATTCGGCTGGGTTAGGGATCTGCAGGAGAAAATATTATTTGTTTTAATGGGAAAATGTTCTAGCCTCTTTTATAAGCTCTTTAAATCTCTTTAAAGTGTACTTGCTTTTATTATCCGTTGATGAACTGGAAAAGGGCTAATAGTTGAACTTTCTAATTGTTTGATCCTCTCTCTTACAATATTACTACTTACCAAAAGTTCATGGGACACATGTGTGCATGTTTGTATTCAGTAATTAAGAAAAAAATAACATCCTATCTACACTATTTGCTTCTGCTGTATTGTAAGATCACTTGAAGTCTTTCATGTGCTGTGAACCAATGTTGTTGAAGTCCATCTTGCTATTATTACTAGTTTGCAGAGGAAGGGAGCAGAAGAAATCCTTTGCCTTGTGGCAGCTGTAGAAATCTGATAGCAAGTCTGAATGCTTAGCCAAGCTTTGCTTTGAGTCAGAGATAAATGTTACTGTCTTCATGCTGTGAACATCAAAATCCATTTTTAGAAATCACTTTCGTATCTGCCGTGATGTACTGAGATGGCATTTGAGCGTTTCTGGTGGGAGGCCTGCTCTCAGCAAGGGCCAAGCCTTCTGTGTCATCTTAACCCAAGTTGGATGGCATCTAATAAACGTGGAGTTGCTGAGCAGTTCAGCCAGCTGATGTGCCCAAACAAACACACACACAAGGCATCTCCTGGATTCTGTTGGCGGAGCGAAGCCTCTTCCCAAGCTGCCTCCTGGGAGCCAAGAAATCATTCTAGTTGTCCCTGATGTGCTCAGCATGACATGGCAGCCTTCGGTGTAATTGGGGGGGAGGGGGGGCAGAGCATTCTTCAGCTTTTTAAAAAATGACGCCCACCACAAATTGAACTTCAGAGCATTTGGTTTTTCTCAACAGAATGGTGACAAATGGTCCATTTACAAGAAAGGAGGGAGGAAGGAAGGGAAGGAAGGAAGGAAGGAGCTGAATACTGCAATGAGTTCAGAATGATTCCTTCCCTTTGCATTTTTCCCAAATTTCCAGTGACAGCCTTAAAGCTAACAGAGACCCGTAAGAAAGGAGCATATTATTTCACAAGAACGAGCCCTCTTCACTCAACAGACACTTGGAAAGGGGAAATCAATGGCAGTCAGTTCTTCCACCTGTTTTTCAAGCTGTGCTAGGATAGGGTTGGCTCCTATCCCAGGTATGTCTTTGTGGCAGCTCCAGAAAACCAGGGTTTGACCCTGTTGTCAGCAGCACTGGGTTTGGGGACCAGTCCTCGGCTCTGCCTCAGCTACATCCACAGGAACTCACAGCTGGAGAGAGAGACGGCCAGTCCAGGATGCCAGAAGCCCCTCTCCTTTCCAACTCTGAGGACAGCATTGAGGGCCTCCCTTCTTACCGCCGGTGGAGGCAGCTGCCCAAGTGGCTTCCCTTCAGTCCCCCTGTGAAGATCCTAATGCTGGGGTGGGGGGGCAGCTGTAAAGCTGGATGGCCCAAGCCCGTTTGGCCCTGCCCACATCACGGTCTCCAGGAAAGGGGTTGCCATGGTACCCAAGGGGAGGGCCACGTTGGAGGGGACCCCAGATTTAAATTGCTATAGGCTAGCTTATTCTTCGGGAGTTTAAAAAAAACCATTAAATGTTTCCTTTTGTGGCTCAACTAGATGGAAGAGGAAAATGAAGAACCTGGAAGAAATAATGGTACCTTAGAGCACCATTGCTGCTCCTAGATGTTGATCTGTGAACTCTGAATCAGCAATATCTAGAAATATGGCCCTGAAGCTCATTCATACCTTCATATGGACTTTATAAATCTACCCAACCTCATCGGAGGCCTTGCGTTGGGCACCCCTAGGATAGGGCCTTCTTGGTTGTTGCACCAAAACTCTGGAACTCTCTCCCTAGAGAGACTTACCTGTCCCCTTCTGTTGTCATCTTCTACCTGCAGGTGAAGACTTTTTTCTTTGGTTTGGCATTCCCTCTGTGATCCCTCCTTCCTGACTTGTTTTATTGGTTTCATGTTAAGCCTAGTTTCAGTTGCTTTAATGATGCATTTTTGTTCAGTTTTGATGGTTTTTAAGATTTGTTTTTATTATGCATTTTTTAAAATGTATAAGCCACCTTGATGGCCCCGATGAGGGCAGAAAAGTGGGGCATAAATTTTGTAAATAAATAAAATAACTTTTAATTAAACCTAGCTTTTGGTGAAATGGACTGTAGAGTATCTGTTTTCTTGCTTACCTCTCCCACTCTTCCTCGCCTCACTGTTGTTTTGGTGGCTTGGGGGTTTTTAATAAGCAAAAAAACCCCATTTTTTCGTGCAAGCAAAGTGATGCTCAAAATATAATAATATATATAATATATATATGGAATATATATAATATATATATGGAAAGAGAAACATTAGATGTTCAAGCTGGATTCAGAAAAGGAAGAGGCACTAGAGATCATATTGCAAATTTGCTTTGGTTACTCAGCCATATGAGAGAATTTCAGAAGGAAATCACCTTGTGTTTCACAGATTACAGCAAAGCTTTTTGATTGCAGGGATCAGGAAAAGATCTGGTTAATTTAAAAAGAAAAGGTGTGCCACAGAATCGGATTGCTTTGATGTGCCACCCATACTCTGGACAAGAGGCTTCCAGAGGACAGTCTATGGAGAAACAGGATGGTTTCCAGTTGGCAGGAATGCTAGGAAAAGAGGAAGACCCCACATGAGCTGGATCAAGAAAGGCAGGAGGACCTTCCCTTGGCAAGTCCCGAGCAAGGCTGTTAACGAGAGGCCATTTGGAAGGCCATTCATTCATACAGTCACCATAAGTCAAGAGCACAATCACACACATGCATCTTAGGCACCTGATCTGTTTGGTGTCCCAGGTTGCCTGTCAATGGCAAGAAAGAAAGCAGATGGTGGCTCTGCCCAGCAGACCACATGTCTATCCTAACAGACATTATGGTTGTTCTCTCTGTGTGTTTACACCACATTAGGAAATGGCACCAGGTGACTCTGAGCAGGTGCAGCTCATAATGGAAATCCAAAGTGGTGTGTTTCTTCTAGTGACAGCCTTCCAATAGCTCATCACTCACTCTGTCAAAAGAAGACATTTATAAATAATACAGTTTTCAAACACCTGATGTCTGTGAAGAGACACATGGTTTATGGTATGCCGGCCTATTCGTAATTTTCACAGCCAAGTGCATCTCAGTTCTTTTGGGGGGTGGGGGGAAATATAAACATCTGTTGGCACACTGCTTTAATGTATTTCTGCCTCATTTAGAGCTACTCAGAACTTTTACACTCTGTAGAAATTTGGAAAGTAATTGGATAAGTGTTTTTTGCTCCTCTCACCTGCATAGGTTGTTCTTGACACACCATGTGACTTGCAAATATCCAGACATTTAAAATGTCATCAGTGAATCTCTTCTAGAGTCACTGTTATCAGAGACAGGGGATGTCAGGCGAATCTAGAACAGTGGGCCCTGTGGTAGAGAAGCCCTTGAGAGATTTTACCAGGCTTTCCACAGCTTCCATCCCACCATCAAACTATGACTTACTCTACACAAGAAAGGAACTTCCTGGACACCTCAGCACAGACACAAGGAACACGTAAGCACCACATGATACCAGGGACCAGCAGACCAGCAAACCTATCTGCATGCCTCTGGGTACCACCCCAACCACTTCCAACAATCCATTTTGTTGGTGCCAAACCCTACTCTATAGTCAAGAGCCCCGTGACACAGAGTGGTAAAGCTGCAGTACTGCAGTCAGAGCTCTCTGCTCACAACCTGAGTTTGATCCTGGTGGAAGCTGGTTCAGGTAGCCGGCTCAAGGTTGACTCAGCCTTCCATCCTTCCAAGGTTGGTAAAATGGGTACCCAGCTTGCTGGGGGGAAAGTGCAGATGACTGGGTCTGCAAGACAGCTCTTTCGCCAGACCTTTAGTTGTAGCGGGCGCCCACTTCTTTTCAGGCCTCCCTCCTAGTGACCTCAGATCCAAGTGACCACCTGGGATCCAATTGGCTAATTGTCTGTTGAGGCACTGGTTAGTTGTTAATGCTCTGATTATTTTAGATGTATTTATTGTGAATTTTTATGATGGAACCCACCTTGAGCCTGCTTGTGGGAGTGAGATTCTCTCCCTTTGTGAGAAAATGACTGCTCTTAAGTCAGCAACTGATTTTTCTGGAAGGTCAAAATATTTCCCCAGAGCTTTCTGAATGTTGTGGTTTCTGATGTCAAACTAAAGTCCATCAATTCTTTGTTATGGGGACTGCCCTGTTTGTCTATTGTAGAGGGTGGAAGGGCATTGCTAGAATGTGATAGCATAAATCACATTAGAGGACGAGCAAGTACTGTGATGGTGTATGACTAAGGTTGCTGGAGCCACTGATGCTGTTGCTAGGATCTATATGAGCAAAGATAGAAAATGCAAGGATAGACCAAAATTCCACAAGTTATCAGTAGACATCAGTATCACATTCAAGACACATTCTTCAATAGACTCCTTCACATAATAGCTTCCAAAAGGCCTCCAGAAGCCCAAAGAGAAGGGGCCAGACCGTCCCGGTCACCCGGGAAAGTCCCGGTTCTGGCCCCCAATTCCCGCCTCCCGGGCTGGCTATACCGGGACCATTAGAGGTCCCGGTTTAGCCAGCCAGAGAGCTGGTGGGCCGCGCGTGCGGGCGGGGAAGGCGGCGAGGGAGGGAGGGAGGGAGCGTCCCCCGTGCGTGCGCAGGGCGATTGGCGGCGGTGTGGCGGGCTCTGCGCATGCGCGGGGACGCTCCCTCCCTCACTCGCCGCCTTCCCCGCCCGCACGCAGGGCCCGGCGGCGGTGGCGGAGGCCGGGGAGGCGGCGGAGAGGCCGGCGCTGGTTGCTGGAGGTTTATGGCAGCAGGGCTCGGGGGAAGCGAGCTAGACTGCTGTTCTTTTGAGGGGTTATAGAGTGTTTCGAGCCCGTCCCTGTGGCATCAGTCCCATCGTTGTGGGACCCAGGGGGCCGGCACAGCGGCCTGCCGAAGCAGCCTGTCACTAATAACACAGGTCGAGATGCAGGACAGGAACCCGGAAGTGACCGACAGGCTGCTTCCTGCTTCCGGCGGTGGCATGACATCACCGGAAGTGACGTCACTTCCTGTTTCTGGCGGCGCACGCACATGCATTGCTTCCCCCCTCAAGGTGTCCCTGGCTGGCCTGCAGAAGTTATGGCCACCCTAGAGGCAGAGGATGTCCCAGAAAGATTTCTGCATCCAAGAAAAGTGTTATTTCAGGAGTGGAGCCAGTGGGATTTATTAGAAATCTAATGGCCAAAGAAACTCACAACTCATTTTTGAGGTTCACCTGGCCGCAGGACACTTCCCTCACACAAGCACTGGGGGGCTTACTTGCTTACAGACAGCCTGCTAGCTGAAGACATTTTCTCACCCACAGTGGTAAACTACTTAACCTTAACATGGATTCTGGTTACTGACTCCCCTCTCTCCTTTGAGCTGCAACTGGTCTTTCCACCCACCACGAGGCCTGCAGCAAAGTGCTGCTGCTGCCCTTCCCCAGCTTTGGGCACCCCCCCCCACTTGAGACTGTGTGTCCCCACATAAGTCCGTTCCCTGGGGCCTTCCCCATCTCCCAGCAGCCCCCCCCCCAGTGCAAGGATAGCCCCTCAAGGAGCTCTCCCCCCACTGGCTCCCCACAACACTGCTGAGGCAGCTCCTCCTCCGAGCTGTCTGGGGAGGGAGGGGCTTGGGTGGGAGTGTGGGGGCACTCCGAGGAGCTCCTGGGCCTCTGCACTGTGGGCACATCCATCGCTTTTGCCTCGGCTCTCTTGATTATTGATGGGGACCATTTTCTGTGGGGAGGAGGAAGAGTGTTGGAGGGGAAAGACGCCATTTTCTGTATGTGACGCTTTCCGGCAGTGGGAACAAGCAAGTCTGGAGGGGGTGGAAGAAGCAGCTGACAGTTGTGTCTCCCTGTGCTGAGCCAAGATCTTGCAGCAGCACACGCTAACCTGGCGGTGTTGAGCACGAACGGTGCGGGAGTGTGGTGACCACATGTCATCAGAATTATCTCTTTTGGGGATCTTAAGAGAGTTCTGTTTTACTGTTTTCAGTTTAGTAGGGCTGATTTTAGTAAATGTAGAGAGGTGATGAGAAGGATTCTGTGGGGAGGAGGAAGAGTGTTGGAGGGGAAAGAAGCAAAGGAAGGATAGATTCTTTTGAAATGTGATTTCTTGCGGGCTCCAGCTATGGCCCTCTGGACAAGATGGAAACCTGGTCGGGGGTACAAGAGCCCAAGGTGGATGTTTAGGGAAGAACTCATTGATGAGTTGAATGGAAAAGGCTCTGCTGAAGAAATGGAAGGAAGGGCAAGTTACCCAGGAAGAGGCAGCAGGTGGCTGCCTGCTGGAGGGTGGTTGTGATGGAGGCCAAGGTTCAGAGGGAGCTCGGGGGCCAGAGAAGCTTCCAGGGCTGGGGGGGGGGGGGTTGATGTGAGGAGTAAAGAGAGGGGGGAGGAGGAGGAGAATACTACGGGGGTGGTGAAAAGGGAGAAAGTGCAAGCGGAGAGGCTTGACATCTGCTTTGCCGCAGTCTACTGTCTGAAGCAGAACAGAGGCCCACTTGGGGCCAGTGGTATGCAGGATTCTGGTTTGCAGATGGATATAAGTACAGAGGTTGTTCAGAAGTCAAAGGGCGTTTTCGCACTGACCTTAATCGGCAGTGACGTCCCTCTTCACCGCGCAGGATCTGCGCGGATTTTGCACCAATTGCTGTGGAGCACCCGGAAGAGCCGCAAAGTCCCGCGGCTTTTGCAGTGCAAATGGAAACCGCCAAAAACCAGTTTCCATTTGCGCCGCAAAAGCCGCGGGACTTTGCGGCTCTTCCGGGTGCTTCGCAGCAATTGGTGCGAAATCCGTGCAGATCCTGCGCGGTGAAGAGGGACGTCGCTGCCGATTAAGGTCAGTGCGAAAACGCCCAAAGATTTCAGGTTTTCACGGCTGGTAACATCATTAGGGTTTGTAGAATCTTTCGGGCTCAAGTGCCGTGTTCTACTGGAGAAAGTTTTCCTTCCAGACGTTTCGTTCTCAGCTGCGGAGAACATCCTCAGTGGCGCTGCAGCCGGAGCAGGCGCTCTGACCTTCTTGGCTGCTGTGCATTGAAACTCAGAGCAGTTTATAATCTCCTTTCCCTCCCCACAACAGAATCTCTGGGAGGGAGGTGGGGCTGAGAGAGCTCTAACAGAAACTGCTCTTGAGAGGAACAGCTCTGTGAGAACTTGTCTGCACACTTAACAAACTGACTCTCTGGCTGGTATAAGTCCCCTGGGTTGGATGGTGTGCATCTGAGAGCACTTAAAGAATCAGCTGGGGAGCTGGCAGAGCTATTCTCATCTTCATGGCCTCTTGGAGGACAGGGGATGTACCAGAGGACTGGAGAAGGGCAAACATCTCACTCTTTAGAAAGGGGACTTTAGCCCAGTCATCTTAACCTCAATTCCAGGGCTGGTTTTTAAACACCTAGAAGATAATTTGGTGATAGAAAGTAGTCGATATAAATTGTCCCTGTTTTGTCCTGACTGGTCTAGTGTCAGATCCATAGGATGTCATGGATATCGTACATTTTGATCTAAGGAAGGCATCTGATAAGGTTTCCTATGGCATTTTTTACTGGCAAGTTGGAAAGCTTTGGATTAGATTTTAAGATGGTTAGGTAGGTAAGGAATTGGTTGAATAATTGCACCCAAAGTGTCGTAATCAATGGTTCCTTGTCTGGTTGGAGGGTAGTATCTGGTGGGGTGCCACAGGGTTCAGTTTTGGGGCTCAGTGCTTTTAAAACACTTTTTATCAATAATCTAGATGGGGGTGAGAAAGGACTACTCATTAAATTTGCAGCTGGCACCAAATTGAGTGGGGTAGCAAACACTCCAGAAGATAAAGATAAGATACAATCAGAGTTGAATGCATTGAAAAAATGGGCAGATGTGAATAAGATGTGATTCAGTAGAGATGAATATAAGGTTTTACATCTGGGAAATAAAAACTTTATGCACACATAATCAGAGGCTCGTGTATGTGAACAGATTCTTGGGGGTTTGGTGGACTGCAGACTGAGTCTGAGTAAACAATGTGAGTGGCAGCAAAGAAGACAGATTTGATCTGAGGAGATTCAACAGATGCGTCGTGTCCCTGGGACATAATAATACTGCTGTATCGGTCAGACTCCATTTGGAGGATTGTGCCCAGTTCTGTTGACTTTTTTAAAGGAAGGATGTAGAAACTTCAGCGTGGGTTCAGAGGAGAGCAAAACTGATGGTCAGGAGTTTGGAGTCTTGCAGAGGAAAGCTTTGGGGATTGGGGAAGAGGAGGTTGGGGGGAAGGGGGGATATGAATACTCTTTTTTAGTGTTTGAAGAGCTGTCCTTCAGAGGAGGACAAGTCATGGAGGACAGGACTCCTCATAATAGGCTTAAATTATGGCTGGGGAGATATCAGCAGAAACCTTTTTTTAACACTAAGGGCAGTTCAGTGATGGAATCGGTGGCCCCTGGACGTGGCAAGTCCCTGCTCCTTGGAAGGGTTCGAGTGGAGGATGGGCCATTCTTTAGGTCATCCTGCCAGGTGGTGCCAGGCAGGGGGATGGACTGGATGGGCTTTGGGCCCCTCCCAACTTTTTAATCCTATGAAATCTCATTGTTCCATCCCACCCCTCTGCTCAGTTGCTGTCCATGAGTGAAAAGGTGCTTCTCAGAGGAGTTATATCTGAAAATGTTACGGTAATAAGAATGTTTTGTGTTCAGGATTGTCTTCAGTATATAGATTGAGTTTAAATTTGGACCTGTCCATTTCTCCTCAGGCTTGGGATAACCCCCTGCCATTGTTTCTGTTTCCTTTGCGGGGCTGAAGGGCTCTCAGGAGTTCTTGATGGCAGGACACTTCCTGCACAAGATGCCCCAGAGCTGCAGATGGTGGGGATCTGATGTCTTAATCCTTTGGGGCTTATTCCAAAAGATAATGCAACAGAGAGAAACTGTGAGCATTGCGTGTGGCAGGCGCTGAGACTGCAGGGAACAAAGGTGGTCTTTCAATGGTCCTGCTGTGTTGGTTGGTTGCAGAGCCTGCAGTTCAAAGTCTGCAAGAGTATGGGCCAACCATTTACACCTCAACTGGATGAAAAGCCATCTTGCCAGCAGCCTAACAGCTTAAGCGGGCATCCTTCTTTCCTCTGCAGTCCTGTACCACTTGGAAATACCAAAGCAGCTCAGTACCTACAGTGTGAACACAAAAGTTATGCGTTGAAGAGTTTTTCAACTTTGCCTGTTGTGGTAAGCCTTCCTGCTGTTGACAGAGGCGGAAAAGCTTGTGATCCACGTGATGTGCCTTCTGGCAGCTTAATGAGATAGTTTCATTCTCCTTTCCTTATGTGTGTCGTTAGCTGGGGGGGGGGCATGCTGGATATCTGTGCTGTCTTTGTGTGGAAGGTAGGGGTGTACATTTGCTTAGGCCAAATTGAGTACAACCCCAGAAAACAGCTGATTTGACTGTATTTGGGCCGATTCTCTGCTCTCATTCAGCTACCAAATACAGCAGCCGCAAATAGCCGCCAAAATGCAGCAGTTATTCAGCTCTATTATTCCCAATGGGCCATTGAAGTCAATGGCAAAATAGGGTATAATGAATTGGGGTGGGAGGGGAGGGGACTTGAGTTAGAGGCTCCAATTTTGCAGTGCAGCTGCAGGAACCTATCCTCCATAGAATCCCCAAGTTTCAAAATTATTGGACCAGCAGGTCAAATTCTAGGGGTGCACAAAGAGGGCGCCACATCCCATCATTATGCTCTATGGACCAGTAAAGTCAATGGCAAAATAGGATATAATGAATTGCAGCTGAGGGGGAGGGGGTTTGAGTTAGAGGCTCCAAATTTGCAAGGCTGCTGGAGGAATCTCTCCCTCACAGAACCACCAAGTTCCAAAAAGATTGAACTAGGAGATTTAATTATAGGGACACCCAAAGAGGGTGCTTCCATTCCCCATGCTTTCTTATGGCAGGGGGTAAAAGGTGTCAGTTTCCCCATGGTAGGAAATCTGATAGTGGGGAAGAGGGTTTGAGGGAGAGGCACAAAATTTGTAGTGTAGCTGCAGGAGCTTCTCCCCCAAGGAACCCCCAAGTTCCAAAAAGATTGGACCACGGGTTCCCATTCTCTGGGTTGGCAAAGTTACTGCCCCTCTTCCCCATTGTCTCCTATGATGGGAAGAACTTGCAAACCCAGGCAGCAGTCAGATTCTCTTAGAGCATCTCTGCAGTGGAAGGTCAGCGGTGGTGAGGAGCAGAACAGAGCTGTGAGCCCAGTGGAACAAGTGTCAGGGCCACACACAAGACCTTAGCTCAAATCCAAGAATCTCTCTGAATTACAAATGGGGCGGGGGGGGGAGCTTTCTGCAAGGACTGCAGCACATAAACAGGGCATTGAATGCAGTGGTGCCAGGCAGCAGAGCCCTGTGCCAGCCTAGTAGTAGTGACCAGCCCAGTGGCACAACCACTGACCAGCAGCTGAATTCAGTGCCCGTGTGGCGTGGGTACACCAAAAGATGAATGGACACAAATCTGAAATCAAGATTCACAAAGCTGGGCAACCTGTTTTACTGCAACATCACTTCAGAAACAGACTGGAACAGGAGATGGTTGAATTACAATCATTACAAAACTCAGAGCAATGGAACCCCCAAGGCCCTAAAGAGCAACCTCTTTGGGGGCTCGGGGGGGGGGGTTGTGATGAGTGTAATGATTGTCATTCAGCATCCTCCTGTTGTCCAGCAGAGTGCCTGCAGTGGGCTTAGCTGGGAGAGGGAAGCCTGGCAGAAGGGACTGCCTGAGACCCCTCCTCACCCTGTGCTGTGCGTCCCAAGGATCTGTTGTTCTGCTGTCCACCCTGTGTCCCAGAGCTATGAAATGTGCTTCATTAAAACAGAGAGCTCAGAACTCATGTAGGAAAATGGCACCATGTTGTTCTGGGGAGAGTCCTGAGCATTCTGCCACAGAAGCCCATGCTCCATTGATTCTGTGCTAAATCCTGACTCAACTTTACTATACCACTCAAGTCTCCTCAGAAGGGGTGGGGGGTCACTCTATGATCTTCTTCGTGGTCTCTGTGCAGTCCCACACATGGGTTATCCGCCTGGATCGAACCTGACCTCGGAGAATTCAAAGCAATCTTTAGGCGTTAATTTTGGCACGCACTCCCTCTCGTTCTGGGGAGGAGGCATCCACTGCGCATACCTAGAATTGGAGGAAGGCGCTCCATCCACCCAGTTTCTTCTTTACCGCCGTCCGGGATACACCTACCTCGCTGCGTCTCCGTATTTCTCTGCAATCTTCACTTCGTTCCTTGTATCCTCACCATTTCTCTTCACCCTTCCGAGTTTCGTCTCACCTCTCCAGTATTGTAAAAGAAAAAAAAGTATCTTTATCTTATTCTATTTCCCTCTTCCCCCTCCCACCCTCCCCTCTTCCCGGGCAAATGGAAGGGAAAGATACCAAAATCACCTTTAAGAAGTGTATTCGCTGTGGGGCCAAAATTCCATCGACAGACGGACATTCTCTGTGCCTTTTCTATCTGGGGGAGACCCATAGAACTGATAATTGCCTTCACTGCAGCCAATTTGGGAAACAGGCTAGAAAAAATTGTGCGTCCAGGCTCAAAAGTCACCTTCTGGAGTCATCACTACGTGATGTCCCATACTTCGGGATCCCAAACTTCTCCATCATCCCTAACTGTACAAAGGGACGTGGCTCGACCGGCAGCTTCCGTGGCATCGGCTCCCAGCAAGCATAATTCCGGAAAACACTCCAAGAAGTCCAACGATTCCAAAAAGAAACACCATATGGAATTGACTTCTGGAAAACCCTCGGATTCGACATCCCAGAGATCGAAGCCGAAGACGGATCATCGGTCTTTGGCCTCTAGGTCTCCTACCATGACTTTGGCACCGCACCCGACTGTTTCCACTTTGACCTCGATGCCGACTCCACTGGAACACATCGACACTGTACCTGATGAGATCGTTCATATCCAATCTCCATCAGTTCACAAACGCCTACCTGAAAACATTCTAGACACCGAGTCGCCTGAATCATCGCGCCATCGGAGTCAACAAGCTAACCTTCTTGAAGCGCACTCTTTTCGAGAAGTTTCCTTGCCTCGCAAGCAGCAGACAGTCTCTCCAGTGTCTCCACTCCGATGGGAGCCGTCCACTCGAGTTCTAGCGGAACGATCCCCATGTCACCGCAGGGAGTGTTACTGCTATTTTAGTCCACCACATTCCAGGTCACCATCCCCACGTAGATACTGACGGTATTACAGGTCACCTTCTTCAGAGTCACATCGGTATCGGTACCATGAAGAACCATTCCAGCCTCGGTACCGTGAGATAGCTTATCAACCTGCATACCGAGGGCCTCAATAGCGTGAAGACACCTACCGTCCCCAGTACCGTGAGGAGGTTTCTTGTACCAGATCCCATGGAAGTCCTTATCATCGTCCACGGCATTATACCTTAGTGTCTAACCACTATCACCAGCCTGGTCTACTTCAGCTTGTTCAATCTCTTCGAAACAACAGCCTGAACAACCTTCCTTGACAACTAAGCCTGTGTCTATGCCTACCAAACCTACTTATACGGCTCCCACTGATATTTCCATTGATGCTCCTGAAGAATCTGAAGCTGAACACTCGGACTCTTCTCAATCAATGACTTCTGCACCTCGCTCTCCAGCCTCTGACATTACCAAACCAGCCAACCTCTCACCATCGGAAGGATCCAAGGCTTACTTGGATTTACTCTCCAACATGGCTAATGCCCTTAATATCAAACTTACCTAGAGTGTCAGATGTAGTCCATGACTTGGTTTATGCAGACCTGCTGGCAGGCTCTTTTCTCCCTATGCTTCCTGTCCATCTAGAAGCCTTAAAAGAGGCATGGGATAACCTGCATCAGTCCCACCTACATCCAAAAGGATTGAGTCCTTTTACAAGATTCATGCCCCGGATTCTAAATTTTTATTCAACCATCCGGCATCCAATTCCATGATCATGCATTCGTCATTGAAATCTAAACAAAAATGCCATCTGGTTCCACCTGAAAAGGAAGGAAAGAAATTAGACACATTAGGGAGGAAAGTCTACTCCCTCGCCACTGCTACTTCCAAGATCCATAACTATTTAGCTTATTTTTTGGCCTACACTTTTAATTTGACGTCTCAGCTTAACACCATGATCCCTTCATTACCTGACATGGCACAGAAGCAAGCATCACATATCCTACAGGAGCTCTCCTGTGTGAGCAAACAACAAATTAATTTGGTACGTCACACAGTGGCTTGCTCATCCAGGACCATGGGCACATCTATCGCTCTACGCCGTCATGCCTGGCTCCGTTCTTCTACACTACAGCCTGACATCAAGTTCAAAATCGAAGACTTACCCTTCTATGGTCAAGGCCTCTTTAATGCCGCTACAGACAATATTTTGACTACTGTCGATGACAGTAGGAAAAGGGCTAAGAGGTTGGGAGTTAACCAACAACAATCTCAACCTAACCGGCAGAGAGTCTGGAAACCTTCGTACTATAAGCGTCCCTGCTCACCAAGACAAACCGATTTCTGGAAACGCAAAGCGCCTCCAGCCAAACAGCCATTCCATCAAAGGGCCCGTCCACAAACCACAAAAAAGATGGCCCCGGCTTCAAAACAGTCTCTTTGACTCTCTCATACCACCTCTCAATCCATCACAACATCGCACAGAAAGCACCAGACTAACTCCGTTTTATCCCATGTGGGAATTGATAACATCAGATTCATGGGTCCTGGTGATCGTCCACAGGGGTTATATCATAGAGTTTGATTCGCTCCCAAAGCTCCACAGATTCATAGGTACTCCTCCTTCCCTCCCTCTCCAGAAAGAAATCACCACCTTGCTGGACAAAGCGGCTATAGAACCACTTCATCACACAGGGTTCTACTCCTGTTACTTCTTGGTTCTGAAGAGGGACGGAGGTCAACGTCCTATACTAGACCTTCGCAAACTCAATCA
The DNA here is from genome assembly GCF_032191835.1 of Heteronotia binoei. Lineage (NCBI taxonomy): Eukaryota > Metazoa > Chordata > Lepidosauria > Squamata > Gekkonidae > Heteronotia > Heteronotia binoei. The sequence continues at coordinate 138,185,188 of NC_083229.1, forward strand.
ACACATTCGTTAGAAAAAATACCGCATGATTACTCTGCAGTCTATTCTGCCACTGATTCCAGAGCAAGCCTGGATGGCGTCGATAGACCTTCAAGACGCCTACTTCCACCTCACCATCAGTCATCATCACAGAAGATTCCTCAGGTTTGCTGTCGGGGACCAACATTACCAGTTCCACTCTCTTCCCTTCGGTTTATCAACAGCACCGAGCATCTTCACAAATACATGGCGGTGGTGGCAGCTTTGCTTCGCCAACAAAAGATCTCCATCTACCCCTACATAGACAATTGGCTTGTCGTGGCTCAATCCAAAGAGCAACTCCAAAAGGATATCTCTACCATCCTGTCTCTCCTGTCCTCGCTAGGTCTTCAGGTCAATCTAACGAAATCCAACCTGATCCCTATGCAGAACATCCAGTTCATAGGGGCATGCCTCTGAACACTAGCGCACAAGGCTTACCTCCCGACAGAGTGCACCATATCCAAACCCCAGCCAGTACTATCATTATGCACCGTACTCAAACAGCCTTCATCTTCCAACGTATGTTGGGTCTCATGGCGACTACCACCTCCATCCTCTGCTTTGCGAGACTCCACATGCGCCCTCTTCAACTTTGGTTTGTCCGAACATTCCGTCCACATCAACACCAAATGACCCTACTTACTGTTCCATCTCACATTCTCCCATCTCTGGAATGGTGGACGCTGGAACACCATCTTCTTACTGAAATGCCGTTGTTACGACCGACACTTCGAAGTGGGGATGGGGAGCCCACTTCAGAACATTGACAGTTCAGGGTCAATGGACAGACTATGAAAAATCCCTCCACATCAATTGCCTGGAACTCTTGGAGGTTCACAGAGCTCTAAGGTCTTTTCTGCCATCTCTTCATGGTCAACACGTTCAGGTCACTTTGGACTATGTTGCTACTGTCTTTTGTATAAATCGTCAGGGAGGCACTGCTTCTGTCCGCCTCTGCAAACGAGCCCTGTCCCTATGGCATTGGAACATTGCTCACGACATATTTCTGACAGCTGTGCATCTGCCTGGAATCCAAAATGTGCAAGCAGACGCACTAAATTGCCGCCTCGTCAACGATCACGAATGGACCCTCAATCGCCATTACCTTCAGACAGTTTTCAAGATATTCGGGGTCCCGGCAATAGACGTCTTTGCCTCTCCACACAATACCCAGTGTCCACGTTTCTGCACTCGGGGTCCTCCATCCTCGCAATCTGCAGTAGACGCCTTCCTCCATCTGTGGTCGGGACCACTGCATTACTTATTTCCACTGATTCCTCTCATCACAAGAACATTGCAAAAAATCAAGCTAGATCGGACCAACTGTATTCTGATCACTCCATGGTGGCCCCGTCAACCTTGGTTCACCACTCTCCTCCTACTTTCAAACAGCATATTCCTCTGATTTCCCCAAGTCCATGATTTAATCTCCCTACAGGAAGGCAAGGTCCTGCACCATGACCCTGGACTTTTAAGACTGACTGCCTGGAAAATCAGTTTTTGAATTTTCCTTCGGACGTTCGCCATGTTATGCTCCCTGAAATGGAAACGTTTCTCGGCATATGCTACTCTACATAACTTTCACTCTGAAATTTCCACTATAGCCCAGTTTTTGATGTACATGTCGTCTCTCTCTAACTCAGGGCTAACTTAGTCTTCTTTGAAAGTGCATTTGGCAGCCATCTCAGCCTTCCATCCACACATTGAGGGGTGCACCGTTTTCTCCCACTCCGCGACTAAGGCGTTCCTGAAAGGAATTCTGAGTCTCCAACCTCCAATCTGTCAGTTACACCCCACTTGGAGCTTATCTCTCGTGCTGAGCCAACTTATGAAATCGCCCTTCTAGCCTATGGCATCTATCCCCCTGCACCTTCTGACATGGAAGACGGCATTGCTGGTAGCACTCACATCTGGCAGAAGAGTCAGTGACATTTGTGCTTTCAGGGCAGCTCCTCCATACACTATGATAGAGTAATATTATGCCCTGACCCTTTCTTTCTACCTAAGGTCGTCTCACTGTTTCATTTAGGAAAACCGTCTACATTGCCTTCTTTTTTTCAAAGTCCTACTGACGCTGGTCAACGGGCCCTTCACAATCTGGATGTGCGTAGGGCTCTTGCTTTCTACATTGAGCGGACACGTCCTTTCTGCAGTGACACTAGACTTTTCGTAGCCTATGGAACCCACAACCAAGGTCACAAAATCTCAACACAGAGATTTTCTAAATGGATTGTGGTGGCCATTACCTTATGCTACCGACTGGCTAAACAGCCTGTACCAGAACGATTATGAGCTCATTCCACTCAAGCCGTTTCCACATCATCAGCCTTCTGCAAGGGTGTCCCGATGGAAGACATCTGTGTCGCTGCGGTCTGATCTTCTCCATCTACGCACTACGCATTAGACGTTCGTGCTCGGTGTGACGCGTCCATCGGACAGGCTGTACTGCATTCCATTTTTGACTGACGTCCCCAGTCTTCTATTCTGTAAGTACATTACTTGATTTCTCATATGCATAATTAATTTCTGCCTTTTTATTACAGATCCAGCACCTGCCTCCGGGCAGAATAGCTTGCCAGTCACCCATGTGTGGGACTGCACAGAGATCACGAAGAAGATGGACAGGTTTCTTACCTGTAACTGATGATCTTTGAGTGGTCATCTGTGCAGTCACACACGCCCACCCAGCCTTCCCCACTGCTGGTTTTGCTCTCCTTAGTTACAAGATTTTTCTATACAGCAGCTAGAAGAAACTGGGTCGGTGGAGCGCCTTCCTCCCATTCTAGGCATGCGCAGTGGATGCCTCCTCCCCAGAACGAGAGGGTTGCACGCCTAAAGATTGCTTTGAATTCTCCGAGGTCGGGTTCGATCCAGGCGGATAACCCATGTGTGTGACTGCACAGATGACCACTCAAAGATCATCAATTACAGGTAAGAAATGTGTCCTTCTGTGAGAGCAAATTGCTGGGCACAGTTACCTCATTCTGTTCCGTCCTCCATTTAGCAGTCTTTCTGAGTCAGGAAGAAGGATACCAGAGCCAGTAACCATTCATAATCAGAGAGCCAAGCTACATCAACATTCAGAAAAAGAGCCAGTTTAAGAGAGCTCACTTGCATCAATGAAAATATATAAACATTACTTGTCATTGACATTTTGATAGCCCACAAAGCTGCTGCAGCCCAAACACTGGTTGTTGCAAGTCCTTTGTTAGAAAGTAGCACACACAATAGCTCACAATAAGCAGTGTCTCTATGCAGGCATTGTGTTTGTGATCTGGCATAGATCTGTGCATGGTTCTTCCATGGATTCACCTCTCCCATTTCCCTTGCATCTCCAAGAAGCCCTTTATTCTCATGGGAATTTTTGATTGTCATTCCCTTCACGTGCTTGTTCTCCCAGCATCCCACCTGTCCCTTCAATGGAATCTATTTCCCCACCCCCTACTGCCTGGACAGCAGCAGGGCCAGCTGGCAAACCACCCAGCAGGCTGTAAAAGCCTAAACTTGGTATCCTAATTCCTCCCTGTTTAGGCAAAGACTAATGGATCCAGTTGGTTTCCAAACAGCTCTGCAGGATCCAGTGCCCCCTGGTGATTTGTTGAATGAACTAGTAGAGGATTGGCACAGCTGACTCTGTGAAGCCATTGACAAAATCGCTCCCTGCCGACCTCTAAGGAGCATTAAACGGGAGCTTAGGCAGCTAGAGCGAGCATGGTGGTGCGCTCCTGATGGAGCTGCAAATATGGAAGCCTAAGAGATGGCAGTGAAAGCCGCCATGTGCCTTCCATTGCACCCGCAAGTTCACAACCAGCCCAATTGTTTAGAATAATTAGGTAGCTGACTTCCCTTTTGCAATGGAACCAAAAGGACAGAAAACCGGCTATAATCTACAAGGCATTTGCAAGTTATTTTGCGGATAAAATCTTGTCACTCTGCCAGGACTTGCCAGCCATGACTGATGCAATAAGGGAAGTGGCGGCCCCTTGGCCATTGTTAGGTCCTATTTTGGACCATTTTGCTGGGGGGGGGGAGGTAGATCCCATAGAGCTGCTTGGAAACTGATTGAATCCATTGGTCTCTGGCTAAATAAATCCATTTGCCACCTAAACAGGGAGGAATTGGGATAACAAGTCGATCCTTTTACAGCCTGCTGGCCCCTGCTCCTCAGTCAGCTGTCTTGGGATGAGGTAGACAGGATTCTGGATGCTGTGAAGCCCAACATTTGCTCCCTGGTGAAAGCTGGTGGTGACAGAATACAGGCCACCTGGGAGAAATTATCAGCTTGTCTCTGAGTTTGGGGACCTTCTCAGGGTCTTTGAAGGAAGCAGTGGTGAGACTATTCCCAAACAAGGCATCTTTGGGATCCAGCCAACTACCGCCCAATGTTGAACTTCCTATTTCTGAGTAAGATAGAATCATGCAGTTGGAAAGGACCTCCAGGGTCATCTAGTCCAACCCCCTGCACAATGCAGGAATTTCACAAATACCTCCTGACATTTGTGATCTGTACACAGAGTGCCGTATTCTCCATGCATCCATTGCCCTGGCTGATCTTGACAAGTGTGTGGCCAGTGTTTCCAAAAGAATGGGGGGAGCGGTGTTCACAAAAGCAATCTATAGACCTCTGCTACTTCACATAAATCTTCAGATCTTGAGATCACCCTGGTATCCCATGACTCTGAAGAATGCGCCCCCCCCCCCCGCCAGGTCCTGCAGCAGCAGGGCTGTATAGATGAGGGAAGCCGCTCCCTGGGAGGAGACAGTTGTGAGAAGATGGGAGGGCTCTTCAGGTATAACTCCTTGCCTCTGCCCGAGGTCACCAGAAAGAGCCCAGGGTCACAGAAGCTGTGTTTTTTGTGAAATCTTGGTAGCTGCATCATCCTCAGTTTCAAGACAGCTCAGGAAATCCAATTGTACAGAACGTGTTAGCCCAGAACAAGGATTACATCTTCCACTGTTATTAATGAACATTGAAAAGAATTGCCTCATGGGATCCAAGTATGAAAAGAATGTCTCTTGCCATGCAGGATGTTCCAGAAGTATTTGACTAAACCATCTCATATAAATGATTCTCACTTTCCACCTGCATTCTCGCCAATAGCCTCCCTTCTCTTCCCCCCCCACCCCGCCCCCAGGTTCCTAAATGTTTTTTTCCATCCTCTGGCAGAACCTGTTGAGTGTACCGGCTCTTTTAGATCATCATTTGTCTTTAAAGTTGCCTTTAAGTTGTCTTTAAAGTTTGATTGTGTGGCCATTCTGCTGAGAAATCCAGCGAGCTCACCATCTTGAGGTCTCAGTATCTTCTTCATTTGTGGCCCCACATCCCTGCAGTTGACATTTGATGCTGTTCTCTAGGATGCCTGACGTGGAAAGGGAAGGGGGGAGCATTGCCCTTCTGGATGGAACTTTCAAGCACTTAATTCCAATTCTGACAAAAAGCATGGTGCAAGAAGTTGCTATTAGGAGTAGAGTTGGATTCACAGCATGTTTGCTTGAGCAGGGACTTTTCTGTACAAGAGCAGGAATATTAAGTGAGCAAAGCAGGCAGTTCACCCAGCTGTGTCTCAACCAGGTGCCTGAGATTTTCATAGCACAGATGTGGTCATCTTGGGTTCAAGTGAGTAGCCAGTCAGCACTGAGTCTGGGACTCAGTCTGCCTTTCATTGACAGCAAGAGCAAGCTCTCTTCCATTTTGGACCGATCTGGATTCCGGTCTCTCTCAAACCATGCTCAATTCAGAGAAAGTGAGAAACGGACTAGTTGCCCTGTGAGCTGTCTGGCTTCTTCTTAGCCTCCCAAAGACATCTGAAGTGCTGTTAGAGGGGGCTTACGATTGCACTTCCAGTTCCCAGGAGGGAGGAAGAAGGGGCACCCTGGGCCACCTGCCCAGAATGCCCTCCTTGGCCCACCAGGACGTGGCCTTGGGGCCTTAGTTGCCAGTCCATCCCTGCTAAAGCCGAGAGTGCCTTCATGAATCCACTGGGCTTAGGAGGCTGTTAACTGTGCTTGGAACGGAACGGTGAGAGGCGGAGACAGACATGGCATTCCTTTCCACTTCCGTGACGTAGTTAAGCATTGTGTGGTTTTATATTTGATCTTTTTCAGAACCACTCTTAGGTACTTTTGTGCTTCATCTCAGTATCCCGCTGCATTCTCTGTCTGCTCATCAGAATTTCTGCATGCCGTTCAATGAGAGTCGGATACACTTCTCCCCCTACCTGCAGCCATTTTTGTCGTGTGCTCTATGCCTATAATGCCCTTGGCATTTAAAAGCAGCCATAGATATCAGCTTCTTTATTAAAGTGTGTGCTGCAGAAATTGTGCTAATTCGACTGGAGAATAATTATAGACTAGGAAGATTATTTCGTAGTCAGATTTGAATTATTGCAGATAAGTGTGCATTAACTTAATAGTGTGCAGATAATTAGTTTTTCTATTTACTCATGGAAGGGGGGGATGCAATCAGTTAGTTGGAGCTTGCATGGCTGAACAAAAGTACATTCTATTTTTTTATTATTTATTTATGATTTATATCCCGCCCTTTCCACAAGTGGCTCAGGGCGGCTCCCAACAAATAGTCAAACATAAAACTAAACAAGTATTTAAATATATTTAAAACAGTTAAAACCTTAAAACCATTAAACATTACAAAAATATGTATAACAGGAGCCTGGCAAAGCTACATTTAGTTTCTCATCTCAGCCAGGTGTAGGCTAGCCGGAAGAGAGTTGTCTTACAGGCCCTGCGGAACTGAACAAGGTCCCGCAGGGCCCTCACCTCCTCCGGCAGCTGATTCCACCATGTAGGGGCCATAACAGAGAAGGCCCTGTCCCTAGTGGATTTTAGGCGGGCTTCTTTTGGCCCAGGGATAGCGAGAAGATTCTAGCAGGGTCCTGGTACTGAGTATTCCCCGGACATCTGGCTCTACTTTCTTTCTAACTTGCAATCAAAATGGTCAGTAGCGACTAACCCATTTAACTTTATTTCCATTCATAACACTTCTTGTACAAGAGAATTAAATATGTTCCAGAAGCAGGGAATGTTTGCAATTATATGCCTAATGTGATATAAATAAATATTCTTTCCTACAAATTGCTTAACATTTACAGTATTGCCAGATCTCTCTCTCTTTCTCTTTCTCTTATTCCCCAATGAGAGGAAAGTGACTTAATATTAAGTATTTTGGACTCTGGAAAGCACAGCTTGATGAAGAAGACCTTCCCCCCCCCCCCCAGCCTTCCCTTTTGGTCTTATTTTCTCCTTCATTAGACCCCTTGTTATGAGGCATGATTTGAGCCTGGGGGGGTTGCACGCAGGTTTATTCCATTTAATCTCTTCCTGGTCACAGTTTGGCCATATCAGCATGGGGCTGGATCCACTGTCAGGAAACCCGGCCTGTGTGCCCGTCTCCCTGTGTGTGGGGATCCCCTCGTGAAAGGGATTTTGGTGGGAGGGTCAAGAGGAAATCCCAGCTGGGGGGCAGTGCCAGGGGTCCCCCTCAGGCCTGGGTGACGGGAAGAGCACTCTGGGGCGGCCTTGTGAGGGGGGGCCTCTCACCCCAGGGGTTTCTGTGACCCCCGTCAGAGGGTTCCAACAGGCAGGGAATCGTCTCTTTGCAGGAGGGCCAGTCAGGGAGCAGGATCCAGCACCTCACGCTCCACCAAGGCTTAGGACAGCTGTCACCAATAAAGCGGTGGCCACTTTTATTCCAGTTTTAGTTAAAAGAACTCTGTGTGTGTGTGTGTGTGTGTGATACTTCCAAGCAGGGTGTTAGTGGGGTTCTGGTAGAGGGAATTGGGACCACTCCTCCTGGCCTTCCACACCCTCCTCGATCCCTCTTGGTGTGGGGGCTGCAAGCCCAGCAGAAAGCATCCACTGGTTTAGCACAAGAAGTCCTGTGATCTGTTTGGCCAGTTTCCATGGCACCCTGCAGTGGGCTGCTGTCCTTTCCAAACATGCAGCACAATGCAAAAAGAGCACCAGGACAGGGCCACTTGTGTTAAATTAACAGGCCTCGGCTTCAGTGGGAGCTCACAGGAACACAGCTCCTGAACCTTTCTGAGGGTTCCACCTCCTCCTCCTGAGACTTCCACCACCTTGTCCATTGAATAGTAGCTGCAGCTGCATAACAATGCCTGGAGGAGCTCCACCACCTCTTTTTCTATAAAACGACCCCTGTAAATTAATATTTGCATGTGATACAGTCTGTGCATGTAAAGGGCAGGTATAGCAAGCCATCTGTGCCCACAAGCTGGCTTCTTCTTGGAGTTGCTCTTGACCAGGAGTGTCTTAATCACACCGATCTCATGAACCGTGGGAGAGGGCGCCACCCAGTGGCCGCCGGCATCTCAGGGTCCTCCTGGCAGAGGATTTTGGAGGGGGAGGTCCAGCTGCTGTTTCTCCCTGTTCCAGGAAGGAGGAGAGAAGCGTGGCTGATCCAAACAAGTAATAATTAAGTGTGATCTGTTGATGAGTTTCTCCTCACTGTTAAGGTACCTGATAGAACAAATCATGAGTTATTCAGAACTGGGGTTTTATTAAAATTAAGGTTTTCTCTTTTTTATATGTTGTTAACAAATTGTACGCATTCAGTGGAGTGAGCACTTTGAGGAAAGAAATCTGCATCAATATTTGACATCAAGTGCACTCCCAATCATAAAGTATGCTTAATGGACTGAAAGTGGCAGAATTATGCTTTCTATAAGTTCCTTCCTTCCTTTCTTTTGTTTTCATGGCAACCTAGTTCCAGAATCCTGTCTGTTCTGGCCTGACTTTCTAAGCAGGAGGCTGAACCAAAGCCCATTCAGGTCCAAATTGGGTTTGAAGTCCTGCGAAATGAGCCCAGGCCCTGACGGAGTGCACTGCTGCTGCTGTAGGAGAGCACAAAATACTGACTCCCAGGAGGTTGCTAGCATTGGGTGGGGCTGCACATCCACCCCATCATCAGGAGAGACAAAGGGGGGAGCTGGGATAGGGACACTGTGCTTGCAAACCAACCTCTGTCCGTCTTGCAGGCACACCTGGGACACCTGCCTGCTATTCAGCAGGGGAATAGCCCTGAGTGAGAGGAGCTGGCTTGTGCACTGCTCAGTGGCTGTTAGCACTCTCTTCCCCCACCCCCACTCCCTCTCTCTCTGGCTCATATTTGATTGGCTGCTGTGCAGGTGATGTCATTGTTTTGTATTCAGGTCTCCTTACCAAGTGCCATGGGATCCCAGTCTGTGCTTGAGGGCCTCTTTCCCCCCTCATCATCTGAGTTCTGACTAGGAGGAGCCAGTGTGCTCCTGCCCTCCTCAGCTCATCTGAACCTTGGCGCTGTTTCCACATTTTGTCTGTGTGCGCCAGTTACCCATTAAAGCGAGGCAATCTTTAGCTTTTTAATGTTGATATTAAGTTTGCTCCCACTTGAGCAAGCGAGCAATGGCGCAGAAGAAGTTCTAAGTGGGAATTAAGGAGGGGAAACAGAAAAGCAAAAGGGGCTTCTTTTTTTTAAGCAACTCAAAGGAAGGTCGTGTGAGGAGGAAACCTGTTGCCTTCACCGCCTGTGTCTCTCTCCACGTGGCTGGGAGTCAGCAGGCCTGGAAGGGGCGGGGGGGCCACCCCTCCCTCAGGCCCGCTGGGCAGAGGAGCAGCCACGAGTCACCCAATGGTGGTGGGGGTGGGAGAAGCCAGACAAGGGGAATGGAGGAGCAGCCAGCTTCCTGTCTGGGGACTGCACTTTTCGGGGGGGGAAGGGGGGCTCTCTTCTGCCCCAGGAGGGACTCGTGTGACAAAGCAAAGCCTGAAGAATCTTTCAAGGGAAACCAGGCCAGGTCTCCTCCAGGCCTTTCTTTGTGCCTCCACATGGGAAAGAGCCTGAGATTGGATCGATCCCCTGCCCTTCACTTGGAGCCTCAGAGCGGCTTACCCTCCCCTTCTCTTCCTCTCCCCACAACAGACAAACACCCTGTGAGGTAGGAGGGGGTGAGAGAGCTCCTTTGAGAACTGCTCTTGAGAGAACAGCATTGAGAACACTTGTGACTGACCCAAGGTCACCCAGCAGCTGCATGTGGAAGAGGAGCAGGGAATCAAATTGGGTTCTCCCAGATTAGAGTCTGCCCACTTCCATGCTGTGACTCACGCAAGCCTGCCGCCAAGAGAGACTTCTGAGGAACGTCCTCCAATCTCTTCCCCCCACAATCTTTGTGACATATGTCACTCTAGCACCCTGGGGGTGGAAGTCTCTTGGGAAAGGGGGAGGATTTAGTGCCACTTGCTGTGGCTTTCAGGCAGGCAGCCCCAATAATGGTCATTGCTGAACCAACACAAATAATCTGGATCTTCTTCGTGGTCCCTGTGCAGTCTACACACTTGGAGTTCGTGCCTTTGGTTGAAGCCGATCTCAGAGAACTCAATAGCAGTGTAGCATCTCTTTTGGCGGGCTCCTCTCCCACTCTGAGGAACAGGCAGGCTATGCGCATGCCCAGAGCGGGGGAGGAGCTCTGCCTCCCGCTCTGTTTCTTTTTTGCCACCGCCCTTACCGGTCCTCATTGCGATAGCTCCTCAGCATTTCTTCAGCGTCTTCCCTACATCTCTTCATTTCTGAGTGTCTTCGTCCTCTCTTCGTCGTCTCTTTGTCTTCGTCCTCCTCCCTACAAAAAAAAAAGGACCCTCCATGAGTGTTATTTCTTCTTTCGCCCTACCCCCCCCCCCATCCTGGCGGGAAAAAAGGGGACAACCACCTTTTTCAAAAGGTGCCTAAAGTGCTGGGCAAAACACCCTTCCATTGACGGGCATTCCCACTGCCTCCTGTCCCTGGAAGAGGGGCACAAGGTCAAAACCTGGGTCCACTGCAAGGGGTTTGGCAGACAGACACAAAAGAACCAAGCCGTGCATCTCCAAAGCCATCTACTGCGACTTTCCCTTATGCCCGAACCTACCACACCAAAGGCTTTGCTGCCTCCCCTTCAAAAGAAGCGGGGAGACGACTTCATCGGCTCCTTCCCGTAAGCAGAAGCATAAGCCTGACAAAAAGGGGAAACATCAAAAGACCCAGGGAAAACCCCAGAACAGCTGGCCATGATTCCGACACCCTCGGCCTCGACTCAGATAGCTTCGACCTCGGCTCCTACAGTGTCGGCTTCAATGTCGCATCTACCAACTTCGACCACCACCGCGCCTCTTGCACCCTCTACGGCTTCTACGGCTCCAACTTTGACGTTTGCCATTGTGCCTTTGGCATCGACTGCACTGTCTCCTCTCGATCCCTCCACCGTCATTCTGATCCCAGACAATGACACCTTTGACCAGGATGTTCTAATCACTGTGGCCACGACACTAAATAAAACCGTTGACTCTGCCAGAAGCAGCTCTCAGTTTAGACCAGATCCCTAAGTGCCTTCAGCCCCAGAACGAGCGACGTGGTTCCAAACTTCTCCCTCCTGAGCCAATCCCCACGACGTCATATCACACAGCTGACCACACTTTGGGCTTCCCAGTTTACCTCCATGGGTTCCACCCAGGATCGCCCTCACTCCTGCTCCAAATCCTGCTGCACACACTCACTGTCGGAGCTGCTCAGCTTCTCGCCATCATCGCTCACCCTCCTGGAGCTCGAGGCATTGACGTTCGACGTCAAGAGTGTCTCATCAAAGCTGACGCCGGTCTCGCTTGATTTTCAGAGGGTCTCATGGCAGCCATCGTAGATCTCGCTCATCTCACGGTGCCAACACTCGACCTCTAGAGCATCCCATATGAACAGACACCAGCATCGGTCCCGCTCAACTTCAAGGCATCGACCATACTGTCGACAGCGACACTTGCCAATTCCGACGCCATCAAGAATGCCATCTCCAGACACCTATGCGCGTTGGTTCTGGTGGCATTTCCCAGAGGGTAAGCAGGCTGCTTGTGGAGGCCATTCTTTTGCCCCCAGGCCCGTGGAAACTTCTAAACTCATGACATCGGTGCCTGTCATCATGCAACCACCCCACAACAGCATGTTCCCTGCAGCTGCTCACAACCATCACAGCTACCTGCACCCATCCCTGAGCCAATCTACATGCTGGATGACTTCCTACAAAAGGATCCAGTCGCTCCACTCCCTAAAGATACAAAGGACAGCTCCTCCGACGCCTCTTCGTCAATATCCTTCCCCTCGGAGGTGGACGACTCACTTCTGCACGACCAACCAGATGACATCACCGCTCATCTCACGGTGCCAACACTCGACCTCTAGAGCATCCCAGCCCGCTGTCACCATCTGAAGGTGCTAAACCGTACCTGGAGATAATCACAAGAATGGCTGAAGCACTACACATCCCGATCAACACAGACAAATCTGAGGTCACGGATCTGGTCTATAAATTGGTTCAAGATCAACTTCCGCCGGCCACACTACTTCCAATGCTGCCCGTCCATCTGACCACCCTCAATGAAGCATGGGAGACCCCCGCCTCCATTACACCTACGCCAAAGCACCTTGACGCCCTCTACAGGGTCCAATCTACAGACGCCAAGTTCCTGTTCTCACACCCCGCCCCGAACTCGATGATAATCCACTTGCCTTCAAAATCTAAACCGACAAGACACCCTGCACCCCCTGAATGGGAAGGCCGCAAGCTAGACACTCTGGGTTGGAAGCTATACTCCACCACCACCACCCTGAGCAAGCTCCACACCTATCTGGCTAACTTCTCGGCCTATAATTTTAATCTAGCCAGTCGCCCTTACCCCACTGCTCGTCAACCTACCTGACTCAGTGCAACCTATATAATAATAATAATAATAATAATAATAATAATAATAATAATAATAATAATAATAATAATAATAATAATAATAATAATAATAATAAATTTATTCTTATATCCCGCCCTCCCCCGCCAAAGGCGGGCTCAGGGCGGCTCACAGGCATGGAATTCCATGGTTCAATAAAACAATACAGTACAACAATTTTAAATAATCAATTACATAATAAATTAGTTAAAATAGATAAAATAGGTGCTAAATTACTATGAGTCAAGCTGCGGCCATCATACAGGAAATGTCTTCCGTCTCCTGGCAACAAATAAATTCCTTGAAGCATGCTGCCTCCTGCTCATCCAGAGTGCTAGCTACCTCCATAGGTCACCACGCTTGGTTACGGTCTACCACACTCCAACCTGACCTCAAGACCAAACTAGAAGACCTTCCTTTTGATGGAGAGGGCCTCTTCCACTCCACCACGGATGAGGTTCTCTCTAATGTGGATGACAGCAGGAAAAAAGCAAAGAGGCTGGGTGTTGCCACCTCCAACACTTCAAAACCTTATCAGCCCAGGCAATGGTCGTCTCACAAGAAATATTACCCTCCAAGACCTACCGACAACTGGAAGCAAAAGCAATTCTCCTCATCAACGAGATCTGCCTACCCAAAGCAAAAGCCCAATCAGTCCAAACGGCCTTCCCCAACCGTCAAACAGTCCATTTGATGTCCCCGACCATCCAGAACTTCCCATACTCCTAGGGACCAGACTCTCCCCCTTTCAACATCTTTGGGAGTCCATAACATCAGATGTCTGGGTCCTCACTATCATCAGAGTGGGCTATGCCATAGAATTCTCCGAATTGCCTGCATTCCCCCATTTCATCCCAACTCCTCCATCTCCAGCTCTTTCTGACAAAGTGCGCTCCTTATTGTTCGAAAGGGCAATAGAACCTGTGCTGTATTCAGAGCTCGGAATGGGATTCTACTCACGCTACTCCGTTGTTCCCAAGAGGGATGGAGGAAAACGCCCCATCATGGACCTCAGAGACCTCAACAAATTTATTTAGCCCCAGAAGTTCTGGATGATTACTCTACAGATGATCTTGCAGCTGATACCAAAGGACACCTGGCTGGCCTCCCTGGACCCGCAGGATGCATATTTCCATATCACCATACGCCTGCACCACCGTCGCTACCTCAGCTTCACGGTAGACCAAGCACACTACTAGTACAAAGTCCTCCCCTTCGGACTGGCAGCCGAACCCCGTGTCTTCACCAAATGCATGGCAGTAGTAACGGCCACACTACGTCAATGGGGAATACTACTGTTCCCGTACATCAACGAATGGCTGATAGTCTTGATGTCAGCCGGCCAACTACAAATGAACATTGCAGTAACACTGAAACTGCTAAAGAACTTTGGTCTGTCTGAACTTGAGGGCAACTGCCTGAGCTCCTCTCCCGTTCCAAGACATGAAGAGAGGTCTCAGCTCCCAGCACCCCTTTTTGACCAGCTCCCCAGCCCCCCAGGGAGCCCCCTGTGGAAAACAAAATCATACCAGAATCTGAGAAATTTTCCAAAACTGCAATATACTTTGCAATATACTTCAACAAGAAGTGGCCCAGCTGCATTCAGTGAAAGTGTTTGGAGCTGGGACAGACCTGCAGGTAAGCTGTTGCAGAGAGAGGACAGCTTGTTTGCCTGGGGGTGGTTGCTGACCCCACCCTCTACTGTTGCTCTGGCTGTTGAGAGAGAGGTGAGTGGGGGCTTGAGCCTTTAAATTGCAAGCCTCATCCTTGCCAGAGACAGAAGTGGCTCAGCTGCATTAGAGGAAGCTGCTTGGAGCTGGGACAAAACTGCTGGTAAGGTGAGTGTTGATTTGCTTTTCTAAAACTGCTGGGGAGCATAACCTACAGTAGCTGTGGGATGGAACTGTGTGAGTGCTTGGTGCCTGCTGGAGAGGGGTTTCTGATTGCTTTTTTGTGACTTTTGTGTAGCTGCTGCTGAGAGAGGAGAGTTTGTTTGCCTGGGAGTTGTTGCTGGCCCCACCCTCTACTGTTGCTCTGGCTGTTGTCAGAGGTGGGTGGGGGCTTGAGCCTTTAAATTGCAAGGCTCATCCTTTTCAGAGACAACAGCTTTTGGCATTCTTGGTTTGGGAGTTCTGCGGGAAGGTGGGTAGTTCTTCACGAATAGTCTCAAGCAGCAGTTGGTAGTTGAATTTACAAGGAAGTCAAGATAAAACCCCATGGACAGAAATAGTTAGGAATAAGGGGGTCAGGAGGGGTGAGAGTTTCTTAAAAACGAAATACTGAAAGCGCAATCACAGACAATTCCTGTGAGAAGAAAAACTGGAAAAAACCTAAAAAAGCCGAGTTGGCTTCATAAACAACTCTCTAAAGACTTGAGAAATAAAAAAGACCACTTTAGGAAAGGAAGGAGGGCCTTATAGCCAAGGACGAATATAAACAAATCACCAATGCTTGTAGAGAAAAAGTTAGGAAAGCTGAAGCTCAGTAAGAGCTTAGACTGGCCAAAGATGCTAAAAACAACAAAAAAGGGTTCTTTTCTTATGTTCAGAATAAGAAAAAGAGCAAGGACATGGTAGGCCCATTGCGAGGGCAAGAAAGTGAAATTGTAATAGGTAATGAAGAGAGGGTGGAACTGCTCGATTCCTACTTTTCCTCAGTCTTCTCTTCTGATGGAAATGGTGCTCAACATGGCAAAAACAGAACATATAAGGAGAATATGAAGTTCCAACCTAGGGGTAGTACATAAACACCTAAAAACATAAAAGAAGCCATGTTGGATCAGGCCAATGGCCCATCCAGTCCAACACTCTGTGTCACACAGTGGCCAAAAAAAAGGTTCACAAGTGGGGTTAGAAGCCCTTCCACTTGTGAAGCCCCCCCCCAGGCACCCAGGATGCAGAGCATCACTGCTCCAGACAGTTCTAATAATATGCTGTGGCTAATAGCCACTGATGGACCTCTGCTCCATATTTTATTCAAACCCCTCTTGAAGCTGGCTATGCTTGTAGCCACCACCACCACCTCCTGTGGCAGTGAATTCCACATGTTAATCACCCTTTGGGTGAAGAAGTACTTCATTTTATCTTTTCTAACCCGACTGCTCAGCAATTTCATTGAATGCCCACAAGTTCTTTTATTGTGAGAAAGGGAGAAAAGTACTTCTTTCTCTACTTTCTCCATCACATGCATAATCTTGTAAACCTCTATCATGTCACCCCCCAGTCGACGTTTCTCCAAGCTAAAGAGCCTCATGCGTTTTAACCTTTCTTCATAGGGAAAGTGTTCCAAACCTGTAATCATTCTAGTTGCCCTTTTCTGGACTTTTTCCAATGCTATAATATCTTTTTTGAGGTGCGGTGACCAGAATTGTACACAGTATTCCAAATGAGACTGCACCATCGATTCATACAGGGGCATTATGATACAGGCTGATTTGTTTTCATTTCCCTTCCTAATAATTCCCAGCATGGCGTTGGCCTTTTTTTACTGCACTTGCACACTGTCTTGACATTTTCAGTGAGTTATCTACAACAACCCCAAGATCTCTCTCTTGGTCAGTCTCTGCCAGTTCACACCCCATCAACTTGTATTTGTAGCTGGGATATTTTTGCACTTGGCCACATTGAACCTCATCTGCCATGTTGATGCCTACTCACGCAGTCTCAACAGATCCCTTTGGAGTGCCTCACAATCCTCTCTGGTTTTTACCACCCTAAACAATTTAGTGTCATCTGCAAACATAGCCACTTCACTGCTTACTCTCAACTCCAAATAATTAATGAACCAGGTAAAGAGCATGTGTCCCAATACTAAGCCCTGCGGCACCCCACTGCTCATCGTCTTCCACTGCGAAGACTGCCCATTTATACTCACTCTCTGTTTCCTATTAATTAGCCAGTTTTTGATCCACAAGAGGACTTGTTCTTTCCCTCCATGATTCTCGAGTTAATAAGGAGCCTTTGATGAGGAACTTTATCAAAAGCTTTCTGGAAGCCAAGGTAAACAACATCTATTGGGTCCCCTTTGTCCACATGTTTGTTCACCCCCTCAAAGAACTATAACAGGTTAGTGAGGCAAAATCTTCCCTTCCAGAACCCATACTGAGTCTTTCTCAATAACATGTGCTCGTCAATGTGCCTACTCATTCTGGCCTTGATAATGGTTTCTACCAACTTTCCCAGTACTGAAGTCAGACTGACTGGCCTGTAATTTCCCGGATCTCCTCTGGAACCCTTTTTAAAGATAGGGGTGACATTTGCTACCTTCCAGTCCTCAGGAGCAGAGGCAGATTTCAATGAAAGATTACATATTTTTGTCAGGAGATCTACAAGTTCACCTTTGAGTTCTTTCAGAACTCTTGGATGTATGCCATCCAGACCTGGTTATTTATTAGTTTTTAATTCATCAATCAGTTGTAGGACCTCCTTTCTTGTCACCTCAATCTGACTCAGTTATACACCCCTTCCAAAATTAGTGGTTCTGGAGCGGGCAAACACTTCTCATCTTCCACAGTGAAGACGGAGGCAAAAAATGCATTCAGCTTCTCAGCCATTTCCCTATCCTCCTTCAGTAATCCTTTTACCCCTTGGTCATCCAAAGGCCCCGCTGCCTCCCTGGTTGGTTTCCTGCTTCTAATATATTTGAAGAAATTTTTATTGTTGGTCTTTATGTTTTTTGCAGTATGCTCCTCATAGTCCCTTTTTGCCTGCCTGATCACAGTCTTGCATTTCATTTGCCGCAGCCTGTGTTCCCTTTTATTAATCTCACTTGGACTAGCTTTCCACTGCTTAAAGGAATCCATCTTACCTTTTACAGCTTCCATTACTTTGTTTGTTAACCATACAGGCCTTTTCTTATACCTGCTTGTGCCTTTCCTAACTTGTGGTATATATTTTATCTGAGCTTCTAGGATTGTAGTTTTAAATAGCCTCCAAGCCTTCCCCAAGGGTTTTCACTGTATTTACCTTTCCTTTCAGTTTCCTCTTCACATGCCTCCTCATCTCAGAGAATTTACCCCTTTTAAAGTTAAACGTGTTTGTGCTAGTCTTTTGGGGGAAACTCCCTGTTTATACAAATGGTGAAATCAATAACGTTATGGTCACTGCTCCCAAGTAGTGCAGTCACTTTTACATCTCCCACCAAGTCTTGGACATTACTTAGGACCAAATCCAGGATTGCCTAGTAGGTTCTGTCTCCATCTGCTCCATAGCAGTCATTGAGAGCATCTAAAACGCAATCTCTTTCTCTCGACCAGAAGACATATTGACCCAATCAATCTGCGGGTTGTTAAAATCACCTATTATGAAACAGTTCTTATGTTTTGCCACTGTCTTTAATCCTTTCATCATATTATAATCGTCCTCTATCTTTTGATTTTGTGGGCGATAACAAACTCCCATACTTAAATCTCCTTTTGGGCCCTCTATTTCGACCCAAAGCATTGCTAGAAGGGAATCTAATTCTCTGAGCTCAGTCTTACTGGACTGTATACCCTCTCTGACATACAGAGCCACCCCATCTCCAACCCTTCCCTCCCTATCCTTCCGATATAACTTATATTCAGGAATCACCGTGTCCCACTGTTTCTCCTCATTCCACCAAGTTTCTGAAATTCCCACAATGTCTGTTTCCCCCCAACACTAAACATTCCAACTCACCAATTTTACTTTGAACACTTCTAGCATTTGTATACAAACATCTATAATTTCCCAGGCAAGTTAGGCCCGCAACCTTCCTCCTGCTGCCTCGAGACTTTGGCAGACACTCCATACTGTTTGTCACCATCTCAGTGGACAACTCTGATCCATTACCCGGTAGAAAAGTAACCACTAACCCTTCATCTCTTTGAGATGAGTCCTCCGAAACCAGAGACATTTCATCTCCTGTCTGCTTTCCCCCAAGATTTAGTTTGAAAACTGCTCTGCCATCTTTTTGATTTTAAGCGCCAGCAGCCCAGTTCCATCTGGGGACAAGTGGAGACTGTCTTTTTTGTACAGCTCCTGCTTGTTCCAGAAAGCATCCCAGTGCCTAACAAAGTTAAACCCTTCCTCCCTACACCATCGTCTCATCCACACATTGAGACTTCTAATTTGTGCCTGTCTCTCCAGCCCTGCTCGTGGAACAGGTAGCACTTCTGAGAAGGCTACCTTGGAGGTCCTGGCCTTAAGTTTCCTACATAGCAGCCTAAATTTTTCCTCTAGGACCTCACGACTGCATTTCCCCACATCGTTGGTGCCAACATACAGCACGACCACTGGCTCCTCCCCAGCACTGTCTATCAGCCTATCTGCAACACGTGTAATGTCCGCTACCTTCGCACCTGGCAGGCAAGTCACCATACTGTCAGTACGTGGCTTTGCCAACCAGCTTACCTACTTGCCTAAGGATCAAATCACCAACTACAAAGAACCCCCCTCTCTCTCCCTGCCCAGGGATGGTTCCTTGGCGCGAAAGGTTACCCGCTCACCAACTGAAGAAAAGGTCCCTTCTGAGGGCGCATTCCCCTCATCCTCAGCACGGTGCCCTGTTCCCTCTCGACTCTCATGCTCCCTGGCAGCAACGGGGCTGCTATGTTCAGAGTGGGGCTCATGTAATACATCCCCGAGAGTCTTCTCTGAGTGCCTAACTGACTGTCTCTGCTTCTTCATGTCAGTCACCTTGGCCTCAAGAGTACAAACTCGATTCCTGAGGACCAGGAGCTCCTTACATCGAGCACACACCCAAGACTTCTGGAGAGCCAGTTTGGTGTAGTGGTTAAGTGTGCGGACTCTTATCTGGGAGAACCGGGTTTGATTCCCCACTCCTCTACTTGCACCTGCTGAAATGGCCTTGGGTCAGCCATAGCTCTGGCAGAGGTTGTCCTTGAAAGGGCAGCTGCTGTGAGAGCCCTCTCCAGCCCCACCCACCTCACAGGGTGTCTGTTGTGGGGGAGGAAGGTAAAGGAGATTGTGAGCCGCTCTGAGACTCTTTGGAGTGGAGGGCGGGCTATAAATCCAATATCTTCTTCTTCTTCTTCTTCTTCTTCTTCTTCTTCTTCTTCTTCTTCTTCTTCTTCTTCTTCTTCCTATGGGCAGATAGTCATACATGTGACACTCAGTGCAAAACACTGGAAAGCCCCGACCCCCCTACTGGCATTCTACCTTCATAATAGCTTTTTAAAAAATATACAGTCCCCTTTTAAATCCTGTTTTTTTATGTGACTCTCCTTCTGGAGGGTCTACTTACCTTTTTTGGGAACACAAGGAAAATAGGGATCTGGGTTCCTGGTCCTTACATAGCCCCCAGGGTAAGAGGCACAGGCCAATAGCCCTTTAGCTCTCGCCCTTCGGCTCGTGCCTCTGGCAAAAGGTGGAGCTTAATAATGCAAAGAGGGTGGGGCCTCAGTCTGCCCCAGGAACACAGCCACTCCTAATCAATCAACAACAATCACCTTCAGCCCACTCAAACCAAACAAACTGCAGTTTCCCAGCAACCACACTCAGAATTTTCAGCAATCACACAGTCACACAAACTCAGAAATTCTCAGCAACTTCCCCAGCTGTTTAGAAAGCCAAACCTCACCCTTATTGCACTTCTTATCCGCTCTCTCTCAGAGTTCTCTTTAGTTTCTGCTGTGATCCTTGTGATTTTTCTTGATGCTTTATTTTAAAAATTGCATTGCCAAATTCCACTATTTCACCTTTCCATTTTAAACAAAGCATCACAAGTTTTAAGCATGTTTGTATTTTAAGAAGACGACTACAGATTTATACCCCGCCCTTCTCTCTGATTCAGAGACTCAGAGCAGCTTACAATCTCCTATAAATAATTTATTTATTTATTTATTTATTTGTTTGTTTATTTATTTATTCATTTATTCTATGACTTGTATCCCGCCCTTCCCATAAAAATGGCTCAGGGCGGCTCACAACAAATGATAAAACAGAATTTAAATTGACATTTACATATATAAACATTTTAAAAAGTCAGAACATTTAAAACCTAAAAACCTTAAAATCTTAACATCAAATCTATACAATATAATTAGCAGGAGTCTAATAAGCTACATTTATTTCCCAGTCAGGTGTAGGCTAGCCGGAAGAGGGTTGTCTTGCAGGCCCTGCGGAACTGAGTAAGGTCCCGCAGGGCCCTCACCTCCTCCGGCAGCTGGTTCCACCATGTAGGGGCCATTATAGAAAAGGCCCTGTCTCTGGTTGTCTTAAGACGGACTTCTTTAGGCCCGGGGATGGTGAGAAGGTTTTGAGTTCCCGACCTCAGTACTCTCTGGGGAACATGTGGGGAGAGACGGTCCTTCAGGTAGGCAGGTCCCAGGCCATATAGGGCTTTAAACGTAATGACCAGCACCTTGTACCAGACTCGGTATGTTATTGGGAGCCAGTGCAGAGCCCGAAGACCCGGCCGAATGTGCCCCCATCTTGGGAGGCCCAATAACAGCCGGGCCGCAGCATTCTGCACTAGCTGCAATTTCTGAGTCCGGCACAGGGGCAGCCCCATGTAGAGGGCATTGCAGTAGTCCAACCTCGAGGTGACCGTAGCATGGATCACTTTTGCTAGGTCGTCGCGATCCAGGAAGGGAGCCAACTGCCTTGCCCGTCTAAGATGAAAAAACGTGGACTTGGCAGTGGATGCTATCTGAGCCTCCATCTTTAGGGAAGGCTCCAATAGCACCCCCAGGCTCTTGACCTTATCCGCCGCCGTCAGCGGCACACCGTCAAAAGCTGGCAAGGGGATCTCCCCCCCCCCCCCCGGTCCCCGACGACCCAAGCAAAGGACCTCTGTCTTCGCAGGATTTAATCTCAGTCCACTCAGTCTGAGCCACTCAGCCACGGCCTGTAGTGCCCAATCCAGATTTTCTGCGGCGCAGACCGGTCGGCCGTCCATAAGCAGATAAAGCTGGGTACTGGTGACACCCCAGCCCGTACCTTCGGGCAATCTGGGCAAGGGGTCGCATATAGATGTTAAATAACATCAGAGAGAGAACCGCTCCCTGGGGCACTCCGCAATCAAGTGTGCGCCTCCGGGATAGTTCCCCCCCCAATCGCGACCCTTTGTCCCCGACCTTCAAGGAAAGAGGAAAGCCACTGCAAGGCCAGCCCCTGAATCCCTGTGTCGGCGAGGCGGCAAGTCAGTAACCGATGGTCGACCATATCGAACGCCGCCGATAGGTCCAACAGCATCAGCACTGCCGAGCCACCCCGATCCAGATGCCGTTGAAGGTCATCTACCAGGGCAACCAACACCGTCTCCGTCCCATGGCCCGGGCGAAAGCCGGACTGAAGTGGGTCAAGGACGGAAGCGTCCTCCAGGGAAGTCTGTAACTGCCTCACCACTGCCCTCTCAATAAGTTTGCCCAAAAAGGGCAAATTTGAGACCGGCCTATAGTGTGCCAATTGGGCCAGATCTAGAGATGGTTTTTTTAGGAGGGGACGGACCATAGCCTCTTTAAGCGGCGCTGGAAAAAGCCCTTCCGTCAGGGATCTATTTATGATATCCCATACAGGATATCTGAGATCCCCCTGGCAAGATTTAATAAGCCAGGAAGGGCATGGGTCCAATTTACAAGTTGTTGGGCGGGCAGATAAGAGAATCCTGTCAACTTCCTCCAGGCTGAGGGGGCTGAAACCATCCAGAATATGATCCGAAGACATGCTCGGGGCCTTGGTTACGCTAACTGTCTCAAAATTTCTCCCCCCACAACAGACAACCTGTGAGGTGGGTGGGGCTGAGAGGGCTCTCACAGCAGTTGGCCTTTCAAGGACAGCTCCTGCGATAGTTATGCCTAACCCAAGGCCATTCCAGCAGGTGCAAGTGGAGGAGTGGGGAATCAAACCCAGTTCTCCCAGATAAGAGTCCATGCACTTAACCACTACACCAAATTGGCTCTCTCTTTTTTAAGTAAAACAAATCTTTGTTTATCTGTATCCTTTATAAAGTTTATCTCTCTGCTGCTTGGTATTACATTTTAGGACACACATGGCTCGACCCCACAAAATGCTATTTGTGTCGAATCCAGCCTTCATAACAAATGAGTCTGACAACCAGGTGGGGAAACATGCAGTCTCTTGGGGGTATGTTCTCACTTCTCCGCTGAGCACTGGACTCCAGATCCTGAGGTTCCAATTGGTTAATGCCCTATTGGCACAGGTGGCTTGAGGCCTGGAACAAAGCTGCCCCTTTGTGCAGGGGTGTGTGTGTGTATGATTACCCATGTGTGGCTGTGGCAGTGGGGAACAGACCCAAATTAAACTAATTTCCAGTTCTTAGTAATATTTCACTTTTATTGGAAGTGTGAACTCTTGTTCTTTTTTCCTCTAACAATTCCCCTTGGCTTTGAAGTCTTATGTCAAAAGATTTTGCCATAAAGGGTTAATGTTTACAGGGATGTCCTGAAAGGCTGCATTTTCTGTCTCATGGAACCTTATCTCTTTTCCCTCCTTCCTGTGTTTTCCCTCTCCCCTTTCCTTCTGATTCCCATGGCAATACACCTCTTGTTAGTCTTTTACGGCAGTAGCAACTATGTATCTAAAGTTGCAACCTTGGGTGGGAAATTCTACTCAAAGAATGCTTGAGAAAATAAGTTGACGTATCTCATATATGCTGGGAAAGGGGGGGAGATTGCTTAGTAGTTTACCCGATATTACTGAGAGATTTCCTGGGTCACCCCAGATCTCACTCAGACAGGATGTCTGTATCTAATAACCTGGATCTTACAATAAAAGGAGCTTTATAAAGAATAAAAGCCTTTTTATTTGGGAGAACCAGGGGGGATTGACACATAAGCTGAGAGCCACTTACCAGAAGAATCCTGGCCAATGAAAGACGCTGAAATGTGTGTGTGCATGTGTGTGATGGTTGGGTGAGGGTGATGAATAAGAAGAATTCCAGGCTCCCTAGGAAGAACTGGAATGCTTTGGTTTAAGGCAGATGAATATTCAAGTCCCATATCAGGCAGGATGCATTTGATTATGCTGGATAAAGTCTCCAAATCTTTCCTCAGCAGTGTCTGGAAAGGTTCTGCCCATGAGGTACTTTTCACTTTAGATGGTTAGAGAAATGGAGAAATGCTTCTCCCCACGCCCCCCGTTCTCTGGAGCTCTGCGTAAGAGAGGAGAGGAGACTTCACATCTGAAGGTTGAACACCCAACTTTTTTTTAGTTGAATTAGTGGGAATTATCTTAGAAAAAAATATTTTCAGCATAAAGAGGAATTTTATTTACAAGTCAGAGGAGTAGCAATGGGCTTCAGTTTTGCCCCAAGCGTTACAAACTAATTTATGGGCAAACTTGAGAGCGAGTGGATTTGTAATCCTTTCTTTGATCACATTTTGTTCTATAAATGTTACACTGATGACATATATCTGATTATGGAAAGTGAATTTACATATCTCTTTTTGAAGTGGTTAAACAATGTACCCCCCAACGTTAAGTTTTCTGGGAGTCATGACAGAAAAGCCGTGGCGTTTTTAAATACTTGGGTTTATAAGCAACAATCAGGATGCTTGGCTGTATGCGCATACCGTAAAATGACTGATAAAAATTCATTTCTCCTCTTTCATTCTTCTTACCTGGTGCACTTACAGAACAATATTTCATTTGGCCAATTTTTGAGGCTTAGACGTAATTCCATTGAGGAAGTACAATACCAGGAGGACAGCAGTTTGTTAGCTAGAGAATTTCAGAGGAGATGATGCCCACATGGAATTATAGAGAAGAGAGTGAGATCTAAGGCAAGCAGAGTTGAGTGGAAGTCATTGTTTGTACACAAAAATAGGCAGAGGGTAAACCGCATTACACTGCTTAATTCCTACTTTTCCTCAGTCTTTTCTTCTGAGAGAAATGGTGCTCAACATGGCAAAAACAGAATATATAATGAGGGTATGAAGTTCCAACCTAGGATCAGCATAGGGGTAGTACATAAACACCTAGTTTCTTTAAATGAAACGAAGTTCTCAGGGCCAGATGAACTGCATCCAAGGGTTCTAAAAGAGCTTGTGGAAGGATCTGGGTATCTTTAGCCTGGAGAGGAGGCGACTGAGAGGTGATGTGATCACCATCTTCAAGTACTTGAAGGGCTGTCATATAGAGGAGGGTGTAGAATTGTTTTCTGTGGCCCCAGAAGGTAGGACTAGAACCAATGGGTTGAAATTAAATCAAAAGAGTTTCCAGCTCAACATTAGGAAGAACTTCCTGACAGTTAGAGCGGTTCCTCAGTGAAACTGGCTTCCTTGGGAGGTGGTGGGCTCTCCTTCCTTGGAGGTTTTTAAACAGAGGCTAGATGGCCATCTGACAGCAATGAAGATTTTGTGAATTTAGGGGGAGGTATTTGTGAGTTTCCTGCATTGTGCAGGGTGTTGGACTAGATGACCCTGGAGGTCCCATCCAACTCTATGATTCTATGAACAATGGTAATTTTAAAAAATAAATATTTTAAAATGCTTACCAATTAAAAAAAATCAGTCAGTTCAAAGCAATAGCCATTTTTGAGAATAAGAATTATTTGGCAGAACCTCAAATTCCATCAGATATTCAAATATACAATACCATGTCTGCATAAGCTTTTCTACTGAGTTATTTTAGGTTGGCATCTCTAAGTTAATCACAATTTTGTGTATTATTATATAATCCCAAAGTTGTGTTCTCCAATAATATACTGTAGGGATAGGACCATTTATTTCCAATTTAATGCAATTTTGACACGTGAAGCTACTAACAATAGCGAGATTACTTCTAATTCTATTTTTGTGCCAGTAGAAGAAGGCCAACAATCTAAAAGTTCTATTCCTAGGAAAAAAAGGTAGCTCTTGTTTCGTCATCTGTTGGATTTCTCTAAATGTGCCCTTCCAGTAATTCTTAGTGGTTCGACAAGACCAGGGGTCCCCAACGCCTGGGTTGTGTACCGGTACTGGTCCGTGGCCTGTTAGCAACCAGACTTTGAGTTGTGTAATTATTTCATTATATATTACAATATAGTAATAATAGTATCCTGCTCTCCTGTCCAAATCTCAGAGTCTCAGAGCGGTCACAATCTCATTTACCTTCCTTTCCCACAACAGACACCCTGTGAGGTAGGTGGGGCTGAAAGAGCTCTCACAGAAGCTGCCCTTTCAAGTACAACTCTGCAAGTGCTATGGCTGACCCAAGGCCATTCCAGCAGCTGCAAGTGGAGGAGAGAGGAATCAAACTCGGTTCTCCCAGATAACCACTGAACCACTACACCAAACTAATAAAAATGAAGTGCACAATTGTGTCATCCGAAAACCATCATCCCCTGGTCCATGGAAAAATTGCCTCCCACACAACCGGTCCCTCGTGTCAAAAAGGTTGGGAGCCACTGCGCAAGACCACCAACAATGCAATAAATCAGCAATGTTACCACACTTTCCCCACCAATATTTAAATATTTCCCCACCTTGTAGGAGTATAATGCCATAGTAAATATAATTTAAAACTTTGGTAACAAATGTGAAAAATCTTTGAGCTAAAGTTATTTGAAGTCCATGTTACCTCCCAGTCTTTTTCCTCTATTCCAGGGGTGGCCAATGGTAGCTCTCCAGATGTTTTTTGCCTACAACTCCCATCAGTCCCAGCCATTGGGCATGCTAGCTGGGGCTGATGGGAGTTGTAGGCAAAAAAATCTGGCGAGCTACTGTTGACAACCCCTGCTCTATTCTATTACTACAGTCTAAAGCAGGTGTGTCAAACATGCAGCCCAGGGGCTGAATCAGGACCCCAGAGGGCTCCTATCAGGCCCCTGAGCAACTGTTTCTTGTCTGCTTCCTTCTCTTTCTCTCTCTCTCTCTCTTGCTTCCTTCTGCATCTCAGCTTGCTTTGCAAGGTTTGCTCAAAGCAAAACCTCGATTTTCTCCGTTTGTTGAGGCTTCTTCCCCTCCTGGTCCCCTAGGGAGGGAGGGAAAGAGCCAGAGCTTCCTTTGCCTGACAGCAAACAATAGAAATGGCAAAAGCCATTCAGAAACTGACTGGGGGAATTTTGTGGCGTCCTTCACTTTCTCTAACAGTCCCCAAAATATGATGCTTGTTGCAAAGAGCTCTTGTTTTAGTTGCCTGTGCTCTGTTCCACTTACTGAAACTAGGATTTCTGTTTCCAGGAGGGAACCATGATTGATTAATAAACCACAAAAAGAGTGAGATTTTTGGGGCCAATCGGTGTATCTTTTTATCCCAGGCATTTAGCATATTAATAGATCTTTTTATTTATAGATGGTTGATGTTTAGCATCCATCCAGCAAATCTCTGGTCAAGTGTAGGGATATATGCTAGACACGTTATCCAGTTAATAGTTCCATAATGTTACTTAAAGAAAAAAAGGCCTGCATTTGCACAGCGTCATAAATTGCTGGCCCTGTTTTTTTTGGGGGGGGGGGCGGCTTTTCCTCGCTCCCTGGCCTGGATGTTGGGTGACTTAGGCACAGTTTTGTGCATTAAAAACTAGCCAAGTTCTACAGAAGGGAGATAAAGGAGCAATGGCTCTTTCTCTTTCCTGAAAACTTTCTGGTCTCAGCATTTGCCGCCAAGAGGAAGGATGACATCCCAGGACTTGATGCCCCCCATTCTGCGGAGCCAGAGACTGAACATAAGAACATAAGAGAAGCCATGTTAGATCAGGCCAATGGCCCATCCAGTCCAACACTCTGTGTCACATAGTGGCAAAAAAAAATTATATATATATACACACACATATACACACTGTGGCTAATAGCCACTGATGGACCTCTGCTCCATATTTTTATCTAACCCCCTCTTGAAGGTGGCTATGCTTGTGGCCGCCACCACCTCCTGTGGCAGTGAATTCCACATGTTAATCACCCTTTGGGTGAAGAAATACTTCCTTTTATCCGTTTAACCTGTCTGCTCAGCAATTTCATCGAACGCCCATGAGTTCTTGTATTGTGAGAAAGATCTTCCCTTCCAGAACCCATACTGAGTCTTTCTCAATAACATGTGCTCGTCAATGTGCCTACTCATTCTGGCCTTGATAATGGTTTCTACCAACTTTCCCAGTACTGAAGTCAGACTGACTGGCCTGTAATTTCCCGGATCTCCTCTGGAACCCTTTTTAAAGATGGGGGTGGCATTTGCTACCTTCCAGTCCTCTGGAATGGAGGCAGATTTCAATGAAAGATTACAGATTTTTGTTAGAAGATCCACAAGTTTAACTTTGAGTTCTTTCAGAACTCTCGGATGTATGCCATCCGGACCCGGTGACTTATTAGTTTTTAATTTGTCTATCAGTTGTAGGACCTCCTCTTTTGTCACCTCAATCTGACTCAGGTCTTTCAACACCCCTTCCAAAATTAGTGGTTCTGGGGCGGGCAAAAAGTTCTCATCTTCCACAGCGAAGACGGAGGCAAAAAATGCATTCAGCTTCTCAGCCATTTCTCTATCCTCCAGTAATCCTTTTACCCCATGGTCATCCAAGGGCCCCACTGCCTCCCTTGCTGGTTTCCTGCTTCTAATATATTTGAAGAAATTTTTATTGTTGGTCTTTGGTTTTTGCAATATGCTCCTCATAGTCCCTTTTTGCCTGCCTGATCACAGTCTTGGATTTGATTTCCACAGCCTGTATTCCCTTTTATTAATCTCATTTGGACTGGTTTTCCACCGCTTAAAGGAGTCCTTCTTACCTTTTACAGCTTCTATTACTTTGTTTGTTAACCATGCAGGCCTTTTCTTATGACTGTTTGTGCCTTTCCTAAGATTGACTTCTCTCTCCTGCTGGGAGTTCAGATGCGCCTCCTTGGCAGGCAGGCTTCCATGCTGAGTGAGGGTCCAGGCCTTCTGCTGACTCGAGCTCTGCTAATCCAAGAGCTAGGCTTTCCGCATGGTCCCTGACAATCCCTGGCTGCTGTGGCAGTTAAAGTAGCAACTGAAAAATAACAACAGAAGCATCATTTCCTACATGATTGAAATGATTGAAATAAATGAAGCCAGGATTATTTCAGGGCTCCAGGACAGAGCTGCGGCTTCTGGATAGTGGAACCAGCTGGAATCCATTCTGGTGTTTGCTGGGAACATCAAAGTGTCCCTTTCCTCCTGAAAGCCGGGCCCCCCCACAGGTGCTCCGAGCCCAGAACAGACCTCTGGATGCAGGGAAAGCAACTGCCCTTGTCCCTTGTGCTCAGGCTTCCCGGAAGCATCTGCCTGGTGGGCATGGGCTGCTGGAGTGGTACATCCTTGGCCTGATCCAGTAGCATGGGCAGTGTAGTGTGAGGGCCTGAACTGGAGGTTCCCCAAAAGCTTGGGATGTACAGTTCCCTAGAAGCAAGGACCATTCTCCAGGCCCCTGACCTGGCAGTGACCAGTGAGAGACAGCTTAGAGCAGGGGTGTCAAACATACAGCCCATGGGCTGGAACCAGCCCCCATAGGTCTCCTCTCCTGCCCGCAAGCAAGCGGCTGTCTCCTACTTTCTCCTCTGAAGCAGCTGCTGTATTGCAGCTTGCTTCGCCAGACTGCCTGAATCATGCCCAGCAGAAATGCCAAGCCTAGCCCAGCTTCCCTCCGTGGGGTGAGGCAGGCGGGGAGAAAGAGCCCTGAATCAGGTGGAGGAGGGAGAGCAAACCCAGCCCAGCTCCCCTTGTTGGCTGAAGCTCCTCCCCGCCCACCAGGAGGAAGGGAGGAGGGAAGAGCCCCAGGACTTGTTTTACCTGATTGCCTCAATCACAGAGGAGAGATGGAAAGCACCTTTAAGACCAACAAAGTTTTACTCCAGGTATGAGCTTTTGTGTGCCTTGCATTCTGAACAGGCCAGCCTTGTGCCCAGAAGCAAAATAAATAAATACATAAAATGATCACTAGAGGGAGGGGGTCAAGAGTGATTGTTGTGGGCCACCTCAAATGATGGTTTTTCACTACTGATGCTGCATTTGTACCCAGCAGAGCTGTTCTTATGCCAGGTAACCTTGCCTGGTTCTGTGCCATTTGGCGAGGGGTAGTTGTAATGATGCACCAGCATGCCAAGGTTGTGTCTCTTTGAAAGTGAATCTGAAGGACGTGCATCATCATCAGCTTTGTTTTGTTGTGTTTCGCATTTATGGTGGATGTTTTATGCCGTTTTCCACATCTGATGCCCAGAGAAGCCTTCTCCCGCCTGCTGGTGGAAGGAACACTGCCTGGAGAGGGAGGGATGTTGGGGGGGGGGGGGTCAGTGTTTCTGCACATCAGCAGCTTGATCAGGTGTTGCCACTGTTCTGCTCAAGTAGCATATAGTAGAAAGAAATTCACACACACAACCCTGGAAATTAAGTGCCTGTTTGTCATACCTGTGCTGATGCAAAACTGGTGTAGAGGGCCTCTGCCTTCTGGATGCCCAAAGGTTAGACCTGCGCTCTTTAACGTGTCTGTGTTCTCCTAGTCAAGAGTCCACAGGTTGTTGTAAGCAAGTAAGCAAGTGGTCTGTAAGCAAGTAACTGCACAGACCGGTGCAAATGCAGTTCAGCGCTGCCTCCACAGACTTGCAGGCAACAAACACAGTATTAGTAATTTTGCTGGGAAGGGAGATGTTTTGTTTGTCATTCTCTTTTTAAATGCCTTCCTGGCAATATATAAACTGCATGTTGCCAATTTGAAAACCAATCCAATCTTGTTTGTGGATGGTCCCTGTAGTTGCTGCAGGGCTTGTGTGCAGGATGCTTTTTGGCCATTATCTTATGTCCTTATCACAAGCATGGAGAGCTTCAATGAGGGACTTGATAAACATATGGAGCAGAGGCCCATCAGTGGCTGTTGGCTGCAACAAATGGACAGAACACCCTGACTGGGTTGCAGGGATGCTCTGCCTGTCTTCTTGGTGCTTGGGGGGCAACCATGGGAGGGCTTCTGGCCCCACTGGTTGGCCTCCTGATGGCCCCTGTTTTTTGACCACTGTATGACAGAGTGTTGGATTGGGTGGGCTTTTGGCCTGCTCCAACATCTCGCACAGATCAGGCCTTCAAGTATTTGACTGTGCCAAGCTGGATCACGTCATTGTTGCTCACGTGGAGCTCCTTCCGTGTAGTTTCCTGTCTCGCTCCCTGAGCCCGAGAGTGGGCCAGATTTTTTATTTAATTTATTTACCTTAGATTTCTATCCCGCCCTCTCCACGAGCGGACTCAGGGAGGCTAACAGCATTTATATTTACAATTTAAAAACCAATAAAATACAGTTACAATTTTAAAACCATTATGTGGTGCTGTACTCGCTTATATTGTTCTTTTTCTCTGATGGTGATCATGTAGTATCGTAGCTCTATAATGATGTGGGGTGGCAGTCCTCTCCTGGTTAGATATTAAAGGCCTGTTGGAACAGTTCAGTTTTGCAGGCCCTGCGGAAAGCAGAGAGATCCCGCAGGGCCCTTATGGCCTCCGGGAGAGCATTCCACATTTCTGGTGCTGCCACTGAGAAGGCCCTAGCCCGTGTAGAGCATAGCTTAGCCTCCTTTGGTCTAGGGACGGACAGTAGATTTTGTGTCCCTGAATGCAGTGCTCTCTGGGGAACATACGGAGAAAGGCGGTCCCATAGATAGACAGGCCCCCAACCATAAAGGGCTTTAAAGGTCAATACCAACACCTTGAGGCGGACTCAGAACACAATAGGTAGCCAGTGCTGCTCTTTCAGCACTAGTTGAATCTGCCCCCATCAAGGAAGTCGCATTAACAGCCGTGCCGCAGCGTTCTGCACTAGCTGTAGTTTCCGAGTCAGGGTCAAGGGTAGCCCCATGTAGAGAGCATTACAGTGATCTTTTCTCGAGGTGACCGTAGCAAGGATCACCATTGCTAAGTCGTCATGCTCCAAGAAAGGGGCCAACTGCCGCACCCGTCGAAGATGAAAAAAGGCGGATCTAGTGGTGGCTGCTACCTGAGTCTCCATTGTAAGAGAGGGCTCCAGGAGCACACCTAAGCTCTTGACCTTAGGGGCCGGTATCAGCGGCACCCCGTCAAGATGGACTTGGGAGGGTCCGGGGCTACAGATGAGTTCTTTGCAGTTCTTTGTGGGGAGGGTGTGTGGCTCAGCATGTTTTGTGCTCTGTTCCCATATTGCTCCGTGTGGGTGGCACATGTGCCCAGCAGCTGGTCTTGGTCCCAGTGGGGGTGGCAGATTTCTCTTCCTGCTCTCCAGAATGGCCCCAGTTACTAGCTCAAAAATTGCTGATGTATGATTATGAGCAAGTCAGATCTGTGGAATTTCTCTTCTTGAGTAATGTGAACATTGCCATTACTTCATACAGTCAGTGCGCTTTTATTCATCACAAAGGATTATGTTCCAATTCTGTGTTGCAACTAATGGCTGAGGCTCCACTCAGATGTATCACTGGCCATGTTATTTTTTTCATTGCTGTCATGTTTTCAACTCTGCATCTGATTAGACTAATGATTGATGTCTCTGTTGCTGGAGCCCAGTGCAGGCTCTCTCCTCAGCTGCAATAACAGACAGCATAAAAACAGCCTCCCCCTTTTGATGGATGAAATCAGTGGAAACTGTGGCCACCGTCGCCTGTCAGGGCTACAGAAGAAGCATGTTCTGCATTTGCTGTATGACTTCCTCACAAAGAGCAAGTGACAGAAGCGCCTGCCCTGTGAGGGGCATTTGTGGGGTTTCTTTACACTGCCCTCCTCCGTGACCACAGGCCAAGCGGAGCTCTGCTGGGGGGGCCTGGGGCTGGCTGGCTGGCTGACAGGCAGGGGAGAGGCCGGGGCAGGCAGCAGATGTCAAGCAGCAAATTGTCCGTGTGGTGTGGGAGAAGCTCTTGGCCCACGTAGGGTTGCCCACCCCAGGTTAAGAACATAAGAGAAGCCATGTTGGATCAGGCCAATGACACATGCAGTCCAACACTCTGTGCCACACAGTGACCAAAAAAACCCCAAGTGCCATCAAGAGGTCCACCAGTGGGGCTAGAAGCCCTTTCACTGCCCCCCCTCCAAGCACAAGAATACAGAGCATCACTGCCCCATATAGAGAGTTCCAACAATACGCTGTGGCTAATAGCCACTGATGGACCTCTGCTCCATATGTTTATCCATTCCCCTCTAGAAGCTGTCTATGCTTGCAGCCGCCACCACCTCCTGTGGCACTGAATTCCACGTATTGATCATCCTTTGGGTGAAGGACTTCCTTTTATCAGTTCTAACCCGACTGCTCAGCAATTTCATTGAATGCCCACGAGGTCTTGTATTGTGAAGAAGGGAGCAAAGTGCTTCTTTCTCTACCTTCTCTAACCCATGCAGGATCTTGTAAACCTCGCTCATGTTCAAATGCCTGGAGATTGGGGTGGGGGGGCCAGGTGTGTGTGTGGGGGTGGGACTCATTGAGGTACAATGCCACAGAGCCCACCCTTCAAAGCAGCTGTTTTCTGACCTGTGTAATCTGGAGGTCAGCTGCGTTTCTGGGAGATGGCCAGGCCTCACCTAGAAGTCCTCTGGTCTAGATCCAAGCCTGCCTAGGAGACAGGGCTACTCATGCCAAAGAGACCGTGAAGAGAAGCTTAGTCATGAAGGTCCACGGCCAGTCTGAGCACCAGGAAGTCAGGCAGGCAAAGAGGCCTCTTCTTTTGCGGGAACATTTGCAGCTGCATTTGAAGCAGCACATGTCCTTGATCCCCTCAAAACCTATCTCAATGAAGCTGATGGCTGCCTTCAGCAACCATTCTGGACTGTCAAAAAGCAAAAACATGTTCAAAGCGAATGTGTTGCAAGCCTGGCTTTCCTTCCTCCTCCTCCTGGTCACCTGAGCTGTCTGCACGTGTGCAGACCCTAACCTTAACCCCAACCCTAACCACCACCACCCCCGAGTCACGATTCCATGTCTGGAGCAACCTCAAGTTCAGCATCCTGGTTTGTGGGAAGAAAATGAACTGTGATTAAACCGCATGCCTGCGGTCATCCCTCACAGGGAATCAGAGTTGGTTTTTTGGCTGTGATTCTCCACAGGAGAAAGGATGTGGCAGAAGCAGGCAGGCCAGCTGGCCAATCATGCGCACATTTCTACAGATCCAGCGGGACATCTGAAAGGAGCTTGTCTGTGCTTTGGTGGCCAACTGAAGAACAGGCACTGAGAAACTGTTACTGAGAAAAATAGATGAGTTCTAAAGAAAGGGAATATTTAAGAAATGAAGAAAACAACTACAAATAATATTTCAGTTGTCGAAATAGTAATTGATGCTTTATTTTCCCTAGAAGAACTTCCTTAAACTTAATTTTTAACACAGAGATACGCACACAATCCTTACATTTTAAAGAGTTTGTAAGACATGTCCCTTCTGAAGGAACAAGAAAAACATCTGCTTTTGAAACAGCCATTACATATAGAAATTAAATTATAATTATCTGCTTTTATATGTTTAATATGAAGCATTCACTAGTTTTTAAATTCATAATAGCAATGCAACTTCCTTTCCCAACCAAAATAAAAGTGCTTCCATGCATAACCTTCTCAACTTGGTTGATTTAACCATTCATGCTTTTTGCTTGCTTCCTTGTTTATTTATTTATTTGTTTATGTGATTACTAGTCCACCCTATCCTGTGAGCGAGCTCATGGCGGATCACAACACATTTAAACAATAATAATAAGCAATAAAATTAGAAGTGAATAAACAAAGCAATAAAATTACTCCATTTCAGGTGGAAGACAATCAGGCTATTGTGCAAACAGAGCTGGAACCAATGATGTTCCAATAGCCTGATAGATGACTGAATGCTGTGACAAGGAGGCCAGACTCAATGTACTACGGGCGTCCGCTGCCTCACTTGAAGACCTGGCGAAACAGCTCCATTTTACAGGCCCTACAAAAAAGTAGTAAATCAGGTAGAGCTCTAATCTCCAATGGAAGCATGTTCCACCAGGCCGGAGCCAGGGCAGAAAAAGCCCTGGTTCTAGTCAAAGCAAGACAGACATCCATCGGGCCAGGGACAACCAGCAGATGGTGATTAGCTAAGCGTAAAGTCCTTCGGGGCTAATATGGGGAGAGGCGGTCCCTCAGCTATGTTGGTCCCAGGCCACACAGGGCTTTAAATGAGTACCAAAACCTTGAAGCGAATCCGGTACTCAGTAGGTAGCCAATGCAATTGGTGCAGCACTGGCTGTATGCTTGCCCATGCAGGCAATGCAGTTAGCAAATGCACCACTGCATTTTGCACCAACTGGAGTTTCCAGATTAGTCTCAAGGGCAAGTGTGAGTAATCCAACCTGGAAGTGACATGGGTAGCTGTAGCCAAGTCCTGAGGGAAGAGTTAGCGTGCTAGCTGCCTGATCTGCCAAAGATGGTTGAAGGCAGATCTGGCAACTGCAGTGACCTGGGCCTCCATAGAAAGGAAGGCATCCAAAGTCACTCCCAAGCTCTTCATTTTAATTAATTTTAATAATTTATAACTGTTTTAATTATGTTTTTATGTTTTTATTATGTAAAACCGATGTAATGTATCATTATGTTGTGAGCCGCCCTGAGCCCGCTCCGGCGGGGAGGGCGGGATAGAAATAAAAAATTATTATTATTATTATTATTATTCATTTTCTGGGCCGGCATAAGTAACATACCGGCCACGTCTGGGAGCCGGATACCCAACTCTACTGCACCCTGGCCAAGTACAGGACCTCCATTTTAGTTGGATTAAGCTTCATTCGGCTCTGTTGCAACCACCCAGCCATGGCTCCCATAGCTTTAGCCAGGTGATCTGGGGCAGAGTCCATCAACAGATAGAGCTGGGTGTCATCCACATATTGGTGACAACCCAGCCCAAAATCTTGGCAAGAAGGTGCATATAGATGTTGAACATCATTGATGAAAGAATTGCCCCCTGAAAGACACCACACACAAGTGGATGTGATGAGGAAATCTGCTCACCAAATGCCACCCTCTGTCCCCGACCATGGAGAAAGGAGGAGAACCACTGTAAGGCAATCCCCTGAACTCCAGTGTTGGTGAGGCGATGGGTCATAAGATCGTAATCGACTGTGTCAAATGCTGCTGAAAGATCGAGAAGCAACAGCAGTGCTGACCCGCCTCAATCCAGATGCCTCCAAAGGTCATCTGTAAGAGCAACCAGTATAGTCTCTGTCCCATGGCCAGGGAGGAAGCTGGTCTGGAATGGATCAAGAATAGATGCATCCTTCAGAAAAACCTAAAACTGCTCCGCCACTGCTTTCTCAACCACCTTACCCAGGAACGGAAGGTTTGAGACTGGGTGGTAGTTGGCCAAGACCGCAGGGTCCAATGTTGGTTTCTTTAAAAGCAGGCAGATTACCACATCTTTTAGCCCCTCTGGGAAAATTTGTCTTTTTACCCTGCTTCTTTGCACAAAATTGCATCCCTACCTCCCATGGTTTCATTGGAAAATTACTTTGCACTAACCAGTTTTTTATTGCAACTTGAACCCATGTTTATATTTCCTGGGTAATTACAACAGACTGATTCTTGAGAGAACTAGAATAGGGAAGAGGTAGTGTTGCCAAGTCCAATTCAAGAAATACCTGGGGACTTTGGGGTGGAGCCAGGAGCAAGGGTATGACAAGCACAGATAAACTCCAAAGGGAGTTCTGGCCATCACATTTAAAGGGACTGCACATGGTTTAAATACCTTCCCTCCATTTGGAAATAATGAAGGATCGGGGCACCTTCCTTTGAGGCTCATAGAATTGCACCCCCTAGTCCAATCTTTTTGAAACTTGGAGGGTGTTTTGAGGAGAGGCACTTGATGCTATGCTGCAGATTTGGTGCATCTACCTCAAAAAACAGCCTCCCCAGAGCCCAGATATCCATGGATCAATTTTCTGTTATACCCTATGGGAATCAGTCTCCATAGGGAATAATGGAATGCACAGCAGACTGCACATGGTTCTTCCCCACCCCCACCCCCCATTTTCCCAGAGGGGCTAAAGGATGTGGTAATCTGCCTGCTTTTAAAGAAACCAACATTGGAACCTGCGATCTTGGCCAACTACCACCCAGTCTCAACCCCCCACCCCTGGCACTTTCTGATGGCCCTGAAGTGGGGGGAGGTCCTCCAAGCTGGGGGTTCCCTGCCCCCACCTGGGGATTGGCAGCCCTAGGAAGAGGCCAGGACTGAATGGGGGAGAGCTGGGGAAGGTCTTGTCATCCACTTGGGCCAATGCCATTCTCCTCTGCAGCTGCTCAGTAGGAACTGGAGGTCTTCATAACAGAAACGCCTCTTATTTATTTTATTTATTTATTTTATTCAATTTATATCCCGCCCTACCCCACCGAGGTGGGCTCAGGGCGGCTTACAACATAAAAACCAACAGAATCCATTTAAATACATTCATGATAGATTAATAATTATAATTATACAATAAAATATATAAAATACATATAGAATACATAAAAACACATAAAACTTACTACAATATGTACTATGCTAACCTTCCTTAAATCAATTCTTCAATATTCCAGTATTAAATAATCTGGTGTTATAGATTGGAGTGTTCAGGCATTCTGATAGCAATTAATTATATGCCAGCCGGAAGAGGACTGTTTTGCAGGCCCTGCGGAACTGTTCAAGGCTCCGCAGGGCCCTCACCTCTTCCGGGAGCTGATTCCACCAACAGGGAGCTGCAATCGAGAAGGCCCTGTCTCTGGTCACTTTCAGACGGGCCTCCTTTGGCCCAGGGATTGTAAGGAGGTTTTGGGACCCCGATCTCAGCACTCTCTGCGGAACATGTGGGGAGAGACGGTCCCTAAGGTAGGCAGGTCCCAGGCCATAAAGGGCTTTAAAGGTCATAACCAGCACCTTGTACCAAACTCGATATGTTATCAGCAGCCAGTGCAGTCCCCGAAGCCCCGGCTGAATGTGCTCCCATCTAGGGAGCCCTAATAACAGCCGGGCAGCGGCATTCTGCACTAGCTGCAACTTCCGGTTTCGGCACAGGGGAAGCCCCATGTAGAGGGCATTGCAGTAGTCTAACCTCGAGGTGACCGTTGCATGGATCACTGTTGCATGGATCACTCTTGAGTTATTCTGAGGCTGAAAGGCCCCTGTGAGAGAGGGAGGGCGGGAGAAACACAGTAGAGACGTAAACTTTAAGAATGGAATGGAAAGCAAACCTTGCTGTTTAAGTGCAGCAATGATTGTCCAACTACATCAACTAGAGTGATCATGGGAGTTTTCAGTTACCTGGACATCTGTTGGAAGTCCAACTCTGCTAAAAATGAAACGTCAAATAGATTCCTGACTTGTCTTGCTGACAACTTCCTTTTCCAGAAAGTGAAGACGGAAACAAGGGGATCTGCTATCTTGGATTTGATTCTCACCAACAAGGAAGAATTGATTGAAGAAGTGGAAAAAGTGGGCACCCTGGGCAGTAGTGACCATGTGATTCTGGAATTTACAGTCTTAGCGAAGGGAAAAGCTATACGTAGTCAGACTTATAGGTTGGACTTCAGAAAGGCAAACTTCGATACACTTAGAACTATCCCATGGTCAGAAATACTTAGGAGGAACGGGGTTCAGGAGGGGTGGGAGCAGTGTTCCCTCTAAGCTGAGTTAGCGTTAGCCAGCTCACAGATTTTTAGCCTCCAGCTCACACATTTTTGTCTTAGCACAGGAAGGATGACCCCAGAGCACAATAATTTACACAGTAGCTCACAACATTAATGTCGGTAGCTCACAGCTTTAATACCAGTAGCTCACAAAGTAGAATTTTAGCTCACAAGACTCTGCAGCTTAGAGGGAACATTGAGTGAGAGTTCTCAAAAGCGAAATACTGAAAGCGCAATCACAGCCTAGAAAAAGCCAAAAGAAGCCGAAGTGGCTCCATAAACAGCTCTCTAAAGACTTGAGAAATAAAAAAGACTTCTTTAGGAAATGGAAGGAGGGCCTTATAGCCAAGGATGAATATAAACAAATCACCAGTGCTTGTAGAGAAAAAGTTAGGAAAGCTAAAGCTCAGTATGAGCTTAAGCTGGCCAAAGATACTAAAAACAAAAAAAAGTGTTCTTTTCTTATGTTCAGAGTAAGAAAAAGAGCAAGGACATGGTAAGCCCATTGCGAAGGAAGGGAAGTGAAATTGTAACAGGTAATGAAGAGAGGGCAGAACTGCTCAATTCCTACTTTTCCTCAGTCTTCTCTTCTGAGGGAAACGGTGCTCAACATGGCAAAAACCGAATATATAATGAGGGTATAAAGTTCCAACCTAGGATCAGCATAGGGGTAGTACATAAACACTTAGTTTCTTTAAATGAAACAAAGTCCTCAGGGCCAGATGAACTGCATCCAAGGGTTCTAAAAGAGCTTGCGGATGTAATTTCTGAGCCTCTGGCTATTATTTTTGAGAATTCTTGGAGAACAGGAGAGGTGCCAGAAGATTGGAGGCAGGCAAATATTGTCCCCATCTTCAAGAAGAAGAAAAAGAAGGATCCAGGTAACTACCAACCCGTCAGCTTGACGTCTATACCTGGAAAAGTTTTAGAACAAATCATCAAACAGTTGGTCCTGGAACATTTAGAAAGGGTCTGTGGTTACTAAGAGCCTGTATGGGTTTCTCAGGAACAAGTCATGTCAGACTAACCTGATCTCTTTTTTTGCGAAAGTGAGTACCTTGCTGGATCGGGGAAACATTGTAGACATCGTTTATCTTGATTTCAGTAAGGCTTTTGATAAGGTTCCTTGTTGACAAGTTGGTAAATGTGGTTCAGATCCTGTTACTGTTAGGTGAATCTGTAACTGGTTGACAGATTGCACTCAAAGAGTGCTTGTGAATGGTTCTTCATCCTCTTGGAGAGGAGTGACAAGTGGGGTACTTCAAGGATCTGTCCTGGAACCTGTTTTGTTCAACATCTTTATCAATGATTTGGATGAAGGAAAGAGGGAATGCTTATTAAATTTGCCAATGATACTAAATTGGGAGGGGTTGCAAATACAGCAGAAGACAGGAAAAGGATAGAGAATTACCTTGACAAGCTGGAAAACTGGGCTAAAACCAGTAAAATGAATTTTAACAGGGATAAATGTAAAGTTCTGCATTTTGGTAGAAAAAATCTAATGCATGATTATAGGATGGGGGAGACTTGTCTTAGCAGTAGTATGTGCAAAAGGGATTGAAGGGTCTTGGTGGACCATACGCTGAACATGAGTCAACAGTGTAATGTGGTGGCTAAAAAGGCAAATGCAGTTGTGGGCTGTATCAACAGAATTATAGTGACATGATGGTACTGCTTTGCTCTGGTAAGACCTCACCTGGAGAATTGTGTTCAGTTTTGGGCACCGCATCTGAAGAAGGATATAGACAAGCTGGAAAGAGTCCTGAGGAGGGTGACGAAGATGGTGAGGGGTCTGGAGATCAAGTCCTATGAGGAAAGGTTGAAGGAACTGGGAATGTTTAGCCTGGAGAGGAGGCGACTGAGAGGTGATAGGATCACCATCTTCAAGTACTTGAAGTGCTGTCATATAGAGGATAGTGTGGAATTGTTTTCTGTGGCCCCAGAAGGTAGGACCAGAACCAATGGGTTGAAAGTAAATCAAAAAGAGTTTCCGGCTCAACATTAGGAAGAACTTCCTGACCGTTAGAGCGATTCCTCAGTGGAACAGGCTTCCTCGGGAGGTGGTGGGCTCTCCTTCCTTGGAGGTTTTTAAACAGAGGCTAGATGGCCATCTGACAGCAATGAAGATCCTGTGAATTTAGGGGGAGGTGTTTGTGAGTTTCCTGCATCGTGCAGGGGGTTGGACTAGATGACCCTAGAGGTCCCTTCCAACTTTATGATTCTGTGATTCTGTTTTGATCTAATGAATGTTCATTGGAGTTAAAATAAAGATGGTTCTTCACTTCCTCTGTTTGACAGGTGCTTCTGAGGTTGCTCATGCAGGGGGGACTGCAAGTTGTCTGGTTATTTGAACTAATATTTCAGCTGGTTTTCAAATGCAAAAGCTGGTAGTAGTTAGCATTCTGGTTTAGTACAGTAACAGTGAAACCAAGTGGCCTTGACACTGGTGAGAATAAACCTGCCTTAAATTTCATCTCTGGCAAGGCTGAGACGATGCACTCCTCAACCTCTCTCCATTGGGATAGCTTCACCACTTAATCTTTTCTTATGTCTGAGACTGTGCATTTTGCAGAGCCAGTACATTTGGGTAGTAAACTTATTTAACTTCATTTGCGGGAACTGCTAAACTCACACAGGACAAAAAGGTCCCACATTCAGAGAAAACTATGGCAGTTGCCATGTGTCTAGTGTGACCGTTTTCTTTGGCTGAGTGTTTTTCCTCAGTCTTAGTTCAGTCCTAATTGTGTCTTGATGGCTCTTCTCTAGTCTATTTACTTATTGTTTCTTTGGTTTCTTGACTGCCTTGCCCTGTGGAGCAGGACTCAGGGTTCGGTACATCAAGAACAACAACACTCAAGGGATTCCTTATTAAAACAATAAAAATACAGGCATTAATCTAATTAGATGGTGCTAAAACTTCCAGTTGTGCCACTGCTTCATGGGGCAGGTGTGGGGGGGGGGAGGCAAGAGACAGGAGAGCCAGCCAGATGGAAACCCTCCCAGTGCCCAACCTGTCAAGCATGGTGAAATTCCATTGTTAATTTATGGTTTTATGGTCCTGCCTAACCTGGTCTGTGAAGTATCATGGAGGACCCAACTTTGTTAGTTTGTTATTCTTTCCCTTCCCCCGCCTTGCTTTATGGCCTGTAATTAGAAGTAGTGAGATCTGAAACCAAGTAATCAGCACCTTCCCATACATTCCGGTAAGGGAGTGAGAGACATCTGGGGAAGCAAGGAAGCAGTCCTGATAACACTATGGGAATGTAGACAGTTATGATAGTTTATGTGTGAATGCTACCCCGCAACCCCATCCCTTGGAATCCCTTTGAAGTAGGCCTTAAAAGTACTGTATCAATGTATGGTCAGCATTACTCTCAAGAACCTGTTACACCAAAGTATCAGTCTATCAATAAACATAGTCTTTGTATCAACTTCGACTCGTCATTGAACCCACATGCTTGTCACAACCCAATGCCTGGCAGAACTTCTCTGCCTTGCAGGCCCTGTGGTTCTTCCTTCCGTCTGCGCAGCGCTGCATTCTGTGCCCTGCCCGACCTCTGGCCCACGTCTCCTTCCTGTCTCAGGTTAGGAGCTCTTCCTCAGCACAGTGCCCTTGGAAGCACCCCAAGACAGCAGGAGGGGGAGTTGGCAGACAGCAAGACGCCTTTAGTTTCACAAAAAAAATGAGGGACCTCTGTCTATAGCGCGTTTGGAAACAAGGGTTTGGAGATATTTATTTATTTCTGTTTGTATCCCGCCCTCCCTGCAAACAGGCTCCAGGCGGCCTGTGTGTAAAGGAAAAG
The DNA here is from genome assembly GCF_032191835.1 of Heteronotia binoei. NCBI lineage: Eukaryota > Metazoa > Chordata > Lepidosauria > Squamata > Gekkonidae > Heteronotia > Heteronotia binoei. Next base: position 138,227,250 of record NC_083229.1, read on the forward strand.
AAGTAAGAAATCCGGAGGGCACGTGTATTCATTCTTTCAAAGAGCGGGGACAGCAGGGTAGTGGCTGGGAGGGAGGAAGGAATGTTGCAAAATTTCTGCCTAAAGAAACATGAAGATTAATGAGTGCTGGTAATGAGGTACTAACTTTCAGGTTGTAAACCCTGAAATGAAACTCCTTCAGAATGTAGGATAAGTCACGTTCATAGTCTATTCCGGTTTTTATAATGTGAAAAACCATTAGCACGAACATGTGTCTTGCGTCTTGTATGACACAGAAGTTTTTCTGTACTACATGTGTTTTGGTCGAACCATATTAAAAGTGTGTGTGTGTGTACCTAGTAGCAGACTGGTCCAGGCTAAACGAGGGAGTTGGGCGCAGGCAGCCTCTCTTTGGTGCAGCAGTCTCAGAGCATATTCGGTTTTGCTCCATTTCCTCTGAGGCTGCTGCGCTCAGAAGACCACCCTTCTCCCCACCCCTCCCCAAAACCTGCTATTTGAGAGGGGTGCTATTCAGCCCCCACCCGCACCCCCATGAGAAAGCATGTCTGTGTATATTGGCTGTGTGTGTGTGGGTTTTTTTCTTTGATTTCATCATGATCAGAGCTTCCTATAGTGCGTTTGATTTCTATTATTTTAGAATACTGGAGCAGTGAGAAAACAAATCCAGTCCAAGTTGTAATGGCAAAACATACTTAACATCCTGGACAGTGTTGTTTCCATATTTTAATCCTGGCATTGGCACTGGTGGAAACCCCTCCCCCTTCCTTCAACATATATGTTTCCTGTTGTCTTGGAAGGGAACTCTGGGGCACTGCAACTGCAGTAGGGGCTGTGGTTGTCTTTTGAGGGTCCCTGCTGAATCTTGCTCTTGTTTCTTTGTGCACAGAGAGTTTGGATGGAGAGATCCAGAACTTCCAGAAGTTATACAGATGTTACAGCATCAGTTCCCCTCCGTGCAGTCCAACGCTGCTGCCTACTTACAGCATCTGTGTTTTGGAGACAATAAAATAAAAGCGGAGGTAAGATGGCAATTAAGAACAGTGGCCGCTTCACTTGTGTGTGTTTTATGTGTGTGTGGTATGCAACCTTCCTACTTGGAAGCCCAGACTGAGGTTGCATCAAGGGCATGAAGTCTTACTAGTTCAGCAGTCTGTCTGACAAATGGAGCCGGTTTTCCCCTGGGTGAAGAAAGGAAGAGGGAGTCCTCCTCACTGGCTACTCACATTCGGGGGGCCGTGGGGAGGGGGGATGGCACGGGATCTGTACTAAGAGGGTGGGAAATTTGATGAAAGCAAAAAAGATGTGTGGATCCAAGTCTGCCATTCTATTCTAGGCACTGAGGTGTAAAAAGAGTGGCTGAATTTTTTAGACCTTTTCACAATCATGGCCAAGTATCATATTTCGGCTTTCTTAACCATCTTGATTGCAGCTCCTCTGCTCAGACTTCTTGACAGAGACATAAGTGATCAAGTGGGTTGTGTGTAGGAGTGAAATGATATATAAAAATATTCTTAAAACCCTGTGTATTGGTGTTGTTTGATTTATTTTATTTCTGTCCTGCCCTCCCCACAAACAGGCTCAGGGCAAGTCACGACACAAAGTATAATAATACTCAAAGCACAACTTTAAAGGAATCCAATCTAATCAACACAATACAGATGACAGTCTGCAAAAATCTGCTGATGCAACATCACGCCAGCTCATGGTGACCGGCAGCCGTGCATTATTTCCAGCCACTAACTATGAATGTGAACTGTTTTGAGAACACAACCTGCTCCTCCCATGCAGCCCTCCCCCCCCCCGGCTACTTTGGTTCAAAGCCACTTTAGTTTTTAGTTCAATTTGAAATCAATGTCGGTAGTGGTGAATATGCTCAGATGCAAACACCACAGTTTAAATCGCATGTGGATTGCGGCCTTTGTTGTCAAAGCCTCTTCTATCCTAATTTCAAAACTGCTTTTCATTGACTCAGTTGCTGCGTGCAATTTGTCATCAATGACTACACTCAAATCACCATTCAAGGGGAAAGTAGGAAGAAAATCAGGTTCACCACCCCCCAAACTCCATAATCCTGCGTTCAAGTGTAGTAAAGAATACAACACTTGGTTATCCCCCACAGCCCCAGTAGCTGGTTTCTCTTCCAGCAAAATATGTCCCTCGGCACCAAACAAGGGAGGAGAGGTCTCTGCTAGTCTTGAAAGCCTGGCTCTTGTTCTCAGAGCTCCTTTCTTGTCAGCTGAGATTCTTGGAGCCCAATGGACGGAAGGGACATTTGGCAGAGTTGGGGATGGCTTTCTGGGCAGGAGCCCGAAGCTGGTGGCTTCAGGGTCAGAACTCATTGATGTGCTCACAAGACACCCCTTCTGTTGGCTTTCCTGGTTTTTGTCTGGAAGGTTTTTAACTTTTCTTTTCAGCTTTTGTAATAAGGCCTGAATAATTAGAATGAACTAAATTATTACTGTTAAAGTAGGTTGTATTGGGGAGGTGGGTAGTTTCCAAATTGTGTTGTTTTGTTTTCTCCCTTTGCTACATTTAAATGTCAGTAAAAATTTTAGAGAGCCCATTTCCCTCTACTGGCTGGGTTGCATTTCCTGCCACAACTATGGTAGTTGGGGGTATTTCAAAGGCTAAAGCAAAGATCCAAAGGATGCATACACTGGCGTTTAACTGGCCTGGTAAGGAGAGCATCTGCTGGGCTTGCTAAAGGTCCTGGGTTCAATTCTTGGCATCTCCAGCTAGATGTCTCAGTGATGGGAGACCTCCAAGGGAGTATAGGGCTGCTCTGCAAAGGCAGCAATGGCCGGCCTCTTTTGTTTGTCTCTTGCCTTGAAAACCCTCCACCGTAAGTTGGCTGCAAAAAAAGAAAACAGTGAGGGGAGGATTTTTGGTTTTGCTGTCTTGCTATAAGCAGGGATGTGTCCCCAAATTATATAATGACTTTCCTTCTAGATGTTGTACAGAAAGGATGCAATCCTAAGCACGCTTCCTAGTGACCAATCTCCATAGAGCTCAACTGGGCTGCTGAGTCAGCAACATAGGCTAGCGAGCAATGTTAAAAGAAAAAAGGTTCTTTTCTTATGTACAAAGTAAGAAAAAGAGCAAGGACATGGTAGGCCCATTGCTGGGACAGGAACATGAAATTATAATAGGTGATGAAGAAAGGGCCGAACTGCATGATTCCTACTTTTCCTCAGCCTTCCTCAGTCGCTTGTGAGGGAAACAATGCTCAACACAGCAAAAGCAAATGAAACAAAGTCCTCAGGGCCAGATGAACTGCATCCAAGGAAACTAAGAGAACTTGCAGATTCAATTTCTGAGCCTCTAGCCATTATTTTTTGAGAATTCTTAGAGAACAGGTGAGGTGCCAGAAGACTTTGTTGTTGTTCAGTCACACAGTCGAGTCCGACTCTTTGCGACCCCATGGACAAAGTAATGCCAGGCCCTCCTGTCTTCCACCATCCTCTGAAGTCTGCTCAAATTCGTGTTTGTTACATCAGTAACACTGTCCAGCCATCTCAACTTTTGCCGTCCCCTTCTTCTTTTGCCTTCTGTCTTTCCTAGCATCAGGATCTTCTCCAGGGAGTGCTTCCTTCTCATTTGGTGGCCAAAGTATTTCAGCTTCAGCATCTGACCTTCCAGTGAACAGTCTGGTTTGATTTCCCTTAGGACTGACTGACTGGATCTTCTTGCAGTCCAAGGGACTCTCAAGAATCTTCTCCAGCACCACACTGGAGGCAGGTAAATGTTGTCTGCATCTTCAAGAAAGGGGAGAAGGAGGGTCTGGAGTAACTAAAGACCTGTTAGCTTGACATCTTTACCTGGAAAAGTTTTAGAACAAATAACCCAAAAGTCAGTCCTATCAGGCTGTGATTACTTAGAGAAGAGGAGGAGGAGGAGATTGGATTTATACACTATCTTTCACTACACGAAGGAGTCTCAGAGTCGCTTACAATCTTATTTCCCTCACCCTTCCCACAACAGATACCCTGTGAGGTAGGTGGACCTGAGAGAGCTCTAATAGAAACTGCTCTTGAGCAGAACAGCTCTGAGAGGACTCATGACTGACCCAAGATCAACCAGCAGGTACATGTGGGGAATCAAACTGTGTTATCCCAGAGAAGAGTCTGCACGCTTAACCGCTACACCATGCCAGACTAACAACAACATGTCAGACAAACCTTATCTCCTTGTTTTGAGAAAGTAACTTAAAGAAGCAGTGGTCTTGCCACTCTTGAAAAAGCCATCATTGGATCCATCTGATCCAGCCCATTACTGCCCAGTTTCAAACCTGTCATTTCTGGAAGAAAAAGGGGAGTAACCAACAGCCAAAATCCTTTTTGAAATTGGCAGAAGAGCTAAATTTAGTGGACTGTTGGAGGACGAGGAATTTAAGAACTAAAGATTTTACGTACTATTTAGAAGTACATAATTCATAGTCCAGGATCGATATGTGCTGGATCTCTACTATATTGATGCAAGAAATTGAAGATGCAGTGATAATGCCAAGAACATTTGCAGACCATAGTCCACTTCAAGTTAAATTAACAGCTTTTGTAAAACATTTAGATGGACCTTGAATCTACAAATATTAAAAGAAGAGGCGTTCTGAACTGAAGCAAAAGAAGCGATTAAAATCTTTCTTGAACAGAATAGAGAAGATACACACCGATTCAAGTAATTTGGAACGCTTTCAAAGCCTTTTTTAGAGGAATCGCAATCCAGTACTCATCTATAAGAAAGAAAAATAGAACCAAAATTTATAAAGCATTGGCAGAAAAATTGCACCTGCAAGAGAGGAATCTAAAAGAAAATAACACGGTAGAAACAAAAACAAAAATACAAATCCTGCAACACCAGATAAACTTACTGCTAACTGAAGAATTGGAGAAAAAATTGAAATGGACTAAAATATTTTTTGAAAATGCAAATAAAATAAGTAGATGGCTGGCTTATAGATTAAAGAAGGAAAGAGAAAAGAAACTGATAATGGCCTTAAAGAACGAATATAATGTGGAAAAGCAAAAAAGAAATCATATGGAAAAAATCGTTAGGAATTTTTATGAAAATTTGTATAAAAAGCAGGAATCTCAGAGCAAGAAACATATATCAATCCGGTTAAGATGAAGAAACTCTCAAAAGAAATGCAAACGGTACTGAATGGCCCAATAATGATTCAAGAAATTGTTGATATGATTAAAATTCGGAAAAATAATAAGACACCTGGACTGGATGGGTTACTGGTTGAATTCTTTAAAAGCTTTGAAGATGTCATATTTTTACCTTATAAATGCTAACTGCAGAAGTACCAGTTTCATGGAACAAAGCAACGATATCTCTAATTCATAAAGAAGGAATGGAATCAACAGATATTAAAAATTATAGACCTATATCGCTGTTAATGCAGGCTATAAAGTATTTGCCACTACTTTAGCACAGAGACTTAAAAAGTGCTTCCAATTATAATAAACGAGGACCAAGCAGGTTTCTTACTAGGCAGACCGATGAGGCAGAATGTAAGAACAGTATTGAACGCTTTGGAAAACTATCAGGAGCGCCCAGATAAACAAGCTGAATTTATCTTTTTAGGTGCAGAGAAAGCGTTTGACAACGTGAATTGGAAATTTATGCTAAAATGCCTAGAAGGCATCAGTTGCAGAGATCGTTTTAAACAACTGGTCCAAGCCATCTATACCGAACAGAAAGCCAGAATTAATGTAAATGGAGGCTTGATCGATCAGATCCAGATTGAAAAGGGAACAAGACAAGATTGCCTCATCTCACCATTACTATTTATCTAGACAGTGGAATATTTAATTGAACTAATATGGGCAGACCAAGAGATAAAGGGAAGCAAAATTAGAGGGGAATCTTTTAAGTTACAAGCATTTGCTGACCACTTGGTGTTCGTATTGGAAGACCCATTAACTTAGACAGATAAATTAAATGGGAGATTGAGAGAATTTGGTGTGGTGGCGAGTCTCAGAGTGAACTACAAGAAAACTAAATTTTTGGCTAAAAACATGACACAAAAGCAAATCCAAGAGTTAGACATTAAATCAGATTATAGTCATAAAAATAGAGTGAAATGCTTAGGGGTGTACCTAACAAAAACATAAGAACATAAGGGAAGCCATGTTGGATCAGGCCAACGGCCCATCAAGTCCAACACTCTGTGTCACACAGTGGCAAAAAATTTTATATACACACATACACTGTGGCTAATAGCCACTGATGGACCTGTGCTCCATATATTTATCTAAACAAGAGTGAAGATGTTGAAATACAATAATTTCGACGAACTGTTGAAAGAGATAAAGACAGATTTAGAGAAATAGATGGATTTGCAACTTTCACTAGTGGAAAGAATCTCGACTGTAAAAATGAACATATTACTGAGAGTATTGTTTCTATTTCAGATTATACCAATTGTACTGCCTAACCTATTTTTTCAACAATTAAACAAGCTGATATCTAAATATATATGACAAAATAAGAGGCCCAGGATCAAATTGAAAATACTGCAAGATGCTAAACAAAGGGGAGGGTTTCCATTGCTGGACTGGCAGACCTATTATAAGAAGAAGATGAAGATATTGGATTTATATCCCCCCCCCTACACTCTGAAGAGTCTAAGAGCGGCTCACAATCTCCTTTACCTTCCTCCCCCACAACAGACACCCTGTGAGGTGGGTGGGGCTGGAGAGGGCTCTCACAGCAGCTGCCCTTTCAAGGACAACCTCTGCCAGAGCTATGGCTGACCCAAGGCCATGCCAGCAGGTGCAAGTGGAGGAGTGGGGAATCAAACCAAGTTCTCCCAGATAAGAGTCCGCACACTTAAACACTACACCAAACTGACTCTTCACAAACAACTGTACATTGTTGTGGGCAAGGGACTGGATAACTTTAAAGTGTTCTGCAAACACAGAAGACAGAAACAGGATACAGGATGACCTTGACAGGCTGGAAAACTGGGCTAAAATCAATAAAATTAATTTTAACAGGGATAAATGTATAGTTCTGCGTTTAGGTAGGAAAAATCCAATGCATGGTTATAGGATGGGGAAGACTTGTCTTAGCAGTATTATGTGCGAAAAGGATCTAGGGGTCTTAGTGGATCATACGCTGAACATGAGTCAACAGTGTGATGCAGTGGCTAAAAAAGCAAATGCAATTTTGGGCTGTATCAACAGAAGTATAGTGTCCAGATCACGTGATGTGCTGGTATCGCTTTACTCTGCTCTGGTAAGACCTCATCTGGAGTATTGTGTTCCTTTTTGGGCACTACATTTTAAGAAGGATATAGACAAGCTGGAATGGGTCCAGAGGAGGGCAACAAAGATGGTAAGGGGTCTGAAGACTAGGTCCTATGAGGAAAGGTTGAAGAAGCTGGGGATGTTTAGCTGGGTTTGGAGACCAAGTCCTATGAAGAAAGGTTGAAGGATCTGGGGAGGAGAGGAGGCAATTGAGAGGTGATAGGATCACCATCTTCAAGTACTTGAAGGGCTGTCATATAGAGGATGGTGTGGAATTGTTTTCTGTGGCTCCGGAAGGTAGGATCAGAACCAATGGGTTGAAATTAAATCAAAAGAATTTCCGGCTCAACATTAGGAAGAACTTCCTGACCATTAGAGCGATTCCTCAGTGCAACAGGCTTTCTCGAGAGGTGGTAGGCTCTCCTTCCTTGGAGGTTTTTAAACAGAGGCTAGATGGCCATCTGACAGCAATGAAGATGCTGTGAATTTAGGGGGAAGTGTTTGTGAGTTTCCTGCATTGTGCAGAGGGTTGGACTAGATACCCTAGAGGTCCCTTCAAACTCTATGATTCTATAAAAGAACAGCAGAATGTTAGTTATAGAAGGATCTGATCTACCTAGAGGTTGGCATTCATATATTTGGTATCAAAACGTCTCTAAGGAAAATGTATTTTTTAAACATGAGATCAGAAAAGCAATATATGTAATATGGAAGTGGATTAAACCTCAGATATATGAGAATATACTGAGGCGGTTATCGCCATTAGTGGTGGTAGTGCAAGCAAATCTGCTTAATTGGGAAGAAATCCTCACCTATGAAAATAAGTTAGATGAGACCAGAAATTTAAAAATAGAAGAGAATATACAATTAGATAGGTGGATGAAAGCTATTTGTGCTTTCAAGGTACGTAAACGATAAAGAAATTGGTTTTGCAAAACAGATGAATGAATTCGATGAAATTATGATAGAAACAGAAGGTAAACTTATAAAGAAAATTTATGATTTTTTATTGGAAAGGAAGATGCAAGAGGAAATAGTCAAAGATAACATGATAAACGGATGCAGAATATAAGTCGTAATATTGAACTATCTGCGTGGGAAAAGTTGTGGAAAGAGAATATTAAACTTACAAGATCAGCAGCATTTAAAGAAAATTTATATAAAATGGTGTGCAGATGGTATATTACACCTGATAGACTTATGAAGAGGTATCCAAACATTTTCAGCAAATGTTGGAAGTGTCAGAAAGTTAAAGGGTCCTTCTGCCATATGTGGTGGCACTGTGAGCAAGCGAGAGAATATTGGAAACAAATTCATAGCTGTCTCTAGAAAATCCTAAAGATAAATGTACAGCATAAATCTTAGATGTATCTACTGAGCATTTTCCAAGATCCACTTCCCAAACCAACAATTACATTTTTAATATATGCAGTGACCGCGGCAAGATTAGTTTATGCAAAGAGGAGGAAAACACAACAAATACCTAAGGAAGAAGAATTCTTGCAGAAACTGCTGAAATTGAGTTGTTATCAATAAAATTGAAGGATGGGAAGGTACAAGAAAGTAACAAGATATGGCAGCCATTATATGACCAGTTGGGAGCTGTATATTGACAGAGAATTTATGCACAGTTCTCTGAAGGGGCTGCTGAAGGACAGGAATGGGGAACACAGGAATTAACAGACAAGAGACAAACAGTATTCACAGTGAATATATTTACCAGGACAGCATTCAATATTCAAAGTCGTTGCCAAGCCAGGGTCATACACAGTAATCATATATGAACTATCCTATCATATATGAACTAAATTGTATCTAAAAATTAGATATGGGAGTATAGGAGTATGATTTAAGAATATTGTTGAAAGTGATAAGGGCTGAAATGTAAATAATAAGAATATCACAAAATTGAATTAATTAATTAGAACATAAATGGAGAGGAAGTTTGCAGGAAAATTAGAAAAAAAAATGGATAAGTATGATTGTTTATAGAATATCTGAAAGGAAATGTAAATGTTAAGCAATATATAGTCACAACCTCTGGTTTTTGTTTTTACCCCCTTCCCTCTGTTTATTAGTTTTTTTCCTAGGTGTTTCATGGTTTTGAAAAATTAAAAAAAAACCTGCGAAATCAAATTTGTCATTTCTGGGTAAGGGAATTGAGAGAGTGGTAGCCAAACAATTTCAGGGTTTCCTAGAGGATACATTGGCACTAGATTTGTTCCAGTCCAAATTCTGCCCTGGCTGTGTCAAGCAAGTGAATCTCAAAGTAACCAGTCCTTGATTTGAAACAAAGTATAAGTTTATTGATAATCCATGTGCTTCTGTTGAGCCAAGAATTGGAACTGATACAGAGCAATGGCAGGGTGCATACTTAAAGATGGCACATCAAAGCTTCTATCAACAAAGTTACAATTACTAAACATTCTTGTCTTCACATGTGAAAATTCACACAGTACTTTCTTTTATCTCCCTGTGGTTATACTTCCTGAGACCAGGCTTGGCCTGGGAAAATGTCCCTGGAGGTTTTATCTTCAAAGAGCGAATTCCTGCATTTGTTAGTCAAAGCGAGAGAGGCGCGGGGAGGAGACGCCAGCTAACTATTCTACTTTGATATGCCTTGGCTTTGTTTCATGGTTAGTAACAGTACAGTATAGCAGTTATATTCTGATAAACATAGGCAGTTATGATAATATAAAACATTGCTTGACAGGGTGCAGGACAGAGATTGTCCTCATTGGTCTAGCAGATGACCTCCACATGCAGCTAGATTGGGGCAGGTTGGCACTGCTGTTATTCTTGGATCTTTCAGCAGTGTTCAACACAGTTGACTATGAATGTTGTCCCCATCTTCAGGAAGGGGAAAAAAGAGGATCCGGGTAACTATCGACCCGTCAGCTTGATGTCTATACCTGGAAAAGTTTTAGAACAAATCATCAAACAGTTGGTCCTGGAACATTTAGAAAGAATGGATGTGATTACTAAGAGCCAGCATGCTTTTCTCAAGAACAAGTCATGTCAGACTAACCTGTTCTCTTTTTTTTTTGAGAAGGTGACTACTTTGCTGGATCAGGCCCTGTGCCTGTCTTCGGATTGTGTTCTGGACGGCTTCAGTGCTCTCAGCCTGGAAGAAGTTGACAGGATCCTCCTATCTGCACGCCCAACAACTTGCAAATTGGACCCGTGCCTCTCCTGACTTATTAAGACCTGCCAGAGGGAGCTGAGATATCCTGTGCGGGATATCATAAATAGATCCCTATTGGAGGGGCATTTTCCATCAGCGCTTAAAGAGGCGGTGGTCCGTCCCCTCCTGAAAAAAACGTTAGACCCGGCCGAATTGGCACATTATCGGCCGGTCTCGAATTTGCCCTTTTGGGGCAAACTTATTGAGAGGGCAGTGGCGTTGCAGCTACAGAGTTTCCTGGAGGACGCTTCTGTCCTTGACTCCTGCCAGTCTGGTTTTCGCCCGGGCCATGGGACGGAGACAGTGCTGGTCGCCCTGGTGGATGACATCTGGATCAAGGCGGCTCGGCGATGCTGATGTTGTTAGACCTGTCGGCAGCGTTCGATACGGTCGACCATCAGTTGCTGGCTTGCCGCCTTGCCAACGCGGGGATTCAGGGGCTGGCCTTACAATGGCTTTCCTCCTTCTTTGACGGTCGGGGACAAAGGGTGGCGATTGGGGACGAACTGTCCCGGAGACACACGCTTGATTGCGGAGTGCCTCAAGGGGCGGTACTTTCCCCGATGTTGTTTAACATCTATATGCGCCCCCTTGCCCAGATTGCCCGAAGGTATGGGTTGGGTTGTCATCAGTATGCTGATGACACCCAGCTCTATCTACTTATGGACGGCCGGCCTGCCTGCGCCCCAGAAAATTTGGACCGGGCGCTACAGGCGGTGGCTGGGTGGCTTAGGCTGAGTGGGCTGAAGCTGAATCCGGCGAAGACAGAGGTCCTTTGCTTGGGTCGTTGTGGCCCGGGAAGGGAAATCCCCCTACCAGTCTTTGACGGGGCGCCGTTGACAGCGGCGCACAGGGTCAAAAGTCTGGGGGTACTATTGGAGCCTTCATTAACAATGGAGGCTCAGATAGCAGCCACTGCCAAGTCTGCATTTTTTCATCTTAGGCGGGCGAGGCAGCTGGCTCCTTTCCTGGAGCACGACGACCTAGCAACGGTGATTCATGCTACGGTCACCTCGAGGTTGGACTACTGTAATGCCCTCTACATGGGACTGCCCTTGTGCTGAACTCGGAAATTGCAGTTAGTGCAGAATACCGCCGCCCGGCTGCTACTAGGGCTCCCTAGATGGGAGCACGCTCGGCCGGGGCTTCGGGATCTGCACTGGCTGCCAATAATATTCCGAGTCCGGTACAAGGTGCTGGTCATTACCTTTAATGCCCTATATGGCCTAGGACCTGCCTACCTTAGGGACCGTCTCTCCCCACACATTCCCCAGAGAGTACTAAAATTGGGCTCGCAAAATCTGCTAGTAATCCCCAGGCCAAAGGAGGCCCGTCTGAAATCCACCAGGGATCGGGCCTTCTCGGTAGCGGCGCCTTACTGGTAGAACCAGCTGCCGGAAGAGGTAAGGGCCCTGCGGGACCTAGGGCAGTTCCGCAGGGCCTGCAAGACAGTCCTCTTCTGGCTGGCCTACAACAACTAACTGACACTGAGAATTTTTGGATGGAGCTAGAACGCATTTTGATAGACCGCTGCTTTTTATGTTTTACTAAATTATTGTTTTAACTGTTGTTATTTAACTGCTTTAAGCCAAACCTATGTAAGTTTTATATGTTGTAATCCGCCCTGAGCCACCTCGGTGGGAAGGGCGGGATATAAATCGAAATATAAATAAATAAAATAAATAAATATGCTGCCACATGCAAAAGAAGTTGCCTCCTTCCTTCCTTTTGGCCGCTAGGACAGCATTGACGACAAGATGAAAATCAAACAATTCTCCAGACCTTCCTCTCTAGCTTTGGTCCATGTATGTCATGGCCAAAATAACTGACAACATTATTCAACTTGAGCATCCTCTCTCTTTTTCCAATTTCTGTGCTGTCTGGTCTCCAAATCAATTGTAATTGTAAAAATGGCCAAACCTGATGATTCGTTTTGTACTTAACTATAGTGACTTCGTATTCACTTACTTATGCATTAGTTGATTATGTATGCTCCTCTAATGATTAAAATAAATGGTGGGTTGTTATTTTTGTTTCTTGTATTTTTAACTATTTTTACTAAATAGCTTTTTCACTGAAATAGCTACTATGAAAGTATGGGAGGGTGCAATATTCTGGCCTCAGGAGCAAAATCCGGTAGTTACAGCTCTGATCCTAGCCTGTGTTCCTTAGTACCAGTGGCATTAATTAGTTTAGTGATTCACTTTGGGGCCTGCAGTTTCCTGATGAGGCTGTACAGAAGCCAGTCCCTTGACTGGCCTGTTGGATGGAACTGTCTGTGTTGTAAGGATGAAACAAGGCTACGTATGTATTAGGGGTATGCATTTAGCTAAATCTGAGCCATAGAAATATCTGACATTGGTTCAGCCGGATACAGATTTCAGTTATTCTTCCAGCTATCCAAAATAGCCAAGTCCCAAAAATCCCAAAGATATTTGGGATTTTCAGGCCACCAGATAGCTGAACTTAAAGAGCATTTAAAGGGATTGCAGTCCCTTTAAATGCCTGGTCCAAGCCATGTGAATCTGCAGCAAGTGAACTGCAGCATTTAAAGATCTCATAGCCCCTGTAAACACCTACTTGGAGGTGTTTAAAGGGACTGCAAGCTCTTTAAATGCCTCTGACGTTCACTCACCGGAGAGTTGCATAGCTTGGGGATGGCTTTTAAAGGTACAGTGATCCTTTTAAATGCCCTTTTCCCTTCATTGAGTGCAATGTAGGTGTCTTTCAGAGCCCCAGATTCCCCTGGATTGGTTCTCCATTTTACCCTATGTCAGGTAAACATGTGGCCTGCTGATCGGATCCAGCCCTCGCGAGGCTCAATTCTGTCCCCCAAGCATCTTCCTTGTAAACTGGCTTCCTTTTCCACACCATCACTTGCTTTCTCCCCAGCTCCCTCAGTGGCTCTTTGTTTCATGCCTCTTGTGCCCCACCTCCCTCCCTCCCTCTCTCTCTCTCTCTCTCTCTCTCTCTCACACACACACACACACACACACACACAGAGCTAGGTGACTGCTTCCTGTGGGTAAGGTACAAAGACAAGCCTCTCTGTCCCTCTTGCCCTCTCTTGCTCTCTCCCTCTCTCTTGTATACAGAAATACACAGATCTTCTGTTTCCTTCTCTGGAGTTACTTTGCCTCTTTTGGAGAGGGAGGAGGAAAGAGAGAAAAAGAAAACAAAGTTGGAGTTCCATGGCAGATTCAAGACCAACAATGTTTTATTCCAAGTATAAGCTTTTATGTGCAAGCACACTTCTTCAGAGGGAGGGAGGAAGTGGGAGTGGGTGGGTGAACTAATGGATTCTTCTGACAAGCACAATGTATATTGAGGAAATTACTTTGACATATTCTGAATTTTTTTTTAACAAAAAGATTGGATTTCTCTGTTCCTATGTGGATTTATTTTCTTTCAAAAAGACTCTCATTAGGAATTAGAACACTTGAACTGGTCTTGGAGAGTGGAGTGCTTTCTGATGCCAAAGGATAATAGCACAAAGGGTAATGAGACAGGAAAACTAGCTCTCAGTTTAGTCCCGGAGGATACATTGTCTTAAGCTTCTTTATCAATTGCAATTCAGCACTCTCTAATCTCCCTTTGCAAGAGCACAGCTGCTGTTAGGCCAGCAACGGAATGTTGTGGTTTCTGATGTCAGACTTCTGTCCATTTGTTCTTGTCATCCTCCTGGACTGAATCCTCCTGCTCTTGCCATGTGGCATCTGAAATCACCTTTATAACGTTTTTTATCTGTGGTACCTCATGTTACATTTTATGGCGTGCATGGCCCAGCCCAACAAAGTGACATTTATCTCTGATCTGGCCCTCATAACAAGTGAGTTTGCCACTTCTGCCCTATAGGGACCATTGGCTATAATGATCTAGGGCAGGGGTGTCAAACATGCAGTTTGGGGGCTGAATCAGGCCCCGGAGAGCTCCTATCAGGCCCCCGAGCAACTGGCTGCCATCTGCTTCCTCCTCTCTCTTTCTCTTGCTTCTTTCTGCATAACAGCTTGCTTTGCAAAGTTTGCTCAATTGCTCAGGAGCTACAGAGCAAAACCTCTATTTCCCCCATTGGCTGAGGATCCTTCCCCCAGTCCCCTGAGGAAGAAAGGAAAGAGCCAGAGCTTCCTTTGTCCAGTTCCCTGGATCCCATGGGAGAAATATAAAGAAAGCATCATTAAGACCAATAAGTGCTAACATTTTAAGCATGTTTTAAGTTTTTTTAAACTTAAGTATTTGTGTTTGTGTTCTTTATAAAATTTATATCTCTGCTAATCTTAAATAGGTAAACACATGGCCTGGCCCGACATGGCTCAGCCCAACCCAACATGGCCCGGCACCTCATCTCATTTATGTCAGATCTGGCCCCCATAAATGAGTTAGACACCCCTGATCTAAGGTCATTATAGAGCCAAAAGTATTCAAGTTTCCAAAATATTTCCTGAATCTGAATACCATACCCATATTGGGATTCAGGAATATCTGAAAATATTGATTGAGGGGATTCAATACACCCGCACCCAAAAAATTCTACTGGGGGGTAGGAGTTTACATCCCCTCGTGTCAGGACCTGCGATCCGGCCAGGCTCTGGTATGCAGGGGTTGTCCCTTTGTGGTTTAGTCTGTAGTCTAAAGTGGCTCATAAAAGGTTACCTATGTTTCCTGGGAATGAGGACAGCGCCTGCCCTGTGGCAGAATGGCCTTCACACCTCCAAGATAATGAAACAGACTCGGCTTCCGGTGTGAGTTTCCAACAGAGCTGTTGTCTCCTGAATAAGGGGAAAACTTAATCCTTTGTTCAGGGTAGTAAAGAGCCTTATCGGGTTCTCTGCCTGCATTTCTCAGTTAGAGAATTGCCCAGGATGACGTCAAAAATACTTTGAGCCGTTGATCTGTTTATTATTTATTCCGGAGGGGATTTTTCTGAGGTTTTGATGATCTGGCAAGGAAAAGGAGCGTCATCCAGCATCTACAAAGGATTAAGAGCCATTCAATTGGTTTAAGCATGTTTGGATCTCACTCTCTTTTGGGACTGATAAGCATCTGAAAGACCAGGAAGACCGAAGTTTAAAAAACATAGCCGCTTAGGTACTTTGATCATTATCTCTCACTCCAAGACATTTCTAAGCTAATCTAAATAACAGTAGAAGGTGGGAAAACTTGAACAAGAACAAAAGTGAGGGAAAGAGGAGAAATTTTGAAATTTGGACTTTGTTAAATTAAAGGCATTGCTAGGATTTGGGAAAGAAGAAAATTGTTTTGAATACCTGTGGTCAGTGACAAAGGCTTCTGTGTTATGGCTCTGAACTTTCAATCAACATAACAAGTATTCAAAGACTGCGATATTTGGGGAACGAGAGCTGAGCTCAGTGATCCAGGAAGTAACAGCTGAAGGTGTACTGGCAGTCAACATAACAACATAACAAGGATTCCAAAGACAGGGATAGTTGGAGAACATGAACCAGGAAGTAAAAGTTGAAGGAGAGAAGAGCAAGAAGAAGGTCTTTGCTAGGGATTTTTAACCATAAAGAAAGTACGATCGCCATTTTGAAAGAGGGAAAATTGCCAAAAACTGTTAAAAATCAATATCTCAGCCCAGGAAGGTAGGAGAAAGACGAAATTAGTCTTATTTTAAACAGCAAGTTCTAAGCTACTGGACTTGGTGCTGAATTGAGAATTGGAGCCCTCTGAGTTTTTGGGGGGATTTTTATGTCAGAAGGAAGATTAACTCGTGCAAGATCTCATTCTTTGGACAAAATGCAAAGCCAGTTTGATACCATGGAAGCCAGGATTATGAAGGACGTGGAGATGATAACAGCTAGCAAAAAAGAGCTTAAGAAGGATATTGGAGATCTTAAAAAAGAAGTTGAAGATTTTAAAGATGAACTGGGTATGGTTAAAAACAGGGTCGAGGAGGTTGAAGAGAAAGTTGATATACATGCTTCCGCCTTATTAAAACTTCAAGAGAAGGTAACAATTCATGACTGCAGATTAATGGAAACTCAAATACGTCTGAGAGGAATACCTGAAGGGAAGGGAATTGATTTATTGGATTATATGGTGAAAACAATTGCTGACTATTTAGAGGAAGATCCTGAAAAATTTAGAAACATGCTGGACAGTGTCTATAGAGTTAATTCATCATATGCAAAAGATAAAGGCCTACCAAGAGATATAGTTATAAGACTAAGGTCCAAGGATATGGCAGGGGAAATTCTAAATAAAAGTTTTCAAAAAGCCCTGACAGTAGAAGGGAGTAGAGTCAAAATAATGAAAGAGCTGCCAAGACAAGTGATAAATGACAGGAAGAAATACAAGAGACTAACAGAGAAGCTGCATGCAGAGGGCACGAGATACAGATGGATACTACCCGAGGGTTTGGGCTTTGAACAACGTGGAAGAAGGGTTACAATAAGGAATGAGCAAGAGATGTACAGTTTTTTTGAAGAGAATAAAGACTCTGCATCATAATGGAGTACAAGTTACTATCTTGGAATATAAATGGACTAAATTCACCACAAAAACGAAAAGCAACATTTCATTGGATTAAAAAGCAAAAATGTAATATAATTTGTTTACAGGAAGTTCATATACAACAAAAGGATTATAAATTTTTGTGGAATAAACAATTGGGATGGGAATTTTTCTCATTAGCAGATCAAAAGAAAAAGGGTGTGGTCTTTTATATTAAAGAACAATTAGAACCAAAATTGATATTTAAAGATAAAGATGGAAGGTATATAGCAGTGGAAGTGATGATGGATGCAAAGAAAATGTTATTATTAGGATTATATGTGCCCAATGGAGCGAAAGATACTTTTTAAAAAGACATTAATCGACAGTTGGATGAATTGTCATATGACCAGATGCTGATGATGGTGATTTTAATGGAACAATACAAAATAATATAGATAGATCAGGACAAAAGAGGAGTGATAAAGAAGGAAGACTGCCAAAATCATTTTTTAAGTTGGTTAAACAAGACAGCTTGGAAGATATTTGGAGAAAATTTAATCCTGAAGTAAGAGACTACACTTTCTTTTCAGCAAGACATAATTCTTTTTCCAGAATAGATATGTTATGGGGCTCTAAAAGCTTGGGCCTCATAACTAGAAAAGTGGAGATTCTACCAAAGGTTTGTGCAGATCATAACCCAATATGTTGGATTACAAAATTGCAAAAGAAAACAAGAAGATGGAGAATAAATGAGGACTTGCTACAAGATAAAGATATTGTGACTTTTCTAGAAAAGGAAACTGCAGCGTTCTTTCAAATAAATGACACCGATGATATAGAATTCCAGACGGTTTGGGATACTTATAAAGCAGTTGTGAGAGGACTATTAATCACATTGAATAATAAAGATAAGAGGGCCAAAGAAAAGCAGATGTTAGATATACAAAATGAAATAAAGAAAAAAGAAGGGGAATTAAGAAAAAGACCAGGGAAAAAGAAATTAATAAGGGAAATTACAATACTACAATCCCAAGTAAGACATTTGTTAAATAAAGAACTAGAAGTCGCCCTGAGCCCGCCTCGGTGGGGTAGGGCGGGATATAAATCGAATTAAATAAAAAAAAAATAGAATGGAACTTAAAAAGTTTGCAACAGAAATCGTTTGAAGGTGTGAACAAACCTGGGAAGTATTTAGCCTGGCAACTGAAGAAAAAGAAAGAAAATAAAATTATTAACAAAATTGTGGCAAATGGAAAAGAGATAGTCGATCAAGAAGGAATTAAAAGATAATTTTTTAAATATTAATTTATTTAAAAGTGTGAAAATCAAAAAAGAAAAAATGGAAGAGTATCTACGAAATATTAAGATAGCACCCCGGACTGAGTATATGAAAAAGATTTTGAATGACCCAATAGAAAAAATTGAAATTGAAGCAGCAATAAATGTAATAAAAATAGGCAAGGCTCCCAGGCCAGATGGATATACAAATAAATTTTATAAAACTCTTAAAGATGAGATAGTACCAAAATTACAAAAATTGTTGAATATGATAAGAATAAAAGGGGAAATTCCAAATACTTGGAAAGAAGCTGTAATTTCGTTGATCCCCAAGGAAGATAGAGATGTCACAAATGTAAAGAACTATAGACCAATTTCATTACTAAATAATGATTATAAGATTTACACAAGAATCTTGGCAGAATAAGCAATATTTGATTAACTTTATAAAGGAAGATCAAGCGGGATTTCTCCCTAAAAGGCAAATAAGAGACAATGTAAGAACTGTTGTAAATATTGTAGAATATTATGAGAAACACCCAGAAAAAGAGGCGGCATTATTTTTTGTGGATGCAGAAAAAGCCTTTGATAATTTGAACTGGGACTTTATGCTTGCAGTAATGGAAAAAATAAATCTGGAAGAATATTTTATAAGGATGACGAAAGCAATATACACGGATCAATATGCAAAATTGTGTATAAATGCAGACCTTACAAAAGAAATGAAGGTGAGCAAAGGTACAAGACAAGGATGTCCGCTTTCACCATTGTTGTTTATAATGACTCTTGAAATTTTGTTAAGGCAAATACCTGAGCCTGCTTCGGCGGGGGAGGGCGGGATATAAATAAAATTTTACATTACATTTTACAAGATGACAAAAAGAAAGAAGGATTGAAAATTAGAGGATTTTCTTATAAATATAAAGCATTTGCAGATGACATTGTGTTCATAACTGAGAATCCGAAACAAGTGATACTTTTGTTGATAGCTAAGATAAAAGAATACGGAGAAATGGCAGGACTATGCATAAATAAAGAGAAGTCGAAATTTTTATGCAAAAATATGCTACCAAATAGAAAAAATTGCAGATTTTGACGGGATGTGAAGTTAAAGTTAAATATTTAGGTCTAGAAATAACTACGAAGAATATCGATTTGTATAAAAACAATTATGAAAAGTTATGGTGCAAGATGGACAAAGATATGATGAAATGGAATAGACTTAATTTGTCTTTGTTGGGTAGGATTGCTGCAATTAAGATGAATATTTTGCCAAGAATAATGTATTTGTTCCAAACTATTCCGATTGTGAAGGATAGCAAACAATTTAACAAATGGCAAAGGAAGATTTCTGAATTTGTATGGGCTGGGAAGAAACCAAGGATTAAGATGAAAATTTTAACAGATGCTAAGGAGAAGGGAGGTTTTCAACTTCCAGATTTAAGACTATACCATGATGCAGTTTGTTTGACATGGATAAAGGAATGGATAATGCTGTTAAATAAAAAACTTTTATTGTTAGAAGCTCATGGGAACAAATTCGGCTGGCATGCTTATATGTACTATGGGAAAAATAAGATGGACGGTCTTTTTTCTCACCATTATATTAGAAATAATTTACTAAATACATGGATAAAATATAAGAAATATGGTGATGAAAGAAAGCCGCTTTGGATAGTGCCAGCAGAAGTAATAAAAATAACAGCTGAATCTTATGAAGAGAGAGGGATGTCATATAACCAACTGCTAAAGATTCAAGGTGATAAAGTTGAATTAAAATCTGCAGAAGAGTTAAACAACAAGTATGACTGGTTTCAAATGCAACAAATAAAAAGCTTGATGGAAAATGATATTAAATCTGTTGGAATTAGACATGAGCAAACGGAATTGGAAAGGGTTCTGCTTGGAGATAATGAAAAATTAATATCGAAAATATATAAATTATTGTTGAAATGGTCTACAGAAGAAGAAGTAGTAAAATCTCAAATGATTAAATGGGCAATTAATGTAAACAAGGAAATACAATGAAAATATCAACATGTCGGAGTATTAAAGAGAACTGTTTCAAGATGATTTATAAGTGGTATATGACTCCGAAAAAACTAGCAAAGATGAGTAAAAAGATGTCGGATAGATGTTGGAAATGTAAGAAACATGAAGGTTCTTTTTACCATATGTGGTGGACTTGTGGAAAAGTGAAAAAGTTTTGGCAGATGATACAAGAAGAAATATCGCAAATTTTGGGATATGATTTTAAGAAAGTAGCAGAAACTTTTTTATTGGGACTACAAATGGAAAAATTTCCAAAAGAAGATAGAACTTTAATTTGGTACTTGCTCTCAGCTGCTAGGACATTATATGCGCAGTTATGGAAACAAGAAAAAATACCAGAGAAATGGGACTGGATTGTGAAAGTTTTATCATGGAGTGAGATGGATAAACTAACAAGAATTTTAAGAAACTATGATTTGGAAGTTTTTAAGAGGGAATGGAAGAAATTTAGAGGATATATAGAAAAAGAGTGGAATTTGATAGGACATTGGGCAATCTTTTAACAATGAATTTAAGAAAAAGGGAAATTGAACTTTGATGGGTTTAAGGGTACCTTTATAAGTGAATTTAAGTATATAACATCAGCGGAAATCTAGAAAAAGAGGGAGGGGGGATTAGGAAAATATCATATGGGTTAGGGATTGTAACGATATAATTTGACATTGTTACCATATGTTATTAATAAATTGTTTAAACTGAATGAAACAGACTTTCAGTACATCTGAAGCATCTTTTGAGATGAGGAGATTGGAGAAATGTACTTATTGAACTGTGTAAGTACTTTGGTCATTCTGGCAAGTTCTGATAGTAGAAGGACTAGGTCTTGTAGCATCTCAAGAAAACTTTACCTATGAATTCATTTTGATTGTTGCTTGGCAAAGCTTACATGTAGTGTGCATTTCCAGATGGAGCTCTGTGGAGGAAAGGCAGAGCCCTAATGTAACGGAGAAGGAGAGGATATGAGACCAAGAAGCAGAAGTCAGGCAGTTTCACAGCTGAAACAGTGGGCTTCTTTCTCAGCAGCTCCCTTTAAGTTCTGTGTCACAGAATAAAACTGCTGCTGCCACACGGAGCACAGCTGAAAGGTGACCCCGGGCCTGCTGAACCCTCCTTCCCTTGGGCCTTCTCCTGGCCCATCATTGGCGTATAATGTGCTAGATTTTGTACATCACGTGCAACTGTGTTCTTGGCAGACAATAGCAGTTTCTTGGTTGGGGCAGGGGATCCCCTGGTTTGGAGGCCCTCCCCCTGCTCCACCCCTAAGGTCCCCAGATATTTCTCAAATTGGACTTGGCAACCCTATTCTTGGTAGCCAGTATCAGTTTCTGGGATAACCTGCGGATGGTGCTTGCTGTGAAAGACGAAGAGCTAAATTGTGAGCAAGAAGAGAGAACAGCTGCTGCCCCCCCCCGGCAGGAGTAGAGTGGGAGGAGAAGGGAGTCTTCCGCACAGCAAAAGGGTGAGAGGGGTTGCTCTTGTCCTACCATTGGAGAAAAGAAGATGATGGGAAGCCAAGTATTTTAGAGAATTTAGCAGATCTTTTAGGAAAAGTGGCTCCTGTTAAACACAAGGTTCATTTTTCTCAGAGCAATTCCTTGTGGTTGAGAAGACATTTCACTTTTTGTACAAGGTCACCTTACAAAAGGAACTGAATGGTTCAGTTTTGCATGACAGCCTTATTTTGTTCCAAAGGGAAATGGCAGCTGGCCGCCAACTGCAGCGGCACCACAGGTCATCCACGGCTCTGGCATGAGGGGGTTCCCCCAGTGTGCTGCTGGGACATTAATTTCACCCAGGATAGCTGCAGTGCTGTTATGTGCAGAAAGGATGCGGGAGAAGGGGGCAGATGACTAGGCAGTGATCCTCCTAATCAGGGTCGTTCTGTAGAAAAACAGGTGGTGGAACTCATCCAGGGATTGTTATGCAGCTGCAGCTACTATTCAATGGACAAGGAGGTGGAACTCTCAGAAGGAGGAGGAGGAACTCTCAGAAAGGTTCAGAAAGGTTCAGGAGCTGTGCTCCTGTGAGCTCCCACTGAGTCCAAGGTCTGCTCCTAATTCTCTGCTTTCCTTAAGACACAGAGATCCCTCTGTGGGAGTTCTCTTTTCGTCCACTTCCTATCAGCATCTTTGGTCATTCTTTTAGAATAGCAATAATTAAAAACAGAATGAACCTTCGTTGGAAGCCTTGTCCCATGTCTTCTGCACATATCCAGGGTTTCTCCCCAGCTGGGACTAAAAGTGGATGAGGACATCGTTCCATAAAATCTCAGGTTTGTTTTTCAACTAAAAGAAATCTATAATACACCCGATTAACATCCCACAAAGAGACTTGGAAGGTATAAAAATTAATTATCAATATGACCTCCCAACCAAACCCTGGAGATATCTGAGGATATTTATCCCCAAAAATCTTTCAGACCTTTATTTAGCCAATTTTATCAGGTTACAGAAAGAAATAGAAAATATTTTGAATAGAGGTAATGCAAAAATATTAACTCGCGCTGATAGAATTAGTATCCTAAACTCTTTCATTTTACCTAAATTTCTTTGTTTCACACATTGCCCATCAAAATTCAGAAAGATGCCTTTTCTTCTTGGCAGAAGCTCTTTACAAAATTTCTATGGGCACAGAAAAAACCTAGAACTAGCTATATATGTCATTTTCGAGGGAAAGGTTCTCTTATAGATAAAGAAAGGGCAGGAAAGGTCCCTGTGCAAGCACCAGTCGTTTCTGACTCTGGGGTGACGTTGCTTTCACAATGTTTTCAAGGCAGACTTTTTATGGGGTGGTTTGCCATTACCTTCCCCAGTCATCTACACTTTCCCCCCAGCAAGCTGGGTACTAATTTTACCGACCTTGGAAGGATGGAAGGCTGAGTCAACCTGGAGCCGGCTACCTGAAAACCCAGCTTCCACTGGGGATCAAACTCAGGTCGTGAGCAGAGCTTAGGACTGCAGTACTGCAGCTTTAACACTGCGCCATGGGGCTCAAGACTACATTAGAAAAGAAGCTAAAACAGAATACCCTGGTTCCATTACCTACAGCTTCGGCATTGTTTAGAATCCAAATTAGTAAAGAAAGCTATGAATAGAGACATGACCCCATTTTTATATGAACACAACACATTTACCGAAATTAATCAGTTTATTATATAGAATCATACTTACAATCGATGAAGAGGAAACAACTATTTATCAAAAACAATGGGCTATGGATGTAGGAAAACAAATAACAAAAGAGGACTAAGAAATATGGTCCACTTCGAGTAGAAGTCTTTTGCTGTCAAATTTCAATCTTTTAAGTTAATCGCTCAATGGTACTTACCTCCTTCAATTTTATATAGATTCAAAGCGGAACAATCACCAAACTGTACTAAACAATGTGGACATATCGCCTCATATATTCATTCATGGTGGTTATGTCCACATATTCAAACCTACTGGAAACTCATTTTACACCAGATAAACCAAATACTGAATACAAACTTACCTTTAGATCCTGAAGTAATTTTGCTAGGGAACTGGACATGATCTGGAATAGAACACAGAAAAAGGGAAATTATTACAATTCTTTTATCAATTGCAAAAACGCTTCTAGCATATAATTGGAAATCTGTTACAATAACATCCCTAAAATGCTGGAGAAAGATTTGGGATTATTTCCAAATCCAAATACTTTTATTGGCATAGAAGTAAGAAGTACAGCATGGCAAAATTGCACAGAGTTTCAGTTATAAAAACTAGTCAAGCATCAAGAAGGGGAGCTAGTCTTTTGCTCCCTGATTGTTATTCAGCCAAAAGGTACTTTGCAACTAGGCTAGTGGCATGGGGACATCGGTAAGATAACAGGAAGAAAACCAACTTTGCCTCAGGTTAGATAGGATAGGTTTGATTATACAGTCTCTCACTTCCCCATAGGAATAACAGTGAAGTAAGACTTGGGTGACGGTTTCAAGGTGCCTTCCATTACATGGGCAGAATCTTTATGGATAAGGGATGTTGGCAAACATCCCAGACAGTACCGCTGAGGGTAAAACATTAAGTCTTCCTAACATAAAAGAGCGCCGTAACTGGGGCAATGTAAGCTGGGAAAGGTAGGCAGCAGGCAGCCCATAATTTGGAAAGATACCAAATGCTAAAGGGGAACACGTTTTATGTTCAGAGGAACAAAGGGACTGTTTCTCAATATCTAAAATCCTCTGTTTCAGAATTTTGAATGCCTGCTTTTCACTTAGCATATAGAGGTTGTCCAGGGAGACACCTATGGGGAATGTATTTTCTTCTGGATCCGACTATACCAATTGGAAACAAAGGAGTCTGCTAGCATCATATGAATATACACTTTAGGTTCTGCCCTAAAGTGTAGGCGTAGCCAAAATTTTATGGTTAGTAACCATGCCCTGGGCTCGATCAAATGGCACATTGCAGCATAGCTAACACAGTTGGGGACCCAACAGGAACGCTGCCTGAATTTGCTCAAGTTGGAAATTGAAGGCGCATATCCCATATAATAACAGATTCTGTTTTGGCATTAAAAACACGAATGGCAACTGGGACAAATTGGTTAACCTTCTTGGGTAACGCTTCTTGGCCTTTGCCTCCTTCCCACTTCCTTCCCCACCCAGAATTCAATGCCCCCACCCTGTCTGCCATGGGGCTGGTCCCTGATGCAAATTGGTTACCCACTGCAGACGAGCTACACCTTGCTGAAATGACTGTTTGCTTATGTTGAACTGTCCAGTTATGATTGTACTGGAAGAAAAGCCCCAAGTATTTAAAAGATTTCACCTGTCCAATATTATTTCCCTTGAGGCACCAGCTTTGTAGTTTCCAGGACTTTGAGAATACTATAATTTTGGATTTTGCATAGTTTATAGACAGGAAATTTGTCTCGCAGTAGGAAGTAAAGGCGAGTAGCAGGCGTTTGAGGCCCTTCTGCGAGCGTGACAGTATAACTGCATCATCTGCATGAAGCAATAAAGGCCCAAGTTTAGGGGAGTGACCATCAATAGCATTTAGGGAGGGGGCCAGATCATTCAGGAATAAATTGAACAGATATAGCCCTGTTTGACTCCCCAATTAGAAGTGATCTTTGGGGTTAACGCACCTTGGCCATTATACCGCACTTGACAGCTATTAAGGGAATACATTTTACACATAAGAAAAAGTAGGTGTTTATCCAGACCCATGATGTTCAGTTTATTCCAGAGAAGGTCCCTGGGGATAGAGTCAAACGCCCCTTTTAAATCAAGGAAGGCCACAAACAGCCTTCTCCCCCCCTGTACCGCGGTATTTCTCTATCAGATGGTTAAGTGTTATGCAGTGGTCCAGTGTAGACTAGCTGGAGCAAAATCCAATCTGTTCTCTACTTGGGAGATTTTGCTCTTGCATCTATGAAGTAAGTTTTCCCAAGAGGTGTCTCACGTATAATTGGCTGCTATTGTCAGACATTGGAGCTCAAAGTAAATGGACCAACCTTTGTTGCAAAAGTAGTAGCGTTTATTTGGTATCTCAAAGTTCTGAATAGGCAGTCATTGGAACTGATAGCAAACATTGAAACATACATGGGTTTTAAGTCCTTACATCAAAGCATTCATAAACAATCCTACATTCTCATAAGAACATAAGAGAAGCCATGTTGGATCAGGCCAACGGCCCATCAAGTCCAACACTGTGTCACACAGTGGCAAAAAATGTTATAGCCACTGATGGACCTGTGCTCCATATTTTTATCTAAACCCTTCTTGAAGGTGGCTATACTTGTGGCTGCCACCACCTCCTGTGGCAATGAATTCCACATGTTAATCACCCTTTGGGTGAAGAAGTACTTCCTTTTATCCGTTTTAACCTGTCTACTCAGCAATTTCATCGAATGCCCACGAGTTCTTGTATTGTGAGAAAGGGAGAAAAGTACTTCTTTCTCTACTTTCTCCATCCCATGCATTATCTTGTAAACCTCTATCATGTCACCCCGCAGTCGACGTTTCTCCAAGCTAAAGAGTCCCAAGTGTTTCAACCTTTCTTCATAGGGAAAGTGCTCCAGCCCTTTAATCATTCTAGTTGCCCTTCTCTGGACTTTCTCCAATGCTATAATATCCTTTTTGAGGTGCGGCGACCAGAACTGCACACAGTACTCCAAATGAGACCGCACCATCGATTTATACAGGGGCATTATGATACTGGCTGATTTGTTTTCAATTCCCTTCCTAATAATTCCCAGCATGGCGTTGGCCTTTTTTATTGCAAACGCACACTGTCTTGACATTTTCAGTGAGTTATCTACCACGACCCCAAGATCTCTCTCTTGGTCAGTCTCTGCCAGTTCACACCCCATCAACTTGTATTTGTAGCTGGGATTCTTGGCCCCAATGTGCATTACTTTGCACTTGGCCACATTGAACCGCATCTGCCACGTTGACGCCCACTCACCCAGCCTCAACAGATCCCTTTGGAGTTCCTCACAATCCTCTCTGGTTCTCACCACCCTGAACAATTTAGTGTCATTCGCAAACTTGGCCACTTCACTGCTCACTCCCAACTCTAAATCATTTATGAACAAGTTAAAGAGCATGGGACCCAGTACCGAGCCCTGCGGCACCCCACTGCTTACCGTCCTCCACTGCGAAGACTGCCCATTTATACTCACTCTCTGCTTCCTATTACTCAGCCAGTTTTTGATCCACAAGAGGACCTGTCCTTTTACTCTCACACTCTAATGTTGCAGGTAACACTTTCCCTACTTCTTATCGCTTGCGGCTCCCTTTCTCACGGAGGAGCCCTGCTGGCTCTCCTTGAGGCTTGCTATCTTCAAAGAGCTATTGCTTTGTTAGTGTTATGCAGAGGAATTCACAGCATGGGTTAGTAACATTTCTAAGGCCGTTTGATATGCAGGGTCTTCTGCTTCATAGTTAGTAACAGGAGTTCAAAATGGAGTTAGTCATGTCAAGGAACAAGTCACAGAATACATTCAGCATAATGACACAGTAATACTCTCCAATGTCTGACATACTGCCCCCCCTAAGCTCTTGCTCGGGGTTTGTCTGGGTGCAGTAGGTAAAATTTCTTCAACAGAGAGGGAGCTCTCAGGTCAGTTGATTTAACCCATTCATCACAACTGGTAGGGAAGTACTTCCAACGAACCAGATAGTATTCACTGGTGAATAGTCTCTTAAGTTCATCAAACGCAGCTTGGTACCAAAATCCCCCCTCTCCCTTCAGAATACCTTCCGGTCTCCCCTCTCCCTCCCCTCTCCCTCCCCTCTCCCTCCTTTTCTGTTTCTTCAATGAGCCTGTTCCCCCCACCATGGCTCTGGTTCTCCCGTATTCTTCCCGGAGCTGGTGGTCACCCCCCCCAGCCACTGCGGAAGGAGGGAGTCTATGAGTCTATGATTTCCTCCCTCTAGCTCTCATGCTGGGGCAAGCGTGAGAGAGCATTGGCTAGAAAGTTCTTGGAGCCCGGAATGTGTTTGAGCACAAAATCAAATTTGGCAAACAACCCCGCCCACCGGATTTGTTTGGCGGTCAGTTTCCTCCGGCCCGTTAGGGCTTCTAGGTTCTTGTGGTCGGTCCAGATTTTGAATGGCACCCTGGCCCCCTCTAACCAGGACCTCCAAGGAAAGAGGCATAAGTTACAGCGAACGCCTCGTCCCAGACCGACCAGTTGCGCTGCTCATTAGAGAACTTGCGTGAAATGTAGGCACAGGGCCGGAGCCTCCCCTCCTCATCTTTCTGCATTAATATGGCTCCTACGGCCACGTCGGAGGCGTTGCATTGAACCACAAAGGGCTTTAGCTCGTATGGATGGGCCAACACAGGTTCACTGGTGAATAGTCTCTTAAGTTCATCAAACGCAGCTTGGCAACTAGGGGTCCATGGTAGCCTCGCCCCCGGTTTTTTGGCTTCCGACCCCTTCCCCTTTGTTTTCTGGAGGTCAGTCAAGGGCAGCATCACTTGGGCAAACCCCTGTATGAACCTCATATAAAAATTTGCAAACCCGAGGAAAGATTGGAGCTGTGTGCGTGTCCTCGGGGGTTCCCAGTCTAAAACCGCTTGGATTTTGGCTGGGTCCATCACTAATCCTTTCCCGGACACCCGAAACACCAAGTACTCGAGTTCCGTCTGGTGGAACTCACATTTCGATAATTTTGCATACAGTTTGTGCTGATACAGGGTCGTTAGCACCTTTCGCACCAGGGGTACATGAGACTCAAGATCTTTCGAGTAGATAATGATGTCTTCCAGGTACACCACCACCACACATTCCCACAACACTTCATTTATAAAATTCATGAACACCCCGGGGGCCCCCTGCAAGCCGAAAGGCATTACTAGGTATTCGAACTGTCCCATGGGTGTATTGAACGCCGTTTTTCACTCATCCCCCTCCTTGATCCTGACACGAAAGTAAGCGTCCCTCAGGTCTAGTTTGGTAAATATCAACCCCTCCGACACTGTGTTCAATAAGTCTTTGATCAGGGGGATGGGGTAGGCGTTGGACATGGAGATCCCATTTATTCCGCAAAAGTCTGTGCAAAGCCTCAGACTCCCGTCCTTCTTCTTCCGGAAGAGGACCGGGGCGGCATGGGGCGCAGTAGCTGGCCTAATGAACCCCCGCTTCAGATTTTTATCGATGAATTTCCGCAATTCATCTTTCTCAGCCCACCCCATCGAGTGCCGTTTGGCTTTGGGTAGTTCCTGCCCTGGTATCAGTTCAATCGCACAGTCTGTGTCTTGGTGGGGTGGGAGCTCGTTAGCCTCTTCCTCGCTAAACACCTTGCGGCGGTCCCGGTACTCTTTTGGGATAGAGCAGACCTCCTCCTCCGACACACGTCTTTTCGTTCACTGGGGGTGGCATCAGCCCCCACTTCCCCTGCCAGTGGTGATGGGCGCACCGCCGGTCGGTAAAGTCTATTGTCTGCGTTTCCCACTGTATGTCCGGCTGGTGGCGAGCCAGCCATCCCACCCCCACCCCCACATCAAAAGACGAGGAGGGGGCAATGACAAAGGCCTCCACTTCCCAGTGTTCTTGGATCCCTACTTGCAGTCCCTGAGTTTCCTCCGTGCACGATTCCCCCCTCATGGCCATCCCATACATCTGTTCGAATTGGATTGGGTGGGGAAGCGGGACCTTGGTCAGTCCCAGGAGGTCCACTAGCCTTGGGGTGATGATCTCGCAGGTGCAGCCTGAGTCTACTAAGGCTCGGGCGTGCATGAACCGCTTCAATTTCGGGTTTAACAAAGTCACTGGTACAAAGAGTAGGGCCTTTGTTATTCTCACCCGTACTGGTGCCGTCAAATCCACGACCTGCCATCCGGCACCTCTCTGTGCAGGTCACTCTCCGCCGGCTCCGGCTCCCATGATTCCTCTCTCGAGTCCTCGGTTATTATAAACTCCTCGTCAAGCACCATGGGTGTGGCGACGCTGCCCCGACTGGGCTCTTTGGTCTTGTTCCCCAATTTCTTTTGCCCGGTCACCGCTGGCTTTGGGGTCGTGGGGGCTTATCCGGGCAGTTGGCAGCTAAGTGCCCGGGATCGCTGCAGCGGAAGCACCAGCACCCAGGAGTTGGTTTGGGGGTACCCCTTTGGGGCGCGGCCTTTTTTGACTCTGGTTTGGTCCCGGCTCTGGGCTTGCGTCCCCCTCTCAATCCTTGCTGTTGCTGCCGTTGCAGGGCTACTTGCTTGAGGTTGGCCAGTTGTATCCAGCCCACTAGGGTGGTAGGGCAGGCCTGCTGGAAACATCGGTCGAGGATGCTTGCGTTAAGGCCGCGGTGGAAAGCCTCGTACTTCATTCTCTCGTTCCATCCGCGGACCTTGGAGCAGTGTGCCTGGAAGTTGGCCGCGTACTCCCTCATGGTTCTCGACCCCTCCTGTAGCTCCCGCAAGGCGGTGAGGGCCCGCACCTCTTGCAGCGGGTCACCGTACTGCTGAAGCATGGCTTGCAGGAACCCTGCCACGGTGGTCAGTTCGGGGCCTCAGGTCTCATACAGGCTGACAAACCACTGCCTCGCTGCTCCCTTTAGCTTCGACCCTAAGTAATCCACTTGGCTGAGCTCGGTAGGAAAGGTGTTCCCCCAGTGAGTCATGAAGCTGTTGCACTGGATAGTGAAGTACTCTACTTCCTCCGGATCACCATCAAAGGTGATACGTAGCTCTCAACCTCGGGCCCCTGCCCAGGGTACTAGGGGCTGCGGGCCCGCGGGTCCCATCGGCCACCCGGGAGGAAAGATAGGCCCGGGAGGTTATATTGCTATAAATTTGGAGAGCTTCAGAAGGGTTTTCACCTTCAACCAGTTGTTGGTTTAGTTCTGTTAATAAACTAGCTTATTCAACTCATTATGTTTCATCTGCTGTGTATGAAAAGAAAGTTATTGCGTTATGGTATCCTGTGATGCAGGGGTCCTCAACCCCTGGGCCGTGGACCGGTGCCGGGACATGGTCTGTTAGTAACCGGGCCACACAACCTCTTTGCCCCCCCCTGCAGTGCCGCAAAGCCTCACCACCCCCCTCCATTTGCACAATGTTAAGGCTGGGGAAGGGGCCATGTAAAGGCAGATTCCCCACACACACACCAATCACCTGATCAGCGGGGCCAGCGGCCCGCTGAAAAAGCTGTGCTGCCCTTGCCTCCTTCCGCCTTCCTTCCCCACCCAGAATTCAATGCCCCCACCCTGCCTGCCCTGGGGCCGGTCCCTGAAGCAAAAAGGTTGGGGGCCACTGCTATAATAACATATTTATTAGAGCATAATGTTATATCTAATAACCCTATATATAAAGGTTTGGGGGGGAGGGGTGGGCTCCCTCTTGGGTATCCTGCCCCCCCAGGGAAAGTGTATGCGCAATACATAGCCTCTCCTTCCCGGTGTAGTGAACGCCGCGTGGTCACTGTCCGGCTATGCCTGGCAGATGGTCACTGCAATGGCCTCTCCTGCATTACTGCATCCATGGCAACACCTTCTCGCTGGTCCCCCCCCCCGTTTCTCACAGAGTTTGCCACGTCATGGTGCGACCGAATGTCCGGCGGTATAACCGGATGGGCAGGCTGGGCTCACCAACCTCGTCAGCCAAGAGAAGGAAAACTCTAACATCAAACCCGGGCAGATAGCGCTCGTTAATGTAACACCTACCACCTGGAGGACTCGCTGCCGGCGTCCCAGCTTACTGGGCCATGGCAGATGACCCCAAGGTGAAAGGGTGGAGCCAGTACTGCGCACACTGTGCCTCACCTAAAAATTCCTCTGTGCAGGCCTGAAGGGCATATCCACATCCACAACCCACAACACACCAAGTCCTGCAGCGATGGGCAAGGGGCGAAATGGCAGGTGGAAGAGGCCACTGGAAGCCGCAGTCCCGATCCTGCATGTAGGCGGTTCAGAGTATTGGTCGCCTGATGCTGACCCGGAGACGAAAGCATCTTTCAGCAGCACCCTGAATGACCAAGCAGCCTTATCTAGGGACAGCACTGCTTGCTCCACACGGAGAGGGGCCTAGAAAAGGTGGCCTAAACAAAGCTCGTCTCCCCCACCCCAGTTGGCTAGCCGCGATCAACGGGCATCCTTACTTGCGGTCAAAAAATAACAACAAAGAAAAGCCATGTACCTGCCTCACAAAGTGTGCAAAGACTTAAGCTTGCGTGTTGGAACATCAGAACCATGCTTGACACAGTAGACAGTGGTCGCCCTGAACGACGCTCTGCTCTAGTTGCCCACGAACTTCTCAGGTTGAATATTGACATAGCAGTTCTCAGTGAGGTCCGTTTCCCTGAGGAAGGTAGACTTCAAGAACATGGTGCTGGCTATACCCTCTACTGGTCGGGTAAGTCAAAGGCTGAGAGCCGCCTTTCTGGCGTTGGCTTCATGGTAAGGAACTCCATTGCCTCCAAACTCAAAAACCTGCCAACAGGTCACTCAGATCGCATCATGTCCATGCGCCTCCCACTTCAAAACAAGCAGCATGCAACACTCTTCAGTGTGTATGCCCCAACTCTTCAAGCAGATCCTGCAGAAAAGAACAAGTTCTATGCTGATCTACGCAACCTCGTACGGAAGACCCCTACAGAGGACAAGGTGATCATCCTTGGCGACTTCAATGCCAGAGTAGGTAAAGACTCGGAAGCCTGGAAAGGAGTACTTGGCAAACACAGCATTGGCAACTGCAATGACAACGGGCGCCTCCTGCTAGAATTCTGCACGGAGCACCAGCTCACCATCACCAACACTATCTTTCAGCAGAAGAACAGCCTGAAGACAACCTGGATGCACCCACGGTCCAAGCACTGGCACCTTATCGACTACATTCTGGTGCGCCAGAGAGACCTTCGAGATGTCTTACACACCCGAGTAATGCCCAGTGCGGAATGTCATACGGATCATCGTCTTCTACGCTGCAATCTCTGTCTTCACTTTAAACCCACACCCAGGAGAGGAGGTATCCCTCGAAGGAAGCTTCAGGTTGGCAGCCTTCAGTCAGCTGAAGTTAAAGCTGCCTTCCAGGCAAAACTCCAGTCAAGAATTGAGGACCCCAGTTGCCCCACAGACCCTTCTCCAGAAGCACTCTGGGAACACCTAAAAACTACCATCCTGTTGACCTCTGAAGAAGTCCTCGGGTTCTCCACAAGGAAAAACAAGGACTGGTTTGACGAGAACAATCAAGAGATCCAAGAATTACTAGCGAAAAAGAGATCTGCCTACCAAGCACATCTTGCTCAGCCCTCCTGTCCCGGGAAAAAAGCAACCTTTCGTGTTGTATGTAGCAACCTCCAGCGCAAGCTTCGAGACATTCAGAACGAGTGGTGGACCAAGCTTGCAGAGAGAACCCAGCTGTGTGCAGACACTGGTGATTTAAGAGGGTTCTACGAAGCTCTGAAGGCAGTATATGGCCCATCATATCAGGCTCAGAGTCCCTTGCATAGTGCAGACGGACAAGTGCTCCTCACAGACAAGGCATCCATACTGAACCGGTGGTCGGAGTATTTTCAGGCTCTCTTCGGTGCCAATCGCGTAGTTCAAGATTCAGCAATCCACCTCACCCCACTTCAACCAGTGAAAACAGAGTTGGATGAGATCCTCACCCTAGAAGAGACTGTTAAAGCCATCAAGCAACTGAAAAGTGGCAAGGCAGCGGGAGTTGATGGAATCCCACCAGAGATCTGGAAGCATGGGGGCACAGTACTACATAGCACACTTCACAAAGTACTTGTCACCTGCTGGGAACAAGGCAAACTACCACAGGACTTTCGCGATGCAATCATCATCACTCTATACAAGAACAAAGGAGAAAAGTCAGACTGCTCCAACTACCGGGGGATAACTCTGCTCTCCATCGCAGGCAAAATCCTTGCCAGAATACTCCTGAACAGACTGGTGCCCACCATTGCAGAAGAACTCCTACCAGAGAGTCAGTGCGGCTTCAGAGCTAACAGGAGCACCACCGACATGGTATTTGTTCTCAGGCAGCTCCAAGAGAAATGCAGGGAACAGAACAAGGGTCTATATGTGACTTTTGTCGACCTTACCAAAGCTTTTGATACCGTTAGCAGGAAAGGCCTGTGGCAAATCTTGGAACGTTTAGGATGTCCCCCGAGGTTCCTCAGCATGATCATCCAGCTACATGAAGACCAGCGATGCCAAGTCAGACACTGCAACGACCTCTCGGAGCCCTTCCCGATAGGCACAGGTGTAAAGCAAGGCTGCGTTCTTGCGCCAACTCTCTTTACGATCTTCTTTAGCATGATGCTTCAAAGAGCCGCAGTAGATCTAGATGATGACGATGGTGTCTACATCCGCTATCGCACCGATGGCAGCCTGTTCAACCTGAGGCGACTAAAGGCTCACTCCAAGACAATGGAAAAACTCATCCGAGAGCTACTATTTGCTGATGATGCTGCACTCGTCTCCCACTCGGTATCAGCTCTGCAGCATATGACGTCCTGCTTTGCAGAGGCTGCCAAGCTATTCGGCCTAGAAGTTAGTCTGAAGAAGACAGAAGTTCTCCACCAGCCTGCACCCCAGGAAGATTATCACCCTCCCTGCATCACTGTGGGTGAATCAGTACTGAAGACAGTCCAGCAGTTCAGCTACCTGGGGTGCATCATCTCCTCAGATGCCAAGATCGACAAGGAGATCGACAACAGGCTGGCAGAGGCAAACCGTGCATTTGGCCGACTGCAGAAAAGAGTGTGGAGCAACAAGCACCTGAAAAAAGGCACAAAGATCAATGTTTACAAAGCAGTTGTGATGACAACCCTCATCTACGGCTCCGAATCGTGGGTTTTATACCGTCATCACCTGCGACTCCTTGAGCGCTTTCATCAGCGCTGCCTTCGCACCATCCTCAACATCCACTGGAGTGACTTTGTGACCAACACTGAAGTCCTCAAGAGGGCGGAGGTTACAAGCATCGAGGCAGTGCTGTTGAAGACGCAGCTGCGCTGGGCAGGGCATATTTCTAGGATGGAAAACCACCGCCTTCCCAAGATTGCTCTGTATGGCGAACTTTCCACCGGCCATCGAAATAGAGGGGCACCAAAGAAGAGGTACAAGGACTCCTTGAAGAAATCCCTTGGCACCTGTCGCATCAACCATCACCAGTGGTCTGACCTAGCCTCAGATCGCAAAGCATGGAGGCACACCATCCACCAGGCTGTCTCTTCCTTTGAGAACGCACGCATAGCTGGTCTTGAGGACAAAAGGAGATTGAGGAAGAATTGCACTGCTACAGCACCAACCCCAAATCAGACTTTTCCCTGCAGCCACTGTGGCCAGATCTGCCTGTCCCGCATTGGTCTTGTCAGCCACCAGCGAGCCTGCAGCAGACGTGGACTACTGCACCCTTCTTAAATCTTCGTTCGCAAAGTCAAGCCAAGAGAGATATATAAAGTTTTAATTTACCTTTGAACTTCATTAGTTTAAAATGATCTATCTTGTAGTACATGGTAATCTTGATTATGGTTGTAATTATATGACTATAATAATAAAAAAAGTTCCCAAAAAAAGACATCCCCCCTCTCCCGTTTTCTCTCGACCACAACCAGAGTTCCCTCTAAGCTGATATAGCATGAGCTAGCTCAGAGTTTTTTAGCCTCCAGCTCACAGAGCATAACTATGTTATGCAGTAGTTTTGGGTTGCCCCAGAATCCCTGTCACTCTGAAGCCCTTTTTGGTACCCTGCCTGTATGGCTGGAGGTCTCAGAATGGGAGGAGCACTGACTTCCTCTCCCCCCACCCACCAATGGCAGGGGTGCCTTGCCTCTTCCCCCACAAGCAGCGCTGGGCCTGGCCTTCTCCCGGGGGCCTTGGTTGCAGGGGCTCCTCTTCTGGCATTGGTCCTGTGGGCTCAGGCTGTCCTTGGCCGCCCTCTGGCAGGCCCTTGAGCCGGGGCTGAGGCAGTCGGCCATGGGGCAGGTGTGAGGTAGGCGGCTTCCTCTGGGGTAGGGGAAGGCAGCTCATCAAGGCCCAACTGTAGCTAGTCAGAACAAATGGCTTCCAACTTTCATGCCAGTAGATCACAAAGCACCATTTTTGCTCACAAGGCTCCACAGCTTAGAGGGGGCATTGAGCACAACCCTGTGAGGCAGGGCAGGCTGAGAGTCTGTGACTAGCCCAAGGACATCCAGAGAGATTCTGTAGTAGTTGTGGGAATTCAAACCTCAGTCTTCCAGGATCCGCATCTGAGACATTCTGCACTCTGCCATGCCAACTTACCATAGCAAGGCAGCACAACATGACCCTGCAACTCCATCACCACCACCCCAATGCATTCCGGTCTGCTTGGAACACATACACCAGTGACCAAGAGAGAGAGGCACAAAAAGGAAAAGGAAAAATTGAAAGCCAGGGGCCTTGGCAGTAATGGTGGGGCTGGGCCACAAGGGGCCCGATGTAGGGGGATGGACCTTGTGAAACTGGGACATGCCTGCTGATGGCAGAGGAATTGAGCTCCCAGCTGGCAGAGAGCGGCCTCTGCAGTGCCCAGAGGGAATCACATGCCCAGCAAAGAGGCAAAACCCCAGTATTTTAAAATGGCTGCAGCTTGAAGGTGAGTGATGTCCAGTGTAGGGTTGGCACAAGTGAATTCATGTACTCAAATCTGAATGAAGATTCATTCACAAGTGCTGCTCTCTCAACATTAAATGTAGGCTTACCCGCTTTGGTACATCCAGTAGTGTTATAGCGGCTTATTCTCCAGTTTGCCCAGGGCTTCTCTTAGCATGTGCAGACGCTTGGGGGGGGGGGGGGGCAGCACACACATGTACAAAAGTGTTCATTTTGTCCCTTCTAAGCAGGAGGCCTCTCTTCCCCCCCCCAAAGGGCTCTTCTCACCTCAGTGGGGTGTTTGAAGGAAGATGCAGACTTCAGTGTGATGGGTGTGAATTAAATGGTTAAAGGACGGCAGTTACTGCACAACATATCACAAAAGCAAATTGCGAACTGAATCGGATGTGTGATACATATGAAAAAAGCATGGATATAAAACCATTAGTAAGAGGCAGATAGTTACAGGAAATAATATAAACAGGCAGACAGTTCTGAAGCATGAATAAATGAAAGACAATTTAAAACCAGTCCAACCCAGTAAAGGGCATGCTAGATAGTAGCGAGATGAACCTCAAACCACTGACCCTTGCAAATATGCCTGAAGCAAACAGTTGCCAAGGTGAGAGCAAATGCAGTGCCCCTGAGCCACTTTAAAGAAACCGTCAAGGTTTCTTCCTGTGTCAGGCTGGCGTTCGCTGAATTCCCCAGTAAGCAAGTTCCCCAGTAAGTTCCCCAGGCAGGCAGCAGCCGTGTTGGTCTGAAGCAACAGGACAAAGTTGGGAGTCCAGAAGCACCAACAAAGACCAACAAAGTTTTATTCAGAATGGAAGCTTTTGTTTGCATGTTCGCTTCATCAGACAATGAAATGGGGCACATTGTAGCATTCGATTGTAGCTCCACACTGGTGGCATCAACTTCCGGGTGAAGTGCGGGCCCTGCGGAGTCTTGATGAATTTCACAGGGTCTGCTAGACCACTCTTTTTAAGATGGCCTTCGTCTAAATATGGAGTTAAGTT
The DNA here is from genome assembly GCF_032191835.1 of Heteronotia binoei. NCBI lineage: Eukaryota > Metazoa > Chordata > Lepidosauria > Squamata > Gekkonidae > Heteronotia > Heteronotia binoei. Next base: position 138,264,519 of record NC_083229.1, read on the forward strand.
AGACCCGCTGTTGACGTTTCCGCCACTAAATTCACTGAAGATCTGAGATGTAGCACCAAAAATGTTAATTTTTTATTAGTAATGTTGGTTTTAAATGATGGTTTTATTTAATGTATTATTTATTGAATTGTACGAATGTTTTAATTTATATCGAATTTACATGTCGTGAGCCGCCCTGAGCCTGCTTTGGCGGCGAGGGCAGGATATAAATATCTCTCTCTCTCGGCTTGACTTCGCGAACGAAGATTTAAGAAAGGTGCAGTAGTCCACATCTGCTGCAGGCTCGCTGGTGGCTGACAAGACCAATGCGGGACAGGCAGGTCCGGCCACAGTGGCTGCAGGGAAAAGTCTGATTTGGGGTTGGTGCTGTAGCAGTACGATTCTTCCTCAATCTCCTTTTGTCCTCAAGACCAGCTATGCGTGCGTTCTCAAAGGAAGAGACAGCCTGGTGGATGGTGTGCCTCCATGCTTTGCGATCTGAGGCTAGGTCAGACCACTGGTGATGGTTAATGCAACAGGTACCAAGGGATTTCTTCAAGGAGTCCTTGAACCGTAAATAAAATGTATTATTATTATTATTATTACAGTGAGCAGAGTAGTGGTTAAGCATGCAAAATAGTGCCAAGTTAGAATCTATGGCAAAATAGTACAGTGAACAAATTGAAAGAACAACCAGTTTGGTTTAGATACCATTTGTTGTATCTAAACAGCAAAGTCAATAAACATGTTGCAATTGGAGAATGATGGTGAGAGTGTCACAAGGCAATAAATGTGGAGTCTGTTAATTGCTCTATAGCTACTCAAGCCTGGGTTAAACTGAGAACATGTTTTTCTGCTGGGCCAGCAGGAAGAACAGAGGGCTGATTCACAAAACCTCCGGCAGGAATAAATGTTAGCATTTAATATACTGTCTTCTGTTTCGGGTTTGATGTGATAAATTACAGTTTTCTGCAGAAGCAGACTGCAGTTGAAGGAGAGCAATGTGGAAATGACAAACATGAATGAAACGGAGTTGCTCTAAGAGTTAGGCAAGATGTAGCACAAGCAGTCGGGGCTATAATGCAAAGTCTGAGTGCATAATATCAACCAGGCTTCATGGGAAACCTGTCAACATAACCATCGCTCAAGCTTACACCCCAGTCACAGATGCTTAAGAGGAAGAAACAGAAAGCTTTTATTCAAGTACTTGAAGGGCTGTCATAGAGAGGACGGTGCAGAATTGTTTTCTGCGGCCCCAGAAGGTAGGACCAGAACCAGCGGGTTGAAATTAAATCAGAAAAGTTTCTGACTCAACATTAGGAAGAACTTCCTGACTGTTAGAGCAGTTCCTCAGTGGAACAGGCTTCCTCGGGAGGTGGTGGGCTCTCCTTCCTTGGAGCTTTTTAAACAGAGGCTAGATGGCCATCTGACAGCAATGAAGATCCTCTGAACTTTAGAGGGAGGTATTTGTGAGTTTCCTGCATTGTGCAGGGGGTTGGACTAGATGCCCCTGGAGGTCCCTTCCAGCTCAATGATTCTATGAAGTGTCCAGGAAGGAACTGACCACCCACGGGAACAAGATGTGTTGATAACCAAAAGGGACCAGAATGCAAAAGTAGGAAACAAAGCAGAATCAAATATTGTTGGAAAATCTGAGCTAGCAGCATGAAATGCATTTGCAGAGCAACTCATAGATTATATCATTGGAAATAGAAGATGGAGAAGCTGTATTCTTTCTGCTGAAACAACAGTAGAAGCTGATTGTGATGCAGATTTTGAATTGTTATTATTAAAAATCAGAATAAAGCTGAAGAAAAACACTAAAACATTCCTAATGCCAAAATACAATCTAAACAACATTTCTGAACAGATTTGCATTACCAAGTAGAACCAGAAGAATTATGGGTTGAAACCCATCATCAAGAAAGAATGTGCAAAGAAGACGACATTGGATTTATATTCCACCCTCCACTCTGAATCTCAGATTCTCAGAGCAGCTCACAATCTCCTTTATCTTCCTCCCCCACAACAGACACCCTGTGATGTGGGTGGGGCTGAGAGAGCTCTTGCAGCAGCTGCCCTTTCAAGGACAACTCTTGTGAGAGCTATGGCTGACCCAAGGCCATTCCAGCAGCTGCAAGTGGAGGAGTGGGAAATCAAACCCAGTTCTCCCAGATAAGTGTCCACACACTGGTTTTATCCAAAAGAAATGAAAATAAAAGGCTCAATGGATGACTGATGAAACTCTTAAAATTGATAAAGACAGAAGAGAAGCAAAAGTAAACAGTGACAGAAAGAGAATCAAAGGATTAAATGCAGCATTCCAGCAACTTGCATGGTAGGGATGAAGAGAACTATTATAGTAACCGGGGTAAAGAAATTTATGCCAACATATATGGGAAGCAAAATAATGGCTCACAGACTGGACCTGCTTAGTTTACATTCCAATTCCGAAAAAGGAGACATCAAAGACTGCAGTTACTATTGGTCATCATATTCAGGGCTTTTTTTCTGGAAGGAACCCAGCAGAATGGAGTTCCAAAACCTCTTTATGAAAACGACATTCTCAAAAAATGTTTTAACAGTTCATAAAGGGTGCCTCTTGAGAGTTCTGAAGCCTTCCCCCCCCCCCAGAAAAAAAAGTCCCAATTGCATTAATTTCTCACATGAATAAAGTGAAGCTCAAAAGCTTACAACAACGAATGTGGCACAAGAAATGTCAGATGTTCAAGCTGGATTCAGAGAAGGAAGGGGCTCTATTGTAAGTTTAAGCTGGTTGCTATAACATACAAGAGAATTTCTGAAGAAAATCAGCTTGTGTTTCAAAGACTACAGCTTTTTTGGGGGGGTGGGGTTTGGGGAAGAGTACGGGAGTACAGTGGAGTACCGGATCAGCAAAATTTTTGTGTTTGTCTTTTAAGGAAATGGCTGTGCCACAGCATCTGATTTTTTTTATAATGTGCAACCTATATTCGGGACAAGAGGCCATTGTTAGGACAAAATATAGGGAAACAGAATGATTTTCAGTTAGCAAAAGTGTAGGACAAGAATTCATTTTATCTCCCTATTTTCAGATCCTGCACAGTCCTCAATAATCAGGCCTCATGCTGAGATTCAGAAAAGGTTTATTGAAAGACACATAGTAAAAGGTATGACTCTCTGTGTCAGATCTGGCTACACCTGGGAGAGCCAGATCTATATACCCTCTTTTGAGGATGTTAGTAGCCTGCCCAAATGCAGAACAAAAAGCCCACACAAAGCAGCAAAAGCAGTTTCTCACCCAGCCCCCCATTGCGTGCCAGCAGGTGCCAAGACAGTCTCTGGTGGGAGATAACTTGTCCCACCGGCCTCCCTCCCAGGGCAGACTGTGTACTTCATGCGTTACAGTCAGAAGAGAAAGCAAGCTGGCGAAGTGCCTCCTCCCCCCACATATTCCCATCACAGTTGCGGAGGACACACAGTGATAGAAGCCATCTAGGCCTGAGCCTCAGCAATTGTGTGACCTGGCAAACCCCTTGACACCTGTCTGTTCAGTCTGTATGCAGAACACATCCCAGGGAAGGCTAAATGGTGGAAGGAACATTCACCTGTCAGTGCCATCACATGACGAGCAGAAAACAGTGAAGACTTGGAACAACTCCTGATGAAGGTTAGAACAGAAAGAGCCAGAGCACTGCTGCAGCTGAAGGCAAAAGTCATGCTGTCCGGGGAATTGCACAACTTCAAAGCTGGCGGTGAAGAAATTGAAATTGCTCAAGGCTTTCTGCTCCTTGGCTCCATCATCAACTAAAAGGGGGACTGAAACCAAGAAACCAGGAGGAGATCGAGACTGACAAAGGCAGCTATGAAGGAGCTAGAAAAGACCCTTAAGTGTAAGGATCTGTCTCTGGTGACCATGATCAAGATAATCCATTCCTTCATATTACCTGTGACAATGCATGGGGCTGAGAGTTGGACAATGAAGAAAACTGACAGGGAGGAAATTGATTCAATTGAAATGTGGTATTGGAAGAGAGATTTGCAGGTACTGTGGACCACCACCACACAAAAAAAAGAAGACAAATCAGTGAGTTCTCGATTAAGTAAATCCTGAATTTTCCCTAGAAGCGAAAATGACTCAACTGAGGCTTTCATACTTTGGTCACATCATGAGAAGACAAGAGTCCCTGGAAAAGACAAAAAGGTAGGAAAAATTGAAGACGACAGGAAAAGTGGAAGATCAAACATGAGATGGATTGATAAATTCAAGGAAGCCAAAAGGGCCCTCAGTTGCAAGACCTGAGAATGGCTGTTAATGAGAGGACATATTGGAAGACATTAATTTGGAGGTTCACCAGAAGTGCAGCACACCCCCCTGATGTAGCCAATCCTTCAAGAGTTAACAGGGCTCTTAGTACAGGGCCTACTGTAAGTTCCAGGAGGACTGGCTACATCAGGGGGAGTGGCCTAATATGCAAAAGAGTTCCTGCTACCAAAAAAGCCCTCTTTCCAGACATTGTGCCATCCTAGTATGCTGTGTTGAGTTTTTGATTTTTGACCCAGCTGTAAATTGCTGGATGACTAGACTGTATCTCACGCTTCTCAGCATCCAGGGCTTATAGTTTACACCTTTAAAAAACCTCATTGTTTTCAAACCACAAGGAAATATTGTCTGTGAAACAATGGCTAGATTTGTTTAAAGATATGCAGTAATTGTTTTAAATAGTATTGTAGTTATCTGCTCGAACACATCCTTCATTACCATGATGATCTTTTTAGATGGGACCTAGGTTTCAAATGCTAATTTAGATTTCCTAAACAAATTAGGCATTTTGAACTAACACAGCAATTTGCATACCATTCCACTCTATTTTGAGCTTAAATTTTAACCTGCAACTAATTACTGCACTAATGAGACTAAATTAAGCCATGATGTTTTAGGTAAATGTGTTTCCAATACATCTCACCCACATTTTCTTGCACAAAGATGTTGCACTGCATACCCTTTTCATCTTTTAAAAAAAATCAAGAATACATTTTTTAAAGACAGTGAAAGAAGGAGAAAGGTCCGGGCTGGGGTCCTGCCACTCTGCTACACTAAGTGTAAAGAGGAGTCCTTCCGTCTGGTGGAGGAAGCAACCACCACACTCACATCAAAATTATATCCAAATGCACTCTTGTTCAAGAGCCCCGGGGCGCAGAGTGGTAAAGCTAAAGTACTGCAGTCCAAGCTCTCTGCTCACGACCTGAGTTTGATCCTGGCGGAAGCTGGGTTCAGGTAGCTGACTCGAGGTTGACTCAGCCTTCCGTCCTTCCAAGGTTGGTAAAATGAGTACCCAGTTTGCTAGAGGATGACTGGAGAAGGCAATGGCAAACCACCCCGTAAAGAGTCTGCCATGAAAACATTGTGAAGGCAATGTCACCCCAGAGTCAGAAACAACTGGTGCTTGCACCTTTACCTCCACTCTTGTTCATTCATCTTAGGAGAGCACCGGGTCTGAATGAAGTTTCCTCCAGTTCTTGGATCCAGCCCAATTCAATGCTGTCTGCTTTTTTGGGTGGTACCCTCCCCCAGTTGCTCTTTTGACCACCACAGTGAAAGCAATTTGTCCCTTCTCACTTGCCTCGTCCACAACAACCAGTCACACCTTCACTCAGGCCAGGTTGCAACCAAGCAACATGCACTGAGAACAGAAGATACTGCATGGAGGCGTACTCTGTTAGCCCATTAGCTTGTCCAGTTTCACGCTTTCAAAATGCAGCTGAAAAGAAAGACAGCATTCTGGAAACATTAGGGGGATCAAAGGCAGAAATATTTCAGGGCTTGATCAAAGTCCATGAACCTGCCAGGTGATTCCATAGGAATGGACTTCAAGAAGCAAAATAGGGTCCCCAGAGAATTTCTCCTCTCTGGCATTTTCGAATCATCCTTTAACGCCAGTGGAATACAGACTCCCCAGTGGTACTTCACTGGAAGGACGTGTCCGCATTTTGCTCTCATCATCTATATCTTGTCAGTTATTGTAGAAAGACCCAGCTGGAAGAAGAGCGTCATGGGCCAGTTGTGTCATTGACACTACTGACCAGGGCCAATTGGCTGTGGGGGTGGGTTGAAGGAAGCCCGGCGTCTTATCCCCTCATTTCGTCCCTTTCCCCAATCGAGTGGTCACCGCTCCCACCACAGCGGAGGGGGGAAAGATGGAGTCTGTTACTTCCTTCCTCTGGCTCTCGTGTTAAGGCAGCCGGGACAAGGTGTCGGATAAAAAGTTTTTTGACCCCGGGATGTGTTTGAGGGTGAAGTCGAATTTGGCAAAGAATCCGGCCCACCGAATCTGTTTCACAGTTAGCTTTCGGCAGCCGGTGAGAGCCTCTAGGTTTCTGTGGTTGGTCCAAATCTTGAACGGAACTCTCGCCCCGTCTAGCCAGGATCGCCAAGTCTTTAGAGTAAAAGTCACTGCAAATGCCTCTTTATCCCAAACCGACCAGTTGCGCTGTTCTTGCGAAAATTTTCTAGAAATATAGGCACATGGCCTCAGCCTTCCTTCCGCATCCCTCTGCATTAATATTGTTCCTACGGCCACGTCGGAGGCGTCGCACTGGACCACGAAGGGTTTTAGCTTGTCCTGATGGGCGAGGACTGGCTCACTTGTGAACAGGTGCTTAAGCTTGTCGAAAGCCCTTTGGCACTCCGTCGACCAGCTTAATCGGGCCCCGGGTTTCTTGGCTTCCAGCCCCTTCCCCTTAGTTTTAAGCAAGTCTGTTGGGGTAGCATCACCTGGGCGAACACTTGAATGAACCCCCTATAAAAATTAGCAAACCCGAGGAACTATTGGAGCTGTCCTCAGGGGTTCCCAATCTAGTACTTCCTGTATTTTGGCCGGGTCCATTGCTAACCCCTTCCTGGAGACTCGGAATCCCAAGTAGTCAAGCTCCATCTGGTGGAATTCGCATTTTGACAATTTCGCATACAGCTTGTGCTCATATAAGGTGGATAGCACTTTCCTCACCAACTGTACATGGGAGGGTAGATCTTTCGAATAGATAATGTGCTCATATAAGGTGGATAGCACTTTCCTCACCAACTGTATGTGGGAGGGTATTTATTTATTTATTTATTTGGGATTTATATCCCGCCCTTCCCACAAGTGGCTCAGGGCGGCTTCCAGTGATAGATCCAACAAAATTACAGTATTTAAACATATAAAGGGATCAGCATTTAAAACAGATAAAAACAGATAAAACCATGGTTATCAATGGGTAGATCTTTCGAATAGATAATGTTGTCATCCAGGTACACCACCACCCCCTTGTACAGATATTCTTTCAGCACTTCATTGATAAAATTCATGAACACTCCCGGGGCCCCTTGAAGTCCGAAGGGCATCACCAAGTATTTAAACTGTCCCATTGGCGTGTTAAACGCCATCTCCCACTCATCCTCCTCCTTGATTCTTACTCAGAAGTAAGCGTCCCTTAGGTCCAACTTGGTGAAGATGGACCCTTCTGATACCATGCTTAACAAGTCTCTGATTAGGGGGATGGGGTAGGCATTGGACATTGAAATCCCATTAATCCCGCGAAAGTTGGTGCAAAGCCTAAGGCTCCCGTCCTTTTTCTGGAAGAGGACGGGCGCGGCATGGGGTGCGGTGGCCGGTCTGATAAAACCCCGCTTTAAGTTTTTATCAATGAACTTTTGCAACTCTGCCTTCTCTGCCCACCCCATGGAATATAGTTTGGCCTTCAGGAGCTCCTGGCCCGGGATTAGTTCAATGGCACAGTCGGTACTGCGGTGGGGGGTAGCTCATTGGCTTCCTCCTCACTGAACACCTTGCGCAAGTCCCGGTACTCCTTTGGAATCAATCAGATCTCCTCTACCGACACGCACATCTTTTCATTCTTTGGAGGTGGATTTTGCCCCCATTTCTCTAACCAGTGGTGGTGCGTGCACCGTTTGTCTGTGAATTCTATGGTTTGTGCTCCCCACTGTATATCCGGCTGGTGTCTGGCTAGCCAGCCCACCCCTAACACCACATCGAAAGAGGACGAAGGGGCAATAACAAAAACTTCCACCTCCCAATGTTCTTCTGTCCGCACCGGTAAGCCCCGAGTCTCTTCTACACATGGCTCCCCTCGCATTACGGACCCGTCCATCTGTTCGAACTGGATCGGGTGAGGTAGAGGGGTTCGAAACAATCCGAGGCCGTCCACCAGTCTTGGGGTTATAATTTCTCACGTGCACCCAGAGTCGATTAGAGCTTGGGCGTGCATGAATCGTTTGAGTTTTGGGTTCAATAAAGTCAAGGGGACAAAGAATAGGGCCCCAGTTATTCTCACCCGTAATGGTGCCGTTAGATCCACGACCTGCCTCCCGGCACCCATCAGTGCAGGTCGCTCTCGTTTCCCGCCGGTTCGGGCTCCCATGACTCCTCGCTCCGGTCGTCAACAATTATAGTATCCTCGTCAAGCACCATCGAGGTGGCGGTGCTGCCCCGACTGGGCTCTTTGGGCTTTCCTGGCATCTTCTTCGGTCCCACCGCAGTCGGCTTCAGGTTTAGGGGGGGGGCTCGAGGTTTCTCCGGGCAGTTCGCCACCATGTGCCCGGGGTCGCCGCATCGGAAACACTTTCGACCCGTGGTAACTTTAGGGGTCCTACCCTGAGCTGGCGCCTTCTTTGCTTCGATCTTCGCGCCCGACCGAGCCTCACGTCCCCCCTTTCCCCCTTGCTGCTGTTGCTGTTGCAGGGCTATGCGCTTCATGTTGGTTTCGACTTCCCCTGCCAGCTGCATCCACCCCACCCCACGAGCTTAATTAAAGGTCCCATCCGAGTTCCCATGGCCCGGGGCCTGGCAGCCCTGGTGGCCTCGGGACTGCAGGGCCCGCCGGCGGATCGGGCATCGCTGGCGGCGCTGGTGGGTCCCGGGGCTGGGGCATCCGGACAGGCTGGTCCCGTTGGAGGTGAAGCCGGTGGCGTTGGTGTGGCCGGCGGGCCTCAACTGAAATCGCGGACCAACAGTCGGTCGATCGGCCTCTGCACCTCTTGAGCCATGAGAGTGGTGTTGGCATGGATCTCGTCCCTGAGGTCCTTGGCCATAACTCTCATCTCCTTTCTCATTTTTTCCATGATGTCCTCACCCTTCGGGGGGCTTCCGTTTTCCGCCTCCGAATCGGTCCCTTGACCGCGTTCCTCGTCCAACCCGACTCCATCTCTTTCCTCGCTGTCTCGGCCCGGGTTGCCCTCCCCGGGTTCCCGCCTTGAGCTGGCCTCGTCAGTAGATTCTTGTGGCACCCCGGGGCCTCGTCCATCAGGGTGGTTGAGGTTTGCGGTTTCCACTTCTGCGGGGTGATGAACAGCGTCTGGATGTGTAGCAGGGATCCCCCGGTTCTCCGAGCCCCGGTGATGTGCCAAGGGGGAGTCTTTACTTTCCCCAAAGGTTCAGCAGGTTCTCTGTTTTTCGGAACTTTTTCAGCCATCCAACTTAAAAGTGGCCGGTTCAGATAAGCCTTTAAGGGATCAGTCCCAAAATGTCAGACAATGGGATCTCAAATCAACTAGACCTTGAATTGTTGCAAAGTTAAGCTTTATTTGATAATCCATAGGCATCAGAACGAAGAAATTGGGACTGATACTATATAGCAGTGCTTTAAGGGGAATACATCAAAGGGTGTCACACAAAGCCACAATTCTAAACATTGCTGAGCTGAGGTGCGAAGATTCACACAGTCCCTCTCCCTTATCTCATTGTTACGGTTAGTCTTCCGGGGATGGCCAAGTGGGTGTCCCTGGAGGCGCTTTATCTTCAAAGGGGAATTCTTGCCTTTGCTAGTATCAAGGGAAAGAAATGTTCACACCAAGCACTAGCAGCAATCTACAACTCTCTACTTTGATATGCAAAAGGTCTTTCTCATGGTTAGTAACAGTGGTTCAAGATGGCAGCAGTTCAGCTCAGCATTTTAATTCAGGAAAAGTAACATTGTCTGACACTTTTAGCCACTCAGTACTCACTGTCTGCTTCTGGAGTCCTAATCTCACAAAAATGAGTCTGAACGAATACGGTGCCTTGTCATTATGGGCTAATACAATTAAAATAGTATATGTGTAAACATTGATACTTGCAGCCAATTTTTCATACTGCCTCTCTGATATATCAGTTGTCTGCTTTAAATGCAGGATTGCAGAGATCAAAGCGTAGGTCTTCCAGTTACAAAATACTATCATTTCTGCTGTTAGCAATTAAGGAAGATTTCCTAGATTCCACAGGCACCAAAGCCAATTATTCCTGTGCCCTTTTCAGAAGTCTTGGTAGACAGATGGGCTGATTTTTTCAAACACTCTGATAAGCATTCATAGCTTTATTTAATCAGAGTTGGCAGATTGCAAAATAATAAAGCAGCGTATGAGCAAATGTTTCAATAATTGGCCAGAAAGTCAGTTCACACTCTTCTTGTGAAAAAGTAACCATATATTTATTCTGGATTCAGAACCAGTAATGTCAATTGCAGCCCCGTGGCGCAGAGTGGTAAAGCTGCACTTCTGCAGTCCAGGCTCTCTGCTCACGACCTGAGTTCGATCACAGTGGAAGCTGTGTTCAGATAGCCGGCTCAAGATTGACTCAGGGTTGACTCAGCCTTTCCATTCTTCTGAGGTCGGTAAAATGAGTGCCCAGCTTGCTGAGGGGGAAGGGTAGATGACTGGGGAAGGCAATGGCGAACCACCCCGTAAAAAGTCTGCCATGAAAACATTATGATGCGATGTCACCCCAGAGCTGGAAACGACTGGTGCTTTAATGGTCAGTGTGGTGATGATCTCACTGATCTCGTTGAAGGACGAGGCTTCCAGTGTGGTGGAAGTGACCAGGCTCTTGGCCAGCCTCAAGGTGACGACGCTGCAGAAACTCAGCAGCAGGGGCTTCTTCTTCTCACTTCCGCCATCTTCCTCCCCGATACAGTGGAATAAGATGTAGTGTTTCAGGCACTCAGGGTGCGGTATCAAATGCTGGAAGCGTTCCTGGAGTGGTAGCCATGGCCAGAGCAGTGGCATTGTGATGCACGGTGCATGCTGGAGAGGGTAGCAGCGATGCACGGTGCAGTGCCAATGGCCAGGGCTCATTCAACAGGATCCCGTTTTTGTCACCAGTGTTAAATACTGGGTTCAATACACAAGGAGGCACTGGTCATGTTGATCACAGTTCTTTATTGTGATTGCAGCATAGTAAGTGGGAAACTACAACTGGAGAACTGGGCCAACAGGGCCAGCTATATGCAGCTCCAGTTTCCATGCTAAAACATCGTTGGACTATTCGAAACAGAAGGGGGCTTGCTATTGGTCAGGGGTACTGAGGAGTTGAATCCTGCTTCCCATTCTTCCAGTGTCCCCAAGCTCAGTCTTGAAGGCAGGAAGTAGCAACCCATCAGCTATGCAATGTCTCCCATACATAACATCTGGGAAGTATTCCTGGTAAATCTCTATCCCTGCTTTGCCTTTGGAAATGGCTCCTTAAACATTGTTAGGTGATTCCTGTCTGTAGTGTGTGAGATCTCTGCCTCCTCCCAGAGAGAAGTTCTGACTCTGTAATGTACTCAGTGACGAGACATGTTGAAGGCAACATACTTTATTAGTGGGTACATCACAAGAGGGAGAATGGCAGGCCGGGTCCCGATTATATACATGCCCTGGAACAACCCTCTGTGAGGCCAGGTCCAATCCCTGTGGCATCGGTCGCATCATTGTGGGACCCAGGGGGCCGGTGCAGCGGCCCGCCGAAGCAGCCTGTCACTAATAACACAGGTTGAGATGCAGGACAGGAACCCGGAAGTGACCGACAGGCTGCTTCAGCGGGCCGCTGCACCGGCCCCCTGGGTCCCACAACGATGGGACCGATGCCACAAGGATGGGCTCGAAACACTCTATAACCCCTCAAAAGAACAGCAGTCTAGCTCGCTAGCCATAAGCCTCAAGGGGGCTCATTTTGCGGCATCTCCCGGCGGGAGGGTGGCACCCGCACAGGACACATATCAAATGAAAGAGGGGGTGCAGGGCTATCAGAAACAGCCGGCGGAGGGAGTCGGGAGACCACCCCACTGGGGGATCCACACCCCGAAAGTGATGAAGGTGGCGCAGATAGAGCCAACAGAGCAAACAGGACAAAATAAATAGGCTGCATTATGCAGCACAGTTGAGAAAGTGCCTTATCCCATATACTGATGAAGTATATACAGGATTTGAGAACAAAATTGTTTCCGGCGGTGATATTTGGGGGATTTTTGGGACGTCACAGGAAGTGCTGTGAAGTCACTTCCTGTTTCTGGCAGTGGCATTTGGGGGAAATGATGTCATTTGGGGGAAATGATGTCACAGGAAGTGATGTCACTTCCTGCTTCCGGCAGATGGTGCGGGGGAAAACGATGTCACAGGAAGTGATGTCACTTCCTGTTTCCGGCGGTGGCATGCCATCACCGGAAGTGATGTCACTTCCTGTTTCTGGCGGTGGCATGGCGTCACCAGAAGTGGCGTCACCGGAAGTGATGTCACTTCCTGTTTCCAGCGGTGCACGCGCACACACACACATTCCTTCCCCCGTTAAGGTGTCCCTGGCTGGCCTGCAGATGTTATGGCCACCCTACATACAGGTAGTCATTGAATTTATGCACACCCGCCACAATTGCCAAGGCCTCCTTGTCGATCTGAGCGTAGTTGCGCTCTGCGGGGGTCAGGGTCCTCTAATAATATGCACAGGAACCTCCCTCCCGTCTGGAAGTTGGTGCCCCAGGACTGCGCCCACCTCGTACGGGGAAGCATCGCACACCAAAATCAATGGTAGGGCTTCATCAAAAGCACCGCATTGGAAACAAGGAGGTCTTTGCCTGAAAAGCGGCAGCCTGCTGCTTCCCCCAGACCTACGGGGCGTGTTTATCGAGCAGCCTGTGGAGGGGTTCTGCGATGGCCGCTTTGTGGGGCAAAAACGAATGGTAAAAGTTTAATAATCCCAAGAAACTTTGTAGCTCCGCCTTGCACGTGGGGGGCGGGGCGTGGACTATGGCCCTGGTCTTGTCCTCTGTCGGGTGGATTCCCTCGGCGTCTACCGCAAACCCCAAGAACTCCACCCTCGGCACCCCAGTGAACACTTTTCCTTTTTTACTTTCAGGCCCGCTGTCTGGAAGCGGCGGAGCACCTCTCGGGCGGCTGCTGAACTCCTCCGCGTCCGGGGCCGCGATCAGAACGTCGTCAAAGAACGGTTGCACTCCGGGGATCCCTTTGAGAAGAGAGTCCATTATGCTCTGAATGATCCCCGGAGCTACACTAACCCCAAATTGCAACCGCTGCACCCGAAAAGCTCCCCTATGGGTCACAATAGTTTGAGCCTCTGCTGTCTTGGCATCTACCAGGAGTTGCTGGTATGCCTGGGCCAGGTCTAGTTTTCCCAAAACCTTGGAACCCGCTAGGGCCGCCAGGACGTGGCTGACCACTGGGATGGGGTATGGGCTGTCCTGTAGCGCTTTATTGATAGTGCACGTAGTCAGCGCATATTCACACATCCCCGTTCAGCTTCACTGGGGGGAGTATGGGTGTTTCCCAGGCAGCATAGGATACCGGTTCCAGCACTCCCTGGGCCATGAGTTGGTCCAGCTCCGCTTCTATTTTAGGTTTTAGAGCAAACAGAACTCACCTGGCCTTCAGTCTTATTGGTCTAACAAGGGGATCAAGAGGTAAGGTGATGGGTAGCCCCTTGTAACTCCCCAGGGTCCCATCAAAAACTTCGGGGAATTCCCAGCACACTTTCTCGAAGTTATTCGTTTGCATCTGCTGCACCCCCACTAAATGAATACCTAGCGGTCTAAACCAGGCCAGCCCCAGTAATGTGGTGAGCTGGCGCTTAACTACTAGAATGTCCAGTGGTCCATTGAAGTTCTTCCTCTCTACCTGTACCGTGGCCCAGGCCAAAATGTGCACGGGGTTTTTCTGAAAGTCCCGCAGTATAAAATCAGCCAGTCTCAATTGGAGCCGGCGATGGGGGCACAGTTTTCTTAGGGTCTCCACCGAAATTATAGATATGGAGGAGCCCAAGTCCACCTCCATTGTGCATGGAGCGCCCTCGATTAAGACTGACAGTCTAACTTTGTCGGGGGCGGGGAGGGGCAAGTTCATTACCTGCAGGCTGGTCGATGCTGTTTTGTGAGCATCGGTCGAGTCATGGTGAGCGGCCTCGTGTCTGCGAGTTGCCTTGGTCCAGCAAGCCCGCGCTATGTGGCCCACCTTCCCGCAGTTCCTGCAATCCATGTTGTGATAGGGGCAGTCCCGTCTCTCGTGGGGGTCGCCACAGCTGGCACACTTCTGTTGGTCGGTCTCTCTGTGGCTTGTTGCCGCGTGGGGGCTCTCGGGCCCATTCCTTGTTGGTGGCGGAGCTGGAAGACCTTTTCGTCCTCTGGGTCGCCGGGCGCCATCTCTTCCTGGTGGACTTCTCCTCGTGGGTTGTTGTATGCTTTGGTGGTTTTTTCAAATGCAGTTGCTTCGTTGAAAGCTTGTTGAAGGGTGAACTCCTCCTTTGCGAAGAGCTTTTGCTGCAGCCTTTCGTCTCGGAGGCCCCATACAAATTGGTCTCTCAAGGCTTCCTCCCGCTTGTCGAAACTGCAATTCCCTGCGATCTGGCGGAGAGCGGCCAGGTAGACGGCAGCCGTTTCTCCAGGCCCTTGATCTCTCTTGTGGAAGAGGAATTGGCGGGCAATGATGGAAGGCTGGGGCAAGAAATGTCCGGTGAGGAGTCTGACGATCTCCCCGTACGTTCTCTCGGTGAGCTTCACAGGGGCTGAGAGACCTCTGGTGATCTCAAAGGTGGCCTCCCCACTCAGGAGTACGTCCCTCATGCGGCTGTCGTCGGTAATCATGTTTGCGCGTAGGTAGCATTTGACCCGCTCCGTGTAGGTCTCCCACCTCTCGGGGTTGAACTCAGCAAGATGGCCCGCCATTACACTCGGGTTTGCCATGGCAGCGGCGGCTGCTTCTGTCTCTTGTGGCTCCGTGCCTTCCTCATCTCCAGCCAGGTCAGCGACTTCCCGCTTGGTGAGTCCTCCTAGCTAGATCCCATCCTCGTCGCCAGTACTCAGTGACAAGACGTGTTGAAGGCAACATACTTTATTAGTGGGTACATCACAAAAGGGAGAATGGCAGGCCGGGTCCCGATTATATACATGCCCCAGAACAACCCTCTGTGAGGCCAGGTCCAATCCCGCCACAGATCTTGATTGGTGGTGCATATTAGCGAGCTACATCCGGGGACCAGTGGGGTTCCACTGGTCGCCTCTGTAGCGTGCGCTGTGCTGTACATAGAGATTAGAATGCAGGACATAACAGACTCTGAGCCGGGGGCTGATCAGTGCTCCCTCTAAACTGCAGAGCCTTGTGAGCAAAAATTCTACTTTGTGAGCTCCCAGCATTAAAGTTGGGAGCTACTGTATAAATTAGTGTGCTCTGGGGCCATTTTTCCTGAGCTAAGACAACAATGTGTGAGCTGGAGGCTAAAAATCTGTGAGCTAACTCAGCTGAGAGGGAACACTGGTGCTGATGTATCATGATGTCATTGTGCCTGTGCACACATCACCACGCCTTCTCTCTTCTTATCACACTGGTAAGTATTCTTAAGTTTGTACTGAGATGTGACCTTGGGGACTTGTCCGTGTCACGTCGGCAGTTTCAATAACCAGTCATTTGTTGATACAAAGAAACTAGTTTATTGCTACAGGTACTTGAGGCAAAGCCAGCATTGAAAGACTAAAGAATATACTTTGATACATTGCATTTAAGGGGGTACTTCTGAGGAATTCCTAAGGGGGGGGGATTATGCAGGGCACATTCACACATAGATGTTACCAATTCATTCCCAGGCTGATGGCCTTGATCGTCCCGAGCTCTCGACTCCCTCCTGAGAGCCAATCCTGAGAAGGCACAGATAAGGCTTTCACATCTTTCCATTTCAAAGCAAAACTATCCACTACAGAAAGGAGGGGATGGGAAAGGTTTGAGCTAGCAGCATTTGGTTATACTTTGGTTCTACCCAGAATGCTCTCTGACTGAGCCAGAGTGTACAGACAGACTTGACAGTCCACATTGAAAAATCCATTGGACTGGCTACAAAAAGCGCATCAATGCAACCGTCCCCCCCCCCCCCCCGGTTAGTGCTGCTTTAGCTGTAGCAGGACAAACCAGCCTTCCCATGGAGAGATTGAAAGTGGCCCTTCTACCCAAGGGCTTGAATGCTGCCAAGCAGATCTGCGCAAGGAGGGAGCTCCAGCTTCCCTACTTGGTATGCAGGGTCTTCCAGGGAGGAGGTCACAAATTCAGGCTTCTGTGCAGGGAAGTCCTTTAGTGCTTGACTCTTTCGCATGGGATCCAAGTATGTCACCACCTCACTGCTAATATACTTCCTGCAGGGGTGTCAAGCATACAGCCTGGAGGACAGAACTGGGGTCTGATCTGCCCCACAACCAGCTTGTGTGAGGGAGGGGGCAGGAGGCTGCCTGGGGGAGAGGGTGAACATGGTGGTATGTGGTGGAAGCTGTCAAGAAATAGAAAGGTAATGGCCAGGGGAGGGACTAAGAAGCTGAGGTAAAATAGTGTGTGGGGGGGGGGCGGTGGTGAAGGCAGAGAAAGAGAAGTGGTTCCCCCCCCCACCTCCTCTGATTACAGCTCAGCAAGGATTAGTGAACCCACTACTGGGGGGGGGGGGCAGCCCTTCCACTGCTGCACCAAACCGCAACCATGAGGGGGGTTTGTGTGTGTGTATGAAGGGGCTGCCGAGAGGGGAGGAGGCAATTGGACTGCCTTGTGTGTGTGTCACTCTGAGGGGAAAGGCATCCTGGCCTTGGAAGTGAGTGGAGGAGCAAAGAGAAAAAGGGGCACCACTATTTCTGCCACATGTCTGAACAGCCACGGAGCTGGGAGGCAGAACAAGTATCAGGGAGGGTGGGGAACAGCCACCTCCCATCTCCTCCCACCACTTGTTCTCAGCCCATGAAGGAAAGGGGGTCACAGGAGGGGGGGAGGAACACCCCTTGGAGGGCTGAGAAACAGCCCCCCTGTCAGGCCTTTCCCTCAGCCCTGCCGCTTCTGTGCGGAACACAGGAGAGGACAGCACTGGGGTGGGGTGGGGGGTGGATCAGGCAGAGCCAGGTCCCTGGCCTCTGGGTCACCTGGGCTGATTGTTCAGCCTGGACTACCTCACAGGGTTGTTGTTGCTGGGTGGAGGGGGGAGTCCGGTGTGCCTCCTTGAGAGCCTCAGATCCAGGCTAGGGTAAGAGAGGAAGCAAGGAGCAAGAGATGGATTGTGGCTGTGCTTGCCTGCTAAGACTGGGTGCATTGGGGCGGGGGGTGCTAAAAACCACCTTATTGGCTATTAAGGAAGATGACCCATCTCCTAAAGGTGCTATATATAAAACAGTAACTGATTTGTATGGAAATGTAAAATATTCCCTCTTTTATGGTATCTCCGGGAGGGGGTGGGATCTAGTCTTGCATACGATTAAATACATTTATTGGGGCTTTTATGTAAATCACTTGCTTTTATTCCTAGGAATCAATTGGTTTTCTTTGTATTTTTTATATTTTATTGGGAAGAACAATTACATCTTATACTTCTACTACTACCTAGATTTAATCCTCTGCAGTCTTATTTGGAATTAAGAACATAAGAGAAGCCATGTTGGATCAGGCCAATACCAGAAATATTATATAACTTTCTCTTAGAAGGCTCTCAGAGCTCTGTATTAGGGATGTGCAAAAAAAAAAAATTCGGAATTACACGGATTCGGAAGTACACGGGGGAAAAAAATTCGGATTCCCCGTGTACTACTGAATACCGTATTCAGAATAGCCGCATATACCGTAATGCGCGGCTATTTCCGAATATACGGCCCTATTATACCCTATGGGCCATTGAAATCAATGGCAAATAGGGCATATTTGAAGCCGCCTGGAGGGGGGGTTTGAGGGAGAGCCCCCAAATTTGCAGGGGACTCTCCCCTCCAACCCCCCCAAGTCCCAAAAAGATTGGGCCAGGGGATCCCATTCCAGGGGCACCCAAAGAGGGTGCCCCTATTCCATCATTATACCCTATGGGCCATTGAAATCAATGGCAACGTAGGGCATAATTAGAGGCTACTGGGGAGCAGGGGGTTTGAGGGAGAGCCCCCAAATTTGCAGGGGACCTGCAGGGGACTCTCCCCTCCAACCCCCCCAAGTCCCAAAAAAGATTGGGCCAGGGGATCCCATTCCAGGGGCACCCAAAGAGGGTGCCCCTATTCCATCATTATACCCTATGGGCCATTGAAATCAATGGCAAATAGGGTATAATTGATGCCGCCTGGAGGGGAGTGGGTTTGAGGGAGAGCCCCCAAATTTGCAGGAGACCTGCAGGGGACTCTCCCCTCCAACCCCCCCCCCCCAAGTCCCAAAAAGATTGGTCCAGGGGATCCCATTCCAGAGGCACCCAAAGAGGGTGCCCCTATTCCATCATTACACCCTAAAGGCCATTGAAATCAATGGCAACATAGGGCATAATTAGAGGCTACTGGGGGCAGGGGGTTTGAGGGAGAGCCCCCAAATTTGCAGAGGACCTGCAGGGGACTCTCCCCTCCAACCCCCCCAAGTCCCAAAAACATTGGGCCAGGGGGTCCCTGTCTTTGGGCTCCCCAAATGGCCCATTGCCAACAATGATGGGGAAAGCCCAATTAGCCACTTCCTCCACTACAATTGCTGTGGGAAAAGTGGCTCTGGCAAGAGGGGGATTTGAGGGAGATGCCCCAAAACTGCAGGGCAGCTTCAGGGGACTCCCCAGCATGCAACCCCCCTGGCCCCAAAAGACAGCACCCATCTGTGGGCACCCCAAAAGGAACACTGCTCCCAATGGTGAGAAAAAACCAATTAGAGCCACTTCCTCACTGCAATTGTCGTGGGAAAAGTGGCTCTGGGGAGCAGGAGGTTTTGAGGAGAGCCCCCCAAACTGCTGTGCAGCTTCAGGGCACTGTCCCACACAAAACCCACAAGGAAAAAAAAATTGGACCGGGGGTCCAATTCCTGGGGCACCCAAAGCCAAACCTAACTTCACACCAGAGAATCTCTATAGGACCCAAATGCACTACATCCCTCTATCTACTCTATGAACCCCGCAGGCCTGGAACCAATGTAAACCCAGTTGCCAACATCACTGCCACACAAAACACAATCTGCTCAAGGTCTGCTCTGCAGACCTGGCTGCAGCAAACCCAGATGCCATCTCTCCAGCCCTGCCCCAAACAACATGGGGAGAGCTGGCCAACAACAAAAAGCCTGCTGTTTCTGGGTCTCTCACCCAGGTGCCAGCTTCCCTGCCACAGAACACACAATCTACAGATGCCAGCTCTCCAGCCCTGCCCCAAACAACACGGGGAGAACTGGCCAACCACAACAAGCATGCTGCCTCTGGGTCTCTCACCCAGGTGCCAGCTTCCCTGCCCCAAACAACACAACTCTAGTCTCAAACAAGAGAAGTGGTGGACCACCACACCTAGCTCTACATCATTCTGTAACACAAAGCAAGAAGCATTTTGACTTACCTTGAGTGATGGATGGTTGGCTGGTCCCGGCTCTTTCGCGTTACCCAGGGTGCACCACGAGGAGGCGAGCCAGAATTGCACCCCAAATGAGGAAGATCACTGGGAGGGCCTCAGATTATGTGAGAGGAAGGCAACCATTCCTTCTCTCTCAGCTCAGCAGTAACACACCAGCATCACTGTCCCATTAGAGGGACCTCAGCATTGGTATGGCTGCTGGCTGCCTGTCATCATCACTGGCACCTCCCTCTTTCTTCCTCCTGCCCCTGAAAAAAAACTGGGTGGGTTATCCTGGCTGGGCCTGTGTGTGCTGTCGGTTACAGTTGGGGGCTGCAATGGCCCTTTCAGTATTATTAGGCATGTGTGGGTGGAGGACTGGAGAAATTTGGATCGCTTTGCAGTTTTTAAACCAGCATTCACTTTTGGTTTGGGGAGGGAGGAGGGGGGTGGGGGATGCACTGCCAATCAATTTGTGAGTTTTTGGGCTGTCTTTGGACTCTAGTCAGTTTTTATTGGAGGAGCGTTTTACAACCATCTTCCAAGCGTGGGCCAAGAGAGGATGCAGGCACAAGTAGGTGCTCACTTCATTCAATCTCAAAGTCCATGTCTGGGGAGCCGAACAGAGGCAAGTTGACCTTCAGGAAGATCAACTGCTGAACTGTCCAGGGTTGCAGGCGATTGCGATGTGGGCAGACAATGTCGCCCATATGCGAAAAGACGCGCTCGCTCTGCACGCTCGTCGGGCAGGAGAGGAATACCTTGGCCACGGAGGAGAGGGCCGGCCAGACCCCCTCCTTCGTGACCCAGTAGTCCAAAGGAGACGCTTCCTGCGGCTCGAGGGGCTCAAAAAGATAGTCCCTCACCATCGCAGCACCCGTCTCCGCTCTCGGTGCCCTACCGCTCCTAGAGGGGCCAACGACCCGCCCGATGAATGTCACCTCAGCACTCCTCGTGGCGTGAGTCTGGTGGGAAACACTGCCTAGCTGGGGAGGCTGGGGATGAACAACAGCAGCGGAAGTCGCAGATGAGCTGCTTCCACCCCCCTCCTCCTCAACTATCGGCACTGGGCCCCCCCTGAGTCTGGAACGCTCGACCTTCTGGGAGCATTTCTGTGTAGGTCTTGAAGGGCCCAAGAACCTCCACAGTCTGAGAAATGACCACCCAATCCTCTTGGTTGAGACGGTTCTCATCCCGAAAGACCCTCGTCTCAGAGACAAAGGCATCCAGGGCTGCTCTCTGCTCTACCATGCGCTCCAGCATGGCGCAGGTGGAGTTCCAGCGTGTGCTGATGTCACCGAACAGGCAGTGCCATGGCACGCCTGTCTGTGTCTGTTTCTCACGCAGCCGATACGAGTCCGTATTGCTGCGTGAGAAGTGACCTGTGATGTACCGACATTTCTGGAGCAGAAGTTGGTACTCATGGGTCGCGGCTTGATACAGAGGATCCTGGTTTTTCGTCTGCCCCAACGCGTCCTTGACCACGAGGTGGAGAAGGTGGGCCACGCAAGGAAGGCGTTTTAGGCCCGCACGCTGGACAGCCGCCTTGATGTTTGAGCCACCATCAGGCACCACGAAGCCCTTGGCGACGTCCCCGCTGCCTACCCAGCCCTCTAACTGCTGTGAGAGGATGGCTCTGAGAGTGTCCGCCGTGTGCGGCACGTCGACTGCTTCGGCTTGCAGCAAGGCGCAGCGATAGCCGGCCCAGCGGCCCTGACCCTGCCTGTCACTACTGCCACCCCCACCCCGCACCTCACTGGGTTGCCACCAATGCGCAGTCAGGGAGAGATACCCCTCGAACACATGTTTGGAAGTCCAGATATCTGAAGTGAAATGAACAGTCCCCCCGGCAGCACGGGACAAATGCTCCTTCACCACAGATCTGGTCGCCCTGAAAAGAGCTGGCACAATGGTCCTGCTAAGGGTGGTTCTAGCAGGAATTTTGTACCAGGGCGCCAGGTACTCCAGCAACCCCCGCACCCCAGGATTCTCGACAACTGAAAACGGAAGCCCATGGGCGACCGACCTGGCAAGGTGCCAGGCGATCACCCTCCTGCCGTGCCTGATTCCCCCTCTTGGCACAGAGGTGCCAACCCTACCAAACATCTCAGGCAGAGATGCCTGGCGTCCCTGTTCTCCCACGGAACGCTCCTGGAGAGCAGGGGTAGTCGCGATGGGACGGACCCCCTGGCTGGGTGGTGTTGTTGTCTGCTTGGACAACACAGCACCAGCCTGCTTCTCCCCCTTAAGAAGCACCCCCGGGTGGTGCTTCCGCAGGTGATTCTGCATCCCCCCCGGAGTCAGGTGGGCAGGGTCCCGCCCACGACTGATCCGGGCCCTGCACAGCTTGCACTGCGCATAACGTGGATCCTCCATAAGTTGGAAATGCTTCCATACTTCAGAGGTGAACGGATGCCCAAACTGACTGGCAGGTTGGGTTCCGGAGGCACCTCCTTTGAGGTGCCCAGGGGAGACACATCGTGCCTCGGGGTGGCAGGAGGGGCTGGCCGCCGGGGGGAAGTGGGCGGAGATGGAGGCACCTCGTGTGTCTCCATCTCTTCCCCCTCCACCCCATGCTGCCTCCCCTCCTGGCCATCCCCTGAAGGTCTGCTGGTGCCCGAAGGAACCGAAGAAGGGGGCTGGTCCTCCTCAACCAGCTTCTCCTCCAGCTCCTTCACGACACTCTCCACCCTCCTTGGGGTGATCGTTTTGGACAGAAAACTGTCCCCAAAGCTCATCTCCAAGGAGGGCTGCTCTTGCTGCCCCTCCTCCGGCTGCTGAGGCCGAGCGACATCAGCTGGAGGAGTGACTGTCCGAGCAGCAGACCCCTGCGCAGTGCCAGCACCTAATGGCACCTTTGCTGGGGGCGCCCCAGCAGCAGCCTCGATGAAGGGCCCAAGGCGGGCCTTCTTCTTCATCACACTCCGGCCAGAGGTCGGAGTGCTGGAAAGCGGCTGTGGAGTGGCCCCACGCACAGGTGGGGGGGAGACCTGGGTCCTCCCCCTCCCCTCCACCCCTCTAGACTTCTCCTTGGCCTTGCCCCCAGGGCCCCTCTTCTGCTGCCTGTCACTCATGTCACCCTTGGCCAGTCTCACAGAACATGAACTGAGAGTGGGTTTTTTTTTACAAACCTAACTCACTGCACTGTACCCTGAACCAACAGGTGCCCTGACTTCTTTTTTAAAAACCCTCCCACCAAAGCTTGTTTATTTGTTTTTTTGGTCCCTAACTTGTCCTTCTTTGGGTTGGGGTAGTAGTACTCTGGTAAAGTTTAGGAGACTAGGTGATCCTGCCTCTACCTGGCTGCAGTTTTTAAAAGGCTACCTTGAGATGAAGGCAATCCTTGTTATATCCTCCTAGTTAAACTTCTCCTAACTAGATCCTGGGACAAACCTGATTTCCTTGCAAACTAGAAATCAGGTGTCCCCTATAACTAGAGAGAAGCTGTGGTTTACCCTTTGGAAATCTAAGGATGCACCGGCTTTCAGCGGCTGAAAGCAAGATGCACTGCAACCCTAGTCTCTTTAAAAGGGAGCCTGATGTGGCCTTTTATGTCACGCTGCCTTTTATGAGAAACCTAAAGACTTTTTAAAGCACCCCTATCTGGCCTACTTGAATTGTGAAAGGAGATAAAGCCCTAAACTGGATTAATTTTGTTTTAAATTTCAAAAAATCACGATCCCTAAAAACACCCTTATTAGTGGGGCAGCCTATTTAGTGGCCCTAGCCAAACCGAGAGCACACTCAGATTCCAAAAATCACTCTATAACAACAAGAAAGTGACCCAGCCCACACACACCCTCGCCAACCCCCACACCAACCAGAGGTAATTTAAAAAAAACAAAACAAAACCAGCAGAATCACAAAAGGCCAAGCAAACCAACTCAAGTGTTTAAAAAGTGGCCTTTCACCAATAAGAAAAATTAAGCCAAATCAGTCAACAACACCCCCCCACCCCCAAACCAAGAAAAGTGACAACAGGAAAAAAGGCCAAGCAAAGCAACTCAAGTTTTTAAAAAGTGGCCTTTCACCAATAAGAAAACTCAGGCCAAATCAGTCAACAACAACACCCCCACCCCTAAAACCAGAAGGAAAAGGGGGACAAAAGTGGCCTTTTAAACAATGAAAATTAGGCCAAACAGCACCCCCCCAATAACCTGAAGATAAAAGTAACACAGCAGCAACACAACACAGCAGCAACAAATCAAACAATGAAACAGTAAAAAAAATCAACTTTTAATAATACAGGAACTCCCCACCCACCCACCCACCCCAAAAAACCCCTTCACCCTAACCCCAAGAAATCCAAGCCACCCAAACAGGAGAAGTAAAGGACACTGCACTTTAAAAATTCCTCTCACTAAATTAAGATATGGGCAAATTAGCAAAAAAAACCCCACCTCAGGCCCCCACCCCCAACAGAACCTAACCCCAACCCCAAATAGGCTACCCTACCCACCCAGTACTCACCCACCCAAATCTGGACAAGTAAAGGGACTCTAGTCCTTTTACCAACAAAAACTAAAACAAGAACCCCAAAACTGTCTTACCTTGTCTTCTCTGAGTCCAGGGAGGTCTCTGGTAAGGCAGTGAGAGAGCAGCAGGCAGGAGCTGAAGCCAAGGGCCAGCCACCAGCAGCAGCACAATCTCTCTCACACCAACCCACATACACCAACACAGCAATGGAGGAGTCCAGCAGGAAGACTCCTTAAAAAGGTTCTCTGGCCCTACAGAGAGCAATTTCAAAAAATAGCACTGCTCTCTGATTGGCCAGACAACAGTGCTTACTTGGATACCCAAGTAAGCAAAAGATCAAAAATAACAACAATGTAGCTGATGGCTGGGCCATCAGCTACACAACAGCCCTGCAAAGCATGCATTTGCAATGCATTTTGCAAATGCATGCTTTGGATTGGCTGCTGGGGCTCCTCTTCCCCCTCCCCCCCCTCCCTGATCCCAGGGAGGCTATGGGAGAGGCAGGAAGAGGCCACTAAAGGCGGGAAAGCAGCTCCTTTGAGGCTGCAGAAGCCATTCCCGCCTTTTGCTTTGACAGCCGTATACTTCCGAATAGCTGTTCGGAAGCATACGGCGAGCCGTATTCGGCTGCCGCATAATAGGCGGCAATGGGAATCGGCTGCAGCCGATTCCGAATACAGCCGAATCAGTGTTGATTCGGCTGTATATTCGGTTCGGCCGAACCGAATGCACATCCCTACTCTGTATCCTATGCTGTGGCCATATTTTGTTGCTTGGCAATTAGGAAACGTAAATCTTTTGTAACTGAAGATATATAATAACTTTGTATTGGTCTCAATCCTTTTTTATATTAATTGCTTATTTTTATGTTACTTTTACACTACTTCTGATTCATTGTCTATTACTGTGAACTTGCTGTTGGCTCTTGCTGTAATAGAATTGACTGACTGGCTGACTGTTGTTAATTGGGTTTGCCTGTGTCATTTATAAAGGCTTGGCTTCTCAGATTTGGCATTTGTTCCAGATGGTTCCTCCGCGTTGTCCAGGCCAGGGGGTTCCCAACCCTTTTGAGCCTGTGGGCACTTTTGGAATTTTGAGAGAGGGTGGTGGGTGTTACTCCAAAATGGCTGCCACAGGAGTTGGAGCCACATGGAACACCTCCCTCCTCACATCTACTGGAAGGAGGGAAAGCCTGAGGGGAGAATGAAACCCACGCAGACCAGAGAAAGCCCAAGTGCTCGCCAGCCCTCTTGGCCCTCCATCAAGCTGCCTTCTCCTTTAACTGGAGGTGCCAGGGATTGGGGACCTTCTGGTATGGTCGGGGGTCAGCATGGCACTGGTTCCAACACTTTATGGACTTTTTGCTTAAAGGGATCCCTGGAATACAGCTGTTCTTTGATAATGTGCTGATTGCCGCCCCCAATGAAGAGGAGTCTGCCGACCTCCTCAGCTCTGTGCTGCAACGCTTCAAGTCAGCTGGCCTCAAGGGAGAGAAAGAAAAATGTCTCCTTGGAGTTCCCCACATCGACTTCTTGGCTTACACCATGAATGCAGATGGAGTCCACCCAGCACAAGACAAGGTCTGGGCCATTTGCAGTGCTCCTGCACCCACCACGAAGGCAGAACTACAGGCATTCCTTGGGCTCCTGAATTTTTGTCATGCCTTCCTTCCCCAAGCCCCTACACCAGCTGCTGGATAAACTCCCTGCGTCTGGGGCCACAAGCAACCGACTGCCGTTAAAGCTGTAGAGGACTTGCTCACTTGCTAGCCCATTTTGATGAGCATTTGCCTGTCATACTGGCTTGCAATGCCTCCCCTTATGGGGTGGACGCTGCCTTAGGCCACATGCTGCCAGATGGCCACAAGGTCCCAGTGGCCTTCTACTCCAGGACTTTGCAACCCCCAGAACACAACTATGCACAAATAGATAAGGAGGGCCTGGCCATCAACATGGGAGTCAAGAAGTTCCACGACTACCTGTATGAGCAACCCTTCACCATCCTAATGGACCACAAGCCATTGCTGGGCCTCTTTGCCCCGGACCACCATACTTTGCAAATGCTCTCACCTTGAATCCTGTGCTGGTCCATTTTCCTGACCGGGTATCAATACTCACTAAAGTACCGGCCAGGGAAGACAATTGGCTATGCTGATGCCTTGAGCTGCCTGCTGCTCCTGTCAGGAGTACCTGAACTCTGCTTCTGCTCACCAGATCCTTCCACTCAAGGACCTCCTGGATTGGCCAATCTACGCGAAGGATGTTGCTTGCCTGTCTGCCAGAGACTGCGTCCTCTCCCGAATTTTGGACTGGGTGTAGACAGGGTGGCCCACTAGCTGAGTCGGCCCAGATTTTACAGCCTATGCTCTCTGCTGGAATGCAATCTCAGCCCAAAAGGGGTGCCTACTGTGGGAAAGCAGAGTGGTCTTGCACCAACGGGTTCTGGCCATATTGCACGAGACTCATCCAGGGATGGTGCAGATGAAGGCGCTCTCCCACAGCCACATGTGGTGTCCAGGTATCAACCAAACAATCAAGCCCTGGATCACAAGATGCCAACCCTGTCAAGAGACCAAATGGCCATGACCCCATGCTCCAGTGCAACTCTGGGAGTCCACCCACATGCCCTGGTCCCACCTTCATCTGGACTTCACTGGGCCATTTCAAGGAAAGCCATTTTTTCTTATAGTAGACTCTTTCTCAAAATGGCTGGAACTAGACTCCTTGACCTCCTCTCAGGCAGCAATCAACGCCCTCCACTGGGCCTTTGCAAAGCACGGCTTCCCAGATTCCATTGTGTTGGACAACAGAACTGTCTTTAAGTCTGGGGAGTTCCAGGACTTCGTTTCACACAATTTGATCAGCACATTTGGTCAGCGCCCTTCCACTCAGCAACCAACAGCCAGGCAAACCTCCAAAGACTCTCTCCGCCATGTCATCCACAGGGACTGGGAAGTCCGTCTCACTGAGTTCCTCCTGGGTCAGTGATCCATATCATGCATCGCCATGGGCTGCAGCCTGGACAAGCTTCTCATGGGTCGGTGGCTGTCCATCCTCCTGGACTGGCTACATGCCAACAGAGCCCTGGACCTGTGATCCTTTCCAGAGGTGCAACGAGCTCCCAGAGGGTTTGCTTCAGGGGACCAGGTCTATGCGCTGAATTTCACAGGCAGCCCAACCTGAGTTCCAGCCCAGATTACAAAAGTGTTGGGGGCCATTTCTTATGAGGTTGCGACTGAGAGTGGCCTCAATCCCCAGTGCCACATAGACTAACTGCAGTCCCACTCTCCAACGGAGGATGTCAATGGCAGCTGAAACCCTGAGGGTCGACCTAACTTGCAAGCACTGCCACCAATGGAACAGCCCAACCTGAGGAATCAGCTCACGCCCCATCAGATGAGTGGATTACACCAGAGGCACTGTCACCACCTACCAATCTGCTGCATCCCCAGCCTCTCCACTCACAGTTCTGGAAGCCACCAGGTCCAGAAGAGCACCAGCTGCTGCAGGAGTGACACAGGCCCCCACACCTCAAGGACTATGTATGTTAGGGCTTGGAGACTGGAGGGGGGAAGGATGTTGGTTTGCTAGTTCCTGCTGGCTCATTGGAGCCTTAAGGACTGAGCTTGGGGACACTCTAACAATGGGAAGCAGGATTCAACTCCTCACTACCCCTGACCAACAGCAAGCCCTCTGCTGTTTCGAATGGTCCAGTGACATTTTAGTTCCGGAACTTGAGCTGCATATAGCTGGCCCAGTTCGCCAGTCTTAGTTTTCTGCTTGCTATGCTGTAATCACAATAAAAAGCTGTGATCAGCATGACCAGTGCCTCCACATGTATTGAACCCAGTATTTAACACCAGAAAAGAGAGACTGCTGGAACACACAATTTTTGAACTAGCACCTGTGACAAGCTCTGTTTGTTGCGATAAAGACAACTTTCTGAGAAGCAGCAATGAAACTGATCAGATAGGTCTAGATAGTTGCTAGATTAATCAACTAAACTGGCAGACTTTGATCAGTTGATTAAATCACTTAAACCTGAATTGAGTAACAGCAGTCAGTTTTATTCCATGAGGCTATTTGATAGGCTGCATATTTGTGGCAATCTGATTTGGTTTTGTTTTGAGGACAAAAATAAAATATTAAGATTGTTAAAGTTTGCGTTTCCATCAGAATTTGTAGCATTTTTTAAATTAAACTCTAAAGTTATTGCGAACAACAGCTTCTCAGTCACCTGTATAGAGGTTTTACTAATGTGCTGTTGAACTTTAAATTTAATCATTTTGTGGGCTGGGGGTGGGGAAGATCATGAGAATTATTTAATCCCCTCATCAAGTGAAGATAGGAAGAACCCTGGAATTAATTCTCCTGGTTCAGAAGAAATCATTGCTTGATTTCTACATAATTCACACCAAGTTTTCTTTTCTGGGGGTACACAAAGGAAATGCTGTGTCCTGCAGTTCTTCACAGGGTGTTTTCCTCCAGCCATGAGTGGCATGAGCCAGGAGCATTGTCGGGAGGGATGATCTGGATGCGTTCTGGAAGGCGGGCAGTCGAGCATTAGCGGAGGTGGAGGGAGGCCCTGGGCTGAGCTGCCTGCACACCTGGTGGCCACTCATCCCCCAGAAGGAGGAGCGGGAAGTGCTTTGAGCGCTCCTGACCACAGACAGGGAAAGGTGAGTGTAGTGTCTTGTGCTTAAACAAAGCACCACGCGGTCCCACAAGTCAGGGCGACCAGGAGAAGTCCCACGGTCACACAGCACAGCACGGGAAAGACTCCGCCTATCAAGATCAGTGGCGGGAACTTTGACTGGCCAGGATTGGGCTGGCCAGCTAAGGGGCTGTTCCGGGATGAATGTATATAAAGTGGGGCCCGGCCCACGTGTTCCAGTTCCGTAATGTACCATCCAATAAAGCATGTTGCCTTCAACACATCTCGTCTCTGAGTACATTACACTGACGACGAGGATGGGATGTAGCTAGGGAGGCGTCCGTGGGAGGAATCTGACCTAGCCGAAGACGAGAAAGGCGCTAAACCGCAAGAACCGAGAAGCCCACCGCCACCATGGCGAACAATAGCGTAATGACGGGCCATCTTGCCAAGTTCAACCCAGACCACCCCGAGAGGTGGGAAACGTATACCGAACGAGTTGACTGCTACTTGCGGGCCAACTTAATTACAGACGACAACAGAATGAGGGACGTCCTGTTGAGCATCTGTGGAGAGGCGACCTTCGAGATCGCCCGAGGGCTCTTGGCCCCAGTGAAGCTCACTGAAAGGACGTACGGGGAGGTCGTCAGACTCCTCACAGGGCATTTCACGCCCCAACCATCCATCGTGGCCCGCCGATTCCTCTTCCACAAGAGGGATCAGAAGTCCGGAGAGACGGCAGCGGTCTATCTGGCCGCTCTCCGACAGATCGCAGGGAACTGCGAGTTCGACAAAGGGGGAGGGGCCCTGAGGGACAGGTTCGTCTGGGGCCTCCGAGACGAAAGGCTGCAGCAGAAGCTGTTCGCCAAGGAAGAGCTCACCCTCCAACAAGCCTTCAATGAGGCGACTGCCTTCGAGAGGGCCACAAGAGCATACAGCCACCCACGTGGAGAAGCAGTCCACCAAGAAGAAATGGAGCCGGGGGACCGAGAAGAGGAAGACGCTTTCCAGCTCCGGCGACCACAAAGGACAGACCCAAGGGCCCCCACGAAGCAACGAACGACGGAGAGGGCCCCCACCACCAGATGCGCCAGCTGCGGCAACCCCCACGAGAGGAGGGACTGTCCGTACCACAACCTGGACTGCCGCAGCTGCGGAAAGACAGGCCACATCGCTCGGGCTTGCCGGGCCAAGAACAGCCGCCAGCAACCGTCAGCGCACCACGACTTTACGGATGCTCACACAATGGTGTCCACAAGCCTGCAGGTATTAAACTTGCCCCTCGCAGCCCCAGACAAAGTCAAAATGTCGGTCCTCATCGAGGGCGCCCCCTGCGTCATGGAAGTGGACTCAGGTTCCTACATCTCCATTATCTCAGAGGAAACCCTTAAGAGACTATGTCCCCGCCGCCGCCTCCAAATGAGGCCGGCGGACTTTGTACTGAGGGACTTTCAAAAGAACCCAGTACACATTGTGGGATGGGCCCGGGTGAGAGTAGAACGAGGGGACTTCAAGGGGCCCCTAGACATCCTGGTGGTCAAGCGTAAACTTACCACCCTATTGGGGCTGGCCTGCTTCCAACCACTGGGGATCCAGCTGGTGGGGGTGGAACACATGCAGACCAGTAATTTCGAAGAGGTCTGCCGGGAGTTTTCAGCGGTTTTTGACGGGTCCCTGGGGAGTTACACGGGTCCGCCCATCACCCTACCGATCGATCCCATGGTCAGGCCAATCCGGCTCAAGGCGAGGCGCGTCCCGTTCACCTTAAAGCCCAAGATAGAGGCGGAACTGGGCCGCCTCACAGCCCAGGGCGTTATAGAACCCGTGGCATATGCTGCCTGGGAGACCCCCATAGTAACGACGGTTAAACCCAATGGGGACGTGAGAATCTGCGCTGACTACAAGTGCACAATAAAAAAAGCTCTCCAGGACAACCCCTACCCAGTCCCGGTGGTCAGCCACGTCCTAGCAGCCCTAGCAGGGTCCCGAGTTTTTGGGAAGCTGGACCTAGCGCAAGCATACCAACAACTGCCGGTTGATGCTAAGACAGCAGAGGTTCAGACGATTGTGACCCACAGGGGGGCGTTCAGGGTTAAACGATTGCAGTTCGGGGTTAGCGTGGCTCCGGGGATCTTTCAGAGCATAATGGACTCTCTCCTTAAAGGGATCCCCGGAGTTCAGCCCTTCTTCGATGATGTTTTAATTGCCACCCCCGACGCAGGAGAGTTCAGCCGCCGCCTGCGAGAGGTCCTCCGTCGGTTCCAAGCGGCGGGGCTGAAAGTTAAAAAGGAGAAATGTTTGATAGGAGTCCCACGGGTGGAGTTCCTGGGGTTCGCCGTGGACACGGAAGGAATTCACCTGACTGCGGACAAGACCAGGGCCATCGTCCAGGCCCCTGCCCCCATATGCAGGGCGGAGCTACAGAGTTTTTTGGGCTTGCTGAACTTTTATCACTCGTTCCTGCCCCACAAAGCTGCTGTAGCGGAACCATTGCACCGGTTACTGGACAAACAAGCCCCGTGGGTTTGGGGCAAGCGCCAAGCCGCGGCGTTCCAGGCGGTAAAGGACCTCCTGGTCTCAAACGCGGTGCTCCATCACTTCGATGAAGCCTTGCCGTTGGTTTTGGCTTGCGACGCATCCCCCTTTGGGGTGGGGGCCGTCCTGGGGCACCAACTCCCGGACGGGCGGGAGGTGCCGGTCGCATACTGCCCCCGAACTCTAACCCCGGCAGAGCGGAACTACGCTCAAATTGATAAGGAGGCCTTGGCAATCGTGGCGGGGGTGCACAAATTTAACGACTATCTTTACGGTAGGCGTTTCACCATCGCCACGGACCACAAGCCGCTCCTGGGTCTCCTCGCCCCTGACCGCCAGACCTCACAAATAGTATCACAGTGGGTCCTGAGGTGGAACCAATTCCTGAACTCGTACACGTACACATTGATGCACCGCCCGGGCAAAGCCATGGGGCACGCCGATGCCCTCAGCCACCTGCCTCTGCCCTCGACAGACCCAGATCCCGCCCCGGCCCACAGGGTGATGCTAATCGAGTCCCTGCCCGAGCGCCCACTCCACGCCGAGGAGGTAGCTCGTGCAACAGGCAGGGACCGCATCTTCGCACGAGTTTTGGACTCGGTGGGAAGGGGGTGGCCCGCGGGCAGGGTAGACAGTGAGTTCAGGCCATTTGCATCCCGTAAAGAACTATCCTTCCACAAGGGGTGCATACTATGGGGCAGCAGGGTGGTGGTTCCCCCCCCCATGCGCAAACAGGTACTCGAAGCGCTGCATGAAACCCATCCGGGGATCGTAAGGATGAAAGCCCTGGCCCGAAACTATGTGTGATGTCCAGGCATGGATGAGGAAATAGAGGGGTGGGTGAGAAGGTGTCAACCATGCCAGGAGTCCAGGCCCGATCCACCCTCCGCACCGGTCCACCGATGGGAGTCTAACAGGCGGCCGTGGTCCCGCCTCCACTTAGATTTCGCCGGGCCGTACCGGGGCAAATATTCTTTGTCCTGGTCGACGCCTATACAAAATGGCTGGAGGTAATCCCGGTAGCGTCCACCTCCATGACGGCAGCTGTCAGAGCCCTACGGAGGGTTTTCTGTACGCACGGGATACCTGATACCCTGATCACCGACAATGGCACCGCGTTCACCTCCCGGGAATTCCGGGAGTTCATAGCGAGATACTTAATTAAGCATATTAGGTCGGCCCCTTTCCACCCGGCCACCAACACCAGGCCGAACGCATGGTGAGAACCACCAAAGAGGCCCTAGGCCGCATTCTTCAAGGGGACTGGGACCACCGCCTCGCAGCCTTTCTGTTCCACAACAGGATCACCCCCAACCCAACAACAGGGTCCAGTCCCGTTGAGCTGCTAATGGGGAGGAAATTGACTACCCGGCTGGACAGGCTGCACCCGGACCGAGCCACTGACGTCCGCGGTTCTCCAGAGATCAGGGAAGCGGTGCGGGGGTTCTTCCCGGGTGATCCAGTCTATGCGAAGAACTTCGCAAGCAGCCCAGATTGGGTAGCCGGCCGGGTACTGAGGGTGACGGGGTCCAGATCATACGAGGTAGTGACCGGGGGGGGCAGGTGCTGAGGAGGCTGCTCATCGATCAGCTGCGCCGCCGCACCTTGCCAGAGGAACCACCCGAGGCGGGGGGAGTGCCGGGTGAGGGAGAACCAGCATCGGAAACCCCAGAAGCGGCCCCGCCACCACCGAGCCTGCCGACGTACAAGTCCCCGAGGCCGGCCATTTTTTTGTCTTGCTTCCTTTGGTATTGCATTCTTAGCTCTGTCATCTTGAAATTCAACTAGAATGTCTCTTGGGCCACATTGGTTGGGCATATTTGGGGGGCCGATTCTGTATGCCCTTGTTATTGCTGGCATTACCCCCTCTTCAAATGGTATTATTTTGGCCAGCCAGTTTGATATGAAAGAAGCAAGTATCTGATTTCCTTCAGTTTGCTCTGCAAAGCTTCGAAACTTCAAAGAGCGCTCTCTGAGTCTCTGTTCCAGGATTAGTATACGATCTCTTGCCCAGGCTTCAGCTTTCTGAAGTTCTTATATATTATCACTATTTGCCAAGGAGTTCTCATAAGCAGAGTTAGTGTCTGCGACTTTTTAGAAAGCAGATTGGATAGCATTGTTCCTTTATCGGGGTCAGGAGTCAATTTATTTCAGCAAGTATGTCTTCTTTAAAAGACACAAATACGTCCTGGAATTCAGCAGGAGTTATAGGTGAGTTTGTTTCCATTTTGTCGTCATCTGTGGCCCTCTTAGTTTCAGTTTGTTTTTGTGACGCAGTTTTTTCCAGTGTTCTCAGACTTTAAAAAAGTTTTTGCTGCACTTGTTTTTGCAGGAGGTTGCTTCCCCCGAGTCTCAGAGGGGTTCCCCTTTAAGAACATAAGAACATAAGAGAAGCCATGTTAGATCAGGCCAATGGCCCATCCAGTCCAACACTCTGTGTCACACAGTGGCAAAAAAATTATATATATATATACACACACACACACACACATATACACACACACACTGTGGCTAATAGCCACTGATGGACCTCTGCTCCATATTTTTATCTAAACCCCTCTTGAAGGTGGCTATGCTTGTGGCCGCCACCACCTCCTGTGGCAGTGAATTCCACATGTTAATCACCCTCTGGGTGAAGAAGTACCTCCTTTTATCTGTTCTAACCCGACTGCTCAGCAATTTCACTGAATGCCCATGAGTTCTTACATACATACATACATAGACCTTTATTGGCATCAATACAAAAATACAGTATACCTTAAAACCAAGAGTGACACAATGGGATATAATAAAAGACCAGCAAAAGTCAAATAACATAAAATAGCTGTGGGCTATGCATGAGTAAAAGCCTCTCTGATTTGGATCGCAACCTGTAAAAAGCAAGCAACGTGAGTGGTAACAAAGTTGTGTTTCCCGTGAAGTAAAAAGTGGGCCTTGGCATTGTCAGAAAGGCCTTGATGGTCAGAGAGCAGAGCATCTAGGTATTTTACTCGTGGACTGCTATAGAAAGGACAGTCCAGAAGAACATGAGGGACCATTTCGATGACTCCCTGGCTACAAGGGCATCGTCTAAGATTGTGGGGGATTCTGTGGTATCTTCCAGAGAGAATGGCCGAAGGTAGTGCATTAAATCTAGCCAGCATGAATGCTCTTCTTTGATGAGGGTCAGTTAAGGAGAGGAAATAGGATTTAGGATTTAGAGAAAACTAAGATCTTTGTTTTCCCATAATTCAGGGTTAACTCATTATTGAGATAGGTCATAACCTGGTACAATAAACGCCTCAATCCAATTTGGGAACATGACAGCAAGACGGCATCATCCGCATACAGAAGGATGGGAACGTGACGGTGAGCAATTTTGGGGGCATGCCCATCAATTGCATATAAAACAGGGGCTAGATCGTTTAAAAAAAGATTTAAAAGTGCTGGGGCAAGGATACAGCCCTGTTTCACATCCTTACAAATTGGAATTTCTGGAGTTAGATTTCCCTGAAGATTGTACTTAACTTGACAGCTGGTACGTGTATACAATTTTTTAATCAAGGTAAGCAATCCGGGCCAACTTAACCCAAAGCAACTCTCTAGGAACTGAGTCAAACGCCGCCTTAAGATCTAAAAAGGCAGCGAAGAGTTTGTTGCCAGGTTATTTAGAAACTAGGTGCGATAAAACGACACAGTGGTCAAGGGTGGATTTACCATGGCGAAACCCTATTTGTTCTGGGCCTAAGATGTTATTTGTTGTCAGCCATGTTAATCACCCTCTGGGTGAAGAAGTACCTCCTTTTATCTGTTCTAACCCGACTGCTCAGCAATTTCATTGAATGCCCATGAGTTCTTATATAGTGAGAAAGGGAGAAAAGTACTTCTTTCTCTACTTTCTCCATCCCATGCATTATCTTGTAAACCTCTATCATGTCACCCTGCAGTCGACGTTTCTCCAAGCTAAAGAGTCTCAAGCGTTTAAACCTTTCTTCATAGGGAAAGTGTTCCAAACCTGTAATCATTCTAGTTGCCCTTTTTTGCACTTTTGCCAGTGCTATAATATCCTTTTTGAGGTGCGGTGACCAGAATTGCACACAGTATTCCAAATGAGACCGCACCATCGATTTATACAGGGGCATTATTATACTGGCTGATTTGTTTTCAATTCCCTTCCTAATAATTCCCAGCATGGCGTTGGCCTTTTTTATTGCAATCACACACTGTCTTGACATTTTCAGTGAGTTATCTACCACGACCCCAAGATCTCTCTCTTGGTCAGTCTCTGCCAGTTCACACCCCATCAACTTGTATTTACAGCTGGGATTCTTGGCCCCAATGTGCATTACTTTGCACTTGGCCACATTGAACCTCATCTGCCACATTGACGCCCACTCACCCAGCCTCAACAGATCCCTTTGGAGTTTCTCACAATCCTCTCTGGTTCTTACAACCCTGAACAATTTATTGTCATCCGCAAACTTGGCCACTTCACTGCTTACTCTCAACTCCAAATCATTTATGAACAAGTTAAAGAGCATGGGACCCAGTACCGAGCCCTGCGGCACTCCACTGCTTACCGTCCTCCACTGTGAAGACTGCCCATTTATACTCACTCTCTGCTTCCTATTAATTAGCCAGTTTTTGATCCACAAGAGGACCTGTCCTTTTACTCCATGACTCTCGAGCTTACTAAGGAGGCTTTGATGAGGAACTTTATCAAAAGCTTTCTGGAAGTCAAGGAAAACAATATCTATCGGGTCTCCTTTGTCTACATGTTTGTTCACCCCCTCAAAGAAATGTAACAGGTTAGTGAGGCAAAATCTTCCCTTACAGAACCCATGCTGAGTATTCATATAATAACTCGTGTTCAATAACTCGTGTTCATCAATGTGCCTACTCATTCTGTCCTTGATAATGGTTTCTACCAACTTTCCCGGTATTGAAGTCAGACTGACTGGCCTGTAGTTACCCGGATCTCCTCTGGAACCCTTTTTAAAGATGGGGGTGACATTTGCTACCTTTCAGTCCTCAGGAACGGAGGCAGATTTCAATGAAAGATTACATATTTTTGTCAGGAGATTCACAAGTTCAACTTTGAGTTCTTTCAGAACTCTTGGATGTATGCCATCCGGACCTGGTGACTTATTAGTTTTTAATTCATCCATCAGTTGTAGGACCTCCTCTCTTGTCACCTCAGATTTCAGTTTCCCCCCTTACACAGAGTTCAACAGCATGATAAGCACACATTTAAATCTTAGTGAGTTAGGCAGAATATAAATAAATACATAGCATGAATCTCAGTGAGTCAATTAGATTACAAATAAATACCTATAAGAACTTCTCTAGATTAAATCAAAAGGGTTTCCAGCTAAACATAAGGAAGAACTTCTTGACATTTAGAGTGGTTCCTCAGTGGAACAGGCTTCCTCCTTGGGAGGTGGTCAGCTCTCCCTCCTTGATGGTTTTAAAGCGGAGGCAAGATGGCCATCTGACAGCAATGAGGATCCTGTGAATTAGGCAGATCCTGAGGAGGGCAAGAAGGGTTACATCAGTGCTCATTTCTCTTGGCTGCTTCTTACACGCCCAGGGAAATGGTGAAGGCCACTTCAGGATCAGGCAGCCATTTTTCTCCAGCAGCCAGTTTGGTCAGGGATACTGGAGGCTTTTGCCATCTTCTGTGCCTGGTCAATTTGCTATTGAACAGATTTATATCGGGTATAAAAACCTTCAGGGGGTGATGCTGGAAGTAAACTTGTGTGATATCTAATCAGCCACTAGAGGGAGCAAAACATGCACAGAACTGGAAAAAACAGAACAGGAAAGAAACAGGAACTTTTCAGTGAGTAAAACCACAATGTGAAAAGCCTTTCGTGAGATAAGCAACCAGAAGAGGAGGAGGAGATTGGATTTCTACCCCTCCCTTCACTTGGCGTCTCAGAGGAGCTTCCAGTCTCCCTTTCCCCTTCATTTCCCCATCGCAGGCAGCCCTCCCCCACCCCCCGCCCCCTGTGAGGTGCATGAGGCTGAGAGACCTGGCTGCATGGGGTGGGGGTGGGGAAGGACCGCAGAATCAGCCCCAGTTCTCTCTGGTTAGAGTCTGCTGGTCTTCACCACCACACAAAACTGCATATTCAAAACATATTTAACTTCAAACCAGATTCAGTAGCTCTAGTTTTACTAAGGTCTGTGGTTTGCTTTGATTCTGGTATCTAAGGACAAGACTTGGAAACTTAGTGATTGTCTATAGATTACAGTTTAATTATTTGATGTCTCAGTTCACAGATGCCAAACTGTGACTAATGAAGAGTTTAGAGCTTTTAAAGGTTGTTGTTGTTGATGATGATGAGGAGGAGGAGGAGGAGGAGGAGGAGCTCTCCTGACTTTGGCCATGGTGGTCTCTCTCCAGAGGGTGGAAATCATTTGTCCTTGTGGCTTCGCCTGTCAAAGGTCACCTCAGGTTATAGGTCACTTGAGCCGGGTTTCCCTCCCTGCCTTCCAATGATGTCCTGGACCCCGTGTTCCAACTCTTGTGTTTTTTGTGATGGTTTTATCAGCCAATAAAAAGGCATTGTTGGTCGACCCTGGTTTTAAACTAGGCATTATACATGTGCAACAAATGAAATCTGTACTTTCTTCATTATTTATAATGGTCAATAGTGTAGCAGAAGGTGCAATATTGTAAACAGCAAGGTTGTGTTCCATTCGCTTTTCTTGAAAATAACCCTGATGGCAGCTTTCAGCAATCGGACCTTAGAACCCTGGGCCGTCTGTCTTCTCTCCTGGAAGGTGGCTTGTTTGACCTTTCAGGTCAGCTGGTTGTCACTTGTCCAGCTCTTTTATTCCACTGCTTCAGACCAACACAGCTCCCCACCTGGATTGTTCAGTGGTTGTCCAATAGAGCTTTTACTTCCAGAGCGCCTTTAAAAGAAGCCTGATGGATTCCATGAAGGGCAGTGCTTTTCCCTCCTGCAGTTCTCTTTCATTAGGATGGCACCATGAATGGCTGTATAGAGTCAAACCCAGTGAAAGCTGCCCCACACTTTTTCTTGCTCATGGATGCTCACTTGCTTTCTGTGGTTGCTGTGTAAAAACTGTTGGTATAGACTATGATGAGAATATAATAGCATCAGCCACTGATTGTCTCTTCCACCCCCCACCCCCATGTTTGCTGTTGCAGATCAGAAGACAAGGAGGAATACAATTACTGGTGGACCTCCTGGACCATCGAATGACAGAAGTCCACCGCAGTGCCTGTGGAGCTCTGAGGAACTTGGTCTATGGGAAAGCAAATGACGACAACAAAATTGCTTTGAAAAACTGTGGGGGTATTCCGGCACTAGTGCGATTACTCCGCAAGACCACAGATTTGGAAATCAGAGAACTCGTCACAGGTTTGAAGATCTTTTGTTATTCTATGCCAAAGTGTAGCTTGGAATATGATCAGAGTTTAAGATCACTCAGTGCATGGCTAGCAGATCTGGAAATGTCACATGGTCTTACTGGTTGGCTAGATTTCGCTCTGACTGCCCAGAGGTTTCATTCCAAGTCTTGCAGCTGTTTCCAGTTTGTTTTAGGATTCAGGTATCTTGTCTGGATGAAATCCTAAAGCCTGCAAAATAGTCAAAGTTTGTTTTTTTTAAAGCCTATTTTAAGATTAAGGCTGTGCACACACAAAAAAATAATTGGTAATATCTGGATCAGGAAATATTCAGTGAAAAAAAATTTGGTATTCCAGATATTTCCAAATAGTAGTAATCTGGTATATCCAAATATGCAGAGAAATTCAGCTATATCTGGATATTTGGCTATATCCGGATATTTGAAGTAAATGGCAATATAGGGTATTTTGGAAGCTGCCTTGAGGGGAGGGGGTTTGGAAGAGGGCCCCCAAAACTGCAGAGCAGATTCAGGGGACTCTCCCCCAAGGAACCCCCAAGGCCCAAAAGACTGGACCCATCTGTGGGCACTGCAAAAGGCCCACTGCTCCCAATGGTGGGGGAAAAGCAATCAGCTACTTCCCCCGCTGTAATTGCTGTGGGAAAAGTGGGTCTGCGGAGCAGGGGGTTTAGGGGAAAGTTGGTATTAGATGGCTTGCTGTCAGATCACTGGCAGCACAGGTGTTAGTGATGTACTTAGTTGTTAACAAGATAGCTAGCTTCAGCCACAATACATTGCCTGAACACTGATTCTTACATTACTTACAATATGAGCATGGTCAGGACAAACACTTAAACATTGTACATAACAGGTTCAAATGATCCAATTACGTTGAAGCACAGGAACTTTGAGTGCATATAGTTGGCCCCGTTAGCCCAGCTCTTTAGTCTCAGTTTAACCATTGCCATGCTGCAATCACAAATAAAGAGTTGTGATCAACTCTACTCGCATCTACTCATGCATCGAACCCAGTACTTTTCACTGGCTACGAGGATGGGATCCTGTTGAGCAAGCCCCAGCCACCGGCACCACACCGCACATCACTGCTTCACGCTCCAGCACACACCGCGCATTGCATCACCACCACTACAGCCATGGCTACCGCTCCAGGAACACTAATAGAGTTCAATCCAGTGCTAAGGGAGACTTTGGCCATACGCCTGAAATACTACGTCATGTTCCATGGCATCAGAGAGGAAGAAGGTGACAAGAGGAAGAAGGCCTTGCTGCTGAGCTCCTGCACTATCGCCACCCTAAGGCTCACCAAGAGCCTGGTCACGCCCGCTATGCTGGGCTATGCTTTGACCAGATCATTGCTGTCCTGACCAACCATTTCTCCCCGCAACCCTCTCAGCTGACACAGCGGCACCAGTTCTTTCACCGGAACCAGCTACCACAAGAATCCGCCCCTGACTTGTGAGAACTCAGGGTCAAGGGTGAGTTCCAGAAGCTAGAGGAGGCCCTGCTGCACCATTTCTCCTACAACCTCCAAGACGAGCAAGCTCAACGAAAGATCACAGAGCTGGACAATCCAGTGCTGCAGAAGGCCCTGAAAGTTGCTGCCACCACAGAGAAGGTGGGCAAAGACTGCAGTCACTGCCCCAAGGCCAATGCACATCAGCTCCCCACCTCAGCCTCCAAGGACTTGGATGGAGGTGATGACATACTCAAACAGCACCAGCGGCACAATGATGCCTGCCACCACATGCTACCCAAGTAGCAATTCCCCGGGCGAGCGCCAGCTGTGGAGAACCTCATGAGTGCTACTCCTGCAGTTTCGGTGATGCCATCTGGCATCACTGAGGGAAGCTCAGTCACCTGGCCTGCGTCTGCCACTCCAAACCAGCCAGACCTTTGACTGGCGGAGCACGTCAACACACAAAAAGGTGATGACAGGAGTCTACTAAGCACGAGGAACTGCACTCCATCTACACATCAACCCTGCAGGTGTGCCAGTTGTCCATGCCATCTCCAGACAAGTTGAAGACCACTGTGGTTATCGAGGGGGCCCCATGTGCAATGGAGATCAACAGGGGGCCTCTCACATTCTCTATGGAGATCACATGGGGATCTCATCTCTGTGATCTCAGCGAAGACTCTTATCAGACTGTGCCCAGATCGGGGGGCCTTGCCTTCAGCCATCCCTGGTTATCTTAAGGGATTTTCAAAAGCAGGTGATAGATATAAAGGGAAACAGGTCTTTTTGAGTAAAGTATGGACATCTTGAGGGTACCCTGGGCCTGTTGGTAGTTGAAGGCCCATTCTCTACTTTGTTGGGGCAGTCCTGGTTCTACCCCCTAGGGATCCACATCACAGGCGTTCATCAGACCAACGCTGGCCCAAACTTTGGATGTATTTGTAAGGAGTTCCCGTCCATTTTCAACAGAACTCTTGGGGAGGTACACTAGTCCCCAGTGTCCTCCATAAAACTGAAGGCACACTGTGTTCCCTTCATGCTAAAATCTAAGTTCAAGGAGGAACTAGACCACCTTGTGGTGCAGGGAGTCCTGGAACCAGTGTCTAATGTATGATGGGAGACTCCATAGTGACCCCAGTGAAGCCCAACGGCAGTGTTCGCATCTGCACAGACTACAAATGCACCAGCAACAAGGCTTTGCAGGACCATCCCTACCCGGTCCCTGCGGTCAGCCATGTTCTAGCTTCATTGGCAGGGGCTAAAATTTTGGGGAAGTTGGACTTAGCACAGGCCTACCAACAGCTTCCCGTCAATGAGGCTACGACAGAGGCACAAACCATAGTAACACACCAAGGTGCCTTTCTAGTCAAGCGGCTACAGTTTGGGGTAAGTGTGGCACTGGGGATTTATTTATTTATTTAGTAGGCTTATATTCTGCCTTTTCCCATAACGTGCTCAGGGCGGAACTGAACAACAATAAAAACCTACCATTTAAATTTAAATCAAACAATAGAACAAATAGGTGCATCATCAGGGTGGAAAGGCACAATTCACAGGATACAGCAGTTTTGGGCCCAAAAC
Organism: Heteronotia binoei; assembly: GCF_032191835.1. NCBI lineage: Eukaryota > Metazoa > Chordata > Lepidosauria > Squamata > Gekkonidae > Heteronotia > Heteronotia binoei. The sequence goes on from NC_083229.1 coordinate 138,306,133, forward strand.
GAATGATGGTGATAATAAATAGGATAGCACCATAGTCTGTAAAGCATGATGTCCTAACAAGGAAGGCCAACTGATGGCATAGTTGCTGGAATAGGATGCCCACTGCCTCAACCAAAAGCCCGGCACCAGATTTTCCAAAATCTGATGGACTCTTTGCTTAAAGGAATCCCTGGGACACAGCCATTCTTTGACGATGTGCTGATCACCACCGCAGACAAAGTGGAGTTTGCCAGTTGCCTCTGTGCCATGCTGAAGCAATTTGAGGCAGCAGGCCTAAAGTTCAAGAAAGAAAAATGCCTCCTGGGGATTCCCTGCATAGATTTTCTGGGCTTCCTGTGGATGCCGGCAGAATCCACCCTGCACAAGACCCCTGCGATGCTGCCCCTGTGCCTACCACTAAAGCAGAACTGCAGGTGTTTCTAGAGCTCCTCCATTTTTATCACGCCTTCCTTCCTCACAAGGTAGCAATAGCCAAGCCCCTCCACTGGCTACTGGACAAAAAAGCACGCTGTGTCTGGGGCCACAAGCAAGCAGCCTCTTTTCGTGCGGGCAGGGACTTACTGACTTCAAATAGCTTACTGGCCCATTTCATTTTAGCTTGCAACGCCTCCCCTTACGGGGTTGGTGCGGTATTGGGACATGTGCTACTAGACGGCCGCAAGGTCCCATTAGCCTATTATTCAAGGACCCTACGGCCTGCCAAGTGCAACTATGCACAAATTGACAAAGAGGGCCTGACTATAGTCACAGGATTCAAAAAGTTCCACCACTACCTGTATGGGCAGCCCTTCACCATCTTAACAGACCACAATCCGCTGCTGGGCCTTTTTGTCCCAGACCACCAGATGTCACAAATGCTTTTGCCCCAAGTCTTACACTGATCCATTTTCCTGGCCAGTTACCAGTACTCGCTATAGTACTAGCCAGGGAAATGATACTTTGAGCTGCCTGCCACTCCTGTCAGGAGACCCAGACTGCTCCCACACACCAGATCCTCCTGCTCGAGACTCTTCCAGATTGGCCTGTCCATACAAAGGACATTGCCCACCTGTCAGCCAAAGACCACATCCTCTCCCACATTCTGGACTGGGTGTGGAGGTGGGCCCAGAGTTTACAGCTTATGTTTCCCACCAGAATGCACTCCCAGCCCACAAGGGGTGCCTCCTGCAGGGAAGCTGAGTGGTCGTGCCCCCACTCTTGTGCCAACAGGTTCTGGCTGCTCTGCACAAGACTCATCCAGGGGTGGTGCAGATGGAAGTGCAGATCTTTTTCCTGATTGTGGACTCTTTCTTCAAGTGGCTGGAGGTGGTCCCAGTTGGTTCAACCTCCTCCTGGGTGGCTATCAGCACCCTCCACCAGACCTTTGCTACACACCACCTTCCAGACACTCTAGTCACCGATAATGGGATGGCCTTCACATCGGCAGAGTTCCAGGACTTTGTCTCACAGAACTTGATCTGGCACCTCAGGTTGGCGCCCTTCCACCTAGCAACCAATGGCCAGGCAGAACGGATGGTGCAGACAACCAAAGACTCCCTCCATCACATCGTCCATTGGAGAGCCAGTTTGGTGTAGTGGTTAAGTGTGTGGACTCTTATCTGGGAGAACCGGGTTTGATTCCCCACTCCTCCACTTGCACCTGCTAGCATAGCTCTGCTATGGGTCAGCCATAGCTCTGGCAGAGGTTGTCCTTGAAAGGGCAGCTGCTGTGAGAGCCCTCTCCAGCCCCACCCACCTCACAGGGTGTCTGTTGTGGGGGAGGAAGGTAAAGGAGATTGTGAGCCACTCTGAGACTCTTCGGAGTGGAGGGCGGGATATAAATCCAATATCTTCTTCTTCTTCGTCGTCCATGGGGACTGGGAGGCCCATCTTGTAGAGTTCCTCCTAGGGCTGTGAGCCCTCCCATGCACTGCCACAGGCCAGAGCCCTGCTGAGCTTCTCATGGGCTGGCAGCTGTCCACTCTTCTAGACCAGCTATACCCAGACAGAGCGCTGGACCTACAAGCATTCCCACAAGTGCTACGGCCTCCACAAGGGTTCTACGCAGGGAACTTCGTGGGCAGCCCGGCCTGGGTTCTCACTTGGATTACAAAAGCGATGGGGGCTGTGTCATATGAGGGCTCAATGGAGAGCAGCCTCACCCTCCAGCGCCACATAGACCCTCCGGAGGACATCGATGCCAGCCCAGTCCTGACAGTCAGCCTGAAGCACAGCTGCAGCCACCGACCGAGCAGGTCCAATCCGAGGAACCCACTCATGTCCCACTGGGTAAGCAGATTTCACCCAAGGCCCCTTCACCACCAATCATCACACCAGCATCCCCATCCACTCACCACTCCAGAAGTCACTAGGTCTGGGCAAGAACCGGCCGCAGTTACACCTATCCCCACACCCCGGCACTCGACATGGGAGCGACAGGGGCCCACGCACCTCAAGGACTACGTATGTTAGGGCTTGTGGATTGGGGGGGAGGGAAGTTGTGTATTTGGATACTGTGTTTTAATGTGGCTTGCTAGTTCCTTCCTGGCTCCTTGGAGCCTTTTAGGATTGAGCTTGGGGGTCACTGAAACTATGGGAAACAGGATCCAAATCTCTGCTTCCCCGGATCAATAGCTAGCCCCTGCTGGTTCAAATGATCCAATGATGTTCAAGTGCTGGAGCTTTGTATATAGTTGGCCCAGTTTAGTCTCAGTTTAATCGTTGCAATGCTGTAATCACAAATAAAGAAGAAAGAAACAGGATACAGGATGACCTTGTCAGGCTGGAAAACTGGGCTGAAATCAATAAACTGAATTTTAGCGGGGATAAATGTAAAGTTCTGCATTTAGGTAGGAAAAATCCAATGCATGGTTATAGAATGGGTGAGACTTGTCTTAGCAGTAGTCTGTGCGAAAAGGATCTAGGGGTCTTAGTGGATCATACGCTGGACATGAGTCAACTGTGTCTGTGGCTAAAAAGACATGCAATTTTGGGCTGTATTAACAGAAGTATAGTGTCAAGATCACGTGAAGTGATGGTATCGCTTTACTCTGCTCTGGTAAGACCTCACCTGGAGTGTTGTGTTCAGTTTTGGGCACCACAATTTAAGAAGGATCTAGACAAGCTGGAACAGGTCTAGAGGAGGGCGACGAAGATGGTGAGGGGTCTGGAGACCAAGTCCTATGAGGAAAGGTTGAAGGAGGTGGGGATATTTAGCCTGGAGAGGAGGTGACTGAGAGGTGATAGGATCACCATCTTCAAAGACTTGAAGGGCTGTCATATAGAGGATGGTGTGGAATTGTTTTCTGTGGCCCCAGAAGGTAGGACCAGAACCAATGGGTTGAAATGAAATAAAAAAAGTTTCAGCGATTCCTCAGTGGAACAGGCTTCCTTGGGAGGTGGTGGGCTCCCCTTCCTTGGAGGTTTTTAAACAGAGGCAAGATAGCCATCTGACAGCAGTGAAGATCCTGTGAATTGAGGGGGCGGGGTTTGTGAGTTTCCTGCATTGTGCAAGGGTTGGACTAGATGAGCCTAGAGGTCCCTTCCAACTTTATGATTCTATGAAAGAGCTGTGATCAACTTTACCTGAGTCTCCTCATGCATTGAATCGAGTAATTTTCACAAATGGAAGAGAGAGAGAGAAAGCAAAGGAGTCTCACATCTGCAGATTAGCCACTGCAGTTTTGTTTTTTTTTGAGGGGGGGCTGCTGAGGAGGAGGGGAGTTGTGGATGTGGGAGAGGTGGGGGTGGTTGATGTTAGCTCATCGGAGCTTCTTTGCTGGACTGCTTCTGAAATGAAGTCCTGGCTATGCCCCTGTGTGATGGTGATGCCGCTTCTCAGATTTTATGGTTATAAGCCAGCTTGCACAACCATTGCACGAAAGGCAGCATCAAAAATGAATACCCCTGTAGCTGCAAAAGTAGTAGAACAGGCTTGTGGGGTGGGGTGGACCAGACCTGAGGTAGGCACTTCAGAGGCTCACACCCTTGCCGTGCTCTGCAGGGACAGAAGTCTGCATTATGTGGCCACGGACTGTTCATGTTCTTGTCGTGTTTGCATATCTCCTCCTGAGGACTAGTTGGCTGCATAGAAAATTTCTGGTGGTGGGAGAGGAGATTATGAACTACTGTTAGCTATAATAAATAAACAAAACATTCCCTCAGTGGCTTGGAAGCCCCCTGTGTCTGCATCTTGGACTTGCTGTCTGCGACTCTTCTGAGCGCTGTTGCCTGATCCTAGCCCCTGTTTCAGGAGGCTGGGCAAGGCCCTTCCCCTGTGAGGACTGTGGTTGGCCGTTGGCCCTTCCAAGCTTGAAAGAGCTGCCACCAAAGGAACAGGAAAGCTTTGTGCCTCCCCAAGGAGTGGGCCTTGTGCAGAGGGTGGAAGTCAATGTGGCTCTTCATAAGCTGCAGAAGGACTGCTCCATGGCCCTATAGTGAAAGGCAGTGCAACTCTTAATAGACCCTGGAGCCAAACAAGGAAGGGGTTAGGGTTTGTAGAATCTTTCGGGCTCAAGTGCTGTGTTCTACTGGAGAAAGTTTTTCTTCCAGACGTTTCGTTCTCAGCTGCGGAGAACATCCTCAGTGGCGTTGCAGCCGGAGCAGGCGCTCTGACCTTCTTGGCTGCTGTGCATTGAGTGAGGCCAGGGCTGCTGGAGAGCTGCTATTTCTAGGCTGGAGGGGGTGTGGTGAAAGGGCAATTGGTTTGTGGATGTGCCCATTGTTTGGTGGGGCTTCCTGGAAGGGTAGTGATAAGGAAACTGGCTGTTGAATGTGACCATTGTTCTGTGTTAATTGCTGGGAGGGTTGGAAGGGGTGTGAAGATAAGGAAGATGGTTGTTATAGTTATTATTATTGGAAGGGGTTATTTAGTTAGTTAGTTAGTTAGTTATTTCATTCGATTTTTAGCCTGCCCTTTCTGTAGGACAGGGCAGGTTCTTGTCTCATAAACATCTGGGTGACCACAACTGGAAATAGGCAGTACATCAGCTTTTTCTCCACTTCAGCATGGCCTTTCTTCTTATGAATGATGATGGAGAGAAAGCCAGGCTACCAATGAATCGGGGAGACAGAGAGAGAGAGAGATTTTGCCACTGTGCCGCATCTCACCACGTTACCTTCTCTGTCCTTCTTTGCAGGTGTGCTCTGGAATCTCTCCTCTTGTGATGCACTGAAGATGCCAATCATCCAGGATGCCCTTGCAGTGCTGACCAATGCGGTGATCATTCCTCATTCGGGATGGGAGAATTCCCCTCTCCAGGATGACCATAAAATCCAGCTTCATTCATCACAGGTGCTGCGCAATGCCACTGGGTGCCTACGGTGAGTCTGGGCACCACCACCCACCACCGCTAAAGGGCTTCTCTTGTTCCATTTGGCTTTCTGGGCATCTTGTTTTGAATTATTCCATCAAAAACTGGAGACAATGCCTGAGCTGTAGCAATCTTGAGTATGCTGTTCAGGTGTTGTTCAGGTCTGCATCTGTAAATTGCAAACCTAATTTTGATTTCTTGACATTCATTACAGAAATCTCATAGTCAATGCTTTGGTCCTAAGACCCAGAGGAAAACATGAAATGGCTGAGTATTGTGAGCTTTTGTACATAAGTTGCTTCATGTGCTGGTCAAGAACATGTGAAGGCACCATGGCACAGACTGAGGGCTATGTGTTTATCTACACAACTGTAGTCTTCCCTAGAAAAATAACTGCAGCTCCTATGAGGCAGTGCAGGAACAGAGAGGAAGCCAGTATAGTGGTCAGGACCAGCCTACTATCTTGGAAGTCTAAGTTCAAAATTCCCAATCAGTCAAAAGAAATCAAAGGAAAATGTAAAAGAAAAAGCAAAGGAAATGTGCTGGGTAAACTTGGTCTGGACACGCTCTCAGTCTAATCCTGGCACTGGATCATAAGAGCATGAATAAAGGGGGAGGCAAACTCAGTTGCGCCCATCACAAACCCTACAAAACACATGCACACACTCTCTGTGTCTCTGTAGCAAGGCAACAACTAATTGAGTCTGGCAAGCTGAATCACACAGCAGAGCTACAGAGCCAAGGTTCTGCATTGGCTGAGGCTCCTCCTCCCTCCTCCTTCTCCCTTGGAGAAAAGAGTTGGGGAAGAGAGAAAGAGTGAGGAGAGGCTGCTTTGCTGGCTTCCTCCTCACAGGGGAGAAACACAAAATGGCAACCAAAGGAAGCAGGTGAGGGAGAAGGAAGCTACTTGCTAGCGGGCCTGATTGGAACCCTCTGGGGGGTCATACGTTTGACAACCCTGTTTTAAAAGAACTCAACAAATATTTATGTCATCATCAGTGTCGTCTATATACTAATAGCAAAGTTGGCCAAATTTGAGGATACTTAAATCTTGGTGACTAGAGCAGTAAGTGGCCAAGGTAGATCTTTCTACAAATCTGTAAAGGGGCCAAGGTTTGCAGAAAAATGTCTAATCTAAAAATTCACACACATTGGGAGGGGGGGATTAAAAACAAGCTTGTGCAGGCCTCTTCCGCACCTTATTGCTTGGACTGGTCTTCTCTTGCTGCAAAGGAACATAGACATTTTTCTAGCAACAGCTGTGGAGTAGCCATGAATATTCTTCAAACTAGTCTATTAGAAAAGACAAGTGATATTTCAGCAGTGCCAGCCTAAACAGAGCAATGCCCATTGAAGCCTGCAGACTTTGGTTTGCTCTAGAAGGGAGCAGCTCTGTTTCGGAGTTGGGCCTGGTCAGTGCACTTCTTTTAGGAGGAGGCCTTTGATTTTACACCCAAACGTTGGCTGGGCGCAGCTTCAGCTGACAGAGATGGATGGAGAAGTTCTTCAGGGGGCGCATGGCCTTGGAGGGGGGGAGGTGGCACCAAAACAAATCTGCATTGGGAGAGGGTGATAGGGAAAGAAATTCTGCAACTCCTTGGCATCTCTTGGGGGGGGATGCAGTTGGCTTTTCTTGGTCACACAGCAAGAGGGTGCAGCCGCTCTCTCCCTGTCTTACCTGCCGCTGCAGTTGGGTGCCTTTTCCAGCCAGGTGCTGCAGTCTGCATCCTGCCTGGCTGGAAGTGGCTGGTCCAGGATCGCCACATTTTTTAAAAGATGCTGATGAAGGTACATTGTGCAGTTCTTTGAGTGCTAAGTGTTTCTTAGATGCACTATTGTATTTTAATCCTTACAACTATCCTGTGAGGTTGGTCAGTATTGTGAAGAAGGGGGAGGGGGGGCAAAAAGAGGGGCTTCCAGAGGACCCCCTCTCGGACGCAAGCCGAGACCTGGTGGAGTCTTGGAATGATAGGCTCGCCGGGGCCATCGATGAGATCGCACCTAGACGTCCTCTGCGCCCTCGTTCAAGGCCGACACCCTGGTATAACCAGGAGTTGCGGCATTTCAAACGGGGACTCAGACGACTAGAGAGGCAATGGCGGCGTACTCGAGACGAAGCGACTCGAACATCTTATAGAGATCCTATGAGATGGCAGTCAAGGCCGCAAAGAAAACATACTTTGCGGCGGAGATCGCGTCCGCAACTTCGCGCCCGGCACAACTGTTCAAGATAATTCGGACTCTTACAACACTGCCACAGGGCAGACCAAATTCTAATGAATTGGAAATTGGCTGTGAGGCTTTTGCGAATTTCTTTGCGGATAAAATCGGATCGGTCCGTTCCGAGTTCCCTGCCATATTAGATATAGTTAGTGAACCTGAGGCTCCGTGCCTGCCTTCGGATCGTGTTCTGGATGGCTTCGGCATGCTCAGCCTGGAAGAAGTTGACAGGATCCTCCTATCTGCACGCCCAACAACTTGTAAGTTGGACCCATGCCCCTCCTGGCTTATTAAGACCTGCCAGAGGGAGCTAAGATATCCTATACGGGATATCATAAATAGATCCCTATTGGAGGGGCATTTTCCATCAGCGCTTAAAGAGGCGGTAGTCCGTCCCCTCCTGAAAAAAAGAATGTTAGATCCGGCCGAATTGGCACACTACCGGCCGGTCTCGAATTTGCCCTTTTGGGGCAAACTTATTGAGAGGGCAGTGGCGTTGCAGCTACAGAGTTTCCTGGAGGATGCTTCTGTCCTCGACCCCTACCAGTCTGGTTTCCGCCTGGGCCACGGGACGGAGACGGTGCTGGTCGCCCTGGTGGATGACCTTCAGCGGCATCTGGATCAAGGCGGCTCGGCGGTGCTGATGCTGTTAGACCTATCGGCAGCGTTCGATACGGTCGACCATCGGCTTCTGGCGCGCCGCCTTGCCGACGCAGGGATTCGGGGCTGGCCCTGCAATGGCTTTCCTCTTTCCTTGACGGTCGGGGACAAAGGGTGGCGATTGGGGAGGAACTGTCCCGGAGACACATGCTTGATTGCGGAGTGCCTCAAGGGGCGGTACTTTCCCCGATGTTATTTAACATCTATATGCGCCCCCTTGCCCAGATTGCCCGAAGGTATGGGCTGGGGTGTCATCAATATGCTGATGACACCCAGCTCTATCTGCTTATGGACGGCCGGCCTGCCTGCGCCCCAGAAAATCTGGACCGGGCGTTACAGGCAGTGGCTAGGTGGCTTAGGCTGAGCGGGCTGAAGCTGAATCCGGCGAAGACAGAGGTCCTTTGCTTGGGTCGTTGTGGCCCGGAAAGGGAAATCCCCCTGCCAGTTTTTGACGGCGCGCCGTTGATAGCGGCGAGCAGGGTCAAGAGCTTGGGGGTACTATTGGAGCCTTCACTGACGATGGAGGCTCAGATAACAGCCACTGCCAAGTCCGCATTCTTTCATCTTAGGCGGGCGAGGCAATTGGCCCCCTTCCTGGAACGCGACGACCTAGCAACAGTGATTCATGCTACGGTCACCTCGAGGTTGGACTACTGTAATGCCCTCTACATGGGGCTACCCTTGTGCCGGACCCGGAAACTGCAGTTAGTGCAGAACGCCGCTGCCCAGCTGTTATTAGGGCTCCCAAGATGGGAGCACATACGGTCGGGGCTCCAGGACCTGCACTGGCTGCCAGTAACATTCCGAGTCCAGTACAAGGTGTTGGTCATTACCTTTAAAGCCCTATATGGCCTAGGACCTGCCTACCTTAGGGACCGTCTCTCCCCACACGTTCCCCAGAGAGTACTACGATCGGGTTCACAAAACCTGCTGGTAATCCCCGGGCCAAAGAAGGCCCGTCTAAAATCCACCAGGGATCGGGCCTTCTCAATAACGGCACCTTACTGGTGGAACCAGCTGCCGGAGGAGGTGCAGGCCCTGCGGGACCTAGGGCAGTTCCGCAGGGCCTGTAAGACAGCCCTCTTCCGGCAGGCCTATAACATCTAACTGACAATGAGAATATCTTCCGGATGGAACAAAAATGCATCTACAGACCGCTGGTTTTATTCTTATTCTGTTTTATTAATTATGGTTTTAACTTATTTGTAAATGTTTTTAAACTGAAGTTATGTAAATTACAATGTTGTAAGCCGCCCTGAGACACTTCGGTGAGAAGGGCGGGATATAAGTATAAATATAAATAAATAAATAAATAAGCCTCAGATGCGAATCTCAGGCCTTTTCAGTTCTAGGCTTGCTCTCTCTTTAGGGACCCCGTTGCAAAGTAACTCCACGCATCTTCCCCCACCCTCACTGACATCACCCAAACCCTCAAGAAGCTCAAGCCAGTTAACATTGTGTTTCTTATGTCTGATATTTCTAAATGTATACCTAAGTTGATCAACTGGCTGCCTGCCTGAAACTCCCATGATCAGAAACTCCACTTGGCCATTGAGTTGCTGCAGAGATCCCAAAGGAGCTGCAGCCATCGTGTCCCTCGACTGGCCAGAGCAGAGGCCATGTGTGTCATTCTGCACAATTTTTGACTGCATTGCTGACCATAGCTGGCTTTTTCTCTAGAGCACTTCCCAAAGAGGACTGGCAGAGACGGAAGAGGACAGAGTCAGAGCTGTCCATGGCATCAATCCGCTAATCACTCCCTCAGCCATTTCTCTGGTCAAAGACAAAATCCTGGCCTTTCTCACAGCTGCAGAGACAAGGGACACCACCAGGAAACAAGGCATATAAAAACTGGTTCTGATATAGTATGCCAACTGTGCTCAGGAAGGTTGCTGGTTCAGATCTCATCTTTGTAGTGTATCACTTGGATGCCATTACGATATAACGCAATGATGTTAGATCAGACACGCGCGGCCCTGTGCAGAGGCTACTGGGCTGTCTCCAGGCGACTCCGCGCAGAGCGCGAAACACCCCGCCAATCACCAGCTGTGGTGGGAAGTTTAACTGGCCAGGATTGGGCTGGCCAGCCAGAAGGTTGTTCCGGGGATTGTATATAAGCGGGACCCGGCCCGCGTGTTCGCTCTCTTGTAACGTGCCTCCATTAAAGCATGTTGCCCTACCAACGTCTCCTGTCTCAGTACGTTACAGTGGCGACGAGGATGGGATTCTAGCCACGGCGGCTACATCGGAGACAGGGCAACCCACAGGCCACGACCACCGCCATCGCCACCATGGCCACCCAGAGCGGTACCACCAGTCACATCGAGCCGTTCAACCCCGCGAATCCCGAGGGCTGGGAGTCCTACGCAGAATGGGTTGAATGCTACTTGAGGGCCAACCGAATCACAGAGGACAGCATGAAGAGGGACGTTCTCCTGAGCGTCTGTGGGGCGGCCACGTTCGAGATCGCCAAGGGTCTCTCGGCCCCCACAAAACTCACCGAGAAGTCCTTCGAGAAGATCATCAGGCTCGTCACTGGCCACTTCCTGCTCCAACCATCTCGGGTGGCCCGCCGGTTCCTTTTCCACCGGCGAGACCAAGCAGCAAGAGAATCGGCCTCCGACTATCTGGCGGCCCTACGCCAGATTGCGGGAAACTGCAACTTTCCTCGGCTGGAAGAGACCCTGGCCGATCGGTTCACGTGGGGCCTCCGCGACGAGAGGCTCCAACAGAGGCTCTTCGCGAAGGAAGAGCTCACCCTTCAGAGCGCCTTCAGTGAAGCCGTGGCGTTCGAGAGAACCTCGAAGACGTTCCCCAAGGCGAGGGCCGACGCGGTCCACCACGAGGAGCTGGACCCCGACCGTCAGGAGAAGCGTTCCAGCTGCGCCGCCCAGCAGGGGCAACCAACCGCGCGCCGCAACGACCCCGAGCGGCCGAACGATCCCCAGCGACGGAGAGACCGCTGGCCACCAAGTGCGCCAGCTGCGGCGACCCCCACGACAGAAGGGACTGCCCGTGCCGGACCTGGGACTGCCGGAGCTGCGGAAAGACCGGCCACATTGCAAGGGCTTGCCGAGCCAAGCCCAACCGCCGGAGGCCGACCACGCACCACGAGTCGGCGGAGTCCCATTCCACGGCCTCCACAACCCTACAGGTACTGAACTTGCCCCTCGCTACCCCCGACAAGATCAAAATGGCAGTCCTCATCGAAGGAAACCCCTGCCAAATGGAGGTGGACTCAGGTTTCTCCATTTCCATTATAGCAGAGGAGACCCTGAGGAAACTGTGCCCCCGCCAGTGGCCTCAACTAAGGCTGGCGGACTTCATACTGCGGGACTTTCAGAAGAACCCGGTGCAAATCGTAGGGTGGGCCCAGGTGCAAGTTGAGAGGGGGTCCTTCTGCGGCCCGCTGGACATCCTGGTGGTAAAGCTCCAGCTTACCACCCTGCTAGGACTGGCATGGTTCAAACCCTTGGGGATCCACTTGGAGGGGGTATCCACAGAGGGGGGCCAGACCCTTCGGCGGCACATCGACCAACTGCGCCGCCGCACCTTACCGGAAGTGCCAACGGACGTGGAGGAGGCATTACCCGGTGGAGAGCCGGCTAGGGGTCTGCCGGAGACCACAGTGCTGGCACCGACCCCGCACACTCGCGAACACTCAGGACCGGGAGAGCCCGAGCATCCCCCAGAGATCGACCTCCAGCCCGCAGCAGCATCGCTTCCCGGAGAGACTCCCGCCGCCGAAGCAGCGCCCACACCTCAAGCCGCCCCTAGACGATCCACACGGGAGCGCCGACCACCCACCTACCTAAGGGACTATGTACAGAGACTAGGGGGGAGGGGTGTAGTGTATCACTAGGATGCCATTATGATATAACGCAATGACGTTAGATCAGACATGCGCGGCCCTGTGCAGAGGCGACTGGGCTGTCCCCAGGCGACTCCGCGCAGAGCGCGAAACACCCCGCCAATCACCAGCTGTGGCTGGAAGTTTAACTGGCCAGGATTGGGCTGGCCAGACAGAAGGTTGTTCCGGGGATTGTATATAAGCGGGACCCGGCCCGCGTGTTCGCTCTCTTGTAACGTGCCTCCATTAAAGCATGTTGCCCTACCAACGTCTCCTGTCTCAGTACGTTACAATCTTAGTCCCATACAGTTCTCAAATTGCAGACTCTCTCCCAATGTCAGACGTTGGAGTTTCAAAGTAAACGGACTTCCATTTGTTGCAAAAGTTAAGACGTTTATTTGATATCTCAAGGTTCTGAACAGGCAGTTAAATTGGAACTGATAGCATTTAGTGAAAGAGACACAGTTTTAAGCCCTTACATCAAAGAGTTTCTAAACAATACTACATTCTCACACTTCTGAGCTACAAGTAACACTTTCCCTTCTTCTTATCGCTTGTGGTTCCTCTTCTCATGGAGGAGCCCTGCTGGCTCTCCTTGAGGCCTGCTATCTTCAAAGAGTTGTTGCTTTTGTTAGTACTATGAAGAGGAATTCACAGCGGGAGTTAGTAACATCTCTAGAGCCGTTTGATATGCAAGGTCTTTGTCTCATGGTTAGTAGCTAGTGCTCAAAATGGGGTTAGTCATGTCAAGAGGCAGGTTACAGGTTACATTCAGTATAGTCTCATATTCAGCATAATATCATGGTAATACTCTCCAATGTCTGACATACTGCCCCCCCTAAGCTCTTGCTTGGGGTTTGTCTGGGTGCAGTAGGTGAAATTTCTTTAAAAGAAAAGGAGCCCATAGGTCAGTTGACTTGACCCATTCATCACAACTAGTAGGAAAGTACTTCCAACGGACCAGATAGTACAATACCCCCTTTTCGACTTTTGAGTCCAGCACCTCCTGCACCTCATGATGAACCTTCACTTGAATAGGTGTGGGCTCTGGAGGGCGGGGGTGCCAAGATGTAACTCCAGGATCCTTGCGAAGAAGACTGCAATGAAAAACAGGGTGAATCTTACTAAACATCTTAGGAAGGTCCAGCTCTACTGTCACTCTGTTTATCACCCGTTTGATTTTGAATGGACCCAAGAATATATACGCCAATTTTTTACAAGTCTGCGGTAAAGGGAGGTTTTTAGTGGACAGGAACACACTCTCCCCTTCTTTAAAGTCCCATTCGGGAAAGTGCTTCTTGTCAAAGTATGCTTTTTAGTCTCGTTTGGCCATCTCTAAGTTTTCCTGAATGACCGTCCAGCCCTTTTTCACTCCTTCCCACCATTGCTGGCAGGAGCTAGGTGGCGCTGTCCCCTCAGGGTTGGGCAGTAAAGGGAACGGCTTGCCTTCGTAGCCATTCACTATCTGGAATGGCGAAGCTTTGGTGGAGCTGTGCAGGCTGTTGTTGTAGCCGTATTCTGCGAACGGGAGTAGCTCTACCCAATTGGACTGTTGGTAGTTTATATAACACCTCAGGTACTGTTCTAGAAGACTGTTTATGCATTCCATCTGTCTGTCAGTCTGGGGGTGGTAGGCGGAACTCAGACCTTGTTCTATACCCGCCATTTTACAAAACTCCCGCCAGAAGTTTACAACGAACTGCGGCCCGCGGTCGCTAATGACCTTGTCAGGAAATGAGTGGAGCCTAACCACGTGATGGAAAAACAAGTAGGCTAGTTTCTTAGCTGTTGGTAATTGTTTACAAGGAATAAAATGCGCCTGCTTGGAAAAGGTGTCCACTACCACTAGCACTACCGTTTTTCCCTGGGACACCGGGAGTTCCACTATAAAGTCCATTGACACCACTGACCAAGGTCGGTTGGCGGTGGGGATAGGGTGCAGCAATCCCGGGGGCTTTCCCCCTCTCTGCTTGGCCATGATGCAGATGGGTCATGATCCCACAAATTCAGAGAGGTCTTTTTTCATCTGAGGCCACCAGAACTGGCGATTTACTAAATGCAGTGTCTTTACAAAGCCAAAGTGGCCGGCCAGTTTGCTGCAGTGACAATGCTGCAGGACCTCTGATCGGAGGGACTTTGGCACATAGAACTTCCCTTTGTAGTACCAACCCCCCCCCCTCTCCCTTCAGTATGCCATCCAGCCTCCCCTCTCCTTCCTTTTCCGTCTCTTCGATGAGTTTGCTGCCCCCCCCCCACGGTTCCGGCCGCCCGGTTTTCTTCCCGGACCAGGTGGTCACCCCCCCCCCCCCCAGCCACAGCGGAAGGAGGGATGATTGAGTCTATGACCTCCTCCCTCTGCCTCTCGTGCTGGGGCAAGCGTGAGAGAGCGTCGGCCAAGAAGTTTTTAGAGCCCGGGATGTGCTTGAGCACAAAGTCAAATTTCGCAAAGAACCCTGCCCACCGGATTTGTTTGGTGGTTAATTTTCTCCAGCCTGTTAGGGCTTCCAGGTTCTTGTGGTCTGTCCAAATTTCGAATGGTACCCTGGCTCCTTCTAACCAAGACCTTCAGGTTTTTAGGGCATACGTTACAGCGAACACCTCTTTGTCCCAGACCGACCAATTGCGCTGCTCATGGGAGAACTTGTGCGAGATGTAGGCGCACGGTCAGAGCCTCCCCTCATCATCTCTTTGCATTAATATGGCTCCTACGGCCACATCAGAGGCATCGCATTGAACCACAAAGGGTTTTAGTTCGTTCGGATGGGCTAACACGGGTTCACTAGTGAACAGTCTTTTGAGTTCATTAAACGCGGCTTGGCAGCTAGGCGTCCACGGCAGTTTTGCCCCCTTTTTTTGGCTTCCGGCCTCTTCCCCTTTGTCTTCAGGAGATCGGTTAAGGGCAGAATCACCTGGGCGAACCCCTGTATGAACCCCCTATAAAAATTTGTGAACCCGAGGAACGATTGGAGCTGTTTGCGTGTTCTCGGGGGTTCCCAGTCTAACACCGCTTGAATCTTGGCTGGGTCCATCGCCAATCCCTTCCCGGACACCCGGAACCCCAAGTAATCGAGTTCCGTCTGGTGGAACTCGCATTTTGATAGCTTGGCGTACAGCTTGTGCTGATATAAGATCGTCAGCACCTTTCGTGCCAAGGGCACATGAGACTCTAGATCTTTTGAATAGATAATGATTTCATCCACGTACACCACCACCCCCTTGTACAGGTACTCCCGCAACACTTCATTTATAAAGTTCATAAACACCCCGGGTGCTCCCTGCAAGCTGAAGGGCATCACTAAGTATTCGAACTGCCCCATGGGTGTGTTGAACGCCGTTTTCCACTCGTCCCCCTCTTTGATCCTGACGCGAAAATAAGCGTCCCTTAGGTCTAGTTTGGTAAACACAGACCCCTCCGACACTGTGCTTAGCAAGTCTTTGATCAGAGGGATGGGGTAGGCATTAGACATGGAAATCCCGTTTATTCCGCGAAAGTCTGTGCAAAGTCTCTGTGCAAAAGGAAGGAGATGGGAGGCCAGACGGCATACTGAAGGGAGAGGGGGGTGGTGGTACTACGAAGGGAAGTTCTATGTGCCAAAGTCCCTCCGATCAGAGGTCCTGCAGCATTGTCACTGCAGCAAAGTTGGCCGCCAAGTGCCTGGGGTCACCGCATCGGAAGCACCGGCGCCCGGGGGTCGTTTTGGGGGTGCTTCCCTGGGGCGCTGCCTACTTCAGCTCAGTTTTAGTCCCTGTCTTGGATTCTTGTCCCCCTCTCACCCCTTGCTGCTGCCATTGCAGGGCCACGTGCTTCAGGTTGGTCTCTACCTCACCGGCCAGTTGTATCCAGCCCACTAGGGTGGTGGGTCAAGCCTGCTGGAAGTATCAGTCGAGGATGCTTGCGTTGAGGCCGCGATGGAAGGCTTCGTATTTCATTCTCTCGTTCCAACCTTGGACCTTGGAGCAGTGAGCTCGGAAGTCAGCGGCATATTCTCTTACTGTTCTTGCCCCCTGCTGTAGCTCTCGTAGGGCGGTGAGGGCTCTGACCTCTTGCAGTGGGTCGCCGTACTGCTGTAGCATGGCTTGCAGGAGTAGCTCGGGCCCCCGGGTCTCATACAGGCTAATGAACCAGCGCCTTGCCGCCCCCTTCAGCTTTGACCCCAAGTAGTCCACTCGGCTAAGTTCGGTCGGGAAGGTGTTCCCCCAGTGGGTCATGAAACTGTTGCACTAGATCATGAAGTACTCTACTTCCTCCGGATTGCCATCGAAGGTGATCTGTAACTCCCGGCCTCTGCCTCTCACCCAGGGTACTATGGGTTGTGGGCCAGTGGGCCCCATCGGCCACCCAGGAGGAAGGATCGGGACTGGTGGCGCCGCTGGACCAGGGATCAGTGGTGGACCCACCAGGGCTGGTGGCGCTGCTGGCTCTCCCAGAGGGTTCCTTGGTTGGTCTGGTTATGGAGCTGGCCAGTCCGGTGGGGGTTCGGCTGGTTCTCCCGGAGGACCGGCTGGTGGGTCTGGCGGTGGTCCCTCCGGCTCTGGACTTGGCGCAGGTTCGCCCGGCGGGGCCCGTATCTGCTCCCGCATCTGGTCCAGCTGCCTTTGCACCTTGTGTGCGATGTGCACGGTGTTCGCTTGGAGTTCATTTCAGATCTCTCTCACCCAGATCCGCATCTCGTTCCTCAGTAGTTGGACGTCCTCACTCCCTCTCGGGGCCCAGCCTTCATCCTCCCCTGGGCAAGAAGAAGTCCAGAAAAGGGCCTTGCTCCTCTCCGGCCAGCACGTCCTCTCCTTCAGCCCCCGCTCTGGTGAACAGGTTGCTGAAATGCCCGGCTGCCTCGTTCATGAGTGCGGTCGAGGTGCGGGGCTGCCACTTCCTCGGGGTGAAGAGTAGCGTTGAAAAATGCAGCAGAGATCCCCCCCTCCTCTGGTCGACTGTGACACCCGGCGGGATCCCCTGCCCCTCTGCGAGTTCGGTGGGTTCTCCGTTATCCGGAACTTTGGCGGCCATCCAGCTAACAAGTTGCCGGTTCGAATAGACCCGTATTGGATTAGTTCCAAAATGTCAGATGTTGGAGTTTCAAAGTAAACAGACTTCCATTTGTTGCAAAAGTTAAGACGTTTATTTGATATCTCAAGGTTCTGAACAGGCAGTTAAATTGGAACTGATAGCATTTAGTGAAAGAGACATAGTTTTAAGCCCTTACATCAAAGAGTTTCTAAACAAATACTACATTCTCACACTTCTGAGCTACAAGTAACACTTTCCCTTCTTCTTATCGCTTGTGGTTCCTCTTCTCATGGAGGAGCCCTGCTAGCTCTCCTTGAGGCCTGCTATCTTCAAAGAGTTGTTGCTTTTGTTAGTACTATGCAGAGGAATTCACAGCGGGATTCAGTAACATCTCTAGAGCCGTTTGATATGCAAGATCTTTGTCTCATGGTTAGTAGCTAGTGCTCAAAATGGGGTTAGTCATGTCAAGAGGCAGGTTACAGGTTACATTCAGTATAGTCTCATATTCAGCATAATATCATGGTAATACTCTCCAGTGTCTGACACCCAGCTGGATTGTAAGGAAAGGGACCATAGAAGCTGCGAGAGAAGGTGGTGGGAGGAGGGGTCCGCCTCCTAATGCTCCCCCCTTTCACCTTGTGGCTCCATCCATCCCCTGGGATAGGCTCCACATTTGTATAGTTCCCCCTCTCAGATGAAGTTTCCAAATTCCACGTATCCCCAAGAGACATCTCCAAGTAATAAAAAAATAACTTAAAATAGATCCAGCTATGAGATCATTCAATTAGTCAGTTTCAAGGACCCACCGTTCATTTCCTGTCTCTTCTCTCTACTTCTTTTGTAAACCCAATTACAGCCATTCTGAATCTTCCAGTGTTGTCATCCAAAGGTTAAATGCTCTTCCGCCTAACGAGCTTCAGCCAGAAGCAAAATATATTATTCACCTTATGCTCTCCCTATGAGTTTAATAAATACTAATGGAATGCCTTCTCAGAAATGAGAAAGTAGTTGGAGTTAGAATGTCCATTTCTCACCCCAAGTTGTGGATTCAACTGAAGGAACGTTTCGCTTTTTAAAAAAGAGTCAGCTCTTATTCTGTCCTCTCCTACTGAGAGCCATTCTGGGGGGGTGCAGCCTTGGGCGGCGAGTGACCCGGGCACAGGGCAGATTCCCTTCATGTTTTGATGCAGAAATGATCCATACCCCAGGGAGCCCTGCCAGCTTCTCTTTGGTCGGGACTCTCATTCCCTTGCACAAGGTTGTGCTCTGTGAGGCCAGGAAGTGTCAGCCAGTCAGAGGGAGCGTGGCAGCAGCCCTTCGTTGATTCCCCACCCCTGCATTTCCTGTTGGTTCTCCCCGCGGAAGGAACTAGGGAACAACTTCCATGGCACAGGCCCTCCCGTGGACCTCCCACACTGTCCCAGGGGGGGGAGGAGGGAGGACAACAGTGCCTTGCCTGAGTAGCAGGTCTTAGTCTGGGTCCCACCCTCTGTGCCCTGAGTAAGTTGTCATTGGCTGGAAGCTAGGAGTCCCAGCAGGGAACAGGTGCACTGATGTCCCTGGCAAGCAGATGATATATAAGAACCCTGGGGGGTGGGGGAGAGAACCTTTCAGGGATTAAGCCCAGCCTCAGAGCCTTCTACAGGGGAAACATTGGCTCCCAAGGAAGGGATGTATTTCAGCTAAACTGCAGATCTGTTAAGCTGTGCATTGGGCACAGTTGGCCTACATGCCTTTTGGAGATCTTAGTTTGCCATTGAGATTGATAGATAGATAGATAGATAGATAGATAGATAGATAGATAGATAGATAGATAGATAGATAGATAGATAGATAGATAGATAGATAGATAGATAGATAGATAGATAGATAGATGAATTTATTGTCATTGTTCTCAACAAAAAGAGAGCAACGAAATGAGGTGCTCTTCCACAAACATACCAACACATCAAACACACCTATTCGTAAACCATTTAAACACATCTGAAACCATTAAACCATTTAAACCATTAAAACCATTTAAATACATCTAAAACGGATAAACATTCATAAAACCATTAAAACCATTTAAACCATTAAATAAACATTCATAAAACCATTAAACATTCATAAAGCCATTAAAACCATTTAAACCATTAAATACATCTAAAACAGATAATCCTTCATAACCCTGCATTTAACCTAACCACAGCACTTGGATAGAAACTGTCCTTAAATCTGTTTGTCCTAGCCTTCAACACTCTATATCGTCTACCTGACGGTAAGATCTCAAAAAGCAAATGGCCCAGATGTGTATGGTCCCTTAGGATCATTTGTATCTTCCTTTTACATGCCATATTATACAGATCCACCAATGAGGGGAGAGAACATCCACAAATCTTTTGTGCTCTTCTCGTCACTCTTTGGAGCACCCTTCTCTCTGCTTCCGTGCAGCTCCCAAACCACGCGCAGAGGCAATAAGATAAAATGCTCTCAATGGAACTACGATAAAAGGCAACCAGCAGACTCCCTGACAGTTGTAGTGATCTTAAGAGTCTTAAGTAGTATAGTCGTTGCTGGGCCTTTTTCTCTAGAGCTAAAGTATTTGCCCAGATCTGTGTCCCTGTAAAGTATTGTGTCCCTGATCTGTGTCTGACCACATCCTCCTTCCCCATTCCATGGGATTTCTGGACATTGCTGCCACCGGCGTGCTTGTTTGTGGGAGAACAGGAGTGGCTGTGGATTTCATGTCCCTGCTGGGACTAGGAAATGTGGCTTATGGCATGGAAGAAGAAGCAGCTGCCGCTGCACCAATGGATTCTCTGCTGTGGACTGGATGGCTGTGGGTCTTCTTCTAACCCTGCTTGCCCCCCACCTCCAGTTTGGCTGTTTCTGGCTCTTGGGCAAGGAAGGGGTTCCGTCACCCACCTTGGGAGGGATCCAGCAATCCACTCTGCTGCTTGGGATCATTCAAGGCACCTCCACCCAAATGCACCGAAGGCACAGTGGTTGAAGTGGGGAGGAAGTGTGTCCTTGATCCCGTCTTCTGCATTCCCCCAGGCCCCAGGCCATATGGAGAGACTTGCAGGCTCATTGCCTTTGGGGCATGGATTCCCCCTCCCCCCGCCTTGCCTCAAGGAGGCCTGGGTGAGGCTGAGTAACTTTGCACTGCTCGACTCCTGGCGTGGTGCTGCATCGGGTTCAGAGCCATGAAGGCTTCTCCTTCTGAAAGGGGGATTCCAGTGTCCCAGGAGAGGAATTCCTTTTGGTGTTGGATTTTTAGCTGATCCCTGACAGAGATGCAGGGGCTTGCTAGAGTTACTCTGGGGCAGGAACAGCAAGGAGACCTTACTGGACCCTCATTGCCATCAACTAAAGACATTTTCCAAGCCCTGCAAAGCACACCTACAAGTCTCCTGTGGTTTGTTCCGTTCTGGGATGTTTCCTTTTTGTACTGAAGTCCTTTGGGAACTGAGCATTGTGTCTACAGGTCATATTTCTCCTCCTACAGCCAAGCAGTTGCTGGGCTAGGCACTGCTGCTGATGGGCAGGGGAGACTACTAAGGGGAACGGAGAATGCTGCTGATGCATCAGAGAGCTGTGCCTCTGGCCCTCGGGTGTTTCTTCTAGCATGGGGGGTGGGGGCGAAGGGTACCTTGCAGGGTCTTGGCCACGGGGGCTGCTAGCAGGTGGAGACAGTGGCACATTGACCAGCTGGGGACTCAGCTTGTCGTTTGGTGCAGCCTTTCGTGGAGAGGTAAGAGGCGGTTGGGAGAAGAGAAAAAAACAAATGATGGTACTGAGTCTTGTTGAGTGTTGTTCATACAGGAGTTTCTTCTTTGTTTCCCACCGGGCGGGGTGTGATTGTTATCAGGACTGGAGTCCAGATTGCCCCAGAGCCTCTTGGAGAGGTCTGGTCTTGTGAAAGGGCCTGCAGAGGAGTTCTTTGTGGCTTATCCCTGACCTTTGAAAAGACAATTCAAAGCTTGTGCATTTCCAGGAGGATGAAAAACCTTCCTCTTGGACCTGCTGTGCTGTGGCCACATTCAGGCCAGAGGTGCCGGATGCCTCCTGCAAGAAGAAGTCCAGAAAAGGGCAACTAGAAGGATTCAGGGGTTGGGATACTTTCCCTATGAAGAAAGGTTAAAGCGCTTGGGGCTTTTTAGCTTGGAGAAACGTCGACTGAGGGGTGACATGATAGAGGTTTACAAGATTATGCATGGGATAGAGAAGGTAGAGAAAGAAGTACTTTTCTCCCTTTCTCACAATATGAGAGCTTGTGGACATTCAATGAAATTGTTGAGCAGTCGAGTTAGAACTGATAAAAGGAAGTCCTTCACCCAAAGGGTGATTAACACATGGAATTCACTGCCACAGGAGGTGGTGGCAGCTACAAGCATAGACAGCTTCAAGAGGGGATCAGATAGACATGTGGAGCAGAGGTCCATCAGTGGCTATTGGCCACAAGGTATAGGCGGAACTCTGTCTGGGGCAAGTAATGCTCTGTATTCTGGGTGCTTGGGAGGGGCAACAGTGGGAGGGCTTCTAGTGTCCTGGCCCCACTGATGGACCTCCTGATGGCACCTGTTTTTTTTGGCCACTATGTGACACAGAGTGTTGGACTGGATGGGCCATTGACCTGTTCCAACATGGCTTCTCTTACGTTCCTTGTGGGGACTCATGTGTTCTTAACTATTTATGTTCATTTTATATTGGGGGGTGGAGCAAGACTTTGACTCAGGAGTGGCAGAGAAGAGCTCTCCCTTCTCACGGGTAGCCTGTGCCCCCCCCACCCGAAGTCAAGACAGTTTGAAGTGAGATGGGAGAGATTCATGTTACACATAGATAGAACAGTCCCATTTGAAGAAGTGACCGCAGGGACTACCCCAGAAAGCTCCTGCCCTGAGGCTACAATTTATGTTTGTCTTTCAGGTGCTCCTGGAAGACCCTGATAGAGAACATAAGATAGAGAAGCCATGTTGGATCAGGCCAATGGCCCATCCAGTCCAACACTCTGTGTCACAGAGTGGCAAAAAATTTTATATATACACACACACACTGTGGCTAATAGCCACTGATGGACCTGTGCGCCATATTTTTATCTAAACCCCTCTTGAAGGTGGCTATACTTGTGGCCGCCACCACCTGTCAGAACTTGTAACTTTGAATGCTTTGCTTTGACTAAACTGACTCCATGTTGTAACTTAAAGTGCCTGACAGCGGTCATTGACCCAGGCCCCTCTGCTATGCCAAATATTTAGGGCAGTGAGACAGGCGGCAGAGAGTCTCTGCTTAACATCCACAGGTGCCCTTTGAAGCCAGGCCGTTTGGCCTTCGCAACAGGGGGGCATCCTCCTTCGCTGATAACGAAGGCTGGGAAGAAGAGACAACCGCTTGAGACCGTGTGAATTATTGTTTTATTATGCTTTGCTGTGGGCATAAAATGTAACCAACTGCCCAGAATCGCCATTACTGTTATTTCGTTACTATAGTACTGTCGTTCTTCAATAAAGATCCTAACTTGCTACAAGTATTGGACTCGTCTGAAGTTCATCCAAGTTCTGACATTATAACAGTAATCTTTTTGTTTGGACTCATCTGTGCTGGCAACCTGGCCCGATGGCGGCACTGGCCCCAGACAACGGAGAGCCCAGCCTCCCACCAGACGAAGAACCCCTCGACCCGAAGGTAACCGGGGCGAGGAGGAAGATTAAAGTCCCCGCGCCGTTTTCCATTGACGCCTTTCCTCCACGAACCTGGAGTCCGAGAAAGTCTACGGCCGCTATGGAGGCCGCGGAACAGCGCTACCGAGTCCTCGCAGCGGGCGCAGGAGAAGGGGACGAGGACGAGCCCAGAGACGAGGGGCTCGGCACCTATGGAGGAGGGGACCCGATCCGAACATTACGCAACGAATTGTTCGATTGGGTGAGAGAGATCCACGACGAGGTCCACGCCTCCCGAACCCTGATAGCGGAGGAGATGCAGCAGAACATAGGAGCGATTCGAGACCAAATATGCACGCTACAGGGAGTCGTGGCCGCGGGACAGTTCCCAGGGGGAGGACCGGCGGCCCCCCCCAGGCGGCGCACCAGTCGGCCCGCCAACAGGCCCCCCGGCCGGTCCTCCGGCGGGCCCTCCAGCTGGCCCTCCGGCGGGACCGCCAGCTGGCCCTCCAGCGGGGCCCCCGGCTGGGCCACCCGCGGGACCCCCCGCTGGCCCTCCAGTAGGGCCCCCGGCTCCACCGGCTGGTGGGCTGGTCGCTCCGGTGATCCCAGCCCCTGCCGCCCCAGCCGGGGGAGACGGGGGGGCACCAGGAACTGAAAATCACATTCGACGGAGACGGGGAAGCGGTGGAGTACTTCACAATCCAGTGCAACACGTTTTTCACGCACTGGGGAGCGGGCTACCCCACAGAAGCAAGCCGTGTAGCCCACATCGCCTCCAGATTGAGGGGACCGGCCCAGAAATGGTATGTGGGGCTTTACACAGGTCAGAAACCCGAGTTGGCCACCGTGGCAGATTTCCTGCAGGCGATGCTTCGCCAGTACGGAGATCCCCTACGCGAGGAGAAAGCCGTCGCGGCCCTCCAAAGAATAGAACAAGGCAACCGCACTACACGCGAGTACGCTACCGAGTTCATGGGCCACTGCGCGGCTGCCAGGGGCTGGAATGAAGTGATGAAGTACACCGCGTTCAAAAACGGCCTGAACGCGAATATCTTAGACCGGTGCTACCACCAAGGGAGACCAGACACCCTGGTGGGATGGATTCAACTAGCTGGGGAGGTGGAGACCGACCTCCAGCACGTTGGGATGCGGCGCCAACAGCAGGGCAAGAAGGGAGTAAAGTCGAGCCCCTCCCCGAGCAAAACGGAAGGCAAGCGAGGCCCCACGACTTCGACCCCCTCAACCGCCACGCGAAAGTGCTTCAGGTGCGGGGATCCAAATCACCTGGCCGCGAACTGCCCGGTGAAGCCAACACCAACTCCGACGCCGACCAAACAAGCACCCGCCGCACCGAAGAAGAAAGGCGGGCGTGCGAAGGAGCCCAGTCAGGGCACCGTCGCCACTTCCTTGGCGATTCACGAGGAAGTTACCACCATAGAAGAATCCAGTGAGGAGTCCTAGGACCAAGAGTCGGCGGGAAACGACAGTGACCTGCTTTAACCAGTGCCGCGAGGCAGGTCGACAAAACACCGGCACTACTAACGGTGAGAGTTACCGGGGGGCTTTTGTTCATGGCGGTCACCCTTTTGAACCCCAATTTAAAAAGATTTATGCACGCCCGGGCCCTGATTGATTCCGGGTGCACGAGAGACAT
Source organism: Heteronotia binoei (assembly GCF_032191835.1). Lineage (NCBI taxonomy): Eukaryota > Metazoa > Chordata > Lepidosauria > Squamata > Gekkonidae > Heteronotia > Heteronotia binoei. The sequence continues at coordinate 138,330,458 of NC_083229.1, forward strand.
TATCACCCCACGCTTGGTGGAAGCGCTCGGGTTAGCCACGTCCCCCCTGCCCCACCCCATCCAATTTGAACAGATGGACGGGTCAACCATGAGGGGGGAACCATGCACCCTAGAGACCCAGGCAATCCCCGTGGGAACCGAGGAGCATTGGGGCATAGAAACTTTCGTCATAGCCCCATCATGCTCTTTCGATGTGGTGGTGGGGTCAGGATGGCTAGCCAGACACCAACCGGACATCCGCTGGGCTGAGCAAATCATGCGGTTCCCGGACTGGCGGTGTGAGCACCACCACTGGAAACCTGAATGGGGCCCGAAAGCACCCCCCCCAGAATGAGAGACTCTGCCTTACCCTCGAGGAGATAGGATCGATCCCCAAAGAATACAGGGACTTGAAAAAAGCGTTTAGTGAGCGGGAAGCGGATGAGCTCCCCCCGCATCGCCCTACGGACTGTGCCATCGAACTAATCCCAGGGCAGACACTACCGAAGGCGAAACTGTATTCGATGGGCTGGGCAGAGAAAGCGGAGCTGAGGAAATTCATTGACAAAAATTTGAAACGGGGCTTCATTCGGCCAGCCACGGCCCCCCACGCAGCCCCTGTACTCTTCCGTAAGAAAAAGGACGGGGGGCTTAGGCTTTGCACAGATTTTCGCGGGATAAACGGGATTTCTATGTCAAATGCTTACCCGATCCCGTTGATAAGAGACCTTTTGAACACGGTGGCCGAGGGCAAAATCTTCACTAAACTCGACCTCCGGGACACGTACTTCCGCGTACGGATTAAGGAGGGAGACGAGTGGAAGACTGCGTTCAACACCCCTATGGGGCAGTTTGAATATCTAGTGATGCCATTCGGGCTCCAGGGCGCGCCGGGGTTTTTTATGAATTTCATAAATGAAGTATTAAGAGAGTTTCTGTTTAAGGGGGTGGTGGTGTACCTTGATGACATCATTATTTACTCGAAAGATCTTGAGTCCCATGTACCCCTGGTGCGAAAAGTGTTAACTACGTTGTGTAAGAACAAATTGTACGCCAAACTATCCAAATGTGAGTTCCACAAGACGGAACTAGACTACTTGGGATTCCGAGTGTCGGGGGAGGGACTGGCGATGGATCCAGCAAAAATCCAAGCGGTTCTAGATTGGGAACCACCCCGAACCCGACGGCAGTTACAATCTTTTCTCGGGTTCGCAAATTTTTACCGCGGATTCATTCAGGGGTTCGCCCGGGTGATGCTCCCCCTCACAGAACTTCTAAAAATGAAGGGGAAGGGGGAGGCAGCGAAAAAACCCGGGGCGCGCTTAGTCTGGACGCCGGAGTGCCACAGAGCTTTCCAAGAACTCAAACAGCTCTTCACCTCTGAACCAATATTGGCTCACCCCAATGAATTAAAACCATTCGTGGTCCAATGCGACGCTTCCGACGTCGCCGTAGGAGCCATATTGATGCAGAGGAACGAAGAGGGGGAACTGCGTCCCTGCGCTTATATCTCTCACAAATTTTCCAATGAGCAAAGAAACTGGTCGGTGTGGGACAAAGAGGCCTTCGCAGTAATGTTTGCATTGAAAACATGGAGGTCCTGGTTAGAGGGAGCCCGAGTCCCATTTGAGATCTGGACCGACCACAAGACCGCAAATTGACTGCCAAACAAATCTGGTGGGCGGGGTTCTTCGCTAAATTCGACTTCGTGCTAAAACATATCCCGGGCACTAAGAACTTTTTGGCTGACGCACTATCACGCATGCCCCAGCACGAAAGTCAGCGGGAGGAAGTAATCGATTCCCTCATCCCCCCCTCAGCAGTAGCAGGAGGGGTCACCACCCGTTCAGGGAAAAAGACGGAGGCCCCGGGGTTACCCCCGAAGGAGCGCTTGGCATCAGAGGCAGACTTAGAAGGAGCGGAGCGCCCCGAAGGGCTAGAGCAAGGAGAGGGGGGATTGTGGTTCCATAAGGGGAAGATTTACGTGCCCAAATCCATGAGGAAAGAGGTCCTGGAACAAAGCCACTCCAGCCGTCTAGCAGGGCATTTTGGGTACGTAAAAACCCTCAATTTAATTACCCGGCAATTCTGGTGGCCAAAGCTAAAACGAGACGTGTCCGAATTCGTGCTAGCATGCCCTACTTGCATCATGTCTAAACGCAGGGGGGGGAAACCTCCCGGTCACCTCGTCCCTCTCCCTACGGCCAGCCGCCCATGGGCCGTGGTGTCTATGGACTTCATAGTAGAACTCCCTCTGTCCCAAGGGAAGACAGTGATACTGGTGGTGGTGGATACTTTCTCAAAGCAAGCCCACTTCATCCCCTGCAAGAAATTACCCACCGCCAAAAAACTGGCCCAACTTTTCTTTAATCACGTGGTCCGCCTACACTCATTCCCCGAGAAGGTCATTAGTGACCGCGGGCCACAGTTCGTTGCCAACTTCTGGCGGGAGTTTTGCAAGCTAGCTGGCATCGAACAGGGCCTTAGCTCCGCTTACCACCCGCAAACGGACGGACAGACGGAGAGGGTGAACGGGCTTCTAGAGCAGTACTTGAGGTGTTACATCAATTACCAGCAAACAAACTGGGTGGATCTCCTACCGTTTGCCGAGTACGGCTATAATAACAGCCTCCATAGCTCCACCAAAACCTCCCCCCTTCAGATAGTGAACGGTTACGAGGGAAAGCCCTTCCCAAACCTCCCCCTCCCCGCGGGACCGAAAGAACCCACTTCATGTCAGCAATGGTGGGAGGGAATAAAGGAGGGGTGGAAAGTGATTCAGGAAAACCTGGAGGAGGCAAAGAAGGAGTACAAAAGACACTTTGACAAAAAAACATGCTCCGCAATGGGAACTGAAGGAGGGCGAGACAGTATTTTTGTCCACCAAAAACTTGCCCCTCCCACAAGGGTGCCGCAAACTCGCCCTAAAGTACTTGGGTCCATTCAAAATAAAAAAGGTTATCAACAAAGTAACTGTGGAATTAGAGCTGCCCAAATCCCTGAGTAAGATCCACCCTGTTTTTCATTGCAGCCTTCTTCGCAAGGATCCTGGAGCTACGCAATTCCATCCTCGTCCCCCGGAGCCGCCTCCGACTATAGTGAAGGGTCAGAGTCACCATGAGGTGTTAGAAATCCTGGACTCTAAAGTCCAGAGGGGGACACTGTACTACCTAATCAGATGGAAATACTTCCCCCCCAGTTGTGATGAATGGGTGAAGGCTAGTGATGTATCTGCACCGCAATTACTAAAGAAATTTCACCTACTGTACCCACAAAAGCCCAAGCCGAAGGGCTTAGGGGGGGCAGTATGTCAGAACTTGTAACTTTGAATGCTTTGCTTTGACTAAACTGACTCCATGTTGTAACTTAAAGTGCCTGACAGCGGTCATTGACCCAGGCCCCTCTGCTATGCCAAATATTTAGGGCAGTGAGACAGGCGGCAGAGAGTCTCTGCTTAACATCCACAGGTGCCCTTTGAAGCCAGGCCGTTTGGCCTTCACAACAGGGGGGCATCCTCCTTCGCTGATAACGAAGGCTGGGAAGAAGAGACAACCGCTTGAGACCGTGTGAATTATTGTTTTATTATGCTTTGCTGTGGGCATAAAATGTAACCAACTGCCCAGAATCGCCATTACTGTTATTTCGTTACTATAGTACTGTCGTTCTTCAATAAAGATCCTAACTTGCAACAAGTATTGGACTCGTCTGAAGTTCATCCAAGTTCTGACACCACCTCCTGTGGCAGTGAATTCCACATGTTAATCACCCTTTGGGTGACGAAGTACTTCCTTTTATTCGTTTTAACCTGTCTGCTCAGCAATTTCATCAAATGCCCACGAGTTCTTGTATTGTGAGAAAGGGAGAAAAGTACTTCTTTCTCTACTTTCTCCATCCCATGCATTATCTTGTAAACCTCTATCATGTCACGTTTCTCCAAGCTAAAGAGTCCCAAGCGTTTCAACCTTTCTTCATAGGAAAAGTTCCAGCCCTTTAATCATTCTAGTTGCCCTTTTCTGGACTTTCTCCAATGCTATAATATCCTTTTTGAGGTGCGGTGACCAGAACTGAGTCCGCTTGCGGAGAGGGCGGGATATAAATGTAAAGTAATAAATAATAAATAAATAAATAAATAAACTGCACACAGTACTCCAAATGAGACTGCACCATCGATTTATACAGGGGCATTATGATTACAATCAATGAACCTTGGAGGGGCATTAAACAATTGTTAAGGAAAAAACGTAGAGTATCTGTTGTCCAAAATGAAGAGCTTTGCTGGGCAGACTGTGACCCCCCTGTTGTGTGTTTCTCCCCCTCTCTTCCCCCCCCCCACAGGAATGTCAGCTCTGCTGGAGAAGAGGCCCGCAGAAGAATGCGAGAGTGTGACGGACTGACCGATGCGTTGCTCTACGTGATTCAGTCTGCTCTCGGAAGCAGCGAAATTGATAGCAAGGTATGTTGTCTTTGGCCTTAGAGGAACAGAAATGCTAGGCCTTGTGGGGAAGTGGGATGGTAAAAGGGACACATGAGGATCCCAGGGTCTTATTGGAAGCCAGTGCTGCATGTTTCTTTTGCTCTGTGTGTCTGGTGCCCCCTATAAGTCACTGTGTTTGGGCAGAAAGTTGTTCAAGTCATGGGAATTCCAAACTGTCAATGGACATAATGCAAAACTTCCAACCAGGCCAGGAAATACTGTGGGCCGAGGTGAAGGCTTGAGAATTAGCTTCACTTTGTGCGGTTCATGGCATCAATTCTAGGGATGCTAGCAGAGATGTTTTCCTCTTGACTCTTGCAAGAAGGGGGGAGGCTCCTTCTACGGGAGGGAAATTCTGCCTCCAGCCAAATTACACAAAAAATGTACAAAAAAATATGCCCCTCTATCCCTTGTTTCAAACATATGTTTGGGGTTTTGTTTTTTCTTTAAGCACTAGGGACACATTGTATATTTTCTATTCAGATCCAGGCAGGACATTAGGAGTCTACATTCAGCTCTATCTGAGCCAAAAAGAAAAAAAGCTGGAAAATACCTTATCAGTATTTATTGGCTATTCTTTCAGCTGGATTTAGTGGGGATGTATTTTCAGCTATCGATGCTTTGAGCCAGGAAAACAGGAGAGCTGCAGTTAAAGTGCACTCCCTTTAAACATCACTCAGGGTGAAACTGCAGCTTCACACATTCATTTAAAGCCAGGGTGTTAAATGTGCAGCCCATGGGCTACAACCGGCCCACCCAGGGCTTTTGTCAGACCCACAGCTCTTCCCCCTCCTGGCCTCACCTTTTGAAGCCCCACGTCTGTCTGCCAAAGTTCCCAGCTCCTTCTGCCTTGTCTTTGCCGGCTTCAGCAGGAAGCTCTTCTGGGCTTGAGAGCTGTGAAGAAAATGTGGAATGGATTTTCCAGTAAGATAGAATACTTTTGGAGTACTCTGTCTGGGCCCAGAGACCTTAATGGAAAATCCATTCCAGGTTTTCCTTGCAACTTTGTCTGTGCTGCAATGTATTTGGAGTGGAGTTCAAGTAGTTTCAGTTTCCAGCATTTGTATGACGAGTTGAAGCCATTGCTGGCTGGAGTGATCTCCTTGCAAATAAAGGGTTGATGCTTTGAGCCAGCTTATCTCTGCCGAATGGAACTGAAAATTGGCGTGCTTAGTGAGTAACCTCCCAGAATAGACCTGGGGGGATGGGAGGGAGAGAAGCTTGCAATGCCAGTCATTTAATGTTTTCCTAGGCTCAGAGCATTTTATATTTTTAGTTTCTGCTGTGATCCTTGTGCTTTTCCTTGGTATTTTATTTTAAAAATTGCATTGCCAAATCCCTCTATTCCCCCACCTTTGCATTTTATACAAAATATCGCAAGAATCATAGAATCACAGAATTGGGACCTCCAGGGCCATCTAGTCCAACCCCCTCCACAATGCAGGAAACTCATAAATACCTTACCCTAAATTCACAGGATCCTCATTGCTGTCAGGTGGCCATCTAGCCTCTGCTTAAAACTTCCAAAGAAGGAGAGCCCACCACCTCCTGAGGAAGCCTGTTCCACTGAGGAACCACTCTAATGGTCAGGAAGTTCTTCCTAACGTTGAGCCGGAAACTCTTTTGATTTAATTTCAACCTGTTGATCCTGGTCCTGCCTTCTGGGGCCACAGAAAACAGTTCCACACCATCCTCTATATGACAGCCCTTCAAGTACTTGAAGATGGTGATCCTATCACCTCTCAGCCGCCTCCTCTCCAGGCTAAACATCCCCAGCTCCTTCAACCTTTCCTCATAGGATTTGGTCTCCAAGAGTTTTAAGTGTGTTTGTATTTTAAGTAAAAAACCAATATCTTTAATTGTATTTGTCTGTACCTTTTATAAAGTTCATATCTCCACTACCTGGCATTACATTTTATGACATGCATGGCCTGGCCCCGCATTTAAAACAGATCCAGCTCTCATAAAAAATTAGTTTGACATAACTGATTTAAATGGACCACAACACCTTTAAATGGCTTCAGCTCCATTATAGTCTATGTGGTCCATTATAGGATATAATGGGGAATCTGCCTAGGGGACTGGGGGCCTGTTTCTGAGGCAGAGGTGCCAACTTGTCAGCATAGCTTCTGGTGCCTCTACTCAAAAGACCCCACCCCCAAGTTTCAAAAGGATTGGACCAGGAGGTCCAAAGAAGATGCCCAATCCTCCATTGTTTCCAGTGGAGGGGAAGAACAGCAAAAAAAAACAACAGTGATTGGTGTCAGACCAGAGAATCTGTCCTGTAGAAACTGAAGGGGGGGGTGGTATTTTTGCAGAACCAGTGCCACTGTGGCAATGCCAGCTCAACAAATCCAAGCCGGGGGGGGGGGTTGCAAGCCTAGCCAGTGCATGCACAGAGTGCCCCCCAGAACCAGAGTATGCACAGAGTGCCCATCAGAACCAGAGCATGCACAGAGTGCCCCCCAGAACCAGAGCATGCACAGAGTGCCCCCCAGAACCAGAGCATGCACAGAGTGCCCATCAGAACCAATGTCATTTCAACAAATCCAATTGGGGGGTGCAACATCAGTTCAGTCAGTGCAGATAGAGAATGCCCAGCTGGACTAACGCCACGGTGACAATGCCAGGGCAACAAATCCAGGTGTGTGGCAGGGGGGGGGGGGCGGAGTTTGCATGCACAGCTTAGCTAGTGCCGAGCAGTGCCAGTGCAATGTACTAGTGCATTCAGGTAAGACGGAGGTTCTCTGGCTGGGGGAGGGGGGCAGCCAGGGTCAGGTAGCCAATTCCCACCTCTTGACAGCACACCCCTAGGATCAGCTCTGACTGTCAAGAGTCCAGGCATGATCCTGGAGGCCACCTTGTCTGTGGAGGCTCAGATCATGAAGGCTGCCAAACTGGTGTTTTCCCAACTGTGCCAGGTTAGGCAATTGGCCCCTACCTGATGCCTGCCTTGCCCCAACCTAGCAACTGCAATCGATGCAGCAGTCACCTCCAGGACAGACTGTACGTAAACCTACCCTTGCGCCTGACCCGGAAGCTGCAGTTAATCCAGAAGTCAGCCCTGCGGAGCTTCCAGTGGAGCCCTGATCTGGTTTAAGGTTCTGGTTCAGACCTTTAAAGCCATGAGCAGTCAGGGAGCCCCGTATCTTTGGAACGGCATCTCTCAGCATACTCCTGGGAGAGCATTCTGCTCTAGGAACAAGAACCTCCTGGTGGTCGCTGGCCCAAGAGAGATCCGGCTCTCCTCAACTAGGGCCAGGGCTTTCTCAGCCTTGCCCCACCCCCTGGTGGAACTCTCTGCAGGAGAATAGACGTCATCTTGGATAGGATATAGTACTGCTTAGTATTGCTTTGATGGGTTGTTTTAAAGTATTTTAATAGCGTACATTGTATTTTAGCAAATTATTGTAAGCCATCCTGAGCCCTGTTTGCAGGGAATGGGTGGCCCAGCAAATCAAACAAACAAAGAGTGCCCAGCAAAAGCCCATGTCTTCCTTTCAAGACAGTGTAAGGTGGGTGCACCTTCCCTCTCTGAGCCCTCTGGATGGTCACTGGGTCTCCTGGGCCTGGAAAACTCCCTTCAACTTCTACTAAAGAGACTCTTCACTTTAACATCAGAACTTCCCTTTTCTGCTTGTTTTTCTGCCACCATTGCCCCCCCCCATCAACTATTTTTGAAATTGGGGGGGGGATTTGAAGAGAGGCATCAGAAGCTATGCTGAAATTTTAATGCCTGTACCTCAAATAACAGCCCCCCCAGACCCTTGGATGCCCCCAGATAGATTCCCAATTGACTATAATGGTTCCATAGGGCATAATGGAGCCAAGGAAAAAAATCCTGAATCCAAATAACATGCACAGCAAGAAAATGCAATCGTTGCCCTGAAGACTGTTTCACTTGGCTGTGCCTTACCATAGGAGATGCAGGCCCATCCAAAGCAGAGGCAGTCCCTGCCATCAGAAGAAGACGGGCATGGAGGCTGCCAGCATAGTTCACCAGGAGTCCTTGGGGACTGACAAGGGATGGGGTGGGGATGCCTACTGGTGCTTCTTCCTGCCAGAGGTGCCAGCGTGAGAGAAGGGCATTTCCCCTTCCCTGAGAGCACTGCAGGAGCAGCAGCAGTGACCTTCATCTCCCCATCTGGCACCAGAGGAAGACAATTCAGGGACTTCCAGAACTGTGTAACAGAAGCATCTGTTATTACAAAGAAGCAAACAGGGAATCAGTGTAGTTAATTCAGTTAATTCAATGTAGGTTTTTTTGTGCTTACCCTTCCAGGTAGAGAGTCTGGGGCATAATCTGATTAAATAGATACGATAAAAGCTTTTTTGTGTGCAAACTGTGCGATCCTGTCAGTTCAGTGGAAACGCTGCACACCATCATGGCCTTTGGGAATATCCCCTGACTCCATTGGTTGGAATATATCCCCCTTATGAATATCTGTGTGCTGTGTCCCTCTGCAGTCCCAGGGAGAAATGAACCATTGAGGAGGGAGTTGGTGAGATCCAGAGACAGTGGGAGGGGCTGGGATGTGGGGATCAGCAGGGGGAGGGTAGAATTTCTCCTCCCCAGCAAGTGCTCATGACTCCCCGCTTGTATTAACCCTCCTGGAATAAAGAAGGGACTCAATGGGGGTTTCCATTAGTTCAAATCACTGTGACTTCAGGCTACTTGCATTTGTTGCCCTATAGCAGGTCTTTTTGTACCTGAGGGCAGCTTTGGGATTTTGACACAGAGTGGTGGGAGAAACCCCAAAATGTCTTCCACAGGACCTGGTACCACCGAAAAGATGGCCACCATAGGAGGCAGAGCCAACCACAAGACAGCTGCTGCAGGAGGCCGAGCTACACACACACACAGAGGAGGCCCGAGTGCAGGGGATGAGAGGGGTGATTTAAAAAATTATCTCCTGGGGAAGAGGAATGTGAGAGGGAATAAAATCAGCTGAGAGCAGCTGCCACCCAAGCAATGTTGTTTTAATCTGCACGGCTCTCATGCTCCGAGGGCAGTCTGAGGCCCTGATGAAGCTCTGCCCCTGGAGAGACAGCAGGAGGGGCCTCAGGGGGGGTACCGCTTTGCATCCCGCTTTGCATTCTCTCCTGCCCTTTCTGCACCTGGCGCCTTCCAGGGGACCCCCAGGGTGGGGGGGGCTGTCATAAAGAGGGGAGTTGTGAGACAGAGTTAGATACCTGGATGGATCCAACCCAGTCTGCTATAGACAAGGGGAAATGGCGAAAGCGTGGGTGAGGCAGCACCTTGGCTCCTGTCCCCATGGCAAAACACCATCCAAAAGCAGCAGTATTGGCTTCTGGAGACCTGCCATTTCAAATGTAGGATTTGTTCTGAAAGAAGATCTGTTAGGTTTTCCCACAAAACACAGTTCTGGATTCCACAAGTGCAGAACGCTTCTTGTGTGCCAGCAGCATTTCTTCTGTGGATAGGAAGGCAGCTTCACCATTAGCAGCAGCAGGGGCTCTGCCCACCCCACCCCCCACCCCCCCCCAAAAGCTGCTTTCCCTGGCCCTGCTCTTCAGATGGGGGCTCCTAGTCAGTCCAGATGCTTTCCAGCAGAGCGAACAGTTCTGGGGTCTGTCTGGTATTTTAAAAAGCTCAATTGTGAATCTGTTATTTTTGCTACATTTAAGAAGTCTGTTCACTTAGATCCTTTGAATAGGCAGTTTGCATGATAAGATGTTTCTCTAAACCGTGCTTGGTATTCCCCATATTTTAATTTCTCTATGTGGATTTTTTATAATACCTGAGAAACTGCAGGTTTCCCATTGAAAGAGAGACTAAAGCGACCATCTTGGGCACACCTAGTTGGGGGGGGGGGGGTCAGGCCCATGGAAGGGAGTGCAGATTCCTTCTCAGAAGAACCCAGCTGAATGTGAGGCAGAGGAGTTCTCACCATAAAACTCCTTCTTATGTTCATTCTTGCATTTGGGTTCACGGAGGTGCTTTTGTTGGAACCTGCACAGGAAAACCTGCCGTGTTGAAGACAGCCTGGCATTTGGGTTTGCTCTCCAGGGAGGACTGTGCCGTCAACAAGGAGGGGGATGTAGCGGCTGTTAGTCTAGCTGGGGGATTCTTTTGACTTTTATAAAATGGAGCTGGTAAGTCTGGGGAACAGGTTCCAAAGAATGCCCTTGGAGAAATATTTATCCAGTCTGCAACTTCCTGGTGAATATGTCAAACCTTCCTTTAATGTGATTGTTGCCTCCCCTTCTAGACCGTTGAAAACTGTGTGTGCATTTTAAGGAACCTCTCCTACCGACTCGCGGCAGAAACCTCTCAGGGACACCAAACGGGGACTGATGAACTGGATGGCTTACTGTGTGGCGAGGCCAACGGGAAAGATGTGGAAAGTTCCGGATGCTGGGGCAAGAAGAAGAAGAAGAAGAAATCGCAAGACCAGGTAGGCGAGGTTGCCTTGCGGGGGGGAGCAGCTGGAGGGGGAGATGCTTGGATGGGAAGCCACGGGCTTGAGCTCTCATGTTGCTAGACCTCCTTTCTTTCATAGGGCTTGTGACAATAGCACTTGAAAGGGGAATATTTGACAGGGCTGGGCACCGCTCCTCAGAACTTTGGGTAAGACTTTCTAGAATAATTAAAATGCTCACTGAATGTGGATGGAAGGAAGTGGGATCTCTGGGCACTTCCCACTACCAAGGCAGAAATGGATGGTTTGTCTATTTACAACATTTATACCCTGCTTTTTTGCCCTCCTGAGTGCCAACTTAGTGGCTAACAAAGTTTTAAAAATACACAATAAAATTACATCTTAAATGCTATCAAGACCAACAAAAAAACCAGATAGTTAAACTCAGAGCTAAAATGCACGTTCTGCATTGTTTGCTTGTTTGAGGAGTGGTTGGAATATTACTGGAAGAAGCTGTAGGATCCATCAAGTGCATTCCTGGGTAGAGCTGCTCTGGTCTAGATCCACTGAAGGGAATGGATTTAGATCACCACAGTAATTCTGCCCAGAAATAGTCCACAGCCAGAAAGAATTCCTGCTAGCCTGGCCTTTAAAAACAAACACCAAACACCTTGTGTGCATATTTATTTGGAAGTAAACGGAGTCTGGTAGGGTTTGTTCTCAAGTAAGCACATGCAGAATTGCAGTTTGCAGGTTTTTACTAACAAAGCCTCATTCCTGGCTGCTTTGGAGAAAAGAAAATACTATATATGATCCTGCCTGGAATAGATGAAGTAGCACCATTGGGATTTTATCTGATTGTTTTACTGTTTTAATGTTTTAATATTGTTTTATTTTATATTGTTAGCCACCTTGAGCCTTCATAGAATGGGCGGGATGTAAATCTAACATAATAAGTAATAAATAAATATGACTTATCTGAAAGAAATGACGGCCCAAAAGGTGAGAGAAGGCTCAGGGTGGCTGGCTGGGAGGGGCTGCAGTGCCTGCTTGCCCCAAAGGAGGTCTCGAGTGGGCAGGCCAGCCAAGGGAGGGGGAGCTCCTTGAGGAACGGCCTGCTGCCCTTGCCCGTTCCTCCTCTGCTGGGGACAAGGATGGGGAGAGAACCAGGGTGAGTTTGCTCCGGCTCTGCCTGGCCTCTGCCCTGCAAGCCCCTCCCCCCAGGTACCAGCCACCGCTGCAACAAAGGGTTGTAAAGTTCACACTGTGCATGCTGTCGTGTATGTTTGTGGGCCTGTGCTGCCAGCTCCCCCACGCTCTCGGCCCTTTTGCAGGGGAGTGGCTGGTTGTTTTGTGGCATCAGAGAAAATCTGGAAAAGAAACAGTTCAGATCGTTCAAGTCCTCAGTGCTAGGCAGCTTGTGCTGATGTTCCTGGTTGTCTGGTGAGAAGGGGAAACACATTAACTCTGTTTCACACTAATGTCATTGGACTGAATCCATAGAAGGCAGAGGTCCTGCACCTGGGTTGTGGGGGGCTGGGATTGGGAATCAGGCTCCCGGATTTCAGTGGGCACCATTGGAGCCAACATTGAGGCGGGTGAAGAGCCTGGGGGTGCTCCTGGATGCCTTGCTGACTATGGAGGCCCAGGGCTGCCTTCTTAGTCCCGTATCTTGCCCCCACCCAACCTGGCCACAGTGACCCGTGTCTTTGCAGACATGTATCCATCCAGTGCTGCAGGAACTGCACTGACTGCCTATTGAGTACCAGATCCATTTCAAGGTGCTGGTACCTACCGTTAAAACCTTATATGGGCAGGAGCCAACATACCTTCAGAACCACCTCTCCCCATGTCAGCCGTGCAGGAATTTACGGTCTATTCATTAACATCTCCAAGTGGTCTCTGGCACAGGGACATCTGACTTGCCTCGACTTGGTCCAGGGCTAAAAAAGGGCTAAAAAAGCCTGGTGGGATGAGCATCCATTAGAAACCAGGGTCCTGCGGGACCTATTGCAGTTCTGCAGCGCCTGCAAGACAGAGCTCTCCCGCCAGAGCTTTCAATTGAGGCAGAGGGTGGCTCCTGTTTATCAAGCCTCCCCTCAGTTCCAAGTGACCCCCTAGGACCCAACTGGTTCTTGTTGAGGTCTGTTGAGGCATCAATTATGTGTTATGCTGACTTGCTGCTTTTAGATAGATTTTAACTTTTATCTTTGTTTTAATACTGTGAATTTTATGATGGAACCCCTTGGTGACTAATATAAATGGTATGTTTTTCTTGCTTTTTAACTGTTTTTTTAAAAAAGGTAAAGGTAGTGCCCTGTGCAAGCACCAGTTGTTTCCGACTCTGGGGTGACGTTGCATCACAATGTTTTCACGGCAGACTATTTATGGGGTGGTTTGCCATTACCTTCCCCAGTCGTCTACACTTTCCCTCCAGCAAGCTGGGTACTCATTTTACTGACCTCAGAAGGATGGAAGACTGAATCAACCTTGAGCCGGCTACCTGAACCCAGCTTCCACTGAGATCAAACTCAGGTCATGAGCAGAGCTTAGAACTGCAGTACTGCATCTTTACCACTCTGCACCACGGGGCTCTTGATTTTTAACTGTTTACCTTTTTACTAAAATAACTACTATGACACAAGGGGTGGCACAATATTCCGGCCTCAGGAGAAAAATCAGGTAGTTACAGCTCTGATCCAAACCTCACATGTTCCTTAGTACCGGCGGCATTAATTAGTACAGTAGTTCACTTCGGGGCCTGCAGTTTCTTGATGAGGCTGTGCAGATGCTGGTCCTTTGGCTCACCTGCTGGATGGAACCATTTATCAGCCCAAAGTTGAACCAAAAATCAAGGTGGACATCTGAGCAAACAGAGTGCAATTTGGCTTTTTTTGTGTACGCTGGGAGAAGCTACAAATAAACATGTTCCACATGAGTAGTGTCATAATCTTTAAAAAACTGAAAATGTCATGCAGCATTCAGAGGTGTGAACATCAGGACGACTGAATCAGCTGGGCAGCGAGGAGCCCACAGTTCTGAAAGCCCACACATGGGATATCTCAAGGAAGGGTGCAGGTGCATTTCTGTCAAAGCAGGTTGTAGCCCTAAAATGTGGTTGTATTGAAAGAGATGTGCCCAGGTGAATATAACTTGGTGAATCCATGAGTCCTGCCTGTGACGGAGGCTCATGTTTAACTTCTCATGACCAAAGTAAAACAAAAGTCCAGTAGCATCCTAAAGACTACCATTAGCTAACACTGCTGTGACTCACCAAAAAAGCTCATGTTGAAAGAAATGGTTTCCCCTCTACAATCCTCCTGACCCCATCTGTCATGATCTGAGGCCTATTGCAGCCTAGAGGGCAGGGAGAAACCTGCCTAGGAGTAGATACAGGGGCCTCCATTTCCCAGAATCCCTTCTGTCGCTCTGATTGCGTGAAGAGGTTTTGGAGGGAAAAACGAGCCCAAGAGAGGTGGGACCTGGGAGGAAAGCATAAATAGGCCCGGCTGAGAAGGAAGTTTGTTCTCTCTGGGAAAGGTTGCAGGTAGGGTTGCCAATCCCCAGGTGGAGAGAAAATACACAACCACATGGTTATAGTGACCAATAATGAAATAATAATGCTAGGTATATAGACAACGAAAACAACAACAATAGGAGTCCCAATGTGCAGGGGGTCGACTTGAAACTTCCTGCTTCGCTTAGTCTTCAAGCAAGGGGTGCTCCAATAAAGTTAATTCAAAAAGATTCCAGTTCAACTCAAAATTAATACTGATATTTCCACAGCGTTCCGTGACTGCAAATAATTGATTCTTCACAAGGACACAAAAGTGTTTTTAAACAAATTTCAAGAATCGGCACACTAAGCCAGTGTGAGTATAGTGCCAATTCTTGAAATTTGTTTCTCTAGATTCCACCACCAAATCTCCAGGAATTTCCCAACCTGGAGATGGCAACACTAGTCAGGACTGACCGCAATGAGTTCTCCCTCAAAGGCCAAAATAGGCCTATAAAGGGCCTCCACCCCCCCTGTCTTTTACTGAGAGAACCAAGCTTGGTTGTGTTTAACTTCCCCAATGGCCCAATCCTCGTCAGTTCTGGGTCCAGCTGTACATGGGAGACAAGAGTCAGCCAGTGAGAGCCCAGAGGTGGTGACTGACATGTGATGGGCTAATAGTTTATAGAGTGCCCCTCTAAGTGAATGGGAGACCTGGATTTGGTCTTGTTGCAGAAAGTATTATAGAAAGGATTAGCAGATGGAGCTCTGGAGGAAAGGCAGAGCCCTAATGCAATGCAGAAGGAAAGTATGTGAGACCAAGAAGCAGAAGTCAGGCAGAGTTTCACAGCTGAAACAGTGGGCTTCTTTCTCAGTGGGCTCTTTCTTCTTTCCCTTTAAATTCTGTGGCACAGAATAAAACTGCTGCCGCCACACAGGTGCACCGCTGAGAGGTGACTTCTGTACCAGACCCTGGGCCTGCGGAACCCTCCAATACACAGGCATTCTGAGGTGGGTTTTTGGCACTTCGACATCATGCAGAGCTGCGGAGCTCTCCTCCAGCGGCTATCCGATCCAGGTGCCTTGGAGGGGTCGGGGAACACCCAGACCCCTTGGGGATCGTAGATGAAGGGACTCTGAAGTAGGGAGCATGCCACAGAAATGGGTCCCAGCGGCAGCTGGGGTCTGATTATCCCCATTTGCTCTGATGCTCCAGTCGTCACAGAAACCATCTTGGCACCAATTTAAGAAAAAATAATGAACAGTTGTTATTCTAAAAATGCAACTACAGAAAATATTCCCTGCAAGTAAGTTTACTCTTAAATGCTTCCTGCCAATTTTGTCTTTACAACTGCACCAGATTTGGATGTTCAGAAAGGAGGGGAAGGGGAACACTTCATTAGGATCACACACACACTCATATATGAAGCGGCATTCAAACTTACAGAACTGACTCTGAAGGGGTTGTTATCACTTTAAACAGAATGAATTGGATGCATTATACCCATATGGACTGAGTTGGTCATATAGCTAAAAATTGCTGATTGGACATTTAATATGATCAGAAAACCAGGATTTAAACTAAATTGTATGGGGGAGCAAGGCAATAATTCAAAGCCTGATATGATGCCAGAAACTGGGAATAAGAACCAGGGTGGATTTGATTTAATTCAAATTGATTTAAATCATGATTTAAATCTCTAGTCAGTAAGACTTGATTTAAATCATAGTTTTCTACATAAAGACTCATTTTTGCTGGTATAACCTTAATTTTCACAATTAGATGAAGATTTCATTTTTAGAATAACAACTGTTCATATTAGTTTTACAGATATAAAATATTGATTTTAATACTATTAGAAACAGATTATAGATAGGTAATTATGAAATTATTGTGAGGTGAATTATCTCCAGTTTAATAGATTAATAATTCATATTTGGACAACTTTTCTGCTGTATTTTATTGGAAGGAGAAAAATAATCATTACCTTAATAATAATTTAAATCGTTTTATTCAACTAAAACAATAACATTATAGGATATGTTTGCCTAAACATCCATGTTTGTTAACTGATGTGGTTAAACAAAATATATATTTTTTAAAAAACTTAAACCTACACATAAAAAACTTAAATACTGTCCTCTTTAGCTCACTCATCATCTTCATCATCATCTGGAAAAGAAAAACAAGCTTTCATGCTTTTTTGGGTCCCAAACAATTTCTCAATTTGGAATGAATGCGTCAAAAGGAAAAGAATATTCTTTCTACATCTGCAGAAGAAGCTACTGTTAAAAGTGAAATCATTATTTGAATAGTCTCTAAATCCAAGTGCTTAAGTGACTTCTACCAGTTCACTGGTGTGACTTTCTTTAAAACATCTTCAGCAAACATATATTTCTTGAATGGTTCCCCCTTAGCTCTGAAGTTTATTAAAGTTGACATTACAGATGGATGATCAACTTAGTGTTGTTGATGAATTCCCGTAAACAAAAAAAAATCAATGTTATTTTATTATTTATACATTCTCTGGTGGTCCGTGGTAGTGGGACGGTCCTGAACTGTTGGGAGTAGGCTCCTCCTCCGGAACAGGGTCGTTGATCGCTTGATCCGGCCTGGGGGAGGGGCCGCTCCCTTAGGACCCCGTCAGTCCAAACGGCCCTGTTGAAAGAACAGGACGTGTTCGCGGTGCCTGCGAGGCACGTTGATCAGAGGGAAATGAAGACGGAAGAATTTTCTCTTTGAAGGTCCCTGCCTTACTTCAGCCACAATCAGCGGCGGGCAGGGAAGTTTCGCCGTCAGCGTTAGGCTTTGCCTAACAAAAAAAAAACGGCTCGAGACACGCGGTGCGTCGTCGGTGTGAGCGGCAAAGCCGACAGTCTGGTCCCACGCAGCGCCGGCTGGCGTAGTGCAGACGACCAGGGCCTGGTTTTACCTGGCAGAAGACCTTGGCGAGGGCTGCAGGCAGCGGTATACTTGTGTGTAGGTAAGCTGTCTGGGAGAAAGAGCGGGAAACTCTTCTGGTGCGCTCTGCTCTTATTCTTGGGACGGGCTCTGCTGTAAGGAGGACAGCCCACCCAGGAACTTTGCAGCTGCTTTTTTCCCACCTCCCTGTAGGGAGCGGGTAGAACGTTAGTTAATTCAGCCTCTCCTTTTCCAGACACGCGGTGCGTGGTCAGGAAGGGAGGGGGGAGGTCGGGGTTGGCTTGTTGTCGCCCTGTAGGGGTCGCCTTGGCAGGCTGTTAACCTGGGAATGGCAGTTTCCTTTTCCCCTTTTTGTGTTCACTTTCGTTTCAGCCTCCTGTGGAGTGGAGATGGCTGACGAACAGGAACAGGGGACAGGCTCAAACAGCGACTTCTCCATGCCTAAGTACTCTGGCTCAGCTTCTGAAAGGGATCGTGAGGATTCTGACCCGGACTTATCCGGAGAAAATGCCAAACTGAATTTACTTGCTTGGTTAAAAAGGGAACTTAGCAAGGAATTTGCCCCGGCCCAAGACACTGCTGCGCATGCTCACTCTCAGAAGAGGAAGAGGCAAGCGGTTTTAGATTTTGCCACGGCCCCTACAGACCCTAAGAAGGCAAGATTGAGTAAGGGCTTAGAGTCTCCTAGTGATAGCTCGCAGGAGGAAGAGGAGGTTGCTTCCTCGGTGGACTCTTCTGCTAGAGAGGAGGGAGAACTCTCTGAGGAGGAAGATGATACTCCCTCTGTACAGTCTAGGGTGTTCCCAGTGGAGTATTATTCTAAGCTCCTTCCTAAGGTCCTGAGGGAACTGGACTTCACGACCACACCCAAAGAGAAGGCAGAGTTAGACCCGGACTTACCTTCAGGGTCGGGGAAAATGATGCCCAAAGTGGGGGTGTCTCAGACCGGTGTACCCTTGCCCGCTCCCTTTTTTAGTCTGATTAAAGCGGAATGGGAGCACCCGGCGAAGCCAAAATCTAATCCACATTTATTTTCCAAACTGTATGGGTTGAGCCCAGAGGCTACTAAGCGTCTGAAATTGCCCCTAGTGGACGATCCTGTAAATAGTTTGTTATCCACATCTGTGCTGCCTATGGATGCGGACGGACTACCTAAGGATGCCTGTGACAGGCGGATGGAACAGGCTCTACGAAAAAACTTTGAAGCTTCGGCTTGGTCCATCCGGGCTTCTTCAGCGGGCTCCCTGTTTGCTCGTGCAGTTTATACCTGGGCTTCTAATTTGGCATCAGCTGATAGTGATGCGCCAAAAGAGTTCAAAGATGAGCTCAAGAAAATAGCCCTGGGCACAGCATTTATTGCAGATGCAACCTTGGACGCTATGCAGTTGTCTGCTAGGGCAGTGGCATGCAGTGTAGCAGCTCGCAGGAACGTCTGGCTTCGAACCTGGGATGCCGATGCAGCGGCTCAGGCCAGATTGGCAGCTGTTCCATTTAAGGGTGTGAGTCTCTTCGGGGATGAATTGGAGCGCTTCCTGATTGAGGGGAAGGACAAGAAGAAGGTTTTACCTTCTAAGAGGAAGGACTTTAAGTCTAAGAAGCCTTTTCAGTCCTTTCGGGACTCTAAAAAGTTCTCACGGCCCGCGTCGTTCAAGCCCTTTCGAGGGAAGTGGCAGTCTCGCGGTAGGGATACCAAACCCTTTGCTAGCCGTAGTGACAAAGGAAATAAGAGTGACTCCAAAAAGGGAGGGTCACAATGACTATGCCACAAGGCCAGAACTGTTTCCTATCGGAGGGCGGCTTCAGTTTTTTGCAGCTCAATGGAAGGCTTCGGTTGCAGACCAATGGGTGATCGACACGGTTTCCAAGGGCTACGCCTTGGAACTGGAATTCTTCCCACATCAGAGGTTTCGTCCAGTCCTGAGGAAACAGGATCCAATCAAGCACCTGGGAATGCTGGTTATAGGATGGTTATAGGATGGAAGAGACTTGTATTAGTCTGTGCAAAAAAAAAAAAAAGGATCTTAGTGGATCATACACTGAACATGAGTAAACAGTGTGATGCGGTAGCTAAAAAGGCAAATGCAATTTTGGGCTGTATCAACAGAAGTATAGTGTCCAGATCACGCGAAGTGATGGTATCACTTTGCTCTGGTAAGACCTCACCTGGAGTATTGTGTTCAGTTTTGGGCACCACATTTTAAGAAGGATATAGACAAGCTAGAAGAGGTCCAGAGGAGGGCGATGAAGATGGTGAGGGGTCTGAAGACCAAGTCTTATGATGAAAGGTTGAAGAAGCTGGGCATGTTTAGCCTGAAGAGGAGGTGGCTGAGAGGTGATATGATCACCATCTTCAAGTACTTGAAGGGCTGTCATATAGAGGATGGTGTGGAATTGTTTTCTGTGGCCCTGGAAGGTAGGAGAGCAAGTTTGGTGTAGTGGTTAAGTGTGCGGACTCTTATCTGGGAGAACCAGGTTTGATTCCCCACTCCTCCACTTGTACCTGCTAGCATGGCCTTGGGCCAGCCATAGCTCTGGCAGAGGTTGTCCTTGAAAGGGCAGCTGCTGTGAGAGCCCTCTCCAGCCCCACCCACCTCACAGGGTGTTTGTTGTGGGGGAGGAAGGTAAAGGAGATTGTGAGCCTCTCTGAGACTCTTCGGAGTGGAGGGCGGGATATAAATCCAATATCTTCTTCTATCTTCTAGGACCAGAACCAGTGGGTTGAAATTAAATCAAAAAAGTTTCTGGCTCAACATTAGGAAGTACTCCCTGACCGTTAGAGCGATTCCTCAGTGGAACAGGCTTACTCAGGAGGTGGTGGGCTCTCCTTCCTTGGAGGTTTCTAAAAAGAGGCTAGATGGCCATCTGACAGCAATGAAGATGCTGTGAATTTAGGGGGAGGTGTTTGTGAGTTACCTGCTTTGTGCAGATGTTGGACTAGATGACCCTGGAGGTCCCTTCTATGATGTTAAAAACCTGACTTTAAATTAGAACATAGAAGAAAATATTTTAGGCCTTGGACGTTTGGAAGAGTATTACATGAACTTTCGGGGGGGGGGGTCTCTTTTTAATATATACCGTATTTTTCGCACCATAAGACACACTCCCCCCCCCAAAAAAAGTGGGGGGAAAGTGTGTGCGTCTTATGGAGCGAAGGAACCGGTACCTACCTTCCGGGGGGGGGCGATCTGCTGCCTCCCCCTCTGATCCCGGCGCTTCCCCCGCGCCTGCCTGCCTGGCTCCAGCTCTGACACTTACAGCAAGCGCCAGGATCGCTCCCTCTGCCCTCCGATCCCGGCGCTTGCTGTAAGCATCAGAGCTGAAGCCAGGCAGGCAGGCACGGAGGATGCACCCGCCCCCTCCGCAAACCCAGCGCTTTGCAATGGCCGGCTGTGGAGGGGGCAGCGTGCTTCCTCCGTGCCTTTCTGACAAGATTGAGCTAGCCTGGACAAATCTTTTTGTTTTTTAACATTTCTAACAATGCACCTTGAGTTTTCTCAGCATTTCTTGACCATGGTAATATTTCTCAGCTTGGCCTTCATTTCTGCACTCATCATCTTATTTTAGATTTATTTATTTATTTATTTTAGGAAATTTCTATTCCACCCATTCCCTTTAGGGCTCACGGCGGAGTACAGCATATAATAAATCAATAAAAACATTTTATGACAACTCAACAGCACTCAGATTACCATGACAGCAACTCAACAGCACTCAGATTACTATTGCGCAGCCTAGCCATCTCACATAATGATATCTCATAGGGATGGCAGTTTTTATTCCAGTTCCTAGCACAAATGACAGTGCTGGCCAGGGAGGCCAACCAGATCAAGAATAGATGCCTGCAGCCTCAGCTAAAAGCCTGGTGGAAGAGCTCCATTTTACAGGCCCTACGGAAGGCTAATAAGCCAGGTAGGGCCTGGATCTCAATAGGGAGCTGATTCCACCAGGTTGGGGCCAGGACTGAAAAAGCTCTGTCCCTGGTTGAGGCGAGGTAGGCGTCTCTTGGGCTGGGGACAGCCCACAGATGTTGGGAGGCCGAACATAACAACCTCCTGGTATATATGGAAAGAGACGGTCCTGCAGGTATGTTGGTCCCAGGCCGCGTAAGGCTTTAAATGTTAGCACTAGAACCTTGAAACGGATCCGGTACTCGGTGGGCAGCCAGTGCAGACTGAGGAGCGCCAGCCGAATGCCCACCCGTAAAGGTGGTGCAGTCAGCAGGCGAGCCGCCGCATTCTACACCTGCTGCGGTTTCCAGATCAGTCTCAAGGGTAAGCCAACATAGAGCGAGTTACAGTAGTCTAGTCTGGAAGTGACCATTGCATGGACCACTGTAGCCAGGTCCTGGGGGATAGATATAGTGCTAGCTGCCTGATCTGCTGAAGATAACAAAAGGCAGACCTGGCAACCACTGTGATCTGGGCCTCCATGGAAAGGGAGGCATCCAAGGTCACCATCCAAAGCTGGGAGCTCGAATGCCCATACCAATGTGCCACCATCCAAAGCTGGGAGCTCGACGCCCATACCCACCCCACCCCGACTCAGGTACAGCATCTCCGTCTTAGCTGGATTCAGCTTCAGCCCGCTCTGTTGTAACCACCCAGCCACGGCTCCCAATGTCTCGCTTTACTCTCCTCTCATAAGACCTCACCTGGAGTATTGTGTTCAGTTTTGGGCACCACATTTTAAGAAGGATATAGACAACCTGGAACGAGTCCAGAGGAGGGCGACGAAGATGGCAAGGGGTATGGAGACCAAGTCCTATGAGGAAAGGTTGAAGGAGCTGGGGATGTTTAGCCTGGAGAGGCAGCGGATAAGAGGTAATATGATCACCATCTTCAAGTACTTGAAGGGCTGTCATATAGAGGATGGTGTGGAATTGTTTTCTGTGATCCCAGAAGGTAGGACCAGAACCAATGGGTTGAAATTCAATCAAAAGAGTTTCTGGATCAACATTAGGAAGAACTTCCTGACTGTTACAGTGATTCCTCAGTGGAACAGTCTTCCTTGGGAGGTGGTGGGCTCTCCTTCCTTGGAGGTTTTTAAACAGAGGTTAGATGGCCATCTGACAGCAATGAAGATGCTGTGAATTGAGGGGGAGGTGTTTGTGAGTTTCCTGCATTGTGCGGTGTTGGACTAGATGACCCTAGAGGTCCCTTCCAACTCTGTGATTCTATTATTCTACGTCTCGGACAACTGGTCAGGGGCAGCGACTGGTCAGCCAGCCATCAACAGATAGAGCTGGGTGTCATCAGCGTACTGGTGGCAACCCAGCCCAAAACCTTGGGCAATCTGGGCAAGGGGGCGCATGTAGATGTTAAATAATATTGGTGAGAGAATGGCTCCCTGCGGCACTCCACATATAAGTGGATGCCACAAGGAAGTCTGCTCGCCAAGCACCACCCTTTGTCCCTGTTCGCAGAGAAAGGAGGAAAACCATTGTAAGGCCACCCCCTGAACTCCAGCGACAGCGAGGCGGTGGGTCATAAGGTCATAATCGACCGCATCAAATGCTACTGACGGATCAAGAAGTATCAACAGCGCTGAGCTGCCTTGATCCAGATGCCATCTTGAGAGCGACTAGGACAGTCTCCGTCCCATGGCCCGGGCGAAAGCCAGACTGGAATGGGTCCAAGGCGGATGTCTCATCCAGGAAAACCTGTAACTTCCAGCTCACATACTGTATCAACCATGGCGGGTAGGTCCTGGCGGAGAGTCAGGATTTTATCTGTGAAATATGTCGCAAAAGCCTCAGAGCCAATATCCAATTCTCTACCATTTTGATTGCCTGATGGCAAGACTGTTAATGACCCAATTACTATAAAAAGTTGGGCTGGGCGTGACTTCGCAGACTCTATGCATAGAACTCTTTCTTAGCGGACTTCATAGCCCCTTCATAAACGTTCTATAAGAGGTTCTTGACTCTTCATCACGAACATGTCACCACACTCGCTCTAGTCGTCTAAGTTGCCATTTCATCCTCAGCAGCTCCATGGTATACCACGGGGCAATTTTGGTGCGACAACGAAGAGGGCACCGGGGAGTGATATCATCGATGGCAGTGAAGGACTGGGAGTACCAGTCCTCCACTAACTCATTCAGTGACCTGCCAGGGAGCATCGGATCCCGCAGGGCCTCCTGAAACTGCTCTGGGTCCATTTGGCTCCATGAGCGAACATATATCCGTTCACCGCCTAAACAAGAGGGAAGTTTGAGGTCTAACCAGGCTTTCAGGGCACAATGATCTGACCATGGAACTGGCTCCACTGCCACCAGATCTGGTAATATACCTGCCCCAAAGATCAAATCCAGCGTGTGACCGGCCTGATGTGTGGGAGCAGATACAAATGGACGACAATAGGTCCTGTGCCTGCTAAGATGCTGCGTCATCAACATGGACGTTGAAATCTCCCAGAACTAATAGCCTGGGGAAGTCCAATGCCCAGGTGGGCATAGCATCCAGCAGGAAGGCTTTCTGGTGGTGCAGTAGACAGTCGGTACACCACCCAGATTGCCAAACTCTCCTCAGCTTCCCACACTAAACCGACACACTCAATGCCAGCAATGTTTGGGGCAGGAGGCACCCTGAAAGAAAAAGAATTCTGGACAAAAACAGCAACTCCCCCCGCCCCCCCCCATTTGTCCGAGACTGGTGGAGGACAGAGAACCCGGGCAGGGTAAACTGATTTAAGGCAACAGTGTCTCCTTCCCGCACCCAGGTCTCCGTCATACATGCCAGGTCCACAGATCTTATGTGTGACTGTGTAAGAACATAAGAGGAGCCATGTTGGATCAGACCAATGGTCCATCCAGTCCAACACTCTGTGCCAAAAAAGCCCAAGGAGCCATTAGCTGGTCCCTCAGTGGATCTGTTCACCTGATTTGACGGGTTCCACAACTGGTGGTGCCAGAAGGATTCCTGAGCTTTTTGCGTCATGCAAAGGCTCCTTGTGTGGGAGGGAAGCCCTAGAAATCTACAGGCTCCAGCCTCACCTCTACACAGAAAAAACTATACAGAGTTCCCCGTATTCATACAGCCTGCATTTCTTCAATGCGCAAGGCAACTGCTATCATTCTCTGATTGCATTTATTTGTTGCATTAGATGCTCCAGATGCATTTAGGCACAATGGGAAGCCATGATTAATTTTAATTCACTTTGGTCAGTGGAATTGCCTGAATGAAAGCCACACCACTAATTATAGTCTTTTACAGCCCTTCAAATCGTTATCTGAAGCCATGATCTGAAGTTCATCTTAACTATTGTTTCATGTGGTGGTGGGGATGATGATGATGAATTTCAATCCCACCCTCCACTCTAAATCTCAGAGTCTCAGAGTGACGCATAATCTCCTTCACCTTCTTCCCCCACAACAGACACCCTGAACGTTTTTGCACTAACCTTGCTCTGATGTTACTCCGTGCCAGGCTTCTGTTTCTCTCCGGAGCAAGCTAGCGATTTTGCACCAGCTGCTCCGCACTGCCATTTTAAGAACATAAGAACATAAGAGAAGCCATGTTGGATCAGGCCAACGGCCCATCAAGTCCAACACTCTGTGTCACACAGTGGCAAAAAATTTTATATACACACATACACTGTGGCTAATAGCCACTGATGGACCTGTGCTCCATATATTTATCTAAACCCTTCTTGAAGGTGGCTATACTTGTGGCCGCCACCACCTCCTGTGGCAGTGAATTCCACATGTTGATCACCCTTTGGGTGAAGAAGTACTTCCTTTTATCCGTTTTAATCTTTCTGCTCAGCAATTTCATCGAATGCCCACGAGTTCTTGTATTGTGAGAAAGGGAGAAAAGTACTTCTTTCTCTACTTTCTCCATCCCATGCATTATCTTGTAAACCTCTATCATGTCACCCCGCAGTCGACGTTTCTCCAAGCTAAAGAGCCCCAAGCGTTTCAACCTTTCTTCATAGGGAAAGTGCTCCAGCCCTTTAATCATTCTAGTTGCCCTTCTCTGGGCTTTCTCCAATGCTATAATATCCTTTTTGAGGTGCGGCGACCAGAACTGCACACAGTACTCCAAATGAGACCGCACCATCGATTTATACAGGGGCATTATGATACTGGCTGATTTGTTTTCAATTCCCTTCCTAATAATTCCCAGCATTTTGTGCCAGGGTAACCCATAATTTGCCACACTGCAATGTAAACCTGTTTTTTCAGATTTACACTGCCACATAGCAAATCACAAGTTGCCCCAGCACAAAATAGCAGCATGGAGCAGCTGGTGCAAAATTGCTAGCTTGCTCTGGAGAAAACAGAAGCCTGGCATGGAGCAACGTCGGAGCAAGGTTAGTGCGAAAACAGTCCCTGTGAGGTGGTTGGGGCTGAGAGAGCTTTCACAGAATCTGCCCTTTCAAGGACAACTCTGCGAGAGCTATAGCTGACCCATGGCCATTCCAGCAGCTGCAAGTGGAGGAGTGGGGAATCAAAC
This sequence comes from Heteronotia binoei, assembly GCF_032191835.1. Classification (NCBI taxonomy): domain Eukaryota; kingdom Metazoa; phylum Chordata; class Lepidosauria; order Squamata; family Gekkonidae; genus Heteronotia; species Heteronotia binoei. Next base: position 138,356,168 of record NC_083229.1, read on the forward strand.
CTGGTTCTCCCAGAAAAGAGTCTGCATGCTTAACCACTATTATATAAATGCAAACCTCCTGGCTAAATCTTGGTTTCATTCTGGCTTCTTTCCTTGTGAGGACATGTCAGCTCGTGGCTTATTTTCACTATGGCTAGTTTGTGAAACCTGGATCCCCCTCCTAAACCATCAGTCAGATCTTGGTTTGCTTCAACAATAGCTGAATTCATTGCACTTTCTTTGAAACCTGGGATGGTGTTGCTGAGAAACAAGCCGGGATTAAGCTAGGGTGGTCATACATTACATGACGATGTAGTTAAGGATAACTGTGCTTCAATCCTGGTTTGGTGGACTAAGTCATAGAATCATAGAGTTGGAAGGGATCTTCAAAGTCATCTAGCCGAACCCCCTGCACAATGCAGGAAACTCACAAACACCTCCCTCTAAAGTCACAGAATCCGCATTGCTGTCAGATGGCCATCTAGCCTCTGTTTAAAAACCTCCAAGGAAGGAGAGCCCACCACCTCCCAGGGAGGAAACATGTTTGGAAGGTGGTGGGCTCACCTTCCTTGAAGGACCTGCTTGTGAAGGCTACCCTGCCCAGCCTAGAAGATTTCTGAGAGTGAAAATTAACTTTTATTTTCAAAAGAGATTTGCAGTACGGTTCAGTGGGAATCTGCTATTTAGAATGGGGAAGTCTTTTTTTAAAAAAATCCCACTGGATCTGAAACAACTCTTTGGAACATGGCCTAGATCTTTAAGCTATTCCAGTTCCCACCTAAAATAGGGGAAACTCTGAAGTTGTTTTTTCCCCCTCCTTCACTTTGTTCTTTGAGAGCTGATAGAGATGCTGGCTGGGCAGGTTCTTCTCTTCTATGAGACAGCTTTTTCACCTGGCAGTGGAGCTCAGGTAAGGTTATTTGTTTATCATTTTGGATTCCTACCGTGCCCTCCCACAAGCAGGCTCAGGGAAGCTTAACAACATAATGAACATGGCTGGTGCATGGGAGTAGGCCAAGTAGGCAGCTGCCAAGGGCACCACCTGGTCTAGGGGGCTCCATTAGGTGCCCCCTCTCCCCATGCACAGACTCCATGGAGTGCAGACACTGCCCGGCCAGTTTTGCATTCCGGGGTCTGTTACAGATCCGGGAAACACAGAAGCAGACGGACACACAGTGCACTCCTCCAAGCCTGGCAGGGATAAATTAACCAATTGTAAAAGCTGAAGAAGAGCCAATTGAAGTTTCTAAAAATTGGCTCCTGTTGAAGTTGTCTGCTGCCACTCACCCTTCCTGCTCTACTTGAACAGAGCCAGGGGGTGGGAGCCATAGCTCAGTGGCATGCACAAGGTCTTCTCCCTGGCACCTCCAGCTAAAAGGATCAAGTAGTATTCTTGCAATTTTTATTACTTAATCTCACAATTTTTTAAAAAAAATAAAATTTAAAATAAAAAAAACCTTTAAATTAAAAATGTAAATAGTTTCAAGTTTCTTCATTTCTCCTACAATTCTGTTTTTTAAATTTCGGGGCGGGGGGCAGCTTGCCTATGGCACCAGAAACCCTAACACCAGCCCTGATAATAAAGACATTAAAAACCAGTTAAAATAAATTCTAAAGAGAATTATACAATTTAGAAACAATGAAAGATGGTGAAACATGCATTGCAGTCATAACATGAGCCTCATGAGCTGAACAAAAGGAAATGGAGTCAAGGGGAGTCAAAGAGCATCTGTGCCCCAAGTGGACAGGGGGGTGGGCTCTTGCTCTCTCTATAAGGTGCTTTCAAAAGAATACTTTTGTATTTCACACAGCATCTTGGATTCAAAGAAAATGTAGGTTTTGTGCAGTGTTCCTGCTGTGTGACACTAAGAGACGGAATTTTTTTCCTCATATGTCAGAGAACAACAAATTGACCCTTTAAAGACTATCTGTGCTTCAAAGCCTCCCCCAATTTCTCACTACTTTTTGCTCTGAACATTTCCCGGCTTCTAACAGTATCCTCAAGACCAACATTTTTAAAGAGTCCCAGAGTAGGAGTGCTAAAGACTGTAACCCCAAATGTAATGCCTACATTTCCACTACATAAAATGATTCACTCATTGCACTTGAACACGTGGGATACAGTCTGTAATAACTTTAGTTAGAACAAAGTTTTGTTAGTCTTTAAAATGCCCTGTGGCACAGAGTGGTAAAGCTGCAGTACTGCAGTTCGAGCTCTCCGCTCACAACCAAAGTTCGATCCTGGCGGAAGCTGGGTTCAGGTAGCCAGCTCCAGGTCAACTCAGTCTTCTATCCTTCCGAGGTTGGTAAAATGAGTACCCAGCTTGCTGGGGGGAAAGGGTAGATGATGGGGAAGGCAATGGCAAACCACCCCGTTAAAAAGCCTGCCATGAAAACGTGAAAGCAACATCACCCCAGAATCAGAAATGACTGGTGCTTATTGTCAAGTTCCCAGTTTCCCTTCAATAATTATGACTGTCCATGTATTTGGATAAGCATTTATTATAAGGCAGGATACACAGACATTGACACGCAGTCAGTGTGGAAACTGGCATACAGCAAAACAGACATTGGTTATATTCTCTTGCAGGGGCCCTTATCAGCGTGCCTTATTTTAGGGTGTGAAGACAGTTTAAACTTAGTGGTTACACATCACACACACACACACAACCAAGCACTCTGCAAGACATCCCGAGAGAGGAGCCGTGGCCTTGAGTGCCAAGCGGTGTCCCAGCTCCCAGGAGGTGGGCTGTTAAGTTTTGTTTCTCCAGCAGTGTCAGCGCAGGGTTCATCGAGGCTTCAACAATGAGAGGACTCTTTTCTTTTGAAAATAAGTTTCATTTATTGAATACACAATGTTACTCTTGCAGAAGGTCTTTGAGAGTGATAACATATGGGGAAACAAGCACTAGCATTTATGGGGGTACATCAAAGCCTGGGGGCTTTAAATCATTCTCATAATAAAGTTACATTCTACTTTCAGAGGTGTTTGATTCACACGCCTGTTATCTCTCTCTAGCTGGGCCATATCCACTCCCCCTCCGGCCAATGCCCTTGCGGTGCCTGGGAAGCGGCGGCGGTGTCTTTTTGCACTCCCAGGCCGTTTATTGCTTTTGGCACCCAATTCCCTCCCACCTCTCTCTTCCCCCTCAGGCATACCTAAGATTCTACTGGGGATCACTGGGGTTAGTCTTAAGCAAACAAACACTATAGGCAATATGGTTAGTATCAATAAGGTTATAGAACACAAGCTGACATACTGCCCCCCTAAGCTCTTGCTCGGGGTTTTTCTGGGTGCAGTAGGTAAAATTGCTTAAGTAGTTGAGGAGCATTGAGGTCGGCTTTCACCCATTCATCACAGCTGGGCGGGAAATAACGCCAGCGCACTAGATACTGCAGAACCCCCCTGTGTATTTTAGAGTCGAGGATTTCTTTCACTTCGTGGTGTTTCTGACCCCGCACCAGAATAGGCTCCGGCTTGGGGCTCCGGGGATGCCACCTCGAACCACCCGGATCTCGTCGGATAAGACTGCAATGGAAAACGGGGTGTATTTTACTGAATAGTTTGGGCAAGTCCAGTTCTACGGTCACTTTATTGATCACCCGTTTGATCCGAAAGGGACCCAAGAATCGATATGCCAGTTTTCAGGAGGTCTGGGGTAATGGGAGGTTTTTGGTTGATAGAAACACAGTCTCTCCAATTTTAAAGTCCCACCCCGGGCTGTGTTTTTTGTCGAATTGGGCTTTATTGTCCTTTTTAGCCTCCTCCAGGTTCTCCTGGATGACTTTCCAGGAGCTCTCCAGAGTCTTCCACCATTGTTGACATTCCGGTGAAATTGGGGGTGTGCTGCCCCCGGGAAGGGTTAGAAACGGCTTCCCCTCGTAACCATGCACTGCCCGGAAAGGGGAGACTTTAATGGACCCGTGCAAACTGTACTCCGCAAACGGCAATAGTTCCAACCAGTTGGACTGTTGAAAGTTCACATAGCACCTTAAGTATTGCTCAAGAAGCCCGTTCACCCGCTCGCTTTGGCCGTCCGTCTGCGGGTGGTAAGCTGAACTCAGTCCCTGCTCCATGCCAATCAGTCTGCAGAACTCCCACCAGAAGTTGGCAACGAACTGTGGCCCGCGGTCGCTAATGACCTTATCTGGGAACGAGTGAATCCGGGCCACGTGCACAAAGAACAAGTGGGCCAGTTCTTTGGCTGTTGGGAGTTTTTTGCAGGGAATAAAATGAGCTTGCTTAGAGAAAGTGTCCACTACTACTAGTATCACTGTTCGGCCCTTCAAGGGGGGTAGTTCCACAATAAAGTCCATTGAAACCACGGACCAGGGTCGCTCTGCCGAGGGGAGGGGTTGGAGGAGACCCGGTACCTTTCCCCCCCCCCTCCTTTTTGCCATGAGACAAGTGGGGCAAGTTTGTACAAATTCCGAAATGTCCTTTTTCATTTGCGGCCACCAGAATTGTCTGTGCACCATGTGGAGGGTTTTTACGTAGCCGAAATGCCCAGCCAGCTTGCTGGTGTGGCAATGTTGGAGCACTTCTACTCTGAGAGACTTGGGGACGTAGAGCTTTCCTTCGTGGTACCAGAAGGCCCCCCTCTCCTTTCTCCAACCCCTCGGGCCGGTCTTTCCCCTCCGCCTCAGCTTCCGAGATGAGCTTGTTCCCCCCCCCCATGGGCTCTTGGGCTGCGCCGCCGTTTTTGAGCGGGTTTGCACGGCTCCAGCCACCGCTTCCGGGGGAACTAGGGAGTCTATGACCTCCTCCCGCTGGCTCTCGTGCTGGGGCAGCTGGGAGAGCGCATCTGCTAAAAAGTTCTTGGACCCCGGAATGTGGCGGAGAGTAAAGTCAAACTTCGCAAAGAACCCGGCCCACCGTATCTGCTTCCCCGTTAACTTTCTACGCCCGGTGAGGGCCTCTAGGTTCCTATGATCCATCCAGATTTCAAAGGGGACTCGGGCTCCCTCCAGCCATGATCGCCATGTCTTTAAGGCGAAAGTGACCGCGTAGGCTTCTTTGTCCCACACCGACCAATCCCTCTGCTCGCTTGAGAATTTCCTGGAGATATATGCACAGGGTCTCAAGCAGCCCCTCTCATCTTTCTGCATCAATATTGCCCCTACGGCCGTGTCGGAGGCATCGCATTGAACCACGAAGGGCTTAAGTTCGTTTGGGTGCACTAGCACAGGCTCGCTTGTGAAGAGGCGCTTCAAGGTGTCAAACGCCTCCTGACACTGGCTAGTCCAGTTCAGCTTCGCGCCTGGCTTTTTCGCCTCGGGCCCCTTCCCTTTGGTCTGCAACAAGTCTGTGAGGGGCAGGGCCACCTGGGCGAACCCCTGTATGAATGTTCTGTAAAAATTCGCGAATCCGATGAAAGATTGGAGCTGTCTACGTGTCCTCGGGGGCTCCCAATCCAAGACCGCCTGTATTTTCGCTGGGTCCATGGCTAATCCCCTCCCCAAGACCCGGAAGCCCAAGTAGTCTAGTTCCTCCTTGTGGAATTCACACTTGGACAATTTGGCATACAGTTTATTTTGATATAGGGTGGTTAGGACCTCCCGGACTAATTTCACATGGGAGGGCATGTCCTTTGAATAAATAATGATGTCATCAAGGTACACCACCACCACCCCGATACAGGTACTTCCGCAGGACTTCATTGATAAAGTTCACGAAAACCCCCGGGGCTCCCTGAAGCCCGAACGGCATCACCAGATACTCAAATTGTCCCATTGGCGTGTTGAACACCGTCTTCCATTCATCCCCCTCTTTTATTCTGACTCTGAAGTAAGCTTCCCGCAAATCCAGTTTCGTAAATATCGACCCCTCTGAGACCGCACTCAGCAGGTCCTTGATCAAGGGGATGGGGTAGGCGTTGGACATTGAAATCCCATTAATCCCGCGAAAATCTGTGCAAAGTCTAAGGCTCCCATCCTTCTTCTTGCGGAAGAGGACCGGGGCGGCGTGCGGCGCGGTGGCCGGGCGGATGAACCCCCTGCAGAGGTTCTTGTCAAGGAACTTTCTCAGCTCCTCTTTCCCTGCCCACCCCATCAAGTACAGTTTGGCTTTTGGTAGTGGCTGATCGGGAATGAGCTCTATAGCACAATCGGTGGCCCGGTGGGGCGGCAGCTCATCTGCCTCAATTTCGCTGAACACCCCTTTCAGGTCTCTATACTCTTTTGGGATAGTCCTTACTTCCTCTATGGTCACACATGGTTTTTCATTTTGGGGTGGGGGTCGGGGGGCCCAGGATTCCCGCCACAGATGGGAGATGCACCTCCGATCCAAAAAGTCTATTGTGTGCTCTCCCCATTGAATGTCCGTTTGGTGCCTGGCCAGCCACCCGACCCCCAATACAATGTCAAACGAACACGAGGGGGCGATTACGAACACTTCTAAGTCCCAGTGGTCCTCCACCCCCATGAGTATTTCTTGTGTCTGTTCTACACACGGCTCCCCCCTTATTTGCGTCCTGTCCATCTGTTCGAACTCAAGGGGCCGGGAAAGGCGTTCTCTGGCTGTCTCTAACATGTCCACCAGCCGCGGGGTTATAATCTCCTGCGTTCACCCTGAGTCTATGAGGGCTCGGGCATGTACAAAATGCTTAAGTTTCATGTTCAACAAAGTCAATGGGATGAACATCAGTTCCCCCAAAACTCTCACCCGTAGTGGTGCCGCTTTCTCCGGGACCTGCCGCTGGGCACCTTCTAGTGCAGGTCGGTCTTGTTTCCCGCCGGCTCAGCTTCCCACGAGTCTTCCCCTAGCTCCTCAAGCATTATAGAATCCTCGTCAAGCACCATCGACAGTGCGGTGCTGCTGCGGCCTGACTCCTTCGGCTTGCCCGGCTTCTTGATACTGCCCGGTGGCCCTTTAGCGGACGGGGTGCTGGTCCGGGTCTTCTCAGGGCAGTTGGCGGCCAGGTGGTTGGGGTCCCCGCACTGGTAGCACTTGCGGGTCCCCGAGAAAACCTTGGGGGTTGCTCCTCCCCCCCCGGTCTTCCTTACCTCCGGCTTGGGCGCAGGCCGTGTGTCTCGGCTGGGTCGGCTCTGGAGCCCCTGGCGCTGGATCGCCACCTCCTTCATGTTGGTTTCGATTTCTCCTGCGAACTGGATCCAGCCGACCAGGGTGTCGGGTCAGACTTGCCCCAGGGCCCGGTCCAGCAAGCCTGGATTCAGCCCTTTCTTGTAAGCCCGGATCTTCATGGCCTCGCTCCATCCTTTGATTTTGCAGCTGTGGTTTCGGAACTCCAGGGAGTACTCTCTAATGGATTTGTTCCCTTGGCGGAGCCCATCTATGGCCGCGATCGCAAGTGTCTCCCTCAGGGGGTCCTCGAATTGCGACAGGAGCGCTTGCAGGAACCCGGCCACAGTGGCCACTTCCGTGGCCTCGAAGAGCGTCACGTACCACATCTGTGCCTCTCCCTCCAGCTTCGACCCCAGGTAGGCCACCCAGCTATGCTCATCGTGGAAGGACGACCCCCAGTAATGCATGTAGCTGTTGGCTTGGATTATGAAGTATTCCACTTTGTCTGCACTTCCGTCAAAGGTGACATGCAGCTCTCGGGTCTTCACTTTCGCTCCTGGCGCCGGGGGGGCGGCGGGTCCCGCCGGCACCGGTGGCGCGGCTGGCTGAGTTGGGGTCGGGGCCGCCGCTCCGGTCACCCTCCCCGCGATGCCCGCGATCGCTCGGTCGACCTGCCTCTGCACCTCACTCAGGGTTAGTTTCATGGTGATGTTCATCTCCCGCCGGAGATCGCGCCCCAATATTTCCATCTCCCGCCGGAGCTCTTCCATCGTATTGGGTTTCGGGGAGGAGGCTCGCGAGTCGCCCTCGTCCTCCTCGCCATCGCCATTACCCTGTTGGCTGCTTGTCTTTTTTGGCTCCGTGCTCCGCCCGGACCCCTCCGTCCCGGTGGGCTCGCTGGCCATGTCGGGCGAGTCTCCATGTTCCTCCGGGTCCCCGGGGTTGCAGAGGATGTTGGCGTGTCGCTGCACTGCTTCGTCCATCAGGGTGGTGGACGTGCGGTGCTTCCACGTCTTTGGGGTGATGAAGAGCACCTGACTGCTCACTTTCCTCGGCTTTCGTTTCTCGGTAACGTACCACGCCGGGGACCCCAGTAGTTCTGGGATGCAGGGCTCTCGGTCGTCGGGTGCTTCTGTAGCCATTCTCTAGAAGTGACTCGCGCCGATAAGCCCCTTTTAAGGGATCACTCTCAAAATGTCAGCGCAGGGTTCATCGAGGCTTCAACAATGAGAGGACTCTTTTCTTTTGAAAATAAGTTTCATTTGTTGAATACACAATGTTACTCTTGCAGAAGGTCTTTGAGAGTGATAACATATGGGGAACAAGCACTAGCATTTATGGGGGTACATCAAAGCCTGGGGGCTTTAAATCATTCTCATAATAAAGTTACATTCTACTTTCAGAGGTGTTTGATTCACAAGCCTGTTATCTCTCTCTAGCTGGGCCATATCCACTCCCCCTCCGGCCAATGTCCTTGCGGCGCCTGGGAAGCAGCGGCGGTGTCTTTTTGCACTCCCAGGCCGTTTATTGCTTTTGGCGCCCAATTCCCTCCCACCTCTCTCTTCCCCCTCAGGCATACCTAAGATTCTACTGGGGATCACTGGGGTTAGTCTTAAGCAAACAAACACTATAGGCAATATGGTTAGTATCAATAAGGTTATAGAACACAAGCTGACAGCAGCCTCAACATACATTCCTCAGGTTACATCAAGCAGATACAGATCATGGCAAGGAACTGGACATACTACCCCCCTTAAGTGGCCCCTTGGGGTTCTGAGGGAAATTTCTTATAAAACTTAAGAATCAAATAGGGAGTGTTTACTTGGGAAGATGGCACCCATTCACTGTGGGAAGGAGGAAAATGTAACCATTTAATTAAAAAATTCAGTGTCCCTTTTTTCAGTTTCCATCTTAAGCCCCACCCCCCACCCCGGTTTGTTGTCCGTTAGGAATGCCTTTTGTGGGCGCATCATGCCCTGCCTAATTGGGAGGGGTGAATAATGAATCAGTCATCTTCTCCCTTTGGCTATCATGTTGTGGTAGGTGGGAGAGAGCGTCTGCCAGGAAGTTATGTGTTCCTGGGATGTGCTTGAGGACAAAGTTGAATTTGGAAAAGAACCCCGCCCATCTGATTTGCTTGACTGTTAGCTTTTTTTAGGCGCAGAGTGCTTCTAGATTTTTATTCACACCTCAAAGCTCATGATGTGCTCACCCCACCTAATGTGAGGCTCATGTCTGGCCAGCCACTCCACTCCTAATACTAAGTCAAAAGAGGAGGAGGGGGCGATCACAGAAATCTCTGACTCCCAATGGGGGCCTATCCCCACCAGGAGTGGTTCTGTTTCGTGGGTGCAGGACTCCCCACACATGAGCCTTCCATCCATTTGCTCAAATTGAATCACCTGATGTAGGGGTGAGGAGGAAAGTCCCATAGCTTCCACTAATTTGGGAGTTGTTCTGTTTCTAGTGCACCCTGAATCTAGTAGGGCGCACACATGCATGAAGCGTTTAAGCTTCGGATTCAATAAAGTCAAAGGGATAAAAAACAAAGTTAGCAGCGCTGATACTTCCCCAACCTGCCAGTTTGCTCTGCTTACGACAGGTTGTTCCTATTTCCTGCCAGTAGTTCAGTATCAGTCTTCCCGTCCGAGCTCCGCGCCATGGAGGTGTCGTCCTCTTGCTTGCTGCCACCTGGGTCTTGCAGAGGCTCACGTCCCAGCGGGCCGCTGCTCCCTCCACTTGGGATCCGAGGTAGTCCACTGGACTGGCTTTCCGGGGAAGGTGTCTCCCCAATAGTGGAGGTAGCTGTTGGCTTGGATCACGAAGTGATTGATCTGTTCTAGGTCCCCATTGAACGTGGCTGATATCTCCCAGGACCCCACTCTCTCTTGGACTGGGCCAGGTGGAGGGATTGGTTGGCCTCTGCCTGCACCATCTCAAGCCAGTGGGGCAAGTTGGGCCAAGGCTTGGTTGCAGTTCAGCCTGCTGAAATCATTTTATTTAATTCTGAGGCAGTGTTGCTGTGAGCTGCCTCACTACAGCTATTTGTCTGACTCATGCTTGGGGGGGGGGGGGAATTGAAGATGACCCCCTGGGAAGCGTTGCCTGACTGTAGCCACGGCGTGTGTGTAAAGAGTGCCCGTTGTTTCAGGCCCCATATTTCTTCTTGCGCTTTCCTGTTGCCTCCACTTGTAACCATCTCCTTTTTTGCCTCTTCCCAGTGGGACGGAGTAGGACCGCTCCCGGACTGTGCGGAACCACCCAAAGGAATCCAGATGCTGTGGCACCCATCCATAGTCAAACCCTACCTCACACTTCTCTCCGAGTGCTCAAATCCAGACACCTTGGAAGGGGCAGCAGGCGCCTTGCAGAACCTGGCAGCAGGGAGCTGGAAGGTAGGACCCTCCCCCCCCCCCGCACCCCTGCTTCTCTCTCGGCTTGCCACTGCAGGCAACTCCAAGCAGCCTCTCCCTAGATTGGGGGAGGAACAAAGTCCAATGGGGATGGGTCTTTAAAATGCTTCTCACTCTTACATGTGTGACTGTGGTCTGATTTTGTGTCCAGCAACTGGAATATTCATCTGAGCAGACAGGTTAAAACGGATAAAAGGAAGTACTTCTTCACCCAAAGGGTGATTAACATGTGGAATTCACTGCCACAGGAGGTGGTGGCGTCCACAAGCATAGCCACCTTCAAGAAGGGGTTAGATAAAAATATGGAGCAGAGGTCCATCAGTGGCTATTAGCCACAGTGTGTGTGTGTGTGTGTGTGTGTGTGTGTGTATGTATATATATATATATTTGGCCGCTGTGTGACACAGAATGTTGGACTGGATGGGCCATTGGCCTGATCTAACATGGCTTCTCTTATGTTCTTATGTTCTTATCTGATGCCCACACGGTTAGATTAATTCTTAAAACTTCACTTTAAAGCGCTGATCCAAATCTGTAGCTCTGTCTGCTACTTTGATTTCAACAGGGCAGTCTCATTGCAGGAACACCCAAGTATATTTGTTGGCCCTAATTAACATCCCTGCTGGCAGCTTCCATCCAAGAGCCGGGGCAAAAGGAGAGGGCTCCTGGGGGGGGGGGGGGACTCCTCCACTGGCTTACCCTGAGACAAGAATCGATGCTGCTGCTGTTGCTGCTGCTGGAAATCCTCAGTCCTGTGCCAAGATGATGCCTGGGCTCCAATTGTGATTGAAGAGTCTCCTGTCAGTCTCCTGCTTTCTGGAGGCCTGCTTTATCTAAGCAAAGAAGCTGCTAATTCAATGTAATAATCTGTACAGGCCAGGTGGCAGGTAGAGCGAGCCCCTTATTTATTCTGCTGGTGCTTGCTAAGAATATTTCATCTCTCTGCAAGATGCATGTTTGTCATGTCCAAGGTAAGCCTGTCTGGCCAAACAATCACTCCTTCCAATGGGAGGTCAGTGGTACAACTGAGCCATGAATGAAATCATCTCTCTACCTACATAGGAAATGTGTATAGAAGCCATCTCTGTGTATCTCTCCAAGCGTCTTCATTCTGCTCTTTCAGTGTGGCACAAACGGGGGATGGGCCTCAAGGGGGGCCGTTTGCAGGAGAAAAAACAAATGGCGGGTCCTCCTCACATCTCCTTGGCCATTGAGTCTTGGCTGCTTGCCAGCTTATAATAGTTACAGAATGAAAATTCACCACCAGCAGAGCTTGCTTTCTGTACACGCTCCAGCAAAGGAGAATAATGTCATGCCCAAAATGTGCAGGTCATGTGCCAGAGTGCCCAGCGATGACCTCACTCAAATGACCCAGAAAAGCTTTCCGCGGGCTCCAGTGAGTTGCGGGAACTGCCCGACAGCCTGTGTTTCCTAGAAAGGACTTGGACTCTGGTGTAGATCTTTATCATCATTGGACTGGTTCTTGGACTGAAACCATCTTTTCTGAAAGGATGACCTAGAACACCAGGAAACAAACAGGGAATATGATCTTGTTGGTTTCCCGGGAACTCTGGGGCTTCTCTGCCATCAGCATTTTGGCTGTGCCTTTATCTCACTCTGAATTGCAGTTGGTGATTCCCACAGTAATGTCTCCCCTTTTCATGCTGAGCAATTATTTGAGTGGTGGAGTCGCGCTAATTTATGGAGTAACTGGATGAGTAAATATATTGGCAAGCCATCCCTTTAAAAAGGAAAATGAGATCCTCTCTCTTTTGTCACTTTTATGTGCCCCCCTCCCTCCCCCAGGAAGCTGCTGCGGAGGGAATGTTTCTCCTCAGAGGCTTTGGTGAAGCTGCAGGCCTCACCCAGCCCCAGCAGAGCAAGCTCCATCTCTCATGTCTTGGGGCAGAGGGAAGAAGAGGCTGTTTTGCAGCATCCCCAGCCAAATGTTCCTGTAATGCAGGCAGTCCGGATAATTGCTGGCAAATGTATCCTCATGAACAGCTGATGTGCCCAGAGATTCCTCCCCAGATGAATGGAGCGGCCCACAGTGGCTGCCAGGAATATCTGTGGCTCACAGGCGTAGATGAGATTACAGAGGCCATCAGAGTGACAGTTGTCTTCTCTGTGTGGGTTTTGTCTGGAGGGGCTAAAACTGGTGCTTCCTTTGGGAGAATCATGACAGAATTGTTGCTTTACATGTCTTTGGCAGAATCCAAACAGAGACTTAGACATGCCTCAGAGTTTGAGCATGCCCAGTGGGTCTTAAAATGTCTGTATCTATGTACATATGTGAACACTTAAGATTTTTTGGCATGACATCTCTGGTAATATTTATTTATTTATTTAGATTTATATCCTGCCCTCCCCTTGACAGACTCAGGGCAGCTCACAACCAATAGAAACAATAACAGAATATAAAACTTAAAACAGTACTATGACCAGCAATTTTTCAAACAATAATCAGCAATTATCCAAGATCTTTAATGGTTATGGTGCTCATGGTGTTGATCCAGTGGTATTGGCCAAGACTGTCAGCTCTGCGGCGTGGTAGCAGCTGTCTCCCATTATTCACGGAAAGCAAGTCCCAAAAGTCCAGTCTTGCAAGCCCTGCAGAAGGAGCTGTGAGAGGCCCCGTAGGGCTCTGGTGTTCTCTGGGAGCACATCCCACCACTTGGGAGCTGCCACAGAGAAAGCCCTGCTCCTGCCGGGAGGGCAGTTCTTGAGCCAGGCCCTTTATTCAGGGGAACCTCGGGGTGGGGGGGGGATGTTGTGCACCTCCTCCAAGACAGAAGCAGGTTTTGAAGGCTGGAGGGGAGGGTGCAAGCCCAGGTGATGTTTTCTTCTGCACCCTAAATTTCCCGCCTCCTCATGAGGCATATGGAGCAGAGTGTGCCACATAGGGATCTTCTCCACCCGCTCCTCCCTTCCCTCTCCTCTGTCCCTGACTGGGAAGGTGGAAAGACCCGGCCTCTCTGGCAGTGTCTTCCGCTTTACAGTACAAGCAGCAAACCCTTGTGGTGGACATCCGGAGCACATGCCCCACAGCCTTCAGCATTTGGTCCAGGTGCTTGAAATCCATAAAACATTGGAAATGAAGCCAGACATTTAAAGGATAAGCAACAAAGTATTTATTATCCTTTTGCTTTCTTTTTAAAGAAATTATTTAATGCAGAATTAGAAAAAGGTACAAAATGTTACAAAATTAATTAAACAAGAAGGTACACTATTTTGCAAAGAGATAAAAAATACGCAGGGTATCCACTGATCTTCTTCGTGGTCTCTGTGCATCACACTCATGGAAGAAAGTGCGTCTGCGCTAACCCGATCGGTTCTTAACAAGCCAAGAATTTTCACACTCAGCTCCATTGGGCATGCTCAAGAACCCCACCATGCATGCTCTTTCAAATGGCCACTTCTAATCCTATTTCTGCCTCTCATATTATCTCAAAAGCAAATAATAACAAACAAACCTAGTGAGATGGAGAAAAGTCGAAAACTTTACTCTCCTCAGCCCTTCAGATTCCCCCCTCCCCTTTTTCCCCCTTCCCTGATACGTAAAAGCAGTGGAGGCAGGCTCTCTTGCCGACTCAAGTGCTGGAGTCAAATTTCCCCTCCTGATTCGTTTTCTCCGCTCTCCCTGCTCAGAGAGGCTTGCAATATAGATCTTCACCAATCCTCCTGACTAATGAGGGAAAAGCCAGCAATATACCTGTTTCAACTGCTTGAGTCGTCTCCCTAACTGATTCAATGGACTTCGATGTCTTCAAGCCTGGACAGCACGTGGCCCAACTCGTTATGTTGGTGCTGGAGCCCACTGAGAGCAAGACAAACTCTTATGGCTCTTCCCTTTCCGATGCCGACCGCTCTGTCCTACGAGCATTCTCGGCATTGAAGTCAGAGTCCTCGCTACCTGTCAGCATCTGCTGCTGGGAGGACAAGGGTTTCGAGGTGGAAGCAGGCATGGCAAACATGACTTCTATCGTCATACGCCACTTGCCCACTGAAGGATCAGCATCGGAAGGATCAGCATCGGAGTCGGCAGTTACTTCTGCCTTCAACTCCTGACATCGCCGACTGAGCCCCCCAACGCTCAACTTACTCCCGATCCAAGTGCTTTTGCGCTCCAGTTCATAGCACAAACACACCTCCCATCTATGCTTGTGGCCCCAAGCGCCAATGCCCCTCTGCTTGGCCACAGTCTTGTGGGCACTGGAGCCAAAGCGCTCCCCCTTACTGACGTTCGACCTCAAGGGCAGAGGCTAGTCGGCAGCGATGATGCTGACCCCCTCGTTTTCACATGGGTTCTTTCTAGTCTTATAAAGAAAGACTGCAGGGGGCACACACTGTGTCCCAGCAGCTTTTTGTTACTCTAGTTCTACGGACCTCCCAAGTTGGCCCAGCAATATGCAACCTCCCTTAGGTACTGGATGCTTTACCATCCATCATACTACTGTTGGCAACAACGACCTGGCTGCTTTATTATTGGATCATTGCTAGACGAAGCATCTGCACAAACCTCCAGAGCAGACTCACATGGCTCTGCCATCGGCACCGATGGTCTAGTCCATAGGGTCTAGTCCATAGGGCCTGTGGGGTCCACACACGTGCACACATCATTCGGGGAGTGCAGAACTTTCTCTTTTTCCGCATGTGCTCCAAACATGGTAAGAACACACAGTTCTCCATGTCAATCCTCTCTGGGCCTTATGACCTCAACCACCTAGGTCCAGGTGCTTACCAGCCTCCTCATGCATTCCTACATTTCTGGAGTTCTGGTGCCTCAGATCTCTCTGACTCTTCAGAGACCCCCAGTTGCTCCACCTCTCCCTACTGCCCAAACCATGGGATTGGTGCATAATGGGAGCTCTTTCTGTTTTTAGGGACGTCTCTCCAACTCCCTATCCTTTTGGATCATTACAAACCAGTCTCTGGTTCTGGAAGATGCACATGAATGATCCCGTGTCAAGAGCTTACCAGCCCTGACCTGGATAGCCCAGGCAAATCTGATTTCATCGGATCTTGGGAGCTAAGCAGGGCCAACCCTGTCAAGTGCTTGGATGGGAAGACCTCCTTGGAATACCAGGAACAGGAGGTAGGGGCAGGCTGTATCAAGCCACTTATAACCTCCCGACCATGCCAACTACCACATCATTTTCTGGGAACGCTGACGATAAGATCCACTACACACTTCCCTCAGCTATCACTTGCAGAGAGGTCTGTGTTCACCCTTCCATAAATGCCTCATCCCTCATCTTACAGCTGTCACAGATGGGCTATTGCCAGGATGCTTGTATCCTAGTACTGGGAATGTGGACAGACGGTGTGAACTTCCACTCTTCACACAGGTCATCTGCCCACTTGGGGACCTGAACATTCAGGCGATTTCTTGAACCTGCAGGGCGGCATCTCCTCATGTTGAGAGGTTTTTTCTCAACCCTCTGTTATGCCTTTGGGGTCACTCGCCAATCGACAGCATTTGAGTAAGATAGGAAACATCAGCAATTCTACCCCAGAGCAGGAGTGGATACCAGATCTTGTCTCCTTTCCTGCGACGCAGCCAATACCTCTACGTGTTCCTATGTGCACCTTGAAATTCCAGGGTAGCCAACAAAAACCTTGAAATTCCAGGATAAGCCATGCCCTCACTGCTCTAGGGCATAACTCTGATGGCTTTGCCATCACTACTTTCCTCTTCTGCGTCACCTCGTCCCAGAGACTTCCCCTACTTTTCTTCCAAATATGGAACATCCTATTAGCATCATTGTGGACTGCAGCCTCACCTCCTCTTTGGTTGAACAGCCTCCTGGCCGCCTTGGCACACTGTACCTCCATTGATGGGTACCGGTCATCCTCACACTCTTCTATTACTCACTTCCTAAAGGCCTTCTTGGCTTTCATCTTTATGCCAAATGACCACTCCACCATGGCATCTGCCTTTCTCTTATCAATCCTGCCAGGGAACCTCTCCAAACCCCTGGCTACTGGTTCCATTCATTTCTTGTCATGGGGAGCAGCATTATTGATGGCTGTCTCTCTCTCACTGGTTGGATAGCTGGACTACTGGCTCTATGTTATGATACCCTTTGTTTTCATGATGAGAATATACTTCTTCCCCACTCTCCAGTGGTATTCTTTCTCTTAGAAATAGAGTCTGAGTTCACTTTGTAACTCTGACATCTCTCTGTCAAACATTCTTTTCGTAGGTTGGCAGATAAAGGAAGTCTTTGGATATCAAAAGGGTCCTCCTTTTGTGTTCTTCATTCAACTCTAGAAACAATACTAACTTGTTCTTCTCCACTGTTTCCTCCAAGCTAAACTATAAGATCTCAGAGACTTCCCGGAGGCCTAACAGGACATCCTGAGCCCTACTGTCCCTTACCATGGGTTGCCTCTTGACCTGCCTTGAAGTCACTCAACTAGGGCCTTAGTGACAGTATCTGTCGCTTTAAGGCTTCTTGGTACTGTTGGCAGGATTATGTAACACTTGCTATACAGGTGATAAAGTGAAAGCATGTGAGTAGCATGCGTAACCCATTAGCCAATAAGGAATGTGATTGGCTGGTGGTGGTATAACAGCAGTAGCCACAATGCTACCTACTGTGGAGAGAACGGACGGAGAGGAGTGGTATGCTGTTAGATTGTTGGATGGACTGATATTGATGGACTGTGTAACTGACTATTCTTTTGGACTGTGTGTACCTGTACTGTTGAACTGACTGGACTGACTGTAAGTGGACTGACCTCTGGACTGTAACTTGACTTAGCTATTGCCTAAACCCTAATACAATTCTGTTAACTGACTGTCTGTGAGTGTGTATTCATTAGAACATCAGCTGAGGCTGGGCTGACCAGAGTGGCCCTGTGGGACGTTTCCACTACACTCTGTCATTGGTTATGGGCCCAGAGCATCCTACGTGAGAGTAACCTCTGGCCGTTCCAGTGTTTCAGCATTCTGTGAAGGTTATCTACTCGTGAGTAAGACAGCTACAGGCGTGGGTGTGGCAATTTGTCTTTGTCCAGGTTATTATGATGGAGTCCAGCGTGCAAGCCTCAGGTTTTCATATAACCAGGCTAAATGGTGAAAACTACGGTACATGGTCCGAGAAAGTCACAATGTTGCTGAAATATCAAGGTCTGTGGGAGTCGGTATCTCACCCACCAGACATAACAGCTCTGCATGCCGTTGATGACGCTGAGCTGATTGCCAAGCACCGCAGGGATAATAATAATAATAATAATAATAATAATAATAATAATAATAATAATAATAATAATAATAATAATAATAATAATAAATTTTATTTCTATCCCGCCCTCCCCACCTCGGCAGGCTCAGGGCGGCTAACAACATTTTATGGGAACATACAATAATGGATAAAAGCCTTTAAATTTAACAATATAAAACATTAACAATAAACTTAATAACATTAAAACCAATCTAATAAGTACAGTTATTCGGCGGTATAGATCTTCAAACCGCATTGGCGGATCTTAGTTACCGATCTTCCTAGCAGTCCAAGTGTGCAAGTTTAAAAAGGACGGTCTTGCAGGCCCTGCGGAACTGATAAGGCTTTTTCCCTGATTGGGTTAACCTTGGAGGATTCCCAACTTATCCACATCAAAGGTACCAACAGCGCAAAGGGTTGCTGGGATGCTCTGAAGGCATTATATGTGCGGAAGAGTGTGGGTTCCCAGATATACCTAATGAAGAAACTCCTAAATGCCCGTTTAGAACCAAGTGGAGATATGCAGACCCACTTGGAATATATGAAACGCACCATTACCGAGCTACAGGAGAAGGAGGTAATCTTTTCTCCTTTGCAGCAGGCGTATATCATCCTAGTTCATTAGACGCAAGTTATGACCAGTTCTCAAAGATTTCAGGTTTTCATGGCTGGTAACATCATTAGGGTTTGTAGAATCTTTCGGGCTCAAGTGCTGAGAACATCCTCAGTGGCGTTGCAGCCGGAGCGTCAATGCACAGCAGCCAAGAAGCCTGCTCCGGCTGCAACGCCACTGAGGATGTTCTCCGCAGCTGAGAACGAAACGTCTGGAAGGAAAACTTTCTCCAGTAGAACATGGCACTTGAGCCCGAAAGATTCTACAAACCCTAATTATGACCAGTTCGTTGCTAATTTGGACGTTGTGCCCAAAGCTGAGCTGACTATGTCTAATATCCTCCACCGGTTGCTGAATGAGGCTATGAGAAGGAGAGACAACGCCCTAATCCGGGAGACTCCCGCCCATTCTGCTAATCACAATGCCCAGGAGATTCTTAAAGGGGCAAGACATGAGCATGACGCAGCAAAAGCGTGTGCAGTGAGAAGGTGCTACTCCTGTGGAAGCACCAAACACTTAAAGAGACAGTGTACTCTGAAGAAAGGCAAGCGGTCTGCCACTACTCCAGGAGGTGGGTGTGTGAATGTGATCATAAATGATTCTTCCCACAGCACTCAACAGTTCCTGGTGGATAGTAGGTCGACTGTACACATTGCCAAGGATAAAAAGTCATTTGAGACATTTACTCCTGTGCAAGGCCAGTGTGTAACACTGGCAGACGGCGTATGTGCTGATGTAGCCGGGAAAGGAACAGTGAACGTGGCAAGTCTTGGAAAGAAATTGCCTATGTTGAATGTGCCAAGCCTTAACTACAATTTGCTCTCTGTTTCAACTTTGACTGACCAAGGTTTCAAAGTTTCTTTTTCAGCATCTGATTGCAGCATATGTGCAAAAGGTGTGGCTGTTAAAGCAAAACGACGGAGACTCCGTCGTTTTCCATCTCCTCGAGATGGAAAAAAGTGTACAAGCTGTGAGTACAAATCAAGCACCCCATGTTGAGTGCATTCATTTATGGCACAGGAGGCTGGGACACGCAAAATTCCAGGCAGTGAAGAAAACCTTATTGTCAGCAGGAATAACGCCAAAGCCGTGTAAGTGCTATGTGGAATGAGAGATTTGTAAGGCTGTAAAGTCTAAGTCTGTCGCAACCAAAACTCCTGGTAACTTCCAAACCAAGGAGATCCTGGACTTAGTGTTTTTGGATCTGATTGGGCCGTTTCCTAAGAGCCTAGGTGGAGCAAAATTCTGTTTGTGCGTTGAAGATCATCACAGCAGGTATGGCTTCTGCTTCCTCCTCAGGTCAAAAGCGGACACATACCAGGCTATTTCTAACTGGGTCTGCTTTGTGAAACGAAAAAACAGGAAAGGTGCCGAAATGTCTGTTAGCAGACAATGGAACTGAGTTTGTAAACTCAAGGATGGAAGCATTATGCAGGAGATACGGGATTGAGCAAAGGTTGACAGCCCCCTACCGTGCTCAGCACAATGCTTTTTGTGAGAGACGGAACCAAACTCTGACTAACATGGCAATGTGCATGTTAAAGGATAGTGATTTACCAATGCACTATTGGGGGGAGAGTATGATGTGTGCCTCTCATGTCCTTAACCTGACTTGGTCCTCAGCTACAGGAAAGATTCCAGCACATATTTGGTATGACAGGAAACCATCCCTTAATCATATCAAGATATTTGGAATACCGGCCTATGTACACATCCCGAGCCAGCTGAGGAGAAAGGGGAGAGATAAGGCCAAGAAGATGTTTTTAGGTTATCAGAGCAACCATAAGCCTTATCACTTCGGTCTAGCTGGAGAGAGGAAAATCACCTCGAGCTGCTCCGCTAGCTTTCTTGAACAATACGTGGACTGGGGACGCGTCTCGAGCTCCACGTCTTTGTTTTTGCCAGCTGCTGACAGTCTGGAGCAACAAGCCCCCAAGGCTGGGAGGGGAAGTTCATTGCCCCGCGACGGAGCAATAAAGGAGGAATGACAGGAGACTATGTTAACCCCGAAGTCTCCGGGAGCTGATTTGCAGCAACGGATTGCACCACAGCAGCCTACTACAGGGGAGACTGCAGAGCCGGTCGTCCGCAGGTCAACGCGTGAACGAAAACAACCTGACTGGTTTGTGCCAGGACAGGCATGTGCTGTACTGTCTGAGCCTTCTAGTTACAAAGGGATACAGCATTTGTCTGAACAAGAGCAAACTGAATGTTGGTGGGGGTTTTGCGCATGCCCACTGGAGCTGAGCGTGAAAATCCTTGGCTGGTTAAGTACCGATCGGGTTAGCGCTTTCTCCCATGGGTGTGAATGCCCAGATGACCACTCGAAGATCATCAGTTACAGGTAAGCAACCTCTTTTTGGTTTCAAACAATTTTATTGGTAACATATGGTAATAAATTTCAATTTCTTACATCATTAATAATTACTTTTTTATCTATCCCATATATTACTTTCTACCCACCCCTCCCCCCGTTACTTGACCCCTGCCAGTGTTATATACTTAAAATCTTAATATTAAAGGTACCCTTAATTAATAAGAACCAAAATTAATATCCTCCTCCCTCTTGTACTTAGTCATTATCAAAAATTGTCCAATGTCCTTTTATTTTCCACTCTTTTTCTACGTATCTTCTCAACTTTTTACTGCATCTTAAATACTTCTAAATCATAGTCTCTTAAGGTTCTTGTTAACTTGTCCATTTCACTCCATGTCATAACTTTTACAATCCAATCCCATTTCTCTGGTATTTTTTCTTGCTTCCACAACTGCTCATATAATGTCCTAGCAGCTGAGAGCAAGTACCAAATTAAAGTTCTATCTTCTGGTAAGCAACCTCTTTTTGTAGCTCTAGCTGGCTATCAAAAAAGAGAATGCTTTGCAACCAACTCATCTAAGTGAATGTTAACATCTCTCACACTTCTGCTCCCCTGTTTGCATTTTGACCTGGGAGTCAGCTTCTGTATCCGTCGCTGGGCTCACCACACTCCGGCTGCTGTCAGCTCCTGCAGGTTCCTCCCCATGAAATCTCAAGTGTTTTCAAGAGATCAGTTTATTGAGAGAAGACAGGACAGGCTAGAGGAGCATTGCTAATGCTGGCTTAGGCGGGCAGGTTGACCATTAGAATATTCAAGCATTAGGTGCCAAAAAGCTTTCCCTCCCTCCAAATTTCTTTCCCAGACATCCATCCCCTTTGATGCAAGTGCAGGCAAATCACTGTGAACTAGACTCTGACCTTGACATGTCCAGCACAGGACGATAGTGTCTTGCAAGACAGAGCGTAGTAGATGTGAGGGGAAAAGGTTACCACAATACAAGTTAACTATTCAGGAAGCGGTGGCTACAATACAATAGTTACAGCTACTCCTTAGCTCCTGTGCGCCCTGAATCCTTGGGCCTCATGCATCCATCTGGGACGGCTTCAACCATCTTACATCTTCAGGGGGGCAGAGACCACCCTCCATCCCTGCAGTGTCACAGGAGAATCTCTGCGCCATTATGCAGGACTCTTGTGGGCATCGTCCTCCTTCGCCGTTCATCCCAAGGAGATGCAGCCGAGGCAGGGGCAGGAACCTGACTCCACTCCTTCACACGAGGAGGGGAGCAAGAAATAGACTCCACATTGACTGCCTGCTGATGTTGAATTCTCACTGTCATCCTCCAATTCTGCCATGTTTATTGCCTTTGGCTGTTTTCCCAGGCAACTTACACTATCCGGACCAAACTTGTTATTCTTTCAGTTAGTTAATTTCACTATTTTGCCATTAGATTCTAACTTTGCACTATTTTGTGTGCTTAACCACTACCCACAAGCTATAAGTATCACTGCTCATTGCACCACATTTCATTGTCAGATGAAGTGTGCTTTTAGAACACAAAAGCTCACATTCTCAATAAAACTTAAAGGTGCCGGACTGGACTCCAACTTTGTTCTTTTGCTCCGGACCAAGACGGCTGCTTCCCACCTGGATCTGGCCAAACACAGAGACTTTATTTAATTGCAGCAGGGGAGAGGAGTTTAAATCCACCAGTGCATTTTTTGTAACATTTTAGATTTTTCTGCAAACCTAGGGGTCCCCCGACTTCGTAAAAAAAATCTGTTTTGGGGAAACGTGACCCTGACCTGTGGGTTTAGATATCCACAGATAGGGGGCACATTTGGGAAATAGAAAAACAAAGCTTTATAAATCTACAGTATATGCTAAATGTCCTGAGCAGGTTCTTGCACAAATAATCTTTACAAGAAGCTTCTGAAAAAGATCTGTGTGATCCTGTCCTCCAGCTTCTTGGGGATGGGAATGCTGGTGAGCCTTAACTGGAGTAAGTCAGGCCATTGCTGAGCTGACCGTAAAGAAGAGAAGCTGGGCAAAAACTCCTTGGCCTGCTTTCTGCTGCCCTGCACTGAGCCCCGTGGCTTGAAGACTGGGCCTCTTCCCTTTGCACCTTCCTTCCGACAGGGCCAGCAGATGCTGCAACTAATTAACATATTTCCGAAGTAGGAATTAAGTTGCTGCTGGGTTATCTAAATAATTTTAAAATCAGCCATTGTCACTTTCTAGTCACCAGGACAAATTAAGATGAGCTTGAAGGTCAAGAGGTCAGTTAGAAACATACCTGTTAACTTCCTGTTTGCAGCTGCTGCGATCAAGTGAATATAATTCATCGCAACACCCTGTTTTTTTGGTTTTATGGGCCTCTAATTTTGAAAGAGAGCGAGAGATAGTGTGGTGTCCTGAGCAGGATAGCCCAAGCTAGCCTGATCTTGTTAGCTCTCTGACCAGCATTTGTATAGGAGACTTCCAGGGAAGTCCAGGGGTGGGACACGTAGCCAGGCCATGGCCAACCACCTCTCTGTAAGTCAGCTGTGACTGGATGGCCCTTTTCACGACCACCCCACACACACACACATGTGCACGCACCACTGTGGTGCTGCAGGGGTCCAAAAGACGGACTAGGATCAGGGTCACACACACACACCCCCGTTTGAATCCCACTGGCTCTCCCCTGGAAGCTGGCAGGGTGTCCTCTCAGCCTCACCTCCCTCCTCAACCCCACCCAAGGGGAGGAAAGTGGGCTATAAACGAAAGAAGTAAGTTTTCCATTCTCCCTCCTGCCTGGTATCATTGCAGTGGTCCATCTACATCCGTGCCGCCGTCCGGAAAGAGAAAGGCCTGCCAATCCTGGTGGAGCTGCTACGAATAGACAACGACCGGGTGGTGTGTGCCGTTGCGACAGCTTTACGGAATATGGCCTTAGATGTCCGGAATAAGGAGCTGATAGGTAAGTGCTTTCCAAACCAGATATACAATATGTCATCTATTTCTCCCCAAAGCCTCATTCCAGCAGACTTTTTAAATGCTCAGTGCTTAGATGCTGTTTTGCAAGACTTTAAATATCTTTTAGCATCAGAACATTCCAGAAAATATTAGATTCTTCTTTTAAAAGTGACATGGGGGACCTAAGGTTATTTGACCTCAGTCAGCTAACAACTGTTGTTATTTGACCTTGGTCGACTACCCAACACCACCACCACCACTCACTCTGCATCCTCAGATAGCGGGCCCCCTTGGGAAAAATCACATGCAGTCATTTTGTGTTCAGAAGAATCATGGATGGTTTGGACCCCCAGCGTAAAGAAAACTATGTTGCCTGTCCCCACAAGGGACCAAGGTTGGACCTAGGGTTGCCAGCCTCCAGGCGGGGCCCAGAGGTCCCCCAGAATGACAGCTGGTCTTCTGGCTACAAAGATCACTTCCTCTGGAGAAAATGGCTGCTCTGGAGGGTGGAGTTCTATAGCGCTATACTCTGCTGAAGCCGCTGGCATTCCCATGCCCCACCCCCAAATCTCCAGGAATTTCCCAGCCTGGATGTGGGACCTCTTTGGACCTCTTTTACCATATACAGTATGTCACAGAAGTGAGTACACCCCCCCCCCCCATTTTGTAAATATTTAAGTATATCTTTTGATGTGACAATGGTGAAGAAATAACACTTGGCTACAATGTAAAGTAGTGAGTCTACAGCTTGTATATGTGCTGTCCCCTCAAAATTACACAACACAGAGCCATTAATGTCTAAACTGCTGGCAACAAAAGTGATAATGTCCAGATGGGGCCCAAGTAGCCGTTTTCCCTCCCTGGTGTCATGTGACTCGTAAGTGGTACAAGGTATCAGATGTGAAGGGGGAGCAGGTTATCGCTCTCACTCCCTCCAACTGGTCACTGGAAGTTCCACATGGCACCTCATGGCAATGAACTCTCTGAGGATCTGAAAAAACGAATTGATGCTGTACATAAAGATGGCGTAGGCAGAAGATTGCCAAGACCCTGAAACTGAGCTGCAGCACGGTGGCCAAAACCATACAACGGTTTAACAGGACAGATTCCACTCAGAACAGACCTCGCCATGGTCGACCAAAGAAGTTGAGTGCCCGCACTCAGCGTCATATCCAGAGGTTGGCTTTGGGAAATAGACATATGAGTGCTGCCAGCATTGCTACAGAGGTTGAAGCCTGTCAGTGTTTAGACCATACACCGCACACTGCATCAAACTGGTCTGCAGGGCTGTCATCCCAGAAGGAAGCCTCTTCTAAAGATGATGCACAAGAAAGCCCACAAACGGTTTGCTGCAGACAAGCAGACTAAGGACTTGGATTTCTGGAACCATGTCCTGTGGTCCAATGAGACCAAGATAAACTTGTTTGATTCAAGTGTGTGTGGCGGCAACCAGGTGAGGAGTACAAAGACAAGTGTGTCTTGCCTACAGTAAAGCATGGTGGTGGGAATGGTCTGGGGCTGCATGAGTTCAGCCGGCACTGGGGAGCTATAGTTCATTGAGGGAACCATGAATGCCAACATGTACTGAAGCAGAGACTGGGTCACAAGGCAGTATTCCAACATAACAACCTCAAACACACCTCCAAAACCTCCACTGTCTTTGTCAAGACGTGGAACTTCAAGTAAAGACGGATCATAGTGTTGTAACAATTAATCCATTTATTGAGAACAAACGGTCAGCAGAGAGGCAGATTGAGTTTGATACCGGCCCAAGGTTGGGGCCAGCCTTTTCTACATTTCTAAACGCAGGAAACAATACAGCCCTTTTCACACCCCCAGAGACAGCCGGGTCTTCCCAGTCTTCCCGGGTCTTTATCTCTTTCTCAGAGGAAGAATCCTTGAAGATGTGGACTTCAAAGTCACAGATGGCTTTTCGGCTGGGCGTGAGATTTTACTCTTTGCGGTTACAATATGCTTGGGGAAAGGGCACTTGCTACAGTTCTCAGGGTTAGTAAAGCAGAGTTCATATTAAGGTACATCATGGCGTTAGTCATGTCAAGCATTTCTAACCTACAATTCAGTTTCAGTAAGTTACACGTTTGACATACTGCCCCCCCTAAGCTCTTGCTCGGGGTTTGTCTGGGTGCAGTAGGTAAAACTTTTTCAACAGTTGAGGGGCTCGTAGGTCCTCCGATTTTACCCACTCATCACAGCTGGGGGGAAAGTACTTCCAGCGAACCAGATAGTACAGGATCCCCCTCTGGACCCTGGAGTCCAGGATTTCTTGCACCTCATGGTGGCTCTGGCCCTCCACTTGAATAGGACGTGGTTCTGGAGGGCGGGGGTGCCAAAATGTGGGCCCAGGGTCCTTCCGAAGAAGACTGCAATGAAAAACAGGGTGGATCTTACTAAACATTTTAGGCAGTTCCAATTCTACGGTAACCTGGTTGATGACACGTTTTATTTTGAATGGTCCCAAGAACTTGTATGCCAATTTACGACAAGTTTGGGGCAAAGGGAGATTCTTTGTAGATAGGAACACCATTTCACCCACCTTGAACTCCCACTGGGGGGAGTGCTTTTTATCAAAATAGTCCTTGTAAGTCCTTTTGGCGTTTTCCAAGTTTTCTTGAATTATCCCCCACCCCTTTTTGATCCCTTCCCACCACTGTTGACATGAGCTGGGGGCTGGTGAGTCGTTCTGGGTTTCCTGTGTTTAGAAATGTAGAAAAGGCTGGCCCCAACCTTGGGCCGGTATCAAACTCAATCTGCCTCTCTGCTGACCGTTTGTTCTCAATAAATGGATTAATTGCTACAACACTATGATCCGTCTTTACTTAAAGTTCCACGTCTTGACAGCCTTGCTAAAGAAGCTGAGGGTAAAGGTGATGGACTGGCCAAGCATGTCTCCAGACCTAAACCCTATTGAGCATCTGTGGGGCATCCTGAAATGGAAGGTGGAGGTGCGCAAGGTCTCTAACATCCACCAGCTACGTGATGTCGTCATGGAGGAGTGAAGAGGACTCCAGTGGCAACCTGTAAGGCTCTGGTGAGGGTTAAGGCAGTGCTGGAAAATAATGGTGGCCACACAAAATATTGGCACTTTGGGCCCCATTTAGACATTATCACTTAGAGGTGTACTCACTTTTGTTGCCAGCAGTTTAGACATTAATGGCTGTGTGTTGTATAATTTTGAAGGGACAGCACATTTACACTGTTATACAAGCTGTAGACTCACTACTTTACATTGTAGCCAAGTGTCATTTCTTCAGTGTTGTCACATGAAAAGATATACTTAAATATTTACAAAATGGAAGGGGGTGTACTCACTTCTGTGACATACTATATGCGTCACAGGTAACCAAGAAGTGAACACTTTGGATAGATCCTTGTTGTGTGGTAGTGAAGGTGGCATGATTTTGCTCAGAATGGTCCTAAAATTGTTGTATAAAAGAGAGAGATTCCCTCAGCCTCCCTTGAGTATTGGTGAACATACACCCCCATATGAGTTTATCTCTTGAAGATTTGACTCAGCTGTGGTTCCTATTCTCATTTGTATGGACCTGGATGTTCTCTTAGGAGCTGTCTTCCAACTGGTTGGATGATGAGGCACTCAGGTTGGAAGAAGAGGTCTCTTTAGGCTAATGGGGGCTTCAGACTTTGCTCAGTAGAGCAGTAGGATGAGCAGGAGTAGGAACCGGAGATATCATGACTACAATGTCCCCCTGACATGGTGAGAAAGGATAGGCCGCAATGATGCCCAGGGAGAACCTGCTACAAGACAAGCCCAAAGAAAGGCAGATCAGGCAGCAGATTCCGTATCTCCTCATTCAGGATCTTGCCACAGTGACCCATGCAACAGTCACCTCCAGATTAGATTACTGCAACTTGCTCTACACAGGCTTGCCCTTGAATCTGATCTAGAAACTCCAGCTGATGCAAAATGTGGTGTGCCTGCTGACTGTGATTTCTATACAAGCACATATCCAACTGGTGCTCCACCAGTTGCATTGGCTGCCGGTTGAGTACCGGATCCATTTTGAGGTGATTGTGCTAACCTTTACAGCTTTTAATAGCCTGGGACCAGCATATCTAAGGGACATGAGAACTTTACGCTCTACTGAGCAACATATCCCTGGCCCAAAGGATGTCTACTCAGCCTCAACTAGGGCCATGGTTTTTCTGGAGGAGAGCCAGTTTGGGGTAGTGGTGAAGTGGTGAAGGACTCTTATCTGGGAGAACCGGGTTTGATTCTCCACTCCTCCACTTGCACCTGCTGGAATGGCCTTGGGTTAGCCATAGCTCTGGCAGAGATTGTCCTTCGAAGGGCAGCTGATGTGAGAGCCCTCTCAGCCCCACCCACCTCACAGGGTGTCTGTTGTGGGGGGAGAAGATATAGGAGATTGTAAGCCGTTCTGAGTCTCTGATTCAGAGAGAAGGGTGGGGTATAAATCTGCAATTCTTCTTCTTCTTCTTCTTCTTCTTCTTCTTCTTCTTCTTCTTCTTCTTCTTCTTCTTCTTCTTCTTCTTCTTCCTGTTCTGGTCCCTGCCTGGTGGAACCAGCTCCCACTAGTGATCCAGGCTCTGCAGAGCCTGTTGCAATTTCGCAGGGCCTGTAAAACAGAGCTGTTCTGCCAGGCCTTTAGTTG
This sequence comes from Heteronotia binoei, assembly GCF_032191835.1. Classification (NCBI taxonomy): domain Eukaryota; kingdom Metazoa; phylum Chordata; class Lepidosauria; order Squamata; family Gekkonidae; genus Heteronotia; species Heteronotia binoei. Next base: position 138,384,351 of record NC_083229.1, read on the forward strand.
AGTCAGTGCGCATCACTGAACACCAAGATGGCCTCCTTGTCACATTCTGCCCCACCTTGGAGTAGTGGCTGCTTATGATTACTTTTAAACAACAACCCAACACTAGGCAATTATGAATAAAGATGCCACGCAGTGGTTCAGCTCAAGGTCCGTTCCAGACGAAGACCCCAGGATTTATTATCTCTGTTTCAATTTTATAACATCTTCAACAGTGGAATGAGCTACAATGTATAACTCCCTCGGTGGGGAGGGCGGGATATAAATCGAATGAAATGTATAACGAAAATATATTTATTAACAACATTTCTCAAAAATGAAAACCTTTAATTTGTAATTGAAAATTTTGTTAATAAATATAACTTTGTTATACATTGTAGCTCATTCCACTGTTGAAGATGTTATAAAATTGAAACGGAGATAATAAATCCTGGGGTCTTCATCTGGTTGTTGTTTAAATTGAATCTTTACTGTCGCTCCAGTATTTTTTGGTTTTATTCAGCTGTCATTTTGTAGGAAAATAGGTGGTGGAGCTCATCTAGGGATTGTTATGCAGCTGCAATACTATTCAATGGATAAGAAGGTGGAACTCTCAGAAGGAGGAGGTGGAACTCTCAGAAAGGTTCAGGAGCTGTGCTCCTGTGAGCTCTCACTGAATCTGAGGCCTGGTTTTATTGCTTATGATTACTCTCATCTATCGTTATTGTTCAGCCAGGGCCCAGGATTTTGAAATGGGCACCATCTGAATTTTTTTTTTTTTTTTACAAGTTTATTGAAAAAATGCAAAACCATACATCGTGATCAGGTTACAGGAGTCAGAGAATTTTAACAGTTGTGTTTAGGATTTATGGCAAATGTGATTTACAGACAGGAACAGTGCCTCAGTAGGTTGACTGATTGAGTTAATACCGTCATGAAGAGGTGGCAGTAAAATGAGGATTAAGCAGTTAAATAAGCATCAGAAAGATAATAATAATAATAAGTCATAACAGCAGTAATAAGGAAGCAATGACCATGTTTATATTGTAAGCTAACCACATGTAAAATAACCATTAAAAAAAGAAAAGCAAAAGATAACAAAAATAAACAGGAGGAAGGGAGTAGATGATAGGGAAGGAAGAGTAAGATTATAAGACTAGAATATCTATAGGAGAAGAAAAGTTGGATAGAGAGGGGTTGTGAGAAATGTGTTCAATGAGAGGAAACTAAATGGAGATGAACGAGTCGTGGTTCAGGGTTGAAGTGGAGAGACATAGTGAAGAAGTGATTTTTTTCCATCAATAGAAAACCCCAGATTTTCCTGCGCCACGAAGAAAGAGATAGAGGAGTCAGTTCCTTCAAAACAGAGGCAATGATCGCCTTAGTTGCTGCGCAAAGAAAATCTACCAAAGTTCTGCGAGTGTCAAGGATAGCAGAATCTTGCCAAAGATTAAAAAGCAAAATTTCATAAGTAAAGGGGAAATTATGGTTGATTATCAGTTGAGTTTGAGTATAAACCGAATTCCAGAAGGGTTGTAATTTGGGACACGACCACCAAGAATGAAAGTAGGATCCAATAGAAGACCATTGTTTCCAGCAGGCGTCACTTGAGGTGATGCGGTGAAGCTGAGCTGGGGTGTAGTACCACTGGGCAAGGAACTTAAAAGATTGGAACATAATGTGAAGGGTTTTGGATTTGTGAACCAGGGAGGACCATATGTATTGCCATTGAGAGGAGGTAAATGGAGGTCCACCATCTGCCTACCAGGCAGACATATAAGAAGGTAGGGGTGGTTTGGAAGTGGCCAGAAGGATTTGATAGAGTTTAGAAATAATATATTTAAATGAGGGAATGCCAGATTTCAAAAGAAGTTTGAGTGCTGTGAGAGGTCTGCGTAGTGCGGCTATAATGTTAGGCTGTTCTAGGAAATGTCGGAGTTGGAGATATTGGTACCACGGAAGGATTATTTTTATTTATTTTTATTTATTTATTTATTTATTTATTTAGAATTTATATCCCGCCCTTCCCACGAGTGGCTCAGTTTTGATTAGCTTAGTTTTGGAGTCCAGATGGGGTTTATCACACATTTGATGATATCCATAACTCTGGTTAGGTTAGCAGAATTCCATAAGCTAAAAGAGCCGGGAGATACGGCCGGGGGAAACCAATCTTGTCTTAGAAAGGTAGAGAGAGGAGAGAGAAAAGGAGCTAAACTCTTACAATGTTTATCCCACACAGTAAGAGAGGAGAGTAAGAAGACATTATTCTTGATAGGGGTGGGAGTCTGGATGTCATGGACCAGATTATTTCTGAAGGAGACAATAGAGAAAAAGAGAGGGCTTCTATCTCTGCCCATTCGAAGTGAGAAGGGTGAAGAAGAAGCTTGCAGATCTCAAATAGTCATGTAGAGTCATATTAAAGTTGAAGATCAGGTTGAAGATACACCAAAACCGCCCATTAAGTGAGGTTTGCGTAAAGTGGAGAAAGCAATTCTGTGCCTTTTACAACACCAAATAAAGAATAAAAGGGAGCGGTGCCAGGCTGCAAAATGATTCGAAGGAAGTGTGATAGGTAAGGTTCTGAAGACATAAATGAATTTAGGTAGAATAAAGAAACAAATGAGGTAAATACATTCAGACCAAGTTAAAAACTTTGTTTTCCCATTGTTTGGTCAGTGATGAATTGATTGATGCAAAGTGAAGAAGTTAACCTCATAGAGGTGGTTTAGGTTGAGTGGAGTGTTGACTCCAAGATAAATCCACGAATTTGTAACCCATTGAAAGTGAAATGCAGAGCGCAAATAATACGAAGAGGGAGGGGATGGGTAGATAGGATAGATTGACTTTAAGGCCTGATAGAGAACCAAAAGTGTCCAGTATTGATTTGGCTGAGTTGAGAGAAACTGCTGGATTCGTGAGGAATAAAATCACACCATCTGCAAAAAGATTGATCCTATGTTCAGTAGGACCAACGTGAATCCCAGATACGAGATTAGAGGAATGGATAGTATTAGCCAAGGGTTCGATGGCTAGGGTTTGGGGCAGCCTTGTCATGTACCTCTTGACAAGGAAAATCAGATGAAATCAAGCCATTGATTTTCAGATGAGCCTTTGGCGAGGAATATAGTGGTATGAAGAAAATTGTCTCCAAAACCCGTGATGCTCAAAACATGGTGCAGATATGTGGGTTCTAAAGTGTCAAAGACTTTCCAGATCGATTGCTTGAATGATTGATTCCAACTTCTGAGTTTGCCTGAAATGAATAACATTTAGGACTTTTCTGATGAGATCAGCTGTATTGCGTTTGGGTATGAAGCCATATTAATTAGGGTGAATATATTCAGATATGAAAGTGTTGAGTCTGTTGACTAAAACAGAGGCAAAAATTTTGGCATCAGAGTTGAGAAGAGAGATAGGACGATATGACTTTATATCAAGTAAATCTCTGCCCTTTTTAGGGATAAGAATAATTCGAGATTCTGACCAGGTACCCGGGAGAGAGCCTTGTAGAAATAGAGAGCTGCATGTGTCAGTTAAGTGTGGAAGGAGATCATCTAGGAAAACTATATAAAATTCGGCTGGAAAGCCATCTCTGCCAGGAGTCTTTCCAGATTTAAGTGACTTAACAGCAACAGAGATCTCTTGCATAGTGAAGGGACAATCGAGAAAACTTTTGTGGTCATCAGATAAATGCTTAAGCGTTTGAAAGGAAGAAAGAAACTGAGAAACATGAGAAGGGTCCAGATTTCCTGAGCTATAAAGGGATTGGAAGAATTCGTGAAAAGAAGTTAAGATTTGGCCGGAGTCTGAAGTTGTAGAACCATTAGGGGTTATGATACAATTGATATGATTGCTGACATTTGCTGACGTACCTTCCAGGAGAGGGTTTTGAGCGAACGCAGACTATGATACCAGGATTTATGCTTTAATAAAAGAAGATTTTTCTGGATCTTCATAGTTTCCAGAGCCTGAAGGGCTTGCTGCTCTGCTAACAGTTTGTATATGGATTGCCTGAAGCCTTGTGTTGGAGTTCTAAGGAACATATCTTAGAGATAAGAGCTGATCTAGCACTTTCTCTTTTTTTTAATAGTAAGATGCCCAGGAGATAATTCTGCCTCGTACAAATGCTTTCATGGCATCCCAGCATATGGGAAGGAAAACGAGATCATTTTTATTTTCAAAGTAATCTTGAATATCCTTAGCTACATCAGCAACAAATCTTTCGTTACACAGGAGGGAAGAGTTAAGAGACCATTGAAATGATGGGGTAGGCAAAGTGCCCAACCTCAAAGAACACTCTGTCCAACAATGATCAGTCCATAGTTTCAAACCTAGTTGTGACACATGGGAGTAAAGAATGAGAAATCAAAATAAAATCAATCCATGTGTGGACATCGAATCGAGAGGAATAATAAGAGTAGTCATGCTCAGTTGGATGGTGAGAATGCCAAATGTCAATCAAATCGGCTTGTGAGAGAAAGTTGGAGAGCAGTAGAGCCGCTTTATATGGAGAAGAGCTATTAATAGATTTGGATCTATCAAGGATAGGGTTGAGAATGTCCCCAGTAGCAAATTGTGTGAGAGATGAGATGGGTGCTAGAAAAGCAGAGAGTTCTGGAAGCACGATCATGAAGAGGAAACACAATACGAATCACTACAGACTTAGATAATTCTGAATAACGTTTAGCAACCACAAGGCACTTATTGAACACTAAACAAAAGAAAATTGAGTTAATCTTGATTGGGCGCATAGAGGGAAGCTAAAGTAACTGGGTGACTGTCGATGGTACCATTAATAAAAAGGTAGTGACCTGTGAATCTATTAAGGATGACTGGAATGAAAAGAGAACTTGAGAGGAGATCAGAACTGCTACGCCCTGTGACTTGGAAGAACCAGGGGCTAAGTATTGAAAGGCAAAACGTTGGAGGCTAAAGATATTATTTACTGCAGGTCAAAGGTGGGTTTCCTGAAGGAATAACACACTGGGTTTAAATTTCAGAAGTGAGGATTGCATGCGTTTCAGCTTGATTTTATGATTTAAACCACAACAGTTGACTGAAATGATTTTAAGATGTTGAGACATTATGTAGGACTAAACAAAGGAGGCAGACACAGCATGAGGAAGACAATGAAGAGAGAAACAGAAATGAGTTTGAACAGTACAACCCTTAGGTCTTGAGGGAAAGGAGGTGAAAGTGAGAGAAAAAAGAGGAAAAGGGGATTTAAAAAAAATTGTGAAATGAACAGAGTGGCTAAGAGAGATGGGGAAGCAAAGATGGGGAAAGGTTGAAAGGGTGCTAGAAAAGCAGAGAGTTCTGGAAGCACGATCATGAAGAGGAAACACAATACGAATCACTACAGACTTAGATAATTCTGAATAACATTTAGCAACCACAAGGCACTTATTGAACACTAAACAAAACCAGAAAGTTAGCTTATGCAAACTTGCATTGAACAAGAACTGAGGCCAGATGGTCAAGACCATGGCCAGAGGAAATAGTGTGAGTAGCTGACATATACGTGTAAGCAATAAAACGACAGTGACATGCACTAAGGAGAGTTCCAAAAGGCTGAGCCAATAGAATAAAAGTACAGTCCCGCACCCCATCCACCCTTCTCCCAACCCCTGAACACAGAACTCATCCAAACTTGGAGCGAAAAGAGACCGCCTAGCCCCCGCCCACCCCTTATCTAGACAACCAACATCGAAAGAACTGAGTATATGATTTACAATAAACAACGTTACTAGGAACTATTGCGAAGATAAATGCAGTGAAGGCATCAATATACTTTGAAGGGCTGAATGCTGTATAACATTGTCATCTACTGGACAAGTCAGGTAGTGGTAGTAAAAAAAAGTATTACAGTCAACCTATGTGATAAATGCAAGGGAAACAAACCTTTGCTTATAAGAGAACGGCAAAGAAACTAAGATTAGTAACAAGGCATCAATGGTGAATTAGCCAATTAAGGTTGCAAGGCATATATGGTCGAGGACCTGCCTACCTGAGGGACCGTCTTTCCCCATACGAGCCCCAGAGAGCACTGAGGTCAACGGGGAAGAACAAGCTGGCTATCCCTGGGCCAAAGGAGGTAAAACTGCAGAACACCCACACACGGGCCTTCTCCATTGTAGCTCCACACCTTTGGAACCAGCTCCCGGAAGAGGTGCAGGCCCTGCGGAGCCTTGACCAATTCCGCAGGGCCTGCAAGACCATCCTTTTCAGGATGGCCTTTGCGGATTGCTGATTGAATGATTGATGGATTCGCCTCAGTGACTTTCACCATCATGCCAACTGACAGAATAGCATCAGAAATGCTTACTGTTAATTTATTGTCAATTTTAAACTAGAATGGTTTTAAGATTAATGTTGATTTTAAAAGTTTGTATAATTATTGTATGGACATGTTGTTAGCCGCCCTGAGCCTGCCTAGGCAGGGAGGGCGGGATATAAAAAAAATTTATTATTATTATTAAAAAGGAGAAGTAAAGAGGAAAAAATTAATAGGAGTCTTACAGAACCAGGAAACAGGAACGTTGAACAAAGAATCAGGGAAGCTTAAGTCAAGTTTGATCAGCTGATCGGGCAGAGATTTTCCAAGCTTTTTGAGGTGAAGCAGCAGTCTTTCTTGTTGAGGGATTTAGGTTCATCAGAAGGGGCTTCCAGTTTTAGTAGTTGGAGCAGGAAATAACCGCTGTCTTCATTGAATGCTGTATGCAGAGTACCGTTATGGAATACATTGTTGTTGCTAGCCGTGGACCATTTGAAACGGATGTTAGCTTGGTGCAGCTTGGTGGCAGTGGATTTTAACTCACGGTGTTTCTCGAGGGATTCGGCGGAAATATCAGAGAAGACTTTCATTTTGTAACAATAAAAAAAATGTTGTCTTGCCTCTCTTAAAATTAGTTGTTTTGAGCAGGTGTTGGCAAGTTCCACAACAATATCTCTATGTCTGGGTGGCCGTTGCAAGGTATTAGGGTGTGGTGAACCAAGACGGAAGGCCCGTTTGATGAGCAGAGTAGAACTCTCTTCCCACTTTATGATTGATGCAAGCCAGGAAGAGATAAACATAATCAGATCCGTAGATTTTACAGCTTGCTCGAGCACCCCTCTAAACTTCAGGTTGTGGATTCGGAGTTGGTTTTCCAAGGTAAGGATCTTGTCACACGCCCAAGATTCATGCTCCTGTAAATGGTGTATGTTGTCATTAGAGGCTATAGAGGCATTGTGTGCTGCATCAGCAGTTTCAGCCACTTGTCAAATAGTCAGTTGCAGGCTTTTAATTCTGTCCACCAATGGCTGAAGTTTAGAGGCAATCTTATCTGAAATCTTTGTTGACATTTCACGCTCAAAGAGCTGGAAGGAGAAGAGAAGATCTTGCTTGGTGTGGAACTAATGTCAGATGGAGGAGGCTCCGCAGCCATTTTATCTTCCTCATCAGATGAATAGTCTGATAAGGCTGGAGACTCTGCAGATGACAGAAAGTGCTTTAGAGTACAAGAAGAACGGCTAGCAGCCCCTGATTTAGTAGCGCTTGACTTCCTCATTATATAATGACTAATTAAAGCAAAAAAATAAACAAGATAAAGTGTCTGGAGATAGGAAAATGACGGGAGGGAAGCAGAGCTCTCACCTCAGGCGTCCATACCCGTTGCGATCGACGCCATGCCCCCCACCATCTGAATTTTTAATTAGTTTGTTTGGTTTTAAGTTTGAGCTAGTTGTTTTAGAAATTATGTAATTTGTTTTATTCTTGATGTGACCCACCCTGAGCCCCTCTGGGAAGGGCAGGGTAGATATGTGAAGTAATAATAAATAAAACAACAGCAGAACACTGCTGGTGGTCAGCTGCAGCTCACCACTCAAGCCAGTTCAACGCATTATTAACAACCTACGATCCAACACTTCCCTCACACTGGCACTGGGTGGGGGGCAGCCTTTTCTTGCTTACAGACAGCCTACTAACCTAAAACAACTTCTCACTTGCAAAGATAAAATACTTAACTGTAACAGACTCTGCCACATCTTCTCATAAAGCCACCTTTTAACTTTTAATTGTTATGTCTTGTTTAGTCTCTAATGTGATAAGAAACTGATAAGAAGTAGTTTTTGGGAGCCTGCTTTTCCCTTTTTCAAGTTGTTGTTTTTTTTTCAATTTTCAGCTAATTTATCTGATTATTTTAGCTATTGTCTTCCTTTGGCCTGTGTGTTTAATCCAGGCAACAGAACAAAATGGCTGGAGTTTGTTTTCAAGAGGCACTTCTTCTTGTGGTCATTGTTGTTGATAGCCACAGCCATAGTGTTGGAGAGTGGCACCTCCCCTCTCCCCAACAGAGGAGACCTTTTTGGCATCACACTCAGATATGGTTCTGAGGGGCAAATAAAACAACCAAAAGGTTATAGTGACCAAATAACTAATTTTAATTCATAAAAATTTAAGTTCTTTCCATAAAGAAACTTACAGTTCCCAATAAAATACATTTCCAATGAAGGAATTCCAACATACAGGAAGTCGACTTGATTCCTCCTGCTTCAATTTCTCTTCAAGCATTGGCTGCTCCATTAATCACATATTTGTATAATTATAATAAAAACAATTCCATGGTACATTCTAGAGAAAATGGTGATACATGATTATAATTGTAACAGCCTTGAAATATACTCACAAGGCTACAGTGTTCTGCATAGATCTGTAACACTTTTTCTATTGCGTTCAGCAGCTGCCAAAACTGAGGGGGGGGGGGGGAATTATAGCCACACCAGTATATGTAGTGCACGGTAACAGAATACAAAAGCATGCCTTCATACTTACACTTTCCAATGGATAGATGAGACAAAAAAGTCTCCAATCCAATATAATTTCAAACTGGCGCTTAACTCAAAAATGGCTCAAGGCAAAAAGCTGCCCAAGCCCAATTTATGCCTGTAATCAGTAACACCTGAAACTACTGCCATTATTCATTAAAGGTAATGCATACAAAACAGATTGAATCAGTAATACTATGAACAATTAAATCAGTAACACTGTAATAGTACAAATCTCAATTGTATACATCAATTCCAATGCATAAATTTATGCGGGCAGAGTTTTAGTCAATTACATCTTCATAAAAAACACGATAAATCCAGGCAGTTGTTCAACCTGTAAGGGCAACAGAGTTCAATTTATGAATCCAGAAACACTTCCTGAGGAAAAGTAGTTCCTGTGTCCTCAGAGGAACCCCCCTGTCAAAAGCATGTTTTTCCTCTCGAAAATGGTTGACAAGTGGAGCTTCAGATACAGAATTTTTTATGCTACTACAATGTTTCAGTATCCTAATTCTTACTGGATGGGTTGTATTTCCAACATAGGGAAGAACACAATCACACAAAATTAAATAAATTACATGCCTGGTTGCGCAGGAAGAGTAATGATTCAAAGTATTGAAGGGACCCCCTCGATTGGGGATAAATTCCATAATTTCCAGTGACTGTGGACACACGAAACACCATTTCCATGGGTGGAGACCTCTTAAAGAATCTCTCTCAATGTCCCTGACCTTCATGCCTGTATGTACAAGTCTGTCCCTAATACTGCCAGTTTTTCTTAAGCCAATATAAGCCTCGAGTTGGCATCCAAGTATATCATTTACAAGGTGCCAATGTCATAAAATGATTTCCTTATGTTCCCTGGCATAGGTGTATAGTGAAATCCACATGTAATGCAGTTCACCCTCTGCCTATTATTGTGTACAAACAATGACTTCCACTCAACTCTGCTTGCCTTAGATCTTGCTCTCTCTATAATTCCATGTGGGCATCATCTCTTCTGAAATTCTCTAGCTAACAGGCTGCTGTCCTCCTGGTAATGTACTTCCTCAATGGAATTACATCTAAGTCTCAAAAATTGGCCAAATGAAATATTGTTCTGTAAGTGCACCAGGTGAGAAGAATGAAAGAGGAGAAATGAATTTTTATCGGTCATTTTATGGTATGTGCATACAGCCAAGCATCCTGATTGTTGCTTATAAACCCAAGTATTTAAAAACACCACGGCTTTCTGTCATGACTCCCAGAAAACTTAGCGTTGGGGAGTACATTGTTTAACTACTTCAAAAAGAGATATGTAAATTCACTTTCCATAATCAGAAATATGTCATCAGTGTAACATTTAAAGAACAAAATGTGATCAAAATGTGATTACAAATCCACTCGCTCTCAAGTTTGCCCATAAATTAGTTTGTAACGCTTGGGGCAAAACTGGAGCCCATTGCTACTCCTCTGACTTGTAAATAAAATTCCTCTTTATGCTGAAAATAGTTTTTTTCTAAGATAATTCCCACTAATTCAACTAAAAAATAAGTTGGGTGTTCAACCTTCAGATGTGAAGTCTCCTCTCCTCTCCTCTCTTACGCAGAGCTCCAGAGAACGGAGGGTGGGGGGAGAAGCATTTCTCCATCTCTCTAACCATCTAAAGTGGAAAGTACCTCCTGAGCAGAACCTTTCCGGACACTGCTGAGGAAAGATTTGGAGACTTTATGCAGCGTAATCAAATGCATCCTGCTTGATATGGGACTTGAATATTCATCTGCCTTAAACCAAAGCATTCCAGTTCTTCCTAGGGAGCCTGGAATTCTTCTTATTCATCACCCTCACCCAACCATCACACACATGCACACACACATTTCAGCGTCTTTCATTGGCCAGGATTCTTCTGGTAAGTGGCTCTCAGCTTATGTGTCAATCCCCCCTGGTTCCCCCAAATAAAAAGGCTTTTATTCTTTATAAAGTTCCTTTTATTGTAAGATCCAGGTTATTAGATACAGACTGTCAGGTGTAGGTTCATTGAAGCTCACAAGTAAGCAGACTTGGTATTTTGAAACAAAGTTGCATTTATTGGATGCTTCAGAGTTACTTCAGCATGGCAGGTATTGGAACTGATGGAGATCAGCTCAAACTATTGGCATTTAACCTTCTACATCAAAGCAATTGTTTCTACCCCCTAATTCCCAAAACAAAAGGTTACTTTGCATGTAAGACTTTTCCCAATGCTCCCCCCCTTATCTCTTTAGTTGGTGGTTACATTTCCCAGAGGCAATGTCCTTGGGGCCTCCGGAGAGGAGGTGAGAATCTGGCACATACTGTCTACTTCAAAGAGACCTTGGCAACCTTTGATATTCATGGGAAATGGTTTTCTACTCTTCCCCCCTCCCTCTTCACTACCCCATCCTCTATGTTAGTGGGCACTTCTATGCAGCATTGAATATGGTTAGTAACATCATTTGTTAACATCATAAATTAACAGAGCCTGACATACTGCCCCCCCTAAGCTTTTGCCCGGGGTTTGTCTGGGTGCAGTAGGTAAAATTGCTTAAGCAGTTGCGGAGCGTTTAGATCAGAGGCTTTGACCCACTCGTCACAGCTGGGCGGGAAGTAGCGCCAGTGCACCAAATAGTAAAGCACCCCCCCCCCTCTGGATTTTAGAGTCCAGGATCTCTTTGACTTCATGATGCTTCTGCCCCTTCACCAAGATGGGCTTGGGCTCCGGCCCACGAGGGTGCCACTTCGACCCACCCGGATCTCGATGCAAAAGGCTGCAATGGAAAACAGGGTGCACTTTGCTAAACAGTTTGGGCAAGTCCAGTTCTACAGTCACTTGGCTGATAACTCTCTTTATTTTGAAGGGTCCCAGGAACTTGTAAGCTAGTTTCCTGGATGCTTGTGGTAACGGCAAGTTCTTAGTTGAAAGGAACACAGTCTCCCCCACTTTGAAATCCCAGCTTGGGCTGCGCTTTTTGTCAAACTGGGCTTTGTAATCCTTTTTGGCCAGTTTCAGGTTTTCCTGGATCACCTTCCAGGTTTTCTCCAGACAGCCCCACCACTGCTGACAGTCTGTGGGCTTGGAGTAACCCGCCCCTCCCGGCAGCGAAGGGAACGGCTTCCCCTCATAGCCATTAACCGCTTGGAAAAGAGTCATTTTGGTGGAGCTGTGAAGGCTATTGTTACATCCATACTTGGCAAACGGTAGCAGCTCCACCCAATTGGACTGTTAGAAGTTTATGTAGCACCTTAAGTACTGTCCTAGAAACCCATTCACCCACTCATTTTGCCCGTCGGTTTGCGGGTGGTAGGCTGAGCTAAATCCTTGCTCCATTCCCGCCAGTTTACAAAACTCCCACCAGAAGTTGGCAACGAACTGCGGCCCGCAGTCACTAATGACCTTATCGGGAAATGAGTGGACCCGGACCACGTGCAGGAAGAATAAGTACGCTAGTTCCTTGGCCGTGGGCAATTTATGGCACGGAACAAAGTGGGCCTGCTTAGAGAAAGTGTCCACCAGGACCAGGATCACTGTCCGCCCCTGGGAAGGGGGCAATTCTACAATAAAATCCATTGACACCACCAACCAGGGCCTTTCCGCCAAGGGGAGGGGTTGCAGTTGCCCTGGCACTTTACTCCTTCTTCTCTTGGCCATGATGCAGGTTGGGCAGGTTTGCACAAAATCAGAAATGTCCTTTTTCATTTGGGGCCACCAAAACTGCCGGTTCACTAGGTGGAGGGTTTTTACGTAGCCGAAATGACCAGAGAGCTTATTGGTGTGGCAGTGTTGTAAAACCTCCAGCCGCAAGCTCTTTGGGACGTACAATTTCCCTTCATAGTACCAGAACCCCCCCCCCCCCTCACCTTTCAGCAGTCCATCTGGGCGCCCCTCTCCCTCCTTGCTTTCTACTATCAGCCGATTCCCTCCCCAAGGGTCCGGTCCCTTGAGTTTTGCTTTTGACCGGGTTTGCACCACCCCAGCCACCACCTCCGGGGGCACTAGAGTCTATTACTTCTTCTCGCTGGCTTTCGTGCTGTGGAAGCCTCGAGAGGGAGTCAGCTAGAAAATTCTTTGCTCCGGGGATGTGCCGCAGGGTGAAGTCAAACTTGGCGAAGAAACCCGCCCACCGGATCTGCAGTCAGTCTGCACTCTCTTGTGGTCTTGCCCCTCTGTTGCTGCTGGCACTGGAGGGCCATCATCTTCATGTTGGTCTCGACTTTGCCCGCTAGTTGTATCCACCCGATCAGCGTGGTGGGTCTCGCTTGCCCCAGGGCTCGGTCTAGCAGGTTGGTGTTCAGGCCTTTTCGGTACGCTGTTATCTTCATCATCTCGCTCCATCCTCGGATTTCCGCGCAGTGGGTTCGGAACTCATTGGTGTAGTCCCGGATGGACATCGTTCCCTGCTGCAAGCTCTGGAGCGCGGCGATGGCCCTCGTTTCTTGCAGGGGATCCTCGTACTGCGACAGTAGTTCTTGGAGGAAACCCCTACGGTGTCTAGTTCGGGCCCCCTGGTCTCATACAGACTCACGTACCATCTCTGGGCGGCCCCTTTCATCTTCGACCCCAAATAGTCCACTCGGCTGAATTCGTCGGGGAAGGTATCCCCCCCCCAGTAGCGCATGTAGCTAGTCTCCTGGATTATAAAATACTCCACTCCCTCCGGGTTCCCATCGAACATGGTGTCCAGCTCACGGGATTTTGCTCGCCTTCCCCACCCAGCCGGGGCGACCGGCGCGGCTGGGGCTGCTGGCGCCGCTGGGGCAGCTGGTGCCGCCAGAGCGGCCGGAGGGGCTGCCAGCCGCGGTCTGGTCAGTCTCCCGATGCCCTCAATTAGGTTTCGATCGATCTGCTTCTGGACCTCTTGCAGCATCAGGGCCATATTCTCCTTCATCTCCCATCTCAGGTCTCGGGCTAGGGTGGACATCTCTCCCCGCAGCGTCTCCACTGGCTCCGGGCCTCGGGAAGATGGTCCCTCATCCTCTTCCGATCCCCGCTGTCGGTCTTCTGGGGTGGGGGATCGCTCTCCCTGGTACATGCCGGTGGGTAAGCCGCCGCCGCTCCCTGGGTTCCCTTTCGGTCCGGGCCGGTTGAGAATGGCCTCATGTCGGACTGCGGCCTCGTCCATCAAGGTGGTCGAGGTATGGGGGGGACCACGCTTTTGGAGTGATAAAGAGCTCCTGTACATGCCGCATTCCCCCGAGTTTGACCGCCCTCCTCTCGGTGACGTGCCGCACCGAAAACCCCAGGATGTCGATCGGTTCTGAAGGTTCTCGGTCACCGGATGCCTTTTCAGCCATCTGCTACAGAGTTACCCGTGCTGATAAACCTTCTGCGGGATCAGTTCCAAAATGTCAGGTGTAGGTTCATTGAAGCTCACAAGTAAGCAGACTTGGTATTTTGAAACAAAGTTGCATTTATTGGATACTTCAGAGTCACTTCAGCATGGCAGGTATTGGAACTGATGGAGATCAGCTCGAACTATTGGCATTTAACCTTCTACATCAAAGCAATTGTTTCTACCCCCTAATTCCCAAAACAAAAGGTTACTTTGCATGTGAGACTTTTCCCAATGCTCCCCCCCCCCTTATCTCTTCAGTTGGTGGCAATGTCCTGAGGCAATGTCCTTGGGGCCTCTGGAGAGGAGGTGAGAATCTGGCACATACTGTCTACTTCAAAGAGACCTTGGCAACCTTTGATATTCATGGGAAATGGTTTTCTACTCTTCCCCCCTCCTTCTTCGCTACCCCGTCCTCTATGTTAGTGGGCACTTCTATACAGCATTGAATATGGTTAGTAACAGCATTTGTTAACATCAGAAATGAACAGAGCCTGACACAGACATCCTGTCTGAGTCAGATCTGGGGTGACCCAGGAAATCTCTCAGTAATATCGGGTAAACTACTAAGCAATCTCCCCCCCTTTTCCAGCATATATGAGATACATCAACTTATTTTCTCAAGCATTCTTTGAGTAGAATTTCCCACCCAAGGTTGCAACTTTAGATACATAGTTGCTACTGCCGTAAAAGACTAAACAACAGGTGTATTGCCATGGGAATCAGAGGGAAAGGGGAGAGGGAAAACACAGGAAGGAGGGAAAAGAGATAATGTTCCATGAGACAGAAAATGCAGCCTTTCAGGACAACCCTGGAAACTTTAACCCTTTATGGCAAAATCTTTTGACATAAGACTTCAAAGCCAAGGGGAATTGTTAGAGGGAAAAAGAACAAGAGTTCACACTTCCAAGTGAAATATTACTAAGAACTGGAAATTAGTTTAATTTGGGCCTGTTCCCCACTGCCACAGCCACACATGGGTGATCACACACACACCCCTGCACAAAGGGGCAGCTTTCTTCCAGGCCTCCAGCCACCTGTGCCAATAGAGCATTAATCAATTGGAACCTCAGGATCTGGAGTCCAGTGCTCAGCAGAGAAGTGAGAACATACCCCCAAGAGACCGCATGTTTCCCCACCTGGTTGTCAGACTCATTTGTTATGAAGGCTGGATTCAACACTTTGTGGGGTCGACCCATGTGTGTCCTAAAATGTAATACCAAGCAGCAGAGAGATAAACTTTATAAAGGTTACAGATAAACAATTAATGATATTTTTTTACTTAAAAAAGAGAGCCAATTTGGTGTAGTGGTTAAGTGCATGGACTCTTATCTGGAGAACTGGGTTTGATTCTCCACTCCTCCACTTGCACCTGCTGGAATGGCCTTGGGTTAGGCAAAGCTATCGCAGGAGCTGTCCTTGAAAGGCCAACTGCTGTGAGAGCCCTCTCAGCCCCACCCACCTCACAGGGTGTCTGTTGTGCGGGGAGAAGATATTTATAGGAGATTGTAAGCCGTTCTGAGTCTCTGAATCTGCAGTCACCTTCTTCTTAAAATACAAACATGCTTAAAACTTGTGATGCTTTGTTTAAAATGGAAAGGTGAAATAGTGGAATTTGGCAGTGCAATTTTTAAAATAAAGCATCAAGAAAAATCACAAGGATCATAGCAGAAACTAAAGAGAGCTCTGATAAGAAGTGCAATAAGGATGAGGTTTGGCTTTCTAAACAGCTGGGGAAGTTGCTGAGAATTTCTAAGTTTGTGTGACTGTGTGATTGCTGAAAATTCTGAGTTTGTGGTTGCTGGGGAACTGCTGTTTGTTTGGTTTGAGTGGGCTGAAGGTGATTGTTGTTGATTGATTAGGAGTGGCTGTGTTCCTGGGGCAGACTGAGGCCCCACCATCTTTGCATTATTAAGCTCCACCTTTTGCCAGAGGCTGAGCCAAAGAGTGAGAGCTAAAGGGCTCTTGGCCTGTGGCTCTTAGCCTGGGGGTTGTGTAAGGACCAGGAACCCAGGGCTTCTGGAGTTGGAAAGATGGGGAACTGGAGTGAACCAATGCCTTTGTTCTGGACATAAAAGGTGTTTTTATCACCTGCTGTCTACCCTCCCAGTTTTGGGAAGAGTCTGAGACATGGTTGCAAGATTTTGAGGAGTTTAACTTTGGCTGGCGAGGAGTCCCACTGGGGCTCCTTTTCGGCTTTGAAGAATCTCCCATGAAAAATCGCATAACAACGTCTACAAAGGCTTTTTGGAGTCATTAAGTTGACATAAGTTCACTCAACCCCAACTTTCTATGGACTATAGACTACTGAAGATTGAAACGATCGGTGTAAGGAAGTTTTGGACACTTGATAAAGTACAATTCTTATCTTTCATTCCAAATCTAAAAGAACATTTTTAAACGAAAGAAACAAAGATTTGGAACTATTTGCAAAGAAGTAAAGCTGTGTTACAGAGGCTGGGGGTAAAATCGTGGCTTTGGGATTTTAATAGGCGCTGTAAAACTTTAAAAAACAAGATTTGTTTACCTTTGTGGCTTCTGCAAAAAAATCCCCCGTCATAACAAAGCCTCGGTTTGCAATTGGGAACAGGAAGTGACGATCAAAATATCTCAAGAGTGGAAACCATTGAGAATGGGACTTCATTTCCAGAGAGTCAGGAAACAGCACTGGGAGAAGAAGGACACATCCTAGACCTCCAGGCCTACTCTAGCCCCAAAAATCATAAAGTTGGGGCCTGAAAAAGTTGTGGCTGCCATTTTGAATGTTTACAAAACTTTAAATATTAATATCTTGGCCCAGGAAGCTCTGAGGACGGTCTGTAGTTTGGTGAGGTCAACTTGGGGTCTGTTATATGCTACGGGAAGTCTGATGTCTGATCCAAAATATGAACTAAGAATGCGTGGAAGAGCTGGCTCAGTAGAGGGCAAAATGTCTAAGATTGCCCAAGAACAGCTGGATGCTATGGAGGCCAGATTAACAAAGGCAATGAAAGATTTGATAACTACTAGTGAGAAAAAGTTGACTAAAGAAACTAAAGAAATTGCAAAAGAGATAAATAAGGAACTAACAAAAGAAATAAATTCCAGTGCTGAAGCTGTAAAGAAAGAGATCAAGAAAGAAATTGAAGATCTGAGGAAGGAGTCACAAGCAACAACACAGAAGATGCAAGAGATGGAAAATAGAGTTACAACTCAAGATGTTACAATAAAGAAGATTCGAGAAAAAGTTCTACTATAAGACTGTAAGCTGATGGAGAACTTTGAGGGGGGTGCTAGAAAACAATCAAGAGGACTTAAAGAAATATATCATGACTATTATTGCTGAATATTTGGGTGAAGATCCAGAGAAGACTGATCAATGTGATTATGTGTACAGGGTCAATTCAGAGTTTGCCAGAAGGCGTAAATTGCCAAGAGACACAGTAATTAAATTTACCACTAGAGATATAGTGGGAAGGATCTTGAGCCAACAATTTACAAAAGAATTGGTGGTGCAGGAGAGCAGAGTCAGAATAATGAAGGAACTACCAAGGAAGGTCATCAGTGACAGAAGACAATTTAAACCTTTGACGGATAAATTAAGGGCAAAAAGTACAAGATATAGATGAATTTTACCAGCTGGATTTACTTTTGAGTATAAAGGGCTGAAGTATTCCAGAATAGACATTCAAGGTATGGAAGGGTTTTTGGCGGACAATAAGGATTTTGGGGACATAGCTGAATTGAAGAATCATTATGGATTACAAATTAATTTCTTGGAATGTTAATGGCCTAAATTCGCTGCAGAAACAAAGAACGGCATTTCATTGGATTACAAAACAAAAATGTAATATAATTTGTCTACAAGAAGTACACATTAGACAATCGGATTACAAATTTTTACGTAACAAACTTTTAGGGGAAGAATTTGGTTCATTGGCTAAATAAAAAAAAAGGGGGAGTGATTTTTTACATAAAGAAGGAGCTGGAGCCAAAACTGATTTTTAAAGATAATGAAGGTAGATATTTGGCAGTAGAAGTTTTGATGTATGACAGAAAGACTCTGTTGTTGGGACTTCATGCTCCTAATGGGGCTAAGAGTGACTTTTTCAATGATATTATGAAACAACTGGATCAAGTAACATATGATCAGATAATGCTTATGGGTGACTTTAATGGAACTATCCAGAACTCCTTAGATAGATCTAGGGGGGGAAATGTAGATGGGAACATTTTTTGAACTAATTAAATAAGAGAGCTTAGAAGATGTGTGGAGAAAATTCAACCCCAGGATACGAGACTATACTTTTTTTTCAGCCAGACATAATACCTTTTTTAGGATTGATATGTTATGGGCTACGAAAGAGCTGGGGCTGATCACAAAAAAAGTAGAGATTCTTCCGAAAATAGGTGCAGACCATAACCCGTTGATGTGGTTGGCTAAAGGGAGGAAAAAAGAGAGGAGGTGGAGGATAAATGATGACTTATTGCAGAAAGTGGAGGTAGAAAAAGAAACTAAAGCTTTTTCCCAAATAAATTGTACCAAGAGGTACAATTTCAAACGGTTTGGGATGCCTATAAGACTGTGGTAAGAGGAACATTAATTACATTGAATAATGACAGAAGGGCAAATGAAAAGCAGTTGTTGGACTTACAAAAGGAAATAAGTAAAAAAGAAATTTCAATGGAGACATGGGAACACCTATGGAAGAACTCTATGAAAATATCGACATGTAATAATATAAAAGAAAACTGTTTGAAAATGCAATACAGGAGTGTGCTTTTTGTCAAACTGGGCTTTGTAATCCCTCTTTGCCATTTCTAGGTTGTCTTGGATAATTGCCTATCCCTTCCCCAGAGTTTCCCACCACTGCTGGCAAGAAGTGGTGGGCGGAGTCCCATTGTTGCTGGGCAGCAGGGGGAAGGGTTTCCCTTCATAGCCATTTACAATCTTGAACGGTGTAGACTTGGTGGAGCTATGGAGGCTGTTGTTATACCCGTATTCAGCGAAGGGGAATAGCTCCACCCAATTGGACTATTGATAGTTCACATAGCACTGTAAATACTGTTCTAGAAGGGCGTTCACTCGTTCCGTCTGCCCGTCCATCTGTGAGTGATAGGCGGAGCTCAATCCTTGCTCCATGCCTGTCAGTTTACAAAACTCCCGCCAAAAGTTGGCAACGAACTGTGGCTCGCAGTCGCTAATGACCTTGTCCGGGAATGAGTTTACTTTTACCACGTGTTGAAAGAAGAAGTATGCAAGCTTTTTTGCTGTAGGGAGCTTTTTACAAGGAATGAAATGTGCTTGCTTTGAAAATGTGTTCACCACCACTAGAATCACAGTCCGCCCCTAGGACACCGGTAACTCTACTATGAAGTCCATGGACACCACTGACCAGGATCGCTCGGTCGTAGGGGTCGGCTGGAGGAGACCAGGCGGCTTCCCCCCTTCCCCGTTTTTTGGCCATTATGCAGGCTGGGCAGGTGGCCACAAATTCGGAAATGTCATAAGAACATAAGAGAAGCCATGTTAGATCAGGCCAATGGCCCATCCAGTCCAACACTCTGTGTCACACAGTGGCCAAAAAAAATTATATATATATATATACACACACACACACACACACATATACACACTGTGGCTAATAGCCACTGATGGACCTCTGCTCCATATTTTTATCTAACCCCCTCTTGAAGGTGGCTATGCTTGTGGCCGCCACCACCTCCTGTGGCAGTGAATTCCCCAAGCGTTTCAACCTTTCTTCATAGGGAAAGTGTTCCAGCCCTTTAATCTTTCTAGTTGCCCTTTTCTGGACTTTCTCCAATGCTATAATATCCTTTTTGAGGTGCGACGACCAGAACTGCACACAGTACTCCAAATGAGACCGCACCATCGATTTATACAGGGGCATTATGATACTGGCTGATTTGTTTTCAATTCCCTTCCTAATAATTCCCAGCATGGCGTTGGCCTTTTTTATTGCAAACGCACACCACGACTCCAAGATCTCTCTCTTGGTCAGTCTCTGCCAGTTCACACCCCATCAACTTGTATTTGTAGCTGGGATTCTTGGCCCCAATGTGCATTACTTTGCACTTGGCCATATTGAACCGCATCTGCCACGTTGACGCCCACTCACCCAGCCTCAACAGATCCCTTTGGAGTTCCTCACAATCCTCTCTGGTTCTCACCATTTAGTGTCATCCGCAAACTTGGCCACTTCACTGCTCACTCTAAATCATTTATGAACAAGTTAAAGAGCATGGGACCCAGTACCGAGCCCTGCAGTACTGTCTTTTTTCATGTGTGGCCACCAGAACTGTCTATTGACCAGATGCAGTGTTTTTACGTATCCAAAGTGGCCCGATATTTTGCTGCTATTGCAGTGCTGTAAAACTTCTTTGCGGAGGGTTTTTGGGATGTATAGCTTTCCGTCATAGTACCGAAACCTGCCTGTTCCTTTTATGAGCCCTTCTGGTCTCCCTTCTCCCTTGCACACTGCTTCTGTGATCAGTCTATTGCCCCTCCACAGTTTCGGCGCTTGGGTTTTTTTCCCAGAGCGTGTGGTTACCGCTCCCGCCACAGCCGAGGGAGAAATGATGGAGTCTACCACCTCCTCCCTTTGACTCTCATGCTGCGACAGCCTGGACAGGACGTCTGCTAAGAAGTTTTTCGACCCCGGGATATGTTTGAGAGTAAAATGAAACTTGGCAAAGAACCCAGCCCACCGGATTTGTTTTTCAGTTAGTTTTCTATGCCTGGTGACCGCTTCCAAGTTTTTATGGTCGGTCCAAATCTCAAATGATACTCTAGCCCCTTCTAACCAAGACCGCCATGTTTTCAATGCGAAGGTTACTGCAAACACCTCCTTGTCCCACACCGACCAGTTGCATTGCTCATGTGAGAACTTTTTGGAAATGTAGGCGCATGGCCTCAACCTCCCTTCTGAGTCTTTCTGCATTAATATTGCTCCTACGGCCACATCAGAAGCGTCACATTGAACCACAGAGGGCTTAAGCTCGTCAGGGTGGGCTAAGACCGGTTCACTCGTAAACAAGCGCTTGAGTTTGTCAAAGGCTTCCTGGCAAGTTGCGGACCATTTCAACTTGGCCCCTGGTTTTTTTGCTTCGGGACCCTTCCCTTTGGTTTTTAATAAGTCTGTTAGCGGCAGCATCACTTGGGCGAACCCCTGAATGAACCCCCTGTAGAAATTTGCGAACCTGAGGAAGGATTGTAGCTGTCTACGTGTCCTTGGGGGTTCCCAATCCAGCACTGCTTGTATTTTCGCATGGTCCATCGCCAATCCCGACATGAAACCCCAGGTAGTCGAGTTCCTTTTGGTGAAACTCGCACTTTGACAATTTAGCGTACAGTTTGTGCTCATACAGGGTGGTGAGCACTTTCCTCATCAATTGGATGTGGGAGGGCAGGTCCTTTGAATAAATAATGATGTCATCCAGGTACACCACCACCCCCTTGTACAGGTACTCTCTTAGGACCTTGTTGATAAAGTTCATGAACACCCCCGGGGCCCCTTGTAGTCCGAAAGGCATCACTAAGTACTCGAATTGCCCCATTGGAGTGTTAAAAGCAGTCTTCCACTCATCCCCCTCCTTGATCCGCACCCTAAAGTAAGCGTCTCTCAGGTCCAATTTGGTGAAGATGGACCCCTCCGAGATGGTGCTTAGTAGGTCCTTAATTAGGGGGATGGGGTAGGCATTGGACATTGAAATCCCATTTATCCCGTGAAAATCCGTACAAAGTCTAAGGCTCCCGTCCTTTTTCCGGAAAAGGACTGGTGTGGCATGCAGCGCGGTGGCCAGCCGAATTAAGCTCCTCTTTAAGTTTTTGTCTATGAACTTTCGTAGTTTGGTTTTCTCTGCCCACCCCATGCTTAGCTTTGGGTAGCTTCTGACCGGGGATGAGTTCGATAGTGCAGTCGGTGCTCCGATGTGGGGGCAACTCATTCGCCTCCTCCTCGCTAAACACCCTGTGCAAATCTCTGTATTCTCGGGGAATTGATTGGATCTCTTTCACCGATATGCACATCTTTTCATTTCTGGGGGGCGGATTGGGTCCCCACTTCCCCGACCAGTTGTGGTGTTTGCACCGGTTGTCGGTGAAGTCTATGGTCTGCAACCCCCACTGTATGTCCGGCTGGTGCCTGGCCAGCCAACCAACCCCTCTCTCTCTCTCTCTCTCTCTCTCTCTCGGCTTGGCTTCGCGAACAAAGATTTAAGAAGGGTGCAATAGTCCACGTCTGCTGCAGGCTTGCTGGTGGCTGACAAGACCAATGCGGGACAGGCAGGTCCGGCCACAGTGGCTGCAGAGAAAAGTCTGATTTAGGGTTGGTGCTGTAGCAGTGCGATTCTTCCTCAATCTCCTTTTGTCCTCAAGACCAGCTATGTGTGCGTTCTCAAAAGGAGAGGCAGCCTGGTGGATGGTGTGCCTCCATGCTTCGCGATCTGAGGCTAGGTCAGACCACAGGTGATGGTTGATGCGACAGGTGCCAAGGGATTTCTTCAAGGAGTCCTTGTACCTCTTCTTTGGTGCCCCTCTATTTCGATGGCCAGTGGAGAGTTCGCCATACAGGGCCATCTTGGGAAGGCGGTGGTTTTCCATCCTAGAAATATGCCCTGCCCAGCGCAGCTGCGTCTTCAGCAGCAGTGCCTCGATGCTGGTAACCTCCGCCCGCTTGAGAACTTCAGTGTTGGTCAACCCCTAGCATCACATCAAAAGATGAGGAGGGGGCGATCACGAAAACGTCCACGTCCCAGTGCTCATCTATTCCCACTGGTAGCCCCTCTATGTTTTCATCCATTTGCTCAAACTGGATCGGGTGGGGTAGGGGCAATCGGGAGAGTCCAAGAGCATCTACTAATTTTGGGGTGATAATTTCCCTCGTGCACCCTGAGTCAATCAGAGCTCGGGCGTGCATAAAGCGTTTAAGCTTCAGGTTTAATAATGTCAATGGGACAAAGAATAGCGATCCAGTTATTCTCACCCATAACGGTGCCGTTAGATCCACAAACTGCCTTCCAGCACCTCTCAGTGCAGGTCGCTCTCGTTTTCCGCCGGCTCGGTTCCCCACGACTCCTCACTCAGGTTGTCTAGAATTATAGTATCCTCGTCAAGCACCATCGAGGTTACAATGTTGCTGCGAGTGTTGTGGGGTGGGCTTGCTGGAGGGCCCCATCCAGGAGGCTGGCATTGAGGCCGCATTGGTACGCCTCAATCTTCATCATCTCACTCCAACCCCAGACTTTGGCGCACTGTGCTCTGAAGTTGGCGGTGTACTCCCTCATAGGGCTGTGTTGGCTCGGGTCTCCTGGAGAGGGTCTTCATACTGGAGCAGTAGGGCTTATAGGAACCCGGCCACACAGTTCAGGGCCCCTGGTTTTGTACAGGCTCACATACCAGCGCCTAGCCGCCCCTTTTAGCTTGGACCCAAGGTAGTTTACTCTACTTGGGTCGTTGGGGAAGGTGTTCCCCCAGTAGTGCATATAGTTGTTTGCTTGTATTCCACTTCCTCGGGATCGCCATCGAAGGTGGCGTAAAGCTCCCGACATCGCCTGAAGTCTCGCAGCCCTGGATGCCCTGGCCGTGGTGTTGGAATTCCGAGTGGTACTGGAGCTGCTGGTGCCACCAGGGGAACTGGCGCTGCTGGCGGGCCGGCCGGCGCCAGCGGGCCGGCCAGGGCTGGTGCAGGTGGCGCTGGCGTGGTGGAAGCTGGTGGGCCTCTCCCAAAGTCCCGTAGCAGCACTCGGTTGATCTGCCTCTGCACCTCCCGGGCCACAAACGTGGCATTTGCTTGGATCTCATCTCGTAGCTCCCGGGCCATGGTCACCATCTCTCCCCTCACTTTCTTTAGGATGTCCTTTTCCTTGGGGGGGGGCTCCCGTTCTCCGATTCCGACCCGCGCCCGCAGTCATCGTCGGTTCTTCCCGTTCATCATCCTGCCAAATCGGGCAGTCATCCCCCGTCTCGCCAGGGTTACCACTCCTTCCCCCCGGCTTGGCCTCATCAGGAGGGTTTCGTGGCATGCCAGGGCCTCGTCCATCAAGGCGGTGGAGATTCGCCGCTCCCACTTCCACGGGGTGATGAACAGCTCCTGGAAGGGTAGTGATAAGGAAACTGGCTGTTGAATGTGACCATTGTTCTGTGTTAATTGCTGGGAGGGATGTGCAGCAGGGATCCGACGATGTGCCAGGGGGGTAGTTTTTACTCTGGTTAATCCAAAGGGTTATCTGTTATCCGGAACTTTTTCAGCCATCCGGCTTAAAAGTGGCCGGTTCAGATAAACTCTAAATATGGATCAGTTCCAAAATGTCAAGCAATTAGATCTCAAAGAAATCAGTCCTTGATTTGAAACAGTATGACTTATCGATAATCCAAGATGCTTCTATTGAGCTAGGTATTGGACTGATACATAGTAACAGTGGAAGGCATACTTAAAGGTGGCACATCAAAGGTTTTCTAAACAAAGCTACATTCTCTAAACAATGCGGTATTCACGTGTGAATCTTCACACGGCAATCCCTGTGGTTTCCTTCCCTGGGATCAGGCTTGAGAACCTGTCCCTGAAGGCGCTTATCTTCAAAGAGCAAATTCCTGCATTTGTTAGTGAAAGCGAGAGAGGCAGAAGAGACGCGAACTACACTTTAGATATTTCCTGCTTTGATGTGCCTGGCTTGATTCATGGTTAGCAACATTCATGGAGCTTTACAGATACATTCATTTAGCATTATACTATTAGCATTATATTGTTGAAAGAAAGATTCACATTGCTTGACAAGTTGCCCCAAAAGACCAGCATAACCACGTTTAACTTTAAAAGGGGTAAATTCTCTGAGATGAGGGGGGCCACATTCTTCAAATATATTAGAATCAGGAAACCAGACAGGGAGGAAGTGGGGCCCTTGAGGAGGATAGGGAAATGGCTGAGAAGCTGAATGCATTTTTTGCCTCCATCTTCACTGTGGAAGATGAGAATACAGCCACACTGTATTCAGGAAACCCACACACACCGACCACTATCTAAATAAGAATTCCAATCATCATCCTCGCCAAAAACGTACAGTTGTAAAAACCCTCATCCACCGAGTATCACGCATCTGTGAACCAAGCCAACTCCAGCAGGAACTAAACCACCTCAACCAGTCACTGCAGGCCAATGGATACTCCCTACAAAAAATTAGAAGAGCCCTGCATCCCAAGAGACCATCCACACCAAATCCCAAGCCAGACACAAATGTAGGTACAGCCTTCCTGCCCTACATAAAATCTGTCACCGACTGCATTGGCAAAATTCTCAAACGCCACAATGTTGACACAGTCTTCAAACCCACACAACAGATCCGCCACATGCTGCGCTCGGCCAAAGATACGAGAGATCCACTTTCAACACCTGGAGTCTACAAAATACCCTGCTCCTGTGGTGCAGTCTACATTGGCACTACCCAACGCAGTATCAACACCCGCCTCACCGAACACAAGAAACACTGTCGCTTGTTTCAGTCAGAAAAATCAGCTGTAGCTGAACATGCACTTCAAGAAGGAGACCACGTCATCCACTTTGAAAGAACTGAAGTCCTTTCTGCGGCCTCACATTATCATACCCTCCCGAACAGAGAAGCTATTGAGATTTACAAACATCAGCACAACTTTAACAGAAAGGAAGAAGGCATTTCCATCCACCATTCTTGGTATCCAGCTCTGCAAAACACCCTACAGACTATAAATTGCAGAAATTCACAGAACAACCAGTACATTCCACAGAACAATCAGCACAGTCAACAACCATCTTCCTTATCTTCACACCCCTTCCAACCCTCCCAGCAATTAACACAGAACAATGGTCACATTCAACAGCCAGTTTCCTTATCACTACCCTTCCAGGAAGCCCCACCAAACAATGGGCACATCCACAAACCTATTGCCCTTTCACCACACCCCCTCCAGCCTAGAAATAGCAGCTCTCCAGCAGCCCTGGCCTCATTCAATGCATAGCAGCCAAGAAGGTCAGAGCGCCTGCTCCGGCTGCAACGCCACTGAGGATGTTCTCCGCAGCCGAGAACGAAACGTCTGGAAGAAAAATTTTCTCCAGTAGAACACAGCACTTGAGCCCGAAAGATTCTACAAACCCTAAAGAGAAGTGTTTGCCCGCTCCAGAACCACTAATTTTGGAAGGGGTGTTGAAAGGCCTGACAAGAGAGGTGACAAGAGAGGAGGTGACAAGAGAGGAGGTCCTACAACTGATTGACAAATTCAAAACTAATAAGTCACCAGGTCCGGATGGCATACATCCAAGAGTTCTGAAAGAACTCAAAGGTGAACTTGTGGATCTCCTGACAAAAATATGTAATCTTTCATTGAAATCTGCCTCCATTCCTGAGGACTGGAAGGTAGCAAATGTCACCCTCATCTTTAAAAAGGGTTCCAGAGGAGAACCAGGAAATTACAGGCCAGTCAGTCTGACTTCAATACCGGGAAAGTTGGTAGAAACCATTATCAAGGACACAATGAGTAGGCACATTGATGAACACAAATTATCAGCTTGGATTCTGTAAGGGAAGATCTTGCCTCACTAAACTGTTACAATTCTTTGAGGGGGTGAACAAACATGTGGACAAAGGAGATCCAATAGATGTTGTTTACCTTCACTTCCAGAAAGCTTTTGATAAAGTTCCTCATCAAAGGCTCCTTAATAGCTCAAGAGTCATGGAGTAAAAGGACAAGTGCTCAAAAACTGGCTAATTAATAGGAAGCAGAGAGTAAGTATAAATGGGCAGTCTTCACAGTGGAGGACGGAAAGCATTGGGGTGCCGCAGGGCTCAGTACTGGATCCCATGCTCTTGAACTTGTTCATTAATGATTTGGAGTTGGGAGTAAGCAGTGAAGTGGCCAAGTTTGCAGATGACACTAAATTATTCAGGGTGGAGAGAATTGTGAGGCACTCCAAAGGGATCTGTTGAGGCTGGGTGAGTGGGCGTCAACGTGGCAGATGAAGTTCAGTGTGGCCAAGTGCAAAGCAATGCACATTGGGGCCAAGAATCTCAGCTACAAATACAAGTTGATGGAGTGTGAACTGGCAGAGACTGATCAAGAGAGAGATCTTGGGGTCGTGGTAGATAACTCACTGAAAATGTCAAGACAGTGTGCGATTGCAATAAAAAAGGCCAACGCTATGCTGGGAATTATTAGGAAGGGAATTGAAAACAAATCAGCCAGTATCATAATGCCCCTGTATAAATTGATGGTGCATTCTCATTTGGAATACTGTGTACAATTCTGGTCACTGCACCTCAAAAAGGGTATTCTGGCATTGGAAAAAGTGCAGAAATGGGCAACTGGAATGATTAAAAGTTTGGAACACTTCCCCTATGAAGAAAGGTTAAAACGTTTGGGGCTCTTTAGCTTGGAGAAACGTCGACTGCGAGGTGACATGATAGAAGTTTACAAGATTATGCATGGAGTGGAGAAAGTAGAGAAAGAAGTGCTTTTCTCCCTTTCTCACAATACAAGAAATCGTGGGCATTCAATGAAATTGCTTAGCAGTTTGGTTAAAACAGATAAAAGGAAGTACTTCTTCACCCAAAGGGTGATTAACATGTGGAATTCACTGCCACAAGAGGTGTTGGCGGCTACAAGCATAGCCAGCTTCAAGAGGGGATTGGATACAAATATGGAGCTGAGATCCATCAATGGCTATTAGCCACAGTTTATTACTGGAACTGTCTGGAGCAGTGATGCTCTGTATTCTTGGTGCTTGAGGGGGGGAGCAATGTGGAAGGGCTTCTAGACCCACTTGTGAACCTCCTGAGGGCACTTGGGGGGGGGTTGGCCCATGTGTGACACAGAGCGTTGGACTGGATGGGCCACTGGCCTGGTCCAACATGGCTTCTCTTATGTTTTTATATATAAACTAAAAAAAAAACGCTCTGAGCTTAGGAAAACATGAAATAGCCGGGCACTGCAAGCTTCCCCCCACCACCACCCTCTGATCTACTCAAATTGGCAATGACTCTCCAGTGTAATATCCCTCTTTGGCTGTGGGTTCCCAGGTTAGAGTCCTCACTAGGCACCAGTTCTCAGGTCCATTCAGCAGAGACAAGCTGGCTCAAAGCCTCAACCCTTTATTTGCAAGGAGCTTCAACAAGCCATAAATGCTGCAAAAGTGAAACTACTTGATCTCCGTTCAACTGAAACACATTGTAGAACAGAAAAAGTTGCAGGGGAAACACAGAATGGATTTTCCATTAACATCTCTGCCTCAGATAATCTGTCTGGGTTTGGAGACCTTGATGGAAAATCCATTCTGCATTTTCTTTGCAGCTTTGCAAGCCCGGAAGAGCTTCCAGCTGAAGCAGGCAAAGAAGGCGCTGGGAACATCCTCGGCAGCCTTGCAGCTTCCAAGGGAGTGGGGAGGAAATGGCTGTGCACCTGACGGAAACCCTGGTGTGGCCCACAGGCTGACAGCCCTGATCAAGTCTCTCCTGCCAAGCGGAGCTGTTGCCAGGCTGTATGACTCGAGTTGCCTCTGCCCATCTGCCTCTCGCCCATGTTCTTGTCCTCTCCAGTCCTAGGGTGTCATGTGTGAGGTGGAGGGACCACGACCCACATGGTGGCCTCACTCACCCTCCACAGAAAGGTAGAGGAGCAACTCCCATTCTAACTTAAATGGCACAGAGATGAAGAGCTGCCTGGGAACATGGGAGGTGCTGGCGAGACACTCTCTTCCCCTCCCTCCTGCCCGCCCCTTCTTGCACTGCTTGTGGGGGATTTTCTTTGCTGCTTTGCAAGCCCCTATAGAAATCTGTGGGATTCCTCCACATGAAGGTGTTGCAACCACAGTGAGGCTGGAACGAACCCTAACTGATTTCAGGTTTAATTTACGTAAGGCAGCTGAGCGACATGAAACTCTCTGCACACAACTGTTTTTCTACCAAAGACCAATTAATCATGCTAATGACTCCATGCAGAATTTCCACTGTTGCTAATTAGGAAATGTGTGACCACTGTGCCATGGCCGCCTCCCCCTGCCAAGAGGTAGGAGGCTGAGTTTTTATCATATCTGCTTCTTATCGTAGCAGTTCCATAAATTCCATACTTAATATAAAACCAATTGTTATTAAATGGATTATTAGGAACCTTTTTTAAAAAACTGTTCTGAAAACTGGTCATCAACAGCAGTTGGGCTGGTGTTGTCAGACGTTGGAACTTCAAATAAGAATGAATCATTTTGTTTCAAAATTAATCCATTTATTTGAGAACAAGTGGTCTGGTGTAGAAGCAGATTGAGTTTGATACTTTCCAAGGCCAAGCCTTGTGCTTTTGTACATTACAGAGAGGCGTAACAATAAAACCATTCTCACACTCCAAGAGACAGTTGACGCTTCCCATATACTCCCTTATCTCTTTCTCAGGGAAGGAACCCTGCTGGTTACCTTGGGGCCTGCTAGCTTCAAAGGCCCCAGATGTTCTTTGTACCAAGTGAGAAATTCCTCCCTTGCAGTTAACAATTGGTCTTGTTTGAAATGCATGTCTCTGTTCCCAGGGTTAGTAGAAAGGCATAGAATATAACAATCTACAAAATGGGGTTAGTCATGTCAAGCAAGCATATCTATCTACCATAGAAATAGAAGCAAGTTACAATGTCTGACAGGTGTGTTCCGTCAGGATCTGGCTGTCGTGAAACAAAGTTTGAGTTTAAGAACAACAAGGTTTTATTCAAGGTATGGGCTTTTGTGTGCCTGGAGGAAGCGTGCGTGCCCATGGAAGCTCATCCTTTGAATGCAACTTGGGTGGTCCTAAAGGTGCCCATCTGGACTCAGACTTCCTTCTCCTGCTTCAGATCCACACAGCTGCTCACCTGGGTGCAGGTGTAGTGAGGGTCTGTGGTGAGGAGATGCCAAGATCTACTGGTGATGTGATTGAATTTTCCATTAACATCTCTGGCTCAGATAGTCTGTGTGGGTGTGGAGACCTTGATGGAAAATCCATTCTGCATTTTCTTTGCAGCTTTGCAAGCCCAGAAGAGCTTCCAGCTGAAGCAGGCAAAGACAATGTTCAACATACCAAGAAAAAACTATCAATAAAGCATCATAGCTTCAAACATTTAATGCATAATTTGGATTATGTGTTGGTTTCCTCACTACTTACCCTTGCTTTCAGACCAAGATGCATGGGCAAATTCAGCCTTCTCATTGGCCTTATTGGCAGCTAAGAGGTGTTGCCATCTCAGCACCTGAGATGAAACTCCCCAGTATGGATTGCAATGTTAGAAGACGGGGCCAGGAAGCCATTGCTTAATTGAGCATGTGACAAAATTGTCTTACAAGCTTGGCATTAGAATCATAGAATGTGGTGAGTAGGAAGGGACCTCTAGGGTCATCTAGTCCAACCCCCTGCACAATGCAGGAAACTCACAAACACTTCCCCCTAAATTCACAGGATCTTCATTGCTGTGAGATGGCCATCTAGCCTCTGTTCAAAAACCTCCAAGGAAGGAGAGCCCACCACCTCCCAAGGAAGCCTATTCCATTGAGGAACTGCTCTAATGGTCAGGAAGTTCTTCCTAATATTGAGCCGGAAACCCTTTTGATTGAATTTCAACCCACTGGTTCTGGTCCTACCTTCTGGGGCCACAGAAAACAATTCCACACCATCCTCTATATGACAGCCCTTCAAGTACTTGAAGATGGTGAGCCTGTCACCTCTCAGCTGCCTCCTCTAAACATCCTCAGCTCCTTCCACCTTTCCTCATAGGACTTGGTCTCCGGACCCATCACCATCTTTGTCCCCCTCCTCTGGACCCATTCCAACTTATCTATATCCTTCTTAAAATGTGGTGCCCAAAACTGAACACAATACTCCAGGTTAGGTCTTACCAGAGCAGAGTAAAGCGAAACCATTACATCGTGATCAGGACACTATACTTCTGTTAATACAGCCCAAAATTGCATTTGCATTGTAAGCCACTGTTGACTAATGTTCAGCGTATGATCCACTAAGACCCCTAGATCCTTTCCACACATACTACTGCTAAGACAAGTCTTGCCCATTCTATAACCATGCATTGGATTTTTCCTACCTAAATGAAGTTTACATTTATCCCTATTAAAATTAATTTTATTGGTTTTAGCCCAGTTTTCCAGCCTGTCAAGGTCATCCTGTTTCTGTCTTCTTCTGTGTTTGCAACCCCTCCCAATTTAGTATCATCTGCAAATTTAATAAGCATTCCCTCTATTCCTTCATCCAAATCATTGATAAAGATGTTGAACAAACCAGGTCCCAGGACAGATCCCTGAGGCACTCCACTTGTCACTCCTCTCCAAGAGGATGAGGAACCATGTACTATCAGGTCATTTTGACCCCTGTGCCGAGACTGAATGATTTGGTTCCCCCCCCCATGGAGGGCTTATGCAGCCCCCAAACAACAGCCTTATGGTTGGGGTTCCCCCCCCCCCATGGCTGCTTATGCAGCCTCCAAACAACAGCCTTCCACTTCTTTCCCCAACACACAGCAAGAATCTCTTCTGCCCTGATTCCAGCAAAAATTCAACACTGCTTAAAAACCTGCAAGCCCAAATGCAATCATTTTGTGATACCTTTTCTTCCTACCTATTGGCTATGATATAGCCAATCATAGCTTTATAGGGAGCAAAATTACAGAGCCGCAGTTGGTCGATGATCTCTGTTCATGGCTTCCATTTGCCATCATAATACAAATAATATCTCAAAGGAAGATTTAAATGCCAGAAGAAATAATAATGGCCTTCTTTATACTATATTTTCTGGGGCCTCTTAGTAGCCACAATAGAATGGGGAAGAAAATTAGCTGGAAATTTTAGGGCATTTTAGCTACAGTCTGACACACTGACATTTCCATGAAATTAAAATGTCCTCAATTAGCTTGCCTTTTTAGTTTACTTTCCTACTTTATAATTGGCAATAATTGAAAGTGAAGGATTCCTTCAAAATGAATTCACAGTCAGTCTAAAAAACACTTTAGCTCAGAAGAAAGTTTGCAAGAGTAAAGAAGAGTTCCATAAACACCAAGAGAAAAATGAGACAGGCCATTCCAGGTCTTGGAGCAGCCATTAGAACCAGTGTTGAGGGCAGGAAACCTTGAAGAGCATGAGGAGCAAAGCTGGCCCTCCTGCTAGGCAAACTAGGTGATTGCCTAGGGTGCTGGCCTTCTGGGGGTGCTGAATTGGGTGCCCCCATGTGACTTGGTGAGGTGATCAGTGCAGGGAGGGCGCCAGAAGTTAGCCTTGTCTCAGGGGCCAGTTTAGGGTCTAGGGCTGGTTCTGATGAGGAGGTGCTGGCATGATGTTGGCAAAGACCTTCAGACCTTCATCAGGCGGAAAACCTTATGTGGAAGAACAAAACCAATGCGACATCCATTCAGGCCTCACTAACCATCCACCCTCTCCGCTCTGACAACAAAGGTGGGGTGTGGACTGCTTAGAGCAGGAGAGTCGAACTCCTCTGTTATGAGGACTGGATCTGACATAAATGAGACCTTGTCAGGCTGGGCCATGAGTGTCATAAAATATAATGCAGGTAATGAAGATGCACACTTTGTAAAGCACACAGACAAATGCAGTTAAAGTAATTAAATGTAGTATGCAATTAACTATTTGTCCTGCTAGTAGATTTTAGCAGATGCTTAGGGCCTTCACAGAGGTTTCTGTTTCAAGTACAGTCATTGCATAGTCATAATACCCTACTGCTTTTTGAATGGTCGGACCGTTTTCCATACATGAGGTTGGATCCAGCAGTATTTTCTGCTGACAGAAGGGGACAAACCAGCCCACCGTTTGCTGGGGACATTCTGAGGAGCGATTTGGGGTCTCCACTGGGTGAAAAGAGCTGACCCCTCTGTTAGTTGAAATTTATGGCTAGATGCAACTCATAATCTTACGGCAGACCAACTCTGTAAGCCCAGTTGCTGTGACGATCCTCCCCTGACCGGTGGGGTGCCCAGTGAGTGCTGCTCTCCTGTAGCTTCCTTCTGTTTTGCTTTGGGTTTGCACAGTGTGACTCTCCCCTGCATGTCCGTTTTCTTCTCAAAAGGCAAATATGCCATGCGGGACCTGGTCCACCGACTTCCTGGCGGTAACAATAGCAACAGTTCAACAAGCAAGGCCATGTCGGATGATACTGTGACTGCCGTCTGTTGCACCTTGCATGAAGTCATCACAAAAAACATGGAGAATGCGAAGGCCTTACGGGATGCAGGTGGAATTGAGAAGCTGGTTGGCATTTCCAAGAGTAAAGGAGACAAGTACGTTCCACAATCCTTCTCTCACTTGTTAACTGTAATTTGCTTAGTGCGTCTCTGCTCTGATTGTTCCCCAGAGAGCTGTAGTTCATCATTTATTAGTAAGCTTGACAGATGATGACAAAGGGGTTGGGGAGGGAAAATTCACATAGCAAAATCTCTGACACTCTCAGCTGCTAAGGACTGGTAATATTTATTTATCGAGTTCTCAGTGGAACAAGAACTGTACTTGATAACAGAGGGGCACGTTCCTCAAGGAGCATGATGAGAAAATATGTGCTCAGACATTTGCAGGTGATGCTGTGGGGCAGGAGTGTCTCCCATCATGCGTGACAACTTTGTGAGCCTTTTCTGTCTGGAAGTGATCCACCACTGGCCATTCATAACTTTGTCACCTCAAGGCTTGACAGTTGTCCTGTGCTGCCTGAAAGAAAAGCACCAGGGAGCTTCAGACGAAGCAGAGTGCATGAGGTTGACTTCTGTGCCCAGGGTGGTCTTCACAGTACCCGATGCGGAACTGACCAGCATACCTCTGGACGTACTTCCTGGTGGCCCCCCATGGGCACAAGTGGGAGCAGAACCTTGTAAAAACTCTGAAAGTCATCCCAGCAATTTGGATTCCAAGGAGAAGCCAGTGAGATGTTCTCTGGCTCTTTGAGTATGAAACTCCTCCCAAAGAACCCCAGAGCCAAACTTCAAGATTTTTTCCAACACTATGAGATCTTTTTGTAGGTGATTTTTACTAGTCAAAAGCTAGTGCATTTTTAGTGAAAGGAATGTCAGGTAGAAACTGTCTGGGATTATTTTTTTCATAAGAAGGACTAGATTGTGAAGTGTGTAGATGTATATTTTGGGATGCATTTTAAATCACTGCAGGCTCGTTCAATGAGCTGCCTTATGCGGCAGGAGACAGGAAAGCAGGGGAAGCAATCATAGAGATGTGTAGCAGCCTTCCCAAGTTGCCCTTGGGAATTATATATTCAAGGGGGGGTTGTAAAGTTTTCGTTTGGCATTGGGCCTTTCAAAGAGGGGTTTTACGATTATTCTAAATGCTGCACTGTCTTCTAACTACTTTGCCAATTGTTAACTTGTTTATAAACAGCCACAATTCTGGTTCTCTCCACAATCCCTCTTGCTTGTCAATCCAAGCCTTGTGAAATTGTAGATCTTTTTCCCCTTCATCCAACATGTAGTCAGTATTGAGGTGATGTTGGCCAAGAAAATCCCAGTGCTCCGCTGCCATGAATTGACACAACACATTGCACAAGCTACTGGCTGGAACTCCGACCTGCTCCCTTGAGGCCTTCAGTTACTCACAAGTGTCCCTTTTTCCCTTTCTCAAATAGGCATTCGCCAAAAGTAGTGAAGGCAGCATCTCAGGTCTTAAACAGCATGTGGCAGTACAGGGACCTGAGAAGTCTCTACAAGAAGGTAAGAGTCATTTAGTGGTGTTTGCTATGCATGACATTAGCATCGCTCAAAGCAGAAATTAAGAGCTATAGAGCAAGAGATTATTGATGGATCTCCTGTTTCAAATGGAGTCCTGAGGCCTGGTTTGGTGGTCAGGGCACAGTGTCTGCATTGTGGATCAGACGCTGCAGTTTAGATTTCATTTGAGGGTAAGATAAGGGAACTTAAATTCACTCAGATAAATTATATTTTAAAGTACATTTTACAAATACAATTGCTTTGATTGACTTTTTTATGCCTCAGCAGAGTTACTAAGAGGGAGGATTCATCTTAGTTTAAAATGGAAAGGTAAACATTTCAGCGTCTTTGAATTTAATAAAGACACACCAGCTGGAAGACAGAGGCAGAGAGAAGGGTGCTCCTGAGGAATAGATCTGCGAGATCTGAAAGTTGCCTCAGATCTAGGGCTTTTGTTTCCAACCATGTCAGAAAGGGGGAGCAGATCCATGGGAGGTTTGCTAAGTAACGATCAGATAGACTTCCACTATAGAAGTATAGGTGAAGCTTTACTGAGTCGTCACAAATACATGTTCTCTCTTTAAGGCCATTGCTATGAATGAGCCCAATCAACACATACAGTTTTAAGCAACTTCCAGGTTCCCAATCTCACCCTCCAAACCCCCCCTTAACACAACCAAGCAAAACCAAGTTACTTTCTAATGTAAACAAAGCAGGGTGTTATTCAGAACCATCAAGGCGGCAACTCTCATTCCTCCCTCCCTTCCTTTCTTCTTTTCTTCCATCCTCCCTCCTTCCCTCCCTTCATTTCTTCCTCCCTCCTTCCCTTCCTTTCTTCTTTTCTTCCATCCTCCCTCCCTCACTTCCTCCCTCCTTCCCTTCCTTCAATCCTCCCTCCCTCACTTCCTCCCTCCCTTTCTTCCTTCCATCCTCCTTCCTTCCCTTCCTTTCTTCCTCCCTCCTTCCCTCCTTCCCTTCCTTCCTTCCATCCTCCCTCCCTCACTTCCTCCCTCCCTTTCTTCTTTTCTTCCATCCTCCCTCCCTCCCTTCCTTTCTTCCTCCCTCCTTCCCTTCCTTCCTTCCTTCCTTCCTTCCTTCCTTCCATCCTCCCTCCCTCCTTCCTCCCTCCCTTCCTTTCTCCCTCCCTCCTTCCCTTCCTCCCTCCCTTCCTTCCTCCCCCCCTCCCTCCCTCCCTCCCTTCCTCCCTCCCTCCCTCCCTCCCTCCCTTCCTTCCTTCCTTCCTTCCTTCCTTCCTTCCTTCCTTCCTTCCTTTCTTCCTCACTCACTTTCTCCTTCTTTCTTCCTCTCTTCCATCTCTTCTTCTCTTCCTTACTCACTTCTTCCCTTCCATCCTCCCTTCCTCCCTCCCTCACTCACTCAATCCCTCCGTCCCTTTCATTCTTCCTCCCTCCCTCCCTTCCTTCCTTCTCTCCTCCCTCACTCACCCACTTCCTCCCTCCCTCCCTCCCTCCCTTCCTTCCTTCCTTCCTTCCTTCCTTCCTTCCTTCCTTCCTTCCTTCCTTCCTTCCTTCCTTCCTTCCTTCCTTCCTTCCTCCCTCCCTCCCTCCCTTCCTCCCTTCCTCCCTCCCTTCTTTTCTTGCTTCCATCCTCCCTCCCTCACTTCCTCCCTCCCTCCCTTCCTTTCTCCCTCATAACATAAGAACATAAGAGAAGCCATGTTGGATCAGGCCAATGGCCCATCCAGTCCAACACTCTGTGTCACACAGTGGCCAAAAATCTATACAAACACACACACACACATTTTTATCTAACCCACTCTTGAAGCTGGCTATGCTTATAGCTGCTACCACCTCCTGTGGCAGTGAATTCCACATGTTAATCACATGTTAATCACCCTTTGAGTGAAGAAGTACCTCCTTTTATTCATTCTAACCCGACTGCTCAGC
The DNA here is from genome assembly GCF_032191835.1 of Heteronotia binoei. NCBI lineage: Eukaryota > Metazoa > Chordata > Lepidosauria > Squamata > Gekkonidae > Heteronotia > Heteronotia binoei. Next base: position 138,421,068 of record NC_083229.1, read on the forward strand.
AATTTCATTGAATGCCCACGAGTTCTTGTATTGTGAGAAAGGGAGAACAGTACTTCTTTCTCTACCTTCTCCATCCCATGCATAATCTTGTAAACCTCTATCATGTCACCCCGCAGTCGACGTTTCTTCAAGCTAAAGAGTCCCAAGCATTTTAACCTTTCTTCATAGGGAAAATGTTTCAAACCTTTAATCATTCTAGTTGCCCTTTTCTGCACTTTTTCCAATGCTATAATATTTTTCCAATGCTCCCTCCCTCCCTTCCTTCTCCCCTTCCTTCCTGGGCAGGGGAGACAGCAGTCTCAGGCGGGGGGGGGGGGGCGGGGCGGATAGCAACAAATGCAAGAATGCTTTCATGGTGGCTCTCAAGGACAAAGCAGCCAGTACAGTAAAGCAAAGACAACCTAACACTAATAAAAAGCAAAAGAAGAGCTGGCAGGGATTCTGACCCTCTGTGAGCTTTCTGCCCTTAGAAGGAGCCTCCTCACTCCTAGAAGCCACTGCACTGGAACTGAAGCTCTGAAGCCTGCCCAGGCCTTTGTCTCTTTTCCATGTTGGGAGTCCAGTCTGTTCTTCCAAAGGCAGGCAAGCAGACATGGAGTGTATCGGTTTCGCATTCATGCATGGTTGGCGCGCCCATTAAGCAACCTGAGGCCATCAGGCACTCCCCACATGACTTGCGGCAGCCACTGCCATGCCAAAGCCAAAGCTGAGAGGGTGGGGGCTGCCCCTTCCCTCCTGGGTGATAGAAGTCATGCAGGAGGGTGCCAAGGAGCAGCCACTGCCCTCCCCATGCCAGTGACGAAAGGGCCCACCAGTCAGCTGATCAGCGGGGCCTTTATATCCCCTGTGGGAAGGGCAGCAGCTGCTCCTGGGCACTCACGCTTCCCCGCTCTCCCCCCCCTCCCACCCCATTGCTGCCGTAATGGCCTCTGCCTCCTCCTCCTTCTGAGGGGCCAGGGCAGTGGGGGGAGTGAGTGAGGAAGGGGGAGTGCCCAAGAGTTATATCCCACACATGATATAAAGGCCCCGCCCATCACTGGTGCTGGAAGGGCAGCAGCAGCTCCTAAGTGCCCTCCCACATGATTTAAATCACCCAGGACGGAAGGGGCAGCCCTGACCCTCCCAGCTTTTGCCCTGGGCCCTCAGAAGGAGGAGGCAAAGGGTGTTGCAGTGGCTGGGAGCAATTGAGGAAGAGGGGAGGAAGGGCAGCGGGGCAGGAAGTTGGGGGGGGCTGAATCTGTCAGCCTAGGGCGCCAAGAAGCCTGGCATTCATGTAGTGATTTTGCTTTTGGAATCACACATGTGATTCAGATTCAGTGATGAATGTCAGCCAGTTTAGCCTAGTTGTGTTCTTAGATCTTGTCTAATGGCTCAGTTCAGGCATCATGTGCAAACATAAGACCATCAGAGAAGCCATGCTGGATCAGGCCAATGGCACATCCAGGTCAACACTCTGTGTCCCACAGTGGCCAAAATTCAGGGGCCATCAGGACATCCACCAAGAGTGCCAGAATTCCAGAAGCCCTCCATAGTTGCTCCCCAAGCACCAAGAATACAGAGCATCTCTGCCTCAGACATAAGAACACAAGAGAAGGTATGCTGGATCAAGCCAATGGCCCATCCAGTACAACACTCTGGCAGGCAGTGGCAAAACTCCAGGTGCCAACAAGAGGTCCATCAATGGAGCCAGAACTCCAGAAGCCTTACCATTGTTGCCCTCCCAAGCAACCAAGAAGACAGAGCATCATTGCCTCAGACAGAGTGCTCCATCTAGACTTTGTGGTTAGTAGCCACTGATGGACTCTCCTGAACTCCAGTCTAAGTGTTCCGCTGCAGACCAACAAGGCTGACCTCTGAAACATGTTTCAGTTCTTTGTCTGGTTAGTGTGCTTGTCTGGACATGGGCAGCCACACCTGTAATTCTGGTTTGTTCGTGCTGATCACCAAACTAGAATATGATGTTCCTCTTGACTTCTTGTCACTGAATCAGACTAAACCAGCCTTCTGGTCTGCATGATGTCTGAGTTGAGCCAGGTAAACCAGATTGAACTCCCTACCTGATAATACTGAATGCATCTAAAACATAACAGTGTTTTCTGCGTGGATGCAGGCACTATTAAATTGCAGAGCCATCTGGCAGGACAGGTTTTTGAAAAGCAAACCTAGGTTGCTTCTGTAATAGACAAGGTTCTTTCCTCTGTTAATGAAGTGAATTGTGGTATGCACCGAAACCACAGACTGGGGTTGAAATTTCACTATAGTGTGAGGCCTTAGACGCTCTGAAAGTTTGGCAAATTTGGGATGGGACAATTCAAAAAGCTAGGATAGATAATGGACAGATATTTTATGCCCCAGAATCCCTCCTTCATTTTTTGTTCTTATGAGAAAACATCGTATTTTCTACAGCATCTACTGAGATGATAAAAGACTGTGATCAAAGTGGACTTCAGCTGCTGAGGAACACGGTGGCCATCCTGTAAAGGTTAAAGAAAATAGCTCCTAAAATGAGAATAGCCTTGCCTTTACTTTCCCCCAAATATCCTACAGAACGTTTCCGTTAATGGTAGTGCCGCCTCCTTGCACAAGCGAGAGGATCAGCCTGTCAGGACCTCGAGTCAAGGAATAACACAGTCCAATGATTCAGCAGTTTATTCCATAAGCATTGTAAGGATCATAAGGCAGTACACAATCTTCGCTAAGACTTAGCCCAGGGACTCTCCTTTTAATCCCTCGCCCCAACCGTTACAATTCAATTGCAAGTGTGGCAAAGAAAAAAGCAGGAACCAAGGGTTTGGCGGGACCCCCTCCCACCCTCCTTTGGAGTCCACCCCTGGTTTAGAGTCCAGGTGTCTAATCTACACTTCCCCCAACATCTGACCTTGGAGTCGGTGGAAACAGCTTACTTAATACGTTCCCAAGAGAACCACAGAGCAAGAATGAGCAAAACAAGAATGCACTCAAGCAAATCGGTTACAGTACAAAACATGGCAAGAGAAATACAGAGGAGATGACTCTTGACATTCTGCCCCCCCCCCCCCGGCTCCCCTTCCCCCTGGCTTCTGGTGGAAGTCTTTAATGAGCTTTCGACATTGTGTATCGGCTGTGCGGACCCATTCCGCTTGGCTGAGAGGGAAATGAGTCCATTTGATAAGATAGTACAGTTCTCCTCGTTTGAGTTTCGCATCAAGGATTTCCTGCACCTCATGATGAATCTGACCACGAACCAGAATTAGAGTGGGACGTTGTTGTTGGGGGTGTCAAGCCAAGGGTCCAGGATCGTTCTTGAGATAGCTAGCGTGGAAACAAGGATGAACATGTTTCAGGTTCTTTAGTAACTCACATTGTTTATAATCCATTTGATGGGGAATGGCCCTAGATATTTCATGGCCAGTTTTTTACAGTTCTGGGCATTAGGAAGGTGCTTTGTGGAAACGTACACTGTATCCCCCACCTTGAGGTCCCATAGCTTGGTCCTCCTTTATCATAATGTTTCTTGTACGTTTCTTGAGCCCTAAGCAACTCCTTCTGTATGGTCTCCCAACCCTGTGAGATTCGAGTCCACCATTCTGTAAAAGCCACTGGGGCGGTGGGGGGTGATGGGAGCTCTGGGAAAGTTTTCCTTCATAGCCATTTACTACCAAAAGGGGCTAGCATTAGTTGCACTGTGAATGCTGCTATTGTGTGCATATTTGGCAAAGGGCAGGAGGGGCACCCAATTGTCCTGTTGTAATGAAGTGCAACGCCTTAGGAACTGCACGAGCACCGCATTCATGCGTTCCGTCTGTCTAGGCGTGGTAGGTGGAGCTGAGACCTTGCTCTATCTCTGCCAAGGTGCATAGGTGCACCCAGAAGTTGACAATGAATTGTGGCTCGTGGTCGGAAATTATCTTACTTGGAAAAGCATGTAGCCGAAAGACATGCTGTATAAACAACTGAGCCAATTTTTTTGCCATAGGCAACTGCCTCTCGTGCTGGTGGGAGATTCCTCGAATGGGAGGAAAGGAAAGTGCTGCTGTGAGCCAATAAGCTATAGGATCCAAAAACTCAAGACTCAATGGCCTGTGTCTGCAAATCACATTAATAACAGAAAGCATTACTTTGCATATGTCTGGGACCTTTTTCCTCCCAAGGGCCATTTGGATATTTATTTATTTTTTTATTTTATTTTAAATTTCAAATGATTTTATTAATGAAAATTCTGAAAATGAACATATCATATGCAGGCCATGCAAAATTGTCAACTTAAAAAACAGTGCTCTGCTGAGGAAGAACGATTCAGGCCGGCAAAATTAATGTAAATAATTGTTTTGCTCTTTGAAGTCACGTGGCACACACACACACACATACATGCCAACCTCACCGCCCTAGGCAAATGCCTAGGTCCAGGCATATTAGACCACACACCCAATATTAGCATATTAGGTCACACACTCATTAGCATAGTAGGCCACCCCATCTGGGATAATCACATGCAAACTGAACTGCTGGCAGCTGGCTCCCACCACCCACCCCTGCCACCCCTCCCTCCCTTCATGTGGATACTGCAGCTGCTCCCAGCAGACCTTTAAAGGCACCCACATACCCCAGCAGCAGTCCTTCACAATGCCCACCACTCAGGCTCCAGAGAGAGAGGGAGGAGAAGAAAGGGAAAGAAAGAAATGGGGGAAGAAAGAAAAATGAAATGGAGGAAAGAAAGGGTAATAAAGAAATGGGGGGAAAGGCAAAAAGGGAAATGAAGAAATGGGAATAAAGAGGTTGAGTGGCAAATGGAAGGAGAAGACAGACTTCACATTTCTGGGATCCAAGATCACTGCAGATGGTGACTGTAGCCATGAAATTAAAAGACGTTTGCTATGACAACCTGAGCAGTATAATAAAAAGTAGAGATATCACCCTGCCAACAAAAGTCTGTATAGTCAAAGTGATGGTATTCCCAGTAGTAATGTATGACTATGAAAATTGGAGCATAAGGAAGGCCAAGTGCAGAAGAATAGATGCTTTTGAGCTGTGGTGCTGGAGAAGACTCTTGAGAGTCCCTTGGACTGCAAGAAGATCAAATCAGTCAGTCCTAAGGGAAATCAACCCAGATTGTTCACTGGAAGGTCAGATGCTGAAGCTGAAGCTCAAATACTTTGTCCACCAAATGAGAAGGGAGGACTCACTGGAGAAGATCCTGATGCTGGGAAAGACAGAAGGCAAAAAAAGATAGATAGATAGATAGATAGATAGATAGATAGATAGATAGATAGATAGATAGATAGATAGATAGATAGATAGATAGATACATTTTATTAGTATCCCGCCCTCCCCGACCAAGCGGCTCAGGGCGGCTAACAGCATAAAATTTGATACATACATTGTATAATAAATAACATTTAAAAACAGTTAATTAAATCCATAAAATTCTAAAAACATTAATACATTTAGTGCTATTCCATCAGTAAGTTTAGTTGGCAATTTAGTAGTATCAGCTGGTGAAGGCCATTTGGAACAGAGTGGTTTTTCAGGCCCTGCGGAATTGTTCAATGTCCCGCAGGGCCCGCATTTCCTCTGGGAGCTGATTCCACAGCTGTGGGGCCAGAACTGAGAAGGCCCGAGTACGGGTACTTTGGAGTCTTACCTCCAAAAAGAAGGGGATGGCAAAAGATGAGATGGCTGGACAGCGTTACTGATTTAACTAACATGCATTTGAGCTGACTTCGGAGGATGGTGGAAGACAGGAGGGCCTGGCGTGACTTTGTCCATGGGGTCACAAACAACTGTGCGACTGAACAACAACAAAAGAGAAATAAAGAAATGTGGGGAAGAAATGGAAAGAAAGGGAAATAAAGAAATGTGGGGAAGAAAGGAAAATAAAGAAAAAGGGGAGGAAGAGAAAATAAAGGGGGGAAGGGGGAATTAAAGAAAACAAAGAAATGGGGAGAATAGAAAGAAAGGGAAATAAAGAAATAAGGGGGGAACTTACCTGAACTGTGACAGTGACTTTTCCAGGCCCTGCAGCGATCCTGGCCAGCCAGCCCGGCCCCAGGGAGGCCACCACATGGCTCAGCTCAGCCCAGCAATCCCCAAGGGCCAGACCAAGTGATCTCGCCCTTGGGCCTGACATTCCCCACCCCTGTGTAAGTGGAATCTTTTGGAGGAATTCCACTGTAATATCTGATGTTGTTGTAGGAATTGCTCAAATGAGCTGGCGTGCCTGTATAGAGCTATCAGACATGATTCAAAGCTATTTTGATAGGAATTTCTCACAAGTTTTCTCCTGTATGAAAACAGTAGCATGAGGAAGCACTTTTGAGACTCATTCAGTTATTATGCAGTTGTTGCTTGATTATGGTAATAAATTATGAGCCTATTTTCAAGAGAGTCTTGTGGGGCATAAATGTCAGAATATATAAATTTAAATAAATTGACTGCCTGCAGTGTCTATCATTACATGGTATTTCTGCCTATTTATTGTAGAGCCGCCGCCACCCCAAGGGAAACCTGTAGATTTGAACTGGTTTAACAGTCAGTCTCCCCCACGAACTGTCGTTATGGAGGTGGGCTGGGATCTCTAGCTGATCATGGTTAGCACCCTTACTCTTCTGGGTTGGCCAGTACAATGAGCACAGTCTGAGCCACACTGCGGGGGGGGGGGGGGAGAGCTGTGACTTCATGGTAGAGCATCTGTTTGGCATGTGGTGGAAGGTGCCAGGTTCAGTCTGGCATCTCCAGGGAAAGTGATTGGGTAGGAGGTGAAGCAAAGTGCCTCAGCCCTGCAGGGCCTTCTGAGCAGACAAGACTGGCCTCGCTGGACCAGACTCAGCACAAGACTGTGTTCGTGGGGGATGCTTCAGGCAACAATCACACATGGACCTTCCTTGATGTCAGCTCCTGAGCAGTCCTCAATAAATGAGCCTCTTGCTGAGATTCAGTAAAGGTTTGATTGGTAGACACAGTTGAGCAGGTATGACTCTGTGTCAGATCTGGCTGTACCTGGGAGAACCAGATCTATACACCCTCTTTGCAGGCCGTTAGTAGCCTGCCCAAATGCAAAGCAAAAAGCCCGCGCAAAGCAGCAAAAGCAGTTTCTCAGCCAGCCCCCGCTGCCCCAATTGCAGGCCAGCCGGTGCCAAGACAGTCTCTGGTGGGAGATAACTTGTCCCACCGGCCTCCCTCTCGGGGCAGAATGTGTACTTCATACGTTACAGTCAGAAGAGAAAGCAAGGCGGCAAAAGCAGCCCCACACATCCCCATCACAGTTACAGAGAACAGAAAAGCCCAGGGCCCCAGCAAATACAGGGCAAGCCCCTTGACACTTGGTTCAAGAAGCAAACACAGGACAGGCTAGATCCGTGGTTCTCAAACTTTTGGGGGCCACTGCCCCCTTGTTTCCATGCATCCACCCTCTGTTCCCCTGCACTATAAAAAGCATTATGCAGAATAGCTGTTTGCAGAATAGCCCACACTTAAGGAAGATAATAACAATAGAATTCAAAGCAGTAACAATTAATTGCTTAGAACAAAGTGTGAGTCCTGTCAGGCACCTGTAAGACCACCAGAATTTTATTCAAGCTATGGGCTTTTGTGTGCACACACACTTCCTCAGATACAATAGAATGGAATTTACATTTATACAGTATAAGGCAGAAGCAGAATTGCTAATAAGCATAAACATAATGAAGATGTTTTAGCAGATGTGAAAAGGAATAACAAGCTAAGTTTATAAGATCACCATTGTTGGGATTTAATTCCAGGAAAAACAGTGAAACACATAAATATGTCAAAATTGGAGAGCAATTAAGAGCATCTTTTTTTTCTTTTCTTTTAATAAACAAAAAGCACATTTTTTGAGGTGGGATAAGAACATAAGAGAAGCCATGTCGGATCAGGCCAATGGCCCATCCAGTCCAACACTCTGTGTCATACAGTGACCAAATATATATATAACACACATTCACACACACACACACACACACACACACACACACATTGGCTAATAGCCATTGATGGACCTCTGCTCCATATTTTTATCCAATCCCCTCTTGAAGTTGGCTATGCTTGTAGCCACCACCGCTTCCCGTGGAAGTGAATTCCACATGTAAATCACCCTTTGGGTGAAGAAGTACTTCCTTTTATCCGTTTTAACCTGACTGCTCAGCAATTTCATTGAATGCCCACGAGTTCTTGTATTGTGAGAAAGGGAGAAAAGCACTTCTTTCTCTACTTTCTCCATCCAATGCATAATCTTGTAAACCTCTATCATGTCACCCCGCAGTCGACATTTCTCCAAGCTAAAGATCCCGAAGCGTTTTAACCTTTCTTCATAGGGAAAGTGTTCCAAACCTTTAATCATTCTAGTTACCCTTTTCTGGACTTTTTCCAACGCTATAATATCCTTTTTGAGGTGCGGTGACCAGAATTGTACACAGTATTCCAAATGAGACCACACCATCTTTTTTTACAGGGGCATTATGATATTGGCTGATTTGTTTTCAATTCCCTTCCTAATAATTCCCAGCATGGCGTTGGCCTTTTTTATTGCAATCGCACACTGTCTTGACATTTTCAGTGAGTTATCTACTACGACCCCAAGATCTCTCTCTTGGTCAGTCTCTGCCAGTTCACACCCCATCAACTTGTATTTGTAGCTGGGATTCTTGGCCCCAATGTGCATTACTTTGCACTTGGCCACATTGAACCTCATCTGCCATGTTGACGCCCACTCACCCAGCCTCAACAGATCCCTTTGAAGTGCCTCACAATCTTCTCTGGTTCTCACCACTGTGAACAATTTAGTGTCATCTACAAACTTGGCCACTTCACTGCTTACTCCAAATGAACAAGTTAAAGAGCATGGAACCCAGTACTGAGCCCTTTGGCACCCCACTGCTTACCATCCTCCACTGCAAAGACTGCCCATTTATACTTTGCTTCCTATTAATTAGCCAGTTTTTGATCAACAAGAGGACCTGTTCTTTTACTCCATGATTCTCAAACTTACTAAGGAGCCTTTGATAGGGAACTTTATCAGAAGCTTTCTGGAAGTGAAGGTAAACAACATCTGTTGGGTTCCCTTTGTCCACATATTTGTTCACCCCCTCAAAGAACTGTAACATGTTAGTGAGGCAAGATCTTCCCTTACAGAACTCATATTCCCTTACATGAACTTGTGTTCATCCATGTGCCTACTCATTCTGTCCTTGATAATGGTTTCTACCAACTTTCCCGGTATTGAAGTCAGACTGACTAGCCTGTAATTTCCCAGATCTCCTCTGGAACCATTTTTAAAGATGGGGGTGACATTTGCTACCTTTCAGTCCTCAGGAACGGAGGCAGATTTCAATGAAAGAGAACATATTTTTGTCAGGAAATCCACAAGTTCACCTTTGAGTTCTTTCAGAACTCTTGGATGTATGGCATCCGGACCTGGTGACTTATTAGTTTTAAATTTGTCAATCAGTTGTAGGCCCTCCTCTCTTTTCACTTCAATCTCTCAGGTCTTTCAACACCCCTTCCAAAATTAGTGGTTCTGGAGTGGGCAAACACTTCTCATCTTCCACAATGAAGATGGAGGCAAAAAATGCATTCAGCTTCTCAGCCATTTCCCTATCCTCCTTCAGTAATCCTTTTACCCCTTGTTCATCCAAGGACCCCACTGCCTCCCTGGCAGGTTTCCTGCTTCTAATATATTTGAAGAAATTTTTATTGTTGGTCTTTATGTTTTTTGCAATATGCTCCTCATAGTCCCCTTTTGCCTGGCATTTGATTTGCCACATCCTGTATTCCCTTTTATTAATCTCACTTGGACTAGCTTTCCACCGCTTAAGGAAGTCCCTCTTACCTTTTACAACTTCCATTACTTTGTTTGTTAACCATGCAGGCCTTTTCTTATACCTGTTTGTGGCTTTCCTAACTTGTGGTATATATTTTATCTGAGCTTCTAGGGTTGTAGTTTTAAATAGCCTCTAAGCTTCCCCAAGGGTTTTGACTGTATGTACCTTTCCTTTCAGTTTCCTCTTCACATGCCTCCTCATCTCAGAGAATTTACCCCTTTTAAAGTTAAACGTGGTTGTGCTAGTCTTTTGGGGCACCTCCCTATTTATACAAATGGTGAAATCAATAACGTTATGGTCACTGCTTCCAAGCGGCGCAATCACTTTTACATCTCTCACCAAGTCATGGGCATTACCTAGGACCAAATCCAGGATTGCCCCACCCCTGGTAGGTTCTGTGACCATCTGCTCCATAGCAGAATCACTGAGGGCGTCTAGAAACGCAATCTCTTTCTCTCGACCTGAACGCATATTGACCCAATCAATCTGTGGGTAGTTAAAATCACCTATTATGACACAGTTTTTACGTTTAGCCACTATCTTTAATCTTTCCATCATAATGATTTGTAGTGCAATGATGATTTGCAGTGCAGTGTTCTGTCTCTTCTGTTACCAGATCAGAGAAAATGCATTCCAGTATGCCATTCTAATATCCATTGCATTACATTACAATCACTATTCTAATCTAATATTCCAAATATGAAATACACTAAAATAAAGAGGACGCATAGCCCCGTGGTGCAGAGTGATAAAGCGGCAGTACTGCAGTCTCTGCTCACAACCTTAGTTCAATTCCAGCGGAAGATGGGTTCAAGTAGCCAGCTCAAGGTTGACTCAAACTTCCATCCTTCCGAGGTCGGTAAAATGAGTACCCAGCTTGCTGGGGGGAAAGTGTAATGATTCGGGAAGGCAATGACAAACCACCCCATAAAAAGTCTGCCATGAAAACTTCATGATGTGATGTCACCCCAGAGTCAGAAACAACTGGTGTTTGCACCTTTACCTTTTTTATAGCCCTTCATGGTGAGAATACAAATGTAAGGACTGAATTAATTCAGCACCTCCTGAAGAAGCCTGTTACACTGAGGAACTGCTCTAACAGTCAGGAAGTTCTTCCTAATGTTGAGCCGGAAACTCTTTTTATTTAATTTCAACCCTTTGGTTCTGGTCCTACCTTCTGGGGCCACAGAAAACAATTCTGCACCATCCTCTATATGTCAGCCCTTCAAGTACTTGAAGTTGGTGATCATATCAACTCTCAGTTGCCTCCTCTCCAGGCTAAACATGCCGAACTCCTTCAACCTTTCTTCATAGGACTTGGTCTCCAGACCCCTCACAATCTTTGTCGCCCTCCTCTGGACCCATTCTAGCCTTGTCTATATCCTTCTTAAAATGTGGTGCCCAAAACTGAACACAATACTCCAGGTGAGATCTTACCAGAGCAGAGTAAAGCGATATCATCACTTCACATGATCTGGACACTATACTTGACACAGTTGAGCTCTGGGAGAGAGTGGGGAAAGTGTGCTGCTAAAAGGGTGAGTTTTTTGAACTGCCTTTTCTAAATAGCTGGTGGGAAGTTGCTGAGTGCTATGCTGTGGGAGGAGAGAGTCTGAGTTTGTGTGGTAACAGGATCCAAACCACATTTTACCAACTTGTCAACAAGGATAGTATGTGGAACCTTATCAAAAGCCTTACTGAAATCAAGATAAACGCTATCTACAGCATCCCCCTGATCCAGCAAGGTAGTCACTTTCTCAAAAAAAGAGATCAGGTTAGTCTGACATGACTTTTTCTTGAGATACCCATGCTGCCTCTTAGTATCTTTCTAGATGTTCTTTCCTTTCTAAATGTTCCAGGACTGACTGACTGATGATTTGTTCTAAAACTTTTCCATCAAGCTGACGGGTCGGTAGTTACCCAGATCTTCTTTTTTCCCCTTCTTGAAGATGGGGACGACATTCGCCTACCTCCAATCTTCTGACACCTTTCCTGTTCTCCAAGAATTCTCAAAAATAACAGCCAGAGGCTCAGAAATTACATCTGCAAGCTCTTTTAGTACTCTTGGATACAGTTCATCCGGCCCTTAGTTTCATTTAAAGAAACTAGGTGTTTATGTACAACTAATCCTAGTTTGGAATTTCATACCCTCCTTCTGTTTTTGCCATGTTGAGCAGAAGAGAAGACTGAGGGAAAGTAGGATTTGAGCAGTTCTGCCCTCTCTTCATTACCTGTTACAATTTCACTTTCTTGCCCTTGCAATGGGCCTACCATGTCCTTGGTCTTTTTTTTTTTACTCTGAACATAAGAAAATAACCTTTTTTGTTGTTTTTAGCATCTTTGGCCAGCCTAAGCTCATACTGAGCTTTAACTTTCCTAACTTTTTCTCTACAAGCACTGGTGATTTGTTTATATTCATCTTTGGTTATAAGGCCCTCCTTTCAATTCCTAAAGGAGTCTTTTTTATTTCTCAAGTCTTTAGAGAGCTGTTTATGGAGCCACTTCGGCTTCTTTAGACTTTTTCCATTTTTTCTTCTCATAGGAATCATCTGTGATTGCGCTTTCAGTATTTCGCTTTTAAGAAACTCCCACCCCTCCTGAACCCCCTTCCTCCTCAGTATTTCTGACCATGGGCCAGCATAGTTCTAAGTTTATCAAAGTTTGCCTTTCTCAAGCTCAACCTATTTGTCTGACTACATAACAGCTTTTCCCTTCCCTAATACTGTGAATTCCAAATTCACATGGTCACTTCTGTCCAGGGTGCCCACTATTTCCACTTCATCAACCAGTTCTTCCTTGATGGTGAGTATCAAGTCTAAAATAGCAACTCTTCTTGTTTCCTTCTTAACTTTCTGGAAAACGAAGTTGTCAGCAAGATAAGTTAGGAATTTATTTGACCATTCGTTTTTTGCAGAGTTGGACTTCCAACAGATGTCCAGATAATTGAAATCTCCCATGAATCAGGGCTCTCTGTGTCCGTCAGGCCAAAAGAACCATGTTCTGAAACCCCGATTTTAAGATTCCCAGAGACCACCACAGTGGCTGCTGTTGGAAACAGAAAGCTCCAATGGTGGGTTCAAATCGAGTCTGTGCCAGTGAATCACAACTGTAATATTCTGACCTGGTGTGGCACAGAATGAGTTTCAGGCAGAAAGATGCCAACTTTGATGGCAGGAAAAGTGAAAATAGTTTGGAGCAAAGGGCTGAATGAGTATCATTCATTCATCACTACCTCCTAGTTATAAACTCTCACCAAGTTGGTTGTTAAGCAAGAAAAGTAGCGAAACCAAACATAACAGGGCTGTGCTGATTGTGACATTAAAGCTCAAATAGCACATTCAGTGCAGCCAAATTTAATAAAAGAAGAAGTATATCTGCTTCTTGGTTATTTGCATTATTCTGTTAATGTTCCATGAGTTATTGTTTTTCTTTGGCAACAGTTCTGCTTCTCTCTGTTTTCCTCCTCCCTCTCTGATCGCCTGTGCTGGCTGCCTGTCAAGCACAGGTAGTCCAAGAATAGACTCCTTTGTTTTGAATCAGAGTTAGTTCTTTATTGAAACTCCATGTTGCAGATAAGGCACTGTCTTTGAGAAGACTAAAGAAAATACAGTTACAGCCAGCTATGTAGATACCAACAGACATGTTTGGAATTCTGAGTTCAAAGGGCAAAGCAGTAATTTTCCTCTACCTAGCACCTTCTAGCACCAACACGTGACCAAGATAAGACCCACAAAGGCCTGGGATATTTAGGGGGAGTGTGTCAAGCAGACGGATTCAATGACGAGTCGAAGTTGCTACAAAGACTACGTTTATTGATAGACTGTTATTTTGGCTCAAGCCTTGGCTTGAGAAGAATGAAACCAATACATTGATACATAAGTTTTAAGGTACACTTCAAAGGGATTCCTACGGGGAGGGGAAGCAGGAGAGCATTCACACATAAGTATCAAAACTACATACATTCCCAGGGCGTTATCAGGCATTCGGCCTTGTATCACCCAGATGGCGCTTCCTCCCACAAGAGGATTCATGGGAAGGTGCTGATTGCTTTGCTCTCAGTAATTACCAGTCATAAAACAAAGAGGGGCCAGGAAAGAATAATAAACTAGCAGCATTTGGTTTAGTGTGATCTTATCCAGGCCTGCCTGTGGCAGGCCAGAAACCCATCATTTATTGATCAGAATCAGTCGAGCTCTACAGAAAACAAACCAAGACAATTCCGCTAGGTAAACATCCTCTGCCAGATGGCTACAGGGATGTGAGAAAAGGGGGGTTTGTAAATGAATGATATCCAGAGCCATTACTTGACCATACTTTAGCCATTCCGCTAGGTAAACATCCTCTGCCAGATGGCTACAGGGATGTGAGAAAAGGGGGGTTTGTAAATGAATGATATCCAGAGCCATTACTTGACCATACTTCAGCCATTTTTCTCTCTATGATATCAGAGAGCTTGACAGTGCCATTTCCACCAGTTGGCTTTGGCATTGGCATTGGTTGATTTTTGACTTGCTAAAGGCCAGTCCTTCAAAGAAGAGGAGGAGGCCATGTTTTGAGGAGGAGGCCAGTGAGTGTTTGCTCTTGTGTATACTTGGCATATTGATTCAAACAAATCTTTTTAACAGTTTGTTTATTTGTATATATGGAAAAAAGAATATGGAAGGGAGAAATGCTGTTTTGTAATTTAATATATACTGTATTTTATTTATTTATTATTTTATTAGATTTATATCCCTCCCTCCCCGCAAGTGGGCAGCACAGAGTCTCCCTTTCATTCTGTAGAATAATCAGCCCATTCAACCCATTTCTGTGCATGGGGAATGGAGCTGAAGGCCCTTGGCTCCTTCTTGGTGGTCATAAGGAGACCCAGACCTCTTCTAAGCTGGGCATAGGGAAAAGAACCATCCTCACTGTTGCACTGTTGTTTGGTGAAGAAGTTTCATACAGCAGGGGCCAGGAAGGGGGGTAAAACATTTCAGTGCAACAGTGAATAAAGAAACAGTGAAGGCTGGTCCAAAGAAATAAAAACCCCAAAGCCACTCCCTGAGCCATCCCTGCTTCTAACATAGGACTGCCAAGTTCCCGCCAAGGGCAGGGGATCCCCCAGTTTGGTGGGCCCCAATCTTCCAGCAGAGAGGAGGCCACCAGGGGGAACCCCGCCTCTAAGAGTCCTGCCAACACACACTGCACCCGGCATGATGACACCACTCAGAAGTGGTACCATAGAGTTTTTCTCCAAATTGCTAGAGCATCCCCACGTGAAAACATAGAGTTTTCAGCTATTTCCTAGAGCGTCCCTGCATGACATTCCTGCCACAGTATGTCACTTGCCATGCACACGTGCAGAAAAGTCCCCCGCCAGCAGCCACTGGGGGCTTGGCAATCCTATATGCCAAATACTCACCACCCCTCTGTGCTGCAACCGGCCTCCAATTCAGCATTCCCCGAGAGAAGCCCTCTCTGTCTGCAGCCTCTTCAGAGAGAACAGCCTCCCTTTCTAGCTGGGCCTTTTGTGCTCTCCTTCCAGGTCTCACCCCCTCTGGGCTGGTTTTCTCTCTGAAAACTCTGCTACCCAATCAGAGAGACAGAAGGGATCCTGGGAGATGCAGACCCACCAGCAACTTCAAGGTAAGCTTCTCCAGACCTGTAGGCCACACTAGGCTAGGATCAAGAGCAGTGAACTCTATTCTGGAGAGCCAGGTTTGATTCCCCACTCCTCCTCCTCCACATGCAGCCAGCTGGGTGACCTTGGATCAGTCACAAGTTCTCTCAGAGCTCTCTCAGCCCCACCTACCTCATAGGGTGTCTGTTGTGGAGAGAGGAAGGGATTGTAAGCCACTCAGAGACTCCTGCAGGTAGTGAAGGGGAGGCATAAAACCAGCCCTCCTCCT
This sequence comes from Heteronotia binoei, assembly GCF_032191835.1. NCBI lineage: Eukaryota > Metazoa > Chordata > Lepidosauria > Squamata > Gekkonidae > Heteronotia > Heteronotia binoei. Next base: position 138,436,774 of record NC_083229.1, read on the forward strand.
TCTTCACTGTACTTCAGAGGTGTTTTGAGTCCTTGCGAGACAAGCTGCCATCTGTCAGCTTGTGTTCAAATTGATATTAACCAGAATGCCTAAATTGTTGTATTGCTTACTAACCCTGTGACCTGTAACTATAATTTAGCTGTGAGAGCAGGAGAAGTGGGGGGGGGGGGGAGAGGAGCTTGGCGCGAAGAGCTGTAAAGGTGTTTGAAGTGCAAACTATGTGGCCAGCTCTCAGCCGATGCAAGGCCGCCTGTGGGGGAGAGAGGACGGACGACGCGGCTAGCTATGCAAGATATCAGGGTGTGAACCTCGCACCTCTTAGAAGTAGAATGCAACGGTATTGTAAGAATGATTGAAACCCCCTAGCTTTGATCCTGGGCCATAAAGGCCAAGCTAGTTTGTGTGTACCTTATCACTTTCAAAGAACTCTCGTAGCAGTAACATGTATGTATCCAATAAATGAAACTTATTTTCAAATGAAAAGACTCTGTCCATTGTTGGAGCGTCCATGAACCCTACGCTGACACCATCTGCCTCCTGAACCTGGTATAGGAGAAGAGATTAGAAAGATCTCTTACACACACACACTGCATTCTCCAGGGTCATCCCAAAGTCAGTGTCAGGTGTGGAAGGTGGAGACGAAGGCAGAGCTATTCTTTGTGCCGTGCTTCTAATGCATTCCTTAGGGGTGTGCATCCCTTCCAAATGTGTTCCAAAAAATACCTTATCGGTATTTTCCAGATATATTTGGTATTCAGGATTTTTCAAGATACCAGGAAACAGGCCCTGAGAAATTCCAGAAATGTTCGGCAGGAACTGGAAATATTTGGAACCAGCATTTTAAGGCTCCCAGCACTGTTTGCTCGTCACATCCCTCTGCACATGTCTGTGTCTTCTCAGCTTTTGGCATTGGCTTGAAAGGTTGGTTTGGCTTGGCTTATGCCTTTGAATGTGCCTTGTAACATTGTGTCCTTTGCTTGAATTACTTTGCATTGGATTCTTGGGTTTGATTCTGCCTTTGATTCTCAGGTTGCACATTGGCTCAGAATCTGTGGTTTTACATTTGCTGGGCTTGCAAGAGCATTTCTATTCTATTTAGCTTGGAAGATTCTCTGGTTTGACATTGGTTTGGCTCAGTGGGTTGAACATTTGCTGTCTTAGCCTGGCCATATTGTCTGGTGCTTCTGTTGGGATTTCCTGGCTCTGTGTCATTTGGGGGCCTGCTGGCTCTGTCTCAGAGATGAGTCTCTGCCATCCCCTCTCAGAGGAATGGGGGGTGGGGTCGTGCCACTTACTCCGTGTATCTTGACTGACTACCAAAGTCAACCTAGATTTGGGGGTCTCGGATGCTTCCTGTCACCTACGGGAAAAATACCACACCTTTAAAAAACGCAAAAAGGCTGTATCTGTTATTAGGGGATTCATTCAGCTTCAGCTTCAAATAGTGGTAAACGGATCTACTAAGGAGGAAGTCCTTTCTTCAACTTCCATGAAAACCACAAGAAATAAGTTCCCAAATTTCAGAAAACCTGTAAAGCAAAATATACTGTTACCTTTTGAGGGCTGATAAATACTAATTGTAGTGATGTTTTTTCTCCCTTTCTATCTCATCAGCACAGTCCATGAATCCCTTAGGCTGGCTTACAACAATTCAGATATAAAAGTAGTAAAATACATTCCCTGCACTTAGCTAAACACCATTAAAATGCAAAATAGCCAGTGGTACATTAAATACAGTAGTCCAAGAGCAGCAGTAAAACACATAACAAATTAATCTCCCATTTTCAGCAGTTGATAAAACAGTCAATAACCCTTCAGGCCAGACTCTAAAGTGCACATTGAAGTAAAAGCATTTTTACATGATTTTAAAGTAAGGGTTTAAAAAACAAAAACAAAAGCCAAGCTGACCCAGTGAATGTCTGTGGAGGAAAATCTATAACTGGATGCAGCGTGCTTTTTTTTTTTCCAAGCAGGAATGCAATTCCGGCTGGCTTGGCATCAGGGGGTGTGGCCTAGTATGCAAATGAGTTCCTGCTGGGCTTTTTTGTAGCAAAAGCTATGTGAAGCAAGGGTGCCATCAGGGGGTGTGGCCTAGTATGCAAATGAGTTCCTGCTGGGCTTTTTCTACCAAAAAAAGTCTGTCTGAATGCATCAGCCCCCACCCCCGGCCCAGTCAGCACCATTCTGGGTGAAGAAGTAATCCCAAGCCAGATGTCTTCGGCCTCTTGGAGGACCTCTGTGGGGGACTGCACATGGGATGTAAGGCTCCCACACCTCAGCTGTCTAGAGTGGAACTTCAGCACCTGGAAACAAACTGGGAGCTGGTACAGTTCTGCCCGTGCGCGGGCCCCATGATGCCTCACATTCTCTTCCCTGCTTGCCAGTGGTTGGTCATCTTCAAAAGCAGCTCAAGCAGAGCGCCTACAGTCCAGAGATTAGCAAGGCCTGCTAAATGGTGGCTGGGTCTTGCTCCTGCAGAAGTTTGTGCAGCTCACTTTTCAATTTAAGTTAGTGAGGGAATTTCCAGCTGTGGTTGCCACCTTGACCTCCACAACGGCAAGTTCAGGACATCTGGCCATGCCCAGTGTCTTCCTCTCAGGCCACCTCATCAGGACCCAAAGTCTCCTCCAGAACCTGAACTTCCGCAGCCTGTCTTGGATTTCTAGGGCAGCCGCACAGGAGGGGCGTGTGCATGCTTACCCTTGATGGTGATGATGCCCTTCTCATGTCCACTCTTTGGCTATCTGCCTGGTGGCACTGCCTGTCCAAGGGGGCAACTTTGCTCTGTGCCTGGAACTCAGCATGGCTCTGGGAGGCAAGGGCAGATGCAAGTCATGCCCCTCCTGTCTTCCCCCTCTGCCAATTTGGAACCAGTGGCCGAGGTCATTCAGACCATGAACCAGTCCTATGCCAGGAACAGGGCAGGGGCAATCCAACCCCATTCCAAACAGGGTGGCTGTTGATACCCAGGTCAACTGGACGACCCACCATTAAAATCTCCTCCTATGGCTTGGCTGCAAGTTCATTTGCTTTCACCAAGGACACTACTAACTCCAGACCTTTGTTCAGAACTGCCTCACCGTAGCCTTTCAACAGGGAGGAGCAAGATTGAGGGCCATCATGCAGATCCTTCCTCACCTCCTTTGGAAGAAGTGGATTCTCTTTTTCCAGTTAGGCTTCAGTCAGCCTTGGATTCTTGAAATGGAGGATTCAGTGAAACCCTTCCAAAAAATGGTGCTCCTTATTAGACACACATCCTGACAAGACCTTTCCCTTTTCTTTTGAATCAACTAAAACAATCTGTTTGTTTAAAATAAAAGGCACAGGGGGGATCTTCCATCCAGACTTCCATTGCAACGATTCCTTTATAAGGAGAATTGTTCCCAGTAAAAGATGAGAAGACACCGAATGGTGAGGATTCAGGGCCTAACAAAACAGAGAGAAGTCATATAGCCCTGAGGTCCAAACTACATAAGACAGTTTTTGGGAGCAGAATCTGGTCCCAAGTCTGCAGGGTCAGAGAGAGAAGGGGCCCCAGCATCACATGCTCTGTTCCACCAGCAGCAAGTGGCTCTTGGCCCAACGGATGAGCTACAGGAGAGGAGGCAGGTGGGTCTGCCACTTCAAAGGAGGCCACTGGTGGGGTGGAGCCAGGGGGGCACTGCCCTACCAGAGTCACTGGCTAACTCTACCCAATGTTGGTTTGAAAAATCAAATTTTAATTTGTGACATTAAAATCAAATTTTAATTTGTGACATTAAAATCAAATTTTAATTTGTGACATTAATTTGTGACATTTGCATATGTATTTGATTTTTAAAATCAGTGGTGTCTGGTGGTATTCCAGTTTCACCCTTTCTACTGTACAGCCAAGACTGGCAGATGGTCCAAGACAGCTGTCCTGAACATACCTTTTCAGTGGCTAACTGAAAGAGGGCACAACGGTGTTGACTTAAAAGAGTAATTCCTCAGTGGAACAGGCTTCCGAGGGAGGTGGTGGGCTCTCCTTCCTTGGAGGTTTTTAAACAGAGGCTAGATGGCCATCTGACAGCAATGAAGATCCTGTAAATTTAGGGGGAGGTATATATGAGTTTCCTGCATTGTGCAGGGGGTTGGACTAGATGACCCTAGAGATCCCTTCCAACTCTATGATTCTGTGATATTCTGTATGCAAGACAGGTGTTAATGACAAGAATCTATAAGCTTCAGAATCTTAAAACAGACATTCTAATGCATCTTACATATTTCTGGTGCTGTTAACTGACACGAAAATGCTTGGTTCCTGGGTCTAGAAGTGTATTGATTATGCAGATATCACTTCTTTGCCATCCACATTTTTGAAGCACCCCACAGAAATGCTGTTTTTCAAGAAAAACAATCCAGCGAGGAAGGCTGGCTGCAGTCCTCCTCCTTCTCATGGGCTTCTAGTGGTCTGGTTGTGGCCAAGGGGCTAGAGGGCTGCAGAAGATCTTCATGGGCATGCAGCTCTTCTGTGGGCCCAGGGGCGGGGCTGCTGCGAAAGAGATGCCTGGCGGTCACATGACTTATTCTGCCATCTCAGCCGCTCCCGTTAAGCAACCAGGAGTGGGGGTGGAGATTCTGCAGGGGCTTCTTAGTGGTCCCTGAGCTGAGCTGCCAGCCCCACAGCCTGCAGGGGAGCAAGCAGCTCAAGCGAGGAGGCAGCTACATTCCCAAGGCAGATGTCATTCCCATCACCCACTTTGGGCTTCTGAGTGTGCAAGTGTGCAGTGATGGATTTCCTCTGCTTTGGAACAGGAGTGAATCTATAGATCTCTTTCTGCTTGTAATTTACGAAGAAAATATGGCCTAGATCCCATATTTCTATATAGCTGTGAAATTATAAAATAAGACCTCCATGAAATCTATGACTGATTGACTGACTGATTGATTTATGGCAGTGGGCGGCCGCAGACTTCCGAGTGGCTGAGGACAGAGGGATTTCACCCGCCCATCATTCTGAGGCGGGGCCCGCTCAGCAAGCCCCCTCCCCGAGCCAGGAGAGCAGACTCTATGCCCCAATTCAGGTATTCCGGCTGTCGGATGACCAGTCGTGACTTGTTCTTTTCCTTTCTCTCTGATACTGACTTATTTGTTCTACAATTTATATGCCACCTTCTAGCCAACAGTAGCTCTTCTGGTGGCTAACCAAACATTAACACATTTAAATGTGAAATAATATTTAATGCTTTGTTCATTTTGCATCTGTGAGGCACATTTAAGAGTTCCTTTAAATATTCAGATTGTGAAAGAGATAATTGCCAAAACTAATGTGTGGAATCTCTTGGTGGGGGGTGAATTTTGCACTGAATTTTACCCTTGTGCTGGCTGCTGGGGAAATGCAACACAAAGGGGACTTGATTCTGCTTCGTTTATTCAGTTGTTGTTTTTTAAAAAGAAATTGTTTATTATTTCAGTGCTAGACTACCATGATGAGAAATTTGGCCATGTACAGAAACCTTCATTTTAGCTGGCCGAGAAAATCCTTTAATCACGATTCGTTTTGTAAGCAGCATATGGGCAGTTTTCTGTGCCGAGAGAAAGAGCTGAGTGCAAAGTTTTCTTTGGATAATGACTCCTGAGCCATTCCTGGGATGGCTCCGGCTAGCCCTGCCTCCTCCAGGCCCAGAAGTTCAGCAGGGTCAGCCTGGGATGGGAGACCCCCCTCCAAGGAAGTTCCAGGTGGGCAAGGGCTTGAGGGGAGACCATGGAGCATGTGAAACAGAAGTGGAAGGAAGTTAGAAGAAGAGATTGGATTCTTCACTCCAAGAAAGAATCTACAAGTGGCCTACAGCCTCCTTTCCCTTCCCCTCCCCACAACAGGCTCTCTCTGAGGTAGGTTGGGCTGAGAGAGCTCTGACAGAAACTGCTCTTGAGAGCAACAGCTCTGAGAGAACTTGCAGCTGACTGAAGGTCACTCTTTGTAAAGCCCCCAGGGGGTTGTCCTCAAACTGTCATGTCTAATGTTTTCAGGAGGAGTTAAAGAATAAAGAAGAAGAAGATATTGGATTTATTGGAGACTCCAAAGAGTCTCAGAGCGGCTCACAATCTCCTTTACCTTCCTCCCCCACAACAAACACCCTGTGAGGTGAGTGGAGCTGGAGAGGGCTCTCACAGCAGCTGCCCGTTCAAGGACAATCTCTGCCAGAGCTTTGGTTGACCCAAGGCCATGCTAGCAGGTGCAAGTGGAGGAGTGGAGAATCAAACCCAGTTCTCCCAGATAAGAGTCCGCGCACTTCACCACTACACCAAACTGGCTCTGCAGTTGTTGCCAACCACAACTCACCAATGATGATGGGCTGATGTTGAAGTAGAGATCACTTCCTTTTTCACAGAGTTAGAGGCTGCCAAATATTCCACCTTCTGAGGATCTTCAAAGTGGAAGGAGATCCAAGTGTTCGTCAAGGAGAAACAGCTGACCCCCCCCCCCCCCCAGTCCTAAGCAGAGTTATAACCAGGGTTGTCAGTTTCCTGGTGGGGCCTGGAGATTTCCCAGAATTCCATCTGACTTCCAGACTACAGAGACCAATTGCTCCAGAGAAAATGGCTGCTCTGGTTGGGGGGGGGGGTCCAATGGCATTATACCCTGCTTAGGCCCCTCCCATCGCCAACCCCTCCCTGACCCAGGTTTCAGTTCTTCCCCCTGATCTCCAGAAATTCCCCAACCCAGAGTTGGCAGCCCTAGGCCAGGAGCCCCCCACAGCCCCATCTGGCCAGCCTCTGGCCCATGAGGGAAGGCAGGCAGGAAGGCCTGTTTGGGGGTGGAGGGAGGGGCTTCCCAAGGCCCCCAAAGCCCCCTTGCAGTCAGGAAAGGAGGCCTTGGTTGTTCTGGGATTTGTTTTGTTGGGAGTGGGGGTCTTTGGAATGCTGTCCAAGTGGTAAAGACCTTTTGTTGTTCTGGTGGTTTAGACAGGATTTTGGACCACGGCTTGAGTTAGCCTTCATTGTGATTGCTGGCATTGGGGGTTTTTGGAGAGGCATTGTCTTCTTTATGTTTTAAAGTTGTAGTGCATTATAATCATATTTTGAACTACTTTGAAAAGAGGATATACTATAAAATTGTACATAAAACCCTGGACTGGGAGCTGCATCCATAACTCCGATTGGCTCTCTCGTCTTTGACATCACCAGCCATTTGGTTGGAGAAGGGGGAGGGGAGATTGACTGCAATCTGAAGTGGAGTCACACCCTTGGAAAGGTTCCTGCAACTCGGCTTCAGATTTTCACTGTGAATCTGAGTTCTCTCCCCCCCCCCCCCACTGTGGGGAGAAAAGAAGAGATTTGGGATCAGTGTTGACTAGTTTGGTGGAACAGAAACCCGGACCCTGAAACGGAAGATACTTGCTTCTCTGCCACCAGCAGGCTCCTCCAAAGACGTATGCAGGCCTGCAAGGAGGTTGTGAAGCAGCTCTACCGACAGGGCTCCCATGGATTTAGTGCCAGCCTCTAGCTGGGGCAAGCAAGAGAGGTGCACAATAGGAATTAAGTCACAGCCAGAGGAACAAAACTCTATGAACACGTGGTAGCAAATGCAATGCATAACTAATCCCTGTGTTCCCAGTGTTTTGCTCCTTTGGTTGTAACTTCCAGCTGGTGGCTGGAGGTCTCCTGGAGACAGAGGTCAGTCGCCTGGGAGAAAGGGCTGCTGTGGAAGGTGTGCTGGATGGCATTCTGTCCCATTGAAGTCCCTCCCCAGGACCTGGGGTTTCCTTGCGTGGAAATCAAGAGGCCGACTGTGCCCATGACGTGGCCGATCTGGCTGGGTGTCTTCATGGTACTTCAGCTGGTGCAGGATGTCAGGTGGCCTCTGTGAGTACCCCCCTCCGCCCTCCCAAGGCAGAATTGCCCTGCCAGGAACAAACCAGGGAATGGAAGCCCAGCAATCCTCTCCAGAATTCAGGCAAACTTTTTTCCCTTTCCAAAAAGCAGAATTGTGTATAATGTCAAGAGTGACTGCTTTGGAAGCCCACTAGAAAACCCAATGCAGAATCACACAGGGAACAAGATTAACCAGATAGCTTTTGGTGTCATGGTTAAGTGTGCGGACTCTTATCTGGGAGAACCGGGTTTGATTCCCCACTCCTCCATTTGCAGCTGCTGGAATGGCCTTGGGTCAGCCAGAGCTCTCGCAGAGTTGTCCTTGAAAGGGCAGCTGCTGTGAGAGCTCTCTCAGACCCACCCACCTCACAGGGTGTCTGTTGCGGGGGGAGAAGACAGGAGATTGTAAGCCACTCTGAGTCTCTAACAGGAAGTTCTTCCTAATGTTGAGCCGGGAACTTTTTTGATTTAATTTCAACCCATTGGTTCTGGTTCTCACAGAGCCCTTCTGCTCAAGAGCAGTTTCTGTCAGAGCTCTCTCAGACCCACCTACCTCACAGTGTGTCCATTGTGGGAGGAGGAGGGGAAGGAAATTGTAAGCTGCTCGGAGACTCCTTCAAATAGTGAAGGGTGCAGTATAAATCCAATCTCCTCCTCCTCCTCTTCTTCTTCTTCTCTTGCTTAAGAGCTCTTGGACAGAATGCATTTCTGAAAGCCCCAACATTTTTCTATCAGCTTTTCATCTGAATTAAGGAACCCAAATCATTTCCGAGTGCTTCCCACAACTTTGGTTATTACAGGGCCCCATCTTTGTCCAGAGAAGGTTGGCTTCTTTTTTTCTCCTGGTAAAGAAAGACACATTTTCTGTGCTGTCTGACATTATCGCCTGAGTATTTGATGAGCAACCTTCCTTTTGAAGTTAGTGATTTAATTAAATCTTAAAACTTGCTGGGGGCGAGAGGTGTGGCCAGAGCCACCGGGAAAGCTTGTGTGGGCCCAGGCAGAGAGAGCTCTCTGATACACACGCAAGTCCAGTGAGGAGGGCCTCTGGAGGGGTTTCTCCGCAGCTAAGAGTTTCAAAATGCCAGGTTCAGCTTTCAAAACATCCATGCTGCTGCTTCTTGCTGTGCCAGAGTGGCCTCCTGACCTCCTCCTCCTCCTATGTGGAGTGAGGAGAACAAATCCCCGCGTCACCATTTCCTATGAAGCTTCAGGGCTACGGCCACGCTCCCACCAAGGGGCCCTCCCTGTGCCCAGCTCTGCTGCTGAGAGGTGCACCAGAGGGGGCCACTGAGGAGCCACACTTCAGGAGCTGCCTGCTGCTGGATCCACCGAGGCCACTGTTGTGCACGCAGACCAAGAGCAGCTCTTCCTTCCTTCCTGTCACTTCCTTCCTGATCCTTTCGATGGGACATGAGGCGGGCAGGGGGGCTAGACTGAAGACCTCCTGCATGCCACATGGTGCTCTCCATCCCTGAGCATGGGCAAGAGAGGGTCTCTTACAGCCCTGAGCAGGTGTGACTGCAGCTGCAGAGCACAGGCAGGGAGAGGAGTCAGCAGTCTTGTGGTGGGGCCCTTTGTCATTCCCTTTCCACTGCCAGGGGAAACCAGGCCAGGTGACCAATGCCGGGAGGCAGGGAGAGGCTGTGTGTATGCAGGAGGAAAAGCAGAAGGTCATCATTGTGGCCTTTTTGTGTTCTTGTTTCAGAAGCAGTTGGGGGAAGGAATAAGGCCTTCATCATATTCTGGCTCTCAGGATTGATGTGGGGAGAGTGGACTGCTGTCACTTGCATACAGACGCAGAGTGTTTTTTGTGGCACTGTTCGTAGGGCTGTCTGTTTTAATTGATTTAATCAGTAGGTTAATCTGCTAAAACTTTAATTACAGATTAAAATCCCCCCCATTGGGGGGGAGGTTGATTTCTCCACCCCTGAGCAAGTGGAGCCACCATGAAGCTCTCTGGACCAAACGTTAATGCAAAAAGAAAGATGCTTGCCTTGTTCTTTTAATGTTGAGTGGAAGTTCAGAGTTCAGAGAAAATAGGGCTTCTGTATTCTCCAATAAGAGACCAGTGACCATGACTTGGGAGGACTGAAATTTATAAAAATTGAGTTGATCAACTAATTAATTAAGATCTTTAATTAGTTGGCAGCTGTGCTTTATTCTGTTTTATGTAGAATATGGCTAAAATTAATGAGAACCATTTAATCAAGACCCACTCGGGATGCTCTCAGAGTATGACTAAAAGAGACCAGTGGGGAACTTCCAGTAATGCCACTAACACTTTCAAGCCCTTGGCAAGATATTTTCTGAAATACAGTGTTCTTCTGACTACAGTGGTTAGAAGCATTTGGCTTGCACTAGACTGCAACTGAGTTGCCACTGTGTTGTAAGCCCAGGCCACAGATTGCAAGTCCAGAATACGCATTTACAGACAGTTGCCAGAATTCTGCTTTAAAGTCAGGCCTGAATTCTCTTTCTTGAAAATCAAGATTCTTAATAGTACTAACTTAGAGGGGCTTAAACTTGGATTACCCAGCCACAATTTATTACATCCTTAATTGGTCCTTCTACAGCTGTAAGGAACCAACTGTCTATGATTGCCCAATTCCATTTCCACAGTGGGAACCAGTCTGTCCCAGTTGCTTTACAGATTTTTCAAACAAAGGTTATAAATCAACTTTTATTTGGAATTCCAATCTGAATCATGGCAGTAAATTCAGAAGTGGATTGTATTGTGGCTACTTTTTTTACATGGCATTCTAGGCCTTCCAAATATGATCAGACTTACTACTATTTCTAATGAACTTGGCCTTAACCTTCCTTCAACTATAGCCTGGACGGTTACTATTAAATACTGGCTGAGACTTCATTTCCAGACTTCATTTCCATACTCTGTTATGCAATATCTATTTTCAAATGGTACCAACATGTCTCTATTGGTATCAATTTAGAGTCCCTAGCAAATTGTGAAGAGATCAAACTATTTTGCATTTGGGACATGGAGAGCCAAACTCTTGTAGCAAGAATTCACCTGATTTGTTTTCCACGTTTTTCTGTGTGCTGCCCTCTGCAGGGCAAGGAGTTGCTTACATGTGAAACGGACACGGTTGGGCTTTTATGCTGCTCACTAGATTGAATATTTTCCCATCAGCTGTTCTTTCTGGCAAGATGCCATAATATCACTTTTGAGATCATGTAAATATTGTCTATTGGAACCAGATTCAATTACCCATATTTTACTCGCTTGCCCCATGTTCTGTAAGATTTGCCAGCAATTTCTTAATCCTGTTATTTCTAACTTCTCTGGCTCTCCAGAAAGAATCACCCAGTATTTACTTGCAGATAAATCTGCCAGTTTGACTGCATTCATGGCCGAGTGTTTGGCTATTGGGTCATTATACAGAAAAAGGCAATGAATATCTCATCAATTCTGTTGTTTAAGTACTCTTTCTTGATAATATTGTCTTAATTGCTTCTTAATTGCTTCTTTTATTTAGATCCTGTTTGTCTTTTTTATTATTTTATTATGCCGTTAAAAGTTGAACTTGACATCCTGATGACATAACTCAACCTTGTCTGTCATTCCTGTTCTGTAGGTGAGGACCTACTCACTCTCCTGTGAACTGATAGCAAAGACATCGACCGTTTTCGCACATAGCTTATCTTGCAGTCACAATCCTGTTCCCTCCGCAGCGTCTGTCGGATTTCCCACCATCTGCGCCGGAGTAACAGGAAGTGCCGCGGCACTTTCTGTAACTTCGGCGGTGGGAAATCCAGCCGAATGCTGCAGAGGGAACAGGATTGCGACTGCGAGGTAAGCTGTGTGCGAAAACGGTAATTTTCTGTTCAGATTTCATTCACTGGAAGTCTATCAAAAGATGCCTTGTGAAAGTGGCCATGAAGGGACTGGAGTGCAATCTTTTTTTTCACTCAGCATACCATGGTTTAGTTTCTTTCCAAAACGCTGCCTTTGATGGTTGCTCTGTACTTTTTCCATTCTGGAATTAGTGTACAACTGCTCAGAAAAGGTCTCAGGCAGAATCTTCTGAAAATGAAACTCCATAAACTCCCAGTGGCACAGCACCCAAGTGCAAGTGGTTGTGCCTTCCCGTTGCTCTCTTGTTGCTGGGGATTGGGCTGCCTTCCCCATGCCCGCAAGAGAGGGTCACTGTCACTCTCTCTGCCCTCCAGGGGCCTCTCAGGGTGGACCCTCCTTTCCCTCTAGGTCCCAAAGTATCTAATCTTTATGATTGTAAGAAGCCAACACAAACAAAACACCCATAGAGTCATTCCAATTGATTTATTTGCTTGCTTGCTTTGACTTACTTCTTTTGGGTGCTGCTTTTCTACCCAGTGAGAACTCAAAGCAACTTTGTTACAAGGCTCCTTGTTTTGCAAAGCACAGCCCTGTGAGGTAGGTCAGCCCGGGGGGGCGGGGCTGACAGGCCCAAGGGGTCACCCAGCCAGCTTCCCTGGCAGAGGGGGGATTTGAACCTGGCTCTTGACCAGCACTCTCGCCACGATGGCTTTACACTGGCCTTCTTGGTGTGTGGGCAGAGCCCGTGTGCTGGAAGGATGTGCTGTCAGGAGGATGTGACTGGCAGAGAGAAAGATTGGGGAGACCTTTTATGTCTAATTAAATGGACTGTATGTACTTGATTAAATCCTTCATAGAGATACCACTATGGGAAACAGTCACTTCCTCCTTGTGCTTCAGGCCAGGGCTTGAGTCTCTGATTAGGTGATAGGAAAGGTAGCCACAACAGATGTTCTTAAAAGGCTCAGAGTTTTTGCAGTTTCATCTTGCATGTGTGGGCAGGAGGCTTTGATTGTTGTTGTCTGCCTTGAGATCTCTTCTGCCTTCCTGAAGAGTCCTTCTTCCTTAACTTGCTGGTAACTTGCCAGGGCATCAGCCACAGCCGAGCCCCCTCTGCCCCGCCATCCACATTTCTTTCTTTCTGGCACTTTTGCAAACTAACCTGAAGTAGATTTCCAGAGGGCTGTAGGGCTGTGAGTGGGTTTGCAAGGGGCTTGTTTGAAGTGAGTGGCTTTGGGAAAGACCAGCATCATTTGATGGAGGTGCTTTAAAGGGTGTGATGATTTTGCTCTCTGTCGAACAGCAGCCTTGTGGCTCATGAGCTTCTCTGATGTTCTCGGAGGTTCTCTCCTTCACACCCAGCCTGCTTTGCTTACGGCTGCATCGTTCTTTAGATGAGCTTTTGTCATCCATGCATTACAACCACAGGAAATCAAGAATGAATTATGGATAGGCAAAGCAATGCTTGTCTTGCCTTTCAGACCTCCCCGACTACTCATTAGAAGAAATGATGGGGTGTCATTCCACAGCAATTCCCCCTTTGTTAACTCCTGGCTGGCCGTGTCTTGAAGCATGAGGGTTTCCTCTTCTCCTCTTGAGCTTCCCTGGGGTGCCTGGCATCCTGCTGGCCCACTGAGAGCCAGTTCTGCAAAGGGGGTTGGTGGGTTCAGGCAGGATGCAGGCCATGCAGCAACAAGAGGGTTCCTGTCCTTTGCTGGGCCTGGAGGGACGGCCCTGGAGCATTAACAGGGCTTGGGTTTTCAGAGGATCTCAGAGCAGAGGCCAAGTATCAGTCCATCAACCCGAATGAAAGAATCAGGGCACTGGCTCCTGGAGGCCAGACGGTCATTGGTGCCCAGTGCTTCTGCCTCAGCTCACAGAGGGTGCAAGCAGACCCAAGGGTGGTTTTCCAAAGTAACCTAGGATGCCTTGAAGGTACATTTTGCATCAGTGAATCAAATGCTTTTACATTCCCAAAGATATTAACAGGATCTCTGTCCCAGGCAGGTGTCACCTGGTCAGGAGTCGAAGAGTCTTGGGCCATGGCCTCAATGCCCACGAGGGCTTGAGGGGCTGCTGCTGCTGCCCGTGGGGGGGGGGAGATTCTTGTGGGATCCATCCGTGCATCTCCCAACATCTTGTCTAGGCTGGTTTCAGTGGAGCCTAAAAAGACTCTGCTCTTAACCACATAGAAAACCAGCCTTGGGGTGCCAAATCTCATTTCTTCTAAACCTTGTTTCTGACAATGTCTTTCTTCTCTCTCCCATTTTGGTCTTGCCGTCATCAAGTCCACAACCACTTCCCTGCTGTTAGCTCCACTTGCAGTATTTGGAAAGAAGGCCCACTCTTCTTCATTGATTATTATTGTTATTCTTCTTTGGGTTATTCAGTGAATGCTTTTGTTTAGAGGAATGGCTATGTCTGCGTTTTTTTTTTGCTGCGTTACTATAAACAAAGTAAAGTGCTTCTTTAAGTGCAGGATGGTGCTGTCAGAAAGTTTAAGGACACCCTTTAGACTGAGATGAATCACCAATTGTGCTCTGTCTTTAAGAATACAGGAGCTCCAAGGGGCATTTGACTCACAGGAGCTTTAGCTGTTCTTGCTCCACCCCACACCCTGCCCACCTCTTCTGTCCTGGATCAGAAAGCTGCAGAATCCCGCAGGACTGGTGATCTCCCAAGGAGGGAGTCAGCTGGGAACTGCCGTGCCTCAGGGCAAGTGTGTAGCGCGAGAGCCCTTGTGTGTGTCTCACTTGTGTCCTGCAGGAGGGAGACAAGATGACTGCCTTGGAGTTGGGGGCAGAGCTTGGAGAGGGAGGGGAGGGGAGGGAGCTCTGCAGGGCATCTCCAAAGCAGGGGGAATGTGACTTCTGTAGCCTGGAGAACAGTTGTAATTCCTAAGCCCCAGGCTCCCCTGGGAGGTTGGCAACCCTAGCACTGGATCCAAGCCTATATGAAACATTGGAATTGCCATGGAAAGAGAACGTCTCCCTTCCCCCTTCTATTGCATCGTTATTCCTTGTTAATTAAGGGGAGTTAACTAATAATGCCATCCCTCCCGTGACCTGAGTGTTCAAATACGTATTTTGATCTTATTTTTCCTTTATAAGATAGACTCAAGTAACTAGGGTTCAGAAATGCATTTGGTACAGCTTTTTCTTTTGGAGAGAACTACTTGCTGCACCTTTTAAACATCCAAATCAATTTAATTAAATTTCATTAGAAGCACTGAAGCTGAAACAAACTAATGAATGCAGCCAGAATCCGGTGATATTTATTTCTGCAGAACTTTGGAAATTGTCCCTTGTGGGTTCTGGAAATTAGTTTAACGCTTTTGAAATTGTTGATAAAATAGATCTAAGAAATTTGTTACCAACAGCTTACCTCTAAAAGGAGACCATGCTGGTTTTCTTGGACTGAAGACTTTCCTGGCAGATTTTGAGTGAAATGTGTGAAATGTTGTAGGGGCCTGTCTGACATGCTCACACAGACACACACACACATACACATGCAGAGAGAGAGAGAAGGACTGTGCAATGGGATATTTAAACCCCAGGGGCAATAACATCTGAGAGCCAGTTTGGTGTAGTGGTTAAGTGCACAGACTCTTATCTGGGAGAACTGGGCTTGATTCCCCACTCCTCCACATGCAGCTGCTGGTGTGACCTTGAGACAGTCACAAGTTCTCACAGAGCTGTTCCTCTCAAGAGCAGTTTTTGTCAGAGCTCTCTCAGCCCCACTTACCTCACAGGGGTTGTGGGGAGGGGAACAGAAGGAGATTATAAGCTGCTCTGAGACTCCCTCGGGTAGTGAAAGGTGGGGTATAAATACACTCTCCTCCTCCTATTCTCCTTCTTACTTGGTCTTGCTACTGACGCCAAGTAGCATTTTTTCTTATTGCCAAATGAAATTGCAAAATGACCCAAAGAAGGTTTTATTGTGAGATCTCAGCAAGAGGCAAGATGTGCTACAAAATCAAATTACAGTTGAAAGTTTGTTACAGTTTCTTCTAGAATCATAGAGTTGGAAGGGACCTCCGGGGTCATCTAGTCCAACCCCCTGCACAATGCAGGAAACCCACAAATACCTCCCCCTAAATTCATAGGATCTTCATTGCTGTCAGATGGCCATCTAGCCTCTGCCAATAAACCTCCAAGGAAGGAGAGCTCACCACCTCCTGAGGAAGCCTGTTCCACTGAGGAACCACTCTAATGGTCGGGAAGTTCTTCCTAATGTTGAGATGGAAACTCTTTTCTAATCTTGATAAGAAAGGAAAGGCAAAGAAAAGAGACACAGAGAACTTTCGAGATTAAAGGTCTGTAGTACAGAGAGTAGCTCTGTTGTAACATGTAGGATTCCGCAGCCAAAAAGTGAGGGCCAGACACTGAGATTCCCTGTATTGCCAGCCTCTCTCATACTTTTTGTTTAAAAAAAGAAAACTGCAGCTTCTTAAAATCATCTCATTACAATCAACTATCCTGTATTCTGAGGATGTTCAATACCTACCAAGCAATTGCAGATCCAATCAGAGCACATCAGTTTTAGATCTAGCCAAAGAGCTCCACTTCTTCCTGGTCTAGCCAAAGAGGTCCACACTTAGAATCATAGAGTTGGAAGGGACCTCTAGGGTCATCTAGTCCAACCCCCTGCACAATGCAGGAAACTCACAAATACTTCCCCCTAAATTCACAGGATCTCCATTGCAATCAGATGGCCATCTAGCCTCTGTTTAAAAAGCTCCAAGGAAGGAGAGCCCACCACCTCCCAAGGAGGAAGCCTGTTCCACTGAGGAATTGCTCTAACTGTGAGGAAGTTCTTCCTAATGTTGAGCCGAAAACTCTTTTGATTTAATTTCAACCCATTGGTTCTGGTCCTACCTTCCGTGGCCACAGAAAGCAATTCCGCACCATCCTCTATATGACAGCCCTTCAAGTGGTGATCATATCACCTCTCAGCCGCCTCCTCTCCAGGCTAAACATCCCCAGCTCCTTCAACCTTTCCTCATAGGACTTTGTCTCCAGACCTCTCACCATCTTTATCGCCCTCCTCTGGACCTGTTCCAGCTTGTCTATATCCTTCTTAAAATGTGGTGCCCAAAACTGAACACAATACTCCAGGGGACGTCTTACCAGAGCAGAGTAAAGCGATACCATCACATCACTATACTTCTGTTGATACAGCCCAAAATTGCATTTGCCTTTTTAGCCACCACATCACACTGTTGGCTCATGTTCAGCATATAACCCACTAAGACCCCTAGATCCTTCTCGCACATACTACTGCTAAGACATCCTATAACCATGCATTGGATTTTTCCTACCTAAATTTTCCTACCTAAATTCAGAACTTTACATTTATCCCTGTTAAAACTCATTTTATTGATTTCAGTCAGCCAGAGATAGAATCATAGAGTTGGAAGGGACCTCTAGGGTCATCTAGTCCAACATCCTGCGCAATGCAGGAAACTCACAAACACCTCCCCCTAAATTCACAGCATCTTCATTGCTGTCAGATGGCCATCTAGCCTCTGTTTAAAAACCTCCAAGGAAGGAGAACCCACCACTTCCCGAAAAAGCCTGTTACACTGAGGAATCGCTCTAACGGTCAGGAAGTTCTTCCTAATGTTGAGCTGGAAATTCTTTTGATTTAATTTCAACCCATTGGTTCTGGTCCTACCTTCCGAGGCCATAGAAAACAATTCCACACCATCCTCTATATGACAGTCCTTCAAGTGCTTGAAGATGGTGATCATATCACCTCTCAGCCGGCTCCTCTCCAGGCTAAACATCACCATCTCCTTCAACCTTTCTTCATAGGACTTGGTCTCCAGACCCCTCACCATCTTCGTCGCCCACCTCTGGACCCATTCCAGCTTGCCCAAAACTGAACACAATACTCCAGGGGAGGTCTTAACAGATACCATCACATTATGTGATCGATACCATCACATTATGTGATCTGGACCCTATACAGTTGATACAGCCCAAAATTACATTTGCCTTTTTAGCCACCACGTCACACTGTTGACTCATGTCCAGCATATGATCCACTAAGACCCCTAGATTCTTTTCGCACATACTACTGCTAAGACAAGTCTCCCCCATGGGATTTCTCCTACCTATTGGATTGGATTTTTCCTACCTAAATGCAGAACTTTACATTTCCTACCTATTGGATTGGATTTTTCCTACCTAAATGCAGAACTTTACATTTATCCCTGTGAAAATTCATTTTATTGGTTTTAGCCCAGTTTTCCAGCCTGTCATGGTCATCCTGTGTCCTGCTTCTGTCTTCTTCTGTGTTTGCAACCCCTCCCAATTTAGTATCATCTGCGGTGACTTCCGGGGAAGGAAAATGCCGAGCTGAGCTGTCTCTCGTAACGGGAGCAGACTGAAAGTTTTGTTCGGGGTAGTGGAGGGCAAACCAAAGCCCACTGCCTACCTTTCTCAGTGAGAGAAAGGTCCAAGACTTGCACAGAAACTTTGGAAAGAGATTTACCTTGGCTGAAAAGAAGCCCTGTAGGGGGTTTCTTTGAGGCTTTGAGGAGTCTCGGGAAGTTTGCATAGTCAGCGTCTGCAAGACTTTTCATAGTCATTGATTTGACATAAGCTCGTCAGGATCCTAACCTTCTGGGACCTTTCTAAACAACTAAAGCTTTGGAAGACCAGTGGAACTTGGATAACTGGAGAAAAAGGTACAGAAGCTCTCTTTTCACTCTGGAGCTATTTATAGACTAAAGGGACATATTAAAGGTGGGGAAAAGGAAAAAAAATATAAAGCTTGCAAGCAAAAGAAGGAAATGGTGAAGTTTGGACTGTTTTAATATAAAGGACAGTGTTAAAAACTGTTAAAAACTGAAAAGAGATTATTGTTTAGTCTACTTGCGGTTTTTTAAAAAGAAAACAGCCACGTCGCACTGGAATATACTGGAACGGACCTGCAACGCTTCTGAGCAAGACAGGAAGTGCGTCAAGTATCGTGAGATTTCCATGAGAGTTGATGGTGACAGAGACAGGAAGCAGTAAAGAAAAAAGCCTACTCTATACCATAGAGAAACATCGGCAGCCATTACTGGGAGGTCCAATTTAAAACATTGTTTTTAAAAAGATTTGAGACTTTAAAAATTGACAGAATCAACTGGAAAAAGGGTAAGAAGACAAGAACTATTGACTATATTATTGGTGGGCTTCTGGGGTGATCTTAAAAGGAAAAAAAATTTTTTTAAAGGAGAAAAAATCGCGGCCGCCATTTTGGAATTTTTGAAGATTTTTTTGATAAATATCTCGGCTTTGGAGGCTCAGAAATCAGCGAAATTGGGCTTGCTGGACTGTCAGATTTCAGATTGGTGAGATCAAAAATTTCGTCATTTTTTATAGGGAAAAAAAATCTTAAAAATTTATATCTGGGCCTGGGAAGCTCAGAAGAAAACAGAATAAAGTTTAACTAAGAGAGAAAATTTAGACCTTTTGAACTTGGTAGTCAAACTTGTAATTTGTGAGACGGAAATTTTTGGTTTTTTTATTTTTATCCCTTTGCTCTTTGCTTAAATGTCTGAGCCCAGGCAGCCCCGAACAAGGGCCCTTTCATTAGAAAAAATGCAGGACCAAATGGAGGCTATGGAAGCCAGAATTATGAAAGGAGTTAAGAAAATGATGGAAGAATTGAAGGAAGAACTTGTCACCGTGATTAAAAAAGAAGTGGATGAGCTCAAAAACCAAATTGGGGAAACAGCTAAGAAAGTGCAGGAGGTGGAAGAGAAAGTCAAAATACATGATACCACCTTGCTGAAAGTTCAAGAAAAAGTGACGATCCACGACTGCAAATTAATGGAAAATCAGATACGTTTGAGAGGAGTACCTTGTCACGGCTGGGGCCGGGTCAGGCAAAGTCCAGAGGCAGTCCGAGGTCTGTAGCCAGTAAGCAGGAGGGTCTGAGGCACCAAATCCAAATCAGTGTACAAGTATCGCAGATCCGAGGTCCAGAAGCCGAGGTCAGGGAGTCCAGAAGTCAAAAGCCAAAGTCAGGGAGTCAGGAACCAAAGTCAAGCCGGAGTGGATGCTAGGATGTCAGGGAGATGACTAGTTGCTTCCACAAAGCCTCCTCCCAAAGCCCACAGCTATATAGCCCTCTGCTGGCTGTTGCCCGTTTGGGCTAATTGCTGGCTCAGGGAGGCAGCCAGGATCCTGTCATAACTCAAGCATCCTTGCTCTTAGGAGGGCCAGAATCCTCTCAGAACTCAGGGCTCAGGGAGCGTCTTGCTTGTGAGCGTGCCGCCCTCCTCCGATCCCTGAGGTCCTGCCGGAGGCGGTCACGCACACGAGCCACCCGAGAGGGCGAGGCAGGGGGGCTGGGATCTTCTCCGGCAGGGGCACTGGTGCAGGTGGCAGGGGCACAGTTTCCTCATCAGACTCAACTTCCTCTGCAGGGTCCCCAGCACCCATGACATACCTGAGGAAGAGAATGATGATCTGAAAGGATATATAATAAACATAATTGCAGAATTCTTAGATGAAGACCCTGATAAGACCAAAAGCATGTACGATCACATGTATAGAGTTAACTCGCTTTATGCCAAAAAAAACAACTTACCAAGAGATTTATGACAAAGGAAATGGTGGGAAGGATCATGAAGAAAAATTTTGAAGAGTCATTGAAGAGTAAGAGGTAGCAGAGTGAGAATTATGAAGGAGCTACCTAAACAAGTGATAAACGACAGGAGAACATACAAAAAGTTGACAGAAAAATTGAAAGACAATGGCACAAGGTACAGATGGATAATCCCTGAGGGTTTGAGCTTTGAACTTCAGGGGAAGAGAGTCACAATTACAAATGCCCGAGGGTTGAGGAGATTTTTTGAAGAAAATAAAGAATTTGCACCATGATGGATTACAAATTATTGTCTTGGAATGTTAATGGACTAAATTCACCACAAAAAAGAAGGGCAACTTTTCATTGGATCAAGAAGCAAAATTGTAATATAATTTGTTTGCAAGAAGTTCACATCAGACAAAAGGATTATAAATTTTTATGGAACAAGCAACTGGGAAGGGAATTTTTTTCGTTAGCTGAACAGAAAAAAAGGGGAGTAGTTTTTTGTATCAAACAAGATCTGGGGCCAAAATTGGTGTTTAAAGACAAAGATGGAAGATTTGTAGCAGTGGAAATAACATCAAATGGGGAAAAAACGCTGCTATTGGGACTATATGCACCTAATGGTGCAAAAGATGCTTTTTTAAAAGACATTACACAACAGTTAGATGAGTTGACCTACAATCAAATACTCTTAATGGGAGATTTTAATGGAACAGTTGAGAACTCACTGGATAGATCCGGAGGGGGAAAAAAATGGTGGGAAAGAAGGGAAATTGCCAAAGTCTTTTTTTGAATTAGTTAAACAAGAAAATTTGGAAGACATATGGAGAAAGTTCAATCCTGAAGTGCAGGACTATACTTTTTTTTCTGCAAGACATAAGACTTTTTCTAGAATTGACATGCTGTGGGGAACCAGAGATTTAGGCCTTACAACAAGGAAGATAGAGATTTTACCTAAAATTGGAGCTGACCATAGCCCAATAATGTGGATTACAAAATTGTCCAAAAGACTGAGAAGATGGAGACTGAATGAAGATTTGCTACAGAACAAAGAAACAGTGACTTTCCTAGGAAAAGAAACTAAGGAATTTTTCCAAGTGAATGACAAAGAAGATATTGACTTCCAGACGGTCTGGGATGCTTATAAAGCAGTAATGAGAGGGTTGTTGATTACTCTGAACAATAAAGATAAAAGGAAAAAAGAAAAACAACTATTGGACATTCAAAATGAAATAAAGAAAAAAGAAGGAGAGTTGAGGAAAAGACCAGGGAAAAAGAAAATTCTAAGGGAAATTTCAATATTGCAAACTCAATTAAGACATTTGTTAAATAAAGAAGTGGAATGGAATCTGAAAAGGCTTCAGCAGAAATCGTTTGAAGGAGCAAATAAGACGGGGAAATATTTGGCGTGGCAACTGAAGAAAAAGAGGGAAAATAAAATAATTAGTAGTATTGTGATAGATGAAAGAGACGTAGTTACTCAAGAGGGAATAAAAAGAGAATTTTGTAAGTATTATGCCAAGTTGTTTAAAGGTGCTGAAGTAAAGAGAGAAAAGATAGATGAATATCTACAGAAAATAAAAATTGAGCCCTTAACTGAAAATATGAGAAAAGTTTTGAATGACCCAATTGAAAAGACAGAAATTGAAGCAGCAATCAACGCGATGAAAAATGATAAAGCTCCCGGGCCAGATGGTTATACAGCTAAATACTTTAAAATTTTTAAAGATGAATTAATACCAAAATTACAGAAGCTGATGAATGCAATAAGAACCAAAGGAAAGGTACCAAACACATGGAAAGAAGCTGTTATTTCTTTGATACCCAAAGAAGAAAGAGACGTTACAAATGTGAAAAATTACAGACCAATTTCACTTTTGAACAATGATTATAAAATATTTACAAGAATTCTGGCGGAACGACTTAAGCAATATCTGATAAATTTTATAAAGGAGGATCAAGCTGGTTTTCTTCCCAAAAGACAAATAAGAGACAATATTAGAACTGTTGTAAATATTGTAGAATATTATGAAAGACATCCAGAAAAAGAAGTAGTATTATTCTTTGCGGATGCAGAGAAAGCATTTGATAATTTAAACTGGGACTTTATGTTTGCAGTGATGGAAAAAATGGAGCTTGGAGAAAGTTTTATAAGAATGATAAAGGCAATATATTCTGAACAAAGGGCAAGGTTAACGCAGATCTTACAGACGAAATGAAAATCAGTAAAGGTACTAGACAAGGCTGCCCGCTTTCGCCATTGTTGTTTATAATGACTCTTGAAATTTTATTGATGCAGATTCAAGAAGAAAAAGATCTAGAAGGGTTACAAATAAGGGTTACAAATATACCTACAAATACAGAGCATTTGCTGATGATATAGTTTATAAATGAAAATCCCTTACAAGTTACACCTTTGTTATTAACGAGAATACAAGAGTTTGGGGAGTTGGCGGGACTATATAAATAAAGAAAAATCAAAAATTTTATGTAAGAATATGCAGAAAAATAGACAACAAGAATTACAAAGACTAACGGGTTGTGAAGTTGCCTCTAAGGTAAAATACCTAGGGGTAGAGATAACAATGAAAAATATTGATTTGTTCAGGAACAATTATGAAAAACTATGGCGTAAAATAGAAGATATGCTAAAGTGGAACAAGCTCAACTTGTCATTGTTGGGCAGAATAGCTGCAGTAAAAATGAATATCTTACCAAGGATTATGTATTTTTTTCAAACCATCCCTATTGTGAAAGATGCTAAACAGTTTGATAAATGGCGAAGGAAAATTTCGGAATTTGTGTGGGCCGGGAAGAAACCAAGAATTAAAATGAAAGTCTTGACAGATGCAAGAGAGAGAGGTGGATTCCAATTACCAGATTTGAAACTGTATCATGAAGCAATTTGTTTAGTATGGATGAAAGAATGGATAACGCTGTTAAACAAAAAACTTTTAGTGTTGAAAGGCCATGGAAAAAAATTTGGATGGCATGCATACTTGTATTATGGAAAAAAGAAGATGGACGGTCTTTTCTCTCACCATTATATAAGAAGCAGTCTACTAAATGTGTGGATAAAGTATAAGAAATATGGTGATGAGAGGAGACCTTTGTGGATAGTGCCAGCTGAAGTGATAAAGTTAACGGCTAAAACAGTCAAAGAAAAACAGCTATCATACAACCAGTTACTAAAAATACAAAGTGGGAAAATAGAACTGAAAACTGCAGAAGAACTGAGTTATAAATATGATTGGTTTCAAATGCAACAAATAAAAAGCTTGATGGAGAATGATATCAAAGCTGAAGGAATAAGGAAAGAGCAAACAGAAATGGAAAGAGTTCTGCTTGGAGATAATGAGAAATTAATTTCAAAAGTATACAAATTACTTCTACAATGGTCTACAGAAGATGAAGTAGTGAAATCTCAAATGATAAAATGGGCAATTAATGTAAACAAAGAAATAAAGATGGAATCTTGGGAATATTTGTGGAAAAACTCTATGAAACTTGCAACATGTCATAGTATTAAAGAAAACTGTTTTAAGATGATGTATAGATGGTATATGACTCCAAAAAAATTAGCAAAGATGAACAACAAGATGCCAGATAGGTGTTGGAAATGTAAAAAGCACGAAGGCTCTTTCTACCATATGTGGTGGACTTGTGAAAGGGCTAAAATGTTTGGGCAGATGATTCAGCAAGAGATTTCTAAGATTTTGGGATATGAATTCAACAAAGTGGCAGAGATTTTTCTGCTGGGATTACAAATGGAAAAATTTCCAAAAGAAGATAGAACTTTAATATGGTACTTGCTCTCAGCTGCTAGGACATTGTATGTGCAGCTGTGGAAGCAAGAAAAAATACCAGAGAAATGGGATTGGATTACAAAAGTTATGTCATGGAGTGAAATGGACAAATTAACAAGAAAACTAAGAGACTATGATTTGGAACTTTTTAAGTTGGAGTGGAAGAAATTCAGAAGATACGTAGAAAAAGAGTGGAAAATAAAAGGACATTGGACAATCTTTGATGATTAAGATTTTTAAAATAAGAATATAACTTTTGGGTTTTTTTGTTTTTTCTTAATAGTTAAGGGTACCTTTAATACTTGTTTTTTTTTTTTAAGAAACACTGGCGGAGGTCAAGTAATGGAGGGAGGGGTGGGGGGAAAGTAAGATATGGGGTAGAAAGATCTTTCTTTTACTTTAAGCTTTTATAAGTTGTAGATATAGTTCTGCTACCATATGTTACTAATAAAATTGTTTATACCCAATTTAGTATCATCTGCATATTTAATATTCATCCAAACCATTGAAAAAGACAGGTCCCAGGAGGTCCCAGGAGGCACTCCACTTGTCACTCCTCTCCAAGAGGATGAGGAACCATTCACAAGCCCTCTTTGAGTGTAATCTGTCATCCAGTTACAGATCCACCTAACGGCAACAGGATCCAAACCACATTTTCCCAACTTGTCAACAAGGATAGTATGTGGAACCTTATCAAAAGCCTTTCTGAAATCAAGATAAACAACCTCTACAGCATTCCCCCAATCCAGTAAGGTAGTCACTTTCTCAAAAAAAGAGATCACGTTAGTCTGACATAACTTGTTCTTGAGAAAACCATGCTGGCTTTTATTAATCACATTCATTCTTTCTAAATGTTCCAGGACCGACTGTTTGATGATTTGTTCTAAAACTTTTCCAGGTATAGACGGATCCCCTTTTTGCCCCTTCTTGAAGATGGGGACAACATTCGCCCACCTCCAGTCTTCCGGCACCTCTCCTGTTCTCCAAGAATTTTCAAAATTAATAGCCAGAGGCTCAGGAATTACATCCGCACGCCCTTTTAGAACCCTTGGATGCAATTCATCTGGCCCTAAGGACTTAGTTTCATTTAAAGAAACTAGGTGTTTATGTACGCTGATCCTAGGTTGGAACTTCATACCCTCCTTATATGTTCTATTTTTGCCATGCTGAGCACTGTTCCCCTCAGAAGAGAAGACTGAGGAAAAGTAGGAATTGAGCAGCTTCATTACCTGTTACAATTTCACTTTGTTGCTCTCGCAATGGGCCTACCATGTCCTTGCTCTTTTTCTTACTCTGAACATAAAAAAAGAAACCCTTTTTGTTGTTTGGCCAGCCTAAGCTCATACAGAGCTTTAGCTTTCCTAACTTTTTCTCTACAAGCACTGGTGATTTGTTTATATTCATCCTTGGTTGTAAGGCCCTCCTTCCAATTCCTAAAGGAATCTTTTTTATTTCTCAAGTCTTTAGAGAGCTGTTTATGAAGCCACTTCGGCTTCTTTAGGCTTTTTCCATTTTTTCTTCTCATAGGAATTGTCTGTGATTGCGCTTTCAGAATTTCGCTTTTAAGAAACTCCTACCCCTCCTGAACCCCCTTCCTCCTAAGTATTTCTGACTGTGGGATTTTACCCAGCATAGTTCTAAGTTTATCGAAGTTTGCCTTTCTGAAGTCCAGCCTATAAGTCTGACTACGTATAGCTTTTCCTTTCCCTAAGACTGTAAATTCCAAAATCACATGGTCACTACTGCCCAGGGTGCCCACTATTTCCACTTCTTCAATCAATTCTTCCTTGTTGGTGAGAATTAAATCCAAGATAGCAGATCCCCTTGTTTCCTTCTTCACTTTCTGGAAAAGTCAGCAAGATAAGTCAGGAATCTATTTGACTTTTCATTTTTAGCAGAGTTGGATTTCCAACAGATGTTCAGGTAATTGAAATCTCCCATGATCACTGTATCCTTTCTCTTGGAGAACTTTGCAATCTGCTGTAGAAGTATCTCATCCAAGTCCTCTGCCTGACTCGGTGGTCTATAGCAGACCCCCACAATAATATCACTGTTGTTTCTTACTCCTTTTATTTTTAACCAGAGACTTTCAACTGAGATGGGGGGGAAAGCATCACTCAATGTCTCAATTTCCCCACCTGGACAAATATGGCCCTGTACATTGTGTCATGTGCTTTGATAGGAAGCATTTCACAAGTAGAGACACCATATATCTGAAACCCTTTGAAATATCAAGACAATATGCAAATCTGGAGCCAGCTGAATCTGTTCATGTTTTCTTTCTTCCTCTTAGGGTTGCCAGGTCTGACTCAAGAAATATCTGGGGACTTTGGGGGCAGAGCCAGGAGCAAGTGCTGAGCATCTGGCCTGAGGAGCCAACCTTGTGCTGGTGCTGGGGATTGGGGCACCTTCTTTGGAGGCTCATAGAATTGGACTCCCTGGCCCAATATTTTTGAAACTTCAGGGGTGTTTTGAAGAGAGGGATCAGATGCTATGCTGAAAATTTGGTGCCTCTATCTCAGCCCCTCTGAAGCCTCAGATACCCTCAGATCAACTCTCCATTATACCCTATGGGAATCAGTGTCAAGCAAGCGGATCTCAAAGTATCTAGTCCTTGAGTTGAAACAAAGTATAGGTTTATTGATAATCCATGTGCTTCTATTGAGCCAAGAATTGGAACTGATACAGAGTAATGGCAGAGTGTATACTTAAAGATGGCACATCAAAGATTCTATCAACAAAGCTACAATTACTAAACAGTCCTGTATTCACGTGTGAAAATTCACACAGTACTTTATCTCCCTGCGGTTATACTTCCTGGGTCCAGGCTTGGCCTAGGAAAATGTCCCTGGAGGCTTTATTTCAGGGTTAGTAACAGGTACAGTATGGCAGTTATATTCTGATAAACATAGACAGTTATAAATTCTGATAAACATAGACAGTTATAAAACATTGCTTGACATACTGCCCCCCCTAAGCTCCTGCTCGGGGTTTGTCTGAGTGCAGTAGGTAAAATCTTTTGAGAAGGTGGGGGGCCCTCAGGTTGGAGAATTTTACCCATTCATCACAGCTAGGGGGGAAATATTTCCAACAGACTAAGTTATATAATACCCCCCTCTTCTTCTTGGCATCCAGCACTTCCTGGACTTCATGATGACTTCACTTGAATAGGTTTGGGTTCTGGAGGGCAGGGATGCCAGCTTGTAGCCCCCGGATCTTTCCGAAGAAGACTGCAATGGAAAACAGGGTGAATTTTACTGAATAGCTTAGGCAGTTCTAATTCCACTGTCACTTTATTGATCACCCGTTTTATTTGGAATGTCCCCAAGTACTTGTAGGCTAGTTTTTTGGATGTTTGTGTCAAGCAGACGGATTCAATGACGAGTCGAAGTTGCTACAAAGACTACGTTTGTTGATAGACTGTTACTTTGGCTCAAGCCTTGGCTTGAGAAGAATGAAACCAATACATTGATACTTAAGTTTTAAGGTACACTTCAAAGGGATTCCTACAGGGGGGGGAAGCAGGGGAGCATTCACACATAAGTCAAAAAGCTACATACATTCCTAGGGCGTTATCAGGCATTTGGCCTTGTATCACCCAGATGGCGCTTCCTCCCGCAAGAGGATTCATGGGAAGGTGCTGATTGCTTGGCTCTCAGTAATTAACAGTCATAAAACGAAGAGGGGCCAGGAAAGGATAATAAACTAGCAGCATTTGGTTCAGTGTGGCAGGCCAGGAACCCATCAGTTATTGATCAGAATCCGTCAAGCTTGACAGTTTGTGGCAATGGTAAGTTCTTGGGGGATAAGAATACTGTTTCTCCTACTTTGAATTCCCTCTCCGGGGAGTGCTTTTTTTCAAAGTGTGCTTTGTAATCCTTTTTGGCCATTTCCAGGTTGTCTTGGATCACAGCCCATCCTTTTCCCAACGTCTCCCACCACTGCTGGCATGAAGTAGGGGGTTGGGTCCCACTGTTGCTGGGTAACAAAGGGAAGAGCTTCCCCTCATAGCCATTTACAATTTTAAATGGTGTTGTTTTGGTGGAACTGTGGAGACTGTTGTTGTACCCATATTCAGCAAATGGCAGTAACTCCACCCAGTTAGACTGTTGGTAGTTAATATAGCACCGTAAATATTGTTCTAGAAGGGCGTTCACTCGTTCCGTCTGTCCGTCCATCTGGGGGTGGTAGGCAGAGCTTAGCCCTTGCTCCATGCCTGTCAGCTTGCAAAACTCCCGCCAGAAGTTGACAACAAACTGTGGCCTGTGGTCGCTAATGACCTTGTCCGGGAACGAGTGTACTTTAACAATGTGCTGAAAGAACAAATAAGCCAGCTTCTTTGTAGTGGGCAATTTTTTGCAGGGGATTAAGTGGGCTTGCTTTGAAAAGGTATCACGGTTTGTCCCTGGGTATCACTAGTATCACGGTTTGTCCCTGGGACACCGGTAACTCCACTATGAAGTCCATAGAGACCACTGACCATGGGAGTTCAGCTGTTGGGGTTGGCTGGAGAAGACCTGGTGTCCCCCCACTTTTTTTATTTATTTATTTATTTATTTTTATTTATTTCGGATTTATATCCCGCCCTTCCCACAAGTGGCTCAGGGCGGCTTTTCTTTGCCATTATGCAGACCGGACAGGTAGCCACAAATTCTGAAATGTCCTTTTTCATGTGTGGCCACCAGAACTGCCTGTTGACTAAATGCAGGGTTTTTACGTACCCAAAATGACCGGACAGTTTGTTACAGTGGCAATGCTGTAAAACTTCCCTGCGCAAAGTTTTGGGGACATACAGTTTTTCATCATAATACCAAAACCCTCCTGCCCCTTTTGTAAGTCCTTCTGGTCTCCCTTCACCCTCGCGCTCTGTTTCCTCGATCAGTCTGTTGCCCCCCCCCCCCCGCGGCTCGGGTGCTCTGGGCTTTTTCCCCGATCAGGTGGTCACTGCTATGGTGCTAGGGCGAATGATAGAGTCCACCATCTCCTCCCTTTGGCTCTCATGTTGGGGCAGCCTCGACAGTGCGCCAGCTAAAAAGTTTTTTGACCCGGGAATATGCTCGAGAGTGAAGTCGAACTTTGCAAAGAACCCAGCTCACCGAATCTGCTTCTCGGTCAATTTTCTGTGCCTGGTAAGCGCTTCTAGGTTCTTGTGGTCAGTCCAGATTTCAAACGGCACCCTTGCTCCTTCGAGCCAGGATCGCCATGTTTTCAATGCAAAAGTTACTGCGAACGCTTCATTGTCCCACACTGACCAGTTGCACTGTTCTTGTGAGAATTTTTAGAGATATAGGCGCATGGTCTTAACCTCCTCTCCGAGTCTTTTTGCATTAATATGGCGCCAGAGAGCCAGTGTGGCTTCAGAGCTAGCAGGAGCACCACCAATATGGTATTTGTTCTCAGGCAGCTCCAAGAGAAATGCAGGGAACAGAACAAGGGTCTATATGTGACTTTTGTCGACCTTACTAAAGCTTTTGATACCGTTAGCAGGAACGGCCTGTGGCAAATCTTGGAACGTCTAGGATGTCCCCCAAGGTTCCTCAGTATGGTCATCCAGCTACATGAAGACCAGCGAGGCCAAGTTAGACACTGCAACGATCTCTCGGAGCCCTTCCCAATAGGCACAGGTGTAAAGCAAGGCTGTGTTCTCACGCCAACTCTCTTTACGATCTTCTTTAGCATGATGCTTTAAAGAGCCGCAGTAGATTTAGATGATGACAATGGTGTCTACATCAGCTATCGCACCGATGGCAGCCTGTTCAACCTGAGGCGACTAAAGGCCCACTCCAAGACAATGGAAAAACTTATCCGAGAGCTACTGTTTGCTGATGATGCTGCACTTGTCTCCCACTCGGTATCAGCTCTGCAGCATATGACGTCCTGCTTTGCAGAGGCTGCCAAGCTATTCGGCCTAGAAGTTAGTCTGAAGAAGACAGAAGTTCTCCACCAGCCTGCACCCCAGGAAGATTATCACCCTCCTTGCATCACTGTGGGTGAATCAGTATTGAAGACAGTCCAGTAGTTCAGCTACCTGAGGTGCATCATCTCCTCAGACGCCAAGATCGACAAGGAGATTGACAATAGACTGGCAAAGACAAACCGTGCATTTGGTTGACTGCATAAAAGGGTGTGGAGCAACAAGCATCTGAAAAAAGGCACAAAGATCAATGTTTACAAAGCAGTTGTGATGACAACCCTCATCTACGGCTCCTTGAGCGCTTTCATCAGCGCTGCCTTCGCACATCCGCTGGAGTGACTTTGTGACCAACACTGAAGTCCTCAAGCGGGCGGAGGTTACAAGCATCGAGGCATTGCTGTTGAAGACGCAGCTGCACTGGGCAGGGCATATCTCCAGGATGGAAAACCACCGCCTTCCCAAGATTGCCCTGTATAGTGAACTTTCCACTAGCCATCGAAATAGAGGGGCACCAAAGAAGAGGTACAAGGACTCCTTGAAGAAATCCCTTGGTACCTGTTGCAGTAACCATCACCAGTGGTCTGACCTAGCCTCAGATCGCAAAGCATGGAGGCACACCATCCACCAGGCTGTCTCTTCCTTTGAGAACGCACGCATAGCTGGTCTTGAGGACAAAAGGAGATTGAGGAAGAATTGTACTGCTACAGCACCAACCCCAAATCAGACTTTTCCCTGCAGCCACTGTGGCCAGACCTGCCTGTCCCGCATTGGTCTTGTCAGCCACCAGCGAGCCTGCAGCAGACGTGGACTACTGCACCTTAATTAAATCTTAGTTCGCAAAGTCAAGCCGAGAGGGCGCGTACGGCCATATCGGAAGCGTCACATTGGACCATGAAGGGCTTAAGCTCATCAGGATGAGCCAGCACCAGTTCACTGGTAATTAGGCGTTTGAGTCGCTCAAAGGTTTTTTGACAGGTGGCAGTCCAAACCAACTTTGCCCCCGGTTTTTTCACTTCAGGCCCTTTTCCTTTAGTTTTTAGCAAGTCTGTTAGGGGCAACATCACCTGGGCAAACCCCTGAATGAAGCCCCTGTAAAAATTGGCGAACCCGATAAAAGATTGTAGCTGTCTACGTGTCCTCGGGGGTTCCCAATCTAGTACAGCTTGTATTTTGGCAGGGTCCATCGCCAATCCCTTCCCAGAGACACGAAACCCCAAGTAGTCAAGTTCCAATTTGTGGAATTCACACTTCGACAGTTTGGCATACAGTTTATGTTCATACATCAGTCGACGAATCGGTGCCCACCACAGAAGATGACTGGCCTGGGGATTCCGGTACTCCTGGGGAGGGGAAGGTATGACGGTGGGAGCAGGCAGACTTACAAGCGAAGGAGGCTCGACCACCTTCCAGCCTGAGTCCCATCCCGACGGTGACAGGTAGTGGGACCAGACGAATTTACCCGCCTCCGACACTGGTGTTATGCAACGCCAGGTCCATCAACAATAAGACCGGTGTCCTTCGGGACTTCCTGCTTGAGCAGGACGCGGACCTGGCTTGCGTGACCGAGACCTGGGTGCGAGATGGGGAGACCGTGGCTCTCTCCCAGATGACCCCCCCCCAGGTTGCTCGGTCTTCCACCAGTCCTGGACTAGCGGGCAGGGGGGAGGAGTGGCATTACTCATACGAGAGGCTTACTCCTTTAGGGCTCTCCCGGCCCCGGAGATCTCGGGCATTGAATGTGCCAGCCTGATGTGGGACGTTGGGGAGGAGTTGGCGATTTGGCTGGTGTACCGACCGCCTAACGCACCAGCCGCCACCTTACCATCCCTGGTGGAGGCTGCGGTGGGCTGGGCGTTGGAGTGCCCAAGGTTACTGGTCTTGGGTGACTTCAATGTTCACGCCGACGACGCGGCCTCCGGCCAGGCGATGGATCTCGTGTCATCCATGGCAACACTAGGACTCTCCCAGGTTGTTACAATGCCCACTCATCAGGCGGGACACATGTTAGACCTGGTCTTCGCGGCGGGAGTACAAGTGAACAATATTGTCGGATCACTTTGCCCTCAAGGCTCGTATGGATATGCCACCCCAAACCCATTTAGGCGGAGAGCATATTTTGGCTCGCCCGCGGAGCCTGATGGACCCGGAACGGTTCCTGACGGCCCTGCGGGATACCTGGCCCACTGGCGATTCCCTGGTTGAGTCCTGGAACGATGGACTCTCCAGGGCTATTGAGGAGATCACGCCTAGGCGTCCTCTGCACCCTCGCCTCAAACCGTCTCCCTGGTTCAATCAGGAATTATGGCAATTGAACCGGGACCTCAGATGACTAGAGAGGCTATGGCGGCGTATTCGAGACGAAGTGACCTGAACATCTTATAGAGAGAGTTTGAAGACCTATGAGATGGCAATCAAATCCGCAAAGAAGACATACTTTGCGGCTAAGATTGCGCAACTTCGCGCCCGGCACAATTGTTTGAGATAATTCGAGATCTGACTACCCTGCCCCAGGGCAGACCAAATTCTAGTGAATTGGAGATAGGCTGTGAGGCTTTTGCGAACTGTTTTGCGGACAAGATCGCATCACTCCGCCTCGACCTCCCCGTCAACTTTGAGACAGTTAATGCAACCGAGGCCCCGAGCAGGTCTTCGGATTATATCCTGGACGGTTTCAGCCCCCTCAGCCTGGAGGAAGTCGACAGGATCCTCTCATCTGCCCGCCCAACAACTTGTAAATTGGACCCATGCCCTTCCTGGCTTATTAAATCTTGCCAGGGGGATCTCAGATATCCTGTACGGGATATCATAAACAGATCCCTAACGGAAGGGCTTTTTCCAGCGCCACTTAAAGAGGCTGTGGTCCGTCCCCTCCTAAAAAAACCATCTCTAGACCCGGCCCAATTGGCACACTATAGGCCGGTCTCAAACCTGCCCTTTTTGGGCAAACTTATTGAGAGGACAGTGGCGAGGCAGCTACAGACTTTCCTGGAGGACGCTTCCATCCTTGACCCACTTCAGTCCGGCTTTCGCCCAGGTCACGGGACAGAGACGGTGTGGGTTGCCCTGGTAGATGACCTTCAACGGCATCTGGATCGGGGTGGCTCGGCAGTACTGATGCTGTTGGACCTATTGGCAGCGTTCGATACGGTCGACCATCAGTTGCTGACTTGCTGCCTCGCCGACGCGGGAATTCAGGGGCTGGCCTTGCAGTGACTTTCCTCTTTCCTTGAAGGTCGGGGACAAAGGGTCGCGATTGGGGGGGAACTATCCCAGAGGCGCTCACTTAACTGTGGGGTGTCCCAGGGAGCGGTTCTCTCCCCGATGTTATTTAACATCTATATGCGACCTCTTGCCCAGATTGCCCGAAGGTATGGGCTGGGGTACCACCAGTATGCTGATGACACCCAGCTCTATCTTATGGACGGCCGACCGGTCTGCGCCCCAGATAACCTAGATCGGGCATTACAGGCCGTGGCTGAGTGGCTCAGACTGAGTGGACTGACACTGAATCCTGCGAAGACAGAGGTCCTTTGTTTGGGCCATCGGGGGCCGGGGGGGAAATCCCCCTGCCAGCTTTTGGCGGTGTTCTGCTGAGGCCAGCGGCAGGGTCAAAAGCTTGGGGGTGCTACTGGAGCCATCCCTAAATATGGAGGCTCAGATAGCGACCACTGCCAAGTCCGCGTTTTTTCATCTTAGACGGGCAAGGCAGTTGGCCCCCTTCCTGGACCCCGACGACCTAGCAATGGTGATCCATGCTACGGTCACCAGAGACAGTCCATGTGTGTCCATCGACATATCAGGAGAGTGGCTTGAAATGTCAGAAGGTGGCTGGCTGGCTTTGGGGGGGGGGGGTCAGGAATTTCTGGTCTCTCCAGCAGGGCACCACATCCTCCACTGCATCAAGAAGCCCTGCTGGAGAAGCAGAACTGCTCTTACACGGTCCTGGATCCGGACATGGCCTTTGAACATGCTCAATTTAATTGTATTTTTATTTCATTTATAGTCTGCCTTTCCTCCTGAGGCTCAAGGCAAACCAACTCAGGACTAGGGATTACAGAAATGGAAAACCAATGCAAACAAAAAAAAACTTCCTAAAGCAATGTGACATCCCATAATGCACCACAGCCTTCCACCCTCCAACATGATCTGCTGCATTGGGGGGGGGGGGCTCTGTGATGCGTCTTGGCTTGACCCATTTCAGCTTCATCCTCTTTGTTGAGCTCTTTCCTTCCTGTTTCAACTTTGCCCCCCCCCACCGGTGATTTTGGCCCTTTGATTATCAATCGGATAATCACTTGAAACCTCCCTTTCTGCGCAGTTCCTGCGTCTGTGTTGTTCTCAGCACAATTCAAAGCTTGTTCTCTTGGGGGAAGTGAAGCGAGGTCTCCCAGCCACCACGCAGCCTTGGTTGGTGCTTGCTGTTTTCAGGGAAGAGGACTTCTGTTTGCCGTGCTGGCCAGCGGGAGGGTTCCTTTCCTCTGGGACCCCAGAGATTCACAAAGAGCCATGGCTGCTGCTGCTGCTGCTGCAGGGCTTCTCCTGGGAAGAGGCTCCTTTTCTGTCCTGGTGTCAGCAACTCCCACAGACTTCTGTAGGTTTTGCCCCAGAGCTGTTTCGAGATGAGCATGAAGCAAAAAGAGCTTCTTTCAACTGACTCTGAACTCTTAGGAGCCCTTGCGTGCAATCCTACGTGGAAAGGGGGGGAAATCCTTTGACTTCAATTGACTTCAAAGTGATTGGAATTGTAGTTTGAAAATTCTGATGGTGTTTAAATTTCACTCCTGAAGCCTGTGACTCAAAAACAAGCCCACTGAGTCTCAGTTCTACTGTTTTTGCAGCTTGCGGATTGAGGCCCTTTTAATTTCAGAGAGTCTGTGATTAAAAATATACACCCTGTGATTTATAAAATAGTAAATATTTTACCTCCCTGGTGGAAACAGCTAGAGGCCTGCAAGTTTTAAATGGTTCGAATAGTTCTTAAAAATCCTTTCTCTTTCCAATAAGCTTGAACAAAACTAACAAAGCAGAAGCAAAAGAAACATCCTGAGATCCACAGGGGGATTCTCCACTTTCTTGTATATGTAAATAAAGTAAAAATATAGAAGTATAAGAAAAAAACTCTATATTCACACCAGGTCAGGATGGCAGCAACATGATTATAAACATGAATATAAGCGCTTTCTTACTGATTACTCATAAACTTACGAACATAAATGAGACCAAGAGGTGTGGATGTGTTAGCAGGACAGAGCCAGAGTCCAAGAGCCCCTTTTGTGGCTGCAGGGAAGGAGGGAGGAGTGGCTCACGAAAGCTCCTGCCCTTCTACTAAACACACATCAGAACCAAGACTCGCACAGGAGGATCAAACTGTTCACTGTAACTCAGCATTTTTGATTTAAATACGATTATTGATCCTCAACCACTCAGATTCAGTTCTTCAAGATTTTCATCCCTTTGAAAGGGTGTGAGTTTAACCATCAGATAGGCCTCCTTTTCTGCCCCCTCCCTCCCCATTTATTTCAGGAATATCTTCTGATTTACATTGCCGTGCAAATAGCAAGCGTGCAGCTGTTTTTAAATTCTTTTAAAAGGAGAAAATAGTCTGCCATCTCATTTCGGTTAGTACTGACTGGTTTCTGGTGTAACAAAAGGTGAATGTTTAGGGGCATTTCATATTCCCACACAGGGAATAATCTCTGCTTGTGGCACTGGGGTCTCTGAACTGCCCTTCTGACAGAGCTCAGAATTTTCTTAGCGGCTTCTATACCAAAATACATCAGTTCAGAACAAAATGTAGCACCCTAAAAACTAGTAGGCATTATGGCATAAACTTCCATCAACTAGAGTCCACTTTATTAGACGAAAGGTTTTTCCATCAGGTGCCACAAGGTTCCTTTGGTGGGTTTGCTGAAAGACAGGAACCTCTCTTAAAGCGAATCTGGCCCATTGGGCCACCTGGAGCAGGACTGCCGTTGCCAACATTCTCAGTTTTCTTTTGAGGATCTAAACCTCAAAGAACTATGAGTGATCCTTCAAAATCTAAATATGCCAGGGGGGAAATGAAACAAAAGGAAAGCTTGTGGGATTAGTTTATGTCCCTGGTTATTTGTGTGGCCCTTGGAGTTTCTCTGTCGATGTACGGAGGCCAGAGGGCTGTCTAAGGGACATGTTTCTGTCCGGAAGCCAGCCTGATGGGAGCCCTTTATGAGGCACCTGTTGGCAGTCCGTAAATTAAAGTTATATTGAACTATTAAAGCTGTATGAATGTTGGTTATTTTTGTTCTAAAGAACTGGGCTTCCTTGTCCAAAAATGTTCAAGTAGTTCTGGCATTAAAAGCTCTGAGAGATGTTTACTTTGATAAATATGAATGCCAATGTGTAGCTGTTGGATATTTTCAAATTAGGCTTGTTTTTGAAACCACATGGGAATCTTGACTTTGAGGAAGAGAAGAGAGGAAAGCATTTCAGGAGTTCTCTGTGTGTCTTCTTCCTGCACTTATTCTGACCTTGCCTAATCCTGGTGTGTGTTAAGTGATGTTGAGTCACTTCTGATTTATGGCAGCCCTATAAATTAAGGGCCTCTAAGACAGGGGTGTCAAACTCATTTCTTATGAGGGCCAGAAATATTGGGCCGGGCAATGTGTGTCATAAACTGTAATTCCAGGTAGCAGAGATATAAACTTTGTAGGCAAACACAGTTAAAGATTTTTTTAAAACCTTGAAATAAAACATGTTTAAAACATTAGCACTCATTGGTCTTCTTCTTTGTATCTCTCCTGTATGATTGAGGGAACTGGGCAAAGGAAGCTCTGGCTCTTTCCTTCCTTCCCTAGGGGATGAGGTGGGGGAGGAGCCTCAGCCAATAGAAGGAAGTTGTGCAACTGAGAGAGCCTGGCAAAACAAATTCTCCCGCTTCCTTCCCAAAGGAGGAGCCTCAGCCAATGGAGAAAATAGAGACTTTGCTCTGTAGCTCCCGTGCTATTGAGCAAGTCTGGCAAAGCAAGCTATTATGCAGAAAGCAGCAAGAGAGTGGGAGCAGGAAGCAGATGAGCCAGTTGCTCAGGGGCCTGATGGAAGAAGAAAAAGAAAACTGCAGATTTATATCACACCTTTCTCTCGGAGTGTCAGAGCAGTTTACAATCTCCTTTATCTCCTTTCCTCACAACAAATACCCTGTGAGGTGGGTGCGACTGAGAGAGCTCTCACAGCAGCTGCCCTTTCAAGGACAACTCCTACAAGAGCTATGGCTAACCCAAGGCCATTCCAGCAGCTGCAAATGGGGAATCAAACCCAGTTCTCCCAGATAAGAGTCTGCGTACTTAACCACTGCACCAAACTGCCTCTCTCTCCCAGCCTTCTGGGAGCCCCTTTGACAGCCCCTTTGACACCCCTGCTGTAAAACATCCAATCGTTAACAGCCCCATTCAGGTTTTGCAAGCTGAAAGCCTTGGCTTTCTTGATTAGGTCTTCCTCTTCTCCTGCTGCCTTCAGCTTTCCCCAGTGCTCCCTTCCAGACGCACCCTGTCCTGGTCCCCAAACCTCCCCTCTCCTGTTTATGATTTGCTAATTAAATCAGCATCCCCCAGCACCCAAACAATCTAGAATGGATCAAAGGATTCTTCAACCAAAGAGTGATTAACACATGGGATTCACTGCCACAGGAGGTGGTGGCAGCTACAAGCATATATGGCTTCAAGAGGATAAATATATGGAGCAGAGGTCCATCGTTATTAGCCACAGTGTTTTGTTGGAACTCTCTGTCTGGGGCAGTGATGCTCTGTGTTCTTGGTGCTTGGGGGGCACAGTGGGAGGGCTTCTAGTGTCCTGGCCCCACTGATGGACCTCCTGATGGTGCCTGGGTTTTTTGGCCACTGGGTGACACAGGGCTTCTCTTGTGTTCTTAAAGAAAATCAAGGTATGATTTATCCCAATTACTTCCCATTACACATACTCACAAAACCATTTTTGGCATAACAAGTCCCAGTAATTTATCAGGGGATATTTAAACAAGTCTCCCTGAGCCCTATTTGGCAGAGAAAGGAACAAGATAAAAGTCTAATAAATAATAATAATAGCTTAACTCTCCTGTTGAAATTAATGAGAGCCAAAAACTATTTAGATCATGTGTCCCAAGTTTTTAGCCATAATTCAATGTGTACACATATTGCAATTTAGCAGGAATTTTATTTTTCTATAAATAGTTGTTACATGTAAAAAACTATGAAAGCAGGCACAGAAGAAAGAGGAGGGAACATTAGAGATAAAACATAACATTCATCACATAGAGAAAGTGGTGTACTTTCTGATGGTAACCCATATTTTTATCAATCTGGTAATGACTCTCAGTGCGAGTGGCAGGCTTTTTAACACACACACAACTCCCCTTCCATTGTGCATCAGCAGGGGCAGCAGCGCCCTTTCACTGCAAGCTGATCAACTTATAATAAAGCACTCATAATAGAGACAAACTCAATTGTGTGACTGAACAACAAAACAGAGACAAGGTAGCACTGAGGAATGTGAGGAGAGTGGGAAGCTGGTGGTTCTGTAAGACACCATTTCACACACCTGATCTTGGAGCACATAAAGATATCAGCATAGATCGTACACCTTCGATTGTTCACTTTTTTCAGGGGGGCGGATAATTATTGGAGAGCCCATGTGGTTAGGAGCTGCAGGTTAGGAGAATTTGATTTGATTCTTCATTTCTCCTCATGAAGCCAACTGGGTGACCCTGAGCCAGTCACAATGCTTGCAGAGCTCTCTCAGCCTCACCTGCCTCACAGGTGCCTGTTGTGGGTAGAGGAAGGGAAGATGATGGTAAGCTGCTTTGGGTCAAGGTAGAGAAATGTGGGGTATAAAACTAAGTCTTCTTTTTATTTATTTGTTTATTCAACTTCTAAGCTGCCTCCCGACTCAACATCAGGAAGAACTTCCTGACCGTTAGAACAGTTCCTCAGTGGAACAGGCTTCCTCCTTGGAAGGTGGTGGGCTGTCCTTCCTTGGAGGTTTTGAAACAGAGGCTAAATGGCCATCTGACAGCAATGAAGATCCTGTGAATTTAGGGAGAGGTATTTGTGAGTTTCCTGCATTGTGCAGGGGGTTGGACTAGATGACTCTGGAGGTCCCTTTCAACTCTATGATTCCCCTGTGCACAACATTTCCGATAAATACATGTATAGTGTTTGAACAGCTACATTCACAGATCAACTAAAAACAATAACAGTGCGATAACAATATCAGAATATCAGAATACAGCAACATTCTGTTCCTTGTGTGTGGGTCTCTTGCAGGATGGATGGTCACAATATCACTTTGTAGCCTCATCTTCCACAATAGAGAGGGATCGGCAGAGACCGTACTCGTCATCCCGCACGCCCTCCATCTCTCCGGTGCGCATGTCTCCCAACAATCGCTCAGGTAAGATACATCCAGTCGTTTTGATCTACACAGACTAGCCCCAGAGACTTAGCCCTAGAGGGAAAATGCCAGGACTGAACCTGGAGGCCCCCCTCTGTCAACAGCTGCCCAGCTTCTCCGCTTGGTGTTTCTGCTGCTCTCCAGCAATCCTGATGTGCAGGGTCACTCTTCTTTCTCAAAGAGGCAGCGCAGGGGTTTCATAACCCTGAAGGATCATTTGTTATGAATCATCATGTACACACAGTCAAGTGTAATGACTGAAAAGGGCTACTCTCTTGAACACAAGTGTGCATTTGTGGCTGGGAATCTAAACCCGGGATCTACCTGGATGATGCTCACAGGGGCAAGTGAGCACTTATGAGTATCTTTGGGATTCCCTTTGATGATTCAGCACTCCAGTCATTGACACTCCACACTCATCTCCACACTCATCCTAAGCAACTAGACAAATTAGAACTGTCAGAGGGACTTCTCTGCCTCCCTGTCCTTTTTGATGCCATTGGCTGATCTTCTGTGATGTCAAGGAGGGCTTTTCAAGTAGAGGAGCCGTAACTATTTCTTTCAATTGAGCTGCTCAAATTGGATAGCCAGAGGCACCTTAGCACAGTGCTAAGGAAGACGGAGAGGAAGTTGAATTCTGCTGTTCCACTTAGTCTATACGTCATACTCACAAACCAACAGGTCATAAGCAAATAAACTCGATAGTCCAATAGTGCAGAATAATACAGTTCAGTTATACAGAAAGTAACCAATCAACCAAAAATACTAAGTACAAAGAATAAAATTACCATTGAGAAAAAATGTCATCAAACATAGATACAAATTTTGCCTCAGCAAGAGGTAAATTTTGCCTCAGGTCAGTGTCAGCCCAAAGTTTTGTAACCACTTCTTCTTTGAAAGTGTCCTGTGATCCATTGATCTCTAGTAAGCTAATGCTTATTACAGTCAATAGAGAAATGCCAAGTAATGTCCAGATTCCCTGATTTATAGTCACAAAATTGTTCAGCAAATGTCACCCCCATCTTTAAAAAGGGTTCCAGAGGAGATCCGGAATATTTCAGGCCAGTCAGTCTGACTTCAATACCGGGAAAGTTGGTAGAAACCATTATCAAGGACAGAATGAGTAGACACATTGATGAACACAAATTATTGAGGAAGACTCAGCATGGGTTCTGTAAGGGAAGATCTTGCCTCACTAGCCTGTTACAGTTCTTTGAGGGGGTGAACAAACATGTGGACAAAGGGGACCCAATAGATGTTGTTTATCTTGACTTCCAGAAAGCATTTGATAAAGTTCCTCATCAAAGGCTCCTTAGTAAGCTTGAGAGTCATGAAGTAAAAGGACAAATCCTCTTGTGGATCAAAAACTGGCTAATTAATAGGAAACAGAGAGTGAGTATAAATGGGCAATCTTCACAGTGGAAGATGGTAAGCAGTGGGGTGCCGCAGGGCTCAGTACTGGGTCCCATGCTCTTTAACTTGTTCATAAATGATTTGGAGTTGAGAGTAAGCAGTGAAGTGGCTAAGTTTGCATATGACACTAAATTGTTCAGGGTGGTAAGAAACAGAGAGGATTGTGAGGAACTCCAAAGGGGTCTGTTGAGGCTGGGTGAGTGGGCGTCAACGTGGCAGATGAGGTTCAATGTGGCCAAGTGCAAAGTAATGCACATTGGGGCCAAAAATCCCAGCTACAAATACAAGTTGATGGGGTGTGAACTGGCAGAGACTGACCAAGAGAGCGATCTTGGGGTCATGGTAGATAACTCACTGAAAATGTCAAGACAGTGTGTGCTTGCAATAAAAAAGGCCAACGCCATGCTGGGAATTATTAGGAAGGGAATTGAAAACATATCAGCCAGTATCATAATGCCCCTGTATAAATCGATGGTGCATTCTCATTTGGAATACTATGTACAATTCTGGTCAAAAAGGATATTATAGCATTAGAAAAAGTCCAGAAAAGGGCAGCTAGAACGATTAAAGGGTTGGAACACTTTCCCTATAAAGAAAGGTTGAAACACTTGGAGCTCTTTAGCTTGGAGAAACGTCGACTGCAGGGTGACATGATGGAGGTTTACAAGATTATGCATGAGGTGGAGAAAGTAGAGAAAGAATTACTTTTCTCCCTTTCTCAAAATACAAGAACTTGTGAGCATTCAATGAAATTACTGAGCAGTCTGGTTAGAACGGATAAAAGGAAGTACTTCTTCACCCAAAGGGTGATTAACATGGAATTAACATGGTGGAATTCACTACCACAAGAGGTGATGGCTACAAACATAGCCAGCTTCAAGAGGGGTTTGGATAAAAATATGGAGCAGAGGTCCATCAGTGGCTATTAGCCACAGCATATTATTGGAACTGTCTGGGGCAGTGATGCTTTGTATTCTTGGTGCTTGGGGGAGGGGGCAAAGTGGAAGGGCTTCTAGCCCCACTTGTGAACCTCCTTTCTTTTTTGGCCACTGTCTGACACAGAATGTTGGACTGGATGGGTCATCGGCCTGATCCAACATGGCTTCTCTTATGTTCTTAGGATTCCCTTCTCTCTCCTGTGTGTGTTCACCAGAGGCAGATTTTGTATACACAGATTTGATGGGAGGTTAAAAACCTTGAACCTGTTCCTCTTTTGTAGCAAGTGCCCCAGCCTCACCTCGAGAAATGATTAACTTAAAAGAAAGAAAAACAGACTATGAATCCACTGGGACAAATGCTACTTACCATGGAAGTAAAGGAGAACATACTTCGAGGAAAGACGCAATGACAGGTGAGGCAACAAGTGCATATGTCACACAAAACATGACTGAAAGAACAACAACATGTGGTAAGTTGCTCCCCCTGCCCATGGAATCTACTAACTACAGGCTCTCAACGTTGTAAAAGGTCTTCGTTTCCAATGCGCCTGTGTTCTGTATTGTTTATGCCGTTTGGTCTGGCTCTGCCCTGGCCTCCCACATCCCTTCCATTGGCCATTTCACACCCTGCCATCCATTCTTTTTCTGGATTTAATTAAAATATGTCTGTGTTGGTGTTGCAAGCTATAAGAGGCTGCTGGAGTAGGTAGGAAATTACAATTTCAATCCCTGGAACAAAGTATTTAAGTCAGTAATAAAACTTCATATAGGTTTGCATCTTGTTGGGTTTTGTCATGCATAAGGAAAAATGCTTTCAGAATACTTCTGTTTTCTAAACAGGAAGGTATGAACATGATTGGTTTTGATATTCCTTTCCTGTATTTGCATGCCTACTAATCTTTAACTGGTGCTTTGCGACGAATACTGTCACTCTTGGCATGAATACAGATAACTGGCTGGCCACACATTGGAGCACTACTCCAACCACCTGGACTTTGGTCTCTCCAAGTTATCAGAACTTTGTTTTATCCTTAAGCAGTCTAAATATCCTCTCTTCTCAGTTAGTATATCTTACCTAAGGAAGAGCTCTTCTTTCCTAAATAACACTTTCAGAAGCAGCAGAGTTTCTTTGTTTTGCTGTGAAATTGCACCCAATTTATAGCGACCCTGTAAGGCAAACTTGTTTATTATGAGGGGCAGATCTGACATAAGTGAGACCATGCGTGTCATAAAATGTAATGCCAGGTAGCCTTCCTTCTTTCCTTCCTTCCTCTCTCCCTCCCTCAGGTTTCCCCCCTGAGTACTCAATAAACAGTCCATTCAGTTCAAAAAGGTTCCATTTATTAAGAAGTTCAGGTAAGCTTAGCCTCAGACAAGGTCTGAGTCAGAACTGAGTTACAGTCCTAGATCAAGCAATACTATAGTTTTAGCAAAAGGCATAGCAAGCACCCCCTATTTCCCCCCCATAGCATTTCTCTTCCCACCAGTCCCAAGGTTCTGGTTTCGATTCAATACGTTACCAAGCAATAGCCCTTAGACATAACATCCTGGCCAACTGGCAGGTGTGCAGAAAGCGGGCCTGGAAAGCAGTCAGAGATAACAACAGCAGCACAAGGAGTATGCAGTGTAAAGACAAGTACAGTAGAGCAGAAACCGTTTCATGGCAAGGCCCTTGACAGGAAGTCTATCTGAGTGTTACAGAGATCAAGGAATGAAGGGATCCCTTCTGCCGCGTTTTCTCGACTTCAGCATGTTTGGTTTTCCTTTTTTTTTTTAAGTCTAGGTGAAGCTGACTTCTTGGAAGAAACGTGATAATAGTTAGTGGAGGGAGTTTAAGCTAGAAGACTTTTAAAAAAAAATTATTACAAAAACAAGACAAAATTCAACAACTGCAAGTAGTAAATACATGAACAATCAGTGGGGTAATATTATATAGGCATCAAAGAGGCAACATACTAAATTATATAGCATTAAGAAAAAATAGTCTTAACATACATTTCAAATGTTTCAATAATGAAACCTTATGGTCTACAGACATGATTTAGAAGACATGAAAGTAAACAGGTTGATATGAGGGGTGTTAGTATGATAAAAATGAAATTGGAGAACTGAATGGTGTAGAGGAAATGGG
This sequence comes from Heteronotia binoei, assembly GCF_032191835.1. NCBI lineage: Eukaryota > Metazoa > Chordata > Lepidosauria > Squamata > Gekkonidae > Heteronotia > Heteronotia binoei. The sequence goes on from NC_083229.1 coordinate 138,480,644, forward strand.
TGATATAAAATAATAAGATTCAGAATAGAAAATGACCCTAGGTGGCATGTAAATGTATTAGTTGTATGTGGATTAATTGGAGAAAGTTTTCTATTGTATATTGCGGATTAATGTTATAGTAGATTGATAGAATTATGTGGCAGATAATTTGTATTAATTGTTAATGGGGGGAAAAGGAATGAAGGGATAAAAAAAGGTGTTAAAAGTTTTGTAAAAGAAAGAAGAGCAAGATAGTGTTTCACAATAGTCCAGGCAAAATTGTTTTTTGATAGAACAGGAGACCATCAATAAGGAATTTAGATCCAGAGGTAAGTGAGCACAAATTTTCTTTGGCAAGTACATGCTAACCCACAGGAATCTTATTCACAGAGGGAAAGGTTGTGGTGTCTCATGTTTGCTCTGAAGACTGAAAGTTGCTAGGGCGGACCCTGCCCCACCCCACCTGTGGCCACCTCAGGGGTCCTGCCCCTGTTGCTTGATCCTGTGGTGCTTCACTTTGAAAAGAGTCCTGCCCACAGCCTGACCTCACAGCACTTCATTTGATTCCACATACAAGTGATTCACATGAGATACCTAATAGTGCAACCAGACTAGGATGACAGCAGTTTACATACAGGAAACAGTATGTAGTCTCCTGAGGCAGAGCTCTCAGTCCTGTTCATTTGATAAAAAAACTCCCTCCTGAACCATCCCATTATCCTATAGCTCTGTCATTATACCTATTAAAATGCCCTCGTTGAACCATTCTGTTTTACACAGCTGGCAGAAGGACCAAAGTGTGGGAGCTTTCCTGACATCCACAGAAAGGCTATTGCAAAGTGGGAGCCACAAAAGGAAATATGTGGGGCGGGGGGGGGGGGGGCGTTGTCGCTGATCTTTCCCTTTAGAAGCCTCAAGTTAGTGGTTTTCAGAGAAAATAAGATTGTATTTACAGTTTCAGGTTTCAGAAACTTGAGGAAAGCTCTCTCACACACTTCTTTAAACTATGTAAAACTTGGGAGGGAATTTTTATAAAGCTTTTCAAGACCAGGGTTGTAATCTATGCCAGTGTACGCTATATATTATTGATTTGTTATCATGTTTTCATTTTTAAATTCCATTTTCTGCATTGCTTAACATAGCATGTTTGGGCTTGTTTGTTTGTTTTCATTTTTGTAAGCTTCGCTCTATTGCATTGCTTATTTAGATTTCATATGCTGTTGGATATTCTATACCCTGTAATCTCAAGTAATCTTGAGTCTCAAGTAGAAAGCTAGTAAATAACTAACAAAGTTTAAATAAATGATGGGCTGACCACCAGTGTACTCATTTGCCCCTCCAATAAAAACTTCCTTGCTGTGGGCTATGCCTGGAAAGAAATGGGCAGAAAGACGGCTCCATGGCTGCAAGAAAGGAGAGGAAAGCAGGGAGGAAATCCTGTTAGAATCAGAGAACTGGAAGGGCCCCCCAACCCACCTGTGCAATGCAGGAAACCCACAAATACCTTTTCTTGGCAGACTTTTTACAGGGTGGTTTGCCATTGCCTTCCCCAGCAAGCTGAGTATTCATTTTACCCACCTCAAAAGGATGGAAAGCTGAGTCAACCTTGAGCTGGCTACCCAAACCCAGCTTCAGTATTGCTCTGCTGTTGTTTTTTCAATTGTTTAACTATATACTTGTTTACTTGTTGTTATATTTGAAAATTTGAATAAACTTAAAGAATTGGGGGGGGGGGGGAGAGAGAAAAGAAAACTGGCAGGCCCTGATGTCCAATGGCAGCTGGACTTCCCAGTCCCCAGATGCATCCAGCAGAGCCAAGCTTTGGAGAAAGAATTCCTTCAGCCTATTGGGGGGGGAGGGATTGTTTCTACCTCAAGCCAAATTCCTATTGTATTCTGGAGTAACCATTTTATGCTGGCAGAAACCCTTGTGTTCACAGTACCATGCCATGTAGTACCAAAGCACACAGGCACATGAGGCAGAATGTGCAATTTGGGTAGGTTCATTCCTCAGTTTTTTACATACTAACAACTCACTTCTGCTGTCCCTTCATAATGCTATGCTTTTCCAAGTTGAAACAACAAAACTCTATTTTGAACCTGAGATATTTAAAAAAAACCCATAAACTGTAATAAACATTACAGTGCCCCGTGGCACAAAGTGGTCAGCTGCAGCACTGCAGTCCAAGCTCCACTCATGACCTGAGTTCAATCCCAGTGGAAGCTGGGTTCAGGTAGCCAGCTCCAGGTTGACTCAGCCTTCCATCCTTCCAAGGTCGGTAAAATGAGTACCTAGCTTGCTGGGGGGAAAGTGTAGATGACTGAGGAAGGCAATGGCAAACCACCCCATAAAAAGTCTGCCGTGAAAATGTGATATCACCCTATCGGTCAGTAATGACTCAGTGCTTGCACCTTTAATAAACATTAAAATGAAATTTAGGATGAAAATTCCAACATTGTTTCCAAGACCATATCTCTCCATGATAAGCTAACTGTTCTTTAGTTATCAAGTTAACAAGAAGGGTTTTGTCTCTCCAGAGCATTTTAAAAATGTCTCCCTAGATGAATGCTTCCTGTAAAAAAACCCAAAAACTTGAACTCCTGTGTTATATGAACTGGGAAGAAAGAAAAGGCATCCTGCATGTAAAAACCAGTACTTTGTTCGCCCACGAGTGATTTTTGTGTAAATGGTATTAGTGACCGTGATTCAGGGCTGTGGGGTTGGATTCCTCTCCTGAGAACAGCCACCCCCCCACTAGTCCATGCATCTCCTTCCTGTAAAGGGTTTTGTTATTGTTTTGGAGTAGTCATAGGGGAACAGCCTCCTCTCTTTTTCACCCATGGAAAAACTAGATGGATCCAAACAGTTGTTCCCTAACATGCATTGATGATGTCCTAATAGGAAAAAGCTGTAGAACCACTTCTGTATGCATTCCACACACACACAAACAAACAAAAGGCAACTTGGTAGAAAATCTACCCCAAAGTTCTCTTCAAGGCTGTGCACATTCAACTAAGTGACATTTCCCCAGGTTTTACTTTGGTGAAATTTTCCCTGTTCATACAATAACTTCTTGATTTCTCCCTGCTACGGTGCACAAAGCCAGCCTATTAAGTTGACTGACTTGTTCTTCTTTTCTCCATTCTTTAGCTCAGAATGCAGCAATCTCTACTTTGTATAGGAATTCTTATGGTGCGCCTGCTGAAGATATCAAACACAACCAGGTCAGTGGTCACAGCCCCTTCACTGCTTTTCCTAGTAGAACAGAAGCAAAGTTCTGTGGCTCAGGCCCCACAATAAATCCCCACTGAGGGGGACTTCCTCACCTCCCCCCCCCACACGCACACACATTGCAGCACGTGCCCAAAAGGATCCTTGAAATGCTGCCCCCCAGAGTGGGCCGGAGGGGCTGCCAGCCTTTCCTGATCTTCTCTGTCCTCCTGCCAATAGAGGAAGGAGGGGAGGGCAGTTCTGAAGTGAGGAGGGGCTATGGGGCAGAACATCTGCTGGGCATGCAGAAGGCCCCAGATGCCAGTTGAAAGAAAAACCAACCAAGCAAGTGGTATGAAGCAGGTGATAAAGAAAACCTCTCACCTGCAGCTCCAGGGGCCAGGGAACAGATTCTTCATGATGAGGCCGTTTCCTGTCTCCAGGTGAATCTTCTCCTTTTTTGGCCCCTGTGTGACACTTGAGAGTGCAGGAATGGGTGGGCCATTGACCTGATCCAATGTGGCTTCTCTGATGGTCTTATGACTTGGGGGGTTCACAGCAGGGTTTTTCATGAGGAGAGCTGAGAGGTGAGGAGAGTGGAGGGGAACAGGAGGGTTCCTAGGGGCAGGGCAGGGGGTCCCAGAGGGAACACACATTCAGGCCGCCAGCTCCCTCCTCCTTGCTTTGGGGATGGGGCGGGGACACCCCCTCCATGATGATGCCACACAGAAGTGAAGTCCTTGTGCACCCAAACACCCACATTCCACTTGGAGCGGATTGGAGGAGCCCCAGAAAGCGGGGGGGGGGGCAATCCCCATGGGGATCTGGGGAGTGGCAGCCCTTCACAGACATGCAGGATCTGGAAAAACAGCTAAGGAAGACCACTGGCCAGTGGAAGCATGCAAACTGTCTCTTATTTATTTTATTTTTCAAAATGCTTGCCCACCTTTCTGCCTACAAGGCAGCTAACACAATAAAACATACATAATAATATCCCATCCTAAAAGCAGTTAAAACCAATCAACCAACATATCATTTGAACAATTAAAATAGAACAGAAGCAGCCACTAAAACATTGGGAAGGGAAGAGAGAATCACTGAGGGAACAGCCACTGAATCCTGGTGTCAGATGGCAGAAGAGGGCAGGCGGATTTCCCTGGGGGTGGGAGAGTTTCAGAGGTCTGGTGCAACTACTGGGAAGGCCTTCTTGCAGGTTAAACCCCCCCCCCCACTCCACCAATCTCAGAGAAGGGAGGACACCTAAAGCAGGACCTCTGATGGGGGGTTCCTGAAGGAAGAGGCTGCCCTTCAGATATTATGGGGCCTTAAAGGTCAGCACCAACACCTGGGATTGCAAAGTCTCCCTCCCTCACCAGCACATCTCTAACGTTAGCCTTCTCCGGAATATTGCTCTCAAATCAAAATTATTCCATAAGACATCTCGGGGTCTTTGGCAACAACTCAGCATTCACAAAGAGCCAGTTTGTGCAATTTGGTTTGCTACCTGAATGAGGGAGGGAAGGCAAAGTTCTGGGGGAAACCTCTTAACTCCAGTCGTCATCAGAGGGGTTTGGGGGATTCCTACCTATTCAGGACCTCACTATTTGCTGGCAATGCGTCTTTACCTGAAGCTTGAATACACATCAGAGAACAACCTGAGAAATGGTAGGAAGCATTTTGACACAACCTTTTAATTCAGACTTTGGAACCTGGTTGGAACCTATTATGATTTCAGAACATAAGAACATAAGAGAAGCCATGTTGGATCAGGCCAACGGCCCATCAAGTCCAACACTCTGTGTCACACAGTGGCAAAAAATGTTATATACACACATACACTGTGGCTAATAGCCACTGATGGACCTCTGCTCCATATTTTTATCTAAACCCCTCTTGAAGGTGGCTATACTTGTGGCCGCCACCACCTCCTGTGGCAGTGAATTCCACATGTTAATCACCCTTTGGTGATTTGGCCATATTTTGGCCCAAGCATCTCTTAGTGAAATTAATTCTAGAGGTCTATCAGATGTTTATGCGGTTGCCATGGAACCATTGCATTGGTGCCCTTGGGCTACCTTTGACATCGTCTTGTCTAGGCTTGCCAGCTTTCCGAGGAGGAAGTCCTGGAGATTTGGAGGCCATGGCTGGGCTAGGCGAGAGGAGGCCCCTCAGGGAGGTCTTGTGCCAGGCAGCCCACCCTTCCAAGCAGCCATTTTCTCCAGGGGAACTGCTCTCCATAATCCGGGGATCAGTCGTAATTCTGGGAGACCTCCAGGCCCCACCTGGAGTTTGACAACCCTGGACTCTTTCCTAAGAAGCTGAGGCTCTTCTTCTTCTATTGGTCAGGTTTCAACGCAGCCAGTCCCACAGGAACCCAGTCGGAAGGACTATGAAGCATATCAGCCATTTCAGAATTCCACCAGAAACTATGAGGAGTCCTTCTTTGAAGACCAAGTGCACCACCGCCCACCGCCCAGCGAGTACAATATGCACCTGGGACTGAAGTCCACGGGGAATTATGTCGACTTCTATTCAGCCGCACGACCCTACAGTGAGCTCAATTATGAAACAAGCCACTATCCAGCATCTCCAGATTCCTGGGTTTGAAATTGGGGCAAGATTTCAAGCAAGCAAGAGGCTCCGGGGGACTGTGCATGTGCATGCAAACCACACCAGACATCTTTTTCCCGCCAATTTAGTTTGTTCAAGCCTGTTCCGTAGGAGGGCCCAGGTAACCCATCTGGGGAAATTCAAGATACTGTCGACAGCTAAAAAGAATTGGAAGTTACGGGGGTGGGGGTGGGGGCCACGAGCAAGGAGGGAACTGTATCTATTTCTGTATCTATATAGTCCCGTCTCTCTATATAGAAATATATGGTGGGGGGCAGCTTTACAGTTGACCTTGTATGTGGAATTTAAAAACCACGAGTGCTGTGCACCGAATGCGGCTGAAGGGCGTGGGACAGGAAAGTGCGACAGGAGACGAGGGTCCAGAGTTAAGCACAAGAAAACCGAGGCCATTTACACACCTTGGGGGAGGGGGGACAGCTTCTCACACTTGGTTTACTCTCCTCATCCATTGTGAATTTAGGCTTCCAGTTGCATTTGGGGTTTCCTCTGTACAGCAAGATGTTTCTTGCCTTTTGTTAATGCATTGTTGTAAAGTATTTGATGTACATTACAGATTTAAAAAGAAAAAGCAAGAGAAAAGTGCATTGTGTATATTACACCAATGGCACAGTGTTTCTTCATCTATGGTTCTAAATACTGCTTCAATTTCCAAACTTTGAAATATGTATGAATTCCCAGAGGGGAGGCGAAAGGGTTTTTTTTTCATTTTATTTCTTTTCCCAGTGCATTTTAACAAAAGAAAAAAACCAGACTATTTAGCAGTATTGTTTGTTCTGATATGTGAATTTGTTTGTGGCAACTTAAAAAAAAGACTTTCAGCAGTTTCTGACAATTAACATTCATCATTCCACACTCCTTGTCAACGAAGTGCTTTTTCACTGCCTAAAATTTTAGCTGTAGATATTTGAAATAGATTTTTTTCATTTATACCAGTTTTCTTTATGATGATACAGTGTTAAAAGAAAATAAATTCCAATTGATCTGTCCTTTGGTGGGTCTGTGTCCTCGTGAACCTCCTTTGCTGTCCTCCACAGAGCCTTCATCTGAAGTGGGCGTTCTCAGACCCCAGCCCACAAGCAGGCAGGTTCCTTTGGGTACCAGCAGGTTTGGGGAAGATAGCACAGCCTTCCTCACCTGGCCAGCCAGAATCTCAGCCAAGAGGGTGTTGACTGGGAACACAGCCTGCCTTACTCAGAGACACAACAGGTGGGCCGCTCTGCTCTGCTCTGCTGCCAGCGACAAGCACTGGGGGATCCTGGGGGGGGGGGCTGTTTCTTGAGATTCAAGGACAGAGAAAGTTCCCAGTGCCAGGTGGGGGGGCACTTCTCAAAGAGTGGCTCAGGAGAGGGCCCTGCAAGTCTTTTAAGCCCAGAGACTCAGAGGAAAAGACTGTCAACCTTCTCAATTCAGCCTCAGTTGTCAGGCCCAATGCATGAGCTGACAGGAGGAATCCTGCCAGATCTGCATCCGCACGCCAGAGCAGCCTCTCCCTCGGACTTTTGCTTTCGGGGAGGAATTCTCCCTAACAATAGAACTAATTTCCATGGAACTAGAAATCAGCTTGGGAAAGTCCTAAAACAAATGTTTAGAACAATGAGAAATTTTTGGATGTTCACTTCAGACGTAGGGGAAATAAACCCTCTGCTTCTGGGGAGGGGAGGGGGCCCACCCAAAACTGTGCCTACTATCCAGTGTTGGTGAGCAGCACTTTAAGGGGAACTAACAATTGCAAATTTCATTCTCTATGTCTTTGATCCATGTTAATTTGATTGGATTTGATTTATTTGACTTTTATTCCCCCCTTCCTGTGAGCAGGCTCAGGGCAGGTTACACACAGAGTAGTTATAAAATATAAACCAGTTAAAACTAACAGCAATTAGCCTAAAAGATGGATGGCAATTCTGATCCTTCCACACTGTATTGTGTCCATGGTGTCCTGGTAACCACTTCAGTCACTTCTCAAGAGACTGCAGCCCATACAGTTGACAATAAATGATAATAGCAAAAAGGGACCAGGAGGGGCCAGAACAGGCAGAATAGCCCCATCTTACAGGCCCTGGGAACTGTAAAAGGTCCTGCGGGGCCCTGGTCTCTAGGGGGAGCTCATTCCACCAGGCTGGGGCCAGGTTGGTCCTTGGCCACTCAAGGCCTTAAAGGTTGATACCAACACCTTGAGAAGGGCTCAGAATTGTATTGGTAACCAGTGCAGCTGGTGGAGCACAGGCTGGCCAGGCATCCGCAAGGGCATCCCAGTCAGCATGCATGCCACCACAGTAGCTGCAGTTTCCAGGCCAGATGCAAGGGGAGGTTTGCGTGGATCTTGCGTGGAGTTACAATTGTCAAGCCTGGAAGTGACCCTTGCTTTGCAAATAAAGTCCACATAAGCTATCTGCCAGTTCACACATACTGTCCCACAGCAGGGGACCAGGAAGGGCCCTCTACTGGCTGCCACCACTCTGGTAAGTCTGCATGGGAGGGCCCAGAGCCCCCACCCAACCCCTGTATCTTCCCTATTTGATTGAGGACAGTGACAGTTGGTGCCTCTTACCAACCCATTCTCCCTCCAGAAGTGTTCCTCACCCCCCTACCCCTGTATACGCTCAATGGTCTGACGAAAATGAACATAAACTAGCAGAATGCCATCAAAAATGAAACTTTTATTGTTTAAATTTTTGATCATTTTATCTGTTGTTCATTGCCCAGAGCCTGGTCATAGCCAGGATGGGATCATTAATTCAATCCAATTCATTATCATCATCATCTGCAAGTGGGAATTCCCTGGTTCTTTCATTTTCAGTTTTGCCAAATTAAACTTCCTTCAATAATTCAACTGATCCTGAACACTTATTAGAGGGTTCTGATACTAACTCCAAAGGATTAACACCACAAATCTACAAATTACTACTGCACAGGATTGCTAACAAACAGATAACCTCTCAATATCCCTGGGACAGAGACTGCTCGAGGGTTTTCACTGCTGAACAAGGGTCTACAATCTGGAGCTCAACCTTAGCTACCTCGGCTTCAAGTCACATGAAACTACAATACTTTAAAATCCTAATCAGGTGGTACCTTCACTCCAAGAAACTTGCTTTTATATCCCCCACATCATCTTCACACAGTTGGAAAGGGTGTCCTGGTGGTGGGACGGTCCTCCCAAGTAGGACGAGGCTCCTCCGGAACAGGGTCAGTCCTCCAATCCATTCAAGGTGGAGGAGTGTCTATTCCCTGTTGGATCTCCAGTCTTACTAGGCCTGTTAAGGCAACAGGACATCTTCTGTGCTGCAGAGCACAACGATCCAAGCTGGAAAAGAGAAACCCAAATACTCTGCCCCAGCATTAGGCCGAGGAATCAGCCACTGGTGTCAGGCTTTGCACTGACAAGAGCAGAGCCACAGCAGCTGGAGTGGGACTTTCCTTCCCCTGTCCCCTTTCAGGGGGGGAAGCAGTTGAGTCCCAGACAGTCCCACGCGGCATCAGGGAGGTGCTGGCAGATGACCAAGTGGCTGGAGGGAGAAGTTGATAACAGGAGGGATCGCACTGGTAGGGAAAGAACCCCCCTGGGGAGCTTGGCTGTTCAGTTTTACACCTTTGGGCAGAGGATCAGGGAGAATGAGAGCCCCACCCTCCTGATTTAAGAGCCCAGGTAAATGGTCTGTAGTCCCAGAGGACCTCTCTTGGCTGGATAAGGTGAGAGCACTGAGACACCCGTTGTGAGGGACAACATAAGAGTCAGCCTTTTTAGTTGCAAACATCATTAGACTGGCTCCTTGCTTTCCCTTTTGATTTCAGTTTGCCCAGGGCTCCTGAGATGGCCGACAGACAGGGAACTAATAGCAAGGAAAACTTTCCAGGGAACTAATAGCAAGGGAAACTATTGCCTCTAGTTCTACCTCTGTGCAAGACTCTAGGGAACCAGATCTCTCTGGGGAGGATGCCAAGTCCAACTTACTGCAGTGGCTTAAAGGCAAACTGATACAAGAACTGGGAGGCACAGCCCTCCAGCCCAAGAACCCCAAGGCACACACACAAGAGAGGGCCAGTCAAAGTGATAGGAAGACAGAAGGCTCTAATCTCTCCTTGGTTGCTTCTGACCCCAAGAAAATGAGAGCAAATCTTGGACTACCTGATTGACAGTTCTCTGGAGGAAGAGGCGTGACTCCTCTAATCAAGAGTTAGAGAAAGAAGAAGGGGAGGAGGAAACTGCTCCAGTGGTGCAGTCCAGATTAGGCTCCATGGAATATTATGCCAAACTGGTGCCAAGGGTGCTTAGGGAACTTTAATTTACTCTCACTTCTAAGGAAAAAAAGGAGTTGGACCCTGACCTCCCTGCGGTTCAGGAAAAATGATACCCCAAAAGGGAGTTCCTCAAACAGATTCCTCTGCCTGCTTCCTTTTCCAGCATTGTTAAAGCTGAGTGGGAGCGCTCTGCAAAACCAAAAGCAAGCGCTTCTCTGTTTGCAAAATTATATGGCTTGATCCCAAAAGCCACTAAGTGGCTGAAGCTTCCAGTGGTAGATGACCCAGTTAACAGCTAGTCTGGTGTTATCTATGGATGCAGATGGCCTGTGCAGGAAAGCCTGCGACCGCAGGGTGGAGCAAGCTTTAAGGAAGTACTTTGAGGGCTCTGCTTGGACGATACAGGCATCTACCACAGGATCGCTGTATTCCTGGCGCTCCAGATTGACATCAGCAGACAGTGAGGCACCAAATAAGTTCAAAGATGAACTAAAAAAAATTGCCTTGTTCCTGTTTATAGGTTCAGAACTTGTCCTATCCGCTCTTTGCAAGGCCCTCTTCGAACCTATATGTAGCCTCAAGCTATTGGCACTCAATCCCATCTGGCCAAGTCAGGGTTGGTTTCAAGACCTAATGAGACTCTCAAAGGTGGCACCATGGCATCTGCCAGTAAATGGAAATCTCCTGCGGCAGGGCACCACATGTCATCCTCAACCAGAAATGCTCAAACTATCTGATTGAGGTTGGGGCAACTAGAAAGTTTGGGTTATGCACAGAATGTTGTTAACACTATGTTGGCTTCTAGAAAACGTTCCACTAACAGGGTGTATAGTAACACCTGGAAAGTGTTTACTGGGTGGTGCATGGATTGGGGTTGGGACCTTCTAAAGGTTTCAGTCTGTTGTATCCTGTTATTCTTATAGGAAGGGCTGCAACAGAAGGCAGCAGCAATTTCCACTTACAGGAGGCTAAGAAAGGGGGGGGGTCACTAACCACACAACCACATGTTAGACGTTTTCTGAGAGGGTCTTCATTGTTTATAGGTTCGGAACTTGTCCTATCCGCTCTTTGCAAGGCCCTCTTCGAAACCACATGTAGCCTCAAGATATGGGCACTCAAGTCTTGGTGGGGATAAGCTATTGGCACTCAAGTCTTGGTAGGGATAAGCTATTGGCACTCAAGACTTGGTGGGAATAACATCACTGCAGAGAATGTCAAAGACCTTATCTGTGGACAAGGAGTTGTGTATTTTCCATTCAGACAGAGTGGTATTAAGGCCTTTCATTCCCAAGGTTAATTCGGCCTTTCACAGAGAACAAAAAATTGTGTTCCCCTCCTGTTGTCCTAATCCCCAACATGAGAAGGAAAAGGAGTGGCATTGTTTAGATGTTTGACAGGCATTAAGTTTCTATAATGACAGTAGCAAATCTTTTTGAGTATTGGATTCTCTGTTTCCATCCTTTAATTTCTCTTCATTGGGACACACAATATCCTCTACCATGTTGAGAAGATGATTGAGGGAATGTATTTCAGAGGCCTACCTGGCTTAAAGACTGGATCCACGGGGAGGAATCCCATTCCCTAACTCATTCCCCCATCTGTAAAGAAGATTTGTAAAGCTGCCACCCGGAAGTCAGTACAAACGTTCACAAGGCATTAAAAGGTAGACAGGTGGGCTTCATCAGAAGCAGCATTTGGCCATAGAGTGCTACAACAGGCAGTTGGCTAGAAAGTGGTTCCCGCCCTGGAGGGAACAAATTGCTTTTGTATGTCCCACTTGTGAGGACCGTCCCACTACCAGGAACCACTGGAGAATGGAAGATTGTAAGCACTTACCATGAAGTGGGATGGTCCAGCCCACCCTACTGATTGATCTAATTGCTTATTTGAGGTTATGTGTTAACTGGAATTTCTATCTTGAATGTTGAAAATTCAGAAATGTCAGTTGTATCTTGTTTTTTAAAGGGTGTTCTGAGTGGTGACGCAGAGGTGTATTTTAATAAATCATTGTTTATCACTTTGTGGTTTTGGAGACTGTTGGTTCTTATATGGCTAGAGTTTCCCACTTAGGGACAATATTAGGGGGAGTATGGCTTGGTTACAACAGGGAATAGACCACTCCCCCACCATGGATTGATTGGCGGACCAACTCTGTTTTGGAGGAGGAGCCTATTCCCACTAGTGATGACCATCTCATTCCAGAACCCCCAAGAAGGAAACTTCAAGGTAAATGTTTACAATCTTCTGTTTTTGCTCACTGCTGGTGGCAATATCCTCACATTGAGTTCTTTTGGAGAAGAGCACTTGAACATATCAATCTCATATCAGGCTATAATATTTCTTTCACCTGAGCTTATTTTTCTGAACTACGGGCAAGACATATGGACTCCTAACCTCGACATTATCTGATCAACAGCTTGTTTGTTGTTGCTTAGTCGCACAGAAGTCCGACTCTTTGCGACCCCATGGACAAAGTCACACCAGGCCCTCCCGTCTTCCATCATCCTCCAAAGTCTGCTCAAATTCATGTTTGTTGTCAAATTCGTTTGTTGTCCAATTCATGTTTGTTGTCCAATTCATGTTTGTTGTCAAATTCAGTAACGCTGTCCAGCCATCTCATCTTTTGTCATCCCCTTCTTCTTTTGCCTTCTGGCTTTCCCAGCATCAGGATCGTCTCCAGTGAGTGCTCCCTTCTCATTTGGTGGCCAGAGTATTTGAGCTTCAGCTTCAGCATCTGACCTTCCAGTGAACAGTCTGGGTTGATTTCCCTTAGGACTGACTGATTTGATCTTGCAGTCCATGGGACTCTCAAGATTCTTCACTCTATCAACTCTAGTTCCTTAAACCTATTCTTCATCTCCACTGTAAATTCATAAGGGATGTGATTAAGGTCAAACCTGAATGGCCTAATGGCTTCCCAGTTTTCTTCAGTTTAAGCCTGAATTTTGCAATGAGTAGCTCATGATCTGAGAAGCTCCAGGTCTTCTTTCTGCTGACTGTAAGGAGCTTCTCCATCTTTGATTGCAGAGTATATAATCAGGCTGATTTCTGTATTGCTCCAGGTCTTCTTTCTGCTGACTGTAAGGAGCTTCTCCATCTTTGATTGCAGAGTATATAATCAGGCTGATTTCTGTATTGCCCATCAGGTGATGTCCATGCCTTTTAGGTTGTTGGAAGAGGTGTATTTTAATAAATCATTGTTTATCAACTCTAGTTCCTTAAACCTATTCTTCATCTCCACTGTAAATTCATAAGGGATGTGATTAAGGTCAAACCTGAATGGCCTAATGGCTTCCCAGTTTTCTTCAGTTTAAGCCTGAATTTTGCAATGAGTAGCTCATGATCTGAGAAGCTCCAGGTCTTCTTTCTGCTGACTGTAAGGAGCTTCTCCATCTTTGATTGCAGAGTATATAATCAGGCTGATTTCTGTATTGCCCATCAGGTGATGTCCATGCCTTTTAGGTTGTTGGAAGAGGGTGTTCGCTATGACCAGTTTGTTCTCTTGACAAAACTCTATTAGCCTTTGCCCGACTTCATTTTGTTCTCCAAGGCCAAGTGATCCATTGAGTTAAATTCACCCTTTCCCATCCATTTTAGTTCACTGATTCCCAAGATGTCAATGTTTGGTTTTGCCATCTCTTGTTTGACTACATCCAGCTTACCTTGATTCATAGATCTTACATTCCACGTTCCAAAGTATTGTTCTTTGCAGCATCGGACTTTCCTTTCACCATCCGACCCATCCACAACTGAGCGTCCTTTCGGCTTTGGGCCATCCACTTCACTCTTTCTGTGGTTACTTGGACTTGTCCTCCACTCTTCCCCAGTAGTATATTGGGCATCTTCTGACCTGAGGGGCTCATCTTCCAGAGCCATATCTTTTAGCCTTTTGTTACTGTCCATGGGGTTTTCTTGGCAAGGATACTGGAGTGGTTTGCCATTTCCTTCTCCAGTGGATCACATTTTGTCTGGGTTCTCAGCTGTGGCCTGTCCATCTTGGGTGACCCTGCATGGCATAGCCCACAGCCTTATTGAACTGCGCAAGCCCTCTCGCCACATCAAGGCAGCAATCCATGAGAGGGCAACAGCTTGTTAATAGTGGCAAATACCACTATTGCATCACTCTGGAAATCTGACATCGCTCCATCAATATCTCTCTGGTTTGAAAAAGTATGGGATCAACTCATTATTGAGAAAATCACAGATTGACTCTATCCAAAATATATCCCAGAACTACTTCTTTTTCTGAAAAATGGTTTTCATTTTTATTTATTTTTATTTTATTCGATTTTTAGCATGCCCTTCCCACAGAACAGGCTCAGGGCGTGGTACATCATAAAAGACAACAGTTGAAAGCCAGTTAAGATATACAAAAACTAAAATTACAGAGCAGACTAAAATGGCAAATTCTGCCTGACAAACATGGTCCAGCATAATACACTACATTTTACATTTACATTTTAGCAATCAACATGACTTACCAATAACTTATCTTTCTATAATTCTCTACTCATCAACCTTCTTCTGATTTTCTTGCATTTTGTCCTCTTTATATTTTTTCCTAGGCTTGGGATGGTGCAAGGCTGTATGCCTTCTTCATCTGTAGGTTATGAACGCTGGCAAGAATTATAAAACTCATACCACTTTGCTTGCTACATAGCAGTTCTTCACAGGAAGTTGTATTTGTATAGCGTATTATTTTGCTTAGATCAACTGGCTACTATTATGCACAGATATACTATACTTATGTTCCATATGTACTGTATGTTCTTTTCATGATTTTAAATGTTTGGAAATGCTTTCCATCATAAATAAACTTAAAAAACATAAAAAAAAATTGGCAAAGCTGAGAAACAACTGGAGCTGCCGTCTGATCTTAGGGGGTTCCCAGCTTCACATTCCAAACCTTTCATTGGATCCATCCTCAGTCCCTCATGGGACTTTGAGGAATTTGCACTTAGCTTAGCATGCAGTAGATTTTTGTACAGTTTTCAACACCTCCCTCACCAGCTTTACATGCATGTCACTGGAGAAAATAAGGATGTTGTCAAGGTAAACAACCGCCCCTTTGTATAGGAATTTGTACAGGACCTTGTTGATCAATTCAAGAAAGCTCCTGGGGCCCCTTGGAGATCAAGCAGCATCACCAGGTATTCCAACTGCCCTAACAGGGCATTGAAGGCTGTTTTCCATTCATCCCCTTCCTTAATACAGACTCAGAAATATCATCTCTTAAGTCTGGTTTGGTAAAGATTTCTCCCTTTGCAAACTCCCCAGTAGGACTTTGAGCAATGGAAGAGGGTAGGCATTGGATGTCGAGACCAGAACAAGACCAGAACAAGGCATATAGCCATATAAAACCTCTGGCCAGGTTCTTGTCTATAAACTTGTGTAGCTCAGCTAATTCAGGTGGAATCATAGAGTACATCTTGCCTTGTGGGAGGACTTCCCCAGGGGTTAGTTCAGCTGCACAGTCAGTGGCCTGGTGTGGACAACCTCCTATGCTCCAGGGGGGTCTCCTCCTCCCCCTATGCTAAGCAAGCTATTGCTGGTGTTGGAGGGGGTGTAGGGATTCTACTGGTGTCCTGAGCACCGGTCATCTAGGAAGGTTAACTGTCCCTCACTCCATTGTATGTAGGAGTCATGATCCATCGGACCCCCAGCATTGGGAATCTGGTGTAGGGCTAAATACAAAAGTCCTCTCTCAGTGACACCCCATCCCCATGGGTATTAACTCCATTTTGTGAGAACTCTGGACCCCCTTCATAAGGTCGATTTGCTTGAACCTTATCATCTCTTTGAGTTCAACTAGCCCCAGCCCAAGCCTGGTAATGAGGATGGGGTTAATCAAGTCCCTATTCTACCCCAAATCCAATAGTGCTTGAACTATAGTGTGGGTTCACTAAGGTAACAGGGATTAAACACAAAGTTCCTTTGACTCACTTATCTTGTGGACCTGCCAGCCAGCCCTCTCCACCTGACAAATTTCCAGACTCCAAACTCTCAGGATTGCTCTGCAGCCCTGCCATCATTGTCAGCGAAGGGGCATTGAAATTTCAAGAAGGAACAGACTTGTCTTTGTTCAAAACTAAGTTTCCATTTATTGATTACAGCAATGCTATTCTCTACGCAGGTTCATTGATACTAATAGCGAAATGGGTACAAACATAGGCATTTATGGACGCACATCAAAGCATAAGGGTTTTAAATCACTTCTCATAATAAAGCTGGGGCCTTCCGCTGAAAGTAACCAGTTCACATATCTGTTATCTCCCACATGCACAGCCTGTCTCTCCTCCCCTGCTGTGGCCTTGCTCGGCTCCGGCAGGCGCCTGAGAACTAGCTAGATGTTTTGCACTTCAAAGACCTTTGGCACCTTAGTTACCCCTCCTGTCCACTTTTCACATTCTCTTGTGACACTGGTGTTAGTAAAGCAAGGAGTTGTAGGGTTAGCAGTAAATAAACATTTCAAATAATAAAGCAAACTTCAAGGCATACTGTAAGCCGCCCTGAGTCCGCTTGCGGAGAGGGCGGGATATAAATGCAAAGTAATAAATAAATAAATAAATACAAGCTGACATACTGCCCCTCTTAAGCTCTTGCTCGAGGCTTGTCTGGGTGCAGTAGGTAAAATTGCTTTAGCAACTGAGGGGCGTTTAGGTCAGAGGATTTCACCCACTCGTCACAGCTAGGCAGGAAATGGCGCCAGCAGACTAAGTAATGCAAACCCCCCCTTTGCAGCTTAGAATCCAGAATCTGCTTCACTTTGTGATGTTTCTGGCCCTTCACCAGAATAGGTTCCGGTTCGGGGCTCCGAGGATTCCACTTCGACCCACCCGGATCACGACGGATAAGACTGCAATGGAAAACAGGGTGTATTTTACTGAACAGCTTGGGTAGGTCCAATTCTACAGTCACTTTATTGATCACTCTCTTTATTCTAAATGGCCCCAAAAACAGGTAGGCAAGCTTCTGGGAGGTCTGTGGCAGTGGCAGATTCTTGGTAGAGAGGAAGACTGTCTCCCCCACTTTGAAGTCCACCCTGGGCTGTGTTTTTTGTCAAATTGAGCTTTGTAGTCCTTTTTCGCCTCATCCAGGTTTTCCTGGATCACCTTCCAGGATTTCTGTAGGTTTCCCCACCATTGGTGACATTTGGGGGACAGGGGTGGATTGTCCCCCCCCGGGAGGGAGGGGAAGGGCTTTCCCTCATAGCCGTTTACGGCCTGGAACGGGGAGACTTTTATTGAGCTGTGGAGACTATTGTTGTAGCCATACTCGGCAAAGGGTAGAAGGTCTACCCAGTTGGATTGTTGAAAGTTTATATAGCAGTGCAGATACTGCTCCAGAAGCCCATTCACCCTCTTGCTTTGACCGTCCGTTTGGGGGTGATAGGCGGAGCTTAGCCCCTGTTCCATGCCAGTCAATTTGCAGAACTCCCACCAGAAATTGGCAACGAATTGTGGCCCGCAGTCACTAATGACCTTGTCGGGGAACGAGTGGGCCCGGAACACGTGAAGGAACATAAGAACATAAGAGAAGCCATGTTGGATCAGGCCAACGGCCCATCAAGTCCAACACTCTGTGTCACACAGTGGCAAAAATTTTTATATACACACATACACTGTGGCTAATAGCCACTGATGGACCTGTGCTCCATATTTTTATCTAAACCCCTCTTGAAGGTGGCTATACTTGTGGCCGCCACCACCTCCTGTGGCAGTGAATTCCACATGTTAATCACCCTTTGGGAGAAGAAGTACTTCCTTTTATCTGTTTTAACCTTTCTGCTCAGCAATTTCATCGAATGCCCACGAGTTCTTGTATTGTGAGAAAGGGAGAAAAGGACTTCTTTCTCTACTTTCTCCATCCCATGCATTATCTTGTAAACCTCTATCATGTCACCCCGCAGTCGACGTTTCTCCAAGCTAAAGAGCCCCAAGCGTTTCAACCTTTCTTCATAGGGAAAGTGCTCCAGCCCTTTAATCATTCTAGTTGCCCTTCTCTGGACTTTCTCCAATGCTATAATATCCTTTTTGAGGTGCGGCGACCAGAACTGCACACAGTACTCCAAATGAGACCGCACCATCGATTTATACAGGGGCATTATGATACTGGCTGATTTATTTTCAATTCCCTTCCTAATAATTCCCAGCATGGCATTGGCCTTTTTTATTGCAGACGCACACTGTCTTGACATTTTCAGTGAGTTATCTACCATGACCCCAAGATCTCTCTCTTGGTCAGTCTCTGCCAGTTCACACCCCATCAACTTGTATTTGTAGCTGAGATTCTTGGCCCCAATGTGCATTACTTTGCACTTGGCCACATTGAACCGCATCTGCCACGTTGACGCCCACTCACCCAGCCTCAACAGATCCCTTTGGAGTTCCTCACAATCCTCTCTGGTTCTCACCACCCTGAACAATTTAGTGTCATCCGCAAAGTTGGCCACTCCCAACTCTAAATCATTTATGAACAAGTTAAAGAGCATGGGACCCAATACCGAGCCCTGCGGCACCCCACTGCTTACCGTCCTCCACTGTGAAGACTGCCCATTTATACTGACTCTCTGCTTCCTATTACTAAGCCAGTTTTTGATCCACAAGAGGACCTGTCCTTTTATTCCATGACTCTCAAGTTTTCTAAGGAGCCTTTGATGCGGAACTTTATCAAAAGCTTTCTGGAAGTCAAGGTAAACAACATCTATCGGGTCGCCTTTGTCCACATGTTTGTTCACCCCCTCAAAGAAATGTAACAGGCTAGTGAGGCAAGATCTTCCCTTGCAGAACCCATGCTGAGTCTTCCTCAATAACCCGTGTTCATCAATGTGCCTACTCATTCTGTCCTTGATAATGGTTTCTACCAACTTTCCCAGTATTGAAGTCAGACTGACTGGCCTGTAATTTCCCGGATCTCCTCTGGAACCCTTTTTAAAGATGGGGGTGACATTTGCTACCTTCCAGTCCTCAGGAACGGAGGCAGATTTCAATGAAAGATTACAGATTTTTGTTAGAAGATCCACAAGTTCAACTTTTAGTTCTTTCAGAACTCTCGGATGTATGCCATCCGGGCCCGGTGACTTATTAGTTTTTAATTTGTCTATCAGTTGTAGGACCTCCTCTTTTGTCACCTCAATCTGACTCAGGTCTTTCAACACCCCTTCCAAAATTAGTGGTTCTGGGGCAGGCAAAAAGTTCTCGTCTTCCACAGTGAAGACGGAGGCAAAAAATTCATTTAGCTTCTCAGCCATTTCCCTATCCTCCTTCAGTAATCCTTTTACCCCATGGTCATCCAAGGGCCCCACTGCCTCCCTGGCTGGTTTCCTACTTCTAATATATTTGAAGAAAGTTTTATTGTTGGTCTTTATGTTTTTTGCAATATGCTCCTCATAGTCCCTTTTTGCCTGCCTGATCACAGTCTTGCATTTGATTTGCCACAGCCTGTGTTCCCTTTTACTAATCTCACTTGGACTGGTTTTCCACCGCTTAAAGGAGTCCTTCTTACCTTTTACAGCTTCCATTACTTTGTTTGTTAACCATGCAGGCCTTTTCTTATGCCTGTTTGTGCCTTTCCTCACTTGTGGTATGTATTTTATCTGAGCTTCTAGGATTATAGTTTTAAATAACGTCCAAGCTTCCCCAAGGGTTTTGACCGTATGTACCTTTCCTTTCAGTTTCCTCCTCACATGCCTCCTCATCTCAGTGTATTTACCCCTTTTAAAGTTAAACGTGGTTGTGGCGGTCTTTTTGGACAACTCCCTATTTATACAAACGGTGAAATCAATAACGTTATGGTCACTGCTCCCAAGTGGCGCAATCACTTTTACATCTCTCACCAAGTCTTGGGCATTACTTAGGACCAAATCCAGGATCGCCCCACCCCTGGTAGGTTCTGAGACCATCTGCTCCATAGCACAGTCATTGAGAGCATCAAGAAACTCAATCTCTTTCTCTCGACCAGAACACATATTGACCCAATCAATCTGCGGGTAGTTAAAATCACCTATTACGACACAGTTTTTACGTTTAGCCGCTATCTTTAAGCCTTCCATCATATTATAATTGTCCTCTCTCTTTTGATTTGGTGGGCGATAACAAACTCCCATAGTTAAATTTCCTTTTGGGCCCTCTATTTCAACCCAAAGCATTTCTAAAAGTGAATCTAATTCTCTGACCTCAGTCTTACTGGACCGTATATCCTCTCTGACATACAGAGCCACCCCACCTCCAACCCTTCCCTCCCTATCCTTCCGATATAGCTTATATCCAGGAATCACCGTGTCCCACTGATTCTCCTCATTCCACCAAGTTTCTGAAATTCCCACAATGTCTATGTTTTCTCCCAACACTAAACATTCCAATTCACCAATTTTACTTCGAACACTTCTAGCATTTGCATACAAACATCTATAATTTCCCAGGCGAGCTAGGCCCACCACCTTCCTCCTGCCACCTCGAGACTCTGGCAGACAGTCCATATTGTTTGTCGCCTTCACAGTGGACAACTCTGGTCTGTTACCTGGTAGAAAAATAGCAGCTAACCCTTCATCTCTTTGAGACGAGTCCTCCCGAACCAGAGACATTTCATCTCCTGTCGGCTTTCCCCCAAGATTTAGTTTAAAAACTGCTCTGCCACCTTTTTGATTTTAAGCGCCAGCAGCCTGGTTCCATCCGGGGACAAGTGGAGACCGTCTCTTTTGTACAGCTCCCGCTTGTTCCAGAAAGCATCCCAGTGCCTAACAAATTTAAACCCTTCCTCCTTACACCATCGTCTCATCCACACATTGAGACTTCTAATTTGTGCCTGTCTCTCCTGCCCTGCACGTGGAACAGGTAGCACTTCCGAGAAGGCTACCTTGGAGGTCCTGGCCTTAAGTCTCCCGCCTAGCAGCCTAAATTTTTCCTCCAGGACCTCACGACTGCATTTCCCCACATCGTTGGTGCCAACATGCACCACGACCACAGGCTCCTCCCCAGCACTGTCTATCAGTCTATCTACTACATGCGTAATGTCCGCTACCTTCGCACCAGGCAGGCAAGTCACCATACGGTCAGTATGCGGTTTCGCCACCCAGCTGTCTACTTGCCTAAGGATCGAATCACCAACTACCAACCCCCCCCCCCTCTCCCCCTGCTCAGGGATGGTTCCTTGGCGCGAAAGGATTCCCGCTCACCAACTGAAGAAGAGGTCCCTTCTGAGGGCGCATTCCCCTTGTCCTCAGCACGGTGCCCTGTTCCCTCTCGACCCTCTCGCTCTCTGGCAGCAACGGGGCTGCTACGTTCAGAGCGGGGCTCATCTAATACGCCCCCGAGAGTCTTCCCCAAGTGCCTAACTGACCGTCTCTGCTTCTCCAGGTCAGTCACCTCAGCCTCAAGGGTATGAACTCGTTCCCTGAGGACCAGGAGCTCCTTGCATCGAGCACACACCCAAGACTTCTGTCCTTTGGGCAGATAGTCATACATGTGACACTCAGTGCAAAACACTGGAAAGCCCCCAACCCCCTGCTGGCATTCTATCTTCATGATATATATATATATATTAAAATATACAGTCCTCTTTAAATGCTGTTTGTTTAAGTGGCTCCCCTTCTTTGGCAAGGCGCAGCTTAAAATGCAAAGAGGGTGGAGCAGAAGCACTCCTCAGCAATCAGCAGCAATCACTCTTAATCTCTTTCACCCTTAGGCCAGTCAACCAAACAAAGAGCAGTCAACCAAACAAAGAGCAGTTCCCCAGCTATCACACCTTAGAATTTTAGGCAGCCCCACAAACCTTAGAATGAAGTCCTTAGAATGAAGTCCTTCAAAACTCAGAAATTCTCAGCAATTTCTCCAGCTGTCTCAGCTATCAGAATAGGTGGGCCAGTTCCTTCGCGGTGGGGAGCTTTCGGCAGGGGATGAAATGAGCCTGTTTGGAAAAAGTGTCCACCACTACCAATATCACTGTCCGGCCGCGAGATGGTGGCAGCTCCACTATAAAGTCCATTGACACTACCGACCACAGCCGCTCTGCGGTGGGGAGCGGTTGTAGCAGTCCCAGTACCTTCCCCCCCTTCTTTTTGCCATAAGGCAAGTGGGGCACGTTTGAATGAACTCAAAAATGTCCTTTTTCATCTTAGGCCACCAGAATTGCCGGTGGACTAGGTGGAGGGTCTTTACGTAGCCGAAGTGTCCGGCCAGGTTATTAGTGTGGCAATGCTGCAGTACTTCCACCCTTAGTGATTTCGGGACATAAAGTTTTCCCTCGTGGTACCAGAAACCTTCCTCCCCCTTTTCCAGCTCAGCTGGCCAGTTTTCCCCTTCTGCCTCTGCTTCGGTTTTCAGTTTGTCCCCCCCCCCAAGGGACTTTCTTTTGGGCAGCAACTTTAGACCTGGTTTGTACCGCTCCCGCCATGGCCTCGGGGGGCACCAGGGAGTCTATGACCTCCTCCCGTTCACTCTCGTGTTGGGGGAGCCTCGAAAGGGCATCAGCCAAAAGGTTCTTTGAACCGGGGATGTGCCGTAGCGTGAAGTCAAACTTGGAGAAGAACCCCGCCCACTGGATTTGTTTCCCAGTCAATTTTCGGCACCCCGTGAGGGCTTCTAAGTTTTTGTGATCTGTCCAGATTTCAAACGGGACTCTTGCGCCCTCCAGCCACAATCGCCAGGTTTTTAGGGCCTCTTTGTCCCACACCGACCAATTTCGCTGCTCGTTTGAAAATTTGTGCGACATGTAGGCGCATGGCCTCAGGCGACCCTCCCCATCCTTCTGCATTAATATTGCTCCTACGGCCGTGTCGGAGGCGTCGCACTGGACCACGAAGGGTTTAAGTTCATTTGGGTGCACCAGCACCGGCTCGCTGGTGAATAGATGCTCTAGCGTGTCGAATGCCTCCTGGCACTGCCTAGTCCATGTTAGTTTGGCCCCGGGTTTTTTCACCTCGGGGCCCTTCCCCTTAGTCTGTAGGAGGTCGGTTAACGGTAGGGCCACCTTGGCGAACCCCTGAATGAATGACCTATAGAAATTTGCGAACCCGAGGAAAGATTGGAGCTGTCTACGTGTCCTCGGGGGTTCCCAGTCTAGTACCGCCTATATTTCGGCCGGATCCATGGCTAGTCCCTTGCCTGACACCCGGAATCCCAGGTAGTCCAATTCTTTTTGATGGAACTCGCATTTAGACAGTTTGGCGTAAAATTTGTTTGTTTGGACCAATTTCACGTGAGAGGGTAGGTCCTTGGAATAGATAATGATGTCATCCAGGTACACCTCCCCCCGATACAGGTATTTCCTCAGCACATCGTTAATAAAGTTCATGAACACCCCCGGGGCCCCTTGAAGTCTGAACGGCATTACTAGGTACTCGAACTGCCCCAGCGGGGTGTTGAATGCGGTTTTCCATTCGTCCCCCTCCTTGATCCTTACTCTGAAGTAGGCATCTCGAAGGTCGAGCTTAGTGAATATTGATCCCTTTGAGACCTCGCTTAATAAGTCGGTGAATCCTCCCTTCTACTGTGGGTGCTCGCTGGATGATCTTGGGCTCTCAGCTTGGCCTACCTCATGGTGTTGTTGTTGTGGGAGAATGGAGAGGTGGAGAATGACAGTCTAGAACAGGGGTGTCAGACATGTGGCCAGGGGCCAAATCAGGCCCCCAGACGGCTCCTATCACCCTCTCCCCCCGAGCAACTGGTTGTCATCTGCTTCTTTCTCGCTCTCTCTTGCTTCCCTCTGCATCACAGCTTGCTTTGCCAGGATTTTTCAATCGCACGGGAGCTACAGAGCAAAACCTATATTTTCTCCCATCAGCTAAGGTTCCTCCCTTGGGGAGCAAAGTGGGGGGGAGGGGGAGGGAGAGCTTGCTTTGCCAGGCTCTCTCAATCGCACAGCACAGCTACTGAGCGAAGCCTCTCTTCCTTCTATTAACTGAGGCTCTTCCCCCTCCTCATCCCCTGAGAGGGGAGGGAAAGAACCAGAGCTTCCCTTGCCCAGTTCCTTGGATCCCATGGGAGAGATACAAAGAAAGAGAGCCAGTTTGGTGTAGTGGTTAAGTGTGCGGACTCTTATCTGGGAGAACCGGGTTTGATTCCCCACTCCTCCACTTGCACCTGCTGGAATGGCCTTGGGTCAGCCATAGCTCTGGCAGAGGTTGTCCTTGAAAGGGCAGCTGCTGTGAGAGCCCTCTCTAGCCCCACCCACCTCACAGGGTGTCTGTTGTGGGGGAGGAAGGTAAAGGAGATTGTGAGCCGCTCTGAGACTCTTCGGAGTGGAGGGCGGGATATAAATCCAATATCTTCTTCTTCTTAAGACCAATGAATGCTAATGGTTTAAGCCTATTTTAAGGGTTAAAAAAAATCTTTAATTGTGTTTGGCTGTGTCCTTTATAAAGTTTGTATCACTGCTACCTGGCGTTAAATTTTATGACACACATGGCCCGGCCCGACAAGGTCTCATCATGTCAGATCCGGCCCTCATAACCAATGAGTTTGACACCTTTGCTCTAAAAGCTGCTTTGAGTCTCGACTAGGGTGAAAAGCAGGATGCAAATGATGCATGTACGACTGGGTAGAAGGTGGCCTGTTTCTTTAATTTACATATTGGTTATCAAGTGGATTTAGAGACTTGAGGTTCTCAAGTAGTTATCAAGAGGTTATCAGGTGGTTATCGTATTGGTTATCAAGTGGATTAGAGACTTGAGGTTTTTAAAATTAGAATGTTGAAACATTTGGGGCAGGGATCTGGAGTATTACAAAGGGTTTCTTGTCCCAAGGATAGCTCTATAGCATGCCATCATCGGAGGGGACGGTGGCTCAGTGGTAGAGCATCTGCTTGGGAAGCAGAAGGTCCCAGGTTCAATCCCTGGCATCTCCAAAAAAGGGTCCAGGCAAATAGGTGTGAAAACCTCAGCTTGAGTCCCTGGAGAGCCGCTGCCAGTCTGAGAAGACAATACTGACTTTGATGGACCAAGGGTCTGATTCAGTATAAGGCAGCTTCATATGTTCATATGTTCATATGTTCAAGTCTTTGATCAGGGGGAGGGGGTAGGCGTTGGTCATGGAAATCCCGTTAATCCCATGAAAATCAGTACAAAGCCTCAAGCTCCCATCCTTTTTTCGGAAGAGTACCGGGGCCGCATGGGGGGCCGTGGCTGGGCGGATGAAGCCCCGGCATAGGTTTTTGTCTAGAAATTTGCGCAGTTCCTCCTTTTCCGCCCACCCCATGGAATAGAGTTTTGCCTTGGGTGAGCTCTATGGCACAGTCTGTGCTCCTATGCAGCGGCAGCTCATCAGCCTCGATCTCACTGAACGCCCCCTTTAGGTCCCCGTATTCCTGGGGAATGGTCTTTATCTCCTCTATGTTCACACAAAGTTTCTCATTCTTGCGGGGTGGCCTAGGCCCCCATAGTTCCCTCCATAGGTGAGAGGTGCATCGCTTGTCGATAAAGTCTATCGTATGCTCCCCCCACTCTATTTTCGGTTGGTGTCGGGCCAGCCATCCCACCCCCAATACAATGTCAAAGGAACAGGAGGGGGCGATCACAAATACTTCCCCGTGATCATCTATGCCCATGGGGACCTCTTGGGTCTGCTCAGTACATGGCTCCCCTCTCATCCTAGTCCCATCCATTTGCTCAAACTCAAGGGGTCGGGTCAGTAATCCTTTAGTAAGTTCTAACATTTCCACTAACCGGGGGGTTATGATCTCCCGCGTGCACCCCGAGTCAATAAGCGCTCTGGCGTGCACGAATCTCTTCAGTCTTACGTTTAGCAAAGTCAATGGGACAAACATTAATTCCCCTGATATTCTCACTCGTAGTGGTGCCGCTTTCTCCGGGACCTGCCGCTGGGCACCTTCTAGTGCAGGTCGGCCCCGTTTCCCGCCGGCTCGATTTCCCATGGGTCTTCCCCCAGCTCTTCCAGAATTATAGAATCCTCGTCAAGCCCCATCGACAGGGCAGTCCTAACAGGGACTTTTGGGGTGATGAACAGCGCTTGACTGCTCACCTTCGCCTTTTGTGGTTCGATAACATGCCACGCTGGAGACCCTGGTATCTCTTTGGTCGGTGAGGACTCTTGGTTATCGAGTGCTTCTTCAGCCATTCGCTAGAAGTAACTCTTTTCTGATAAGCCCCTTAAGGATTAGTATCAAAATGTCAGCGAAGGGGCATTGAAGTTTCAAGAAGGAACAGACTTGTCTTTGTTCAAAACTAAGTTTCCATTTATTGATTACAGCAATGCTATTCTCTACGCAGGTTCATTGATACTAATAGCAAAATGATACTAACATAGGCATTGATACTAACATAGGCATTTATTGATACTAACATAGGCATTGATACTAACATAGGCATTTATGGACGCACATCTCATAATAAAGCTGGGGCCCTTCCGCTGAAAGTAATTAGTTCACATATCTGTTATCTCCCACATGCACATCCTGTCTCTCCTCCCCTGCTGTGGCCTTGCTTGGCTCCGGCAGGCGCCTGAGAACTAGCTAGATGTTTTGCACTTCAAAGACCTTTGGCACCTTAGTTACCCCTCCCGTCCACTTTTCACATTCTCTTGTGACACTGGTGTTAGTAAAGCAAGGAGTTGTAGGGTTAGTTAGCAGTAAATAAACATTTCAAATAATAAAGCAAACAAAGGCTTAGAGGCTGATGTGCTGTTCTGTTTGGGATCTTTCTTACCCTTGGGACAATCCACAGTGAAGTGGTTTTCAGCTCTGCACTTTAATCACAGTCTGTGCTTCATTCACCTCTCTTTCTCCACTGTCAGATGACTGGTTCTTGGGAGGGGTTTCTCCCCACTCTTGTGCTCTGTACTTCTCTTCCCTTAGCCCACCTGATGTTGGAACCTGAGCAACCTCACCACCTGTTCGCGATCTCGCAGGCCAGCTAAATCCAGCCGAGTAGGGTATTTGGATTATCCTGGGCCACAAGATTATCCTTCGCCACAAGGTCGGGGTTGAGCCAGCGCAGTAAAACTCAATCTTTATGGATTCAGTCCAGTCACAAACCTTGACTGCATAAACTTGGAGCTCTGCAGAGAACACTCATAACACTTCCCTGCTGCATACACTTTAGCGCCATCTGTGCCCTTTGCTTTTCTAGGGGGTCTTCGGATTGGGTTCAGAGAGCACACATAAACTGGGTGACACTCCTCAGCTCTGGGGCCCCAGTTTCATATAAGGTGATGCACCACTTGGTTCAAGTTGAGAGCCCAGATAGCTTACCACGCTGACCTCATACAAGAACAGTGGGCCCCAAACATGGGCAAACCCAGCCACTTGCACCATAAAGAATCCCAGTCCCCCTGAGTTCCCATTGAACTTTACTTCCAGCTTGCATCATCCAGCCAGCACTAGAGAGGCCTAGGGGGCTGCCGGTGGCAACTGCAAGGCCGACCTTGCTAGTTGGTTGTATTGCTGGCCATCAGGTGGGACTGGGGTGTCTTGTGGTGCTCCATCTCCTCATGCAGGGGAGGGACCTGTTGTCAAGCCACTTGGGCAGTTGTGCCATCTCACCATCTTGGGCGGTTGTGCCATCTCATCTCATCTGGGGCATCCCTGATCTCAGGAGGTCCTCTAGTTTGGAGTGTTCCTGCTGACCTCAAACCAGAGCTGCAGTTGCTCCCCTGGCACTGGCACTGCTGTAGTCCTCCCCCCTTCTCCTTGCGTATCTGGAACTTTGGGAACCAGCTGCCTTGAAAGGCTGGACCCCACCGTCTATGGCTTCTCCTCAAGCTGATGTTACTTGGGATTCCCATGCTCATGGAAGTCTTCTCATACCAACCTGACACATACAAACAATGTTTTGACAGTATTTATGAGACTTATAAAGATGAATTCAATTTGCATTGCCTTGCTGCCTCCAAGAGATAGCCATTCAGCACTGAAGATTAGGCTTTTTAACC
The DNA here is from genome assembly GCF_032191835.1 of Heteronotia binoei. Classification (NCBI taxonomy): domain Eukaryota; kingdom Metazoa; phylum Chordata; class Lepidosauria; order Squamata; family Gekkonidae; genus Heteronotia; species Heteronotia binoei. Next base: position 138,508,585 of record NC_083229.1, read on the forward strand.
AGACTATGCGCACTTAGTTATTCCATCTCAAGTATTCCTTTTATTTTATCCTTCAAAGTCTCAAAGCTTCAGTATGTCACTATCAAATTACACCCACCCCCAATGAATTCTGTGAGGGTTGATGGTGTCCTCAAAATCAAATCAAAACCATATGATATCCTCGAGACTTCTGGGGTTGGAAAAATGGAGAGCTGACCCTCTTCTTCCAAGAGGAGTGGACCGGAGCCTTTGTTTTGGGCATAAAAGGCGATTCCAACGCCTGCTGCCTACATTTTCCAGAAAGGAAACTGTCCAAGACATGCTTGAAGAATTTTGAGGGGGTTTACTTTGGCAGACAAGAAGTCTCAGAGGGATGCCTTTTCTGCTTTGAAGAGCCCCCGATGAAGAATTGCATTCCGTCGCCTACAAAGGATCTCCGGGGTCATTAAATTGACATAAGCTCATCAAGATTCCAACTTTCTATGGATTACAATAACATCTGAAAGGGAAGAGATCGGTGTAAAGGAGAATAGACTTTCGTTAAGGTAAAGATCTTTATCTACCACTCAGGGACTAAAACAAGCTTTTTAAAATTAAAAGACTAAGATCTGGGACTAACTGTAAGAGCATAAAGTCAAGAAGAAGAAGAAGGGGGTAAATTTGGGACTTTCGGGACTTAAGATAAGCAGGAAAATGCAGAAAAATAACTGTTGTTTGACATACCTGTGGCTTTGAAAAAAAAATCCCCTGACATAACAGAGTTGCTGATCTTCAAGACAAAACAAGAAGTGATGTTTTACAAATATCGTGAGACAAGAACAAGACTTCATGGCCAGAGAGTCAGGAAGTAAATACTGGAAGAAGGAAATCTTCAAGCCTCCAGGGGCATCTCTAGAGCCAGAAATCATAGCAAAACATTGGCAGCCATTAAAGAAGGGTCAAAGGTTTTATATTTTTAAATAAAGAACAGGACTTTAAAAGTTTATAAAACCGGCAGGAATCATCCTAAAAAGGAGAAAGATTTTGGATTATATGAGCAAAACTAAATTTTAAGCATTATTGAAGAAAGGAAAACTTTTTGAAAAAGGGGCTGGAAAAAGTCATGGCTGCCATTTTGGATTTTATAAGAACTTTAAAAATTAATATCTTGAGCTAGGAAGCTCAGAGAACAGCAATTTTGGGGCTTGTTAGAAAGGGCATGCCATAATCTGAATTCTGTTATTGGTTTGCTGATTAGTGAGGTCAACGTTAGAGCCTATTTTGTGCAATGGGAGGACAGTGATGTCTGATAAAAAGCTGGGAACACATTTGAGATCAGGCTCATTGGGGGAAGGAAAAATCGCTAAACAAGTTCAAGAGCAACTGGATGCAATGGAGGCAAGATTGGTGAAAGTGATGAAGGAGAGCCAGTTTGGTGTAGTGGTTAAGTGTGCGGACTCTTATCTGGGAGAACCGGGTTTGATTCCCCACTCCTCCACTTGCAGCTGCTGGAATGGCCTTGGGTCAGCCATAGCTCTGGCAGAGGTTGTCCTTGAAAGGGCAGCTGCTGTGAGAGCCCTCTCCAGCCCCACCCACCTCACAGGGTGTCTGTTGTGGGGGAGGAAGGTAAAGGAGATTGTGAGCCGCTCTGAGACTCTTCGGAGTGGAGGGCGGGATATAAATCCAATATCTTCTTCTTCTTCTTCTTCTTCTTCTTCTTCTTCTTAATAACTGGAAGTGAGAAGAAAACTAAAGAAATTAATTCTAGTCAAGAAAGAAATTAAAAAAGAGATTGAAGATCTCAGGAAAGAGTTACTACAAGAGATATGGTGGGAAGGATTTTAAGTCAGCAATATGAAAAAGAAATGGTGGTGGAGGAAAGCAGAGTAAGAATAATGAAGGAGCTGCCAAGGAAGGTAGACAGAGCTGCCAAGTGACAGAAGACAATTTAAGAAATTGACAGACAAGCTAAGGGCGAAGGGAATAAGATACAGATGGATTCTACCTGAAGGCCTTGGCTTTGAGTATAAAAGACTGAGAATTACAATAATAGATACTCAAGGCATGGAGAGGTTTTTTGCGGACAATAAAGAATTTGGAGATACAGAATAATTGAAGAATCATTATGGATTAGAAACTAATTTCTTGGAATGTAAACAGACTAAATTCACTGCAAAGAAGAAAAGCGTCGTTTCATTGGATTAAAAAACAAAAATGTAATATAATTTGTCTACAAGAAGTACATATTAAACAAATGGATTACAAATTTTTATGGAACAAATCCTTGGGTGAAGAATTTTTTTCATTGACTAAGGAAAAGGGGGGGAAAGTGATTTTTTATATCAAAAAAGAATTGGAGCCAAAGTTGATTTTTAAGGACAGTGAATGTAGTGACAGTGAATGTTGCAGTGGAGGTGTTGATGAATGAGAAAAAAATGTTATTGGGACTATATGCTCAAATGGGGCAAAGAATGCTTTCTTTAAAGACATTATGCAACAATTAGACCAACTGACATATGACCAGATATTGTTAATGGGAGACTTTAATGGAACTATTAAGAATTCTTTGTGATATGTTATGGACTACCAAAGATGTGGGGTTTATTACAAATCAAATAGAGATTCTTCCGAAAATAGGTGCAGACCATAATCCATTATTGTGGTTGGCAAAAGACAGGAAAAAGGTGAGGAGATGGAGGACTTATTGCAAAATGCAGAAATAGTGGCTTCTTTTGAAAAAGAAACTAACGCCTTCTTCCAAATAAATGAACATCAGGACGTTCAATATCAAACCGTGTGGAACGCATATAAAGCTGTAATGAGAGGAATTTTAATTACATTGAATAAAGATAGAAGAGACAAAGAAAAGCGAATGGTGGATTTACAAAAAGAAATTGGCAAAAAAGAAAGAACTGCGGAAAAGACTGGGGAAGAAGAAAATTTTGCGGGAGATAACAATCTTACAGAGTCAATTGAGGCATTTATTGAATAAGGAGGTGGAATGGAACTTATAAAGATTGCAGCAGAAATCCTTTGAGGGTGCTAACCTGGGAAGTACCTGGCAAATGAAGAAAAAAAAGGGAGAATAAATTTATAAACAGAATTATAGTTGGAGGTAAAGATATTGTGTCTCAAGCAGGAATTAAAAGGGAATTTTACAAATACTATTCAAAGGTCAACAAGTAGATAAAGAGAAAATAGAAGCGTTCCTGCAGAGAATAAAAGTAAAGCCATTAACTATGGAAAAAACTTTAAATGAACCAATCGAAAAAGGTGAAATAGAAGCAGGTAATACCATTGAAATAAGGTAAAGCACTGGGTCCTGACGGCTTTTCAACAAAATTTTACAAAGTCCTGGCAGACGTATTAGTACTGAAACTCCAAAAGTTGATGAATAATATTAAACAAGATGGGAAAGTGCCAAATTATGGAAGGAAACAGTTGTTTCATTGATACCAAAGGAAGACAGAGATGCCATGAGCGTTAAAAATTATAGACCGATTTCATTACTTAGTATTGACTATGTTAGAGAATTAGCAGAGCATAGTTCTCGAAAGCTGCTGCTGGGGAAGCGTATAGTATGAACAGAAGAACAGACACAGTTAGCAGACAGAGGCAAACTCTGGTTTCAGTGAATATATTTACCAGAACAGTATCCAATACTCGAAGTCTTAGCCATGCCAGGGTCAATCATACAGTTCAGTCAAAGATAGCAGTAGTTACAGAGAATGGTCCAAATACAAATTCCAAGGTCGATTCACGGTTTCACCAAACAGACGGACAGCATGCTATGCAGAACTCACAATTCTAATCAGACTGCAGAACAACTTGCTGTCCTCACTTTTATACATATGTCAATCATGCAACCTGGCCAGAGAGTGCATCAGCTTCTGACTCAGCATATTGCATCAGCATAGGTGATGACATCTACCCACAGCAGTAATCAGTAGCACCTGGTGTGTGCCTGAGCATTGCACTCCTAGACATCTAAATGACTTAAAATGTGTTCAGTTTCTTCCATATAGAAACTTGATCCCTGACAGACTATAAAATCTTTGCTAGGATACTAGCAGAACGACTCAAACAACACTTGAATAACGGTAGTTAAGAAGAGCAAGCAGGTTTTCTCCCCAGAAGACAAATAAGAGATAACATCAGAACAGTAATAGATATTGTAGAATATTATGAAAAGCATCCAGAAAGAGAGGTAACATTGTTTTTTGCCGATGCAGAGAAAGCTTTAGACAATCTTAACTGGGACTTTATCTTTGTGGTGATGGAGAAATTGAAATTGGGAAGTGATTTTATAAGAATGGTCAAGGCAATTTATACAGAACAACAAGCTAAACTTTGTGTGAATGCAGACCTGACAGAGCAAAAGATAATTAGCAAAGAAACAAGACAAGGTTGCCCTCTATCCGTTGCTATTTATAATAACTTTAGAGATTTTGCTGATGCAAATCAAAGAGGATAAAGAAATAGTGGGGCTGAAATTGAAAGGTTTTTCTTATAAATATAGGGCATTTGCAGATGATGTGATGTTTATTAATGAAAACATTACAATTGACGCCTTTGTTGTTAAATAAAATCAAAGAGTACGGACAGTTGGCGGGCTTCTATATAAATAAAAAAAATTGAAAATTCTAAGAATCTGTCATTGAGCAAACAGAAAGAACTACAGAGTATAACTGGATGTGAAGTTACCTCGAAGGTAAAATATCTAGGTGTAGAGATTACAATGAGAAACTGATCTGTATAAAAATAATTATGAAATCTTTAGCATAAAATTGAAGAAGATATGTTAAAGTGGAATAAACTGAATATGTCTATGCTAGGTAGGATCTCTGCAATCAAAATGAATGTTCTACCAAGAATTATGTTCCTTTTTCAAACAATTCCAATAGTGAAAGATAACAAACAATTTAATCATTGGCAAAAAAAGGGTAAAATGTATGGGTGGGTAAAAAGCCAAGAATTAAAATGAAAATTCTGATGGATGCGAAAGAAAGTGATGGTTTCCAGTTGCCTGATATTAAGTTATATCATGATGCAGTTTGTTTGGTATGGATTAGGACTGGATAACTTTGCTTAACAGGAAATTATTGGTTTTAGAAGGGAATGTTTTTGGTTGGCATGCTTATATGTATTATGGGAAGGAGAAGATGGATGGATTTTTCTCACATCATCACATAAGAAGAAATCTGTTGAATATTTGGAAAAAATATAACAAATATGGATTGTGCCAACAGAAGTCATAAAGTTGTCTTCAGATCCACAGGAAGATAAATGGCTATCATATAAACAACTGCTAAAAATACAGGGAGGCAAGGTGGAACTAAAACAGGTGGAAGAATTGCAGGACAAACTTAATTGGTATCAACTGCAACAATTAAAAGTGGAGCAAGATATTAGAAATACAGGAATAGGACAGCAAACAGAATTGGAAAAAGTGCTGTTGGGCGAAAATGAAAAATTGATTTCAAAAGTTTATATGTTACTATTGAAATGGTCTACAGAAGATGAAGTAGTGAAACCTCAAATGATAAAATGGGCAATAAATATGAACAAAGAAATACAAATGGAGACATGGAAGACCTATGGAAGAACTATGAAAATATCGATGTGTTACAATATAAAAGAGAAGTGTTTTAAAGTGTATTAAAATTTTGTATAGATGGTATATGAAACCTAAGAAATTAGCAAAAATGAATAATCAAATATCAGACAGGTGTTGGAAGTGTAAAAAACATAAAGGTTCTTTCTACCATATGTGGTGGACTTGTGATAAAGCGAAACAGTTTTGGCAAATGATTCAACAAGAGACCTCAAAAATGTTGGGTTATGACATCAAGAGAGCACCAGATACCTTTCTGGTGGGATTACAAATGGAAAGTCAGAAAAATTCAAGGATGATTGGAAGAAATTTCAAGAATTTGTTGAAAAACAATAGAAAGTCAAGAGACAGAGTTTTTTTATAATATTTTCTGAACTTTTAAGGGGAAGATAAAGATGTAAAAATGGATTTTTGATTTGACATACAATTTAGTGGAGGGTTAGATTATGAGTTAGGTAGAGGGTTAATTTTAATAATAATTAATACATAATCTTAGTTTATTTTGTATTAAGGTAAATTGGAAGGTGAAGAGTCTATAAGTGTGAATTTTACCTTTTTTCTTTTTAATTATTTTAGACACCAGCGGAGGTCAAGAAAAAGAGAGTTGGGGGAGGAGGAAACTTTGTAATGTATTAATATTTTGAAAGGTATGGTTGATGAATATTTTTCAATATGTTGCAAAAATAATAAAACTGGTTTAACACAAAAAAATGTGATATCCTCAATTTCCTCTCAGACTGAGAAGTTCTGAAGAGCTAATTACTCCCACTAGAAGGACAGGCCATGAATGCAGAGGAGCATTTCTCTGAGAGCCAGGGCTTGCAGGCCACCCAGACAGCCCAAGTGTATTCCTCCAACAGTTTGTCACCAGAAATTTGTGGAAAGCTTCATCTTTTAACCACAGCCTGTGGGGGTTGACTTTTGCTTCTCTCTGCTTGTTGTGTAGTTGGGTCCAGAGGGACCAACTTTCTTCCAGTGCAACCGTACTTAAGGGCCTTCCCTCCCTCATTCTATGCCTCTCTGTTATCAGGGATTTGGAACAACCTCCAAGTGTCAGTTCTGTGCAAGAGGTGACAAACTACACCTGTGGTCTTTGTAGGCCAGTGGCTACACTGATAAAATGGCAAGACTCTCCATTTCTTCCTTTAGCAGCTGCAGAGAGCTGCACTGTGACTCAACAAGCTTTTATCCCCCGGACACACCTGCTGGCTCTGGCCCTGATGCAGAATGGCCAGGAGCTGTTGTTGAACAAGAATTCCTATTCTCTGGCCTCAGCCTACTGTCCATCAACTTAATTGGTTGCTCACAAGTCAAGCATTATGAGAAAAGGTTTAATCCTTCATCATACTCTTTTCCTGCTCCTTCACCTTTTCCTAGTCTTTCCCAGTCAGTTTTCTCATAATCACACCACCATATGATAGCCTCACTTTAGTGATTTTATCTAGATTCCATGTGGTTGTCTTTTTGGCAACCCATTGTATCTCACTTTAATCAATTTAAACTTCATGGGAGAGAAGTTTGATGGCATGCTTGATGGCATGTAGAGTCCATTTTTTTTGGCATTGGCAAGTTCCTCCCCAAATATGCTGGGATCACCAGTCAGCATTCCTCCTCCTGCTACTCTAGGAGACCAGCTGGTGGTCAAGGGTCACCCTCCACCCTCAGAGGCTGGTGTGTTTCCCCACTCAGTCTGCAGAGAGTAGCAGGGGATGAGAGAGACACAGAGAAGGCAGAGGCCCACCAGTGTAGAGTTGCCAGGTGTCCCCTGGAAAATTGCATTTAATTGTCCAGATGACATTCCTCAGCACACTTCCCATGTTTGGAGGAGGAGGTAGTGTGAAGACCGCATGCACCCAGCGACCTTCCTCCATGCACCAAAAGTGTGAAACACACAGCTGGTGCTTTGAGGAGGCAGTGCCCAGCCACAGCATGAACCAGCAGCTGCTGTGTTGCATGTGCCTTGGGTGCACTGCTGGCCTTACTCCAGGCCCCAAGAGGCTAGCTGCAGGACTGTCAATGGCCACAACAACCCACAGGAAGGTCTCTAAAACAAGAGCAGCATCGCTATTTTCTTTACACAACTAGACCCCAAGCTTAATTTTGATTTCCTCTGCATTGAATAATGTTGTGTGCACTTCTTGGAAGAAATTGCTGAACTTGCAACACAGGAGCCAACTGGCTTAAAAATTCTGACTTCAAGTAAAGAGTTTAAAATCACTATGGGGATCTTACTTTGATTTGGCCTTGTACTGAAAGCAATTGAGAAATGCTGCCTAAAAATAGTAACACTTTTCTATATTACTCTATTAAGATTTAGAAGTTAGACTATTTCTTTTTATTATTATTCTAGCCTTCTCTGCTGCCCAAATTACATATTGCCTTTTTTTTTTTTTACAATTCTTTGAGCTGGAGACTTGCCAAAAGCCACACAGCAAGATTCAAAGCTGAGATTTTTTCAGACCCAATATACTGGCTAGCTGGGAGTAGATCTGAATCACAGAGTCACAACAAGTATATATGCGATCAAATAACATAAAATATCATAAAATCATTGGAAAGAAACACTTTCTTTCTTTTTTTTTTGTTGGTCTTTTTTTTTCACACTTAAATTTTTATTATTTTTTCTAAACAAAATATTCATAGACATTAAACATAATAAACAATAACACAGATAAATACTAAAACAACATAAAGAGTACTCTTACAGTCTTCTGTTAATACATATCTAAGCATTTACCATCCATGTTTCAAGTATATTATTTCACAATGTATCCTATCTTTTTTTCCAAATTAAGAAGAAATTTAGTAGTATGAGAAGGCTATGTATTTTTTTGGAATGCATTTTTCAAATTCATCATCCAAGCTAATATAATTTAAAAACGGGAACCATTTTTCAATAAAATTGTTGTCTTTCTGTGGTAAATCATTCACCCTTATCTGTATAGCTAGTTTATCTAATGCTGCTATTTCCCATACTTTGGACATCCATTGTTGTTTATTAGGAGACACATCACTCTTCCAATGTTGCGCTATCAAAAGCTTGGCCGCCATGAGTAATAAAGCTGCCAACTCCTTCTTTACTGAAGAAAGTTTTAAATTTGGCCAGTAGTTCAGAAGGATTGACTCTGGGGTAAAAGGAATATTACCCTCAACAATATTGTCTACTGTTTTTTTAATCTCCTTCCAAAAATTATTAATTTCCGGGCACAGCCACCAGCAATGTAAAAAGGACCCTTCCTGCCTACAGTGTTTCCAGCATTCAGGGTTGGGTTTTATATGTGACAGAAATAGCTTCTTAGGCGTCAGATACCACCTTGAGAAGAGTTTATAATTCTGAAGTTTTAATTTTAAAGAGTAAGTATTATAGAGAGGGGATTCCCATATAGTCTGCCATTGTTCTAAAGTAAATGGTATACCACAATCCTTTTCCCAAGCCTTTTGTTGACTAGTAATTTCGGACCAACTTTTAAAATTAAGAAGATTATAAATAGTTGAAGTTAAAGTTCTAGCCTGTTTGGGACTTCTTTTTAACAGGTTTTCATATGGTGTTAACGGTCTATCTATTATATCTATGATCCTAGGATTGTGTAGGACATAATGAAGTTGCTGGTATTGAAACCATGGTATATTTATGTTATATTGGGTTTCTAGTTGCGTTTTAGTCAACATTCGTTTGTTTTTAATAATGTCTTGAAACTGATGTATACCAGCCTCCCTCCAGATTTTAAAATCATATGTACCCCGACCTGGTTTAAACCAGGATTGTCCTAGGAAGCTTGCCATCGGTGAAATAGATGGTATTAGAGTTTTTTTGTATTTGTCCCATATCTTTAATGTTAGGGTTAAGTAAGGATTGTCCTTGGAAATGAAGTGCCTATCATTTGGAGTATTCCAGATGGCTTCCCACAGTTGGTCCCCTAATAAATAGGATGCTTCAATATTCACCCAAGCTTTATCACAGTCCTTCATTGCATACCATAATATATTTTTTAAGTTAGCGGCCAAATAGTAAGCCTCTAAATTAGGCAAGCCTAACCCACCCTGTTTTGTTGGTCTAGTCATTAACTTAAATTGAAATCTAGGTTTTTTATGTGACCATAAAAATTTAGAAATAAGGTTTTGTTTATCCTTGAATTCTTTAGAAGGGATATAACATGGTAAGTTATAGAATAGGAATAAATATCTAGGAAGTACAAAGGTTTTAATCATATCTATTTTTTCCAGCAAGGTTAGATTAATTTTACCCCATTGTTCCATGTTTGATTTTATAGAGCTATCAAGAGGCTTATAATTAACAGAATAAAGGTCTTGTAAATTCAATGGTATCTGAATTCCCAAGTGTCTAAAAGACTTTTGTACCCATTTAAAAGGAAAAGCGTTTGTTAATTTCCGTCTGGAGGTTGGCAACAGAACTATAGGGTACAATTCAGATTTTGTATAATTTATAGTAAATCCGGATACCACACTGAACTTTTTGATTTGATGGAGTAATGAGCTAATTGACTGAAAGGGTTTAGTTAAATAGAAAATTGCATCGTCCGCAAAAAGACAATTTATGTTCCTCTTCTCCTACTTGAATACCACTGATTAATTTATCGTTTCTTATAGCAAACGCTAATGGTTCTATTGAGAGGGCAAATAAGATGGGGGATAAGGGGCAACCCTGTCTTGTGCCTCTATGTAGATTAAAATCCTCCGATCTATAGTTATTAATATAGATTTGTGCTTTTGGTTTAGCATACAGGGATTCAATAGAGGTCATGAATTTTGGTCCAAAGCCCATATGTTGTAATAGAGTAAGTAGATATGGGACCTCCACTTTGTCAAAGGCCTTTTCCGCATCGATGGCCAACAGAACTGATTCCACTTTTTTTTGCTTTCCTACAACGATTAAATCTAAAGTTTTACGGAAATTGTCTGTAAGAGTTCTAGTGGGAATAAAACCCGATTGGTCACTATGGATGTAGTATACAATTATTTTATTTAATCTGTTAGCCATTACAGCTGAGAATATTTTAAAGTCATTATTTAAGACAGAAATGGGTCTATAGGAAGCAGGGTATTGTTTATCCTTCCCTGGTTTGGGTATCACTGTGATTCTAGCTTCTGTCCATGTAGTAGGTATAGTTCCATTAACCATTACTGAATTACAAGTTTGTACTAAGGGAGCTAATAACACAGATTTGAATTTCTTATAGAATTCAATGGGTATACCATCTCTACCTGGTGCCTTATTGTTTTTGATGTGCTTTAAAGTTTCATCCAGCTCAAATTGTGTTATTTCTTGCTCTAGAAATGAAAGATGTTCAGGTGTTATTTTGACATTGTAGTTTATAGCATTAAGGTATTCTTTAATGTTGGCTCGATCCGGTTCCTCTGATTTATACAGCTGTTGGTAATAATTATAAAAAATCTGAATTATCTCTTTAGATTTATTAACAAGTTGTCCTTGAGGATTACGCATATTATAAATAAGATGAGATACCTTTTTTTGGATGGTCCTCTGCCTAAGTAACCTAATGAACCTTGGTGTTTTAGTAAAATATTTCTGATTGAGTATCATTAAATTTTTTTGTATTTGAGAAGTCTCTAATAGTTCTAGTTTTCTACGCTCCTGCTCTAGCTTTCTTAACAATTTTTTACCTCCTTTTTTAGCATATTGTAGTTCCAACTGCCTGATATTACTGGTTATTTCAGATAGTAGTGCTTGTCTCTCTTTTTTATAGGTGGATGCGATTGCTATTAACTGCCCTCTTATAACAGCTTTGAATGCGTCCCATAATGTCTCCTGCGATACATCGTTGGTTGAATTAAATTTAAAGTATTCCTGTATTGAAGCTGTTATTTTTTCACATATCCCTTCATCTTGCAATAACAATTTATTCAATTTCCAATGATATCCTTGCGTGTCATCATTTTGAGTGGAAAGTGTACATGTTACCCACGAATGGTCTGAGATTATGCGGGGGCCAATGTCTGCCTCTTGTATCTGATTGGCTAGCCTTTTAGTTATAAGAAGATAGTCAATTCTGGTATGAATTTTATGTAAACTAGAATAGTAAGTGTATTGTTTAACTTCCGGGTTCAATAAACGCCATATGTCTACCAAATTAAATGACTCAATCATATTTGATAATTCAGTGCTTTTTGTTGCTTTTTTTCCTGTTTTGTGTGTTTTGTCCATTGTAGGGTCCATTATATAATTTAGATCTGCCCCAATAATGGTTTCACCAATTTGAAATTCTGCTAGGAGATTAAGAGTGGCCTTTATGATTTTTTTCTGGTTTACGTTTGGGGCATATAGGGATGCTACTGTAAGTGGCTGACCCTCTATTTCCCCTCTGACAAAAATATAATGACCCTTAGGATCCGACTTTATTTTTTGGCAATGAAAAGGTACTGATTTTGAGAACAGAATTGCTACACCTCTGGATTTTGAAGTCCCTGCAGCCAAATAACTTTGAGTAAACCAATTGGAGGATAACAGTTTTTCATTAGCATTTTTTAGATGTGTCTCCTGAAGACATACAATGTTTGCCTTTTCCTTTTGCATAGAGTTAAGAAGCCTTTTGCGTTTTACAATGTTATTAAGACCTCTACAGTTCCAACTAAGAAGTTTGTACATATGTGCCATCTTTAATGTGGCTTAAGAGTACTCAACTGTATTATAACCTAACACAACTTAACACGAAAACTTCAAACGTGGTTCCCCTAAATAGGGATACTTCTCAGAATTCCTTCCCTATATAAAGGGGAGAGAAAGGAAGCTAGTAAAAAACTTCCTTGTCTGAAAAGAATATCTCACCTAACCTAACCTACCCTACCCTACAGGGGGGCTTATTTCAAGCAATTTAATTTTGTTATGTATATAAAAAACAAATAAACCAGTTGCTTTGTTAAGTCCTCTACCTTCCCTTGCTCTTACAGAAGTATTATTACTGCCTATGTCAACCTTCTAAGAATTTTAAGAATTTTGTAAAACTTTCATAAATTTTCCAATAACCTCTTAAATATACCAATACTATATAAGACCCTATAAAACATTAATAAAACCTACACATTTACATTACATTTAATGTCCTTTAAACCTTATATGCATATTTAAACTTTCGTTCCCACCTACATCTATAATTATATTTAGCAACTGTAATACTTGAATAACAATAATCTATCATACCTGTATTTTCCTTTCTATACATTCTGCCTTTACTTATATTTCCATGTATGTTTTTATTCTTAATGATATAAACACCAACCTTCCCATTGAAATTAAATTAACTAATCAATTACGTATCTTTCCATAGAAAGGGACTGATGGAAAGCAATAAGAGATAAAATAAATAAATAAATAGGTATCAAAAATATCAACGATCAAGTCCATAGGCCAAATAAAGTAAAAATGAAAATATGAAACAGAAAGAGTTAGGGGAGAGAATAAACATAATTCATCATTAATTTGTGATAATTCATTCCAATTTAGCACAAAGTATTTAATTACCTACTAAATTCATTTCTCATTTGAATATATCTAAAACACTTTAGTCAGATAATTATAATGTCCAATAACTCCATATAATATCTGTACCAGTTATCCTTATGAGTTTTATGCGTCTTTATATGGATCTATTTCTATAAATATTCACACCACCCAGCCCTCTCATTGCACTAGGCAGCTTCATATGTTCATATGTTCACTCTTATTTATTATTATCCATTCACATATGCCTTTAGAGAGGGTTGGCTGAGAGAGAAGGAAGAAAAAAGAAAGGGGAGGGGGAAGGGGTTAAAAAAGGAGGGAGGGAAAGGGAGAAACCTATGTAAAAGAAATGAGGCGTGAAAAGGAAATAAAAAAGGGGGGGGAGAAATGGGGAGGGGGATAAAACCTTTTATCATTAATTTATATCAATTCATTTCTTTTTTAGTTTAATTTTGTAGTTATCCAATTAATTCATTACTGGTTTATACACCCACACACCATATATGTATATACACCCACACACGATATATGTATATACACACACACACCCATATATATATATATATATATACACACACACACACATTCATACTCCTACACATACATATATACATCCACACACATCAGGCACTTAAACTAGTCAGATATTTATACTATAAGATATCTTCATTTTTAACATCATCATATCTTTAACAGTTGCTTCTATGAGTTGTAGTATGTCACCCTATAAGTAAAATAATAACAATAATAAAATAAAAATAAAAACATGAGAAGGAAAGCTTCTTCTTATGTATCTTCCCATCCTATACACTCTGTTCATTTCATTAGTGTTCCAGCTGCAGAAGTATCATCATCAGTAGAAGTTTTTTTTTTTCCCCAAAGTCTAATATTATTGAAAGTCATATCTAAAGTCTGTAGGTGGTAACATAAAATACTTTAAACAAAATATATAGCCATGTTGCAGACATCACATTAAGTACAGTCTCATTGTTATTAAAAGAAAGTTGTCAGTGTTTCACTTCTCACTTATCTTCTGGGACGTTTTTGGATATCTTCCCTTCTTCTTCTGGCGTGAGTACAATCCCCAGGTCTTTCAATAGCTTTCTTCCTGAAGCGACATCCGAAGCCTCCATGAGAGAGTCATTGCGAAAGACGTATATATCTGAAGACGCACTCCATCTGAATCTCACATTGGATGTAAAAAGCTTATTAGCAAAGAAGTTAAGAGTTTTACGTTTCTGAATTGCTTCTGGGGGGAGATCCAGTAAGACCTGTATCTTCCTTCCCTCATGTAAAAGACCTCCGGTTCTCCTGGCCTCTTTTAAGATCTTATCTCTTGCTCTTGGGTATAAGAATTGCACCAAAATATCCCGAGGCCTATTCCTTTTCGCTCTAGCTAAGGCCCCCAGTCTATAGGCTCTGACAATGGCTGGAGCTACCCTGTCTTCCGCACCAATCGCCTTTCCAAGCCACACAGACACATAGCTTGCTAAATCTCCTTTATGATCCACGTCCTCCTCCACCCCTCTTAGTTTAAGGTTACACGATCTCCATCTGTTCTCCACAATTAAAAGTCTGTCTGCAAGATTTTTTTCTGACCTTTGAAGTGCTTGTACTTGGGATGCTGCTGCTTGGCTGATTTCCGTTGCATGCTCTGCCATTTGGTTTGTTTCATGCATTGCAGATTTCAACTGATCTATATCCAGTTTAACTGGTTGCAGGACGTCATCGACTGCTTCTTTTATGTACAAACGCAGGTCCTCCTTAAGCTCCTTAAGATCTTGTTTTGTAAGGGTATTGGAGGCTTGCATTGTTTGCTCTTTATCTCCATCGTTTCCTTCGTTAATGGTTGGAGCCATTTTTAACTGCTCTTGTGTAGAGGGGGGTTGAGATTTTCCCTGCTCCTCAGGCCAAAAGAATTCTTCAACTGTTGTTGGTCGTAAGTTTCTGGCGTTCTTTTTAACTGCTGATTTCCTGTGTTTGTTTTTATTCATCTCTCTCGGTCCGATCTATGGCAGTTTGATTTAATGCTGGGAAAGTGGGAGCCTGCTCAAAAGTATGCGTCCGCCATTGTCAAGCGACGCCCCGCCCCCGCCCAAGAAACACTTTCTTGACAGCTGCAGTTACACGCACTTGTGATTGAAGGAGAACATCACCAGGTTTTCTGGCCCAGTTGCTCTTCTTGAGCTCTATGTTATGCCCTCGAACTCGATTTAATCTGCATAGTACCTCTTATCCTGTTAAACTTTAATGTTGGCTTTTCCTATGCCCTAAAACACCTTTCTCTCCTTCTCCCCCCCCCCACCTTTAAAATTAATATCTATCCTAAAAAAGAGGAAGGTGAGTAAGGTTGCTCACAAATTAGACTGCTTTGTTGGTTGTGATATAACGTATTATACTGCTATGACTCTTGAATTAATTTTCTGTTCCACTATTCCAGCAACCTGTAACTTAGAATCATAGAAGGGACCTCCAGGGTCATCTAGTCCAACCCCCTGCACAATGCAGGAATTTCACAAATACCTCCCTCTAAATTCATGGGATCTGCATTGCTTTCAGACGACCATCTAGCCTGTTTAAAAACCTCTAAGAGCCCACCCCCTCCCGAGGAAGCTTGCTTGTTGGCTTCAAGTATGCTGAAATTTTAACTGCATTGAGGACTCTTCAAGTTCAGCATCACAGTTCCTAACTTTGTATTTTGATTCATTATTTCTTTCTGTCTTCGACCATCTTTTGCTTCCCATAATTGAAGCATAATCTTCAAAATCTGCATACTGTTGAACACATTTGAAAATTTGTGTTGTCTGTTCCCTGTTAAAGTACTCAATATATTCTACATGTAAATATATTTGTAATGAACCTGAGAAATTTGTGTGTGGCTTGCTTGTTTAGAAATATAAGCTTTCTATAAATTCTGTAGAGACATATCAGAGGTTGCCCTCCACTGGACCAAATTGTTCCCTTAACAAAGATTTTTTTTCTCCTTAGCAAAAAAACAAAAAAAAAACATCCAAAATTATACCACAAACTTTTCCACTTACATTTGGTCAGTTTTTTGACATTAGCAAGGTCGTCTGCTCGAGAGCCCTGGTTGGCGGAGAGTAGAAATTCCAGCTATGGGGAGATGGTGTGGGCACAAAAGTTAGCGTTCCCTTTAGAGACTGTTTCTCTGGACATAAGGAAAAAGGAAACATCATGCTGCCATATTGGGAACTGGCATTATCAAGCAGCCAATCAACACTGTAATCCAAGTATATGACTTTTGAGAGGGAAATTTCATGTTGTCAGGATATTATTCTCTAGTCTCAAAACTACTAAGGTGGTGCCATTTGGGTTCTCATTCAGAGGATGATCAGCACTCATCCTTTAAAAGGGAAGACAAACTTTCTAAGTGGGCAAAAAGTGGAAATGTTTGTCATCGTCTCACTTCTGGAAGATATGAAGGGGATATAGGAGGTAGCTCTCATAGCTTTGGGGAGATGGCTATCATTGAGAGGTGCATACTGAGAAAAGACACAAAAAGACTTTAGTCCTAGGACTAAAAATATCCGAAGAAACATAGCTGTAAGTTTATTGCCTGATGGCTGCCAAAAGGTTGCTGTCAATAGACACAGAGTCTATGATTTCTGAGTGACAGTATTTCTCAGTGTGTGCTAATTGCTTTGGGATAGTCCATGGGTAACTCTTTCTAATACCCATTAGAAGTGTGCATCTTCCAGGTGAGGGGAAGGGGCAGGTGGGTTAGTGTGAAGAAACAACAAGGGAGAAAAAAACAAGCAAACAGCAGGAGATTTGGGCACTTTGGCAAAGAAGATAGAAGAGTGAATATGCTGGCCTTGGATTTGTCAATAAACCAAAATTTTCTTTTGTGCTTCCCCTTCAACTTCTCACCATTCAGACAAATGGGAAAAGTGTAACACCTGTTCTGTCTGTTTGGATGTCTGATAGGTTCTGATAAAGGTAAAACTGTTTCTTTATCTTCCAGAATAATTTATTGAGCTTTTGACTGATATCTTTACACAAGGAGATTTTTTAAAAAGTTATATAACAACATAAATGTGACCAGGATGTGCACCAGCGGCCTCCACACCTGCAATGGATGCAGAGTCAGAGATCAGGAGGACAAGAAGTGAAGCAGCTGCCACCTTTGCAAGGAAAAAGTGAAGCAGCTGCCACCCTTGCAAACACTTTGGAGAGCCAGTTTGGTGTAGTGGTTATGTGCAGACTCTTATCTGGGAGAACCGGGTTTCATTCCCCACTCCTCCACTTGCACCTGCTAGCATGGCCTTGGGTCAGCCATAGCTCTGGCAGAGGTTGTCCTTGAAAGGGCAGCTGCTGTGAGAGCCCTCTCCAGCCCCACCCACCTCACAGGGTGTTTGTTGTGGGGGAGGAAGGTAAAGGAGATTGTGAGCCGCTCTGAGACTCTTCGGAGTGGAGGGTGGGATATAAATCCAATATCTTCTTGTTCTTCTTCATCTCCTACATACTTTAATTTAAACCATGGGGTAAGTACCTAGGTAAAAGTGGGTATGTTGAATGTAACATACAACTTGAGAAATCAAGCATAGTCTGTACACTGACTTTATATGCATTCAGTTATGCAAGCTACATTTCCTGTGAGCACATATCACCAATTCCTTCCAGTAATTCCTGGAGTGGACACCCCCTTTCCATTTCTTGTAGCGGTTTTGCTGCTGTTGTTTTTCTTCCCAATGTATAGACTATACGGTCAATTGTTTATGGTGTGAACCGATCTAAGAGGAGGAGTGATCAGAACTTTAGAAGATCACCAAGGATCGCCATGGACTCAACACTGCCCCCCATTGTTATGGGCTTTTGGGGTTCCCGCTGTCCCTTGGCACCACAGTGCTGATGGCCATGCAGGGAACCTTGTTTCCAACTCCCCCTAGGCTAGGAAGCTATTGGGGAAACTGAGACTGGAATAGTTCTCAGCCTCCCTGGTAATTCTGCCACCACTCCCTTTTTAAGATTAAGACTCAGGAGGAGAAAACGAGCCCCCCCCCCATTGCCCTTCCCAAGATTAAAGGCTTGCAGCACTGTGCGGTAGGCCAACTGCAGCCTGCAGCCATGCCTAATTTAGCTAGGCAGAGTGTGACCCGATGTCTAGGACTCTTGGAGAGCTCTAATTGGCAAACTCACAGACAGGCAGCAGCTCCAGTCCTCAGCCAGACAGCACCTCATCATACTGAGATGGGCTGGGGGAGAGAGGGCAGCCTGGCCCCTGCCACACCCTCTGCAATCATCCCTACCAGCTGGGGAATAGTTGCAGGGATCCCAATTCCCCTCTGGGGAATTCTGTACTTCCAATGAGAAGAGGCTCCCAACTGGTATATGACTCAGCAGATCTTAATGGACTGACAGCGTAACTGGTTTTGACAGCTGCAGTTTCTAGCCTGGCTCCACATTAGGCCTGATTAAGCAGATCTCACAGGTGGAAGAAATCAAGGTCACCCTACCCTCCAGCCTAGATCTTACACAGCCCTCTCCACCTGCTGGCATAATTGATGCTTATGCACCAGGCCACAGTGTCTGATTCAGGGCTTAGAGATCATGACAAATATAAATGAGAAAGTAAGATATGTGAGAGGGGGTGAATGGTAGAAATAACAGTTCTATAGCTGGATGTGTTTCACAATTAATGCCTCCCTCCACCCCAGTTTAAAAATCCTATACATGTGCAGATAAGCTAGGGTTAGGGTTGGGTAAGGGTTAGGGTTACGGGTTAGGGTTAGGGTTGGGTTAGGGTTGGGTTAGGGTTAGGGTTAGTATCGCTTGATATCTCCGCAGTGCTGGTATGAATCCGTACAATCGCTTTCCACTATGAACACAAATGTAAGCTTAGTAGAATTATGGGGGGAAAGCACGTAGATGTTTGTTATAGGTATATAAGATTACATAATTACTACGTTTTGCTATCTCCTCCATGTTGTATGAATCCGTTGAATCTCTTTGCACAAAGAATGCCATTTTAAACTGATTAGAATGAAACGGTTAATTTTAGAAAAACACTAAGCGAATGTTTGTTATGGTTACCTTAAATGACAAAGAAAATGACAAAAATGTCTTGCTTGATATCTCCGCAGTGCTGGTATGAATCCATTCAATCTCTTTCCACTATGAACTACATTGTTAGCTCTATAAAATGCTACGTAGAACTATCGAAAAACAGTAAGTATATGTTTGTTATAATAATTTGATGATATAGTTACTAGGTATTGCTATCTCGTCATTGCTTGTATGAATCTGAGCAATCTCTTTCCACAAAGAATGCCATTGTAAAATGATTAGAATGAAACGGTTATTTTTCGAAAAAAACACGGCGAATATTTGTTATGGTGACATGGAATTACGTAGATTTAGTCTTTGATATCTCTGCAGTGCTGGTATGAATCCGTTCAATCGCTTTCCACTATGAACACCAATATAAACGTGCTTGATTTCTCCGCATTACTGTTATGAATCCATTCAATCGCTATCCACTATGAACTCCAATGTAAGCTTAATAGAATGCTACGTAGAATTTTGCAAAAACAGTAAGTAGATGTTTGTTATAATTATATAAGATTACATAGTTACTAGGTATTGCTATCTCATAATTACATAGTTTTAGTGCTGCTTGATTTCTCTGCAGTACTGTTATGAATCCGTTCAATCGCTTTCCACTATGAACACCATTGTAAGCTTAGTAGAATGCTACGTAGAATTATGGAAAATCAGTAAGTAGATGTTTGTTATAATTATATAAGATTACGTAGATATTAGATATTGCTATCATGTCATTGCTTGTATGAATCCAATCAATCTCTTTCCATAAAGAATGCCATTGTAAACTTAGAAATAAACTGAGAATTTTAGAAAAACACTTAGCGAATGTTTGTTATGGTTACCTTGAATTACATAGATTTAATCCTACTTGATTTCTCTGAAGTACTGTTATGAATCTGTTCAATCGTTTTCCACTATGAACACCAATATAAGCATAATAGAATGCTACGTAGAATTATGGAAAAACAGTAAGTAGATGTTTGTTATATTTATATAAGATTACATAGTTACTAGGTATTGCTATCTCATCGTTGCTTGTATTAATCCGATCAATCTCTTTCCACAAAGCATCCCATTGTAAACTGATTAGAATTAAACGGAGAATTTTATAAAAACATTTAGTGAATTTTTGTTATGGTTACCTTGAATTACATAGATTTAGACCTGCTTTATATCTCCATAGTGCTGGCATGAATCTGTTCAGTCGTTTTCCACTATGAACACAAATGTAAGCATAATAGAATGCTACGTAGAATTATAGAAAAACAGTAAGTAGATGTTTGTTATATTTATGTAAGATTACATAGTTACTAGGTATTGCTATCTCGTTATTGCTTGTTTGAATCCGATTAATCTTTTTCCATAAAGAATGCCATTGTAAACTGATTAGAATTAAACGAAGAATTTTAGAAAAACACTTAGCGAATGTTTGTTATGGTTACCTTGAATTACATAGATTTCGTCCTGCTTGATATCTGATCAGTGCTGGTATGAATGCGGTTAATCTCTTTACACTATGAACACCAGGGTAAGCTTAATAGAAAGCTATGTAGATTTATGGAATGTTATAATAATATAAGATTACATAGTTATTAGATATTGCTATCCGATATTGCTATTAGATATTGCTCTCCGATCAATCTTTTTCCATAAAGAATGCAATTGTAAAATGATTAGAAATAAACTGAGAATTTTAGAAAAACACTTAGCGAATGTTTGTTATGTTTACCTTGAATTACATAGATTTAGTCCTACTTGATTTCTCTGCAGTACTGTTATGAATCCGTTCAACACTTAGCAAATGTTTTTTATGGTTACCTTGAATAACATAGATTTAGACCTGCTTTATATCTCCATAGTGCTGGCATGAATCTGTTCAATCATTTTCCACTATGAACACCAATGTAACCCTAATAGAATGCTACGTAGAATTGTGGAAAGGCAGTAAATAGATGTTTGTTATAATTATATAAGATTACATAGTTACTAGGTATTGCTATCTCCTCATTGCTTGTATGAATCCGATCAATCTTTCTCCATGCAATGTAGAATTATGGAAAAACAGTAAGTAGATGTTTCTTATAGGTATATAAAGTTACATACATACTACGTTTTGCTATCTCCTTTATGCTTTTATGGATCCGTTGAAACTCTGCAGAAAGAATGCCATTTTAAAATGATGAAAATTAAATGGTTAATTTTAGAAAAACACTAAGTGAATGTTTGTTATGGTTACCTTGAATTACATAGATTTAGGATTGCTTGATATCTCCATAGTGCTGCTATGAATCCGGACAATTGCTTTCCACTATGAACACAAAAGTAAGCTTAATAGAAAGCTATGTAGAATTATGGGGAAAAAGCA
Organism: Heteronotia binoei; assembly: GCF_032191835.1. Taxonomy (NCBI): domain Eukaryota; kingdom Metazoa; phylum Chordata; class Lepidosauria; order Squamata; family Gekkonidae; genus Heteronotia; species Heteronotia binoei. Next base: position 138,530,065 of record NC_083229.1, read on the forward strand.
TGTAGATGTTTGTTATAGGTATATAAGATTACATACTTACTACGTTTTGCTATTTCCTCCATGCTTGTATGAATCCGTTGAATCTCTTTGCACATAGAATGCCATTTTAAACTGATTAGAATGAAACGGTTAATTTTAGAAAAACACTAAGCGAATGTTTGTTATGGTTACCTTGAATGACATAGATTTAGTCTTGCTTGATATCTCCGCAGTGCTGGTATGAATCCATTCAGTCTCTTTCCACTAAGAACTATATTGTTAGCTCTATAGAATGCTACGTAGAACTATCGAAAAACAGTAAGTATATGTTTGTTATAATAACTTGATGACATAGTTACTAGGTATTGCTATCTCGTCATTGCTTGTATGAATCTGGTCAATCTCTTTCCACAAAGAATCCCACTGTAAACTGATTAGAATTAAACGAAGAATTTTAGAAAAACACTTAGCGAATGTATGTTATGGTTGCCTTGATTTACATAGAATTAGTGCTGCTTGATTTCTCTGCAGTACTGTTATGAATCCGTTCAGTCACTTTCCACTATGAACACCAACGTAAGCTTAATAGAAGGCTAGGTAGAATTATGGAAAAACAGTAAGTAGATGTTTGTTATAATTATATAAGATTACAGTTATTAGGTATTCCTATCTCCTCATTGCTTGTATGAATCCGATCTATCTCTTTCCACAAAGAATGCCATTGTAAACTGATTAGAATTAAAAGGAGGATTTTAGAAAAACAGCGAATTACATATAGTCCTGCTTGATATCTCCGCTGTACTGTTATGAATCCGTTCAATCGCTATCCACTATGAACACCAATGTAAGCTTAATAGAATGCTACGTAGAATTATGGAAAAACAGTAAGTAGATGTTTGTTATAATTATATAAGATTACAGTTACTAGGTATTCCCATCGGGCGGACCCTGGAGGCGGCTGCTTGTTCTCTGCTCTCCGTGAGACTCTGCCTTTTGTCTTTCTTTCTTCTACGCTCCCTCAAGGCTCTCCTGGCAGGGAGTGGACGTTTAATGTTACATGGTTTCCCTGCTCTTTGGTCTAATAAGAGCCTCTAAAGCTTAGGAGCGGCTGTTTTCGCCTTATTTACTGCGGCTATCTGTGACGTGCTAGTGAAGGATTTATGGCCTTGGTCTACAGCAGGCAAAATCATTTCCTCCCCCACACCTTATGAAGATACTTGTGTGTGGATAGTTGTCTTTTTCCTTCAGTGTGGATAGTCATAAGAAGAAACTTAAACAGCTTAAACAGCCCATTAAATGGCGGGCAAGCGGCCTAGAGATGACGTTGATGAATTTGGCGTTTCACCAAAGAGCAAACAGTTGAAAATTAAAGACTTAATTTTCGAACCAACTTATCTTCAACATATGCCAATCAGATCATTAACTTTGAAAAATTTTAGCAGTCCACGGAGGCCTGGGCAGCTTACACCCCGGAGAGAGAAAGGTTCTCACTATCAGCAATTGATTCTCCAGCCATGTAAGATCTGCTTGATGGTATGTAAGTACAGGGGATTGACTATTGCAATCCCCAATCTTCATCCCCACATTGAGGACCGTTTCTTGAGGAACAACGAATTTGGGGGGCAACATGTTAGGATCAAATGGGACGACCAAAAGAGGAAATATATGCAGGAATTTCTCGAGCAAGAGCACATATCTAAATTAGCAAATGACATCAGGCTTTCGGAGGAGGGGGGAGAGACCATCAAATTATATGAGGATCTCATTCGGCATTCAACCCCCATTAGAAGGGCAGATATCTAGTTCAGCAAGGAGAGGAGGGAAGAACAACGGTTGGTTTGATAACGAATGCTTGATGGCAAAGAAGGAGCTTAGTAAAATCTATTTGAAATATAGGGCAGATCCAGAGGCAGTCAATAGAGAACAATTAAAACAACAGAAATCTAGATATAAAAAGTTAATTGTCAGGAAGAAGAAAGAGGCAAAAGAACTAGCGTGGCTACAGTTGGGACACGCCGTTAAATTTAAAAACCTGTCGCTATTCTGGAATTGGTAAACAGTGGTTCAGGTAGACTCTCCACACAGGTTACTAATACTATTCTTCCAGAAGTATGGGTGAATATGGCATTGTATGGGACATCAGACGAGGTGGTTTGCTCCCTGGAGGATTGTCAAGAATTGCCAGGGTGGCCTCCAGTTGAGCCTTCAGAAATAAAATTTTTAATTGGAGCCCTGAAGCTTAATAAAGCACCAGGACTTGACTTAATCCCGGCTGAACTGATTAAAGAAAACGCTGACTGGTGGGCTCCAGTACTCGCCAAATTATTCTCCGAAATAGACAGGACAGCGAGGGTACCAGCGGGCTGGGATACTGGAATTATTGTACCTATTCATAAGAAAGGAGATAGAAATGATCCAAATAACTATAGACCTATTAGTCTTTTAAGTATCCTAAGCAAATTATATGCCAGCCATTTTAAAGAGAAACTGTGGGAGTGGATCGAGCATCTTGAGAGAAGAACAGGCTGGGTTTAGACCGGGATGTTCCACTTTGGACCATTGTGTAGTATTGGACCATCTTATTACCAAATATTCCTCTAACAGCACCGCTGCCCTATACGCTGCCTTTATAGATTTCAAATCTGCCTTTGACATGGTACAGAGGGACATACTGTGGGAAAAATTGAGAGGGATGGGAATCGATCAGAGGCTACTGGCATTGATAAAGGCATTATATAGGAACACCAAGATAAGGATAAACCCGAAGGGACATCTCACGAAAGCTATCAAAGTAGGGAAGGGAGTTAAGCAAGGCTGCATCTTGGCCCCACTCTTGTTCAACCTCTTTATACACGATCTGGGGGAACATCTAAGTGGTCCAGAGGTGCATGCGCCAAAGATTGCAGATAGGCATATCCCGCTTCTGCTATATGCGGATGATGCAGTGCTGATCTCTAGGACCCCAATTGGGCTAAAGAGAGCAATGAAAATTCTAGTGCATTACTGTCAAGTTAACCAGGTTGAAATAAATTACTCAAAATCAAAAATTTTAGCCTTTGCAAAAAGATAAACGACAGGGCTATTGAACAGACACGCTGCTTTAAGTATTTAGGGGTAGTTTTTCAGGCCTCAGGGGCCAGGAAGGCACACGTGGACTACGTCACAACTAGTGCATTAAAAAGCTCAGAAGCTATAGAGAAATTCTACTCGACCTCCGGGGGGCAGAACGTGGCGGCTGCAGTCAAGGTCTTTAAGGCCAATGCCCTCGCCCAAATGTTATATGGGGCACCTTTGAGTATAACACCTTATCAGCATCTCTGGCAGTTAGCGGAGAAAGTGCAATCTAAATTCCTTAGGCATATACTACAAGTCCCTCCATGTGCTCCCAACTCACTTATCAGAGTAGAAACGGGTATGGTTACAGTGAAAGCAAGATTGTGGATTGCTGCTATTCTCTACTGGTACAAACTAATAATTCAGCCCACCAGTTTGGCGGGGCTGATAGTAGATAGTAGTTTGTTCCTCCGTGGATCAGAGAAATGGAGTTCAAGTTGGGCTATTATGGACTATCTAAGCAATTTTTGCTCAATATGGAGCATAATCTGGTTAAACCCTTTCTTAAACAGAGGATCTTGGATGTTGAAAGACAGCATGATCTGAATCAGCTTAAAGGTTATTTGCCAGGAATAGAGGAGTTACATAAAATAACACTGATGCCATACTTGCAAAATCTTGACAAAGCAGAGTATAGGAGAGCATTTACTCTTCTCAGATTTGATATGTTACCGTCAGCTATTATTTAGGGCAGATACACAGAACAATTATACGAGGAGAGACTGTGTATTTGTGGGGACAATAAACCGGAACATAGGGAGCATGTATTATTCCAATGTAAATTATATCAGCATATTAGGGCCGATTATATACTCCTGATTTGTGCCAGTGTCCCTGGAAGAAATATGAGATTTCAGCTAGACAAATTATTGGCTGATAGGAACAAAGGAACCACTTTATGTGTGGCAAAATTTGCTTCGCGAGCTATAAGTCTCCAGAAGCAATTCTTAAGGGGAATACCCAACTGAACGCCTTGGTTCTGGAATTTAATCAGTGTTTTGGGAAGGAAATTATATTTTATACTGTCTATGTTTTATTCTCATTATAGTATTGCCTAATTATATTTTACACTGTGTATGTTTTATTCCCCTTATAGCATTGCCTGACTGTATCTTATAGCTTCGCGAGCTATAGATCTCCGGAAGCAATTCCTAAGGGAAATACCCAACTGAACGCCTTGGTTCTGGAATTAAATCAGTGTTTTTGGAGAAGAAATTATATTTTATACTGTCTATGTTTCATTCGCATTATAGTATTGCCTAATTATATATTATACTGTGTATGCTTTATTCCAATTATACTATTGCCTGACTGTATTTCCACAAAGAATCCCACTGTAAACTGATTAGAATTAAACAGAGAATTTTAGAAAAACTCTTAGGGAATGTTTGTTATGGTTACCCTGAATTACATAGATTTAGTCATGCTTGGTATCTCTGCAATACTGTTATGAATCTGTTCAAACGCTAAGTATTATGAAAACCAATATAAGAATAGAATGCTACGTAGAATTATGGAAAAATAGTAAGTAGATGTTTGTTATAATTATAAAACATTACACAGTTACCAGGTATTGCTACCTCCTCATTGCTTGTATTTCCACTATGAACACCTATATAAGCTTAATAGAATGCTACGTAGAATTATGGAAAAACAGTAAGTAGATGTTTGTTATAATTATATACGATTACATAGATATTAGATATTGCTATCTCGTCGTTGCTTGTATGAATCCGATCAATCTCTTTCCACAAAGAATGGCCTTGTAAACTGATTAGAATTAAATGCAGAATATTGGAAAAACAGTTACAGAATGTTTATTATGGTTACCTTGAATTACATAGATATAGTCCTGCTTGATATCTCCGCTGTACTGTTACGAATCCGTGCAATGGCTTTCCACTATGAAAACGAATGTAAGCTTAATAGAATGCTATGTAGAATTATGGAAAAACATTAAGTAGATGTTTGTTGTAATTACATAAGATTACATAGTTACTAGGTATTGCTATCTCATCATTGCTTGTATCAATCCGATCAATCTCTATTCACAAAGAATGCCATTGTAAACTGATTAGAATTAAAGGGAGAATGTTAGAAAAACACTTAGGGAATTTTTTTTATGGTTACCTTGAATTACATAGATTCTGCTTGATTTCTCTACAGTACACTTATGAATCCGATCAATCGCTTTCCACTATGAACAATAATGTAAACAATAGAATGCACGTAAAATTATGGGAAAAGTAAGTAGATGTTTCTTATAATTATATAAGATTACATAGTTACTCGGTATTGCTATCTCATCACTGCTTGTATGAATCTGATCAATCTTTTCCCATAAAGAATACCATTGTAAACTGATTAGAATTAAACGGAGTATTTTAGAAAAACACTTAGCGAATGTTTTTTATGGTTAACTTGAATTACATAGATTTAGTCCTACTTTATATCTCCGCAGTTCTGTTATAAATCCGTGCAATCGCTTTCCACTATGAACACCAATGTAAGCTTAATAGAATGCTATGTAGAATTAAGGAAAAACATTAAGTAGATGTTTGTTATAATTATATAAGATTACAGTTACTAGCTATTGCTATCTCCTCATTGCTTTTATGAATCCGATCTATCTCATTCCTCACAGAATGCCACTGTAAATGGATTAGGATTAAATGGAGAATTTTAAGAAAAAAACTTAGCGAATGTTTTTAATGGTAACCTTGAATTACATAGATTTAGTCCTGCTTGATTTCTCCGCAGTCCTCTCATGAATCCAATCAATCACTTTCCACTTTGAACACCAATGTAAGCTTAATAGAATGCTATGTAGAATTATGGAAAAACATTAAGTAGATGTTTGTTATAATTATATAATATTACATAGTTACTAGGTATAGCTATCTCATCACTGATTGTATGAATCTGATCAATCTCTTTCCACAAAGAATCCCAATGTAAACTGATTAGAATTAAATGGAGAATTTTAGAAATACACTTAGAGAATGTTTTTTATGGTTCCCTTCAATTACATAGATTTAGTCCTGCTTTATATCTCCGCAGTTCTGTTATGAATTCGTTCAATCGCTTTCCACTACCAACAACAATGTAAGCTTATTAGAATGCTATGTAGAATTATGGAAAAACAGTAAGTAGATGTTTCTTATAATTATATAAGATTACATAGTATTGCTATCTCGTCATTGTTTGTATGAATCCGAACAATCTTTTCCCATAAAGAATACAATTCTAAACTGATTAGAATTAAACGAGAATTTTAGAAAAACGCTTACCAAATGTTTCTTATGGTTACCTTGAATTACATAGATTTAGTCCTGCTTGATTTCTCCAAAGTACACTTATGAATCCGATCAATCGCTTTCCACTATGAACAATAATGTAAACTTAAAAGAATGCTACGTAGAATTATGGGGGAAAAGTAAGTAGATGTTTCTTATAATTATATAAGGTTACATAGTTAGTAGGTATTGCTATCTCGTCACTGCTTGTATGAATCCGATCAATCTTTTCCCATAAAGAATCCCATTGTACACTGATTAGAATTAAAGGGAGAATTTTAGAAAAACACTTAGGGAATGTCATTTATGGTTACCTTGAATTCCATAGATTTAGTCCTACTTTATATCTCCACAGTTCAGTTCTGAATTTCTAGGTATTGCTATCTCTTCATTGCTTGTATCAATCCGATCAATCTCTATCCACAAAGAATGCCATTGTAAACTGATTAGAATTAAAGGGAGAATGTTAGAAAAACACTTAGGGAATTTTTTTATGGTTACCTTGAATTACATAGATTCTGCTTGATTTCTCTTCAGTACACTTATGAATCCGATCAATCGCTTTCCACTATGAACAATAATGTAAACTTAAAAGAATGCTATGTAAAATTATGGGGGGAAAGTAAGTAGATGTTTCTTATAATTATATAAGATTACATAGTTAGTAGGTATTGCTATCTCATCACTGCTTGTATGAATCCAATCAATCTTTTCCCATAAAGAATCCCATTGTAAACTGAATAGAATTAAACGGAGTATTTTAGAAAAACACTTAGCGAACGTTTTTTATGGTTAACCTGAATTACGTAGATTTAATCCTACTTTATATCTCCGCAGTTCTGTTATGAATCTGTGCAATCGCTTACCATTATGAACACCAATGTAAGCTTAATAGAATGCTATGTAGAATTAAGGAAAAACATTAAGTAGATGTTTGTTATAATTATATAAGACTACAGTTACTAGGTATTGCTATCTCCTCATTGCTTTCATGAATCCGATCTATCTCTTTCCTCACAGAATGCCACTGTAAAAGGATTAGAATTAAACGGAGAAATTTAAGAAAAAACCAGCGAACGTTTTTAATGGTAACCTTGAATTACATAGATTTAGTCCTGCTTGATTTTTCCGCAGTACTGTTAAGAATCCGTTCAATCACTTTCCACTATTAACACCAATGTAAGCTTAACAGAATACTATGTAGAATTATGGAAAAACAGTAAGTAGATGTTTGTTATAATTATATAAGATAACATAGTTACTAGGTAATGCTATCGCATCATTGCTTGTAAGAAGCCGATCAATCTCTTTAAACAAAGAATGCCATTGTAGACTGAATAGATTTAAACGGAAAATTTTAGAAAAACACTTAGCAAATGTTTTTTATGGTTACCTTGAATTACATAGATTTAGCCCTGCTTTAAATCTCCGTAGTGCTGGCATGAATCCATTCAATCGTTTTCCAGTATAAACACCAATGTAAGCATAAAAGAATGCTACATAGAATTATGGAAAATCCGTAAGTAGATGTTTTTTATTATTATATAAAATTACATAGTTACTAGCTATTCCTATATCCTCATTATTTGTATGAATCCGTTAAATCTCTTTCCACAAAGAATCCCATCGTAAACTGGTTAGAATTAAACGGAGAATTCTAGAAAAACAGCAACTGTTTCTTATGGTTACCTTGAATTACATACATTTAATTCTGCTTGATTTTTCCACAATACTTTTTGCGCCGTACTGTTATGAATCCTTTTAATCAGTAAGTAGATGTTTCTTATAATTACGGTATATAAGATTACATAGTTACGAGGTACTGCTAACTCCTCAGTATTTGTATGAATTGCATCAATCTCTTTCCATAAAGAATGCCATTGTAAACTCATTAGAATTAAACGAGAATTTCAGAAAAACGCTTAGCAAATGTTTCTTATGGTTACCTTGAATTACATAGATTTAGTCCAGCTTGATTTCTCCAAAGTACACTTATGAATCCGATCAATCGCTTTCCACTATGAACAATAATGTAAACTTAAAAGAATGCTACGTAAAATTATGGTGGGAAAGTAAGTAGATGTTTCTTATAATTATATAAGATTACATAGTTAGAAGGTATTGCTATCTCGTCACTGCATGTATGAATCCGATCAATCTTTTCCAATAAAGAATACCATTGCAAACTGATTAGAATTAAACGGAGAATTTTAGAAAAACATTTAGGGAATGTTATTTATTGTTACCTTGAATTCCATAGATTTAGTCCTACTTTATATCTACGCAATTCTGTTATGAATCCATGCAATGGCTTTCCACTATGAACACCAATGTAAGCTTAATAGAATGCTATGTAGAATTATGGAAAAACATTAAGATGTTTGTTGTAATTACATAAGATTACATAGTTACTAAGGTATTGCTATCTCGTAACTGCTTGTATGAATCCGATCAATCTTTTCCGATAAAGAATACCATTGTAAACTGATTAGAATTAAAGGGAGAATGTTAGAAAAACAATGCTACGTAGAATTGTGGAAAAACAGTAAGTAGATGTTTGTTATAATTATATAATCTTACATAGTTACGAGGTATTGCTCTTATGAATCCGATAAATCTCTCATTGCTTGTATGAATCTGAAAAATCTCTTTCCACAAAGAATGGTATTGTAAACTGATTCAAATTAAACGGAGAATTTTAGAAGAAGAAGAAGAAGAAGATATTGGATTTATATCCCGCCCTCCACTCCGAAGAGTCTCAGAGCGGCTCACAATCTCCTTTACCTTCCTCCCCCACAACAGACGCCCTGTGAGGTGGGTGGGGCTGGAGAGGGCTCTCACAGCAGCTGCCCTTTCAAGGACAACCTCTGCCAGAGCTATGGCTGACCCAAGGCCATTCCAGCAGGTGCAAGTGGAGGAGTGAGGAATCAAACCCGGTTCTCCCACATAAGAGTCTGCACACTTAACCACTACACCAAACTGGCTCTCCGCCAGTTTTAGAAATACACTTAGAGAATGTTTATTATGGTAACCATGAATTACATAGATTGAGTGCTGCTTGATATCTCTGCAGTACTGTTATGAATCCTTTCAATCGCTATCCACTATGAACACCAAAGTAAGCTTAATAGAATGCTACGTAGAATTGTGGAAAAACAGTAAGTAGATGTTTGTTATAATTATATATGATTACATGGTTACTAGGTATTGCTATCTCCTCATTGCTTGTATCAATCCGATAAATCTCTTTCCACAAAGAATGGTATTGTAAACTGATTAGAATTAAACGGAGAATTTTAGAAATACACTTAGAGAATGTTTACTATGGTAAACTTGACTTACCTAGATTTAGTGCTGCTTGATATCTCAGCAGTACTGTTATGAATCCTTTCAATCGCTATCCACTATGAACAGCAATGTAAGCTTAATAGAATGCTACATAGAATTTTGGGAAAACAGTAAGTAGATGTTTTTTATAATTTTATAATATAACATAGTTACTAGGTATTGCTATCTCCTCATTGCTTGTATGAATCCGATATATCTCTTTCCATAAAGAATGCCATTGTAAACTGATTAGAATGAAAGGGAGAATTTTAGAAAAACACTTAGAGAATGTTTATTATGGTAACCTTCAATTACATAGATGCAGTTCTGCATAATTTCTCCGCAGTACTAATATGAATACTTTCAATCGCTCTCCATTATGAACACCAATATAAGCTTAATAGAATGCTACGTAGAATTGTGGAAAAACAGTAAGTAGATGTTTGTTATAATTATATAATATTACATAGTTACGAGGTATTCCTATCTCCTCATTACTTGTATGAATCCAATAAATCTCTTTCCACAAAGAATGCATTGTAAACTGATTAGAATTAAACGAAGAATTTTAGAAAAACACTTAGCGAATGTTTGTTATGGTTACCTTAAATTACATAGATTTAGTCCTGCTTGATTAATCTGCAGTACTATTATGAATCCGTTCAATCGCTTACCACTATGAACAGCAATGTAAGCTTAATAGAATGCTACGTACAATTCTGGAAAAGCAGTAAATAGATGTTTGTTATTATTATATAAGAGTACATAGTTACTAGGTATTGCTATCTCCTCATTGCTTGTATGAACCCGATAAATCTCTTTCCACAAAGAATGGTATTGTAAACTGATTAGAATTAAACGGAGAATTTTAGAAATACACTTAGAGAATGTTTACTATGGTAAACTTGACTTACCTAGATTTAGTGCTGCTTGATATCTCAGCAGTACTGTTATGAATCCTTTCAATCGCTATCCACTATGAACAGCAATGTAAGCTTAATAGAATGCTACATAGAATTTTGGGAAAACAGTAAGTAGATGTTTTTTATAATTTTATAATATAACATAGTTACTAGGTATTGCTATCTCCTCATTGCTTGTATGAATCCGATATATCTCTTTCCATAAAGAATGCCATTGTAAACTGATTAGAATGAAAGGGAGAATTTTAGAAAAACACTTAGAGAATGTTTATTATGGTAACCTTCAATTACATAGATGCAGTTCTGCATAATTTCTCCGCAGTACTAATATGAATACTTTCAATCGCTCTCCATTATGAACACCAATATAAGCTTAATAGAATGCTACGTAGAATTGTGGAAAAACAGTAAGTAGATGTTTGTTATAATTATATAATATTACATAGTTACGAGGTATTCCTATCTCCTCATTACTTGTATGAATCCAATAAATCTCTTTCCACAAAGAATGCCATTGTAAACTGATTAGAATTAAACGAAGAATTTTAGAAAAACATTTAGCAAATGTTTGTTATGGTTACCTTAAATTACATAGATTTAGTCCTGCTTGATTAATCTGCAGTACTATTATGAATCCGTTCAATCGCTTACCACTATGAACAGCAATGTAAGCTTAATAGAATGCTACGTAGAATTCTGGAAAAGCAGTAAATAGATGTTTGTTATTATTATATACGAGTACATAGTTACTAGGTATTGCTATCTCCTCATTGCTTGTATCAATCCGATAAATCTCTTTACACAAAGAATGGTATTGGAAACTGATTCGAATTAAACGGAGATTTTTGAAATACACTTAGAGAATGTTTATTATGGTAACCTTGAATTACCTAGATTTAGTGCTCCTATCCACTGTGAACACCAATGTAAGCTTAATAGAATGCTCCGTAGAATGGTGCATAAACAGTAAGTAGATGTTTGTTATAATTATATAAGATTACATAGTTACTAGGTATTGCTATCTTCTCATTTCTTGTATGAATTCGATCAATCTCTTTCCATAAAGAATGCCATTGTAAACTAATAAGAATTAAACGGAGAATTTTAGAAAAACACTTAGCGAATATTTGTTATGGGTACCTTGAATTACATAGATTTAGTCCTGCTTGATTAATCTGCAGTACTGTTATGAATCCGTTCAATCGCTTTCCACTATGAACAGCAATGTAAGCTTAATAGAATGCTATGTAGAATTATGGAAAAAAGAGTAAGTAGATGTTTGTTACAATTATATAAGATTACATAGTAAATACGTATTTCTACCTCCTCATTGCTTGTATGAATCCGATAAAGCTCTTTCCACAAAGAATGGTATTGTAAACTGATTAGAATGAAACGGAGAATTTTAGAAATACACTTATAGAATGTTTATTATGGTTACCTCGAATTACATAGATTCAGTTCTGCTTAATTTCTCCGCAGGACTAATATGAATCCTTTCAATCGCTTTCCACTATGAACAATGTAAGCTTAATAGAATGCTATGTAGAATTATGGAAAAACATTAAGTAGATGTTTGTTATAATTATATAAGATTACATAGTTACTAGGTATTGCTGTCTCCTCATTGGTTGTATGAATCCGATAAAGCTCTTTCCACAAAGAATGGTATTGTAAACTGATTAGAATGACACGGAGAATTTTAGAAAAACACTTAGAGAATGTTTATTATGGTAGCCTTGAATTACATAGATTCAATTCTGCTTAATTTCTCCGCAGAACTAATTTGAATCCTTTCAATCGCTATCCATTATGAACACCAATGTAAGCTTAATAGAATGCTACGAAGAATTGTGGGAAAACAGTAAGTAGATGCTTGTCATAATTATATAATAACACATAGTTACTAGGTATTGCTATCTCCTCATTGCTTGTATCAATCCGATAAATCTCCTTCCACAAAGAATGGTATTGTAAACTGATTAGAATTAAACGGAGAATTTTAGAAATACACTTAGAGAATGTTTACTATGGTAAACTTGACTTACCTAGATTTAGTGCTGCTTGATATCTCAGCAGTACTGTTATGAATCCTTTCAATCGCTATCCACTAGGAACAGCAATTTAAGCTTAATAGAATGCTACATAGAATTTTGGGAAAACAGTAAGTAGATGTTTTTTATAATTTTATAATATAACATAGTTACTAGGTATTGCTATCTCCTCATTGCTTGTATGAACCCGATATATCTCTTTCCATAAAGAATGCCATTGTAAACTGATTAGAATGAAAGGGAGAATTTTAGAAAAACACTTAGAGAATGTTTATTATGGTAACCTTCAATTACATAGATGCAGTTCTGCATAATTTCTCCGCAGTACTAATATGAATACTTTCAATCGCTCTCCATTATGAACACCAATATAAGCTTAATAGAATGCTACGTAGAATTGTGGAAAAACAGTAAGTAGATGTTTGTTATAATTATATAATATTACATAGTTACGAGGTATTCCTATCTCCTCATTACTTGTATGAATCCAATAAATCTCTTTCCACAAAGAATGCATTGTAAACTGATTAGAATTAAACGAAGAATTGTAGAAAAACACTTAGCGAATGTTTGTTATGGTTACCTTAAATTACATAGATTTAGTCCTGCTTGATTAATCTGCAGTACTATTATGAATCCGTTCAATCGCTTACCACTATGAACAGCAATGTAAGCTTAATAGAATGCTACATAGAATTTTGGGAAAACAGTAAGTAGATGTTTTTTATAATTTTATAATATAACATAGTTACTAGGTATTGCTATCTCCTCATTGCTTGTATGAATCCGATATATCTCTTTCCATAAAGAATGCCATTGTAAACTGATTAGAATGAAAGGGAGAATTTTAGAAAAACACTTAGAGAATGTTTATTATGGTAACCTTCAATTACATAGATGCAGTTCTGCATAATTTCTCCGCAGTACTAATATGAATACTTTCAATCGCTCTCCATTATGAACACCAATATAAGCTTAATAGAATGCTACGTAGAATTGTGGAAAAACAGTAAGTAGATGCTTGTTATAATTATATAACATAGTTACTAGGTATTGCTATATTGTCATTTCTTGTATGAATCCGAAAAATCTCTTTCCAAAAAGAATGCCATTGTAAACTAATTAGAATTAAACGAAGAATTTTAGAAAAACACTTAGCGAATGTTTGTTATGGTTACCTTGAATTACATAGATTTAGTCGTGTTTGATTAATCTGCAGTACTGTTATGAATCCGTTCAATCGCTTTCCACTATGAACAGCAATGTAAGCTTAATAGAATGCTACGTAGAATTCTGGAAAAGCAGTAAATAGATGTTTGTTATTATTATATAAGAGTACATAGATACTATCTCCTCATTGCTTGTATCAATCCGATAAATCTCTTTCCACAAAGAATGGTATTGGAAACTGATTCGAATTAAACGGAGATTTTTAGAAATACACTTAGAGAATGTTTATTATGGTAATCTTGAATTACCTAGAATTACCTAGATTTAGTGCTGCTATCCACTATGAACACCAATGTACGCTTAATAGAATGCTACGTAGAATGGTGCATAAACAGTAAGTAGATGTTTGTTATAATTATATAAGATTACATAGTTACTAGGTATTGCTATCTCCTCATTGCTTGTATGAATCCGATAAAGCTCTTTCCACAAAGAATGGTATTGTAAACTGATTCAAGTTAAATGGAGAATTTTAGAAATACACTTAGAGAATTTTTATTATGGTATCCTTGAATTACATAGATTCAGTTCTGCCTAATTTCTCCGTAGTACTAATATGAATTGTTTCAATCGCTATTCTTTATGAACACCTATGTAAGCTTAATAGAATGCTACGTAGAATTGTGGAAAAACAGTAAGTAGATGCTTGTTATAATTATATAACATAGTTACTAGGTGATGCTATCTCCTCATTGCTTGTATGAATCCGATAAATCTCTTTCTACAAAGAATGGTATTGTAAACTGATGCGAATGAAACGGAGAATTTTAGGAATACACTTAGAGAATGTTTATTATAGTAACCTGAATTACCTAGATTTAGTGCTGCTTGATAAATTTGCAGTACTGCTATGAATCCGTTCAATTGCTTTCCACTTAGAACAGTAATGTAAGCTTAGTAGAATGCGACGTAGAATTGTGGAAAAACAGTAAGTAGATGTTTGTTATAATTATATAAGATTACATAGTTACTAGGTATTGCTATGTTTTCATTTCTTGTATGAATTTGATCAATCTCTTTCCATAAAGAATGCCATTGTAAACTGATTAGAATTAAACGAAGAATTTTAGAAAAACATTTAGCGAATGTTTGTTATGGTTACCTTGAATTACATAGATTTAGTCCTGCTTGATAAATCTGCACTACTGTTATTATTATTTTTTTAAGAGTCATAGTCATAGTTTATTACAGTCTCAAGACCAGGATACAGTGTAAACATAATATGGAAAAGTAGAAACAGATATAGTATACAAAAATAGAGATCTAAATTTAAGAACTATTAGAGTGTAATTCCCGCAGTCTAAGAATTAATGCACAGAATTCAGCAGCTGAATGTGTAATCTCTGAATTCTTATCTGATAAGAACCAATGAAGTCTTGTTGTATCTGGATTGGGAAATACCTGGAAATTTTGGGGGTGGATCCTGAGGAGGGCAGGATTTGGATGGGGAGGGACATCATCAGGGTACAATGCCATACAGTCCACCCTCCAAAGCAGCCACTTACTCCAGGGGAACTGAGCTATCTCCTCTGGAGATCAGTTGTAACAGCAGGATGCTGACAACCAGTTGCCAGGTCTTTTTTTTTTTTTAACTTTAAACATTTTATTAAGGCATAAAAGTAGCTTACAATCCATAGCGCAAGAAGTTTACTGTCAAGATTAACAGAAATAACATTGTAAGCTTAATAGACAGAATACAGAGCAAAAACAACCTTTAAAAACAAAATACAAACTGAAGGTAATAGTAATTATAATCATAATAACACAGTATTTGAAAATTAAATAAGATCAGGGAAAGGAAAAAGGAAGATATAATACACTTTAAATAACTTGAAATTAACTTGTTAAGAGAATTTTATAGCAAAAGGAAATCCTTATACATTTTATTTTTAGAATAAGAGTTAGCATAAAATGGATCGGTGTCAAGCTTTTCTAGAATGGGAAGCCAAGTTGCCAGATATTTAGCGTAGGTTTGGTATGGGTCTTTGTGGTCTATGGCTGCCTGAATTTTATCCATTACAATGTGTTCCCAGACTTTAAGTAGCCAGTTGTCAAGTGTCAAATTCAATGAGTTTTTCCAGGACTACGCAATCGTGGTTTTAGCAGCTGTCAGGAGTTTAACTATCAAGGATTTTTTAGAAGATGAAAGACTGGTATCGGACCAATGATTGAGAAGTATCCTTGTTGGTTCATCTGGGATCAAGACCCCAGTTAGGGAGGAGAGATGGGCACAAATTGAGGTCCAGAATGGTCTGATTTTGGGGCAGTCCCACCAGCAGTGAAAATAAGAGGCTTTGAGCCCACAGTTTCTCCAGCAGTCTGAAGAGCCTAACTGGGTCATATGGGAGAACTGGTTAGGAGTAAGGTACCAACGTGCTATCAATTTAAAGTTTTGTTGAGATATATTTATAATGGTAGATTGTAGGGCATCACTAGCCCATATAGAGTCCCATTGGTCGGGAGAAAGGATGATGCCACAGTCTTTATGCCATTGGGTGGTGTAAGAGGGTAAGGTTGCTTCGAGTTTAGACAATAGGATTCGATACAGCCGTGAAATGAGACTTTTAGGCGTTCTCTCTTCGTGAAAATGAAGAACCAGATGTTCGTAGTCAGATGAAGGGCGAGAAAATGAAGAGATCACTTTAGGGTCCTGAAGAAAGTGCCTGATTTGAAAGTATTCAAACCAAGGTGCTGGCTTAGTCAAAACTTGGTCTAGATCATTTTTAGGTAGAAGTTGTTTAGAAGATGAAAGAAGATTAAAGAAAAAAACTTTTGAGGAGTCTCTCCAGACCTTGAAAGAAAAGGGTAGTTGGGCAGGAAGGAAATATTTTTGTCCTATAAAAGATGAGATAGTAGAGAGTCCTGGAGCCAGAAAATGACGCTCCGAATCCCATACTGACAAGAGCGCCCTGAGGAATGGGTTCATGAATTGCCACGGTGGGCGTTCATTTTTCTTGAGCCATAATAGTTCGTAGTATTTCAGTGGGGTAAAGTGAGCTTCCTCTATGGGCGTCCACGGTGGCGGGGGATGTTGGTACAATATTTTGGTCATCTGGGATAAAATAGTAGCTTTATAATACTTTGCAATGTCGGGAACTGCTAGGCCACCTTTTTGTCTTGATCGACATAAAGTTGAAACTTTGATTCTAGGCTTTTTATATTTCCAGATAAAGGAGGTCAGTATTTGTTGCCAGGATTTTAAAGTAGGCTGAGAGAGCTCAATAGGAAGAGCCCGAAAAAGATATAAAAACTTGGGGAAAATAATAATTACATGGATTCTTTCCATCCAGGATAGTTGCAACTTATCCCATTGCTTGAGCGTGGTAGTAATCTCAGAAGCCGTGGCCGTGTAGTTAGTTTTTAATAGGCCAGCTATATTTAAGGGGATTTTCAGCCCCAAATAGGACCAGGAATCAGAGACCCAATGAAAGGGGTAGTTTGCAACTATGTCTTTTTTAGAAGTATCGGAAATTTTAATCGGGTAGAGAATTGATTTCGAGTGGTTAACTGAAAGACCTGAAAGTTTACTATAATCAGACAGGAGACAGGAAACGGCTTTAATACACTGTAGTGGATTTGTAATATATAAGACTATATCGTCGGCAAATAAACTTATTTTAAAAGTAGAATTTTGGACAGAGATACCAGAGATCTCTGAAGAAAGCCGTATCAAATTTGCAAAGGGCTCTATGACAATGGCGAATAGCAGTGGTGATAGGGGGCACCCTTGACGAGTCCCTCTTTCTAGGATAAGTGAAGGGGACTGTTGACCATTGATTTGTATAAACGCGGATGGACAGGAATACAAAGAATCTATAACCGTTCTGAATCTAGGTCCGAAACCCATGTGATGTAAGACTTTTTTAAGGAAGAGAGGTTCTACACTATCGAAGGCCATCTCTATATCTAAGGCAAAAATGCAGGAGTCATATGGCTGAAAAGTGCAATATTGAATTAAGTTAATTCTTTGTCTAGTATTTTCTGTGATATCGCGATTTGGAATAAATCCTGATTGGTTGGTGTGGATATAGAGCCCTATGATTGTGTTCAATCTAGCAGTCAAAATGGAAGTAAATATTTTATAATCGTTATTTAGTAAAGAAATGGGGCGGTAAGATTTAACATTTAATGGGTCTTTGTCTTTTTTGGGAATCATACCTATTTTCGCCTGGGACCAGGAGGGAGGCAAACAGCCGGAGTCCAGAACAAGATTGCAAACAGTGGTAAGGTGAGGTACCAGGGAAAGATTGAATTTTTTATAAAATTCTGAAGGTAGTCCAGCTCTTTCCACAAAGAATGGTATTGTAAACTGATTAGAATGAAACGGAGAATTTTAGAAAAACACTTAGAGAATGCTTATTATGGTAGCCTTGAATTACATAGATGCAGTTCTGCTTAATTTCTCTGCAGTACTGTTATGAAAACTTTCAATCGCTCTCCATTATGAAAACGCATGTAAGCTTAATAGAATGCTACGTAGAATTGTGGAAAAACAGTAAGTAGATGTTCGTTATAATTATATAATATTACATAGTTACTAGGTATTGCTATCTCCTGATTACTTATATGAATCCGATAAATCTCTTTCCACATAGAATGCCATTGTAAACTGATTAGAATTTAACAAAGAATTTTAGAAAAACACTTAGTGAATGTTTGTTATGGTTACCTTGAATTATCCGTTCAATCGCTTTCCACTATGAACAGTAATGTAAGCTTCATAGAATGCTATGTAGAATTGTGGAAAAACAGTAAGTAGATGTTTGTTATAATTATATACGATTACATGGTTACTAGGAATTGCTATCTTGTCATTTCCTGTATGAATTCGATCAATCTCTTTCCATAAAGAATGCCATTGTAAACTAATTAGAATTAAACGAAGATATTTATAAAAACACTTAGCGAATGTTTGTTATGGTTACCTTGAATTGCATAGATTTAGTCCTGCTTGATTAATCTGCAGTACTACTATGAATCCGTTCAATCGCTTTCCACTATGAACAGTAATGTAAGCTTAATAGAATGCTATGTAGAATTATGGAAAAACATTAAGTAGATGTTTGTTATAATTATATAAGATTACATAGTTACTAGGTATTGCTATCTCCTCATTGTATGAATCCGATAAAGCTCTTTTCACAAAGAATGGTATTGTAAACAGATTAGAATGAAACGGAGAATTTTAGAAATACACTTATAGAATGTTTATTATGGTTACCTCGAATTACATAGATTCAGTTCTGCATGATATCTCCGCTGTACTGTTATGAATCCTTTCAATCAGTATCCATTATGAACACCAATGTAAGATTGATAGAATGCTACGTAGAATTGTGGAAAAACAGTAAGTAGATGTTTGTTATAATAAAATAAGATTACATAGTTACTAGGTATTGCTGTCTCCTCATTGCTTGTATGAATCCGATAAAGCTCTTTCCACAAAGAATGGTATTGTAAACTGATTAGAATGAAACGCAGAATTTTAGAAATACACTTATAGAATGTTTATTATGGTTACCTCGAATTACATAGATTCAGTTCTGCTTGATTTCTCCGCAGGACTAATATGAATCCTTTCAATCGCTTTCCACTATGAACAATGTAAGCTTAATAGAATGCTATGTAGAATTATGGAAAAACATTAAGTAGATGTTTGTTATAATTATATAAGATTACATAGTTACTAGGTATTGCTATCTCCTCATTGCTTGTATGAATCCGATAAAGCTCTTTCCACAAAGAATGGTATTGTAAACTGATTAGAATGAAAAGGAGAATTTTAGAAATACACTTAGAGAATGTTCATTATGGTAACCTCGAATTACCTAGATTTAGTGCTGCTTGATATCTCCGCAGTACTAATATGAATCCTTTCAATCGCTATCCACTATGAACACCAATGTAAGCTTAATAGAATGCTACGTAGATTTGTGGAAAAACAGTAAGTAGATATTTGTTATAATTATATAAGATTACATAGTTACTAGGTATTGCTGTCTCCTCATTGCTTGTATGAATCCGATAAAGCTCTTTCCACAAAGAATGGTATTGTAAACTGATTAGAATGAAACAGAATTTTAGAAAAACACTCATAGAATGTTTATTATGGTAACCTCGAATTACCTAGATTTAGTGCTGCTTGATATCTCCGCAGTACTAATATGAATCCTTTCAATCCCTATCCACTTTGAACACCAATCTAAGCTTAATAGAATGCTACGTAGAATTGTGGAAAAACAGTAAGTAGATGTTTGTTATAATTATATACGATTACATGGTTACTAGGAATTGCTATCTTGTCATTTCCTGTATGAATTCGATCAATCTCTTTCCATAAAGAATGCCATTGTAAACTAATTAGAATTAAACGAAGATATTTATAAAAACACTTAGCGAATGTTTGTTATGGTTACCTTGAATTGCATAGATTTAGTCCTGCTTGATTAATCTGCAGTACTACTATGAATCCGTTCAATCGCTTTCCACTATGAACAGTAATGTAAGCTTAATAAAATGCTATGTAGAATTATGGAAAAAGAGTAAGTAGATGTTTGTTATAATTATATAAGATTACATAGTTACTAGGTATTGCTATCTTCTCATTTCTTGTATGAATTCGATCAATCTCTTTCCATAAAGAATGCCATGGAAAACTAATTAGAATTAAACGAAGAATTTTAGAAAAACACTTAGCGAATGTTTGTTATTGTTACCTTGAATTGCATAGATTTAGTCCTGCTTGATTAATCTGCAGTACTTTTATGAATCCGTTTAATCGCTTTCCACTATGAACAGCAATGTAAGCTTAATAGAATGCTACGTAGAATTCTGGAAAAGCAGTAAATAGATGTTTGTTATTATTATATAAGAGTACATAGTTACTAGGTATTGCTATCTCCTCATTGCTTGTATGAATCCGATAAAGCTCTTTCCACAAAGAATGGTATTGTAAACTGATTAGAATGAAACGGAGAATTTTAGAAAAACACTCATAGAATGTTTATTAAGGTTCCTTTGAATTACATAGATTCAGTTCTGCTTAATTTCTCCGCTGTACTAATATGAATCCTTTCATTCGCTATCCACTATGAACACCAATGTAAGGTTAATAGAATGCTACGTTGAATTGTTGAAAAACAGTAAGTAGATGCTTGTCATAATTATATAATAATACATAGTTACTAGTTATTGCTATCTCCTCATTGCTTGTATCAATCCGATAAATCTCCTTCCACAAAGAATGGTATTGTAAACTGATTAGAATTAAACGGAGAATTTTTGAAATACACTTAGAGAATGTTTATTATGGTAACCTTGACTTACCTAGATTTAGTGCTGCTTGATATCTCAGCAGTACTGTTATGAATCCTTTCAATCGCTATCCACTATGAACACCAATGTAAGCTTAATAGAATGCTACGTAGAATTTTGGAAAAACACTAAGTAGATGTTTTTTATAATTTTATAATATAACATAGTTACTAGGTATTGCTATCTCCTCATTACTTGTATGAATCCGATAAAGCTCTTTCCACAAAGTATTGTAAACTGATTAGAATGAAAGGGAGAATTTTAGAAAAACACTTAGAGAATGTTTATTATGGTAGCCTTGAATTACATAAAGCTCTTTCCAAAAAGAATGGTATTGTAAACAGATTAGCATGAAATGGAGAATTTTAGAAATACACTTATAGAATGTTTATTATGGTTACCTCGAATTACATAGATTCAGTTCTGCTTGATATCTCCGCTTTACTGTTATGAATCCTTTCAATCACTATCCATCATGAACACCAATGTAAGATTGATAGAATGCTACGTAGAATTGTGGAAAAACAGTAAGTAGATGTTTGTTATAATAAAATAAGATTACATAGTTACTAGGTATTGCTTGTATGAATCCGAGATATCTCTTTCCACAAAGAATGGTATCTTAAAATGATTCAAATTAAACGGAGACTTTTAGAAATACACTTAGAGAATGTTTATTATGGTAACCTCGAATTACCTAGATTTAGTGCTGCTTGATATCTCCGTATTACTTTTATGAATGCTTTCAATCGCTATCCACTAGGAACACCAATGTAAGCTTAATCGAATGCTACGTAGAATTGTGGAAAAACATTAAGTAGATGTTTGTTATAAATATATAAGATTCCATAGTTACTAGGTATTGCTATCTCCTCATTGTTTGTATGAATCCGAAAAAGCTCTTTCCACAAAGAATGGTATTGTGAACTGATTAGAATGGAACGGAGAATTTTAGAAATACACTTATAGAATGTTTATTATGGTTACCTCGAATTACATAGATTCAGTTCTGCTTAATTTCTCCGCAGGACTAATATGAATCCTTTCAATCGCTTTCCACTATGAACAATGTAAGCTTAATAGAATGCTGTGTAGAATTATGGAAAAACATTAAGTAGATGTTTGTTATAATTATATAAGATTACATAGTTACTAGGTACTGCTGTCTCCTCATTGCTTGTATGAATCCGATAAATCT
Source organism: Heteronotia binoei (assembly GCF_032191835.1). Taxonomy (NCBI): domain Eukaryota; kingdom Metazoa; phylum Chordata; class Lepidosauria; order Squamata; family Gekkonidae; genus Heteronotia; species Heteronotia binoei. The sequence continues at coordinate 138,552,500 of NC_083229.1, forward strand.
CTCTCCACAAAGAATGGTATTGCAAACTGATTCGAATTAAACGGAGAATTGTAGAAATATATAGAGAATGTTTATTATGGTAACCTTGAATTACATAGATGTAGTGCTGATTGATAGCTCCGCATTACTGTTATGAATCCTTTCAATCGCTATCCACTATGAACACCAATGTAAGCTTAATAGAATGCTACGTAGAATTGTGGAAAAACAGTAAGTAGATGTTTGTTAAAGTTATATAATATAATGCCATTGTAAAGAAACGGAGAATTTTAGAAATACACTTAGAGAATGTTTATTATGGTAACCTTGAATTACATAGTTTCAGTTCTGCTTAATTTCTCCGCAGTACTAATATGAATCCTTTCAATCGCTATCCATTATGAACACCAATGTAAGCTTAATAGAATGCTACGTAGAATTGTGGAAAAACAGTAAGTAGATGTTTGTTATAATTATACAAGATCACATAGTTACTAGGTATTGCTATCTCCTCATTGCTTGTATGAATCCGATAAAGCTCTTTCCACAAAGAATGGTATTGTAAACTGATTAGAATGAAACGGAGAATTTTAGAAAAACACTTAGAAAATATATATTATGGTATCCTTGAATTACATAGTTTCAGTTCTGCCTAATATCTCCGCAGTACTTATATGAATCAATTCAATCGCTGTCCATTATGCACACCAATGTAAGCTTAATAAAATGCTACGTAGAATTGTGGAAAAACAGTAAGTAGATGTTTGTTATAATTATATAAGATTACATAGTTACTAGGTATTGCTATCTTCTCATTTCTTGTATGAATTCGATCAATCTCTTTCCATAAAGAATGCTATGGAAAACTAATTAGAATTAAACGAAGAATTTTAGAAAAACACTTAGCGAATGTTTGTTATTGTTACCTTGAATTGCATAGATTTAGTCCTGCTTGATTAATCTGCAGTACTTTTATGAATCCGTTTAATCGCTTTCCACTATGAACAGCAATGTAAGCTTAATAGAATGCTACGTAGAATTCTGGAAAAGCAGTAAATAGATGTTTGTTATTATTATATAAGAGTACATAGTTACTAGGTATTGCTATCTCCTCATTGCTTGTATGAATCCGATAAAGCTCTTTCCACAAAGAATGGTATTGTAAACTGATTAGAATGAAACGGAGAATTTTAGAAAAACACTCATAGAATGTTTATTAAGGTTACTTTGAATTACATAGATTCAGTTCTGCTTAATTTCTCCGCTGTACTAATATGAATCCTTTCAATCGCTATCCACTATGAACACCAATGTAAGGTTAATAGAATGCTACGTAGAATTCTGGAAAAGCAGTAAATAGATGTTTGTTATTATTATATAAGAGTACATAGTTACTAGGTATTGCTATCTCCTCATTGCTTGTATGAATCCGATAAAGCTCTTTCCACAAAGAATGGTATTGTAAACTGATTAGAATGAAACGGAGAATTTTAGAAAAACACTCATAGAATGTTTATTAAGGTTACTTTGAATTACATAGATTCAGTTCTGCTTAATTTCTCCGCTGTACTAATATGAATCCTTTCAATCGCTATCCACTATGAACACCAATGTAAGGTTAATAGAATGCTACGTTGAATTGTTGAAAAACAGTAAGTAGATGCTTGTCATAATTATATAATAATACATAGTTACTAGTTATTGCTATCTCCTCATTGCTTGTATCAATCCGATAAATCTCCTTCCACAAAGAATGGTATTGTAAACTGATTAGAATGAAAGGGAGAATTTTAGAAAAACACTCATAGAATGTTTATTAAGGTTACCTTGAATTACATAGATTTAGTTCTGCTTAATTTCGCCGCTGTACTAATATGAATCCTTTCAATCGCTATCCACTATGAACACCAATGTAAGCTTAATAGAATGCTACGTAGAATTGTGGAAAAACAGTAAGTAGATGTTTGTTATAATTATATACGATTACATGGTTACTAGGAATTGCTATCTTGTCATTTCCTGTATGAATTCGATCAATCTCTTTCCATAAAGAATGCCATTGTAAACTAATTAGAATTAAACGAAGATATTTATAAAAACACTTAGCGAATGTTTGTTATGGTTACCTTGAATTGCATAGATTTAGTCCTGCTTGATTAATCTGCAGTACTACTATGAATCCGTTCAATCGCTTTCCACTATGAACAGTAATGTAAGCTTAATAGAATGCTATGTAGAATTATGGAAAAAGAGTAAGTAGATGTTTGTTATAATTATATAAGATTACATAGTTACTAGGTATTGCTATCTTCTCATTTCTTGTATGAATTCGATCAATCTCTTTCCATAAAGAATGCCATGGAAAACTAATTAGAATTAAACGAAGATATTTATAAAAACACTTAGCGAATGTTTGTTATGGTTACCTTGAATTGCGTAGATTTAGTCCTGCTTGATTAATCTGCAGTACTACTATGAATCCGTACAATCGCTTTCTACTATGAACAGTAATGTAAGCTTAATAGAATGCTACGTAGAATTGTGGAAAAACAGTAAGTAGATGTTTGTTATAATTATATAAGATTCCATAGTTACTAGGTATTGCTATCTCCTCATTGTATGAATCCGATAAAGCTCTTTCCACAAAGAATGGTATTGTAAACTGATTCGAATGAAACGGAGAATTTTAGAAATACACTTATAGAATGTTTGTTATGGTTACCTCGAATTACATAGATTCAGTTCTGCTTGATTTCTCCACAGGACTAATATGAATCCTTTCAATCGCTTTCCACTATGAACAATGTAAGCTTAATAGAATGCTATGTAGAATTATGGAAAAACATTAAGTAGATGTTTGTTATAATTATATAAGATTACATAGTTACTAGGTATTGCTATCTCCTCATTGTATGAATCCGATAAAGCTCTTTTCACAAAGAATGGTATTGTAAACAGATTAGAATGAAACGGAGAATTTTAGAAATACACTTATAGAATGTTTATTATGGTTACCTCGAATTACATAGATTCAGTTCTGCATGATATCTCCGCTGTACTGTTATGAATCCTTTCAATCAGTATCCATTATGAACACCAATGTAAGATTGATAGAATGCTACGTAGAATTGTGGAAAAACAGTAAGTAGATGTTTGTTATAATAAAATAAGATTACATAGTTACTAGGTATTGCTGTCTCCTCATTGCTTGTATGAATCCGATAAAGCTCTTTCCACAAAGAATGGTATTGTAAACTGATTAGAATGAAAGGGAGAATTTTAGAAAAACACTTAGAGAATGTTTATTATGGTAGCCTTGAATTACATAGATTCAGTTCTGCTTGATTTCTCCGCAGGACTAATATGAATCCTTTCAATCGCTTTCCACTATGAACAATGTAAGCTTAATAGAATGCTATGTAGAATTATGGAAAAACATTAAGTAGATGTTTGTTATAATTATATAAGATTACATAGTTACTAGGTATTGCTATCTCCTCATTGCTTGTATGAATCCGAGAAATCTCTTTCCACAAAGAATGGTATTTTAAAATGATTCAAATTAAACGGAGACTTTTAGAAATACACTTAGAGAATGTTTATTATGGTAACCTCGAATTACCTAGATTTAGTGCTGCTTGATATCTCCGTATTACTTTTATGAATCCTTTCAATCGCTATCCACTAGGAACACCAATGTAAGCTTAATCGAATGCTACGTAGAATTGTGGAAAAACATTAAGTAGATGTTTGTTATAAATATATAAGATTCCATAGTTACTAGGTATTGCTATCTCCTCATTGTATGTATGAATCCGAAAAAGCTCTTTCCACAAAGAATGGTATTGTGAACTGATTAGAATGGAACGGAGAATTTTAGAAATACACTTATAGAATGTTTATTATGGTTACCTCAAATTACATAGATTCAGTTCTGCTTAATTTCTCCGCAGGACTAATATGAATCCTTTCAATCGCTTTCCACTATGAACAATGTAAGCTTAATAGAATGCTGTGTAGAATTATGGAAAAACATTAAGTAGATGTTTGTTATAATTATATAAGATTACATAGTTACTAGGTATTGCTGTCTCCTCATTGCTTGTATGAATCCGATAAATCTCTCTCCACAAAGAATGGTATTGCAAACTGATTCGAATTAAACGGAGAATTGTAGAAATATATAGAGAATGTTTATTATGGTAACCTTGAATTACATAGATGTAGTGCTGATTGATAGCTCCGCATTACTGTTATGAATCCTTTCAATCGCTATCCACTATGAACACCAATGTAAGCTTAATAGAATGCTACGTAGAATTGTGGAAAAACAGTAAGTAGATGTTTGTTAAAGTTATATAATATAATGCCATTGTAAAGAAACGGAGAATTTTAGAAATACACTTAGAGAATGTTTATTATGGTAACCTTGAATTACATAGTTTCAGTTCTGCTTAATTTCTCCGCAGTACTAATATGAATCCTTTCAATCGCTATCCATTATGAACACCAACGTAAGCTTAATAGAATGCTACGTAGAATTGTGGAAAAACAGTAAGTAGATGTTTGTTATAATTATACAAGATCACATAGTTACTAGGTATTGCTATCTCCTCATTGCTTGTATGAATCCGATAAAGCTCTTTCCACAAAGAATGGTATTGTAAACTGATTAGAATGAAACGGAGAATTTTAGAAAAACACTTAGAAAATATATATTATGGTATCCTTGAATTACACAGTTTCAGTTCTGCCTAATATCTCCGCAGTACTTATATGAATCAATTCAATCGCTGTCCATTATGCACACCAATGTAAGCTTAATAAAATGCTACGTAGAATTGTGGAAAAACAGTAAGTAGATGTTTGTTATAATTATATAAGATTACATAGTTACTAGGTATTGCTATCTTCTCATTTCTTGTATGAATTCGATCAATCTCTTTCCATAAAGAATGCCATGGAAAACTAATTAGAATTAAACGAAGAATTTTAGAAAAACACTTAGCGAATGTTTGTTATTGTTACCTTGAATTGCATAGATTTAGTCCTGCTTGATTAATCTGCAGTACTTTTATGAATCCGTTTAATCGCTTTCCACTATGAACAGCAATGTAAGCTTAATAGAATGCTACGTAGAATTCTGGAAAAGCAGTAAATAGATGTTTGTTATTATTATATAAGAGTACATAGTTACTAGGTATTGCTATCTCCTCATTGCTTGTATGAATCCGATAAAGCTCTTTCCACAAAGAATGGTATTGTAAACTGATTAGAATGAAACGGAGAATTTTAGAAAAACACTCATAGAATGTTTATTAAGGTTACCTTGAATTACATAGATTCAGTTCTGCTTGATATCTCCGCTGTACTGTTATGAATCCTTTCAATCACTATCCATCATGAACACCAATGTAAGATTGATAGAATGCTACGTAGAATTGTTGAAAAACAGTAAGTAGATGCTTGTCATAATTATATAATAATACATAGTTACTAGTTATTGCTATCTCCTCATTGCTTGTATCAATCCGATAAATCTCCTTCCACAAAGAATGGTATTGTAAACTGATTAGAATTAAACGGAGAATTTTTGAAATACACGTAGAGAATGTTTATTATGGTAACCTTGACTTACCTAGATTTAGTGCTGCTTGATATCTCAGCAGTATTGTTATGAATCCTTTCAATCGCTATCCACTATGAACACCAATGTAAGCTTAATAGAATGCTACGTAGAATTTTGGAAAAACACTAAGTAGATGTTTTTTTATAATTTTATAATATAACATAGTTACTAGGTATTGCTATCTCCTCATTACTTGTATGAATCCGATAAAGCTCTTTCCACAAAGAATGGTATTGTAAACTGATTAGAATGAAATGGAGAATTTTAGAAAAACACTTAGAGAATGTTTATTATGGTAGCCTTGAATTACGTAGATTCAGTTCTGCTTGATTTCTCCGCAGGACTAATATGAATCCTTTCAATCGCTTTCCACTATGAACAATGTAAGCTTAATAGAATGCTATGTAGAATTATGGAAAAACATTAAGTAGATGTTTGTTATAATTATATAAGATTACATAGTTACTAGGTATTGCTGTCTCCTCATTGCTTGTATGAATCCGATAAAGCTCTTTCCACCAAGAATGGTATTGTAAACTTATTAGAATTAAATGGAGAATTTTAGAAATACACTTAGAGAATGTTTATTATGGTAACCTCGAATTACCTAGATTTAGTGCTGCTTGATATCTCCACAGTACTAATATGAATCCTTTCAATCCCTATCCACTTTGAACACCAATCTAAGCTTAATAGAATGCTACATGGAATTGTGGAAAAACAGTAAGTAGATGTTTGTTATAATTATATACGATTACATGGTTACTAGGTATTGCTATCGTTATTTCCTGTATGAATTCGATCAATCTCTTTCCATAAAGAATGCCATTGTAAACTAATTAGAATTAACCGAAGATATTTATAAAAACACTTAGCGAATGTTTGTTATGGTTACCTTGAATTATCCGTTCAATCGCTTTCCACTATGAACCGTAGTGTAAGCTTAATAGAATGCTATGTAGAATTATGGAAAAACAGTAAGTAGATGTTTGTTATAATTATATAAGATTCCATAGTTACTAGGTATTGCTATCTCCTCATTGTATGAATCCGATAAAGCTCTTTCCACAAGGAATGGTATTGTAAACTGATTAGAATGAAACGGAGAATTTTAGAAATACACTTATAGAATGTTTATTATGGTTTACCTCGAATTACATAGATTCAGTTCTGCTTAATTTCTCCGCAGGACTAATATGAATCCTTTCAATCGCTTTCCACTATGAACAATGTAAGCTTAATAGAATGCTATGTAGAATTATGGAAAAACATTAAGTAGATGTTTGTTATAATTATATAAGATTACATAGTTACTAGGTATTGCTGTCTCCTCATTGCTTGTATGAATCCGATAAAGCTCTTTCCACAAAGAATGGTATTGTAAACTGATTAGAATGAAACGGAGAATTTTAGAAATGCACTTATAGAATGTTTATTATGGTTACCTCGAATTACATAGATTCAGTTCTGCTTAATTTCTCCGCATTACTAATATGAATCCTTTCAATCGCTTTCCACTATGAACAATGTAAGCTTAATAGAATGCTATGTAGAATTATGGAAAAACATTAAGTAGATGTTTGTTATAATTATATAAGATTACATAGTTACTAGGTATTGCTGTCTCCTCATTGCTTGTATGAATCCGATAAAGCTCTTTCCACAAAGAATGGTATTGTAAACTGATTAGAATGAAACGGAGAATTTTAGAAATGCACTTATAGAATGTTTATTATGGTTACCTCGAATTACATAGATTCAGTTCTGCTTAATTTCTCCGCATTACTAATATGAATCCTTTCAATCGCTTTCCACTATGAACAATGTAAGCTTAATAGAATGCTATGTAGAATTATGGAAAAACATTAAGTAGATGTTTGTTATAATTATATAAGATTACATAGTTACTAGGTATTGCTGTCTCCTCATTGCTTGTATGAATCCGATAAAGCTCTTTCCACAAAGAATGGTATTGTAAACTGATTAGAATGAAATGGAGAATTTTAGAAATACACTTATAGAATGTTTATTATGGTTACCTGGAATTACATAGATTCAGTTCTGCTTAATTTCTCCGCAGGACTAATATGAATCCTTTCAATCGCTTTCCACTATGAACAATGTACGCTGAATAGAATGCTATGTAGAATTATGGAAAAACATTGTAGATGTTTGTTATAATTATATAAGATTACATAGTTACTAGGTATTGCTATCTCCTCATTGCTTGTATGAATCCGATAAAGCTCTTTCCAAAAAGAATGGTATTGTAAACAGATTAGCATGAAACGGAGAATTTTAGAAATACACTTATAGAATGTTTATTATGGTTACCTCGAATTACATAGATTCAGTTCTGCTTGATATCTCCGCTGTACTGTTATGAATCCTTTCAATCACTATCCATCATGAACACCAATGTAAGATTGATAGAATGCTACGTAGAATTGTGGAAAAACAGTAAGTAGATGTTTGTTATAATAAAATAAGATTACATAGTTACTAGGTATTGCTATCTCCTCATTGCTTGTATGAATCCGAGAAATCTCTTTCCACAAAGAATGGTACTTTAAAATGATTCAAATTAAACGGAGACTTTTAGAAATACACTTAGAGAATGTTTATTATGGTAACCTCGAATTACCTAGATTTAGTGCTGCTTGATATCTCCGTATTACTTTTATGAATCCTTTCAATCGCTATCCACTAGGAACATCAATGTAAGCTTAATTGAATGCTACGTAGAATTGTGGAAAAACATTAAGTAGATGTTTGTTATAAATATATAAGATTCCATAGTTACTAGGTATTGCTATCTCCTCATTGTTTGTATGAATCCGAAAAAGCTCTTTCCACAAAGAATGGTATTGTGAACTGATTAGAATGGAACGGAGAATTTTAGAAATACACTTATAGAATGTTTATTATGGTTACCTCAAATTACATAGATTCAGTTCTGCTTAATTTCTCCGCAGGACTAATATGAATCCTTTCAATCGCTTTCCACTATGAACAATGTAAGCTTAATAAAATGCTGTGTAGAATTATGGAAAAACATTAAGTAGATGTTTGTTATAATTATATAAGATTACATAGTTACTAGGTATTGCTGTCTCCTCATTGCTTGTATGAATCCGATAAATCTCTCTCCACAAAGAATGGTATTGCAAACTGATTCGAATTAAACGGAGAATTGTAGAAATATATAGAGAATGTTTATTATGGTAACCTTGAATTACATAGATGTAGTGCTGATTGATAGCTCCGCATTACTGTTATGAATCCTTTCAATCGCTATCCACT